>NC_090387.1:42393903-44793903 GCF_036365525.1 Heterodontus francisci
GCCAGTAGAACCAATGGTACTATTT
Source organism: Heterodontus francisci (assembly GCF_036365525.1). Lineage (NCBI taxonomy): Eukaryota > Metazoa > Chordata > Chondrichthyes > Heterodontiformes > Heterodontidae > Heterodontus > Heterodontus francisci. The sequence continues at coordinate 42,393,929 of NC_090387.1, forward strand.
CTCAGGGGTACACGTACTGAGACCATGTAGAGTGTGGGCTCTAACAAATCTACCTGTTTACTAAGCTTGAAGGCCATTCAGTAACAGGGGCATGTTCACTGAGCCTAATCCTTTTCTCATCTGAGGTGTCCACACAGATACATGCCAGAGTTCCAATGCCAGTTGAGGATCTCGACTTGAATTTCTTCTCCCACCGTATCATTTGTGGAGCTGCCTCACCATTTTAAAGGGACGGACCAATCTAAAGTACCTGAAAATGGTCAAATCGTAAGTTTTTCTGGCTTTCTAAATTTTGGACCAATTATGACATCTTCAGCTTCAGAGTTTTTGTTTGATGCAAATTCCTAATTTTTCAATGTAGGGTTAAGTATTTTGATTTTTTGGGGAGCTTTAACTTTGAAATAAAGGCAGTAGGAATACAAATGCCAAAACACATCAGGCCAGTACAGAGGCGGCAGAATGAGATGGATCTCCCCGAGTATGCAGACAGCATATTTAAGAGGAAAATTGGATAGACGACCTTTGCACTGGACCATTAGAGGATTGATCTCCTATCTCCAAAAGACAACAGATAAATCAGGCATCTTAATCCTGTACTCTAACTTGGCTTGCAGAAAACTGGGATCATTACCTGTTCCACCAACTAAACCCTAGAACAGTTAACAACAAAGGAGAATTTCCATTCTGCTGTTGGAATAATTTCAGCACATGATCAGGGCAGATAACGTTTTGTGGCAGCAAAATGGGACGAAAGCCACCTCTGTTGACTTCCTAGCCTAAAATCCAACCCCTCTGAATTTTCTTGTGCATTTGGCTCTTCCTGCAGCATCCCCAGTGGTTTCATTTAAGAAATTATACTGAAGGGCAGTGGCTATTACTCTTGCAAAGCACTCAGTGTAAGTTAGATTGAGAATTATAAGGTGCAGCTGTTGCCAAATTCAGCTGAGACGGGTGGAAGTGTGAAGTTTTAGAGCCTGGGTAATGTGGATAGTTTCACTAGCAATTTCCTCAGCTGGGAATTGCTTTTTGCAGCATTCTGTAATACTGTACTGGCTATATAGACCAGGACTTGCCTCTCACTGCTTCTGAGAGTGCAAGATCACTAGGGGGTTATTCCCAACCACAGTGAAAGCTTCTGAGGAGCACATATGGCATTCCCAGGGGCATATCCTTGTGTACGCTTGTATCATTAAAGAGGAGGAACAGCGCAGGATAGAGAATAGGAGAGTCTGACAGCATTTAAGGAGCATACAACAATTAGCACCCATTAAATTACACAGGTAACATAGTTAATATGAGGGCTTTATTGCAGAGATGTGTTTGAGTGCGCTTCACCAAAAAGACACTGGGGCAGTTCTACGACCATCTGCTTAAGGACCTGTAGCATTGGTCATCTGTTCTTCCTGCTCTCACTGTGTCTTTGAAGATGACCCTCACACTCAACTTTTATGGCATGGAGTCATTTCAGACAGCCACAGGGATCTCCGTAATATCACCCAGGCTGCAGTATTGACATAAATTCATCAGGTGGCTGACACATTTTACAGGAGACCCAGGTATTTCAACAATTCAGCACCACAGAAAGGCAGCAGCGAAATAGGGACATCCAGATTTACAGTGTCACAGACTGCAATTAATGGCACCCACATTGCTTTGCGAGTTCCTACCGGAAACTCCCTCTACTACCTGATCAGGAAGGATTTCCATTCCCTGAATGTACAGATTATACGTGACCAAGTTCAAAGGATTCTCTATGTCAATGCTAAATATGCTGGAAGCTGTAACAGTGCATTCATTCTTCAAAATTCAATCTTCTGTTAAGAAAATCAGCCATACTGTAAGATCCCCAAGTTTGTATCCCCTTACCCAGAGGGCATTGTGAAGGGTTTGTTGTACTCCTATTACTTTTAGAGGGTGAAGAGTGTGCTGGTGCCCAGTATGCTCACAAAAGAAAATGGAGAGTGACCAGTGTATTACTTTGCCTGCCCTGGTCATTGAACTTTTTGTTGCACTGGTTCTGCAGTCCTGGGGTTGAACAGCTGGCACTCAGTGCCAATGCCCCCCTCCCTTCACATTGCACAAGTGACATTTTGGCAGGTTATCTGCCATGCCACTAACTGTTTGCTGAGGTCAGTTTTCTGCAAGAGGTCTTGAAGGTCAGAGTCTTCAAAATTGTGGAGTCTCATTCTTTCAGGTTTTAATTATTGTTGGGGACTTTAAAAATTAAAAAATAATTTTTCAAAAAAATTCTTCCTCTTTTTTTCTCTCCATCTCTTAACCTAATTTTTTGCCCCATTATTTTGCATTGACATTGAATTAACTATTCTAACGTACACTTCCTGGCTCAGACTCTGTATGCCTCAGTAAGGGTTCTTCAATCTGATTGGTTAATGAGATACACAGTTGCTTGCTCTGTTCACACAGCTTCCAGATCCCCAGTAGAGGGTGCCACACTGTAATGGCTTTCTACTCACAGCAAGTTCCCTGTGCAAAAGCCCATAGAAAATCTGTGGGCAAGTGGAAGTGCAATGAACGGCTGGCACCATTTGTTCAGAACGGACAGGAAAATCCAGCCCATTATTCCTTATTCACCTGCTGCTCCCCTGACCTGCTGCTGCAATCTCCCGCTAGAACTTGCTTTTTAAAGACTACACTCTAATTTTGATGTGCTCCAGCAGATCAAAAAGAGAGACTTGCATTTATATAGTGACTTTCATGACCTCTGGATGCCCTAAAGCACTTTACGGGTAATGTAGTACTTTTGAAGTACAGTCAATGTTGTAATATCAGAAATACAACAGCCAATTTGTGCACAGCAAGGTCCCACAAACAACATGTGATAGTGACCAGATAATCTGTTTTTTAGTGATGTTGAGGGATAAATATTGGCTAGGACACCCAGGAAATTTATAATAGTTATATGCAATATGTTACATACCCCTGAGAGGGCAGACCAGGCGTTGGTTTAACATTTCATTCAAAGGACAGCACCTCAGAGAGTGCAGCACTCCCCCAGTACTGCACTGGAGTGTCAGCGTGGGTGCTCAAGGGCTTGATCTTACCAAATAAATCAGTGTCCCGATGCTGGGGTCATTTACGGGTCGCGCAGCCGAACATGTAGGTGGCAGCACTTCATCGGCAATTTTCTGATTTGCAGCCATTTAGAGTCTGGCCAGCAGGGAAGCTGCCCAACAACAGGTGGTGTGCGGGAATTAGAGCCGCAGGTACTTTGCCGGCACCATGTTTCATACAGGCTGCACACATAGAGGGCAGAGGAAGGAGTGCGGCAGATGTGAGCCTGTGGAGGAATGGTTGGAGTCAGAGGAAGAGTGCATTCATGTTTCAGTGACGCCTCCCTGGAAGTGCTCCTGCAGGCAGTGAGGGAATGAAGAGAGGTGCTGTTCCTGGTGGATGGAAGGAGGAGGCCAGCAAGCCTGGTGAAGAAGGCATGGCTGGAGGTGGCCAAGGAAGTCAGCAGCTGTGGGGTGATTGCACAAACATGGGTGCAATGCCAGAAGTGATTCAACGACGTTGCGAGGTCTGGCAAGGTGAGTGACATGCATGATGGAAGGTGACAGCCTTGCGTTTCTTATATGACGCTCCTGTGCGGTGATGTGGCCAACCCATGCATAGGGAATGACCAAGGACTGTGCATAGTGAGCTGCAGAGTTGCCTCATACTGGAGGGCCATGGTCAGTCAGGTGCTCGCTGCAGTGACAAGGGTGAATGGCTGCTTGCAGCAGGCCTCTAAGTGGCACGATGATGGACATTTAAAGTGGCACAGACCGATGAGCACACAATAATGGGTATGTCTGTGCTTGCAGGAAAAGCGAGCTCATAACACTAGGGAGTGGAGAAGCATGGGAGGAGGTGTGCCCTTCCTTGCTCTAGTCACGCAGATGGAGGAAGAAATGATAGAGATTGGATAGGCTGCAGCAGGCCAGTCTGTTGTAGAGGGCGAGTAGGGTGTGAGTCCATTGAGATTGAGAAAAGTGATGGTTGCTGGCACCAGACCTTCTGATGAGCATTAGCTATGGCGCCTCTGTGGCCCTTGATGACTACAGGAAGCTTCAGATCAAGGACAGGCAGAAGGATGTGAGTGGATGCGGACGTTGTTGCACTGTTGTCTCTCCTGCAAGGCCAGTAGCACATGAGGTGATGTCAACAGCATCTGAACCACATGAAACATCAGAGGAGGTGCTGCCATCTGAAGAGACAGCATCACATCAGTCCAGTGCACCCTCCATCAGCACAGATACTCCCACATCAGTGGGCACTGATACGCATTTAGAGTGGGCAGCACCAGATGGTAAGCACGGCATATGAGTAGGTGATGGAGGCGGTGACAGCTGTGACCAGTCCCCATCAGAGGTTTGAGGACAGGCCCAGCATTGCTCAGTTCCATGAAGATGTCGGGCATTGGGAGACCTCGTTGATGCAGAACGTACTGGAGCAGCAGCGTGAAATGTACGGACATCTGTCAGAGATCCCAGAGGCTATTCTCTCCCATGCACAGATAATGGAGGAGTCCATCAATGCTATGGCCTCCTCCGTTGAGACAGTGACAGTTCTCATGGAGAGCCACACACAGCAGTGGATGGAGGAGGTGCGCTCCAGCCTCCACAGCATGGCCTCATCCTTGAGCAGTGTTGAGCGATGGGTAGGTGAGATGGCCCCGAGATACATGGATCTGTTGCCAGGTGTTGTGCCATTCCACATAAGCAGGGAGTGGAGGTGGGCATTGAAAGGATCAAGGAGCAGCTGCCTAAAACCTGTGGGGGATCTTCTCAACGCACTCCTTGTGTTGATAATAGAGCCTCAGCCGCTTTGACCTTGACACAGATGCTGCCTCCAGCCCTGAGGACAGAGGCTACCCGCTGCACAGATGCAGGTGGCACAGCCTATGCCAGGAGAATCATGTGCAGATGAGGGAGTCGCGTATTTCCCTTGCACGCATGTCAATGGCCATAACCGTTGGACGCACAGGTGCATAGCCATTGGCCACCGGGTATCAATGTGCAACCCCCTCATCCTCCTCATTGGAGCAGGTGACACACTCAATGTTGTCGTCTGTTTCCAATACAACTCCTCTCAGGAGCAGCAGGTTGCACAGGGAGCAGCAGGACACCATGATTTAGGAGATCCTTGATGAGGCATATTGCAGAGTTCTTCCAGATCTATCTAAGCCATGAAACTGCATTTTCAGAATCCCAATTGCCTGTTCGATGGTCACTCTTGTAGTCACATGACAGCAGTTGTAGGTTTCCTTTGGCACTGTGTTGGGGTTCTGCACAGGTGTAGGCAGCCATGTCTTTCGTGGCTACCCCTTTTCACCCATGACGCATCCACAAAAGCGTTCAGGTAGAGTGCAGAGTTGGGGAACATGGGACTGCCTTAGGATGTATGAGTCATGGCAGCCTCCCAGGAACCTTGCACATAACTGTAGAATCCTTTTGCGGGGGGTGTCCGACAGTCTGAACATTGAGTGAGTGGAACCCCTTCCTGTTCTTGAATATGCCTGACTATTCTGAGGGAGCCTTGATGACCACATAACTCCCTGGACCAAAGGCAATCCTTCCATAGCCCCGAATCCAATTGCCCTTTCAGCCTTACTGGCCTGATTAATGCGAAACCTGATGTATTGTCCTGTCCTCTGGTATTTTGCATCTGTCGCTGGCTTGATGCAGTGATGGGCCGCTGACTGAGAAAGATCTCACAAATGTCTCCAGACAATTCCTGGAATGAGCCTGAGGCGAAAAGTTGAGCGCCGTGGTCACCTTCACTGCCACAGGCAGTGGGTGGCCACCAAATCCTATTGGCCTCAACTCCTCCTCCAGCATTTTACATAGGTCAGCAATCATCTGTCTAATCAGACGCAGTCTTCAGAGACACTGGTGCTCTGATGTATCCGTGAAGCTAAGCCTTCGTCTGCATACCCTTTGAGATGGGTAAAACTTCATCAAACAATATCCTGCCTTGTTGCCCCATGTGCCCTCCTCATCTCTGTCACATCGCAGGCTAATGGCGCTGGTGCTTCACTGCTGCTACTGCCCCTTTCCATGTGGCTGCACTCTCTCTCCCACTCACCTCCTTACTGGAGGAGTCAAATTCTGAGTGCAGAGCACCCATTTGGCTTTGGAGCCTTCATGACACAATGGCTCTGACCCCCTTGCGGTGCCTGCACCTACTGCAGGAGTCCTGGAAGATACCCTTCCGCTAACAGCCCTCTGCTATGGCCTTACATTCTGCCATCCCTCCAAAAGGCCCCAGCCTTCGATTCTCTGACCTGAGACTGCCTGCTTGTAAACGCAGCAGAACTAAATGACTGCTAGTTTTAGCCGGCACTCACCTGTCACTGAGTTCTCACCTCCTTTGAGCACACAAACCGTTGACACTTCATGGAGCCCGTATGCCCCATGAGAATTGGAAAATTTATGTCAGATTGTGGTCAATTGGCTGCTTAATAGGCTCAATTGCCTGGCTGCTGCTGGTCTGTGTGGTTCCGATCCTGCTGCCCAACTGCCCCTGGAAAAATTGGTTGGTGGTGGGAAGACATCGGGGATCTGTTCTGGCGCGTTCCCTCACCATTTTACCAGACCTCTGCTTCCAAGCCTGTCGCCACGGGACCGGTAAAATTCCGTCCCAAGTCTCTGGAGTAGAAGTCAAACCCACAACCTGCTGACTCAGAAACACGAATGCTACTCAATGAGCCACAGCTGCCACCTTCGCATTTTACACCTCCATTTTGCTACTGCAGTGCATCAGAGATTCTGATGTCAATCCCCCTCCAGACCATTGGTGGGCACAACTATTTCTCCATTGGTGTAAAAGTGATGCTCTCCACAGTGGAAATTCGCAACAATGAGCTCATTCTCTAAATGGACCAGAAGTGAAATCAAAATCAAATACAAAATCAAAACAATTTTGAAGAACAAAATAAAATATTTTTCCTACAATATGTAAAACTTTCATTAACATGTTTCTAGGAAGTAGAAATGCCTTAAGAATAACTTGGAATATATATCTTAAAGTCGATGATTGATGAGGTGGATTGGAATATTGTTATAATAACACTGCACTATTTATATTGCATCTTCCATGCTGCAAACATTGGTGAGATGAATGACCTGTTAATCTGTTCTTTCATCATGAAGAAAAGAATATTGACCACAGCCATGAGAAGAACTCTCTCCTCTTCCTTGATTAGTTCTATCAGACCTTGAACCTCCCTGTGATCAGGTAGAGAACACCTCCTTTAACATCTCATCCAGAGGGTGCCACCTCCAAAAATGCATGGCTACTTCAATGCCCTGGTGGAGACAGCCTAGATTATTCATTCCAAATCTGGTACAGAGTTCAATTCCACACCTTTCTGACTCAGACGTGAGAGTGCTGCTGACTGACACAAAAGCATTGATTCTCATGTGACTCTATTCGTTGAGTGGGCCCACTGCGCTCCTGGTGAACTTCGTCAGAGGCCCAAACCATTTTCACAGTCGTGCCTCATTAAAATATTCTCAGTGAGCTGCCCTTACATGGGGGGTGGTGGGGGAGTAGGAAGTTCAATGGCTCCTCCAGATATAAGGCCCCGCAATATTTAATTAGAGGGGAGCAAGTGCTAGCAGGGGTGGGGGTCATGGGAATATTTTCTGGGGCCAGGAGAAACATTCATAACTCCACAAAAATCATGAATAGAACTCGCCTGGAGTGTTCTCAGGGCAGCCTTCAGTGGTCCCTTTAACACTAACATTGCATTGATGTCCTGTGTATGTCATCAGAACCCTATTCAGAGAGATAAATGAAGCTGCTGCCTGTGTTGGGCAGGAGTGCTATAGACGACTGTTTCGAATGGTGGACTGGACATCAGTGGGAATGCTAAATGCTGCTCAGCAATTTTAGTCTTGTTACTGTCCCGTTCTTGCTGAAAAGTGGAATGATAACAATACCAAAAGCAGCCCCATTCTTTGCGAGGCATGAGGGTAACATTAACAACAGGTCTCTTTACTATCTTAAGAAGGAAAAGGAAATACAGCTTCTGTTAAGAACCTGCACTAAACTGTTGAATGGATAAAATATGTTGATACTTGTTGAGAAAAAATGCAATGTATTAATATTGGTACAAAAGCAAAATACTGCAGATGCTGGAAATACTCAGCAGGTCAGGCAGCATCTATGGAGAGAAACCGTTAATCGGAACTATTAATATTGCTGTACTGTTATTTTATTATGATACAAATACAAAAATACCATGTCTATAGTATATTACATAAAAATAGTTCGTTATGAAAAGTCTTATGTACACACTCTTTGGGCAGGATTTTCCCTGTGGGTTTTAAGGATGCTTACATTAGGGACAAATGGGGGTCAGAAGCCAGCACTGTGAAGCAAACAGTCACCCAGCTGTGATTTTGCCCGAATTGACCAATTAGTGACGGTCGGCAGGCTCACGAAGCAGCACTGAAGGAGCAGCAGGCTGCCTTTTCTGTTAAATAAGAGAAATAAGAAAGAGGTGCCCTCTCTCCAACTTTTTAAGTTTTAGATAAAAAATAAATAGCCGGGCCGCCATTGTGGAGAGGGCAGCCTGTGGCTGCATCTGAAGCCAGCAGTGTGGGGGGAGGGGGGGAGGGGGGTGTGGGGGTAGAGTCTCAAAGCCTGCCTAGAGCGCTGGGCTCATGGTCTCCTGCTGGGAGGCCACCTTTAGGCAACTGGGCTGTTCCCTGACACCTCCAGGTGCCTGGAGCTCAACTGGAGAATTCCAGTCGACCTCTGACTATCGGCCTTAATAGGCCTTTAAACAGCCTTAATTGGCTACCCACCACTAGTCGGCAGGTACCTCTGCTGCCCTCCCAGCCTCACCATCCCACCTCCAGGAAGATGGCCTGCGGGCATGATAATGTTGGGAAAGCAGCACGTCTGCCGGTGGTGAGAAATTCTGTGCCTGCCTGCCTCCGTGCCCACCCCCATCAGGGCCTAAAAATTCAGCCCTTCCTGTCTGTCTTAGGTGTTAGCTGACTCGGTTGGTACCACTCTTGCCTTTAAGTCAGAAGGTTGTGTGTTCAAGTCCTCCCCCCCACAGACTTGAGCACAAAAACCTAGGCTGACACTAAGGGAAAGCTGCACTGCTGGAGGTGCACTCTTTCCGATGAGGCTGTGGCAGTCCTTGGAGTTGGATGTAAAAGATCCCATGGCACTGTTCCAAAGAAGAGCAGGGAAGTTATTCTCTGGTGTCCTGGCCAATATTTATCCCTCAATCAACATCTCAAAAATAGGTTATCAGGTCATTATCATATTACTGTTTGTGGGAGCTTGCTGTGTGCAAATTGGCTGCTGCGTTTCCTACATTACAACAGTGACTACACTTCAAAAGTACTTCATTGATTGCAAAGCACTTTGGGAAGTCCTAAGGTTGTGAAAGGCACTATATTGTTTCTGTTATGTTTTCAGCACACTTCTTGCATGAACTTTTTCCCATTATGAATTCTTATGGCCATATTTAATACAGATTTTCCATGTGTAAACTTGTCATGCTGATTGCACTATCATGAGTGACTGTCCAGCACCTTTCTAAGCTCTCAGTGGCAGCTCATCTGCCATCTTCTTGTTTTTATACTGATTTTTCTCCTGAGGTAACTTGCCCTTGACATCAAGGCAGCATTGACCAGGTATGGCATCAAGGAGCCCTAGCAAAACTGGAGTCAGTGGGAATCAGGAGGAAAACACTCTGCTGGTTGGAGTCACACCCAGCACAAAGAAAGATGGTTGTGGTTGTTGGAGGTCAATGATTTCAGCTCCAGGACATCACTGCAGGAGTTTCTCAGGGTAGTGTCCTAGGCCCAACCATCTTCAGCTGCTTCATCAATTACCTTCTTTCAATCATAAGGTCAGAAGTGGGGATGTTCGCTGATGATTGCACAATGTTCAGCATCATTCGCGACTCCTCAGATACTGAAGCAGTCTGTGTAGAAATGCAGCAAGACCTGGACAATATCCAGGCTTGGGCTGATAAGTGGCAAGTAACATTCACGCCACACAAGTGCCAGGCAATGACCATCTCCAACAAGAGAGAATCTAACCATCTCCCCTTGACTTTCAATTGTAATACGATCACTGAATCCCTCACTATCAACATCCTGGAAGTTACCATTGACCAGAAACTGAACTGGAGTAGCCATATAAATACTGGAGCTACAAGAGCAGGCCAGAGGCTAGGAATCCTGCGGCGAGTAACTCACCTCCTGACTCCCCAAAGCCTGTCCACCATCTATAAGGCACAAGTCAGGAGTGTGATGAAATACTCTCCACTTGCCTGGATGGGGGCAGCTCCAATAACGCTCAAGAAGCTCAACACCATCCAGGACAAAGAAACCTGCTTGATTGGCACCCCATCCACAAACAATCACTCCCTCCACCACCGACGCACAGTGGCAGCAGTGTGTACCATCTACAAAATGCACTGCAGCAATGCACCAAGGCTCCTTAGACAGCACCTTCCAAACCCGGGACCTCTACCACCTAGAAGGACAAGGGCAGCAGTTGCATGGGAACACCACCACCTGCAAGTTCCCCTCCAAGTCACACAGCATCCTGACTTAGAACTATATCGCCGCTGTTCCTTCACTGTCACTGGGTCAAAATCATGGAACTCCCTTCCTAACAGCACTGTGGATGTACCTACCCCACATGGACTGCAACAGTTCAAGAAAGTGACTCACCACCACCTTCTCAAGGGCAATTATGGATGGGCAATAATTGTTGACATAGCCAGCGATGCCCACATCCCATGAATGAATAAAAAAGACTATCATCCTTAGCTTTAAACTTATAAGTCCTCTCCATAGCCCAACCGTTGCCTCCTCGTTCCTCTGCCAATATATCATGCCCCTCCATCATTCCAACTCAGTCGCCAAACTACACCATCCCACCATAACATATCCAACTTTGCACTTCGATTCAAATCATCACACAGCTGGACACTAACTAAAATATCATTTTTTTTAAATGCTGTCATATTATTTGTATACAAAATGCTCCATGTAAGATATGTTCAATGGTTTATGCACATGATGGAAAAAATTCCACATTTTTAACATGTATAGCGTATGTACATATACTAGTACCCCAATGAAAAATGTATATATCTCACAAATATTGTTACTTTCATTTCTTTTTTCCAAATGTCTAGAATTATTATAAACTGTATATTATTTTTCCCAATTTCCTATTCCTTGCATTCATTTTATTCTAATTTCTAATTTGCTTTACTTTGACAGCTTCTCTGTTACACCATTTAATCCTCCTGTTCTTATTGAACAACTCATAATCTACTTTCCTGTGAGAAACACGATGGGACAGCTACAGTAATAATAAAAATTCAAAGTATTATACAAAAACAAGAACAGAATGCATGCCATGAAAATGAGGCCTAAATTACATCTGCACCCTCGGATCTAATTATTCATTGGCCTCTAACCTTGCTTTAGCTGACGACTACACTTGGCCGTGACTCCCTGTGTACAGCATCATGGAAGATCAACTAGTAATATAGTAAAACCCTTGAGTTTGTCTTGCCTCCAGCATGTTGAAATCAATGGGTAATGGTGTAACAGTAATGGTAATGCCTGTTATTCTTGCTTACTTCTGAGATAGCACTGTAGCTCTGAAGCAACAAACACAGACGTCAGAGTTGGACTCTAGCCGTATTGGGCAGGATGGGATTTCTGCCCGCTCCCAACTTCTCCACTTATCCACTGAACTTTCCTTCTCGGTTTCTCATTATCAGTAGGGAGTGGATTTGGAGCAATGATGCTAATTGGATTACCACCGCGGGTGGTATTATTCCAGCCTTTAAAAGGCTGCAGCTAGGTTTAGGGATGCATCAGTGTTACGAACAGGTGAGAAAGGTGTCCAGGGTTCCCTTTTAGTCTTCACCTGGTCTTACTGTAACAGGGTTTAATTTTAAACACACCGTGTTTTAGCTCCCCCTTGATGAATCCTTGTTCACCACTTTCCAATTATAAGGCAAAGAAATTAGCACAAACAGGCTTTCTTAGGTTTAAAAGTGAAATTTATTAAAACTTAAATTCTAATTCAGTTAATGCCTACGGATACACGTCGCACCCCACGCTAGCAAGCATACGCGATACGCATATGCAAATAGAGACAGAAAAAAGCAGAAGAAAAAGTAGAGAGATTTGAGGCAATCTCTGAAGAAGGGATTTTGTTACTGTACTTTGAGCTTGCTGTAAACCTTGCTTGTAGGTAGATCTTGCTTTTCGTTGGGGCCCAGTATTCTTCTTAAACCTGTTCACTGTAGGAGACTTTTCTCTCTTGGGGTTCATATGTCTTCAGTGGTTTCTGAAGCTGGTGAGAGAGATGAGAGCAGACAGTAGAGAGATGTTCTCAGTCCAGGAGCAAAGAGCTTTCTGAGTTCCAGCACTGTTTCTCCAATTTAAAACTCCCCTAGTTGGCCAGCAGGTAGTCATGTGACCGACTGGTTTGACCAGGTCTCTTTTGTGTACTGGGGAGCAGGGACTGGCTCCTTTGTTCCAACACTGTCTGCTAATATGAAAAAATGTCTTTCCAATCAGGGGCCTGGCAACCCCTTGTAATAAGCCTTCTTGTTTTCCCAGCAGCAATTTTAAAATTTAATGTCCATGTGGCGAAATTAATATGCATCATTCTTGGCGAGTGGGGACCTGCATGACAATCGGTTTCTGAACAGTTGGACGCTCGTGGAAGATGTCCGAAGGAGCAGCAACATTGACAGCAACAGCAAAAAGGAAGGCTTCCAGATACTCTGATACATCTGTTGCCTGCAGAAGGATTAAAAGGGATCAACTTTTAGTCTCTAAAGGGAGGAAGCCTCATAGCAGGCAGGTTCAGGCTATCTGGAGGATAATTGCTGAAGCAGTCAATGTAATCTCCATTACCCCAAGAATTGCCATGTGTAGGAAGAGGGCTAATAACCTCACAAGAAATGTTAAGTTAAGTCACGGCATTGTTGCTAATCTACATCCTTTACTACAGATAGAGGCTTCACTAACCTTCCCTCTCATATTCTTTCTGTGTCATCACTTGGGTAACAGGGAATCTCATTTATGCAACGGAGAATTTCTTTCAATACTTAAACATCATCTGGATTCACAATCATTTTGTCAATTCTCATAGTCTACCACAAGGGCTTTTATTACAATTACACAAAGTATACAGCACAGAAATAGGTCACGTGACCCAACCAGTCCATGATAGCATTTATGTTCCACTCGAGCTTCCTACCATCCTTTTTCATCTCACTTATAAGCATAACCTTCTATTCTTTTTCTCCCTCACATGCTTTTTTAGCTTTCCCTTAAATGCATGTATACTATTTACCTCAACTACTCTCCAGGGTAATGAGTTACACATTCTCACCACTCTTTGGTAAGGAAGTTTCTTTTAAATTTCCTATTGATTTCATTGTAACTATCTTATATTGATGGCCTCTAGACTTGCTGTTCCCCATAAATGGAAACACTCTCTCTGTCTACTCTATCAAAACCTTTCATAATATTAAAGATCTCTGTTTGTTCATCCCTCAGTCGGCTCTTTTCAAGAGAAAAGAGACCTAGTCTGTTCATCCTTTCCTTATAGGTATAACCTTGCAGCTCTGATAACATCCTTGTAAATCTTGCAACACCCTTTCCACTGCCTCCATATCTTTTTTATAATATGGTGACCAGAACTGTACATAGTACTCTAAGTGTGGTCTAACCAAAGTCTGAAAGACGTTTAACATAACTTCTCTACTTTTCAATTCTGTCCTTCCAGGAATAAAGTCTAGTTCTTGGTTTGCTTTTTATCGCCTTATTAACCTGCGCCACTACTTTCAGGGCTCCGAGGCCCCTTTGCTCCTTTATCACATTCAGATTATTATTTTCCAAGTAGTATACAACCTCCTTGTTTTCTCACCAAAATGTAATACCTCACATTTATCTGTATTAAGATCCATTTGCCAATTATATGCCCCATCTGCAAGTTTGTTAATGTCTCCTTGTAATTTGTAGAGTGAGAAACAGAGTTAACGTTGCAAGTTGATGACCTTTCATTGACCTGAAATGTTAACTCTGTTTCTCTCGCCACAGATGCTGCTAGTCTTGCTGAGTATTTCCAGCCTTTTCTATTTTTATTTCATATTTCCAGCATCAACGGTATTTTGCTTTTGTCTTCTTGTAATTTGTTGCAGTCCTCCTCAATATTGACTATTTCGCCAGTCTTCCCTTCCCCTCCCCTGTCAACATTCCGAAGGGATCGTTCCCTCCATGACAGTCTGGCCCACTCCTCCATCACCCCCGACACCTCGTCCCTTTCCCATGGCACCTTCCCATGAAATCGCAGGAGGTGTAATACCTGCCCTTTTACCTCCTCTCTCCTCACCATCCAAGGCCCCAAACACTCCTTCCAGGTGAAGCGGTGATTTACTTGTACTTTCTTCAACTTAGTATACTGTATTCGCTGCTCACAGTGCTGGTCACCTCTACGTTGGGGAGACCTCCGCTCAGTCCATAACCATGACCCTAAGCTTCTGGTTGCTTGCCATTTCAGCACATCACTTGCTCTCATGCCCACATTTCTGTTCTTGGCCTCCTGCAGTGTTCCAGTGAACACCAACACACGTTTGAATAGCAGCACCTGACCTCTCGATTAGGCACTCTACAGCCTCGTGGATTCAACCTTGAGTTCAACAGTTTCAGAACATGACTGCCTTTTATATCTATTTTTCTATTTTTTATTTTATTTTCTTTTTTCACCATGTGCCTGTTTTTTCATGTGGACAGAGCTGCTCATTACTCTGCCATTAGGTTGATAGGTTAATTGGCCGTTAGCAATTGCCCCTAGTATAGGTAGGTGGTAGGGAAATATAGGGACGGGTGGGGATGTGGTATGAATATGGGATTAGTGTAGGATTAGTATAAATGGGTGGTTGATGGTCGGCACAGACTCGGTGGGCCGAAGGGCCTGTTTCAGTGCTGTATCTCTAAACTAAACTAAACTAAACTAAACACTCTCTCTGGACTAATGCTTTGTTCTTCACCACAAGCATGAACATACTCTTTGCCTTTGTCCCATGACAGCTTCGTTACTTAATCTCACCTGCCTGCAGCCTATCACACACATTCCCTTTTGTTCTGTTCCCTACCAAACCCCCCACGCCCAACCTCACTTGCTTAAAACCTAATTCTTCTCTAACCGTTGCCAGTTCTGATGAAAGGTCACAGAGCTGAAACGTCAACTCTGCTTCTTTCTCCACAGATGCTGCCTGACCTGCTGAGTATTTCCAGCACTCTCTGTTTTTATTACCCCCAATTTGGTGTTGTCCGCAAATTCAGAAATTGTGTTTTTGATTCCAAAGTCTAACTTGTTAATATGAATTATGAAGAGCACTTCCCGCAGTACTGATCCTTATGAGACTCCACTTCCAATCTTCTGCCACTCTGAATAGCTATCTTTTAATCCTACTCTCTGCTTTCTGTCTTGCAGGCAGCTAACTATCTGTTCTGCTACTTGTTGCCTGACTTGGCATGCTCTGACCTTATTCATCAGTCCTTATCAATTTAGATACATTTTTAGAAATCTAGATACATTACATCTGTTTTATTACTTTTGTCTACTTTCTCTGTTACTTCTTCAAATAATTCAAAGAGTGTGGTCAAGCAAGGAATTCCGTTTTGAAACTCATGATGACTATTGTTATGACCAGGTGAGAAAGGTGTCTGGGGTTCCCTTTCAGCCTTCACGTGGTCTTACTGTAACAAAGCACCATGTTTTGAGCTCCCTCTTGGTGAACGCTTGTTCTCCACTTTCCAATTATACGACAAAGAAATGAGCACAAACAGGCTTTCTTAGGTTTAAAGAAGGAAAGTGAAATTTATTAAAGATTAAACTTAAACTCTAATTCGGTTAACGCCTACGGATACACGACGCACCCATGCTAGCATGCATACGCGATACTCACATACAGATAGGGACAGAAAAGAGCAGAAGAAATAAAGTGCAAAGGTCTGAGGCAATATCTGAAGAGTTTTTCGTTATGGGTCTTCGAACTCACTATAGTCCTTGCTTGTAGGTAGATCTTGCTTTTCGTTGGGGCCCAGTATTCTTCTTAAACCTTGTTCACTGTAGGAGACTTTTCTCTCTTGGGGTTCATGTGTCTTCAATTGATTCTGAAGCTGGTGAGAAAGAGATGGGAGTGGACAGGAGAGGTTCTTTTCAATCCAGGAGCCAAGAGCTTTCTGCCAGTTCAAAAATTGTCTCTACAATTTAAGACTCCCCAAGTTCGCCAGTAGTGTGGTCACGTGACCAACTGATTTGACCAGTTTCGTTCTGTATATTGTATGGGAGTAGGGGAATGCTCATTTGTTCCAACACTGTCTGCTAATATGCAAAAATGTCTTTCCAGCCAGGGGCCTAGCAATTCCTTGGAACCGGCCTTCTCTTCTTCCCAGCAACAATTTTGAAATTTAATGTCCATGTGGCGAAATTAATGTGCCTCATTCTTGGCAAGTGGGGGCCTGGGTGACACCTCCACACCCTGGGGAATGAAATGCGATTTGAAAAAAAAGTTACATTTCATGAAAAGCGTTGAGAGAAAAATATATAAGATACAGAAAACCATGCATTTCTCTCATTCATTCCCATTCATTCGTAAATCTTAAAGCTTATTAAAATTGTCGTTTCTGAGTGCCAGTGCTGCTTTAATGACCCCTTTTTGGCATCTCAGTAACCATGTGGCTCTTTGGGGAAGTTGTTCTTCAGTTTGTCCATTGCCTGACGGCCTAGGGTCTTTGTTCCTGTTGAGGTCATTTTTTTCAGGAGAGATAGTAGTGGGTGGGTCTATCCTGAACTTTCTTTCAGTACTTTGCTGAGTTATGCAAAGGCTTTTGACTTCAGGGGATGGGTGGTTCCTTTTTTCTCTGACTGTGGGGGAGGATTCTTTGTTAATCTCCCCTTTGTTCTTTGGGACATTCCTGCCTCCAGGTATTGGTGCAGACTCTACTGCACTCACCTGTGGCACTTCGACTAGGTAAGGCATCCCCTCACGGTTTCTTTGTCTCTGCTGATTCCTGTAAATGCTGTTCGCAACTCTGGTGGGGTGTTTCTAGTATCTGCATTTACATAAGAGGATGTGGGGTCCAACTTTTCACATTTTTCGGGGTTGGCAGACTGGACAGTAGGGGTTTTCATCTGGGATTCCTATTGGACTTCCTTTAACCTGCCCGCTTGGTCACTTTTTCCCCTTCTCTTCCTAAACTTTTGCCAGCCTTGTGCCTGTCCCCTTTTGTTCTTGGTGGGGGTCCCTTACAGTTCACCAGCCCTCAGCTGGAGGGTTCTCCTAACACTGGTACAGGGCTGAGGAGTGCAGGCTGGGGTTTGCCCTCAACCTGGCACATGGCAACTCCTGCAGTACTCCACCGCATCTTTATAGAGTTTTGGCCTATCAAACTGCTGTCTTATGTGGGCTTTGGTCTTTTGTATACTGGCATGTACAGTCACTGTAGTCTCATGGGCCCTTCTTAATATTTCTCTGCGGTACCTCTATGGCAGCACTAACTGGTGAACAACTGTCCACTCCTTGCTGTCAGGTCTGTGAGAAGAACTCCATTTCCTCATCAGTACCACATTCTTTACATAGTTGCACTCAGGGACTCCCTCTGCTTCACTTTCAGACTGGGCTGCCTGTGCTAACTCTCGCAATACTGGGTCGGCTCACAGCCTCAGCTAGGGAAAATCCAGTTAATTCATTCCCTGGGTCTCCTAACTTACCAAAGAAAGTCTCAGACAGACAGACCTGGTCATCTGCCCGCAATGCTAATTCTGTCTCCTCTGGGGGAGTTGGTTTGATCATGGCCTGTTCCACGACACATTCAGGGAAACTGCAGGAGACCGTTTCCTGCCATTGCCCTTTCCCTCTGACCTCCTGCAGTCTTTCTTTCACTACCCGGGGTGGGGGCGGGGTGCGGTGGGGGCTACCATCTTCACCCCCGCCAGATCTTAACTAGGAGCAGGTCAACCCCATCCACAGGCAAACTAGGGACAATCCCTACGGTCACCAGTCCCGAAACTAAGTCGCAGTCCAGGTGCACCCGGTGTACAGGTACAGGCAAACACTGCCCTGCAATACCATTCACCACCATTCTGGTGTTCATTGCACTCTCTGGGGGAAAGATCAGGCCTTTTCCTAGTAAAAGGGATCTGGTACCCCCTGTGTCTCTGAGAATCACTATGGGCTTGCTTGCCCCCACTTTAGGGGTATGGGGTTACTTTCCCTTCAGACAAGAACCTTGATGAGCCTCAGGAATCCTATTAAATTTTCTTGCACTTGCAGCCGTAAGCTTCCTATGTCTCACTCTTACTGCAGTTAAAGCCACAGCTTGCTCTGCTGTGCTTTCCATCAGGTTCCTGTCTTCACTGAGCGGGTGTGTCCTGATTAACCCTACCAGTATTCCCTTTAGTTTCCAGCATTCAGCTTTTAAATGCCCTGCTTTATTACAATGGAAGCACACAGGTATCTGGGTCTCACTTTTGCTCACAGCACCTTCCTTTTTTGGCTGGACGAGGACCCCTGTGTCTACTGCTTTCCTTTCTCTCCCAGGACTACCTGGGCGGATATCTCCTTCCCACCCTTTGTCCCTTTCGGATTTGTTTAGAGATACAGCACTGAAACAGGCCCTTCGGCCCACCGAGTCTGTGCTGACCATCAACCACCCATTTTTACTAATCCTACGCTAATCCCATATTCCTACCACATCCCCACCTGTCCCTATATTTCCCTTCCACCTACCTATACTAGGGGCAATTTATAATGGCCAATTTACCTACCAACCTGCAAGTCTTTTGGCTTGTGGGAGGAAACCGGAGCACCCGGAGAAAACCCACGCAGACACAGGGAGAACTTGCAAACTCCACACAGGCAGTACCCGGAATCGAACCCGGGTCCCTGGAGCTGTGAGGCTGCGGTGCTAACCACTGCACCACTGTGCCGCGTGGGGGTGATTAGGAAAGGTTCTCCCCTGGGAAATAGACTTATAAATTAAAGCAAACTCATCAGCCAGAACGGCCGCTTGCCGGGTTCCCTGAACCCGCTGCTCCTCTACATGGGTCTTTATTGATGTGGGAGAGAGGTTTTGAATGCCTCTAATGGAACTACGTCCCTGAGATTCTCATAGCTGGGCTGTACTTTAAGAGCCCTCAGCCACTGGTCAAAAGCCAGCTGTTTACTTCTTTCAAATTTCAGATTAAGTTTGATTAGCTTGCTTCTTGAGTATTCTAAACTTTTGGCGATAGGCTTCGGGTACTAATTCATATGCCTCGAGGATAGCATTTTGGTCAGTTCATAATTTGATGAACTCTCATCTGGCAACAAGGAACAAACCTCATCGGCTTTTCTGGTTAGTTTGCTTTGCAGTAAGAGAGACCAGGTCTCAGCTGGCCATTTTAGCTGCCTTGCCAGTTTCTCAAAAGACACAAAAAATGCCTCCACATCTCCCTCATTGATTTTTGGGATTAGATGAGCTAGTTTTAACAATTCTGTACCCAGCCCTGAATTACACTCCCGGATATTGTCCATGCTTTCACTGGGGTTAGTCTGTCGCCGCCTAGTTAACTCAAGCCGCTTCAACTCTCTTTCTTCGCATTCTTTCTGGGATATTCTTTCTCTCTCTCCTGCCTTTCATTTTCTTCACATTCCTTCTGGAAGGGTCTTTCTTTCTCCCTCTCCTGCCTCTCTCTCTTTCTCTTTTTCCTGGTGTCTCCCTTTCTCTTTCTCTCTCCCTGTCTTCTAATTCAAGTTTCCTTTGTTCCAAATTGTACCCTGTATGGGTCTACTTCTAGCACTACTTCTGCTTCTTCAGATTCAAGGGAAAAATGGTTGGCCACTAGCCTTAGGAGTTCAAACTTCCTAGCCTTGCCACGTACAGTGATGCCACACTGCTCAGCTATTTTCCTCAACTCCTCCATAGACAGTGCTTTTAACTTGTCCCAAGTTACTTCACCCTGGCTTGGAGAGCTACTAGCTTCAGTTGCAGACATGTTTGTATTCAATTACACACAACCACAAGAAAATCTGTATTAATCTTGCTCTTTTTTTTTTGACTGGGAACAATTTGACTTCCCACTTCCAATTTCTCTCGTTTGTCTGTGGGTAAAATTCTGGACGCGAGCACCCAGATTTCTGTTACGACCAGGTGAGAAAGGTGTCTAGGGATCTTTTACTGTCTTCACCTGGTCTTACTGTAACAGGTTTGATTTTAAACACACTGTGTTTTGAGCTCCCCCTTGGTGAATCCTTGTTCACCGTTTTCCAATTATAATGCAAAGAAACCAGCACAAACAGGCTTTCTTAGGTTTAAAGAAGAAAGGTTGAACTTTATTAAACTTAAACTCCAATTCAGTTAATGCCTACGGATACACGATGCGCCCATGCTAGCTTTGCATACATGATACATGCATAGAAACATAGAAAATAGGAGCAGGATTAGGCCATTCAGCCCTTCAGGTCTGCTCTACCATTCAAAAAAGATCATGGCTGATCATCTAATTGAGTACCCTGTCCCCGCTTTCTCCCCATATCCCTTGATCCCTTTGGCATTAAGAAATATATCTATCTCCTTCTTGAATATATTTAATGACTTGGCCTCCACTACCTTTTGCGGTAGAGTAATCCACAGATGCCCAACCTCTGAGTGAAGAAATTTCTCCTCATCTCGGTTCTAAATGGCTTACCCCGTATCCTGAGACTGTGACCCCTGGTTTTGGACTTCCCAGCCATCGAGAACATCGTCCCTGCATCTAGTCTGTCTAGTCCTGTTAGAATTTTATAGGTTTCATGGGATCCCCTCTCATTCTTCTAAACTCAAGTGATTATGGGTCTAGTTGACCCAATCTCTCCCCAGACGTCAATCCTGTCATCCCAGGAATCAGCCTAGTAAATCTTCTTTTGACTCCTTCCATGGCAAGAACATCCTTCCTCAGATAAGGAGACCAAAACTGCATACAATACTCCAGTTGTTGTGTCACCAAGGCCCTTTATAACTGCTTTGCTCCTGTACTCAACTCCTCTTGCCATGAAGGCCAACATACCATTCGACTTCCTAACTGCTTGCTGCACCCGAATGCTTGCTTTCAGCGACTGGTGTACAAAAACGCCCAGGTCTCGTTGCACCTCCCCCTTTCCCAATTTGTCATCATTCAGATAATAATCTGCCTTTCTGTTTTTACAACCAAAGTGGATAACCTCACATTTATCCCCGAGCAGAAGAAATAAAGTGGAAACGTTGGAGGCAATATCTGAAGAGTTTTTTGTTACGGGTCTTCGAGCCCACTGTATAGTCCTTGCTTGTAGGCAGATCTTGCTTTTCGTTGGGGCCCAGTATTCTTCTTAAACCTTGTTCACTGTAGGACACTTTTCTTTCTTGGGGGTCATGTGTCTTCAATGGATTCCGAAGCTGGTGAGAAAGAGATGGGAGCAGACAGGAGAGGTTCTTTTCAATCCAGGAGCCAAGAGCTTTCTGCCAGTTTAAAAATTGTCTCTACAATTTAAAACTCCCCAAGTTGGCCAGCAGGGTGGTCATGTGACCGATAGGTTTGACCAGTT
The DNA here is from genome assembly GCF_036365525.1 of Heterodontus francisci. NCBI lineage: Eukaryota > Metazoa > Chordata > Chondrichthyes > Heterodontiformes > Heterodontidae > Heterodontus > Heterodontus francisci. The sequence continues at coordinate 42,415,557 of NC_090387.1, forward strand.
CCGTTCTGTATATTGTATGGGAGCAAAGGATAGCTCCTTTGTTCTGACATTGTCTGCTAATATGCAAAAATGTCTTTCCAGCCAGGGGCCTGGCAATTCCTTGGAATCGGCTTTCTCTTCTTCCCAGCAACAATTTTGAAATTTAATGTCCATGTGATGAAATTAATGTGCCTCATTCTTGGCAAGTGGGGGCCTGCATGACACTATTCATTATTGTATTTTTGGTTTCTAGATGTTTTTTCTATTTTCTTCTATGGGATTCAATTATGTTTTCTACCATTGATGTTAAGTTGACTGGTGTATAATTCCTGGACATGTTCTATTTCCTTTGTTAAATATATGTATAAGTCAGCTTCTCCTAGCCTTGAAGCAGTTTTTTAAAATTCATTCATAGGATGTGGGCATCGCTGGCCAGGCCAGCATTTATTGCCCATCCCTAAGTGCCCTTGAGAAGGTGGCAGTGAGCTGCCTTCTTGAACCGCTGCAGTCCACATGGGGTAGGTATACCCACAGTGCTAGCAGTTAGATACAACTGAGTGGCTTGCTAGGCCATTTTAGAGGGCATGTAAGAGTCAACACATTGCTGTGGGTCTGGAGTCACATGTAGGCCAGACCAGGTAAGGACAGCAGATTTCCTTCCCTAAAGGGCATTAGTGAACCAGATGGGTTTTTACAACAATCGACAATGGTTTCATCATGGCCATCATTAGACTAGCTTTTTTTTAAATTCCAGATTTATTAAATGAATTCAAATTCCACCTTCTGCTGTGGTGGGATTTGAACCCATGTCCCCAAAGCTATACCCTGGGTCTCTGAGTTACTAGTCCAGTGACAATACCACTACGCCACCGCCTACTCGTTAAAGGGATTAAGGTTCAGTTAAAGGGATAGTGAACCTGCAGGTCTCATCATGCTGGGACGCATGTGCTTATTTGGGATGAAGCATGTGTCCATGCCACTCACATTACTTTGTCATTATATTCTCTCCCTGTAAAGGAAAGTACGAAGTCTAGTCACTGCCAGAGAACTGCAACTGGGGAGGTACTGAAAACCAATATTAAGTCTACACAAACAGGAGGTTTGGCATTTAATAGTAGAAAAAGCTGTGGGAGACAGTGAGGTTGGAGGTGAGGTGGCAGCAAAAGGTTAGCGAAGGCTGAGCAAGGCTTATCATAGGTACTATCAGCTTTGCGTGCTTCTCAATGTATTGCAATGCTCTTAGGGTACTATTTCTTCAAGGGGAAGACCATGTCAAGAGTATTGTTGACAATTCTGGGTACCACACCTTAGAAAGGATATATTGGCCTTGGAGGGAATGCAGCATATGTTTACCAGAGTGATACCTGGACTCCAAGGGTTAATTTACGAGGAGCGATTACACAAACTGGGATTGTATTCCCTGGACTTTAGGAGGTTATGGGGTGATTTGATTGAAGTTTCCAAGATCTTAAGGGGAACAGATAGGATAGATAGAGAAAAACTATTTCCACTGGCTGGGGACGAGGGGTCATAATCTAAAAATTAGAGCCGGAGCTTTCAGGAGTGAAATTCGGAACACTTCTACATGCAAATGGTGGAAGAAGTTTAGAACTGTCTTCTGCAAATGGCAATTGTTGCTAGATTAATTGTTAAATTTAAAACTGAAATTGATAGATTTTTATTAACTAAAGGTAGTAAAGAATATGGAGCAAACGCAAGTATATGGAGTTTGGTCACAGATGAGCCATGATCTCTTTGAGTGACAGAACAGGCTCGAGGGTTTAAATGGCCTACTTCTGTTCTATGTACTACAAATCACCAATGCCCACCATGGTATCTTTTGTAAGCAAAATGAAGAGGTACAGAGCAGAATAAATCCTCCTACTGTAACAACACAGCATTTTAAAAAGCAAAAGATAGGATGCAAAGGAGTGGTATCAGAACTATATTCTTATTTGAAAGAAAAAACTTGCATTTACATAGCACCTTTCATGACCTTAGGACATCCCAAAGTGCCTTACAGCCAATGAAGTACTTTTGAAGTGTTGTTATGTAGGAAATGCGGCAGCCAATTTTCACACAGCAAGTTCCCACAAACAGCAATGCGATAATGACCAAATAGTCTGTTTTAGTGATGCTAATTCAGGGATAAAGATGGGCCAAGACAACAGGGATAACTTCCATGCTCTTCTTTAAAATAGTGCCTTGGGATTTGTTACATTTACCTGAGAGGGCAGAAAGGGCCTCGGTTTAAAGTCTTATCGGAAAGATTGCACAAAAATGTTGACAAGGGGAGAATGGAGTCATTCTTGGAGGCGTGGCCTATGCAGAAATTGCAGCATTTAGATTCTTGTCCCAGATAGAAGAAGGAGGTACAGAATATATTATTGCCATCATAAAACTGAGAAATGGAATGAGCTGGATTAAATCTATGATGGACAAATTAGAGCCATTTCTATTCTAAAAGGACAATTCAATGGGCAGTATCAATCCATATTTGAAGATTTGCCTGCAGTTGTGAATGCTTACGGTGCCATTTGAACCTCTCAGTGAGATTACTGCTCTATAATTAGTCCTGGAGAATATATCAGGCCCTGTATATTTGAGGTTAACTTGAGTAGCTAGAAGTTAATTCCAAGTTTTAAGAAAAAAGTGAGAACATCAAAAAAAAATTATCAATAAAGTACTCGGAGACTGTTTAAAATGGCCATTTACTTATTATTTGGAAAACAGAGGAGTAAATATTTTTAGTTCACTGTCATTTTCCTTTGGACATGTCTTTGTCCCAGAGAATTTGGAAATAATGGGCAGAATCTTCCTATCTTAGTCCCTCCCGCGAAGGAGGGACCATTTTCCAGTTTGAAACCCGATTCTCTGCACAGCGCACCCAGCAATTGCTCTTTACCAGACCAAACCAATTCACATCCGTGCTTCCTGACTAGTGAGGGTGGGAGGCCAGGATCACACATCCGTTTCATCAAAGGAAGGATTTCTAATTAAAGGGACCACAACATGTGTCAGAAAAGCTCACCAGCAGTTTCATTTTTTCAGGCTGCAGCAACCACAGGAATGGAGAGGAGACCTGGGAAGGCAGCCACCCCCCCCCCCCCTCCCCTCCCCACACTCCCACCACCAGCCCCACTGGATCCCTCAGTCTTACGTGGAGGTCCTGCTGTGGGATCTCAGGGGCTGCAGTGCGGTGTGCTCTGCCAAGGATGGGAGGAAGAGAATAACCTCTCCAACCAAGCAGGCATGGATGGAAGTGACTCAGGAAGCCAGCAACAGGAGCGTGCTCCCTCCAACCTGGAGATAGTGCACCAAAAGGATCCAGGAACTCAGGAGAGCATGACAGGTGAGTGACATCACACTTGCAGATGCCAAGCTCGACACTCTGACTTGCCCAGCATTCCCCTGCATGCCTCAGGTCAACACACCTTGAAGCTCCATTCATTCCTCTCTTCCCAGGCACCTCACATCCCCATCTGACTGGCCAATACTCACACTCACCCTCAGCCTATTGCTCTCACAGGCCTCACAGTCACCCTCCGCAAATGGTGTTCCTTCCCTCCCCTGCACACAAGGTATTATGAGCACTACAGGAGAAGAGAGCACACAATTTGGCGAGAGGCAGCGACCAAGGTGGGGGAGCTGGGGTGTGGTGGTGGCTCCAGTGACAGGCACCTTGTCGGCCATTGGTAATGCATGTCCACCTGCTCCACTGGGAAGGGCATCTTGTATGAGCAGGCTGCAGATGTCAGCTGCGACCTGCCATGAGAGCTGAAGTCTCCTGAGGCACTGGTGCTCAGCCATGTCGAGAGAGCTGATCCTGTGCCTGTAGACCCTGTTTTGGGGGTTTTGCCTCCTTCTAGTTGGATATCACAAACCACTGACCACCTCTAGGCACTAACCCATTGTCTCTTGAGACAAGGAGGCCAAAGAAGAAGAAGAAGTTGGATATCAATGTCCATCCCCTCTGCCCGGTGGAGGGGCATGTGGTTGAGGAAAAGGCAGCTGGTTCTGCTACTGGTGTTTCTCCTGCTGCTGCTGGTGCAACTGGCAGTGGTGTGGCCTCTGCTTCTGACCCTCAGCTGGGATGGAAGGCAGAGCTGCATAAGCTGCTCTCATGCCAACTTGAAGGCTGGTAGCAGGGAAGTGCCACTGCAGGTGAGTGAAATGATAGACAGGTGAAGTACCTTCCAAGAAGTTGGCAATCAGCTGTCAAACAGTGAAAGCATTCCCTGAGAGAAGAAGTGCTTTGAACAGCAGTTTCTCAATGACCATGACTGGAGCTCTTCAGTGTAACTGATCAAAGCCTACATTCAGTCAGTTTCACTGAAGAAGCTCTTCCAATTGTGCAGTCAGCTCGGTGACCCTGATGAGTTGGTGACAGGTTGGGAAACAGGTTCAATGGCTGGGAAATTCAGGATACAGGGCTAAAGCACCTCATAATAGGCTTCTTAACAACCTCAGCAACTATTTAATTACTTACCCAGAAGATACAAGGGGTTCCCCGCTCATCTTCAATGCTGCCCCAAGGAAAGCCAGAAGAGGGTGGGATGATGTCAGCATCCCTACCCGATGTCAATTTCCAGGCCTTTCCCATCCGCTCACCCCCGAAACTGCCTCCAATGGGCTGGGAAAATTCTGCCCAATATGTTTCACAGCACTGTAGAGATTTCTGCACCTCTAATGGTTGTAGTTTTAACAAAGTTGTTGACCTAAAATTGGATTCTGCCTAAATTAGGGAACAATGTCAGCTGCACATGCTTAACGTGGATGCTGGTAGGACCATGCAATTCTGATCTGCTGGCCTCATTTTCTTACCAACGCAGCTGCAGGCACCAGTCATGGCCCCAGAGACGGCTCACAGTCTCGCGAAGAACAAAGCTGCTTTGGCTGCCAAGTACCTGAGAATACTGACCATAGCATGAATAGTGCATACTGTGGACAATCATTCATGAATTTTGGAAAGGGAGCCTCAAACTGACTTTTTGCAAAGGGCCTCATACCTATTTTAGCCTAGATGTCTATATAGGAACCATAGCCTCCGTTCCTTTGACAGTGATTTCACCCTTCCTTGGCCGTTAACTCAGTCTAAGTCAAGTTTCAAACAACTCATTGTGTGCATCCAGCCCTACTTGATTCTCCACCACCAAGATGTTTATCCATGCTTTTTCACCTCTGTGTTCAATTCTTCCAGTGTCCCCATTGTTAACCTCTCATTATCCAACATTTGTAAACTTAATCTCATCAAATCTGCATCCTGTCTTACAAAATCCTGCTTGCCCATCACTTCAGACCTCACTAATGTGCTCCCTGCCTTCTAATAATTGAAGATAAACTCTTTGTCCTTATCTTCAAATCTATTCATAGCTGAGAGCCAGCTGAATCTGCAACCTTCTGCATTCTTTTGTCCTCTTCTGATCCCTTAGATCCTCCAACTCTGGCTGGCTCTGCACTGTACCTTGTCTTCACCCCATTGTTTGAAGAGCTTTCAGCTGTTCTAACCAAACTTCCAGGAAGTCCTTCCCTGAACGCTTCCATCTGTATTTTTCTTACCACCTTTATAAATCTTCCTGAACTCCATCTTTTGGTATGAGTGCTTGCATTTTTTTAAAATTATGAGGATTTGTGTTTGAAAACTGAAAAAGATTCCATAGATGCTGGAACTTTGAGTTTTTGTAAAAAGAGGTCATCAGAAGGTCTTTTGGACTTGGTTTGTAAACAACTGTTACAGGAAGGCACATGTTTTCAGATAAATACCCAGCAGGGGTTTTTTTTGACTTGGGGAAGATGTTTACAGAGAAGTGACAGGTCAATATTTATAGGGGTCAAGAGGCTTGACTCCTGAGATGTATTTGGTTTCACGTTGGACAGGCTGTTGGGGTATGGAAAGCATTCTGAAAAGGAGTTAAAGAATCAACCTGCCAAGGTCAAACCCCAACTCAGCCTGTTCCAGCTCTTTAAAAGCCTGCCAGTTTTTCCATTTCTTTGAGAAGCTCTTAAAAGCGAGTGTAAGAAATAGAGAAATTGAAGCTGTATTCCTCCTGCAAGGGCTGCTTGAAACTCCTGTTGCTGCATTTCTCCTGGAAAGCCTGCCCAAACTGATCTTCAACATTGCCAGACAAGAACTGTTGTAGGAAGATCCCAGTGACAACCATCTACACGTATTTGGGATGCCAAAGCAAAACAAAGGACATCTGGCATCTTTCCATATCTTCTCTTTTTTTCCTTCAAGAATTAGCAAGTATTCTTTTTTGTTTGTTTAATTTGTAATAGAGCTTTAAAAATAAAATCTCTTTTTTTGGGGGGTGTATGTATGTGTTTTGTTACGACCATGTGAGAAAGGGGTCTAGGGCTCCCTCTTACCCTTTTCCTTGTATGACCGTAACGGCGTTTAATTTTTAAAACACTGTGTTTTAGCTTCCCCTCAGTGAATCCTTGTTCACTGCTCTCCAAATGCAATAGCAAAGAAATCAACCAGACAGGTTTTCTTAGATTTAAACAAGAAAGGTGTAAGTTTATTAACCTGAAAACTCTTAATTTGGTTAAAACTACTAAAAATACGCGTCACGACCACACTAGCATGCATACGCGATAAACACACACGCAGATAGAGACAGAAAAGAAGAAAGAATAAAGGGGAAAGGTTTGAAGCAATAGCTGGAGTTCATTTACTGTCTTTTGAGATCGATGTAACGTCTTTGGTTGCAGTTAAATCTTGCCGTCTTGTTGGGGCCCAGTTCAATCTTTCAAACTTGTTTCGATGGTTTTCTGTTTTTCTGTCTTGGCTTAGTTTCTTCCATGGGTCCCTGTCTTTGCGTGAGAGGGAGAGAGAGCGAGACAGGGAGATGCTGTCTTCCTTCAAGTTCAGTTGCAGTCAGACTCAAACTGTTCTGTGAACACAATTCAAAACTCCCAAGTTGGTCAGCAGGTTAGTCATGCAACTAACCCCTTATTTGGAACAACTACTCCTGTGGTTTGTGGATTGTCCACCTTAGCAGACACCCTCAGTGGTGGGGGGTGGGAATGGAATGCTGGCTTTTTATACATTCAGTATCTGGTGATCAAAATCCTTTTGGGTTAATTGAATCAAGGAGCAATTCCATTGCCTTCTCCAGGCAACAGTCTCTTAGAATGCAAATATTTCCAGTCACTGTCCTTTTAAAATGCAGGTACAGCCATATTTCAGTCCAGTAAGAGTTTAAAAATTAATGTTCCATATGACAAAATTAATATGCCTCATTCTTGGCAGGTGTGGTTTTCCTCACACCTCCACATCCAGCAGAATAAATTGCGATTTTTAGAAGAGCATTTCATTAAAAGGGAATAGAGAGAAGGGTAAGTATAGGAAAACACACATGCATCTCTTTCATTCATTCTCATTCATTCAGAAATCCTAAAAATTGGTTACTGCCTGTTTTTTCTTGGTAGCAGTGCTGCTTTAAACTGGCCTTTTTGGCATCCCAATAAACATGTGATTTTTGGGCTGTTCTTCAGTTTGCACATTTCCATGACTGCCTAGATGTCTTTGTTCCTGTTGAGGTCTGCAGTGGGAGGATTAGATTTAATTAGCCCTGGTGTGGAGTTCTGCTCATGGGTGGATACCTTCTGAACTCTCTTTCAGTGCTTTGATGAGTCATGCCAGGGCTTTTCACCTTAGGGGATGGTTGGTTCCCTTTTCTCCTCCTGTGGGGAAGGAGTCTCTGCTGATCTTCCCTTTGTCCTCTGGGACACTCCTGTTTGCAAGTATTTGTCCAGATTCTACTGCACTCCCCTGCGGCACTTCGACGAGGTGAGGCATCATCCTCATGGGTTTTCTGCCCTCTTGAGGACCTTCTTTGTCACTGCGGGTTTCTATAAATGCTGTTAGCAACTCTGGTGGAGTGCTTCTGGTGTCTGCATTTACATAGAAGGATGTGGGGTCTAATTTTTCAAACATTTCGGGGTTGTCTGATGGACAGTAGGGGTTTTCATTTGGGATTCCTCTCGGATAGACTTTAACCTGTCCTCTTTGTCCCTTTATCCTCTTTCCTCTCTAACCTTTTGCCAGCCTTGTGCCTGCCTGTCTGTCCCCTTTTGTTCTCGTCAGGGGTCCCTTACAGTTCACCTGCCCTATGCTGGAGGGTCCTCCAAACACCGATACTGGACATAGGGATGCAGATTTCACTGTAGGTTGGAGTTTCCCTTCAACCTGGCACATGTGGCAACTCCTACAGTACTCCACCACATCTTTGTGGAGTTTTGGCCAGTCAAACTGCTGTCTTATGGGGTCTTTGGTTTTCCTATACCGACATGTACAGCCACTGTAATCTCATGGTTCATTCTTTATATTTTTCTCCGGTACATCTGCGGCACCACTAACTGGTGAGCCACTGTCCATTCTTTGTCCTCAGGTCTGTGAGGAGAACTCCACTTCCTCAACAGTACCTCATGCTTTAAATAGTAGCACTCAAGGATGCCCTCTGCTTCACTTTCAGACTGGGCCGCCTGTGCTAACTCTCACAATACTGCGTCGGATCGCTGAGCCTCAGCAAGGGAAGATTTATTTAATTCATTCCCTGGGTCTTCTAACTTTTGAAAGAAAGTCTCAAACAGACAGACCTCATGGGCATCTGCCTGCAGTGCCAATTCAGTCTCCTGTGGGGGAACTGGTTTGATCATGGCCCAATTCACTACACAAGCAGGGGAACTGCAGGGGACCGTCTCCTGCCACTGCCCTGCCCTGCCCTGTCTCTCTAACCTCCTGCTGTCTCTCTTTCACTACTGGGGAAGCTACCAACTTTGCCCCCTTCAGATTATAACCTAGGAGCAGGTCAACCCCGTCCACAGGCAAACTAGGGACAATCCCTACGGTCATCAGTCCCGAAACTAGGTCGCACTCCAAATGCACCCGACATAAAGATACAGGCATACACTACCCTCCAATACCATTCACCACTATTCTGGTGTTTACTGCCCTCTCTGGGGGAAAGGTCAGGCTTTTTTCCAGTAAAAGGGATCTAGTGGCCCAAGGGTCCCTGAGGATTGCTATGGGCTTGCTTGCCCCACTCGAGGGGAATGAGGTTACTCTCCCTTCAGACACAAAATCCTGATAACCTTCAGGAATCCTATTAAATTTTCCTGAACTCGGATCAGTATGCTTCCTGGATCTTACTAATGCTGCAGTTAAAGCCACAGCTTGTTCAGCTGTGCTTTCCATCAGGGTCCTTTTTCCTTCACTGAGCGGGTGTGCCCTGATTAACCCTACAGGTTTCAAGCAGTCAGTTCCTAAATGACCTGCTTTATTACAATGGAAGTACACAGGTCTCCAGATTTCACTCCTACTTACAGTACCTTCCTTTTTGATTGGAGGAGGGCCCCTTGTTTCTCCTGCTTTTCCTTCTCTCCCAGGTCTGCTTGGGCTTCTATCACCTTCCCACCATATGTCCTTTTTGGATTTGTGGGGGTGAGTAGGAAAGGTTTTCCCCTGGAAAACAGACTTATAGATGAGAAGAAACTCATCAGACAGAACTGTGGTTTGCCTGGCTCTATGAACTTTCTGTTCCTCTATATGGGTCTTTGTGGAGAGTGGGCAAGAGTTTTTAAATTCCTCAAGCAAAATTACCTCTCTGAGATTTTCATAGCTGGGCTGCACTTTAAGAGCATTCAGCCATTGGTCAAAAGCCAGCTGCTTACTTCTCTCAAACTCCAGGTAAGTTTGATCAGCTTGCTTCTTGAAGGTTCCAAATTTCTGGTGATAGGCTTTCGGTACTAGCTCATATGGCCCGAGGATAGCATTTTTTGTCAGTTCATAATTTGATGAACCTTCACCTGGCAACAGGGAATAAACCTCATGGACTTTTCCAGTTAGCTTGCTTTGTAATAAAAGAGGCCATGTCTCAGCTGGCCACTTTAACTGCCTTGCAAGTTTTTCAAAGGATATAAAAAATGCTTCCACGTCTCCCTCATTGAATTTTGGGATCAGTTGTGTAAATTTTAACAATTCAGTACCCAGCCCTGAATTGCAATCCTCCATATTGGCCATGCTTTCACTGGGGTTACTCTATCGCCCCCTAGTTAACTCAAGCACCTCAGCTCTTTCTCCTCGCATTCCTTCTGGCATGTTCTTTCTCTTTCTCTCTCCTCTCTCTCTCCTGTCTTGCTTTCTCTCTCTCCTCCCTCTCTCTTTCTCTTTCCCTGTCTTCTAATTCAAGTTTCCTCTGTTCCAATTGTATCTTTGCTAACAATACCCTGTCAAGATTTTATTTCTAACCCTGTTTCTGCTTCTTCAGATTCAAGGGAAAAATAGTTGGCCACTAGTCTTAGGAGTTCAGACTTTCTAGCCTTGCCATGTACAGTGATCCCACACTGCTCAGACATATTTCTCAACTCCTCCATAGACAGTGCTTTTAACTTATCCCAAGTTACTTCACCCTGGCTTGGGGAGCTGCTGGCTTCAGTGGCAGACATGTTAGTATTCTAGCACACACAAACACAAGAAAACATGTTCTTTTTTTTTGATTGGCATCAATTTGACTTCCGACTTCCAATTTTCTCGTTTCACTGTGGGTCGAATCCGGACACTAGCCCACAAATTTCTGTTACGACCAGGTGAGAAAGGGTCTAGGGGTTCCCTCTCAGCCTTTTTCTGGTTTGACCGTAACAGGGTTTAATTTTTAAAACATTGTGTTTTGAGCTTCCCCTCAGTTCACTGCTTTCCAATTGTAAGGCAACTAAATTAACCAGACAGGTTTTCTTAGATTTAAACAAGAAAGGTGTAAGTTTATTAACCTTACAACTCTAATGCGGTTAAAACTATTAAAAATACGTGACACAACCACACTAGCATGCATACGCGATAAACATACATGCAGATAGAGACAGAAAAGAAGAAAGAATAAAGGTCTGAAGCAATAGCTGGAGTTGATTTACTGTCTTTTGAGTTCGATGTAACGTCTTTGGTTGTAGTTAAATCTTGCCATCTTGTTGGGGCCCAGTTCAATCTATCAAACTTGTATTGATGGTTTTCTGTCTTGGCTTAGTTTCTTTCGTGGGTCCCTGTCTTTGCGTGAGAGAGAGAGAGAGTGAGACAGGGAGATGCTGTCTTCCTTCAAGTTCAGTTGCAGTCTGACTCAAACTGTTCTGTGAGCACAATTCAAAACTCTCAAGTTGGCTAACAGGTTAATCATGCGACTAGCCCCTTATTTGAAACAACTCCTGTGGTTTGTGGATTGTCCATCTTAGCAGACACCCTCAGTGGGGGGTGGGGGAGGGGGCAATGGAATGCTGGCTTTTTATGCATTTAGTCTCTGGTGATCAAATCCTTTTGGGTTAATTGAATCAGGGAGCAGTTCCATTGTCTTCTCCAGGCAAACATCTCTTAGAATGCAAATGTTTCCAGCCACTGTCCTTTTAAAATGCAGGTGCAGCCATATTTCAGTGCAGTAAGAGTTCACCAAAACCTTTGACCTCGTCAGCAGACGTGGTCTCTTCAGACTACTAGAAATGATCGGATGTCCACCAAAGCTACTAAGTATCATCACCTCATTCCATGACAATATGAAAGGCACAATTCAGCATAGCAGCGCCTCTACAGACCCCTTTCCTATCCTGAGTGGCGTGAAACAGGGCTGTGTTCTCGCACCTACACTGTTTGGGATCTTCTTCTCCCTGCTGCTCTCACATGTGTTCAAGTCTTCAGAAGAAGGAATTTTCCTGCACACAAGATCTGGTGGCAGGTTGTTCAACCTTGCCCGTCTAAGAGCGAAGACTAAAGTACGCAAAGTCCTCATCAGGGAACTCCTCTTTGCTGACGAAGCTGCATTAACATCTCACACTGAAGAGTGTCTGCAGAGACAGGATTGCGGCTGCCTGCAACGAATTTGGCCTAACCATCAGCCTCAAGAAAACGAACATCATGGGACAGGACGTCAGAAATGCTCCATCCATGAATATCGGCGACCACTCTCTGGAAGTGGTTCAAGAGTTCACCTACCTAGGCTCTACTATCACCAGTAACCTGTCTCTCGATGCAGAAATCAACAAGCGCATGGGAAAGGCTTCCTCTGCTATGTCCAGACTGGCCAAGAGAGTGTGGGAAAATGGCGCACTGGCACGGAACACAAAATTCCGAGTGTATCAAGCCTGTGTCCTCAGTACCTTGCTCTACGGCAGCGAGGCCTGGACAACGTATGTCAGCCAAGAGCGACATCTCAATTCGTTCCATCTTCGGTGCCTCCGGTGGCAGGACCGTATCTCCAACACAGAAGTCTTCGAGGCGACCAACATCCCCAGCATATACACCCTACTGAGCCAGCGGCGCTTGAGATGGCTTGGCCATGTGAGCCGCATGGAAGATGGCAGGATCCCCAAGGACACATTGTACAGAGAGCTTGTCACTGGTATCAGACCCACCGGCCGTCCATATCTCCGCTTTAAACACGTCTGCAAATGTGCCATGAAGTCCTGTGACATTGACCACAAGTCGTGGGAGTCAGTTACCAGCGATCGCCAGAGCTGGCGGGCAGCCATAAGGGCGGGGCTAAAGTATGGCGAGTCGAAGAGACTTAGCAGTTGGCAGGAAAAAAGACAGAAGCGCAAGGGGAGAGCCAACTGTGTAACAGCCCCGACAACCAATGTTATCTGCAGCACCTGTGGAAGAGTCTGTCACTCTAGAATTGGCCTTTATTGCCACTCCAGGCACTGCTTCACAAACCACTGACCACCTCCAGGCACTTACCCATTGTCTCCCGAGACAAGGAGGCCAAAGAAGAAGAAGAAGAGTTTCAAAATTAATATTCCATATGATGAAATTAATATGCCTCATTCTTGGCAGGTGTGGTTTTCCTCACAGCATTTGTGTGTGTGTGAGGGGCTAAGGTAAAAAGGGAATTCTCATATTTCAATCTGTATGTTAATGCTTTGCTTCATTACTTGTTGAGACTTGTTTTATAATAAACTGATAATTTTGCTATTTATTAAAGAAACCTGGTTGGTGTATTTTATTCTGGGATAAAAATAGAGTCTATGGCTAACCTTATTGGTAACTGTGTAAAGATTTAAATATATGCTGTGACCTGTGGAGAAGTGGAACTAGAATAAACTATGTACTCATCCCACCTCGGTGGTAATATATAACTGGGGGCTGTTTGAGGGATAACCCATTGCTGATGACGTACAATTGTAATAGGGGTAATAATAATTGTATAAAAGTATTAATAAAAGGTAGGTTTCTTGTGTAATAGTGTAAAGTCTATACCACCGCAATGTGTCTTCATTGATTGCTGCAACCTTTCGGGGAAGGAGGATGTATCTCTGAGTGATTTGAAAAACTTAACTAAGGTTAGACTAAAGGATTTGGCATACCTGTTGACATTAGAGTTAAAACTAGGGACTAAGAAAGCAGACAAAATTAAAATAATAGCACAGCATTTATAATCGCACAGTGGCGCAGTGGTTAGCACCGCAGCCTCACAGCTCCAGCGACCCGGGTTCAATTCCAGGTACTGCCTGTGTGGAGTTTGCAAGTTCTCCCTGTGTCTGCGTGGGTTTCCTCCGGGTGCTCCGGTTTCCTCCCACATGCTAAAGACTTGCAGGTTGATAGGTTAATTGGCCATTATAAAATTGCCCCTAGTATAGGTAGGTGATAGGGAAATATAGGGACAGGTGGGTATGTGGTAGGAATATGGGATTAGTGTAGGATTAGTATAAATGGGTGGTTGATGGTCGGCACAGACTCGGTGGGCCGAAGGGCCTGTTTCAGTGCTGTGTCTCTAAACTAAACTAAAAAGAAGGCAAACCAGAGGGTAGTGCAGTTGAATTAGCAAAAATTCAGTTACAGATGAAGCAGCTTGAACTTGACAAAAAACAAAGAAATAGAAATGAGAAAACCAGAGCAGGAAAAATAATTGAGAAAGAAAAACCTTGAACTAGAATTTCAAAGACAAAGTGAAAGAGAAGGAAAGAAATTCAAATGTAAAAAGATGGAACTAAGAAAAAGGGGTTGTCTTGACTCCAAGGAAATTTTGGTGAGGAAAGATCTGACTCCAGCCCAGGACCCAGTGGAGATCTGTTTAAATTTGTACAAATGTTTACCTATGTTTGAGGAAAGGGACTGTTATGCCCATGTGAGAAAGGTGTCTAGGGGCCCCTCTCAGCCTTCACCTGGTCTTACTGTAACAAGGTTTAATTTTTAAACACATCCTGCTTTCAGCTCCCCCTTGGTGAATCCTTTTTCACCACTTTTCAATTATAAGGCAAAGAAACCAGCACAACAGGTTTTCTCAGGTTTAATGAAGAAAAGTGAAATTTTACTAAATTTAAACTCTAATTTAGTTAATGACTACGGATACACAACGCTCCTATGCTAGCATACACACACGATACACACATGCAGATAGAGATAGAAAGAAAACAGAAGAAATAAAGTGGAAAAGTTTGAGGCAATATCCGAAGAGTTTTTGTTATGGGTGTTTGAGCTCACTGTAGAGTCCTTGATTGTAGGTACATCTTGCTTTTCATTGGGGCCCAGTATTCTTCTTAAACCTTGTTCGTTGTGAGAGACTTTTCTCTCTGTGGTGTTCATGTGTCTTTAGTGGATTCAGAGGCTTGTGAGAAAAAGATGGGAGCAGGCAGACAGGAGAGGCTGTGGCGAGCCAGCCAGGAGAGATCTTCTCAGTCCAGGAACATTCTGCTTTTTTCCCAACCTATTTGTACAAATTCAAAAAACTCTGGTTTTTCAGCAGGTTAGTGATATGATTAGTTGGTTTGACCATGTCCGTTTGTGTATTCGGCCACCTTAGTAGTCAATCTGGAATGTGAGCTCCCCCACCTTCAACATCTGGTGAACAAAAGTCCATTGTGGGTTGAGTGTGTCGGGGAATGGCTGCTTTGTCCTTCCAGCACTGTCTGTTAATATGCAAATGTATTTTCCAGCAACAGTTGATCGTTTAACAATCTTCACTCCAGTAACAGTTTAAAATCAATGTTCATGACAAAATTAATGTGCCTCATTCTTGGCAGGTGGGGCCTAGCATGACAGGATGTTGAGGCATTTTTCATTTCTTTTGAACAGGTAGCCAGACGGATGCAGTGGCTGAAGGAAAGCTGGACACTGCTTATTCAAAACAGGTTGATGGGCAGAGCTCATGACCTTTATGCCATGCTTTCTGAGGAGGCTTCTGCAGATTATGAGATGGCAAAAAAGGTTATTCTCACTGCGTATGAGTTAGTCCCTGAAGCATACAGGCAGAAATTTCGGAACATCCGGAGATTGTCTGGGCAACGTATATAGAATTTGAGAGGGTAAAGCAAATTAATTTGATTGTTGAGTGCAGGCACTAAAGGTAGAGCCATATATGAGAATCATAGGGAACTAATTCTCCTGGAAGAATTTTAAAATTCACTCCCTCTGTTGGTATGAACCCATAGAGTCATAGAGAAATACAGCACTGAAACAGGCCCTTTGGCCCACCGAGTCTGTGCCAACCAACAACCACCCATTTATACCAATCCTATATTAATCCCATATTTCCTACCATATCCCCACCATTCTCCTGCCACCTATCTACACTAGGGGCAATTTACAATGGCCAATTTACCTATCAACCTGCAAGTCTTTGGCTGTGGGAGGAAACCGGGGCACCCAGCAGAAACCCACGCAGTCACAGGGAGAACTTGCAAACTCCGCACAGGCAGTACCCAGAACCAAACCAGGGTCGCTGGAGCTATGAGGCTGCAGTGCTAAGCACTGCGCCACTGTGCTGCCCAAAGCCAAAAGGTTTCAACAGCTGGACAGGCAGCGGAAATTGCTGATGATTATGAGATTATTTATAAGCCCAAACACTTTGCCGTCAACCCCACAAACCCAAGAAGGATAGAAGGTGGGAGGGTGAAAGGAAGGCAAGTAGCTGGGGACAAGTAGGGACAGCTGTGAATGCACCAGGACCTCCTCTCAGGCCTGAAAGAAAGATGCTGAGGGTGTAAGTGAGGTCCAAAAGTCAAAGTGTTACCCTTGTCACAAGGTGGGACACCTTGGTGCAGAATGCTAGAAGTTGTGGGGTAAACCCATGGGACTTATTGGTGTACACAAAGCCAATGTAGAGAAAGGGACCATGACAGAGCCTACAACAGATCAGGCTGTAGCTCTGACTGCAGATGTAAGTACAAGTACAAAAGCTGCTGTGACTGCAGGAGTCATGAATAACATACCTGAGAGTTATAGGGAATTCTTGTGAAAAAGGAAAAGTAACTCCTTATCCCTCAGGCAGGCAAACCTATAGTTATACTTAGGGATACAGGAGCCACCCAAACTCTTTTGCTGGGGAAAGGCATAACACTTCCACCAGAGAGCACACTGAATTCCAAGGTTTTAGTGAATGTTATTGGGAGGGAATATATGCCCATACCTTTGTATCGGGTGCACCTCGAGTGTGACCTGATGTCTGGAATAGTAACTGTAGGAGTTGTCCACAGATTGCCAGCAGACAGAGTTGACCTACACCTGGGGAATGATTTGGCTGGAGCGAAGGTAGTAGTTTCTCCAGTAGTCACGGAAAGACTAATTGAAGTTAAAGAGACAGAACAGTTGCAGGAAAAGTTTCCCGGAATTTTTCCTTCATGTGTAGTGACCCAAGTAATGGCCAAACAAGTTCCATTGTCGGAGGTAAAATTGGCACCACAGGCAGATATCCGAATATCTAAGACTTTCTTTGGGGATTTGGATAATCCAGCAGTCAGCTTTTAAATGTTCTGCCTTGTTACAATGGAAGCACACAGGTCTCTAGGTCTCACTCTTGCTCACAGCACCTTCCTTTTTGGCTGGAGGAGTGCCCTCTGTGTCTCCTGATTTCCTTTCTCTCCCAGGACTGGCTGGGTGGATATCACCTTCCCAGCCTTTGTCCTTTTTGGATTTGTGGGGGTGATTAGGAAAGGTTCTCCCCTGGGAAATCAACTTATAGATTAAAGCAAAAACATCAGCCAGAACGGCCGCTTGC
This sequence comes from Heterodontus francisci, assembly GCF_036365525.1. Classification (NCBI taxonomy): domain Eukaryota; kingdom Metazoa; phylum Chordata; class Chondrichthyes; order Heterodontiformes; family Heterodontidae; genus Heterodontus; species Heterodontus francisci. The sequence continues at coordinate 42,432,512 of NC_090387.1, forward strand.
CGGGCTCATTGAACTCACTGCTCCTCTACCTGGGGTTTTATTGAGAATGGGAGAGAATTTTTAAATTCCTCTAACAGAATTACTTCTCTGAGAGTCTCTGAGTTGTATCTTTAAAGCCCTCAGCCACTGGTCAAAAGCTAGCTGCTTACTTCTTTCAAACTCCAGATAAGTTTGATTGGCTTGCTTCTTGAGGGTTATAAACTTTTGACGACAGGCTTCAGATACTAATTCATGTGCCCCGAGGATAGCATTTTTGGTCAGTTCATAATTTGATGAACTCTCATCTGGCAACAAGGAATAAACCTCATGGGCTATTCTAGTTAGTTTGCTTTGCAGTAAGAGAGACCAGGTCTCAGCTGGCCATTTTAGCTGCCTTGCCAGTTTCTCGAAGGACACGAAAAACACTTCCACATCTTCCTCATTGATTTTTGGAATTAATTGAACGAGTTTTAGCAATCTTGTACCCAGCCCTGCATTGTGGTTCTCCATCTGTCGTCCCCTAGTTAACTCAAGCCACTTCAACTCTCGCTCTTTGCATTCTTTCCGGAATATTCTTTCTCTCTCTCCTGCCTTTCATTTTCTTCATGTTCCTTTTGGAAGGCCCTCTCTTTCTCCCTCTCTCTTTCCTCAAACTCGAGTTTCCTTTGTTCCAATTGTATCTTTGCTAACACTACCCTGTCAGATTCTGTTTCTAAGACTGTTTCTGGTTCTTTAGATTCAAGAGAAAAATAGTTGGCCACTAGCCTTAGGAGTTCAGACTTCCTAGCCTTGCCACGTACAGTGATCCCACACTGCTCGGCCATTTTCCTCAACTCCTCCATAGACAGTGCTTTTAACTTATCCAAAGTTACTTTTCACCCTGGCTTGGAGAGCTACTCGCTTCAGTTGCAGACATGTTAGTATTCAATAACACACAACCACAAGAAAACCTGTATTGATATTTTGCTCTTTTTAATTGGGAACAATTTGGCTCCCCACTTCCAATTTCACTCTGTCTATGGGTAAAATCCTGGATGCTAGCACCCAAATTCTGTTCCGACCAGGTGCAAAAAGTGTCTAGGGGTCTTTTTAAAAAATTCATTCATGGGATGTGGGCGACGCTGGCCAGGCCAGCATTTATTGCCCATCGCTAATTGCCCTTGAGAATGTGGTGGTGAGCTGTCTTCTTGAACCGCTGCAGTCCATTTGGGGTAGGTATACCCACAGTGCTGTTAGGAAGGGAGTTCCAGAATTTTGACCCAGCGACAGTGAAGGAACGGCGATATAGTTCCAAGTCAGGATGGTATGTGACTTGGAGGGGAACTTGCAGGTGGTGGTGTTCCCATGCATTTGCTGCCCTTGTCCTTCTAGTTGGTAGAGGTCGCAGGTTTGGAAGGTGCTGTCTAAGGAGCCTTGGTGCATTGCTGCAGTGCATCTTGTAGAGTGTACACACTGCTGCCACTGTGCGTCGGTGGTGGAGGGAGTGAATGTTTGTAGATGGGGTGCCAATCAAGCGGGCTGCTTTGTCCTGGATGGTGTCGAGCTTCTTGAGTGTTGTTGGAGCTGCACCCATCCAGCCAAGTGGAGAGTATTCCATCACACTCCTGGCTTGTGCCTTGTAGATGGTGGACAGGCTTTGGGGAGTCAGGAGGTGAGTTACTCACCTCAGGATTCCTAGCCTCTGACCTGCTCGTGTAGCCACGGTATTTATATGGCTACTCCAGTTCAGTTTCTGGTCAATGGTAACCCCTAGGATGTTGATAGTGGGGGATTCAGCGATGGTAATGCCATTGAATGTCAAGGGTCTGTTATTATCTTCACCTGGTTTTATTAAATTAAACAGGGTTTAATTTTAGACACACTGTGTTTTGAGCTCCCCTTTTGTGAATCCCTGTTCGCAACTTTCCAATTATAAGGCAAAGAAATGAGCACAAACAGGCTTTCTGTGGTTGAAAGAAGAAAGATGAAATTTTATTAAAACTTAAACTTAAGCTCTAATATGGTTAACGCCTATGGATATACGTCGTGCCCACGCTAGCATGTACATGCGGTACACACATGCAAATAGGGACAGAAAAGAGCAGAAGAAAAGATAAGTAGAACAGTTTGAGGCAATATCTTGTTACTGTTTCTCGAGCTCGCTGTAGTGCTTGATTGAAGATATGGTCTTGTGTTTCGTTGGGGCCCAGTATTCTTCGTAAACCTTGTTCACGTAGGAGATTTTTATCTCTCTGAGTTTACGTGTCTTCACTGGTTTCAGTTCCCTGAGAGATAAGCAGGCAGGAGAGAAGAGGTCGTCTCAAACCAGGTGCCAGGAGCCTTCTGATCTCAAGTACTGTTTTCTCCAATTTAAAACTCTCAGTTCAAACCTCTTCAACAGCCAGTTACTGATGTGACTAAACTGGTCTGACCACTTCTGTGTTTTGGGGAAGCAACTACCGGGTCCCCATTTTTTCAATACCGTCTGTTACTATGCAAATGTCTTTGTAGTCAGGAACTTGCAATTTTTAAGTTATAATATTAATGTGGCGAAATCCTGTGTGCCTCAATCTTGGCAGGTGGGAGGTTTGCCTGACACTTTGCTTTCATATTTAGGTGCAGAACAACGAGAAGACCTAACAAGGCTACTCACAGCATTTAAAAGAGTCTGTAGGGTCAAGCCAGGATGTACAACCTTAGCCATACATGATGCGGATGTAGGGACTCCTTTCCTATAAAACAGCATCCTTAGTGCTTAAGTTCAGAGAAACAGGCCCAGGTAAAAGCAGAAATCCAATACATGCTGGAAAACCACCTAATTGAACCTAGTCAAAGCAGCTGGAGTTCCCCAGTGGTGTTAAAGTCTAAACCTGATGGTTCACCTAGATTCTGCATAGACTACAGAAAGGTTAATGCAGTAACAAAGACAGACTCCTACCCAGTTCCTCGTTTGGAAGACTGTATTGACAGAGTGGGCAGTGCCATGTTTCTTACAATAATAGATTTTTTAAAGGGATACAGGCAGGTTGTTTTAATGCCCCGAGATAAAGAAATAATGACCTTTATCACACCTGACAGTCTTTTCCAATGCCGAGTGATGCCATTTGGGCTAAAAAATGCCTCAGCAACTTTTCGGAGACTAATGAACCAAGTGGTAGCCAGTGTTCTTAACTGTGTGGTTTACCTTGGTTATGTGCTGGTATATAGTGACACTTGGAAGGACCACTTGAAACAACTAGAAGCTCTGTTTAGAAAATTACAATCAGCTGATTTAGTAATAAATCTTGGCAAAAATGAATTTGCTAAAGCAAGAGTGACCTACCTTGGGCTTATAGTAGGGCAAGGACAAATGTTGCCAAGAACAGCAAATGTACAAGCATTGGTGGATTTCCTGACCCCTAATGCTAAGTGAGAAATCATGAGTGTTTTGGGGAAGTGTGGTTTCTACTGCAGGTTTGTACCAAATTTTAGTACTATAGCTGCTCCACTGACAGATTTGCTACAGAAAAGAAAACCAAGGTAGTGTGGTCAAGGGAGTGCCGAGCATCTTTTGAGAGGCTGAAAGCCATTTTGATTAATGAACCAGTGTTGGCTGGTCCAAATTTCACTAAGCCCTTCAAGGTAGCAATTGATGCTAGTGACCTGGAGGCGGGGGGTGGGGGGGGGGGGGGGTGGGGGGGGGGGTGCGGTCGGTGCAGTCCTGTTACAAGACAATGAATCAGGTATAGAAAGGCCAATGGGATATTTTTCCAAAAAGCTAAATCGACACCTAAAAAGATATTCAACAGTGGAAAAAGAAACTCAAGGTTTATTATTGGCTCTTAAACATTTTGAAATCTATGTCTGCCACAGCTACAGAGAGGCACTGGTATGTTCTTTGGCCTCCTTATCTCGCGAGACAATGGGTAAGCGCCTGGAGGTGGTGTGTGAAGCAGCATCTGGAGTGGCTATAAAGGCCAATTCTAGAGTGACAGGCTCTTCCACATGTGCTGCAGAAAAATGTGTTTGTCGGGGCTGTTACACAGTTGGCTCTCCCCTTACGCTTCTGACTTTTTTCCTGCCAACTGCTAAGTCTCTTCGACTCGCCACACTTTAGCCCCACCTTTATGGCTGCCTGCCAGCTCTGGCGAATGCTGGCAACTGACTCCCATGACTTGTGATCAATGTCACAGGACTTCATGTCACGTTTGCTGATGTCTTTAAAGCGGAGACATGGACGGCCGATGGGTTTGATACAGTGGCGAGCTCGTTGTACAATGTGTCTTTGGGGATCCTGCCATCTTCCATGCGGCTCACATGGCCAAGCCATCTCAAGCGCCGCTGACTCAGTAGTGTGTATAAGCTGGGCATGTTGGCCGCCTCGAGGACTTCTGTGTTGGAGATACGGTCCTGCCACCTGATGCCAAGTGTTCTCCGGAGGCAGCGAAGATGGAATGAATTGAGACGTCGCTCTTGGCTGACATACGTTGTCCAGGCCTCGCTGCCATAGAGCAAGGTACTGAGGACACAGGCTTGATACACTTGGACGTTTGTGTTCCGTGTCAGTGCGCCATTTTCCCACACTCTCTTGGCCAGTCTGGACATAGCAGTGGAAGCCTTTCCCATTCGCTTGTTAATTTCTGCATCTAGTGACAGGTTACTGGTGATAGTTGAGCCTAGGTAGGTGAACTCTTGAACCACTTCCAGAGCGTGGTCGCCAATATTGATGGATGGAGTATTTCTGACGTCCTGTCCCATGATGTTCGTTTTCTTGAGGCTGATGGTTAGGCCAAATTGGTTGCAGGCAGCCACAAACCTGTCGATGAGACTCTGCAGACACTCTTCAGTGTGAGATGTTAAAGCAGCATCGTCAGCAAAGAGGAGTTCCCTGATGAGGACTTTCCGTACTTTGGACTTCGCTCTTAGACGGGCAAGGTTGAACAACCTGCCCCCTGATCTTGTGTGGAGGAAAATTCCTTCTTCTGAAGACTTGAACGCATATGAGAGCAGCAGGGAGAAGAAAATCCCAAAAAGTGTGGGTGCGAGAACACAGCCCTGTTTCACGCCACTCAGGATAGGAAAGGGGTCTGATGAGGTGCCGCTATGTTGAATTGTGCCTTTCATATTGTCATGGAATGAGGTGATGATACTTAGTAGCTTTGGTGAACATCCAATCTTATCTAGTAGTCTGAAGAGACCACGTCTGCTGACGAGGTCAAAGGCTTTGGTGAGATCAATGAAAGCAATGTAGAGGGGCATCTGTTGTTATATACTGATCATAACCCCCTTGCGGGAAAATTCAAAAACCAAAATGCCAGACTATTCCATTGGAGGTTACTAATGCAATCTTATCATTTAAAGATGATCCACATTGCAGGCAAAAATAATGTAATTGCACATGCTTTATCTAGAATGTAACTTTGCTTTGAGTTATCTGAGTGCAAAGATGGTACAAAGCAGAACTGCATTAACTACAGATAAAAAGTGAATGAGTATGAGTGTGTAAATGTGGTTTAGAATTTTTCATCTTCTGTTTTTTCCACACTTTGTAATGAAATGCATTTTAAAATGGTGTTTCATTCCTCCAAGGGTAGAGGTGTTACAAGTGCTTTCAGTTTTTTTGTTAAATTTTGAGGATTTGTGTTTTAAAACGGAAAAAAGAGGTCTATAGATGTTGGAACTTTGTGTTTTTTTAAAAAGAGGTAATCAGAAGGTCTTTTGGACTTGGCTTGTAAACAACAGTTACTGGAAAGCACCTGTTTTCAGATAAATACCCAGCAGGGATCTTTTTTGACTTGGGGAAGATGTTTACAGAGAAGTGACAGGTCAAGATTTATAGGGGTCAGGAGGCTTGACTCCTGAGATGTATTTGGTTTCACTTTGGACAGGCTGTTGCGGTATGGACAAAATTTTGAAAAGGAGTTAAAAGAGTCAACCTGCCAAGGACAAACCCCAACTCAGCCTGTACCAGCTCTTTAAAAGCCTGCCAGTTTTTCCATTTCTTTGAGAAGCTCTTAGAAGTGAGCATAAGAAATAGAGAAATTGATGCTGTATTCTTCCTGCAAGGGCTGCCTGAAACTCCTGTTGCTGCATTTCTCCTGGAAAGCCTGCCCAAACTGATCTTCAACATTGCCAAACAAGAACTGTTGAAGGAAGATCCCAGCGACAGCCATCTATGTGTATTTGGGATGCCAAACCAAAACAAAGGACATCTGACATCTTTCCATATCTTCTCTTTTTTTCAAGAATTAGCAAGTATTTGGCCAAAGTATTCTTTTTTGCCTTTTCTAAAGTAGGGCTTTAAAAAGAAAATCTCTTTATTTTTTCGGTTAACCGGTGTATGCATGTGTATGTGTGTGTCTCTGTGAGGGGCTAGGGTAAAAAGGAAATTTTCATATTTCAATCTGTGTGTTAATATGTTACTGGTTCAGACTTGTTTTATAATAAACTGATAATTTTGTTGTTTATTAAAGAAACCTGGTTGGTGTATTTTATTCTGGGATAAAAATGGAGTCCATGATTGACCGTATTGGTAACTGGGTAAAAATTTAAATGTATGCTGTGACCTGTTGAGAAGTGGAACTCGAATAAACAGTACACTCCTCCCATCTTAGTTGTAACGTATAATTGGGGGCTCTTTGCAGGATAACCCAGCGTCGACGATGTACAATTGTAAATTGAGTAATAATAATTGTATAATAATAATAAAAAACAGGTTTCTTGTGCAATTGTGTAAAGTCTACCCACCGGAATGTCTTTGTTGATTGCTGCAACCTTTCTGGGGAAGGAGGATGTATGTCTGAGTGATTTGAGAAATTTAACCAAGGTTAGACTAAAGGATTTGGCAGACCTGTTGGCATTCGAGTAAAAACTAGGGACTAAGAAAGCAGACATAATTAAAGTAATAGGACAACATTTACAATGGGAAGAAGAAGGCAAACTAGAGGGTAGTACAGTGGAATTAGCTAAAATTCAGTTACAGATGCACTCCTCCCACTTCAGTCATAACACTTTGTAGTTACCTTTCCCAACTCTCCCTACCATGGATCAGTATGTGTTCCTTTATATTTTTGCCCTCTGTAAAGCACTTTAAGATTTTTTCTACTTAAGTTGCTATATAATTTTAAGCTAGTGTTCATTCAGTTGTTCTCCTTCAGTTCTCACTCTTTCACTTCTTATCGTTTTCACTCCCTCGCTTCAACTCTTGCTCTTTATCACCCTCTTCTTTTGCTACTGAAACAAAACAGTAACAGGACACAGCTGCCTACTTTTACTTCAGTGCAGCATCCAGAAAGTACAGAGGGTCATTGATAGCAACTTCTTCTCTACCATCACCTGTTGCACCTCCTCACCTCTGCCTTGTGACCTAAATGATGCTATCACCTCAGGCTCACTATCTGTATGCATGTAGCTATGCTGGTGCTTGCAATTGATGATTCGAGGGTTATAGGACGTTTGTGGTGCTGTTTTATCATGGAGCAGTAGCATGTGCTGGCCAGCTGTTTACTAGAACTGCAATGACAAACAAATAGCTGCACTTCATACTTTCAAACAGAACTTGCATTGCAACAAGTTGTGTGGATGCGTATGTTTATTTGGTAGTGAGTATGAAGGGGTACAGAAGACCAGGGTGGCATTTGCTCTGTGCTTGTCTTTGTGCTTTCAACTTCCTTTATTTGTAAGGATATAAAGGGCAGGATCTTACAAGAGATTTCAGGGCTTGTGAATTCCAAGCCCATTTCCAGTTCAGATACGCTCTCTTGTGTATTTATCTTGATATTGACATTCAAGGAAAGCTGGGATTACAGAACAGCTGCCCTCATAATGCCAGAAACCTTGCTGAATTTTTGTATACCCCCTAAATTTCCTAGGCTCTCTATGCATGTAAAATGAGTCAGGTCTGCAATCTGACTGATTGTCAATCACACGATCTGATGCAGCAGCAACAATGGCAGGTGGCACTGGTACTGATTTTTTTTATTCATTCATGGGATGTGGGCGTCACTGGTTAGGCCAGCATTTACTGCCCATCCCTAATTGCCCTTAAGAAGGTGGTGGTGAGCTGCCTTCTTGAACTGCTGCAGTCCATGTGAGGTAGGAAGGGAGTTCCAGGATTTTGACCCAGCGACAATGGAGGAACGGCGATATAGTTCCAAGTCAGGATGGTGTATGACTTGGAGGGGAAATTGCAGGTGGTAGTGTTCCCATGCATTTGTTGCCCTTGTCCTTCTAGTTGGTAGAGGTGGTGGGTTTGGAAGGTGGTGTCGAAAGAGCCTTGGTGCATTGCTGAGTGCATCTTGTAGATGGTACACACTGCTGCCACTGTGCGTCAGTGGTGGAGGGAGTGAATGTTTGTAGATGGGGTGCCAATCAAGCGGGCTTCTTTGTCCTGGATGGTGTCAAGCTTCTTGAGTGTTGTTGGAGCTGCACCCATCCAGGCAAGTGGAGAGTATTTCATCACATTCCTGACTTGTCCCTTGTAGATGCTGGACAGACTTTGAGGAGTCAGGAGGTGAGTTACTCGCTGCAGGATTGCTAGCCTCTGACCTGCCCTTGTAGCCACAGTATTTATATGGCTACTCCAGTTCAGTTTCTGGTTAATGGTAGCCCCTAGGATGTTGATAGTGGCGGATTCAGCGATGGTAATGCCATTGAATATCAAGGGGAGATGGTTAGATTATCTCTTGTTGGAGATAGTCATTGCCTGGCACTTGTGTGGTGCGAATGTTACTTGCCACTTATCAGCCCAAGCCTGGATATTGTCCAGGTCTTGCTGCATTTTTGCACGGACTGCTTCAGTATCTGAGGAGTTGCGAATGGTGCTGAACATTGTGCAATCATCAGTGAACATCCCCACCTCTGACCTTATGATTGAAGGAAGGTCATTGATGAAGCAGCTGAAGATGGTTGGGCCTAGGACACTACCCTGAGGAACTCCTGCAATGATGTCCTGGGCTGAGATGATTGACCTCCAACAATCACAACCATCTTCCTTTGCGCTAGGTATGACTCCAACCAGCAGAGAGTTTTCCCCCTCGTCCCATCGACTTCAGTTTTGTAGGGGTTCTTGATGCCATACTCGGTCAAATGCTGCCTTGATGTCAAGGGCAGTCACTCTCACCTCACCTCTTGAGTTCAACTCTTTTGTCCATGTTTGAAGCAAGGCTTAATGAGGTCAAGAGCTGAGTGGTCCTGGTGGAATCCAAACTGAGCGTCACTGAGCAAGTTATTGCTAAGCAAGTGCTGCTTGATAGCACTGTTGATGACACCTTCCATCACTTTACTGATGATTGAGAGTAGACTGATGGGCAAATCTCATTTGCAAGACTGCAGACCAGTGCTGAAAGAAATTCAATGACCTCATTAGGATAGGCAAGTTAGCACACTGGACTCCCTATTATTCTTGATCAACTTATTCTTCATCATCTTAAAGGGACACTTACCCAAGTAACTTTTTACATTGCATGCTGGTTAAGGCAGGCTCTAACTTGAAGTCTTGCGCTATGTTTACTCATCTTCACCAACGGTAATTACTTATATATACAACTCAAAACCTTTCCTCCACTTAAACAGGCTGATACCTTCACACCTCTTACTTTAGCTCTTCTGTGCCACATTGTGCACACTCCCCAATATCTAGTCTTCCTCTCATTTGTGAAAAATTGGCGCAAATACCCATGAATCACAGACCGATGAAATGAGCATCCCCAACCTGAAACACCTCATGTCCTATGAGGAAAAGGCCGTGGGACTCATGGGGAGACACTCTTCTGCAGCTGTGGGGGATGGTAAGGTAGGGGGCATATTACCAGTGCCAAATTAATGATTGAACACCTACACTGTTGCCCTAGCATCCCTGTAAAGCACCCTACCGACACAAGCTTCCTCTACTTTTCCATCTCCTAAATTCCAAAGGGCTAATGCTTATCCATTGTTCGCTTGTACCTTCCTTTCTTGCCAATCCATCACAGCAACAAGGGTTACAGGAGAAGGAAGATGATGATAAGGAGAAAGAGCATTAATACCTCCTTGTGAACTATGATGATGATTAAGAAGGTGAGGAATATGATGATGAAGCTGGAGATGAAGAATATAAATTTGGATTCAACCCCACCCATGGCTTCCTGCAAAGATCTCCGCCCATGTTCCTCAAGATGTTTCCTCTTTGTAGTTCTCTTGGGCATTATCTTGGGGATGTATTGTCTTGACTGAACTTTTCCACTCCTGTAGATTTTTCCCAAAAGGATGGCCCAAGTGGCAGCAGAATCTCTTTGGTATCACAGTAAGTTGTGTCAAGTAGTCCTCTTACCTAATTTCAGCCCAGTTACTCGCACACTGGAGCAGGCAATTAGGGATTTTCGGGGAAAGACATTGGGTGAAACATTATTCCCAAGTCATAAGAAGCAAATAGAGGAGACAGAAAAAGAAAAGAATGGACCTGAGCAAGTTTCAAGCCCATGTTGGTTCCAAGATAGAGGGGGATTGGTATCTGATTGAGTCTCTCTTCAGATGTGGATTGGTGTGGGACGACAAGCTGTTAACCTGCCATGTTCACTGTGAGAAGCACATAGCATATGTCTGTGAATATGCAACAGAGCACCTGGGACTTTACTGTGGTGCCAGGGATGAATTTGCACAAGCAGAGTGCCATGGAGCTGATGACAACTTTATGGCATCTGGAAAGGAGCCTTAAAGCAAGAGGAACCAATTGCAGATCAGCGTTCTTTGATGAACAATGTCCTAATACTGGAGTTTATCACTGCCAAACAGGAAATGGTGGAAAATCTTTTTGATATGCTCATTAATCCATTTAGAGCCACATATGCCTGTTTAGTCTGAGCTAGGTGGTTTTAAGTATGCATTTATCTTGCATGTTTAACACAATGCTTTTGTTGTATTTGATCTCTACTGAAGTATTGTTGAATAACACCCTCCTCCCCCACCAATCAAATTGTTTAAGTTGCGAAGAAGGGTCACTGACCCGAAACGTTAACTCTGCTTCTCTTTCCACAGATGCTGCCAGACCTGCTGAGTGGTTCCAGCATTTCTTGTTTTTATTTCAGATTTCCAGCATCCGCAGTATTTTGCTTTTGTTTAAGTTGCTCCCTCATTTCTTTGAAATTAGCCATTTTAAAGTTATGCTCAGCTCCTGGTCTTTGGTATTTCAGAATCTTAGATTATTCTGTGGTCACTCTCTCCCAAGGGTGCCGTGACTTCATTCTGAGCATGTTGTCTGGGTCATTTATGAATACCAGGTCGAGATGAGCTTTTCAGATACATTGGGTCATGAAGCAGTTATGCAGTATATTTAACAACTAACGACTCTAACCCGCATGAGTTTTCCCAATTTATGCTAGGTATATTGACGTTGTGCATTAGAATAAGCATGTTGCCTGCCATATTGCATTTGGCTCCTCTGTAGGTGTCCAGGGCACACACCAGAATTATTTAAAAGACACATTACCATACTTAAAATGCGTCCTAAGCTTATTGAAGACACTTTTGTGAAATTGGTCTACCCTAGTGTCTGACTTGCCATGTGAGAAACTTGGTCAGCAACAGATGACAATGACCCTTCAGCATCGCTATTTAAAGGGCTCATCCAATACATGCAGGTTAGTTGCTGGTTCGCCTTCATAGGCTGCTGGCTAACTTCTTGGCATTTTTATGCTTAGCTTCTGCATCCTAAAATTGATTTCTGACTTATTATGAAGTTTTTGTTGGTGCTGGACTGCTTTTGCCTGCCTCCACAACAGTTTAACTGCAGTCACAGGTGGTCTGATGGGTCTGTATTTGGGGCTGAAGTGTGACGGGTTGGTGGCTGAGAAGCAGCATGCTATCATCCTAAGAGAGTACAGAAGGTGCTTTCCCATGGAGTGAAGGCCACTCGCCAGGGACTGCGCCTCAGCGATCCTCTGGCTCTGTGCGGGAACACAGTACAGGAACAATAATGTGGCTCTGGAGCTCCCTGTCAACACTGGCCACCTGACCCAAAAAGGCAGCTGTCTGAGTTACCACAGCAGCAGAGTGAGGTGTCTGGAGAGGATCCATAATGGTGTCTTCTTGTGTTATGTACCAATGACCACCTGCTCTATCTTAGACAGAATGGTTTCCAGGCTCTGTGTAAAACCCTGCCACAAGTTGGAGCAGGATCCCTCCAGGCTCTGAGGCATTGTATTCAAGCTCACTGAGAGGCTGCCTATTGCATCTAGCATTTCCTGATGTATGCCAGTCACCCTTGTTCAGTAACTTGGGTCCTCAAAGTCTGTGTCCAAGACCTCTGCGTCAAAGCTGGTTCTCTTTGTTCTCCAGCAAGTTGGCAACTGTAACAGCCTATCCTCCTGCACACATATACTCGGTGATTAACTATGTTAGGACCCCTCCTCTACCTTACCCTCTAAATTACATGTGCTTCTAGTGTCTGAGATGGTGCTTGGGCCAGATTGAGTGATGATGCAGCTGCAGAGAAGCCAGCCTCCTCTTCCTGAAGTGGCAGAGGTCTCTCCACATCTTCAGCAGCTGAAGTAAGAGAGACGGAGAAGGGTTAGCTTTTAATGTGAAGGAATCACAGGGAGCAAAGTGGATGATGAAGGCAGCTGCAGTTTGTCATATAGACTGTCTATTGCGGGATAGAAGATGAAGCTAAAAAGAGGATTATGTATGAATAAACCCTGATCGGCATCTTCTCCCATGTTGCCTCTCACCAGGGCCATGACTCTCACCCTGCCTTTGATGGCCAATGCGTTTTCTATTACTGGGTTCAGGATGGACAGGCAGGCTTGACCTCCTCCAGGTGCATCCTCCTAACACAAGTTGTCCAAGATTTTCTCCGGCAAGAAAGAGGGTCTTGGGATGATCCTTGTGAGGTGTTTGGAGAATGCGTCTCTCATGGTGAAGTTTGTTTGTAATACATAAAATGTGAGGTGTGGAGAAGTCAGGATTACAAAAATGGTGAGAGTAAAAAGTGCAGAGTGTGTGAGTCCGAGGAGAAGTTGGTGGATTGAAGTGTGGTACAGTGATTTTAGGAGGGTGAAGTGAAGTGGGGAGCGAAGTATTGTAAGTGTTGAGGCTCAAGCCTGGAGGCAGAAGTAGTGAGTAAGAGAGCAGGATTGTTACTTTGACAACTCTGGTGAGGCCACTTTGTTTTTCTACATTGCAGTCATGTTCTGGAGGCTAATCTCCTGACATTGACCTCATCTGCAACCTCTTCCCACTGGTGACAATAGCCTGGAGGACTTTCTTACCAGCACGGTAACACAATCTCATCCTGTCTGAACCAGGGCATTCAATTCTTGAAGAAGAAAGTGGTAGCCCTATCAACATGTCTTGCAGCCATTTCCTTCCTTCCTGTTTGCAGCTAGAATATACATCCCCTTTAAGAGGTTCCCTCTTTTAAGTGATCTGATTTTACCCCTCACCCCTGTCAAACAGGCACACGCTACCACTAGATAGCCCAGGTAGCACTGGCTGCATGCTCAGTCATTATAATGAACTGGCAGTCCCTTTGACCATGTGAACAAATGTGTGCAGCAGCACCCTGACACCTGCATGCCTGTTTTTTCCCACATTCAAACTTTTGGGCCATCAAATCTGATCATCCCAAACTTTCCAGATGCAGCTTGTATTATTGCAGTTATTTGCCATTTTAAATATAAGTGCACTACTGTTTGAATAATAATGGAGCAAACAGGCAGCAGCAGGAACCAAAAAAATTGCCAAGTGGCAAATGATGAACCATACCCAAACTTGTGAAATTCAACGTGAGGCCTGATGGTCCCGATTTTAATTATTGCTGCTTAGCGGAAACTGGGAGGGATGGCAGTGAAATTGAGGCAAGTAATTTAACTCCTCTGCTCCCACTGCCTTCCCACCCTATCTTGATCCTAATCGGTTCCTTTGAGCAGGGGTGTGAGACACCGCAGGAAGGCAGCGGGGTCCTGCTTTAAATATGCAGATCAGGTCCAATGATGTCATCAGGACCCGGTCTGTGATTTAAGTCAAAGGTCTAAGTGGGGGCAGAGTCATGGCTTCCCCCTCAAATTATACCTGCCGACTGCTGGATCGTGAGCCAGCAGGTAAATGTGAATATTTTTATTTTAGCTTTCTTCGTAGGCTAGGAGCAGGACAACAATATTGGGGTTTATGCACCAGATTGTGTAAGCAGAGATGCAGCTCTGTGTTGAAGCAGCAGATACACAGTTAGAGCTTATATGCCCAACCTACAGCCCATCCTGCCAGCAAAGTAGCCATGCATCATGTTCCTGTTAGGTTGTATTAATGATTTGATGTGTGAAGCCCTTGTCAAGGATTACAACTATAAATTTCAGCTTGTCTGTGCAGCCTGCTGGAGTATATTTCATGAGATGCAATGAAATATTATGTCTGGTTTTGCATAGGTGAGCAGTAAATGTGGGACTAGTTGGCAAGCAACACTTAATGGTCTACAATCCTGGGCCATGCACCTGGTAAATGTTCCTATTAGATAGTCTTGCCTTGCCTGCCACCTTCTCCTGCTTCTGATGCTGTTCATAGTTGTTGCGCCTGGTCTCACCTCCCACCAGGCATAGTGCACTATAGTCTTCTAGGAGGGTCAAAAAGAACATCTGTCCTCTGAGTCTCATCAGTTAAATCATTTGCCAATCGTCAAACAGGTTACAGGCATTGCTGTACTCCAACACCTACCCACAGGCTCCATTTAGTGTTTCCACATTTATTTTGCCAGCTGTTTTTTTGTCCTCAACAGTTTGTTTAAAGGCTAAAATGTATGTTTTATCTTTTATAGCCTTTCTAAAAGTAACACGAATGTTCACTTCTTTATGTGGCCTATAAGTGGCTACATCTGTTTAAATTTCTCAGCAGCCCTACAAGGGCTGCAGTCTCACATGAGTTTTCATGTCCCCCTTTCCCCCCACCCACCTTTGGAGAACTCATGCCCACATGTGAACATTTTGCTGGGAGTTTCCATATATTAGGACTAATTTTACCAAGTCACATTTGGATTGGGAGCATTGCCTGTTGACCTCCTCATGGGAAATCACGGGAACTGCCTGCAGTTTCCTGATCTGTGCTCCCAACGGGTGAGGCTATACTACAGGAGTGCACATTCATAAACTTGGCCTCATTATGTAAATGATCTGACCTTGTGGAAGGAGTTTGCTATTTTTGGCAATCTGAGGGGTGCAGCAATTCAGTTGACCTCAATGACCTACCATATTAGCTGGAAGAAATTATATTATTTTACTTACCCTCCCTCAGTACCTGTCATTCAGCCTCATATTCAATCAGTCATATCAATAGTTTAACATTGTTTGAGCCTCCCCTTTAGACGGAAACAGTTCAAAATCAGAAACAACTCCACTGCGACTATTAGGATCTGGCATTCCAGCTTATTTGGGCTTCAGTTTTTGGAAACTTGTTCCTGAAACCAGAAGCTTGAAGCTAAGATAAGACATTAAAACATAAACTATTTGAGGCCAAGCTATAATGAGTGCCTGTTGAATTAATTTTTGATACTTCTGTGTATCGTCCAAAAATCTTAGCATAGATAACTCATTCTTTTATATAGCATTGTCACAGTAACAATACAGAGATGGTAGAAATATTAAATAATTATTTTGCTTCAGTATTTACCAGGGAGATAGAACAGTTGGACATGACATGTATGATGAGATAAATAATGAGTTAAGTGCATTTAAAATTTTAAAAAGGAATGTATAAAATAAGCTAATCAAACTCAAAGAGGATAAAGCCCCTGGTCCAAATGGATTTCATCCATGCATTTTAAAAGAATCTAGGGAAGGAATAGCAGAGGCATTACTACACATATTTAATAATTCATTAGAAAAAGGTATAGTGCCAGAGGACTGGTGGATAGCTAACATAAGACCTATATTTAAGAAAGGGGATAGAAGATATCCAGGGAATTATAGATCAGTCAGCTTAACATTGGTGTTAGGAAAAATAATGGAATCCCTACTAAAGGAGAGAATAGAAGAACACCTAGAAACAAAAAATATAATAATGAATAGTCAGCATGGATTTAAAAAGGGAAAATATTGCTTGACCAACCTTATTGATTTTTCTTTGAGGAGGTGGCACAGATAGAGTAGCCAATGGTAATGCAGTAGATGTAATTTATCCGGATTTTCAAAAGGCCTTTGGTAAGGTGCTCCATAATAGACTAATGAATAAGTTCAGAGAATGCAGAGAAAGGGGACAAGTGGCAGAATGGATTGCGAGCTGGCTTTTAGACAGAAAGCAGAGAGTGGGAGTGAAAGGTAGCTATTCCCAGTGGTGGAGGTTGGGAAGCGGTGTTCCACAAGGATCAGTGCTGACACCACTGCTGTTCACAATTTACATGAATGATTTGGTCTATGAAATCAAAAACAATTTCTAAATTTGCAGATGATACCAAATTGAGGGAAGATAGTCAATACTGAGGAGGACTAAATTGGGGGAAGGCCAACTATACCAAAATTCGGCAGGAGCTGGGGGAATGTAGATTGGGAGCAGCTGTTTGAAGGTAAATCCACATTTGATATGTGGGAGGCTTTTAAAGAGAGGTTGATTAGCGTGCAGGAGAGACATGTTCCTGTGAAAATGAGGGATAGAAATGGCAAGATTAGGGAACCATGGATGACAGGTGAAATTGTGAGACTAGCTAAGAGGAAAAAGGAAGCATACATAAGGTCTAGGAGGCTGAAGAAAGACGAAGCTTTGAAAGAATATCGGGAATGTAGGACCAATCTGAAACGAGGAATTAAGAGGGCTAAAAGGGGTCATGAAATATCTTTAGCAAACGGGCTTAAGGAAAATCCCAAAGCCTTTTATTCATATATAAGGAGCAACAGGGTAACTAGAGAAAGGATTGGTCCACTCAAGGACAAAGGAGGAAAGTTATGCGTGGAGTCAGAGAAAATGGGTGAGATTCTAAACGAGTACTTTGCATCGGTATTCACCGAGGAGAGGGACATGACGGATGTTGAGGTTAGGGACAGATGTTTGATTACTCTAGGTCAAGTCGGCATAAGGAGGGAGGAAGTGTTGGGTATTCTAAAAGGCATTAAGGTGGACAAGTCCCTAGGTCCGGATGGGATCTATCCCAGGTTACTGAGGGAAGCGAGAGAGGAAATAGCTGGGGCCTTAACAGATATCTTTGCAGCATCCTTAAACACGGGTGAGGTCCCGGAGGACTGGAGAATTGCTAATGTTGTCCCCTTGTTTAAGAAGGGCAGCAGGGAAAATCCAGGTAATTATCGACCGGTGAGCCTGACGTCAGTGGTAGGGAAGCTGCTGGAGAAGATACTGAGGGATAGGATTTATTCCCATTTGGAAGAAAATGGGCTTATCAGTGATAGGCAACATGGTTTTGTGCAGGGAAGGTCATGTCTTACCAACTTAATAGAATTCTTTGAGGAAGTGACAAAGTTGATTGATGAGGGAAGGGCTGTAGATGTCATATACATGGACTTCAGTAAGGCGTTTGATAAGGTTCCCCATGGTAGGCTGATGGAGAAAGTGAAGTCACATGGGGTCCAGGGTGTACTAGCTAGATGGATAAAGAACTGGCTGGGCAACAGGAGACAGAGAGTAGCAGTGGAAGGGAGTTTCTCAAAATGGAGACGTGTGACCAGTGGTGTTCCACAGGGATCCGTGCTGGGACCACTGTTGTTTGTGATATACATAAATGATTTGGAGGAAAGTATAGGTGGTCTGATTAGCAAGTTTGCAGACGACACTAAGATTGGTGGAGTAGCAGATAGTGAAGGGGACTGTCAGAGAATACAGCAGAATATAAATAGATTGGAGAGTTGGGCAGAAAATGGCAGATGGAGTTCAATCAGGGCAAATGCGAGGTGATGCATTTTGGAAGATCCAATTCAAGAGTGAATTATACAGTAAATGGAAAAGTCCTGGGGAAAATTGATGTACAGAGAGACTTGGTTGTTCAGGTCCATTGTTCCCTGAAGGTGGCAACGCAGGTCAATAGAGTGGTCAAGAAGGCATACGGCATGCTTTCCTTCATCGGACGGGGTATTGAGTACAAGGATTGGCAGGTCATGTTACAGTCGTATAAGACTTTGGTTCGGCCACATTTGGAATACTGCGTGCAGTTCTGGTCGCCACATTACCAAAAGGACGTAGCTGCTTTGGAGAGGGTGCAGAGGAGGTTCACCAGGATGTTGCCTGGTATGGAGGGCACTAGCTATGAAGAGAGGTTGAGCAGATTAGGATTATTTTCATTAGAAAGACGGAGGTTGAGGGGGGACCTGATTGAGGTGTACAAAATCATGAGAGGTATAGACAGGGTGGATAGCAAGAAGCTTTTTCCCAGAGTGGGGGATTCAATTACTAGGGGTCACGAGTTCAAAGTGAGAGGGGAAAAGTTTAGGGGGGATATGCGTGGAAAGTTCTTTACGCAGAGGGTGGTGGGTGCCTGGAACGCGTTGCCAGCGGAGGTGGTAGACGCGGGCACGATAGCGTCTTTTAAGATGTATCTAGACAGATACATGAATGGGCAGGAAGCAAAGAGATACAGACCCTAAGAAAATAGGCGACATGTTTAGATAGAGGATCTGGATCAGCGCAGGCTTGGAGGGCCGAAGGGCCTGTTCCTGTGCTGTAATTTTCTTTGTTCTTTGTTCTTTGTTCTTTTGACTGCAACAAATTACAGGTGAACATTACTAAGCATGCAAAATGGGAAAATAATTGGCAAATGAAGTTCAATACAGATAAATGTGAAGTAGTGCATTTTGGTTGGAAGAATAAGGAGGTCATTTATTACTTGGAAAGTGCGAGTCTGGGCTGGGTAGAGGAACAAAGGGATGTTGAAGTACAGATACACCAATGACTAAAAATTGTGTCACAGGTTAGCAAGGCCATAAAAAGCAGCCAAGCACTCGAATTTATTTCTAGAGGGACAGTATTGAGAAGTATGGAAGTTATGCTAAAGCTGCATCGAACCTTGGTTAGACCGCACTTAGAGTACTGCATGCAGTTCTGGTTACCATATTATAAAAACGATATAGAGGCACTGAAAAGAGTACAGAGAAGATTTATAAGGATGATAAGTTTTTCCCTATCTACCCAGTCCAGACCCCTCATGATTTTGAGTACATATCAGGAAAGGATGAACTGAACAGGCTAGGTCTCTTCTCATAGAGTCATAGAATCGTAGAGTTTTACAGCACAGAAACAGGCCCTTCGGCCCATTGTATCCATGCTGGCCATCAAGCACCTAACTATTCTAATCCCATTTTCCAGCACTTGGACCGTAGCCTTGTATGCTATGGCATTTCAAGTGCTCATCTAAATACTTCTTAAATGCTGTGACGATTCCTGCCTCTACCACCTCTTCAGGTAGTGCGTTCCAGATTCCAACTCCCTCTGGGTGAAATTTTCTTTCCTCAAATCCCCTCTGAACCTCCTGCCCCTTACATTAAATCTATGCTCCCTGGTTATAGAGCCCTCTCCTAAGGGAAAGAGTTTCTTCCTTTCTAACCTATCAGTGCCCCTCATAAATTTGTATGCCTCAATCATGTCCCCCCTCAGCCTTCTCTGCTCTAAGGAAAACAACCCTAGCCTTTTCAGTCTCTCTTCATAGCTGAAATGCTCCAGCCCAGGCAACATCCTGGTGAATCTCCTCTGCACTCTCTCCAGTGCAATCACATCCTTCCTATAGTGTGGTGACCAGAACTGTACACAGTACTCCAGCTGTGGCTTAACTAGCATTTTATACAGCTCCATCATAACCTCCCTGCTTTTATATTCTATGCCTCTGCTGATAAAGGCAAGTATCCCATATGCCTTCCTAACCACCTTATCTACCTGTGCTGCTGCCTTCAGTGATCTATGGACAAGTACACCAAGGTCCCTCTGACATTCTGTACTTCCTAGGGTCCTACCATCCATTGTATATTCCCTTGCCTTGTTAGTCCTCCCAAAATGCATCACCTCACACTTCTCAGGATTAAATTCCATTCTTCACTGCTCCACCCATCTTACCAGCCCATCTATATTGTCCTGTAATCTAAGGCTTTCCTCCTCACTATTTATGACACCACTAATTTTCGTGTCATCTGCGAACTTACTTATCATACCTCCTATATTCACGTCTAAATCATTAATGTTCTATTATTAGAAGTTTGAAAAAAGCTTTAAGTTTGGGCAATATTTGCAGTTCACTATGATAATGGAAAGCTATTAATGGGCCAAAGAAAATGGCAAAACATATGTGCAGAGGGAATCATCAGAAATATCCAAATTAGAATTGGTCTGACTTGGGCCAAATTTGGCTATTTTGAAGTAATTGGAAATGGCTTGATTCCAGTCACTTTTGTGTTCTCAATTCAGTTTGTCATCTGTATTAATTTGTGGTTATCCACATATGGCTGCCTTTAGCATTTTTACAGACTCTGGGACCCAAACCCCTGTCATTATTAATCTTAGAAAAAAATAGTGGAAATATTTGTAAAGCAGTGGAGTGGAGGTAAGAGTCTGTTTAGTACTGCACTGAACACTCCTATCTGCTGAACTGGATTCATGAGCAATGCAAGAAATAAGTTAAAATGCTTGACATTTCTCATTAAGGCCTTGTTAGACCATTAATGAAAAAGTCATACAACCTTCCAAAGCTGCACAGTTAAATCAGACATGTATATTGTAGTCCAGCTGATAGTCTATTGAAGGGGAAGATTCCCAAAGTATCAACAAAGACATAGGCACTGATCTATTGATCCATTCTCTTGGCCAGAAATGAGCATGGAACACACTAAGAGAGAAATTGCCAAAGTAAAACTTCTAAAAAGCTTATTAAATGAGTTAGAAAATCACAACTATTCACCCTTGAAAATAACTGGCTAGTAATAGCCGATAATTTTATGTCCCTGACAGAAAACCTGGATCTTTGACGCTACTGCATTTCCAATATTCAAACAAAACACTTTAGAAGGTGAGGTAGTTTAATTTTCTGACTGGTCCCATCTCTCGTGCCCTCAGCTATCGTATGTCTGCAAGAAACAGTTATGCAATACCTCACAGAGTAGAAATAGAGCTTACAGGACTGTCTCAGGTTAGTTTGAAGGTCTGAGATAGTCACCGAAAGGAGTCTGGGGCACTTGGCAAGCGCACATTGTGCAAAGTGATTGATTCCTCACTTCACCGTCCTTAAACCTCAACTGGATCTGCTAGTTCTACCCCTGTGGTTGGCGAGAACTGCATTTTGTTGACCACTGCCCACCTATGGGTGTCCTCGTCCCCCCGACTGTGTTGATACAGGTGTGAGCACCCGCTAGCAGCATACTAATTGCCTGATCCTGGGAAAGCCGATGGGATTAGCCATTTTAGTCTGGGTCTCACCAGAACTCCTGCTCCACCATTGTTATGGTATTGGAATGGGACTTGGATTTTCAGGATCATGTATCAAAATAGTTTGATCTGACTGCTATGTGGAAACTGCTTTCTGTGTCAGAAATTAGCCAATCTTGAGGAGGAAAATCTGGACTGCTGCTAAGAGTCTGAGCACAAATAATGCCTTGAGGGTAAATTGGGATTTTCTTATTTGATATTCAGCCATTTCCTACAACAGTTGCACATTCCAGAGCTGGATAAATGAATTCTGCAATATCATTACCTTCTTGGGGAGCATTGAACGACTATTACAGATGCATTGTGATTGGCATGTTTATGTTGCTACTAACAAAATTGTATTCAAGAATTGAATGTTTAAATCATGCATTTTACAAAAAGAAATGAATTTCAGCTCTTTTTTATAAAAACTATAAGAAGACCCCCTGCTTCTTTTCCTGGATTTTGATTCAACACCACAGTAATATTTAGGAGGAATTGTTTTTTCTCATTGTACGCTGTTTGCTTTCTGGTCACTCAGCAGGCCATCTCCAAACATCACTATCTCATACACATCACTGATGCCATGCAGTCAGCACTGGCTGAACAGCAATTTGTTTATTTGTTGGGGTGTAGTAAATATTAGAATAAAATAGAATGCAGCTGTAGTTCTGTTAGCTGTCTTTGTACCTCTTCAGCAGCTAAATGACAGCTCAAGTAAGGAGCAAAGGGTCCCTCCTTTGCCAAGTAAATTTAGCCTTGGGAAGGATGAACATCATATAACTCTTGAGCTGAGATTGTTGATGCCAGTCGATAAATCAGTCAGATTTTAATTATCAGTTGCATGACAAGGAGCTGTGACAGGCTGCAGTCCACTGGAGAGCATTCCTTTAGAGGTTCTGTACAATTGAACAGTGCACTGAAGAAAACCAGGGACTCAAAACAAGTCCATAAGCATTGAACTGCTTTTAAACTTCAAGCTTTTTTTTTAGCATGGGATTTTAAACAGTCAGAGAAACTTTCAGAACTGCTTCTGAAACAAAAAGCTTCAAAGAAGGCATGGTTCAAAGCTCGACAGGACCAGACAGAAATGAAAGATGAATTGCAAATATCACACAAAGGGTCTCTTCTTTATTCACTGTGTAAACATTCAGAAATGATGCAAATGAACAATCAGTTTCTCCAAATGCAAAGGGACACATGAGAAAGAGCTAATTTTACACCATTGACTCTTTAACCTTTTTGTATCAGTGGAATTAGCAGCTGATTAATCAGCCTTGATTAGCATTTATTCCAATCTGCAATGTGGGTGCATTGTGTTTTTCCAGAATTTAGCAGTTTATAATACATTAAACTGCCAGTCCGTCAAGATGACAGGGTCATAGCTTTTCTTTATGGACTTTGAAATTAATAACACAGTTACGTTCTAACATGCCCTCGCCACCAGTGTGGAAGCTGCCTGTTTAATTGTAGAGGTGGCCTCTCATGGCCAAATGTTCTCGGTGTTTAGTAGGTTTGAAAATATGGCTGTTAGAAGAGAAACTGACAGATGGCTGACAAGGCATTTTCAGTCATAACACACCAGTAAAACTTTAGCTCGGAAGATTTAGCACTTTTGCATTCTGTTAAGGGAACCGCAGTCATGTGCCAATTTTTATTTTTTAACTTCTAAACTGACGGTTTTGCAAGCTAATCATAAACAGGCTTTATTGATTATGATTTTAAAAATTGAATGTGCCAGTCTCATTAGGTGGAGGCATTTTTAACAAAGAGAAAAAATGCTGCACAGATAAACAAGCTGCTTGAGCGCCGTGCACACAGATACACGTCCATCAAGATTTAATGTGTTATCATGCACACACCATTACTGCAAGATTTTCCACTGTTTTGCCAAGTGTTCCTAAATAACAGTTTCATCATGAATCTGACAGCAGCCATAAAAAATCCTAAGCATTCCATATCAATGGTCCTCTTTGTCTGAAGTTATTAAAACATTAAATTTTTATTCTTCATTTGTATTCGGTTATGCAAAATAAGCTCTTTGATAAGATGTGTCTTCTTAATTGGGCCCTAGATGCTTCTTGGATCAGAGTTGTCAGATTAGCTGGAAAAGCAGCTTCGCTATTGAGCCAACACTATGCCAAGAGACCAATAGCTTTGTAACAACGATATTAACTTAGTGGGGCCAAATGGAGGGCAGGATGAGGCTCAGGTGAGAGTTTGCATCTGTGCATGTGTTCTGCTCAAGCAGTTTTATCCTAGCATCAGCGCTAGTGACGAAAATGGGTTTGTTTGTTGTTTACAGCGTGCAGCTGTGGATTCGGCTACATGGGACTTTCGGTGATTGATTCTAAAAAATTAAACACTGCTCGAGTCAGCATGTCACTGAAATCTTACTGTTGGACACTGCATCATGTAACCTCCTGGTGGCCACAAACGTTTTTTTTACATTTGCAGCTGCCCTGCCCTGTCTTTCCTCACAAACTCCATCCTGTCCTGGCATTGGCGCTGAGTGAGATTAGTGGGCTGATGTTTCACTTGTCATTGACCAGGCTCAATCAACTACCAAAGCAGTTCAGACATTAATTACAACTGTACCAACTGTTCTTTACAGAAAATAGTGGCGGACAATATTGTGCAGTAAACAGGGGTGTATTAAAAATATTCGCGCGAGCTCTTTTCTCCTTATGTCTGTGTGTGCATGTAGCATCTGCAGAACTCGCTAATATATTTTTCTGTAGATTCAATTTTAACGCTAACAGAATGGGCGGGCCTTCGTGGGCGAACCTTGGCAGCTCTGTGGAACTACTAGTGTCATGTGATGTTTATTATCCATGAGGACAGACTATCCTGACCTCAAGACCAACAGTGCAGTAATTTTATAACACTGCACTGGAGCATCAGAGGGCGATTTTCCACAGAGTTTGCCCTCTGATCCAGTGTCACATTAATGGAAGAGCTGTGGACACTCTGGAAAAATTGCCATCAACGCTGTATTTCTAGGGTTTCTGCAGCTCTACTGCTGAAGATACAATGGCTGAGTGGGAGGAGCTCCTAGTACAATAGGTATAAACTTAAAAGCCCATGAGTGGGTTTTAAAACCTAAAACACTGAAAGCAAGAGCAATGTCTGCTTAGTTGACCAGCACCATAGAAACATATCTTGATTGCTTTCAACTGAACCCCAATGTTAGGTGTCCATTTGTGGAACTACAAGATGCACATTGTCCAATGGCTAGATCATGCCACAATATTTGGTAATAATCCCCATCTGTTCTTTTGGCAAGAGGTTTGAAATGGTGGAGGTGAAAGACTGAGGAAGAATGGTGAGTGGAATCCCAAAAGACAAAAATGAAAGGAAAAATCTTTAAAACCAAAGCTATAGTGGCAGTTACTAAACATTAGCTGCATTAAAAATGTTGGCCTTTGACCGAAAAATACCACTGGTTACATTTATTATTGGCTATTTAGCACAAAGAAAGTGGAACAAGAGGTTCTGTTAGTATTTTTAGGCCTGCGAATTGTTTCTGTTGAGCTAATATAGTTTCTGTTTTGTTGCCAGGTAACATATAACCCCTGTTCGAAATGGAATCCTGATTTTAATTCGGAATTTAAATGTTGGACGGCACAGCCCAGGAATTGCAGTTGAAATCTTTACTTCAGGCTGCTTTCAAACTTTAGCAGGTTTTATCAACAGTACTTGTGGACATCTGTGGTTTCTGACCTCATAGCACTGTAATTTTGTAGTTGATTGCTTTTATTACTGTGAAAATTAAAATAAATAATTACATATTAAAATGTATGGCCATTTTCATTGTTAGTGAATTAGGCTATTTTGAATTCGTAATTAAAACAAGGTTGCACACTATGTTGAACATAAAATTTAGTTGACAAATTCATTAAAAATGAACAGTAATGACATTTCACTGCAATATTTTGAGTACTCTGTACTTATGAAGCCAAAACAATTTCACTGCTCTGTGTTATTTCCCTTATTGTAACTTGTTGGAATTTGGTGACTAGCCTGAGGGCTTACTTATCAAATAAATAGAACCTAGAGAAATGGGGTGCGTTATGGAATTTATAATAACCGAACATGATACAATCTCAAGTGCCATCAAAAGGTCATTCAAGGGACAGTACCGCTGTTTGACTCCAAATTAGCATAAAAACATGGACACAGTTCTGCAAATAACTTACACAGGTACCATAGTCCATTCTGATAATATCACCATTTTCAGGTCATATACCTGGATCTCATTCAAAGAAACAGTGTTAAAAGGAGACAAGTAATAAAACTGCCATGCAGGCTACTTCCCTGCCAAAATATGTCAGTATGTGTCAGGCTCATCACTGTAATGATTCTGCGAGTAGGGTAAAATGAGACAATTATGCGAACTTCAGGTGAAAATTTAAACTACATGCAGCAGTATAGACTGCGAGAGTGAAAATGGTGCAATTTAAATATTCAAGTCTTTGAATATTTTAGAGGTTTGTGAGTTAACACTAGGTATATTTTTCTGAATTAAATCCTCACATTTAGCCTGATTTGTATATATTTTTAATGAAGGTTATGGGTGAACTGGGGTAAAAACAGGATTTAGACATCCTCTTCAAAAATATTTGTTTATCAGAAATGCAGCTGGCAATAGCAGGCATGAAGGTAATGTCATCATGTGTAGCATTATATCTAGAACATAAGTTCAAACCATTGCAGAGAAATTGTAAATATGAAAAGAACTCCAAAAATATAAACTCAACTGAAAGTCAGGGACTTAAATAGTTGAATTTACATTGTATTTTGCCCATATATGCAAAGCAACTTCTCTAAGACTTCCGTATTATAGATATAGAGGATGGCCATTGTCTGTAGTAGTTGTGGTCATTTTGATAATGGTTTACATGTTTTCAGTTACCATTCTGATTTGTTCATTTATCCTGTAAACACCATGAACCACTAAATTCAATGGCCTGAAGCAACTCACTAGAAATTGAGCCAAAAGATGGGAGAAGGAGTGTTGAAGGCAATGTTCTCTACACCAATACTCTCTCTGTCCATCCTGGGAAACCATGAAGTAGATGAAAAGAACTAAAGTTGATCTGAATTACATATTACCCAAGTCAGAACAATATTGCTGATTAAACTGGATAGCCTAGACATTTATCCAGGCAGCATCCATTTTTCTGCTGCAAAACAGCCTCCTCAACCTCCAACATAGTGGGCAGGAAGCACGTGCTTATTAAGAGCAAGAGGTGTGCTGCCTGCCATATTGGCAAAGGCCACAGATTGGCATGTAATGCCCACACCTGAAACAGGTGCTAGAACCAATCCATATACAAATAAGGAATTGACTGAGGCCTGCACTCCAGCATCGATTTTCCTTGAGGTAACTGGTGCTATATGCACTCAGGAAAACCAGATCTACATGTAGTCTTCTGACCCCAGATTCAAAGAACATTGGCTACCACCCCACTGACTGTGACCCTTATCCCTGATCCTCACCACAACCAACCCTCAATCCTCTCCACAACTCCCACCCCTGATCCTCACTACAACTCCCCCCTCCCCGAGTCTCACCACAACTCCCCCATCCCTGAGCCTCACCATAACCCACCCTCGATCCTCACCAAAACATCCCCCCGATCCTCTCCACAACTCCCACCCCTGATCCTCACCACAACTCCCCCCTCCCCGAGTCTCACCACAACTCCCCCATCCCTGAGCCTCACCATAACCCACCCTCGATCCTCACCACAACATCCCCCTGATCCTCTCCACAACTCCCACCCCTGATCCTCACCACAACTCCCCCCTCCCCGAGTCTCACCACAACTCCCCCATCCCTGAGCCTCACCATAACCCAACCTGATCCTCACCACAACTCTTCCTTCCGATCCTCACTGCAACTCCCCCCCGCCGATCCTCACCACAACTCCTACCCCCGATCCTCACCACAACTCCCCTCCCCAGATCCTCACAACTTCCCTCCCCCAATCCTCACAACTCCCCTCCTCCGATTCTCACCACAACTCCCCTCCCCCGATCCTCACCACAACTCTTCCCCCCCCCCGATCCTCACCACAAACCCCCCCCCCAATCCTCACCACAACTCCCCACCGACCCGATCCTCAGCATAACTCCCCCCCCAATCCTTACCACAACTCCCCCCAATCCTCACCACAACTCCCACCCCCGATCCTCACCACAACTTCCCTCCCCCGATCTTCACCACGACTCTTCCCCCCGATCCTCACCACAACCTCCCCCACCGATCCTCACCACAACCCCTCCTCCCGATCCTCAGCACAACTCCCCCCGACCCGATCCTCAGCATAACTCCCCCCCAATCCTCACCACAACTCCCACCCCCGATCCTCACAACAACTCCCCTCTCCAGATCCTCACAACTCCCCTCCCCCGATCCTCACCACGACTTCCCCCACCGATCCTCACCACAACCCCTCCCCCTGATCCTCACCACAACTCCCCCCGACCCGATCCTCAGCATAACTCCCCCCCCAATCCTTACCACAACTCCCCCCGATCCTCACCACAACTACCTCCCCCGATCCTCACCACAACTCCCCCCCACCCGATTCTCACTGCAACTCTCCCCCCCCCCTCAATCCTCACCACAACACCTCCCTGCCATTCGTCACCACTAACCCCCAATCTGTCCCAATCATCACCCCTGATCCTGACACTCTCCAATCACACCTCAAATCATCACCGCCACCAACATCACCCCCAATCATCCCTCTCAATCTACAACATAACTGATAACCCCTCCCTCGATCATCACCACTACCCCTCCTCCCCAGCAATATTTCTGTTCCCCCTTACCACCCACCCCACCCCGGCCACTATTTTCTTTCTGACCCATTTGTCTCCCTTCATCACTTTGAGCTAATGCTGATATTCACAGAGCCCTGAGCTTTGATTGTGCAGCATACCAGCCTGAAGGTATTGAAGGCTGAATACCAGTATCAAGTAAGGCTTGGGCTACACCAGTGACTGAACTCTGCACCTACATCTTGCACCCAAAATCGAGCCAATATTTGTAGAGAACTGGCTAACTTATATATGCTGTGCTTTCTGTTTAAAGAAGAAAGCCACAGTAGCTTACTTGTTTTTTTTATCTTCTGCACCAACCTTCCTAGCAATAGCTTGTACTTAACTTTCCAGTTTAGTTTGAACTTTATCATTGGAACCCTGTGACAACACGGTCCTTGCTGGCTGGCTCAATGTTCTCCCTACCAATACCTTTTGCTCCATATTCTGTGATAGATATATCCATTTCATTAGTTTCAGTAGATTCCAGTCAATAATTTGTGACAGATGCAGTCAGCTAGGTAATTAAGACTGGATGAAATACAGAGCAGGGTGGGTGAGCTATGCGCACGTGGCTAAGAAAGATGGTGTAATGAACATCAATTTTAGCTATCAAACAGAAGCATCTGTGTTCCTTTATTCACAGCAATGTTAATCATCGCAGCTTATCGGGGAAACAAGATCGAGAGGGATTAGGGGGCACTAGAATAGCTATTAAAAATTATGTTCATTTTTGATTATTTTGCAAGTATCCTTTAAAAGGATTAGGGAACATTGCATTCTGATTTAAAAATACAAATAGATTAATTTAACTCCCTCTACCAAACTGTAATCTCCAGGACCAATGCATTGACCTACTATATGCAAACACATTTGGCTAGAAATTACGGCTGGTGATGTTATCACACAAATGCTTAATGTTCTCTATCAAAGTCCTCTCTTTGCTATTTTAATAGAGGCATCAGCCTATTTATCTTAAATTGGTTAACATTTCCATTACAATATTCAATATTTGTACAATAGCATCACCAACAGTAATTTGCAGGCTACTGTGTCAATTTTGTAAATGTATGTAGACAGCTCCAGCAAAGGCTCAATGGGTAAATACCCTGTGTGATAGTGCACTGGACCAAGTAGACTAGGAAGATGCAAGATTTTGTCCTTGATCTGAACTAAGTTAGCTTTGTTCAACTAAAGTGGCAGTAGGGGGTTGTTGTGATTGTCATCCCTATCCATTTCATGACTGCTAGCCAATGATCACTGTTTGGGATTTACTCATAAACACAATGGCCTGTTCAATGCACACAATCTGAGCTCATCCTTGAAGATTGGCCTTTTGCGTGGGCTATTGGTAGCCTACTGCCCATGGAACTGCACCACCGCATGCCTCATTGTAAGAGAAGGTGGGAGAACAGGGGACGAGAAAGGAGGTAAAAACATTTCAAAACATAAATGTTTTCCATATAGCCACATGATGGGCTGAATTTTATCGGCCCCTCGACGCTGTGGGTCGCGGTGCAGGGGCTGGTAAAATGCTGCAGGGAGAGGCCCGCCTCGACCCGCGATGTGGAGAAGGGCCCACCGCATATTACCGGTGGCGGTGGGACCTTGGTGTGGCACCCCCCCCTCCCCTGCAGCACGGCAGCAGGCCCTTCATCTCCATATTAAAATGAGACCTAATGAAATTCAAATGAACCTACCTGCAGGAGGCGGCCGTCCCACTCCAATATTACGGCCGCTGTTCCTGCTCCCCGTGCCTTTGGAACTCCGCGCAGAGTTCCGGGCAAGAACCTGGTGGGGAGGGGGGAGCAATAGAATTTTCAGGTCGGGACAGGTGGAGGAGCGGGGAAATTAATTTTAATTGGATGTGGGGATGGTGGGAATGGTTGAGGGTCAAAGGGAACTAATTCAGGGGGAACAGTCTGGATACTAATAAAGGTTTATTATGAGGGGAGAGGGCAATTAATATATAAATTACCCATTGGGGGGTAGGAGATGGGATTTAGAGTTGAAATTTAAATTTGTTGTCATTTCTCAGAGATCAGGACCTTAAAATTTTAAAATGTTATTGAAGGACTTGAAGCCCTTTAAAAATGGTGCCGGCATCTGCGCAGTGGCGGCAGACGCGTTGCTGGGGACGCGGCGGCTGCCCCCTTACGTCATCGGGGGCGGCCGCTCCGCCCCTCTATTTAAATGAGCCACCGTGCGAAATATTGTGGGGGCTCCTCGGCGGCCACTGAATGCGGGCACCACGCTGAGTTTAAAGGGCGCCGCCGCGGAGCGCGGCATCCAAATAAAATTCAGCCCGATGGCTCACTGTTGACCATATGAGATTTTGGGTTTAGTTTTGATTAACTTTATACACTTTGTGGTGAAATCACATTAGGAGAATAGGACTATGGCACTCACGGATGGTATAATGGCACTGTACACTGGTGCAGCAATATGTGGCTAGTGGAGCAATAACATCTAAGTTCAATTGTTGAGCTCCTGATTTCTGCTGCACATCTGTGTAAAGGTGCTGAGCAAAATGAAGCATTTTCATTTCAATGTGAAGGGCAAATCTTCAGCAACCAGCTCTTGCCCACTTCCTGTTCGTTGGCCAAGTGAGGTGTTGATAGCAGCATGGCAGTAGGCCATCTGAACCCTATCTGTGAAACACAGAAGGTGCATGAAGAAACCAGATTGAGGAAAAACTCAAGGGAAGTAGAGCGTGCATGTATTCATAGGATATAGACTTACAAGAAAATCACCTTGGCAGTAAGAGTCAGGACTGTTTACATATGTTTTGGATGTCATAGAGATTGTAAATGTGAGAATTATGTCAGTGTATCCACTCTATGCAAATGTACTGACTAAGAGTTCAAGTTAGAAAAGAAGGTTGTGCAAAGTTGACAGACAAAGTGTTCTGAGACCTTTGACAAATAAAGTAAAATATGTTTGTGCATTACAGCCATGAATTTAAAAGATGCAGCAAAAACCTGGAATTGAATTTACTTGCTTATGAGTTCTGTCATTTCATTATAAGTCTAGGTCCAATATGGATAATATAGATGCCAAACAAGTTTTATATATGACTCCCTAGACATTCTGGTTTTATAAGGTCATGCATGCAAAAATTGTGTAGTATAAAATCAGAATGCCGTGTGCAAATTAGCTACAACCAAAGATATTCATGGAGTGGTCATGGTTTAATGTGATAGAATTCAGTCAGCCTTTTAATAACATAAATAATGATCTTGATTGAATAAAACATTCTCTCTTCCAAATGTAGGTCGTTATCACATGGAATCTCTTGAAGCATTTTTGAAGAGGAAAAATAATGGATAACACTATTCACATTGTATTTAAATTACTGATGATTGGTGTCATTCAGTAATTTGCACCAGAATGTTGAAACAATCCCTCATGTGAATACAATATTCACTTGAGGTATGGATGAAGAATGAACAAACCTGCCTTGGGATGAATGAGGGACATGCTCTGAATTGAAACTAATTGGCCTTATTTGGAAACTTTTGGTGTGGGGGGTAGGGGGGGGGGTGGTGGTTGGTGTTATCAATTAAGGTCAAATTTAGAGATTGAAAAATGAATAGGCAGTCATTGTATAGGAACATAGGAACAAATGTGAGCTATGCACCCCTCAAGCCTGTTCCACCATTCAGTCAGATCAAGACTGATCTGTACTTTAACTGCAGTTGCCCACTTTTGACTCATATCCCTTGGTACCCTCAATTAACCAAAATCTATTGATCTCAGTCTTGAAAATTTCCATTGGCCCAGCATTATTTTGGGACTGAGGGTTCTTGATTTCCGCTACGCATTGCGTGAGAAAGTATGTCCTGATTTCACTCTTAAATGGTCTAGCTCTAATTTTAAGACTGTGCTCCCTTGATATGGATTCCCCACTAGAGGAAATAGTTTCTCTGTATCTACCTGATCAAATGCCTTAATTATGTTAAATACCTCAATTAGATCACACCTTAGCCTCTTAAACTCAAGGAAATACAAGCCAAGTTTATGCATATGTCCACTGGTCCAATTTATTTAATTGGGGAGGTGGAATCCAGATCCAAATTGGAATCTAGGTAAGGATGTACCTGTAAATGTTGATAAAAATATTTCCCAAGTAATTATATTGACTGTGAAGTATTATGTATATATCAGGCCAACATCAAGCAAACGAATACACTCAACCCTCTCCTCTGTTCTTCCAAAATTAATAAACATTGGTTGTAAGTATGTTGGTGACTTTGCCCAGGTTATTAGTTATGCAAGTTCTTTTAATCATATGGGTACATTCATGGTTGTCAATCAATTCACAAATTAGAGCAGAAATTTTCATAATATTCCACAATACAGAATGTTTTATAATGGTGACTTGTATACCACACAGCCTCTTATTTTCCTGCTTGAGTTGACACATCACCTTAGTTACTACAATTTTGTAATGTACTTCCAAATATCTGGATACAGTCAAATCATCCCGAAAGCACAATACGCCATTCTGCTCTAGTCAGCCGATAACTGGTTATGATCAATCTGGACAAAATAACAATGCTTTGGTCATGTTTGCCTCATAGCTTTATTGTGTGTCATTTAAATGACTGTAATACAAGTTGTGCTTGTGCAATAATATTATCTAATGAAGTGATAGCATGAACAACAGAACAAATATGGAAATATATATTGTTACGACCAAGGCGGGAGGAGTGCACTGTTAAATCAGTCCCACTTCTCAACAGGTCACAACATATATTTAAATTTTCCCACTTACCGAAACAGTCAGATACTCTATTTCCACCTGAATCAAGCACACTAACCAGGTTTCTTTAATCAACAACAAAATTATCAGTTTATTATAAACCAAGTTTTAACCAATAATGAAGTAAAACATATATACAGATTGACGTGCTAAAGCCCCTTATTTATCCTAGCCCTCACACACACACACACACAACTGGTTAACTGGAAAAAATTGATTTTTGTTTACAGCTTTTACAAAGAAATAGAAAGATTAAAAATAAACACTTAGGCTGAAAAGAAGGTATGGGTGTCCTTTGTTTTGGTGCGGTGTTCCAAAGGCGAATAGGCGGCTGTCAATGGGATCTTCCTGGAACAGTTCTTTCCAGGCAATGTTGATGATCAGTTTGTGTAGGCTTCCAAGAGTTGCAGCAGAGAAAGCTCCAGTTAGGCTTTACAGCAGGAAGCAGCAATGAGGATCTTCTTAGGTCTTATAGCAGCAATATAGCAGTAAAGGTTTCTTCAAATATAGGAGGAAATAGTAAACACTTAATACAGGAATTCTTCAAAAATACAGGGATTCTTCAAAGAGAGAAAGATCTCCGCTGTCTTCTCCTGGCAGGCACACAGAAACTCCTTCTGTTTTCAGGCCAAATGCCAACTGGCTTTTTTAACAGCTCAAAATGAAACTAAAATTGTTCAGCAGCAAGTCGCATGACAACCATAAATCTCGGCTTGTCACTCCTCTGCAACCCAAAACAACCTCTGCTGATTTTATTTGTAAACAAATGCCTAGATGCTTTCCAATAAGACACGTTTACTATCCAAACCTTATGTTGATCTTCCTTTTTTTAAAAAAAAGTTCAATCTCCAGATGACTCAATGTTCAAAAAAAAAACAACAAAGAAAATTACAGCACAGGAACAGGCCCTTCGGCCCTCCAAGCCTATGCCGATCCAGATCCTCTATCTAAACCTGTCGCCTATTTTCTAAAGGTCTGTATCTCTTTACTTCCTGCCCATTCATGTATCTGTCTAGATACATCTTAAAAGACGCTATCGTGCCCGCGTCTACCACCTCCGCTGGCAACGCGTTCCAGGCATCCACCACCCTCTGCGTAAAGAACTTTCCACGCATATCCCCCCTAAACTTTTCCCCTTTCACTTTGAACTCGTGTCCCCGAGTAATTGAATCCCCCACTCTGGGAAAAAGCTTCTTGCTATCCAACCTGTCTATACCTCTCATGATTTTGTACACATAATTCAAATATAAGTTCTTAAAACATATTTTACAAAAGAAACAGAAGCAATCTCATAATAATATTCAGTAATGCCTGCATCTGCTATAAAACTGACTCACAATAACTTTACTGGATTTTTCATTTTTGATATGGGACTTGATTTGTGCAATGGTTTTTTTTTCAAAAACATTACTCAGAATAGTATATTTTGGTACTAGTCTGTCTATGTATAATTCTTCACTATGCTATTTCAAGTGAATGCCGAAGAATTTATGCCCTTAATCCTAAAAAAAAGCAGCAACCCACATCATCCAAAGATTTGGCTGAACAATGTTTCACACTGTTTTTAAAGACATTTTCATGAAAGTACTTTTTAAAATGTTCACGCTGCTATATTAGACTAGGCTGTACTAGTTTCGCCAATCCCTGTCCTTCTTTAGGGCAGTCACAGAATCGTTGCAGCACAGAAGGAGGCCATTCGTCGCATCGTGTCTGCACTGCCTCTCCGAAAGGGCAGTTTACCTTGAGCCACTTTCTGGCCTTCTTCCCGTAGCCCTGCATGTTCTTCCTTTTCAGATAAGATTCCAATTCCCTCGTGAATATCTC
This sequence comes from Heterodontus francisci, assembly GCF_036365525.1. Taxonomy (NCBI): domain Eukaryota; kingdom Metazoa; phylum Chordata; class Chondrichthyes; order Heterodontiformes; family Heterodontidae; genus Heterodontus; species Heterodontus francisci. The sequence continues at coordinate 42,467,214 of NC_090387.1, forward strand.
AATCAAATCTGCCTCCACCACACTTGCAGGCAGTGCATTCCAGATCCTGACCACTCGATATGTAAAAAATTTTTCCCCATGTTGCTATTCTTTCTTTTGCCAATTACCTTAAATCTGTGTTCTCTTGTTTTCAATCCCTCCACCAATGGAAACAGTTTTTCCCTATCTACCCTGTCCAGACCCCTCATAATTTTGAATATCTCTATCAAATCTCCTCCCAACCTTTTTTCCAAAGAAAACAGTCCCACCTTCTCCAATCTATCCATGCAACTGAATTCCGCATCCCTGGAACCAGACTCACGAACCTTTTCTGCACTCTCTCCAATGCCTCCACATCTTTCCTAAAGTGTGGTACCCAGAATTGGACACAATTCCCCAGTTGAGGCCGAACCAGTATTCTAAACAAGTTTAACATAACTTTCTTGCTTTTGTACTCTATGCCCGTATTAATGAAGCCGGGAATGCTTTGTGCTCTATCAACCGCACTCTCAACCTGTCTCGCCATCTTCATTGATTTATGCACATATACACCAAGGTCCCTCTGCTTCTGCAGCCCCCCCCCCCCCCCCCTTAGAATTGCACCCTTTATTTTATATTGCGTTCTGCCTACCAAAATGAATCACTTCACACTTCTGTGCATGAAATTTCATCTGCCCCTTGTCCACCCATTCCACAAACCTATCTATGTCCTTTTGAAGTTCTGCACTATCCTCTTCACAGTTCACTGTGTTTCCAAGTTTTGTATCATCTGCAAATTCCGAAATTGTGCCCTGTACACCAAGGTCTAGGTCATTAATATATATAAGGAAAAGCAAGGGTCCTAAAACTGACCCTTGGGGAGCTCCACTACAAACCTTCCTCCAGCCCAAAAAACAGTCATTAACCACTACTCTCTGATTCCCATCACTCATCCAATTTTGTATCCATGTTGCTACTGTCCCTTTTATTCCATGAGCTATAACTTTGCTCACAAATCTGTTCTGTAGAACTGGATCAAATGGTTTTTGGAAGTTCATGTACACCACATCAACAACATTGCCCTGATCAACCTTTTCTGTTATCACATCAGAAAACTCCAGCAAGTTAGTTAAACATTAATAATAATATAAAAGCAAAATACTGCAGATGCTGGAAATCTGAAATAAAAACAGGAAATGCTAGAAATACTCAGCAGGTCTGGCAGCATCTGTGGAAAGAGAAGCAGAGTTAACATTTCAGGTCAGTGACCCTTCATCAGAACTGGCAAATATTAGAAATGTAAAAGGTTTAAAGCAAGTAAAGCGGGGGTGGGGCAAAAGATAACAAAAGAGAAGGTGTTGATAGGACAAGGCCACAGAATAGCTGACCAGGTAAATGGGCAGGTATTACACCTCCTACGATTGCAGGGGAAGATGCCTTGAGAAGGGGACGAGGTGGTGGGGGTAATGGAGGACTGGACAAGAGTGTCGTGGAGGGAACAATTCCTTCGGAATGCTAACAGAGGAGGGGAGGGGAAGATGCGCTTGGTAGTGGCATCACACTGGACGTGGCGGAAATGGCAGAGGATGATCCTTTGGATGTGGAGGCTGATGGGGTGGAAAGTGAGGACAAGGGGAACCCTGTCGCAGTTCTGGGAGGGAGGGGAAGGGGTGAGGATAGAGGTGTGGGAAATGGGCCAGACACGGTTGAGGGCCCTGTCAACCACAGTTGGGGGGAAAGCCTCTGTTGAGAAAAAAGGAAGACATATTAGAGGCGCTGTCATGGGGTTGCATCATCAGAGCAGATGCGTCGGAGATGGAGAAACTGGGAGAATGGAATGGAGTCCTTACAGGATGCAGGATGTGAAGAAGTGTAGTCAAGCTGGCTGTGAGAGTCAGTGGTCTTACAATGAATATTAGTAGATAGCCTATCCCCAGAGACGAAGACAGAGCAGTCGAGGAAGGGAAGGGAAGTGTTGGAGATGGACCATGTAAAGGTGAAAGAAGGGTGGAAATTAGAAGCAAAGTTGATAAAGTTTACCAGTTTGGGGCGGGAGCAGAAAACGGCACCGATACAGTCATCAATGTACTGGAAAAACAGTTGGGGGAGGGGGCCTGAGTAGGACTGGAACAAGGAATGTTCGACATATCCCACAAAAAGACAGGCATAACTAGGACCCATGTAGGTACCCATAGCAAAACCTTTTACTTGAAGGAAGTGAGTGGAGTTGAAGGAGCATGACAGCCCCCCACTTTACTTTCATTTTTAGTCATTTTTAGTTATTTTTTCTTCCTTTTTTGTTTGCATTCCTTTTTACATTTTTTACAATCTTTTTTTGCATTTATTTCATTTCATCTTAGTTTGTTCAGTTTGCTTACCCAATGTTTTTTTCAGGTTGTTTTTCTTCAGGTTTGCACTTGCTGATGTTCAATATTCAGTATATTCACACCTAATCTGTACGAATGCTTTGTCTTTCAACACACCATTAACATATTGTTTGCCTTTGCTTCGTGACCTTTTGGTCAGCTATGTGGCCTGGTCCAATCTGCACCTTCTCCTTTGTTATCTCTTGCCCAACCCCCACCTCACTTGTTTATAATCTGTGACTTTTCTAATATTTGTCAGTTCCGAAGAAGGGTCACTGACCCGAAACGTTAACTCTGCTTCTCTTTCCACAGATGCTGCCAGACCTGCTGAGTGAATCCAGCATTTCTTGTTTTTGTTTCAGATTTCCAGCATCCGCAGTATTTTGCTTTTATTGAAGGAGAAGTTGTTCAATGTGAGAACAAGTTCAGCCAGGTAGAGGAGGGTGGTGGTGGATGGGGACTGGTTGGGCCTTTGTTCAAGGAAGAAGTGGAGAGCCCTCGACCGTCCTAGTGGTGGATGGAGGTGTAGAGAGATTGAACATCCAGAGTGAAGAGTAAGCGGTTGGGGCCAGGAAACTGGAAATTGTCAAAATGACATAGGGCGTCAGAAGAGTCATGTAGGTGGGAAGAGACTGGACCAGGGGAGAAAAGATAGTCAAGATAGGAAGAAATAAGTTCAGTGGGGCAGGAACAGGCTGAAATAATGGGTCTTCTGGGACAGTCCTGATTTAGGTTTAGATTTAGAGCACTGAAACAGGCCCTTCGGCCCACCGAGTCTGTGCCGACCATTAACCACCCATTTATACTAATCCTACACTAACCCCATATTCCTACCACATCCTCACCTGTCCCTATACATCCTCACCTGTCCCTATATTCCCCTACCACCTATCTATACTAGGGGCAATTTATAATGGCCAATTTACCTATCAACCTGCAAGTCTTTTGGCTTGTGGGAGGAAACCGGAACATATCATTCCGGTATATCTACCATGCACTCTCCCCAAGGCAAATATATCCTTCGTAAAGTATGGTGCCCAGAACTGCTCACGGGTGTGCTCTATCCAGGGCTTTGTATAGCTGAAGCATGACTTTCTATACCCTTCTATTCTAGTCCTCTAGATGTAAAGTTTTTAGTTTAGTTTAGTTATACAGCACTGAAACAGGCCCTTCGGCCCACCGAGTCTGTGCCGACCATCAACCACCCATTTATACTAATCCTACACTAATCCCACATTCCTACCTCATCCCCACCTGTCCCGATATTTCCCTACCACCTACCTATACTAGGGGCAATTTATAATGGCCAATTTACCTACCAACCTGCAAGTCTTTTGGCTTGTGGGAGGAAACCGGAGCACCCGGAGAAAACCCACGCAGACACAGGGAGAACTTGCAAACTCCACACAGGCAGTACCCAGAATTGAGCTGTGAGGCTGCGGTGCTAACCACTGCGCCACTGTGCCGCCCAACCTGTTTGTGGATTTTGGGAAGGAGGTAGAAGTGGGCTGTCCGGAGTTGTGGGACTATGAGGTTGGAAGCTGTCGAGGGAAGATCTCCAGAGGAGATGAGGTCAGTGACAGTCCTGTGGACAGTCGCTTGATGTTCGGTGGTGGGATCATGGTACAGGGGAAAGTTGGAAGAAGTTCTGAGAGTTGGAGCTGAGCCTCTGCAAGGTATAGGTCGGTACACCAAACAACAATAGCACCACCCTTGTCTGCAGGTTTGATGACAATGTCGGGGTTAGACCTGAGAGAACGGAGTGCGACAAGTTCAGAGGGGGACAGGTTAGAGTGAGTGAGAGGAGCAGAGAAATTGAGATAGTTAAACATTATTTGCCTTTCACAAATCCGTGCTGGCTTTCCCTAATTAACCTGCATTTGCCCAAGTGACTGTTAATTTCGTCCCAAATTATTGTTTCTAGAAGCTTCCCTACCACCAAGGTTAAACTGACTGGCCTGTACTTGCTGGGCTTATCTTTACACCCTTTTTTGAACAAGGGTGTAATATTTGCAATTCTCCACTCCTCTCACACCACCCCTGAAAAATTATGGCCAGTGCCTCTGCAATTTCCACTCTCACTTCCCTCAGGATGCATCTCATCTGGTCCTGGTGCCTTATTAACTTTAAGTACACACAGCCGATCCAATATCTTCTCCATAACAATTTTAAACCCTTCAAGTGTCTGAATTACCTTCTCTTTCACCATGACCTGTGCAGAATCTTCTTCCTTGGTAGAGACAGATGCAAAATATTCATTTAATACCTCAGTCATGCCCCCTGCCTGCATGTGTAAATCTGCATTTTGGTCCCTAATTGTTCCCACTCCCTTTTACTATTAATATGCCCATAGAAGACATTTGGATTCTCTTTTATATTAGCTACCAGTCTCTTTTCATACACTCTCTTTGCTTCTCTTATTTGCTTTCTCACTTCCCCTCTGAGCCTTCTATGTTCCATTTAGTTCTCGGTTGTGTTATCCACCTGACATCTGTCATAAGCACACTTTTTCTTCTTCATCTTAATCTCTTTTGTCAACCAGGGAGCTATGGATTTGTTTTCCCTACCTTTCCCCTATGTGAGAATATACCTTGACTGTGCCTGAACTATCTCTTCTTTAAAGGCAGCCCATTGTTCAGTTACCGTTTTGCCTGTCAACCTTTGATTCCAATTTATCTGTGTCAGATCCATTTTTACCCCATTGAAGTTGGCTTTCCCCCAGTTCATTATTCTTACTCTGGAATGTTCCTTGTACTTTTCCATAACTAACCTAAACCTTATGACACAATGATCACTGTCCCCTAAATGTTCCTTTACTGACATTTGATCCACTTGGCCCACCTCATTCCCAAGAATCAGGTCTAGCTGTGCCTCCTTTCTCATTGGACTGGAAACATACTGCCATAAAAAATTCTCCTGAACACACTCTCGGAACTCTTGTCCCTCTCTGCCCTTTACACTACTACTATCCCAGTCTATATGCGGATAATTGAAAGCCCCCCATTATAACGACTCTATAATTCTTGCACCTCTCTGTAATTTTCTTGCAAATTTGTTCCCCTGCATCTTTCCCTCTGGTTGGTGGCCTATATGCTACACCAAGCAATGTAATTGTACCTTTTTTGCTCTTCAGCTCCAGCCAAATAGATCCTGTCATTGACCCCTCTGGGCCATCCTCTCTCTCCAATGTTCTCCTTAGTCAAAATTGCCACCCCTTTCCTTCCTTTCCTATCTTCCCTGAACACCTTATATCCAGGAATACCTAGTACCCAGTCCTGCACTTCTTTGAGCCAGGTCTCCGTTATTGCCACAACATCAAACTTCCATGTGGCTATCTGCGCCTGCAGCTCACCAACCTTATTTACCACACTCCGCGCATTCACATACACGCACAGTAATCCTAATTTAGACTTTATTACTTTCCCTCTTACTCTGACCCCACCTAATAAATTACTATTTCCTACTCTAGTGCAGTCTGTCTCTCCCAATTCTCTGTGCACCTTGATGTTCCTCTCTTGTATTATCTCCTGGTTCCCACACCTCTGCCAAGTTAGTTTAAACTCTCCTCAATATCACTAGCAAATCACCCCACAAGGAAGTTTGTCCCAGTTCTGTTCAGCTGCAACCCATCCAGCCAGTACAGGTCCCATCTTCTCCAAATCTGGTCCCAGTGGCCCAGGAATCTAAATCCCTCGCTCCTGCACCATCTTTCCAGCCACGTATTCATCTGTTCTATCCTCTTAACTTCAAGATCAGGGAATATTGAATTATTTATTTGACAGTATCCATTTTGCTTGCTTCAGTTATTTGAATTCCTCTTATTTGAATTCCTCTTTACCTTTTGTAGTCTTTGGAGAAGTATCATTTATTCTACAGCTGCTGTAACCAGTTGAATAAAAAATATTATTTTGGGAGATTGTAACCTTTGAATGACATGTTTTGTAAACCACATATAAAAAAATCATGATTTAGAATGTATTCACAGTATGTAGTTTGTGCTATCAAGTTAAAATCAGCAAATACAGTATATACATCACAGGCCAGTGGTTCAGCCTACAGTTTTTATATTATCGAGTGGCTTGACCACATAACTCATAGGTGCAAGTGGATTATGTTATTTGGGGTCATGGGCAGTATAAAAGCTATAAACTATCAGCTGATTTGTATTCTGTTTATATCATAGCTTTACAGTTTTTCATTTTATTATGTTTGGATTTATTTGTAATATATAATTTCAATTCCAGTGTGAGGATTGTATAATTCACATAACAAAGAGTTAGAAGTACACACCGGGTAGTATGTGGGTAGGGTTAGTATTGTAGCACAGCAGGAAGGTTGTAAGTGTCCATTAAAAAAAGGTTTCAGGTTAAGATGTTAGTCCACCAGTGTTACAATACAACTCCTCTTACTGAAGCCATGTATCCTGAAATTCTTCATAACCTTTCGAAAACAGCCGGGACATGGTTGCACCATATCTCTTGGAAAACCTTGTAAAGGGTGGAACCTCCATCAGCCCCTTCCCATACAAATGCCATTGGACCCAGGGCAAGGACTCCCTATGCTGAGATCCCATGTCACAAGCTCATTCAAGACCTGATATAATATTAATGGAGGCATGTACACCCAATGAAATGAGGCATACTGGCCTCGTGATGGGTGTCAGCAGGACCCATTGTTGGAGTCCAGGCCAGGTAAGCATTGCACATGTGCCCAAGAGGACATGGCTGGTGAATGCATGGAACCTGCACAGCCCAGGCATGGCAGCTAGGCCCCAGATTTTCCAGCTGCATGGGGCAAGTGGGCACCAGAAATATGGCCACAGTAGCATGCTCTCCGGACCTCCAGCGCTGCTCTTGGTGCATGGTCTACTGCAGTACTAGCAGTGGCCACCGCTCCCATTGGTGCTACTGGGACTGCTAAGCTCCCCTCCATCTGATTGGCTGGCAGCTCTTGGAGGTGGGAACCCACCTTTAAAGGGTCGAGGACCCTGGCGCCGGCAGTTAACTGCCTGAGCACCGTAAAATGCAGCCTGGGCTGCCCAAAACAGCTAAGGCGGGGTTTCCCTTGCCTTTCTGGTCCGGCATCAGAGCCCTCGCTGCCTGCATAAAAGCCAGCCCTATGTTCTGGAAGATGTTTTGGTCATGAGCTGACAATGGATAAATATATACAGCAGAGTTAGTACCACTGTAATAAACTCAAACAATTCCACTAGCAAAAAAGAACATTTGCAAATTATCTGCCAAGTGAAAACTGAACTTGGCAACACAACATAAGGCAATAATATTCTTGTTTCCGTTCAAACTGGTTTCAACTGGAGACAGACAAGTGGTTTTCTTTTTATTCCCAAACAAACACATACATGAAAGGTAGATATCCAGTGGTGCTGATGGTGAGAGTCACACCATCACAACAAGGGCAACAAGTTCTGTGTCAGCCTATTTTTTTAGACAAAGGCAGTCATCTGCGAAGACTCGACTCTCTTTGACTGAATGAAGTTATTTAGTAAAACACATTAACCAGACAACTTGATAACTCAAAGTGGATAGAGCACTAATGATACACTTTATTTTAACATAGGTTACAAGCTGAGCACACGCCAAGAAAATAGGTTCTTCTGCTGAGTGTGGGTATAAATCTAGTTCGCACTGCCACAATAGAAAATGTGATGCCATTCACTGTTTCTATGTCAATGATATTGGTAGGTAACAGAATTCCCTGGAAAGTGTGGAACTGGTGTTGTGAAATCTTTAATAGGTCTTGGCCCAGAGTCTGGCCAGATTGTAGAGATACCAAATTTAAGACCCTGATATTTATGGGGAGGCAGAGTGGGTTGGGGGGGCAGTTTTGCTGTCGGCAAACCCATGAAATCCTTTAGTTTCTGCCGAATTTAATGGCAGGACCTGATTACCATTTTTGAAATCTGTTTCCCAGCCTCAGACAGACAGATTGAGAGGCTGGTTGGCTGTCAGGTGGGCAAGTCTGTGGCACCAAGCTGCAACCAGACGTGTAGAGCAGGGAGGGAGAGCTTTGGCTCAGGGCAGGGAATTTCAATGGGGGATCCGGCGAGATCAGTGGAGATAGGTAGAAGATTGCAGAAGGAGCCAGAGCGATTGAGGGAGAAGGAGAAAAGATCATGACAGGCTGGAGAGATCAGGGCAGGAGGGGATAAGGTTGCAGAGGGCCTGTGGGGGGATGAGGGGAGGCATGGAGGAGATTGCAGGGCATGGAGGGACATCCAGAGGGCATTGAATTGTTGGGGTGGAGGGAGGGTCCAATTGCTGAGGAGGTTATCAGGTTTGCTTGGTAGGTCAAGGGACGCACTCCTGCTCCTCCTGGCCCACAAACAGTTCTGTAAAGGCACTTAGCTGTTCCATGCAGCAGTCTTCACCTCCTTTTCACTGCCAGGGTTCCAGAAGTCGAAACTCGCCTGTCAGCATTAAAGCTGGAACAGAGGAAGGATTTGAAGCATGGAGCCTCATTACAATATTGAAATGAAATATCTGCTGTCATGATTGTATGGGCTGGATTTTGTTCTCCCCCCAGATGTTGGGTTCCTTGGTGGTTGGCAGGGGCCTGAAGATGGCTCCGCCATGGACCTTGACGCCATCAGGGCCCGGCCTGATCCTCCTGGTGGCGGCTTCGATCAGTGTTTCAAGCAATTGGGAAGTTGCACAACCGCCAAGTGAAATTAACAATTGACGAGAATGCGAAGCCTGTAGCTCAGCCTATATGTAGAACACCTTTTGGTCTGAGAGGGAAAGTTGAGGCAAAGATCAAGGGACTGGTTGACCAAGACATCATAGAGCCAGTTGAAGGACAAGCTCACAGCTCTTCACTAGAGAAGGAAGCTGAATCAGTCGAGCAGTTTGTGGCAGTTCATGCTACACCCAGAGCAATCACAACTAGAGAGATTGACAGATTCAGACAAAGATCCAGAACTGAATGACATCAGACAGAGAATCCAAACTGGAAATTGGGGGAATTGCCCATTCAGAGAGTACATCGTTATCATCATTGGGATGAACTGTGCACTTTTGGGAAGTGTATTCTTGGAGGTAACAGACTTGTAGTGCCACAAAAGCTTAGGCCTAGACTAGTGATACTGGCTCTTGAGGGTCACTTAGGAGTGGTTGATGTGAAGCAAAACTTACAAACCAAAGTATGGTGGCCAGAGATGGAGAAAGACGTGGAACAGTTTGTCAAAACATGTCATGGATGTCAACTTGTCAGTAGACCCAATCCTCCAGAACCAGTACGCAGCACACTGTTACCGGCTGGACCATGGAGGATGTAGCAGTCAACATCTGAGGCCCACTTCCATGAGGAGAGTCCATACTAGTGGTGATTGACTATTACAGCCATTATTACATGTTTGTGGTAATGAAGTCTACAATGGCAGAGAAAATGGCATTTGCATTGACTGAAACATTTGCAAGGCATGATCTACCAGTCACTCTGTATTCAGGCAATGGGCCACAACTCATTCCACAGACCTTTGCAAATTACATGCAAGTCACAGGTATTCACCATCAGAGTGACACCTAAATGGCTACAGGCAAATGAAGAAGTGGAAAGACAAAACCAATCCTTAGAGAAACAGATGAGGATTGCTCAGGCTGAGGGTAAATGCTGGAAGGAGATGTTATTGTCATATGTGGACATGTATAGAGCGACTACACACACTGCGATGGGAAAGAGCCCAGCTGAGTTGTTAATTGGACACAAAATACACACCAAGATACCAGAGCTGAAGGATATTAGAGTTGATCAGGAGGTTTGAGATCATGATACTGAGAAAAAGGGTGCTGCAAAGTTTTATGCAGATCACAGAATGAGAGCTAGACAGTCTGATGTGATGCCAGGTGATGAAGTATTGCTGAGACTGGAGAGTCCGAGTAAGATGGATACACCATATAATCCCAAGCATAACATTGTTATTTTCAAGAAGGGAAACAATGTGACTGTGCTGTCACCAGAAGGAGTACTGTATGACAGAAATTCTTTGTGCGTTAAAAGTATCATGGTGACAAAGACACAACAGCATATGAACCCGTTGTAGGAACTGAGGTGAAGCTGCCCGCCAACAGCAATCCAGATGTCCAAGCCAATGATGCTGTTGGCAGGCAGACTGCTTGCTATCCAGAGGGAGGAACATCGGTTCCAGAGAGGCCGACAACATTTCCTAATCCTGACGCGGTGACCAGAATTCCTGAGCCAGCAGGAAAACCATGGCGCGAGAGGAGACCACCAAAACAATATGAAGATTTTGTGTTGTGATTATGTTCAAAACAAAAAGGGTGTACGCTGAACGCTGAATGCTGCCCTTGAAAGCAAACGTAATTGAAGAAATTAATTTACTTACCCAGTGGATTAGGAAACTAATGATTTGTTAAGTTTGGTTACAAAATTTATTACAATATGTTTGGGGAGGGATGGAATTTAAGCAACATACCCCAAGCAGGAAAATCATGGACATGTTTTAGTCTGATGGGGAGGAATGTCATGATTGTATGTGCGGGCTTGAGTATTAGAGACTATACGGTACTTGGAAGAGAAATTGAAAGTAACTTTTTGTTTTAGGGAAAACACCTGACTTGGGTTGTTGTAAGGTCAAATGGGCATATGAAGCAGCAGTGAACAGAAGTCTTTTTTAAACACTTATTAAATCATTGTTAAAGTTAAATCTGTGACTTCAAGTGTGATACTTTGAGCCTGAGATGTGACACCTGCCCCCTATTAGCAGGTGGGTCGCCAGCCCCCAATCCCGCCCCTGTTTAAACTGGAAGTGGGCGGGTACGAGATGGGCTGGGTTCGAGTTTGAACATTTTTACATTTTTATTCTTTACCCGACCCAAACCCTCTCAGGGTTTAAAAATCCCTCTAAGGGTTAATAAAACAAATTTTAATGTGTCTGTAAGAGACATTTCTGTCTATTTAATAAACCGATTAACGCATTTGTTAAAATAGTGAGTGAGGAATTTCAGAAGAGTGAATTCAGATGAGTGAATTCACAGTAATGTGGTGGTGTGGATTGCTTGCCCAATCTAGAATTGGCTTGATTTCATCCCAATGAATTCAATGAAATTAATATCAAGCAGGTTCGATATTGAGCAGTTAATCTGTTGTGTTAGATTACTGTCAAGCGGTGAAGATGAAGTCATGGCGTCATAGAGTCATTTACAGCACTGAAGGAGGCCATTCGGCCATTCGAATCCATGCTGGACTCGATGCTCCATGTTTCCCATTGTCTGTTTTTACGAGTACCATATCTCACAGCACGATTTCAACACTGCCACTGATTTATTTTGTGAATTTTCATTTTTGAAAGAAAATTCAATTCTAAAAGAAGCAAAAAGTCCTGTAATGATCCTTTTCTGGGGAGGAGAAAGAAGTCTTAAAGGTAAAACAAAACGCTCCACAAATTACAGTCCCTCCTGAATTAGACAAAATGCAGTTTTGACACTGAGTAACAATGAAAGCTACATTTCCTGTATAATTTAAATGAAACATTTACTACCCAGTGCCTATGCAGTAAAATAGGTTAAACTACAATGTTAGTCACAGTGCAAATTTAATACAGTTGATACTGAGTAGGTGCTTGTGATACACAAAATATAACATAGGACCTATAAATCCAGAGCAAAATTTCTTAACACAGTATTCTGGTTTACAGCAACGCACAGAGGTACAAATAAATGAAATTATGCTTAAAGAATAGGACGGTCAGCGTCAGCTTGGATAAAAAATTGGCTTAAAGACAGAAAACAGTGAGTCATGGTAAATGGTTGTTTTTCAGACTGGAGGATGGTAGACAGTAGTATTCCCCAAGGTTCAGTGCTAGGACCACTGTTTTTATTTGCTATATATAAATGACCTGGATATTGGAATAGAGAATAAATTTCAAAATTTGCCAATTATATCAAACTTGGAGGTGTGGCCAACAGTGAGAATCATACCAATCAACTGCAACAGGACATAGATAGGCTAACAGAATGGGCAGACGTGGCAGATAGAATTTAATACAGAGAAATGTGAGGTGATGCATTTTGGCAAAAGGGAGAGGGAGAGGCAATATAGAGACTATATGTACAGTTCTAAAGAGTGTGCAGGGACAGAGGGACCTGGGGTCTTCATGTGCATAGATCTTTGAAGGTGGCAGGGAATATTGAGAGAGTAGTTAGCAAAGCATATGGAACTTGGGATTCATAAATAAAAGTATTGTGTACAAAAGCAGGGAAGTTATGCTGAACCTTTATAAAGCTCTGGTTAGACCACAGCTAGAGTATTGTGCCCAGTTCTGGCCACCACACTTTAGGAAGGATGTGAGGATCCTTGAGAGAGTGCAGAGGCGATCCACCAGAATGGTTCCAGGGATGAGAGATTTTAGCTACAAGGTCAGGTTGGAGAATCTGGGGTGGTTCTCCTTGGAGTAAAGGAGATTGAGGGGAGATTTGATAGAGGTGTATAGGATTGTCACAGGTTTGGATAGGGTAGACAAAGAAAAGCTATTCCCCTTATCTGATGGTACAGGGACTAGGGGCCACAGACTTAAGGTTATGGGCAAGAGATGCAAGGGGGGAATGTGAGAAACAACTTTTTTACACAGCGAGTGGTAAAGACCTGGAACTCACTGCCCATGAGGGTGGAGGAAGCAGAGACAATGAATGATTTCAAAAGGAAATTGGATGGGCACTTGAGGGAAATAAACAAACAGGGCAACAGGGATACAGCCAGGGAATGGGAATAATTGAATTGCTCTGCAGAGAGCCGACATGGACTCGATGGGCTGAATAGCTTCCTTCTGTGCCATTGTGACTCTATGACATGCATTCTACATGAACAGGATGTACAAGGTCTTAAAAGTATCCATATTTAACAAATAACAAGCAACACCCTCATTCAATATATGGTGATACAAACCATTATGCATGATCTAACTGTCTGACTTGACTTAGCCCTGTGCATGCCAAGTCCTTTGAACTTATTTGTTTGATTTTTTTCCAGTTTTTGCTAAACCTGATGTACTTTGTAAAGTTCACACCAGATGTTTGCTATTTCACATGAGGGTTAGTCAAATGTGGGTAAGTCAAATATAGCATTTCAGTTTTAAAATGAGTTAAGAAAAGTCACATTTAAGAGGCACGGAAAGGAGGAGGAAGTGATGCAATGACATTCCTGCATGTTAAATATTAAATATGTGCTCACTAGTCGCTCTGAAGTGATTTTTGTCCCATGTCCCCACAAAAATGAAATCTTGCTCCCAGCCTTGAGTACATGAAAGCAACACTATAAGGTTAAATCAAGACTTTACAGTTCAAGCATCCCTATTTATAGCATAATACCCGCACTCCTGAGACATGGGGCTGAATTTTACAGCAGACCTCAGGACTCTGACTTCGGGGTGGAAAGTGGGATCCGAGCCCACACTTGCTGGCAACGGGACTGGCTCTGCGATTTTATTACAGTCAGCCTCCTAATTGGCCGCCTGCGGGCCCGCCATCCAATTAACTACGATGGGTGGGCTGTCGGCCCAATCAGAGGGCTAACAGCTCTGAAGCCTCAGCAGCGCCACCTGCAAAGGTGGATAGAAACATAGAATCATAGAAACTAGGAGCAGGAGTAGGCCATTTAGCCCTTCGAGCCTGCTCCGCCATTCATTATGATCATGGCTGATCATCCAACATAGTAGCCTGTTCCCGCTTTCGTCCCATACCCTTTGATCCCTTTAGACCCAAGAGCTATATCTAACTCCTTCTTGAAAACATACAATGTTTTGGCCTCAACTGCTTTCTGTGGTAGTGAATTCCACAGGCTCACCACTCTCTGGGTGAAGAAATTTCTCCTCATCTCAGTCCTGAAAGGTTTATCCCGAATCCTTAGACTATGACCCCTGGTTCTGGACTCCCCCACCATCGGGAACATCCTTCCTGCATCTACCCTGTCAAGTCCTGTTAAAATTTTATAGGTTTCTATGAGATCCCCCCTCACTCTTCTGAACTCCAGCGAATATAATCCTAACCGGCTCAATCTCTCCTCATACGTCAGTCCCACCATCCCAGGAATCAGTCTGATAAACCTTCGCCACACTCCCTCTATAGCAAGAACATCCTTCCTCAGATAAGGAGACCAAAACTGCACACAATATTCCAGGTGTGGCCTCACCAAGGCCCTGTATAATTGCAGCAAGACATCCCTGCTCCTGTACTCGAATCCTCTTGCTATGAAGGCCAACATACCATTTGCACTTTTTACCGCCTGTTGCACCTGCGTGCTTACCCTCAGCGACTGGTGTACGAGAACACCCAGGTCTCGCTGCATATTCCCTTCTCTTAGTTTATAGCCGTTCAGATAATAATCTGCCTTCCTGTTTTTGCTACCGAAGTGGATAACCTCACATTTATCCACATTATACTGCATCTGCCATGCATTAGCCCACTCACTCAACTTGTACAAATCACCTTGAAGCCTCTCTGCATCCTCCTCACAAATCACCCTCCCAACCAGTTTTGTGTCATCTGCCAATTTGGATATATTACATTTAGTTCCCTCATCTAAATCATTAATGTATATTGTGAATAGCTGGGGTCCTAGCACCGATCCCTGCGGTACCCCACTAGTCACTGCCTGCCATTCGGAAAAAGACTCTTTGTTTCCTGTCTGCCAACCAATTTTCTATCCATCGCAATACAATACCCCCAATCCTATGCGCGTTAATTTTACATGATAATCTCTTATACGGGACTTTGTTGAAAGCCTCCTGAAAGTCCAAATAAACCACATCCACTGGCTCCCCCTCATCAACTATACTAGTTACATCCTCGAAGAATTCAAGTAGATTTGTCAAGCATGGTTTCACTTTTGTAAATCCATGCTGACTCTGCCCAATTCTACCACTGTTCTCTAAGTGCTGTTATAAAATCTTTGATAATGGACTCTAGAATTTTCCCCACTACCGACGTCAGACTGACTGGTCTATAATTCCATAGTTCCGAAGAAGGGTCACTGACCCGAAACGTTAACTCTGCTTCTCTTTCCACAGATGCTGCTAGACCTGCTGAGTGGTTCCAGCATTTCTTGTTTTTATTTCAGATTTCCAGCATCCACAGTATTTTGCTTTTATATTACTATAATTCCCTGCTTTCTCTTTACCTCCCTTTTTAAATAGTGGGGTTACATTAGCTACCCTCCAATCTGTAGGAACTGTTCCAGAGTCTATAGAATCTTGGAAGACAACCACCAACGCAACCACTATTTCTAGGGCCACTTCCTTAAGTACTCTGGGATGCATACCATCAGGCCCTGGGGATTTATCGGCCTTCAATCCAATCAATTTCCCCAACACCATTTCTCTACTAATACTGATTTCTTTCAGTTCCTCTCTCTCACTAAGCCCTGTGTTCCCCAACATTTCTGGTATGATATTTGTGTCCTCCTTTGTGAAGACACAGTGGGCGGCACAGTGGCGCAGTGGTTAGTACCGCAGCCTCACAGCTCCAGGGACCCGGGTTCGATTCTGGGTACTGCCTGTGTGGAGTTTGCAAGTTCTCCCTGTGTCTGCGTGGGTTTCCTCCGGGTGCTCCGGTTTCCTCCCACATGCCAAAGACTTGCAGGTTGATAGGTTAATTGGCCATTATAAATTGCCCCTGGTATAGGTAGGTCTTAGGGAAATATATAGGGACAGGTGGGGATGTGATAGGAATATGGGATTAGTGTAGGATTAGTATAAATGGGTGGTTGATGGTCGGCACAGACTCGGTGGGCCGAAGGGCCTGTTTCAGTGCTGTATCTCTAAACTAAACTAAAACTAAACAAAGTATGCATTTAGTTGGTCAGCCATTTCTTTGTTCCCCATAATAAATTCTCCTGTTTCTGACAGTAAGGGACCTACATTTGTCTTCCCCAATCTTTTTCTCTTCACATACCTATAGTAACTTTTACAGTCAGTTTTTATGTTCCCCGCAAGCTTGCTCTCGTACTCTATTTTCCCCTTCTTAATCAAACCTCCTTTGCTGAATTCTAAACTGCTCCCAATCCTCAGGTCTGTTGTGTTTTCTGGCAAATTTATATGCCTCTTCCTTGGATCTAATGCTATCTCTAATTTCCCTTGTAAGCTATGGTTTGGCTACCTTTCCCATTTTACTTTTGTGCCAGACAGGGATAAACAATTGTTGCAGTTCATCCACGCACTCTTTAAATGTTTGCCATTGCCTATCCACCGTCATCCCTTTAAGTAACGTTTCCCAATCTGTCATGGCCAACTCGCGCCTCATACCTTCGTAGTTTACTAAGATTCAGGACCCTAGTCTCAGAATCAACTACGTCACTCTCCATCTTGATGAAGAATTCTATCATATTATGGTCGCTCATCCCCAAGGGATCTCGCACCACTAGATTGTCAATTATTCCTCTCTCATTACACAATACCCAGTCTAGGATGGCTTGTTGTCTAGTTGGTTCCTCAACGTAATGGTCCAGAAAACCATCCCATGTACACTCCAAGAATTCCTCCTCTACGGTGTTGTAACTAATTTGATTTGCCCAATCTATATGCAGATTAAAGTCACCAATAATTAGCGATGTTAATTTATCGCATGCATCTCTAATTTCCTGTTTAATGCCATTCCCAACATCACCACTACAGTTTGGGGGTCTATATACAACCCCCACTAACTTTTTTGCCCCTTAGTGTTTCTCAGCTCTACCCATACAGATTCCACATCGTCAGAGCTAATATCTTTTCTCACTATTGCGTTAATTTCCTCTTTAACCAGAAATGCAACTCCACCGCCTTTTGCTTTTTGTCTGTCCTTCCTAAATACTGAATATCTCTGGATGTTAATTTCCCATTCCTGGTCACCTTGCAGCCATGTTTCCGTAATTCCGACTATATCATACCCGTTTACATCTATTAGCGCGATTAATTCATCCACTTTATTGCAAATTCTCCGCGCGTTAAGGCACAAAGCCTTAAGGCTTGTCTTTTTAACATTACTTGTCCCCTTCCCACTATTTTTCACTGTGGCCCTATTTGATTCTGGTCCTTGATTTCTCTGCCTATCACTGTTCTTATTTTCCTTACTGTCTGAGGCAGGCAGGAGACCAAAATGGAGTTACCTCCAGATAAGTAAATTAAAAATTAAAAATTCAGGGGACCAAGTGTTTGAAGGGAAACCCCTCCAGGAAGATGGTTGGAGCTATGGGGGCTCCTTCCCTTCCCATGGCCACTTCTTTGCGCCTCTGCCTCCAATAGCCCCTGGCGTGCTGCAGGGAGACCACTTCCACAAAGCTGGCGGCCTCCCCTTGTGACAAGGGGCATCGGCAAAATGTCAACAGCCCCTCAAAATTACCCTTAATAGGAACTTTAATTATGCAAATTGGCTGCCCAGCTCCTTGAAAATTCCCCAGCGGCGGAACTACGTCAGGGAATCGTCCCGATGCAGCTCCCCGCTATTTTACCATCCCCCACCCTGCCCAGCCTGCCACCCAAAGGCTGGTAAAATTCTGCCCATGGGTTCAAATCCATTTCCCACAGAAAGAAGAAAGATCTTGCATTGTCAAAGAACTGTGAAGCAAACCCTATGTTGTATTTGCTGCAAACCTGACTTAATAAATAAACCAGTGCTATCACTGAGGGCAAAGAAGTATGTCTGATTTGTGGAGACAAATGAGAGAAGCTACTCCCACAATCTTGGCTTGCCTAACCATGATTTCTCCATTTTGCAGCAATCTTATCAGTCCCACTGGACAGCACAAAGGCAAACACCTCGTCATGGTGTTGGTGATTTAGTATGGACTATTAACATCTATCGAAATGCTACTGGAACTCAGAGTCCTGTATATTGATAATCAATCAGTTATGCAATGACATCTTCAAGGCAGTTTCACTATATATATGCATGTATATATATTTTATATATATATATATATATACACACGCACTGTTATGACTGAGGCTGGAGGAGTGCACTATCTTTCCCTAGTTCCATGGGCTGGATTTTAAGAAGCTCTCGATGTCATGACATCGTGATCTGTGGTGGGGGAGTGCGGCTGAAGATGGCTCCAGATGAGTCTCGCCATGGACCTTGACGATGGCATGGCCTGGACCGATCCTTCTGGTGGCGGCGAGGCTCCACGGCGGCCCCCAGTGCTGGGCGACAGGACCACAATTAACATATTCAATTCAATAAAATTAATAGATTTAAATACACTTACCTCAGATCTTGGGGGCCACGGCTGGCACTCCCACACCTTCAGATCTCTGTCTGGGGAAACTAGGCGCCACACTGGTGGGAGGGGGGAGGAGGTAAGTTTATCAGTGCAGGGAGTGGGGGGGGGGGTGGAAACGGTGTCAAATACATGTAATGGGTGTAGGGGATGTTGCGAAGGGTTGAACCTTAAACTTGGTGCAGTTTGGGGGAGGAAGGTCAGATGTAAGAGGTAAGTGTTTTGGGGGGACAGGGCAAATATTTATTGTAATTGTTATTGGGGGGTGGGAAAGAGACATAAGAAATATATTTATTTAATTTTGGGGGGGATACTTCTTTAAAAATTTAAATATGCTGTCAGACCTTTAAAAATGGTGCTAGTGCCTGTGCACAGGAAGCTGACGCCATTGCCAGGACGGACAGCTCGCCCCTTCCACCAGATTGGGGGGGGGGTGGGAAGGCCACCCCAGCTATTTAAATGAGCCACCATGCTTGAGATTGTGGCAGCTCTTTGGTGTGCAGCCCACACAGGTGGACCGGCCGCCATTTTTTGAGCTTGCCGCCGATCTCGGCGGTGGGCTCTTAAAACCAAGCCCCACTTCTCCACAGGTCACAACATATTTTTAAATGTTTTACCCAGTTACCGATATGGCAAATTATATACTCTATTTTTATTTCAGAATAATATCCACCAACCGGGTTACTTTAATAGACAGCAAAATTATTAATTTATTATCAAACAATACTAATTCAATAAAGATGCAAAGCATTAACACAGAGGTTGAAATATGGAAGTTCCTTTCTAAATTAGCCCAACATACACGCACACACACACACTCACCAGTTAAAGAAAAAAAAGTTTTCTCTGCAGAGATCTCTTTACAAAAAAAAACTTTGGTCAAATACTTGTTAATTCTTGAAGGAAAAAAGGACAAGATATGCGATGTTCTCCACTGGCCCTTTTAGTCTGGCATGCAGATACTCATAGATGGCTGTGACTGGGATTTTTTTTTTGGAGCAGTTCTCTTCAAGCGATATTGAGGATTAGTTGGGCAGACTTTTCAGAAGAAATGCGGCATCAATTTCTCCAGTCCATACACTGGATTCTCAGGGTTTCTCAAAGGAGTGGAAAAGGATGAGTGGTGGCTTTTTTCTTAGCAGGCTGACCTCCAACTGACTCAGACCAATATTCAAAAGGACACCAACTCTTGACCACCATAAATCTTGACATGTCAGTTCTCTGTAAACAACTCTCCTAGTCACCAAGGCTTCTGCTGTTTACTTAGCTTAAGACATGTGACGCCTCGTCAGGATTTGTCTTTTAAACAGAATCTCAAGTCCTTCCTGTGACGTTTCTTAAAAAAAATCAAAGTCCAGCATCTGTGCAATCTCTTCAGTCTTTCAAATGAATCCATTTCCACAATTTTTAAACATGAATCCTCGATAAATGTTAAAAAATGGAAGCACTTTCATAACAATATATACTTATTTCCATTTTTAAAAATATATATGTAATGTATAGCTCACATGGAGCATAAACACCAGCATCGATCAGGTGGGCTGAATGGTCTGTTTCTGTGCTGTAAATTATATGTAGTATATACACAGTGGATTGGTTGAGAAGACGTCAGTGGTAGGTATCAACAGATGACACAAAATAACACTTTAAAATGAACTCTTAAGATAAGATCTTGAGGTACATAAAACAACAAATTAGATGTTTGTATTTTTCCATGCTCCACTTTATTTTGCCTTTTCTCAAGTTAGTTCTCTAGTTTCTTTGTCTCCTACCGTCTGGTCTCTGTACCAAGGAGTTTTGAATCTTGGCCAGGTTACTACAATCTTTTCTTTATGAAACTTCTTCCTTAAAGCGAACATCACTTTTCTAATTACTCATACCCATCATGTGATGTCATTAGGGCTAAAAATTCATGAAGGCTGGTTTTCAGGTGCAGAGGTTGTGATTCACGATCTGCCTGTGGCCACTCTGTTGAGGCAAGCAGCATGCAAACTTGGTTCTGCCTCCTCATGATGAACTCTCACCAAGCAACAATGAATAAACCTCATGGGCTTTTCATGTTAGTCTGCTTTGCAATAACAGTATCCAGCTGTCTACTGACCACTTCAACTGTTTTGCAAGTTTTTCAAAAGAGATGAAAAATTCTTCCACATCCTCTTCATGGAACTTTGGTATCAGCTGGGAGAACTTTAAGAGCTCAGAACCCGGTCCTGAGCTAGGGGTAACTCCCTCACTAGCGGTGCTTCACTGTTTGTATTGGGCCTTCCCCTAGTTAGTTTGAGCCACCGTAACTCCCTTTCCTCCTTCTCCTGTTGGAAAGCTCTTTCTTTTTCCCTTTCCCGGAATTCTCTTTCTTTCTCCCTTTCCTGAAATTCTAATTCTAGTCTCCTCTGTTTGAATTGTATCTTAGCTAATGTTACTTTGTCTGTTTCAAATTCTATGCCTGTCTCCGTTCTTCAGTGTCAATTTTAAAAATGGTTGTCACAAGTTTTAGGATTTCAGACTTCCTAGCTTTTGGACAGATAGTAATCTCTAACTGCCTAGTTACATTCCTAAACTCTTCAACAGGACTTTTAACCTGCTCCAAATTACTTCACTCTGTTCTAGAAAGGTACTGGCCTCGAGTGTGGACATGTTTAGTACTCTAGCACTGAAAACCACAAGAAAACCTGTATTGAAGTTTTTAAATTATTGCTAGGGATCAATTTGGTTTCCTACTTCCAGTTTCCCATTTGTCTTTGGGTTTGATCCCAGACAGACAAGCCCCCAAATTTCTGTTATGGTCAAGTGAGAAGGGGTCAAAGGGCTTCCCTCTTTTCCTTCCCCTTGTTAGACCAGAACAGGTTTACTTCTTTCTTAAAGTGGATGTACTGGCCAATTTAGTAGGTGTTTGATTACTTACTTGCTATGATCATAACAAGAACCAATCGGACAGGTTTTCTTGAATTAACAAAGAAAGAGGTTAACTTTATCGTACCTAAACTGAACTAATAAAAATAATAAACAACACGCCAACTTTCACTCACACACACACTCTGTAGGTTTACATGCACACTAATAGGTTACAGAGTGGGGAAAGATAGATTGGTTGAGTTAGAGTCTATAAAAAAGCGGTATACAGTCTGTGACGTTTGGTGATTGGGCTGGCTTCTAGCTGAATTCAGTGGTCCTGAGGCTTTAAGTTTGAAGAGGTAGATGATCGGTTTGGTGAGACTCTTGGCGACAGCGATGCAGATGATTTCGTCCAACGGGGTTTCTGATTGCAGCCAGAGTATGCAAAAGTGGTCAGTCAACAGGCAGGATTTGAAAGCTTTCAAGCTGGGCTGGAAAGAGAGAGCGAGGGACCCCCACTTAGGGTCTGCAGGTGTCAGAGTACAGTTGCTTCTCCTCTGCTGCAGAGAAAACATGAGCTTAAAACACTGCTGGATCACAGTCACTCAGTGATTCAAACGTAGCAGAAGGAGAGGAAACAGTTCCCTTAAACTTCCTGGGTCTTCGTTCTTGCCGGGGAATTAGCAGACATTTCATCTTCCCCCTCAAAGTCATTGCAGTGTAGGATATAGTGTTGCAAACTAGGTGCCGTAGGCTAAGTTTTTCCTTTTTAAATGTCTTTTAAAAAAATATATAAATTCAGATCTCCAATCAGTGGATTAAAGAAAATTATCATTCAACAAGGCACATTGGTGTAACAAATCGAAGGGAGCTGTTGCTGACTGCCTGTACTGACACTGGCTGCAAGTAGGAACCGTATGAATGGAGCATCAAGAAAGGGAGTGGGCTCTTAGGTTCATCGATGTGGCGCTGGATGCCTTATTGGTGGAGGTTGACAGAAAGAGTAGTCACTTTTGCACGGAGGACTAGTAGGCCCTCATGGAAGACCCACCGAAAGGACTGTGGAGCAGGTGGCCAGTGAGGTCAATGGCTGGAGGCTGGCCCCAAAGACCTGGCAGCAGTGCCGCGCAAAGTTCAGTGACCTCACTTGGGTAGTCAAGTTCAGTGAATGCATCTTTACATGATATCTCTTACCCACCAACTTCTCACACTGCTCAATTCACCATATCCCATCTATCAACCATCAGCAACCCCCAGCACTCGGGACTCAGGCCTATCATCCAGATACTCCACCTCACCGTCACACACATTCCAATGATTCCAGCCTTATACCTGCATCTTGCTGCTTCCACATGCCTCCAGCTATTTAGCTGTGGCAGGCACATCACCCAAACTCATTGTAACACAATCATTGACATTCTGCAGGACAAGATGGCACTTAACTGCCAGGAATAGAGCAGAACCAGTGGGGAACAAGAGCGCCTGCATCTCCTGAACCCTACGGAGGAGATGGTTCTCCTCATTGTGGACTAGCTGCAACCGAATCCGTGGCATCTGGTGTCACTGAGAACATTGAGGATGATGATATGTTCCTGCCCTTCTCAACTTCCACTTTAGCCTCATCCTGCTAAATGGCATGATGTGCAAGCTGCTTATAGTGTGACCACGTACCTCTTGCTTTCCAACCCACCTCCTTCCCTCACAACAACTTTCCGCTACTGATTTTTTGCTTTTAATCACCTAAGAATTGCTGCCTGCCCAGGCACAACAGCCTCAGGAGGAAGGGCAGGAGCAACTAATCAAGAAGCACCATCATTTGCTTTGACACTCACAGCCACCAGCTCAGATACTGGCAAGTCTGCGTACTTTAGAGAGTAGTGTAGAATTGGGATCTGCACATGATGAGTCATGGAGCACAAGCGGGCTGCAGTCAGGCCAGGTGGAAAGGATAGTTCTTGTGCCAACTTATCAGGGGAGAGATTGCAGATGAGTTCTGCTGCAGAGCATACACAGCAGCATACAGGAGAATGCTGATGAACATGCACGCTGAGATGTTTGGCCTTGGCTGGCTTGCCATGCAACTTCCTGTCACAATCAATGAGCTGGGAGGAGTCCAGCTCCAACATGGCACAGGGCATTGCACAGATGCTGGGGCCCATCCTTTCCAGTGTGGAAGTGGTAGCCAACTCCTTGAAAGCACTTGTGGAACCACCCATGAGGCAGCATTAGGTGACCAAAGTCTCAGCTTCCACTCCAGCATACATGGAAGCTTCCCACTGTCTGAGTGCTGCAGTGGAGGCTGAGACTGAGATCATGAGATCCATGCTTTGTCATGCAGACTCAGACTGCTTCCATCGTGACTGAGGATCTCAGTGCTCTAAAGGATTTGCAGACTGTCAGAGCTGTCCAGCAATCTGTTCTGCAACAGATTACTAGGATTGCTGAGGCGCTGCCCTGGGATAGTGGCAGTGGCTCCGTGGAGCAGGAGTCTGCTGTCCTCTCACAGGATGACAGATTTGTGCTCCCACCTCTGTCACTCTGTCAGTGCCCTTGCTTTGCCTCTCAGTCGGCCAGTCTAGATTGCTGCCCATGCCAAGGTGGACTGTCAAATTCCAGAGCTGTTTGAAGCCATCTGCAGACACCACCCCACCACCCCCGCCCCCCTCACCACAACGACCCCAGTGAAAGTCAGCAGCCTTCCACCAGCCCTCCTGCAGCCACTAAGATAGCACTGTGTAGGAGCACAATGCCAGGCAAGGGCACCTGTAAGACAGGCATTAAGGTAAAGCACAAGGGTGAATAATTCATTTTTGCTTGTATCATTGGATGTCTTGTTTGATAAAGATGTTATGCCAAGGGTTCTGTTGGTGGCTTTTTTTGCAGGATTCTGGCTAAGAGGATGCAATGTTGGAAAGTCACGGATGAATGGGAAGGTGGGTATAATGGAGCAATGTTGGTGAAGGGATGCCATCCTAAGGGACTCATGAACATCTTGTCCGGAACAAGGGCATCCCAGATGCCTCCTCCTTTCTTCCAACTCTTCCTCCTCCCCCTCTGCCCTTTGTACAGAGTTTAACCTCTTTGCAGCCTCTGCTCCATTTCCCTGTCATTCTGTAGACTCAGAGGTATTGCAGCTACAGCCCCCATACCTGTTGCAGCCTTCGTGTTGACAGGTCACCAAATACTCTTCCCTCCCTATGAGGATGCAGCAACACACCCTGCCATATCCAGCAACACACCACAACACCTCCAAAAACACTCCACAGTTCTTCCACAAGCTTTCCAATAGCAGATGTTACTGAAGATCTCTTCACCTGAAAGTTGGTTGGCTCGCCCTTTAAATAGGATCAATGGGGGTTCCCTCTGGCAGTTGATCGCATGTTCAGCTTTGATTGACAAGCGAATGCTTTCCAAGTCTGGAATATATGCATCAAATTAACTGGAATGGCTGTCTGACACCACAGTTTGGTTAGTTGTGAGGCTTCCAGTGCACAAACGCCACACGCACATGCAGGCCATAGCAGTGCAACAGAGCCGAATGTTTTGGCCTTAATCTTTTAACTCTTTATTTCTGTGTCTAGATTGTGTTCTAGCACCATTAAAGCAATATATAGCTATTGACCAGGATATAGTCATAACCAATTCAATGAATTGCCTCCCTCCGACTACTGCCTTTGGCATTTAACCACGACTGTCAGTTTAAAAGAGCACACTCACTGCTAAAAGTGACACTCTCCTCACACATCTGATTGCCATTTGAACCTAGGCAAAGCTGAGCAAAATCCAAGAGTAGGCATGATGGTAAAGCATGGAACAGTAACTACCAATTATGAAGAAAACACACTGGATAGTTTCATTGCTAATAGAGCTATATCCACACCACTCTGCCTTGTCCAGTTATTATAGTGCAATGTGCAAAGCATACTACAAAGACTTTCCTTATAAAATCTATGATGCAATGTGAGTTAACTTATAAAATAGATAGACTCTAGAACTGATCACTTATTCTTCAGTTTCATTACATTCAATATCTCACATTACACTGTTACAGTCAAGTGAGGAGAGGTCGAAGGGCTTCCGTCTTTTCCCTCTCCCTGTTTGACCACAACAAGTTTAAGTCTTTCTTAAAGTTGATGTACTGCCCAATTCAGTAACTGTTTGATTACTTACTTGCTATGATCATAACAAGAACCAATCGGACAAGTTTTCTTGAGTTAACAAAGAAAGAGGTTAACTTTATCGTATCTAACCCAAACCAATAAAATAATAAACAACATGCCAACTTTCACTCTCATACACACACTAGAGGTCTACACACACACACAAATAGGTAACAGAGTGGAGAAAGGTAGATTGGTTGAGTTAAAGTCCATCGACAAAAAGGTAGATAGTCTGTGGAGTTTGGTGATTCACCTGGTTTCTAGCTGAATTCAGTGGTCCTGAGGCTTTTAGTTTGAAGAGGTAGATGACTGATTAGGTGAGTCTCATAGAGATAGCGATGCAGATGATTTCCTCCAACAGGGTTTCTGATTGTAGCTGAAGTAGGCAAAAGTGGTCAGTCAACAAGTCGGATTTGAAAGCTTTCAACCTGGAATGGAGAGAGAGACAGAGAGAGGGATCCCCGCTTAAGGTCTGTTCATGTCAGAGTCCAGTTTATTCTCCTCCACTGCAGAGAAAAACAACAGCTTAAAACCACAGATGGGAAGGGGCTTGTCACCTGACAATCACTCAGTGATTCAAACATAGCTGTTAGCAGTATTTCTCTCCTTGCTGAAAAGAACAGGTAGTTCCTTTAAACTTCCTGGGTCCTGATTCTTGCTGGGAAATACACAGATATTTTGTCTCCCTCCTCACTGTCCTTTGCAAAGTAAGATACAGTTGACTGGATTTTAAGAGCCAGCTGGTGAGCTCAAAAACCCTGAAGAGCTGCCGCAACCTCCCGCACGGCGGCTCATTTAAATGGCTGGGGTGTCCCGCCCTCTCCCTAAATCACATGGAGAGAGCAGGCCTTCCGTTCCCAGCAATGGTGTCAGCTGCCTGTGCAGGTGCTGCCGCCGTTTTTAAAGGGCAGCCAGCCCTGCCGGCATATTTTAATTTTCAAAGATACACCCCCCCAAAGTTTATCAAATAAATTTTAACAACTCTTTCCCACCCCCAATAACAATTACATTAAGTATTTGCCCTTTCCCCTAAACACTTACCTTTTAAATCTGACCTTTCCTCCCCCCTAGACTGCACAAAGTGTAAACTTTACCCCTTCCCACCATCCCCACACTTATTGGGCTGGATGCTCTGTTGCCGCCGCCGAGTACGGCGCAGCCATAAAAGATGGCGGCCAACACGCGCAACTCTCACTCCGCGGAGCTGCCGTGATCGTAAATGCGGCGCCTCATTAATGTGGCCGGGGCGGACCCCCCCCCCCCAAAATGACGTGGAGGGAGTGGCCGAGCTGTCCCCGGCAACGACATTCAGCGCCACTGCACAGGCACCATTTTTAAAGGGCTTCCAGTCCTTCAGTTACAGTTAAAGTTTTGAAGTGACAGGATTTCCAATAAATTAAAATAAAGTTTTATTCACACTCCCAATTCCCTCTCCCACCCCCCAATGAATAATCTGTTTATTATTTGTCCTCTGCCCCCCAAAAAAGTAAATTTTCTATCACGACCTTTCCCCCCCGAACTTTCTTTCCTTTAACCTTAAACCCCTTCCCATCATCCCCTCAATCAATTGTGTTTGTTTTTGCTGCTCCCCCCATCCCCATACTGAGAAACTTCCCTCCGCACCCCTCCTCACAGGTGGTGCGCCTCGTTTCCCCGGACGGGGATTTGAAGGTGCAGCAGTGCCGGCCACTGGGATTAAGATTGCGGCAGCACTTCAGGAGGTGACGGGAAAGTCATTAATGCAGGTAAGTAAATTAACTTGAATATTTAAATGACGGTCCCGTCGTCGAGTGGTGGGGTGGCTGCCACGAGGCCTTGCCGCC
Source organism: Heterodontus francisci (assembly GCF_036365525.1). NCBI lineage: Eukaryota > Metazoa > Chordata > Chondrichthyes > Heterodontiformes > Heterodontidae > Heterodontus > Heterodontus francisci. The sequence continues at coordinate 42,494,577 of NC_090387.1, forward strand.
GCCATTAAGATCGCGTCGAGGTCGGTGGCGGGCCTCATCCGAGTTAATCTTCATGCCCCCTCCTGCCACAGATCCCGACATCGAGGCTTCTAAAAAATTCAGCCCATTACGTTTATTTGACTCCATTTTTGCCCCCTTCACTGAAAATCTTAACTACTCCCCCCTCTCCACCAGTGTCATGCCGGCTTTCCCCAGACAGGGAATTGAAGGCGTGTGAGTGATGTTCGCCATGCCGAAGATCATGGCGGGCCAGGAAAATTTCAGCTAAGTTTATTTAAATTTATTCAAGGCATTCATTTAAATATTTAGATTCAGTTCCCATCGCCCAGCTTGGGTGGGAGGGGACTGTCAAGGAGCCTCGCCGCCACCAGGAGAATCAGGCCAGGCCCTCCCAGCGTCAGCTTCTGTGACGGGCCACTGCCAGACCCATATTCCGGCCCTCCCGCTACGGAGCCCGACATTGTGGGCTTGGTAAAATCCAGCCCAGTATAGCAAACTAGGTGATCATCTTCAGCTGCCTGCAAAATCATCCTTTTAGCTGGTCTTTTGAAAACGTCTTTTCAAAAAAATATATAAATTCAGATCTCCAGTCAGTGAACCAAAAATAATTATCATTCGCCAGAACACATTGACGTAACAATACATTATCCTTGCTGTTCATTATTTACAAAAATTGAACAATTTCTTATTTAAAAGATGGTTCCATGTAAAACATTCTCTGGCTGTTCTATTTTACTACAATTCCAAAACAGAATGTTGGCTTCTGCCAAGAGGAATTGCCAAAACTGTTTCACCTGTAACATAATCTGATAAGAACACAGGTAATATTTCAACCAAAGAACAGTCAGTCTAACACCTGGTACCAGAAAGGACTTCTGTTCCTGAGTTGTTTGGCTGCATCATTAAGCTATTTCAGACATTAAAAGGCTTCACTACTATTCCATTACAGAATAGTATTTTTACTATTTTTAGTCCTCAGGGTAATGAAGATCTTAACAGTTGTCCTAATAAAAATGATTTGAGCTTCACCTTTCACCACTCAAAGTGTCCAGTGTGCTACTTTGCAGTGTTAGTTTCCTTCTTGTTAAGAAGTGCTAAAGGATAGCCTTTATTTACATGGTGTACATAGTTTGAAAGTAAAGGCACCTACAGCTTGGTGGATACACTGGCAGAGGAAATTTATTTATGTCGGGATGATAAATTCAGGCCAAGTAACAGTTGATTGCTAGGCTGTAACCAACTGAGTATTGGATGAAGTCAGCTTCAGGCAAACTGCTGGTCGATAATCCTTTGTTCTTCAAGTGGCTGAATCGGGCTGCTTTTAAGAGTTTTTTTGTTTACATCAAAAATCCCAGATTTAGGAAAACAAAGACCGTGCATGAGTCTGGATACCTGCAAAATATTTCAATGGAAAGTTTTAGTCCTTGTTAACCAACGATCGTTTACTGTAACAAAGATTTTCCCAACGAACATTTACCTCTGAATAAAAAAGAAATAAAAGAAGTGATCTTATTACAAAATCTCTCTCTCCTCCATTATTTACAATAGGAGAGGGAACCATTCTTCATATCATGATCATTTTAACTGGATAATTCTAAGGCCAAAGAGAATCATAGAAATAGAATCATAGAAAGTTCACAGCACAGAAAGAGGCCAAGTGGCCCATCATGTCCGTGCCAGCCAAAAAAATGAGGCACCCAGTCTATTCCCACCTTCCAGCATTTGGTCCATAGCCCTGCAGGTTACAGCACCTGAGGTGCATATCCAGACTCCTTTTAAATGAGTTGAGAGTTTGTGCCTCTACTACCCTTTCAGGCAGTGAGTTCCAGACCCCTACCACTCTCTGGGTGAAAAATGTTTTCCTCATCTCCCCTCTAATCTTTCTACCAATCACTTTAAATCTATGCACCCCTCGTCACTGACCTTTCTGCTAAGGTAAATAAGCCTTTCACATCCACTCTATCCAGGCCCCTCAGAATTTTGTACATTTCAATCAGATCACCCCTTAGCCTTCTCTGTTCCAAGGAGAACAACCCCAGCCTATTCAATCTTTTCTCATAGCTACATTTGTCCAGTCTTGGCAACATCCTCGTGAATCTCCTCTGTACCCTCGCTAGTGCAATTACATCCTTTCTGTAATGAAGTGACCAGAACTGCAGACAGTACTCAGGTTGTGGCCTAACCAATGATTTATACCGTTCCAGCGTAACCTCTCTGCTCTTATATTCTATACCTCAGCTAATAAAAGAAAGGAATCCATATGCCTTCTTAACCACATTATCGACCTGTCCTGCTACCTTCAGGGATCTGTGGACATTCACTCCAAGGTCCCTCACTTCCCCTACACCTCTCAGCATTGTTAGGCCAATGTGTTTTATTGAATGATAATTTTCTTTGGCCCACTGACTGGAGATCTGAATTTAATTTTTTAAAGTAATTTAAAACGAACAATTAAAACAGGATGACTGCTAGCAGCTTAAGATGATGACTTAGTTTGCTACACTGTATTGCACATTGCAAAGGGCTGAGGAGGGAGACAAAATGTTTGTGCATTTCCCAGCAAGAACCAAGACCCAGGAAGTTTAAAGAAACTACCTGTTCTTTTCAGCAAGCCGAGAAATACTGCTAACTGCTATGTTTGAATCAGAGTGACTGTCATGTGACAAGTCCCTCCCCATCTGTGCTTTTTAAGCGTTTTTTTTCTCTGCAGCGGAGGAGAAGCAACTGGATTCTGACATGAGCAGACCCTAAGTGGGGGTCCCTCTCGCTCTCTATTGCAGCTTGAAAGTTTCAAATCCTGCTTGTTGACTGACCACTTTTACATACTCCAGCTACAATCAGAAACCCTGTTGGAGCAAATTATCCACAACGGTGTTTCCACAAGACCCACTAAACCTGTCATCTACCTCTTCAAACGAAAAGCCTCAGGACCACTAAATTCAGCTAGAAGCTAGCCGAATCACCAAACTCCTCAGACTGTATAGATTTTTTATGGACTTTAACAGCTGAAGTGATCGTTAGACAGCTGGACACTGTTATTTCAAAGCAAACTAACAGGAAAAGCCCATGAGTTTTATTCACAGTTGCTTGATGTGAGTTTATCAGATTATGAGATGACTAAAAATGCTTTCTTGAGTGCATATGAGCTGGTACCAGAGGCGTACCGCCAAAAGTTCTGAATTCTCCGAAAGAAGCCGGAACAAACTGACCTCGAGTTTGAAAGAGTTAAGCAACTTGCTTTTGACTGGTGGATATAGGCACTTAAGATAAAGTCCACCTATGAAAACCTTAGAGAAGTGATCCTCCTCGAGGGGTTCAAAAACTCACTTCCCTTTCCATAACAAACCATGTGCAGGAACAAAAGGTTCCAAGAGCCAGGCAGACAGCAATCCTGGCTGATGAATATACACTTATCCACAATCCCTTGCCCCAATGGAAACCCTTCCCTAGTCATCTCCAAAAACCTAAAAAGGATAGAAGGTGGGAGAGTGATAGGAGGATGAACAGCCATAAGCGAGAATGGAGAGCTGGAAACACAGGAGGCCTTCCTCAGGCCAAAAAGGACGGTGCTGAGAACAAGAATGACACCCAGAAGCCTGTATGTTTCCATTGTAACACGGCAGGTCATCTTGGAGCTGACTGCTGGAAGTTACGGGGAAAACCCATAGGATTAGTCAGGGTACACCAGACCAGTGCAAGAAAAGGGGCCCTGATGGAAAGCACAACAGACCAGGCTGTGGCTTTAACTGCGGCAGTAGAACCCAGTAAACCTACCGCTGAGAATGTGGGAAAACTTAACAAGATCCCTGAGAGTTACCAGTATTTTGTGTCCAGAGGAAAAGTGATCCCCACCCCTCGAGGTAAGCCCATAGTCATACTTAGGGATACAGGGGTCACCCAATCACTTCTGCTGGGAAAAGGCATGACCTTTATCCCAGAGAGTGCATTGAATGCGAGAGTGTTAGTAAATGGTATCAGAGGAAAGTATATGCCCAGACCTTAATACCGGGTGCACCTGGAGTGCGACCTTGTTTCAGGACCGGTAACCATGGGGATTGTTTCTATAGTTTACCTGTGGACAGGATCGCCCTGCTCCTGTGTAATGACATGTAGGGGCGAAAGTGATAGCTTCCCCAGTGGCTTTAGAAAGACCAAAAGAGATCAGGGAGACAGAGCAGTTACAGGAAAAGGTCCCTGGCATTGTTCTGACTGTGTGGTGACCCGGTCCATGGCTAAACAAGCTCCGTCAGAAGAGGCTGAACTGGCACTGCAGACAGATGAACCTACTGTCTGGTTATCTGAGACCTTCCTTGGGAAGTTAGAGGACCCAGAGTAGGGCTAAATAGATCTTCCTTGGTGAGGCACAGCAAGCTGACCCAGGGTTAAAAAAGTTAGCACAGACTGTCCAAACTGAAACTGAAGCAGACAGAGTTCCAGAGTGCTATTATTTAAAGGATGAGGTGCTGATGAGGAAGGAGAGACCTTCTCACAGACCTGCTGACAACCGTGGACAGTGGTTCACCAGGTAATGGTGCTGCCGAGGTACCGTAGGGAAATATTGAGAATAGCTCATGAGATTCCAATGGCTGGACATGTCAGTATCAGAAAAACCCAAGCCTGCATCAGACAGCATTTTCTCTGGCCACAACTCCACAAGGCTGTGGTGGAATTCTGTAAGAATTGTTACATGTGCCAGGTTGTGGAGAAGCCATAACCTGGAATAAAACCTGCACCCCTAATTCCCATACTGGCTTTTGGGGAACCATTCAGCAGATTGCTGGTGGATTGAGTGGGGCCTCTGCTGAAAGCTAAAGGGGACTACCAGTATATTCTCACCATTGTGGATGTGGCAACTCAATTTCCAGAGGCCATCCCTCTAAGAACTATCTCTGCCAAAGTAGTGGTGGAGGGGCTAATCCAATTCACCCAATATGGGCTGCCTGCTGAGATCCAGTCAGATCAGGGCACAGATTTTATGTCCAGTATTTTTCAAAATGTCATGGGTAATCTGAGCATAACCCATACTACCATGAGTACCCCCATGACTGGGACAAAGGGCTGGGATTTCTTCTGGTTGCTGCTAGGGACTCACCCAATGAGTCCACTGGCTTTAGCCCCTTTGAATTAGTTTATGGACACGAGGTGAGAGGTTCTCTTAAACTAATCAAGCAGAAGTTTTTGGAATCCAGGGACGAAAGCTCCCGGTTCGACTACATCTCCATGTTCCGAGAACGGCTCACGAGAGCCTGTGAGATGGCTTAGGAACACCTAAAAACCTCCCAGACAGTTATGAAAAGGCAGGAGGATGAATATGCCAACGCAGAACATTTCAGCCCGGAGACTATGGTCTGCATTTTATAACCTGCAAAAATGGCAGTCTGGCCGTGTGGACCACTTGTCATGGAGCTGCCGTGATATTCAGTGCAGCAGCTTGTTTAAATGGCCGGGGTGGACTGATTCCCACACTCCCTGCCGCCCCCGGTGATGTGGAGGGGTCAGGCGGTCCATCCCCGGCAATGGTGTCAGTTGCTACCTCGCAGGCGTTGACACCATTTTTAAAGGGCGTCAAGCCCCATCATTACATTTCAATGTTTAAAGGGGTATTGGTTTTAAAAAATTAAAATAAATGATCTAGCCCCTCTCCCACCAACCCCCCAAAAACCATAGATCTAATTCCTAGCCCTCTGCTGCCCTCCCCAAAATACATATCTTGTGCACCTGACCTTACTCCCTCACAAAGTTCACAAACTTTTATCTTTAACCCTTCCCACCATCCCCTACACCAATCATATTAGTTTGATCCTGCCCTCCGCACTCCCCCCCACCAACCCCTACGTCCTGCACTGAGATACTTACCTGCTCCCCTCTCCCCACCAGTGTCCTGCATTGGATCTCTTGGACGGAGATCCGAAAGTGTGGGAGTGACTGCCACTGGCACCAATATTGGAGGGGGATGGACGTCAGGAGCGGTTAAGTGATTAATTCATTTATTTGCAATGCTTTAACTACATATAATTCTGCTCCCGTCACCGAGTGGTGTGGGGCCGCCACGAAGCTTCGCCACTACCGGCAATATGTGGCCAGGCATTCCCGGCGTCAAGGCCCGTGGCAGGCCTCTGCCAGAGGTATTTTTCGCCCCCCTGCCACAACCCCTGATGTCGAGGGGGGGCGGGGGGGGGTGCGGTGCGGTAGTCTGTAAAATTCAGCCCCATTTGTTAGTGCCATTACCAATACAAATATAGGGAGAATCATTGATAGCCCGGTTCAGTGGCCTGTACAGAGTAATAAAGAGAATTAGTGAGGTGAATTATATAATTGACACCCCAGATCATAGGAAAAAGCAACAAGCAAAGGCTATGCCAAATCAATATGTTAAAATAGTATTACAGCCGGGAAGGGTACAAACAAGCACAGGTCTGTCAGGCAGTCAGAAAAGAGGAGGTGAAAGGGACAGTGAGGACGAGTTAGATGAAGGCCTGGAAGATTCCCAAATCAACTCCCCCCCACCATCAAGTTAGCTAACATGGAAATGTTAGAGAAATTAGACACCGTAATCTCCTAGTTAAACGCAGAAGAGAAAGGAAACCTAACAAGGCTGCTCACAGTGTTTAAAGGGATCTACAGGGACAAACCAGGATGTGCAACCTTAACCCTACATGATGTGGATGTAGGAGAGACCCCTCCCATAAAACAAATCCCGATCGCCTAGGTCCCAGGAAATTGACCAAGGTTTAGGAGGAAATTCAGACAGAATATTGTGAAATTAAAGATTTAAATTTTGAAGGGAGACACAGACAAGCTCATAAACCAAAGGAAAACCCTAAGCCCAAAAAAGTTTTTGTGGCAGATTTGGAGGGTGGTGATGACTGCAAGTCAAGTATCCGAACTGAGGAGGAATTGTGGGCCAGGCTGGATGGGCACAGGAAAAGCCACGTACAAAAAGCACTGGCTGATCTTCACAAAGTTATAAACAACTTTGAATCCAGGGTTGAGTTCACTGATATAAAGAAACTGGAAAAGGAAGATATTGTAGAAATACATGAGGATATTCAGTATATGCTGGAGCCCAAGCTGATTGAGCCCAGTCAAAGCAGTTGGATTTCCCCCGTTGTGCTTGTGCATAATCACAGATTTGAAAAAACGAGAGTATGGACATGGCAGTGAGGACTGATGAGTGTGTGTGTACTGTTTCTTTTTAATTTGTGACCTCATAATGAAATGTTCCTGTTGTCACATTTCATTTCACGTGGTGGGAAGGTGTTACGCCAATGTGTTTTGTTGAATGATAATTTTCATTGGTCCACTGACTAGAGATCTGAATTTATTGTTTTAAAATAAATTTTAAAAGAACATTTAAGACAGGATGACTGCTAGCGGCTTAAGATGATCACCTAGTTTGCTACACTGTATCCTACATTGCAAAGAATAGCAAGGAGGGAGATGAAACGTCTGTGCATTTCCTAGCAAGAACCAAGATGCAGGAAGTTTAAAGGAACTACCTGTTCTCTTCAAGCAGAGAAATACTGCTAACTGCTATGTTTGAATCAGTGACATTCATGTGACAAGCCCCTCCCCATCTGTGCATTGTAAGCTTTTTTTTCTCTGCAGCGAAGGAGAAGCAACTGGACTCTGACATGAGCAGATCCTAAGAGGGTGTTCCCCCCCCCCCCACACCAACCACCCCCCCCCCCCACCCACCCCTCTCTCCATTCTAGCTTGAAGGTTTCAATTCCTGCCTGTTAACTGACCACTTTTACATACTTTGGCTGTTGGAGGAAATCATCTGCGTTGCTGTTTCCATGAGCCTCTGAAGCAGTCATCTACCTCTTCAAACTAAAAGTCTCAGGACCACTGAACTCAGCTAGAAGTGCCGAATCACCAAACTCCTCAGATTATGGATTCTAACTCAACCAATCTACCTTTCCCCACTCTATAACCTACTTGTGTGTGTGTGTAAATCTCTGGAGTGTGCGTATGAGTGAAAGCTCATTGTTTATTATTTTCATTAGTTCGGGTTAGGTACAATAAAGTTAACCCCTTTCTCGTTAACTCAAGAAAACCAGTCCGATTGGTTCTTGTTATTATCATAGCAAATATGTAATTAAGCACTCACTGAACTGGCAAATACATCCACTTTAAGAAAGACTTAAACCTGTTGTGGTCAAACAAGGAAACGGAAAAGAACAAAGCCCTTCGACTCCCTCCTCACTTGACTCTAACAGTATTCTCCCATTAATCGTGTATTCCTTTGCCTTGTTTGACCTACCCAAATGCATCAGGTCACACCTCTTCGGGTTGAATTACATTTGCCACTTTTCTGCCCACCTGACCAGTCCATCGCTATCTTCCTGCTGTCTACAGCTCTTCTCCTTACTGTCAACCTCATGGCCAATTTTTGTGTCATCTGTAAACTTCTTGATCTTGCCTCCTACATTTACATCCAAATTGTTAATTTATACCACACAAAGCAGAGCTATACCAATTTTTTGGAAGAACTGTGATTGAGTTTATTTTTTTTTAAAGCTAGCTATAAGATGATGCATACCTATTCTGTTCGACTCTCTCTTGAAGACTAAATGCAAGACACTTGATAATGTTCCAGCTCTGCAAATATATTTAGATAACTTGGTAATGTTAATAATGAGTTTGAAACCAACTCAAACAGACAGTGATCAATGTATGCTTTTCCTTTGAACCATTGTGAGTAGTTGTCAAGTACACAGTCCTTCTGAGTACCCCCTGTGAGGTCGTTGTCACACAGCAAATGGTAATAACTTAGGGAAATTGCATATTTTCCCTCTTCTTTCAGTTTACGATGGCATACCTCTAGATCCTGCCTGATGGTTAACTTTCTGTTTTATTAAGTCTATAGATACCATTACCATTTAACGTAGCCTTGATCTTCCCTCTTTTGTACTTTTGTATCCTATCATTTGGAGTTTTATAACAGATCAAATCAAATGATTAGATATCCTTCATTCTTTGCTTCCCTTCACCCAGATGAGAAATTACTTGTGAACTCAGGAGGCTGGCCTCTCAAGCATTTATAATGGAAAGTTTATTTCTGTGTTTCACATCTTATAATCAACCATAAAAATGTAATAATGATGTAGATTACTTCTTAAACTGCATGAATAATCTTATTATTACATTACGATACATTGTGTTTGTTCTTTTGTTCAATTGGTGTATACTATTGTTCTTTGCTTTATTTTCCTATCTTAAAATACATTTATGTAAAAAAAATTATTTGTAGATAGATTATTATCAATATGCTGTTGATTGCAAAATGTGAAAAGTGCAACTAACTCATTTAAACCATTGTGCTGTACAGAAGAAGCTTACAGCCGTTATTGAAATAGCCTTGTAGCTCGCTGAAAGAACTGCATGTGCTTTATATTACAGTAGCATGTGGAAACGCTTTTAAAACATTGTTAATCCATTTATATGTAGGCAGTTAGGGATTTGTCTCAGCTAAAACAGCTATACCTCGCTTTGATGATGATTATGAAGTGAAACAACAAAGAGATTCTCAGGATCCCAGCATGGGGGACCACATTATAGACTACAACTTCAAACTCTAAGGAATAAAGTTCATTCTTGATATAAAATCCTTGCTAATAAATTAAAAATGTGACAGGTTTGCCTTTTTTCCCATTGCTTTGTTGCTAAGTTAGTTGTACAGTCTGCACATAACAGCACACTCCAATTTGTCATGGCAAACTCTGTGTCAATGCTACATTTGGGCCTAAAGTACCATCGACATGAATAGCAGATGGATGGTTATTGGTGTGTTAAGGAATACATGTAGTACATACAGTTTCATTATTGTTTGATGCAGCTCAGATCTTGTGATCAGCAATTCAGAGCACATGATTCATCAACAAGACATTTTTAACCATGCAAGAGGAATGCTGTCTGATCCTTCAATCTTACTGACAGGTCAAACATGCTGATTAATAGTTAATCTTTATGATATGACTTTTTAATTTATTTTTATCCTTTACCCTGCCTGGGAGATCCACAAACATAAAGATCATGAGCTGCATTCTGCATACTGCACCAATATGAGAATACCAGATAATATTAAAAAAAAATCTTAAATCTTTACTGGAATGTAATTGAGCCTAATCCAATTATATTATAATTTTTGTTTTTTAAATGAGACAATTGACCCTCGTGTGTTTCCTTTTAAGACATACAGCAGCTCCAATTAATTCCTGTCTGCTGATTATTTCTTTAATTGGCAAATATAACTAAGAAACTGAATCAGATCACTGGAATTGATTAAATGGTCCCAATGAGATAAAAAAAAACATATTTTCGTTGCAGATTAACGTACAAGATTAGGTGAAATTACATATATTTTTATTGCCAATTTTTTTAAGCTGAGTACAGCAGTTTATATTCTGAAACATTTTCAGTCACATGCCAGCTTAGCTGAGATGACAACATTCTTGCCTCAGAGTCAACAGGAAGTGGGTTCAAGCTCCCTTCCAAGATTTGGGCACATGGGGGTGAGGGTATTGTTTCTTTGGGTGATAATGTAAAATGGCTGGGACGGAATTAACCATCCATTGTACATCTCTCCCAATTTTCGATTCCATTGAATTCATGGAAATCGGGTGGGTGTATAATATTTCCCAATTTATACTATCAGCCAAAGTCAAAATGACCCCAGAATCTAAGCTGACACCTTGGTGCAGTACCGAGCAAATGCTGCTTTGTCAGAGGGTTATCAGTCAGACACATTTTTAATAGATTAATAAGGGTGACACTGGGTTTCCATGGCGTCACTAGCAAGAAAGCTGCTCTACAAGTGCCCCTTCATCTGACGTGTATTTCTAATATAATAATTTAAACATAAGGCATAATTAAACTAAAAGTAACTTATAATGCTCAATCATAATATTATTATCCATGTCAGTTAGACAATCTATGCACTGCCACAAGTTGTTGAAGTTCTCCTGCGTACACCATATGTTTCCTCTCCAGGGGCACCCCAGTACACACAAGACTGGAGAAGAGAGGCAGGCAGCCAGAAAAATAGTAAAATAAGGGCTGCAGCCTCTCACACTCCATGTATACACAAAACACAGTTTCTTTCGGACCTCAGCAGTTATAAATAACCTGGGTATCTGTGCAGTGGCTTAAAATCATATTTTGCCAATGCTCCATGCAACACTTTCCACCCCAGATCCCCAATACTGCAGGGAAGAATGCCTGCATAAAGAGCCCTCCACTGGGACCCCCACCTCCACCAGGCAGCAAGATATAATGCCAGGGCTTGTCTGGACAGAAGGCAGGGGGGAAGGAAGTAGACAGCTTGCAGAAACAGCCAGTATAGGAAATCTCTGTGCCCAGAATGGAATGGTTTGGAGGGAATTCTGACAGACAGCTCAGGTTGTGAGGTGGAGGTTTCGAAGTGAGGCTTCGTGGGCTCAGGCAAATGAGAAATTCCACGCAATTAGGGGTGAGATCATGTGGGATCACTCCATTCATGTGAGCCCCATCTTTCAGATGAAATATTATACCAAGGTCCCATCTGCCAATTTAGTTGCATGTTAAAGAACCCATAACACTAGTCTATGAAGAGCAGCAATGTATTCTGGCTGATATTCCTTCCTCAGTCAACACTATTGTAAATGGAATAGTAGATCATCCATCTAATTGCTGCTTCTGGGATATTACTGTATATAAAATTTACCCACCAAACAACATCAGCTGCAGACTGTGATTATAACTAGAAGTTCTTTCAATCTTGTAAACATCTGTTACTAATTTACTGAAAAGAAGGCTTAATTCAGTGTTAGTCTATCAAACCCAGTGATCATGTAAAAAAGTTCTTTAAGTATCAGTTTTACTATGCTCTAAACTGAGGTAATAACATTTCACGTAAAATTACAATTAAAATATGCTACTTTAATGTGGCAAAGTTTCAGTAATGAATTGGAAAACACCTGATGACTGAGTGCAATGATTCTCGTAGAATTCTACATAAAACATAATGTAAACGCAATGCAGCCTAACCTGTAGCTAAGATATATGTTTTATAAAAATAGTATATGCATTTAAAGCGATTGTGTTATCTTAGCAAAAAGACAACACCGCATCATGCACTATTTGTAAAGATATGTAGATACAGCTTCCTTTTGTGATATTTGGGTAAGTTTCACACCTCAATAAAGCAATGAAAAGTCCTGTGTCATCAGCTGATAATCACACAATCAATTTCTTTCTTCCTTAAAATGTTCAAATCTCAGACCCAATTGTTTGAAAGAATCTTGGGTAAATTATCGTCTTTATTGTCAGGATGTTAAGCATTGGCTGGACATAGTGCAGAAAGGAAATGCTGGTGTGTGGCACAGCCCTCACAGAACATTCCATTCATTTCAATCAGGTTGGTTCTAGCAGTGCAGTCCCTCCCCTGCAGATCTTCCTTTCTGCCCTTACATCAGACAATATTTGATGTTTAGGTGGTAAAGACAAAAATCTATCCTCTAGCCTCTTTGCTCTGGCAAAAAGGTAGCATTCATGTGCGTGATGGATTCTTTCTTTCGTCACAATACACATGTGGGTTAAGATTAAATATTGTTAACCTATTCGTTGTGCACAGAAAATATCCATTAACAATCTGTATTGCCATAAGCGACAAGTAACAATCGCACCACACAAGTGACCAGTTCCAACAAGAGAGAATCTAACCATCTCCCCTTGACATTCAAATGCATTACTATCTCTGAATCCCTACTATCAACATCCTGGAGGTTACCATTGACCAGAAACTGAACTGAACCATCCATATAAATACTGTGGCTACAAGAGCAGGTCAGAGGCTGGGAATTTTGCAGTGAGTAACTCACCTCCTGACTCCCCAAAGCCTATCCACCGTCTACAAGGCATAAGTCAGGAATGTGGTGGAATACTCTCCACTTGTCTGGATGAGTGTGGCTCCAACAACACTCAAGAAGCTCGACACCATGCAGGACAAAGCAGCCTGATTCATTGGCACCCCATCCACCACCTTAAACATTCACTTCCGCACCACCATCTCACAGTGGCAGCAGTGTGTACTATATGCAAGATGCACTGCAGCAACTCACCACACCTTCTTCTACAGCACATTCCAAACTTGCGACCTCTTCCACCCAGAAGGACAAGAGCAGCAGATACGTGGGAACACCACCATCTGCAAATTCCCCTCCAAGCCACACACCATCCTGACTTAGAAATATATTGCTGTCCCATCACTGTCACTGGATCAAAATTCAGGAACTCCTTCCTTAACAGCACTGTGAGTGAACCCGCACCAGATGGACTGCAGCGGTTCAAGAAAGCAGCTCACCACCACCTTCTCAAGGGCAATTAGGGATGGGCAACAAATGCTTGCCTTTTCTGTGATGCCCACATCCCATGAAACGAATTAAAAAAATCCAAAAGAGCCCTGCCCACAAAACTGGCCAAACTCCCAGTGCCATAATGCGAGTTTCCTCTAATTCTGCTTGTTTGTGGGGATACATTACATTTAAAAACTGAAAGGATAGCTCTATCTCTGGCTGTATCACTGCTCTTTCTAATGCTGGAGGAGAAGGAGAGGTGAGCAAGTTGTGGAGACTTGATGCCTGGAGACTTGAGGCCCAAAGAGTCAAGTACCACAGGAAAAAACTGCATCTCTTTAGCAGGTACCCTGCCGACAGTGTCTAAAGGCCTTGAATGAGTTATGAAGAGATATCTGCTGAGCTTCCTGGCTGAAGTGTCTACGATTCACTAAGGGTGCTATCAGCCAACTGTATGAATTACTGCGAAATGATCTTACATTTCGGTCCACAAGCTGCAGGGCTATTTGAGCGGGGGTGAAGGTCACCAGGGCCCTAAACCTCTATGGGTGTGGATCATTCCAAGTATTTACTTCTGTGACCTGTTCTGGATCAGCCAGGGTGCATTGAGGAACAGCATTCAGCAGGTGACTGACACCCTGTTCTGTAAGGCTGGAGAGTTTATACAACTTAAGACTTGTACAACAGAGCAAAAGTGACCTTCTATTATGTAGCTTCCTCCCCCAAGGTGCTTGACCTGATTGGCAGGATGCATGCGAATTTGAAGGCTCCTCTTGAAAGAGCAACATGAATAGAAAGGGATTCCATTCCCTCAGTGTTGTCCATGACACCCAGCTGCACATCCTGCACAATAATACACAACACACGAGTACCTGTCATGATGCCTTCATGGTGTGACATTCCTTAAAAGCCCGCATGCTCGAGGATGATGACCCAGTTGGTGGATGGTTGGACGAGTAGCGAAAGCATCTTGGGATCTTTTACTGTGTTAATAGTGCTATATAAATGCAAGTTGTTGTCAATGAATGGCTTATTGGCTACAAGGCCTACCTGCCTACTGCTGTAGTTTATGACACCATTTTGGGCTGTACAGACCAAGAACAAGGAGGAGAGGTACAATGAGGCACAGGTGCCCACCAGCCATGTCACGGAGAATTGCTGTTTCAGGTGTCTGGACAGGTCTGGGGGTGTACTGCAATATTTTCCAGAAAGAGTGGCTAGGATTGTGGTGGTGTGCTCCACCCTGCACTACTTCAAATTGGTAGAAGGTCTGGACCTCAACATTCCGGCAGAGGAGCCAATAGAGATGAAAGACATTGCCCTGTGTGACACGGAGCAGAGAGACACTCTACTTGCTTAGAATGCAAGTGTTCGACAAGGTTGTCACAGCATGACTTGTGGAGCAGGCTTTCACACAATCAACCCCTCCCCTTATTTACCCCCTTCGCCGACCAGGTGGTGAGCCAAAGAAAAGTTCAACACTGACTTAGTCTGTTCAAATTCAAGAGAGATTTATTAGAAGACATTTAAATCTCCAAATATCAGAGATAAGTGGAAAACATATTTAAAAAATTGTAGTTCTCAAAATATAACTATGTATAAATGCAAACATTTAATTTATCAATTGTAATACCAAAGAATGCAAACCTTTTAAAAGTTGTGCAAAAAATGTATTAAACTTGAGCATTTCCAGATGAACAAGGGTAAGAAATAGTGGCACTGGTGGCTGGGCAGTAGCATGTTTTATAGCTAATAGATTTTTAAAAAATAAATTGCTCAATCGATTAAACATGGGCCGTTCTGAGGCTGGAGAACAGACTCGGCACATATATGGATTCTTCATGCTCTAAACAGAAGCAGGACCGATTCCACTGAGAAGAGATTGGCCTGGTGAGAGGAGCACTTTGGATGAGTGCAATACATACATTAAAAGATCATTTTAAGAATTAAAATTGACATCCTGCTCATGTATTTGTGGAAATACTGGGAAGAAGTGACTGCGCACTTCCGCCATTCTTCTTGTGACATTTTCTAAATACAAATGCAGGAAAATACAGAGGAACTTATTGACAATGAGATTGGCATGCGAGAGGGTCAAATTTACAGTCTAAATTGGCAGTCTTGCTATTGCAGGAAAATCCAGGCCAATGTCAGCTCAGTGCAGAATCTTCTGTCCAAAATAGTAGCTCCGATAGCTGACTGGACAGCTCGTACTTTCCTGCAACTGGATGTTGAGAGGAGTGTTTGGAACCGATCAACTCAGACTGGCTAAGTGATTGACATCTTGGGGATCTTGTTAGAGTAGTAGATTTGATTGACAGCTATATCTGAGGTGAAGATGTATGCCAGTGTCATGTGATTCTTTGTGGTCCGTCTGACAGACAGTCCTGGTATTACCGCTTCTGATTGTGGACTTATATTTGGCTACATGTGCTCTGCTCACCAGGCAACCTGATGCTATCAGGGGTGCAAGCATACCCAAAGGACTCCTTGGTAGTCAGCAGCTACATAAGAAGCATGTATTTGTGCGGAACAATGTTCAGAGGGGAGTATTGTTATGCCAATGTATTTTGTTGAATGATAATTTTCTTTAATCCACTGACTGGAGATCTGAATTTATATATATATATTTTTAAAAAGACATTTTAAAAAGACAAGCTGCCAGAAAAGTTATCCTTTCAGCTTAAGATGATCACCTAATTTGCAACACAGTATCCTACATTGCAATGCTTGTGAGGAGAGACGAAATGTCTGCGAAGTCCCCAGCAAAAACCAAGAACCAGGAAGTTTAAAAGAACTACCTGTTCTCTCAGCAAGAACAAGAAATACTGTTAACTGCGATGTTTGAATGACTGAGTGACTGTCATATGACAAGCCCCTCCCCATCTGTGGTTTTATGCTGGTGTTTTTCTCTGCTGCAGAGGAAAAGAACTGGACTTTGACATGAGCAGACCGTAAGTGGAGGTCTCTCTCTCTCTCTCTCTCCATTGCAGCTTGAAAACTTTCAAATCTTGCTTGTTGACTGACTACCTTTGCATATTCCAGCTACAATCAGAAAGCCCATTGGAGGAAATCATCTGCATTGCTTTCTCCAAGAGAGTTACTGAACCAGTCATCTACCTCTTCCAACTAAAAGCCTCAGCACCACTGAATTCAGCTAGAAGCCAGCCGAATCACCAATCTCCACAGACTGTATACCTTTTTTGTCTATGGACTTTAAATCAACTAATCTATCTTTCCCCACTCTGTAACTTATTTGTGTGTGTTTGTGTAAACCTCTAGTGTGTGTGTCAAAGTGAAAGTTGTCGTGTTATTATTTAATCAGTTCAGTTTAGGTACAATAAAGTTAACCTCTTTCTTTGTTAACTCAAGAAAACCTGTCCAACTTGTTCTTGTTATGATCATAGCAAGTGAGTAATCAATCACCTACTGAATTGGCCAGTACATCCACTTTGAGAACGAATTAAACCTGTTGTGGTCTAACAAGGAAAGGGGAAAGAGGGAAGCCCTTCAACCCATCCTCACTTGACCATAACAGTATTATACTGAACATTAATGCAGTAAGTAGCATATTTGAGGTTTTTGGCATTACAGGAGTTTAGTAAAAGTACTGTAAATATACTATTTGTACTGACATGCTTCCTTTACCTGTTTATTGTCTAATAAATCTTGTGGTTAATAGGCTGAACTACAATCTGATAAGACATTATTCTTATGCTTAGTTAAGTCAGCAAGATCACGTGGTGACACATGATGTGTCCAATAAGCCGAATTACAATGATAAGGTTTCTTGTTTGACTGCTGGTTCTCACTATGGTTACTCTAGGTACTGGACGGGTAACAGGTGTCTAGTTTATAGGGAGTCAAGGCATGCTTATGGCAGTGATCAGCAATACTAAATCCTCGGAAAATATCTTGCATAAAATCCTAAAAAAATACATGTACAGCATATAAAAAAGATTTCCAGCATCCGCAGTATTTTGCTTTTATTTTAGTGTCTAATTCACTGCCACTTCTCTTCCAGGAATGCCTACCTTGAAGAAGTTCTGCTCTTCTCTCCGATGGGATTTTCGTTTGTCTCTTTTACCTTGCTCACCTTCATTGCTTTCTATTTCCCTCCTGGTGTTTGACAAGGTATCTACCAAAACTCGTTTTCACAGCCACATCTCCTTCCTCAGTGACTGTCTCCGGCTCCGACTTATTCCACGTGGATTCCAACTGCAGTTTCACCCATCATGCTTTGAAACCACCCAGGATCACAGGTATCTCCGAGAAATACAACGTTCCTCGGACTGCTACTCTCGCCGCATCCTGAGATCCACACTCAGTGCTATGCGCCGCCACATGCACACACTGGACCTCTCTCTCCAGCAGCACCGTCTCACCTTATCTCAAAGCTGTTCTACTCCGCAGTTTCATCTCATCTTACGTCTCATCCGACGCATTAACAAAAAACTTTTTTTCTTCCTTTCAAGTGTTAAGGAACGCAAGCTCCAGCAGCTAATCAGGACTAATGCCCCTCCAGATCCTCCTTCCGCTTCACTTCCCTCTGACCCCATCCCTTCTGATCTGACCCCTTGCCGTGTATTCACTATACCCTCTGACCTCCCCCTCTCTGATGCTGAGCGTTCTGTACTCAGCAAAGGTCTCAGTTTTATCCCCTTACGCCCCCACCTCAATGAATTTCGTGCTCGGCATGACGTTGAGCTCTTCTTCCGTCGCCTCCGCCTCCGGGCTCACTTCTTCGACCAGGAGTCCTCCCCCCGACCAGCAGACCCATTCACCCGCCTCCAGCATTCTCCCTCTACCTGGAGCTCTCCCCCTGGCCTCTTACCCGCTCTTGATCTCTTCATTGAAAACTGTCGGCGAGACATTGGTCGTCTCAATTTCTCTGCCCCCCTCACTCACTCTAACCTGTCCCCCTCTGAACTTGAGGCACTCCGTTCTCTCAGGTCTAACCCCGACATGGTCATCAAACCTGCAGACAAGGGTGGTGCTGTTGTTGTGTGGCGTACCGACCTCTACCTTGCAGAAGCTCAACGCCAACTCACGGACACTTCTTCCTACCTCCCTCTGGACCATGACCCCACCACCGAACATCAAGCCACCGTCCAAAGGACTGTCACTGACCTCATCTCCTCTGGAGATCTTCCCTCTACGGCTTCCAACCTCATAGTCCCACAACCCCGGACAGCCCGCTTCTACCTCCCTCCCAAAATCCACAAACGGGACTGTCCCGGCAGACCCATTGTGTCAGCCTGCTCCTGCCCCACTGAACTTATTTCTTCCTATCTAGACTCTATCTTTTCTCCGCTGGTCCAGTCTCTTCCCACCTACATCCGTGACTCTTCTGACGCCCTACGTCATTTTGACAATTTCCAGTTTCCTGGTCCCAACCGCCTCCTCTTCACTATGGACGTCCAATCGCTCTACACCTCCATCCCCCACCAGGATGGTTTGAGGGCTCTCCGCTTCTTCCTGGAACAGAGGCCCAACCAGTCCCCATCCACCACCACCCTCCTCCACCTGGCTGAACTTGTTCTCACATTGAACAACTTCTCCTTCAACTCCATGCACTTCCTTCAAGTAAAAGGTGTCGCTATGGGTACCCGCATGGGTCCTAGTTATGCCTGTCTTTTTGTGGGATATGTCGAGCATTCTTTGTTCCAGTCCTACTCAGGCCCCCTCCCCCAACTCTTTTTCCGGTACATTGATGACTGTATCGGTGCCGTTTCCTGCTCCCGCCCCGAACTAGAAAACTTTATCAACTTTGCTTCCAATTTCCACCCTTCTCTCACCTTTACATGGTCCATCTCTGACACTTCCCTTCCCTTCCTCGACTTCTCTGTCTCCAACACTGGGGATAGGTTGTCTACCAATATCCATTATAAGCCCACTGACTCCCACAGCTACCTCGACTACACTTCTTCACACCCTACCTCCTGTAAGGACTCCATTCCATTCTCCCAGTTTCTCCATCTCCGACGCATCTGCTCTGATGATGCTACCTTCCATGACGGTGCTTCTGATATGACCTCCTTTTTCCTCAACCGAGGGTTTCCCCCCACTGTGGTTGACAGGGCCCTCAACCGTGTCCGACCCATTCCCCGCACCTCTACCCTCACCCCTTCCCCTCCCTCCCAGAACCGTGACAGGGTTCCCCTTGTCCTCACTTTTCATCCCACCAGCCTCCATATCCAAAGGATCATCCTCCGCCATTTTCGCCACCTCCAGCGTGATGCCACTACCAGTCGCATCTTCCCCTCCCTTCCCCTGTCAGCATTCCGAAGGGATCGTTCCCTCCGCGACACCCTGGTCCACTCCTCCATTACCCCCACCACCTCGTCCCCGTCCCAGGGCACCTTCCCCTGCAATCGCAGGAGGTGTAATACCTGCCCATTTACCTCCTCTCTCCTCACTATCCCAGGCCCCAAACACTCCTTTCAGGTGAAGCAGCGATTTACTTGTACTTCTTGCAATGTAGTATACTGTATTCGCTGCTCACAGTGTGGTCTCCTCTACATTGGGGAGACCAAGCGCAGACTGGGTGACCGCTTTGCGGAACATCTCCGCTCAGTCCGCAAGCAGGACCCTGAGCTTCCGGTTGCTTGCCATTTCAACACTCCCCCCTGCTCTCATGCTCACATCTCTGTCCTGGGATTGTTGCAGTGTTCCAGTGAACATCAACGCAAGCTCGAGCAACAGCATCTCATCTACCGATTAGGCACACTACAGCCTACCAGACTGAACATTGAGTTCAATAATTTCAGAGCATGACAGCCCACCATTTTACTTTCATTTTTAGTTATTTTTTCTTCCTTTTTTTTTACATTCCTTTTTACATTTTTTACAATCTTTTTTTGCATTTATTTCATTTCATCTTAGTTTGTTCAGTTTGCTTACCCACTGTTTTTTTCAGGTTGTTTTTCTTCAGGTTTGCACTTGCTGCTGTTCAATATTCAGTGTATTCACACCTAATCTGTACTAATGCTTTGTCTTTCAACACACCATTAACATATTGTTTGCCTTTTCTCCGTGACCTTTTGGTCAGCTATGTGGCCCGGTCCAATCTGCACCGTCTCCTTTGTTATCTCTTGCCCCATCCCCACCTCACTTGTTTATAATCTGTGACTTTTCTAATATTTGTCAGTTCCGAAGAAGGGTCACTGACCCGAAACGTTAACTCTGCTTCTCTTTCCACAGATGCTGCCAGACCTGCTGAGTGATTCCAGCATTTCTTGTTTTTGTGTGTGATATAAAAAAGCATGTTTGCTTGAATGGTGGTTGCTCTCACCTCTAGCCTCCAGCTGTCTCCATCAGTGCCCTTTCTTCTCCCGTTTTATTGATACCACTATGGTCAGTGTTCCTTTCTGTTCTCGCTAAGTTCTATACACACCATCGCATATGTTCTTCCTCCCACATACATCCCCACTGTGTTGAAATTAAGAGGTATCTCATGTGGGTCGACTTTCAACTTGCCGCCTGTAATAGAAACTGCCTGTTTTTCATCTTCACTGCTACATTGGTGCAAGTGCTATCTTTCAGGTGAGAGGGAGGTCTCTCCTACCAAACTAAAAAAAATTCCAAGGCACTATTTGAAGAAGAGCAGAGAGCTCTACCAGTGCTCTGGCAGTGTTCCCCTGTTGCAGGATTTTGACCATCTTAACATGGAAGGATTCAAGTACAATTTAAATTGAAGTGTTGCATTTAAGTTAAAGTGAACTCACATAGTTAAAATTCAGTTTATAGTTAGACCAAGGTCTGATGAAGAAATCAACCATGCATTACCCGCGACACCTCGTCCCCTTCCCACTGCATCTTCCCATTTAATCACCGGAGGGGTAATACCTGCCCTTTTACATCCTCTCTCCTCACCATCCAAGGCCCAGACACTCCTTCCAGGTGAAGCAGCGATTTACTTGTACTTCTTTCAATTTAGTATACTGTATTCGCTGCTCACAATGCGGTATCCTCTACATTAGGAAGACCAAACGCAGATAGGGTGACGGCTTTATGGAATACATCTGCTCAGTCCACAAGCATGACCCCAAGCTTCCGGTTGCTTTCTATTTTAATTCACCACCTTGCTGTCATGCCCACATTTCTGTCCTCGGCTTGCTGCAGTGTTCCAGTGAAGCTCAACGCAAGCTCGAGGACCAGCACCTTATCTTCTGATGAGGCACACTACAGCTCTCTGGACTCAACATTGAGTTCAACAACTTCAGAGCATGACTGCCATTTTGATTGTATTTTTGAAACCATATACCAGTCTTAAACTTGTTTGTCATGTTTTTGCTTTCGAGCAGAGTTGTTAATTATTCTGCCATTAACACTCTCTGAACAAATGCTGTGTTTTTTACTATGGCCATTACAACTCCCTTTGCCTTTTATTCCATGACATCTTTGTCATTTAGTCTCTCCTGTCCTCCACCCTATCATAAACCTTTCCTTTTGTTCTTCTTTCCCCCTCTCCCCCCTTTCACTTGCTCAAAGCATATTACATTTCTAACATTTGCCAGTTCTGATGAAAGGTCACAGACCTCAACGTTAACTCTGTTTCTCTCTCCACAGATGCTGTCAGACCAGCACTTTCTGTTTTTATTTCTGATGAAGAAATGCTTGCCCTTTAATTCAACTTTGGCATTCCTATAATTTGGTTTATCTCCAAATCGAGAATTGCTTACTGTGTCACATTCAAATTGACCAAAAACCTTTACATGCCAAACTTTGCATAAGATTTGGATAGAAACTTTCAGCTCCTTGAAGGCAATCATCCAGGGCATTCTGGTATTCATTTCACATATTGGTAATTGTCCCATTTTTGATGCCAAATGCAATTCCTAAAGATTTTAATATTTTGGTAAAATCAGTTTGATCAGAGTATTAACTCATTGTGTATACTTTTCTCTAACCATTTGTCATTTTTCAATGGTTACAGAATAAGTAACTTCTAAAAATCTGCACAGATAACATGTAACAGTTCATAGATGAATGAGCTCCTAAGATTCATTTCTTCAAGAAAGGTTGCCTGTTGTCTAAAACCCAATATGTAGTGGGCCTGTTATGTAAAGTTACCTTGAACATAGCTCCGGAACTGTCATTAAATCTACTATAGAATTTTCAACTTTTTATAAGTTTACTATTTGGAGTGATGAGGCACACTGACTCACACCAATTATTGTGCTGTACTACATATGTGGCCTGTAAGCTACTTTTTTATATATTTTCTGATGTTGGATAAATTCTATTCCCTATAGCCCACAAATAGGGTTGAGCTCGGATACATTCTCCAAGGATGGCTCAGTCAAAGCTGGCCCAAAAAGATGATATGCATTCAAATGCAGATTTACCTTAACTTGGGTCACTTCTATTCAGCATGATTTGTCTTTTGACAAACGGATGCATGTACAGTTGCAGTAGGACAATTATCCAGGTTTTGTACATTCTGCATGGTTGCAATGATATTTGCTTTGTATCATAAGGAACAGGAATTTCTAGCTGTCTCAGGACTTCTGGTGGGAGATAGTAAAGAATCCTTGGGATGTTTAGCATTTTAATCTTTGACTACAAATCTATGTGTTGATATTTGTTTCCACGGTTACAAAGGATGCTCTGTACTGGCTCCGAGAGGGATTTGTACCCAACGTTTTTCTTGTATTTTGCCTATGTGTTCATACTTAGAGGGGGTGGAAACTAGCTCTCTGAATAGCTGGTTATTGGTGCTATTGGGTTTACAGAACAGCTCAGCTTTTTGGTGAAGGTCAGATGAAATGAGATATGGGCACAGAGTGTACGTCTTTTTTTCTAATTGTGAATGTGGGGAATTGGTCGTAATTAAGCTTTACAAAGATCTTCTGGTAGATTTTTTTTTATTCGTTCATGGGATGTGGGCATCACTGGTTAGGCCAGTATTTGTTGCCCCTCCCTAATTGGCCTTGAGAAGGTGGTGGTGAACTGCCTCCTTGAACCTCTGCAGTCCTTGGTGTGTAGGTACACCGACAGTGCTGTTAGGAAGGGCTTTCAAGGATTTTGACCCATCGACAGTGGAGGAACGGATGGTGTGTGGCTTGGAGGGGAACTTGCAGGTGGTGGTGTTCCCATGCATCTGCTGCCCTTGTCCTTCTAGGTGGTAGAGGTCGTGGGTTTAGGGAAGGTGCTGTTGAAGGAGCCTTGGTGAGTTGCTGCAGTGCATCTTGTTTATGATACACACTGCTGCCACTGTGCGTCAGTGGTGAAGGGAGTGAATGTTGAAGGTGGTGGATGGGGTGCCAATCAAGCGAGCTGCTTTGTCCTGGATGATGTTGAGCTTCTTGAGTGTTGTTGGAGCCGCACCCATCCAGTCAAGTGGAGAGTATTCCATCACACTCCTATCTTGTGCCTTGCAGATAGTGGACAGGCAGTGGGGAGTCAGGAAGTGAGTTACTTGCCTCAGAATTTCTAGCCTCTGACCTGCTCTTGTAGTCACAGTATTTATGTGGCTGGTCCAGTTTAGTTTCTGGTCAATGGCAACCCCTAGGATGTTGATAGTGGGGGATTCAGCGATGGCAATACCATTGAACATCAATGGGAGATGGTTAGATTCTCTCTCATTTGAGATGGTCGTTGCCTGGCACTTGTGTGGCGCAAATGCTATTTGTGTTATGAAAGTGATTCTGATTTTTGTTAAAAATATTTCAAAAGAGATTTATAGTTAAACTGAATAAATGTTGGACTAGTCATTTTTAAAAAAAAGAGAGCCATCAAGAAGACACTGAGGAAGCCAGATTGGCAACAGTGTTGCTGGTTGTCACATGGCTCAGGTTAGGGATGGATCAGAAACCCTGCTAATAGGAGCAGAGAAGTGGCAAGAGTTCCTTTGATTGGACAAGCCCAGTAGCAGCAGAGCACCTGGAAGGGCAGAAAACTGACAAGCTTTCCGATTGTGTGTCAGTGTGTATGTGTTTTACCTTTTGGAAGGAGATAAAGGCAAGTCTGCTGAAGTGTCAAGGAAGGAGAAAAGACTACAATCCAGCTTGTTTTCCAGAAATTCCATAAAAGACCCTATGAAGTCCACTGTGTTGATCCGTCTCATCTCCTGTCTCTGAGGAGGGCCTGCTAGAATTGCTTCTTGGCGCTGCCTGAAGAGAACTGTTCTAAGGGGATCTCGGTGGCCTGGCTGCGTGTGATCTGAGGTTGGACTGTGTGCCAGTTTTGGTGCAGCGTGTCTCATCTGCTGTTTTCTTCAGTGGTAAGTGATCTGCCTGGGTGCTTTTTTGTCTGTAACAGAGCTCTGATTCAAAATCCCTTTTTTTTTCAGTCAACCTGTATACATATATGTGTATGTGTGTGAGAGTCTGAGATGCTAAGTTAAAAAAGGGGACTTTAAAATTTAATGTTGGGACTTTAAAAATTTTAATCTGTGTGTTTATGTTTTACTTCATTACTAGTTATGACTTGTTTTATAATAAACTGATAATTTAGTTGTTCAGTAAAGAAACCTGGTTAGTGTGTTCTATTCTGGGAAAAAAGTGTATATGATTGCCTGTATTAATAAGTGGAAACATTTTAAATAATATGTTGTGACCTGTGGAGAAGTGGGACTGAATTAACAGTGCACTTCTCCTGCCTCGGTCATAACACTTGCCACTTATCAGCCCAAGGCTGGATGCTGTCCAGATCTTGCTGCATCTAAACACCGACTACTTCATTATCTGAGGGGTGGCATATGGTGCTGAACATTATGCAATCATCAGCGAATATCGCCACTTCTGACCTTGTGATGGAGGGAAGGTCATTGATGAAGCAGTTGAAGATGGTTGGGCCTAGGACACACCCCTGAGGACCTCCTGTAGTGATGTCCTGGGACTGAGATAATTGACTTCCAACTACCACAACCATCTTCTTTTGTGTTGGTATGACTCCAACCAGCAGAGAGGTTTCCCCCGATTCCCATTGATTCCAGTTTTGCTAGGGCTCCTTTATGCCATGCTCAGTCAAATGCTGCCTTGACGTCAGGGGCAGTCACTCTCACCTCGCTTCATGAACATGACTTCTTAGGAGAGGAGGTTAAGGTCATTCCGAAATCTGTTACTAAGGGAAAATGACACAAGTGCAGTGACAGTGCTATATAGACCTGAACATTTCTATTAGAAAGGTTGAACAAAAGCGCTTGAATCTCTTTACTTGCTCTAAATGTTCGAAAATTGCTTCCGTAGAAAAAAAAGTTGCTCAACTTTGCAAGGAGATGGAAGAGTTAAAATGTTTGGTTGATTTTGATGTTTTCCTTGACAGATTTGTATACTTGCAGATGCATCTAATTTGCATTATAATTCTTTGAGAACTAGCAACTGTTTTCATGATTTGAGTCAACTGTTCTCAGGTACCTGAGGACATTTCTAGGCTTTTCAACAGTTCATCTTATATTTCTATCGCTGCCAGTCTAAAAATAATTCACTAGGTCTGAAAGGAGAGGAAGGACGGAGTTACATCAGCTGCAGTCTCCAGAAGAAAATAAGTACAATGGTAAGTAATAGAGCCTTGTGTTTTGGAGACTCCATTGTGAGACATACTGGTAATGAATGTGCAGAGGAAGGTCACTCAGGGCAGGAATGTGTACTTCGGAAATAACATTAAAGATATAGATAGGAGGGTAGACAGTAGTTTACAAAAGCTGAACCATAGAAAGTTTGCAGTGATTCCTTGATTTGATTTAAAATTCTGTTTTCAGGATATACACAACAATGGAAAAGTCATATGTTTATTACTGATTCCCAGTTGCCTGGAGAGGGTGGTCATGGGGCTCCTCCTTGAACCACTGCAGTTGTTTTGCTGATGGTGCTCTCACAATGGTGTTAAATAAGGAATTCCAAGATTTCAGCTCAGCAAAGAAGTAGGAGTGGCAGTATATGTTCAAGTCATGTGTGACTTAGAGGGCAACTGGTGTTATTACTGCTTTTATTCTTCTGGGTGATGGAAGGTAGGACCTAGTAGGTGCTGCTGAAGTAAGGCTGATGAATTGCTGAAGTGCATCCTGCTGATATTACTGCAACCGTGTGCAGCAGTGGTGGAGGACCAACTTTGAGCCAAGTGTCAGAAGCACCATACATGCAAGCGACTACGTCCTGGGTGGTACAGAACTGATGAGTATTCCATCAGACTCCTTTTTTAACCCTTGTAGATGGTGGAGAGACTTTCAGGGGTTCAGAGGTGAGCCACTCATTACAGCGTACCCAGCCTCTGACCGATTGTTGTAACCATATTGTTGACCAATGGATGGATCAGTTAAACTTCTGGTCAATGGTGACCTCCAGGATGTTGATGGTGATGTCATTGAAGATCAGATGAGGTAGTTCTGGACTTTTGTATTGAAGTTAGTCATTATCGGGCGCATGTGTAGTAAAAATGTTCTTGCCACTAGTCCGATCTCACTGTAGGCTGGCATTGGCTGCTTCATTATTTAAGGAGATATAAATGCAGTTGGACATTGTAGAATCATCAAAGAACAGCCCACTTATGACCTTATAATGGAGGCAAGGTCACTGATGAAACAGCTGAAGATTGTTGGGTCCAGAGCACTTCCTGGAGAGACGTACTGAGATTTCAATGATTGGAAGCCAACAGTCACAAGCATCTTCCTTTGTGTCAGGTATGACTGCAGCCTTGACGACCTAATTTTACTAGGGTTCCTTAGTACCAAGCTTGGTCATATCCTGACTTGATGTTACAGGCTGCTACATTCCCCTCACTTATGGCATTCAACTCTTGCGTGCACACTTGGATCAAGGATATGACAAGATCTGAAGTCGATGGCTTCTGGAAGAACCTGAATTGAGCATCAATGAGTAGTTATTGTTAAGTAGGTGTTGCTTGATGGCAATATTGCTATTTCCTTCTAATATTTCACTGATGGTGTTAAGTGGCCTGGTTAGATTTGCCAAGCTTTTTGTGGATAGGATAAACCAAGGCAAATTTCAACATTGCTGGGTAAATGTCGGGACAAAATAAGGGTCAACTACATATTGTGGAACTATAATCATAACCTTTACCCTACCATGCTCATGTTATGATATTCCAAAAAAATGCTGGAGTTACATGCATATACATCAAATGAAAACCAAGATGCAATGGGTATCTCTGAACCCTGGTTTGATAATAATGACAGTTCAGCAGCACAGGTGAAAGGTTAGGTAAGGTCAGGTTTAATCACAAAGGAGAAGGTGTTGCTTTATTTGTAAAAGAGGTTGTCACAACAATAGAAAGGTAGGAAATTGGTCGAAAGGAGAGAGTTGAAGCAGTTAGGAGCTACTGGAGAATGGAGTTCATTCTTGATATATGTTACAGGCTTCTGAAACAACAGGTAGAGATTACAGGGATTTTTATGAACAAATTAGAGGTGCGCAGACCAGTGTAATGTAATTATTGTGGTGGATTAAACTATCCGTTCATTCAGTGGATTGATATGAGGAAATGAAGTGCAGAGGGAAAAAAAACTGAGCTATTTATTAATATTACGAATGCTTGTTTCCTTATTTAACATGTTAGGGACAGCATCTGAGAGATCAATTTATAGTGATGCAGAGATGTGAATCAATCTATGTAGTCAAGCATCTATGCAATAGTGATCATTGTATTTTTAATTTCAGTTGATAAAGTGATTTATTGCTGATAATTTAATGTTGGTCTATAATTTCAGGAGGTTTTCATTTTCACTAATAAGGGAAGATTTGGAGATGGTACATTGGGTATGTTGTTAAGTAATAATAAATAGGATATAGAATAAAATTGATTATTTTAAATGAAGGACAATGTATATCCCTAGGAAAAAAAAGAACTCATGAAAAGTGAATCCTAAATAAAGAAATTAACTTGAAAAAGAATGGGCTAAATTTTGCTGTCAAAATAACAGTTAGACTAATGTTGCTCTGTTATTAATGTTTAAATAGTACAACAATTTCAGGCAAGGAGCGGAGGTTAAATATGAATATCTAAAAGTTGCTGTCCATGTTGCTCCACTACGCAAAAATGGCATTTCACTGTCTGCCACACCATTGACCTGCATTTACTGTCATGAGGTTGCTGTATTTGCACAGTAGATATGAACTAAAACTCCCACAGATAACAAGGAATAGTAATTACATGCGTAAGTACTTTTAATGACATGATACATTTCCACAAAAAGCAGGGCAAATCCAAACCTCCCCATTACCTTCTCATCAGTCTACTCTCAATCATCAACAAAGTGATGGAAGGTGTCATCAGCAGTGCTATCAAGCAGCACTTACTCACCAATAACCTACTCACTGGTGCTCAGTTTGGGTTCAATCAGGATCACTCAGCTCCTGACCTCATTACAGCCTTGGTCCAAACATGGACAAAAGAGCTGAATTCCAGAAGAGAGTTGACAGTGACAGCCCTTTACATCAAGGCAGAATTTGACTGAGTGTGGCATCAAAGAGCCCTAGCTAAATTGGAGTCAATGGAATTAGGGGGAAAACTCTCCACTGGTTGGAGTCATACCTAGCACAAAGCAAGACAATTGTGGTTGTTGGAGGTCAATCATATCAGCCCAGGACATTGCTGCAGGAGTTCCTCAGGGTAGTGTCCTAAGCACAACCATCTTCAGCTGCTTCATCAATGACCTTCCCTCCATCATAAGGTCAGAAGTGGGGGTATTCGTGAATGATTGCAGTATTCAGTACCATTTGCAACTCCTCAAATACTGAAGCAGTCCGTGCCTGCGTGCAGAAAGGCTTGGACAACATCTAGGTTTTGGCTGATGAGTGGCAAGTAACATTTGTGCCTGACAAGTGCCAGGCAATAACCATCTCCAACAAGGAGAGTCTAACCATCTCTCCTTGACTTTCAATGGCATTATCATCATTGAATCTCTCACCATTCTGGTCACCATTGACCAGAAACTTAACTGCACCATCCTCATAAATACTGTGTCTACAAAAACAGGTCAGAAGTTGGGTGTTCTGCAGAGACTGACTCACCTCCTGACTCCACAAATTCTTTCCACCACCTACAAGGCACAGACCAGGAGTGTGATGGAATACTATCTACTTGCCTGAAATAAGTGCAGCTCCAATAACACTCAAGCAGCTAAGCAACATCCAGGATAAAGCAGCATCCTATCCACCAGCTTAAACATTCATTCCCTCCATCGCCGGTGCAACGTGGCTTCAGTGTGTACCATCTACAAGATGCACTACAGCAACTTGCCAAGGCCTCTTTGACAGCACCACCAAACTTCTGCCACCTAGAAGGACAAGGGCAGCAGATGTATGGGAACACCACCACCTGCAAGTTCCTCTCCAGATCACACCATCCTGAATTGGAAATGAATCACAATTCCTTCAATGTCGCTGGGTCAAAATCCTGGAACTCCTTACCTAGTAGCATTGTGGATGTATCTACACCACATGAACTGCTGTAGTTCAAGAAGGAGGCTCATCATTATCTTCTCAGGGGCAATTAGAGATGAGCAATAAATGCTGGCCTGGCCATTGACACCTATGTCTCACAAATGAATAAGACAAAAATGAACAATGAATGCCAATCAACCTCTCTGGCACCAAAAAAATAAATATTATATGTGTGGACTCTCATTCCATCAGGTTGTGGATGGTTGTAGGAGATTTTAAAAATGTTAGATTTAAAAAACAATTCTTCCTTTACATTTCTGTCTATTTTTCTTTGTCTTTATCTAATCTTTCTTTCCTCACTTTCTTTCTCTTTCTGTACCTGATTTCACATTGAATCCATTCCCCTTCCTAATCATTCCACTGTTTATTTCCCAATCCTTCAAGCTCATTATTTAAGGAGTCAACTTGTTGGTTGCTCTGTTCACTCAAGACCTTGATTCCCTTCTGATGAAAGGTCACAGACCTGAAACGTTAACTCTGCTTCTCTCTCCACAGATGCTGCCTGACCCGTTGAATATTTCCAGCACTTTTTGTTTTTATAACCCCGATTCCCTTGTTGTGCCATTATCAGTTCACACTTTCAGCAACTTCATGGGCAAATGTTTTTTGAATTGGAGGGTGCCAGGGCATGTCTAGCTACAGAAGACACCATTAGATGCCCTGCCACAGCAACATCTGGACCATTTTTTCACTGAACCAAACTTTTTTGCAGCAGGGCAGCAAAGAATATTGCTGTTGTTATCTTGCCTTGGCCTGATTAACGTTGACGATATTTTGTCCTGTAAATTGCTGGAAATGGGAGATGGAAATGACACAGTGCCCTCTAAAGGACATCTGTGATCTATGTGAACAGGGCAAGCAACTGTATATCTCACAAACCAATCAGACTGAAGGATTGTGAAATTAACAGCGCACGGATTGAGAAGGTTGTGCAAATTAGAGTGGATTAATTCAAAGCCAAGTCAGCTACAGAAAGATATAAAGAGAGGGAAAAAATTAGAGAAAGAGATAGAAGGAGACAGAAAGGAAAAGTAAAAACAGAAGTTTAATTTAAAAAAAAATCTCCAACAACAATTAATACCTGAAGGAAGGAAGCTCCACATTAGTGAGTTAACAGCACCAGAGAGATTGACTAGCAGTAATTAACAATTGCCACGTGTTATAAGAATACTTACACTTGAAATGACGAATTAATTTTCTGTAGTGAATTTTCTTTGTATCTAAAGCACAAGTGCACGAACTTCCTATTGCTCAATGCATTTGAATGGAGAGCCAAACACCGAGATGTCGTTTTTGCAAAGCTAATGGTAGAGTGGTGTAGCTCTGACAGCAACTTATAAATTTCCATGTTTAATCACGAATCTACCCTTTTTAAAAAATTTGTTTTGTGGGATGTGGGTGTCGCTGGCTAGGCCAGCACTTATTGCCCATCCCCAATTGCCCTTGAACTGAATTGCTTGTTAGGCCATTTCAGAGGGCATTTAGGAGTCAACCACATTGCTGTGTGTCTGGAGTCACATGTAGACCAGAACAGGTAAGGACAGCAGATTTCCTTCCCTAAAGGACATTAGTGAACCAGATGGATTTTTACTACAATTGACAATGGTTTCATGGTCACCATTAGACTAGCTTTTTTTTTAAATTGCAGAATTCCATTTAAATTTCACCATCTGCTATGGTGGGATTTGAACCCATGTCCCCAGAACATTAGCCTGGCCTGTGGATTACTAGGCCAGTGACACCACCACCACCTCCCCCCCCCTTACCTGAAGGTACTGTAACATGTGCACGTAAATAACAGCAAGTGCTATTAGTCTTCCCATAATTTTGGAAGCAAGTTTTGGGACATTATCTGTAAATGCTTCAATTGTTAGAAATGTGGAGACAAGTATAAAACAGCAGAGGACAATTAAAGCCAGTATTAGTAATGCAAAAATTGAACTAGGAGAAAAGGGATAGTGGACAATTGCAGCAGTGATGACGAGGCTTTCTTCAGTTGGTATTCAAAACACAAGTAAGTGCTGCATTGATCCTTTGAAGAGTTTGTCAGGATAGGTTAGTTTTGAAGATAAAGATCGAGCTGATGAGCTAACTAGATACTTTCAGTGGAACAGCTGGACCATTAGAAAGTCAGGAACCCAGTGAAATCTACAGTGGCCTTTGCCATGGCTCTTTAACAGAGCCACAGCATTAGCATCCTATTTCTGGATTCCTTGACCAATCAGGGAGGGCAGGCAGGATGAGGTGCTGGATTGGTCAAAGGAAGGATTTCTAAATAAAGGGACCTGATATGGGTCACAAGGGCTGTTGAGGCTGCAGCAACCATAGGAATGGAGAGAAAACCAGGGAAGGCTGTTCCCTGGGTCCCTCACTCTTACCTGAAGACCCTGCTAAGGGCTGTGAGAGACTGCAGTGAGGTGATCTTTTCCAAGGATGGGAGGAAGTGGACAACATCTCCAACAGAGCAGGCTTGGATGGAAGTGATTGAGGAAGTTATCAGCAGAATCAAAGTCCCTCCAACCTGACAACAGTGCACCAAGAGGATCCAGGACCTCAGGAGGGCATGACAGGTGAGTGGCATAACACTTTCAGGTGCCAAGCCCACACTCTGGGCTGGCTCTTGTGCTTGGCCCAACGTCAAATTCCATGGCGGCAGTGGGGTGGGTGGGGGGCGGGGGAGGGGGGTGGTTGCTGCCGGAGAATTGGAGCAGCAGCGGCTACCAAGGAACCCGACGCTGGGATTGCCGGCCCCGATCTTCCTCGGAGCAGGGAAGCCGACGCTGCTGGAACCTCCACCGCTCTGAGACAGGACCCTGGATTAAATATTTAAAATACCTCTCTGCATAAATTTCAGTCATCCACCAAGATCTTCCCATCCATTCCCGATCTTGAGCTTGATGTAAGGCACGCAAATGCCTTCCCTTTCCCATCCACAAGAATCTGGTGACACTAAGGAGGGGAAGGGGTCACCGCTGCATTTTGTTTATAGAAGGGGGTGAAGGGGTCACCGCTGCATTTTGTTTGCAGGGCTGGCAGCCTTTTAAAAATGGCGCCAGCACCTGCTCCCGCATCAGGTGATGCCATTCACGGTTTCGCCGATGCCGCCCCTGCCAAGTGATTGCGGGGGCAGGGGGGGGGGGGGGGGTGGGGGGGGTGCAGGCGGCCACCATCAGTATGTTAAGAATCACGACGGTGGGGATCCTGTGTGGGACAGTCACCATTTGCTGTAACCGCCGCGACATCAAAATCCAGCCCTCTGACTTTCCCAGTATTCTCCTGCACATCATTCCTTACCTTGCAGCTCCACTCATTCCTTTCTTTCCAGGCACCTCACATCCCCATCTGAATAGCCAACACATACTCACCCTCATCCTACTGCCCTCTCACACCAGGCCTCACGATTGCCCTCCACAAATGTTGTCCTTCTCTGCTACCCACACAAGCCATTACTAACACTAATAACCCTCCACTTTCTCTCCTTGCAGGACAAGAAAGAACACAACCTCAGGCAGAGGCAGGGACCTGGGGGTGGCCCTCCAGTGACTGGCACCTTTATGGCTATTGGCAATGTGTACCCACCTGCCCCACTAGGAAAGAGATCTTCTTCCAGGAGGCTGAAATGTTAACAAGACCTGCTCTGAAAACCTGAGCTTCCTGAGGCACTAGTGCTCACACATGTCAAGAGAGCTGATTCTCTGCCTGTAGACTCTGTATTGGGGATGTCACCTCCTTAGAGCTGGATTTCTGTGTCCATCCCCTCTGCCTATGTTGCTGAGAAGAAGGCAAGTGGTGCTGTTGGTATTGCTGCTGCTCTTCATCAGAAATGCAAGGTAGAGCAGCATAAGCTGCTCTCATGCCATGGTGAAGGCTGGCAGCAGGGAAGTGCAGCTGAAAGTCAGTGAAGTGAAAGATAGGCGACATGATTTCCGAGAAGGAGTGCTGTGAGCAGCAGCCTCTCATCTGGCCATGGCTGGAGCTCTTCAGTTTCACTGATCAAGGCTTCCCGGCCTGTTGGTTTCACTGAAGAAGCACTCCCTGCTGAGCACCCACCTTGGTGACCCTGGCGAGTTGCTGACAGGTCGGGAAATAGGTCCACTGGCTGTTAAATCCAGAACCTTTGGTTAAAACAGAACTCAATGACCTACTTGAATATTTAAATGCCTTACCTGACAGCTGCACGGGGGTTCCCCGCTCACCTTCAAACCTACCTAGGTGCAACCCAGAAGAGGGCGGGATAATGTCGGGATCCCACCCAACATCATTTTTAGAAGATTTAACACTCCATATATACCCAACCTGCCTCCCCTGGCCTGTACAAATTCTGCCCTTTGCATTATTTTTCACTGATGATAATGATGCTATGTACCCAGTCTGATAGGAGAGAGTTCTAGCTAAAATTAATTCTTCCTAAATAAACAGGTGTCAGCTAAAGCTAATGTGCTTGCAATTGATGGTGCTGCAGACCTCAATACCATTTACCCCAGGCTGTTCAAGAACATGAGGCAGCATGGTTTATACATGGACGATTGGCTCAACTATTCAATAGCTCATTGACATCCAGGTAAGAAATCAGACCCAACGTAAGCCTGTGAGCTTAACTTCAGTTGTTGGAAGCCAATAGAAAGTATTGTGCAGGGTATGATAGATGACCACTTAGCAGAGTTTGGCAGCGGTAATGGATATCAAGCATGGTTTAGGAAGTGTGGCTTCTATCTCAGTCACCTGACAGTTCTTTGAGGTTGTAACTGGAATGGTGGAATGAGATAGTCCAGTTGATACTGTATACTTCAACTTCCAAAAAACCCTTGAAGACGTACCACACAAATTAGGTGACATAGGAATTGCTAGAGAATCTCGTTTGTCTTCTTTGCTGGTAAAAAATTTAAAGTCTTCATCCTTGAGCACTGATTTCTCAATTAGAGACAACAATCTTTCTTTATTCACCCTATGAAAATCCTGCTGAATTTTTAAAGCCTTTATGAAATCTCCTCTTAGTTATCTTCTGCTCCAGTGGAAATATCCCCAATATCTCAAGCCTCTCTTCATAAACATAAATTCTCACTCATGGTGAATCTGCATTGTATTCTCTCTATGATTTAAATGTCCGTTTTACAATGGGGTTCCCAAAACTGGACATAGTGCTCTATCTGTAGTCGAACTATTGCATTGTTCAGATGTATCATTACCTATTTGTTCTTAAACTCTACACCCCTATATGAAACCAAAAATGCTTTTGACCATTCTTCTGGCTTTATCTACACTCAGAAGCAGAATTAGAAAAAGAATGACACCAAGCCAAAGAATGAACTATTAGGAGGGGTGATTAAAACTGTGGTCAAAGAGATAGGTAATAAGGAGGGTCTTCAAGAAGAAGCAGGTACAGAGACAGAGAGGTATGGGGAAGTAATTCCAGAGTATAGGGCCTAGAGGGGTAATAAAACATCTGCTAGATAGTCAGTTCCACATTTAAATTTATTTTTCACTGTAATTATGAAAAATTCCAGAATTGTGCAATAGTGGAATTTGCCCCTCGAATGATAGAGTATAATGACCATTGACTACTGAGCGGACTCATTTATTTTTGTATTACTATTCCATGTGTCAGAAAGAAGTTGTATAAATTGAACTAAATATGAATGTAGACTTGTATCACAATAAATTATTTCAGAGAGCAAACAAACATCTCTTCGGCATCTCTCCATAACTAATTTTACTAGAGGTTTTTATTCCTTTTTATTTATTCACTATACAGCAAAGGTTAATTCCTTTATGAGACAAAAGATATATAATAAGGATATATGACAAGCATCTGTTAGGTACCAGATGAATCCAACAGGCATATTTGACAGAACAAGGTCATTATGATGCATAAAGGCTGGAAAAATCTGGGTCACAATGAATGAAACCGAATTAGCAGAAGAGACCTGGGAATGATAGTAGACATATCACTTAACTTTTAGGAAGGAATTTCCCTCTATAATCTCTTCAAAATTGGGGATTGAAGGAGATGGGGGAGGGCAGTGGAGAACATGGCAGAAAATGTTGGAAAACTCAAGTGGTGAGGACAGTGATTGCGTAACTGCCAGGCTGGGATCTTCCACCCCTCCCTGCCAGACTGCTGTGACCCAATTCTTCCTTGGCTGTCATGTATAAATGGTGGATTTCCCTGATCTCTACCACACTTACTGCTGGTTCCCATCTACCACACTTACTGCTGGTTCCCATCTACCACACTTACTGCTGGTTCCCATGACCACTCTGTGGAAGGGGCAGTAGAACCCAGTAAGTGGCAGTAAATATCTAAATGAATAGACAGAACCTTGTAGTGGTCTTCTCTCCTCCAAGAGAGCCCCAGAACTTACCTGTTGAAGGCCTTGGTCTCAGGCTAGGCCTTCAGAAGGAGGTGTAGTTCTGATCTTCAGGACAATTTTGCCCTTTTGAGCTCTTGATCAGATCTTCAGTGTCCTTGCTGCAACATCACTGGAGTTTCCTCACTAGTATTGGCAGGCTCCTTCTTGACAGCAAGAATCCCACTGGGAGCACACCATGCATTTCTAATGAATCCCAACTGAGAAAAGCATGTTGGGCTCACACAGACACAGAGGGGCAGGGCAAGCACTGCCCTATCAAAATACTTTCCATTTAATGACATTTTCTCCAGACTATTTTGAAGTGACACACAAACTATTTCTAAAACATTATTGGACTGCAAACTTGGCTTCTTGTGGAGGCTGGGCCTTTATTTTGTATTTCCAGGCCTCATGTCCAAAGAATGTGGCAAAACAATTAAAAGAGCTATTAGAATGTTAGAATAGACAGTCGAAATAGTAGAATCCAAATCTATAGAAATTATGCTGTTTTTACATGCAATCAAAGTAAACATAAAGTGCTGTCTTCATTTTTGGTCACCATGCCACAATACAAATATACATGCATTGGACAGGGTACAGAGCAAGGCTGATTTCAAGTGGAAAAAAATGAATGAACTGTAAGGAAATATTAGATAAAGTTAGTCTTTAATATCTGTGTAAAAGGTGGTTAAGAGGAGACCCCATAAATTTTTTTAAATTATTTGTTCAGCGATGTGTGTCACTTGTTAGGCCACCATTTATTGCCCATCCCTAATTGCCCTTGAGAAGGTGGTGGTGAGCTGCCTTCTTGAACTGCTGCAGTCCTCGGGGTGCAGATACAGCAACAGTACATTTTGTGCCCTTGTTATCCTCAGCGCTTCTTCCAATTGGTGTTCAACATGGAGAAGCACTGATTCATCAGCCGAGGGGGGTGGGGGGGGTGGGGGGTGCGGTAGGTGGTAACCAGCAAGAGGTTTCTTTGCCCATGTTTAACCTGCTGCCATGAGACTTCATGGGGTCCAGAGTCAATGTTGAGGACTTCCAGGGCAACTCCCTCCTGACTGTATACCACTGAGCTGCCACCTCTGGTGGGTCTGTCCTGCTGGTGGGACAGGACATACCCAGGAATGGTGATGGTGATGTCTGGGACATTGTCTGCAAGGTGTGATTCCGTGAGAATGACTATGTCAGGCTGTTGCTTGACTAGTCTGTGGGATAGCTCTCCCAACTTTGACACAAGCCCTCAGATGTTAGTAAGGAGGACTTTGCAGGGTTGACAGTGCTGGGTTTGGTGTTGTCGTTTGCGGTGCCTGGGTTGATGCCGGATGTTCCGTCCAGTTTCATTCCTTTTGTTAGGCGGTTTGATGCAACTGAGTGGCTTGCTAGGTCATTTCAGAGGGCATTTAAGAGTCAACTACATTGCTGTGGGTCTGGAGTCACATGTAGGCCACACCAAGTAAGGACAGCAGATTTTCTTCCTTATAGGACATTAGTGAACCAGATGGGTTTTTACAACTAACAATAATGGTTTCATGGTCACCACTAGACTAGCTTTTTAATTCCAGCTTTATTAATTGAATTCAAATTCCATCATCTGCCGTGGTGGAATTCAAACCCATGTCCCCGGGGGGCCGCCACAAGGTATCTCCACCTCTGTTGAGATCAGGACAGGGCCTGTCGGGGTCGGTGGCGGGCATCATCCATTGCGATTGTCATGCCACCCCGGCACCGTTCCTGGCGTCGGAGACCCATAAAATCCAGCCCTAAATATTGTAGATAAACGCAAACTCAGATTATTACTCAGGAAAGTCGGATCAAAGGGCATAAATGGTAATTATTTTAAATGGCGCCCACTATTTAAATATTACATACACTCTGTATCTACATTCTTTCTGTTTAGATCTTAAATGTGACGATTATATTTTAAATTGGAAAATTACACAATAATATTTGATTTATATTGGGAAATGACACCATGATGCCATTGAGTGCTGTGAGGTTATAGATACAACTTTACAGCTGAAGTCAGTATTTTGATCTTCTATCATGCCTCTTACATCATGAGGAGATGAACAATGCAATGGTATAAATCAAAGCACTGCATTTAGAAGAATGCCAAGCATCGATGTATAATCACTGACACAACGGTAGTTAATTTGATAACATATCACCACACTCAATAATATTTCACGAGTACCTTAATATGTACGCAACAAAAGGCAATGTTGGTTGGGTGATAATGTGGCATTCTAAAGAGGCATTTTTAAAATTTCATCAGTGTCAGCAGTTGGAGTGAGATCTGAAGCTAATTGAAAACCTGAAGTGCCCTGAATTGGGGAGCATTGTCGCCATAATGCTGAGCATCAATCTGAGTGGTTGGCATGTGTGTAATTTATGGGCAGCCTGGTGATAGTCTGGCAGTGAATGACATCTGTTTTCTTGGCATTCCTGTGGATGACTGCAGGGTTTTACCTGTTTAAACTTGTAGCAGTTTGGTTGCAATCTTGAGATGTGGGGAAGGTGAGGTAGGACATTGAAAATGCTTAATACGTCTGGTGGTAGCGTGGTGTTTTGTGGGGGTAGGAGGACTATACCCATCTTATTCTCTGGTAATCCTGGTAGCAATATAGGCCTCATTTCCTGTGGTTCAGGGTTTTCTAAATAGTCAAAAGATATAGTTAACAAAAATTATTTATAAAATTGTATTATTTATTTACAACACTTATGAATGAAGACATTCTGGTGAATCACTGAAGATGTAAAAAATAAATCAATTATCTCTTCCCAAACATTTGAAAATGCATTTTGCATTATGAATTTCTACCTGCCTATAGATAAAAATGTATCGCAAAGAGATGACTTTCAAAATATAAGCCCAAATGTCAATTTGCAATTATATAGCGCCTTTAACAGAGCAAAATTTCCCAAGTTGCTTACATCCACTATGTGTATATATATATCATTAAAATATATAATGAACACTTTGATATTTATATGCATATTATGAAATGAGATTTCACAAGATTTATAATTAATACAATTTAACTAAATCCCAATTTTCAAAAATGTAAACTTTAAAGGCTTTACCTCTGCATTATAATTTTTGCCAACCAATCTACCGGTGACATAAAATAGGAGTGGGAATTTGTTAAAAACTGGACATTGCCAATGTAAATTTGGTGTTAATTGTTGATCTGAAGCAGGTTGTCACAATGTTAACCTTAACCTGCTGCTGGGAGGACAGAAGACCTGAAGCTGCCTCATTTAAATATGCCAGATTGAGTATGCAGATTTTCCATTTAAATATTCTTTAGACACATGCTTTATGTGCAAGTATGCAGTATGGCTCCTGTTCCACTCTGTTTATTCTTAGTAAGGCCCCAGGTACTGAAAATCCCATCAAGAAAGAATTTAGTAGATAAAACTAATAAGAGTCATTCAAAACACCTGGATATAGTGCAGATGGAGCAATTGCTATCTCCAGTATTACCAATTAAATCCCGCCTTTCCATATGGTCAGCTTCGATGGCCTTGATTTTGAGTCCCCGTCTGCTCTAAAAAAAACAGTGCAAGTCAACATGTTGCATATGCAGTTTTACACTGAGTACTTTGTGTTTCTGCTTATCTGTCAGTTTGCTCTCATTTTTGGAGAACATATGGTCAACTGTGGTAGTTTAGAAAGTCCTATAATGATAATAGAACTTGCCAAACTGATGCGCCCCTTTCCATGGAAATACTACATTACACCCAGTACAGCAGTTAGTGAAACAACATATTGTTAAGGTCATGATTCTTTCATCACATAGCAGGCAAGTCTGCTGGATATTGTCAATAAAATCAGAGGCAATTAAAATAATTTCCACAATAGGAATGCTTTATTTGACACTTAAGGTGCAGAATAATTTTTTTTAAATCAGTGAGGCTTTGTGTTTCTTAATTGTAGGTGTAATGCGGAGAACCTTTCCTCTGTCCCCGAGTGCAGGCTGCCTAAATCCTAGAAGGCTCTGTGTATTTTTATGCTGTCATCTTAAGGTTCCTGAAGTTTCAGCCTTTAAGCCACCACTAGCTGTGGAGCTGTGCACCTTCTTGTTTCTGCTCAGGCTAATCAGTTCATACTGAGTCAGTGCATCTTCAAGTATCATGTGTGCTTGAGAAAATGTACCATGTCACTTACATATTCTTCAGCTTTTATTCTTGGCAAAGTGCACAGTATAGAAGTGCTGGTGCATTGCTTCTGTCTGTTCTCATTATTGAGTCTTTGTGTTTCTTTCTGCTTGTCCTCGTCTATTCCAGCCATTCGGTGAAACTATGCAGTACTGTCTTAAGACCTGCCCACCTGTCTTTTGTCGCCTATATTAAGCAGAGCTAGTTAGTTGAAAGGAACTGAAAGCTAGTGGGTGTTGGATCTGCCTAGTGCAAGATATTCACCGCTAATTGCTAGTCCTAACAGGCACAATTAGCCACTACAAGCCCTCAGAGATGGCCCTGGGATTCTCTCAGGTAACAGCCATCACGAGATAAAGGTTGAAATATGCTCCATTTATAGAGAGATTTGCAGACAAAGATGTCACATTCTGCCAATTATATGCTACTGCTATACACTGAGTAACTTCCAAGATAAAGCAGTTTAGCAGGAGACTTTCCCCCTTCAATTCTAACTTTTTAAAACCTTTTAATTAGTGTAAACCAGCAAACGCATCCTTATTATTTCCTCCCAATTGAAATGAACATTCTGGCAACAAAATATTTAGTTTCTTGATAATAAATCATTGAACAATGTATAGACCACTAATTTTTAATTCAGTTCTCATTAAAAGTACATTCGCACATAAATCACAAAGCTGCAAAATTTAAAAAATATATACATTTAGTGACATATCTATAGCAGGAAAGATTAATTCTAAATATGATTGCTATGAAAGAAATTGGGAAATTAGATTAAAGGTATGACAGTAGATAGTGAATATTTAAAGAATTTTTCATAATTCTCAATGAATCTACATTCCATTGAGAAATAAAAACTCCATGGGAAAAAGATCCATCTGTCGTTAACTAAAGAGGCAAAGGATAGTATTAGATTAAAAGAAGAGGCTTATAATGTTGCCAAGAGTAGTAGTAAGCCTGAAGATTGGGAGAGTTTTAGAAATTGGTAAAAGATTACCAAAAAATAAAGAGAAAATAGAGTATGAGAGTAAACTAACAAGAAATATAAAAACAAATTGTAAGAGCTACAAAGTATATAAAAAGGAAAAATGTAACATAAGTAAATGTGGGTCCATTAGAGGCTGAGGCAGCAGAAATTATAATGGCAAATAAGGAAATGGCAAAGAAGTTAAACAAATAGTTTGTGTCTGTCTTCACAGTAGAGGACACAAAAAATACCAGAAATAGTGGGGAACCAAGGGCCTAATAAGAGTGAGGAACTTAAAGTAATTAATATTTATGAAGAGAAAGTCATGAAGAAATTAATGAGACTGAAAGTCAACAATTCCCTTGTAGCTGAAATAAAAACAGGAAATGCTGGAAATACTCAGCAGGTCTGGCAGCATCTGTGGAAAGAGAAGCAGAGTTAACGTTTCAGGTCAGTGACCCTTTATCAGAACTGGCAGAGGCTAGAAATGTAATAGGTTTTAAGCAAGTAAAGCGAGGGTGGGGCAAGAGATAACAAAAGAGAAGGCATTGATAGGACAATGATACCAGTGCCTCGAGTTGCTGTAATGGCAGAGGAGAGTCCTGCATCTAAGCAGGAGCCTCTTAGCATGCCAGGGCCCTCCAGATCTCAGGCAGCTAGAGACAGGGCAGCAAGGTCAGCAGCCTGCCTCTACCGCAGCTGGCAGCGAAGTGGGTGCACCATGTAGGAACACCTTCTACATTAAAGAATTAAGAAAACCCACTAGATGCTCTTGGCTTCACAGGTGAATAGCTTGTTAAGGAGTTACTGCTTGTGTCTGCTTATGTTTGTAATAAAAGTGTTATGAGTTATGTCGACACTTCCATCTATTATTGGAGGCTTTCTGGAAGTGTAAGAGCACCATGGCTCATCCCAAGAGCTGTTTTGGAGCGAGCAGAGTGCCTGTGGTCATCATATTGACCATACAGAAATGTCCAGTAATACTGGGTCCAGGAGCCTGGGCTAGTAACTGAGGTAAGCAGCAACAGTGGAGGGTGAAGGTGGACCTTTATTTTATTGGAAGGATGATGTGGGAAGGTTACAGATTGAAACATGTATTAGCGCTTCTCCAGCCTCCCTAGCAACTATGTCATTGTGCCTTCCATGTGGTCCATCATGTCTTTCAGGATACTGCAGCTGGTCATCAGCGTCCTCATCCTCCTCCTCAATGTCTTGCGCTCCACTGTATCATCATTGGCCAGTGGGCAGCACCAGATTGTGCAAAGCGCAGCAGACCACCACGATCTGGAAGACCCTTGCTGGGGCATATTTAAGTGCCCCTCCAGGACAATCTAGGCACCGGAAACTCACCTTCAGGAGATCTATGGTCTGCTCGATGGTGGCTCAGGTCACCGCATGGCTGTTGTTGTATTTGTCCTCTGCTTGTCCTCACTACAGTTAGTAGCCATCTCTTTAATGAGTAGCCCTTCTTGCCAAGAATCCAACCTTGAAAGCTCACGGGGAGAGTGAAAAGCTTGGGCACCTTGGAGTGCCTGAGCATGTAGGCATTGTGGCTGCTTCCATAGTATCGAGCACACACCTGCAGGAAATGTCGGCGACGGTCACAGACCAGTTGGACATTGAGGGAGTGGAATCCCTTCCTGTTAATGAAGGTTGCTGGCTGGCCTGTAGGAGCCTTAATAGCCACATACATGCAGTCTATCATACCTAGCACCTGGAGGAATCCAGTAATGGCCCCGAATTCTATGGCTCTCTCAGACCGACTGTCCGAATCATCCATAATGGATGTTTTGGCTGGCCCACCTGAAGAGGGCATCGGTCACCAACTTGATGCAATGATGTGCCACTGATTGGGAGCTGTCACACATCTCCAGTGGACCCTAGAAAAAATCAGTGGTGTAGAAGTCATAGCCATGGTGACCTTCGCCAGCACTGGCATCGGGTGACCACCAATAGCAATGGGGCTCAGCATCATGGCACAAAGATCTGTGATGGTCTTTCAAGAGAGAAGCAGTCTTCGGTGACACTGCCGCTCCAATATCTGGAGGATGTTCATCCGTGGTCTATACACCCTTGCTACACGGTACCTTCTTCACTATGCTGGAGCTTGCTTGCGGTTCCCTCTTCAGCCTTCCTTCACCCGGTGGCTGCCCCTGCAGGTGGCCATGAGGCTCCTGCTGTCTGGATCCCTGTGGCTGCAGCTCTCTCCCTCTCCACCTGCTGAGTGGATGGTGCCCATGACAAGTGGGCACTATCGGTCTCAAGGGCCACTCTCCAACCTCTCCATCCCACACCCTCGCAACCCTCTTTCAATGTACCCAAGTGCCAGCAACTAGATGATCCAATGGAGGTTTGACACAAAGCCTAGGCACCTGAACTTCCTGACTTCACACTGAGGATACCATCCATTGTGTTGTGTGGCGCTACCACTGAACTAAATGGGATAGATTCAGAACAGATCTAGCAGCTCAAAAATGGGCGTCCTTGTGGCACTCTGGACCAGCAGCAGCAGCAGGATTGTATTCAACCACAATCTGTAACCTCATGGCCCGGCATATCCCTCACTCTACCATTAAGTAGCACAAAGTTCAGCTTGACTGAGTCCTGTGAGACAGAGTGCTGAACTCAGCAATTCGGTAAGTGTGGGAATTTCAAGGGTTGATTTCTTTCTAAAATCCAGTCAAATTTGCATTTAACATTTAACTTAACTTTAACATTAAATTGTAGTTTCTTTCTGTCTTAGTCAGTGATAAACAAGCTGCCTGTTAGTGTCAGCTGCACAGTTAGTTAATTAGGTAGCTAGTTAGAATTGGTTCGCTTTTCAGCATGGCCTGACTCAGGTCCCTGGAGTTCCAGCTAGTATAAATACAGGAGGTTTTTATCACACATGAAGTAAGTAGCATGAAGTTCAGCTCAACTGAGTCCTGCAAGTCAGAGTGCTTAACTCAGGAATTTGGTAAGTGTGGGAATATGGTGCAATGAGGGAGGAGATGCTGTTCTTGTCTTTTACAGAACATGGACTGATCCAAGAGAGTGTGACAGTGAGACCTGAGAGCTGAAGCCCAGAGGCATTAGTTAGGTTAGCAGGT
This sequence comes from Heterodontus francisci, assembly GCF_036365525.1. NCBI lineage: Eukaryota > Metazoa > Chordata > Chondrichthyes > Heterodontiformes > Heterodontidae > Heterodontus > Heterodontus francisci. The sequence goes on from NC_090387.1 coordinate 42,538,890, forward strand.
AGGTGATTGGTTGCGTTTTAAGATTTTTATTTCCTTTTTAAACTGGTACTGGGGAGATACAAGTATTCTATTAAATTTGTAGCTTAACTACTTATACTACTTACTATAACTATGAATTATCATTCAGTGATCTTTCTAAAGTGGAAACCTAAGTAGTTAAATAAAACACAATAGAGATGGCAGGGCAGGTGATGTGTTGCAGTTGTAGCATGTGGGAGCTGGTGGACACTAGTGTGATCCACTGCAGCCACATCTGCCGTAAATGTCTGCAGCTCAAGGAACTTTGGCTCAGAGTTGATGAGCTGGAGTCTGAGTTTCGGACACTAAGATACATCAGGGACGGTGAATGTTACCTGGACACTTTGTTCCAGTGGCAGTCACACTCCTTAGGTTAGGTGCTTCAGATTTGATCTGTTCTCAGGGACAGGAGGGTGTGACTAGATGTGAGGCAGGTAAGGGGATCCAGAAATTAGCAATGGAGGAGCCTCAGCCCTTGCAATTGTTCAACAGCTTTGAGGTTCTTGCAGCTTGTGTGATGAAAGCAGGGATTGCAGGGAGGATTAGTAAACTGACCACAGCACCAAGATGCAGGGGGCCATTTAAGTGGGGGGAGTAAAAAGGAATGCAGAAGTAGTAGGGGACAGCATAGTTAGGGTGATAGATACTGTTCTCTGCAGCCAGGAGTGTGAGTCCGAAGGCTGTATTGCCTGTCTGGTGCCAGAGTTAAGCTCATCTCCTTGGATTTAGAGAGGAACTTGGAGAGGGAGGGGAAGGATCCAGTTGTCATGGTCCATGTGGGTATCAATGACATAGGTAGGACTAAGAAAGAGGTTCTGCTAAGGGAGTATGAGCATCTAGGGTCTAAATTAAAAAGCAGAACCACAAAGATAATAATCTCTGGATTACTACCTGAACCACAAGAAAATAGGCATATGGTAAATAAGATCAGAGAGTTGAATGTGTGGCTCAAAGGTTTATTGTGGGAGAAATGGGTTTTGATTCATGGGGCACTGACACCAGTACTGGGGAAAAAGGGAGCTGTACCGTTGGGACGGCCTTCACCTGAACTGCACTGGGCTGGCGAATCATATAACTAGGGTTGCAGAGAGTGCTTTAAACTAAATAGTGAGGGGAGGGTGCAGTTGAGGGAAGATTTAGAAAGTTAACAAGAAAGGACAAGGCAATAGTACAGGGTAGCAATTTGTTTTTTTAGAGATACAGCACTGAAACAGGCCCTTCGGCCCACTGAGTCTGTGCTGACCAACAACCACCCATTTATACTAAGGCTACATTAATCCCATATTTCCAACCACATCTCCACTATTCTCCTACCACCTACCTACACTAGGGGCAATTTACCTATCAACCTGAAAGTCTTTGGCTGTGGGAGAAAACCGGAGCACCCGGCCGAAACCCATGCAGTCACAAGGAGAACTTGCAAACTCCACACAGGCAGTACCCAGAACCAAACCCGGGTCACTGGAGCTGTGAGGCTGCGGTGCTAACCACTGCATAACTGTGCCACCGATATGGGTAATAAGGTCAGAGTAGGGAAATGTGGTTAAAAGACAGAATTAAAGGCTCTTTATCTGAATGCATGTAGCATTCATAACAAGGTGGATGAATTGATAGCACAAATAGAAATAAATGGGTATGATATGATAGCCATTACAGAGATGTGGTAGTAAGTTGATCATGGCTGGAAACGAAATATTCAAGGGTATTTGACGTTTTGGAAGAATAGGTAGAAAGGAAAAGGAGGTGGGATAACTCTGTCAATAAAGGATGAGATAGTACAGTAGTGAGAAATCATCCTGGCTCAGAAGATCAAGATGTAGAATCAGTTTGGGTGGCGACACTAAGCAAAATAAAATGCAACAACAGGTTATAAATTTAAAAAAAAAAGAAACTATACAAACACATTCATCCTCAAACGTTCACTTATCAATCTTACACTGCCATAGCTATGCTCTGGGTGAGTTTTCATCCAGGCTGATTCTGTACTGAGTTAAACTCTGGATAAAGCATCAGCTTTCACATTGCTTTTCCCTGCAATGTGGGTAATCTTTAGGTGGTAAGGTTGCAAAAGCAGGCTCCATTGAAATAGCCTTGCATTCTAGGTTTTGAATTTCTCCACAAATGTCAAGGGATTTATGGTCAGTATAAGCTACAGTCTCTCTATATCCATTTTGGACATATACTTCAAAGTCCTTGAGAGACAGTAACTGTCCCAGAGTTTCCTGCTCCTATCTTTTTTGATCTCCAATTAATTTTTGGCGAAATACCCAACTGGTCACTTGATACCTGGCTCCTCATCCTGGAGAAGGACAGAACCAACCCCTAGGATCGACTGCCAATTTAAATGGTGTGTTAAAGTTTGGAGCTGCCAGCACCGGTTCATTGACTAAGATGGCTTTCAGCCTCTCAAAAGCTGTTTGGCACCTCCCTGCCGCACTACCTTTGCTCTTTTCTGTAATAAGTCTGTCAGTGGGACGGCTATAGTGCTGAAGTTTGGGATAAACTTGTGGTAAATCCCACAAATCCCCAAAAATCTCATTATTTCCCATTTAGTTGTGGGGATGGGAAAATCCATCAACTCCTGTAGCTACGTTGCAAGATTTACCACGAGGTCAGCTAACTGTAACCTTCGGAAGAGGGCTTCTAATTGGTCCAGGTGGCCCCCCCAGGTGTCACTGTATGCTAACAGATCATCCAGGTACTATACAGTTGGGTAGGCCAGCCACTACCTGGTTCATCAGCCTTTGGAAGGTGGCTGGGGCATTTCTTAATCCAAATGGCATCATTCGGCACTGGAATAAGCCGTCAGGGGTGACAAAAGCCGAGATCCGTTTAGCTCGGGTGATTAAGGGAACCTGCCGGTATCCTTTTAACAAATCTATTTTTGTTATGTAGGAAGTGTTTCCTACGCTATCGATACAGTCTTCCAGGTGGGGAATTACGTGGGAGTCAGCTCTGGTCACTGCATTAACCTTCCTGCAATCAATGCAGAGCCTGGTTGAGCTATCAGGCTTGGGCATTAGCACAACTGGGGAACTCCAGCTGCTCTGACTGGGTTCAATCAGCTCATGTTCCAGCTTATTCTGAATTTCCTCCCAAACCTGGGTCAGTTTCCTAGGACCTAGGCGATAGGGATTTTGCTTTATGGGAGGGGGGTCTCCTACATCTACGTCTTGTAGATTTAGGTTTGCGCACCTTGGTTTGTCCCTGCATATCTCTTTAAATGTTGCGAGCGGCCTTGTTAGATCTCCTCTCTGTTCTGCATCTAAATAGGAGAGTATGGTGTTGAATTTCCCCAACATTTTGACGTTAGCTAACCGTAGGGTAGGAGGTTCGATTTGGGAATCCGCCAGGCCTCCCCCTAACTTGGCCTCACTGTCCCTATCACCCTCCTCTTTCCTGACTGCCTGACAAAGTTGTGCTTGCTTGTCCCCTTCCCGGCTGTGATACCGTTTTAACAGATTGATGTGGCACAGCCTTTGCTTTTTCCTACGGTCTGGGGTTTCAATTAAATAATTCACTTCATTAATCCTCTTTAATACACTGTATGGGCCACTGAACCAGACTTTCAGTGGTTCACCCTGTATTTGTAGTAGCACTAACTCGTGCGCTGAATTTTACGAGTGCACTGCCGATCGCTTTGAAGATGACAGTCTTCCCACGTGGATCGCCTATCACTGAGCCATCGCTATATTCAGCACGGCAGTTCATTAGCATCACGTCGACGCACCGCCCCCCTCCACCCCCCCCCCCCCCCCAAATTACATGGCGGGAAGTGGGATATCCGGCGCCCTGATGGACGTCGGCTCAGCTGAGGAGCAGCTGCTGAGGCCCTATTTAAAACGCCCCAGCATCTGCTTTCTGACAGCTGCCAAATAAATACTTACCTCACTATAGAAGAATGTGGATGCTGGCAATCTGGCAGCAAAGCAGAAAGTGCTGAAGAAACTCAGAAGGTCAGGCAGCATCTGTGGAGAGAGAAGCAGAGTTAATGTTTCAGGTCTGTGACCAAATTCTGCTTTGCTGCCACATACTTTGCTTTGTCCCAGTGTCCTGTGCAGTTGAGATCCTCATCTTCCACTCAAGTGTAACATTCCTTCTTGTAGGCGTGCCACACCTGGGTGAATAATCTTAATTTTTCACATACCAGAATTGTATCATAAAAAGCAAATACACTATCAGAAATAAAAGCATCATTTAAGAATATCTACATACTATGGGCTTTTACTTTCCTGAATGTGAAAAGCCCCAGATTTATATGCATTTTGGAATCAGTAATCATTTTGTTGCTCACTGTTATGTGAAAAGACATGTAACTGAATTAAAAGTACTTTTTTTAACTAGGAAAATATGTTTACATTAGCTGCATTGCAAAGCAGAAATTTTTCTTCAATAATTGTGATCAACTGCTGCAGAAGCAAAGTGTATGTGAACATGTATTGATCTGTCAGAGATGAAAAACCAGGACAACAGCACAGATTTCCTCACTTGTCCTGCATTAGTTTTCAAAAATGTGCAAAAAAACTTTGCAGCCAGAAGTTAGAGCAGTTAAACTGGGAATAACCTTTGCATATAAAGGACCAGACCAAAAACCGAAGGTGGAAGAGGGGCGCTCTAGGGTGGCACCACGGTTCAGCGATGCCTCCCTGCTCACTCTCCTACAGGCTGTACGGGCAAGGCAGGAGGTCCTTTTCCTCAGCGATGATACGTATAGGCCCTCCCGCCTGACCAAGGCAGTCTGCCTGGAGGTGGCAGAGGAGCTAAGTAGCTGTGGGGCCATCTGGCTTCAAAGGCTCCAATGCCGGAAGAGGATGAATGATCATTCCCCCAGCCAGCCGGAGACCTCCAGGCCTCGTTCGCACAGAGTACGACCGCCAAAGTCATCCACAGCCAAAGGGCAATCTGATTAGAAGCATTCCTCCAGTTAGGCTGCGAGCGCAGAAGCGCAAGCGTTTCCAAAAACCACCATGACACAAATGGGTCTGCACTGGTGACACAAAACTATAAAAAGTTCAATCTCTAAATCTTCTTCACTAAGATGTGTCCTCACCTCAATGAATTTCGCGCTCGGCATGACGTTGAGCTCTTCTTCCGTCGCCTCCGCCTCCGGGCTCACTTCTTCGACCAGGAGTCCTCCCCCCGACCAGCAGACCCATTCACCCGCCTCCAGCATTCTCTTTCTACCTGGACCCCTCCCCCGGCCTCTTACCCGCTCTTGATCTCTTCATTGAAAACTGTCGGCGAGACATTGGTCGTCTCAATTTCTCTGCCCCCCTCACTCACTCTAACCTGTCCCTCTCTGAACCTGAGGCACTCCGTTCTCTCAGGTCTAACCCCGACATGGTCATCAAACCTGCAGACAAGGGTGGTGCTGTTGTTGTATGGCGTACCGACCTCTACCTTGCAGAAGCTCAACGCCAACTCACAGACACCTCTTCCTACCTCCCTCTGGACCATGACCCCACCACCGAACATCAAGCCACCGTCCAAAGGACTGTCACTGACCTCATCTCCTCTGGAGATCTTCCCTCTACAGCTTCCAACCTCATAGTCCCGCAACCCCGGACAGCACGCTTCTACCTCCTTCCCAAAATCCACAAACGGGACTGTCCCGGCAGACCCATTGTGTCAGCCTGCTCCTGCCCCACTGAACTTATTTCTTCCTATCTAGACTCTATCTTTTCTCCGCTGGTCCAGTCTCTTCCCACCTACATCCGTGACTCTTCTGACGCCCTACGTCATTTTGACAATTTCCAGTTTCCTGGTCCCAACCGCCTCCTCTTCACTATGGACGTCCAATCGCTCTACACCTCCATCCCCCACCAGGATGGTTTGAGGGCTCTCCGCTTCTTCCTGGAACAGAGGCCAAACCAGTCCCCATCCACCAACACCCTCCTCCGCCTGGCTGAACTTGTTCTCACATTGAACAACTTCTCCTTCAACTCCATGCATTTCCTTCAAGTAAAAGGTGTCGCTATGGGTACCCACATGGATCCTAGTTATGCCTGTCTTTTTGTGGGATATGTCGAGCATTCTTTGTTCCAGTCCTACTCAGGCCCCCTCCCCCAACTCTTTTTCCGGTACATTGATAACTGTATCGGTGCCGTTTCCTGCTCCCGCCCCGAACTAGAAAACTTTATCAACTTTGCTTCCAATTTCCACCCTTCTCTCACCTTTACATGGTCCATCTCTGACACTTCCCTTCCCTTCCTCGACTTCTCTGTCTCCATCTCTGGGGATAGGTTGTCTACCAATATCCATTATAAGCCCACTGACTCCCACAGCTACCTCGACTACACTTCTTCACACCCTACCTCCTGTAAGGACTCCATTCCATTCTCCCAGTTTCTCCGTCTCCGACGCATCTGCTCTGATGATGCTACCTTCCATGACGGTGCTTCTGATATGACCTCCTTTTTCCTCAACCGAGGATTTCCCCCCACTGTGGTTGACAGGGCCCTCAACCGTGTCCGACCCATTCCCCGCACCTCTACCCTCACCCCTTCCCCTCCCTCCCAGAACCGTGACAGGGTTCCCCTTGTCCTCACTTTTCATCCCACCAGCCTCCATATCCAAAGGATCATCCTCCGCCATTTTCGCCACCTCCAGCGTGATGCCACTACCAGTCGCATCTTCCCCTCCCCTCCCCTGTCAGCATTCCGAAGGGATCGTTCCCTCCGCGACACCCTGGTCCACTCCTCCATTACCCCCACCACCTCGTCCCCGTCCCAGGGCACCTTCCCTTGCAATCGCAGGAGGTGTAATACCTGCCCATTTACCTCCTCTCTCCTCACTATCCCAGGCCCCAAACACTCCTTTCAGGTGAAGCAGCGATTTACTTGTACTTCTTTCAATGTAGTATACTGTATTCGCTGCTCACAGTGTGGTCTCCTCTACATTGGGGAGACCAAGCGCAGACTGGGTGACCGCTTTGCGGAACATCTCCGCTCAGTCCGCAAGCAGGTCCCTGAGCTTCCGGTTGCTTGCCATTTCAACACTCCCCCCTGCTCTCATGCTCACATCTCTGTCCTGGGATTGCTGCAGTGTTCCAGTGAACATCAACGCAAGCTCGAGGAACAGCATCTCATCTACCGATTAGGCACACTACAGCCTGCCGGACTGAACATTGAGTTCAATAATTTCAGAGCATGACAGCCCCCCACTTTACTTTCATTTTTAGTCATTTTTAGTTATTTTCTCTTCCTTTTTTTACATTCCTTTTTACATTTTTTACAATCTTTTTTTGCATTTATTTCATTTCATCTTAGTTTGTTCAGTTTGCTTACCCACTGTTTTTTTCAGGTTGTTTTTCTTCAGGTTTGCACTTGCTGCTGTTCAATATTTAGTATATTCACACCTAATCTGTACGAATGCTTTGTCTTTCAACGCACCATTAACATATTGTTTGCCTTTGCTCCGTGACCTTTTGGTCAGCTATGTGGCCTGGTCCAATCTGCACCTTCTCCTTTGTTATCTCTTACCCCATCCCCACCTCACTTGTTTATAATCTGTGACTTTTCTAATATTTGTCAGTTCCGGAGAAGGGTCACTGACCCGAAACGTTAACTCTGCTTCTCTTTCCACAGATGCTGCCAGACCTGCTGAGTGAATCCAGCATTTCTTGTTTTTGTCACTAAGATGTGTGTTGCATTTACTGTGTGAATGACATGTGCCAGAATGTACCAATTGTGTTTCCTCCCATTACATCATTGGCCTTTCAGAACTGCCAATGTATGGAATAATATCATCGCCATGCCAGTATTACTCATGTGCATCTCCACAGATGCAGTAACATGGACAATGGCTCAGTCTGCTGCTGCTAGTAATGGTGGATGCAAAGATGTTGCAGATGCGGACTGCTACACAACAGGTGAACGAGGGTGCTATGTGGCCCTGCAGAGTGGCTCCATGGTGGTTCCTTTGGTGTGGACAACCTTGATCAATAAGGAGTTGCCGTGCATCTCTGGCTCGCTGCTTGCCCTGCATGTGGCGCCTGGATGCTCTCTGTCCTCTCGTGCACCATTCCCGCTGTAGGTCCTCACTGTCCTCATCGTCCAAGGAGTTCTCTCCTCAACCTGCAAGGCCTCCCCCCTATTAAGAGCATAGTTGTGCAGGGCACAGCAAATAGCAATGATACGAGTTACCCTTTCCAGCTCGTACTGCAGGGAACCACCTGATCTATGCAGATAGCAGAAGCACATTTTCAGCATGCCGATCACATGCTCAATGGTGGCTCCTGTAGCTCCGTGGCTAGCATTGTATCTCTCATCTGCAGCAGTGGTGGGGTGTCTCGCTGGTATCAGGAGGCATGTCTGCAAGGGGTTGACCTTGTCTCCAAGAAGCCACCCCTTCATCTGAATCAGTTCAGTGTGCAGCAGTGCCAGCTGGGACTGGCACAGGATGGAGGCATCATGGCAGCTACCTGGAATGCGGGCACAGATATGCATAAAGTGGTTACAGTGATCACATACTAATTGTACGTTGAGCGCGTGGAAGCCCTTATGGTTTACTTATGCAGCTAGTCGCCTGGTGAGAGCCTTGATGGCCACATGGGTGCAGTCTATGCCCTCTTGCACCTGTGGGAATCCCACAATGGAGTCGAACCCTCTGGGCCTGGCTCCCAGGGTCCGTCGTGAATTGGACATATTCACCGGCCTTCTGGTACAGGGCATCGGTGACCTCCCTGCTGCAGCAGTGCACTGCTGCCTGAGTGACCCCACAACGCTCTCCAGTGGGCCTCCGAAATGATGCAGAGGCATAGGATGTCCACCAAAGCCCATGAGCTGCAGATCATTGTTGAGCAGGGAATAGAAATGTGTCACTGCCTCTCTTGACATTCGCAGTCGCCTCTGACGCTGGCACTCTGACATCTGCAGGTATGTCATGCGGGAGCTGTAGATGCGCAGCGATCTGTAGTGGTAAGCTCTCCTTGAGGCCTGCTGCTGCTCATGACTGGAAGCCTCTATATGGGCTGCAACTGCCTGCTGGTTTTGCCTGCGGCACATATGGATCCTTACTAGAATTGGACCGAATAATATAGGATGAACCATCCCCATCTCCAAGCTGCAATTAAACTCGGTTCCTTCGCTTCTTCGAAGGTTCGTAACAGGGCAGCCATTGATGTTGACTGGTACATCAGGTGCTTTCATGTATCAACTATGTGGCATGGCATGGCATTGCCTATCTTAGCTCCCACTAAGAGTGGCACAGCATGACCACATTAAGATTGTAACAGCTGCATCAACTGCTCCCACCAGCCAGATAACCTTTATATGCCTATTGTTTCTGGCACCCTTCCCAAGCACAGGGTGACTGGAGTGCCATTGCTGCTTCACACACAAACAAACAATGATGCAGAGCGGCCACCATTTACGGAGTGAGGGTATGCAGTACCTCCCTTCATGCCTGCAGAGTTGTGCCCCCAATAACAGCATCCCCGCCTCCCACCTCCCTTCAAGTATGCAGAGCTGTGCCCCGATAATACCATGCCCCCTCCCACCTTCCTTCTAGTATGCAGAGTTGAGACCCCGGTATATCCAGACATACCTGCACTGTGAGCGAGTACTCCTACTTCTGCTGTGCCATCGACTTCTCTCATTCATGAACAAGACAGCACCTGACAGCCGCCCGTTCAGCGAAAAATGCTAAAGTGTGGAGTGACAGGCAGCGGGATGCATAATCAGGCAAGGTAAGTAGCACTTTACATATGGTAATTGGGGTACTGTGGTGGAGGGGTGGGGGGCGTTCCGAGGTCTCACTGCCGCTGGTAAAATGGGGAGGGGACCTCCCAGCGTCGGGGTCATGCCGGGCCTCTCCCGGAAGTATTTTCCAGGCACCCCCGCCACGATCCCCGACGTTGGGGGTCAGTAAAATTCAGCCCATGGTCTCCGGGCTGAAATGTTTTGGCCTTGGCACGTTTATCTGCCTGCCATTTCATAGCTGTCTGGGAGGTTTTTAGCTGTTCCTGAGCCACCACACAGGCCCTCGTGAGCCGCTCATGAATATGGAGATGTAGTCTAATAGGGAAGATTCGTCCCTGGGTTCCAAAAGCCTCTCTTTGATTAGTTTAAGAGGACCTCTCACCTCGTGTCCATAAACTAGTTCAAAGGGACTAAAGCCAGACTCACTCATTGGGTGAGTCCCTGTGTGTGAGAAGAAATCCCAGCCCTTTGTCCCAGTCATGTGGGAACTCATAGCCGTTTGCCCTGATTATTGTTTTTAGGGTCTGGTGGTACCGTTCCAAAGCCCCTTATGACTGTGGGTGGTAGGCTGAGGACTTTAGCTGGATTATGCCCAGATTACCCATGACCTTTTGAAAAATACTGGACATAAAATTCATGCAGTGATCTGACTGGATCTTAGCAGGCAGCCCATATCAGGTGAAGAATTGGATTAGCCTCTCCACCACTACCTTGGCAGTGATAGTTCCTAGGGGAATGGCCTCTGGAAATCGTGCAGTCACATCCATGATGGTGAGAAGATACTAGTATCCCCCATTTGTTTTCAGCAGGGTCCCCACACAATCCCCCAACAGCCTGCTGATTGGTTTCCAAAATGTGGAATGTCAATTAGGGGTGCAGGTTTTATTGCAGGCTGGGGCTTCCCCGTAACCTGGCATGTGTGACAAGTTTTACAGAACTCCAACGCATCCTTGCGGAGGTGTGGCTAATAAAAAATGCTGCCTTCTGCGGGTTTGGGTTTTTCGGATACCAACATGTCCAACCATTGGAATTACGTGGGCTATTCTCAATATTTCCCTACGGAACCTCGGCAGCACCACTACCTGGTGGACCACTGTCTACTCTCCATCCACAGGTCTGTGAGAAGGTCTCCAGTTCCTCATCAACACCTCATTCTTTAAATAGTAGCACTCTGGAATTCCCTCTGCTTCAGCTTCAGTCTGGGCAGTCTGTGCTAACCTTTTTAACTCTGTCGACTTGCTGAGCCTCGACCAAGGAAGACCTGCTTAACACTTCCTTTGGCTCATCTAAATTTCTGAAGAAGTTTTTGGTAAACAGATGGCAGGGTCATCCGTCTGCAGTGCTAGTTTAGCATCCACTAATGGAGCTTGTTTGGCCATGGACTGGGTCACCACACAGTCAGGAAAAATGGCCGGGAACGTATCCTGTAACTGCTTTGTCTCCTTGACCTCGTTCAGTCTCTCTAAGACTACTGGGGAAACTACCACCTTCGCCCCTGCCAGATCATTACTGAGGAGCAAGTCGACCCCATCCACAGGTAAACTAGGGACAATCCCCATGGTTACTGGTCCTGAAATAAGGTCACACTCTAGATGCACCCAATATAAAGGTATGAGAGTATACTTTCCTCCGATACCGTTTCATAGCATTCAATGCACTCTCTGGGGAGGGGGTTGGGTAGCCCCTATATCCCTAAGTAAGACTATGGGCTTACTTGCCTCACTTGAGGGGTATAGGGTCACTTTTCCTCTGGACACAAAATTCTGGTAGCTCTCAGGGATTTTGTTAAATTTTCCCGCACTCACAGCATTATGTTTACAGGAGCCTACTGCAGCGGTTAGAGGCACAGCCCAGTTTGCTGTGCTTCCCGTCAGGGCCCTTTCTCCTGCACTGGTTTGGTGTACCCCAACAAATTGGGTTTTCTCCATATCTTCCAGCAGTCAGCTCAAATGTGACCTGCCTTGTTGCAACATACAGGCTTCTGGGTGTCACTCCTGTTCTCAACACCTTCCTTTTTGTCTTGAGGAGGGACCCCATGTTTCCAGCTTTCCCTTCTTACCCATGGCTGTTCATCCTTCTATCAGTCTCCCACCTTCTAACCATTTCAGGTTTTTGTAAGTGACCAGGGAAGGGACAATCATCAGCCAGGGTTGATGCCTGCCTGGCTCTTGAAACCCTTTGTTCCTCCACATGGTTTTTATGGAAAGGGAAGTGAATTTTTGAATTCCTTGAGGAGGATCACCTCTCTGAGGCTTTCATAGGTAGAGTCTATCTTAAGCACCCGTATCCATCGATTGAAAGTGAGTTGCTTAACCCTTTTGACCTTGATGTCAGTTTGTTAAGACTGTTTTGGAGAGTTCAAAATTTTTGGCGGTATGCCTCCGCTACTAGCTTGTAGGCACTCAGGATAGCATTTTTGGTCATCTCATAGTTTGAAGAACTCTTGTCGGACAATGGGGAATAAACCTCATGGGCTTTTCCTGTTCATTTGATTTGCAGTATAAGGGTCCAGCCCTCCACTGGCCACTTCAACTGTTTTGCAAGTTTTTCAAATGGAATGGAAAATGATGCTACATCCCCCTCATTGAACTTTGGTATCAATTGTGAGAACTTTAAGAGCTCATTACTCGGGCCTGAGCTAGGGGTAGATCCCTCACTAGCGGTGCCTTCACTGGGTACATTGGTTCTTCCCCATATTCAGTTCAAACTGCCTTAACTCATTCTTTCCTGCCTCTCCTTTTGGAAAGCTCTTTCTTTCTTCCTTTCCTGGAATTCTCCCTCTCTTTCTTCCTTCCATTCCTGTCCCTCCTTTCCTGGAATTCTCTCTCCTTCTGTTTCTGTCCCTCCCTTTCTTTTTGTTGGAATTCTAGCTCTAGTCTCTGCTGTTCCATCTGCATCTTGGCTAATGCTAGTCTGTTTGCTTCAGATTCTATGTCTGTCTCCGGTTCTTCAATTTCAATTTCAAAATGGTTGGTCACAAGTTTTAAGATTTCGGGTTTCCTAGCTTTTGGACAGATATTTATCTCTAAATGCCAAGCTATACTCCTTAACTCTTCAACAGATAGGGTTTTTAAACTGTCCCAAGTTACTTCACTCTGTTCTAGGAAGGTACTGGCCTCGAGTGTGAACATGTTTGGTACTCTAGCACTGAAAACACCAAGAAAACCTGTGTTGAAGTTTTTAAATTATTGCATTTGGTTTCCTGATTCCAGTTTCTTGTTTGTCTGTGGGTTTGATCATGGATGCAGAGCCCACAAATTTCTGTTACGATCAGGTGAGGAAGGGTTGAAGGATTCCCCTCTTTTCCCTCTCCTTGTTGGACTGTAACAGAGTTTGTTTCTTTTTGAAGAGGACATACTTGCCAATTCACTGAGTGTTTAACAATTTACGGCTGTGATCATAAAAGAAACAATCAGACAGGTTTTCTTGAGCTTAACAAAGAAAGAGCTTAGCTTTATTGTACTTAAACTGATGTAAGTAAAATAATAAAATACACTTTCTCACATACACACACACACACACACACAAACACACACAAATGCTCGAAGTTCACAGATACACAAATAGGTTACAGAGTGGGGAAGGATATATTAGCCAAAGTAGAGTCCAGAGAAATAAAAGAAGGATACAGTCTGTGGGGATTGGTTACTCAACTGGCTTCAGGCTGAATTCTGTGGTTGCGCGTTTTTCCTTTTGTGGTTCCAAGGCTTCCGATTTGAAGATGTGGATGGCTGATTCAGTGGTTCTCCTGGAGATAGAAGTGTAACTGATTTCCTTCAAGGAGTCTCTGCCTGGAATTTTACGTTGGGCGGGAGGCCCCACCCAATGGACAAAAAGTCGGTGGCGGGCCCGCCTCCCCCAGGCCTGGGAGCCATGCTATGATTTTACATGGCCAAGGCCCTTAATTGGCCTCAGGCAGGACTTCCACCCTCCACCTAAAGTGGTGGCCACTGCTGGGACTGCAGCCAGAGAATGGAGCAAGAGGGATGCCGGCCCCCTGGAAAAAAGGTATGTTTGTGAGGCCTTGCCAGTGACAATTGGCCAGGCCCCAGCAAGGTAAGGGGGGTCGGGTGGGACCAGGGAGGATATGTATTTCTGTGGGGCGTTGGGCCATGTGGGGGACCTCCATGGGGCACAGTGTGCCCGATCAGGAGACGCCACCCCACCCCCCCAGCCCGCAAGGAGGCTGCCAGGTTTTACTGGGTGGCCTCCTGGGGGGCCTGAGCTACCCGCCCACTGCTGGTTACACACCAGTGGGAGGAGTCCCTTAAGTGGCAGCTAATTGGCCACTTAAGGGTCTTAATTGGTCTGAGGTGGGTGGGCCATTTCACGCTGCTGCTGCCCTTCATAAAATTGCAGTGCGGGTGGGAAGGTGACCAGAATGGCCCCACCCACCTCCCACTCCATTTTACAACCCGTCTGCCCCGCCTCCAGCCCGCTCTGTGTAGGGGTGGCAGGCATAAAATTGCAGACACTGTCTGCAGCAGGTGCATCCCTGGGTGGTCATGGTCAGCAAACAGGGTTTGAAGCTTGCAGGCGGATTAGAGAGAGGAAGGAGGGAGGGACCCCACTCGGGTCTTCTCTTATCATCTTTTGCAGAGAAAACAGAAGCTTAAGCAGACAAAGGGTGGGCCTGTCACATGACCATCACCCAGTGATTCAAGCATAGTTGCGACCAGTGTATTCCCTTTTGCAACTTAATTAGTCCATGTCTAGGAATCCCCTTCTCACAGCTAGGGTCCCATTTTTCAAGTGATTAGGTTAGGAGTGATTCATCTCTATCTCAGGTAATGGCCTTGACACCTTATACCTTGCTAATATGAACCACATATGAACTAGGAGCAGGAGTAGGCTATTTGGCCCCTTGAGCCTGCTCTGCCATTCTATAAGATCGTGGCTGATCTGTTTGTGGACTCAACTCCACTTCCCTGCCTACCCCTGATACCCTTTGACTCACTTATTGTCAAGAATCTGTCTACCTCTGCCTTAAAAACATTCAATGATCCTATCTCCACCGTTCCCTGTGAAAGAGAGTTCCACAGACTCTTGACCCTCTGAGAGAAAAAAATTTCTCCTCATCTATATCTTAAATGGGAGGCCCCTTATTTTTAAACTGTGGTCCCTAGTTTTAGTCTTTCCCACAAGGGGAAACATCCTTTCAACATCCACCCTGTCAAGTCCCCTCAGGATCTTATATGTTTCAATAAGATCACCTCTCATCCTTCTAAACTCCAATGGATACAGACCCAACCTGCCCAATCTTTCCTCATAAGATAACCCTCTCATCCCAGGAATCAGTTGAGTGAACCTTCTCTGAACTGCTTCCAATGCAATTATATCCTTTCTTAAGTAAGAAGAACCAAAACTGTACACAATACTCGAGATGTGGTCTCAACAATGCCCTGTACAACTGTAGCAAAACGTCTCTACTTTTATATTCCACTCCCCTTGTAATAAATGACAACATTGCATTTGCCTTCTTAATCACTTGCTGTACCTGCATTCTGACATTTTGTGCTTCGTGTACAAGGACACCCAGATCCCTCTGCATCTCATAGTTTTGCAATCTCTCTCCATTTAAATAATGGGCTGAATTTTACAGACCCCCCCCAACATCGGGGATCATGGTGGGGGGGTGGGGGGGTGGTTTGCAGAAAATGCCTCCGGCAGAGGCCCGGCACGGGCCTCGACACCGGGACAGCCCAGCCTGATATTTCTGGCAGCGGCGAGGCCTTGTGGCAGCTCCCCCACCGCTCGGCGACGCGAGCCCCATTTCAATATGTTAATTAATTACAGTGAAGGAATTAATCACCATTGCACTCATGCTGTCCGTCCCAGAGTGATGCTCGTGCCAGTTGCTGGCACTCCCATGCCTTCGGATCCCTGTCCGGGGAACTGAAGTGTAACACTGGTGGGGAGAGGGGAGCAGGTAAGTTTTTCAGTGCAGGAGGGGAATAGAGTCAAACTAATATCATTGACTTAGGAGATGGTGGGAAGGGTTAGAGTTTAAAGTTTTTGGACTTGGGGGGCGGGTGGAAGAAGGTCAGGTGGACAAGGGAATTGTTTTGAGGGGGAGAGGGCAAGCAGTTGATTATATGGTAATTGGGGGATGGGAGAGGGGCAACTTAAATGTTTTAAACATTTTTCATAACATCTTTCTTTAAAAATTTAAATTGAGTGGAAGGGCTCGAAGCCCTTTGAAAATGGTGTCAGCACCTGTGAAAAGGGGGAAAGCATGAACCTGCTCAGTAGTCTTGAGGCTTCAGAGTTTTCAGTCATTTGAAAACATCGCCAATAAATTGTCAAAGATGACCACAGCACTCTAGTAATTGGTAACCTTAGAAAATATACTAGATGGCATTAACTCCTTATTAATTCCTTCACCTCTTGTCTTTGGTCAAGATTATAACAGCTGTATTCAAGTTGCTATTGGACAATATCTGTGCTTGGACAGAAGTTTCTATTAGTCGTACATTAGATTTAATATTGCTCTTTTTAGAATTCTGAGAAGAGTGAAAGGCACTTGAAATAGATATGACAGTTAAAACAATTTGACTAAAAGTATAAAATGCTTCTATATGGAATTAAAATGATAGAACCCTGAAGTGAGTCATAATTTATGAGTCACATTTTAAGCATTGTTTTGTCAATGTGTTTTATTGAATGATAATTTTCTTTGGTCCACTGACTGGAGATCTGAACTTATATTTTTTTTTAAAAAGACATTTTAAAAAGACAAGCTGGCAGCAAAGTCATCCTTTCAGCTTAAGATGATCACCTACTTTGCAATACGGTGCTACATTGCAAAGGACCGTGAGGAGGGAGACAAAATGTCTCTGCTTTTCCCAGCAAGAACCAAGACCCAGGAAGTTTAAAGGAACTGTTTGTTCTCTTTCTTTCAGCAAGAAGAAGAAATACTGCTAAATGCCATGTTTGAATCACTGAATGACTATCATGTGACAAGCCCCTCCCCATCTGTAGTTTTAAACTGGTGTTTTCCCTGCAGCAGAGGGGAAACAACTGGAGTCTGACATGTGCAGACCCTAAATGGGGGTCCCTCTCTCTCTCTAGTCCAGCTTGAAAGCTTTCAAATCTTGCCAGTTGACTGACCACCTTTGCATACTGCGGCTACAATCAGAAACCCCGTTGGAGGAAATCATCCACATTGCTGTCTCTAAAGAGACTCACCAAACCAGTCATCTACCTCTTTAAACTAAAAGCCTCAGGACCACTGAATTCAGCTAGATGCCAGCCAAATCACCAAACTCCACAGACAGTATACTTTTTATGGATTTTAACTCAACCAATCTACCTTTCCACACTCTGTAACCTATTTGTGTGTGTGTGTAAACCTCCAGAATGTGTGTGAGTGAAAGTTGGCACGCTATTTATTATTTTTATCAGTTCAGTTTAGGTACAATAAAGTTAACCTCTTTGTTAACTCAAGAAAACTTTTCCGATTGGTTCTTGTTATAATCATAGCAAGTAAGTAATCAAACACCTACTGAATTGGGCAGTACATCAACTTAAAGAAAGACTTAAACCTGTTGTGGTCAAACAGGGAGAGGGAAAAGACGGAAGCCCTTCGACCTCTCCTCACTTGACCATAACACTTTTCTCTAATCCAAAGCCTTAATAACAACAATGGACACATTCGCAAGAGATACTCCTAATGTATGATAACTGAGGTCTCCAATGTGAATGTCTCTGATGTTGCCACATGTTCAATACTGACAGCAGACCAGATGACTTATGCTCTGTGACCTCACTCATGTGGGATATAGTAGCAAATATCTGGGAGTTAGGACTTATCCACAGTATCCTGACCACCTTCCAATATCATATCAATAAGAAGGGAAAGAAAGCCAGAACCTGCCTATATATTATGGTTTATCTTGCTCTTTGCAGCCAGCAATCATTTTATAAAGTCCTGACACTGCTACAAACTGTTGTTGAAGCTGAATCCATAAGTTGTTTGAAAAGGGACTTAGATAGTTTCTTGACAAAATGGACCACTAAATGTTTTGGGAAACAAGTATGAAAATAGGCTAAGGTGAGGTGCTCATGTAGTGAAAAAACACGAGTATAGACTTAATAGGCTCAATGCCCTGTTTCTGTGCTATAACAGTTCATGAGACTGTGCTTATTTATATTGCAATGCACAAATACAAACAACTTCTTATAATAAAGAATTAAACACAATCTCCTGTTAAAGTTTAAGATATATTTTCTGCCTGCAAATTCAGATACTATAGAAGTAATGAAAAGGGTTGATGAAGATAATGCAATTGGTGTTATATTTATGGACTTTCAAAAGGCGCTTGATAAAATGCCAGGTAATATTGTTAGCAAAATTGAAGTCCATCAGATTAAAGGGACAGTGGCAGTGTGAATATGAACAGAGAGCAGAGAGTAATGGTGAACAGACTGCAGGGAAGTATACAGTGGTGTTCCACAGGGGTTGGAACTAGGATCACTGCTGTTTTTGATATAAATAAACTGGACTTGGATATACAGGGCATAATTTCAAAGTTTGCAGATGACACAAAACTCGCAAATGTAGGAAGCAATGAAGAGTATAATAACAGACTTCAGGAAGAAATAGTGAAATGGCCAGACAGATGGTAGTGAAGTGATACATTTTGGTAGGAAGAATTTCTTCTTCTCTGGCCTCCTTGTCTCGGGAGACAATGGGTAAGCGCCTGGAGGTGGTCAGTGGTTTGTGGAGCAGCGCCTGGAGTGGCTATAAAGGCCAATACTAGAGTGACAGACTCTTCAACAGGTGCTGCAGATAAAATTGGTTGTCAGGGCTGTTTCACAGTTGGCTCTCCCCTTGCGCTTCTGATTTTTTTTTCCTGCCAACTGCTAGGTCTCTTCGACTCGCCACACTTTAGCCCCGCCTTTATGGCTGCCTGCCAGCTCTGGCGATCGCTGGCAACTGACTCCCACGACTTGTGATCAATGTCACATGACTTCATGTCGCGTTTGCAGACGTCTTTAAAGCGGAGACATGGATGGCCGGTGGGTCTGATACCAGTGGCGAGCTCGCTGTACAATGTGTCTTTGGTGATCCTGCCATTTTCCATGCGGTTCACATGGCCAAGGAAGAAAAAGGAGAAGCAATGTAAACTAAATAATACAATTTTAAAGCATGCAAGAATAGAGAGGTCTTAGGGTGTAAATCTTTGAAGGTGGCAGGACAAGTTGAGAAGACTATTAAAGAAGCATATGGAGTCCTTGGCTTTATTAATAGATGAACAGAGTGCAAAAGTAAGGAAGTTGTGCTAAACCTTTATAAATCCCTGGTTAGGCCTCAGCTGGAGTATTCTATTGAATTCTGGGCATCCCACCCTAGGAATGATGTCAAAGCCTTAGAAAGATACAGAAGAGGTTTACTAGAATGGTATCAGGGATAAAGGACTTCAGTTATGTGGAGAGACTACAGAAACTAATGTTGTTTCTCCTTCGAACAGAGAAGGTTAAGGGTAGATTTAATTGAGATGTTCAAAGTCATGAACTGTTTCGCTAGAGTAAATAAGGATAAACTGTTTTCAGTGGCAGAAGGGTCAGTAACCAGAGGACACAGATTTGATATAATTGGTAAAAGAACCAGAGGCAGCATGAGGAAAAAAATTAACATAGTGGGTTGAATTTTACCAGCCCGCTGACATCATGAATAGTGGCTGGTGGGGCCAGAAAATCCTTCTGGGAGAGGCCCGCCATGACCCCCGGCGCCGGGAAGGCTCTATCGCATTTTGCTGCAGCTCGGCAGCAGAGCCTTAATCTCAATATGCTAACGTCATTACAATAAATGAACAATCACCTACCTGTAGGGATGGCTGGCCAATGCCGATATTCCAGCCGGTTGCCAGATGTCCCACACTGTCGGATCTCCATTCCGAGATCCGAGGCATGACACTGGTTGGTGGCGGGGGTGGGGGGGGGAAGAGTGAAATACTCAGTGTGGGGTGGGGGTTTGTTGTGGGGAGAACTATTGTTATTGGTTGTGGGGATGATGCGAAGGGGTTGAAGGTCAAAGGTGCTGGAGTCGGGTGTGGGGGGAAGTTCAGAATATCAAAAGGTGATTTTTGGGGGGATATGTCAAGTTATTAAATGAAGACTTAGTGAGGGGTGGTGGGAGAGGGATATCAAAGTAAAAGTAAAATTATTCTGCAGTTTAAAAAAAAATGGGACCATTACAAATTCGAATGACACTGAAGGGCCTGAAGCCCTTTAAAAATTGCGCTGGTGCCTGTACAGGGGGGCTGGACACCATTGCCTGGGACGGAGTGACATCCCCCTTTATGTCATCGGGGGCAGCCATTCCGCCTCCTCCATTTAAATGAGTCCCGCGTGAAATATCACGGGGGCTCAGCAGCTCACAGGTTGCACGTGCGCCGTGCCTTCTTTCAACGGTGGCAAGCTATAAAATTCAGCCCAGTAAGTTGTTATGATCTGGAATGCACTGCCTGAAAGGGTGGTGAAAGGGGATTCAATAATAACTTTCAAAAGGGAATTGGATAAATACTTGAAAGGGAAAATGTTTGCAGGGTTTTGGAGACAGAGCCGGGGCAGGGGACTAATTAGATATCCCTTTGCAGGAGCCGGTACAGACATGATGGGCTGAACGACCTCCTTCTTTGTTGTATCATTCTATGATTCTATAAGAGCAATCAAGATTATGATGCTATTTATTGCATCCTTTGTTGATCAAGCATTTTTTGGCCCTCTTTTGTAAGCAGTGCTATTATACTGCTTAAAGAAAAATGTTTTAAAATTTAATGTGTTATTTAATGACTAGAAAACTCTTAGTTTCACCAAAACAGGGAGTTCTCCGTACATTCTAGATAGTCACCATTTTTTTTGCTACTTATTGACGGAGTTACCTTCATTTCCAAAGTTCAATTGTCTCATTCCCACTTTTACAGAGTTATTTTTGAATAACTTCAACTTTCTTCCCATTAACTATCTTAAATTACATGTGGGAGTAGAGTTGACAGCAACATGCATCCGAACTTACAAGATTCGGAAAAGCTGATGAATAGCTTCAAAAAAAAAGCTGACAACTCAAAACCCAATGTACCACAGAAACGCAGCACTGAACAAGGCCTAATACCAAGGCAACTGAATAAATTAAATTCTTTGTTATTGCATTGGGTTTCAGGATTTTCATTAACATTGTGGGATCACATTCTGCAATTCAATATTTCTTTCTGTGAATACTAAAAAGCAATCTCTTCACATATGACATACAGAAGGAAGCATTCAGTATACATGAACATAGTAAACATAGGGCATGAACTTATCATGACTTAAACTGTAGTTATACCCACATTCTATCAGTTGTATTATAGGCAGAAACTGAAGTCCACTGAATTGTAATTTTTAAACAGTAGTGCATTTAGAAATTTTGAAAGGGAGATTTGAGCTCTGATAATCTAAAATTTAATTCCGAAGGTGAATCTGGCAGATACCCCCTAGAGAATTTCGATTTTTGATATTTTTTGAAGTGTGCTGTGATTTAGCTGGACTATTGGAGAATGTTACACTTCAGTTATCTTTTAATAATCAAGCAACGCAGGAATTTAGGACATAATCTTGGTGGGGCCAGTGAGCATGTGGATATCCAAGCCTGCACCACTTCCAGCAGTACACAGGTGCATGTGAGTTTCTACCTATCAATTCTTAGAGCTAAAATAACGTACAGAAATAATTTGCCTTACTTTCAAAAATGTGTGCAGTATAAGGGTCTGCGAGGATTAATATTGAGAAAGTGTAAAGAATACCACAAACAGGACTGTCCTGGTAGGCCCATAATTTCAGTCTGTTCCTGTTCCATGGAACTGATTTCTTCCTATTGGCATAAGTGTTTTTAAAAAAAAAACTAAGAGGTCTGTGTGCCTTTAAGACCTATTGTTATTTTTCTGTGAACAGTGACTGCAGAGACTTGTGGTATTTGAAGTCCAGACTGCAGGGAAATTTGTATCCAAGCAACCTGATGGTTTTACGATTGTCTTGTGACTCTTATTGTTTGTAAAAAAAAAAGGCTTTCAGTTTCAGTTCTCCAGAGGGAAACAAAACAGCTAGCAATGGCTGGAGCTGTGCTTTTCTGATAGACCAGAGGAAAGGGCCTATTCTCTCTGAAAATAAGCTCTGCCTTTCAAGGGAAAAAGTGCTACATTTGGGGTGAGGTTTTGACCTGCCTGAAGAGAGAGAAGGAGACCCAGATAAAAGAGGAATTGCTATACTCTGTGGAGAAACACTGCATTGGAGAAAGGAAGCCTGTATTTTGGGTGTGGCAAGTTGCTGTTACCTACAGTTGAGTACCCTTGCCTCAAGAGTGAGTTCTACAGTTGCTGTACTCTGTGGAGAAGGCTGTTTGCTGAGAGTAAGTCCTGTTGACTTCTGTGCTTTGGAAGTTCCTGAGCTGTCAAGAAAGTTTCTACTGTTAGACTGCTACTTTAAAATTTCAATACACCTTTTGCTACAGCCTGTTGCTGAAAGATCTGTGTGATGCCTGCTGCAGTTGAACTGCCTTGAACCCACCATAGACTGTTCATTAATTTCACCTGGAGAGACATTGAGTGGCATCTCACTATCTGACTCTGGGACACCTCATCAATCCAGGAAAATAGTACCAAATGTTATAACCCAGTTATTTGATTATCCATAAGAAACTGCTTTAAATCAATATAACCATTTTCCCCGGGTAACTATTGGTAATTGAATGTATGTGTGTGCATGAAGGTTAGGAAGATTAAGGAGTTATAAAATCTTTTCATAAATATAGATTCATCTCATTATCATTTAAACTTGGTTTATTAATAAATAGTTAATTTTGGTTGTTGTTTAAGAAACCTGGTTTGGCGTGTTTTCATTCTCGGGATAAATAAAGTGATTAATTTGGCTATTTTTTCAGTAGGTGGGAAACTTTAATATGCTATGACCTATGGAGTAGTGGGACTGAATTAACAGTGCATTACTCCTACCTTGGTTGTAACACAATCTTGACTCTGTTTTTTCCCCCCTGGTCCAGTCTCTTCCCACCTACATCCGTGATTCTTCTGACGCCCTATGTCATTTTGACAATTTTCAGTTTTCTGGCCCTAACTGCCTCCTCTTCACTTTGGACGTCCAATCTCTCTACACCTCCATCCCCCACCAGGATGGGCTGATGAGTCTCGCTCTTCCTTGAACAGAGGCCCAACCAGTCCACATCCACATCCGCTATCCTCTGCCTGCCTGAACTGGTTCTCGCTTTGTTAATTATAACAATTTAGTAAGGATTTAATAAGTATTTATTTTAATTTATTAAATAGTTCCAGAAATGTCAGTTAGAGGGGTGAAGTGCTTCACCTGTGAGATGTGGGAGGTCCGTGACGCTTCCAGCATTCCGGACGACTACATCTGCAGGAAGTGTACCCAGTTGCAGCTCCTCACAGACCGTATGGACCGGTTGGAGCAGCAACTGGATGCATTTAGGAGCATGCACGTGGCAGAAAGTGTCATAGACAGGAGTTTTAGAGAAGTGGTTACACCCAAGGTGCAGGCAGATAGATGGGTGACTGCTAGAAGGGGCAGGCAGTCAGTGCAGGAATCCCCTGTGGCTATCCCCCTCTCTAACAAGTATACCGTTTTGGATATTTTGGCGGGGGGATGGCCTATCAGGGGAAAACAGCAGCAGCCAGAGCAGTGACACCACGGCTGGCACTGTTGTTCAGCAGGGAGGGACAAAGCGCAGAAGAGCAATAGTTATAGGAGACTCTATACTCAGGGGCACAGATAGGCGCTTCTGTGGACGTGAAAGAGACTCCAGGATGGTATGTTGCCTCCCTGGTGCCAGGGTCAAGGATGTCTCTGAACGGACAGGGAGCATTCTGAAGGGGGAGGGTGAACAGCCAGAGGTTGTGGTCCACATCGGTACCAACGACATAGGCAGGAAGAGTGATGAGGTCCTGCAGGGGGAGGTTAGGGAGTTAAGTAGAAAGTTAAAAGACAGGACCTCTAGGGTTGTAATCTCGGGATTACTCCCTGTGCCACGTGCCAGTGAGGCTAGAAATAGGAAGATAGTGCAGCTAAACACGTGGCTGAACAGCTGGTGGAGAAGGGAGGGTTTCAGATATCTGGACCATTGGGATCTCTTCAGGGACAGATGGGACTTGTACAAGAGGGACGAGTTGCATCTAAACTGGAGGGGCACAAATAGCCTGGCTGCGAGGTTTGCTAGCATCACTCAGGAGGGTTTAAACTAATGTGGCAGGGGGGTGGGAACCAGAGCAGTAGGTCAGCAAGTGAAATAAATGAGGGGGAACTAGTAAATAAGGCCAGTAAGACTAAGAGGAAGAGCAGGCAAGGAGATGTTGCGGAGCACAGCGGGACTGGTGGTCTGAAGTGCATTTGTTTCAATGCGAGAAGTATAACAGGTAAGGCAGATGAACTTAGAGCTTGGAACTATGATGTTGTTGCTATTACAGAGACTTGGTTGAGGGAAGGACAGGATTGGCAACTAAATGTTCCAGGCTTTAGAAGCTTCAGGCGGGATAGAGGGGGATGTAAAAGGGGTGGGGGAGTTGCATTACTGGTTAAGGAGAATATCACAGCTGTACTGCGGGAGGACACCTCAGAGGGGTCATGCAGCGAGGCAATTCGGGTGGAGCTCAGGAATAGGAAAGGTGCAGTCACGATGTTGGGGGTTTACTACAGGCCTCCCAACAGCCAGCGGGAGGCAGAGGAGCAGATATGTAGACAGATTTTGGAAAGATGTAAAGGTAACAGGGTTGTAGTGGTGGGTGATTTTAACTTCCCCTATATTGACTGGGACTCACGTAGTGCTAGGGGCTTCGATGGGGCAGAATTTGTAAGGAGCATCCAGGAGGGCTTCTAGAAACAATACGTAGATAGTCCAACTAGGGATGGGGCCGTACTGGACCTGGTATTGGGGAATGAGCCCGGCCAGGTGGTCGAAGTTTCAGTAGGGGAGCATTTCGGGAACAGTGACCATAATTCCATAAGCTTTAAGGTACTTGTGGATAAGGATAAGAGTAGTCCTCGGGTGAAGGTGCTAAATTGGGGGAAGGCTAATTATAACAATATTAGGCAGGAACTGAAGAATTTAGATTGGGGGCGGCTATTTGAGGGTAAATCAACATCGGACATGTGGGAGTCTTTCAAACGTCAGTTGATTAGAATCCAGGACCAGCATGTTCCTGTGAGGAAGAAGGATAAGTTTGGCAAGTTTCGGGAAGCTTGGATAACGCGGGATATTGTGAGCCTCGTCAAAAAGAAAAAGGAAGCATTTGTAAGGGCTGGAAGGCTAGGAACAGACGAATCCCTTGAGCAATATAAAGACAGTAGGAAGAAACTTAAGCAAGGAGTCAGGAGGGCTAAAAGGGATTATGAGAAGTCATTGGCAAACAGGATTAAGGAAAATCCCAAGGCTTTTTATACATATATAAAGAGCAAGAGGGTAACTAGGGAAAGGGTTGGCCCATTCAAGGACAGAGAAGGGAATCTATGTGTGGAGCCAGAGGAAATGGGCGAGGTACTGAATGAGTACTTTGCATCAGTATTCACCAAGGAGAAGGACTTGGTGGATGATGAGCCGAGGGAAGGGAGTGTAGATTGGCTCAGTCATTTCATTATCAAAAAGGAGGAGGTGTTGGGTGTCTTGCAAAGCATTAAGGTAGATAAGTCCCCAGGGCCTGATGGGATCTACCCCAGAATACTGAGGGAGGCAAGGGAAGAAATTGCTGGGGCCTTGACAGAAATCTGTGCATCCTCATTGGCTACAGGTGAGGTCCCAGAGGACTGGAGAATAGCCAATGTTGTTCCTTTGTTTAAGAAGGGTAGCAAGGATAATCCAGGAAATTATAGGCCCATGAGCCTTACGTCAGTGGTTGGGAAATTATGAGAGAGGATTCTTCGGGACAAGATTTACTCCTATTTGGAAACAAATGGACTTATTAGCGAGAGGCAGCATGGTTTTGTGAAGGGGAGGTTGTGTCTCACTAATTTGATTGAGTTTTTTGAGGAAGTGACGAAGATGATTGATGAAGGAAGGGCAGTGGATGTTATCTATATGGACTTCAGTAAAGCCTTTGACAAGGTCCCTCATGGCAGACTGGTACAAAAGGTGAAGTCACACGGGATCAGAGGGGAGCTGGCAAGATGGATACAGAACTGACTCGGTCATAGAAGACAGAGGTTAGCAGTGGAAGGGTGCTTTTCTGAATGGAGGGATGTGACTAGTGGTGTTCCGCAGGGATCAGTGCTGGGACCTTTGCTGTTTGTAGTATATATAAATGATTTGGAGGAAAATGTAGCTGGTCTGATTGGTAAGTTTGCGGACGACACAAAGGCTGGTGGAGTTGCGGATAGTGATGAGGATTGTCAGAGGATACAGCAGGATATAGATCGGTTGGAGACTTGGGCGGAGAAATGGCAGATGGAGTTTAATCCGGACAAATGTGAGGTAATGCATTTTGGAAGGTCTAATGCAGGTGGGAAGTATATAGTAAATGGCAGAACCCTTAGGAGTATTGACAAGCAGAGAGATCTGGGCGTACAGGTCCACAGGTCACTGAAAGTGGCAATGCAGGTGGATAAGGTAGTTAAGAAGGCATACGGCATGCATGCCTTCATCGGTCGGGCATAGAATATAAAAATTGGCAAGTCATGCTGCAGCTGTACAGAACTTTAGATCGGCCACACTTAGAATATTGTGTGCAATTCTGGTCGCCACACTACCAGAAGGACGTGGAGGCTTTGGAGAGGATACAGAAGAGGTTTACCAGGATGTTGCCTGGTCTGGAGGGCACTAGCTATGAGGAGAGGTTGGATAAACTCGGATTGTTTTCACTGGAACGACAGAGGTGGAGGGGCGACATGATAGAGGTTTACAAAGTTATAAGTGGCATGGATAGAGTGGATAGTCAGAAGCTTTTTCCCAGGGTGGAAGAGTCAGTTACTAGGGGACATAGGTTTAAGGTGAGAGGGGCAAAGTTTAAAGGGGATGTGCGAGGCAAGTTCTTTACACAGAGGGTGGTGAGTGCCTTGAACATGGTGCCAGGGGAGGTGGTGGAAGCAGGTACCATAGAGACGTTTAAGAGGCATCTTGACAAATACATGAATAGGATGGGAATAGAGGGATACGGTCCCCGGAAGTGCAGAAGGCTTTAGTTTATGCAGGCATCAAGATCGGCACAGGCTTGGAGGGCCGAATGGCCTGTTCCTGTGCTGTACTGTTCTTTGTTCTTTGTTCTTTGAACAACTTCTCCTTCAACTCCACTCACTTCCTCCAAATAAAAGGTGTTCCTATGGGTACCCACATGGGTCCCAGTTATGCCTGCCTTTTTGTGGGGTATGTCGAACATTCCTTGTTCCAGTTCTGCTCAGGCCCCCTCTCCCAACTCTTTATTTCCAGTACATTGATGACTGTATCGGTGCTGTTTCCTACTCCCGCCACGAACTAGAAAACTTCATCAACATTGTTTCCAATCTCCACCCTTCTCTCACCTTCACCTGGTCCATCTCTGTCACTTCCCTTCCCCTCCTCGTCTTCTCTTTCTCCATCTCTGGGGATAGGCTGTCCACTAATATTCATTATAAGCCCACCGACTCCCACAGCTACCCCGACTACACTTCCTCACACCCTGCCTCCTGTAAGGACTCCAATCCATTCTCCCAGTTTCTCTGTCTCTGATGCATATGTTCTGATGATGCTACATTAGCGCTTTTGATATGTCTTCCTTTTTCCTCAACCAAGAACACCACCCCACTGTGTGGTTGACAGGGCCCTCAACTGTGTCCGACCCATATCCCGAAATTCTGCCCTCAACCCTTCCCCTCCCTCCCAAAACCACAACAGGGTTCCGCTTGTCTTCACTTTCTACCTCACCAGCCTTCAAATCCAAAGGATCGTCCTCTACCATTTCTACCACCTCCAGCATGATGCAACTACCAAACCCATCTCCCCTCCCGCCCTTCTTCTGGCCTGCCGTGGGCAGAACAAAATACAGCCCCTGGAGTCATATGTAGGCCAGACCAGGCAAGGGCAGCCGATTTCCACCTTGAAGGGCATAAATGAAGCAGATGGGTTTTTACAACAACCCAATAGTTTTATGATCATTTCTCGTATTTTATTCCATATTTATTAGTTAATTGAATTTAAGTTTCCCCACTTGCTGTTGTGGGATTTGAACTCATATCTCCAGAACATTAACAGGCCTTCTGTGTTCCCTGCCACTTCATAGCTGGCGATACCATCATTCCCATTCTTTAACTAGGGATCCCTTTAGACATAGCATGTATCCAGGGCCAGAAAGTGTTTCTCACTGAAAGGCAAAGTCAGTCTGTATGTATTTTCTGACAACTTGGTGCAGACTGGGCCTCTTTCTTATTTGAGTCTGACTACTATTACAATGGGCCAAGTCCATTTCTCCTCTCAGCTCCTATTGCTAATTAGAGGGATTAGGAACTATAGCAAGGACAGCAAAGAAGATAACAATTTTGAAAATCTATTGCTTGTATTAACTGTCTCAGTCATCTCTTCTTTTACATTGTGTGAACATGGCTACTGTAGAGGTAAGTTACGCTTCTAGCATTATTTCATGATTTGTATGGGTATTTGTGCCTTTGTCAACCTTAAAATTTTTCTGGTACTATATTGCCATTCATGGGGTGGTTAAGGTGGGCATTGACTGCATGAACCGCCTTCCTCCAAACTAGTTGAACTACCTTTTTCTGGAGCTTGCTGTTGTTTGGTGCCAAAGTACCAAGGAGCTCACCTCTCCTTGCCCTATCACTGCCAATGTTATCTCTGCCAAAGCTTCTGAGAATCTTGGGGCTTTGGTCATGGCAAACACCCCCAGTGTTGCTCCTCCTGGCATTAATTCACTCATTGTTTCTCACATTGCCCTCTTCTGAGCTTCTGGACCAGTAAACAGAAGCTACCTCTTAACTGCTATAGTTAAACCATATTTCTTCCCCTCCAAGAAGCATTCAACCAATCAGGAGAAGAATTTACACTTTAAACTCTCTCTGCCCCCTGCCCTGCCCTGCCCATTCTCCACTTGAAGGAAATGCCATCACCGCTGATGAGATCATGTGAATGGGTAAAAGTTCAACTCCATCATGTTTCTGATGGGCCCTGGAGCATTCAGGTTCATGGCCTTAGAAACACAATGACATAGTGTCTGTTTGTCAGGCACCAAACGGCCGCTAAGTATCCAATATGGCAAGCAGGGGTGTGCATGCTCATTCCACAGAAGTAAGGTGCCATCCACCATTTTGGATCAGGCTTCTCCATTGGTGGCCATGGCATTAGGCAGAAGTATTTAAAATGATAAATAAAATATTCAAATTAGGGTCCTATGTTTGTTATAAGACCTTTTTCTGGTTATTCTAATTAGTGGTTATGTTACTGGCCTAGTAATCCAATAGGCGGGATTAACGATCTGGGGACATGAGTTCAAAACCCACCACAACAATTTGTGAATTGATTTCAGTTATTGAAATAAATCTGGAATAAAAAGGTATGGCTGAGTTTTCACCACAGAGCCGTTTTTTATTCGTTCATGGGATGTGGGCATCTTTGGCAAGGCCAGCATTTGTTGCTCATCCCTAATTGCCCTTGGCAATTGAGTGATTTGCTCAGCCATTTCAGAGGGCAGTTGAGAGTCAACCACATTGCTGTGGGTCTGGAGTCACATGTAGGCCAGACCAGGTAAGGACAGCAGATTTCCTTCCCTAAAGGGCATTAGAGAACCAGATGGGTTTTATGATAATTGATAGTTGCATGGCACCATTACTGAGACTAGCTTTCAATTTCAATTCCAGATTTTAATTTATTAGTTGAATTTATTAATTAATTGATTTTAAATTCCACCAGCTGCCATGGTGGGATTTGAACCCATGTCCCCAGGGCATTAGCCTGGGCCTCTGGATTACTAGTGTAGTGACATTACCACTATGCCACTGTCTCTCTCTGAACTGGCCTGATTTGGAGGGAGAGTGAGACTCCTGTTCGCCACCTCCCCAACCCTAAGGCTGCTCATTATTGCTTGTGCCGGGATCGGTGCCTCAAAATTGACACACTGCCCATTGCCGGTATTTTCAGGGCCCTCCCCCTTTCCATTCCTGTCTTTGGTGGGCGGGGAGGGGACGAAAATACAGCCCTTGGTATACGTAATAGTGACCAAGAAGCTATCAGATTGTTGTAAAAACCCAACTTGTTCACTAGTGTCCTTTTAGGGAAGGAAATTTGCTGTCCTTATTCAGCCTGGCCGATATGGTCTGGCTCCAGACCCATATCAATGGAAGAATGTGTATTTGTCAATGCGCTGACGAGTTTGAGTGGAACTCAACTGCCCTTAACTGCCCTGTGAAATGGCCTAGCACGTGACTGAGGCAGATCACCACCACCTTCTCAAGGGCAATTAGGAATGGGCAATAAATGCTGGCCTTTCCTCTTACATCATTTGAATGAATAAATGAAAAAAAAAGCTCACCCAGAAACTTTTGGTGCTAACTGGCAGGAAGGGTGCTTCAGCAACACTATTTAAAGGGCTCATCTTCTACTTTCAGGTTAGTTGCTGATTTATCATTTTAAGGTGCTGGTTAACTTCTCTGCAATTTTTGGCTTGGTTTCTGACTGAAAACTTAAGTCTGACTGTTGAAAAAACTGTGACTGCCTTCTAAACTGTTGGGTCTGCAGTTTCCTCCGTGTCTGCACTCAAAATTGCGCTGGTTTTGCAAAGTGAATTTTTTGCTCAAGTTTCCACTCAAACTCGTTAGCACATTGACAAACACACATTCTTCCATGAACCAGCACAATCAGCTAGTGTTTTAGAACTTTGAAAAAAATTGCATTCAATGTTCCTTGATATATTTAAGAATGTTAACTTGGTACAGCTTTATTCATCCAGCCGGAAATGGGTTTGCTGCAAAAAATAAGTGCCTATTTCACCACGTGTGAGTAACCAGGTTTTAAATAATTGAAATTGACTTTTAAAAAAAAATAACCATTTACTAATTATATTGGTGTACAGTAGGCAGTAAATTAGAAAAAAAGTTTTAAAAAATGTACTTGTTAGCCCCTGTGCCTAAAAGATAACTTAAGTTGAAGAGCTTCCTCGAAGGCCCGCAAGAGGGCACAATTAGCAGAAATGCACGATAGTGATTAATTAGATCTAAGGGTATGGCCAGCATTGTGGGTGGGGCTGGCTTCTAGTGCAATGATTTGGATAATTTGGAGCAAAAAAAAGTGCATTTCCTGCCTGGTATGATTAAATGAAATAGAACTTAAATTTTAAGACTCAAAGAAGAAATATATTCGA
This sequence comes from Heterodontus francisci, assembly GCF_036365525.1. NCBI lineage: Eukaryota > Metazoa > Chordata > Chondrichthyes > Heterodontiformes > Heterodontidae > Heterodontus > Heterodontus francisci. The sequence continues at coordinate 42,569,944 of NC_090387.1, forward strand.
TGGCCTCAGCATTTCCTTTGGTCCCGATTGTATACACTGATTTCCACTAATATACGCTAATTTTCAAATTGCATCTAAGAATGAAACTCCAGGCCTCATTCTGCAGTTATAGTTTCTTTGGTAGGGCTACCTTTGGGACTGGAGGAGGAGTTGGAACAGCAAGGGAGGCAGGAGAGAGCAGCAGCAGCTCACAAAGAGAGAGGGGAGGCCTCTACACAGGAAGATATACCCACAGTGGGTCTGCAGGGAATATTTCTCCTACCTGAACTCCACTGAGAAGCAATGACTCAGGTGCTACTGCTTCACAAAGCAGTCTATCACCAAGCTATGTCAGCTGCTGCAGCCACCACACACATACCGGGCATGGACAGTATAGCCTGTGGCTGTCAAGATCACCATGGCCCTTAACTTTTGTGCAACAGGTTTTCCTCTGGTTGCAGCAGATGACATCAGCAATATCTCACTGTTCACAGTCCAAGTCCACCACTCTTATCAGGGAGGTCACCAACACTCTCCACACCAAAAGAAGCAATTACATCTGGACAGTTACCAAGGTGCTGTAGACTACATCTACATTACCTTTCATGCTCCCAATCATCAGCCTGGCACCTTGTCAACATTCAGCTGGTGTGTGACCACATGCAGCACTACTTTGTGCCTGGTTTCTTGACAGCAGTCATTACTCATTCATTATGCACCAGTCCTCTGTGCTGCCTTTATTCCAGCCAAGCCATCAGGTCACATGCTGGCTACTGTGGACAAGAGCTATCCCCTTGAGGCATGGCTCATGACTCTCATCAGGAACCATGGTGCAGATGCAGAGCTGGCCTGCAATAAGAGCCATGCTGTCACCAGGAATATCATTTAACAGGCCCATTCTGGAGGAGCTTTGCAGTACAACCCTGAGAGGAATCCAGATTTGCTGTCATCTGCTGCATGCTCTGTAACTTCGCCATTTTGAGGAACCAGCCTCAGCAGCAAAAAATGCAGCAGGAGGAGGAGCAAGGGGAGATGATTGAGGAGGAGAAGGAAAAGGAGGAGCACGAGCAGCATTGGCCACCAGTAACTTTAGAGCTAATTCAAGAACACTGCATGTGATCCATTCCTCCCATCCGCAATACACCAACAGTTCCGCATTGTTTAATACCACCCATCCTTACCCTCACTGCCCTCCTTCAGTCTCTCACGTCATAAATAGAAGCACCAGCACCAAATTCATACCCCAAAATAATATATCTAACAACTCAATTCCATCAGTATCAAATATTCAAGACTAATAATTAAGAATTACCCTTGTGTCTGTCTTGTGTACTTGTTTACCTGTCCCAGTGCTCCTACGAGGTGTATCCATGGTGGTTGCTGAACTGTGTGATTGATCTGGGTTTGGTTGTATTAGTCTGTCCATTGATCTGTGTTCACTGTGCGTGATTGCTTAAGCCTATGGGTGAAGCTGAAGAGTTGAAACTGAAACTAAAAAGAGGCAGAGCTAAAATGTTCTACTGAACACAGACTGTTCTGAGAAGACATTGTGCTGAGATCTTGAAAGAGCTGAGATACTTTAAAGTGTTGTATTAAATCACCAACTTGTTTATTTACAAAGTGTGATAGCTGTATTGCTCTGAGATATATCATATATATATATATTAATATATCCAGCAACCCGGCATAAACATAAGTTACCATTTGGGAGGTGGAGGTTTGCTGAGCTTCCATTGAGGTAACATCAGACTGCCATGGTGAGCCACCCTGAGCAGCTTTGGGCCTCAAGTGCCTGGCTGCAGATGGGAGCTGATCTTTATGCTGGTTCTTGGGAGGGATGAAGCAAATGCTGGTAATTTTTCAGAAAGATTGTCCTCCAGTGAGTGATGTTCTACAGGCTTCAGGAGCATCCTAGTGTGAGCCTGGGCAGCTTAGACCAGCTGATTGTGTGGTATTTATAAGGGTACTGGCGGAACAGGTGGCGAAGGAGCAAGCATGCTGTCATCCTGAGAAGGGACAGCAGGTGCCTCTCCCATGGAGCCAAGGCCGCTCTCTTGGGATTGCGCCTCATCACTCCTAAGGCTTTGTGTGAAACCAGCATGGAGGAGTGATGCGTTGCTCTAGAAGCTCAGGTTGGCACTGGCCCCCCAAAGCCAAGATAGCTTCCAGGGGAGAGTGTGAGCTGGTATGAAGGCTATCAAAGCTGTCTGCAAAGGCTCCATCATGGTGGATCTAGAAAAGGGGAAAGGTCAAAGGTCAGTATGGCATGGAGAGGCTAGCCAGTAGCAAATGATTGACTGCACTATACAGCTCCAGTCTGCTCCACTGCCTGAATGTGTGATTGCTTGAGGGAAAGTACAAATAGGCAGACACCCTGCTGACCATGCCCACCAGCCTCACAGTCACCAACACTCCTTACTCTGCTTACCTCCCAAGATGCCCATGACTTCCTCCTCCACCTAGGTGAGAACCAGGATACAGCTTGGTCCACCTCAGTTCTGGTCCTCTCACTGTTTTTGTAAGCCAACTTCCCCTGCACAAAAAAAATCGTTATTGTAAAGGGCTGTGCAGTTGTGCAAGACAACAACTTACATTTATATATCGCCTTTAACATAGTAAAATGTCAGCAATGGTGAAGTGATTAAAAGCAGGGATGCGCAAGAGGCCAGACTTGGAGGAGTGCAGAGAAGGGTTGTAGGGCTGGAGGAGGTTACAGACAGCTTCATATAATGTGAATGCTGAGAAGGAGGAGTGGCAATTGTGAGCAGGATAAGGAAGTGGGCATGTACCAGAAAGTGACTCCAATGCAAAGTGTGAGAGCAGTCAGCAGAGTAATGAAGTGCTTAGCAGTTGCTAGCTGGTGACAGCAGAATGCTGTTAGTGCCTATTGTGAGGGCAACAGCAATGGATGAATGTTTGATTGGAATGGGGACATTTGGTACAGTGTAATCTTGTGATAGATGGAGAAGCTCATGGTGCAAATAAAAGTGTTTAGAATTCTGGAGGTGGGAGATTGCTGTGGCCAGGTGTAATGCCAGAGAAATAGTGAAAGAAGGACCCTTGCTCACTCTTGTTGTCCAGGTCAGGCCGATGAAGCACTTCTGGTAATGAACCCACATGCTGAAGGCGATGATGTGGGCATTGACATTGTCTGCGCCCTCTGGCCCAGGCTTGCTGCAGCATCTGTTTGGGCACTTCCTGCTATCTGAAGGGAATATGACCTCTCTACATTCCCTCACCTGCTCCACTGGCCCCTCTACCTCTGTATCCAAAAGCCAGGAGCTCTTGACAGATGTGCAAAAACCTCGCAGCATTGATTTGAACTGAGTTGAATGACACCTTCTTTGAAGAGATGCTTTTGTACTTTGAAAGGCAGCAGGCCCACCAGAAATCCCTTCCTCCCTGAGATCGGTAGGATGAAAACTGGATTTGTTCTACAGTGGGTGAACAATCCCCTCTGCCAGGCGATGAAGATGAGAAATTACCCCAGTGGATCTGAACACTGATAAAAATACTATGTACTAAAGCAGCACTCCTTCAAAAATGTAGGCATGATAATTATCTTAAAATCTTAATTACTTTGGTTAAATTGTGAATTATAAATTTAAATCTGAAATAATAAGACAGCAGAGAGAAAGGTCTAAGCCTATTCATTTTATGCAATTGGTAACCAGTCCTTAAATGTTTTATCACATCAAAACATTTATACTGTTAAAACCATTTAAATGTCAAATATTCCATTTCCCAGGAAGTATAAGGTATAAAATTTTCAGTACGAGTACAAAAATATTTCAAGTTAAGCAGCCACTTGTGAACACCTGTCAAGCCGCAGTACTCTTATGTGTGTCCTTCATATCCTACAATGGTACTTACAGACAAAATGAATGTAGTAGATGTAGACAAAATGATGCTGTAACACACTTAAAGAAAGCTTTTATACCAGTGGCAATTCCCTCAGTATAACAGTAACACTGCAGGCATAAAATGAGTGAGTTGTAGTCTCCAACGTTTCCAAACCTCGGGTAGTGACATTCAGAGTTGGGAGATAAAGACAGCTTGATCGCTTCAGAGAAATGCCTTATGATATGTGCTGATATAATTACCTAGTCTTTATTGGCAATTTACTTTCTGCTTTTAGGGACATTTTAGAGCAAATGTAGTTTTCTTCCTTCAAAGAAACGTAGTGGTATTTCTTTTTTCCCTTGGGTTAAGGAAAAAATTGAGTTGCAGGATCATTAGATATGTGACATTGTTATAATATGCCTTATGTCATTGAAAACTTAGCATTCCATATTACTAAATGGAGACAGTCTTTCGACTGACTTTAGTATTTAGAAATGCTCACATTAATAGATCATGTTTATTTGATATTCATTGTAATAGTGTTACAGTATGCATTTCTCATTTTGGTTAAAATCTTTTAAGTGCTATGTCAGAATCCTCAAAATGACTGGCTGTCTTTAGAACAGGAATCATCAGCAGATCTGGAAATATCTTCATTTCACTGCAGCTAGCGTATGTCTAAGGCTGTGCACCGCAGCGAGTGTCTGTGTGTCTTACTGAGGCAGTCTCACCCACCAGGTAGTCATCAGTGGTATTGTTACAACACTGAAAACTGCAAAGAGCTGATTTGACAGAGATTATGCACCACATTAGAGACCAGGTCCTGTCGAGCCTGTTCCGAGGCTGGTGGACTACGACCCTTCATTGCATCTCAATTCCATCAACTGGCTGCAATTTCTCAACCTTTGACAATTTATTATTTGAAATTCTGTTTGGGAAGTTTTTTTTTACAATTGTATGATCTTCAATTGTAGTGGTTTTTAACGAAAAGTGCCTGCTGAATCTTTGTTAAATAAACATTTGGATATGGTGGCACAATTCTTGTTGAGTGTGTCGAGGCTGAGAATATGCCAATATTGGAGCAGCATAAGGTAGACAGGCAGGGACATGTAAGGGGTGGTTGGCCAAAAAGAAATTGAAAGAAAGGCTTGGAGATGAAGGCTGACATTCAGGGAGTGCAAGCGTGAGAGCAGAGAGTTAAATACATCCATGATAGTCAGGAGCAGGCATAAGCAGAAAGTGCAGCTCTATGAAATTATTGAAATCAGTGTTAAGGCACTCAGGCAAGTAACTATATCTTAACCCTCTCCCACTTAGGAATTTTCCAGTGCAACCTCCCTGGTTCCTGGCATTTAGAGTTAACTGACTGCACCCACATCTCTCTGCCAAGATTAAGTCAATAAAAATTCTCCGAATGTCTAATTGTAACAACCGGTATGAAAGCTGTACTTGCAGTGAAGCAAAGTTAAAAGCACTGTAATTGATTCTAAAATGTAGAAAAGGATGTGACCATGCAAAGATATTTGTTGCTGCTTTGAACATACACGCCAATTTTAAACTCGTAAAAGCTGAGCAATAGCTTCAAGAAACCAATGCGGCCTCCAAAAACTTTGGATTGCCCTTGAATATAGGTTATAACCCTGAGAACTGTAGTGGGCAATTACATAAAATTTACAGCACAGAAAAAAGCATGTGTTTATGCTCCACATAAGCCTCCTTCCACTCTAGTTACTTCATCTAACCCTATCAGCATACCTTTCTATTCCTCTCTCCCTCAAGTAATTATCTAGCTTCCCCTTTATTGCAACTATGTTATTTGCATCAACTACTTCAAGTGATAGTAAATTCCACCTTCTCACCACTCTGAGTAAAGAGGTCATAGGCTTCTTGTAACTTAAGTTTCAGGTATACCCAACAGTCATCTTGCCCACATTTTACATGGATTGTCAATGTTGAACCCAGATCCAGGGTATCTGAGTTCAGGCTTCAAAGTCAGTGCGTAGCCAGGTCCCAGCTGCTCCTCCACTGAAAGTTCTGTGTTCCTTCTTTGCCTTGCCAGTCCAGGAATAACAAAGTCAATTGTAATTTCAGTTCAGTGGTAAAGAAGAAGAAAGCTGAGCTGCAGTGGTTGATAGGGCAGCTCCAGAGAGTGGAGAATCATACAATTAGACAGCACAAATGGAGCCCATTTGGCCCGTCATGTCTCTGTCGGCTCTTTGAAAAACAAATGATGCCAAATTGCTTCAATTGTGGGATGACTCATCAACTGTTACTTTGTTAAACCATCAGCATTTCTCTCATGATGTTCACAGTTTGTCTGGGGTCTGGAAGCTGGTTGTGATGTTTAGCTGCTATCTGGGCTTGTTCTTTTAAGAACACTACATAAGAGAGGCAAAATCAGGTAATTGTTTCTTATAAAGGGCTGAGGTTGATCAGAGGTCAGTCATGGCTGCTTGCAAATATCAAGCTTCAGAGTGATGTCTGTTTTTTTTTTCTAATTTCTAACAAAGCATGGCTTTTTATATTGTGGTGTGCAATGCACGATGGACATGCATAATGGAGGAGGGGAGGAATTTCTGCTGGGATTCCCTGGAATTACACCGTAAACAAAGTTACGGTCAATGAGTCAGAGAACCTCAGTGCAAATTCCGCCCCCAAGATATATGTCAACATCACATGCACTCAGTAGCCATTTTCCACAGAGCAGTTTTACGTTTGGCTCCCAGTGCTGCGAACACATCCTAGCATATTGATTTAAAACTATACCAGTGTTATAATTACTGTTTAGAGATAGACCTAAATTAAAAGCTGGAGTCATTCTGTAGTAAAACTGGATCAGAGTAAGGAGCCCTCGACGTTGGGATCCGTGGTGGGGGTGGGTGCCTGAAGAAGGTCCTGGATGAGGCCAGCCATGGACCTTGACGTTGGTAGGGCCTGGACCTATCCTCCCTGCGGTGGCGAGGCCTCATGGGGGGCCCCCTCGGCCACTGAGCAACAGGGCCGCAATTTAAATATTTAAATAAATTAAACTACCTGAATTAATTAATCTCATGTCGCCTCCTGATGTCCTGCCCCGATCTTCACCCTGGCCTGCACTGCCACGCCTTCAGATCCCCGTCCGGGGAAATGAGGTGGAACACTTGGTGGGGGAGGGGGGGATGTTTATCAGTGTGGGGGAGAGCAGAGTCAGATTCGCGTCATGGGTGTGGGCGATTGTGGGAAGGGTTGTAGGTGAAAGTTTATGCAGTTTGGGGGGGAAGGTCAGATGGTAAAGGTAAGTGTTTTGAGGGTAGAAGGGCAAATAATTAATTTATTTGTTATTGGGGGGGGTGTTGGGTGTTGGAGAGGACCAAATGAGATGCATTTATTTTTTAAAATTCTATTTAACTTTAAATATTTAAATTTCCCGATAGGGCTGACAGCCCTTTAAAAATGGCATCAGCGCCTGCGCACAGGCAGCCGACGCACATTGCAGGGGACGGACAGACTGCTCCCCCCACCACGTGATTGGTGGGGGGTTGGCTCGCACCAGCTATTTAAATGAGCCGCCGTGCTTGGAATTGCAACCCTCACAAGCAGGCCGCCATTTTTGTCGCACTCCGCCATTTTGCCAGCGGGCTTATAAAATTTAGCCCCTGGAATGTGATTTGTTGAAACTGTTCACTGTGTTGAATGATGCACAAGCTCAGCCTTCACAGAACTGCTCGCAAACAGCTTGCTTCACAGTGCAATATATGTTCCTGTTTATTCAAATTTAATTCAATAAATTGCAAATTTTGGGATGTTTTCTCAATGGCTGGATAATTTGTTAATTATCCAACAAAATCCTGAATCAGAAATTTTGTTGAGATGTTGAGCAACAATTGTACACAAAAATGATGGCTGAGGATGAGGTGACCACTTACTTACCGGTTCAATTATTTGTTTAGAATTATCTGACAAAATTCACTAATCTATCTATTTGTCTGATGTCAAAGATTGTTTTCAAGACCTAATTAAACTGATTTAATTCAACAAGAAATGTTCTTTTTTAAAATTCTATGTGTTTTGACATGTGTACATAGGAGTTTAAACCTAATAATGCAATAAAAGGGTTCATTCCACATGGAGAGGCAGATCAGGTCATTTTGACACATCTGTGTAAATCGAGCCAGAGTGTGAAAGAGTTAATTTGCAACATTTTAATTTTGAGTAATTGTTTTAGTGTTATGGTAGCTTCCACTTTCTCTGTTAATAGTATGAGAATAATTTGAATTATTTGTAATTTATAAAAGCTGTGATAATTTAATCTGAATTCATTCAATATGCTTAATCAGTCATGGTTGTTTAATACATTTCCTCAAACTACCACTGAACAAGAAGCTGTGACTGAATATCTAGCTGATTCTCCATTTCTTTAAAACAAAAACCTGTTGTTGTGGCATGCAGGACATTGCTTTTCATGAATGCTGGAAACATGCAACACTAAACTATGTGTATAGAATTGGTGAATGAGGTGACTGTGATCATCAAATTCAGATTTTAAAGATTTTTCCTGCATTCTGTGTTTGATGAGAACTGAGCTCCTGACAGGTGAAGCAGAAAGTAATATTTCAACTGAAATGCCAAGTAGCTGTACATCATTTATATTCTGTCAAAAATTAACCAATAAACATGCGAATGGTTCCTTGCAAAAGCACAGTATGTACTGTGCTGATTGTGCCTTTTTATGCAGAGGTGGAGGGGGGGTGGGGTGCGGGTGAGAGATGGGGTGGGGAGGCTTATGTTTCTATTTTGAAGAACATAACTCATTAAGATCTACATTGAGATGCATTATTGCACCATGGAAAGAAGCATGACCAGGCCTGTACTTTACTTTTGTAATCTTTATTACGATGAGGAGGGATGGCAGGGGACTGCGCTGGTGCATCTGCAACAAGAGAAAGTTCTTCTACAGTCGACCCTTTCTACATACAATGTGCCAGGTTATACAAAAAGAACTTCAAACCAATCTCAATTTTAGTAGCATTGAATGCAGCAGTATAATATCCACACTGAGATTTAGTCAAAATTGACTCGGTTTTAGAATTGATATGTAACTGAGTTTTAACATGATTTTGTGTTGTGCATGGTGAGAGTCAGAGGTAAAGCTGAAGTCCCAGCACTGGCCCCATAATTCAGTCTCAATGCCAATGTCAGACGAATGTCCCCTAGAAATTGTTTCAATTTCTATCATTAACCCTTTCAATTAAACTCCTCAATTTTACATTGTGGATTCATACTGCTGATGCCTTTATGGCTTCAATAAGAAGAAATCTTTATATTTCTGTGGAATGTATTTCAACACAGGTGATTAAATGTAACCAAATTGAAATACAGTAACTTTATAACGACACCCAAAATGTTGAATTCAGGTAGGCCGTCACAGATGACTCAATTGTGGTCTTTCATTTGAAACCAATTTGGTGATTTTCAAACATTCACTGATGAAATCCATGTGTGCTGGAAATCTGGGGATAGAAAATGTTCAATTTACACAATAGGTTCAGAGAAAAATATATCAGGTATAAACTTCATTGGAGTTCATTTTTGTTCTGATGAAGAGTTTCACCAATAACATTAACTGATCTTTCTCTTTCAAATGCTGATTAACCTGCTGTGCATATACTTTCTCTCTATTTAAAAATCATTCTGATTTGGATTCAGTTATGTTGGTGAACCAGGATTAATACCATCACTGGAAAATGTACAATTGGGAAATTATGTCACACCGTCCTGGCATGTCTGTGTAAATGCACTGCTTCATTGAGCTCTGCAGTGCTAGCAATCACTGCCATGGCGCAAAGATTTCACTGCCCCTCAGTCTGCCCCATCCGAGTACAGTTTGGCATTTTCAAACAAGTCTATTGCATCGTAGATCAATTGGATTGTATTCTGAAGACAGCAAGAAAACCCACTGAATTTCATTTTAAAAGAAATAATTGTATGCACTTAACTCAGGCAGTGGAAATAATACTACAATTAATAAAGTACAAAATGTTATTAATGGAGAACATTAGCATTTTTAATCATGTCCTCAAAATTTATTTGAATGAATTGGCATTTTGGATCCCTTCAGTTATTTGAAAAAAACAGAAAAATAACTTTCTAGAAAAGGGTACTTGTATTGTTTAGTTGAAGAAAACAACATTTCCCTTGCCGCATATATCTGTAATTAGAGAACAGTGGTATTGGTATTCTTTGGGATGATTCTATCCGACAACTCTATTAATGGGGTCAAGTCTTGAAAATAATTCAAGACAGACCTTTACTGAAATGTATAGGCTAGGCCTAAGCCACACCTTTCAATCATATAATTCTCATTTCAGACCTTGACATCCTAGTTCATGTTTGAAAAAAGTCTAAGTTCCATGTCAGTGGCTGACTGTGCAGCTGAATATCCGTCCTGCTTAAATCTGCTGGCAAATAGCTGGAGGTGACATAACCTTTCATGTAATACTGCTGTGTACATATACAAATAATTGAGGCTCTTGACCCTGTCGACGTACATACAACTGTAAGTACAAACCTGACATTTTGATACTAAGCGTAGCCTTTTCACTTGTTATTTTCTGTTTCAATAAACCATTGTGGATTATAAAATGAAAGAAGGAAACATGACTGCTTAATGCGGTCAAAGAAAGGTAGTTAAGAGAAACCAAACAGGTTTTTTTCGTGAATATTTCCAAAATGATATGAAGACTTTGAATGCACTTTGAACAACTTAACAGACAAATTTTTAAAAACCCACCAAAGTGTAAAGCATCCATTTAACCTTTTTTTAAAAATGCGTTTTCTGTCCACACTGGGCTTCTGCTACTTCATATATATATTTTCGATTATATTTTGTGTAAAAATAATCTAACAAAAACGACAGATGAAACATGAGCATTTATCAATGCCAACAGTTCATATTGAATAAACACGAGTAAAAATCTAAAAGTGCTTTGAAAGCTCTCAACTAGTTGCATTGAGAATAAACGTACAGCCCCTACTCACTCCATCTCCAACACAGCACTTTTGTGGAAAATAATTGCCATGATTTTTATGCAACAAGGTCATTTTGATCAGTCATTGAACCAACTGCTGTGAGCATCACAGTCTCCTGAGTGGTTTTATCCACTCATGAAAACTGGTAAAAATCTTAAGCACGATTCATGGAAAAGGGGGTGAGTGGCCTTGTGCATGTGCAAAATTGCAGCTGAAGGTCAGGAGCACACAGGGCCCAGGTAAAATTGCAGCTGATGTCTGACAGTACAGGCACAGAGTGATTGCCATGCTGGCAGCTGCTTTAAGTGTGCTCCTTGTCACGCAGGAAACTACATGTTGAAGAGCATTAGGTATGGAAATGTTTCAAAATGTTCAGAAAAAGCTGACGTGGAGCAAGGTCCCGTGAGGTTACACTGAGATTACCAGGCAGGGCACCAATGTAGGAAAGAATAAGAATAACTATCACAGACCAGCATTCAGTTTTCGAGATTGCTTGAATTTTTAAAGCTAGATGATCTGTATCCCTCTATAGAGACTAATAACTATACATTATGCATATTTCCATAAATGCATCAGCCTATATTCTATGTTGCAACATTTGGACACCTATGTTGATACTGGTTTAAGTCCATTTAGGTTAGCTGTTTAAGTTTACCAAATAATTTAAGCATTTAAAAATGACACCCTTTTTACATTATTATTCACACTTTTCTGCTCATTTTTGTCTTTTTAGCCATGAAATAATGCAATATTAATATTTAACTGTGATGTAACGTGATGTAATTAATAAAACTATGAAAGATTTTGCCTCCATAATAACAGTCACTCCTCTTCAAAAGTACCACATTGTGTGAGGCATGTTAAGATGCTGTAGTGTAATAAGGTACTAAATAAATGCAAGTATGATACTATAAGATATTGCATGCTAGTGATTCAGAAATTTGATTACTCATGACAACTGCTGTTGGATTCACAAGCCCTATGTATACCAGAAAAGAAAAAAATGTGGAAAATTCTGCTGAGCTATCAGGGATCAATGTCAACAAATGTTGAATTAACAAGTCATCATTAGATTGGCTTGAATAAAACAAGTTGGTTTGATTCGGTCTGAAGCTATATGTTGAAGAGCCTGTCGTCTGATCACAATGGAAATTGCAGGTTCCTTGGAGATAGCTGTGTTTGAGTGAGACTCTGTGAACACTACTTTTAACCACACATAATATTCCTTAACTGCCAAACAGCTATTTTTAGATTTCACACTCATTCACCTAATCACCCCTTCTTTACTTAAATTAGATTCATTCTTTCTCTGCCTTAGATGCTGCATAAAACCACTCATATCAATTGCTCTACAACTTAAGTAATGCATTCTCTTGATACATCAAATGGTTTATTAAACAAACTAAATAATATTTTATTACTTATTGAGAGCAACAAAGTACATTCAATTAATTGATGTTTAAGCTACCTTTGTAAAAACATGATTTTAATAATTCTGTTACTTCTGTTCCAGCAGTAACTAAAAGGACACTGAAATATCTAAATGCTGGTCTTATTGAATGAAGGACTGTATGTTAGGCCCAATTACTAGCCCCTAGATAGAGACACAAGGTCCAGCAAGCTTCCAATTACTGTAAACTGGTCAGAAATCTGTCAATAACAAGTAGTCTGCCCCTGCATAGCATCTTGATCCCTCTTTCAACTCAATAATGACAATTTTCTTATTTACAGTCACCAGAAAATGTTCCTAACGCTGTTCCCAAATGGCTGTTAATTCAGGAGCTACCGTTTTGGAAATAGGTCTTTTCTCTAAACCCTAAAATGTTCTTTATATGTCGACTCTTCTGGAATAATGTTGAATTCAGTGTCACCAAACCAAGATATAGGAGAAGAACTACTGTTGGGTTCAATATCAGCCAACACACACCAAGCTAAGACAATGTTGTTGACCAAAAGAATCTGAGTTGGAGTGTTGTTTGTGTAATTTCATGCCATTCTGGAAATAAGCTTGACGCTTTCTTCCCCAGTACAAAAATTGGTTTCATTTTGTTTCATGGCTTAATGGAGCTCTGTTACTTTTACATCACAATCTTTTAAATCTGATTTATTCAATTGTTACTGAGGGTGAAATTTCACCAGCATTCTTGATACATAAACAGAAGGACAACAGCTCTGTTTCAATTCAAATTTCCTTCAAACCAAAAGAAAATACCTGCAACATATTAACACTCTTGATTGATTTCCTGTTAGAAAACAATGGGCACTGCACAAAGAATATAATTAGGGTTATGTGAAGCACTTAAATGAATATTTTATATGTATATTTCTGTCAAGTGAATTGAAAATAAAATACAATTTCCTTTTACTTATAGCCAGTTGTATTTCTTCCTTTCACACAACCATGTTTAGCTGAAAATCGCTGCAACACAAATAATATCTTAAAATGTATTTTGCTTGATTACAACTTTACTGCATCTGTTGCAGAAACAGTCATTCTTCCTTGCAGCCTATAGGACTGGAGTGAAAAGTACTTTTAGATGCTACCAAAATAAGGCCTGTTATAAATAATAAAGTAATATTATCATGGTTTTAAGTCTTTTAATTGCAGTTGAATGAAAACCAGACGACTGTAACTTCAATCTGAATTCTTTTTGGTAAATAATCTCAGCTACATAACTTTAGTTTGTCCCATTCAGATCAGGCTGCAGGTTCTTTGAATGTAATTCCTTATGTGGAAAATAAAATTTGGGAAAGCATTTGTTAATTTTTGAAATTAGGGGCTGAATTTTATCAATATTGAAGAAGTTCTGTTGCTGGGACTGAAAGTGGGAGACGAACCCATGATGGCGGGCGGCGGGAACCTGGGGTAGCATTTTGCTGATGGTGGCCAATTAACAGGACGTTGCTGGGACCACTCCCTCCCAGAGCTGCTAGTCCAATCAGATGGACCGGCAGCTCAGCAGCTTCGACAGCACCATCACTGGTGGTGGCCACTGCAGAGGCTGCAGGATGAGGAAGAGGATGCCTCCATGCTGAGAGCCCTGGCAGATGAGATAAGTTTCTTTCAGCAAGCTGGGGCCAGGCATGCACACCCTGGCGATTGAGGTAGTCATATAACAGCAGTGGTGCCTTAACCACAGGGATGGGCATTTCCACTGGAGGGCCCCGTCTGTGGGCCATAAAGTGACTATTAAGGAGGAAATCCCCACTGGGAGTTAGTAAGCCAATTTGTAAAACAAAAGCACTTCCATCATCTAGACAATGAGCTCAAGATACAAAACTCCAGAATGCTATGCTAAACACTGAAATGACATTGATCTGCTCATGCGAAGTGCAGCGATTGAAAACACAGAACTCAAACTAAAGAGTTATAAAATGGATTTTTATTTTAAAAGGTGGATAATGTGCTGGAGGAAATGGCCACCAAAAGTCAAGCCTGTATATTCAAACTGTCTTTTACTGTCTGGTAAGAACAAAAGGATACACTCTAAGCTCAGAGGTGTCAATTACGTCCATCCCGAACCAATCGAGAGATATTTTTTATTAAATGGGTTCTTCTGAAATAAAGTAGGTGTGAAGTAGCCACATCCTGGGCCATTGTGGGTCACTACAGGGAAGGAGATTTACATCTCCCAACAGAGGCACAATGTGAGACCATTTTGACCTTAAAAGTAGCTCTCTGGAGAGAGAGAGAATAACCGAGGAAAAACATCATGAAAGCCTGTCCAGCTGAGAGCTGGGAGGAATCCAACAAAAGCAAAGGAATGTGACCTGCTGTGAGTTCTACACTTCAACTTATGTAGCAGTGAACAGGAAGTGATGTCTTGCCTCTAGATTGAAGACTCAGCTACCCAAGAAATCTACAAAACCCAAGCCTATAACTTTAAAAGAGAAATTGACCTCCAAGAGGATTCAACAGGTTTACCGTGAACCCCAAAACCCTACCTCACTTCAAACCCCTTAACGCCTTTCCTCTCTATCTATCTCTTCTTGTGTGTGTGCGAGTGAATGTGTGTGCAGGTGAGGATGTGACCATCTCAGAAATGAATAGTACTCAATAAAGAGTTAATCTTCTGTTCTAAACCTACAAGAAAACCTGTCACTGTCTGGTTATTTTACAAGTAAAACCAAAGGGGAAAAAACCTTAGTAACAAAAACACTTGCTGCGGACAGTTGAGAGTTGAACAGTGGGGACCACCCACATTCCTTACTACAAGGCTATAACAGCATTCAAAGTGAAAGAAGTGTAGAAGGCCAAGAGTTACTCAGCAAAACACTGTAGAGAAAGACTTCTTATTATCTGTGCAGCAAATAGCCAATAACAAGGTGCATTGAGAGAGATTGGTGCTGGTCTTGCACATGTGATGGAAATCACACCTGCCAAATGAAAACATATTAATTTCATCATATCAAACACTGCTTGAAACTTTTACTGGACATTGAAAATAACTTTTTAAAAAGCAGAACTGAACAGTTAAAAAATGGCCAAGCACATTTGCATTTTGAGAAGACAAAGGCTGGCTGAGAGACAGAAGTAAAGTACCAGTCTAGCTGGAACAATGGGGATGCTCCCTGATTCAATTAGCGAGATTGGTTTTGCCAATAAGAGTAATCAAAAGACACCGACACTCCTTTGACTTTGTAAGAGCCAAACGCCACCACCCACTGCCTATGTCTGAAAGACTCTGAAATTCCAACACCCCACCAGGAACTGTTGTTTCAACCAAAGAGATGGTCACATGACCTACCTGCTGGGGTAAGGCTGAGGTTTTTGAATTGTGCCTCACAGTGAACAAGAGACTGCAATTTTGAACTGAACGAGGAAGACATCTCTCTCTCTGTCTCCCTCTCCAGCAAAGTCCCAAGGAAACCATGGTGGCAACTTCACACCGCAAGACTACAGAACTTTACAGTCGATCACTAAAAAGACAGACAAAACCTCTCTTCAACCTTCTGGTACCAGGGAAGCAAGCCTGAAATTGACATGTGGCCCCAGTGAGGACTCCAAGACTTTAACTTCAATTAGGGACATTACATTAAGGACAGTATTGGCATTCCATTTATTACCAACTCTACTTCAATCTCCCAACTCTTTCTTCCCCTCTGCATCTATTTGTATGTGTGCCTCTTATATGCATGTGAGCATTGATTCCCGTACATTTTAATAATTTTAATCAGTTTAGAGTGATGAGGTTAATAAACTTACATCTTTCTTGTTTAAACTCGAGAAAATCTGTCTGATTGGTTCATTTGCAATTGTAATTAGAGTGCAGTGAGCAAGGGCTCACTGAGATGGTAAGCTAAAATCACTGTGTTTAAAAAGATAAACCCTGTTACGGCCAAACCAGAGAAGGGACGAGAGGGGAGCCTGAGACCCCTTCCTCACCTGGTTGTAACACACGTCTAGTGTACTGCAGGACAAACAGGTCCTCAGCCAGACAGAATTAAGTACAGGGAGACTGAGTTGCTGAGTACAATGTGTTGTATATAATATTCTCTAATGTATTTTGGTGAAGATATTCAAGACAATTCCTATTTCTTATATAGTAGTGCATTAATCATACAACTATTTCACATAAAAATTGGTTTGCAATATTGCTCTTTCCCATTGTAACACACCTCACAAACATCTGAAATGTTATTTACTAATGAGCCAGTTACAGCACCAAGTACTGAAGGTAAGAGCTAAAATTTTGTTTTGTTTAATTAATAGTCGCCCATAATTTAATCCAGATACTCTCTCGACTCCATAAAGATAGTTTTATATAATGGAGGAATTCTCTATTCCAATTCATCAAACTGCACTCTCAGCTACTTTACCAAGTATATTCTCCAAGTTTCATAAAGTTGAAACATAAATTTGTTTACATTTTGGCAAGATCTTTTGTTTTTTATCTGTCCTAATGTGGGTATCCTAATTGTGCAAGTGGCAGCTGTTAGAAATATTTTCCATTCCTACAATATGCCCTCTAAGTTAGATTCACTTTTTTGAGTTATCAATGAAAATATGGAAGGTTTACACAGAGGCCAATGTGTTTTCCTCCTCTTCATGTATGTTGTGCTGTTGCACAGCTCATGTAAAATCTGAGAATAAAGAGTAGCAAGGAAAGGTTGAGGAAGGTAGGAAATGGGACATATAATGAGTGAAGATTGGAACAGCGAGAGGAAGGAAAAATGTTTTGGAACAGGAATTGGCAGAGACAGAGGCTTTAGTTGACTCACGTACTACTGCTGCAGCTATTGAGGGAAGTTTGATGACACTAACAGAAAATGGCTTTTCTCTGTGGCAAGGAATTTCTATGATTCTCATGAAGGTCTCTTAGGCTGAGTGTGTTTCAAGCCTCCACTCTTAATTAAAGGAGACCTATATTGCATTCGTAGAACAGCTAAATGGTCTTCAGTCACAAAGAAATATCAAAATAATAGACGTCTCTGACAGTTAAGAAGAGATATGGTCACTTTTTAAAATCCATACACTCTTAAGTATAGGTTTAAAAAAAGTGAACAGGACTAGGATTAACATTGAAAGAGTTCACCAACCTCTCCAGAGCCTTAACCTTGAGCTGAGATTGTGAAATTATTACATCACAGACAATGCCTTCTGGCAACTGAAAGAGAAAAGCACACTAACATTAATAAAATCATATTCTATCTAGATTTATCTGATGAACTACAGAATAAGTCAAAGCAATATTGTAATATTAAATGGGGACTACTTAACATATAAAACAGGCAAGGCTGTTGTGGCATTGAAGTAAAACAAAAATATAGCATTTAATACATTAATGGCATCCTCAACTTTTACTTCACATGACTTCTCCAGAATTGTCAATGCATTCAAGACGTTATTGAAAAAAATGGGCAGTTATTGGACTTTTTAATAATGCTTTTTTATCTTTAGATAAAGTGACTTAAGTTTAGGAATTTCACTGATAATTGTCTTCTATCTTAACAGTAACATTAACTTAGTTAAAATAAGCAGATTCATGTAAAACAAAAAGTCAAACTAATGCTATAGGAACATGTGAAGCATTTGTACATTAACAACATGAAACATAATTTCTATGCTTCTATATAGAAGTGGTTAGCACCGCAGCCTCACAGCTCCAGCGACCCGGGTTCAATTCTGGGTACTGCCTGTGTGGAGTTTGCAAGTTCTCCCTGTGTCTGCGTGGGTTTTCTCCGGGTGCTCCGGTTTCCTCCCACAAGTCAAAAGACTTGCAGGTTGGTAGGTAAATTGGCCATTATAAATTGCCCCTAGTATAGGTAGGTGATAGGGAAATATAGGGACAGGTGGGGATGTGGTTGGAATATGGGATTAGTGTAGGATTAGTATAAATGGGTGGTTGATGGTCGGCACAGACTCGGTGGGCCGAAAGGCCAGTTTCAGTGCTGTCTCTCTAAACTAAACTAAAAAACTAAACTATATCTTTCAGGTTCGAAAAACAAGTTCAGCTCCCTCTTTCACATTCATCTCCAGGGAACAGTAACCATTTCATTGCGATGTCTAAGTTATCTGTATTCCACATGTATCTGTGGGAAGATGATAAAAAAGTAGAAAAAGAAACATAAGAAATAAGTATCGTAAAATAGAAGGTATCATTAAAATAGGAGACAGAAATGATAGATACTAAAGATATGGGCATGCTTTAAACAGAGTTCTGTGAATGAGGAAAATAAAAAGCAAAGGATGGATGAATGGAGAAAGAAAAAAGCAAAATAAAATCTGTAAGCGTGGAAAGTAGGTGCGAACAAGCAGGAAGAGAAGACTTGAGAATGCATGAGAAATTTAAGAGCTAAGGAAGGCTGAAGATTGACAGGATTAGACATGGTACAGAGTGGATTGGAGAAAAGAAGAAAGACAGTTAAACACTAGATTGTGTCTTTTAAATGACTGAAGTAGAAAATATCTCCGAATCTACCCTTCTCCTGCAACTTAAGAAAGTGATAAAGTATCTGTGTAACTGAGTGGAACAGGTCAATGTAACATCATACCAAAAGTAGAGGTGTAAAATTTCTAGTGTACAAGAAGATCAGACTTTAACAAAACAATAACATCCTGTACTTGAGCTACTTTCTTCACCACCTCTCCGTGCCCCATCCCACTGCCCACTGCCACGTTCACCCTGCCCCACTTCCCTGCCCTCACACTGCCCCACTGCCACCCCCACCCTGTCCCACTGACCCCCCCCCCTCACCCACCCCGCTGTCCCCCCACCCCCATTTACATAGCAGCCTTGCTTCACAAAGCACTGTAATGTTAATAGACATGTGGGCTGGAACTTTCATTCAGGGGACGGGAACCCGATGCCCAGAACATTTCCAGGTCCCAGCCCTGCGCCACGTCAGTGTCATGATGCAACTTTCATATATAAAGGGCCTAATTGGCCCAGGGATGAGTCCAGCGCCCAATTGGAGGCACCCAAAGTGTCCTGGAGGCAGGATCAGGTTACAGAGGGCGATTTTAAAAGGCAAGTGGCAACCATGCAACCATAACTGGACTTGTCGTTGCCTTCAGGGATGGAACACCAGCGAAATCTGGGGGGGTGGTGGTGGTGGTGGTGGGGTGGGGGGGGGGCTAGTGTTGGCATGGGCATGTGTCCCCGGGTGGCACCACATTTTCTGGTACCTCCCTGGACGCGCTGATGGATGCAGTTGCAGAGACGAGCGAGCTGTTCTTCCTGGCTTCAGGAATTAAAATCCACCCAGTGAGACCAAGAGGGCTTGGATGGAGGTGGCCACGGTGCAGGATTGCGAGACAGGAGGCCGTGAGCAACAGGATCATTGGACAGCTCTTTCTTGAGATGAAGGGCATGGAGGAGACTCCTGCCCAATGCGTGACCAGTTTCGTCTGAGGCGATGGTTGTGCTGGGGCACTTGTTGAGTAGGACAAGTCCTTATTTCCATTTTCCTTTGTTTCCTACAGGACCAGTTGCAGCTTGGGAGCTAAGTGGACCTGCTCAATCGGCGTCACCATCCTCGGTGGGGGAAGACTCCATGGAATCAGAACCATCACATGATACCTCGGCACCTTCCACCAGCGCAGATGCACTCACCTCATTTAGGCCCCAGATTAGCACAGAAAGGGGAGCACTGGGTGAACCTCACAGCATGCATGAGCAAGAGGGGGAGGATGAGGTAGAGTCAGTTGTGGGCAGACCACCTCGGAAGACAGAGCGATGTTTTGCTGGGCAAAGATGCTGTGCCTTGGATGTCATAAACAAGGAGGGTCTTCCTCGAGAACCAGAGGCAGAAAAGTTCCTGTTTGTCAGAGCTCCCTGAGGCTTTGAGGAGCCATGGGCAGGCAATGGAGGAGTCCATGCAGAGCATGTTCTCTGTCATGACCCTGGGATTCAATTGCATGAGCTGCTCCATTGAGAGATTGGGCAACCTCTTGAAGAGCCACGTGCAGCATCACTCTGAGTGGGTGCAGAGCAGCGTGCTGATAAACACAGAAAGACTGAAACTCTCTGTAGCATTGACCACTCAATGGCAATGATGGCACTGAGAGCTTAGAGTGGATGCCAGCTGCGTCCCAGTCGGTGGCCTCAGCCAGCATCCAAGAGTATCAGGAAAGGGCTGAGGTGGTTGAAGCAGTAGATGAGGGAGCCACCAGTCAGGGGGCTCTGGTGTCACCCTTCGGCCCCTCGCCCCCTCCAACTCAGGAACCGTACGTGTGCTGGGGCCCTGTAACAGAGGCAGCCCCTGCAATGACGCAGGTGTGGCAGCCTGTGGAGGAACCCCCACAGGCGCCTCCAAGATGAAGACAGAAGCCACGGGCATCTCAGCCAGAGGCGGAGGCATAGTCGTAATGTCTTTGGACTAGTAATTCAGAGGCCCAGGCAGTTAAACTCCAGAAAGCTTGTTATAGAAGGATAATGCTGGAGCCTATCTTTACTCAATTTCACATTTATTGTACAGAGTAACAGAATTACAAACATGTAGCTCCTCACTCAAACCCTCCCCCAGTCTCAGTAAGTGTCTGCTTAAAAGTGCTCAAGTAAGACCCCAATTAATACCCTCCTCCTGCATATAATTAAACAATTGATACACAATTAACAGATTAACAGATTCCCTTCCTTCTTTTATAATACAACTTGGATTAACATGCTCAACCAACATTTCAAAAATAAATTCCATATTATATACAAAGTATTAACATGCTCAAAGAACATTTCAAAATAAATTCCATACTGGGTACAAAGTATTACATTGTGAGATGCCCCTCCTCTGACACCCCTAACAATTTCTTTGTACTAGCATTTCTTTTTGTGAAACTATCGGATAGCTGATGAGTTGTATTTACCCATATAAGTTTGGAGATTTCCTTTCTCTCCCTCATTTGTTTCAATCCAGCAAGGTCAATACATAGTCTTTTCTCATTCACACTTTTTATAGAGTGTACATTGTCCCACAAAGAACAACTATCCACATAACATTTAATGGTTATCCTATCTTCAGTATGTCCCTTGTTCAGAATTTCACCCAAAATATTTGACAAATAGAACCCCATATCCACTGCCACCACAAGACCCAGTGTTTCCGCAGCTAACGTGCTTTCAACAACCCATTTTATTTTCTTAGCCTCCCAAGCTAAAGGACAAGATTTCCCATTTTCACCCATCAGAAATATTATGAAACCAGGTGCAGTTGAATACCCATCAGCAAGATTAGCATGTGAAGGATCGCTAAAAATTATTAACTTCATGTTCTTTGGGTCACCTAAGGATGGGAACTTCAGTACACATTTCTCCAGATTTAGTTTTTTTAATGTTTTATTTGCCCTTAAAACATTCTCAACTTTTGGATGTTTCATCATCGTGCTTAATTCCAGCACATCAAAACTAGCATCGGGCCTAGTCTGAGAGCACAACCAGTTTAATTGACCAATCAAGCTTCGCAATTGCTCAGTCTCTGTTTTAGACATATCATCATTTTTCTGTGATGACCTAACATGATTAATCGGGATGGGAGTAACACTCTCTAAATAGGATTGTTGATTCAAACTTATTCCAGACAGAGACTGCTTAATATCTTAACCAATATATTTAAAGGCCCCACAAGGCTGACTCCCAATCTTCAATTCTGCCCCAATCTTATTAATATATTTCTCAAAATCTGCAGTACCACCCCATAAGCAATCATCAACTTGTGTCATGAAGATGCCTGCAAATTTCCCTTTATGATACCAATAAAACATTGCAGGATTTGCTTTTAGTTGAACACAACCAATTTTCAACAGATCTCACCAAGAAATACCACACCCTTGAAGCATCATTAAGGCCATAAACGCATTTGTTCAGTTTCCATAATTTTCCTCTGCATCTGCTGCCTCTTTGGGCGGTTTCAGATACACTTGTCTCTGAAAAGTATCACCCAGCAGAAATACAGCTTTTATGTCAATGGAGCTACAGTTCATGAATATGTGGCCAAAAGAGCCAAAAAGATTTTCAAGATTACTTTTCCAGCTGTGGGAGAGTCCACTCTAACATCAGTGTCACCCAGTCACTCTTCAAAACCCCTCACAACTAGCCTCGCTTTAGCTTTATACGTTCCATCGGGAAGGACTTTTTCAGTACAAATCCATCTATGTGACAAGGCTGGCTGTCCCCTATCTGGTATCTTAGAATAAATTCCAAACTCTCTCCAACTCTCTAATTCCTTATGTTTTGCTTCTCTTATTAGTTTATCCTCAACTTTATTGGCAGCCACTGAAACTTCACGGTCATGAGGACTTCTGCTTCTAGTTCTTTTCCAAGACAGCTCTCTAACCTTTGTTTCTTTGTGGAATCTGTTCAAGCTGCAGCCTCTAATAGCACTTTGATATCTTTCGGGACTACTGCTCGAAGATCTCCCTCGCACGCTGTCAGAGGCTCTTTCTCCAGTACATGATCACTTCCTTACGCAAGAGTCACTTTCAGACCCATTATTAGATCTTGCACTGCGGTTTCTTACCCTCCACTCTTTCACCCTATTCTGACAGTCCATGGACCTTGCTTCTTGGCAATCATCTTGAGTATTTAACCAATATTTAAACTTGCCTGTAGACTTTCCTGCACGTCCCATAATTATTGCATCCCTCCATTTATTCGACCCTTCTGGAATATATGTCACCAAGTACCTACTCAGGGCAATTGGCCTATGAATGCGGTAGCTCTTTCCTGAGCATCATGATCGCTCACATTACTATCCAACCCTTGATCTACCTCATTCTGTTCCTCAGGACCTTCATCACAAGACACATGAGTATTTGAGATATAAGGTGCATCGTTTCCCTCTATCAGCTGCTCAGATGCTGAGATTTTGTAATCAACCCTGATTAATCATGAGGAATGAACATTAACAGTTTAATTCCCATGCTTGGTAACTATTGTCTTACCATCTCGACCGATTACCTTACCAGGGTCCTTCCATTCCCTATGACTGTCTCTTTTATAATACACCAAATCTCCTGAATAAAATTCAACTTCCGATGGCCTTATACGATGCCTCAGAGCTCTCCAAATTTTCTCAGAGACCTCAGCCTTGATGAAAGCCCATCTCCCTGCATGTAAAGCATTAAAATGTGCAGAAAAAAATGGAACTAATTGTAGTACCTTTTAGAGCAGGAGGACTGTCGCACAGTACAGAAGGAAATTTGGGATTCCGCCCAAAGACCAATTGATAGGGACTATATCCTCCAACCATATGAAGCAAATTCTTTGCATGAACCACCCATGTCAGGGCAGTTGTCAATTTGCAGTTTGGCTGGCCAGCAATGATTTTATGCAGCATTTCATCAACCACTGTGTGATTCCTGTCACATAGCCCATTGCCATACCATTCAGCTGCAGTATTCATAACCATAATGTTGATGTTTTCACACATTTCTCTGAATTCGTCTTTGGCAAATTCCCCTCCATTATCAGTTAGAAACTTAGCTGGTGCCCCAAGTCCAGTCCCTATCCATTTCTCCATAATTTTGTCTATAATCACCCTTTTGTCCTTCCTATTTATTATTGTAGAAAGATAAAAGCTAGTTGCTAGGTCTATAAAATGTAGAATGAAAATATTCTTGTCTTTGTCCCATACTTTTAAATCCATGGCAACTACCTCATTAAAGTCACGTGTCAATGGAAAGCTGACAATTGGACATGATGGTGTCCTCTGATACTTTTTACAGATTTCACAATTTTCACTAATCTCTTCTATTATCCTCATATACTCTTCATCAATCACACCTGCATCCTTTTGCAGGGTTTTTAAACTCTGCCAAGGATGAGCAAATTGTCTGTGTAACTTTAAGACAATTTGCTTTCTGGCTCTCTGATTCTTAACACCTGATGCCATTAATACTTCAAAGTGACCCCTGACAAGGCAGCCCAACGCCGATGTCATCAGAGCGCTCCCAGCTTCGCACATGCGCAGTATGGACCTTGCTGTCAGTATGGTGCTGTGCATGCACAGCCTATGTCAGCACCCGGCTTGCCAGGACTAATTCGCACATGTACGCGAAAACATTATGCCATACTGCAACGTCTGCTCGCCGCTCACTCCCCACCTCGCCACTTCTCCCCCCTTCGGCCACTTGCTCCCTGCTTCACCCCCCACCACCTGTGGGCCGCTGGCTTTCCACCTCGCCACTTCTCCTCCCTCGGCCACTTGCTCCCCGCTTCACACCCACACCCACCCCCGCCCCGACCTGTTGGCCACTCGCTCCTCGCCTCACCACTTCTCCCCCCCTCTGCTCTGCTTCTGCTCCCTGCTCCCTCCCGTGATTGCCAACTCTCTTCCCCGCACGGAGAAGATAGGCAGGGGAAGGGAGGGAGACTGTGAGCGGGAGGCAGCAGGGAGCAGGAGCGGGGAGCAGAGTAGAAGAGAGGAAGTGGCAAGGCGAGTGGGAGAGAAGTGGCAAGGCAGGGGGCAAATGGCGAGCAGACCGGCGCGTGAGGCAGTGGCGAAGAGGAGCGCGGGAGCATGGTACTGTTGGGGGTGGGATGGAGGCTCCATTCACAGCCACTGGACATTTGAGTTTCATTTGTTTTTGTGAAAAATTGAGCAGCACCATCTTTACGACTAGCAGCTGCCAAAAACGCCGCAGACAGTGACGTTTCAGTGCACGAGTCTGTATTTCTGCATGTGCAAGTACTGCGTCACCCTAGTGGTTGCATTGTCATCAAATGCAGCCTTAATACTTCTCTAATACTCTGACTACAAACATCAGGTTTTGTTCAGGGGATACAATAATGGGTAAACTGCAAATTCATTGACTTTCCAAAAACAATCAACTAATCATGCTCCATATCAAGTTTCATTTGTGCCTTTTTCATTGAAGACTTACTCAATAGTAAAAGGTATCTCACTAGAGACTACAACAGTACTGATAAAGTGGCTTATGCCAGCTATTTTACATGGGATTACTACTCTCTCCAGTGACTTCAATGTGTTGTCATCACGAAACCTAAAGCTGGTAGTACTTTTATACTCCTTAACCTTGCATCAACCCTCACTACAGAGTGAACCAGATAACATTGTAACCAATCAGTTCCACATACTGTTAAGGTGCAAGCACTATCTAATACAGCACAGTTGAATGAATATGCAACTAACACATTCATCACAGGACTAAAACTCCTTGTGACCAATACAATTCGTTCAGATTCATCAGTATCTTCCTCTTCTGCCTCAGAATTCTCTGTGTCATGCGTTATTTCGAGGACTATGTCCCTCAGCTTAGGGCTGTTCATTACATAATGATGCTTTGAGTCACAACTGAAGCACCTAATAATTGGGCATTCCTGGGATTCATTCGCCTATGTTTGCTGTTTCAATACTGTCTTCCATTGTAAAAGTCAGACCTGTTAAAGGTACTTTTATCCTCATTCCTCCTGTCTTTAACTCTTTCATTGTACTTATGCCTGCTTCTAGTATCTGGACCATTTCAAAATCTAGTAAACATTGAGTCCTCCATTCTTTGTGTCACCGTAGAATGCCTTTTTTTTCTACCAGGGCTACAGCAGACATTTGATCCAACAGGGAGTCTTTGTCCAAGAACCGAACCCCAGTTAGAACCAGGAGCCTGCATGTATGTGACACCATAGCACAACCTAGCAATTTAAATGCTAGCACTGAACCAGGGATCTCCAAATTGAATTTCCTCAATCTTCTATACAGTCTTCTATAAAGTCCATGATATATTCCTCCATTGAATAACCATCTGTTTTCCGAAATCTATCAAAGTCTGACCATGCCTCATACACATTCAATAGGCCATCTTTCTTGTAAATTTCATCCAAAATTTTGAACAGAAGATCCAACCCTTCATCAGTTTCCAACTGATGAGCATCCACTTCACAAAACACTTTACATCTGATTTTACCTTTGGTCGGAAATGATAATGCCAAAGCCATACCTTGTTTCCTCTTTGGTAGGGACATAACCCATGTTTACATATCCACTTCATTCTTCCACTGGTCATATGGTTCAGATGCAGAGAACATCGGACGGTAATCATGCCCTGACAATTTACACTTGCTTTCTGCCATATTTTCCACAATAGCCATTGAGATTTTAGTTTTCTACGTTAAAAAACTCCTAGTGTCCAACCTTCAGCTGTAAGAAAGCATCCTCTGCTACCATGTTAAACTCCAGAAAGTTTGTTCTGGAAGGATAATGCTGGAGCCTATGTTTACTCAGTTTCACATTTATTGTTCGGAATAAAAGGATTACAAACATGCAGCTCCTCAGTCAAATCCTCCACCAGTCTCAGTAAGTGTCTGCTTATAAGTGCTCAAGTCCGATCCCAATTAACATCCTCCACTTGCATATAATCAAACAATTAGTACACAATTAACAGATTCACACAGAGGGTTGGATTTTTTCAGCTCGCCGTCGTTCTCAGCAACGTGCCACAGCGCAGGTGCCACCGCCATTTTTAAAGGGCTTCAGGTCCTTCAGTTGGACTTTAATGTTTAAAGTGACAGGTTGTAAAAACTATTAAAATAAACTTTTATTCACACTTCCAAACCCCTCACCCCCCCAATGAATAATTCATTTGTTATTTGTCCTCTTCCCCCCAAAAAATAAGTTTCAGATCATGACCTTTCACCCACCGAACTTTTGTTACTTTAACTTTCAGCCCCTTCCCACCATCCCCTGAACCAATTGCGTTCGTTTTTGCCACTTCCCCCGCTCTTAAAATTTCACTCAACTCCCCTCCCCACCAGTGTTACACCTCGGATTTTGAAGGCGCGAGACTTCCAGCCACCAGCCGGAATATTGGCGTGGAACGGCTGTCGGTGAAAGGTAGGTTAATTTGCATTCATTAAGTTTTATTAACATATGTAAATTGTGTTTTTTTTGCCGAGCAGCAGGGGGCTGCCCCGAGGCCTCGCCGCCACCAGTAAAATAGGGCATCTCCCGAAAGGATTTTCTGGGCCCCCCCCACCCCTCCATGACCCCCGACGTTGGGGACATCAGCCCAGGGGCATGGGTTCGAATCCCACCACGGCAGGTGGTGAACTTTGAATTCAATTAATAAATCTGGAATTAAAACCAAGATAGTGTAATGGTGACCATGAAACCATTGTTGATTGTTCTAAAAACCCAAATGATTCTCTAATGTCCTTTATGGAAAGAAATTTGCCGTCCTTCCCTTGTTTGGCCGACATGCGACTCCAGACTCACAGCAATGTGGTTGACTCTTAACTACCCTCTGAAATAGCCTAACAAGTCACTCAGTTAAAGGGCAATTAGGGATGGACAACAAATGCTGGCCTAGCCAGCAATGCTCACATCCCATGAAAGAATAAAAAAGGCAGAGTATGGAGCAGGCAGCGTCCACTTCATCCTCTGACACAGGGGGAGCACCCCATACCATTCACTTCACTTAATGGGTCACCTGGGTGCCATTCTGCATATTTGTTTGTTCTTTTGTTATCACAATATAACTTATATTTACACTCTGATATGTGTGTTATTTATGTTTCACTTCAGAAGGGGGATGTAACATTGTGGGGTGGGTAGGGAGATGTGGTGCCCTGGAAATGTTATGAGGCCATGCCATGTGATGTTGGATAATGTTAGTGGAGCAATCCTCATTCTCCATGCTCATGGTGGGCAATGGGTCACAGTGGTCGGATAACTCTCTATGTTAGAAGTTGAGTTTTGGGGTCATTAGCTGCAAGGGCTCAGAGGTGAAGTGCTGCTTAATCAGTGTGGCCCCGACTGCCATGCCAGCCTGCAGTTCGCCCTGAGGTCTAGAACGGCATCGCCAAGCATCCTCCGCTGCTTGGTCACCAGCCACCTCTTGAGCAAGACCTTCCTCCTCCGCTTCGTTCCCCTCCCAGTCCTCCTCCGAGGTGGAGGCTTTCCAGGTCTTCTTCTTCATCCAGCACCAGGCCTCTTTGCAGTGTCATGTTGTGCTGGGCACAGCAGATGACAATGATACAAGACACTCTGGCTGGCTTGTACTGGAGGGCACCAACTGACTGGTGAAGGCAACAGAAGCGTCTCTTCAAGAGGCCAATGGTCTGTTCAGTGCAGGTCCATGTTAGGAGATGGCTCTGGTTATAGCGCTTCTCTGCATCGTGTCCGGCTAGTGGACAGTTGTCAGGGGCCATCTCTTTAGGGGATAAACATTACCTCCCAGCAGCCACCCACAGAGTCTGGATGTGGGCTTGAAGAGGTCCGGCACCTGCGACTCTTGCAGGATGAAGGAGTTGTGACAGATGCCTGGAAACCGGGCACAGACCTGCAAGATTCACTTCCTGTGGTCACAGACCAGCTGGACATTCAATGAGTGGTAGCCCTTTCTGTTCAGGAATATGACTGGCTGTTCTGTCGGTCCCTTGATGGCTATGTGGGTGCAATAGATGACAGCCTGGACCAAAGAGAATGCATCAATGACAGTAAAGCCCAAAGCCCTCTGTGCCTGTGCTGGCCATCTGTGTCAAAGTGGATGTAGATCCTCGCCCTCCAGAATATGACATCCATGACCTGCCTGATGGCGTGATGAGCAGCCAGTTGCGAGATGTCACCTAGGACCACAGCTGATCTCTGGAACAACCCAGTTGTATATAAATTCAGGGTGACGGTGACCATGACATTTTCAGGTAAGGGACTGCAATGGGGCTTGTGAGGCCTCAGGTCATTGTGGATCAGAGCACAAATGTCCGAGACCATTGCCTGGATAGGCACAGCCTCCTACGGCACTGGTGCTCTGTTATTTGCAGGTAGTTGTCTCTCGGGTGGTAGACCTGATGTGTTGGGTAGTGCCTTCTTCCCCTTGCAGCCCACAGCTCTGCTCCTCTTACCTCCTGCTGTCCAGGAGGCTGCATCTGCTAAAGCTCATCCTGATTTTTCTGGCCAATGTCAGAGTGGCCTGTTCCCATCTGAACTCCCTCAGCTGGGCTTTGTGCATTCATCAGGCCTTCCCCTCCAACCCAGCTGCCCAAGTGATGCCGGCGGCCTCACGTCCCTCTCCAGATTCCTACCATTCACCACTGACAAATGCAAGTCTTTCAGTTCCAGCAATAGCTACTCTGTAGCACTGTTTGAGCAGCTGAGCTTTATTTTGGGGCACTGCATTAATTAATCAGCCCTTCCCATAGACCTCATGGACGTCCACATTGTTCACATCTTCTACGCCCTGCCGTGTTACAGACATGGCATTTTCCACATGCCCTTCTGTTGAAACTTACAAACTGCTTGTGAGAAGCCTTTAATGAGATCCACAGTGAGCTCAACAGTGCCCGTTCCCTCTCTCCTGGTGTCCCTTTAAAACTGGTGTCATGTTCTGGAGGTGGAAGGACCCAGTGCTGATCTCCGAGAACGCGATCTTCAAATCGCATGTGCACCAATTCCGCTCCCAACGGGCTTTCAAAATCCAGCTGGTGTTGTCTGAAGCTGCAGTCAGCAGAGAGGTGTTCATTCTAAAAGCGTGGATCCAGAAGTTTATTCGTTCTGGTAAAAACATGGTAAATGGTAGATGTTCTTAAATTGCAGTTAGAACCCTATTATCCACAAAGGAAAAACATTTGGCTATAATATTTCGGAAATAATGTATCTAGAAAATAAAATGTGCCCAAACTCCTAATATTAATTGTAATAGACAATGAAGCAAAAGATTCCAATTCATTGTCAGAACCATTTTATTCAATGAGCTGTAACCTACCAGTAATAATGAATTACAGCCAATTCAATCTTTTAGCTCCCAGTAGCAATTACAATACAGTAAACATACATATGGTATAGAATACTGTAGCATCAGTTGATGCTGAGCCATAAACCACTCATTATTATATGTTCCAGTAGTACATTAACATAGTGAGCTCATTTAAATTTTAGTGCATTTTGATTAAATTACTGTGTGCTATAACATAGTTTAAGTGTAGTTGAACAAAGTTGTCCAGATGATAAGGCAATTAAAGTGCAAAACTACCCACATTTTTAAAGTGAAGGCTCTACAGTAATATTGGCAATTGGAAACCAGAGTGGTCTGAATGTTCCTACAGAATCTGGTTTCCAACTGCCAGGCACTCTCAAGGTGCTCAGTAATGAACTGGTCTACATTCTGGAAAACCTCTCTTGATAAGTAGTGTGTTCCTGAATTCTGGAGGATTCAGTCACAATCAAACTGCTGGCAGTTTCCCTAATCTGGATTTCCAGTTTCTTAAATTGTAAGTATGGTGACTTGGGCCCTGATTTTACTTCAGTAATGATGACAAAACTGTCAGCGTTCACTGTCATTACTCCACTGAAACTGACAGCAACTTCGGGAGTTCGAATGTGCACAGAATAATGTGGAAAGCCAGAAGGTACTGTCAGTGAATCTATGCTCCACCATAGGATGCGCTGCAGAAGTTCAATCTGAGGAAGTGCAATTTCGCTTGCAATCATGATCAGGTGAAAGCTTCTACTTTTCAGATGTTAGCCTCGCTGTAAACCCCTTGAAAAAGATCTTTTTGGGCCTCCTTATCTCGAGAGACAATGGATACGCGCCTGGAGGTGGTCAGTGGTTTGTGAAGCAGCGCCTGGAGTGGCTATAAAGGCCAATTCTGGAGTGACAGGCTCTTCCACAGGTGCTGCAGAGAAATTTGTTTGTTGGGGCTGTTGCACAGTTGGCTCTCCCCTTGCGCCTCTGTCTTTTTTCCTGCCAACTACTAAGTCTCTTCGACTCGCCACAATTTAGCCCTGTCTTTATGGCTGCCCGCCAGCTCTGGCGAATGCTGGCAACTGACTCCCACGACTTGTGATCAATGTCACACGATTTCATGTCGCGTTTGCAGACGTCTTTATAACGGAGACATGGACGGCCGGTGGGTCTGATACCAGTGGCGAGCTCGCTGTACAATGTGTCTTTGGGGATCCTGCCATCTTCCATGCGGCTCACATGGCCAAGCCATCTCAAGCGCCGCTGACTCAGTAGTGTGTATAAGCTGGGGATGTTGGCCGCTTCAAGGACTTCTGTGTTGGAGATATAGTCCTGCCACCTGATGCCAAGTATTCTCCGAAGGCAGCGAAGATGGAATGAATTGAGACGTCGCTCTTGGCTGGCATACGTTGTCCAGGCCTCGCTGCCATAGAGCAAGGTACTGAGGACACAGGCCTGATACACTCGGACTTTTGTGTTCTGTGTCAGTGCGCCATTTTCCCACACTCTCTTGGCCAGTCTGAACATAGCAGTGGAAGCCTTACCCATGCGCTTGTTGATTTCTGCATCTAGAGACAGGTTACTGGTGATAGTTGAGCCTAGGTAGGTGAACTCTTGAACCACTTCCAGAGCGTGGTCGCCAATATTGATGGATGGAGCATTTCTGACATCCTGCCCCATGATGTTCGTTTTCTTGAGGCTGATGGTTAGGCCAAATTCATTGCAAGCAGACGCAAACCTGTCGATGAGACTCTGCAGGCATTCTTCAGTGTGAGATGTTAAAGCAGCATCGTCAGCAAAGAGGAGTTCTCTGATGAGGACTTTCCGTACTTTGGACTTCGCTCTTAGACGGGCAAGGTTGAACAACCTGCCCCCTGATCTTGTGTGGAGGAAAATTCCTTCTTCAGAGGATTTGAACGCATGTGAAAGCAGCAGGGAGAAGAAAATCCCAAAAAGTGTGGGTGCGAGAACACAGCCCTGTTTCACACCACTCAGGATCGGAAAGGGCTCTGATGAGGAGCCACCATGTTGAATTGTGCCTTTCATATTGTCATGGAATGAGGTGATGATACTTAGTAGCTTTGGTGGACATCCGATCTTTTCTAGTAGTCTGAAGAGACCACGTCTGCTGACGAGGTCAAAGGCTTTGGTGAGATCAATGAAAGCAATGTAGAGGGGCATCTGTTGTTCACGGCATTTCTCCTGTATCTGACGAAGGGAGAACAGCATGTCAATAGTCGATCTCTCTGCACGAAAGCCACACTGTGCCTCAGGGTAGACGCGCTCGGCCAGCTTCTGGAGCCTGTTCAGAGCGACTCGAGCAAAGACTTTCCCCACTATGCTGAGCAGGGAGATTCCACGGTAGTTGTTGCAGTCACCGCGGTCACCTTTGTTTTTATAGAGGGTGATGATGTTGGCATCGCGCATGTCCTGGGGTACTGCTCCCTCGTCCCAGCACAGGCATAGCAGTTCATGTAGTGCTGAGAGTATAGCAGGCTTGGCACTCTTGATTATTTCAGGGGTAATGCTGTCCTTCCCAGGGGCTTTTCCGCTGGCTAGGGAATCAATGGCATCACTGAGTTCCGATTTGGTTGGCTGTATGTCCAGCTCATCCATGACTGGTAGAGGCTGGGCTGCATTGAGGGCAGTCTCAGTGACAGCATTCTCCCTGGAGTACAGTTCTAGGTAGTGCTCAACCCAGCGGTCCATCTGTTTGCGTTGGTCAGTGATTATGTCCCCCGATTTAGATTTGAGGGGGGTGATCTTCTTGATGGTTGGCCCAAGAGCTCTCTTCATGCCATCATACATTCCTCTGATGTTTCCGGTGTCTGAGGCCAGCTGAATATGGCTGCATAGGTGTTGCCAGTAGTCGTTTGCGCAACGCCTAGCTGTTCTTTGTGCAGTACTTCTGGCTGCTTTAAGTGCTGCACCTTAAGTGCATTTAAGTGATACACCTTGTTTAATAAGGTGTAAGTGGGTTTTTAACAGCGTACTAACTTCATAATCACTGATAAACACCATCACTGGCCTTGAAAACCCAATTTTAACATTTGTGGAATGTCAAATTTTTCCACGATGAAAACAAAAATCCACATAGATTTAAAAAAACATTTTTTTTATTTTTAAAATCTGTTTATCTTTATTTTAGATTTTATCTTATTACAATCATATATTTATTTTGCTATCTGAAAATTTAAATTAAAAAATGAAGGATTTTAAATACTTTTAACTTCCTGGTTTGCTGTATATAAAAGCTTCAATTTGATTGGTTGTCTACCTGCTTGCTGACATCATTGCTGCTGCACATCAAGACATCCCCTGGACTTGGTGTCAAATTTGAACTGCTGTGGGGAAAGGAGAAATTCCCACTGCAGCGATCACTAGATCATTGTGGACAGCTTTCTTCAAGGTCAGTGGTGAACACCCTTGCTTTGCTGCTGACTGCAAAATTCTGGCCATTATTATAAAATGTGCACTATGTCCCTTCCAACGAACAAACTGAACTTGCATTCCTGACCAATGAATTTGTTACAAATTACATAAGTTGATTGAACCCATATAGGATGGAATCAAAAAGATGCCTGATCCCCTGATTTCATTTCCAATATAATTAATATTGAGTACTAGTTTCACTACAGTAGGCTTCTCTAAAACATATATTTTCAAAATGAGGTTTCTTCCCCAACACCAGTGGGTCCCTAAGGAGGTTTGGGAGGTCATCATATTTCAGTCAATCTGTCATCAGATATTTGTATTGATTGACTTTGATCAACTCATTACCGTACACCAGAAGCAGCCGTGATTGGTCCAAAGTCCACTTCTAGAAATCAGCTGAGATCACCCAATGTGATGCGAGGTATATACTTTTTCTTTGAATTTAGATTTAATGTTCTTCAGTTTCTTTAAAACTGAAAGAAATTCAGTCTATTGATGCTTCTCCTCTGGCTGCACAATCCTTAAGGTGTTTTCCCCACTTATATGCTTGGCCATCTTTTCTGGTGCAACAATGCTGCGACTTTATAGCTGGGCTGTGGCAGAGGGACAGGCTGAAATCCCATCTCCATTGAACACACTGCTGAGAAAAGAATTACAGTCATTGTATGTAAAGGTGTTGATGATAGGCATAATGTAAACTGTTGGATATCTGTATAATAATGTATATTTTATGCCTCACTTTTGTGTTTTTTTTTTAAGATGTACAGAACACCAAGTATTGAAGACACAGGAACTAGGGATGCGCTTTTGCGCTGGTCTTACCCTAGAGATATTAAGATCTACATTGGGTTTAACTTGAGACTCCACTTGAAATAGCAGCAGCATGCAACCGTACTGCAGTTCCAAAGGTGATTCTTCAAAAGCTGATCGATATGTGCACTGATCACAGGCACCAACAGGCTGGATGATCTGCCTGACTTCAGCAAGTTCAGATCTCTCTGTCCAGCCCTCTATTCTATTCTTATTGCACTATCAATTTTCTTGTCCATTAATTAGAACGCCATTAGTATTTTTTTCTTTTGATGTCCAACACACGTTCTTGTGGCAGTTTGTGCCACCTGCCATGAATGACAGTAAACCGCAGCTTTTCAAAACCAGTCTGTGAACTAATCTGCTTTTCTTGACTTTCCTACCGACTGCATTTTAAACAGGATTGCAAAGAGATGACGTTTGATCTAAATTTTCAATCCGTTCTACAATAATGATAGTTGTAGCCTTTTTGCCAGTCTTATTGCAGCATTTTCGATTGGTTTAAGATATGTATAAAAGATAGCAACAAGAATACAATGCCAGACTGAAATCAATAAAAGGTTAGAATTACAGACAGTAAATGCTTAATTATTAGCTCAGAAGGAAAAAAATGAACTCGGATTTATTAACTAGATCATTCTAAAATTGAATGAAACCAACCAACTTTTAGTAGGAAAGCTATCGTTATTCTCCTGAACTGTAGTAAATAATATAGCATGCCTCCTGCCATTACTGTAAACCTGTGAAGTTAGGCAAACTTCCTTTTATGTTCTTTAGGTAGACACTGAGCAATGGTGGTTCTTTGAAGTGACAATTTACAGACTTTGTGGTGCATGCCGTGGGCTACATAAAAACCATAGCCTATAAATCTTTAATACCTTGCCTCCTGCATGCACTAACTCCTTTGAGCTCAGTTTAAACATTTTGTTTGTTACAATGAATCCCTTTCGTCTGTCCTCCTGTATCCATTCATACAGTTTATATTCAAAGCCTAGGCACAGCGATTTTATGTACATTGTGCAACAAACGGATTTGTTGTGTTAAGAAATTTCTCCATCTTCCCAAACTTTCTATGCTTCTGTTTTCATTTCTTACGTGATATATTTCTGCAGATGCTTTGTAGGCTCTTGAATATCATTTAAAAAAATATTTTTCTCACCAATTTTCTTCTCTCCCGAACGCATTGATGTCTGGGATTAAAAGCATCACAAACTTTAGGAAGCCTTTAACTATTTTTTTAGGAAAAGGTTTTTGCTCTTGACTTTTATACAGAACAGATGTGACTGATTGTCGAATGAGGGGCCAGTTTGCATGGCTATATAAATAGCCTAATAGATATCATGACTGCTTCCCTTCTTTAAAATTAACGACGAATAATACATCTGTAGGATACATTTTTAAGGCTTAATCTAGGAGCAAAATTTATCCTGAAATCAAACTTAAAGTGATACAATATCTGTAGTAATTCAACAGCATCCTTCCTCTACCAACAAGAAGGACAAGAGTAGTACCGCCTCTAAATTCCCCTCCAGGTTTCACACCATCATGATTTGCACATATATCAGTGTTCAGTCATCACTGCTGAGTGAGTATCCTGGAATTCCCTACCTAACAAGACTGTGACCGGAAGTACACGAAAACGACTGCAGCAGTTCAAGGAAATGGCCCACCACTACCACCTTCACATGACAACTGCGGATGGGTAATAAATATTGCATTTCTAGCATCATCTACATCCTAAGAACATTTTTAGAGTATGTACACATTAACCTTTAAAGTCCCAATCATATAAAACTAATACCCAAAAAGATTTATCTCCATTAAATGAAATATAGGTGGGAATTTAAGAGTGAGGCAGTGGCCCTGCTGACTGGCTGGAGAGCTGGAGGCGAGCCTGCCTCCACTGGGCCTGAAAGCCACGCTGCTATTTTGCATAGCTCAGGCCCTTAATTGCCTTCAGTTGGAGCTTCTGCCCCTCTGAGGCAGGAGTCCTGCCTCCAAGAGCTGCCAGCCAATCAGAGGGCCGGCAGCTCCTCAATCCCAGCAGCACCACTGGGAATGGTGGCCACTGCTGGGACTGCACCCAGCCAGGAGAGGACTATGGATGTCAGACTCCATAAAGGTAAGTGGGGTTTGGGTCTCGCTGGGGATAATCGGCTAGGCCCAACAAGGGGATGGGGGGATCGAAGTGTAGGGCAGGGGAGTTGTTTTAGTGGAGGCGGCCCATGCTGCTGGGGGGCCCTCCAGGAGGCACAGGGTGCCTGATCAGGTTTTATGAGCAGCCTTCTCAGGCGCTGAAGTGCCCATCCGCCGCCAGTGAAATGCCAGCGGAGGCAGGAAGAGGCCCTTAAGTAGCCATTAATTGGCCACTTAATGACCTCAATTGGTCTAAGGGTGGGCAGACTGTTTGCCACCTCCCTTGCCATTGGTAAAATAGCAGCGGGCGGGGGAAGGCAACGGGCACAGCACCCCCCGCCTCCACATAATTTTACACTCCCCCGCCTCCTAGCCCGTTCCCGTGGGAGCGTTAAATTTCATCCATAGCCAATAACACACCATTAACACAACTCAACAGATTATTTGGTTTTCATTTTAATCATCCTAATGATTTTCTGTTCCACAATTTGGTGTTGTTGTTGAACAGCTGTGGTTTTAGATTGTGTTTGTCGCTTTAATTGATGGAGTCCAATTCATTATCATGTTGATTATTTTTCGTTCCTTCACCAAAGAGCAAAAGGCCAATCTTAGAACCGCTACAGCAACTGAGATGAACTAACCTATCAAAGAGTGAGGACTGAACAGTTCCAGTCCATATGGCTGAATTACACATTAGATAAACTCATTGAGCTATTGGGGAGCTATCTTTCAAATTGTTAAACAACATTTTGCTTGAATATCACAAGAAGTTCCTGTCTTTGCTACATAGTATGGGAAAAAGCAATTGTCAGATTTAGAGCATGTTGGCAAATACTGGCCAAATCATGGGTTGATTTAATTTGGAAACATTAAGCCCACAGGAAAGCATAAATACCATAAAATGTTGGGTTGTGGCAGACATTTCTGAAAAAGACACAAGCTTTTTTAAAACATTTTTAGTCCTCTTCATAACAAGGGCCAAGGGGACCAGGAGGGACCTAAACCCAGCTCCCACCCCTGAGGATCCTGGCATCCTTCAGCAGATGAGTGCCCGAGATATACCCCTTGTTATATGGTTTTCAACTTTTAGGCTTTTAGGATTCCCCCAGCCTCCTTAGATTTGTTGCAACATTTATTGAGCTTTTCCTGACAATTATGCTAGGTGCTTTTGCCCCGAGTGTTTTTAACCAGTGTAACAACCTTTATCCACCAACAGCAAGATTTCTACAACATCTTATACAAATACTAATTGACATCCAATGGTTTTGTTGATGGTGAGCCAGAGTTTTTATAAGAGGAGTTTTATGTAAAGTAATATTATTGGGGGCATTTATATATTTGCATTGGGGATGAACATGGGATCTGAGAACATCATAAGAGGATTTCCTGCCTAATAGTCCTAAAATTCCCCCTCCCTCTCGCACCCCCTGCTCCCCCATCCCCGCACCCTCTTCCCCCCCTCCCCCGCACCCCTCCCCCTCGCACCCCCTTCGCCCCACCCCCTCTCCTGCACCCCTCCCCCCATGCATCTGTTTCCCCCCTCGCAACCCCTGCTCCCTCTTCCCCCCCCCACACCCCCTCCCCCTTCACACACCCTCCCTCCTCGCACCCCTTCCCCCCCTTCCCTCTCCCTCCATCAAATCGCACAGTTAACCTGTTTGTGCCCCTGCTCAGGGATAGGAGCTAACAACCCCACTGCCTTGTGGGTGTCTCGGGAGAGACCAAGGCTAAGGAAGTAAACCCTAACAGAAAATCCGGAGCGGAACCCCTAAGGCAGTCATGTGTCACCTTTGGCATGCTTACGGCAGTTCCTGCAGCCATACCGGTGCCAAACGTTGTGCTCTGCACTCCTTTGGAGCCCACTAGGAAGGCCGAGAGGAGGGTTTTGACGCTTGAGCAACTCACAACCTCCATACATTCCGCCCAAGCATGCACCATGGAGAGGTCACTCCATAGTTGCCTCACAGCAACCAAAACAACACGGAAGGTGACAGTTACGGGTTACAAGTCCAGCTCAATTGGCGTAGAGATTGGGCGCCACGGGTTGCCTTTGTTGGTGGGAGAGGTCATCACATCTCACTGGACAGCTACCACCCACCTCAAACTGGGCAGCCCCCGGTCAGAAAGATTCTGTCCCGCCATAGTCCACCTGCTTCAATGGGTGCTTGGAGCTCAGGGTCATTGCCCAACAAGTCGACTGTAACACCGCACCAAACAGCACGACAAAAAAAGGAAAGAAGGTACCAGCCCTTTGTTTTGCAAGCTGGAACATCAGAACTATCTGTCCTGGCCTTCCGGAAGACCTTACACAAATCGACAACTCTCGGAAGACTGCCATCATTAACAACAAACTCAGTCAACTCAATATGGACATTGCAGCACTTCAGGAGACATGACTCCCTGCGAGCAGATTTCTAAGAGAGCAAGACCACACATTCTACTGGCAGGGTACGGATCCTGAAGAACCAAGACAGCATGGAGTTGGCTTCGCCATCAGAAACTCTTTGCTCAGCATGATAGAGCCACCTTCAAATGGCTCGGAATGCATACTGTCCATCTGACTGCTCACCGCCTCTGGTCCAGTCCGCCTACTCAGCATCTATGCTTCAACACTCTGCTCCCCACCTGAAGTTAAAGAGCAGTTCTACGAGGAACTCCATAATATCATTAGTAGCATTCCTAATACCGAACATTTGTTCTTGCTGGGGGACTTTAACGCCAGGGTTGGGGCCGACCATGACTCATGGCCCTCCTGCCTTGGGCGCTATAGCATTGGAAGGATGAATGAGAATGGACAGAGTCTGCTGGAGTTGTGTACCAATCACAACTTCTACATCACCAACTCGTTCTTTTGTACTAAACCCTGTCATCAAGTTTCATGGAGACACTTAAGTTCACGTCGCTGACACCAGCTGGACCTCATCGTCACAAGGCAAGCCTCTATAAACAGTGTCCAAATCACACGCAGCTTCCACAGTGCGGACTGCAACACTGACCACTCCCTGGTGTGCAGCAAAGTTAGACTCAAACCAAAGAACCTACATCACTCCAAGCAGAAGGGCCGCCCGCGCATCAACACTAACAGAATTTCTTATCCACAACTGTTACATAAGTTTATAAATTCACTTGAAAAAGCCGTTCAAAACACTCTTGCAGGGGATGCAGATATGAAGTGGGCCCACATCAGAGACACCATCTATGACTCAGCAATGACCACCTTTGGCAACCGTGAGAAGCAGAATGCAGACTGGTTTCAATCTCACTTTGAAGAGCTGGAACCAGGCGCACTGCACCTTTGAACTACAAGAAAGCCCCCAGCGAGTTAACATCCGTCGCACTTAAAGTAGTGCTGCACAAAGAACAGCCAGGTGCTGTGCAAATGACTACTGGCAACACCTATGCAGTCCTATTCAGCTGGCCGCCGACACGGGAAACATCAGAGGAATGTATGATGGCATTAAGAGAGCTTTTGGGCCAACCATCAAGAAGATCGTTGCCCCCTCAAGTCTAAATCAGGGGACACAGTCACTGACCAACGCAAGCAAATGGACCGCTGGGTCAAGAACTACGTAGACCTGTACTCCAGGGAAAATGTTGGCACAGATACCGCCCTCAATGCAGCCCAGTCTCTGCCAGTTATGGATGAGCCGGACGAACAACCAACAAAATCGGAACTCAGTGATGCCATTGTTTCTCTAGCCAGTGGAAAAGCCCCTGGAAAGGACGGCATTACCCCTGAAATAATCAAGAGTGCCAAG
Source organism: Heterodontus francisci (assembly GCF_036365525.1). Taxonomy (NCBI): domain Eukaryota; kingdom Metazoa; phylum Chordata; class Chondrichthyes; order Heterodontiformes; family Heterodontidae; genus Heterodontus; species Heterodontus francisci. The sequence goes on from NC_090387.1 coordinate 42,610,045, forward strand.
CCTGCTATTCTCTAAGCACTCCATGAACTGCTTTGCCTGTGCTGGGATGAGGGAGCAGTACCACAGGACATGCGTGATGCCAATATCAGAACCCTCTAGAAGAACAAGGGTGACCGCAGTGACTGCAACAACTACCGTGGAATCTCCCTGCTCAGCATAGTGGGGAAAGTCTTCGCTCGACCCCTTTTAAACAGACTGCAGAAGCTGGCTGAGCGTGTCTACCCTGAGGCACAGTGTGGCTTTCGAGCAGAGAGATCCACCATTGACATGCTGTTCACCCTTCGCCAGCTACAGGAGAAATGCCGCGAACAACAGATGCCCCTCTATGTTGCTTTCATAGATCTCACTAAAGCCTTTGACCTAGTCAGCAGACGTGGTCTCTTCAGACTACTAGCAAAGATCGGATGTCCACCAAAGCTACTAAGTATCATCACCTCATTCCATGACAATATGAAAGGCACAATTCAGCATAGCGGTGCCTAATCAGACCCCTTTCCTAACCCAAGTGGCGTGAAACAGGGTTGTGTTCTCGCACTTACACTGTTTGGGATCTTCTTCTCACTACTGCTCTCACATGCATTCAAGTCTTCAGAAGAAGGAATTTTCCTCCACACAAGATCAGATGGCAGGTTGTTCAACCTTGCCCGTCTTAGAGCAAAGACCAAAGTACGGAAAGTTCTCATCAGGGAACTCCTCTTTGCTGATGATGCTGCATTAACATCCCACACAGAAGAGTGTCTGCCAAGACTCATCGACAGGATTGCGGCTGCCTGCAACGAATTTGGCCTAACCATCAGCCTCAAGAAAACAAACATCATGGGACAGGACATCAGAAATGCTCCATCCATCAATAACGGTGATCACGCTCTGGAAGTGGTTCAAGAGTTCACCTACCTAGGCTCAACTATCACCAGTAATCTGTCTCTCGATGCAGAAATCAACAAGCGCATGGGAAAGGCTTCCACTGCTATGTCCAGACTGGCCAAGAGAGTATGGGAAAATGGCGCACTGACACGGAACACAAATGTCCGAGTGTTTCAAGCCTGTGTCTTCAGTACCTTGCTCTATGGCAGCGAGGCCTGGACAACGTATGCCAGCCAAGAGCGACGTCTCAACGTATTGCATCTTCGCTGCCTCCGGAGAATCCTTGGCATCAGGTGGCAGGACCATATCTCCAACGCAGAAGTCCTCGAGGCAACCAACATCTCTAGCATATACACCCTATTGAGCCAGCAGCGCTTGAGATGGCTTGGCCATGTGAGCCGCATGGAAGATGGCAGGATCCCCAAGGATGCATTGTACAGCGAGCTCGTCACTGGTATCAGACCCACCAGCTGTCCATGTCTCCGCTTTAACGACGTCTGCAAATGCAACATGAAGTCCTGTGACCACAAGTTATGAGAGTCATTTTCCAGTGATCGCCAGAGCTGGCAGACAGCCATTAAGGCGGGGCTAAAGAGTGGTGAGACTCTCGAAGAGACTTAGCAGTTGGTAGGAAAAAAGACAGAAGTGCAAGGAGAGAGCCAACTGTGTAACATCCCTGACAACCAATTTTATCCACAGTGCCTGTGGAAGAGTCCGTCACTCTAGAATTGGCCTCCATAGCCACTCCAGGCGCTGCTCCACAAACCACTGACCACCTTTGGGCACTTACCCATTGTCTCTCGAGACAAGGAGGCCAAAGAGGAAGAAGGAGTCCTAAGATAGAATGTCGGGATGCAGCAGTACTTTTTCAGGAATCTTGGGGTCTGGAAGTATTACAGAGATATGTTCTTGGATCATGTCCATTTGCTTATAAATTTTGGCTGCATTGCTGACCTCGGCACATTACTTTCTCTCCATTTTTTTTCTCTTGTCCACTCTCTCCTGTCACCCAGCCATGCCATCTTTTATTTCTCTTGTAACAATCAGGTGAGGAGGGGTTGCAAGGCTCCCTGCTTTTCCTTCTCCTTGTTTGACTGCAACAGGGTTTATTCCTTTTTAAACAGTGGATGCCCTTACCATTTCAGTGTGTGCTTAACCCTTTACTTTTGTTGTGATCATAAAAAAAACAATCGGACAGGTTTTCTTGAGTTTAAACAAGAAAGCGGTGAGTTTTTTGTACTTTAATAAACCTAAACCCATTTGAGATAAAATAATAAAACTATACTGCACTTTCACTCACACACATGAGAATCACACATACTAACAGGTTTCAGAGTGATGAGGGATAGTTGGGTTGGATTAAAGTCCAGAACAAATAAAAATAATATACAGTCTGTGGTGTTTGTTAATTCTGATTCTTCCAGCTGAAGTTGTGATCTTGACATCTCTGACTGGTAGAAGTGCTCTTTGCTGCTGGCCCACCTGGTTCAGGTTTTTCTAGGAGACAGAGTTGTGGGTGGCTTTCCTCCCTGGGGTCTCTGCCTGTAGCAATGGTAGACTTGGATATTCCACAGTCGCAGACAGGTTACAAAACTTGCAGTATATCTGGAGAAAAAGAAAGAGAGAGGGACACACAACCCCACTGGGGTCTTGTCTGGTTAGCACTCAAAGCTTGTCTCCTTCAAAGTCTCAGGAGCTTGTCCTTTTGCAAAATACTGCTAGTTTATCACAGAAAGTGAGGTGGCCACATGGTTGTCCTCTGTCCTTTTTTGCAATTTAGTTAGATTCAAGTCTAGGAATTCTCAATCTCTCCCAGGACTCAAAGTTTCAATGCTCCAAGATGGCTTTGAATTTTTTGCTATTCGAATCAGTTGCCATTAGGGCGGCACAGCGGTGCAGTGGTTAGCACCACAGCCTCACAGCTCCAGCAACCCAGGTTCAAGTCTGGGTACTGCCTGTGCGGAGTTTGCAAGTTCTCCCTGTGACTGCATGGGTTTCCACCGGGTGCTCTGGTTTCCTCCCACAGCCAAAGACTTACAGGTTGATAGGTAAATTGGCCATTGTAAATTGTCCCTAGTGTAGGTAGGAGAATGGTAGGGAATATGGGATTAATGTAGGATTAGTATAAATGGGTGGTTAATGGTCAGCACAGACTCAGTGGGCTGAAGGGCCTGTTTCAGTGCTGTATCTCTCTATGACTCTAGAAGTGAAGCTGTTAGCTGATTCCAAATTCATGAGGCTTTGTTCTCGTGGTGGTTAGTTTAGACATCCATCTCTCCTTTGATACCTTGATGTGTAAAATATTCAGATACAAATTGTGGTGGCCATCTTGGCTGCCAGCTTTCTTAAAAGTTAAATGTAAGATCCCAGCTTTCCTTTTTAAAAGTTTAATGTAGATATCCAATCACCGAATTAAAAATCCTCATTTGACATAGCATGTTTTCTTGACACTCTCCTTTTGGATACTTTGCCCCCTAAATCCTCACCCTAACCCAGCATTACTCAGGCTTGAATAAGCTCATAATGATCCTCTGTAGCTCTCTTGGCATTCAATAAAAGGTCCATTGAAGAACCCATTAAAGCCTCCTTACAACTGCTCCATCCACCTCTCCTGCCAATCTTCCCGCCAAGCTAACCTCGATAATCCCCTGCCGTCTCATTCATACCACTTCCATTGCCTCCTTGGAATTTGCCAGCATATCAATCACTGCATCTCTCTAATTTGCCCTTGCCATCCATGACCTTATTGTAGATAATTGTATTGACATCCCAACTTTGACTGAAAGTTGGCTTATGGGTGGCGATACATTGCCCCACTCAGTAAAGCCTTCCCACCTAGATACACTTTAACCACCTGCTACATTCACACCACTATGGTGATTATGTTGTGGCCCTTAGCAAGTCACACCTTGGTCTCTTCCACTACCCCTCTAGCAGTCTCCTTCCTCCCATTTTCTCCACCTTCCTTTCCTTCCCTCCAATAAGCTCTGTTTGCTTCCAAAATTCAACATAATGCGTGCAATTTTACCAAGGCAGTTAACAGGCAGGTGTTGACAGAGCGCTCCCACAATCTGCTTGTTATCGTGCTGTGAGGACCAGCCATGTTGGCACCCAGGCTTCAGTTACGTGCTACCGGTGAGTTACAAATGACAAGCCGCTCCCCGCTGCTGCTCGAGTGCTTTTGGAGGCTCCCACACTGAGCCAGCCAATAATTGGAGCAAGGTAGGGGTCGGGGGCAGATATGAGGCAATTCTGGGAAAGAGGGCCTTGAATGGGCTGTCAGCAGGCTGGGGTTTAATGTGGGCCACTGCTGCTCCTCCTGGCCATTCTAAAAAAAAATTAGCATTACCTAAACACTTTACGAGCCATCTCCAACAATCCCTTTAAGGACTACTTCCAATGGGTGGAGTGTGCACACTGCACGCTGCTTTCCATTTGTACCTAAAAATTGCAATTGCACATTACAGGACTCCAATTAGCATATTGCAAGTGGCCTCTATTGGAACAGGCAGGTCCTCCGGCTGTCCATCTCATGACCATCTCATGACCATCCCCAAGATGGCACAGCCAGCTTTATTTTGAGGCAGTAAGTGATCCCCGACCATTTTTAGGCTGCTACTATCCAGTTTACTCCAGGTGGAATAAATCGAAATAGGAGCCTTTTTTCGAAAAAGGAATAAAATTTGAATGTTTGAAAGGTATCCCTTTCTCTCACTTGGTGTCTCTCTTTTCTTCTGTCTTATAGGTATTAGAAATTAGACGCTGTGCCTCACATGTGTACACAATTAGGATTCATCTTTACTGTCAACAAAACATAGGGGAGATAATTATTTGGCTTCGAGATTCAACTGGTGATTTTCTGAAAATTGAAGCAACATTCTCATTACCTTTCCATTCTTTCTCTATAGCTCCTTATCTCGAACTCATGCCTTTCCCTCTGTTTCTGCCTTGGCTTTTTAAAATTGCAAAACAAAATAACTCAAAACACTTACGTTTCTCTCTTCTTTCGCTGCAATGTGCACACACACACAAATACACACAGATGGGTAGAAAGTGGACGTCCTTGTACCCAATTTTACAGGCATAATGCAGGCATAATTTTGGGGAGAAACTTGCTGTACCCAAAGGATGCCTGAAAAATGTCTAACCTGAGATTAGGTCGAGCCATTTTCCAGGTGTCCCAGTGGCCGCTTATAGCAGGCATTAAGTCCCTGAAATATGTAAACGAGGAGCCTAACGCCTGTTAGCGGGCTGCTCAGAAAAATTCAATTACAATTACAACAGGCTTTGACCCGTTTATTCCAGCAACTTTCTGTTCAGGCATTAAAATTCTCTCTGGCATTTGGTGTGAGAAGTTGTCCTGAAAAGATTATTATTCTGGTATATGTACCTGGGCTAATATGGATTCATAGTTCAATATTATTAAAGATGCATTATATTTATGCATTCCATTCTACTAGCATCTGCACAGAATGCAGTGATCCCCTCATAATAGTTGTCAGTGCCCTAGAATTTTCTTTCCTGGACTCCTTTAGCACTCTGAGGCAAATACAATCCATCCTGGCACTTTATCTGTTTTGAAGCACTTTAGTTTATCTAGGATTTCCATGTCATTTACATTGAAGTCATTGATTTTACTTTGGTTATCTCTATTTGGTGAGGGCATGTTGCTCATGCCTCCCTGTGAACACATGGACGAAGTAAACATAATAATGTTAGCACATACTCAATTTTGTGCATCCTCAGTTTTGATTATGCTTGCATGTTTCATGATTTTCACCCCTTCCCTGACTGCCTGCTTACAGTACTAACCAAATATTTTAGTTATATTTAGCCTCTGTTGCTACGTAGAACAGGATATTGCTACTGTACTGATGGCTGTGCTGGTGCCATCTTGAAAGGGCTGCCAGCACTGGAGTGCGGCTGAAACCTTCCTTCAAGTTATCACGCCAGGTTTTAGGAGGAGTGGACAGCAGGTCTAGTGGAAATGGTGTGTGGATCGAAAACAAGGTACTTAAGGCACTTAAAGTGCCAATTGACCTGGGATTTTACAGGCCCTTTCCAATTTTGCACAAAGTGCATGGGGGCCACAGGGTAACAGAGCCCTGGCAGGTATACCAGGGCTGAAAGGAGGCAGCAGGTCAGGTTAGGTCAGTGCTGAATTTGGCAGTCATCAGGTGAGGCAGCATGCTTTCACAGGAAGGTTGGGGTATCGCAGTCATTGCATTTCGCAGTGAGGAGGGTGAGGTCAGCTGCCAGGTGTCGACCCTCCATAGTGCCATCTGGCTGCTGGCACTTGGGTGCATTGAAAGTGGACTGAGATGGGATGAGATGGTTGGAGGGAGCATATGGGTGAGTAGTCCTTGAGACAGGGAATGCCCACCTGCCATGGGCATTGTCCACTGAGGTGGGTCCTCCAGTGAGGAGGACAACCTGAGAGAGAGGGAGCTGCAGCCACAGGGATCCAGACAGCAGCAAGCTCATGGCCACCTGCAAGGGCAGCCACAGGTTGGGGAATTGGCAGGAGGCCTCAGAGGGAATCGTAAGCACGCCCCAGCACAGAGAAGAGGGTACCTGTAGCAAGGGTGTACAGACCGAGGATGAACTTCCTCCAGATGTTGCAGTGGCAGTGTCACTGAAGACTCCGCCTCTCTCGAGAGAGGTCGTCAAGTTCTTTGTGCCATGATGTCCGATGAGCTGAGCCCCACTGGTATTGGTGGTCACCCAATGCCAGTATCGGTGAAGGTCACCGTGGTCCTTAACTTCAATACCTCCGGTTCTTTCCTGGGGCCCACTGGAGACCTGTGTGGCATCTCCCAATCAACGGCACTTCATTGCTTCAAGGTGGTGACCGAGCCCTCTTCAGGTGGGCCAGCCAATACATTCATTATTGCACTGATCCGGACAGTCAGTCTGAGAGAGCCAAAGGATTTGTGACCATCACTGGATTCCCCCAGGTGCAAGGATCGATAGACTGCACGCATGTGGCCATCAAGGCCAGCCAGCAGCCTTTGTTAACAGGAAGGGATTTCATTCCCTCAACATCCAACTGATCTGTGACAACCGCCAATGTATCCTGCAGATATGTGCACGGTATCCTGGAAACGGCCGCGATGCCTACATACTCAGGCACTCCCAACTGCTTGAACCTTTCAGCTGCAGTGGAGCAAGGCTGCTGACCTTGCTGCCCCGTGGCTTGGGATGACTTTGGTGGCCATCCTCTGGCTGCCTAAGGCCAGGAGGGCCCTGGCATGCTGAGGGGCCAATGCACAGGTGCAGGACCCTCCTCTGTCAATGCGGCAACTTGGATGCACTGGTATCACTGGTAGAAGGGCTGAGGAGCTGCTGTCCATAGCTCCTGAGAGGAGCCCCCAGATATGAAAGGCAGCTGCTCCTCCTCCCTCGCAAGGAAAACCTGTACCTTCCTGCTAACCTGAAATGGACGAGGACCAGATAGAGACTCCAGGCACCTCGTCCATCACTCACCTTACCACTGCTTTATTGAGCTCATGGACAGGTCTGCACACGTCTCCAGCATCCACTAACTGGTCACCTGGATCTGGCTGTCCATGATAGTCATCAATCGTTCAATAGAGGAGGCCATGTGCGCAGACGAGAGTGAAATAGCAGCACTCATCGCCTGGATGGACTCCTCCACTGTCCGAGTCTGGGTGTACATACCTTCTGCAATCTAAACCAGATCTTCATGCAGCTCACACTGTAATTCCAGAATCTGCCACCTTACTAACGACTCCAAAGGCTCATCACCAGCCTGAGGCTCAGCATCAGCCTGGCCTCCCACACTTCTCAGAGTGACAGTGGCCTGGGCCGTCACAGCTTCCGACAGCTGCTCTTATCAGGTGTGATGCCCAATTTGAGTGTGAAGGAATACTCATTGGTGTGAAAGTGTCTGCACTGGTGGACAGTTTGTGGGAATATTGTGATGCTGGACCCTCTGAGGCACTCTCCTCCTCGTCTGAGTGGAAAGGCTGCTGCCCCACTCCCCGCAACAGAGATGGCAGCTCTCTGTTCTTGTGGATGACCTGCGTGAGAGAACAGAAAAATCGAAAGGTTTTGCCCTTCCAAACAGGAGCCTCCAGAATCGGCTGGTCTTCAGATCGATCTATGTACAGTGGAGGTCACAGGAACGCCATCCCTTGTGCTCACCTAAGCCTCCCATGTGCCCAGTCATGAGGTTACTCGTCCTCTTGCACTTGCAATTCCTGCTTCACCATCTGTGATGGAGCAGCTGCCTTGCTGCCCTGCTAGTTCCATGGGCATGAGGATAGTGAGAAATGGCAGCCTGCCGCTGGTCTGGATCCTTTCTTTGGCATTGTGGGCCCTCTTCTGCTGCAGGAAAAAAGAAGAGGAATGTTAGCTGCCGCACAATAACAAGCACAATGTCTAAGCAGGTGACAGCCTAGCTGTTCATTTTGGGGGGCAGTCAAATGCGGCCGCCATTCGACCACTCTGGAGCAACCCTGCAAGTGTCACCACTGACAAACTAGCACCTGTTGGCCAAGCTGCATCCATTTCTTTTATAGGAGTTGCAGCCTGACCCCATTGTCACCAACTGAGTGGGCTCTCCCACCCCAACAACCGCACCCTCACACTTATCCATTTGTTAACCCCTAAGGGGAACAAGGTGTGGGGTTCTCACCTTGGCGGAATGAAGAAGGTCATTCACGCACTTGTGGCATTGCAGCCAAGTTTTCTGGATAATTCCACGGCTGCTGACCTCTTCCGCCACCTCCATCCAGGCTTGCTTGGTTAGGCAGTGAAGTCTCCTCCTCCTGTCCTGGGGACAGGACCACCCCCTTTCCTGAGTATCCTAGAGGAGAACATGCGGGGAGTCATCATTGAACCTTGGGGCCACCCGGGAACTTCCTTCTGCCATGCGAACAAGCACCTCATTCCCTGGCCTTCACAATGCCTGCTTCACTGACCTGTTGGCCTTTTGCCACTGGCAAGCCTGGACTGCTGGCTGGGCTTTCAGCGAAGGCTTCAGTCAGGGAAGGCTTCAGCTGCATTTCAGTGCCAGCAGACCTTTAAAGATGGCACCAGCACCGGCATCAGCATCAGCTGATGCTGTGGCTGCCACCTGAATGCCCGCCTCCATCCCCAGAATGGTCAACCCGTCTCCTTGCCGCCAGCGCGAGATAATGGTGCAATCAGGGATCAGGTAAGGAACGCCAGCACCACCTGCTTCCAGCCCCAGCGGCTGCTCCTCAATTCGGTACATAAAATCCCAGTCACTGTTTCAATTAGTAATTAGTGGAGGATTTGAAAATAAGTTATTTTGGTGAAATTACAATACAATTGGTGATTGCTTTGTAGCAAGCCAGTTGTATTCAAATATTATCCATGAACCATTCAGGTTTCAAGCCTTAATTCCCAATCTCATTTACAAACCATAAATTTTAGCACTATAGTCGTCATATTCTTTTGGCTAAAGCCTTTTGCTACACTCAACCCTTCTCAATGGCAATTAGGGATGGGCAATAAATGCTGGCCTAGCCAGCAATGCCCACATCCCATGAACAAATAAAAAAAAATCTAGTCATCTGGTAATCTAGTGTCTCAAATGACGATAATCTTTATTATTACCATCTTGGATTAAAACATAAAGGCCCTGAGCTTACATTTTGGGTAGTAACATTCAAAGGCTTGTTGCATTCATCCGAACTTTCTCACTCTCCTATTTTTGCAGAGGTGCTACTCGTTTATTTTAAGCAGGTTATGCAATTGACTTATGAGTTGTCACCTGTCAGAAAATAACTTTTACAAGTTAGCCCCAAGAATCATTAATATTCAGTAAATGCTGTCTTGACAGCAAGGCAATTGCCTTCTGATGTCAGACAGCACACAATGCAGCCTCCACTATCATGGACAAGCATTTGCTTTTTCCAAGAATGTTAAATCCATGAGTATAATAAAATAAATATTGATTTCAGTTCATGGGCCATAATGTAAACTGCTGCCCTTTGGGTTACACAAGTGACTTTCTCAGTTACATATGTAACCCTTGGGCCAATGGTTTACTGTTATAGCCCTCAGTTGCAGTCAATATTTGACGATTGTGATATCGGAAACTAATGGTCACTCTTGTGACATCACTTCGAGAGCAATAGTTTATTCAATGAGGTGAAATAAGAGCCAGGGAGAATTCTGGAAAATGAAATAAATTGTGACAGACAGGAAAGTTCATTTAACTACCCTTGCACCATATAAGAATTATTTATACCAGTATGGAGCACCCGAGGAACAGGTTGGGATAGATAAAAATCTGGTTACAACATAAAACTACCAGAAAATTTATTTTACATACTTCTGGAAATGACTACATTTCCTGGTACCTGTATTCCACTGCACTGTAAACAATTATTTTAGAATACAAAGCTCACGGCACAATGGGGGATAAATTTCAGCTTGGGTACAGGCATAAAATAAGTGATATTGGCCCATTTAAGCATCTGCCATTTACTTCATTGGACAGGAAAATCAAGTGATTGTATAATGCGCAGCAAATTTCCAAACAACATTTTCAACCCATGACCAAAGTGAAAATTACCCCAGTATTTCAGTTATATTTCTGTCATTGTAAAAAGCAATCCTTGACCCCACTGTTCTTGCAAACTACTGTCCCATTTCCAACCTCCCTTTCCTCTCCAAAGTCCTTGAACGTATTGTTGCCTCCTAAATCCGTGCCCATCTTTCTTGGAACCTCCAATCAGCTTTCTGTCCCTGCCACAGTACCAAAACAGCTCTTATCAAAGTCATAAATAACATCTTATGTAACTGTGACAAAGGCAAACTTTCCTTCCTCTTTCTTCTCTACCTGTTTGCAGCTTTTGACATGGTTGACCACACCATCCTTCTCCAATGCCTCTCCACTGTCATCCAGCTGGCTGGGACTTCTCTCACCTGGTTCCATTCTTATCTATCTAATCGTAGCCAGAGAATCACTTGCAATTACTTCTCTTCCTGCTCGCGCACTGTTAACTCTGGTGTTCCCTAACGATCGATCCTTGGCTCCCTCCTATTTCTCATCTACCTGCTACCCCTCAGTGACATCATCCGAAAGCACAGTGTTAGTTTCACATTTATGCTGATGACACCCAGCTCTACCTCACCACCACTTCTCTCAACTCCTCCACTGTTGCTAAACTATCAGACTGCTTATCCGACATCCAGTATTGAATGAACAAAAGTTTCCTCTAATTAAATATTGGGAATCTGAAGCCATCATTTTCAAACTCCAAACTCCGTTCCCTAGTTACAGACTTCATCCCTCTCCCTAGCAACAGTCGCCTGACTTCGCCCCTTCTCAGCTCATCTGCTGCCGAAACCCTCATTCATGCTTTTGTTATGTCTACACTTGACTATTCCAATGCACTCCTGGTTGGTCTCCCACATTTTACCCTCTGTAAACTTGAGGTTATCCAAAACTCTGCTGCCCATGTCTTAACTTGCATCAGATCCCATCCAACCATCAAACCAGTGCTCGCTGACCTACATTGGCTTCCACTCAAGCAACGTCCTGATTTTAAAATTCTCATCCTTGTTTTCAAAACCTTCCATGGCCTCGACCCTCCCTATCTCTAATCTCCTCCAGCCCCACAACCCTCGAGATGTACTCCTCTAATTTTGCTCTTTGTGCATCCCCGATTTTAATCACTGCACCTTCGGAGGCTAGGCCTTCAGTTGCCTAGGCCCTAAGCTCTGGAATACTCTCCCCACACCTCTCTGCCTCTCCACTTTGTTTTCCTCCTTTAAGACACTCCTTAAAACCTACCTCTTTGACTAAGCTTTTGGTCAGCTGAACCTAACAGTTCCTTATGTGGCTTGGTGTCATATTTTGCTTTATAACGCTCCTGTGAAGTGCCATGTGATGCTTTATTATATTAAAGGTGCTATATAAATGTAAGTTGTTGTAAATTATAAATACCAATACCCTCTCTAAATAAAGAGCCTGGCCACAAAATTTGGCTCTGCAGTGCTGCTGATGCTGGCACTATGGATACCTGCAATATCAATAATGTCAGTCGGACCGCTTCTGGCCATTTTTGGTGCGGCCCACGCAGTGCACCCCAATCACAAGGGTGCTAGCGTGGTCATGCCATGAGCATGCTGAAAGCATGCAGTCATCAGATAGTGATGTCAAACAGTGTCTAACGCTGACTTGGCATACAAACTGCTATTTTGGATCCCGTAGGTCTTGTTAACACCCTCTCATAATCACTCCCAGCTCAACATCCATTCACCTGCATGAGGGCACCCGCCCCCCCCCTTCCCCCATACTAGTGTTATTTAAAGGGTTCACCATGGGACTTCCAGGTGAGCAGAATTTGACTTTTGTTTTGTTGCTGCAAAGTGTGTGGAAGTACCATGTCCTGTGTTGTTGAAGGAGTTTGGAAATGCTTTTTGGATTCATGAGGGAGTGGTGTTGAACTTTGACAAGTAGGTCAAAGGAGTTGAATGGTCTGTTAACAGAAAGCCAGTTTTCAGTAATGAGGGTTATGGTTGCAGTTCGTCTTGGGCTGCAGCATGACTTGGAGATGGAGCACAGGCAGCAGAGAGGTGAAACTGTGCACAGAGGGTGGAGGAGGAGGAGGACTCTTAAAAGAAGTCGACAAGGATCTTCAGACAGCATTTCTCCTACCTCCACCTCAGCCAGGAGCTGTGTCTAAGGCGGCTGCGTTTCACCAAGGAGGTGGTGATTGAACTGTGTCACCTCCTCCAACTGCACCTGCAGCCACAGAGCAGAGTGAGGACAGAGCTTCCAGTGGTCCTCAAGATCACTGCTGTAAATTTTTATGCAGTGGATCCTTCCAGCGGAAACAGGTGATATTTTCAAAATTTCAGTTTACTGTGCATCACTGCATCAGGGAAGTGACAGAGGCCCTGTACAGAAGGAGGGGGGATTTCATTGTCTTTTCTCTTATAAGGGAGAAGCAAGAGGAACAAACATGTGGCTTTGCCAGGCTAGTGTGATTCCCAATGGTGCAAGGGACCATTGAATGCACCCACGTGGTTCTGCGGCCCCCACATATCAACAGTGAGATGTCCCACGACCGCAAGGACTCCATGAATGTACAGTTGGTGTGCAACTGTGCACAGAGAATCATGTCAGTGAATGCCAGCTATTCTGACAGCAGCCACGATGCATTCCTCCTGTGCCAGTCAGCCATTTCCACCATCTTCGGGCCACCACGATGAACCAAAGGCTCGCTTCTTGGTGACAAGGGCTACCTGCTTTATACCAGGCACATGACTCCCCTCCGCCATCCACCCATATGTGGACAGCATGCTTATAATGTGAGACATGCTGTGATCAGGAATGTCATGGAGCAGACCATCAGTGCCCTCAAACATCAGTTCCCCTCTTCAACCACTCAAGTTCTCACTGAGCATGTCTCCAAATTCACAATGTCTGCTACGTCCTCTGCAACCTCTCTGTTATGAGGGCACAGCCCTTGCTATAGAGCTTTGGAAGGCACCTCGGGAGGAAGAGGAATAGGAGGAGGAGGAATGGAGGAAGTATCCGGAACCCTTCGCTTCGGGTGGGTGTCTGTGAGTCAATACTCAGATTCTGGTTCCCCTGAAATCTCACCCCCGCATCACCATTGCTCCACAATTTCCCACCTTTCAATCCCACTGCTATGGACCATCACAGCATCCTCTTGGCCAAAATCCTGAAGTGAAAGACACCACAAAAAAATTCTATAAGACTTGCAATAATACATGCAAAACTGAACAATTCTTGCTTGTGCATCCCCTTCGTGCTTGTCTCGCGGGTACCTTTGCCTGGTCTAGTGTTCCTACACAGTGCTACCCTAGTGACTGCAGCATGCCTGGTGGAAGCCTGCTGACTTTCACTGGGGGAGATGGCAGATGGTCTTGCAGGCTGCTCTCGAGCAGCAGGGCCTTGAGGGTCTGGCTACGGACTGCACCACCTTGGCATGAGTGGCACCAGTCTGGGCTGCCTGGCTGACAGGCAACAGCAAGGGTACAGGTGGAGTGGCAGTGGTGATAGTACAAATGCTGCCATTCTGAGAGAGGACAGCAGATTTGTGCTCAGTGGGGTGCAGTGTCAGAAATCCTAGTAGTCTGTTGGAGCACAGACTATTGGACTGCTGTGAGAGCCTGCATGCCCCTTTGAGCACTGGTATCCACGGCTATGATGGCAGCAGTCTGAGCCACCATGGCACTAAACTGGACATGTATGGCAACGAGCATGGATCTCATGACCACAGTCTGAGCTTCCACTGTAGCACTCAGACATTGGGTGGTTCTGCCTGTGCTGCAGTGAAAGCTGAGAGATCAGCCATCAGACACTGCATTACGACTGGGTCTGCAAGTCTCTTGTGGAGTTGGCCACCACTTCCAAATTGGAAAGGATTGACTCCAAGCTCTGCAGAAAGTCCTGTGCCAGGTTGGAGCCAGACTCCTCCATGCTCCTTGACAGTCTCTGTGGTAGGCCTGCCAATGCCCCAAATATCTCTGTATGCATTCCCATCAGTATTCTCTTGTACATTGAAGTCTTCATTTGAATCCTTTGCAGCAGAACTTGTCTATGACCTTGCCCTCTGGTGAGCTGACACACATGCTACCCTTTCTGCCTGCCCTGGTTGCAGCAAACTCGTGCCCAATGACTCACCACGTGCTGATCACGCATCTACACTACCCTCTAAAGTCCACGCAGTGCCAGTATCTGAGCTGGTTGACTGTGAGTATCAGATCAAGTAATGGTGCTTCTTCATCAAACGTGTGCTGTTTCTCACATCCTTCATCGTGAGGTTTCCCTGACTGGTTAGGCATGAGTTCTTGGGCATCTGAAAGGAAAAATACAAAAGGAAAGGGTTGTGGTGAGGGAGGGGGGGGAAAGGAGTGGAAAGCAAGAAGTTAATATTCGTGCCATCTGCAGCTTGCACTTCATGTCAGCTGGTAGGTTGAAGGTGAAGTGGGATTTGAGGTTGTGCATAAGGCAGGAACATAATGTCATCCTGAATGTCTCTGTGGTGCTCAGTGATTCCTGACCCTATAATGTGGAGAGCAGTCTCTTCCAATGGGCTTAGCAGATGCAGACTGCATCTCCCCCACCAGTTCTCTGCTGCTTCCTGCAGTTATGTGTGACCTTGTCCTGCAAGAGAGCGGAAAGACTGTCAGTGAGTATGTTGCAATCTGTTTCGATGATGTGCCTGCCACAGCTGAAAAGCTGGAGGTATGTGAAAGCTGAGAGAGGTGGGCGTAAGGGTGGTAGCTTTGGTAAGAGTGTGAGGCTGAGGTGGAGTATCTGAATGCTAGGCCTGAGTCCTGATTGCTAGAAATTGTTGATCTGGTGTATTGAGCAGCGTAAGAGGTTGGTGGTGTAATGTGTAATGTGTTGAAGATGCATTCACTGACATTGACCACACATGCAGTACTGCAACAAGTTCCTCAGGGCCAGACTCCAGGAATTTACCTCTATGGCCACCTGCTGTCATTCCCTCCTAGGGCCTTGAGGGCTTCCTAGCCCACTGTGGAAACATCACTTCTCTCCTCCTTTCCACCCCCACTTAGGCCTCCAGTGGCACATCTGAGAACTTGAGAGCCCTCTCTCTGGGACGTTGCTCCTTTACCAGTTTTCTTCCTTTCATCAAAACCTTCCTGAGACTGCTCCACCAGCTGCTGTAGCCTGAGTGCACCTCTCCTTTATGAAGGGCAGGTTACCTTTAAGAAGTGAAGGCTAGCTGTATGTCGTGCTAGCCACACATGCTGCTGGGTCCCTGTTGAGCATGCAGCCAAGCAGTCCGTTTTTGCACTGGGCTGCAGGCTGCAATGATGTTCATGAGCAGCCAGCATGCTGCCTGTCTCAATGGGATTGGGTGTAGGGTAATCATGCATTGCGATTACCATGCCCAAAAATGGGCCTTATTGAAATGTTTCCCCTATATCTCTCTAGTTCAAGAGGTGAACATGCTAGATAGTTAAATTCAGAATTACTCTACCATTCATTGAATACAGGCAAAATATGGAAACTTTCCTATGGATTAGGGAAAGGACTTTCTGTATAGCACTTTTTAAAAATTCGTTCATGGTATGTGGGCATCGCTGGCTAGGACAGCATTTATTGCCCATCCCTAATTGCCCTTTACTTTATAAGAGACCACAAGGAGCACAGGATGCTGTTTAGTAAACCTTCTTGACTTTTCTAAGGGAATTACAAACCAAATAGCTAATGAAATGTCCCATGATGAGGTATAATTAGAATTTCAGAAAATTTTGGACAAAGTCTCACATGAAATACTTCTAAATAAGCTAAAATCCTGTGTAGATTATGGAACAGGATAAGAAATGGGAAAAAGAATTTGAAGCAGTGTAAAAACAGACCGGGAAAAGAGTTGAGTGGAGACTCTTAGAGATTGGTACTTGGACTCTCATTGTTTCCAATCTACATAAGTGACCTGGAAGCTGAAATCAGATGGAAGTTTGTCAAATTTGCTGATGATACTAAAGCAGAGAGAACAGTGGAGAAAAATGATGCATCAGACATTTGCAAAACACTTTAGATCACTTATGCAACTGGTTAGAGAATAGCAAATTAGAATTTAGTGCTGGTAAATGTAAATTAATACACATTATCAAAAAATATAGTGAATGAAAGTAATAGGGAACATATTATTTCAATGCCCAGGCAATATGGCAAAGCAATTGAATGCTGGGAGAAACACCAGAAGAGTTACGTACATTCTCCAAAGGTTACGCTTAGGTTTTACCATACATTAATCAGGATAGATTTAGAATACTATGTCCAATGCTGACCACACTAAAAAAACAAACACATACATCAAAGGGATTGCAAAAAAGAGCAACTAGACTAATCCCATGTGTTAAGTAGGTGAATTATGAGAAAAGATTATGACTTCAAAAGATCCAAAGTCTAGAGTGAAGGTGGTTAAAGAGCTAGTTTATCAAAGCACATAAAATATTAAATGGAAAGATAACAGAAAGTCAGAATATTGGTTCAAAGCTATCCAGGAAAACAACACTAGAGGACGTAAATTGAAATTAGTGAATTTGAACAGATATTCGGAAGGACTCCTTTAATTAAAAGTGCTATTTCCTCTGAGCACTATCTTTAGCGTACCTGTTAACGTGTTTGCATAAATTCCTGTCTATTTAAATGCAGTCATTACCCTGTTAAAGTAAATAGATTAACAACTGGGATTTACACAAATACATTAATGGGGAGCTAAAAATAGTATAAAGCAGAAATGAAACCCAAAAGAGTCCAAAATGTATGGTTTACACTGCAACGTAGGGCAGTAGAAACAAATGGAGGTAACTAAAATGCATTTGGATGCTAAACTAGGTACTGGTAACATGAGCTAGGCTGGACCAAAGTGCTTTTTCTCAACTGACTTTTCCTATAGTTCTCTTCTGAGTCATAACTGTGATCATTTCTATCACAATATAAGGTGGCTTTAACAATCATACTGTTAAAACTGCCTCTGAAAACTTAACAACCATTCCTGCTCAGTTGCTGCTCGACAATGCTTTAAGCACGCACTTTTTTAGGTGTCTGAGGCACCCTATAATGTTATTTGGATTCAATGCATTTTATACTCAAAAAATTGAAAGTCCTACCCAGTGCTCAAGTCTTTAAGAAAAATATGGTGGTGTTGGTTTCAAAGGGTCACTGGATGCACTATTTAAAGGAACACTCAGGTGGAGGCACTCTAACCATAAATATCTCTTTGCTATTGTGATTTTTGCATTTCATAAGACTTTTGGAGATTGGTAGTTTCTGATTTTTATACGTACCCAGAATAAGTACTTGCAGCTTATTATGGGCGACATTCTTGCTTCTTTGTTTTTTTTCTGCGTCACCTTCCTTCCAGGGTGCCTCGGGGACAAATCCTGCATTTCCCAGTTCACAATATGCATCAGCATCACCAAGGCTCTCCTTGCCAAAGCAAACTAATACATCAAATACATCACCTTTTCTGTGGAAGCCAACAGTCTAGATGAAAGAGCTGTGAGATTTTCAGTAGTGGCTGGCTTCCCTTGTGTCCAGGGAGTTATAGACGGCACTTGTGTACTCATCAAGGCACCTGAAGACCAGTCAGCAGCTTTCGTCAACAGGAAGAATTCCATTAATGTCTATGATCATCACAACAGGATCATGCAAGTCTGTGCCACTTTTGCAGCATCTGTCACAATTCCTTTATCCTGCAACAGTCAACCATTCCCACACTATTTCATATTTCCAGGAATGTTGGAGGATGGCTGTTTGGGGACCCCTTCCACATATGGCTGATAGCTCTGCAACACCACTGAGAACCACCTCCTCACCTTCAAGACTGCAGACCAGTGCTGAAGTTCAATGACCTCCCCAGGGTAGGCCAGGCAACACATTGGACACAAACTTTTTATCCTTTCCCAACCTGCGCACCAGTACACTCTTCACCCTTTTGGTTTGGCACTTGTGCAACTAGTTCTTTCTGCTAAGGGAAAGAAATGCTGGACACAAAATAGGAAACCAAGGTTCTAAAGGTAGATTTAGCAATGGAGATGTGGGAGCTTCATTTGAGGTTAGAGGACATAATGAGACTAAGAACAGGAGTAAGGATAGAGTTGTCAGATTTGTAAGAAATATGAAAAAAATTGTCTGAAAAATTAAAATAAATAATATATTAATTGCTACATTGAAAGACATAGAGATAAAGATGTATTGGTTCAACATTGTACTGCAAGATAGCTGGAGATTCTGAACACTCAGATGATGTAATTTGAATGAAGTTGATTAATGTAAGGTGGAATCATCAGTGTTGGAAAATGAGTGGAGGATTGATATAAAGAGAAACAGAGTGGGAGAAGGGACAGAGCCCAGGGAGCCCTTAGGTGAATGGGAAAGGAGTCAAAGGATGAAACATCTGTGACAAAAAAATTTAATTTTCATTCTGTTCAACATGTATATCTTGTGTAACTATTTAATGTTAAAGTTGTGGCAACTGTAAGATGGAGCTCAAGAACTTTCTTGGAAACTAAGATAGCTCCATGGAGACACTGGGGCCATCTTTGTGTCTAAATCAGCTCCAAGTAGTGAATTGGAACTGATGCAAATCCCACTGCTCAATTCACTATTGTTCATTTGCATAATTAATCACAACATGAGGTGAAGATTCAAATGGATCTAGGCAGACCATGAGCAGTGGGTGAAGAAAATTGCATATGTCAAATTTAAAAAGATGGGGACAATTAAAGAAGAGTGCCGCAATAAGAAGGCAAAAATCCTGAAAGCTTTTGGCCAGCCTTTAGAGCTTCTTAACCTATCAGTAGACTTCTCAATGGCTGAAGGGGTAGGAGATTAAGAAAATATGGGCAAATAATTAGGGAAAGGAAAACCCAGTTACAGATAAGAGGTTGCAGTCAGAGAGCAGCACAACTTTTGAACCCCTGTTTGATGGCCACTGACGTTGAGGTGCTGCTGCATGAGATGCTTCTGAGGGTTGTCCTCTGTGTCATTTTACCATACCATATCCATAGCTCAGCGCTGTGACATGCCTGCAAAATGATGCAGCCAAGTTTCAGGCCACAGATAACCATTAATATGCCAGCTGCAGGTGTTCTTGCAGCAGATGCCACCATTCTGGATGTGTCTCTGCTGATCCAAACTCTGAGAAAAGAGGTTCCGAGGGTCATTGGCAGGTAATTGTGCCAGGGCCTTTAGGGATGGATGATAGCAAATTGGCAGGTTCAGAAACTCAGGCAACACTGACTGTTGACCACACTGGCATGCTTTCCTCATACAATGTATGTCAAGCATGATTGGGAGCTTCTGAAGATCCATCCAATATCACATTAAATCAACCATTCACATATCACAGTAACACTATCAGGGATCTGTTCGGGCAGCTGCCTTTCAGCAGGAATATAACAACGAGCATGATCTTTGCCAAAGTGAACTCATTTCAACACTTTCTGCAGCTGAACTATGCAGGTGATGGTAGGAAGGCATGAGGCAGCCCTTAGGGAGCCTGACATGTCTCCTTTTATTCTCTATGTCTTCCTCATTTTCTCAACATTTCAGCCTGAAAGATTCACATCAGGAAACCCATTGGTTCCAGGAAAGGGATGTCAGAGCACAAAAACAATAACTAGCACAATAGTTCATAAAGGCCTAAGGGGAGGCCAGAAACTTGTCCGGATCCCAAAACTTTCAGCAGCGCACTTTTCAGTGGATTTTTAACTCAGCGACAGCATTTGCATTTGACTTCTGGGTTTCCCAACCGATTGGAGTGGGCAGGCATGATGACAACCTGCATCATTCTATTTCAGCTTCACTATTTAAAGGCACTCTGCCAGGGTCTGAATGGAAGCATTGCAGAAGTGCCAGAACTGAGCCAGAAACTGGACAAATGGAGGGTCAACATGCAAAGACTGCACCACGGTTCTCAGATGTATCCCCGGAGATTATACTGTGGCCTGTCCATTCCCTGCAGATGGAAGGAAGAAGACAGCCTCAGAAAACAAGCAGGAATGGCTGGAAGTGGCAGACAAAGTCAGCAGCAGGAGTGGTGCCTCACCTCTGAATATAGTGCCAGAAGGGGTTTAATGATCAGGGCAGGAAAGGTAAGTACAACCCCTCCTGCACATCACTCCTCGGATCAGCACACCTTGCAGGTGAACCCATTCTTCTCTCTTGAGGCACCTCCTGACATCCCCATCTGCCCAGCCCCACTGAAACTCATTTTCATTTTATTGCAATATCATACTCATCCCTCGCGGTGACCCTGCACAAATGTTGTCCTCCATCTTCTCAAAACATTCAACTTCTCACATTCATATGTCTCTCTTTCTCTCCTTGCAGGAGGGCAGTGCAGAGCACCAGGGAGAGGCAGAGAACCAGGGGTGGCCCTCCAGTCATCTCCACGCTGACAGCAGCGGAGTTAGAAACAATGGAGATGCAGGATCTCAGCAAGCCTGACCGTCGGAGATGGAGAGATCAGGGTCTCCCAGTTATATGGTGACAGAATTAAATATGATACAGCCCCATGATGTACAAGTCACTCATGTAGACTTGATATCACCAAGCATTGTAATATGATGATCTGTACAATGATGACTTAGAACCCTCTCACCTTGCTAGTTCTAATTAGTGTCGTTCATCACCCACAGGTCCCACAAGTGTCCGTGAGCAGCTGCCACTGGAGGAGCATGGAGACCCCTCTGAGGAGGTCACTCACTCTGAGAAAGCACCATCACACGATTCATGTGCACCCTTCACCAGCTCAGATACACACACCTTGGTTCGGCTTCCAAGACAGCTAGTTGAGTTGTCATATGGTGTCTCACACATCATGAGTGCCATGATGTCTTAGGACTCGTTCATGGAAAGAGTGGCCACCTGCAAGGGGCACCTGATGAAACAGGCAACCAAGTGCATGCTGGTCCTGACCAATGGCGTGCACGCTTGGTCTGCCATCTTAAGTAGGATTGAGGAAACCTCACCATGACTTTTCAGCACCTGACTGAAGTGCAGCAAAGTGTTCACCAGCTCTTGACTAGCAGGGAAGTATGTGTAGGCCATGAGAGGAAAGATGGAGAAAGGGTACATGGAAGTGGGGATTCTGCTCACAGCTTCTCAAAGCCTGACTCCTTGTACCCCCTCAGTCAGAGCCAGAGGCCAAGACTGACCTTGCACAGGTGCAGATGAGGCAGACTTTGGCAGGGCCCTCACTGGCTCCAAAACCCAGAGGACGTCCACCAAGAACATCTGCGTAGTCAGAGCAGGGCAATGAGCAGCCTGCCTCTAGCTCTGCTGAAGTCACAGGGGTATCACCACATAGCAGTAATAGGAAAGGGAAGAAAAAGGAATAAAAAAAGATTTATAGTAGCATAAGGGTATTCATGTGGTGTTTAAGACTGTATTAAATTGTCACATTTCTCTCTCAAAGCTCCATTGTTCTATCCTCTCTACTATTGCCTGCTGCCTGCCAAGTGGCTGTCAGCTTTGTGAACAATGGTCTGACAAATGTAAAAGATGAGCAATGGGTGTCTGTGAGGGGGATGGATTATTGATTGTGGGACTACTTTGTGCTGGGCGTTGGGCAGGGTTGGAGTGGGCACAATGGTGTGTCAGATGGCTGCACTGCCTTGAATTAGATGAAGCATGCCTAAATCAGCCAATACCAGACATCCTTGGCTGCTAAATGAGCGTCTAGAGGTGCCCTCACCACGTCAGGTTCCTCCTGTTGCTCCTCCCCCTCCTCTGAAGATGCAGAGCAGTAATCACCTGTCCACTGTGTTGTTTCACATTGTGCAAGGCACAGCACACCCCATTATCATTTTGGACACCCTAGCTGGTGCATACTGAAGGGTGCTCCCAGATCTGTCCAAGCAACTGAATTGCATATTCAGCATCCCAATAAATTAATGTCACTTCTTGTGCTCACGTACCTTCAGTTGTACCTTTCTTGGGCATCAGTGGTAGGGCTCCTCACAGTTTTCATCAGCCATATGCTTAGAGAGTAGCCCTTGTCTCCAAGGAGCCATCTGCTGACTCTGCTTGGTGATGAGAATATCTGTGGGAGATTTGACTGGTGCAGGATGAAGGCATCATTGGCAGCTTCGCGGGTATCTTGCACAGATATGCATGATGATTTTTCAGCAGTTGCAGAGCAGCTGAACATTAATAGAGTGGAATCCCTTTCGATTGGTCAATACTGTTGAGTGATCTGAGGGTGCCTTGATTGTCACATGTGTACAACCTATGACTCTCTGTTCCTGTACCTGTGGGAATCCAGCCAATGGAGCAAATCCGAGAGCTCTCTTATTCTGACTTCACTCATCAGTTGCGAAGTGGACATAGGTGGTCGCTATGGCAAACATGGCCTCCGTCACCTGGGAGATGCACTTGTGGATCAGCACAGAAAGCAGCAGATTGTGAAATTGCACAAATGTCATCAGCAGAGCCCTGGAAGGAGCCAGTGGTGTAGAAATTCAGGGCGATGGTGGCCTTGACTGCCGCTGGAATTGTGTGCCCACCTGATTCACTTGTCAGAAAGTCCTCTTTCGGGAGGCTGCAAATGTCAGTGGCCACCTGATGTGAAAGTCTGAGCTTCCTGAGGCACTGATGCTCAGTCATGTCCTGAAAGCTAATCCTCTGCCTGTATACTCTGCGGTGGGGATATCGCCTCCTGCGAGCTGATGCTCATTGTTCATCATCTCCTTTCTGTGGAGTGGCAGGGGGTTGAGGAGAAGGCTGCTGGTCCTGCTCCTAGTGCTGGCTGCAGTATATTGTAAGATCTGATCATTTTGCAATACTACCCTCTCTGTAGGGAGGTTATATCGAATAAAGGGGTGAAACAACATGGCTGATTAAGTAGTGTCTCCGTATGTGTTATTTCCAGTCCAAAAACAACAGAGTGGTAGCAACAAGCAAGGGATGGATTATTTTTACGTTTCATTGGCATAATCAAGGAGTGGAGAACATTGTGATACCTTTTGGAACCCCTGAAGTTAAGTTTGAGGAGCGGTTTACAACCATTGCTCTGTGTCCACATGTCACATTCCTGCACAGTTCAGTGAGTCAAATATAAACAGTGAGCAGATGCAAATTTAGACTGAGTGGTGCATGTAGTTGCATGGAAAAAATGGTACTAAAGGCTTATTTGGGGTCAATGGGGGAATTCAACCCTGACAAAGAGGACTGGAGTAATTAGTAAAAGGCTTAACATTTGGATGAAAGCAAATAAAATAGGCGGTGAGGATAAAGTTAATGTCTTCCTTGCCATGATGGGACCAGATGCCTTTGGTGTAGTGTCTAACCAGTGTTGGCAGACAGCCCCCAGTACTATGAGACACACTGAAATAAATGACATTCTGGATTTCTGTTAGGACACAACCAAGAATGAAATTGCACTGAGAGTTGCATTCCATCAAAGGAAACAGCTGACAGGTGAGTCTGTAGCGGATTACATTCTCGAGTTACAGAAATTCTCCCGCCACTGTGAGTATGGCACAAACTTAGAGATAAACCTTAGAGATAATTTTGTGGGAGGCCTGAAGAACAATAAAGTACAGGCCAAGTTGTTGAGTAACGAAAATACGTTGATCTCGAGGGAAACCTGCGATGAGGTCATAGCCATGGAAACAGCAGAAAGAGAGAGTTGCATATTTCAAGGGAGTTCTTTTTCCAAGTCGGCAACCGAGATCCACCAGATTTCAGCGGGATCCAGGCCATGGCAGCCAAATTCACAGTCTCAGAGTCAGAATTTCAGATGTTACCATTGCCATGGTAGCCACAAACCATCCCAGTGTCTCCATTTCCAGTCAAAGTGCTATGTCTGTGGGAAACCAGATGGCATGCTGGAGTAGAGGAGACAGTAATGCTCCAGGTCGCGGTCAAGCACCATGTCGAGGTCAGGTAGATCAAAAGCTAGTTCTAGAGCCTGGAAATCCTAGAATGCGCATAATTTAGATATGGAAACAGAAGTTGATGTTATCAAGCAAGGAGATTGAGTTGTACTCCGTCAGAAAGCAACAAAAACAACACATGGAAGATGAGGGTATTGGGGTGAAGATATAATTCCAGCACGCGCAGTAGAAATGAAAGTAGAAGATTCACAACTTCTTTCATCATTGATGCAGTTGCAGCAGTGTCTGTTATCTCAGAAGCAGAGTACAAAAAAATCCCTAAGTCACATTCCGTTGTGCAAAAATGGTGTGAAACTGACAAGTTATTCCAATAATAGTATCACAGTGGTAGGTCAACATAGGAAGATGGGAACATGTGAATAAGAACAGGAGTAGGCCATTCAGCCCCTCGAGCCTGCTCTGCCATTCAACTAGATCATGGCTGATCATCCAGCTCAATGTCATTTTCCCGCACTATTCTCATATCCCTGGATATCTTTAATATCCAGAAATCTATCGATCTCTGTATTGAACATACTCAATGACTGAGCCTCCACAGCCCTCTGGGGTAGAGAATTTCAAAGATTCACCATGCTCAAAGTGAAGAAATTCCTCCTCATCTTAGTCCGAAATAGCCTGCCCCTTATTCTGAGACTGTGTCCCCTGGTTCTAGACACTCCAGCCAGCGGAAACATCCTTCCTGCATCTACCCTGTTAAGCCCTGTAAGAATTTTGTATGTTTGAATGAGATCACCTCTCATTCTTCTATACTCTGGAGAATACAGGCCCAGTTTCCTCAATCTCTCCTCATGGGACAATCCCGCCATCCCATGGATCAGTCTGGTGAACCTTTGTTGCACTCCCTTCATGGCAAGTATATCCTTTCTTCGGTAAGGAGACCAAAACTGAACACAATACTCCAGGTGCAGTCTCACCAAGGCTCTATACAAATGCAGCAAGACATCTTTACTCCTGTACTCAAATCCTCTTACAATAAAGGCCAAGTTAGTGTCAGGGTTATGTTGATGCATCCTATCACTTGTCATTAGTTGTAGTGGAGGGAACAAAGTCTCCCTGATGGGAAGGAACTGGCTTAAGAAGATACAGTTAAACTGGGTTGAGTTCTTCAGAGTAGGGATCAGTAAGGGTACATCTGATATGGAGGAAATGTTAAGAGAGCACAAAGTGGTTTCTGATCAAGGAGAAACAAATGATAAAATTAGGCATCACAAGGCTGAAGTCAAGATAATGGACAATGTACAGAAGACATTTTGCAAGGCTACCCTAGTGCCTTATGCCTAATTAAAAGCAGTGTGAAGAGTTAGATAGATTAGAAAGACAATTAAGATGGTGAAGACCAGTGAATGGGCTGCATGTATTGTGGTAGTTAAAAAAGCAGACAGGTTTGTTCAGTTTGTGGAGATTATAGTAATAGTAGCAGGCATCCATCTGTCTCAAAAGCCAATGGATTGCGCCCGAGTGTATATCACTTCTGAGTTGAACATCATCTGTTGTAGCTGAAGAGGCTGACTCGTAAGTGGCAATCCCTCCGCAGCTGGCACAGATGAATATCGTTTGCCAAAGGTCGACTGATGTTTTATCCTTCCGCCAGGCTCTCTTTTCCGCTATCTGGTCATTTCTTTTGTCCTCTGCTTTTTCCACATCCTTCCTGACTGCCATTCTCCAGGAACTCCAATCAATAGCAAGGACTTCCCATGCACCAACACTGATCCTGGTCAACTTGAGATCTCGCTTGCAGACATCCTTGTATCGCAGATGTGGGCGACCTGTTGGTCTCGTGCCAATGTCAAGCTCTCCATAGAGCATCTCTTTAGGGATGTGGCCATGATCCATTCGGCACACATGACCCAGCCAACAGAGTCGCTGCTGACTTAAGAGGGATCCATTCACACTGGTGTATTTCCGTATTTGGCACTTTGCCCTGCCAGGAGATGCCCAATATCCGTCTGAGGCAGTGAACGTGGAAGCTGTTCTGCTGCTTTTCTTGGCTTGTATAAGTTGTCTACACTTTGCTACTATAAAGGAGGGTGCTGAGAGCACAAGCCTAGTACATGCACAGCTTGGTATTTTCAGTTAGTTTGCTGTTGGCCCACACTCATCTTCTCAACTTTGACATGACAGCTGCAGCCTTGGCAACCCTGGTGCTGATTTCAGCGAAAAGGGACAAATTGCTGGTGATTGTTGATCCAAGGTATGTGAAGCTGTCAACAACCTCCAAAGTAAGATTATCTCACCTATTGGAAGATGATGTGGAGAGGTCTGTAGCATATGCTTCACGTACGTTAACAAAGTCAGAGCAAATTATTCACAAGTTGAGAAAGAGGCATTAATCATCATATATGGTGTTACAGAGTTCCACAAGTACCTGTACTGTAGGAAATTCACTTTGTTAACTGCCCACTGATCTCTTACGATTATATTTGTTTCAAAGAAGGGGGTACAGTTCCTAGTGGCAGCATGGCTTCAGAGCTGGGCGTTGATTTTGATGGCCCATCAGTACAACATTAAATATCGTAAGTCAACAGATCATGCTAATGTGGACGTTCTTTCAAGATTTCCCTTAAAGACTGATTCATTCTTAGCCACTGTTAATTGTGAATTACTTTAAGTACACAAAGGACATGCCAGAGTCTGCCAGAGAAATTAATGAAGAAACTCACATGGATGTAGTGCTCAGTAAAGTTCTAAATTATGTCATGGATGGTTGGCCTAAACAATGTGATGATGAGAAACTACAGGAGTATTGAACACGGAGAAATGAACTAAGTGTAGATCAAGGTTGTCTCCTTTGGGGTTTAAAAGTCATTATTCTGCCACGATGTAGTGAGAGAAGGAAAAGAGTACTTTGTTTTGGTAGATAGCTATAGCAAGGGGATAGCTGTTGAGTTTGTGCCCAATACCACAAGTGCTTGTGGTTTTAAGAATTTGGTTTGTAATTTTTATTATTCTTTCATGGAATGTGGGTGTTGCTGGCAAGGCCAGCATTTGTTGCCCATCCCTAATTGTCCTTGACAACCAGTTGACTTGCTAGACCATTTCAGAGAGCAACTAAGAGTCAACTATATTGCTGTGGGTCTGGAGTCACATGTAGGCCAGATCAAGTAAGGATGGCTGATTTCCTTCCATAAAGGTTGCCAGAGGTGTTGGTGTCAGATAACAGACCGCAGTTTACTTAAGACGAGTTCTGAATATTTCTGGGTAAGAATGAAGTCAAAAACTCACTGGTACCACGATATCACCCAGCAGTGAACGGTGCTGCAGAAAAAAGTGTGCAGATTGTGACAAGGTCTTTGCAAAAGTATTTGCCAGGTGCAAGATAGGCAGTGATTCCCATGTTTCCCTTTGACACAGGCTAGACAATTTTCTATTCTCTTACGAATAACCCCACAGTCTACAACAGGTTGCTCATCATATGGGTTAATGTTTAAACATGCTCCTGGGACAAGGTTTAGTTTGCTTAAGCCTGACATCACTAGCAAAGGAAGAGAAAAGCAAGACAAAGTGAAGATGAGTCATGATATATCAGGCATGAAACTAGAAAGTTCAGTGCTGGTCAGAAGGTCCTGGTGAAAAACCACTGAGGTCGTAAGGAGAAGTATGCATTTGCAGTTGTTGTAAAGGGACAAGGTGCATTATCGTATCTAGTGATGATTGGAGAAAGATTTTGTCAGTGTCATGTAGATCTTTTGCTTGAGCAAGAGAATCCAATGAAAGGAGTGCACGATAACCCTCATATAGCCCAAATTCCTCTTACAGTCCCAAGTGGAAGTCAGGAAGAAAGGGAAAGTCACAAAGAAACTGAAAGTTTGTCGGTATCACAGAATCTACCGTGAGAGCAAAGTGAGCCAGGGCTTTGATTAAGACTAATCAATCAATGTCACAGTCCCAATTATTAAGTGGTGTTGGTAGTCAAAGTCAAAATTCAGGTTTGACACAGTCAGACCTGTTGAGAGAGCAGAGTCAAGCTCATGGAAATGGAAATGGGAGATGATAGCCAGACAGGAAGAGAAAGATCAAGATAAGTTAATCGAGAGTATGTAGGAAGGAATAAGCAAGAAGTTAAAGAGGAATTGGGAAATTGGAAATATAAGCCTACTTCCCATTTCAAGAGGCATTAATTTTTTTTTTATTATTTTGTTGACGAATAGTCTAAATGGTATGTTGAAAAGCTTGAAGTAGTGCAGTTAGATACTGTGTGTATGCAAATAGTACACAAAACACAAGATACATATACATATTGCACTGTAATTTCAGGAAAGAAGTTTGTTTTCATTATTTCTTGTCAAAATATGGTTTTTGTTATACATAAACTGGTGTTCAGGCAAAAGAAGTTTTTTACATGTAACTTATTCTGGTTGTACTGGTCATATATGTATTGATTGTGATTACGGAAAAAAAACAAAAACGCAACCCAACCTGTTAAATTGCAGATATTGTTGAGATTGGTTGAGTCATATTGTATTGTGAGGTAATCATTTTTTTAAGTAGGGAGGGATGTGCTAAGAGCTGGTCATTTTGTAATACTGCCCTCTCTGTTGGGAGGTTATATTGAATAAAGGAGCGAGACAACTTGGCAATTAAATTGAGTCTCTGTGTTAGTTATTTCCAGTCCAAACACAACATTGGTGTTGTTGCTCCTCTTGTTCCTCATCAGAGGTCCAATGTAGAGCTGCAAAAGTGGCGTCCATGCTGCTGAGAAGGCTGACAGCTGGGAAGTGCAGATCAAAGGCAAAAAACTCCAAGGTAGCAGAAATTAGTTCAAAATCTTGGAAATTACTTCCAAAGCAAAAAAGAACACTCTCAGAATAAGTCCAATGAGCAAAAACCTTTATCTTCGGCAAAGAAGCACTGTCCTATCTCAATATTTAAAGGCTTTACAGCCTGTCAGTTACTCAGAGATCTTAAGGAAGCCTGGGAAATCCATGCACTGGCAGTTAAAGACAGACTCCTGGGTTAAAACTCCGCTCAACTGCCTTGTAACATACTCCAGTGTCCGACTCGCCTGTCCCATGGGGGTTTCCCAAGCGCTAATGAACACGTTCGAGTTAAATGTGGAAGTCGGTAGATTCCAGACAGCTTTCCAACACTCCAGCATGTTTTGTTCTTTTCACTTGCCACCCACACAGACACCTGCCCAGCCTAGGAGATTATAATTCCCCTGAAGTGTCAGCAGGAAAAGAAAAGCTACTTATGGAAATTGTCAACTAAACATTTATATGAGGCAAATATGCTTGGAAAAAAGACCAGTTTGGAATTCTGTCAACTACCCTCTGGCTTTGAAAACAAAGGCCCCATCTCAAACCTTCCTTTCCTCTCCAAATCCTTGAACATGTTGTCACCTCCCAAATCCACATCTATCTCTCCTGAAATTCTCTCTTGAATCTAAGCAATCAACCCTGCCACAGGAACAAACAGTACTGCTTTCCCTCCATCCCATGACCGCTGGCCTTTCCTTCAGCTACCGAAGACCCATGCTTTGGAACTTCCTCTCTAAATCCTTCTGCCTCCCCATCCTCTACTCCTTTACGGGCCACCTCGCTGACAAAGCTTTCGGTCACTCCTGCTAATATTTCCTTCTTTAGCTGAGTGCCCATTTCTTTGATTATGTATCTGTAAAGCACCTTGGGACAATTTTCTATTTTACAAACAGTTAGCTTCCCTCAGGTACATGGGCATAATAGACTGTCTTCCCTAATGATCGGGGCACAAGAAGACAAGCCAGCAGCTTTTGTCAATAGGATGATATTCCATTCCATTAACGTTCAACTGGGGTATGATCACCACAGGAGAGTGCAAGAGTGTGCCAGATCCACTGCCAACTGCCAGAACATCTTCATTCGGTGGCACTCAAACATCCTGCTATTTTTCCACCCATCCAGAAGCATCAGAAGATGGCTGCAAGGTGACAAGGAATACCCCATCCCCACCTGGCTAATAACAACACTCCACAATTCCATCGTGCCTGAGCAACACAGATACAATAAGAGCCTTGAGACCATCATGACGAACATTACAGAACCTACCGTTGGCATTTTGAAGCAATTATTTGGGTTCCTTAACCGATCTGGGTGGTGGTGGTGGGGGGGGGGGGTGTGGGGGTTCCCTACAATATGATTCAAAAAAGGTGTGCCGTATTATTGTAGTTTACTGCGTTCTGTACAACCTGAAGTCTGTACCCCTGTCTTCCAGAGGAGTGCTGGGAGATGACCTCACCCTCCAGTAAGCTGTCTCCTTTGCTCAAGACCAACTGTGTCTACTGTTGCTCACAAATGCTGAGTGTTGCACTATGTAATGCAAGGAGTCCCACTAGTAAGGCAGATGAATTGAGGGCATTGATTAGCACATGGCATTATGATATTATTGCTATCACAGAGACATGGTTGAGGGAGGGGCAGGACTGGCAGCTCAATATTCCAGGGTATAGAATCTTCAGGCATGACAGGGGAGGGGGTAATAGAGGGGGTGGCATTGCACTGTTGATCAAGGAGTCAATTACTGCAGCAAGGAGGGTTGATATCTTAGAAGGTTCCTCAAATGAGGCCATATGGGTAGAACTTAAAAACAAAAAGGGGGCAATCACTTGGCTGGGAGTGTACTACAGGCCGCCAAACAGTCAGGGAGAGATAGAGGAGCAGATATGTAGGCAAATCTCAGAAAGGTGCAAAAATAATAGGGTAATAATAGTAGGGGATTTCAACTTTCCCAATATCAACTGGGATAATCTTAGTGCAAAAGGTTTAACGGTGGCAGAAATCTTAAAATACATACAGGAGAGCTTTTTGAGCCAGTACATAGATAGTCCTACAAGAGAAGGGGCAGTACTGGACCTAATCCTAGGGAATGAAGCCAGACAAGTGGTAGAAGTGTCAATGGGGGAACATTTCGGGGATAGTGACCATAACTCTGTAAGATTTAAGGTAGTTATGGAAAAGGAGAAAGATGGACCAAAAATAAAGGTACTGAATTGGGGGAAGGCCAATTTTAAGATGATAAAATAGGATCTGGCCAAAGTGGGAGCAGCTACTTGTAGGAAAGTCAACATCAGATCAGTGGGAGTCATTCAAAGAGGAAATAGTGAGAGTTCAGAGCCAACATGTACCCATTAAGGTGAAGGGTAGGACCAAAAAGTCCAGGAACCCTGGATGTCAAGGGATATAGAGGATTGGATCAGTAAAAAAAAGGAGGCTTATGGCAGATTCAGAGTGCTGAAAACAGTGGAGGCACTAGAGGAGTATAGAAAGTGTAAGGGGGTACTTAAAAAAGTAATTAGGAGACCGAGGAGGGGATATGAAAAAACACTGGCGGGCAAGATAAAGGAAAATCCTAAGGTGTTTTATAACCAGGGAAAGAGTAGGATTCATTAGGGACCAAAGTGGCAATCTGTGTGTGGAGCCGGAGGACATAGGTGAGGTTTTAAATGATTACTTTTCATCTGTGTTACTATGGAGAAGGACGATGTAGGTGTAAGGATCAGGGAGGGGGATTGTGATATGCTTGAACATATTAGCATTGAAAGGGAGGAAGTATTAGCTGTTTTAGCAGGCTTAAAAGTGGATAAATCCCCAGGCCCAGATGAGATGTATCCCCAGCTGTTATGTGAGGCAAAGGAGGAGATTGCAGGGCCTCTGACACAAATTTTCAAATCCTCTCTGGCCACAGGAAAAGTACCAGAGGATTAGAGGACAGCGAATGTGGTACCATTATTTAAGAAGGGTAGCAGGGATAAACCAAGTAATTATAGGCCGTTGAGTCTAACATCAATGGCAGGGAAAATATTGGAAAAGTTCTGAGGGACAGGATTAATCTCCACTTGGAGAGGCAGGGATTAATCAGAGATAGTCAGCATGTCATCATCAACAGAGGGTGATGGTCGAGGGTTGTTTTTGCGAGTGGAAGCCAGTGACCAGTGGTGTACCACAGGGATCGGTGCTGGGACCCTTGCTGTTTATAGTGTACATTAATGGTTTAGATGTGAATATAGTAGGTATGATCAGTAAGTTCACAGATGACACGAAAATTGGTGGCGTTGTAAATAGTGAGGAGGAAAGCATTAGATTACAGGGCGATATAGATGGGCTGATAAGATGGGTGGAGCTGTGGCAAATGGAATTTATCCTGAGAAGTGTGAGGTGAGGCATTTTGGGAGGAATAACAAGGCAAGGGAATTTACAATGGATGGTAGGACCCTAGGAAGTACAGAGGGTCAGAGGAACCTTGGTGTACTTGTCCATAGATCACTGAAGGCAGCAGTACAGGTAGATAAGGTGGTTAGGAAAGCATATGGGATACTTGCCTTTATTAGCTGAGGCATAGAATATAAGAGCAGGGACGGTTATGATGGAGCTGTATAAAACACTAGTTAGGCCACAACTGGAGTACTGTGTACAGTTCTGGGTACCACACTATAGGAGGGATGTGATTGCACTGGAGAGGGTGCAGAGGAAATTCACCAGGGTGTTGCCTGGGCTGGAGCATTTCAGCTATGAAGAGAGACTGAAAAGGCTAGGGTTGTTTTCCTTACAGCAGAGAAGGCTGAGGGGAGATATGATTGAGGTATACAAAATTATGAGGGGCATTGATAGGTTAGATAGGAAGAAACATTTCCCTTAGCAGAGGTGTCAATAACCAGGGGGCATAGATTTAAGGTGAGGTGCAGGAGGTTTAGAAGGGATTTGAGGAAAAATATTTTCACCCAGAGGTTCGTTAGAATCTGGAACACACTGCCTGAAGAGGTGGTAGAGGCACGAGCCCTCACAACATTTAAGAAGTATTTAGATGAGCACTTGAAACGCCATAGCATAAAAGGCTAGGGGCCAAAAGCTGGAAAATGGGATTAGAATAGTTAGGTGCTTGATGGCCAGCACAGACATGATGGGCCAAAGGGCCTGTTTCTGTGCTCTATGACTCTATGTGCAATCTGCTATTCTGAGTTCTGGAGAGGTCACTGAATTCCCGTGCTTTGTGATCCAGTTCAGAGAGCTCCATGATGTTGGCTGGTCCTTCTCTGGTCTTACTGCTCTCCCTTATATTATGGGCTGCTTTGTCCTATAGAACAGAAGAGGTTAGTGAGTGGTTCCTGTAAAGGAGTGTTTAGATGTGTGGAGCTTCTGCTTGTTACGCAGATGCTGAGATTGAAAAGGACCAAAAGGTAACGAGGTTGCAGAGGTAGTGGAATCTGGAAAGCAGATGTGGAGTGTGGCGAGGAAGCAGTTTTGAGAAAAGTTGGTGATTCGGCAAAAGCTAACAAGCTTGAAGAGAATGATGCTAAAAGGGAGTAATGAGAATGAGAGGTTGTATCGTACTGAAGGGTGTGATGGAGGGGAGGGAATTGTTGAGAGTGTGGGGCAGTGTGGAAAGGACTTTGCCAACTTTGTAGAAAGAGATGGATAAATTAAGAGCTGTACTCACCCTTGTGACTCGTGTAAGATCAGTGAAGTGCTTCCTGCACTGCATCCAGGAACTGCAGGTGATGCTCCTGTTGTTGATAATCTCAGCAATCTCTCTCCATATCTGATAAACAGTGTTTAAGGATCCTCCTCCCAGTGGTTGGGAGGAGTCCCTCCTCACCTTGACCTCTCCTGGCATTGGAGGCATCAAAGAACCATGCCTTATTTCTTGCAATGAAACCGTGAAATCTTGCATAAGGAATGCAACCTCGCTTTAAGAGGTGCATTCCTGCTTTATTGACCTGCAGGAAATTGTGCTGCAGAAGTGGTAGCTTTCCCAGCTTGTTAAAATACCCTGGGCTTGTTTTCTGGGGAAGTAGTTGAGCTTTGAACTCACCTCACTATGTACCCACCCAAAAGGCACACGGAATTAAAATTGGGGCCAATATAACGGTGCACCTTTCTTCATAACAAGCTGCCAAAATGACCTGTTCTGAGCTAGCAAAGCATTTCTATGCAGTGCAAGTGCTCCTTGCTTAGCCTCACTGAATACTGTTCAGACTTACACAGTTTTTGTAATGAGTCACCCGCTGTCTTTTTTGCTGCATTCTGCCTATTTACATTTACCACTAATACTATTTAATATATATATTATAGGATGGGTGGTCACTCAAGAAATAGTATGTGCATTGTTAACACGCTGGGAATACTTTCCAAATTTACACACTGCAGCCTGGGATGTGTTTTAAGTGAACGTCAATATAAATTGCTGTTAAAGCTTGCAGTTTCCAACAACCTACCTGTCAATTTCAGGTCAGTTTCATATATTCAGAATCATTCAAGCAGTGATCCCTGTGTACTCAGGCTGATTTAGAAGCGAGACTGTCACTAAATAGATTACTGCAATAAAATGTAAGTAACTTTTAACAGAACAATGATCAGGATGAAATGAGTATAGAAATTTAACCAAGGGACAATGTGCTGTCATTTTGTTATACATTTCAATATGGGGCTATAAAAGGCACAGTATTTGAGCACTGCAACCAGCTGTGATGTCGAGATGCAACATTCTCATCCATTTAGATTCATTAAAGCATAGAAACCAATAGCTCCTGCAGAAGGTAAAAATTGCAAGAGACCACCTTCCCCCTCGATGTGCAGAAATATTGTTGTTGGCAATTAAGATAAATGAATAAATAATTAAAGATACAAACATGTGAAGTGGTGCAGAACTAATCATTTAAACATGTTAACAGTTGTTAAATACTAGAATCCTTGAATTATTTAAATCCTTTGTGCTTTTTTGAAAGGCTGGAATTACCCAAAAATGACATTGTGAAAAGCATTGCAGAACAACACTGTCAATGCTTTAAAATACTGCAAAATTATATCTTATTTCCATAAAGTATTCTGAAGGATTGGAGCTCAGTAATTTTTCTATGTGTATCTAAAAACTCAACATATTTGCTCCTAATAAACCCCTAAGCACCCCACCGCCCACCGCCCACCTCCCAGGGTTCTGCTTGATCTATAGTGTGATCTGTCCCTGTTGGGAATTGACAGTCACTTTCATTTTCTTATATATTTTTTCCCCTGCCAAGGTCACACTGGAGAGAGCCCTCGAAGTTCTCAGCATTCGTCCTCCTTCACCCTTCCACCAGCTCTTGGTCATGAATCATTCCGTCTTCAGATTGAACTCCTGATGCTTCGGTTCCAGAAAACAGCCCGACTTCCGCAATTTTTCTTCATTCTCACTAACAATTTGGTAATGAAATATTGATTTTTAGTTAGATTCAAATAGATGTTATTAAGTTTGCATTGATAAATCGTTCTTTTTTGCAGGCTGGAGGTATTTCAGTCAAATTCTAACTATGCATTCATACCTTGTGATGTATTAATTTGACATATTTGTCACACAGCTGCCTGGACAGAATGAGAGGAGGTTGTGTGCTGTAAGTGTGGCTATTTCAGAAATGAGACATCATTTTAGGTGATTTATTTTTAAGAATTTTAAGTTCAAACATGTTCGTCTTCCTGAAACCCATTCACTGCTTGTCTGTCCCTCAGAAAGAAAATCTGCATGATGTTAGCTAGACTGTTACGGGCTGAAGCTTGATCTCTTTACATATTCTGATTCAGGAGAATTGACCGCTACAGCTGACAACACTCACAAACTTTATTGGAATCCAGCTGATTGTTAAATAAGTCGATGGCCAGCCTGCCTCCCTGGGACTCATCATGGCTTGTAGACTTTTAAAAGGAAAGAGGCGACACCTTTATGGTTCATCCAGAAATAATTTGCAAACAGAAACTAGACAGTGAGCTGTGTGTACTATTACTCGCTTCAAGGTCATATCAGCATCAAAGCCTGTTGGCCACAGATAAAACAGTCACACTCCCCCTGCCCAGCTGCTGGCTCTCTTGGCCGAAACGCTTCTAACTGGAAATTGCAGGTGTTTGTTATTTCAGTTGTGTTTAGCTGAAAACTGCAGTGCTCTGAATTATTGCTTTCCTTCAACTTTCTAATACAGCTATAATTTCTCAGATATACCTGCACTTTTATTGCAACAGGTTAGATGACACCTTACCGAGGCAGTAAAATGGACAAGAGTCTAAGAAATGACCCATTATTTCTTATCCTGCTTTTTGAATTGGCCTCCTACTATTTTGATGACAAGTACCATTTTGGAGGGAGGGGAGAAAAATGCTTGTTCTTCAGTAAGTCCTCCTCCAGACTGATAGGCTCAGATTCCATAAAGCTGCCTGCTGTCTTGTGTTGTGAAAAGAATCAGCTTTTCCTGGGAACGCCATTACTGTGTAATGAGGCATGCAGCAAAATATACCTTCAGCAGCACTTGATGAAGGCTCGCTGACACACCAGACCAGACTGAAATGTTTTTGTGTGTTCTTCCTTATTTTGTCCATCAATCATGTCATTAGTCAAAGCAGACAGCCTTGTCAGCTGGGCACAGATGCAGACTGGCAGCAGATCAGTGGACAGGTGTTAGAGCTTTCCCAAAACAACCTCTTGTCAAGGCCTTATATAAAGGGCTTTGTGCCAGTTACAGACAAAGGGAGGGAAAAGTTGAGGTCATGAATGCAAGGGAGTACTCAAATCGAGATATTTTAAGGTTGTTACATTAATAATGAAGGAGTTTTATGGATCTCAATAACTTTACTTCAGTTCTTTTTTAAAACATGTGCACTCAAATCACTCAACCAATATGTTTCAGTTGAAATGAAAAGGGAAATATTTAGGCCTTTAAAGATTTTTATACTCAATTGGAGTAGACAAAATCATGTGGGCATGGAATTGTTGCCATTGTAAAATGTCACGTTACAGAGTAACTAGCTTACCTTAGACGAGCAGAGATGGTTTTCCTTGGAATTTTATTCTGTTTTTCTTAAATGTCTTTGGGGTAGATCTTGACTTTGTGCACTAGCATAAAATGGGCAATAGCAAATTGGCAGCCTGTTTTATATCTCTCCCGATTTTTAGTTCCATTGAATTTCCATTCAACATGTTCCCCTTTTATTACATTTGTTGTCTTTTCCTATTCTTACTACCTTTATGCAGTTCAATAAAATTCTGGTGCCACACGGCTCATTAATATTATAATCACTTGTAAATAATGCAAATGGTAAATGAACATCTCTTATGTATTGGTTTCATCGTGACTAAATGTGCTATTGTTCCCATGGAAGCCTCTCCCCCTAAGTGTTCGCTGCTCCTCTACTAAAGGTACTAAATTAGTGGAAGCAAAGTTGGGTGAGTTCCATTATTGAGATGCATCCTGAACCAAAGGATTATCCAATATTTACTGCACCCAGATGCAGGAGATTACCCAGGCACACAGCGAGGCAAATTTCCCTTTACAAAAATGGGTGATAATGCTGTGTAACATAGCCCTGCCTAATTTTCTGGCCACCCTGCCCAACTATTGCGAGAAAACTGACAATTTAAAGACCGAAATAGTGCCTCCTTAGCAGAGTATTTGATCATGGAAATAAGGCCATCTCACCTGAGCTGCACTCTCCACCATCCCCACATGTGCAGTTTCCAGCAAGATTACTGGGCAGCAATTATCGCTGGTGCTGGGAAGAGTATAAAAGCTTCTTATGAATGGTAATCTGAATTGTTTGTTTCCTACTTGCTAGCCTGAGACCAATTGTAATTCTCCCTTCATTGTTGTTACATGAACTCATAGGGGTTACTTTTGAGCCCTCCCATCTTGTGGAAATGGGGCAATAGCAACCTGGAAATAGCATGGAAGAACTTACTGCTCTGTTCCTGCTGTTGCTGTGGCTGTTTCCATCTTGCCAAGGCCCTCCATATATGTGGCCCAGGCAGCTGCCTAAAGAGGCTTGACAGCTGATTTAAATATCGAAATAAGGATCCTTAGACCCTGATGCTATTTTAGGACTGCACTGGGCAGTGTGTGAGTACCAGCTCCAACCAGTTCCACTGGCATTGGAACCGAAGAGATTCGCCAAAGTGTTGAATTATTTTTGTGACTTCTGGGGCTCATAAACATACTTTGGGCCGCTGCCACCAGAGAACCTATGCTCCACGAATCCCCCCCCACCCCACTCCCACCTGTGGCAGCTTACCTTGCTAGCAGCCATCCCAGCCAATTTCAAGGCCTCAATTTACCAAGCTGCATCAGGATGCCACACAGCTAGCCTGCCAAATTTAAATGAGGCTAGAGCCTCAAAATTGTGGGGGCCTCTTCACCATCAGAAAGATCTGTAGTTCAAAAGTCAAAATAGACCTCTTTGAGAGGATCTAGTGAGATAACTTTGCATGTCCGCCATGTTTCTCCCATATGACAGCATAATGGGAATAAGTACCTTTTGTCAGGAATAACATTCTTTTAAAAAGAATGGTAATGTAAAGAGACTAGTATCTCAGCAAAAACTGGCAAGATGTAGAGTGAGTTTAGGGGTTAAATAATTAAATGCATAATTGCAAAGTTGGAAAACAAGTGTCTTAACCTTTTACATCATCAGGATTTAAACAATGCTAACCCTCAGAAGATCAATTTTATTTTTAGTTTCCAACAGTTATTCTCAAAAGTTTGGTGCTGATTCCACAGCAGACTGCATTGTGGACATGGGGATTTGATGAATTAAAACATATAGAATATGCATTGGCATCAGTCAAATCCTCTATAAGAAACAATTAAGATAGCTAAGGTCTGTGAAGGCTTTTTTGAATTCAGGACTCAGCTCATATTTAACACCAATTACCTTCATAGGTGATCAGAGAGAAACATAGATGAGGCTCACAGCAATTGCAGATTTCATAGCCTCTGACCTCTTAAGTGGCTGGAGTTGGATTACAGACATCAATGTTGTCGATGTGGCCATAATTTAAAAGGAACTAGGTTAAGGCTGCTCTCTTAAAAAGCCAAATTTGTGTTTGAGGGAGGAATGGTGGTGCATATCCTAATTATCAGTTTCCCAGCAAATTTGATGACATCAGTGGGCTGTGCTTTCAATCATGATTATACAAATAAAGAGCAGAAACCAAAAAAGGAAGGAAAGAGAGATGGGTAAATCACAGGAATTAGATTGAATATTGCAGAAACGTTGCACAACAGGTTAAAAGCAGGAGAATGGGAAAAGAACTGATTGACAGGCGAGACTGAAGTGTGAATGGTGCTCAGGTGTCCACAGGTCAGAGAATAGATTATAAATTAACTGTTGGCCAAGGATCTCACAATTAAACGAGGTGTGAACAGCATTCAGATGGAACTTCAGTTGCTGTAACCTTGTAAAATTAAGACACAACATAAACTTTCTCACCACATAAAATATGAATATAATCGAATTGAATGGTAATTCTATTAATATAGCATTTTAATTGTAATAAAAATATTAATTATATATCGATCCATGTGTATTAAACTTCCCAGAATTTCTCATGTGTTTTGGTGCTGCAAATTACTGTTTCTTTTTCCATTTACTTTATCACAGCCTTGTCCTTGAGCAGCAGTACTGGTTATTTTTGAAGACCACTCTTTAATAGCAATGGGACAGCCTTTAAGCACCCTACATTGTAATCTTGCAGCCATTTTTCCTGTACATAAACACTGTGCATTTAAAACTCTGCTGCCCATCTGTCTTCATTTGAAGACTAGGTTAAAAAATAAAACTAATGATTGCTATCAGAGAGAAGATGAGCAGCGTCACCAGTGAAAAGTTGCACTGCCACATTTTGCCAAGGCTAACATTTTTCACTAGGTGGAAAAAGGCTGTATATACTTGTAAACATTATTAAAAATAATAACTTAATGTTTCCTCTGTTTGACTTGCTGGCATTAGCTAGGTATTTCCAATTAGTGCTTCTTGAAAGCTTTTGTGGAGCTTGCACTTCATTTTGTTTTAAAAAATCCCCTAATGCTTTCTGCTTCTGTCGTCATTAATAGAGTAGAATGCTTTCTCTCAGGCAGTGAGGTGATATTTAAATACAATGTTCAAAATGCAAAGAGGCTTTTTAAGCTTTGTTTGGCTTTGATTTAGTGTCATATTAACTTTTTTCATATAAAAGTGCCCTGTTTTTTGAAATATACATATTCTGCATTAGTCCACATTTTGAATAATAATTATTGCTAAAAAGGTGCTTCCAGGAATAAAGTGGTGGACTGCTATTCTGAAGGCCTTGGTTCCAATTATCTGCTGAATTCAATTCATATTGATTGCAAGCTTTGTTTCTTGGACCAGGTCACGAGACAAAACTTCCTGCAGGTGAAACATTCCAATTTTGGAGAGAAAAACCTTGAAGAATCCATCCCACTTTATATAAATGGGCTCCAGCCAGTAAATTATGGAGTGTTGTTCATGTTTAACAGGCTTACTATTTAAGTGTCCTTCATCTCACATACTGGTCCTGCCCTTCATCAGAGGATAGGAATCACATACAAGTAAGCAAACTGGAAAATCCTGACATTTCTCTAGCTTGTTGGACACTTCAGATATATGGCTTGCATCTAAGCATCTCACATCTAGACAATCCATCCATCCTTTCTTGTTGAAAGCAGCATGTTAGTGGCTAACAGTGGCAAGAATTCAGTAGTGATAAAAGAGACACCACTATCAATTAAAGCACTGAATAATGCTCAGACTATAAGCTAGGAGGAGTTTTGATAGAGATGTTCAAAATCATGGAGGACTTTGATAGAGTAAATAAGGAGAAACTGTTCCAGTGGCAGAAGGGTTGGCAACCGAAGGACACAGTTTTAAAGTGATTAGAAAAACAACCAAAGATGGCATGAGGAAAACATTTTTACACAGTGAGCTGTTGTGATGTGGAATGCATTGTCTGAAGCAGATTCAATAGTAACTTTCAAAAGCAAATTAGATAAATACTTGAAGGGAAAAAATATGCTGGGCTATGGGGAAAGGGTGGAGGAGTGGGGCTAGTTGGATAGGTCTACTAAAGAGCCACTAGAAGCTGATGGGCTGAATGGACTCCTTATGTGCTGTATCATTCTATGATTCTAAGAAGTGAAAGATGAGATGAACTATAATACAACAGCAGCATTTTACTATTCTCTTTCTATTTATAATGAGATGCTTGCTTAAATTTTCAAGTTCAGGCATATGCTTAGCTGGAGGTTGGGCAGTTCAAGTCAAATGCCTTTCAAAGTCAACCTTAATCATAATGTGGATGGTCTCCAAGAATTGGAAGCACCTGTGATTGGGAACACACCCATTGCTGGACAGAAAATGACACAGAATTTAAAGAGCTGCTGCAGCTTTATGGGCAGATATTATGGTTTATAGGTTTACAAGCTACCATGCTTTTTTAAACTTCTCGCCAAGCAGTTCGGAAAACCAGAACATTGCCTGTTTCTCAGCTGGAGCCACGGAGATTCAGAGAAGCCCTCATTGAAACAGAATTGCACCTTTATTTACATGTATCTGCTGCCAAATGGACAGGCATGTTCTGGAACACTGGAGTCACAGGGTAATGGGGCTCTACTCCTTTTTACATTAACACAATTTATGCTCAATTATGGGGAGCAACCAATTGAAAATCTACTCTGTTGTCCTTTCAATTCACTTGGTATATGGTATGGGTTCCTTTCTTTGAAAGACTTGCTGTTACGACCAGGTGAGAAAGCTGTCTAGGGTTCCCTCTCAGCCTTCACCTGGTCTCACTGTAACAGGGTTTAATTTTAAACATCCCGTGTTTTTAGCTCCCCCTTGGTGAATCCTTGTTCACCGCTTTCCAATTATAAGGCAAAGAAAGAAACTAGCACAAACAGATTTTCTTAGGTTGAAAGAAGAAAGGTTGGATTTTATTAAACTTAAATGTAAACCCTAATTCGGTTAACGCCTACGGATACACGATGCGCCCATGCGAGCATGCATACGCGATACACACATGTAGATTGAGACAGAACAGAGCAGATGAAATAAAGTGGAAAAGTCTGAGGCAATCTCTGAAGAGGGTTTTTGTTACGAATCTTCGAACTCACTATAGAGTCCTTGATTGTAGGTAGATCTTGCTTGTCATTGGGGCCCAGTATTCTTCTTAAACCTTGTTCGCTGTAGGAGACTTTTCTCTCTTGGGGTTCATGTGTCTTCAGTGGATTTTGAGTTCCATGAGAAAGAGATGGGAGCAGACAGGAGACATCTTCTTAGTCCAGGAGCAAACAGTCTTTCTGAATTAAAACTTTTTGTGGCTAGTTCAAAAAACCCTGGAGCAGCCAGTTAGTCAAGTGATCATCTGGTCCAACCAGTTCTGGCCCCTGTGGATTGCATCACCCAAGCAGGCCTTGAAATGCGCTTCCCCACTCCTTCACTGTCCGGTGATCAACATCCATTGTGGGTTGAATGTGTCAGGGAATGGTCCTTTGTCCACACAAGCACCGTCTGTTAGCATGCAAAGATTTTTTCCAGGCAGGGCTGATCTGTTCAACAAGTCATTTCCTCGCTCCAGCAACAGTTCAAAATCAATGTTCATATGACGAAACCATGTGCCTCATTCTTGGCAGGTGGGGTCTGCATGACACCTCCACACCCAGCAGAATGAAATGCGATTTGAGAAAAGCGCATTTCAATAAAAGGGTCGAGAGAAAATATAAGATACAGAAAAAAGTGCATTTCTCTCATTCATTCCCATTCATTCATAAATCCTAAAACTTACTACAGCCCGTCTTTTCGCTGCCAGTTCTGGGTTAATTGTCCCCTTTTTGGCATCCCAGGAAACATGTGGTTCTTTGAGGAAGTAATTTCTTCAGTTTTCCCATTTGCATGGCTGTCTCGGGTCTTTGAGATGGTTAGGTTTAATTAGCCCTGAGTTGGAATTTTTTTGCTTAAGGAGAGTCAGTAGTGGGCGGGTCTATCCTGAACTCTCCCTCAATGCTTTGCTGAGTCATGCAAAGGCTTTTGACTGTAGGAGGATGGGTGGTTTTCTTTTTTCTGACTGCGGGGGACGATTCTTTGTTAATCTCCCCTTTGTCCTCTGGGACACTCCTGACGGCAGGTATTTGTGCAGACCCTATTGCACACCACTGTGGCATTTTGACTAGTTGAGGCATCACCCTCATGTTTTCTGTGCCCCCTAGAGGTCTTTCTTTGTTTCTGCAGGTTCCTGTAAATGCTGTTAGCAACTCTGGTGGGGTGCTTTTAGTGTCTGCATTTGCTCGAGTCGCTTTGAACAGGCTCCAGAAGCTGGCCAAGCGTGTATACCCTGAGGCACAGTGTGGCTTTCGTGCATAGAGATCGACCATTGACATGCTGTTCTCCCTTCGTCAGATACAGGAGAAATGCCGCGAACAACAGATGCCCCTCTACGTTGCTTTCATTGATCTCACCAAAGCCTTTGATCTCGTCAGCAGACGTGGTCTCTTCAGACTACTAGAAAAGATCGGATGTCCACCAAAGCTACTAAGTATCATCACCTCATTCCATGACAATATGAAAGGCACAATTCAGTATAGCGGCACCTCATCAGACCCCTTTCCTATCCTGAGTGGCGTGAAACAGGGCTGTGTTCTCGCACCCACACTGTTTGGGATTTTCTTCTCCCTGCTGCTCTCACATGCGTTCAAGTCTTCAGAAGGAGGAATTTTCCTCCACACAAGATCAGGGGGCAGGTTGTTCAACCTTGCCCATCTAAGAGCGAAGACCAAAGTATGGAAAGTCCTCATCAAGGATCTCCTCTTTGCTGACGATGCTGCTTTAACATCTCACACTGAAGAGTATCTGCAGAGTGTCATCGACAGGTTTGCGGCTGCCTGCAACGAATTTGGCCTAACCATCAGCCTCAAGAAAACGAACATCATGGGACAGGACGTCAGAAATGCTCCATCCATCAATATCGGCAACCACCCTCTGGAAGTGGTTCAAGAGTTCACGTACCTTGGCTCAACTATCACCAGTAACCTGTCTCTCGATGCAGAAATCAACAAGCGCATGGGAAAGGCTTCCACTGCTATGTCCAGACTGGCCAAGAGAGTGTGGGAAAATGGCGCACTGACACGGAACACAAAAATCCGAGTGTATCAAGCCTGTGTCCTCAGAACCTTGCTCTACGGCAGCGAGACCTGGACAACGTATGTCAACCAAGAGCGACGTCTCAATTCATTCCATCTTCGCTGCCTCCAGAGAATCCTTGGTGGCAGGACCGCATCTCCAACACAGAAATCTTCGAGGCGGCCAACATCCCCAGCTTATCCACACTACTGAGTCAGCGGCACTTGAGATGGCTTGGCCATGTGATCCGCATGGAAGACGGCAGGATCCCCAAAGACACATTGTACAGCGAGCTCGCCACTGGTATCAGACCCACCGGCCGTCCATGCCTCCGCTTTAAAGATGTCTGCAAACACGACATGAAGTCCTGTGACATTGATCACAAGTCATGGGAGTCAGTTGCCAGCGATCGCCAGAGCTGGCGGGCAGCCATAAAGGCGGGGCTAAAGTGTGGCGAGTCGAAGAGACTTAGCAGTTGGCAGGAAAAAAGACAGAAGCGCAAGGGGAGAGCCAACTGTGTAACAGCCCCGACAAACAATTTCTTCTGCAGCACCTGTGGAAGAGTCTGTCACTCTAATATTGGCCTTTATAGCCACTCCAGGCGCTGCTCCACAAACCACTGACCACCTCCAGGCGCTTACCCATTGTCTCTCGAGACAAGGAGGCCAAAGAAGAAGAGAAGAAGAAGAAGAAGAAGAAGAAGATTTACATAGGAGGATG
Organism: Heterodontus francisci; assembly: GCF_036365525.1. Lineage (NCBI taxonomy): Eukaryota > Metazoa > Chordata > Chondrichthyes > Heterodontiformes > Heterodontidae > Heterodontus > Heterodontus francisci. The sequence continues at coordinate 42,654,927 of NC_090387.1, forward strand.
TGGGGTCTAATTTTTCAAATTTATCAGGTTTGGCTGACTGGACAGCAGGGGTTTTCATCTGGAATTCCTCCTGGACTTTCTTTAACCTGCCCTCTTTGTTGCTTTTTCCCCTTCCCTTTCTAACCTCTGCCAGCCATGTGCCTGCCTGTCCCCTTTTGTTCTCAGCGGGGGTCCCTTACAGTTCACCAGCCCTCTGCTGGGAGGATCCTCCTTACACCGGTACAAGGCTTAGGGGTGCAGGTTTCACTGTAAGTTGGGGTTTGCCCTCAACCTGGCACATGTGGCAACTCCTGCAGTACTCCACAACATCTATGTGGAGTTTTGGCCAGTTAAACTGTTCTCTTATGTGGCTTTAGTCTTCTGTATATCGGCATGTACAGCCACTGTCGTCTCTGGGCCCTTCTTAATATTTCTCTGCGGTTCCTCTGCAGCACCGCTAACTGGTGAATTGCTGTCCACTCCTTGTCCTCAGGTTTATGAAGAGAACTCCATTTCCTCATCAGTACCTCATTCTTTAAATAGTAGCAATCAGGGACTCCCTCTGCTTCACTTTCAGATTGGGCAGCCTGTGCTAACTCTTGAAATACTGGGTCGGCTTGCTGAGCCTCAGCTAGGGAAGATTCATTTAATTCATTCCCTGGGTCTCCTGTCTTTCCAAAGAAAGTCTCAGACAGACAGACCTGGTCATCTGCCTGCAGTGCCAATTCAGTCTCCTGTGCGGGAGCTGGTTTGATCATGGCAAGATCCACTACACATTCAGGGAAACTGCAGGGGTCCGTCTCTTGCCACTGCCCTGTCTCTCTGACCTCCAGTGGTCTTTCTTTCACTACTGGGGAGGCCACCACCTTCACCCCCTTAGGAGCCTTAGCAGTTCAAACTTCCTAATCTTTCCATGTACAGTGATGCCACACTGCTCAGCCATTTTCCTCAACTCCTCCATATCCTAAGTTACTTCACCCTGGCTTGGGGAGCTATTAGCTTTAGTAGAAGACTTGTTAACATTCAAGCACACACAACCAGAAGAAAACCTATATTGAAATCTTGCTCTTTTTTTGTTTGGGAGCAATTTGGTTTCCCACTTCCAATTGCTCTTGTTTGTCTGTAGGTAAAATCCAGGATGGTAGCCCTGAAATTTCTGTTACGACCAGGTGAGAAAGGTATCTAGGGGTCCCTCTCAGCCTTCACCTGGTCTTACCGTAACAGGGTTTAATTTTAAACACGTTGTATTTTTAGCTCCCCCTTGGTGAATCCTTGTTTCCCTGCAGTACTCCACAACATCTATGTGGAGTTTTGGCCAGTTACACTGTTCTCTTATGTGGCTTTAGTCTTCTGTATATCGGCATGTACAGCCACTGAAATTATAAGGCAAAGAAACCAGCACAAACAGGCTTTCTTATATTTAAAGAAGAAAGGTTGAAATTTATTAAACTTAAACTCTAATTTGGTTAATGCCTATGGATACACGACCTGCCACTAAGGCATGCATACATGATACACACATGCAGATAGAGACAGAACAGAGTAGAAGCAATAAAGGGAAAAAGTTTGAGGCAATCTCTGAAGAGGGTTTTTGTTACAGATCTTCAAACTCACTGTAGAGCCCTTGATTGATGGTAGGTCTTGCTTTTCATTGGGGCCCAGTATTCTTTTTAAACCTTGTTCACTGTAGGAGACTTTTCTCTCTTGGGGTTCATGTGTCTTCAGTGAATTTGGAGTTCCGTGAGAAAGAGATGGGAGCAGAAAGGAGAGATCTTCTCAGTCCAGGAGCAAACAGTCATTCTGAGTTCAAACTTTTTGTGGCTAGTTCAAAAAAACTATGGAACAGCCAGTTAGTCATGTGACCATCTGGTCCCACCAGTCCTGGCCCCTGTGGATTGCATCACCCCAGCAGGCATTGGAATGTGCTTCCCCACCCCCTCACTGTCCTGTGATCAACATCCATTGTGGGTGGAATGTGTCAGGGAATGGTCCTTTGTCTACACAAGCACCATCTGTTAGTATGCAAATGCTTTTTCCAGGCAGGGTTGATCTGTTCAACAAGTCATTTCCTCGCTCCAGCAACAGTTCAAAATCAATGTTCATATGACAAAACCATGTGCCTCATTCTTGGCAGGTGGGGGGCCTGCATGACACTTGCACTCATAAAACATTTTTCAAAAACATTTGAAAGCGTATCATACACAAAGAATTAATTTTCAAATTAACAGTGGGTTGTTACATAGCCATGGGTTCACCATTTTGCACATAGTAAAGTCTCACAACTAATAATCAGTTGAATTTTGTTTTGGTGGTTTAGCTTAAAGCATAAATTTTGGGCAATGGAATTGTCCATGTCTGCCTGCAACACAAGAATAGGTAGATATGATCTTAGTTTAATGTGCTCTCCAAAGTATAGCACCATTAACAATGTAACACTCCCTTAGCACTGCACTAATCAGCCTAGATTGTGTATTCAACTCTGGACTAAGGTTTCAATCCATAGAGCTTTTCCATAGTTTTTATTCACAAAGGATGCTTTCCTAGTTCAATGGGCCAGAATGTTCTGTCAAAATAATGACAAGGCTAATGGCGATCTCCCTTATTTATGGGTAAATGGTACAGCAACTTCAGGCATGTAGCAGATGCGCACTTAAATCTGAACATCCATAATTCCTGACCATGGTGCATCGCTCTGCTGTTAGCTTCATGAAAACAGCATTTCGCCCTTCGCCTCCCTGTTTTTTTAAGACTTGCTGATTTTGCCTATTAATTGCCCATCAAACTTGCCACGGAAAGTTAAGCCTTGTCATTTCAAGTGTTATACCCTTTTAATGACATGGTATGTGCTAATACTACCTATTAACCTCTCTGGCCCAGAAAGTGAACAGGTTTAAACTATGGCGTTTCATTTCTTCAGGTAGTGAATTGTGATTGAAGATTTTAAAAATGTCATATTTTAAAGTTTTATTTTTTTCTTACTTTTCCTTTTTGTTTTTTCTCTTTCTCTCCTTTTCCAATCATTCTTTTTCTCTCTCTATTTCTCTTTCTGTACCTGATTTGACATTGCGTTCACTCACTTTAATACATCGTCCTTCTCACTTCTTAATCTGTTTATCTCCCAATCCTTAAGCCACATCGGTTTATCCTGGCAAGACAAAATTACAAATGCGGCAGCCCTCTCAAAGGCAGAGCTCACAAGTGTGTTGGCACTAATCAAACAGAGGCAGCTTCGGTGGATCGGACATGTCCTTTGGATGGAAGACGGTCGCATACCCAAGAACCTTCTGTACGGTGAGATAGCCAGAGCCACCCAGTGGGGTGCCCAAAGCTCCATTTCAAGGATGCTTGCAAGCGTGACATGAAGGCCCTAAATGTTGATTATCGCACCTGGGAGTCACTAGCTGGTGAAAGGAGGAAATGGCGACACATCCTGTAGACTGGTGTGCATTACCACGATGACCAGTTGCTACAGCAGCTTGGCAACAGGGGCAATGTCAAAAACAACTCACAGTGTCACTTGGCAGCTTCACGTGCAGCACTCGTAGCAGAACCTGCCTCTCAAGGATTGGTCTTCACAGCCATCAGCAAAGGTGCATCAAAAGAAGACACCCCACCTAAATGGATTGTTTGCTGCATGTCCATCATCTTTTGTAGATGGAAGGATGCCAGCCAAACCTCATTGGTTAAGTTACTTGCCCTGTTCACTCAGGACCCAGATGTCCTGTTTCTCTCACTGCACTGTTATGAGCTCGCACTTATAGCAACTTTGTAGGCAAAAACTTTTTGAGCTGAAGGGTACAGGAGCAAGTATACCTAACGGAAGACACTGTTCGATGCCCTGCTACAACAAATTCTGGACCAACATATTTGTCATAGATTTTCAGGCTACTCTATCACATTGGGCTGGATTTCGTGTGGCCCCATGAGGCAGGACCAGAAGCGGGGAGGCACGAAGAATCATGGCAATGGCCTTCCCGCACAGAGTCCAATTGAGGCCTTTAAGTGGCCTATTAATGGCCAAATTAAGGGCCTGGTCCCACCCCCACTGGGATCTTACCAGCGTCGGAGATGCCTCCGCCTTGCAGGGAGGGTGTCTTGTAACACGATGCGCCCTCCCTGTGGGCTTGGGGGAGAGGGGAGTCCCTCCTCTGTGGGCAATTTGTGACCCATGGAGGACCCCCATTGGGAATTAATTCACCCACCTGGGCCCCTCCCGCCCCCTGGACTGCAGGACCACCCACACACCCTGCCTCGTCGGAGTCTTCCAGACTGGCCCCGGTGACCCCGTCACACCTACCTCTTGTCTGGGGCACCAGTGCTGGGCCTGGGTCTGAGGCCTCTGCAGTACCAGCAGTGGACACCGCTCCTGATGGCACTGCTGATACTGCTGAGCTGCCAGCCTTCTGATTGACCGGCAGCACATGGAGGCGGAAACCCGGCTTGTGAATCTTTAATTGAAAAACACCAGAGGATCACGACAGAGGGCCATGAAAAAGCAGAGGCAGGGATCCCCCCTGGACCGGCACCAGGAGTCCCGCCTCCAGCACAAAATCCAGTCATTATGGTCAAAGCAGTGATGCCCAAGGTCTGCACAGGGCAAAATGATTGCACATCTGCTGCTTTTTCAAGAAAAAGTGATAAATCTGTAGTTCATTGTTATTGTGTTAACCTGAATAGGTAAAATAAGAAACCAACATGAATTCATAAACGTTTTAGTTTACACTGCCAGATAAAAAGATCGCATACAACTCTGTGTTGCCAAGAGGAGTGTGGACAGTCCTCCAACCCTCTCCCTAAGCTGCTTAAATGCAGATATAGGCTGGATTCTCCTCTTTGCGGCACAGCGACAGCTGGAAACAGCTTCTGGCCATCTGACTCTGCCCCAATCCTTACCCGTTTTGGGTGGAATTGTGGAGTGAAATCCAACCCATAATGCTCACCTATGAATTACCAGAGAAGTATGACATTCCCCCTCTATATTATTTAAAACATTCATAATTGAAGTTTATGTCAGTGAAGGTGTGGTGCATTTAGTGTCCTGGTGAAGCCTTTTCATCCCTTCTTACATATGGATAGATGAGATTCTCACTGCTGCTGGCGCTTCTAGCCAACATCCCCTGGACCATGAATATACTGGACTTCAGTTTCAGTAAAAATAGTCTTCCTGGTTGTTTTTCTGGAAATTACATTCGTTTCCAATCACTGCAGCAGAATTGCTGAGTATTTTGTGTTGCTCCCACATGTTCATACACAAATGTGCTCTGATTCCAATCTTTTTTTCCCCTCTTTTTGGCTGGGATTTAATGAGGAGGCTGTGGTTCCGCCCACGCCCTGGAATGTCGGGGCGAGCCCGTCCCGGCTGGCCCTGAAAGCCATGACGCTATTTTGTCTGGTTCAAGCAATTAATTGCCCGAGGTTGTGGCTTCCACCCTTCTGAGGCAGGATGTCCTGCCTCCAAGAACTGCCAGTCAATCAAAGGGCCAGCAGCTCTTCAATGCCAGCAGTGCCACTGGGAGTGGGGGCCACTGCTGAGACTGCAGCAGGCCATGGACCGAGCCAGTGATGGAGGCCAGAGAATAAGTTAAGTGGGGTTAAGACTTGCCAGGGCCAACCAGCCAGGCCCTGGCGAGGGGCAGGGGGATCGATCGAGATGGCAGGGTGGCCTTCCAGTGGAAGCGCCCACTGCTGCTGGGGCGGGCCCTCCACGGGGCATAGGGTGCCCAATCAGGAGTGGCCCCTCCCAGCCCGCAAGGTGACTGCCAGGTTTTATTGGGCGGCCTCCCCAGGTGTCAAAGTGCCCATCTGCCTCTGGTAAAATACCAGTGGTGGTGGGAAGAGGCCCTCAAGTGGCTTTGGCCTAAGGGCGGGCAAGCTGCCTGCCACCTTCCCCCCCCCCATTGGTAAAATACCAGCAGAGGCAAGTAGGTTATGGGCATGACATCCCCCACCATCTCACCCGATTTTATGGCCCCCGCGCCTCCCAGCCCACTCCCAGGGGCGGAGGGGGGGTGGGGGAGGCCCGGGGGGAGTTGTAAAATTCCAGCCTTTATTTCTCTTTCTGTAACCGATTTGACACTGAATTCACCAACTGTCATTTATATTTCCTTTGCAGTCCTTGTGCTGTTAATTTCACAATGCTTCAATCTGATTGGCTAAGCAGGCACACCATTGCTTACCTTGATTACTCAGGTCCCAGTTGCCCTGCTTCCCTCACTATGACATTACCAGCTCACACTTTCAGCAACTTGCCACATAAAAAGTGAAAAACATAAACGTGGAAGGGAAAATCTAACTAACAGCAGATGCGGTTAGATGCCCTGCCACAGCAAATTATGGCCCACTATTTAACCAATACTGACAGGTTATTAACCAAGCAGAAAATAAATAGTTTTGTGAGAGCATCCCTTTTGAAAGCACATCGTTAATAGCCACACTATGCAAAGTATTGGATTTTCTAGGAAACAAGATACTCTTTCTTCATTGCTCTGGGGATGCAACTTATAGATATGGGACTTATATACATCTGGTATGGAAACTAGGAAACAGCTGTTCTAGAGATTTTGTCATCACCTCTATGTTGCTAATTAGCAGGCATTGCTTAATTCTGTAATTCACAATGAAGGTTTACCTCACTATTACTTGGAGTAAAAAGCAGCTTTGTTGCTTTGCAAAATCATTGCGGCTGAACCCGTACGTGAAAGGTAAGCTTCTGCTGCATACATATTAATGGTATCTGAATGCAATGCAATGTAGCTAAATACAATAAAAGTAGCCACTATCCTCTCAGTGGCATCTGCCTGTAAGCAGTAAAGAGCTGATTACTGTTCTGTCTCCCAGGAATGTGGCTACATCAATGCAATTCTTAAGATTTGCATGTGTGAAATTGCATCCATCTATATTTATGGATACTGATATCAAATGATAATAGTTTTCAACAAAAGAGTGTTTCCTATGCCTTTCCATGTATCATGCCGATCAGAAAGTGATAGCTTAATTCTGACCCTATGTTATCCAGAACTGAAAAATAACTTCAATTATAATATGGTGAGACACTGAAATCCTGCATTGAAATCTACTCAGGAAAAACAAGAACAGAAACAAAAATTTTACAAACAGCAACTATACCATTCTGTAACCAGTAACATCAAATATAGAGAATTAAAGCTGAAGTGATGTGATTTACACCATCATTCATAATCAGGCAAATCAAATCTCAGTGGTATCAACCAATAAACTCAGCTGCCCACGCCGATGAAACGCATGTTAGGCCATCTATCTGGATATGCAGTAAGGGGCCTAATGCATGGTTCAGGCCCCCACTGTAAGGTTGGTTTGCCCTGAGGCAGCCAGTGGTGGCAGCATTTACACTCGGTAAAGTCCTAGGATTGCTGCAGTGTTCCAGTGAACATCAATGCAAGCTCGAGGAACAGCACCTCATTTACCAATTAGGCACACTACAGCCTGCTGGACTGAACATTGAGTTCAATAATTTCAGAGCATGACGGGTCCCCCCTTTTTATGCTTAGTTATTTTTTCTTTTCTTCTTTTTCCTTTTTTATTTGGTTATTATATTTTAGGTTTTTCAGTTTGTTTAGTTTGTTTCCACTGTGCTTACCCACTGTTTTGGTTTAAAAACATTTTTAATTTGGAGTGCTCTATGCTTTAGTCATTCACATCCTCTCCGTACTAACGCTTTGTCTTTCAGCACACCATTAACATACCATTCGCCTTTGTTCCATGACCTTCTGGTCAGTTATTCTCTGTGACCCTGTCCTATCAACATCTTCACCTTTGTTATCTTTTGCGCCACCCCCGCTTTACTTGCTTAAAACCTTTTACATTTCTAATATTTGTCAGTTCTGAAGAAGGGTCTCTGACCTGAAACATTAACTCTGCTTCTCTCTGCACAGATGCTGCCAGACCTGCTGAGTATTTCCAGCATTTCTTGTTTTTATTCCAGACCTTGGGACTGCCTACTATCTACAAGATACATTTTTGAAATTTACTTACCTGTATGTGGAGCCGGGATGAACAGCACTGCTTCTCTGGACCCCATATTAAAAGAACATGGGATGTTGCTGGCCACTGCTGTCCTCTGTTCCCCAAAGATCACATCCTATCCCTGCTAATTGCTGCTGCTTTCCTAGCCCCAGCCTCTACTTCCATTCAGACTGGAGTCCTATAAATTGCCTTACCCAATTTTTTCATTTGTGATCTATCTGAAAATAAAAATGAGAAACTCGGTCAAATCAGCTCCAGTTCTTAGCATTCACCTGGTGTAAAGGGGAAGGGACAGGTTTGAGGTTGCAACAAAGCTACTTTGTCATGTGAAGAGAACATTTTTTTCTGGTCCTCACTATAAACTAGTCCTCTTTACTTTAGGGGTTACTAGCACCAAGGAGAATAAATGTCCTGGCCCAGATTTTCTGCCCTTGCTTCATTGTTTTTCCAGTGTAAATGGGGTTGGTGGAAAATGAATTGAAAATATTCTGTCCTGAAACCCTTCCCATTTTCTTGTCTCTGCAATTTTCGACCAGAATTAATAGCGAGCTCCTGCACACTCACTGATCTAACACTCTAAGTAAGTTGTAACATCACGCACGAGGACCTGCATAAAACAAGCATTTCCTGTTACTAGGGTGCAGCAGTAAAGGCAGAAGTTCTTTCAAGTTGCTGTGTCACTAATTACATCATAAATTGGCAAAAGCTTATAATTGAGCCGTTCAGCTTTGGTACCATTTTGGGCCTCTTCAATCCTCATTTGGAGAGTTGCCTGATTTGCAAATTTGGACAGAGCTAGCCATTGGACTCTTGCCATTATGGCAGTCCCACTCAGACAATCCTTCGATGTGCCAGCCATACAAAAAGATGAGAAGTAGCAGATGGAAACAGGTAGGTAAGTTTGCACAGGATGCAGCTGTAAACTACCTGATGGTATTCTGCAGACCATATCAGTCCTATCTGACCATTAACCAGCATCCCTTAAGGAAACTGCTTCCTAATGGAAGCCATTCAGGAATTTTGGCTGCGAAATTCAATAAGGCCTGAAAAAGGACCCAGGGATTGCGATGTGCAATTAACCCTCACCAATTCCTTCGATTCAGTCAACAGTCAAACTGTGCTGCCTGTTCATTTACTTAATTTGCTGAGTGGCTGCACGCCTGAGCAGGGGTCACAAAATTGTAAGAAGCTAGCATGCTTGCAAGCTAGCCTGCACTACTTAAAGCCAGCCTGCACCTCTTAAAGGGGAGATACATTTTGACTGGAGTAGGTACTGAAAGTCATTTTCAGAGTGAGTTTGATCTTAGAAAGACCCAAAAATGACGCAAAGGGGCAGAGAATGGGCTCCAAGGTTCTCCGACGTAGCATCGAAGGTCTTGTTGCAGAAGGTGGCCATGAGGAGAGAGGTCCTCTGTCCACAGGGGAGCACAAAGTCCTCCATACAGACACTGTGAAGGCAGTGGGAGCAGATAGCCATTGCGGTTAATGCTGGCAGTGTAGCTTCAAGGGCCTGGAAGCAGTGTCGCAAGAAGTTCAATGATCTCACACAAGTGGTCGAGGTCAGTGAATGTATTTTCAAATGTCATATTCCATTAACAGCACCACTAGCCTCACACACAATGCACCACACCCCCATCATTTACCTACCAACAAATTTTACTAATTAGGACATATCTAACATCCATAGCTTCACCTCACCCTCACACACTTAGCACTGCTGCAAGCCTCACACCCACATCTCACGACTTGCACATACTACCAGCTATTCACCCAAGATAGGCATATTACAGAATACATTGCACAACAGTCACTGACGTACTGTGCGTACTTTAGGGTCTAGCTTAGAGCTGCATGTCGTGAGGCATGAGTGGCCTACAGCCAGGACATGGGAAAAGGGTAGTGCAGGTGTCAGCTCACCAGACGGCGATGTTGCACATGAGTTCCGCTCTAGAGGACTTAGATGAAGACTTCGATTGGGGGAGGAGTGGTGGTGGGGGCACCTACTGAAAAAAATTAATGGGTATGCGTGCAGAAATTCGTGGTGCATTGGCAGTTCTACCAGAAAGCCTCAGTCACTGTCAAGGATCAGGAAGGAGTCTGGAGAAGTCTGGCATCAACCTAGTACAGAGCTTTGTGTAGGGCTTGGAGCCAATCCTTTCCAGCAAGAAAGTGCTGTCATGATTGTATGTGTGGGCTTGAATATTAGAGAATATAAGGTACTTTGAAGGGAAACTGAAAGTAGCTTTGTGCTTTGGGGAAAACACCTGACCTTGGGGTTGTTGTAAGGTCAGATAAACTTATGCTGCTGCAGCGCAAACAGTGAACAGAACTCTACAGAAGTCTTGAATAAAACACTTCATTAAAGTTAAAGCTGTGATTTCAAAGTATGATTCATTTCAGCTTGAATGTGATATTGGCAACTCGGTAAATTCAGAGATATTTAGGATTGTGTCATGGCATTTGATGGAGCTGATATGTCTGCAGTCCAAAGGATTGAGCTGTTTGATCCGACGGGTGATGCTAGTTCTGTCAGTGTGAAATGGAAAGCTTGACTGGAGGAGTTTGAAGCGTATGCGGACAGTTGTGGTTTGTTTTTGGTTGGGGTGACAGTGATGCAAAAAGCAGGGTAATGGGCCTTATTACTGTTTAATGCGGGTGCTTCAGTGAGAAGACTTTCAAGACATTGCCTGACATGGGAGAAAAGGTGGATTATGACCGTGCAGTGAAAGCTTTGAAGGATCATTATGTGGTGACGCCAAATGCCACATTCCAAAGGCATGTTTTCCGTCAAATGAGACAGAAAGAGGGCGAAACATTAATCCAATCTGTGACTCATTTGAGGCAGGCATCAGATGGATACAATTATGTTTTGATGGATTTGAATAACCAGATAATGGGTCAGGTGGTCCAACATTGCAAGTTGGATAATTTGAGACGCAGGCTGCTGGAAAGAGGAGGTGACTTAACGGTGGATGACACTTTGAAGATAGCAGCTGCATTGGAAGCAGTGGATGGGCAAGCTCACAACATAAAACTTGGTCCCATTTCCACTATTGACACAACAAAATCTGAGGTTAATCAAGTGACACAACGAAATTCAGGTACGCATAAATGTAAACAGCAAAAGTCTGAGAGAGTGTTTCAGATATGGCAATTTGGGGCACTATGGAAGAGATGATTGCTGCCCTGCCAAGGGAAAGATATAGAAACATAGAAAATAGGAGCAGGAGTATGCCATTCGGCCCTTCGGGCCTGCTCCGCCATTCAAAAAAGATCATTGGTGACCATCTAATTCAGTACCCTGTTCCCATTTCCTCCCCATATCCCTTGATTCCTTTGGTATTAAGAAATATATCTATCTCCTTCTTGAATATATTTAATGACTTGGCCTCCACTGCCTTCTGTGGTAGAGAATTCCACAGGTTCACCACCCTCTGAGTGAAGAAATTTCTCCTCATCTCAGTTCTAAATGGCATACCCCCATATCCTGAAACTGTGACCCCTGGTTCTGGACTCCCCAGCCATCGGGAACATCCTCCCTGCATCCTGTTAGAATTTTATAGTTTTCTATGAGATCCCCTCTCACTCTTCTAAACTCTAGTGAATATAGGCCTAGTCAACCCAATCTCTCCTCATACATCAATCCTGTCATCCCAGGAATCAGCCTAGTAAATCTTCTTTGCACTCCTTCCATGGCAAGAACATCCTTCCTCAGATAAGGAGACCAATACTGTACACAATACTCCAGATGTGGTCTCACCAAGGCCCTGTATAACTGCACTAAGACATCCTTGCTCCTGTACTCAAACCTTGCAAGGAAGGCCAACATGCCATTCGCTTTCCTAACTGCTTGCTGCACTAGAATGCTTGCTTTCAGTGACTGATGTACAAGGACAAATCTCATTGCACCTCCCCCATTCCCAATCTATCACTATTCAAATAATAATCTGCCTTTCTGTTTTTACAACCAAAGTGGATAACCTCACATTTGCCCACTCACCCAACTTGTCCAAATCACATTGGAGCCTCTTTGCATCCTCCTTACAGCTCACATTCCCCCACAGCTTTGTGTCATCTACAAACTTGGAAATGTTACATTTAGTTCCCTCACCCAAATCATGAATATATATTGTGAATAGGTGGGTTCCAAGCAGTGATCCCCGCGGTATTCCACTAGTCATTGTCTGCCACCTGGAAAAAGACCCGTTTATTCCTACTCTCTGTTTCCTGTTTGTCAACCAATTCTCAATCCATGCCAGTACATTACCCCAAATCCCATGTGCTTTAATTTTGCACACTAACCTCTTATGTGGCACCTTATCAAAAGCCTTCTGAAAATCCAAATACACCACATCCACTGGTTCTCCCTTATCTATTCTACTAGTTACATCCTCAAAAACTCCAGTAGATTTGTTAAGCATGATTTTTCTTTTGTAAAGCCATGCTGACTTTGCCCAATCCCGTTTATGCTTTCCAGGTGTTCTGCTATCACATCCTTTATAATAAACTCTAGCATTTTCCCCACTACTGATGTAAGGCTAACTGGTCTGTAATTCCCTGTTGTTTCTCTTCCTCCTTTTTTAAATAGTGGGGTTACATTTGCCACCCTCCAAACTGTAAGAACTGCTCCAGAGTCTATAGAATTTTGGAAGATGACCACCAATGCATCCACTATTTCCAGGGCCATTTCCTTTAGTACTCTGGGATGTAGATTTTCAGGCCCTGGGGATTTGTCAGCCTTTAATCCGATTAATTTCCCGAGCACTATTTTTTTTACTAATACTGATTTCCTCCCTCTCATTAGACCCTTGGTTCTCTAACATTTCTGGCAGGTTATTTGTGTCCTCGTTTGTGAAGACAGAACCAAAGTATGTGTTTAATTGTTCTGCAATTTCTTTGTTCCCCATTATAATTTCCCCTGTTTCTGATTGTAAGGGACCTACATTTGTCTTAACTAATCTTTTTCTCTTCACATAGTTACAGAAGTTTATACAGTCAGTTTTTATGTTCCCCACAAGTTTACTCTCATACTCTATTTTCCCCGTTTAATCAACCTCTTTGTCCTCCTTTGCTGAATTCTAAACTGCTCCCAATCCTCAGACTTGCTGCTTTTTCTGGCAATTTTATATGCCTCCTCTTTGGATCTAATATTATCCCTAATTTATTTTGCAAGCCACGGTTGAGCCACCTTTCCGGTTTTATTTTGTAGAAAACGTGGGGGAAAAGACCATTTTGCCAAGAAATGCAGAAGAAAAGAGTGGGAAGCCTGGCAAACCATGTAAAGGAAAGAATGATGAAAGTAGTACAACTGTGGGACGAGTTGGAGAAGATGCAGTGAGTGAGGACACAAATAGCAATCATAGGAACGTAGGAACATAGGAGCAGGAGTAGCCATTCAGCCCATCGAGCCTGCTCTGCCATTCAATACGATCATGGTTGATCATACACTTCAATGTCTTTTTCCCACACTATCCTCATAGCCCCTTATGTCATTTGTATTTAGAAATCTGTCAATCTCTGCTTTAAACATACTCAATGACTGAGGTTCCACAGTCCTCTGGGGTAGAGAATTCTAAAGGTTCACAACCCTCTGAGTAAAGAAATTTCTCCTCATCTCTGTCCTAAGTGGCTTCCCCTTATTTTTAAATTGTGTCCCCTGGTTCTAGACTCCCCAACCAGGGGAAACATCTTAGCTGCATCTACCCTGTCTATCCCTTTCAGTATTTTGTAGGTTTCAATGAGATCACTTCTCATTCTTCGAAACTCTAGAGAATACAGGCCCAGTTTCCCCAATCCCTCTTCATAGGACAGTCCTGCTATCACGGGAACAAGTCTGGTGAACCCTCTATGGCATTAATATCCTTCCTAAGGTAAAGGGACCAAAGCTGCACACAGTACATCAGGTGCGGTCTAACCAAGGTTCTATACAATTGAAGCAAGACTTCACTACTCCTGTACTCAAATCCTCTTGTGATAAAGGCTAACATACCATTAGCCTTTTTAATTGCTTGCTGCACCTGCATGTTAGCTTTCAGTGACTTATTGACAAAGACACCCAGGTCCTTTTGTACATCTACACTTTCTAATCTCTCACCATTTAAGAAATACTCTGCACATCTATTCCTCCTACCAAAGTGGATAACCTCACATCTTTCCACATTATATTCCAGCTGCCACGTTCTTGCTCACTCACTAAGTCTTTCCAAATCCCCTTGAAGCCACTTTGCATCTTCCTCACAATACTCATTCCCACCTAGTTATGTGTCATCCGTAAACTTGGAAATACTACATATGGTCCCCACCTCCAAATCATTGATATGTATCGTGAACAGCTGGGGTCCAAGCACTGATCCCTTCAGTACCCTACTAGTCACAGCCTGCCAACGCGAGAATGACCCGTTTACTCCTACTCTCTGTTTTTTGCCTGTTAACCAATCCTTCATCTATACCAGTATATTACCTCCTATCCCATGTGCTTTAATTTAGCTAACCAACCTCCTGCGCGGGACTTTATCAAAGGCCTTTTGAAAATCCAAGTATACCACGTCCACCGACTCTCCTTTATCAATTCTGTTTGTAACATCCTCAAAAGACTCCAACAGGCTTATTCAAACATGATTTCCCATTCATAAATCCATGTTGACTATGCCTAAATCAGATCATTATTATCCAAGTGTCCATTTATCATATCCTTTAGAATAGATTCTAGTATTTTCCCAATGACTAATGTAAGGTTAACAGGTCTGTAATTCCCTGTTTTCTCTCTCCCTCCCTTCTTAAATAGTGGGGTGACATTTGCAACCTTCCAATCTGCAGGAACCACTCCAGAATCTATAGAATTTTGGAAGATGATCACCAATGTATCCACTATCTCCATAGATACCTCTTGCAACACACTGGGATGCAGAATATCAGGTCCTGGGGACTTATCAACCTTCAGCCCCATTAATTTCTCCAATACAACCTTCTTAGTAATACTAATTTCCTTCAATTCCTCATTCCCCTTAAACCCTTGGATCTCTAATTCTGGGAGATTTCTTGTATCGTCCTCATTGAAGACAGACACAAAGTAATCATTTAGCTTCTCTGCAATTTCTCTATTCCCCATTATAAATTCTCCTGACTCTGCCTGTAATGGACCCACATTTGTCTTAGCCAAACGTTTCCTTTTTACATACCTGTAGAAGCTTTTACATTCCATTTTTATATTTTTTTCTAGCTTACATTCATATTCTATTCACCCTTTCTTTATCAGTTTCTTCATCCTCCTTTGTTGTATTCTAAAATCCTCCCAATCCTCAGGTTTACTAATATTTCTGGCAACTTTATAGGCCTTTTCTTTTAATTTTATACAATCCTTAACTTCCTTTGTTATCCGCGGTTGACTGCCTTTACTATTGGGGTTTTTGTGCCTTGAAGGAATGTATAGTTTCTGTAAACTATGTAATATTTCTTTAAAGACTATCCATTGCCAATGTATTGTCATACCTTTTAATGTATTTTCCCAATCCACCTCAGCCAATTTGCCCCTCATACCTTCATAATTTCCTTTGTTCAAATTTAACAACCTGGCTTCAGATTGAACTACCTCACTTTCAAACATAATGTAAAATTCTATCATATTATGGTCACTCATCCATAAAGTTTCTTTTACAACAGGATTATTAATTAACCCTTTCTCATTACATAATATTAGATATAAAATAGCCTGTTCTCTAGTCGGTTCCTCAACCTACTACTCTAGAAAACCATCCTTAACAGACTTCAGAAACTCATCCTCCACAGCATTGGTGCTCATTAGGTTTACCCAGTCTATATGCAGATTGAAGTCACCCATGATTACTGTATTCCCCATGTTACATGTTTCTCTAATCTCCGGATTAATGCCATGCCCCACACTACCACTACTATTTGGTGGCCTATAAACAACTCCTACCAATGTTTGCTGCCCCTTTCTGTTTCCTAGCTCCACCCAAACAGATTTCACATTTTGTTCTTCCGATCTGAGATCCTCCTTTACTAATGTACTGATCCCATCCCTTATTATCAGCGCAACACCACCTCCTTTTCCTTTTTGCCTGTCCTTCCTAAATGCTAAATATCCTTGAATATTCAGTTCCCAGTCTTGGTCACCCTGTAGCCACGTTTCCGTTATGGCAATTAGATCATACCCATTTATCTCTACTTGGGCCTTTAATTCATCTACCTTGTTGCGAATGCTTCGTGCATTCAGGTAGCGTGCCCTTAACCTTGTCTTCTTGACATTCTGCATTCTAGTTGATGCTTGCATTTGTTTTGCCTGCCTTCTAATTTCACTTGCTACTTTTCTACCTCCTTTTACCAGCTTTATTTCCTTCCAATTTGAGCTACCCCTCAGGTTTCCATCCCCTGACAAGCTAGTTTAAACTCTCCCCAACAGCACTAGCAAATCTCCCTGCAAGGATATTAGTTGCAGTCCTGTTAAGGTGTAGCCCATTCTTCTTGTACAGGTCCCACCTGCCCCAGAACTGGTCCCAACGCCTCAGAAATCTGATGACCTCCCTCCGACACCAATGCTCCAACCACATGTTCAAATCGATCAATCCTCCTATTCCTATTCTCACTAGCACGTGGACTGGGAGCAATCCTGAGATTATTGCTTTGGAGGTCCTGCTTTTTAATATTCTTCCTAACTCCCTAAAATCTGTTTTCAGGACCTCATCTCTCTTCCTACATATGTCATTGGTACCAATGTGGACCATGACCTCTGGCTGTTCACCCTCCCCCAGAAGGATGTCCTGCAACCGCTCCATGACATCCTTGACCCTGACACCAGGGAGGCAACACACCATCCTGGGATCATGTTTACTGCTGCAGAAACACCTGTCTGATCCCCTGACCACTGAATTCCCTATAACTATTGCTCAACCACTCTTCTTCCTCCCCTCCTGTGCAGCTGAGCCACCCGTGGTGCTACAGACTTTGCTCTGGCTACACTCCCCCAAGGAACCATCGCTCTCACCAGTATCCAAAATGGAAAACCGATTAGCAAGCAAGATAGACTCGGGGGACTCCTGCATTGCCTGCCTGGTTCTCTTTGACTGCCTGACAGTCACCCATTCCCTCTCTGCCTATATGCTCCTAATCTGTGGTGTGACCACCTCCCTAAATGTGCTATCCATGTAGTCCTCTGCCTTAGGATGCACAACAGTGACTCCAGCCTCCGTTCGAGTTCCGAAACACGGAGCTCATGCTTCTGCAGCCGGTGACACTTCCTGCAGGTGTGTTCGTCTAGGACACGTGGTGCGTCCATGACTTCCCACATACTGCAGGACGTACATTCCACTTGACCAAGCTGACCTGCCATAACGTAACTTTTTAGTACAATGTGAAGTAAAATAACTTACCAGTTACTCACTAGTCAACTTCTTCCCCTGGACCAAAGAGAGAGGCAGCTACTAGAGGCTGATAAAAGGTAGAAGAAAGAAAGGACCCTCTCCCTCACGCACCAAACTTCCACTTTACATTCTAGGCACTCAAATTTATTTTCTTCTTAATTTATCATTCCCCTCCTTACCAAACTCCCTCAATTACCAAACTCCCTTCTTCACACTCTGTGCCCTCTAGCAGCACTCAGTGCAGACCAATCATGGATATCTGTTTTCTGTCAATGGAAGCAACCATGAGAAAGTTCCAGTGATTGCTGGGGGTGTTGAAGTGAGCATTATTGTAGATTCAGGCAGTGACAGTAATGTCATCAGCAGAGCACTGTGGGAGGAACTGAAGACAAGAGAATCAAGTGCACATTTTGAAAATGTGTCAAAAAGCTTTATCCTTACACACCTAAAACCCCAGTTCAATCTGTTGGATGCTTCACAACGAGTGTAAGAGCTGGAGATCAGAGTGTGGAGGCAAAATTCATAGTGATTAAGGAGGATGGTGAGCCTCTTCTGATTAGAGAAACTGTTCAAGCCTTGGGGGTGCTACACATTGGATTGAAAGTGAATTCTGTGAAATTCTATGTGGAGCTTTGAGAGGAGTTTGGATCAGTGTTTCAAGGAATTGAGAAGTTGCACAACTGCCAAGTGAGATTAACAATTGACGAGAACATAAAGCCTGTAGCTCAAGGAACTGGTTGATCGAGACATCGTGGAGCCAGTTGAAGGGTCAGGACCATGAGCCCTGTTGTGGTAGTGCCTAAACCAAATGGTGACATCAGACTCTGTGTTTATATGCGACAAGTAAATGAAGCGGTGGTGAGAGAACATCACTGTGAGAGAAAGTCCCACTGTGGATGAAATCTTTTAAGAGTTGTCAACAAGCAAGGTATTCTCTAAATTAGACTTAAAATGGGGATACCGCCAGCTGGAGCTTCATCCTGATTCAAGGAACTTGACAATTTTTATCACTCATTATGGACTTTACCGATACAAGAGATGGCTATTTGGCATCAATGCGGCACCAGAGATTTACCAACACGAAATTCATAAGGTGATGGAACGGATTCCAGGAACAACCAATATCTCAGATGCCATCATTATTCATGGTACCAATAGAGAGGAACATGATGAGAAGCTGAGATTATTATTGGCTAGATTGCAGTCAGCAGGCCTTACGGTAAATGCAGACAAGTGCTTGTGACAGAGCTAAAGTTCATGGGCCATAAACTCATGAGCAGTGGAATCAATCCTGCCAAAGATAAGATAGAAGCAATAGCAGAGGCATGTGAACCACAAAACGCTCCCAAACTTCGCTACCCTGGCTGATCTATTGAGGATGTTAACCAGGAAGAACGAATGGTTCAGATTTGATGAAGAACAGAAAGCAGCATTCAAAGCTTTGAAAGACAGTTTGACAAGTGCTCGAATGCTGGGATACTATGATCCAAATGTACCAACGAAAGTCATTGCAGATGCTAGTCCAGTAGGATTAGTGCTGAGGGCCCAAGAATCATTGCTTATGCGAGCAGATCTCTGAAAGATGTGGAGAGGAGATATTCTCAGATGGAGAAAGAGGCTCAGGATTGGTGTGGGCATGTGAAAGATTCCGTGCATACTTGTTTGGCATCGAGTTTGAACTAATGATGGATCACAAGCCATTACAGATGATTTTTTTCTACCAGATCCAAACCATGTGCCAGAATCAAAAGATGGGTTTCGAGACTCCAGCAACACAAGTGCAAGGTGGAAAGATGAACATTGCTGATTCACTGTCACAACTACTGAGGGAGGATCAAACACACAGATCTTCACTAGAGAAGGAAGCTGAATTGTTTGTGAATTTTTGGCAGTTCATGCTACATGGAGAGCAATCACAACTAGACAGACTGAAAGAGAATCAGACAAAGATCCAGAATTGAATTATATCAGACAGAGAATCCAAGCTGGAAATTGGGAGAATTGCCCTTTCAGAACATACATTATTGTACAAGATGAACTGTGCACAATTGGGAAGTGTATTCTCAGAGGTAGCAGACTTATAGTGCCACAGAAGCTTAGGCCTAGACTAGTGATACTGGCTTTTGAGAGCCATTTGGGAGTGGTTGGTACTAAGCAAAACTTACAAACCAAAGTATGGTGGCCAGGGATGGTGAAAGATGTGGAACAGTTTGTCAAAACATGTCATGGATGGCAACTTGTCAGTAGACCCAACCCACCAGAACCAATACGCAGTACACTGTTACCAGCTGGACCATGGAGGATGTAGCAGTTGATTTCTTAGGTCCATTTCCATCAAGAGAGTCCATACTAGTGGTGATTGATTATTACAGCCGTTATTATGAGTATGTGGTAATGAAGTCTACAATGGCAGAGAAAACATTGTTTGCATTGACTGAAATATTTGCAAGGCATGGCCTACCAGTTATTTTGTATTCACACAATGGACCACAATTCATTTCACAGACCTTTGCCAATTACATACAAGTCACAGGTATTCACCATCACAGAGTAACACCTAAATGACTACAGCCAAATGGGGAAATGGAAAGACAAAATCAATCCTTAGAGAAATGGATGAGGATTGCTCAGGCTGAGGGTAAATACTGGAAGGAGATGTTGTTGTCATATGTGGCCATATATAGAGCAACCACACACACTACGATGGGAAAGAGCCCATCTGAGTTGTTATTTGGATGCAAAATACCAGCGTTGAGGAACATTGGAGTTGATTAGGAGGTTTGAGATCATGATCACCAGGATGTTGCCTGGTATGGAGGGCGCTAGCTATGAAGAGAGGTTGAGTAGATTAGGATTATTTTCATTATAAAGATGGAGGTTGAGGGGGGACCTGATTGAGGTGTACAAAACCATGAGAGGTATAGACAGGGTGGATAGCAAGAAGCTTTTTCCCAGAGTGGGGGATTCAATTACTAGGGGTCACGAGTTCAAAGTGAGAGGGGAAAAGTTTAGGGGGGATATGCATGGAAAGTTCTTTACGCAGAGGGTGGTGGGTGCCTGGAACGCGTTACCAGCGGAGGTGGTAGACGCGGGCACGATAGCGTCTTTTAAGATGTATCTAGACAGATACATGAATGGGCAGGAAGCAAAGAGATACAGACTCTTAGAAAATAGGCGACATGTTTAGATAGAGGATCTGGATCAGCGCAGGCTTGGAGGGCCGAAGGGCCTGTTCCTGTGCTGTAATTTTCTTTGTTCTTTGTTCTTTGATTCTGAGAAAAAGGGCACTGCAAAGTTTTATGCAGACCACAGAAGGAGAGCTAGACAGTCTGTTGTGATCACAGGTGATGAAGTATTGCTGAGATGGTGAGAGTCTGAGTAAGATGGTTACACCATATTATCCCAAGCCGTACATGGTTATTGCCAGGAAGGGAAACAGTGTGACTGTACAGTTGCCAGAAGGAGTACTCTATGACAGAAATTCTTCATGTGTTAAAAAGTATGATGGTGATAAAGACACAACAGCAGATGAACCAGTTGAAGGAGCTGAGGCAAAGCTAACATCTGGCAATTCAGATGTCCAAGCCAGTGATGCTGTTGGCGGGCAGACTGCTTGCTATCCAGAGGGAGAAACATCAGTTCCAGAGGGGCCGACGACATTTCCTAATCCTGAGGTGGTGACCAGAGTTCCTGAGACAACAGGAAAACCAAGGCATGAGAGGAGACTTCCAAAATGATATGAAGATTATGTGTTGTGATTATGTTCAAAAATCATGGACATGTTTTGGTTTGATAAGTGAGGAATGTCATGACTTTATGTGTAGGCTTGAGTATTAGAGAATATATGGTACTTGGAAGGTAAACTGAAAGTAACTTTGTGCTTTGGGGAAACACCTACCTGGGGTTTGTTGTCAGGTTTGATAAGCTTATGCTGCTGTATTAAGAACAGTGAACAGAACTCTACTGAAGTCTTTAATAAAACACTTGTTAAATCTTTGTTAAAGTTAAAGCTGTGATTTCAAGTGTGATTCATTTCAGCCTGAGATGTGACAGTGGCCAACTCCATTACCACACTTGTGGACCCAACCACGATGTCAGGTCTGATGACTGATGTCTCAGATTCCATCGCAACACAGACAGAAGCCACCCAAGATCCGAGGGCTTCATTGCAAGATTGAAGCCCAGCTTGCTGCCACAAATGCTCAGACAGCTACCATCATGGCTGCAGTTACCAATGTTCAAACGGGCTCGCAGGGTCTCACACCAGTCCAGAGATCTGTCCTCCAGCATATTGCTAAGATGGTTGAGGCACCACTCCAGGGGAGTGGCAATGGGACCATGGAGCACAAACCTGCTCTTCTCTCTCAGAATGACAGCATTCATCATTCCACCACTGTCACTCCACCAGTGCCCGTGCTGTTGCTTTTCAGCCAGGCAGCCAGACTGTTGCTGCCCATGTCGAGATGGTGCAGTCCAAAGTCAGGCCTACAGGATCAGAGCTGTATGATGTTGTCCTGAAAGGCCATCTGTTGTCTTCCCCACTGAAAGTCAGCAGCTTAAGCCAGTCCTGTTGCAGCCATTTGGGTAGTGCTGCACAGGAGCACGTAACCAGGAAAAGGCACATGGAAGACAGGCACTAAGGGAATGCACAAGGGTGATTATTTGACTTTTTGATTGATAAAGTTGATTTGGATTGATTGATTTGTGGTCACTTTTATTTCAGCATTGTGACCAAGAGGACACTGTGAGGGTCCATAACAGAGGGAAGGGAAGGTGTGAGCCTGTTGGTGAATGAGGAATTGGGGCTGTGTTCACTGGTGCCACAGTCGGATGAGCTGATCACGGACAGCCCGACTAGAAAACGGCTGAGTTGGTTGCACCCTCCCTTCCTCCTGCTCCTCTTTAGCTGCTCTCCGTTCACCTATTAGTTGGGGCTGTGCCCTCATAATAAGATTGTGCAGGATGCAGGAGACCACATTGAATTGTGACACATGCTCTCACGAGGTCTCCTTCAGAGCAGTCCAGGCAGCTGCAGCATTGCTCGAACATCTCAATGGTCGACTCGATGACTTTTCATGTGGCAGCATGGTTCTTGGAATACGCATGCTGCCCATGTGAATAAGGGTTGTGCGCCATAAGCTAGCTGGTCAGTGGATAGCCCTCATTGCCCAGTAGCCACACTCTGGTTTCTTATAGTGGCTCAAATGCTATTGGTATAGCGGACTGGCACAGAATAAAGCCATCATGACTGCTGTCAGGATATTGGTCATTGACCTGCATGATGCTCTGAGTATGGCTGCACATCAGCTGGCCATTGAGAGAGTGGAACCCTTTGCTGTTGATGTAAACTCTGAATTTCTATGTGACACCTGCAAAGTGACGTGTGCAGTCAATGGGACCCTATAACATAGGGGAGCCTGTTATCCTGGCGAAACCATGTGCTTGCTCTGCCTGCTTCTCTATGGAAAGAGAGAATGAAATGTATTCCCCTTAAAGGCCGGCTACCTGACCCAAACCTGACGGGACCTGACGACATGTGTTGGATTCGGGTCGGGTCGGGTCGGGTCACAATTCCGGGTCCGGCATTCGGGCTCGGGTCGGGTCAGGCCAGGTCGGACACGCTCTATCACAATCTCAGGTAAGTAGCTCCAATGTTAATGTAATTTTTGGACTAGAAAGTTGGTTTTGTTACAGTTATTTTAAGCTTGTGCAGATCAGCGACAAAGTGAAAAATGGAAGGGAGGTTAACTGATGGTCGGGTCGGGTTGGGCGTGGGAAAAAATGAAAGGACTCGGGCCGGGTCAGGCGTGGTTCTGTTGGGCTCGGGTCGGGTTTCATTTACAGACCTGAGCCGACCTTTAATTCCCCTCTGTTTGCATACAGTGCATCAGTCACCTCCCTTATATGACAGTGGATGCCAAACTGAAAGACGTTGGAGATATCACCTGCTCCAGCTTGCAAGGAGCCCAATGAGCAAAAAGAAGTTCAGACACTGGCAAATGCCACCCTTGCCCTGTTCTGAGGCTGTAGGCCTGCAATTTGTGGGAGATATCTGTGAGTACATCCTTAGTGAAGTGAGATGTTGCACACACTATTCATCACTGAGATTGAGGAAGGAGAAATGCTCCCTGAAGACCTTGGATGGATATGTCCTCCTACTGTGAGCCGATCCCCTCCTCCTCTTTTCCCACCTTTGAGCAGCTTGTCCTCCTCACTGTCAACTCTGTTCATTCTCTCTGTCAAGCTGCAGACCAAGGGGGATGAAAACTACAACACCCATGACTGGGAGCAAGTGATGT
This sequence comes from Heterodontus francisci, assembly GCF_036365525.1. Classification (NCBI taxonomy): domain Eukaryota; kingdom Metazoa; phylum Chordata; class Chondrichthyes; order Heterodontiformes; family Heterodontidae; genus Heterodontus; species Heterodontus francisci. The sequence continues at coordinate 42,678,583 of NC_090387.1, forward strand.
GAGCAGAACCCTTGAAGTGAGAACTAAGACCTTCACCATGTGCCACACCATTCCCTGTAGACTTCCCCAACTTTAAGTAGCAGTACAAACTCAAAGCATTTCTACTAGCTCAACAACAGCAATAGAAATCATTCAGCATGGGTTGGCATGGGTGGGGCCTTGGTTGGTAGGGCAGATGTGAAAAGGGGCCCATCTCCTGAATGGAATTTTGCTGAAAAGTAGCCACAGCTTCATTTAAATATCATAATACATTTAAATGAATTTTGGCACTATTTTCCGTCTGCAAAAGCTGAGAGCTCACTTCTATTTAGAATAGGTCTAGAATAAATGTTCCATGAGTAACAGTGCTCTTGAATGGTCCAAGTCTTTTTAACCATTATTTTTTGTTTTGCAGTACATTTTTAGTACAGGCTACTGTTATTAATCTTTCCATTGCTGAGGATGATGGTGCAAGGAACATAATTTCCTCTGTTAAATAAAAACAGGAGAAATGCTAAATATTTCATCAGAATTTATCACCTATAACAAAATTGCAGGAATGCATGGTTTTGGAACATATGATTCTTAGAATGTTAACTGTAATAAAAAGCTAGCAGTCATTCCAATGCAGCTGTAACAGCAATCCTTTAATGCTTTTGAAGTTGCTAACCAGCCACTTAAATAGTATAAATGCCCCAACGTTTATTAATCTAGCTGTGCCATGCGCAAGTTCTGTTGTAAATGGCTCAATACAAATCAAGAAGATCCTAGTTTACTAAAAAGGCCCTATATATGTGCTCACTCCATAGTTGCATTTCTAACTTTCCTTATTAAAGATTATTCAAAATACACTAATTTATTATTATTGTGTTATGGTACTTGTGGGCTATCCAAATCCTTGATATAACAAAGAGGAATATAGCTGAGATTATCTTCCAGTTTCTTTTATCTAGATCTGACTAAACAAGCTCAGCACCATACTCTGCTGCTTATTCATACATTAGTCTGCCCAGTTTTTGCTCTGAGTAACACTAACACTCCTGCCTATCTTTACACTATCATTTGAGAGAACACTCTTTGATGTTTATGTGACAGGAGCCATCACCAGCTCCAACTGCCTCCTCGAGAAGAGCTTCAATTAATTTGAAATATGAGGAGAGATCAGATGGTTCAACACAATGATCATAAAGCAATGGTATGAATTTCTCATTTAAAATAAAGACAAAATAAAATAAACTACCATCGGAGATGAGAGATTCCTTTAAATATTTGAATTAAACCTTTAGATTATTTTACAACAAAATAAACTAACACAGCATGCTAGTAATAGTCTAAGAAGAATAGTCACAGTTTAATTCCACTTTATGAACTATTACACAGTACATATAAAAATTCTGCCCTGCTCAGGCTTCAGGTTAATATTGCAGTCGAGCCTGGGTGATGTAATTGGATACTGATTTGCATATTTAAAGAAGGACCGCATTGGCTTCAAATTGGCATCCTTGTCACCTTGTTAGCCAGATTGTGGCGGGAAGACAGTGGGTAAAACATCCCTGCCCCCCATCCCCCCCCCACTCAATTCTATCTGCCCCCTCTGCCCCGTTTCTGCCGGAGGTGGTTAAAATTCTTCCTTTAACTCTGTAAAACTGATAGAAAGGAAACAAATAAAACTGTGATTCCAACCCTTCCTCCTCACCACCTCTTCCCCTATACTCATGGATAAATCTCTGACCAGACGTATTGTCCTGGAGTTGGAGGTTCAGATTTATGCTTGTGGAAATATCCCACAAACAAACACACAGGGGGTAATTTTTACTTTGGGAGCTGGGAGAAAACTAATGGTTTCAGCTCAGCCGCCTGTTGCAGACCCTAACTGAAGTTCAGTGCAAAGGATAATTGGTCGGGGTGTATAACGCACGGCTGATCCGCAACCATCAGTTTTCCGCTCTATTTGGCTGTTTGCAGGATAGGCTTAAAATACATTTTCTTTGCTTTGCTGCCTTTTGTCATCCCTCCCTGTAATGGAGTTGACTCCAACCCACTATGACACACAAAACATCTCATCCTGGGATGTATTCTTCTATTTCAGAAGATTTTACTTTATCACTGAATTTACAAACTGCCCTTGCTCTTGACAGGCAGTGAGTACTCAGTCAGAAAGTTACCATTTGAGGACAAATAATCTCTGAGCTAAATGGTAGTCTGGAGGACTTCAGTTGGTCCAGGAATATTCTGCAAGCAGTATTATCTTGGATATGATTGGCAGCCATGCTGCTGGATTCTTCTACAACCCCTCCCCCCTGCCCCCTGCCCCCAACCCCCAATTGTTTTGACGGTACTTCCTTTATCATGTATGGGTCTATTGCTGATACTGTATTTTTCTCTGCTCACCACTGGCTATTGGAGTGGAGACACATTTATCTGCACTGTATGGGTGACTGGCTGTGTCTCTATGATGCAGGCTTGTCTCTGTTATAGCTTCTTAAAAACTCAATAAAATGTTATTTACAATCACAAAAAAAGAAATTGAACCTTGTAATTGCAGTTTTCAGAGACATTAGATTTAGAATTTTTATTGCATCTATTTTCGCTTTCACACTTACCTTACCTACAGCTGAAGTGCATGACAGCAATTCTACTAACTATATCAGTTGGTCTGGGCTGCTAATTAAAGCGACTTTACAACATTTGACTACTATTGATTCAGACTAGTTCAAACGTTTATAAAAGGTCTCACTATGAAAACATATGAACTACATATAAGCTTACATAAAAGAAAATCATTTATAATGCAGAGATATAAGTTGCTATTGATTTTTCAGCACACCATCTGATTAAGTTGTTTTTGTTATGTAAATGTCATAGTTATAGGCCTTTTCTCTATTGCTGCTAAAACGCTCGTTACGGCATCAAATCCGTTATGAAGTGGACATTTTCTGTGTCAGATATGACAAAACCGGATATTAGACAAGGTCAACTCTTGAATCTTGATTATGCGTTTTCAATCCCTCGAGCCATGAGAAATTGATTCAAACACCTTGTTTAACTTGTTTTCTTACCCATTTGTGACATGTAACAACATCTCACATCGAAGAACATGTCATTTTAATAAATTGCCAGTTAGGAAGTAGAAATTAAATAATTTAATAAATGAACTTAAAAAATGAGGAGTAAATAATGCCACCAGTGGTTTCTGTGGTTCTACTGATTATTCTGTCACACGAAGTGTAGTAGATCCCCAAGTGTGTTGTCATTAATCAACAGAACCAATCGGCTAACTAATTTAGGCAATATTCTTTACCACAGGACATGAATGTCAACAGAGACACATTAAAATAGCATTAGATCAATACCAGACATCAGGTATCTGCTGTCTTCCGTATTGTGGGGTCTACCATTAGTGCATCACATAATCCTATAAGGTTCGTTAACTTTTTACCAATTGGACCATATTATGTACTGTATAATGATAGATTTTTCATAAGATTTATTTATTTTTTTTAAAGTGCTTGTACCAAAAATAAAGTGGGCCATGAGTATAGCAGCCCTTTTTGCAAAACAATATCTTACAAAATAGTTTATTGAAGGTATTTGTCACAGTCAAACTAATGTATTCAAGATTTCTGTGGAATCTTTATCAAATGTTTTGGTTCATTACAAAGCACCGCAATACAATTTACTAACTACATGTGAAGCTGTTGTACGTGTGCTAAGAGAATGCTTTTCAAATACAGTATTTTAATTGTTTTTCTGCTCTGCTCTGCTCTGCTCAAAGAAATTCACTGACGAAACAAGATAAGCACAAGTGCTGTTCCCTCTGGAGCCTCTTGTGGTGTTTTGCACTGCAGAAGAAAAGTTGGTGCAGCTGCAGACTGGGAATACACTCTAAGGTCAGACTACCTATTGTTCTTACTAACTCACAAAAACTGGTAAAGTACTTCTTCTTAAAGACATGCCTCAGCGAATCCCTTAACTAATATAATGCAGCTTTCTCCAGGACCAAGGGAAACGTTTAATAGAAGATGATTGTAATAGCAGAATTTGTAATAACAAAGCTCAACTGTAGCACTAAATAGACTGCTGCCCTTGGTTCCAGCCATCAAGATGATGGACTTTTCTGAATATCTCACTTCTAAATTTCAGATTCAATTTACTGGTTTTATATTGTTTATAACGTTAGCTTCAGAAATGTACCTCATATGTATTAGAAACTCCAAATAAATATATTTTATTTTAACTCTAAAGCTACTTCTTTTGATGAAAACACATGAACTAGATATATTAACCATAAAATAAAAAGGATAGATTGCTACCCATGTAAGTGGTTAGGTTTGGAAATGCTTACAGTGGTGCATAGTCTGGAAATGCATATAGCTGGATCTAAGTTCCGAGAATGAACTGGAAGTGGTTGCTAATGAGATTCAGGCCTGGGATGTGGGGGTATCTCCATGAGGAAAATAACTTTTAGTCATTTGGTAGCACAGAACTTAAGAATTGCTGAAAATAGAGACATGTTGTCAAAGCTTTTCATCTTGCACTCATCAGGACAATACGCAAGAGTAACATTGTTGTTTTCCCTTACATTGGTTATTCTTGCGTATTGTTCTGATGAGTGCAAGATGAAAAGCTTTGACAACATGTCTCTATTTTCTGCATATCTTTAGTATCACAACCCTTAAGATGTAATTGGTGTTAGATTTGGAATAAGAGTAAACACACATAGCTTGAGTATAATGAATATCTGTAATATGACTAGAAAAATTAAACTTGAACTGAATATCTGAAGTATGGCTGCTTTATGACTCCTGTATTAAAATAACTTTGCAGAAAGAATGAGATTTGAATCAAACCTGCTCTAATTGAACAATTTTAGGCCAACTTATCACTACTCATCTTTTGCACAGTTTGGGTAACTGCATTTGAATTGGTCAGTTCCTTTTAAAATTCATGCTGTTCATACACACAGGCATAAAGTGGCCTCTGTACCTGCACAATGCCCCTAAAGGAGGCACTGGGTGAATGGCTATCAGCTATTAATGGAACCACACTAACAAAGGTAGCTGTTTTTTGTTTGCTTTTATATTGATTTGTGGGAAGCCAGATTCTAACAGTCTGTCGAAGGGATATTATCTCTTATACATTGGTATGCATTAGCTTTTCCTAGCTTGACTTTCTTAGTAGTTGTGTTCGCAAATAAACCCATTCAATGGTTGTATCGGGAACCCCTCCACCAGATCCCCTCAAGTATAGAAATGTGCATGAGCCTATTTTGCCTACTAAACAACAGGGACTATACTCCAAAAGTAATTCATTGATTGCAAAATGTCTGAGACATCCTGAAGACATGGAAGAGGCTACATAAATACAATTTTTCTTTCTTTCTTACAGTACAGCAGGGAAATCATGAATATTGAGATCACATCATCAAATTTTTGGATATTTTAGACCAAATGGGAAGCTGAAGCATGAAGGCAATCAGTTTCACTATTGTGCATTCTGTGAAACATGAATCATCTGATACGAAACACAAATTTAAACTGCCCAAAGAGGAGCATAATTGTTGCTGACAGACTGAATATTTTGAATCTGTTCGAGAAGTTCTTCCCTTCCAGGTTAAGCTGCTACAAGATACAACTGCTCACTAACTGTATCATCGCTCAACAGCAAACTAATAAAACAAGGAGCCTGGAGACAGAGCTTGGTGAGTCGCAAACAGAGTGGAAGCTGAAAAATTGGTGATAGTAGGAAGTTGGTGGAGAGAAGGAAGCAGTTTCTCATGCCTGACCCAAAAGGAGTGGAGCTGCAAAACCTATGGATTCTAATGTAACTATCTAGTTAAGTAGGTTCTTTGTATTTAGTCAGTGGTTCTTGTTAAACTTGAGTAAATAATTTAATCTTTGGTTACCTTGCTTTGAGACGTGAATAGAAAAATAGAAGTGTAGTTTAGACTTGGTTAATAGCAATTGTATCAATAATCACCTTATTTTAAGTTTCTAATTTTTTAAAATTTCCTCATGGGGTGTGGGCGCTGCTGGCTAGGCTAGCATTTATTGCCCATCCCTAATTGCCCTTGAGAAGGTGATGGTGAGCTTCCTTCTTTAACCGTTGCAGTCCCTCTGGTGTAGGTACCCCACAGTGCTGTTAGAAAGGGAATTCCAGGATTTTGACCCAGTGACAGTGAAGGAACGGCGATATAGTTCCAAGTCAGGATGGTGTTTGGCTTGGAGGGGAACTTGCAGGTGGGGGTGTTCTCATGCATTTACTGCCCTTGTCCTTCTAGATGGTAGAGATCGCAGGTTTGTAAGGTGCTGTCTAAGGAGCCTTGGGGCATTGCTGCAGTGCATCTTGTAGATGGTACACACTGCTGCCACGGTGTGTTGGTGGTGAAGGGAGTGAATGTTGAAGGTGGTAGACGGGGTGCCAATCAAGTGGGCTGCTTTGTCGTGGATGGTGTCGAGCTTCTTGAGTATTGTTGGAGCTGCACCCATCCAGGCAAGTGGAGAGTATTCCATCACATTCCTGACTTGTGCCTTCTAGATGGTGGACAGGCTTTGGGAAGTCAGGAGGTGAGTTACTCACCGCAGATGTCCCAGCCTCTGGCCTGCTCTTGTAGCCACTGTATTTATTCGGCTGCTTCAGTTCAGTTTCTGGCCAATGGTAACTCCCAGGATGTTGATAGTGGTGAATTCAGTGATGGTAATGCCATTGAACATTAAAGGGAAATGGTTAGGTTCTCTCTGGTTTGAGATGGTCACTGCCTGGCACTTGTGTGGCGCGAATGTTACTTGCCACTTATCATCCCAGCCCTTGATGTTATCCAGGTCTTGCTGCATCTGGACACAGGCTGCTTCATTATCAGAGGAGTTGTGAATGGTGCTGAACATTGTGCAATCATCAGCGAACATTCCCACTTCTGACCTCAGGATGGAGGGAAGGTCATTGATGAAGCAGCTGAAGATGGTTGGGCCTAGGACACTACCTGAGGAATTCCTGAAGTGATGTCCTGGGACTGAGATGATTGACCTCCAACAACCACAACCATAATGAAGAGATAGCTGAGACCTGTAGCCTTTAATTCTCAAGCCATGTGGAACTTCAGGATGCTTCACGTGTCTTGGAGGCCCATAATTGCAGCAAGTGCCTCCAGCTGCTTGATTTTACATTGAAGGTTTCTGAGCATGAAGGGAAGCTGGATTCACTGCAGGGTATATATGGGCAGCTGAATGTTTTCTGGATCACAAGTACCAGGAAGTGGTCACCCCACAGAAAGATAGAGTTCAGAATAGCAAATGAGTGGCCACTTGGAAGGGTGGGAGAAGCAGAAAAAGTCCTTCAGGAGTGTGGCACTCTCAAACTGATATTCAGCATTGAATACCAGACAGGGTGATGACACCTCGAAGGAGTGCAGTCCTGAACATGGCACCATGAGGCAAATGACTGCACAGGGATACAGCAAAGTGTAGGAATGTAGTAGTAATTGGGAATTCAATCATCAGGGGGACAGACAGACTGACAGAATGTTCTGCTATCATCGACATGAGAACCATAAGGTATGTTGCTTTTTTGGTGTCACAGTAAGGAACATCATGAAGGGGGTGCAGAACCTCCTGTGGGGGGGAAGGAGAAGAGCCAGAAGTTGTGCTCCATGTTGTAATTCAGCGTCAGGTGGTGAAGGATATAACTAGAGCCTAGGCTTTATACACTTACAAGCTTTATTCAGAGACAGCCATTACGTATCGTGCACCTCCAATCCAACAATCACAGTTTCAGCCTGCTGATATATCTTTGAGCACAGCTGAGTCTCCAGCTAATGTCCACCATCTAAATACAAATTAACACCCAATTAATATACAATTAATAGTCCATGTCAGAAACAATGTCATAATGAGGAAGAGGGTTGAGGTCCCATAGTCAGAGTTTAAGGAGCTAGGGAGGAAGTTAAAAAGCAGGACCTCAAAGATAGTAATCTCTGTATTACTCCCAAGTATAAGTGAAAGTGGAAAAGTACTTTAATGCATGGATAGAAACATGTGCAGGAGGGAGGCTTCAGATTCCAGGGATATCGAGACCAGTTCTGTGGCATGGTATTCCCAAAAGATAGTGAAGGAAAAAAAGGAGAGGTAGCAGTTTTGATTAAAGGAAATATTAGAGTGCTAGAAAGAGGTAATGTTCTTGAGGGCTCAAAGAATGAATATATTCGGTTGGAGTAAAGAAACAATCGATGCGCTACTTGTGTATTTTATAGGCCACCAAATAGTGGGTAGGAAATAGAAGAGCAGATTTGCAGCCAAATTACTGAGAGATGGAAGAACTGCAGATTACTGATAATGGGAGACTTTAACTACCCTAATATTGAATGAGCCAGTGATTGTACTAAAGACAGAGAAGGGAAGGAATTTCTGAAGTGTTTCCAGGAAAATGTTCTTGATCAGTATGTTTCCTGCACAATGAGGAAGGAGGCATTGCTGGATCCAGTTTTAGGGAATGAAATGGATCAAGTCGAGAATGTCACAGTCAGGGAGTATTGTAAGGTTTAGATTAATTATGAAGAAGGACAAGTAGCAATCTAGAATAAAAATACTTAACTGGAGGAAAGATAATTTCAGCAAATTGAGGAAGGAGCTGATCTGGGTAAATTGGAGTCAAAGACTGGCAGGAAGGAATGTAACAGAGAAATGGGAGACCTTTAAAGAGGGAATGGTTTGGATGCTGTCTTGTTGCATTCCCACGAGGGCGAAAGGACGGGCAACCAAACCAGGAGCTCCCTGGATGACAGGCAAACCCACACCTAAAAAGACTGAGGAACATTAAAAGTTAAAATTGCAAGCCCCTGACTGGAAAGATATTTGCATGGTAACAGACAGTGTTGGAACAAGGGACAAAGGACCATGCCCTGACTCATTCACCCAACAATGGACTTTTGATTACAGACGGAAGGTGGGGGAAACTAGCATTCCAGGTTGACTGCCAAGATAGCAGAATCCACAAACACAGAAGAAGTGGTCAGACCAGTTTTAGTCACATGACTAGCTGGCTGTTGAGATTTGAACTTCCAACAAGGGATTTGAACTCAGAAAGCTCCTGGCTCCTGGTTTGAGAAGGCGTCTCTTTTGTCTGCTCTCATCCAGTTTCTCACCAGCTTTGGAATCCATTGAAAACATGTGAACCTCAAAGAGAGAAAAGTCTCCTACGTGAACAAAGTTTAAGAAGAACACTGAGTCCCAACGAACAGCAAGACTACCTACAATTAAGTGAGCTCGAAGCACAGTAAACAAGAAACTCTTCTGATAATGCCTCAAACCCCTCTCTAGTATATTTTCCTCTCCTCTTTTCTGCCCCTATTTGCATGTTTATATCACGTCTGCACGCTAGCGTGGGTGCATCGTATATCTGTAGGATTTAACTGTATTAGAGTTTAAGTTTTAGTAAATTACACTTTTTCTTCTTTAAACCTGAGAAAACCTGGTGTGTTGGTTTCTTTGCCTTATAATTGGAAAGCTGTGAACAAGGATTCACAAAAGGGGGAGCTCAAAACACAGTGTGTTCAAAAATAAAACCCTGTTACAATAAGACCAGGTAAAGACAGCAAAAGGCCCCTAGACACATTTCTCACCTGGTCATAACAGTTAGCGAGTAGGATCAAGCAGAAAAAGGGGGCATATAACAGATGTCAGCTTGAGCATCAGGCTGAATATGAAAAGTACAAAGAACAAGTGAAAAAGAAAATAAGAGGGTCAAAGAGATGGTTTAAGAATAGATTAGCAGTTAATATAAAAGCGAATCCAAAGGTAATATTCCCACTGAGCTGTGGACATGCATGGCTGCACACTTTGTCCCATATTAAATACTGCACAACAGCCACCCAAAAATAAGGTACTGTGGACTGAAAAAAACGTCCATGCACAATAACAAAATTTTCCTGGGAACATTGTCCAAAGGTCTTCTGTAGGCATATTAAAGGTAAAATGGTTGTCAGAGGAGCAGGGACCAATTAGGGACCAAAATGGAGATCTATTGGTAGAGGTGGAGGTACTAAATGAATACTTTGCATCAGTGTTTGCCAAGGAAGCGGACTATAGATTAGTACAGCACAGAGGAGGCCATATGACTCATCAAGTCTGCAAGGCTCTTTCAAAGAGCAACCCAGTTAGTCCCATTCCCCTACTCTTTCCCCATATCCCTACAACTTACAACTTCAAGTATTTATCCCATTCCCTTTTGAAAGTTACGATTAGCTTTGTTTCCACCACCCAATCAGGCAGTGCATTTCAAATCCCAACCAATCAAAAGGTTTTCCTCATACCACCTCTGGTTCTTTTGCCAGTCATCTTAAGTCTGCATCCTCTGGTTATCAATCCTTCAGCTATTGGAAACAATTTCTCTTTATTTACTCTGTCTAAATCCTTCATGATTTTAAACACCTCTAACAGATCACCTCTTAGCTTTTTCTGCTTTAAGGAGAATACCCCAGCTTCTCCAGTCTGTCCACATAACTGTTATCCATCATCCCCAGAACCATTCTGGTATCACTCTTCTGTATCCTCTCCAAAGCCTCCATGTCCTTCCTAAAGTGTGGCACCCAGAAGTGAACACAATACACCAGGTGAGGCTGAACTAATGTTTCATATAGGTGTAACATAACTTCCTGGCTATTGTATTCTATTTATAAAGCCCAGGATCCCATATGCTTTACTAACTGCTTTGTTAACCTGCCCTGTCACCTTCAAAGATTTGTGCATAAACACCCCCAGGTTTCTCTCTTCTTGCATCCCCTTTAAAAATGTACCATTTAGCATGTATTGTCTCTCCTCAATGTCTCCTCAATCACCTCTCACTTTTCTCTGTTGAATTTCATCTGTTATGGATCTGTCCATTCCATAACTTACCTCTTCTTTAAGTCTATTACTACCTTCGTCACTGTTTACTCCAGTTCAAAGTTTGGTGTCATCTGCAAATTTCAAAATTGTGCCCTTTAACCCAAATCCAAGTCATTAATATATACCAAAAACAGAAGTTGTCTTTGTACTGAAACTTGGGGAACACTGCTGTATATGTCTATCCGGTCCAAAAAACAACCATTTGCCACAACTCTCTGCTTTCTATCCCTTCGTCAATATTGTATTCATGCTGCTACTGCTCCTTTTATCCCATGGGCTTCAATTTTGCTAACACGCCTATTAAATGGTATTTCATCATATGCCTTTTGAAAGTCCATATACACAACATCACCTACATTGCCCTCAATCTCCCTCTCTGTTACCTCATCAACTCAGCCAAATCAATCAAACATGATTTACCCTTAACAAATCCATGCTGGCTCTCCTTTATTAGTCCATACTCGCCCAAGTGGCTGTTAATTTTCTCCTGGATTATTGTTTCTGAAAGGTTCCCCACCACCAACGTTAAACTGACTGGGTTTAAAGCCTTTCACATTTCTAATATCTGCTAGTTCTGAAGAAGGGTCACTGACCTGAAACGTTAACTCTGCATCTCTCTCCACAGATGCTGCCAGATCTGCTGAGTATTTCCAGCATTTCTTGTTTTTATTAAACTGACTGGGCTTCAATTGCCAGGTTTATCCTTCTTCCCTTTTTTGAACAAATGGTGTATATTTTCAACTATTCAATTTTTTTTATTTCCATCAACTTCTCCATAAATTGTGTGAAGCACACTGATAAAATGGCACAAAATTGAAGTTTGTGAGAAATAGTCAGTCATAATGAAGTGAATATTTAAATATTAAGTAACAAGACTGCTTAAATATTAAGTAATATAATTTCTTGACTTTCAGCTTGAAAACTGCATTTTTAATGGATTGTTCTATTTCCCACTCAGGGGTTATACAAATAGGTGTCTTTCCTGTGGCCTTTAAATAGCGATTTTTGAAAAATTAATAAATACTATATTTATTCAACATATATTAAAATTGTAGCAATCTCTCTTAAGGCATCTTAAATTTTTCGTCATGTATGGTAAATAAAGAATGAAAAAGCATTTAAGGATCAATAGAAATTAATTGATTATGAGTCCGATATTTGATATCTGGCAGGTAATCAATGTCACATGCTTTTTTCTTCACTGCTCACGTGGATTATCGGGGTGGGGCGGGGGGAGTGCAATTTTATGGTGCAATTACATTGCTATTAAGGAACTCACATATCAGACGTCAGTCTCTAGAAATTAAGTTCAAAGTTCAGCAATTCAACTCAGAATCACCTGATGCTTCTCACTCTTAAACATTGACCCATAATTTGCTGCAGTCGGGCATCTAACGGCATCTGCTGTTAGTTAGATTTGTCTTTTCTTGTTTCTGTTTTTTAATTTTTTTTAACATAGCAAATTGCTGAATGTGTGAGCTGTTAATGTCACAGTGAAGGAAACAGGGCGACTGGGACCTGAGTGCACAGGGCAAGCAAATTGAAGGATTGGGATGCGACCAGTGCAAGATTTGAGCAGGGAGTATAAAGTGTAAAATAGAATGGTGAACTCAATATCAAATCAGGTATAGAAAGAGAAATAAAGAGAGGGTAAGAACAACTGGATTAAGAGAGAGAAAAAAGACAGAAAGAAAAGGTTAAATAAAAGTTTTAATTTTAAGTTTTACATTTGCAAAATCTCCAATAACAATTAAAATCTGATAAATGGGACTTCATACTTTTAATATGTTAATTTTCAGTGCCAGAGGTTAACTAGCAGTAATTAACATTTATCAGATCGTTAAAAAGGGTACTTAGACCTGAAATAACTTGACAACTTTATGTGGTGAGTTTAGTTCATTTCTACCATGCAAATACAGAACCTTTATGGCACTCAAGGCATTTCAGTTGTGAGGCCAACAGCAAGCTGCCATTTTGTGATGCTAAGTATCTCGGACAGCAACCTTTGGATGTTTAACTGGATATCTGCCCTCACCTGCAGTTGCTGCAGCATTGGTGCATAAATAATAGCCTCACCATTAGCCTCACCATTATTTTAACAGCAAATTATAGGTCATTGATTTCTATTACTTTTTAAAGTTATTGCGGGTTTGTTTTATATCACAATATAGCAGATATTTAGACATTCAAACAGCATTATTGAGACCTACAGCTGTTTTTTTGGCAATCTATGAGGATGTTTTCTACTTTCAGAAATCAGTGTTAATCTGTCTTCTTTTTACTTTAACAACAACAAGCAGAAGTGGTGGTTACTTCAGTTTTCAGTTGAGGAAAGTGAATCAAACTTACATTGTACGATCTGTCTGTACCAAAATATCTTATACACTTGCAATTTCTAATATATTAGCAATAAATCATGAAGTAACAATCTTTCAGTTGAGCAGATCTCTTATTAGTGCTTCCAAATGTGTTATATCTGCCCATGATTTTAATCCATGAGCAGCTCCGGGCGAGGTATCTGTTGTCTCTGTTCTGGATCTTCACTCTCATCCCTCTGCTTCCATTCTCTCAGAGGTATCAGGTAAAATTTAACTTCAACAAAGGTGAAAGATGGTGGTGGGGGTGGAGGACAGTGGGCGAGGCACCAGTCACCTATCATACACGCTGCCTGATTTTTCTTTTCTTTAAAGTCAAGGAAAGGAAAATTGAGTGGTGTAAAATAGGTGGACAAACCAATACTGCCAGTTTTACGTGTGTGCATGGTGCATTTTCTATTCAGTACAGTCCTAAAATGATAAACAGTATCCTATATACATTAAAAGGCCCTATTGCCAGACTCAGGTAGGTGCTATGTCCATCTCGCAGTAGTCCCTGGGGAGGATTTCAGCAGCTATAGCAATGCTGGGAGTGGTGGCATTATTGCCTCATTCCACCAGGTGGGGGGCCTCAAAATCTTCCTCATCATATCTATGAGGTTAGCAAATTATACGATTCTCATATCTTCTTCCGATATCAATGGTTTTTCTTTAACATCTGTCCACTCCCTGTAAAAATTTAAGAGGTAACTTTGAACCATGATGCTCCTAAATTTTTCAGTGTAAAGTTATGCAAGCATAATATTTTCATTAATCAAGGAAACTCATGTGAGCTGGCCTTTTGCACAAGGGTGGAGATATGTAGAGGTTTTAGCAGACGTATCTCAGAAGCGATGCAAACAATCAGGGTGTATGCCCTTCTCAAACCAGTACTCAGCATTGTAGACTGCTGGGAGCGACAACACCTTGGAGGAGTGCAGTTCAGATTATGGCACCAATGACTAAGGGACTGCATAGGGGGCAAACAGTAAAAATACAGTCATTATAGGAGATTTCGTAATCGGGGGACAGAGAGGCATTTCTGTAACTGTCATCGTGAGCCCCGTGTGGTGTGTTGCCTCCCTGGTGCCAGGGTAAAGGACATCACGGAGAGGATGCAGAATATTTTGCAAGGGGACTGGAGTGAGCCAGAAGTTGTGGTACATGTCAGTACCAACAACATACAGTGGGCAGGTCTTGAGATCCTAGGGTCAGATTTTCAGTAGCTGGAGATGAAGTTAAAAGGTAGTAATCCTTACCCTCACTGCTGTGTGCTAGCGAGAGTAGAAATAGGAAAATAGGCAGGATTAGTGCGTGGCTTGAGGCATGGTACAGGGGGAAGAGCTTCAGATTCTTGGGACACTAGGACCAGTTCTGGGGCCGAAAGCATCAATTCAAAAGGGACAGGTTACACCTCAACAGGACTGGGACCAATGTCCTCAGAGGGTTGTTCATTCGTGAGGATGGGGAGGGTTAAACTAAATTGTCAGGGCACCAGCATATAGAAGTAGAAGAGAGGAATAAGGTGCATAAAGTGAGTGTGTTGGATATTACTAGAAAAGGGAGTTGCACCAAATTAGATAGCAGCAGACTGAGAAGGACTATGAGGAATACAAAGACAGGTTTGCGAAGCATGTATGTAAACTCACAAAGTGTGGTGAATAAGATTGGTGAGCTACAAGCACAAATAGCCATGTAGGAATATGATGTAGTGGCAATAACGAAAACGTAGCTTAAAAATGGTGAGGAGTCGGTACTTACTATTCAAGGATATAAAGTGTTCAGAAAAGATAGAGAAGGAGAAAAGGGAGCTGAGGTGGCAGTACTGATTAGGGGAAACATTGTAGTGTTGGAAAGAGAGGATGTCCTTGAGGGGGCAAGGACAGAATCCATTTGGTTAGAGTTAAGAAACAGAAAGGGTATGATCAAGCTGCTGGGAAAACTCTATAGACCTTGAAATGTTGAGACAGAGATAGAGGAGCAAATCTGGAGGGAAATCACAGAGATGCGCAAGAACTATAGAGTGGTGATATTGGGGGACTTTAATTACCCAAACATTAATTGGGATAGTGTTAGTGCCATGCAGGCACCCACCTGCCAAGAATGAGACACATTTTAGGTGGCACAGTGGCGCAGTGGTTAGCACTGTAGCCTCACAGCTCCAGTGAGCTGGGTTCGATTCTGGGTACTGCCTGTGCGGAGTTTGCAAGTTCTCCCTGTGACTGCGTTTCTGGGTTTCTGCCGGGTGCTCCAGTTTCCTCCCACAGCCAAAGACTTGCAGGTTGATAGGTAAATTGGCCATTATAAATTGCCCCTAGTATAAGTAGGGGAATTGTGGGGATGTGGTAGGAAGATGGGATTAGTATAAATGGGTGGTTCATGGTCAGCACAGACTCAGTGGGCTGAAGGGCCTGTTTCAGTGCTGTATCTCTAAATAAAATAAATAAATTAATGTTGCCACATGAACATTGATTTTTAAACTGTTACTGGAGTAAAGAAAGAACTTGTTTTTAAAAAAACACCAGATCCTTGACTGGAAAGACATTTGCATTGTAACAGACTGTACTTGGAAAGGACAAAGGGGCCACTCCCTGTTCCAATTTAATCCACAATGGACTTTTAATTACCAGACGTTGAAGGTGGAGAAGCTAGCATTCCAGGTTAACTGCTAAGATGGCCGAATACACAAACAGATGTGGTCGGACCAGTTTAGTCACATGACTAACTGGCTGTTGGAGTTTTTTTTTAATTTGAATTTGCCAGAGTTTTAAAACTCAGAAAGCTGTTTGCTCCTGAACTGAAGAGACCTCTCTCCTGTCTGCTCTCATCTCGTTTTCACCAACTTCAGAATCCATTGAAGACATATGAACCCCAAGAGTGAAAAGTCTCCTACGGTGAACAAGGTTTAAGATGAACACTGGGCCCCAACGAAAATCAAGATCTACCTACAAGCAAGGACTACAGCAAGCTTGAAGCACAGTAACAAAGATCTCTCTTCAGAGATTGCCTCAAACCTGACTATTTTTTCTTCTGCTCTTTTCTGTCTCTATTTGCATGTGCGTATCGCATATGCATGCTCGCGTGGGGCACGGTGTATATCCATAGTCGTTAACCGAATTAGAGTTTAAGTTTAAATAAATTTCACTTTTGTTCTTTAAACCAAAGAAAGTCTGTTTGTGCTCATTTCTTTGCCTTATAATTGGAAAGCGGTGAACAGGGATTCACCAAGGGGAAGCTCAAAACACAGTGTGTTTAAAAAATGAAAACCTGTTACAATAAGACCAGGTGAAAGCTAAAAGTGACCCCAAGACACCTTTCTCACCTGGTCATAACTGTTAGAGTAAAGAGTAAGGAGGGGGAGGAATTTATGAAATGCGTTCAGGAGAACATCTTTGACCAGTATGTTCTCGGTCCAACTATGAAGGAAGTTTGCTGGATCTGGTGTTGGGGAATGGGGTGGGCCAAGTAGACCAAGTGTCTATGGGGCAACACTTGGGTAAGAGTGATCATCGTTTAGGCTAGTAATGGAGAACAGCAAGGATCAATCCGGAGTAGAACTTCTAAATTGGGAGAGGCCTAACTTCAATGGGATGAGAAGAGATTTAGCCAGGGTAAAGTGGAACCAAAGACTGGCAGGAAAAACTGTAACAGAAAAATGGGTGATCTTTAATGAGGCAATGCTGCAGGTACAGACTAGGTGCATTCCAACAAGGGCGAAAGGTAAGGGAACCAAAACCAGGGCTCCTTGGATGAGAGAGAGATCGAGAATATGATGAAACAAAAAAAGGTGTATAATGCATGTCAGGTGAACTCTTCAAGCGAGAACCAGGTCAAATACAATAAGATGAGAGAGGAGGTGAAGAGGAAAATAAGACTGACAAAGAGAGAACATGAGAATAGAATGACAGTCAACATAAAAGGGAACCCAAAAATCTTTTACTGACGTGTAAATAGCAAGTGGGTCCTATTAGGGACAACGAGGCTAGAATATTTCATGGGTACTTGTATCAGTGTTTACTAAGGAAAAGGATGCTAAAAAAAATATGGTAGAAGTGGAGATGGTAGAGGTAATGGATGGGTGAAAATTGAGTGGCAGGATCTACTGGAAAGGCTGGCTATGCTTAGAATGGATAGGTCACCTGGTCTGGATGGCTTGCATCTCAGGTTACTAAAAGAAGTTGGGGTTGAAATAAAGGAAGGGCTTGCCATAATCTTCCAAACTTCCCTAGATACGGGACAGATGCCAGAGGATTGCAGAGTGGCTTATTAAAGAAAGGGTGTAAGGACATTCCGAGTGACTACAGGCCAGTCAGTTTAATATCAGTGGTGGGTAAAGTTTTAGAGACAATAATCAGGGAAAAAAAGTAAACAGGCACTGGGAGACTTTTCAGTTAATTATGGAGAGTGTTATATGAGTGTGCTTTGTTGAAAGATAATTATCTTTAATCCACTGACTGGAGATCTGAGTTTGTATTTATTTTTAAAAAGACATTTGTAAAAAGGCATTTAAAACAGAATGATCAGCTTAAGATGATCACATAGTGTGCTATACTTTATCCTACATTGCAAAGGACTGTCAGGAGGGAGACAAAATGTCTGTGCATTTCCCAGCAAGGACCAAGACCCTGGAAGTTTAAAGGAACTATCAGTTCTTTTCAGCAAACAGAGAAATACTCACTGCGATGTTTGAATCATTGAGTGACTGTCATGTGACAATCCCTTCCCCATCTGTGTTTTTTTTTAAGCTGTTTTGTTTCTCAGCAACAGAGGAGAAGCAACTGGACACTGACACGTGCAGACCTAAGTGGGGGTCCCTCTCTCTTTATTCTAGCTTGAAAGCTTTAAAATCCTGCTTGTTGACTGACCACCTTTGCATACCCTGGCTATAATCAGAAACCCCATTGGAGGAAATCATCTGCATCGCTATCTCCAAGAGACCCACCAAACCAATCATCTTCCTCTTCAAACTAAAAGCCTCAGGACCACCAAATTCAGCTAAAAGCCAGCTGAATCACCAGGCTGTATACCTTTTTTTATGGACTCTAACTCAACCAATCTATCCTTCCCCACTCTGTAACCTATATATGTGTGTACAAAACCTCTAGTGTATGTGTGAGAGTGAAAGTTGGCACATTGTTTCTTATTTTATTAGTTCAGTTTAGGTACAATAAAGTTAACCTCTTTCTTTGTTAACTCAAGAAATCCTGTCCACTTACTTACTTGCTATGATCATAACAAGAACCAATCAAGCACCTACTGAATTGGCCAGTACATCTTCTTTAAGAAAGAATTAAACCTGTTGTGGTGTAACAAGGAGAGGGAAAAGAGGGAAGCTCTTCGATCCCTCCTCACTTGACTGTAACAAGAGCCAGCAAGGATTTGTAAAGGGCAGATTGTGCTTGGCTAATTAATTAAATTTTTTTGATGAAGTAACAGAGAAGGTTGTTGAAGGGAATTCAATCAATGTTGTTTATATGGATTTTAAGAATTACCACATAAAAGGCTGGATAACAAAATTGAGGCTCATGGAATGGGAGGGTCAGTGTCAGCTTGGATTTAAAAAAATTGGTTAGGGACATTAAACAGCAAATAGGTTAATTTTCTGTCTGGAAGATGGTAGACAGTGGTGTTCCTGAGAGTCAGTGATAGGACCACTGCTTTTATATAAAAATTACCTGAATATTGGAATACAAATTTCAAAATTTGCTGATGATACCAAACTTGGAGGAGTGACAAACAGTGAGGATGATACAAAGTGACTGCAACAGGAGATAGATAGGCTAGCAGGTGGGTAGATGAGTGGCAAATTGAATTTAATACAGAGAAGCGTGAGGTGAAGCATTTTGGCAGGAGGAGTAGGGAGAGGCAATAAAGACTTAATGGCACAGTTCTAAAGAGTGTGCAGGTACAGAAGGATCTGGGGGTGCATGTGCATTGATCTTTGAAGGTGGCAGGACATAGAGAGAATGGTTAAGAAAGCAGATGGAGTCTTGGGCTTCATAAATAGAGGTATTGAATACAAAAGCAGGGGAGTTATGCTGAACATTTATAAAGCTCTGGTTAGGCCACAACTAGAGTATTGCCATAGTTCTGGTCACCACACTTTAGGAAGCAATTAAGGGTCCTTGAGAGGGTGCAGAGGAGATTTACCAAGAATGGTTCCAGGGATGAGAAATTTTAGCTACAAGGTTAGGTTGGAGATTCTGGGGTTGTTCTCTTTGCAGCAAAGGAGATTGAGGGAAGATTTAATAGAGGTGTACAGGATTATGACAGGTTTAGATAAAGTAAACAAGGAAAAACTGTTCCCATTAGCTGATGATACGAGGACTAGAGGACACAGATTGAAGGTTTTGGGCAAGAGATGCAGGGGGAATGTGAGGAAGAATTTTTTTTTATGCAGCAAGTGCTAATGACCTGGAATTCACTGTACACGAGGGTGCTGGAAGTGGAGATGATCAATGATTTCAAAAGGAAATTGAATGGCCACTTGAAAGAAATAAACTTGCAAGGCAACGGGGATTGAGCGGGGAAATGGGACTGACTGATTGCTCTACAGAAAGCCGATATAGTCTTGAAGGACCGAGTGTCCTTCTTCTGTGCTGTGAATGACTCTGTGACTAGCATTATTTAAAGGGATCATTATGTAACTTTCAGGTGAGGTGCTTTTGACTTTCTTTTGCTGCTACAGAGTTAGTGGAAGTAGCATGTACTTTGTTGTTGGATGAGCTCACATAACTTGTTGGAGTCTGAAGACAGTGGTGCTGGACCTTTGCAAGAAGTTTAGAGGATTTTGAGGCCTCTGAGCAGAAAACTTGCTCTCTCTCATGGTAGCTATGGTTGCAGACCTTCTTGGATTGCAGTACAACAGGGAAATGGAGCACAGGCAGCAGAGAAGAGATGCTTCACACAGAGGGAAGAGAAGGAGGGCTCTGAATAGGTCATACCCACCTAAGGTCTTCAGACAGCACTTCTCCTACCTCCACCTCAGCCAGGAGCAGCATCTGTTGTGGCTACATTTCACCAAGTAGGTGGTCATTGAACTGTGTCACCTTCTCCAACCAGACCTGCAGCCACAGTGCAGGACGAGCACAGCACTGCCATTGGCCATCATGTCCACCATCACCCTCAATTTCTACACCTTAGGATCCTCCAGGGAGGAGCTGCTGACATTGACAACATATCTCAGTTCACCATGAATCGCTACATCTGGGAGGTTACTGAGGCTCTGTACTCGTGGAAAGAGGAATTCATAGTCTTCTCTCTAAGCAGAGAGAAGCAGGAGGAGAGAATACATGGTTTTACTAGGGTAGCGGGATTCACAATAGTGCTGAGAGCCATAGACTACACCCACATGGCTCTGTGGGCATCATATCTTAACAGGAAGAGGTACAGGAACGATTAATGTTCTGTTGGCATTTGACCATGCACAAAGCATCATGTTGGTGAACACCCGCTATCCTGGCAGCAGTCACTAAGCTTTTAACCTGCAGCAGTCAACCATTCCTGCCATCTTCAAGCCACTGCATTGAATCAAAAGGTGGTTTCTTGGCAATGAGGGTTACCCGCTGTACACATGACTAATGACTCACCTCTGCCACCTACGCACATGTGGACAATGCTCCTTCAGTGAGAGGCATGCTGCAACCAGGAATGTGTTGGAGCTGACCTTTGGCATCCTCAAACAAGAGTTCCACTGCCTTGATTGCTTGGGGGGGAAGCCCTACAGTACTCACCAATGTGTGTCTCACGATTCATGGTGTCTGCTGCATTCTCCACAGCCTGGCAATCAAGAGGGTGCAGGACTTGCCACCAGGGCTTCGGCAACTACCTCAGGATGAGGAGAAAGATAAAAAGGAAGAGAGGAGGTGCTGAGGATATCAACACTCCAGACAGGCTGTCCATGATTATCTCATCAGACTTTGGTTCCCATGAAAATATCCCTACATCACCACTACTCCACACTGCCCCACCTTACCATCCCTCTGCTGCAGACCTTCACAGCGTCCTCTTAGCCAAAATCCTGAATTAAAAGAGACCATAAACCAATCATTCCACAACAACTTTATCAAACAACACTTCCAATAATATATACGATACTCAACAATTTACCCTTGTGCTTTCCTTTGGTGTCTGTCTTAGAGTGTAGAGTTATACAGCACAGAAACAGGCCTTTCGGCCCATCGTGTCTGTGCCGGCCATCTTGCAGGTGCCTTTTGTCTGGCCTTGTGCTCCTACACAATGCTGCCCCGGTGACTGCAGCATGGCTGGTGGAAGGCTGCTGACTTTCACTGGGGGAGACTGTAGATGGCCTTACAGGCTGCCCTCTTTTAGCTCTGGGCCTTGAGGGCTTGCCTTGGTACTACCTCGGCATGGGCAGCAGTAGTCTGGGCTGTAAGGCTTACAGACAACAGCAAGGGCACTGGCAAAGTGGCAATGGTGGGAGCACAAATGCTGTCATGCTGAAAGAGCACAGCAGGTTGTGTCCCAGGAAGCCACTGCCACTCCCCTGGGGCAGCGCCTCAGCAGTCCGACTAATCTGTTAGAGAACAGATTGCTGGACTGCTGTGAGAGCCTGTGAACCACTTTGAGCCCTGGTATCCTCAGCCGTGATGGCAGCAGTCTGAGCCTACATGGCACCAAGCTGAATTTGCATGGCAACAAGCAAAAATCTGTGACCTCAGTCTGACCTTCCACTGCAGCACTCAAATGTTGGGTGGCTTCTGTCTTCGCTGCAATGGAAGCTGAGTCCTCGCCCATCAGACGCTGAAACACAGCTGGACACTTCCATGCTCCTTGACAGTTACAGGGGCTCTCTGGCGGAGCTGCCAATGCATTTCTGTGTGCATGCCCATCAGTCTTTTCCTGTACACCATCCATCAAAGTCCTCATCTGAGTTCCCTGCAGTAGAACTAGTCTGTGACCTCACCCTCCAGAGAGCTGGCATAAGTGCTGTCCTTTCCCCCGGCCTGGCCGGGGTTCAGCCCATGCTGATCCTGCCGATGATACCCTCTAAAGTTCATGCAGTGCCAGTATCTGAGCAGGTGGCTGTGAGTGCCAAATCAAGTGATGGTGCTTCTTCCTCAGAAGTGTGCTCATGTGTTGTCAGGCTGCACTGGCTGGCCAGGCAGCAGGTCTTGGATATCCTAAAGCATAAATGCAGAAGGGGAGAGTTGGGGTGAGGGAAGGGCGGGTAGGTGGAATGCAAGAGGTGCATGGTCACACCATCTACAGCATGTACATCATAGCAGATTGGGGGATGAGAGTGAAGTGGGATTTGAGAAAGTGCATAAGGCAGGAGCGCAGCCTCATCCTAGATAGTTTTTGCGATGGCATCAATGATTCCACCCTAATACTTCACAGAATCATCTCCTCCATTGCTGCTCCTTCCAGTTCTGTGCCACCTGGTCTGGCAAGAAAGGGAAGAGTGCCAGTGAGGGTGCTGCAATGTACCTGGGTGATGTGCCTGTCATAGCTGAAAGTTTGTGGAAGCTGCAAGATGTGGGCATGTGGCTTGAGGTTGTAAGCATGTGAGGGCGAGGTGGAAATTATGAATGTTAAGCATGAGTTCTAATTGCTTGAGATCATTGCTGGGTGAGTGATACAGGTTTGGTGCATTGAGCAGTGTGTGAGGTTGGTGGTGTAGTGGGTTGGTGTTGGCATTTGAAGATGCATTCACTGACCTTGACAACTTTTGTGAGGTCATTGAACTTTTTCTGGCACTGTAGCCAGGTCCTCGGGGTCAGATTCCTTGCATTGGCCTCCATGGCTACCTGCTCCCATTCCCTTTGAATTGTATGTCTGGAGAGTCTCCTGGCTACTTGTGGAAAGGTGAGCTCCCTCCTCCTTTCCACTTCAATCACTAAGGTCTCTATTACTGCATCAGAGAACCTGGGAGTCCTTTTTCTTTTCTGCTGCTCCATTTCAAAGCTTTTTTCCTGCTCATAAAGTCACTTGCAACAACTGCTGCAGACAGAATGTACCTCACCTTTAAGAAATAAAACCAGAAAGTACTGGAAATACTCAGCAGGGCTGGTCGCATCTGTGGAGAGAGAAACAGAGTTAACAGCTCAGGTCTGTGACCTTTCCTCCCCTTTAAGAAATGCAGGCCAGCTTTAACTTGTGCTGGCCTTGCATGAACCTGGGTCTCCTGTTGAGTGTCCGGTGCATTTAGTGCTGGGCTACACAGTCCAAACATAGAGTTCAGCAGGCAGCATGAAGTTTGTGTCCTGCTTGCATCACTTCCATTGGGCATGGGATAATCGCACATCACAATCCCTCTGCCTGCTAACAGGCTTTATCCATGGACTTGATGCCAAACACATCCAACCAAGACATAGCAGTAATTAATAAAGCCAATAGGATGTTCAGTTACGTAGTCAAAACAATCGAATATAAATCAGAGGAGGTAGTGATTAAATCTTATAATGCGCTTGTCAGACTGCACTTTGAATGCTGCCAGTTCTGACTGCCCAGAAACAAAAGAGATCTTCAAGCCTTAGCAGCCATGCAGACAAGAGCTATGAGTCTGGTGCACAGTGTCAGCAGTCTGAGATATTTATAAAGACTGGAACCATTTGAGCTTTTCAGCCCTGAAAGGAGATGGGAGAGAAACTGAAGTGAGAGATGGAAGCTGGGGAGGGTGGTGCCTGAAGCAGAGGCTTGACTTGGTTGGCAAATGTTAGGTGAGGAAAGCAGCAGAGACAGCTGAACAATTGACCTCTGTCTTGGTGATAGGAATTCATGGGCACCTTAGACATGTTGTTAGAGATGAGGGTATGGGGAAAAGAGTCTAAGGAAATAATTGGTAGTGGAGAAAAGACGTCAGAGCTTCAGGTTGATGTTAGAGTAGCAAGAAGTTTTGGCAGAGGATAGTGAAGCCTAGTAGAGCTTGATGTGAGCGAGTCAAATCTGATAATGGTCTAAGCTAGTTGTGCACCAGATAGGCTCAGGTCTGTACTCCTTGGACTTGATAGAGCAAAGGTGAGAAATACTAGGGGAAATAACCAAGATGGGAGATTATGAAGCTTTACCTGAAGAGCATTAAAGTGACTTATTGAGCAACTAGGCAACCGCAAACTAGCCAAATTCTAGGCGGTTGGGATTTTAAAAATTGAAATTCGAAGCAATTTTTAACCCACAGAGTTGAGAATATTTGAAATGCACCTGATTAAAGCAGCTTAATACCACGTAATCTTTGAGAAAGAGCTGGGCAAATATCTGGTTAGGATCAAGACTGAGGCTATAAGGAATAAGTATAGATAAGCAGATCGAATGCTGTATGGAACATTATTGTTTCTGAACTGCTGGGACCTTAGAAATGTTAAGTTCAAATAGATATTCTGAAGCTGTTTTTGATTTACCTTTGGGAGGACAGAGATAACATTGTAGAACCTTTCCTCAGGAGATGAAATAGCTTGGGGAGAGTCTATGACAGTTAATTGTTCAAAATGTCATTCTTTGAGTTTTAACAAACAGAGATCCTACGTACCCATGTACACTTATTGTCTTCGACTGGACAAAAACATAGATGTTTTCTACCTTAAAATCCAACTTGGTTGCTGTTACTGAATAACATAGCTTTTCTGGCCAGAATGACACTGCTAAGGCAATAGTCACAGAACATTTAAAGGAACTTAAACAGCATAATTAACTAAGAGAGGGGGAATGAATTGTTAACTTGCAGCCTCATCCTGGACTCGCCTTACCATGGACTGGTGTTAGATTATTGTAAGGATTTTCGTTCACGCTTTCAGACAAATTGCAATCACCATGGCTTCAAACAATGCCCCCTTTGTACAGCGAGATTTTTTTTATATCATCTTTAATGAAAAATTGAGGCAAGGGTTGAGTCATAAGGTTGTAAACCCATTATTGCTGAGAGAAATTCCATGTAGCTGGTATCAAATAAATACTAATTGATATTCTAGATTAAACTGTTGAGTTTATACAATCAGAACAAATTTTGAATTATATTCACTTTTGCTATAGATTATGGAAGTGCATATAATTTTTCAGAACAATTAGTTTTTATATACTTTTTAAAAGAAATTGATAGTGCTTCAAAACATTATTAAGGTCAGTTTTTAATAGATGATTTCTTTGAATATTTCTACATGGCTTTTCAGTCAATGCCCTCTAATCCTATTATAATTAAAGCATGAGTTTATTGAGGCATGGATTTATTCTTCCAGCAGCTCCATAAAACAAAGTTGTCAAACAGAAAAAAATACTCTTGGAAAGATAGACTTTGTGATGTTTTAATAATTGCTCCATTACACTTAAGATGCTTCTAGTGTACGATGTACCATGGTGGGGCATGTTATACTGCCAATAGCAGTTGGATTATGTACGTGTTTGCTTTTCTTCTTCCTCAATTCTGTAGATCGAGAAAAATGTTTAATGTTAATGTTCTATATACTCTGATATACAGTAACTTTTACTTTAAAAAGATATGTTTCATCGCATTGAAATCTCAGAGTCCAGTGCACAATTTCTCATATTGTTAGTAATCAAACGCAACCATCAGAATAGTTCCATTGTTACCATTCCGGTCAGAAACAATGACAGGGCCATTATTCAAACTTTCAGTAAACAAGGGGTAATCCATCTCAGCCTATCAGTGGATTTGTTCGGATGTTTATACAGCCAGGATTTGCATGCTGCACTAAACAAGAATAAATGTGAGTGGCAGAGGTGCAAGGTTCTGCTCCACAACAAGCTTACACTTTTACAACAGGCAAATTTGAAGTGTTTACATGGTTGCAGTGAACAGCCAGACAAACCTGAATCAAATCAAACTGCCCGTCAACAGACATAGGTCATTCAGCCCTCAATACTGAAGGTTATTTGCAGCTTTTGGAACAATTCTAGTCTTTCTTCTTATATAATGTAAAGTGATTTGCAGAACATTTTTAACAATTAATGTACAAAATAGAACAGCTAGCAGGTATAGAAGCATGGAGGCTTGGGTACTGGAAAACTGAGTGGGAGCAGAGGGTTTTGACTTGGAATGGCAGCAGTGAAGAAAACCTGCAGGAACAGTCCCACCCTGCAGAGATGCAGCTGCAACCATCAGTCCTTGATAGAAGCATTGACAGTGGCCATGAAGCAAACAATAGGCCAGAGTGCTCCAGTGTCACAACTAGAAGAGGAAACAGGACAGCAAGAGTCAGCCGAAGGGAATCAAAAAGTTGATGGGGGGATATGCAAATAATCTGTGTACAATTGTATTCCTCAGAGACATACATTATTGGTAAAGATCTCTTCATGTATTAAATGAGCATGATATGTAAACAGATGCAAAATTTGACAAGGCCCAAAAATGGGCACAGGGATCGAAGTTTACGATTAATCCTTGCCTGTTCCTTCTGGTCCAGGCAGCACACAAACTTCCTGCTGCCTGTTCTTTACCATGATTGCAGCAAGCAGCTAGTGCTAGCCACGCTGCTCAGTGACTGCACGCATGAGCAGAGGGTGCAAAGTTGCGAGAGACTAGCACCACTTGGAGCTAGCCTGCACGAGTTAAAGTCAGTATCCAGCTCTTAAAGGGAAGGTTCATTTTAGCTGGAACAGGTATTTGAAGTGTCTGGGGAAGAATATCCAAGGGGGAAGAACAGGGCAACAGGGAGGAGAGCATGCTCCAAGGTTCGCCGACACCATGTGGGGACCTTGGTATAGGAGGTGGACAGGAGAGAGTCACAGAGTCATATATGGCACAGTAGGAGGTCATTCAGCCCATTGAGCTCAAGCCGGCGCTCCATGGAGCTATCCAGTCAGTCCCTCTCCCCAGTTCGATCACCGTAGCTCTGCAAATTTATTTCCTTCAAGTGACCATCCAATTTCCTTTTGAAATCATTGATTGTCTCTGCTTCCAGCACCTTCATGGGCCGTGAGTTCCAGGTCATTACCATCCACTGCACCTAAAAAAGTTCTTCCTCACATTCCCCCTGCACCTCTTGCCTAGAACCTTCAATCTGTGTCCCCTAGTGCTTGTATCATGAGTTAATGGGAACAGTTTTTCCTTGTTTAACTTATCTAAGCCTGTCAATCTTGTACACCTCTAGTAAATCTCCCCTCAATCTCCTTTGTTCTAAGGAGAACAACCCTAGCTTCTCCAACTTAACCTTGTAACTAAAATCCCCCATCCCTGGAACCATTCTGGCAAATCTCCTCTGCACACTCTCAAGGACCTTCACAGCCTCGCACATATCTATATTAAACTCCATCTGCCACCTTTCTGCCCATTCTGCTAGCCTATCTATGTCCTGTTGCAGGTAATTCATATCATCCTCACTGTTTGCCACACCTCCGAGTTTGGCGTCATCGGCAAATTTTGAGATTATATTCTATATTCCAAAATCCAATTCATTTATATATAGCAAAAAAAAGCACTGGTCCCAGCACATAGGTGCTCTATCCACAGGGGACTAGGAGGTCCTCCAGACAGACACCGCAAATGCACTGGGAGCAGATAGCCATCACAGTCAGTGTGCCCAAAGGACTTGGATGCAGTGCTGCAAGAGTGGTCAAGGTCGGTGAACACAGCTTCAAATGCCATATCCTTCCAAGTGAACCATAAACCCACACACAGTTCCAATCACCACCTCCCCTTCACTCACTTATCAACAATCTCTATCAACAATGACTCACACCTCACAATCATAGGTTCACCTCACGCTCACAGTTAGTTATGTTGTAAGCCTCACACCCACATCTCACAGCTTACACACTGCCAGCTATTCAACCATGACAAGCACATCACCCAAACCAATTGCACTGCACTCACTGAATCATATCTCTCTCTCCCTTGCAGGATAAGGTGATGCACAATTGCAGGCAGCAGCACATAACTGGTGGGGGACAGGCACAGATGCATGTCCTCACCCTGACAGAGGAGACAATGCTCGCCATCATTGAAGTGGCCATGACTGAGTCCGTAGCCAATGGCAGGGTCAGAAGGATTGAAGACAATGGTATGTTCATACCTAATCCTCCTTCTCACATCCCACTTTCCCCTCGTCCCACAGTCTCTTCTGATTTACAAGCTGCAGATGGTGTAAATATGTACCTTTTGCTTTCCCCTCCTCCCCTCACCACACCCTTACACTTGTGCCTTTCTCCTTTCAAGAACTGTCACCTTCCCAAGCACTGATGCAGGAAGAGGAAGAGGAGGTCTCATACTCACAGCCACCAGCTCAGATACTGACACCGTAGGTACTCTAGAGGGGAGCTTAGAGGTGGGATCTGCACATGTTGAGTCACCAGGCATGAGGGTAGCACAGGTGTCAGCTCAGCAGAGGCTGAGATCGCACAAGAGTTCTGTTGGAGAGGACTCAGATGAGGACTTTGATGATGTGGTGTACAGGAAAAGGCTGATGGGTATGCACACTGAACTGCTTGGTATATTGGCAGGCCTGCAAGAAAGCCAGTGATCACTGTAAAGCAGCATGGTGGAGTCTGGCACCAACCTTGCACAGGCCTTTGCCAGAGCCTGGGGCTCGTCCTTTCCAATGCGGAAGTGGTGACCAACTCCATTAACCCTCTTGTGGACAAAACCATGATGCAGAATTTGATGGCCGATATCTCAGCTTCCATTGCAGCCCAAGCAGAACCAAGAAGTGTCTGTGTGTTGCAGTGTCAGCTCGGACTGAGGTCATGCAAGCTTAGCTTGTTGCCATGCAAAGGCAACTTGCTGCCACATATGCTCTGAGTGCTGCCATCATGGCTACGGGTACTAGTATTCTAAGGTCCTCTCACACCAGTCAGCAATCCTCCAACACATTGCTAGGATTATGAAGGCGCAACCCCAGGTGAGTGACAGGCGTTCTGTGCAGTATGAATCTTCTACCATCTGTCAGGATGATAGCATTCCTCCTCCCACTACTGCAACGCCACCAGTGCCCTTGCTGTTGTCTGTCAGCAAGCCAGCAGAGACTTGCAGCCACCCATGTCAAAGTGGCGTGGTCCTTAAGCTGGGCATTCTAGGGCCAGAGCTACTCAAGGGTAGCCTGAAAGGTCATCTACAGTTCCCCCAGTGAAAGTTAAAAGCCTTTCACCAGCCATGCTGCAGCCCCGGGGTAGCACTGCATAGGAGCATTACGGCAGACAAAGACAGGACACTGCTGCAGGAGTTCGTCAGGGTAATGTCCTAGGCCCAACCATCTTCAGCTGCTTCATCAATGACCTTCCCTCCATCATCAGATCAGAAGTGGGGATGTTCGCTGATGATTGGACAATGTTCAGTACCATTCGTAACTGCTCAGATACTGAAGCAGTTTGTGTCCATATGCAGCAAGACTTGGACAACACTGATAAGTGGCAAGTAACATTTGCACCACACAAGTGCCAGGCAATGACCATCTCAAACAAGAGAGAATCTAACCATCTCCCCTTGAATTTAACTGCAATACCATCGCTAAATCCTACACTATCAACATCCTGGAGGTTAACATTGACCAAAAACTGAACTGGAGCAGCCACAGAAGTACTGTGGCTACGAGAGCAGGTCAGAGACTGGGAATTCTGCAGCAAGTAACCCACCTCCTGACTCCTCAAAGCCTGTCCACCTTCTAAGAGGCACAAGTCCAATTGTGATGGAATACTCTCCAGTTTCCTGGATGAGTGCGATTCCAACAATACTTAGGAAGTTCAACACCATCCAGGACAAAGCAGCCCACTTGATCGGTATACCATCCACCACCTTAAACATTCACTCCCTCCACCATCACCACACAGTGGCAGCAGTGTGTACCATCTACAATTGCACTGTAACAACTCACCAAG
This sequence comes from Heterodontus francisci, assembly GCF_036365525.1. Classification (NCBI taxonomy): domain Eukaryota; kingdom Metazoa; phylum Chordata; class Chondrichthyes; order Heterodontiformes; family Heterodontidae; genus Heterodontus; species Heterodontus francisci. Next base: position 42,708,575 of record NC_090387.1, read on the forward strand.
GCTCCTTTGTCAACACCTTCCAAATCCTTGACCTCTTCCAACTACAGGGACAAGGGTAGCAGACGCATGGGCACATGACCATCTGCAAGTTCCCCTTCAAGCCACACACCGTCCTGACTTGGAACTATATCACTGTTCCTTTACTATTGCTGGATCAAAATCATAGAATTCCCTCCCTAACAGTTAGTGAGTGTGGAATTGGGGCTGCCTTCATAGCAGTCGGATGAGCCAATCATGGACAGCCCAGCCAGAAAGAGGTTCTGTTGTGTCACAAACATGTGATATGCTGAATGATGATTTTTTATTCCATCAGCTGGAAACCTGAATTAAAGTTTTTTTTAAAAGGAGAAAGGAGCACAAACAAATGTGAACTGCTAGCAGCTAAAATGGCCACCAAAATTTACATCAAAATTCCTTGCATTCCACTGCATTGACAGGGAGTCAAATACTCTAGCCAGTCCCCTCCAGAACAATGACTTGAGAAGTTTGGAGTGCCTCACCTGGCCCATCTCCATTAACAATACATTAAAGGCAATCTTGTTACATTAAACTGGAAATGGATCACTCAAAGGTAATCACTTTAACAATGGAACCCTGATGGAGAGAAGGGAAGTCCTAAACATGAACTAATTAAGTTGCAAGAGGAAATACTCATTGAGCCATCATGTGGCAGGCCCACCATCTGTGTGTTTTAAACTGGCTTTTATCTCTGCAGCAGACAGGCAACTGACACTGATCAGAAGAGACACAAGTGGGAGTCCCTCTCCCCAGTCCACCTGGCAAGTTTCGAACCCTGGCTGCTGGCCGTAACCACCTAAGGGTCACTGCAACAGACAGAGATCCCATGAAGGAACTCAACCACATCGCTGTTTTCCAGGAGGACTACTGAATCTGCCGGCCACATTTAAAAGCCGGAAGCCTCAGAACCACCGAGTTCAGCTGGAAGACAATCGAGTCACCAAACTCCACAGGCTGTTTACCCCTTTTTATTGCTCCTGACTCTAATCCGACCAATCTATCCTTCCCCACTCTGTAATCTATTTGTGTGCGTGTGTGACCCTTGAGTGTGTGTGTGTGTGTGTGAGAGAGAAAGTTGGAGCATAGTTTATTATTTTACTTAGATCGGTTTAGGTGCAATAAAGCTAACATCTTTCTTTGTTAAACTCAAGAAACCTGTCCATTTGGTTCTTTTATGTTCATAGCATGTAAATAGTAAAACACTCACTGAATTGGCAAGTACATTCACTTTTAAAAAGAAATAAACCCTGTTGCGGTCAGACAAGGAGAGGGAAAAGAGGGGAGCCCTTCGACCCCTCCTCACCTGATCGTAACAGTTGGTTTTCCCTTCCTCTTCCTCCTTCTCCTATTCCTTAGCTGCTCGCTGTTTACCTGGTGGCAAGGGCTGTTTCCTCATGAAGGCGAAGTTCCGAAGATTACTGCAGGCCACTACGAATCGTGACGCATGGACCAGAATTTTACATGGAGGCAGATGCCCTGCCCACCAGCTTAAAAGTTGGGAAGAGCCCGCCTTCCCTGGGCCTGGATTTTGCATGGCCCAGGTCCTTAATTGACCTAGGGCGGGACTTCCACCCTTCTGAGGCAGAGAGTCGTGCCTCCAGAAACTGCCAGCCAATCAGTGGGCTCTTCAGTCCCAGCAGCACCACTGGTAGCAGTGGGCACTGCTGGGACTGCACGCAGCATGAAGAGCAGCACGGATGCTAGCCCTGAAAAAGGTGAGTGGGGTTTTGGGCCTTGCCAGGAACAATCAGCTGGGCCCCAGCGAGGGGGGTGGGGTCAATCAGGAGGGCAGGGGAAGGTACTCTAGCGGGGGCAGCTTGTCCTGCTGAGGGGGGCCTTTGTGGTGCACAGGGTGCCCGATCAGGGTGCTCAGCCCATAAGGAGGCCGCCTAATTTTACTGGGTGGTCTCCTCAGCTGTCGGTGCTCGGCCGCCATTGGTATAATATCAGTGGCAGGAGGCCCTTAAGTGGCAATTAAGTGGCCACTAAAGGGCTCAATTGGCCTGGGACAGGCAGGCCATTTGCCACTTCCCCCATTGCTGGTAAAATGCAGTGGGGGTGGGTAGGTGACAGGAACAGCACTGCCTGCCTCCCACTCGATTATACACACCACCCACGCCTCCAGCCGGCTGCTGGGAAATTCTGGCCATGCTCTACAGTGTACTGCAGGGCTCCTCTAGAGCAGCCCAGGCAGTGGAAGTGTTGCTTAAGCACCCCAATGGTCTGCTCAATGACATGCTTACAGAGCACGTGCTAAGAACCTAGCCAAAATAATATGTGGTATGACCCACACCAGAATTGTCCACAGGGTCTGGATGCCATTTTTGTTTTACCCGAAATGGCCCCAGTGGCGCCAAAAATATGGGCCCTTCACAATCGAGTTTTGTGGCTAGTGAGTTCATTCTCAAGTTTGGTTCTGTGCACAAAGGTACAGCAGTCAAATGGGGGTGAGAAAACGGGAACGTTTTCACTCTTAGTATTGAAACAAAAAAGTGGTGACACGAAAGAAGACAAGATTTATTTCATCATTTCCAGCCTTTACTTCTAGTGCTGGCAGTAGCACTTTAAAAGGATCAACTGAAGAAGCTCAGTGACAGGTAGAAGTTCTGGAATCTCTGAACTGCTGTTGATCGCTGTTTCGAAGCAATGTCACAGAACATCGTACCTTTTCTCTGGACCACAGCACAACTAATTGCAGTTGGTTTGTATTTTTCTTTTGTATTTCAATTTGTATTTTTCTTTATAGTTTAGTTATCATCAAATAACTAGCAAACAATGAATTCTTCTGCAGATAATCCATTTTATGTTCAACACTATCCAGAGCCAATCAAAGCAATATTGCCAGATGAGGTCATTAAAGATTTGGTAAAACAAAACTATGCTGTTAAATTGTATATCAGACAGCCTGACACCAAATACAATTCAACATCACTCCCAGTATTGGTCAACCCACTTTCCAACACGAGCTTCATTAGGTGTCTGCCCAAATGGCACAGTGGCACAGTGGTTAGCACCGCAGCCTCACAGCTCCAGCGACCCATGTTCAGTTCTGGGTACTGCCTGTGCGGAGTTTGCAAGTTCTCCCTGTGACTGTGTGGGTTTCCACTGGGTGCTCCGGTTTCCTCCCACAGCCAAAGACTTGCAGGTTGATAGGTAAATTGGCCATTGTAAATTGCCCCTAGTGTAGTGTAGGTAGGTGGTAGGAGAATGATGGGGATGTGGTAGGGAATATGGGGTTAATGTAGGATTAGTATAATTGGGTGGTTGTTGGTCGGCACAGACTCGGTGAGCCGAAGGGCCTGTTTCAGTGCTGTATCTCTAAATAAAAATTTTTTTTAAATACAATTAAAAAATGTTGCACGGGCTGCTGCCTGATTCAGTGCCATTTCACCAATGGTCGGTTCACCCACTGCTGTTGTAAACATACTGGGAAAAAAACAGGATGGGACGATTTAATGAAAAACCTGAAACCTGTAAAGTATAATTTTGTCTATTCCTCAAAAGTGCTTCCCTGGTTCAATAAGATTTACATAAATCCAAAATGACAATGTCCAGGCTCTGTGAAGGAGCCCAATCTATACATCCGAGGTATTTTATTTTTAGCGGTCTGTGCAATATCTCCTTGTTCTCCCCACTATCCCCTTGGACACCAATCAAGATATAAATTTAGCACGAGAAGGGTTTTGGGTTTGAACTATCTGAATGTTGATGGAATTTATGTCTGAATTAATCTAAAAATGTAACCTTAGTTAGTCCATCATACTTCCTCAGATGTGATGATGTCATTCAGAAAGCTTCTACCACCCCACAGAAGTCAAAATGGCAGTACAGTTAATATAGGAAGAACAATTCAATTTTGGTTTGAACTGTGGTCTGATCCAGATTAAAGAGTCTATCACATATATCATGCAGGCCCCCACCTGCCAAGACTGAAGCACACATTATTTTGCCACATGAACATTAAAACTTAAAATTGTGGCTGGGAAGAAAAGAGGGTCTATCAGAAGGAATTGCCATGCCCCTGAGTGGAAAGACAATTTGCATGCTGGCAGACAGTGTTAGAACAAAAGACCCAGTCCCTGCTTCTCCAATACACAAAAGACCTGGTCTGGCCAGTTTAGTCACATGACTAAAACACATGGCTGTTTGAATTTGAACTTGCTCAGAGAAAGAAACTCAGAAAGCTGTTTGCTCCTGGACTGAGAACACCTCTCTCCTGCCTGCTCGCATCTCTTTCTCACGGAACAGAAGACCCATTGATGACATGTGAACTCAAAGAGAGAAAAGTCTCCTAAGTGAACAAGGTTTAAGAAGAATACTGGGCCCCAACGAAAAGTAAGAGCTGTCTACAATCAAAGACTCTATGGTGAGCTGGAAACACAGAAACAGTAATAAGAAACCCCCTTCAGAGACTGCCTCAAGCCTCTCACCTGCATGCTAGCGTGGGCACCTCGTATATCCATAGGCTTTAACTGAATTAGAGTTTAAGTAAGTTTAATAAATTTCACTTTTCTTCATTAAACCTGAGAAAACCTGGTTGTGCTAATTTCTTTGCCTTATAATTGGAAAGTGGTGAACAAGGATTCACCAAGGGGAACTCAAAATACAGTGTGTTTAAAAATTAAACCCTGTTACAGTAAGACCAGGTGAAGACAGTAAAAGACCCCTAAACACCTTTCACACCTGGTCGTAACACGTAATTTGAGGGTTCCAGTGTGCTCTGCCAGAAATGTCTTCTCTGAAAACTCTGTTCATTGCTGATATCAGCATTAGGACGAGCTTGTGTTGGAATGTGACCTTTTGCAATGACTTTGTTGGTAAGATGATAGGCAAGAATGGCTTTGGTCACTATGTGTAGTGAAATTGTAATTATGTTCTTATTGAATACATTTACAATGTTGCTGCAAACAGCAATCAGAGCAATTCTTTCCCCCCATTTCAAAATTTAAAATTACATCAGTAATACAGGTGACATTAAAATTACAAGACACTTTAGCGAAACAAACCTCTTCTTCAAAAAAGTCAGTAATTATTTCAAAATATTGCACATGCCATGTCCTAGAATGTTTAATTAGACCCATTTTGTGATGTGTACTTTCATTATGGTAGTTTAGATGTCCAAATGTTAGCCTGAAAAATATTTACCTTTTTTTATACTTCATTCAGCATATTGTGGTTTTGCTATGGTAGCAGTCTGCTTTAATTAATTTCTTCAGAAGCTTGTTCTGTTAATTATGCAATGAAATCATTATTTTGTTTAAGTGCGCCAAATATACGCTTAAGGGACAGGTTCTCATTCTTACCTTTCCAGCTGCTCATTTGTAAATAGTTTAAGTTAATAACTCCACATACCTGAAACTAGGTAGCTGAGTGGGCTAGGCCATTGACACTGTTCCAAAAGCAATACTTGTAGCAGAGTGAGACGATCAGTGTTAGTCTTTCCCTTCCCATGAAGTAGAACACTCTGCTAACCCAGGGTAACCATTCAAGTGTTGAGCTTGGAAAACCGACTAATCCCAAACCCAGTAATAGCAGAACGAAACATACTTCCCCTTGTTATATATTTTTTTTCAAATTCCATAAAGCTTTCTGTCTTTTGTCACAAGTTGGAAGCTTTATTAGGTTTTCTACATTGGTTTAGAATAGGGGAGTATTTCTACTTCATAAAATGTGTGAAAACAACAACATACAACAGCAATATTAAAAATGTTGCCATTTTGCTTTTATAGTGTCCTGTAAGAAAATCTGTATGGAGAAGGAAACCTGTAGTTTCTTATTCAATATGCAGATGTAAAAAAAAACATCTTAAAGTTTCTATTTCTGAACAGGAGACAGTGATGACCTTTGACCATCTATTGGTCTCTGATCATTTCACCACACATTGCTTGTGTTTTCAGCATGCAATTATATTTTGACACTTTCAATTGTTTTGGAAAAATGCCAGCATCTTTCTGATCACTGTGTATAACAATGTGATAGGGCACTGTTCAGTGAATTCTGGTGAAAAATTCAGCAAATTTGAATCATGGAATAAATAAGACAATGTAAAAAAAATGTACCCACTCTATAAAATTATATCAAAACCTTTCATATTTCCAAGAATTTGTTAGATTTTCTGTGATGGTAGATGGTTGGCAGGAGAGCAGGCTGCTATAATTGAGCTAGGAGACAGCTGGGAAAGAGCATTGCAATAGGGCTGTGTTTTGCAATGCTAATGGCCTGGGATTTGTCTGCAGCAATATAGTACAGAAATGCTTTTACAGGTTGTACTTTCTCCAAGCCAACTTTTACTTTCTTTACATGAGCAGCTGAAGTAACTCTGAAGTACTGTGACCAAAGTACAGAGGGCAGCCAGTGCAGGACATCTTGCACCACTAACGAAGGCATACATGGGCACGAATGAGATTCACACTGTGACGGAACATGAGATGAAGCCATTCGAACCTTCCATCTCCTGTTCATATCACTAAGTAACGCCAGAGGAAAAGAATACCTTTTAAATGCTTATACTGACCACAGTCTGGTGTAAAGCCAGTTATGGAGACATGAATCCTGTGGTGTGTTTTAATATCGGTTTTATGTTACTTTGGCAAGAATGACACCAGATTGAACCCAGATTCAATTTTATAACATAAATAAGGTAGACTCAGGTCCTTCTTGCCATTTGCACTGCAATCTGTGCAGCCTTTATCTTTAACATTAATTGAGCACACATTGGTCTGAGAGTAACTCATTTGAACTGCTGGTTGACACACCATCTGCAACAGTGAAATAAAATGCCAGAAATCCAGCATTAAACATTTTGAATAAAGGACCTTAAGAGATTATTTAAATAAAAACAAGTCACAACTACATCATCTTATGCCCTGCAGTGAAAAGAGTTTAAAATGAGATGTTTTCAAATAATTCAGATCCAGTTACCACTAATGGATTATAAGATTTATGCAGCAGGATTAAACCTGTGGTATATTTTAGGAAAATAGCTGTGTATTTTTCTGGTTCTGATGTCAGAATGTGCACCAGAATAAACTTGTAATTTTTGTCTACTGATGTCATTCATCCATCTTTTTAATTATAAGTACTGTCACTGTCTGCTCACCTGTGTAGTCTGCTCAGCCTGTATATTCTGCTTATTATGACAAACTATTCATACACTGCATATCAGTAAAACCATCACATTTCATCAAAATAAGCCAGCCAAAGGCTGCAAATGCACTGTGCTACACCCACAACCACCCAGGATTATTCAATATGTAATTATGTTCTTGTTATTAATTGCTATTGCCCTCACATACCAAACAGTCTATTTTTTCCAAAAAAATTTCATTTCATTTGTTAATTTTTCAGCAATATCGATGAATTTTTGGATTCTTCCAAAAATGAGCAATGACCTTTTGAATATACACTAAAGATCATTTACATATATAGTTTACAACACTTTAACACATCAGATGCTTGGAAATCTTGGCTGGTGTGATAAAAGACCTGGAAATATACCAGGCTACTCACATTTTAAATGATTAAAAACAAACTAATCAATCCTTAAGGAGTAAACACAAAAGGATTTTGCCAGTTTTTCTCTCTACTAAAATTTATTTCTAAAATTTTACCAAAGTACCAGATTAAAGGGTGATTTAATGGGGCTGTAAGTGGACCATCTTTTACTAAAGGTAAGGCTAAATATAATTCAGGAAATCAAGGCTTATAAACTGTAGCAGGGTCATGATTTAGAAGTGGATAGATTCTTAACTAAGCAGAGAAGCCTGTGTGTTCTGGGTCCCAGTGGAGTACAATCGATTAATCCCTCCTTATGACAAACATTAAGTGCAGCCAGTTGCGTTTACTCATGTTTTTTGCATCGTATTTTTCCGTGGGAGCTGTGAAGAGTGTGGCTGCTTCAGATACTTCTCCTCACCATGTCCTATCCTATCTGCAGGATATTGACAAGTCTGACAAGGCTTTGATTATCCAGTCAGCAGGAGTCTGAGGCTTGTCACTTACCGGGTGTGAGAAACTGGATTTTGGCTGATGAAACAATTGAAAGGAGATGGGGCTGAACATGGGGACTGGGGGGGTCATCAGGGACCTGACAATAAAGGATCTTCCCAAAGGACAGGCTGGGACACTACAAGCCTGGCCCAGTCTCCACTACCTACCTGATTAGAGACAAGCAGCAGGGAAATAGATTTGGCAGCGCAAAGCACAGACACTTACCTCAGTTTGATTGGTTAATGCAGTCTGAACATGTTTGTGCCATTTCTGATCTCTGGATATGGGACGCTTACTGCTCTTAATGAACATGCTTGTCAGGTAGGGTGAGGAGGAGCTTTAGTGGCACTTGGGAAAGTACTGCTTGAAGATGAATGATTGGTTAAGCTTCATGTGCATCTTTTTCAAGAGAGTCTGATGAGAAATGATGATAAAATTGATGTTAGTCCACAGAATAATGTTTCCCCAACCCTTCCCCAACCACATTTGTCCCTCCTTTATGCTTTTCTCCGTCTTCAGGGCCTGGAAAATAATGATGACATTGTGCAGAAAAATTGCTGCATTCTCCCATATTAGCCACGACTTCCCACTGTTCCATCTATCAGGCGACTGCTCAAGTTAACAGCAGAATAAACACTTGGTTAAGTGTTAATCTAGTTCACTTTAAAACTCGAAGATTAATCTGAACTTACTTAACCCGCAAAAAATATTTGAAACTGTTTAGGTGGTAGTTATTCAAAGACCAATTTTATTTAAAAGTATCAGCAGAAATTAAAACCAAGTAGGTTCATGAGATCTGAGCTACTGTTTATGGTCTGATGCTGGAATGAATGCTGAAATTCACATTTGATCAAAAGCAATCAATATCAAACTGCGATTGGTTAACAGTGTTGCAAAACCCCACTATATTCATTGAGAATGACAAATTGGAATCTTTCATTCTGTTTGAATTTTTTTTAAACAAAATCTAATTACAGGAATGAACTCTGAAGCATGTACTTATTCAAGGTTTTTACCACATCAGGAACTGCTTTACTTTTAGTCTTCATATTATGTTGAAACAATTATTGTCAAACTAGAGCTTCACTATATGCATGTCTTTTACATTTAGTTGCCATGTTTTAAGCACCACAACTGGAAGCACTTTGAAAAATTACTTTATTCTGGCTTAGAGGAAAGGGATGAATTTCTTACAATTTTTTTTGCTGATCAGCTGAGACCTTACACATGAGGACATGACTGAGGTGGTTGGAAGCTGTGCAATTCTCCTCCCTGCACCCTACCCTCAATAGTGGACGGCTGCTGGGGTTTTTGTCGACATGGGACATGCTGGCACCAGAGATTTGTCCCGAGTGGTACTTACAATTGCTGCCCCATGTTAATTAGGTTGCTTCCCACTGACTCTGCAAACTCCTGTGTGATCAGCGTAACTGCTGGGAATGTGCCCTGATGAATTTCAGGGCCTTACTGATACAAATGTATATATGTAAGTCTTAACAAAAAGGAAGCATGAACCATCAAAATTGTTAGAAGACTTGCCTCCTTCAAGTGAGCATCATGCAAATATCAAGTAACCAAAGAGAAATAGTTCAGTTTCTGGATTGAGATTAAGTGTGGCATAAAAATGTAACTTGGCTTTGAGACTCCAGATCACGACCAACAAAATGTATCAGAGCAGATGTAAAATTAGAGATGTTCGTCCAATGTGCCTTTATAGATTGTGTGACAGTTCCTCATGGCTATACTGAGCTGGCTTTAAATCATTGTAGAAATGTAATAATGACAGATTGTTATCATGGTTCATGCTTTGATAAATCACTTGGGAAAAATATCAGTTTGTTTTTTGTTTACAGAACTACAGATAAGCAGACATGCAATATGATTTTAGGGAGCAAAGCCTGTATAACAAAGGGATTAAAGTCTGGCTACCCGACCCGAACCCGACTAGACCCGACTCCATGCGTCGGGTTCGGGTCAGATCAAAATTTGTAATTTCGTCCAGCATTCGGGCTCAGTTCGGGTTGGACCGCACGGTGCTGCTTCCGGAAGTCACAGGATCAGGCTAACCCATGATTCCCCACAACTCCAGCTGCAGAATAGCCTGCTGCCGGAACGGATAAGGAGATTCGGGTCAGGTCGGGCACGAAAATAATTAAAGGACTCAGGCTCGGGTCGGGCCTGGGTCAGATTTTAATTTTATACCCAAGCCAGGCTTTAAAAGGGATCAGCTTATACATAAATAAGTTAGGCCTTTTGATTTTATTTTCAAATTATCCTGTTGGTTTTCAAAATAGTCAAACTCTATCCTTGGACAGTGCCAGTGTACACTCATACAGCTATTGAAAAACCTTGTTGGAATAAGGTTAGACAATTATACACATACTTGACATTTTGCACTTCAGAAAAGGAGCTGTCAGAGAAGACCATACAGCATCCATAGAACTTCACCTTTGTTTGCAGTAGTTTCAGCAGAGAAAATAAAAAAGTCTCTAATTGACTGTTAATTAATTCCCTCGGTGTTCTTATCAGCGCATCTTGGCAACAGGTGTTCTATTTTAGAGTTTTGCATTATTTAAGAAGTGAAACAATGCCATAATGAATGCTTTATTTCACAATGTCATGTCTATTAATAAAGATAGTTAAATATAAGGAGCAACTCCTTCACACCTGCCCTCACAAAATACTCAGTGGATTTTCAACTGTTTCTGACTGGTTTTGTGTCATGGTGCTCCCGAGTGATTCTTTCAGACAGAAATCCCATAAATCATTGCATTCAAAAATACACAGCTCTTTCAGGACAAGGTCAGACAGAAGAGATATGTTCCAGTTTCAAAGGAAAACAAAATTCAAGAACTTCCACCCATGAAGGCTTCTTGACAAGTGCATTTCAAGCCGTCCTGAAGCCTTGTCAGTGACCTCAGGATTGTGCTCTGATTGACAGCTAGCAGGTGGCAGATGAATGAAGTTGTCACAATGGCTGCTGATCAGCTCTGAGTGCATGTACAACGGCAGAGACAGGGCAGCTGCCCAAGGTGATCTCTTGTTTTACAAGCAAAGCATTCAGGGCACCCACTGATACTTATGTAACTGGTTTATTAATGGAGTAACAGCTTTGTCAGATGTGTTTAGAATCCTGTTGAAATAAAAACAGCGTCATTCTTTTTGAGTATTTGCGGCTCATTACAAGTGGACTGCAATCTATAAAGTATTCCTAAAAATCTTTTTGTTTCATCCTTCCTTCAACCATGCTTTTTATTTAAATTAGTAAATGCCCTGATTTTTCAGCATAAAAGATTACGCTGTGCAGAGAAATACAGCACATGTAAAAATGATTCAGCGTTCCTAATCAGCAGATTCTCACTTCAGTTGTAAATGACTAAAATAAAATAATTGATCATGAGAAATGGGTCTCCGAATTTTTCCCTAAAGGGATGGAATGTAAAGAGTGAAGGACCTGTAAAGAATTATAGTACATTAACAGTCAAGTGTCCAGTAAATTATCAACAGTGCTTCATTTAAATAATTGTTTAACTGTCATTCTGAACAAAATAGCAAAATAATTTACAAGAAGTGATCAATAAGGTTATATCAGATGCTGTTCTTGATTTCAGCAACACTACATGCTGTGCATTATGGTTAAGGAAATATTATGTAAGAATAAGAGGTGATCTCTGATCAATTAATTTCCCAATAACTAAATATTGATCATGTTCAATTATTTCATAAATCTAATTGTTGCACTGCTCTTTCATTTTTATATACTAACAAACTATTTTGATTAACTCTTTAAACCAGATGCGAAATACATTATTTTTCTTGACATTCTTTTTCATTGACGAAGCATCAAAATCCAATTGTAATAGCATAAATTGCAAAATGTACAAAGCATTTACATTGCTTTTCATAAAAGAACCTCAAATACCATCCTAATACCAGCTGTTCTCGTTATCGTAACATGTTCGTGTCATTGATCGTGGCTAATCTTTTGCAATACAAGAATATCGGGCATTGCTGAGTGCACGATGCCTGATTTTTTTTCTTTCACAATAAAATTTGTAGTGTTATTGAAATTAATAGGTAGGTGGGAGATCGAGCTATTAGCAAAACTTGCAGTGCAGATATTTGTACAGATAATGCTAATACCATCACAACCTCTTGAATGTCTCAGTGCCTTGTGACTACCCCTTAGTGGGCTTTGATTGCACGTGTAATGGAACGAGCTTCCGATTTCCTAATGCAATCAATGGAAGTGGAAGTCACCAATGAGAGCTCGTATGCATGAACAAACGTTGCAATCTGCTGTCTGTCTGTGAAATGTCCAAAAGGACATTATGTTTTATATGTTTATAATGACATCGCACAATGTTCTCCACACCCAAAAATAGTGCACCTGGTTTAAGCAGTGTAACGAATTACATGTAGAGACAAATAGTTTTATGTCTGAACGCAGTTATTGATAATGAAATGTTATTATTTGGAAATGTCCAATTTATTGCCAAATGGTTGTGAAGATAATTCTATTTACAAAAGTCCAGAAAACCTCAGGGTGAATTTGTTGGCTAATGTGTATTGTTCATGCGGCCGATACACTAACTGTATGTCAGGGTAGTTGACGATGAACAGTCACACGATAACATGAACAGTAACTTCCAGACTATAAAAGGTAAATGCTGCAAGACCCAACGCGATTGCCAGAACTTTGCATTCAGCCAACACGCATGAGAAATTGTGGTTTTGCGGCCCAGGAGCTGACTGTATACAAGGTCCAGGACCCGGGAGAATTCACCCAATAGTTTCAGCTGCATTTCAGGTCACTTTAAGCAATAATTCTTACAATCCTTACGAACTGCTAGCATTGGAATCCAAGATTAATTAAGTGTAAAATACTATGTATTTAGATAGCAGTCAGTGGTCAATATTTTTGCAGCCACATGTATCATAGCAAATTTGCACAGATTTATTTTCTTTAGACATATTTCTGAACGTATAAGCTTCACCTTCATTTAAAAAAATGCATTTATAGTTCTCGTCTATTTACCAGCCTCATTAGGAAGGAGATCTCGATTTTCTTGACTTTCCAAATGAATTGCCAGATTCAAAGAGAGAAAATGGAACATAAATTTAACACTAATGAAAATGTCAATTAGAAGTGCAGTCCATCACTGGTACAGCTGAGATCTTCAAATCTGCTTTAATCCCTAGCACCTTTATCATGTTACCTAACCAGTAATATTTGGATGTTACCACTCAAACGTCAATGCTGTATTGATCCTTAGTGATGTGATGTTGATTGAACCATTAGCTCCTCTAGTCAGCTTGCTCTCCTATTGTAGACAAAACTTCCCTGTTCTGAGTTTAATTGTGAGGATGGGACTATTAAAAACACATAGCAATTTGAAAAATAGCATTGTAGAATGAACATATTGTAAGTCATTTTGGGAATTCTCAGGAAAATATTAAAAATATATATTTTGGCAAAAAGATCAGTTTTCATCTAAAGTATGGGGAAAAGAGTATGTCTTTTGTGCCTAACATTGACTCTATACCAGACATATTAAACTGCTAAAGATTGTGTGATATGTTGCCTTTCAATGTCTTACATATTATGAACAATAGCTAAAATGTGCTGGCTTTGTGTAAGGAACACACAATGTTATTGGTATTCACTTTGTGAAGGGCGCCTACTGTGATCTTCGGTCACAACATGATAAATATCAACCAATATATTGCTTTGTGGCTACCAGATGTTGGCTGCTATCTTGATGCTTTAAAATGCATTACAATGGGGAAAAGGTCACACTTTCTGGTGTCAGCTGTACAAAGTGTGTATACAAAATAATACAGGGCCTGATTTTATATCATTCGCACTGGGACTAAACTACATTCTCAGACATATAGTGGTGCATTTTACAGCAGAGCAACTATTTTTGCAGTATTGTAAATATTTCTTGTACCAGTTCTAGAAAAAAAATATGCTTAGACAACTTAAAGGGGTGGCATACCAATAAATTCTGGGCAGTTCACCATAATCAGCACAAGTAGAGGTATTTTATGCACATTTAGCTTTCGTAACTGTCGGTGACTGTGCTAATAAAGCGATGAATCCCCCACAAAGAAAAAGACGGTAACCTCTGCCTAAAAAGGAGCACGAGTCCTTGAAGCAGCCCACACAATTTTTCCATTAAACCATTCATTATTTCAGAGTGATATAATGAGGTTGGGCCCATAGATTAGCAATGCAGTAGGCTGCCACTCCTTTCCTTTGGAACTGGAAACTTCCTGTTGTTATTTCATCTAAATATTCAAATGGTTTCGTGAAAAGTGTGATACTAAAGTTTAAAATATAAAAAAATGAAATTCAGCCATTTCATTGCCAAAATCAGTTCCAAATCATGGAAACGGTGATCTTAGCACTTAACATTTTAAAACCTATTGGCGCTCACTCAAATTAATTTCTGTAACTTGGCAACTGTATATTTGAAGTCCCTAATGGCGCCCATCACTAGGCCTCAGCCAGGCTGCTACATATATTACCTCTGGAGTCTTCTGATGGTTTACTGTTAAAGATCCAAGATATTAGTATTTTTACTCATTCTTACATGTGTGCATAACAACCCAGAATCCTCTAGCTTAATTACTTAATTGCTTTATCCTGATTTAAATTGTGGGTTAAGTCTAGGTTTCTTTAAGTGATTTGGTGAAATCAGCTAATTTGTTTGTGGGCAGCTGAAGCTGAATTCTTAATTCTCATCTGACTTAAAGTTGTGTGTTTTTATGTTGCTTTCTGTAATTCTGCCATGGAATATTTTGGAAAATAGATCCTTGTGACAATATGCAATTCACAAATGGTATTAGCCTGGTTCGAACCAGCATTAGGCCAGTTATCATCAGCTGATGTTCCTCAAAGAATTCAGCTTCAGAGTTCCAACAACTCAACAACTATCCAAAAACTGTCTCAACTGGGCTAGTATTGTAATTTTCTGTCAATCTTTATGCTAAGATGGACTGAAAATAAAGGTACTGAATTGGGAGAAGGCCGATTTTAAGATGATAAAACAGGATCTAGCCAAAGTGGACTGGGAGCAGCTACTTGTAGGAAAGCCGACATCAGATCAGTGGGAGTCATTCAAAGAGGAAATAGTGAGAGTTCAGAGCCAACGGTATTTTACGCTGGGCGGACGGGAGCCAGACTCCGATGTAAATGTTGGTGCCGATCCCACTCCCGCCCAGCCTGGGGATCCGTTCCATATTTTACGGATCCCCAGGCTTTAATTGGTCTGAGGCGGGACTTCCAGCCACTTGAGGGAGGAGGTCCCGCCTCAGTGGGCAGCGCTTAGTCTCAGCAGTGCCACCGGGAGCGGTGGCCACTGCTGGGACTGCAGCCCAGCTGACCGAGGAGGAGACCAAGGAGCTGGGACTGAAGGTAAGTTTGGGTTGCCTCACGGGGAATCCGTCGTGCCCTGGTGAGGCTAGGGTGGTCATTTGGGGAGGGGAGGGCATCTTGGATCCCGGGGTTGGGTTGGGATGCAGTGGCAGCCCTCAATCGGGCACCCTGTGGCCGATTGCCAGCTCCCCCCCCCCCCCCGGGGTACGGAAAGGCCTGTAGCTATAGCTGGGCGGCCTTTCACGTCCCCGGTACACCCGCTTGCCATGGGGAAAATACCCATGGAGGCGGGTGAGGGCCCTTAAGTGGCCACATAAGGGTCTTGATTAGCCTCGGGTGGGCCGCTTCTCACCCCCCGCCACCCCGCCAGACCTCCGTAAACTTGGTCGGAGGCGGAATAGGGGCGGTGAGGCCTCCCGAAGCCTGCTGCTCAATTTTACGCCGCCCCCACGCCACCATTCAACACGCTGGGGCGGCGTAAAATTCCAGCCAACATGTACCCATTAAGGTGAAGGGTCGGACTAACAGGTCCAGGGAACCATGGATTTCAAGGGATATAGAGGATTGGATCAGTAAAAAAAAGGAGGCTTATGGCAGATTCAGAGTGCTGAAAACAGTGGAGGCCCTAGAGGAGTATAGAAAGTGTAGGGAGGTACTTCAAAAAGTAATTAGGAGAGCGAAGAGGGGACATGAAAAAACACTGGTGGGCAAGATAAAGGAAAATCCCCAGGCATTTTATAAGTATATTAAGGGTGAGAGGATAACCAGGGAAAGAGTAGGGCCCAGTAGGGACCAAAGTGGCAATCTGTGTGTGGAGTCGGAGGACATAGATGAGGTTTTAAATGATTACTTTTCATCTGTGTTCACTATGGGGAAGGACAATGTAGGTGTAGAGATCAGGGAGGGGGTTTGTGATATACTTGAACATATTAGCATTGAAAGGGAGGTAGTATTAGCTGTTTTAGCAGGCTTAAAAGTGGATAATTCCCCAGGCCCAGATGAGATGTATCCCAGGCTGTTATGTGAGGTAAGGGAGGAGATTGCAGGGGCTCTGATACAAATTTTCAAATCCTCTCTGGCCACAGGAGAGGTACCAGAGGATTGGAGGACAGCGAATTTGGTACCATTATTTAAGAAGGGTAGCAGGGATAAACCAGGTAATTACAGGCTGGTGAGTCTAACATCAGTGGTTGGGAAACTATTGGAAACAATTCTGAGGGACAGGATTAATCTCCACTTGGAGAGGCAAGGATTAATCAGGGATAGTCAGCATGGCTTTGTCAAGGGGAGATCGTGTATGACTAACTTGATTGAATTTTTTGAGGCGGTGATGAAATGTGTAGATGAGGGTAAAGCATTTGATGTAGTCTATATGGACTTCAGTAAGGCTTTTGATAAGGTCCTGCATGGGAGATTAGTTAAGAAGGTAAGAACCCATGGGATCCAAGGCAATTTGGCAAATTGGATCCAAAATTGGCTTAGTGACAGGAGGCAGAGGGTGATGGTCGAGGGTTGTTTTTGCGAGTGGAAGCCTGTGACCAATGGTGTACCACAGGGATCGGTGATGGGACCCTTGCTGTTCGTAGTGCACACTAATGATTTAGATGTGAATATAGGAGGTATGATCAGTAAGTTCGCAGTTGAGACGAAAATTGGTGGTGTCATAAATAGTGAGGAGGAAAGCCTTAGATTACAGGACGATGTAGATGGCCTGATAAGATGGACGGAGCAGTGGCAAATGGAATTTTAATCCTGGAAGTGTGAGGTGATGCATTTTGGGAGGACCAACAAGGCAAAGGAATATACAATGGATGGTGGGACCCTAGGAAGTACAGAGGGTCAGACGGACCTTGGTGTACTTGTCCATAGATCACTGAAGGCAGCAGCACAGGTAGATAAGGTGGTTAAGAAAGCATATGGGATATTTGCCTTTATTAGCCAAGGCATAGAATATAAGAGCAGGGATTATGATGGAGCTGTATAACATGGTAGTTAGGCCACAACTGGAGTACTGTGTACAGTTCTGGTCACCACACTATAGGAAGGATGTGATTGCACTGGAGAGGGTGCAGAGGAGATTCTCCAGGATGCTGCCTGGGCTGGCGCATTTCAGCTATGAAGAGAGACTGAAAAGGCGACGGTTGTTTTCCTTAGATCAGAGAAGGCTGAGGGGGGACCTTATTGAGGTATACAAAATTATGAGGGGTATTGATAGGTTAGATAGGAAGAAACTTTTTCCCTTAGCGGAGGGGTCAATAAACAGGGGACATAGATTTAAGGTAAGGTGCAGGAGGTTTAGAGTGGATTTGAGGAAACATTTTTTCACTCAGAGGGTGTTTGGAATCTGGAACACACTGCCTGAAGAGGTGGTAGAGGCAGAAACCCTCACAACATTTAAGAAGTATTTAGATGAGCACTTGAAACGCCACAGCATACAAGGCTACGGACCAGGTGCTGAAAAATGGGATTAGAATAGATAGGTGCTTGATGGCCAGCACAGACTCGATGGGCCGAAGGGCCTGTTTCTGTGCTGTATAACTCTATGACTCTATAATATCATATAAGTAAAACAACATATGAAATATATCTTAAAACATAATAAACTACTTTTAACAAACTACAGAAATAATTGCACTCATCAATCTGATTTTGTTGCTCACCTGGTCTACATTTAGCTGTGTGAAGGTGTACTCTGTTACAATCAAGTCAGTCAAGTGAGGAAGGGTCAAAGGGCTTCCCTCTTTTCCCTCTCCTTGTTTGACCACAACCGGTTTAATTCTTTCTTAAAGTGGATGTACTGGCCAATTCAGTGAGTGTTTGATTCCTTACTTGCTATGATCATAACAAGAACCAACTGGACAGTTTTCTTGAGTTTAACAAATCAAGAGGTTAACTTTATTGTACCTAAACCAACTAATAAAAATAATAAACTATGTGCCAACTTTCACTCACACACACACTCTCGAGGTTTACACAAACACAAATAGATTACAGAGTGGGGAAAGGTAGATTGATTGAGTTAGAGTCCATAGAAAAAAGGGGCATGCAGTCTGTGGAGTTTGGTGATTCGGCTGGCTTCTAGCTGAATTCAGTGGTCCTGAGGCTCTTAGTTTGAAGAGGTAGGTGACTGGTTTGGTAGGTCTCTTGGAGACAGCGAACATACGAACATACAAATTAGGAACAGAAGTAGGCCATTCGGCTCCTTGATCCTGCTCCGCCATTCAATAAGATCATGGCTGATCTGTTTGTGTTTCGATTTTCACACTCCCATCTACCTCGATAACCCTTGATTCCCTTACCTAACAAGAATCTGTCGATCTCCGCTTTAAAAATATTCACTGACCCCGCCTCCACCACCTTCTGAGGCAGAATTCCAAAGTCGCACAACCCTCGGAGAGAAAAAAATGCTCCTCATCTCTGTTCTAAAAGGGCGACCCCTAATTTTAAAACAGTGCCCCCTAGTTCTGGACTTACTCACAAGAGGAAACATCCTCTCCACTTCCACCTTGTCTAGACTGTTCAGGATCTTATAAACTTCAATTAAGTCTTTCCTCACTCTTCTAAACTCCAGTGAAAACAAGCCCAGTCTGTCCAACCTTTCGTCATATGACAACCCGTTCATTCCAGGTATCAATCTAGTAAACCTCTGAACCGCCTCCAATGCATTTACATCCTTTCCTAAATAAAGAGACCAAAACTGCACACTGTATTCGAGATGTGATCTCACCAATGCCCTGTATAACTGAAGCATAACATCCTCACTTTTATTTTCAATTCCTCTCATAATAAAGGATAGCATTCCATTAGCCTTCTTTATTACCTGCTGTACCTGCATACTAACTTTTTGTGACTCTTGCACTAGAACACCCAGATCCCTCTGCACTTTAGAATTTTGCAGTCATTCTCCATTTAAGTAATATCCTGTTTTTTATTCTTCATGCTGAAGTGAACAACTTCACATTTTCCCATATTATACTCCATCTGCCAGATTTTTGCCCACTCACTCAACTCATTTATATTGGTCTGCAAGCTCCTTATGTCCTCTTCACAACATACTTTCCTACCTATCTTTGTGTCATCTGCAAATTTAGCTACCATGCCATTGTTCCCGTCATCTAAGTGATTGATATAAATTGTAAAAAGTTGAGGCCCCAGCACAGACCCCTTTCAGGACTCCACTCGTCATATCCTGCCAATAAGAAAAGGACCCATTTATGCAGACTCTCTGTTTTCTCCCAGATAGCCAATCTTCTATCCATGCTAATATGTTACCCACTACACTATGAGCTCCTACTTTGCACAATAACCTTTTATTTGGCACCTTGGCAAATGTCTTCTGGAAATCCAAGTACAGTATGTCAATGGGTTCCTCCAACTGGGATTCTGATTGTAGCCAGAGTATGCAAAGATGGTCAGTAAACGGGCAGAATTCAAAGCTTGTAAGCTGAAATGGGGGGAGAGAGAGAGAGAGAGGGGGACCCCCCCCCAACTTAGGTCCGCACATGTCAGAGTCCAGAAGTTTGTCCTCTGCTGCAGAGAAAACACCAGCTTAAAACCACGTATAATATATATAGCTTAACCCTCAGATGGGGAGGGGCTTGTCACATGACAGTCACTCAGTGATTCGAACATTCAAACAGTTAGCAATATTTCTTTCTTGCTAAAAAGAACAGGTAGTTCCCTTAAACTTCCTGGGTCTTGGGTCTTGGTTCTTGCTGGGGCATGTGCAACCATTTCATCTCCACCTCACAAGTCTTGCAAGGTAGGATACAGGGTTGCAAATTAGGTGGCCATCCTAAGCTGTTGGCAAAATCATCTTTTTTATCTATCTTTTTAAATTAAAAAAAATACAAATTCAGATCTCCAGTCAGCGGATTAAAGAAAATGATCATTCAACAAAGCAAGTTGGCGTCTGGGACACAGAACTTCAGGTGGTTAATACATTCAGAAGATCGCAGACTCAGTGTAGTTAAGCAAGTTATAGGGCGTAACGTGCAAAAATGTTTCAGTTGCACTAAACATTAATGCTACTCTACAGAGAAAACCATGAGTGGAAAGGTAACAATGTATGAAGGGGTTATTAAGGCAGTTCTGACAAAAGTATCAGCCCATCCATCCAAGGACTTATCAGCCGTGATACATGGCAATAAGTCAGATAAGTTAGCGATAGCAGTGAGGAGCTTAAGAAAATTATTGCTGATAATCAGCCTTATAAACCACCATAGTACTGCTAAATATTATGATTTTTTTTTTTAGCACAAATGAGCTTTGTTATATTCCTACATTTCTGTCAAAATCAGATGGGTGAAGGTGTCAGCAGTGCTTTTACCATCTTAATGAGAAGACAAGCAGAACAATGAATGTGATTTTAGAGGCACGGACCCACAGGTGAGTATGAAACAAAGAGAAAAAATTTAATCCTTTTTCAAATAACAATATCTATTGTTCTACTGTATATTTTTTAAGAACTGCTAATGCAGTATTTTGCACTGAAAGTTTCTGGTGTCGACAGGCTACAAGGCTATACATTTTGCATTTCTAGTATGTATAGGGCTGATATCCATAGAAATGGGGCACTTTTCTTTAGACTTGCTTTTTGATGACAACATTAAAATCAGTAAGGGGCACTGGATAGGTCACCAGTCATTTTGGCATTGCACTAACATTGTAACCATAACTTCGATCTTAGATAAAGCATCCAGAGCTGCATCGAGTTACATTTCCTTTAAACACACATTCACCTTGAATTTCTCATTAGATTTGTGGTTGCTGCACTGAATAACTTTGTACCACGATCCTCCTTTTGTCTTTTAACTCATTCCTTCGATTTAAAAAGAAACACTGGCCACCTATTTATGACCTTGATTAAAATTCAAGTTTGAAAAGGTGTGGGATTGCTGTATCATCTATATCTTTCATAACTTGAAATTATACTATAATGCAAGAATCCATTACATAAAAACCACTAGAGAAACAATGGTATTCTATGCACAATAATTAGACTTTATATGTAGAAGTATTGTACAGATGAATCTAACAGTTAAGTAATTAATTGTTGAATTTGCTCCTAAAAGGACGCAAATGCAGCGCAAAACCAGTTTCCAGCTCTCAAACGATACAAATTGCTTCACAGTTAGGTTGTGCTGTCCAATTAGTGTCTTCATGTAAATTATAGATCCATACATACTAATTGGCTGTAAATCATGCACTTTTTTTTGGCCACATAATTTCCTTTGTGAAAAGTGGTGAAAATAGTGGAATCAGGAGAAACAACTGTGAAAGGTAATGATTTTTTGATATAAACATGGTCCTGTTTTAGACAAGGTCCTAAGATGCATGTTTTAAAAAATTGGTGTCATCTGTTTCAGTTCTTCCAACTCAACCGCAACAACAGCTTATATGTATACAGAACCTTTAATGCAATTAAATGTTCTAAGGAACTTCACAGGAACCTTATAAAACAAAGTATGACCCCGAGCCACAAAAGGAGATATTAGGTCAGACGACCATAAGCTTGGTCAAAGAGATACATTTCAAGGAGTGCCTTAAAGAAGGAAAATGAGGTGGAGAGGTGTAGGGAGGGTATTCCAGAGCTTGGAACTCTGTAAAGATAAAGGAAACTTTGGAACAGGTGTCTTAGGGAAATAATTCATTGAGATGGATTTTCATATGACTGCTTCTACCGGGCAGGATGGAAGTGGTCCAAGGCCCAAACAAAAAAAAGGAGGTTATGATGGAGCTGTATAAAACGCTAGTTAGGCCACAGCTGGAGTACTGTGTACAGTTCTGGTCGCCACACTATAGGAAGGATGTGATTGCACTGGAGAGGGTGCAGAGGAGATTCACCAGGATGTTGCCTGGGCTGGAGCATTTCAGCTATGAAGAGAGACTGGATAGGCTTGGGTTGTTTTCCTTCGAGCAGAGATGGCTGAGGGGGGACCTTATTGAGGTATACAAAATTATGAGGGGCATTGATAGGTTAGATAGGAATAAACTTTTTCCCTTAGCAGAGGGGTCAATAACCAGGGGGCATAGTTTTAAGGTAAAGGGAAGGAGGTTTAGAGTGGATTTGAGGAAACATTTTTTCACCCAGAGGGTGGTTGGAATTTGGAACACACTGCCTGAAGAGATGGTAGAGGCAGGAACCCTCACAACATTTAAGAAGTATTTAGATGAGCACTTAAAACGTTTTAGCATACAAGGCTACGGGCCAAGTGCTGGAAAATGGGATTAGAATAGTTAGGTGCTTGATGGCCGGCACAGGCACGATGGGCTGAAGGGCCTGTTTCTGTGCTGTATAACTCTATGACTCTATTACCAGACTTTTGGTGAACGATGCATTTGGAGTAGCTCGGCAATCAGGGAGGGCTGATAAAACCAGCATCTCTACCATGAAGCCCAGCAAGTTCAGGTAAATTGGGGTGTGGAAGGCAATCTTCAGGTTAGATATTCAATGGATTATTCCAATACTCTTCTAGATGGCCTCCATTGTTAATTGTATATCAATTGTGTTTAATTATATACAGGTGAAGGGCATTAATTGGAGTTTCACTTGAACACATATAAAAAGACACTTACTGAAACTGTGGTGTGGTTGAGCTTGTAATGTTTCGCTCTGTAAATAAATGTCAGGTTGAGTAAAAAATGTCTCTAGTACTATACTTAACCAACTGGTTTTCTGGAGTATAGCATCTATCTTCCATAAACTTCAGTTCATTCAACCCTCTGCTGCTCGTACCCTATCCCATACAAAGTCCAGCTCGCCTATTGTCCTTGCTGACTTGCATTGGCTCCCTGGCCCCTAATCCCTCCAATTTAAGATATCATCTTTACATTCTTTCATGGTTTCGACCTGCCTATGACTCTACCTGCACCCAGCCCTACAACCCTTCCCGAATACTCCTCTG
Source organism: Heterodontus francisci (assembly GCF_036365525.1). Taxonomy (NCBI): domain Eukaryota; kingdom Metazoa; phylum Chordata; class Chondrichthyes; order Heterodontiformes; family Heterodontidae; genus Heterodontus; species Heterodontus francisci. Next base: position 42,731,873 of record NC_090387.1, read on the forward strand.
TTTTGCCAATTACACCTTTGTGTGAAACTCCTTCCAATTAGTCAACATTGGCAATGAGAATTCCCTCCCTAAGCCTCTTTGACTCCATTTCCCTCTCCGCTTTTAAAACTCTGCTTAAAATCCATCTCTTTGATGAAGCTTTTGCTAACTCCTCCTAATATCTCCTTCTTTGGCTCGGCATCCATTTATTTCTGATTACATCTCTGGGAATCATCTTGGGACATTTTTCAACATTTAAGGCGCTTTATAAATTCAAGTTATTGTTGTTTTGGTTGTCAAATATGCTGGACCAGTTCAAGGACGCATCTGCAATCAGCACTTTGCCCATATGCTAGTCATTGCCTATAGAGTCAACCAATTGCAGTAATGGAGCCTTTCAAACAATGCCACATGTAGGGTTGAGGAATTCATACAGTACAGTGATCCAGCAGCAAAAAAGAGAAATGTCAGAAAATTAATGCTAGAATAGTGGCAAAGTGGTGAAGTGTAGCCCTCGTGGGATGGATATTAGCTTGGAGGCGGGAAGGAATGGTGGGGGGTGGTGGTGTTGGTGGGAAGGGAAGGGAAGGGGAGCCTGTTTTTGAGGTCAGGAAACACAGACTGACAGGCTGGCTGCTTGTCGGGGGTGAAAGCCTGCAACACAAGGCTGCAGCCAAGCTGGGCTGAGAGCAGGTAGGTTTAGTTGGGGCTGGAAGAGATTGTGGGGGGGTGGACCTGGTGGCAGATGGTGTTCTGGGGGTGAGGGACAGTTGGTGATTGGGGGAGCAGATGGTAGTCATGACAATCTGATCGTGAGGGGGGCAGGCACATATCGGGGGGCATTTAATGGGCTCCTGCTCCTCCTGGCCCAAAAGCAGTGCTGTAAAAGCATTTACCTTATAGATTCAGCTCTTCTCACCTCCTTTCACCTGTCAGTTTTCTCAGGTACATGGAAACCTAGCTGAGTGGGGTTAAAAATAGAATCACTGCTAAAATGAACCCTCATTAAAATATTTAAATGACTAACCTGCCTCCTGCGAGCAGAATGGTCACCCACCCCTCGTCCTCTTCAGTTAAAACTGGAACTGAGCATGATCAAGGCTGTTGGGTTCCTCTTTCAAGTTTTTAGCTTGTTAATCTCCCACCCAAACCAAACCCACCCATTTTTGGGAGCTAAAATTTCCCCAGTGGTCTTCTTAGCATGAATTTGGTAGAATCTAATTAGAAAGGTGCTCAACTATTTTTCAGAATTTATTCTGGGCTAATGGCAGATATGTATCACTCCAGGCAAAATGCTGGGTATTACATGGGGAAGTCATATCGTGGTAGGAGGAACTGCTGAGTGGGATACCCCAGGGATTGGTATTAGGACTATTTATCTCAATGACTGGGATCAAAAACTGAAAACAAATTACTTACATTTATTGAAAATACCAAATTAGAAGGATCAGTCTATTCTGAGGAAATAGCTCAAGAATATAATATGAGTTGGACAATGAGTTGATGGGATAATACCAGATGAAATATAATATGGATGGTTCTCAAGTACAGTACATCAGAATGGACAAGTCAGCTTCTCCATGAACCGTATTGAAGTAGCTAAGGGTAAAGTTGAAAGAGACCTAGGAGTCTTAATACATCCAAGCAATGTAGAACAGCAATTAACAAAACAAATGGCATATTTAACCACATAGCCAACACAGTAGAGTGCCAGTCAGAAAAAGTCATTCTTAAATTATATAGTGTTCCGGTCACCTCGAGTGCTGGGTCTGGTTCTGGTCAGCAAGACATAAGGAACAGGTCAAACATTGAAGGCAATTCAGAAAAAAGCCATAAATCTGATCCTTGGTGCCAGAGGTACAAGAAAAGACAGGAAAAATCTTAGATTTTCAGCCAGAAAAGGCACTGACTGTAATGATCTTACTGATGCTTATAAGATAGTAAATGATATGGAAGAGGTAAATGCATAAAATTACTTCAAACTAAACTGTGAGATTAGAGTAAAGAAATACATGGTTAAATCATTAAAAGGCAAATTTAGGAACCGGTTCTTTTTCACACAAAGAGTAATCAATACCAATAGATGGGATAAACTTCTGGATACAGTAGTAGAAAGGAAAACCCTGGAATCATTTAAGAACTTATTGGATGCTGCATTGGGGATGAGGGAGGGGCACTGCAGGGCCTTTCTGGATGCATGAATTAAGATGGGCATTCTTACCTTGTGAGGAAGGAAATTTCAGTACAGCATAAACTTCAGCAAAAAGTCAATTTCCTGAATGAAAATTGTTTTACGGCAGTTCAAACTATAATTGTGCAAAAGCAAAACAGCTATCTTAATAGTTTATCAACACTTATTAAAGTATATTGAACAATATGACCAATGTATTAGCCATAAGTAGAAGGACTATTGGATCCAAGTGAACTTATTGTCTGAGGTGTGGCTGTTAATGTATGGTAAAAGCTTGCATTTCTGGGATGAGCTGAATTGACGGACTCGATAGTTACATCAATATCAAACTACCAACAGTCATGGTAAGTGTTCCTTTATGTCATGCTTTAACCAGCTCACTGTCCCCTTTTCCAGCATAAAGCATTCTGGAGTGTTCATTATGATTATAATATCAGATCTTTCAGGTGGGAATATCAAGCGTTCCAATAAATCACTAAAAGAAAAAAATATGTAGGCATCAGTTAAGTGCATAAAAAAACTCACATTCCCTTTCTTCCATTTGTATGTAAATATCTAATAGCAATCATCATTTTCTCTTAAGTGTGTAAGTTTATGGTACACACTCAGTTGTCTCATGTAAAAGCAACTTAATTGCTCCTTGTTAGAGTATAGCCAATGGAAATGGCATGTTTTAAGCTCTTTAAGCAATACAAAACTGGCACATCACTGTAAATATAAAACAGCATGTTATTGAATTAATTATTTTTGTCCTACAGAGTGTTTTGTATCAGCTTTCACATGAAAACTCCTGATACATATATAAAACTATTGTGGAGAATTATTTATACACCTAACAGGAGTGCACTATACCATGTAATTTTCAGACAACCTCCAGTAGAGATTGGTAATCACAACACTGCAAAATACTAAAGAGTGGAAAATATAAGAAATTAGTTGTAAAAATGTTGTCAGTGATTTATTCCTGCAATTTAAAAAAAAATCTCTGGCAGTGAAAAATAAGAAATCAAACTTAAGCCAACAATAAAAAGATGCTACCTGAAATGCAGGCAACAACATGAGTTGAAATTTTGATCTAGGTGGTGAGGTTTACTGCTGGATTTCTGAGCAGTTTGTATGTTATGGTACCAGCATCATTGGGTTTCAATTTTCTTGACTCCCATTGAAGTGGCCGTAGGGGGCGATGACTGAAGGAGACGTGGTATGAAAATGGGCAGTAGGGAGAAAAATTAGTAAACGGAATCTGAATTTTCCTTTCGATAGATGTCCAGCTGGATGCTAACCTTGGGCAGGGTTTTGCATTTTGGCTTGCGGCCCCAACATTGATGGTCGAATGGGGGTCCCAACCCCGCACTGTGTGGGGACAGTCACCCAGCAGTGATTTTTCCTGAATGTTTTTTTTATTCTTTCAAGGGATGTGGGCGTCGATGGCTCGGCCAGCAATTATTACCCATCCCTAAGTGCCCTTGAGAAGGAGGTGGTGAGCTTTTTCTTGAACCGCTGCAGTCCATGTGGGGTAGGTACACCCACAGTGCTGTTAGGAAGGGAGTTCCAGGATTTTGACCCACTGTCAGTGAAGGCGCGGCGATATAGTTCTAAGTCAGAATGGTGTTTGGCTTGGAGGGGAACTTGCAGGTGGTGGCATTCCCATGCATTTGTTGCCCTTGTCCTTCTAGGTGGTAGAGGCCACAGTTTGGAAGGTGCTGTTGAAGGAGCCTTGGTGAGTTGCTGCAGTGCATCTTGTAGCTGGTACACACTGCTGCCACTGTGCGTCAGTGATGGAGGGGGTGAATGTTGAAGGTGATAGACGGTGTGCCAATCAAGCAGACTTCTTTGTCTTGGATGGTGTCGAGCTTCTTGAGTGTTGTTGGCCCTGCACTCATCCAGACAAGTGGAGAGGATTCCATCACACACCTGACTTGTGCCTTGTAGATGGTGGAGAGGTTTTGGGGAGTCAAGAGGTGAGTTACTCACCACAGAATTCCCAGCCTCTGACCTGCTCTTGTAGCCATAGTACTTATATGGTTGGTCCAGTTCAGTTTTAGGTCAATGGCAGCCCCAGGATGTTGATCGTGGGGGATTCAGCAATGGTAATGCCATTGAATTTCAAGGGGAGATGGTTAGATTCTCTCTTGTTGGAGATGGTCATTGCCTGGAATTTGTATGGTGTGAATGTAACTTGCCACTTATCAGGCCAAGTGTGAATGTTGTCCAGGTCTTGCTGCATATGTACACAGTCTGCTTCAGTATCTGAGGAGTTGTGGATGGTGCTGAACATTGTGCAATCATGAGCGAACTTTCTGCAATCATGAGCGAACATTCACACTTCTGAACTTATGAAGGAGGGAAGGTCATTGATGAAGCAGCTGAGATGGTTGGGCCTAGGACACTACCCCGAGGAACTCCTGCAGTAGTGTTCTTGGACTGAGATGATTGACCTCCAACAACAACAATCATCTTCCTTTGTGCTTGGTATGACTCCAACCAGTGGAGTGTTTTCCCCCTGATTCGCATTGACTCCAGTTTTGCTAGGGCTCCTTGATACCCCACTTGGTCAAATGCTGCCTTGATGTCAAGGGCTGTCACTCTCACCTCACCTCTGAAATTCAGCTCTTTCGTCCATGTTTGGACCAAAGGTTTAATGAAGTCAGGAGCTGACTGGCCCTGGAGTAGCCCTAACTGAGTGTTAGTGAGCAGGTTATTTCTGAGTAAATGCCACTTGATAGCACTGTTGACGACATCTTCTATCACTTTGCTGATGATCGAGAGTAGATTGATTGGGCGATAATTGGCCATGTTGGACTTGTCCTGCTTTTTGTGTACAGGACATACCTGAGCAATTTTCCACATTTTCGCGTAGATGCCAATGTTGTAGCCGTACTGGAACAGCTTGGCTAGGGGCACGGCCAGTTGTGGAGCATACGTCTTCAGTACTATTGCCGGAATTTTGTCAGGGCCCATGGCCTTTGCAGTATCCAGTGCCTTCAGCCGTTTCTTGATATCACGCGGAGTGAATCGAATTGGCTGAAGACTGTCATCTGTGATGCTGGGGAACTCAGGAGGAGGCCAAGATGGATCATCCACTCAGTACTTCTGACTGAAGCTAGATGCAAATGCTTCAGCCTTGTCTTTTGCACTGATGCGCCTGACTCCCCCATCATTGAGGATGGGCATATTTGTGAAGCCTCCTCCTCCTGTTATTTGTTTAATTGCCCACCACCGTTCACAACTGGATGTGGCAAGACTGCAGAGCTTAGATCTGCTCTGTTGGTTGTGGGATTGCTTAGCTCTGTCTATCGCATGTTGCTTCCGCTGCTTGGCATGCATGTAGTCCTGTACTGCAGCTTCACCAGGCTGACACCTCATTTTTTGGTATGCCTGGTTCTGCACCTGGCATGCCCTCCACTACTCTTCATTGAACCAGGGTTGATCCCCCGCTTGATGATAATGGTAGAGTGAGGGATATGCCGGGCCATGAGGTTATAGATTGTGGTTGAGCACAATTCTGCTACTGATGATGGCCCACAGTGCTTCATGGATGTCCAGTTTTAAGTTGCTAGATCTGTTCAAAATCTATCCCTTTTAGCACGGTGGTAATGCCACACAACATGATGAATTGACCAATTAGTGGCCAGAGGGCGGGCTCACAATCCAATTAAGGATGGCAGGTGGGCTCTCGAAGCTAGAGGGCCAATTGGAGGCCTGTATTGCAGCTTCACCAGGCTGACACCTCATGTTTTGGTATGCCTGGTTCTGCACCTCAAAACATGCCTGGAGCACTGGCCTCCCCAGTCTGCTGCCAGGAAGCTGCCTGAAGGAAGCTCATAAGATGATAACATCATAAGAAATAGGAGCAGGAGTAGGCCATTCAGCCCCTCGGGCCTGCTTCACCATTCAAGAAGATCATGGCTGCTCTTATTGTAACCTTAACTCCACTTTGCTGCCAGCCCCCCCATAACCTTTGACTCCCTTGTAGATCAAAAATCTTTCCAACTCAGCCTTGAATATATTCAATGACCCAGCCTCCACTGCTGTTTGGGGAAGAGAATTCCAAAGATTAGCGATTCTCTGAGAGAAGAAATTCCTCCTCATCTCCGTCTTAAATGGGAGACATCTTATTTTGAAACTGTGCCCCTTTGCTCTACATTTCCTCATGAGAGGAAACATCCTCTCAGCATCTACCCTGTCAAGTCCCCTCAGAATATGTTTCAATATGATCACTTCTCATTTTTCTAAACTCCAATGGGTATGGGCCAAATCTGTTCAACCATTCCTCATAATACAACTCCTTTATCCTAGGCATCAGCCTAGTGAACCCTCTCTGAACTGCTTCCAATGCAAGTATATCCCTCCTTAAGTACAGAGACCAAAACAGTACACAGTACTCTAGGTGCGATCTCACCAATGCCCTTTACAGTTGCAGCAAGACGTCCCCATCTTTATACTCCATCCCCTTTCCAGTACGAACATACGATTTAAGAGCAGAGGTAGGCCGCTCCGCCCCTCCAGCCTGCTCCACCATTCAATAAGATCATGGCTGATCTGTGTGTCTCGAATTCCACAGTCCCATCTACCCCTGATAGTCTTTGATTCCCTTGTCTAACAAGAATCTATCTACCCCCACCTTAAAATTATTCAATGAAGCTACCTCCGCCACCTTCTGAGGCAGAGTTCCAAAGACGCACAACCCTCAGAGAGAAAAACTATTTTCCTCATTCTGCCCTAAAAGGGTGACCCCTAATTTTAAAACTGCCCCCTACTTCTGGACTCCCCTACAAGAGGAAACATTCTTTCCACAACCACCTTGGCAAGACCATTCACGATCTTATATACTTCGATCAAGTCTCCCCTCACTCTTCTAAACTCCGGTGAAAACAAACCTAGTCTGTCCAACCTTCCCTCATAAGACAATCTGCTCTTTCCAGGTGTCAATCTAGTAAACCTCCTCTGACCCACCTCCAAAGAATTCACATCCTTCCTTATATAAGGAGACCAAATCCTTTTGAGATGTGGTCCTACCAATGCCCTGTATAACTGAAGCATAACATCCTTACTTTGATTTTCAATTCCTCTCGTAATAAAGGGTAGCATTCCATTAGCCTTCTTTATTACCTGTTGTACCTGCATACTAACCTTTTATGACTCATGCACTGGGACACCTAGATCCCTCTGCACCTTAGAGTTCTGCAGTCATTCTACATTTAAGTAAAACTCTGCTTTTTTATTCTTCCTGCCAAAGTGAACAACTTCACGTTTTCCCACATGATACTCCATCTGTCAGATTTTTGCCCACTCACTGAATTTATCTATATCAGTCTGCAAGCTCCTTATATCCTCTTCACAACATACTTTCCTACCTATCTTTGTGCCATCTGCAAATTTAGCTACAATGCCATCACTCCCCTCATCTAAGTGATTGATATAAATTGTAAAAAGTTGAGGCCCCAGCACAACCCTTGTGGGACTCCACTTGTCACATCCTGCCAATCAGAAAAGGACCCAATTATGCATATTCTCTGTTTTCTGCCAGCCAGCCAATCTTTTATCCATGCTAATATGTTACCCACTACACCATGAGCTCCTCTTTGTGCAATAACCTTTTATGTGGCACCTTGTCAAATGCCTTCTGGAAATCCAAGTACAGTACATCAACAGGCTCTGCTTTATCCACAGCACATGTTACTCCTTCAAAGAACTCCAATAAATTGGCTAAACACGATCTCCCTTTCACAAAGCCATGTGGACTATTCCCGATTACCTTAAGTTTTTCTAAGTGCCCAGCTATAGCCTCCTTAATGATCGATTCTAACACCTTCCCCACAACAGACGTCAAGCTAACTGGCCTATAGTTACCTGTTTTCTGCCTCCCCCCTTCTTGAATAGAGGAGGTTATATTTGCTATTTTCCAGTCTGATGGAACTTTTCCAGAATCTAGTGAACTTTGAAAAGTTAACACCAACGCATCTACTACCTCATTAGCCATCTCTTTTAAGACCCTAGGATGAAGCCCATCAGGATCCGAGGACTTGTCAGCCCGCAGCTCCATCAGTTTGGTCAGTACCGCTTCCCTGGTGATTGTAATTTCACCTAGTTCCTCTCTTCCTTCCACCTCCTGATTTACAGCTATTACTGGAATGTTTTTGTATCCTCTATAGTGAAGACAGAAGCAAAATATTTGTTCATCTGGCATTTCCTTATTATCTACAATTAACTCCCCATTCTCACTCTCTAGGGGACCAGCTTTACTTACGCTTTTCCTTTTTAAATATCTATAGAAATTCTTGCTATCCATTTTTACATTTCTAGCCAGCTTCCTCTCATATTCTAATTTCTTTCCCCGATTAACCTTTTAGTCATTCTGACCAATCATCTGACTTGCAACTCATCTTTGTGCAATTATATGCCTTTTCCTTAAGCTTGATGCTTTCTTTAACTTCTTTCTTTAACCACGGATGGTGGGTCCTCCCCTTAGAATTTTTCCTTATAGTAGGAATAAATATATCCTGAGTATTCTGAAATATCCCCTTGAATGCCTGCCACTGCTTTTCTATTGATCTATCCCATTGCCTAGTAACCCAGCTATCTGTTATGACCTGGTGAGAAAGGGGTCTAGGGTTCCCTCTCAGTCTTCACCTGTACCGTAACAGGGTTTAATTTTAAGCACGCTATTTTTTGAGCTCCCCTCAGTGAATCCTTGTTCACTAACTTCCAATTATAAGGCAAAGAAACTAGCCAAACAAGTTTTCTTAGGTTTAAAGAAAAAACATGGAATTTTATTAAACTTAAACTCTAATTCGGTTAACGCCTACGGATACGCGACATGCCCATGCTAGCATGCATATGCGATACACGCATGCAGATAGAGACAGAAAAGAGCAGAAGAAATAAAGTGGAAAAGTTTGAGGCAATATCTGAAGATGGCTTTGATTACTGTTCTTCGAACTTGCTGTAAAGTCCTTAATTGTAGGTAGGTCTTGATTTTCGTTGAGGCCCAGTATTCTTCTTAAACCTTGTTTGATGTAGGAGACTTTTCTCTCTTGAAGTTCATGTGTCCTCAGTGGGTCCAGAGGCTTGTGAGAAAGAGATGGGAGCAGACAGGAGAGGTCTTCTCACTCCAGGAGTAAACAATCTTTTTCAGTTCCAATTCTTTGTGCAATTCAGAAAAACCTAGGTTGCCAAGCAGGTTAGTCGAGTGACTAGCTGGCCTGACCATGTCTGTTTGTGGATTCTCTTGTCTTAGCTGACGTTGGAATGTCTCTTCTTTCACACAATACCTGGTGCTGAAAGTCGATTGTGGGTTAAATTGGAGCAGGGAATAGTCCCTTTGTCCTTGCAGGCACTATCTGTTAGTATGCAAATATTTTTTCCAGCCATGGTTGATCTGTTTAATAAGTCATTTTCTCGCTCCAGCAACAGTTTTAAAATCAATGTTAATATGACAAAATTAATATGCCTCATTCTTGGCAGGTGGGCAGTCTGAATGATATATCTCAGCTTTCATGCCCACATACTTGTTTAAGTTTAAAATACTAATCTTATACTCGCTCTTCTCTCTTTCAGACTGGATGTAAAGTTCAATCATATTGTGGTCACTGCTACCTAGAAGTGCCTTTACTCTGAGGTCATTAACTTATCCTGTCACATTACACAATACCAAGTCTAATATAACCTGCTGTCTGGTTGGTTCCAGAACATGCTGTTCTAAGAAACTCTCTCGAAAGCATTCTATGAACTCCTCATCTAGGCTGTTATTGCCAATCTGATTTTTTCAGTTTATATGTAGATTAAAATCACCTATAACTACTGCCATCCCTTTAACACAAGCACCCAATATTTCTTCTTGTATACTTCTTCCTACATTATGGTTACTGTTAGGGGGCCTGTAGACCACTCCCACTAGTGACTTCTTTCCCCTACTATTCCTCATCTCCACCTACAGATTCTACATCTTGATCTCCTGAACTAAGGTCATCTCTAACTATTGCACCAATGCCATCCTTAAGGGTGCTACCCCTCCACCTTTACTAGTTTCCTATTCTTCTTGAACATCATATACCCCTCAATATTCAGGACCTAATCTTTGTCATCCTGCAGCCACGTCTCCATAATGGTTATCGGATCATATTTATTTACTTCAATGTGCGCTATCAGTTCGTCTGCTTTGTTATGAATGCTATGTGCATTCAGATACAGAACCTTTAGTTTTGTATTTTTGTTATTTTTGTAACATCTAGTCTCGACTGTTGGTGTATTCTTAGGTTTTTGCTCTCTGGCCCTTCCTGCCATTCTCTGACCTTCATTCCCCATATTATTATTCTGCTCTCCTGTCTTGACTATACCACTTGGTTTGCTATATCTACCCAGGCTTGATCCCTCACTAGCCTCCCCCCCCCCCCCCCCCCCCCCGCCCCCCGCTTGTTTAGTTTAAAGACCTCTCTAGAGTCATAGGGTTATACAGCACAGAAACAGGCCTTTCGGCCCATCGTGTCTGTGCTGGCCATCAAGCACCTAACTATTCTAATCCCATTTTCCAGCACTTGGCCCGTAGCCTTGAATGCTATTGTGCTTCAAGTGCTCATCTAAATACTTCTTAAATGTTTTCAAGGTTCCTGCCTCTACCCCACCCCTTCAGGCAGTGTGTTCCAGATTCCAGCCACCCTCTGGGTGAAAATATTTTCCCTCAAATCCCCTCTAAACCTCCTTCCCCTTACCTTAAATCTATGCCCCCTGGTTATTGACCCCTCCGCTAAGGGAAAAAGTTTATTCCTATCTAATCTATCAATGCCCCTCATAATTTTGTATACCTCAATCAGGTCCCCCCTCAGCCTTCTCTACTCTAAGGAAAACAACCTTAGCCTTTCCCGTCTCCGTTCATAGCTGAAATGCTCCAGCCCAGGCAACATCCTGGTGAATCTCCTCTGCACCCTCTCCAGTGCAATCACATCCTTCCTATAGTGTGGTGCCCAGAACTGTACATAGTACTCCAGCTGTGGTCTAACTAGCATTTTATACAGCTCCATCATAACCTCCCTGATCTTATTTTCTATGCCTCGGCTAATAAAGGCAAGTATCCCATATGCCTTCCTAACCACCTTAACTACCAGTGCTGCTGCCTTCAGATTTCTATGGACAAGTACACCAAGGTCCCTCTGACCCTCTGTACTTCCTAGGGTCCTACCATCCATTGTATGTTGCCTTGCCTTGTTGGTCCTCCCAAAATGCATCACCTCACACTTCTCAGGATTAAATTCCATTTGCCACTGCTCTGCCCATCTTACCAGCCCATCTATATCATCCTCTACTTCCCTAGCTATATGGTTTGCTAGAACACTGGTTCTAGCATGGTTCAGGTGCAGACCATCCCAATGGCACAGCTCCCACTTTCCCCAGTACTGATGGCAGTGCTCCATGAACTGGAACCCACTTCTCCCACACGTTAAGCCACATATTCATTTCAATAATCTTATGTGCCATCTGCCAAATGGCATGAGGCAAAGGTAATAATCCAGAGATTATTACCCTTGAGTTTCTGCTCTTCAATTTGGTGCCTAGCTCCTCATACTGTCTAAGCAGAACCTTTTTCCTAGTCCTACCTATGTCATTGGTACCTACATGAATCACAACAACTGGATCCTCCGCCTCCCACTCCAAGTTCCAAATGCTCTTGGCCGCACAGAACAGTGTCAATCCCCCTCACTATACTATCCCCTACGACCACTACATTCCTTTTTGCTGCCCCAGTGTAAATGGCTTCCTGCACCACAGTGCCATGGTCAGCCTGCTCATCCACCTTGCAGATCTCGCGTTCATCCACACAGGTTGAGAGCACCTTAAATCTGTTTGACAATTGCAAAGTCTGAGGCTCCTCCACTATTGTCTGCTCGGTCCCTTTACCTGCCTCACTCACGGTCACATTCTCCTGTCCCTCACTGCTGACCAAACAGATGACCCTGTCTGAAGAGGCGTGGCCGTCTTCTGGAAGAGAATGGCCAGGTATTTCTCCCCCTCCTTTATGTTGAGTAGTGTTTGCAGTTGGGCTTCCAGATCAATAATTCTGATCTGGAATTCCTCTAGCTGCTTACATTTTCTGCAGACGTGTTTGCCCTGGATCGCCTTGGCATCCAAAATCTTCCACATACCACAGCTGCAATGTAACATCTGTCCTGCCATTGTTACTTATGTTATTAGTGAATTCACTTTAATTACTTTCTTAGTTAACTCTCTCACTGTTTCTCAATCTACTAAGCTTGACTAGTATTACCAAATAAAAACCTTACAATTTCTAAAATTACCTGCGTTTTGAAAGATAAATGATAAAACATTCGCCAACCAATCACCTATGTTAGAGTCAAAGGAAGAGGACTCACCAGCTGCTGGAGGCTAAAATAACGATAGGAAAAAAGGCCCCTCTTTCCCCTTCTGCACCGTATTCCCATGTGCACCAAATTCCACCACTCTGGCAAGGTGTCACTTAGGCAAATGTCTCTACTCACTGCATCCCCTCAATAAAGGCCAACATTCTATTTGCCTTCCTAAATACTTCATGCATCTGCATGCTAACCTTTTGAGATTCATGTACAAGGACTCCCAGACCCCTCTGTTCCCCACATCATGGGAGTCCGCAGGCTGACTGGAAAATTCCGGTTGTCCTCGGCTCTTTACTATTGTCCTAACTTTCATGTGAACTGACAAAAATATTGCCCTAAAAGCTGAAGTATGTTGAGCAGACATCGAAATATTCAGAATATTATGGCCAAGCAGAAAGACAGCTCCGAGAAAAATTCAAATAAGGATATTTAATGTAAAGCATCATAAACCACATTAAAAATGTATTAATCTAGAAAAGAATATGTCTCAGGCCAGTTCTTTGTGCCCACCTGTGTATCTGTACCTCTATGTGAAAATTGGGTTGCTAACCAAATTATCAAATTCATCAAATAGTCCGACAGCATAGCAGATAGTTTTTGGTACAGATAATTAATATAGTAGCATGCACTGCAATAATATCCCAAACACTATTTTATTAATGAAGCTTAAGTCCATCCTGAGCAGTGGGAGCAGGGTGGAGGAGACTTTAAAATGGAGACTTCAGCCTTACCACTCTGTTCCCACTGGCCACCATTATAACTGCTCACTACATTTAGGTCGTTGAGGCCCCTGTCGGAAGCAGACAGGAGCCTCATAAATTTATGCAAATAAATTGTGGGTTATTGTCTTCCATCCCTGCCACAAACTCCATTCCCTCGCCACTGATTCCATCCCTCTCCCTAGCAACAGAGGTTGAACCAGACAGTTTACAACCTCAGTGTCATATTTCACCCCGAGATGAGTTTTCAACCATATATCTATGCCATCACTAAGACCACCTATTTCCACCTTTATAATATCACCATTTCCACTCCTGCCTCAGCTCTCCTGCTGCTAAAACCCTCATCCATGCCTTTGTTACCTCCAGACTTGACTATTCTAATGTCCTCCTGGCTGGCTTCCTATGTTCTACCCTCTGTACACTTGAAATGATCCAAGCCTTGCACCAAATCCCATTAAACCATCACCTCTGTACTCGCTGACCTACACTGGCTCCTGGTTAAACAATGCCTCGATTTTAAAATTCTCATTCTTGTTTTCAAATCACTCCATGGCCTCGCTCCTCCCTATCTCTGTAATTTCCTGCAGCCCCACAACCCTCCGAGATATCTGTGGTCCTCTAATTCCGGCGACTTGAGCATCTCCAATTTTAATCGCTCCACCATTGGCCCTAAGCTCTGGAATTCCCTTCCAACCTCTCTACTTCACTTTCCGTCTTTAAGACACTCTTTAAAGCCTACATCTTTGACCAAGCTTTTGGTCATCTGACCTTATATCTCCTTATGTGGCTCGGTGTCAAATTTAGTTTTATAATGCCTCCGTGAAGCACCTTGGGATATTTTATTACATTAAAAGTATTTATTTTTATTTATTTAGAGATACAGCACTGAAACAGGCCCTTCGGCCGACCAACAACCACCCATTTATACTAACCCTACAGTAATCCCATATTCCCTACCACCTACCTACTCTAGGGGCAATTTACAATGGCCAATTTACCTATCAACCTGTAAGTCTTTGGCTGTGGGAGGAAACCGGAGCACCCGGCGGAAACCCACACGGTCACAGGGTGAACTTGCAAACTCCGCACAGGCAGTACCCAGAATCGAACCTCGGTCCCTGGAGCTGTGAGGCTGCGGTGCTAACCACTGCGCCGCCCTATTATATAAATACAAGTTGTTGTTTTTAAAATTACTACATTTTAACCTATGCCTGAGTGTGGAAGATGCCACACAGGAGTTGGGTTAACACTAATAAAACTCATTGGGTACCAAAGTGGGCTTAGTAGTGCCCATTGTTTGGTGCTGTTTGGGGAACAAAGTGGCATCTGATGCATGTGCACATATTTCTGGCATGAATCATGCCAGATGCTGTATTGGTGAAGGTGTTAACATGTGTGCAGCTAACATCTGCTGGAAGTACACAGATTCAGCAGATCATGACATCAAACAGCATATAGAGTCATCGAGAGATGCAGCACTGAAACAGGCCCTTCGGCCCATCGAGTCTGTGCCGACCAACAACCACCCTTTTATACTAATCCTACATTAATCCCATATTCCCTACCACATCCCCCCATTCTCCTACCTACCTACACTAGGGGCAAATTACCTAGCAACCTGCAAGTCTTTGACTGTGGGAGAAAACCAGAGCACCCAGCAGAAACCCACGTGGTCACAGGAAGAACTTGCAAACTCTGCATAGGCAGTACCCAGAACTGAACCCGGGTCGCTGGAGCTGTGAGGCTGCGGTGCTAGCCACTGCGCCGCCCTTAATATTATGCTGGTTGGATGCTAGTGCTGACATTTTGGAGCTCAATACTCCAGCTGATGCTCTCTCTTAACCTCGCTCGGCTGAACACGCATTAAGCAACAGGAAATACCAGCGCTATTTAAAGGAATCACCAGCTACTTATGAGTCAGTTGCTGATAGAGTTCTTCTGACTGTTGCTTTGGGTATACTTGTGTTTGGCGCTTTCCATAGTTGTTTCAAGTTGTAAAGGTCTGCAGGGAGTGGTGTGGCAAGTGCTGAAAGACTTTTTCCAGACTTCAAACCAATTGCTCCCAGACATGGATGTATTAGTAGCCTTTCCCTTGGAATAGGGCATAACTGGGAGAATGAGCAGAGGCCACACAGTGCAAGACAAGCTGCGAGAATAGGTAGGAGGAGGAGCAAGAGAAAAAAAAGGAGGAAGTTGAGGAACAGGAAGGGAGGCAGCAACCTAGACAGCCCCTTTCTGCCCAGACTGCATGTGAAGAACTACTCCGAGTGACATACAAGTAACCACAACCTGCAATTTCCAGATTACCAACAGTACCACATTCCTTACCTTCCCTGTCACTGAACAGCATATCATTGTCTTGGCATAAAAATAAAACCCACCACAAATAAACATTCCAAACCAAATTTATAAAAGAAATCATGCCATTTTGGATACAAGCATGTATGTCCTCACCTGTCCTGGTGCTCCTATGCATACTATCCTAGTGTCTTGAGTATGGATGGTAGGAGATTACGGAAATTCAAGGGGGAAGGCTCCAGATTGCCTTGGAAAACAACCTCAGGCAGTCCTGGGCCTAGAAGGCCCAGCTTCTAACTGCACCTTCTCAAAATGGGTGGCAGCAGTCTGGACTGACTGGCTGGCAGGCAACAGCAGGGTCACTGGCAGACTGGCAGTCATGGGAGGACAAATGCTATCATCCTGAGAGAGCACAGCAGGTTCGTGGTCCATGGAGCCATGGCCATTCCCCTGAGGCAGGGCCTCAGTAATCCTAGCAAGAGGGCAGATGTTGGACTGCTGTGACACCCTGCAAGCCTTGATGCACTGCGATCTGCAACCATGATAGCAGCAGTCAGAGGTTGCACAATGACAAGCTGACTCTGCATGATGTCAGTCTCAGCTTCCACTGCAGAATTCAGACTTCTGGTTGAAGCTGCTTGTGTTGCACTAGAAGTTGAGACATTGGCCATCAAATGCTCCATCATAGTTGTTTCTCATGGAGTTGGCGCCACTTCCATGCTGGAAAGGATGGACTCCAAGCGCAAAGCCATGTGACAAGTTGGTTCCAGGCTCCTCCATGCCCCTTGACAGTGACCATAGGCTTTCTGGAAGGCCTGCCAATGCACCAAGCATTTCATTGCGCGTAATGCTCAGACATCTTCTGTAGCCTGCCCCATCGAAGTCCTCATCTGAGTCCTCCGCAGCAGAACTCATGTGCAATCCAGCCCTCTGGCAAGCTGGCACCTGCTTTATCTTTGCTTCCCTGGCCTAGCTGCAGGCCATGTCTCCCCATGTGCACATCCCACCTCTATGCTATCCTCTAAATTAAGTACTGTGACAGTATCTGAGCTGGTGGTTGCAAATGTGAAATCGAGTCAGGGTGTGCCTTCATCATTTGCTCCACTGCCTTTTCAGCATCTGTCTGGAGTGCATCCTGCGAATACAGGACATCTTTCCGCTTTTCCACCAAGACCTCAAGTGCAGCATTCACAAACCTTAGAACCCATTCTCTCTCATGTGTCATTCTATACTATTTCCCAGATCAGATTCACTTCTTGCACGGCTGCCAGCCCCTGCTCGAGCCACAATGCACCTATCTTTAAGAGGTCCAGGCCAGCTTTAAAAAGTGCTGGGAATTCATGATTTTGGGTCCCCTGTTGATGTGTCTAACCACAAAGCAATGCAGTTAGTGCTGGATACACGCAACAATCATTCTAATGAGCCGGTCGTGTGAAGTTGGTATGCTGCCTGCATTTCAGTCAATGGGCACGGGTTAATCACGCATTGTGATCTCTGTGGCCATTTTCGGCGGCTATTGAATTTAGTCCCCATTCACTGAGCAGTGAGTGCATTCTGTCATGTTATCTGTCAGGGCTCAATTTGAACCAAGGTTCCTGAAGTAAAAGCTCAGCATACTAAACCAACTGCATTAACCAGTCCTCAATAGTTAAGGGATGAAATCTATCTTTAGCGGTAATGCAAATCAGGTGGTTGTGAATTTGCAGACCATTTACATCCCATATAATTTCCTCTTCCATTGAAGTCGTGTGAGAAAATAAATCAAGCAGTGTGTGAAACAGGCTGCCAATTCGTCATCGCCCATTTGACAGGACTGTCAAAGTTGCGTTTCAGCCCTTTAGATTGTTAATAAATTTAAATGAATCCACACATCTTCTCTACTCCCATTTGAACAAGAATTGTGATATGAATGTGTGTGTATATGAGCATGAATTACTCTGTGGTATTGGTAGAATCTGATGGAAGAACCAGTTGAATTATTATTTCTTTCTGCGGTTAGGTACAGAATGCAAAACAAAACTCAGTGTTTTATTGAAAATCAGAGTGACCTCAGGTGCATAACTCACAAGGCCAACTCACTTCATGGTTTCTTTTCCTGTAAATCACCAAGTCTATTGTGTATCTTATAGCCCACAGTGACTGGTTTTACTTGTGCATTCTTTAAAGATTGGAACAAATGTGGGGATTCATCATTAGGGTAGGCTATTGAATACGAGAGGCTGGGAAGTTGGTAAGGAGATTGGCAGGCCAGTCTGCACAACATGCAACAGCAAAACTGAAAATGCCAGAAAACTTTTCATGTTTTATTACAAAAAGCTTAAATAATGGTAAATGCTGAAATAAGGAAGGGCTATTTAAAAAGTTGTCATTATTGGGTATCTTCATCCAAATATAATGCATGACGTTGCCCAATTTCAGGCCGAAAATCCTTCTGGGCTAAAAATTCAATATGGCCGAATTTCGGGAACAGGGATCATGATGCGTGCATGCCCAAAGCCCATCAAGGTGATGCAGGAAGCGTGCAAATGTAAACAGGCTCTCACAGCAGTCCAGCAATCTGTGCTCCAGCAGATTGCTAGGATTTCTGAGGTGCCATCCCAGGGCAGGGGCAGTGGCACTGGCTCCATGGTGCATGAACCTGCTGTCCTCTCTCAGGTTGACAGCATTCATGCTCCTACCTGCAAGGTGTTATGACTAGGTGAGAAATGTGTCTAGGGGTCTTTTGCTGCATTCACTTGGTCTTATTGTAACAGGGTTTTATGTTGAACACAATGTGTTTTGAACTCCCCATTTGTGAATCCTTGTTCACAACTTTCCAATTATAAGGCAAAGAAATGAGCACAAACAGGCTTTCTTTGATTTAAAGAAGAAAGATGAACTTTATTAAACCTTAAACTTAAACTCTAATATGGTTAACACCTATGGATGTATGGCGCGCCCACGCTAGCATGCACACGCGATACTTACATGCAAATAGGGACAGAAAAGAGCAGAAGAAAAGATAAGTAGAACAGTTTGAGGCAATATCTTGTAACTGTTTTTCGAGCTCCCTGTTGTCCTTGATTGAAGATATGGTCGTGCTTTTCGTTGGGGCCCAGTATTCTGCTTAAACCTTGTTCACGTAGGAGATTTTTCTCTCTTTGAGTTTACATGTCTTCAATGGTTTCCGAAGCTGGTGAAAGCGAGATGAGGGCGGACAGGAGAGGAGATGTTCTCAGTCCATGAGCACACAGCTTTTCTGAGTTCAAGATCCTTTAAATGCCCTGCCTTATTACAATGGAAGCACACAGGGCTCCAGGTCTCACTGTTGCTCACAGCGCATTCCTTTTTGGCTGAAGGAGGGTCCCCTGTGTCTCCTGCTTTCCATTCTCTTCTAGGACTGCCTGGGCGGATATCACCTTCCCACCCTTTGATCTTTTCAGATTAGTGGGGGTGATCAGGAAAGGTTCTCCCCTTGGAAACCGACTTAAAAATTAAAGCAAACTCATCAGCCAGAACGGCCGCTTTCCAGGCTCCCTGAATCTGCTGCTCCTCTACATGGGTTTTTATTGAGAATGGGAGAGAGTTTTTAAATTCCTCTAACAGAATTACTTCTCTGAGAGTCTCATAGCTGAGCTATATTTTTAAAGCCCTCAGCCACTGGTCAAAAGCCAGCTGCTTACTTCTTTCAAACTCCAGATAAGTTTTATTGGCTTGTTTTTTGAGGGTTCTAAACTTTTGGTGATAGGCTTCGGGTACGAATTCATATGCCCTGAGGCGAGCATTTTCATCAGTTCATAATTGAATGAACTCTCATCTGGCAACAAGGAATAAACCGCATGGGCTTTTCTGGTTAGTTTGCTTTGCAGTAAAAGAGACCAGGTCTCAGCTGGCCATTTTAGCTGCCTTGCCAGTTTCTCAAAAGACACGAAAAAAATCTTCCACATCTTCCTCATTGAATTTTGGAATTAATTGAACGAGTTTTAGCAATCTTGTACCCAGCCCTGAATTTGCTCCTCCATATTGGCCATGCTTTCACTAGGGTTACTCTGTCGCCCCCTAGTTAACTCAAGGCACTTCAGCTCTCTCTCTTCGGATTCTTTCTGGAATATTCTATCTCTCTCTCTCTCCTCTCTCTTTCCTACTCCAGTCTTTCTTTTGCTTCACATTCCTTTTGGAAGGTTCTCTCTTTCTCCCTCTCCTGCCTCTGTCTCTCTTTTACTTGTCTCTCTCTTTTTTCCTTTCCTCAAATTCAAGTTTCCTTTGTTCCAATTGTATCGTTGCTAACAATACCCTGTCAAATTCTGTTTCTAACACTGCTTCTGCTTCTTCTGAATCAAGGGAAAAATGGTTGGCCACTAGCCTTAGGAGTTCAGACTTCCTAACCTTGTCACGTACAGTGATCCCACACTGCTCAGACATTTTTCTCAACTCCACCATAGACAGTGCATTTAACTTATCCCAAGTTACTTCACCCTGGCTTGGAGAACTACGCACTTCAGTTGCAGACATGTCCGTATTCAATCACACACAGCCACAAGAAAACCTGTATTGATTTGCTCTTTTTGATTGGGAACAATTTGGCTCCCACTTCCAATTTCACTTGTTCGTCTGTGGGTAACAATCTGGACATTAGCACCAAATTTTTGTAATGACCAGGTGAGAAATGTGTCCAGGGGTAGTTCGCTGTCTTCATCTAGTCTTATTATAACAGGGTTTAATTTTAAACACATTGTGTTTTGAACTCCCCATTTGTGAAGACTTGGTGGCAGGGGCTGCAGCCTCATAATGGCCAGTTGTGTAGAATGGAGCAGACCACCACGAATTTGGAAGCATGCTCATATGAGTATTAGAGGGCTTCCCCTGAGCAGTCAGTAGAACCATTGTTTCAGAACACTGCTTGTTTTCTCATGATGTTACCGGTCGCAGCCTGGCTTTCATTAGACAAACACTGTCCGTGTATGGCTGACGGAGAGGAGCTGTGTGCCAGATGTACAGCAGGTAGCCCTTGTCACCAAACAGCCACCTTCTGGCACACCATGGTGGCTTGAAGATGGCGGGAATGGCTGACTGGTGCAGGATAAAAGCAATGTGGCCAGGATAGCAGGCATTCACCAACATGTTGCTCTGTGCATGCTCGCACACCAACTTGCACATTAAGGGAGTGGAACCCCTTGTGGTTCGTGTAGCTCTCCCCGTTGAGATGTGGCACTCGCAGAACCATGTGGGTGCAGTCAGTGCTTCTCCGCACCATTGGGAATCCCACTACCCTGGCAAAGCCACATACCCTCTCCTGCTGCTTCCCTCTGCTTAGAGAGAGGTCTATGTAGTCCCCTCCCCTTGTGTACAGGGCCTCGGTAGCCTCCCTGTTACAATGATGCATTGATGAACTGTGAAATGTTTAAATTGGTGCCTGCTCCTGCTGAAAGGATTCACTGGTGTAGAAATTGAAGGCCACTGTGACCTTGACGGCCCCTGGCAGTGCCTCCTGTGAGGTTGCAGGTCGGGTTGGAGGGGGTGCACAGTTCAGCGACCACCTTCATGGTGAAGCATAGCTGCTGCAGATACTGCTGCTGGCTGAAGTACAGGTAGGAGAAGTGTTGCCTTCAGGGCTATCCACCATCTCTCTCTGTGCATAGCTTCTCCTTTCTGCTGCCTGTGCCCCATCTTCATGCCATGCTGCAGTCCAAGAGAGACTGTGGCCCCCATGATTAAGAACATGTTTTCTTTCCAGGACCTTCAGACTCCACTCAACTCCTTGCAGAAGTCCAACACCACTTCTTGACTCCAACAATTTGCGTGAGCTCCTCCAAAAACATTGTACTCATTACCTCCACTAACTCTGCAGCAACAAAAGAAAGTCAAAACACCTCACCTGAAAATCCTCTGCTGATGCCTTTAAATAGCACTAGTGGCAGGTGGACCCTTTGTGCAGCTGAATACATGTTCAGATGGGTGAGTTTAAGAAAGGCTGGGTGCCAAGTCAGTGCCAGAAGTGGCCGAAAGCAAATCTGCTGCTAATTTTAGCCTCTCCAAGCTCACTGAGCCCAATTTTATGGCCTTTGTTTCTAAATAAACATTTGATACAATTTACAATTGTTTGGTTGCATTGATGTTGGCATAGAAAATGGTGTCACTTGTGAAGTTTCTGTAAAAGCTCATTAATTATTTTTTTAGTTCATTAAGCTGTCAAGTAGCCATTCACAAGTGATGATAAAAGAGTATGCGTGGTTGGTAGTGTTGGCCCCATGGGGGAGTATGTGTGTGGTGGGGGGGGGATAAAAGTTACTATTAAAAGTGAGTACAGTTTAGCCTAAAATATATCAAAGTCAAACGTTTTTCTTCTGAGGTGATGTCACCTCAGTCAAGTAAAGGTAGGGTGGAAAATGAAAGGACTTTCAGAAGAATCTGATGCGGTAATTTAAACTTTCAGTGATGGTGAAAATGTGCAATATCAGATCAGCCACCCATTGGAAAGGAAAATGTGACTGGCTGCTTAATGGACAACCACCCATTTTACACTATAAGCAGAAATTACAATTACCGCACAGATCCACGGAATGGAATGTAGATGACATTTTGAAATAAGTCAGAGGTTTAATAATATCAGCAAGTCATTTATTCCAGAGGAAGAATTTTTGTAATTTTTTTTTTGAGAATGGAGAAGCAACAGTGAAGAGTCAAGGTCCAGAGCAGGACAACACCAAGAGTGGAACAAAGGTTAAAGATAAAGCAGGAGGTAGGGACCATGTAAAGCCAAGCTTGTGTTTTAAAATCTAATGCCCAAGGGAGGAATGGAAGACTGATGTCATGGAAAAGATGACTTAACGTCAGAAATTGTGCACCGTGTTTTAATTTTGACGGAATGAGGAGGAAAAATATGATTCATGGTACACTGGCTACAGTAACACTGATAAAATAGACAGAGATAGGAAAGGCTGCAGTAGAGAGAAAGAGAGACCTCACCTACCACACAGCAAACTTTTACTTGAACTTTGCCTAGGAGTGTGTGAGAAGTGTTAGAACAGTATCCCCAGATATTGGAACAGCATACAGAAGTATTAACAGACTGTGGGTGGAATTGTCCCAGTCCTGCAGGGCAGTCCTCCAAGCAGGACCGGGAAGAATTTCTGAGATGGAAGCATCATGCCAGTAACCTGATTCCTTCCCATCTCAGAGCGATCTTCCTGGAGGTGGGTCAGCACCTGCAGAGGCTATCTGGCCGGCAGTGGCAGGTAGCCAAACTGCATAATTAAATGCCCATTTGTGGGCCAATTGGGCCAAGCCCAGAGGGTGCCTGGCAGCAGCTTTCCAGCAGCTGATCTGTTTGCGGGGCCCATGAGGCCTCATGTTCTAACCCTACCTGAGCCTCAGCCTTCAGTGAGCCTCAGCCATCAGCCATCAGCTGTCAGCTGCTGCTGCTGGCCAACCTGTGGAGGGGTTTCCCTCAAGATGGAGCCGCCCTTGCATTCTCCCTCCAACAATGACAGAGCCCATCCTTCCAAGGCTGCAGGCCCTCTGATTGGGCCTGCAGCCTCAGGGACCCAACTGCCATCCTTAATTGGCTGTCTCCAGGAAGATCTCACAGGTGGGCGCCCTAACAGGCGGAGTGGGGTCAGGGCCCAGAAATGGTCCCAATTCATGATCATAGCCTAAGGGCAGATGATTCCGCCCTATGAGTGCTAAAATTGTTGAGGGAAAAAATGCTTTGAACTCACACATTTAAATAAAATTCTTATTTTTCCACCTCTTTATTACTTACAGTGATAACTTCTAACCGATTAATCATTGACTGTAGACAGGGCTGGTATCTACACATTCTCTGTTCCTCCCTGTTGCAGCCATGCCATGTATAAAGCATGTGCAGGTCACTTCCAATACTCTGAATTATGTTTCTTTATATAAGAAAGAATAGGTAACACCTGAATGTGGGCTGTCCTGTGCTGTTCTGTTAGTATCACAGCCAAGACAGACTGTAGACTGGGGACATCTGAAATAGATACATTCAGATGTAATTAGTGATTAAATGTTGTAGCTGCTGAATGTTTAGAAAAGTAAACAAGAGACCGCAAGGTCATGAATTCCCTTGTTATTCCTTTTAGTTGGCTGAGTCAGAAATTGTAGAATTCTCTAGCTAAAAGTGATTATATACAGGCTATTGGCCTGTAACCAGTAGTCTGTAGCCGGAGATAGTTAAAGTCTCCCCATTAGAGAAGGCAATGGTGCAGGCAACACTCAAAATGTTCAAGATATGATTAATTCAGTCAGATTTTGAATCAGCTTTATGACTATGGGAAAAGAAAAGAAGCTGTTGGAATGCAACTTTTAAAATTAAATAGTGCCTTTTAATTGGGTTATATAGTTGGTATTAAAATTTAAAATTAGAGTGGCAGTCGACAAAATAAAATAAATAATTATGATCAGAAAAAAGATTAATTTTACTAAAAGATGAATCCTGGGTCTTGTTACTAATGTTACATGTGACTTTCTACAATATCATATGATTTTACTTTTGCTAGTTTTTATATTTACCATTGTTAAAGTGTAGAAGACATGCCAAACTGTGGAGGTTTTTAACAGATATAAGTGAAGGAGCCTGGGTTTGGAGTCTCAGTTCAGTTTGGCTTGACCCAAATTGCCCTTAACTCACTGAGCCTGAGCTCAGATCCAAATGACTAAAATTGCTGTCAGAGTCAATCATACAAGTAAATAGTGGCTGAATTCCAAGTTTTTTTGTCATTTCAGATCTTGTTGAACTGGGAAATCTGGTATTTTACGTTAAATCCAAATCCAAGCATGACCTAACGGAACCAACCATGTTAAGATGGTTTTTTCACCCTGGCTCAGCATTGTGATCAGTTTAAGATCATAATAACATCAGAAATAGAAACAGGAGTAGGCCATTCAGCCCCAGGAGCCTGCCCCGCCATTCAATAAGAACATGGCTGATCTGATTGTGACCTTAACTTCACTTTCCACCTTGACTCTCTTATAGATCAAAAATCTGTCTAACTCAGCCTTGAATATATTCAATGACCCAGCCCCCACTGCTCTCTGGGGAAAAGAATTCAAAAGATTAACAACCTTTTGAGAGAAGAAATTCCTCCTCACTTCCATCTTAAATGGGAGACCCCCTTATACTGAAACTGTGCCCCCTGGTTCTCGATTCCCCCATGAGGGGAAATATCCTCTCAGCATCTACCCTGTCAAACCCCCTTAGAATCTTTTGCGTTTCAATAAGATTACCTCACTATCTTCTAAATTCCAATGAGTATAGGCCCAGCCTACTCAACCTTTCCTCATAAGACAACCCCTTCAGCCCAGGAATCAACCTAGTGAACTTTCTCTGAATTGCTTCCAATACAGTATGTCCCTCATTAAATAATGTTACGACCCAGGTGAGAAAGGTGTCTAGGGGTCTTTTACTGTCTTCACCTGGTCTTATTGTAACAGGGTTAGATTTTTAAACACACTGTTTTGAGCTCCCCCTTGGTGAATCCTTGTTCACCACTTTCCAATTATAAGGCAAAGAAATGAGCATAAACAGGCTTTATTAAGTTTAAAGAAGTAAAGTGAAATTTATTATACCTTAAACTTAAACTATAATACAGTTAACACCTACGGATATATGATGTGCCCATGCTAGCATGCACACATGATATACACATGCAAATAGGGACAGAAAAGAACAGAAGGAAAATAAAATGCAGAGGTTTGAGGCAATATCAGAAGAGTTTCTTGTTTACTGTGCTTCGAGCTTGCTGTAGTCCTTTTGTAAGTAGTCTTGCTTTTCATTGGGGCCCAGTATTCTTCTTAAACCTTGTTCACTGTAGGAGACTTTTCTCTCTTGGGGTTCATATGTCTTCAATGGTTCCTGAAGCTGGTGAGAGCGAGATGAGAGTAGACAGGAGAGAGGTGTTCTCAGTCCAGGAGAAAACCGTCTTCTGATTTCAAATTCCTTGTTGGGAGTTCAAATTCAAAAAACTCCAACAGTCAGCTAGCCATGTGGCCAAACTGATCCAACCACGTCTGTTTATGTATTTGGCCATCTTAGCAGTTAACCTTTCCACCTTCAACGCCTGGTAATCAAAAGTCCATTGTGGATTAAATTGGAGCAAGGAATAGCCGCTTTGTTCTTTGACGTACTGTCTGTTGATATGCTAATGTCTCTCTCCAGCCAAAGTCTCCAATTGTTTTTTTAAAGCTAGTTCTTTCTTCACCAACAACTGTTTAAAATCAATGTTCATGTGGCGAAATTAATTTTCCTCATTCTTGGCAGGTGGGGGGCTTGCCTGACAATAAGGCAAGCAAAACTGTGTGTCGTACACTAGATGCGGTCTCACCAATGCCCTGTACAGTTGTAGCAAGACCTTTATACTCCATCCCCCTTGCAATGGAGGCCAACATTCCATTTGTTTTCCTGATTACTAGCTGTGCCTGCATACTAATTTATTGTGAGTCATGTACAAGGATACCCAGATCCCTCTGTATCGCAGCATTCTGCAGTCTCTCACCAGGTAAATAATATTCTCCTATTCTATTCTTCCTGCCAAAGTGGACAACCTCACATTTTCCCACATTATACGCCATCTGCCAAATTTTTGCCCACTCACTTAACCTATCTATATCTCTTTCCAGCTCTTTGTGTCCTCCTCACAACTTACTTTCCTTCCTATCTTTGTATCGTCCACAAAATTTGGCTGCAGTACATTTGGTCCCTTCATCCAAGTCATTAATATAGATCGTAAATAGCTGAGGCCCCAGCACTGATCCCTGTGGCACTCCACTAGTTACAGTCTGCCAATCTGAAAATGCCCCATTTGTCCCAATTTTCTGTTTCCTGTTAGCTAGCCAATCCTCTATCCATGCCAATATATTACCCCCAACACCATGAGCTCTTATCTTGTGTATTAACCTTTTATGTGTCACCGTATGAAATGCCTTTTGGAAATCTAAATACACTACATCTACTAGTTCCCCTTTATCCATTCTGCTTGTTACATCCACAAAGAGCTCTAATAAACTTGCCAAACACAGTTTCCCTTTCGTAAACCATGTTGACTCTGCCTGATTACATTATGATTTTCTAAATGTCCTGTGACTCCTTCCTTAATAATGGATTGTAGCATTTTTCCAATGATAGAAATTCGGCCAACTGGCCTATAGTTTCCTGCTTTCTGTCTTCCCCACCCCCCCTACCCCCGCAACCCCCCCGCACCCCCCCCCCCCCCACCCCCCACTGTTCTTGAATAGAGGTGTTCCATTTATGGTTTTCCAGTCCCCTGGGCTCTTTCCAGAATCTAAGGAATTTTGGAAAATTGCAATCAATGCATCCACTATCTCTATAGCCATTTCTTTTAAGACCCTAGGATGCAGGCCACCAGGTGATAGTGATTATTTTAAGTTCCTCCATCCCTTTTGCTTATTGATTTTCTACTATTCTTGGGATGCTTTTTGTGTCTTCTACTGTGAAGACAAATACAAAATACTTGTTCAAAGTCTCTGCCATTTCCTTGTTTCCCATTATTAATTCCCCAATTTCATCCTCTAAGGGATACTTACTTTAGCTACTGTCTTCCTTTTTATATATTTGTATAAATATTTACTGTCTGTTTTTATATTTCTTGCTAGTTTACTCTCATACTCTAATTTCTCCTTTTTTTTTAGTCATCCCACTAATCTTTGTAGAATTGTACATCTTTTCTTTCAATTTGATACCATCCTTAACTTCCTTAGTTCGCCACAGATGGTGCATCCATCTCATAGAATCTTTCTTTCTTAATGGAATATATCTTTGTTGAGGGTTATGAAATATCTCCTTAAATGTCTGCCACTGTTTCTGTGCTGCCTTACCTGTTAACTTATTTTCACATCCCACTTTCGCCAACTCAGTCTTCATACCCTTAATTGCCTTTACTTAAGTTTAAGACACTAGTTTCAGAGCCAAACTTCTCACCCTCAAACTGAATATGTAATTCTATCATGTTATTGATTACTCTTGTCTTGAGGATCCTTTACTAAGAGATAATTTATTAATCCTGTCTCATTATTCATTACCAGGTCTAAACTAGCCTGCTTCTGGGTTGGTTCCAGAACATATTTTTCTAAGAAACTGCCCCAATACACTCTATGAACTCATCCTCCAGGCTACCTTTGCTAATTTGATGAGTTCAATCGATATGAAGATTAAAATCGCCCACGAGTATTGTTGCACGTTTCCTACAAGCCCCCATTATTTCTTGATTTATACTCTGTCCTACACTGTAGCTACTGTTTGGGGGTCTATAAACTACCCCCACCAGTGACTTCTTTCCTTTGCTATTTCTTATCTCCACCTAAACTGATTCTACATCTTTATCTTCCGAGCCAAGATTATTTCTCACTACTGTACTGATCTCATCTTTTATTAACAGAGCTACCCCAGCTCTTTTTCCTTTATTCCTATCCTTCCAAAATGACAAATACCCTTGAATATTTAGGGCTGGATTTTGTACCCAGCCCAACGTCTGGTGCTGTGGCAGTGGTGGGGGGGACTAGAAAATCGGAATGGCAGTGACAGCCACGGAACCTGATGCTGGGATGGCCCGGCCCGATCTTCCTGGAGGCGGGGAAGCTCCAGCGTAGCCTCTCCACCACTCTGCAACAGGACCCAAGTTAGCATATATAAATTACATATTTGCATGAATTAAAATTAGGGCGGCACAGTGGCGCAGTGGTTAGCACCGCAGCCTCACAGCTCCAGCGACCCGGGTTCAAATCTGGGTACTGCCTGTGTGGAGTTTGCAAGTTCTCCCTGTGTCTGCGTGGGTTTTCTCCGGGTGCTCCGGTTTCCTCCCACAGCCAAAAGACTTGCAGGTTGATAGGTGAATTGGCCATTATAAATTGCCACTAGTATAGGTAGGTGGTAGGGGAATATAGGGACAGGTGAGGATGTGGTAGGAATATGGGATTAGTGCAGGATTAGTATAAATGGGTGGTTAATGGTCGGCACAGACTCGGTGGGCCGAAGGGCCTGTTTCATTGCTGTATCTCTAAATCTAAATCTAAATCTAAAATGCAAACCACAGTGATCTTACCTTCCGTTCCCAATCTTCGGCGCGACATGCGGAACTCAGATATCTTCACTTTCCTGTCCAGGGAAATCTGGCACTACCGAGGTGGGGAAGGAAGGAACTCTGCACTCTGATGGCTGGGGGGAGGAAAGGGGTGAACCCTGCACTCTGATTGAGGGGGGGGAGCGGTGGGGTGGGGGAAGGGGTGAACTCTGCGTTATGGTGTACTGTTTACATAGCTGGCAGCCTTTTAAAAATGGCACCAGCACCTGCTCCTTCAACAGGTAATGCCATGAACGACGATGCCGAGGCCACCCTTGCCATGTGATTGGGATGGGTGCCTGCCATCAATATGCAAAGTGGCCATCTGCTACGTAATCGCAGTGGCGTGGTGGCGCAGCGGTGCGGGTCCCATGAGGGACGACCACCATGTTCTGCGTCCGCCACTGCTCCCAGCAGCAGGACTATAAAATCCAGCCCTTAGTCGCCAGCGTTGGTAACCTTGCAACCATGTCTTTGTAATAGACATCTATCATACCCATTTATTTCTATTTGTGCAATCAATTCATCCATCTTGTTACAAATGTTGCATGCATTCAGATAAAGAGCCTTTAATTCTGTCTTTTTACTATTTTTCCCTACTCTGACCTTATTTGCTGGTGCACTCTAATGTTTGTACGATCTGTCCCTTTCTGCCACACTCTGGTTATCATTAACTGTATCGTTACCCTGCACTATTGCCATACCCTTTCTTGTTAACTTTCTAAATTTCCAGTCATCTGAACCCTCCCCCCCTCACTATTTAGTTTAAAGCACTCTCTACAACCCTAGTTATATGATCTGCCAGGACACTGGTCCCAGCGTGGTTCAGGTGAAGGCTATCCCAATGATACAGCTCCCTCTTTCCCCAGAACAGGTGTCAGTGTCCCATGAACCAAAACCCATTTCTCCCACACCAATCTTTCAGTCACACATTCAACTCTCTGATCTTATTTACTCTATGCCAATTTGATCATGGCTCAGGTAGTAATCCAGAGATTAGTACCTTTGTGGTTCCGCTTTTTAATTTAGCCCCTAGCTGCTCATACTGCCTCAGCAAAACTGCTTTCTTAGTCCTACCTATGTTGTTGGTATCCACATGAACCACAACAACTGGATCCTCCCACTCCAAGTTCTTCTCCAGCCCTGAGGTGATGTCCTTTACCCTGGCACCAGACAGACAACACAGCCTTTGGAACTCATGCTTTCGGCCGCAGAAAACAGTATCTATTCCCCTAACTATACTGTCCCATACTACTACTATTTTTTTTACTTCCTCCACTTGAATGGTCCCCTGCACCATGGTGCTGTGGTCAGTTTGCTCATCCTCCCTGCAGTCTCTGCTCTTGTCCACACAAGCTGCAAGAACCTCAAACCTGTTGGACAAGTGTAAGGGCTGAGGCTCCTCCATTGCTACCTTCTGGATCTCCATACCTGCCTCACTCGTAGTCATGCCCTCCACCCCGAGAATGGACCTAAGGAATGTGACTGCCTCCTGGAACAAAGTGTCCAGGTAACTTTCCCACTCTCTAATGCATTGTAGTTCCACCTTTATTATCTTGAGTTTGACTGTTTCATAGGTGACGCTTAGCATGCGCCAGTTTGGGTAAATGTAAAATGAACTAGAATAGCTATTTATTGAGCTTCAATAAAAAAGACTAGGAGTAAATCCTAGCCAATATAGCTTATTTAGACCTCTAATCAGAAAGTACACATGGAACCATTAAAGTGTTGTTATGTGGAACCATTTGGTTTGGCTTTATGTAAACTTTAACAATTGCCATTAAAGATATGCTTGCAGACATTGGATATTGACAATTGTGGAAACATTGGGCTGGTATTTGCTGAAAAGAAATGTGGTGTGTAAATGATGCACGCTGTTATTAATGTGCTAATCGGCCAGCAAACTGTGGTGCAGAAGAGATACTCCATGAATCGCAAATTGCCAAAAGTTGCTGTCTAATTTGCCCAGTTCCACTGTCAGCTTCATAAAAATGGTATCTCATGCTTAATCTCCCCATGAGTTTCAAGACATTGCTGCACTTGCACATTAATTGTCTGTTAAATTCACCACAAAAGTACTCTTTTATCAATGTGATAATTATTAATGACTGCCAATTAACCTTTCTCTAGAGTTTCATTCCTTCAGGTAGTGAATAGTTATTGGAGATTTTTAAAATATCAAATTTTATTTATTTTTTGTCTACTTACATTTCTTCTCTCTCTTTGTTCTCTCTCCTAATCCAATCTTTCTTTTCCTCTATTTCACTTTCTGTACCTGGTCTGACATTGAATTAACCCATTCTAAGTCACCCACCTTCTCAGTCCATCCACTGTTTAATTCTGAATCATTAAATCTCATTGGCTAAGCAGACACCCTATTGCTCTCGTCATTTACCAAGGTCCCAGATGCCCTGTTTCACATGCTAGATTATTATCAGCTCACGCTTCCAGCTACTTAGGCAAAACATTTCTGAGCTTAAGGATGCAGGAAAAGGTATAACTAACTGCTCTGCTCCAACAAATTGCTGCCCATAATCTACAAAGAACAAAGAACAAAGAACAGTACAGCACAGGAACAGGCCATTTGGCCCTCCAAGCCTGCGACGATCTTGATGCCTGCCTAAACTAACACCTTCTGCACTTCCGGGGCCCATATCCCTCTATTCCCTTCCTATTCATATATTTGTCAAGATGTCTCTTAAACGTCGCTATCGTATCTGCTTCCACCACCTTCACCGGCAGCAAGTTCCAGGCACTCACCATCCTCTGTGTAAAGAACTTGCCTTGCACATCCCCTCTAAACTTTGCCCCTCACACCTTAAACCTATGTCCCCTAGTAACTGACTCGTCCACCCTGGGAAAAAGCTTCTGACTATCCACTCTGTCCATGCCGCTCATAACTTTGTAAGCTTCTATCATGTCGCCCCTCCACCTCCGTCGTTCCAGTGAAAACAATCCGAGTTTTTCCAACCTCTCCTCATAGCTAATGCCCTCCAGACCAGGCAACATCCTGGTAAACCTCCTCTGTACCCTCTCCAAAGCCTCCACGTCCTTCTGGTCGTGTGTCGACCAGAATTGCACACAATATTCTAAGTGTGGCCTAACTAAAGTTCTGTACAGCTGCAGCATGACTTGCCAATTTTTATACTTTAAGCCCCAACCGATGAAGGCAAGCATGCCGTATGCCTTCTTGACTACCTTATCCACCTGCGTTGCCACTTTCAGTGACCTGTGGACCTGTACGCCCAGATCTCTCTGCCTGTCAATACTTCTAAGGGTTCTGCCATTTACTGTATACCTCCCACCTGCATTAGACCTTCCAAAATGCATTACCTCACATTTGTCCGGATTAAACTCCATCTGCCATTTCTCCGCCCAAGTCTCCAACCGATCTATATCCTGCTGTATCCTCTGACAATCCTCATCACTATCTGCAACTCCACCAACCTTTGTGTCGTCCGCAAACTTACTAATCAGACCAGCTACATTTTCCTCCAAATCATTTATATATACTACAAACAGCAAAGGTCCCAGCACTGATCCCTGCGGAACACCACTAGTCACAGCTGTAGCTGTGATGAGGGGACTGCTGAAAACCAATATTGGAGGATCACCTTCTTCATGAAAGAGTAATTTGCATTTGAAATTGTGAGCTATGCTATATAAATACAGGTTCTTTAAATTGGGTCATAGAGTCATTTATGGCAGGAAGGAGGTTATTCGGTCCATCGAGTTCATGCTGGCTCTCCGCAGAGCAATCCAGTCAGTTCCACTCCCCTGCTCGATCCCCACAAGTTTATTTCCTTCAAGTGCCATCTAATTTCCCTTTGAAATCATTGATTGTCTTCACTTCCACCACCCTTGGGCAGCAAATGTAATTCATGGCAAAATATGTCTGCATATTACTGAAAATGTAATGTCAGCTTTATGTGGTTGGACACATATCACAAACAAAAATGTTGAAAATATGCTTTCTTTTAAGCATTGAAATAAAGGGATGACCACAGAAACACTCAATACTCAAAATTCACAATAATATTAGGTACTATTTAAAAAAAAAAATACAATTGGAAAATTGCTGCTTTAAAGGGAATTGAATAGCAGAAGCTACAGTCTGGCACTTTTGCATTTAATTTTTACTCTATCAATAAATATTGTACTATTTTTATTCATTTCCTTTGTTATCTGGTGACTATTATTTAATGCTCGTATGACAATAAATGGAACAGACTGACAGCCCCTACTTCTTTCCTTTCCGCTAGGATGTCTTCAGATCGACAATAACTTTCAAGAACAGATGGACGTGAAGAGGTACAGGCTGAATAAAAGCTGGAATGCTAACATGAGCTGAAGGATACGTTAGCCTTGATTTTCTGCTCGGGTGAAATCCTTTGCGGAAATATGGCAGGGTGCAATTCCCTCACTTGACCAGAGACAGGTTAACCCCAACACTGTTGCCAGAGTCAGTCTGATTTAAATAATGATGCCAAGAACCCAAATTTATGAATGCTCGTCATTGGAAGTTTGTCATTTGAGGACAGCTTTGAAGAACGAGCGAATTAGAGGTATTCAAAAGCTTAAAACGTAAAGAGAAGCAAAAATGATTTTGGAGTCAAAAGTGATATTTATTTACCCAATGGCCATTGTGTTCAGTTCTGGGCACCCCACGCTTTAGGAAGGATGTTAAGGCTTTGGAGAGAGTACTGAAAAATTTACTGGAATAGTTCCAGGGATGAGGAATGATAGTTACGTGGATAGACTAGAGAAGCCAGGGTTGTTCTCCTTAGAGCAGAGGAGGCGAAAAGAGGTGTTTAAAATCATAAAGGATTTAGATAGAGTAAATAAAAAGAAACTGTTTCCGATGGCTGCAGGGCCAATAACCAGTGGACACAGATTTAAGGTGACTGGCAAAAGAACCAGAGGTAACATGAGGAAAATTGTTTTTACACAATGAATGGTTAGGATTTGGAATGTGGTGGATAAAGATTCAATGGTAGCCTTCAATTGGGAATTGGATAAATACCTGAAGGAGAAAAAATTGCAGGGATATTGGGAAAAAGCAGGGGAGTGGGACAAACTGGATTGCTCTTCAAAAGAGCTGGCACAGACTAGATGGTCTAAATAGCCTCCTTCTGTGCTGTATTATTCCATGATTCTATGAATGCCAATCTCTGATTCAAGTTCACTGATGAACAACAACAACTTGCATTTATATATTAAAGGTAATGTTGTAATGCATCCCAAGATGCTTCACAAGAACGTTATCAAACAAAATTTGACACCAAGCCACATAAGGTGATATTGAGCAATATTGGGACAGTCAAAGAGGTAGGTTTTTAGGAGTGTCTTAAAGGAGAAAAGAGAAGTAGAGAGGCAGAGAGGTGAGGGAGGGAACTCCAGAGTTTAGGGCCTAGGTAGCTGAAAGCAAGGCTGCCAATGGTGGAGCACTTAAAATAGGGGACGGGCAACAGCCAGAATTGGGGGAGTGGAGAGATCCCAGAGAGTTGTGGACTGGAGGAGGTCGCAGGGATAGGGAGGAATGAGGCCATGGAAGAATTTCAAAACAAGGATCAAAATTTTAAAATTGAAGCATTGCCAAACCGGAAATCAATGTAGGTCAGCGAGCACAGGACTGATGGGTGAATAGGGACTTGCTGTGAGTTAGAATACAGGCAGCAGAGACTTGCATGAGCTCGTGTATGGAAAGTGGAAAATCGGAGGTTGGCTGGGAGAGCCTTGGAAATAGTCAAGATTAGAGGTAACAAGGGCATGGATGAGGGTTTCAGCAGCAGATGAAATGAGGCAGGGGTGAAGTAAGGAGATGCCTTGAAGGTGGAAGTAGGGGTTCTTGGTGACGGCACGGATATGTGGTCAGAGGCTCATCTTGGGGTTGAATATGACAGGTTGTGAACTGTCTGGTTCGGCCTCAGACAGTTGCCAGGGGCAGGGAGGAAGTCAGTGGCCAGGAAACAGAGTTTGTTATCGGGGACTGAAGACAATGGCCATGCCCCTCTGCGGGGCCAGCTGGAGGAATGGGGTGTAAAATTGAGTGGGAGGCGGGGGCGGGGTTTGCGGGGTGCTGTTCCCATTGTCTTCCCGTTCCTGTGGCAATTTTTCAAGCGGTGGGGGAGGTGACAGACGGCCCATCCGTCCCAGGCCAATTAAGGCCTTTATGTAGCTAATTACATGCCACATAAGGGCTTTCTCCTGCTACCACTGGTATTTTACCAGCAACAGCCGGGAACTTCAGCACTTGAGGAGGCCGCCTGGTAATACCAGGTGGCATCCTTATGGGCCCGGAGGGGGGCCATCCTGATTGGGTACCCTGTGCCCCACAGAGGGCACCCCCAGCAACATAAGCTGTCCTTGCTGGAGCGCTACCTCCTGCCCTCTCAACTGATCCCCCCCACCTTGCCTCGCCGAGGTTCAGTGGATTGTCCCCAGCGAGGCCCCACACACT
The DNA here is from genome assembly GCF_036365525.1 of Heterodontus francisci. Classification (NCBI taxonomy): domain Eukaryota; kingdom Metazoa; phylum Chordata; class Chondrichthyes; order Heterodontiformes; family Heterodontidae; genus Heterodontus; species Heterodontus francisci. Next base: position 42,766,963 of record NC_090387.1, read on the forward strand.
TACCTGAATTCCGGGGCCTCCTCCATTGCTGCTCCTCTCTCTGGGCACAGTCCCAGCGGTGGCCTCTGCTCCCGCGCTGCTGGGACTGAAGAGCTGTCGGCCCACTGATTGGTAGGCTCTTGTAGGTGGGGCCTCCTGCCTCAGAGGGGCGGAAGTCCTGCCCAAGGCCAATTAAGGGCCTGGGCCACATAAAATCACAGTGTGGCTTCCAGGCCTGGCGGAGGCCGGTTTGCCGTTGACATTTTGGCTGGTGGGTGGGGCCTCCACCCCAATGTAAAATCCTGGCCAATGGCTTTGGTCTTTCCAATATTTAGTTGGAAAACATTTCTGCTCATCCAGTACTGAATGTTGGACAAGCAATCTGATAATTTAGCAAGATTGGAGGGGTTAAGAGAGGTGATAGTGAGACAGAGCTCAGTCTCACCACCATACATGTGGAACCTGACTTTGTGTTTTTGAGTGATGTCGCCAAGAGGTAGCACGCAGATGAGAACTAGGAGGGTGCCAAGAATAGATTGTGAGACTTTAGAGGTATTGGTAAGGGAGTGAGAAGAGATTCTCTGGCTACGACTGGACATATAAGAATGGAATAAGGCGAGTTCAGTCCTACCCAGCTAGATGTCAGAGGAAAGGTATTGGAGGAGGATGGTGTTGTCTACCATGTCAAAAGCTGCAGACAGGTCAAGAAGGATGAGGAGGGTGAGTTTACCATGGTTACACAGTCATATGAGATGGCCTTTGTGACTTTCATAAGGGTCACTTCAGAACTGTGGCAGGGGCAGAAGCCTGTTTGGCAGCATTCAAACATGGAATTCTGAAAAAGATGGGTACAGATTTGAAAGGTTGTCCCGATAACACATTCAAGGACTTTGGAGAAGAAAGGGAAGTTGGAGATGGGGTAGTTCAGAAGAAGGGAGACATTGTTTGACACACAGCAATGTAAGTCTATAAGGAGAGCAGCACAGCGACAGTAGCAAGAGTTGGCTTGAGCATTCAGTGCAACCTTGATAACGTAATACAGTGACTGAAGAAGTTAAATGATCTTATCAGGGCAGACAAATTGAGAGATGGCAACCACACCTCTCAAAACTTCACTGCGGACATTTACCATAATTTCTCCCTCACATTGTTTCAATTGCTTCCCGCCAATGCCCAGGAAGCTGTGTGATGACCTTAAAAGCCCATGCCTTCATCTGGAAGTGTTCTTTCACTCACAACCTCACATATATTCACCCTAATATAAAATCAGAAAATGCTGGAAATACTCGGCAGGTCAGGCAGCATTTTTGGAGAGAGAAACTGAGTTAAAGGTTTATGTCGATGACCATTCATCAGAAGTGATCTGAAACATTAACTGTTTCTTTCTACGGATGCGGCCAAACCTGATGAGTATTTACAGCATTTTCTGTTTTTATTTCAGACTTCCAGCATTTGCAATATTTTGCTTTTGTGATATATTGACCCTAAATTGTTTGCTGCATGCAGATGTTATCACTGCAATTATGATCTTCAGAATAGCAGTAAGGATTTACTGGATCTCACTGGTACCATTAGGTCTGACTTCCGGCAGATTAGGGGCCCTGTGGAGACAGTACCCAGTACTAGTGCCATAGCAGGAATTGCTCGCTACATGTGATACTGTTCTCTCTCAGGGTGGCATAATTTGGGTCCTCCTGCTAGCCTCTTACAATGCCTGCTCATGGAGCCAAAACCTCAGGGTAGGCAACGTATGCAGATGCACAAGAGTTGCAGCCTGCAAAAGGCTCATCTTAGACTTAGGTCCCATGAAACAATGGCCATCTTTGCCCCAAGAGGACCCTGAACCAGTCCAGCAGTCAGCTACCTGCTACTGAGGTGGTACCTAGAGATTTGAAGGTTTGGACATCACACTATAGTACCAATGGAAAGCACAGTGATAAGAAGTAGACATGCAAGCATATGATAATGGGTTGTGAATTAAATTCTGGTGACATCAAAACTTTTGACTGCGAAATTGGGACCCATAGTGCCACTGGTGCTGGTGCTACTGAAGACCCGAACTGAGAAAATGGCACACACTGTACTTCTGGTGCAGTCTGCATGGTGCCCCATGCTGGGAAGGGCACGAATGCAACTTGCCGTGTCTGCGCTGGAAGCTTTTGCTTTTGGAAGATCGTGATGTCATATAGCTGTTCCAGCTGATTTGATGCTTGGATTCTGAAAACTTGGATTGAGCAGGTCCAGTGAATGCCTGTGCTAATCACTCACAGCTGCACAAGGAACCCCACTCCACCCCCCAACCCCACACTTGTATTATTTACAGGGCCAGCCATCCAACTTGCAGATGGGGTGCTTTTGATTTACTTCTGCTGTTGCAAAGTTTGCAACAGTGGCATGGTTTTGGAGCTGCTGTGGTGAGTTAATGGATTTGGAAGTGTTGCTGACTCCATTTTGTAAGAGCAGAGGAGTTTTGTGTCTTCCACACAAAGGCTGCAACAGTTATGGCGGCTTTTTTTTTATTCGTTCATGGGATGAAGGCGTCGCTGGCTCGGCCAGCATTTGTTGCCCATCCCTAATAGCCCTTGGGAAGGTGGTGGTAAGCTGCCTTCTTGAACTGCTGCAGTCCATGTGGTGTACATGCACAAACAATGCTGTTATAAAGGGGATTCCAGGATTTCGACCCAGCGACAGTGAAGGAACCGCGAAATAGTTCCAACTCAGGATGATGTGTGGCTTAGAGGGGAACTTTCAGGTGCTGATGTTCCCATGCAACTGCTGCCATTGTCCTTCTAGGTGGTTTGGAAGATGCTTTCGAAGGAGCCTTGGTGAGTTGCTGCATCTTGTATATGGTACAACCGCTGCTACGGTGGTGAAGGGAGTGAATGTTGAAGATGGTGGATGGGATTCCAATCAAGTGGGCTGCTTTGTCCTGGAGTTGCAATACTTCTGGGTTTGCAACACGACCAGAAAATGGAGCAGAGGCTACAGAGAGGAGAAGCTCTGTGCAGAGGGAGGAGGAGCAGGAGGAGGAGGGTTCTCCATGGAGGGGCACACCACCACGGATTTTCAGACAGCACTTCTCCTACCTCCACCTCAGCCAGGAGCAGTGCCTGGAGGGCCTGAGGTTCACCAAGGACGTGGTTACAGAACTGTGTCTCCTCTTTAACAGGATCTGCAGCCTCAGAACCGGGCAAGGACTGTGCTGCCAAGGTCACCATTGCTTTAAACATCTACAAAACCTGATCTTTCCAAAGGGGAGCAGGTGACATTGTGAACATATCCCGGTATGCCATGCATCACTGCATCAAAGAGATGACGGAGGCCCTGTATACAAGAGAGGCGAGTTCATGGTTAAAGTGCATTGGAATTATAGAATTTTTTAAAATAAAGGTATCATGGCAGCTAGCAAGAAGATGAATGTTCACTTGTATGATTGTGTGTTGCTCGTCAGATTGAGAACATAGTATTCTTTCCTGTTGATGTTCATCTGGGCATTTATGAGGGAAGCACAAATGATCGCATGGGTGTCTTCAATGACTTCTTGGACCTTGGGGAATCCGTAACAATAAAATTTCTGTGGTTTGTCATGCTGGCACCAGTTGACCATGTGGAATCTAGTGCAACTCCTAGTTCTGGAGGACAATGCATCTCTGGTTTGCTTGATCTATCTGTAAACAATTGTTCGGCTTATGTTATAGATTTCCCCAGTAGAAACCTGGAATACCCCTTGTATGGAAGTTAAGGATGGTGGTGATCTCAACATTGTTACGACCAGGTGAGAAAGGGGTCTAGTGGTTCCCTCTCATTTGGGAAAGTTTTAACAATTCTGTACCCAGCCTTGAATTACGCTCCTCCATATTGGCCATGCTTTCACTGGGGTTACTCTGTCATCCCCTAGTTAACTCAAGTTGCATCAGCGCTCTCTCTCTTTGCATTCCTTCTGGAAGGCTCTTTCTCTTTCTGTCTCTGTCTCTCTCTCTTTCTTCACGTTCCTTCTGGAAGGTTCTTTCTCTCTCTCCTGTCTTTCTTTTTCTTTCTCCTGTCTCTCTCTTTCTCTCTCATGTCTCTCTTTTTCTCTTTCCTCAAATTCAAATTTCCTCTGTTCCAATTGTATCCTTGTTAACAATAACCTCTTGGAGTCTACTACTAACCCTGTTTCTGCTTCTTCAGATTCAAGAGAAAAATGGTTGGTCACTAGTCTTTGGAGTTCAGACTTCCTATCCTTGCCACATACAGTGATCCCACACTGCTCAGCCATTTTCCTCAACTCCTCCATAGTCAGTGCTTTTAACTTATCCCAAGTTACGTCACCCTGGCTTGGGGCATTACTGACTTCAGCCACGGACATGTTAGTATTCTAGCACACACAACCACAAGAAAACCTGTATTGAAATCTTTTCTCTTTTTGATTAGGATCAATTTGGCTTCCCACTTTCAATTTCTTGTTTGTCTGTGGGTCAAACTCCGGATGCTAGCGCCCAAATTTCTGTTACGACTAGGTGAGAAAGGGGCTAGGGGTTCCCTCTCAACCTTTGCCTGGTTTAACCTTAACAGGGTTTAATTTTTAAAAACACTGTGCTTTTAGCTCCCCCTCAGTGAATCCTTGTGCACTGCTTTCCAATTGTAAGGCAAATAAATCAATCAGACAAGTTTTCTTAGATTTAAACAAGAAAGGTGGAAGTTTATTAATCTTAAACTCTAATTCGGTTAACAACTACAACTACGCGACGCGACCACACTAACATGCATATGCGATAAACACAGATAGAGAAAGTAAAAAGATTAAAGGGGAAAAGTTTGAGGCAATAGCTGGGTTCTATTTATGGTCCTTTGAGTTTGATGTGGAGTCTTTGGTTGCCGGTAAGTCTTGCCATTTAGTTGGGGCCCAGTGCACGCTTTAAAACTTGTTTTGATGTAGGAGTCTTTTCTCTCTTGAGGATTAAGTGACTTCAGTGGATCCGGAGATTAGTGAAAGAGAGAGAGCCAGACAGGAGAGAGGCTCTTGTTCCAGGTTCAGTTGCAATCTGCAGTTTGACCCGAGCTGTCCTCTGAGCAGTTCAAAACCAGACCTGGGCCAGCAGGTTAGTCATGTGACTTGCTTTTTTAACAAACTCCTGCTTTTGTGGATTCCAAAGCTTTCGGTGGGGGTGGTGTAGTGCTGTCTCTTATACTGATAAGAATTGGATCACCATTGCCCAGACAAATCTCTGTTAATTGAATCAGTGAGCAGTTCCCATTGTCTCTCCAAGCACTGCCTCTTTGTATGCAAATGCTTTCCAGCCGCTGCTGAACTCTTTAAACAAGTCATCTCTCCACTCCAGCAACAGTTTAAAATTAATCTGATGAAGGGTCACTGACCTGAAACGTTAACTCTGCTTCTCTGTACAGATGCTGCCAGACCTGCTGAGTATTTCCAGAAATTCTTGTTTTTATTTCAGATTTCCACCATCTGCAGTATTTTGCTTTTATTTTAGTTTAAAATTAATGCTCATGTGACAAAATTAATATGCCTCATTCTTGGCAGTTGGGGGTCTTCATGACATCATCCACTATTACCATGGTGGATACAGTGGAGTACAGGTCTGCTCGAGCATCTGAGTTAATGTTGCAACAACTTGCTTTGCCAAATGAATGCCAGTAAAAATAATAATATTTTAATAGCATCAATAACTGAATAAGCTTATCCCTTTAAATTTGCATCTGCTTTTGGGATAGTGCATAGCATCCTTGACCCCAGTTTTATGCCAAATTAATTAAGCTGAACTAATAATGATGAAAAACCGGGTGATATGATGTAATCGCATCTTTACCAGCTCATTACAAGCATTCACCCCAAAGAATGGCCAGGCTCTTCCACTATCCATGGAAGAAAATCCAATGGGTAAAACACAGTCATGGACATGATGTAACAGATCCCCATCCCACCCCATTTCCTTTTTAAAACATTATGAAGTGCTTTCTTCTCTATAACTTGTAAAAGCCTGTAGTCTGTCTATAGAGTCCTTGTTCTATCAGAAATATATTAATGGAATCTCTCATATGCAAATAGTTCCTTTTCAATCTGTTCATACTGAGCCTCAGTATCTGTTAGTTCTCTGCTTGACTGTCCAATCCATGTAAGTGCTGTGCAAAGGCCTATTTCTGAAACATTTATTCGCATGATGAATTTTTCCAGCAATTGCAGTATTTCAGCATTAGGTGAGTTGTAACTAGCTGTTTCACTTAGTCAACCACTTGGTCATGAATATGCAAACTGGACCATTCTGCATCCTTAAATGTCAGATTTCTCAGTGGCTGACATAAATCAATTCTGGTGACACTTAAGTATTTTGGCCTCCTCCGAACTGCCCTGATCTTATTTGGATTTCAGACCATGGGCTATAAGAACATGTGCTTAGAAGTTTAGTTTAGTTTTATTGAGATTTTAAGTTTCACTTTATGATCATAGCTCCAAGGATTCTCTAATGGTCACTCTTGGCTTCATCAATTGTGTCAACGTAACCAAACACCAGCATGTTATTGAAGATGGTCTGCGTCCCTGGCAGTTGTTTCTATATTTCTTGATGCTGGCTGTGCTGAAATTTGTCTGTTTTTGGTACAGTGGAGTCCACCCACAACCATCTGTAGTTGCCAAGTAGAACTCTGAAGAACAAACATGTTGTTCTATCTGAAATGAACACAAATTCTATGAGTTATTTTGATCATCTTTGCAGCATTTCAGGTGATTCAAGGAAGTCTCATACATTGCTAGAATGTAGTGCATCATATCCAAAGACTCTTGCTCAGATCTCCTAAATACTATGCTGTCATTACATTGGAGGGTGAACTGCAAACTAACAGGAATTTAAGTAGTCTGCTGTTCCTACCTTTAGTGGTATCAATCTGTCTGAAGTAGTAATTACCATTAACAACATTTACCTGCTCGGCTCTGGCATGAATACTGGCTTAATGATTACTGGTTCTTTCTCACTGTTCATGTCTGCTATGGCATGAACCTTGACCTTCCTATGTTTCTTGGCATATGGTGTGAGGCAGAATGATTACAGATGGGATGTTTTTAACACTGCCAGTCTGGTGAAGTTGGGCAGGCAGGCATTTAAAATCGCTGCAGGATACTAAACCACTCCATTCCTGCCACTTTCCCATCAGCTGCCATTTTAACAGCATGGTTTATTATGTCAACTGGGACGTCTGCCTGTGGCAAGTAGAGGGCTTATGAATTCATGCAAATTAGAACCCCAATCTCATTGTGCTGTTTGGATTGCCAGTACAATTCCCAGCTTCTATCTCAAGTTTTTTTTTGCCTTACTTAACCTCAGTACATGCTTATCTTGGAGCTGTTATATTGACACTTTTTTTTGCATGGAAGGCTCAGGTGGAGCAGCAGCCTCAGTAACCAGCACAAACAGCAGCTGCGCCCATGAGAAAACAGCATATAAATGAGGGTTTTCCTTAGCAGACCTCTGCAGCCCTGCTCCTGCTGACCCTGATTTGGGTCCAATCAATTGCACATGAGTCTCAGACCAATGCTCCTTGATATCAATCTGTTAGGTATATAAGGCCATGTCATTAATATGTATGTAGTTTACAAAACCACATAAAAATGGCTTCTTCTAACTACGTGAGGTGAGCATGCTTAAAATATGAGCCGTGGTTGTCTGGAAACCACAGAAGAAGGTAACAACTTGCTCCTGATTGGAAGATTTGAAATTTTGGCCTGGATTTTGCAGTTGAATTGACAGCGAAGTTGTCAGTATTCAGTATCATTATGCTGTGAAACTGGCAGCAACATCCAGCGTCCACAGTGCACAATTAAACGGGGAAATCCAAAAGTTGCTGTCAGTGATTCCCCTCTCCTCCATAGGGTGCACAATTGAAATCCGCACAGATAGCAATCTTATAAATCATATGAATGACATGAACTTCCACTTTTATGCTCTTAATCTCGCTGTTAAAAAAAACTCTTGAAAAAGTTACAACTTGTTGAGTGAGGTATAACTGGGATTTTAATCGCATAGAAGACATGATTACAACCCTGTTACCCCTGAAAAACTAATATCTATCTTCTATCTTTGGCCTCCTTGTCTCAAGAGACAATGGGTAAGCGCCTAGAGGTGGTGAGTGGTTTGTGAAGCAGTGCCTGGAGTGGCTATAAAGGCCAATTCTAGAGTGACAGACTCTTTCACAGTCGCTGCAGATAAATTTGATTGTCGGGGCTGTTACACAGTTGGCTCTCTCCTTGCGCTTCTGTCTTTTTTCCTGCCAACTGCTAAGTCTCTTCGACTCGCCACCCTTTAACCCCGCCTTTATGGCTGTCTGCCAGCTCTGGCGATCACTGGCAACTGACCCCCATGACTTGTGGTCAATGTCACAGGACTTCATGTCGCGTTTGCAGATGTCTTTAAAGTGGAGGCATGGACGGCTGCTGGGTCTGATACCAGTGACGAGCTCACTGTACAGTGCGTCCTTTGCGATCCTGCCATCTTCCGTGCTGCTCACATGGCCAAGCCATCTCAGGCGCCGCTGGCTCAGTAGGTTGTATATGCTGGGGATGTTGGCCACCTCGAGGACTTCTGCATTGGAGATACGGTCCTGCCAGCTGATGCCAAGGATTCTCTGGAGGCTGCGAAGATGGAACGAATTGAGACGTCGTTCTTGGCTGACATACGTTGTCCAGGCCTCGCTGCTGTAGAGCAAAGTACTGAGGACACAGACTTGAAACACTCGAAGTTTTGTGTTCTGTGTCAGTGCGCCATTGTCCCACACCCTCTTGGCCAATCTGGACATAGCAGTGGACGCCTTTCCCATGCGCTTGTTGATTTCTGCATTGAGAGACAGTTTACTGGTGATAGTTGAGCCTCGGTAGGTGAACACTTGAACCACTTCCAGAGTGTGGTCGCATTTCTGACGTCCTGTCCCATGATGTTCATTTTCTTGGGCTGATGGTTAGGCCAAATTCATTGCAGGCAGCCGCAATCCTGTCGATGAGTCTCTGCAGACACTCTTCAGTGTGGGATGTTAATGCAGCATCGTCAGCAAAGAGGAGTTCCCTGATGAGGACTTTCCGTACTTTGGTCTTCGCTCTAAGACGGGCAAGGTTGAACAACCTGCCATCTGATCTTGTGTAGAGGAAAATTCCTTCTTCTGAAGACTTGAACGCATGTGAGAGCAGCAGGGAGAAGAAGATCCCAAACAGTGTAGGTGCGAGAACACAGCCCTATATATATTTGTAGAATATCAAATTTCTCCCGTGTGATAAAAAAATTCCATAGATGGATCAATTTTTTAAAAGTTTGTTTATGATATTTCAGCTTCGACCTTAATCCTATGTTTATGTCCCAGTCTTTATTTCACTGTAAAAAAGGATTATCAGTATTTTCTACTGCCAGGTTTGCTCTCTGTGAGAATTCTTCAATGTGATTGGCTGCTTCGCCTGTTTCATGACATCACTGTTGCTGGATGCCAGAGATCCCCCGTAGCTGACGCTAGACTGAAATTAAAATCGTAAAAGGTGAAATCAGAGATTTGTTGGCTGTTTTCTTTGACGTCCGCGGCGAGTGCCGTCTATTCACCACCGCTCACAAAATCCAGGCCTATATTTTCTATAATCATCAAGAATAGCAGCCATCTTTAGACTCCAGGGAAGAAATTGCACCAGTCTTCTTAAAAAATTTGCAGAACCGTCACTTACGTATAATTGTATCACTCAAAATTCCACTGCAGCATGATTGTGAACCTACAGATTTTTCAGCAAAAATTGCGTTGATAATGATTAATATTATTTGGTAAACATTCCATAGTGCAAATTGTATTTGCAGAGAAGATAATTGCTTCAAACTACCAACTGGTAATAAATAGAATATTTTTCACTTGCCTGATAAAAGTTTATTTCAGGGAGCTCTTTTCCACAATTAGCAGTTGTTCTTCGCCACTTAGGGAATTAGAGCATCATGTCAAAGGCATAAAAGGCAGATTACATTATCAAAATGAGAGAACCTCTTCAGGCACCATCGATAGTCAGTTAATGCTCTCACTTTCTACTTTCCATCAGAAAAGCTTCAAATGTAATGAAAACGCCATCTGTGACAACTGGAACCAAAGGAGAACTAGGGCAGTAACAAAGCATGAAGCAACAAACTAGAAAATCTAAGTAGTCAATAAAGACAAGTCTCACAATAATGTCTCCTAAAATAAAGATCTGGAGTGAGCAGCAGCTTCAAGCACAGCCTAGAATAAAAAGGGAAAAGAACAAAGGTAAACCTGGGAACATGCACACCTCTAACCATTAAATGCAATACAATTGTGGGTCCAAGATAATATCGCCCATTCCCCCTATACAGCAGATCTTTTCCCAACTGGAGCATTGTCAAAATGGAGCTTAATGGATCAGAGAAATAAGTAATTCTTGTAATTTGTGAAGTCAAGTTGAAAATGAACCTTTTAATGGTCTCATTTTTTCATCAGCCACTCTAATGTTAATTACTAGCTGGTAGAAAGCAGTATGCAGGACCAAAGCAATTGAAGCCAAACAAAGTACAAGACTTTAAAAGCAATTTACATAACATTGCATTGTAATGTCCAAATTACATATAAAATTACATGCAAGTTACAACATGGAAACAGCACATTTGGCCTAACCAGTCCATGTTGGTGGTTATCCATGAGCGACAGTCCTAAACTCATTGTCTTACTTTGTTCCCATATCCCATGGACCAAAGACAAGGATTCATGGGGTTGATCTTAATCAGGATGCCTTATTTTACATGTTTGTACCTATTGTATAGTGGGTTTTAATCCAGCAAGGGCCAAGATCATTTTGAGATCCAAAGTCTATTACTATGAAGAAACACAACTAATTCAAAGTTATTTCATTAAAGTATCTATTTTCCTGTAAGAAAAGCAAATAGTTATCTAGATAACCTAAAATTATCATACAAAGATAGGACATACAAAATTGATGTGCGTGAAAAGATCAGTTGATCCATCACGCCTGCCCCAGACTCATGATGGCCAAAGTATCCTGACTAAACAATTCCTCCCTCCCCCATGGCTGACTCCCTGATCCAACCATGCCACAGCGATGTAGCCTCCTGGGAATATCAAACGCATGCAGTTTATTCACTAGGCACTGCACTGGCTTGAAACACAGAATGTGCACTATCAAAGGTTCACTGAAAAGAAATCGGGAAATGATGATAGGTGTATATTATTCAATCTGAAAGAAACTGGAAGCAAGAAAGGTACCAGAGATGTTTTGCGCTGTCCAAGATGTCTAACTGACTCTGCAGTTCTGGAAAATAGAGCCTAAGAGCTCAGAATCAGGTTTCACAACTGCACAGAGGACGAAATCAAAGTGTCTATAGTATCTGTATGAGTGTGAGAGTGGGTGTAGTTGTGTATATTTCAGATGTTGAGTAAAAAACATTTATCTTTCTTTTAAAACTTAAGAGAAAACCTGTCATTTGTCTGTCCTTGACAATTAAAGCACTCAGTGGTTAAAACACTTTTTTTAAAAACACCCTGGGCTGGATTTTACCAGCCTCCCGAAGTCGGGGGTCATGGCAGGGGGGGCCCGTAAAATACCTCCGGGAGAGGCCTGCCATGGCCTCGCCGCTGGGAAGACCCCACTCCATATTACTGGCAGCGGCGAGGCCTCATGGCGGCCCCCCGCCGCTCGGTGACAGGAACTTAATTTAAATATTTACATAAATTCTAATTAATGCATAATTACTTACCTTGTCGTGATGGCCGTCCCGCACTGACATTCCGGACAGTTGCCGGAAATCCTGCGCCTTCGGATCTCCATTCAGAGATCCAAGGTGGCACATTGGTGGGGAGGGGGGAGGAGTGAAGTTTTCAGGGCGCGGGTGGGGAGCAGGGAAAACTCTCGCTATTGGTTGAAGGGATAGTGGGAAGGGGTTGAAGGTCAAAGTTAATAAAGTTCGGGGGGGGGGAAGTTCTGGATCATAAGAAAAGTTTTTTGACGGGAGAGGGCAATTAATAAACTGATTCGTCATTGGGGGGGGGAGTGGGAGAGGGGATTGAAATTTGGAATAAAATTTTAATGTTAATTTTTTTTTAATTGCCCCTTTAAAAATTTAAATGCCTTGGAAGGGCCTGAAGCCCTTTAATAATGCCGCGGGGTCTGCGCGGTGGCGCGGGATGTCATTGCCGGGGACGGAGCACCTGCCCCCTCGACATCATCGGGAGCAGGCATTCCACCCCCTCTATGTAAATGAACCCCCTCGATAAATAGCGCGGCAGCTCGCGTGTGCGCTGCACTGTTTTTGAAGCTCACCCCCGAGATCGGTCTTTAGTCAGTTGAGAGGTGGAAAAGGGGGAGCTATCCCTATGATCTCTTATCTGTCCCTAACAATGTTTTCTACAGACAATGTTCAATCTACCCAATCATGCAACCTTAATTAATCTCCTGAGGATAAATAATTTTTCTTCACCTCTCAGTGACCACTAAAAGATAATTGAATCCAACTCTATAGGGCAGAATCTTAGCCATGTGCTTGTAGGTGGTGAGATTATTGTGGTGCAGGCTTTACTCTAGCCAGAATTATACCTGGGCAACCTGCAAATCCTCCCAGATCGGTCCGAATTAGAATAGTTAGATTTTCAATGAGCTCTCACTGTGGAATACAACTCCAATTGGAAGCTCACACAGTTAGGAGCAGAGTATTCTTTGATGCCACTATATCAGGGGTTCTCAAACAGTGGTATGCGTACCCCTTGGGGTGTGCAAGATATCTCTGGGGGATACATGGGAGAAATTGTCAATAGTAGATCCTCTCATGCGCACCCAATGCTCAAATTCTCTCGCGCACACTCCCTTGTTTGTTTTTCTCTCAGTCACTGGCATTGATGGCAGCGTGGGCAGTTAAATAAAAAAGCCTTCGGGGTTTGCTGGCAGCATAGTTTAAAATTAAAAGAAAGACTTGCAATTAAGAATGTTACCAAGGTCACTACTGACCAGACATTACGGGCTGAATTGAAGTGGGTATGCAAAATGGCAGCTCTCCCACCTGTGTCATTAGCAGCCGCGCTGCTGTGATTACACAGCGGACAGCCATTTAGCATAACTACAGCGGTCATCCCCCCCAATCACATGGCAGGGGCGGCATTGGCGATGCCATTCGTGGCGTCACCTGATGTTGGAGCAGCTGCTGGCACCATCTTTCAAAGGCTGCCAGCCCTGCATTTACTCTCTGCATTCATTCATCCTCCGGTTCCTGAGGCTAATAGTCTGTGCTTTTCAAGATGTTACTTTATCTACAAGCAGCACCCTGGGCGTCGTTATAACAATAGCAGATGTACAATCAAGGGTAGCCCATGCTTTAGTAATGCCTCCCTGCTGATTCTCCTCCAGGCTGCAAGGGAAAGGTCCCTTTCCCCAGCGATGGCAAGAAGTCCTCCTGCCTGACTAAGCAAGCCTGGATGGAGACCGCAGAGGAGGTTAGTCACCCTGGGGTCGCCATCATAACTGGCTGAAGTGCAGCAAGAGGGTCAATGACCTCCTGCAATCAACCACAGTAAGTTGCGCGATTCAGGATAACTTATTGTGATCTGCGTGCTCACAAGCATAATGTCGCACGCTTTCCCGAGCCATTCCAACGATAGGAAGGTCCTAGCAGAATGATGGCAGATGACTGACTGCATAAGTGAGACCAGCCTCCCTCATTTCTAACTCATCCCAAGTGAGACCCATGACAAGTGCTGATGAGGGGCCCATGTTAGTATTTCCATGATGTAGATACATTTGGAAATTGACAATAGCTGCATCCTTGTTATTTCTGGAGAAGAGGGCGTACAACAGCAAGGAAGCAGCCAGCACAAAGTGGTGGGATGCCCAACCTGCGGCCTTTGTCTCAGGCTGAAGAGGAGGTGCTTAAGTTAGCCAGGAGCCAAGGAGCACGTTGAGCTCGTGGTCCCAGCTGAAGAGAGTGATTATTGACAAACACAGAATAAATCAAAATTAAATTTTATTGAGAAATGCAATGCTGTCATCACTGGGACATGTGTACCATAATAGCTAAATGTCTGTTCTTTACATTGTATCTTGCAGGGCGCTACTCGCAAATGGTTCCAGACAATGATCAAACGACAACAACCCGGCAACCTCTGAGGACGAGAAACACTTAGAGGAAGCACCATCCAATGACTCTCCTGCACCTTTCACCAGTGCAGATACTCTCACCTTGGTGGGTAACTGATCTGCATTAGAATCAGGGTCACAAGCTGGTGAGAGCACAACAAATGCATGTGAGCAGTTGGCTGAGGCTGAGACAGCTGATGCTTCTGACAGTCAGAGAACTGTCGGGGTCCAGGCCCATGCTGAGCCCCAGACTGATATGAGCTCTGGAGTCGACAGCACAGGGCATGCTAGAGTTGCAGAGAGAGGTAAAGCAACATCTGGCGGAGGTGCCAGAGGCCATGCACCATGACTGCTGCCATGTCACAGGCATTTGAATGCACTGCTTCATCCATCGAGAGGTTTGGCAACCTTCGTGGAGAGCCATATTCTACAAATATGCCATGACCTGCAAATCCTCGCTTTGGCAATAACTTCAAATCAGCAGTGGCAGGGTGAGAGAAGCACTCGGAACCTGGAGAGCTTTCCTGTTCCTAATTCATTTCTGGACAGCAGGGAGCTTCCAACAAGCCTTGAGAGGGAGGAGGAGGGGATGCGCTCCACATCTGGTGTCTCCTCTCAGGGTGATTCGAGTGTGGACACGAGCTCCTCAGCCCCTCCACCAGTAAGTTCAGCTTCAGCAGCCGTGACACCTGAGGACAGTCCTGCACCAGTGCAGGAAGCCTTCAGGCAGCCGAGGCCTTCCAGGTGTCAAGCACCTAAAGGACGACCGCCAAAGTCATCATAGGCCAAGGGACATCCTGATCAGCTGCCTGTCTCCAGTTCAGCGTCTTGTGCAGGGGTGAACCGCGAAGGACCAGCCATAAACATATTAAAAAGACATTTTGACACATATGGATATTCATGGGTGAGACAGATATGCCGTGTTTAGTTTAATTAAATGTTCTTTAGTGCCAATCATCAGCCTTCATTGTTTGAAAACCACATTCCACCATGGCGTGATTGTAACTCCTGCAATCCCATCATAAGCCTTACAACATTGCCAATGTGACCACTGACATCATTAACATGCCAATATGCATCATGTTTAATTGCATGAATGATGTCACATAGACACTGGCTGAATTTCTTGTTGCAATTCATGCTGGAGAGACAGATAGTACAGAGGCAGAGGACTTGAGATTACATGCATGATGGTGAGTTTTTGTCGCAAGCATATCTATTGAAATCCATGAATTGTGTAAACGCAACATTATAAGTCTCTGCTGGAAATACTCAGTAGGTCTGGCAGCATCTGTGGAGAGAGAAGCAGAGTTAACGTTTCAAGTCGGTGACCTTTCATTAGAACAGTTCTGATGAAAGGTCACCAACCTGAAACGTTAACTCTGCTTCTCTCTCCACAGATGCTGCTACTCCTGCTGAGTCTTTCCTGCACTTTCTATTTTTGGTTTAGATCTCCAGCATCCATAGTATTTTGCTTTTATTAAAGGTCTCTGCCGTGCTTCCCTTGTGCGCTGCTTGCCATGTCTGGCCACCATCACTGTGCTCTGATCTTCTATGTATGCTTGGCCTTGTGCGCCCTGTGTGTCCTCTTTGTTGGAGGATGTCTCATGCTCTCGTATTTCTTCATCTTGCAAGGCCTCCCCATTCTGTACTGTTATGTTGTGTAGAATCCAGCAGACCACAACAATGTATGCAACCCTCTCTAGGACATAATGAAGGACTCCACCAGATCTATTAAGACAGCGGAAGTGCATCTTCAGCATACCATTGGCCTGCCCGATGGTCACTTGGGTGGAGCTGTGACAGGCATTGTAACACTCTTCCGCATCAGTGCTGGGGTTCCTTACTGGCCTAAGTATCCCCAAGAATCCACCCTTGAAGGCAAGCGGGGGGATTTAAAAGCTGTAGGACCTGGGATTTGTGAAGTATGCATGAGTGATGCCAGCTTCTCGGAAAATGAGCACACACTTGTAGGAAGTGCTTTCTGTGGTCGCATACCAGTTGGACATGAATTGAATGAAACCCCTTCCTGTTTATAAAGGCAGCTGGTTGGTCCATGGGAGCCTTGATTGCCACATGCGTGCAGTCAATCACACCTTGGACCTGTCGGAATCCTGCAATGGCTATCTCGGCCTGGTTCTCAGAGTCTGTACATAGTCGCCAAGCCTGTTGAACAGAGCATTGGCCCAGCTCCTTGATGCAGCAGTGCACTGCGGATTGAGAGACCCCACACATGTCACTGGTGGATCCCTGGAATGATCCAGAGACATAAAAGTCTTGGGCCATTGGCAAAGACCACCAAAACACATTGGTTGCAGATCATCATTTAGCAGTGCGCAGAGGTCTGTGATGGACTCTTTGGACAGCTGCAGTCTTCTCTGGAACTTTCGCTCAGACATCTGCAGGTATGTCAGCCAAATCCTATAGACTTGCTGGCAATCTGGGTTCTTCTTTGCCTTGGTGTTTGCTGCTGCTATGTCAGGGAGCTTCCACTAGAGCCGTTGCTGCCTCTTGTGCCTGCCTTCAGTGGAGATGCCTCGGCACCGCAAGGGGATCTGGGAAAACAGAGTTCATCATACCCATATTTATCCTCCTTGGACCTTTGGCATCCTTCAAAAAGTAAAGTACACCTGTCTGGGCAAAGATTTGTGTTAATTCTGGTTCTGCAGGATTCCTGCATTAGCTCTATGGTATGGATTGATGCTGGTCTCGCAACTTTTCAAAGAATGCGAGTCATCATGACCATTACCAACACCATTTAAGTACCCTGTACTGGACCCCGACAAAAAACACCTATATGGTTGCTGAGATCCCCCTTTCCCTCCCAACATTATACACTTGCTAAGTTCCCCCCTCCAACATTATACACTTGGAGAGCTCTCCCCTCCCCTCACACTCACATGAATCTGCAGATTGAGCTTAGCGACAATGCCCGAATTAAAAACCACTTCCCCTAGATAACAACAATTAACTTTAACTTACCTAACCTCTTGAGGCGCCTTGGTGGTGCCAGCTTTTCAAAGACATGAAGATACGTGAGTGCCGCATATCATGCACAAGATTGTGAACGCCTGGTAGGATCACGGCGAATTACATACTAATGTATGTCAAACAGTATGGAACAGATTTAAATAATGATGCCATCACCTCTGACAAAAGTGGGAAACAGCATTACAGCATCCAGTTCCATGGTGGACAACTCCGCGTAGATTCTCCAGCATGCTCCCCCACCCCCGCCAAAAAAAACTGCCCTTTTACAGGACCATAAAATCCAGCCCTACAGGTGGTGATGGAGGCAGATTGCAAACATGCTATTCCGTGGGTTAATAGGTCCAGCTTGAAAAAAAAATCTTTGCATGTTTTTGCCCAAGAATTCTCCTCCTTTGTACTGCCCTTTCCCCTATCTTTCAAAGTGCTATTTATGACTTTTATACTAGATTTTTGGGATGAATTCAAATCATTTCATGCCCTGAGAACAGTCATTTTATTGATAAAATCTTGATTTATTTTCACCAACTTCACAGGCTGACTGATCCAGATTCTTTGTAAAATTGACAATTAAGAATGCACTGATCCCTATTTAAATCTGAAATGCACAACGTGACTAAGAAACACAGCATCATTAAAATGTGAAATGTTTTAATTTACATTTTTAATACGTAGAGGAAACAAAATATTCAAAGTAACTGCGTAAGCAATCCTATTTTTAGATATGGTAGATGTTAAGTACAATAGGTTGCATTAAAAATAATGCATCTGGAGGAAGAGTAAAGTTCATTAAAAAAAATGGACATGTTATAGTTTGTAAATACAGTGATTACAAGACTAAATGACACCCAGTGCTGAAAATTGCATTTACTAAAACTGGCATGTGGTAAGTTAGCTTCTGGGAAAAATAACCCTCCATATTCTTGAACTTTGTAGTATCTGAAACTGTTTCTGAAGAATGTCAAATAGGAAGGAATGATCAAAATTAGAGTGAGGCCTTAATTATTAATACGAAGTTTAGTTGAAACTAGCAAGAGAGGTCTGCTGTCTACCCAGTGAAATGCAAACAGCTGGGTCCACTACTCTTTCGCACATTTTTCTGTAATATCCATGCCACAGACGTGTCCTGGACATCTCAACTGATGATGGATTCAAGCTTGGGTTCCAACCTGTTATGGTTAAGTGAGGAGTGGTTGAAGGGCTTTCCGCTTTTCCCTCTCCTTGTCAGACCACAACAGTTTTAATTCTTTCTTAAAGTGGATGTACTGGCCAATTCAGTAGGTGCTTGATTAATTACTTGCTATGATCATAACAAGAACCAATCGGACAGGTTTTCTTGTGTTAACAAAGAAAGAGGTTAACTTTATTGTACCTAAATCAAGCTAATAAAATAATAAACAGTGTGCCAACTTTCACTCTCGCACACACACTAGAGGTTTGCACATACTCACTATATGTTTACACACACACTAATAGGTTACAGAATGGGAAAAGGTAGATTGGTTGGGTTAGAGTCCACAAAAAAAGGTATACAATCTGTGGAGATTGGTGATTTGGCTGGCTTCTAGCTGAATTCAGCGGTCCTGAGGCTTTTAGTTTGAAGAGCTAAATGACTGGTATAGTGATTCTCTTGGAGGTAGTGATGTAGATGATTTCCTCCAATGGGGTTTTTGATTATAGCCGGAGAATACAAAGGTGATCAGTCAACAAGCAGGATTTGAAATCTTCCAAGCTGGAATGGAGAGAGAAAGAGAGAGGGACCAGCCGCCACCCCCCCCCCCCCCCCCCCCACCTTAGGGACTGCTCATGTCAGTTGCTCCTCCTCTGCTGCAGAGAAAATACCAGTTTAAAACCATAGATGGGGTGGGGCTTGTCACATGGCAGTCACTTAGTCATTCAAACATAGCTGTTAGCAGTATTTCTCTACTTGCTGAGAGAACAGGTAGTTCCTTTGAACTTCCTGGGTCTTGGTGCTTGCTGGGATATTAGCAGACATTTCGTCTCTCTTCTCACTGTTCTTTGCAATATAGGATACAGTGTTATAAATTAGGTGATTATCTTAAGCTGACTTTGCTGGCAGCTTGATATTTTTAAAAATGTCTTTCAAAAAATACAAATTTTCCAATCAATGGATTAAGGAAAATACATTGGCGTAACACAACCACTGTTTCCTTTAAAATTTTGTTGCTGTGCATGGCCATTTTTTTCAATGTGCGGACTCTAAACTTTTGTGCAGCCAGGCATGCACAGTATTTAAATAAAACAAGACCTGCGCAATACCTTCCAGACTGCTGCACAGCTACGCGCACATGCAGCTTCGCAGGAACATTGTTTCCAACAAAAGCAATTAGTTGAGTTTTGGGTCCAAATGCGAGCAGAGTTCCCTGAATTGTCAGATAGGGCTGTCAACGTTTTGATACCGTTTGTTACAACTTACCAGTGTGAAAGCAGATTTTCACTGGAATGAAAGTATCGTCAGCACCTTTCTACAGAAAGCAACTTAAGATTCAAACTATCACCTATCACTCCAAACAGTATGTGCATATGCTTGAACTAATTGCCCCATCTGTCACATTAATGGCCAGTAATACGAGTAAGGCATTATTTAAGTTGTGCTTGTGTGTTACAATTTGTACATTTTGTCCAATGTTTGACGATTAAAGGTGTTAAAATCTTAAGTCTGTATGCTGGCAGGTGTACGCGGGCTCTGGAGGGGATACAAAATAAGTAAAATTTGGCAACCTCTGTGCTTGATAAAGGGCTGCAGCAACTGATTAAGTGGTTACGGCCAATTTAAGATACGTGTTTGATTTTGGAAAGAGAACATTTGTGGACTACAAAAAGTGTCTGGCAGAGAAAAAAAAAATAGTGTGAGAGATGTATAACAAGAGCAACAAAAATGTAGAGGCAAGAAATAAGGGGGTAGACTTTTTTTTCTGTGCCAGACACTTTTTGTAGTCCACAAATGTTCCCTTTCCAAAATCAAATACTTATCTTAAATTGGCCGTAACCACTTAATCAGTTGCTGCAGCCCTTTATCAAGCACAGAGGTTGCCAAATATTACTTATTTTGTATCCCCTCCAGAGCCCGCGTATACCTGCCAGCATACAGACTTAAGATTTTAACACCTTTAATCATCAAACATTATACAAAATGTACAAATTGTAGTACACAAGTACAACTTAACTAATGCCTTACTGCTTGGCAGTAGTCTGAGACAGCAGATCGCCTGCACATCTTCTAACCTCTCAATTTTCATTCTATTAAGGCCAACAGGTAATTTGTTTCCCAAAGGCTCTGAGTGAGTGACGGAGGGCCAGATCTGACCCACTCCCTCAGCTTCCACTCACAGTTCATGGATGGTGATGTGGATGTACTTTTGCATAAGGTATGAGGAGTGTTGTACTGTTTGTCTCTCCAGGGTATCGTCCCAGAGAGGAGCAGGGCAGCATGACTGTGCAGAAGATGACAGATAATAAGAAGATGTGCCTACCCTTTAGTACTAAATACCAGGTAGGTAACCCAGGTATACATGCCGCAAAATGCTTGTAAACCTATTATAATCTCCTGGTGGAATCAAAGACCTAAGATGGTTATTCCTCAGCTTCGTATTTGGACAAAAGGTCTACACACAAAAGGTTAACCTGCCCTTTTTTCTTTACAGTTGCTGATGGACTTGCTGATTTTTTTTTTTACAGCATTTTGTGTTTTGATTTCAAATTTCAAGATTTTTTTTCTTTTTATCTGAACTCTATATTTGTCTAGCTCATTTTTGAAGGAGTCAGTCAATGCAGCATTAATCACATTCCCTGGAAGTCAATTCCATGTTTAGTGTGGAAAGAAATTCTTCTAATCTCCAGTTTCACTTCAGCTCATTAATTTTGGATTTATGTCTTCTAGTTTTGTTTTCAGAATCTAAGTTCAATACTGTGTTTGTTTCTTGGGCATAAGGTGCCATCAAAGGAGCATTATAACTTTCTTTCAAAACATGCAAACAAATCTAGTTATGAGGGGTGGTAGAGAGGGTTATGGTAGGCTGTGTGATTAAAGATCATCAGTAGCTTAAACCCATGCATATCATAAACTTATGACAATTTTGGGACCTTTGGGCTACTCACTGAAGTGAATCACAACCCACAACGTGAATTCGTGAAGCATTCCATATTTTTAAGCAGGGGGTGGAAGGTTATCTGGGGTAGGTGGAAATGTGGAGTAATCAGTTCAGCCATCAACTTATTGAATGGCGGAGTAGGCTCAAAGGGCCGAGCGGTCTACTCTTGCTCCTAATTCGTATGTTCATATAACCCACAACCAACATACTAAAGACAGATTATCTGGTCATTTATCTATTACTATTTGTCAGACCTTACTGAGCACAAATTGGCTGCCATCTTTCCTTCCATTAGTACACTGACTACATTTGTGACTAGTACACTTGTGCGTTGCTTTTAGAGATTCTGGGGTTATGGATGGTGCCATATAAATCTTTCTGTCAACCCAGAGAAACATCTGAAATGTAGCCCACAAGAAAATCAAAACTAAACCTTACTCAGAAATATTCTTAGATCCATTCCAACTATTTGAACACAGCCGGTTCACCTGCAGCAATGGCTTATCTTCCTTTCCCTACATTGTCACCTCCAGATTTCCCCAAAGATCTGTCCATGGGTCCCCTACTCTTCTTTGTCTACATGCTGCATCGGTGACGGCACTGAAACCACAGAGTCCGCTTTCACATATATGCTGATGACACCCAGTCCTAGCTCCCCACCATTCTCCTGAACTCAACTATCTTTCCACTATTAGACTCCTTGTCCAATACCCAGTCTACGTTGAGTCACAACTTCTTCCATCCCAGCTGATTGTAGAAAAAGGGAAAAAGTCTATGGCTGGAATATTACATTGGGCGGGAGGCCCCACTCACCAGCTGAAAAGTCAGTGGCGAGCATGCCTCCACTGGGCCTGGGGAGCCAGGCTGGGAGTTTTAGCTCCCTAGGCCCTTAATTGGTCTTGGGCAGGCCTTCCACCTCCTGAGGCAAGAAGTCCCACCTAATGGAGCTGCCAGCCAATCAGCGGGCTGGCAGCTCTCAGTCCCAGCAACGCCACTGGGAGTGGTGACCACTGCTGAGACTACACCCAGCTTCAGCAGGAAGGACAGCTCACGAAAGATGGTAAGTTTCGGGGGCCTAGCCGGGTAGGCCCCGGCAAGGCAAGACTGGTGGGTTAGGTGGGGGGAGGTGTTATGTGTTGGGGGCGGTTGGGGTTTCGGGAGCAACCCTCCATGGGGCACAAGGTGCCTGATTAGCCCCCCCTCCCAGGCCTGCAAGATGGCCACCAGGTTTCACCAGGCTGGTTTCTTGGGACCTTTGCCATCCGGCCACAGTGGGTAAAATACCAGTGGCAGCAGGAGGAGGTCCTTAAGTGGCAGTTCATTGGCCACTTAAGGGCCTTGATTGGCATGAGATGTCGGGCTGTTTCTCACTGCCGCCACCCCGTGTACAATTGCAGCAGAGGTGGGAAGGTGCAGGAATGGCCCCCTACCCACCACCTCCCACTCAATTTTTTGGCCCCACCCCCTCATGCCATAAGCCCGCTCGTTGGGGGTTGGGGGGGGGGGAGGTGGGTGGTGCTGTAAATTTCAGTCTATTGTCCTTCCCCTCACACCATGAACATACAAGAGGCTGGGTTTAAAGAGCCTGACGCCAATCTCGGCGGCGAGCTCAGAAAATGGCGGCCCACACTTGAGGGCCACATGCCAAATAGCTACCACAATCTCAAGCACAGTGGCTCATTTAAATAGCTGAGGCACCCCCCACCCCCCAAATCTCGTGGAGGGGGGGTTGCTGTTCGTTCCCGGCAATGGCGTCAGCTGCCTGTGTGCAGGAGCTGGTGCCATTTTTAAAGGGCAGCCAGTCCTACCACCTAATTTAAATTTTTAAACACATACCCACAAAATTAAATAAATAAATTTCTATGACGCTTTCCCACCCTCTCCCATAACGATTACATTAACTATTTGCCCTTCCCCCTCATCATCTGACCTTACCCCCCCCCCCAAACGGCATACAGTTTGATGTTCAACCCTTCTCACTATTCTCACTATCCCTTACACCCATGATGTGCATTTGACCCCCTTTACCCTTCCCCCCCACCCCGCACTGAAAATCTTACCTCCTCCCCCATCCCTACCTGTGTCGTGCCGCCTTTCCCCAGACGGGGATTTCAAGGCGCGGGAGTGTCGGAGATCGCTGCCTGCCCTCAAGATTGGAGATAAGTCTATGTTAATTCATTCATTTGAATATTTTAATTGAGGTCCCGTCACCCAGCGGCGGGGCAGCCGCCACAGAGCCTCCCTGCCGCCGGGAGGTTCAGGCCGGGCCCTCCTGGCATCGAGGCCCGTGGCAGGCCTCATCCGGACCCATCTTTAGGCCCCACCCCGTCACGGAACCCAACACCAGGGGGACAACAAGATCCAGCCCACAAGAACACAACGCAAGAAGTAGGAGCAGGAGTAGACCACCTGGCTCATTGAGCCTGCTCTGCCATTCAAAATGATCTTGGCTGATCGTAGGATTCAACTCGACTTTCCTGCCAACTCACCTTGATTCCCTGGGAGACCAAAAATTTGTCAATCCAAGCCTTAAATGTATTCAACGATGGAGCATCCACAACCCTGTGGCGTAGAGAATTCCAAAGATTTACAACCCTTTGAGTGTAATAATTTCTCCTCATCTCAGTCCTAAATGATCAGCCCCTTATCCTGAGATTGTGCCCCGGTGTTTTAGATTCCCTAATCAGCGAACATAATCTCTCAGTGTCTACCCCTTTAGAATCTCATATGTTTCAATGAGATCACCTCTCATTCTTCTAAACTCCAGAGAATACAGGTCTAATTTACTTTGTCTCTCATCATAGGACAATGCCCTCATTGCAGGGAGCAATCTAGTGAACCTTCGCTGCACCGCCTCCAAGGCAAGTATATCCTTTTTTAAATGTGAAAACCAAAACTGCACACAGTTTTCCATTTCCTTGTCACTGACTCCACTTCCCAGGGTAACAGTCAGAACCTCCATGCATTATTTTACCCTGAACTGAGTCTTAAATTTTTGCATCTCTTCCATTACCAACATTTCCATCTCCAAAAAATGACTTGCTTCTGATTCTGCCTCTGTCTCTCCAACACTGAAATGGCTATACATGCCTTTGTCACCTTCAGATGGGATTATTCCAATGCTTTCCTTTTTGGCCTCCCATCTTCCACCTTCCATATACTCTAGCTTATCCAAAACTGTGCCACACGTATCGTGTCACATGCTAAACCCTGTGGGTCATCAGTCCCATCCTCATGAACTTACAGAAGCACTCTGTCCTCCAAATCAATCATTTAAAAACCTCTTCTATGAGTCTCTTTTAACCTCATTCCATCCTATTTCTGGATTCTTTGCCAGCCCTATATCCGCTCCTGAAAGCTCCATTCCTCTGATTCTGGTGTTCTGTGGAACATAATCTCTGTTTGCCTCACCTTTGTTGGTAGAGTTCTCATCTACCTTTATCTTACACTCTGCAACTCCCTCCCTAAACCTCTCCACCTTTAGAAAGCTTCTCAAAACTCATCTCTTGAAAAATTTTGGTCACTCCTCCTAATTTCTCTCTTCCTGGCTTGGATCCATTTTTTTTTACCTATTTGTGAAATGCCTTGGACATGTTAAAGATATTCGCAGTATTTTGCTTTTATTATATAACTGAAAGTTGTTGTGATTTTTAGATGTCAAGGAAGAATTGTTTTATTTATATATTTTTGTCTTTCGGTTGAGATGTTAAATTGAGGTCCTGTTTGCTTTCTCAGGTGGACAGAAAAGATCCCATGGCAATATTCAAAGAAGAGCAGAATGATTCTCGTTATGGCCTGGCCAATATTTATTCCTTAAACCAATACCAATAAATTGGATTAAAAGGTTATTTATTGCTGCTGTTTGTGAGATCTATCTGTGTGCAAATTAACTGCCAATTTCCTTATGTTACAACAGTGACTCCATTTCAAAAGTACTGCATTGGGCTGAAATTTCGTTGGGCTGAGGAGACAGGACCTGAGGCAAGTGTGTGGGCGATTCTGTGCTGCAGGCCAGCGTGCCAGTCTGCTGACATGATCCCGCCTCCAGCATATTTTTGTGCAGGTTGCTTTGCAGGGGTGGATGGGAGGGTGTGACAGCTACCTGCCTGCCACAGGTGGGTAGCCAATTAGGCCAATTAAAGTGCATATTGAGGGCACTCATCAGAAGCTGTCTGGAAATTTTCAGACGGCAGATGGACCCCCTGCTGGGGGCAAACTCTGGCAGATGGATGGATACAGCCGCCTAGCAACAGAGCAGGAGGGGCAGTGATGACTCATTTAATTTCCACTCCGGCTGCCCCCCTTCACCAAACCCCCCCTCCACACAGCTGCGATTGCCAGAGGGTCACAGCTGCGCTGCAGGCCATCTGGTGGAGGGGCTCCCCCTCCAGACTGATGGCCTGGCAGATGTGGCCACTTTTCATTTTTAAACTTTCTAAACTCATCAGAGGGCACCATGATCTTGAGGGTGCCCTCTTGTTCTCCCATCTACATTGGCAGTACCCACCTCTCCCGATGGGGCTGCCTGCCGCCCAGAGCCTTGGGTGCTCCAATTGGTTCTCCCAGCTCTGGAGCCTGCCTGACGTCCTTAATTGGACAGGGCTCCTGGAGGTGGCCCGTTAATTGGCCGCCTCCTCGGAATTCTCCCTGCTGCCGGCATTTCTGGGTTCCTGCCTGCATTTCATCTCGAAGGTGGGATTAGGACCCAGGAATGAAAATCTAGCCCATTGGTTCTGAAGTGCTTTGGGAAGTCCTCAGATGTTTAAAGGTGCTATATAAATAAAGGTTGTATTTGTCTATCTATATTATGTGGCATAATTGTTGTAGACAACTGAAACGAGAACAGATGTCTCACAGAACTGATCATGGCTGCTACTGAGTCCTTGGTATCTAATGTCAAACCATGACTTATTGAACGTTTCAATGCCCTTTGCTCAACAGCTGCTGATTATTTCTAGAGCTACACACAGTAACACTGTCTGAGAAAGTTCCTCAGGCAGAGGAACAGTGTGGAAAATCTCATTGTTGGTATTGTGCAGATACTTTTGATACAGAATGTGGAGGCATAGCTGCAGCACCATGTTTGTTGCTGCCACAGACATGGAGATCTTAACTGCTGAAAATTCTTGTGTTGCTGATCTTGCAGAAGGCTGACTTGAGATAACAGCTGCCTGTTTCATCTATAGTTCCTGTGCACTCTGCCCCCACAACCCCCGACCCCCGAGACGGCCTGTTCATTCTTTCAAAATGATCATAGCCCTTGGGCTTGAAGTAATACGGTGAAAAGGAAAATGGGGAAGAGGAGACTTCTAACAGTAATCCTGAGTAAACGACTAGAATCTTTCACACATACGCTGTTGCCACCATACTTAAGACATTTGCCGGAGACTATGAAAAGCCGCACTACTGAAGATGATCATTACGGAATGGGCTTCATGAAGATGCTTCAAGGCTGCACAAGAAACAAACCTTTAGGACCTTAGATTCCTGAAACTAGGGGCTGGATTTAGCGAAGGTGGCAGGGGTCCCACAATCGGGGTCGAAAATGGGGGCGGGAGTGACCCCATTTACATAAGAATATAAGAAATAGGAGCAACAGTAGGCCATTTGGTCCCTCGAGCCTTAAGTAGCCTTAACTCCACTTTTCTGCTGCCCCTATTAATCCCTTGCAGATCAAAAATTTGTCTAGCTCAGCCTTGAATATATTCAATGACCCAGTCTCCACTGCTCTCTGGGGTGGAGAATTCCAAAGATTAACAACCCTCCTCATCTCCATCTTAAATTATTTATTTTGAAACTGTGCTCCCTAGTTCTAGATTGCCTCACAAGGGGAAACATCCTCTCAGCATCTACCCTGTCAAGCCCCCTCAGAATCCTCTATGTTTCAATAAGATCACCTCTCATTCTTCTAAACTCCAATGGGTATAGGCCCAACCTGCTCAACCTTTCCGCAGAAGGCAACCATTTCATCCCAGGAATCAACCAAGTGAACTTTCTCTGAACAGCCTCCAATTCAAGTTTATCCCTCCTTAAATAAGGAGAGCAAAACTGTACGCAGTACTCTAGGTGTCGTCTCGCCAACGTCCTGTACAATTGTAACAAAACTGCGGCAGGACTTGGGGCTACATTATGCCGGCAGCAGCTAAATCAGTGGCTGACACTAGGGCTGCTGTCCCTATTAAGGATGGCAGCCTGCCCCCAAGAGCTGCTGGCCTAATCAGAGGGCCAGCAGCTCAGCAGCCTCAGCAGTGTCATCACTATTGGTGGCCACTGCTGGGGCTTCACCTACAGGATGAAGGTGCATCGATGGCCATGCACCCTCGAAGTCAGGTAAGTGGGTTCTGCGCATGCTAGGGCCCATCAGGCAGGTCCTAGTGAGGTTGGGGTGCAGGCGGGAGCGAGGGCAGGTGGCACCATTGTCGCGGGAGCAGCCATTGACGCTGGGGGGCCCCTCCATGGGCCAACGAGTGCCCAAAAAAGAGGCTCCCCCACTCACTCTGGAGCCCGCTGGGAGACTGCAACTTGGTGGTCTCTGCACATGGTGGTAGGCCCCCCTCAGCCATGGGTAAACTGCCAGCAGAGGCAGGAAGAGGCCCTTAATTGGCCACTTACATGGCTCAATTGGGCTCCAGGCTGGCTGTCTGTCTGCCAGATTTCCCACTGCTGACAAACTGGCATGGCGGTGGGAAGACTTAGGGCATGCCACCAACACCTTCCCATGTCATTTTACAAGCCTTTTCGCATCCCAGCCCATCCCCATAGGGCTGGTAAAATTCAGCCTTAGGAATTCACATTAGCCCATTGCAATGCCAATATTGTAGCCATTCCCAGAAACATATATGCAGCATGTCTGTATGAAACCCCCTACTATTATGAGTATGTCAGGAGGGATTGTAACCTTGTGAGAAAGAATTGTTACTGCTATCTCTACCGATTTATTTATCATGCGACTCCTGTGGGAGTTTATAAATCTTTGCGAAGCCTGAGGGACACCAAGCTTTTTTGTCCAGCTGCTCCTACCTTTGTTTGATAACATTAAGTATTTGATATATGTAGCAGGAAGGAAAAACAACTTTGGTCTTTGATTTTGTACCATAATATATGTCTCCTCTAGAGCACTCCTTGGGTTTAGAGAGCTCAATGCTCAATCGGTGCCCAACCTCCAAATAACCGACTCAAATACTTAATTCTTTTAAAAACAAAGACACTCTGGGAATAGAAAGTGAGTCTGAGAATTAATAATGGATAATAAGGAGATGTCAGATGAATTGACCGGATATTTTGCAACAGCCTTCACCTATTGAGGATACAAATAACATCCCAGTATTAGCTTTAAGTCAGGAAGTGGAAGGGAGGGAGGAACTCAAGAAAATTACAATCACCAGGGAAGTGGTACTGAACAAATTGTTGGAGCTGTGGGCTGACAAGACCCCCGGTCCCGATGGACTTCATCCTAGGGTGTTAAAAGAAGTAACTAGTGAGATAGTTGATGCATTAGTTTTAATTTTCCAAAATTCCCTAGATTCGGGGAAGGTTCTGTTAGATTAAAAAAATAGCAAATGTAACTCCTTTATTGAAAAAGGGAGGGAGACAGAAAACAGGAAACTACAGGCCGGTTAACATCTGTCTTAGGGAAAATGTTAGAAGCTATTATTAAAGAGGTTATAGCAAGGCATTTAGAAAAATTCAAGATAATCAGGCAGAGCCAACAAGGTTTTGTGAAAGGGAAATCATGTTTAACCAATTTATTGAAGTTCTTTGAGGGAGTTACATGTGCTGTGGATGAAGGGGAACCAGTGGATGTATTTCCAGAAGGCATTTGATAAGGTACCAATCAAAGGTTATTGCAGAAAATAAAAGCTCATGGTGTAGGGGGTATCATATTGGCATGGATAGAAGATTGGCTAGCTAACAGGAAACAGAGAGTAGGCATAAATGGGTCATTTTCTGGTTGGCAAGATGTAGTGAGTGGTGTGCCACAGGGATCTGTGCTGGGGCCTCAACTTTTTACAATTTATATAAATGACTTAGATGAAGGGACCGAAAGTATGGTTGCTAAATTTGCTGATGACACAAAGATAGATAGGAAAGTAACGTGAAGAAGACATAAGGGGGCTTCAAAGGGATATAGATAGTGTTATGATCAGTTGCGAAAGGTATTTAGAGGTCTGTTACTATCTTCACCTGGTCTTATTGTAACAGGGTTTAATATTAAACACTCTGTGTTTTGAGCTCCCCCTTTGTGAATCCTTGTTCGCAACTTTCCAATTATAAGACAATAAAATGAGCACAAACAGGCTTTCTGTGGTTAAAAGAAGAAAAGATGAAATTTATTAACCTTAAACTTAAACTCTAATATGGTTAACGCCTACGGATATACGACGCACCCACGCTAGCATGCACACGTGATACACACATGCAAATAGGGACAGAAAAGAGCAGAAGAAAAGATAAGTAGAACAGTTGGAGGCAATATCTTGTTACTGTTTATTGAGCTCGCTTGATTGTCCTTGATTGAAGATATGGTCTTGCGTTTCATTGGGGCCCAGTATTGTTTGTAAACCTTGTTCACGTATGAGATTTTTTCTCTCATTGAGTTTACATATCTTCACAAGATTCAGTTCCGTGGGAAAGATGTGGAGGCAGGCAGAGAGGGTTCTGCTTCTGTTCCAGGAGCACAGCCTTCTTCACTCCATGAGCACCAGCTTTTTCTGTTCCAATTCCTTTGTTGGGAGTTCAAATTCAAATTTAAAAAAAATCTCCCAGGTTTCCCAGCAGGTTAGTCATGTGACTAGCTCCTTATATGGAACAGTTTCTCCTGCGAGGTTTGCGGATTGTACTTTAGCAGTCCTTGGAATGCTAGCTCCTCCCACCTTCAACGTCTGGTAATCAAAAGTTAATTGATGGTTGAATGAGTCAGGGCATAGCCCTTTGTCCCTCGTTCCAACATTGTTGGTTGCCATGGAAATGTTTTTCCGGTCAGGGGCTTGCAATTTTAAGTTTTAATGTTCATGTGGCAAAATCCTGGCAATCTTGGCAGGTGGGGGGGTTTGCCTGACAATTGGTTAAGTGAGTGGGCAAAGACCTGGCAAATGGAGTATAATGTGGAAAAGTGTGAACTCGTCCACTTTGGCAGGAAGAGTTTTTAAAAAAAGCATATTATCTAAATGGTGAGAGATTGCAGAGCTCTAAGATGTAGAGGGATCTGGGTGTCCTAGTGCATGAATCACAAAACGTTAGTATGCAGGTACAGCACGTAATTAGGAAAGCTAATAGAATGTTATCGTTCATGGTGAGGGGAATTGAATACAAAAGTAAGAAGGTTATGCTTCAGCTATAAAGGGCTTTGGTGAGACCACATCTGGAGTACTGTGTACAATACTGGTCTCCTTATTTAAGGAAGGATGTAAATTGGAGGCAGTACAGAGAAGGTTTACGACAAATACCTGGAATGGGTGGGCTGCCTTACGAGGAAAGGTTGGACAGGCTAGGCTTGTATCCGCTGGAATTTAGAAGTGTAAGAGGCGACTTGATTGAAACATATAAGATCCTGAGGGGTCTTGACAGGGTGCACATGGAAAGGATGTTTCTCCTTGTGGGAGAATCTAGAACTAGGGGTCACTGTTTAAAAATAAGGGGTCGCCCATTTAAGATAGAGATGAGAAGTTTTTTCTCTCAGTGGGTCGTGAGTCTTTGGAATTCTCTTCCTCAAAAGGCAGTAGAAGCAGAGACTTTGAATATTTTTAAGGCAGAGGTAGATAGATTCTTGATAAGCAAGGGGGTGAAAGGTTATCGAGGGTAGGTAGAAATGTGGAGTAATCAGTTCAGCCATGAACTTATTGAATGGCGGGGCAGGCTTGAGGGGTCGAGTGACCTACTCCTGTCACAGCTATCAATATGGAGGCTGACACAATCTGTCTGTGATTGTTGTGCCTACCAGTTGTACGAGAATCAAACCCGTGGACATAAGTAATTCTTTGACCTCTAAAGGCATTATGATCAAATTAAAACTCTTTGCTATCACTGCCTTGTAAATGAAGAGGGGGGAATGGGAGGGCTTACTGTCACAATCCCCTGGGAACATCGATTGTGTTATTATTGTGTTATTATTAATTCATGTCCCTAAGACTAAAGCAAAAATCAACTTGAAACTGCGCAAGCGAAAGCTAAGGAGACTTTAGACCATTAGTAGGATTATCCCTAGCCCTGTGATCTGGTAACTAATAGGTTTGCAGAGTAAATCCTGACCCTCACGACCCATGCTAACTGGTGATGAACCTGCAAAGCTTTCGTAGGCTGTGTCCCATCCGAGCAATATCACCAAAGTTTCCTGAATACTGTTGAGTTCCTAGCCCTGTGATTGCAGTGATGTTGGTCTTTTGTGCCCTGCTCATATTTTAAACCAATTTTCTGACTCTTCAGTAACTCTACGGCACCTAAAGCATCAGTGGTCATTTCTACTTCTCTTTGGTGACTTCTATTTGAGGCAGTCATGAACTTTAGGATGCTTTCTCCTTGACTGCTACAATACTAGTTTGTGGTACAGGAACTGCAGCTGTTTCCTTTAGAAGTATTTTTTTACTGTAATACAGGGAGTACATTTTGAATTGAGAATGCAAATCATATGCACCATACATTACTTAGGCAGGTCCATCAATAAGAACAAATTGACTATATGGCATGTGCCAAGTTAAAACATAAAAAGAGCTATTTTCAATGCTACTTTAAATTCAAAACCTTAAATTTTTGGCAAATTTCTTGCTCCAATTTCATTGTGGGAAAAACTTGTTTCCTGTTGGAGGTTTATGAATTCAAAACTTGTACAAAGGTCTGATACATTTCTACCTGACTTGTTAGGGAAATAAAAGGACTGACAATATGGAGCAACATCACTGGCTATAGCTGCTGCCTGAGGAGATCTTAATTTCTGATGAAGTAAGTTAGCCCCTGTAACTTTGAGGCATTGGTCTTGCCAAGAGCGATGGGCATCTGTGAACTGCAGAAAAGATCGGATAACCAAATACTAAAGGATCTTCTGATTATTTTGTTTTCCATGTTTTTAAAACTTGCCCCTAATTATTTTTTATTGCAAGCAGTTTTCATTATTAATATTGCTTAGTGTTTTACTCTAACAATTGATACAGATATCCATTTCATAAAACAAGTGCTGTTGATCAGAATGTTGAATTTCCATTAGCTTATTTTATTCACAATGCAGAATAATATTTTGTTTATGCTGTAAGCAGATGTGTCAAGCACAATTCTCAATGAGGGAAAGATTCAAAATCTGTCCGGATTTAATCAAAAAGCACAAAGTAAAATGAAGAAATTCGGAATAAATAAAGGTAATGTTACTTTCAACGTAAATAATGTAAGACTGTAACAATTTGTAGGAAAAACCTTAAAACAAAGAGGCAAAGAATTGTGATTCTCACTCTGCGTTATTTCTTCATCCTGAAGCATGTCATCCCTTTCTATTACAATTCCTCTTTGGGTATAACACACATTATATTCACACCACATGAGTGAGTAATGAGTTTAATGAGGTAATGAGTAGGCTTCACTGAATATCTTGAACTGAGGATCACTAATTTCAGCTAATGGTAGTGCCACTGTGCTTGCCTATTCTGCATAGTGGGTTTTGGCAGCTAATCATTTGGGCAGGGTTTGGGTAAACCTAACCGTGCTATTGACGACTTCCTGGAGCTCCCACGTTTCCTGACAGCAAGGAATCAAGGAGGACAATTCAGGGTGGGAAATGCATGAAAAAGTTGCTCATTTTCCCTCCCTCATTTTGGCTCCTCCTACAAACAACTCCCCCCCCCCCCCCCACCTCCCATTGACTATCCAGGAAGAAGAGCATGGCCATGTTGATGCTGGCCTACAACCTCGCTGCTGGGAGAGGCCAAGAAAAGTCCATGTTAACTCATTCTCTGACTTTGTCTCTTTCCTTGCAGGGATGTACCTCTGAATGTTGCCTTTCTTCGAAACTCTAACTGAGTTTGGGAACTCTCCATGTGAGGAATCTTGGAAGGAAGTCTTATATTATTCCACCACTGAGATTGCTAAATAATACCCTTGGAGACTTAAATTCCTTATATTTACATGTGAATTTCCTGGATTTACACAAATAATGCACTGACATAGATTGACCCAAAATATTAGCGCACTGCTGATTATTAACAGATTTACGATTTCTGGAGTTTGGTAGTACAGAACTTGAGTATTTCTGAAAATAGAGACATGTTGTCGAAGCTTTTCGTCTTGCACTCATCAGGATAATCCGCAAGAATAAGGAATGGAGAATGCACCAGTTTACGGTGATTGACAGTTAACAACCAAGCTTTGTTTGAAAGTTAAACCAGGCAGCTTGACTATGATTGGTCAATGCATTGCCCTGAGGAATGAACTAATGAATGACTGTCACTTATTTTGTTTAGCTGTAACAGACGCAATGTTTGTACATGTTCTTTCTGTCTGCAAAGAACAGGGCCCTGTGTATCAATATATGTAGCTTCCATTACATGCAAATGCGCTACACTGCAAGCCCTACTGGCGATCTTAAATTGGTTGTCATCGTAATTCTTAGCACTAAGGATTATATAGCAAATGTGCATTCTCCTTGGCAACACCTCTAGCAATCAGAGTTCACTTGCCAACCAATCAGCACTTTCTTCTCATACAATATAAAGTCGTTGTTTTCCCTTCCATTGGTATTCTTGTGGATTGTCCTGAAGACTGCAAGATGAAACGCTTCGACGATATTTCTCTATTTTCAGCAATACTCAAGTTCTGGAGTTAGATGGCGATTTTCTTTGTGTTTTCTTTAAATTCTTCTTACTAAGACCTGCACTATACTGAACCATAGTGCTGTCAGTCTCAGTGTAGGCGAGATGTTTTGGGCTCTTGTGCTACTTGACCTGTTCAGAAGGGCTAAGCAGCTTGAGTGGCCTTCCCAATGGGCATACCCCTGCTCTGCATAATAATGGAGAGAAGAGTAAAGATAGAGGAAAAAGCCTATCAGAATGAGGAGCCATGGCAGTAGAATGCAGCCTATTTTCTTTTAGCCCTATTGGATGTGTTGCATTTGCACTTATTTTCACGTCCTGTGTAGGCAAATGAAATCCACAGTCTGGGCAAAGCATTCCCATCTGCATGATTGGCGCAGAAACTGGCATAAATTTCAGTACAATTTCTGTATAAATACAAATCAGGAAATTAGGGGCCATCATTCAATGAATGTCCATGTACTGCAAAATTTGCATCAAATATATATATATAAAAAAGTAAAGCATACTGAATTTAAATTGCTCTGAAGGGAAATACAAATAACATCGGCTTTCAGAGTTATAAGGATTTAGATATTCTGTAAAAGCTCCCTGAGTCAGGACCCTAAGCAGGGTGAATCCTGCAGAATTACTAAGGCAAGTATTATACTTCGGCATTATACAAGATGTTAAGTTTTTAGAAGCACTTCTACAAAATAAGGCGGCAAAATCTGCTCTTTCAGAGGTAGAGGTTTTATTGCGTAAAACACTGGATAAAACTGTACTGCTTCAAAGACATCTTGCTTCTAACAGCGGAAAGAAAACAGTCATCGCTGAAAAACAACTTTTATACTTCTATACCAGAATAAAGTTCTGTCAACTGATGTATAATAAATAATGACCAAGAATAAACTTTAAATACAAAGTCATCTACTTGTTACAAGCAAGGCAACAAAATCCTCTACTCTATTGATCTCAGATCTCCTCCAAGATAGGAACTCCTTCATTTAGGAATGTAGACAATATCATGACCAGTTTCACACACTACAGAAGTACAGAGAAATGTTGACATGTTTAGATTTGTGAAGCATGATGTTATTCAGAATCTGACAATGTATCACTGCTGCTGTCACTTGTTTGTATTACAAGTTACAAATGTTCTGGAAAGGTCTATGTCAGAGGGAAAAAAAAAGAGGGACAGTAGCACCTGACTAAATGGAATCAACGCACACGTCACAGAAAGGGAAATGTTTCCAGTGTCACAAACAGAATTATTGCCTGTCATCTGAAATGCTGAAAGACACAGAAGAATACTGAAAGATTTCAAAAGTGCAAGAATGGAATGTGTTTGCTAAGATACTGTAGGCGGCACACACTCACACATACACACGCACACACACACAAAAGCAAGCGACTGACACAGTCACCAAACACAGTAGTGCAGTTAATATCCTAAAGCTTACTACAGTCGTTCAGAAATGTTTAATAACATCTCGATCCCTTACTAGGATCTTTAGAAACAGTTGCATTAAGTTTATCATCTGGGTTTAAGTAAGGCAGTGAGAACTATACTAGAAAACAATAAAACCAGCTTGCTATATGCCAGATAGGTCCTAGTTAGCGACCTCAATTAAACTGTGGCTTCAGTTGGATGACTTCCTAGTAGCCAGCATATGCAAACCTTACTTCTCTCTTAGCCTGAGATTTTATCCTTATCTCAGGTTAGTACTAAGCTTTTTTTCTTATTTACACAAATCATAGATTGCAGTTTCTGATTACTGTAAACTGCTTTAGGCAGAACAGAAGTTTTAAGGCCCTGGGATTTACTTTCTGCTCCCAGCCTACATGGAAAGATATTGACTTTTTAAGTCTGACTTTTTTTTCAGAAGACACTAATACTCATCTACCATTGGAAGAAGAAGCACCAGTTTTGCTTTTGATGAAGGAAGTAAGATTCCAAAGGCTATAAGCTTACTTGATTTTAATTTTCGGGCTGACTTTGTGTTGCTAAATGCCTTCATACATGTTTTTCTAGAATGTTATAATCACACCGTTCATCACAAGCTTCTACTTCCTCAAAAGCTTCCTATATCATGATGAAGTTAAACTCTGGAGATTCCGAATTGTACAAAAGCTAAAATTCATAAAAATACACCACAAGTTCCATTGTTTCTGTTTTACAAAAAAAACAAAGGAAAAAGACTGAACACTTTAACAGTATTTCTTAATACATACAGATCAGGAAATTATGGATGATTGGGCTTCTTCATCGTCTCTACTATTTAATAACATTTCAGGAGAAACTCCTGTTTTCTGTTTTTCACATTTACAAAAATTAGCAAATTGTTGCTGCTGGGGATTCTGTTCAAGTAAAAATCATGACGAACCTTTGCTACAAACATCCCACTTCCCACTAGTGCCCTCTACTGTCAGACTTAACAGCTTTCAGTGCTCAATAACACTCACCCCAACCCCCACCCTCCAACTTGTCTATAATTTGATTATTGATAACCTACTTCTCCACAGAAGAAAATTCTTTTAAGTAAAGAAAAAAATGCTTTCTTCCCTCCACACTGCAAACTGATAACAAAAAAAAAGACTAATACGTTTGCATTGTGTCTCATTCTCTTCCATTGATGCATTTGGCTATGAATTGGAAAAAAATGTGAAAATGTAACATCCCAACCCACTTTACTGTAGGTCACTACTGACCCTAGTTCATGGGCCGTCTAAGATTTCTTCTATAGTGCAGTTGCGACACCGCTTGAATTGATTTTTCCTGCAATGACAGCTCCAGTCAGACTGGCACCATGGCAGTCTACCAACACATCTCATTACTATGCTAAGCGAATGACAGCAGCTGGTGTCATGTTATAAAGGTGTTTTCAACACTGAAAACACAGCCCCAGATCTTCAAGGCAATGCTAAATCATTCAGATGGTATCATTTTTCTGTTAAGAGCATTATTTTTGGACAAAGACCACTTTAAACTTTTAAATGTCCTGCTTTTAAGTAACTGATGACCTCTTCCCACCTTTTAGAACCACTTTATCCTCCCACCTGTGATGTTTTGAAGTACTTGTTGCTAGGTAACAGTTTGGCAGCCATTTGGAAGGACTGGAAACTCCTGTTTTTATGTTCTCTACTGTCGATCACAATACTGGGGTGTTATTTTTATATAGTCCATAAGTTCTTTCCTTGGAATGCCATAAACATTTGCTCATTCTGAATGCATATCAAAAAAACTCTGTAAAAATGGATATT
Source organism: Heterodontus francisci (assembly GCF_036365525.1). Taxonomy (NCBI): domain Eukaryota; kingdom Metazoa; phylum Chordata; class Chondrichthyes; order Heterodontiformes; family Heterodontidae; genus Heterodontus; species Heterodontus francisci. The sequence continues at coordinate 42,804,174 of NC_090387.1, forward strand.
GCAAGTATTTATATTGTTCCACTGCATTACTCTTGGTCCTGACTGGTTTCCTCTGGCAGTTCACACGAGCTCCCAGGTTTCACAACACTTGCTTCCTCTGAAATCCCAGGAGCTTCCGTTTCAACTCGTGAGCGCTTGAACCTGCGATCTGGGTACTGGCTGTTGTCAAAAGGCATGCGATGCACACACATAACATGAGTCTTCAGGTTCCCCTTCTGAGAGGCACTGTATGGGCAGTATCTGCATTGGAAAGGCCTCTGACCTGTAGTGCAGGGAAAGACAAGAGTCTAGTTATAGTTCTTAATTCCTTTGATGGAAAGAAACATGTAAAGTACAGCATAATGTGGGGAGGCACTCCAAACCTACAAAGGTTTACAATATGTGCTTTTTAAATAAAAGTGAGCATCTTATTTTAAACCAACCTTTTTTAAAATTTTGCATCCAGATGAAAATAACTGTATGGGAGCAAACTTCACTGCTGTCAGATTTTGAGGAAACTGAGAAGGGCTATTCACTGCCAATAATACTCTAAAATACATCTCTTTTTATTTTTTTCTCACTCTGATATTCCAGTATACAAATATAGTAATTGCAATCGTAAGGGCAAAATGAAACATTGTAAGGCTGTACTGAAAAGAATGAAAATTTTTGCTATTATTGTAAATAAACTTTGGCTTCATACAGGTGCAGTCTGTCTTATTTCACATTTCTGTACTGCACTTGCAAATATTACACAAATACTGCATTTAACTTACATTATTTATCTTACAGCCTCTTGCTGCAAGACTAGTGCTCACATATATTATTTGTCAGGTCTGGGTTAGTACCCACTAAGCTATCAAAATAGATAGAGGTCTTACATATTATTTTGAGAACTAACCCTATGCTGTTCTGTAACATAACTTTCAATGTGAGAGTTAAATGTGCTGGCAATACCCTATTTTCATGGTCTATACAGCCTGAATTTAATCTTTTGTCTTCTTCATAAACAGCATTCCATAGAATCAATGGATTTGTAGTTAATAGAATCAATGTTAAAATGATGAAGGGAGGCCAAAGGGTGAGTGATGGCAATCAAAAGTTACATTTGCGCAACATTCATTTTTGCTACTCTGATCGCTGTCAAGTAAACTATTTTCTTTACAGTACGTAAATATAAATGGGACATTGACAGTGGCGCAGACTTTTTTATTGAAAATATATTGTGCAGATAATTTTGCACATATAGTTCAAACAATACAGAATCATATTTATTGAACAATGGCCATATTAACAATATAAGATAGACTGCCCAATATTTGAAAAATGCCTACATTTCTATCTGAACACTCCAGACATATGTTGGGAACAAGCAGCACCATTCCACCCATATATTTGTCATTGATGGCAGTCACTGCCTGCAGCCTATTCTACGTCGATCACATTTTTTAATTATATAAAAATTCTAAAATCTCCTTTTTAACTAAATAAAGAAAAAATAAATACAAGTTAGGATTTTGGCGTTGCTTTCCTTTAAGTCAGTGTTGTAGATCTGAGTGAAAGGCCCGCTTTGAAATACAAAGTTGTCTCTCCGTTGCATTATTCTATAAGAGGTTGTGCAAAATGAAAGGTGTCAGACTTTGCTGGGTTTTTTGTGGCCTGATACTGAAGCTGTAGCTGAGAAATGACAGATGTCTGCAACCAGCTGCAATGAAGCATGGTAAAGTTTCAGTCTAATCCACTTACTCCACTGCAGTCATGTGAACCAAAACAAATGGGCAGCTCCTTACATTATACAAAACACTGCAGTCTACTGATACTCTCTAATGTAACGTAGCTGATTCTCCATCTTTTCAAAATTCGAAAGAAAACCTTCAGCAAATCTTTTTCTCATATAGGTCATGTATTGACAAAGCAGTTTTTTTCCTCCTAATCTTTTGAGCACGATTCCCCAAAAATTCTTCTCACATCCAGATGGAAAACTGGAACAACAACAACAACAAAAACAAGAAGAATGTTGATGCCATCTCGATTTTAGACTCTGCAGAATAGGATTCACTAGATCTCTGAGCTCAGAATTGCTTTGAAATTCTGCGGTCCTGTGGTCTAAGGAAATGCTCAATCATAAATGTCACTGAGAACTGAGTGGCCTTTTGTAATATAACCCCATAAAGCAGCGGTCACAGTGCTTTGTTATTACAATGCCTTCTTTTTCTCGTCTGTTTCCTGCACAGTTTTTTAAAAAGTAGTGGTTTGGTTAAGTAAATTGTTTGGATTATTTTTGAATGTATTTGCCATGCCTGCAGTATCCCCAGTGTTTTTTAATGTGTCATGTTCTGGAGGAGTTCAAGTTTCCCTCTTTTTACCCAAAATGCTCCACGCGGAGACAAACAGAGCAGTGAAAGTGAATGAGCAAAGTATCACTTCCTGAGCAGCAAGCCCCCTCCACCCTGCGGCGTGTAGAGCAACAACCTTTTGAACCTTCCCTCCTCCAATCCTTGTAAGGGAAGAGTGAGGACATGAAGTCATATGGTTCTTTGTGCCAAGAGTTCAAACAGCTGTGAAACACAGTGTTTCGGTACACATTCATAAAAAAAAAACTACACACTGGATTTGGCCTGTGGCACAACTGAGTAGAATTTTGTTCCTTCAGGCTAAAACAACAAGAGCAGAGAGAAAGAAATCTTAAGCTTTTCCCTAAAACTTACCGCAACAACCTTTGTGAAACCACATGACTGCCCTCACACAATTTCCCCTGTGTCTCTCAGGCTACTTTTGGCAGGAAGTCAGAATTACTGTTATATAAATTCCATCTGATGCCAGCACGACCATCTGTGAGTAAAGACTGCTTTACCTATGGTGGACTGCAAAGCCGCTCTCTCCCAGAGATGAGTAAAAAAAAAATTTGATTAATTTGCAGAATGCTTGTGATTTGCTCATATATTATTATAACTGCTCATCAGCACATGACAAATTCCCAGCACTCTGCAAAGGAACCCATTCAGCTTCAGCAGATTTTCACTAGCACCTGACAGACTGCAGACCCACTAATGACTTTCAGCTGCTTACAAACAGTAATTCTATCTTCAGGATAGCATGGAAAAACTATCGAGAAAAAAAAGCAGCAGGGTTTACTGCATTTTATATACTCAACTATACAACAAACTGATTTAACTAGTTAAGCACTGGGGCATTTGACACACCTACATAAACGTTTCTTCCTTTACAACAATGGGTGGAGGGGTGGTTGGAGGGAACTGGCAACCTCTCCTTGTGCTCAGCCTGTGAAAGAAATATAACAATACAGCTAATACTGTCAGCAGACATCTTGGTCACTGAACAATGCGTTTTTTGCATGATATTGTCATAAAATATTAATTTCAGGACAACACCCTCTTGTGTTGGAGGCACCTCTGAAGATGAAAGTGTTAACATGCAATGCATCATTTCCTTAAAAGCAATGGCCTGTATTTAAAGGCGCAACACAGTCATTGTGTGAATTCTTGAAATTGAAATGAAAAATAATTCTTCTCCCTGAATATTAAACTGCCCTTTCAATAAAACAATAAGGCTCAAAATGTGAAACTGTCTTGCTTTAGCCATGCATAGCACGGGTATAGACTATTACCAATCTCCTTTAAAAACTGTTATCACACAAATTAAACATTAAGTGGCAGATCTAATTTAAGCTTTTTCAAACTGATGAAAAGAATTTTTACTTGATTGTTTGTAGCTGTTTAACTTTATCTTCTTCTGTGCAACATATAGACCTCGACACATGGCAGTGAATAGACCTTTTGTAATTGAACTGATTGATTGTGAGAACTTAGCACACTGTGTTTTCACTCAATATTATATGCTGTTCTGAAGAAAAAAAGCTGTAATCATTTTTTAAACTGGATCTTCATTATATTCCATATTTTATTTATACCTGCAACCACTAAATCATGCGCGTCCATCCAGTCACTGAAGATTCTGCTATAAGAAATCAACAGCAGCTTTGTGGGCCCTGTGGATTCAATACATACAGCTCAGCTATCTCAAAGCTGAAGGGCTTATTTGTCTGCTTTAATTGAAATCACTCCATTCTCGAAAGTCAGTGGAGGACTTTGGGGTGGGGGGGGGGGGGATGGAGGCTGGGAGAGGCCACTCCAAATAAGTTCCATTAATCAAAAAGCAGAGTCTAATGTAACTAATATTTTACAATTAGAGAAGACAAGATGGAGCTAAAAGCCATCTATCTCTCTTACACCACATGATCATCGATTCATAATCAGAAGATTGAGAGTCACAAAAAGATGCATTTACAAAAGGGGGGCTGGTCTGTGCACAAGATAATGAACAAGATGAGAAACAGCGGCTCTGAAGGCTGAGTAAAGATGACACAGTGCTTCAATGGTGACAGATGACACGGAGATGAGTACTGATACCTGACAGACAGCGAGTGATGACTGCAGTCCTTTCCCACCATTATGATCCTCAATTATCTCAGTAGGGCAAAAAACAGAGGCTCAGCCGTCATCTCACTCACAAGCTGGAAGAATATGCAATTGTGCCAGGCTGCTTGTAAAGAATACTTTTCCCCAATTTTATCAGTGCTATATTGGGTCTGTAGTTTTAATGTCAGTATTCATGATCGGTACGAAGTAAAGTGGGTGCAGTACTATGTATTCATGCTCTAGCACACAGCTCGACCTGAGATAGGACTGTGCTTTTTTCTTACAGCACCATCTGCAGGTATAAAGTCTGTTATGCTCTGCTCCTTCAGATTACACTTGCCATTCAATATTGCATAGGAAACCATCCTCTCAAGGAATTTAATCTGCTGACTACATTTTAAAGCAGAAAAGTAAAGAATCTGCTCAGCACTTTTAGAAGTGCATGAATAAGACTTACTTTCTTGCTTGTCCCTCTCTCTCGATTGCACCTCCCACCCACACAAAAAACAGTTTATTTAAAAAAATGAGATGGCAGCACTTGACCTCCCATCATCCTCCTTGAAGACAGAACAGCATTCTCAAGCTCTTGTCCTCAATAAGATACGAATGTTTGAGAAAACATGGACAATAATAAGCAGCAGAAGCTTACCAATAACTTGTTTGGCATGTAAAAATGGCATTTCTGTGGTGCTTCACATGGCAAATTGGTTAATACACTGGTTAGGATTTTAAAGCACCTCACCCACAGAGAATGGTGCATGGGAGAGGTTATTTTTTGAAAATTTTAGCTCCTGGCTCTAACTTGTCATTTTCCTGGCTGCCATAATTTTTATGACAGCAAATCATGCTGTCAGCAACAATAACTTGCATTTATACAGTAACTTTAAAGTATGAAAGTGTCCCAAAATGCTTCAAAGGTGGATTATCAAATGAAATTTGACACCAAGCCACATAAGATGATATTAGAATTGGTGACCAAAAGCTTGGTCAAAAGGTAGGCTTTAAGGAGCATCTTAAAGGAGGAAAGAGAGGTGGAGAGGTTTAGGGAGGGAATTCCAGAACTTAGGGCCTTGACAGCTGAAGGCACGGACACCAATGGTGAAGAAAATCAGCAAGTACAAGAGGTCAGAATTGGAGGAACGCTGATACCTCGTAGGGTTGTAGGCCTGGAGGAGGTTACAGAGATAAGGAGGGACAAGGCCATGGAGGGATTTAAAAGCTAGCATGCAAATTTTAAAATTGAGGCGTTGCCGAACTGGAAGTCAATGCAGGTCAGCAAGCACAGGGGTGATCGTTGAATGACACTTGGTGCCAGTTAAAATAAGGGCAGCAGAGTTTTGGGTGAGCTCAAGTTTATGTAGGGTGGAACATTGGAGGCCGACCAAGAGAGTCAGGTCTAGGAGTAACAAAGGCATGGAAGAGGCTCCTGTTAAAGGCAGGCAGTGATCTACTTAACATTCAGAAATCATTGCCTGATGATATCCTTTGCACTGCGATGAAATATTAACTTCACATCAGGGGGTTCCTGTGCTCTCTGCAGCCTAGCAGCAGAACAATGGAGTGAGGAGCGGATTAGCCAGAAAAGGCCACTTCATGGTAACTTCTAAAAAAGTGCTTCTTTTAGTCGTGTGTGTGGGCAGGAAGAACCAGAGTGCCCCACCCCAGCACCTGCCAGGAGTGCTTACACCTCTCCTGTCCTGACCTTCCCAGCAATCACACTGGAACCCTCCACCCAATCCCTGATCACCTTCATGCCCATTGACTGCTGGGGATCATTCCCACAGTTCCCTGATTGTGACCTGCTTCCAAATTCCTGCCCACACCCACTGACCAGGCACCGGATGAGACTCCAGGAACTTTTATTTAATTGAGGCCCTGCAATTACATTTGGCAGGACATCCACGTCTCCAACTCTCCGGGTGTACTACCCGCTACTGGGCTCCCCTGCACCCTTCCCGTACTCCCCATCCTCCCCCGCTGTCAAACTCGTGACCACTATTTTGTAAGATCAGAAACGCCATATTATGTAATGCAAAATGTATTCTACAGGCAAGGTAAAATTGTGTTGCTTTAAGGCCAAAATGTCATTCTTAAGAAAACAGACCGTCAGGTTATCCAGAGTTTAATTCTTGCTTATTCTGGGGACTTTGCAAATTGAAATGCGATTGTCAATTTTGGGCTCCAACTGAGAAACATGCAGCATTTTCAGATAGTTTTCCATCTGCAACAAATGTGAGCTCTGTGTATGCAGACATCACTTTTAATATATTGTTCGTCATTTTATTAAAGCATAATGCAAGTGCATTGTTTTATATTTCATTTTAGGGGATGTCATTACAAGCAGAACAGGGAGACGGCAGCATCGTGGTAATGTTGCGCAACATGTAATCCAGAGACCCAGGCTAATACCTTGAGCAACAGGTTCAAATCCCACCATGGCAGCTGGTGGAACTTCAATTCAATTCATTAATAAAATTTTGAGTGGATGCTGGTCTCAGAAATGGTGCCGTGAAACTATTGTCAATTTTTGTAAAAACCCATCTGGTTTTCTAATGTTCTTCAGGGAAGGAAATATGCCGTCCTTATCTGGTCCGGCCTACATGTGACTCCAGATCCACAGTAATGGGGTTGACCCTTAACTGAAATGGCCTAGCAAGCCATTCAGTTGTCAACGGCAATTGGGGATAGGCAACAAACGCTGGCCTTCCCAATCATGTCCACATCCCATGACAGAATAAAAAAAACTGCTAGGAATTCACCCACACTAGATCCTTCCAAAGTCTGCACAACATGAATCTCAAAATATTGCAAAGGTATTAACTTCTTAATACCAAAGTCTTTCTCTAGAATATTGCGATCCACATTTACCCAGTAATTTTATGAGGACTTTTCTGTGAGTCTTTTTAACACTATTAGTATCAGGCACTATGCTTTCTGATGGGAGTTGACACTAATGGAGTTAAAAAGACATTATTTTATGTCAGAGTACAAATGTAATGTGATGGAGCATGCCCTCAGATTCATCCATGGATGTTGAATGCACTATACAGTGCATTAATATACAAAAATACATAATAAAATATTTGCAACACACTTCCGGATAATTTTTGCCCTGACTTAAGATCAGACACAGTCGTCATTGTGTTTCACTGTGTAAAGGCTGACTTCTTTTACGAATGGTCTTTAGGGCCACCTTGTGGGAGTGAAAGAAATGCCAGCTACAGCACTGATGAAAACTACTGCTGAATAATTGAGTGAGGAGACAAGTTCACCCAGGGGTCACCATCTGTAGGGTTAATACTGTTTACACAGTTGGAATAAGGTTCATCACATGCCTGGTACCGAATGTATATAATTTTCAGCTTAAACATTCAAAGTTCGTCAAGTGTGCCCCATTCAGTAGCTTCATGACAGTAAAGAACTGCAGTTTAGTGAGGCCTTTATTAATCTACTTAAAATAGTCCATCCAATTAATTAGGATTAAAAGGACAAAAAGCAAAGCAGGTGTTAAGACATGAAGGCTGTCAGTCCATTGCCAGGGAACAACACAAGTAATAGAAGATAAGACTTGAACAAAGGGCACACATAACAAAAAACACAGTAGAATCAAGGATAACTTATAATCAGGAAAAAGCACAGAGGTGAATAAAGAAAGTTAAAATAAATGAAAATGAAAATTCTCAGAGCTATAAAGTGGAAAAATACTTAAGAAAGAAGAGTTATGTAAATGGTAAGGTGAGTATCACTGACTTTCCAACATCTTACTCCGAAGGACTCTGCAATTGTTTTCCAACTTCTAATAGTTCCATGACCAGTGGTTATTAGGAGGTTTAGTGGGGGAAGGTGTTGCACTTATTCAGCTAGTTGTTTAATCATTTGCATAGAAAAGGGGGTTAGCACAAAAATATTCTTGCAAAAGTAACCTTTTACACTATTCCATCTGATTCTTCCTCAACTAACTCAATACCTATATTGTCCACCATCATTCAGTCTAGATCACTTACATCTATTTCATTCAGTATCGTACATTGACAATGCTCTGCAGCATCCCACCCCACTTCTCCACACAACACTGGCTCAATGTGTTTTCCCAGTGAGTTTCTGAGTCATGTAGAGCATGGTAATCCCAGGGTCCATCACTGTGCTGTTATGTATCATAGAATAGAATTATAGAATGACTACAGCATGGAAGGAGGCCATTCAGCTCATGAAATCCATACCACCTCTCTGCAAGACCTATTTAGCTAGCCCCACTACCCCACCCTTTCCCCGTAGCCCTACATTTTTTTCCCCTTCAGCTGCTTATCCAGTTTCTTTTGAAAGCTATGACTGATCATAGCCATGGTGCAATATTTGGCTTTGGGACCACTGGGCTTAGAGGGTATAACTGGCCAGAAGTTTCAGCGTGTGATTACCGCCTAATGACTTCTGCTGGACCTATGCAGTTGTGAATGTCAATTGAGGGCAGAAAGTAACTTGGCTGTAATACCACCTGCTGGCACTCACCTTCAAACCTCACAGGTCAATAGTGGCCACTTGAACTGAGGTTCCAGAGGACAACTTACAGCTGTGGAACTATATCCCACAGAAGAGAAGAGAAAATTGCCAAGGAACAAAATGAAAACTCGATGGGAGCCAATCACAGTATTGTTCATGTGTCCAGATGATAAAAACAGATAACAGGGTGCAGAACTATTAAAAAATCATGATTAAATTTGCTCTCAACCTTATATTCAGCTTTTTGTGACATGTGGTTTACACCCACTTATGCTCCAATCAATGACATTCTTTGCTCCACGGATGAAAGTTTCTGTAAATTATACACAGAATAACAGATAACTGGAAGGAAGCTACAACTGATTGATTTTATATGATGTGTATCATTTGCTTCAATGCGTGTTTTTGCTGTTGAACGGAAAGGACTGTTTCGAGAGAGTACTTTTTGTTCAAAGTACTCTTCCTTTTTACAGAAGGACATTACAATATTATGATAAATATGTTTGACTTTTAGAAAATATATCATCAGTGCCATTCAGTAGAGATGCCCTCCCTGCAAGGGACTTCTCTATTGTCAACAGTAGGGGCATGACTTCATACTATCCTGAAGCCACTTTGGATTGGCCCAATCCCATGGTACCACATGGCAGACTGGGAATGTGGATTTTCCAGCTTGTTGTTCCTTTCCTGGGGTCAGGTGACCCTGAGGCAGTCCTCACGCTCTCTGTAATTGATGACACCAAGGAAGGGAGATCCTGAAGTAGAATTCCATAGTCACAACGAAATTGACTTTTTAAATAAACAAAATTTTGTTCTGTGTAAAGAAGGAGAACTGCCCCTGGAATATCACTTCCATTCAGTGCTTTCCTCCTACAAGCTGTAAACTGGTGCTTAGTAATAGTTCAGACAAGAGTGAGCCCATCAGTTTGATAATGGCACCATGATATAAGGAAGTGCAAAACATAGCATCAGGGTGTTACCATATTATGAAATGTAGGGCTAGGCACCACTATGGCATATGAAGAGTAAAAATTATAATGACAATAAAACGTGTTTATAACTGCTACACACGCAGATCATTTCATAGCTGGCTGTATTCTACTGATAACAGAATTGCGAGAATACATTGTGCAACACTGCCAGACATCTTTTATTTTATTTTACTATTTTTGTTGTTCTATTTGTGAGCTTTTCCTATTTTGCAATTTGTCTCTCAAATTTGTATCTTCCATTACAGCTTCAATATGGACCTGGCACTATCCATCACATGACGAATAGGAAAAGTTTTACAGGGAAAAAATGGGTGACCTAAGCAAGGAAGAGAACATTTTACTCAATAATAATCTGGTATGTTACCTGTATAATTATTATAATGTATTATAAATACAATGCACATGGAGATTGGAGTATGTTATAGGTGAGTAACACATTAAAGGAGTTTGTATCCTCACATAAGACTATCCCATTCACAGAGGAGCTATGCGTAAATTTTGATTTATTTTGTTTATACCTCCCATCTGAATTTGGCACTTATATGGCTATCTGACAGCTGGGAAGGGTACAGAACCTGACTTTAGGCCACTGTTAAACTGATAGAACAAAAAGAGAGGTAGGATCACTCAACTACTTTTTCTTTCATCCTCCATCTGAGGAGGTTCCTTGGCTCCTCTCAAAGATGACTTGGAACTAGTAACTAGAACCAGGGCTCACTGTGCTGGAAACACTAGAGAAATCTCATGCAATATCACTGCACAAGACACTGACTTGCTGTACCATTGCAGTCATATGTAATGGTTCAATCTTATCTTAAGAAATGCAACAGAGGCAAATGAGCAAGCATACAACCTCTGTGGTCACAATAAGTTTCAGGAAGCAGGATACTCCATTAGGTACCAGTCCTATCTTCTTAAAGTTAATTTATGACTTAATAAAGTAAAGATCAGACACAGCTGCCAGGGAAGTACTTTGGCAAATTGAGCCCATTTTACTGTTTTTATTTTTAAACAAAAAAAAATCCGGAAACAGGCAATTGCGACCTCCATCTTTGGTTTGCCAATAAATGAAGAAAGGAGGAAGGAGTGTTTGTGTGTGTGTGTGTTTGTGTGTGTGTGGCGGGGAGGGGGGTGGCGGGGGCAATCTGATTAGGTGAAGCTCCAGTAATGTTAAAATGAGCACTGGAAGGTTTGAGTAATAAAGTTTTATTCAAAGGCAAATTAGACTGTGATTTCTGATTGTGTACCCTCACTGCTTGGAGGGAGAACGGGTCTTCCCGCGTACCAGTTACAAATATGTCCTTGCACTCAGGTTAGAATTCAACCAAGGACTTTTTAAGGTAATATCTAGAGCTAAGTGACCTAGTGGGTCTGCAGGTTTATATGAATAATTAAAATTTGCTGCAGGGAATTATAGATTTTATGATGAACTAATTACGAACAATAACCATTGGTTGTATTAATAGACTGTGATGTTCCATGTTTGTAATGCAAATTACATACTTTTTTGTAATGCATATTATGTTGTAACCTTGCAGAGGATGAGTTCAGATAATTCAATCTCAGATAATTCTACCAAAAAGGTAGGATTTGTACATGATTAAATAACAAATTCCAACAGCTATTACTATGCATCTCTGTATGCCATTTGAATAATTAAGAGAGTTACATTCAAATGAAAAAGACTGAGAATACAAGGTTGTTACATTAACTAATATAAATGCAAAATACTGCAGATGCTGGAAATCTGAAATAAAAACAAAAAATGCTGGAAATACTCAGCAGGTCAGGCAGTATCTGTGGAGAGAGAAACAGAAATGTTTCAGGTCGATGCCGTTGAATTCTGATGAAAGGTCATTGACCTGCAACGTTAACTTCTGTTTCTCTCTCCACAGATGCTGCCTGACCGGCTGCCAGCATTTTCTGCTTTTATTATGTTACAATAACTAAGAAGCTTGAGTTGCATACAATTTTTCAGTGTAAGAAAAAGAACCAGCAAGTAATGTTGTCACACTAGAAGCTGAGCACTAAACACATAGCAGCAAATACAAAGTTAGCAACAGTACCGTCTTCAAACTATCACTGTTAGTTTTGTATACTATGGGCATACCAATGTGGTACTTACACCACAGCCTTCAAGTGTAATCATGGGATAGTCTGTTGCAAGAACTCATTGAACACCATGGCTGCATTTTAATAGTGTTGTCTGTGAAACACAGTTCATTTGCAACTTTTAAAGTTTAAATGGAATGCTTCTCAATTAGAGGTTGTTACCAGTGCTTAAGCCAGGGCCTCCTATTTTCACCAAGCGCTTTTTTTCCACACGGGAACTTCTTATGGACTAACAGCAGAGAAGATTTAGATTCTCATCATAGAAATCGGTATATTTTCCAGTGTTTTTAATCAGCTCTGAACTCAACTTTTACTAAATTCATTTGTCCTAAAGACACCATCAAAACTAACTGTGCAAATACAAGATTACTTAAATCTTAACATAACACTGTCAAAAATCAACAGGAATGGTAAGACGCCTTCAGTGCCCTAGGCAACTGGCAGCTGGGTAAGTTTTCCATCATAATTAATGACATCCTATTGCAAATGTTATTTACAAAATGACCTTACAATGCAAATTTTAAAAACAGCCATCAGCCAAGAACCCCTGTGCAGTGATTTGTAGATGTCAATCAAAACATTCATTCCAAGGAAAGCTCATTTTTATAATGGCAATGATATAAGGGATAGTGTGGAAATGAGTGTCTGGAATTCCAATAGCAATTGTTTTAGATAAGCATAAACAGCACATTAATTTTGCAAACCCCTGAATAGTTCATCACATTGTGACTATTCACCACAAAACAATATTATACTAAACACTGCAGTTGGAGGATCAGAGGAGTTGGCAACTAATTTTTTTTAAAACATACTTATATATTTCCACCTCAGTAAACTTCTGCTTGCTGTCAACAGGCATTTGTAAAAGAAGACAGTGTAATAACACTGCTTCACCAGTGAATTGGACACTTTCCTGCAGAATTCATCATATGTAACTCACATAGCCCACATTTCTAGTAAAGAACAAGCTGGTGCCATAAAAATTATGATAGCTACTAGCTACATCTAATTTCACCACTGTCACTGACTCAGTGCCCTTCATATCTAGCAAGAGAAAGGTGGCTTTTTATCTTATGACTGCCCTCTGGTCACTGAAGGATTTACCATCATTTTAACAGCTATGATCTTCTCGCTACTCCTTCTTATACCAATTTATATTGTAACACAATTCCACCATAAATTTAAGCGAGTTTCTGTTAACTCATTCCCTGTTGACCACTTTCTGTGTTTTCTTCTTGGAAAGGTTCACATTGTCACTGCTATGATCCAGACGCATCTTTTGCAAACAAGCTCAAAGTTGATGACTTAAAACACAGTCAGAGACAACTGGTGCAGAAGTTTTGAGTGTCTGATAATTTCCGAAGCAAGTAATTCCTTAAAACCTTGGTATGTGTAAAAGTTGAGTATTAAATGAGGACAGTTGGTTTACATTAACAAGTAAAGCCCCAGAACAGGAAATAACACTCTCCTTTGCAGTCATACATTAAATTGCCACAAACAACTTTTAATATATGCACTGTGTGGGGAACAAATGGATGGGTTTTTCTGGACTGAAATTTCTTGTTTAGCACCACAGTATCGTAGGTTAGAGCAGACTGTCATGCTGGCTAGATATAAGAAATGACAAAGGATGAAGTTCACAGTTGTCATGCGATATCTTTATTTTGACACTTGCCTTCAGCCAAATACCCTGTACCTCATATAAACATGAAATAATTCTGTAAATCAACAACTATCAGAGTTTCACTCCCACTGAACCAGCGATTTCATTGTGAAAGTGTATTGCTCACTATTCAGTTGGTTGTCAGACGCTGGTCCAGAATTTGCTGGAGCAGGACCTCTCACAGCGTGCCCCACATGTAGATTATTTTCCTCACCTTTCAACTTGAAATTTTTCTGTGTTCAAATTGGTGGAAGTGCAAGGGCAATAGGGCATTAGTGAATAATGGCACTAACAGTCCATCTCCTTAACCAAGGAGATTTCGGGAAAGAGAAAGAAACAGAGAAATGACAAAGAAGGAAATAGGATGAATTGGAGTCTAACTGGGTACAGAAAGAGAAATAAAGAGAGGGAACGCAAGATTGGATTTAGAGAGAGAGAAACAGAGAAAAAGGAAAAGTAAGAAAGAAGATAACATTTTAAATTTTAATACCTCGAAGAACCTGCAAGATTGAGACTCCACAGTTTGAATTGTTTCCTTTTCTGTGTTGAAAGGTTTGAGTGGTATTGCAGTAACATAAATATCATAATTAGAAGGGTTCTTACATTGTTATGCAATAGCCCTAACTTTCCGCAGTGAATTGAATTGATTTTAACAACAAGGATCCAGCAGTTTTGTGAAACTCATAGGGAGATTGATAGCGAACTCCCATTTTCGTGAGGCTAACAACAGAACACTGCAAATCGTCCAGCTATATGTTTCTCCCGGTGTATTTCTTCCACACCATAAATTGCTGCATTGTTTATGCACTTATAACAGCAAGTGCATTAAACTTGCTATTATTTTGCAAGCAAATTCTGGGCAGAAGATGCAACAAATAAACAATTCCTGTAACTGGAAACTATTTTGTAAATCATGCCAATTATTTGTTTCAACTGGGCTGTGCTCTTAAGATCTGTCAATTTGATTATTTGTGTGACCTCATCAGTATATTTTAGTGGCTTTAAGGTCTGAAAAAACAGGGTGGTAGGAAGAGACAGATTTTTTCTGTCTGTCTATCAACTGGCTGACTAAATATTGATCATCTTGTGAATCTTATGGCACTGAATATAAATCACAAGTCCATTAAGTTACTAAGACATTCAATTATGATGCCCAGGTCACATTCACATTAAAGTCAGCAACTAACTGATGTGCATCTCCTGATAATGCATTTGGCACTGTAAAATTTACATCAAAGGTTTTTTGCAATGTATGTGGAGGTATAGAATAAAATCCATAGAATATACCTAAAATCTGTTCATTTATTTATATGCTGTTAAGAGTAATTTGTTCAACTAATGGTTCCAGATGCCTCATACACTGATTTTAGCTGTCTCCTTCAAAATTGGCTGGAGTATATTGAATTGCAACACCAACTTGCATTTATGTAGTATCTTTAATGTAGTAAAACTTCCCAAGGCACTTCACAGGATCGTCATCAAACAAATTTTGACACTAAGCCACCTAAGAAGATATTGGGGTAGATGACCAATAGCTTGGTCAGAGCTAGATTTAAGTGTATTAAAGGAAGCCAGAGAGGTAGAGAGGTGGGGAGGTTTAGGGAGGGAATACCAGAGCTTTGGGCCTTGGCAGCTGCCAATGGCGGAGTGATTAAAATGGTGGATGCTCAAAAGGCTAGAATTGGACGAGCACAGATACTTCGGAGGGTTGTGGGGATGGAGGAGGTTACAGAGATAGGAAGGAATGAGGTTACGGAGGGATTTGGAAACAAGGATGAGAATTTCAAAATCAAGGTTTTCTTAACTAGGTTTGCTTAACCAGGAGTCAATGTCGGTCAGCAAGGGTGAAAGGGACTTGGTGTGAGTTAGGACACAGGCAGCAGAGTTTGGAAGACCTCGGGTTTACGGAGGGTAGAACACGGAAGGCCTGTCAGAGAGAATCTTACATGAAGTTTAGCCTAGTGGGCTAGGGAAGTGAGGAAAGTGGCACAGGCAGCTGATCACATGGTCTCAATCTTAGTGACAAAGAACACTTGTTGTTAGAGGTAAGAGTGGGGGGAGGGATTAAAGAAAATGGTGTGCACTAGAGAAAAGAAGACAGGGTTATCTTTGTTTTTCAGGATGATCCTGGAATAGTGAGCAATTTTAGCAGACGACAGCAGGACCCAATTGTGCTTTATGTGGCGGTGAATAGCTAAACCAGTTGTCCACTATATCCATTCAAATCTGCATCCCATGGACTTAAGGGAGTGGAGTTGAGGGCCATACCGGGAGATAGCCAGGATGAGAGAGAGAGATGGTTTTAATGGGAGCTAGTGCATCAAAGGTGGAGGTGAGGCTTTTCTTGAGCATATCAGTAGCTGCAGAAATGTTGTGGTGAATGGAGGGCCAAAGGCTAAACAGTTGGGACATTGAACATGCAATATTAAGTGAATTGAGGGATAGTTTTTTCGGGGGGCAGAACAGAAGGAAGTAGGGTTGGGAGGGGGAAGGGGGATGTGGGTGAAGAATGATACAAAAAATTGACCATGACATTGCTTTATCTGCGATTGACATGATGAGACTAGAAAGGCCACATGCGATGGCAAGGTCAAGGGGATGGGTGTGAATATGGGTAGCAGATTTTATATGGAGGGAGAGATTGGGAGGAAAGGAGGACAATGAACCCAGAAGAGTGAGAGCATGATGAATTGGTATGGAAACTGAAATCACTGAGGATGAGAAATCACTTGGTGCAGAGGCTCCAGCAGGAAGGCAGTGGAGATTTTTCGGTGAGTAATTCTTTATGGTATTTTGGTGGGCAGTAGAAAATGAGGATTTTAAATGGGAGGCGAGGGGACAGAACAAAATGAACTGCCCAAAGGAGGAGAAAGTGCCTGGAGTAAGAGGGCAGACAAAGCCCTGATTTGGTAATAAGAGCCACACTGTCACTTCAACGGTGTGGGCAAGGCAGTGTCTGGCTGGAAGGCTTCATCTATGGAGAAGGTGCCATTGCTCCTCAGCCCTGTTTCCGTCAAGGCCATGACGTTGATGCAATTGTCCAAAATAAGCTTATGAATGGCAAGGAGCTTATTCACAAGTGATTGGACATTTTGGAGGGAGATGCAGAGTGGGCCGGTGATAGTTGATCCACTGACAGAGTTCACAGAGCCAGAACTAGGAGGGATGAGTTGGCCAGGAGGAAATTGTTCAAATTAGCCCCAGTAAGCACACTGGCAGGAAAGTCAGTGAGAGGGTAGGATGGGGCAGTTGGAGTTGCTGCTCGTAAAGAGGCAGCAACGAGTGCCTGATGGGCCCTTTGGAGGATGCCAACAGAGGCACAGAGGAATGCTGTAGGCTTATCTAAGAGGGAGTCAAGCCTGGGATGGCAGCAGGCAAGCAAGATGGTGGAGGAGTGCTGAAAGGTTGGGGTAGGAATTTGGGAGGGCAGAGTGCCTGAGAGGGGAGAAATAAATGGAGGCATGATGAAAGGACAGAGAGTTTTATGTTATTGCGGTAGCATAAAGTGTATATAACAAAAATACTGTACTCTGTGTTACTCTGGCACAGTGGAAGCTCACCAGAAGTACCCAGATGTTATAATTCCATTTGCCTATCTACAGCAGCAGTGAGCATTGCACAAGTATTTTTGCATGCTTCTACAACAACTATCATTTGTAATGTTTCTCAACTTAAAAGTAAATAATATTTGCATTTATATAGTGTCTTGTCACATTGAAACATCGGCAAGTGTTTCACAAGAACTTGTATTTATGTAGTGCCTTTAAGTTAATAAAACATCCAAAGGCACTTCACAGGAGCATATAAAACAAAATTTGACATTGAAACATAGGAGAAATTAGGACAGATGTAGGTTTTGAGGAAAGCTTAAAGAAAGAAAGCAATGTAGAGATGCGGAGAGGTTTATGGAAGGAATTCCAGGGCTTTGGGCCCAAGCAGCTGAAGGCAGGAACACCAGCGATTAAAATAGTGGATGCTCAAGGGGCCAGATTTAGAAGAGCACAGATATCTTGGAGGGTTTTGGTACTGGAAGAGATTACAGAGATAGGGAGGGGTGAAGCCATGCAAGGACTTGAAAACAAAGATAGAAATTTTAAAATTGAGGTGTTGCATAACCAAAAGCCAATTTAGGTTAGTGAGCATAGGCGTGATGAGTGAACAGAACCTGGTGCGAGTTAGGACACAGGCAGCAGAGTTCTGGATGACCTTATGTTTATGGAGGGTAAATATGAAAGGCTGGCCAGCAGTGCATCAGAATAGCCAAGTCCAGCCAAAAGCATGGCTGAGGGTTTCAGCAGCAGATAAGCTGAGGCAGAGCAAAGTAGGGTGATGGAGGTGGAAATAGGCGGTCTTCATGATGGTGTAGATATGTGGTCGGAAGCTCATCTCGGGTCAAATATGACACCAAGGTTGTGAACAGTCTGGTTCAGCCTGAGACTTGGTCTTCAGTTGGAGGAAATTTCCATTCACCCAGTACTGGACGTTGGACAAGCAGTCTGACAATTTAGAGACAGTGGAGGGGTCAAGAGAGATGGTGGTGGTGAGGTAGAGCTGGATGTCGTCTGTGCACATGTGGGGCTGAGTTTTATCAGCACGCTGCACTCTGCGGTGGCGCGCTGTGAAGTCGGCAGACTTCCGACAGGGAAGCACCGCCGCAGAACCCCCGCAATATTACATGCGGGGACTCATTTAAATATAGAGGGCGGAACAGCTGCCCCCGATGATGTAGAGGAGGCAGCCACTGCGTTCCTGGCAACAGCGTCTGGTGCCACCATGTAGGCGCCAACACCATTTCTAAAGGGCTTCAAGCCCTTAGAAGAAATTTACATGTTTAAAGGTACCTCTTTGTTTCTGGAATGTAGTAATAATCCGTGCACACCTGCAATCCCCTCTCCCACCATCCCCCCCTCAATGAATCAACATTTAATTTTATGCCCCATCTCCCCACTGATAATTTGACTCCTCCCCCCTCCCCACCAGTGTCTCGCCTCGGAACTTCGTAAGGAGTTCCGAAGGTGCGCGGGTTGCGTCCAACGGCTGTAAAATCGGCGTGGGATGGCCACCATGATCAGGTACATTCATTTCAATATTTATTCAGCTCATTTTAATATTGAAATGAAGGCCCCACTGCTTGGTGGCAGGTGGGATGGGGGTGTCTTCTTCTCTTGTCCAAATGTGCAGACTTCCGGACTCAACATTGATTTTAATAACTACAGATCATAATGACTGATCCCATTTTTGGACAGCATATGCTGGTGATGGTTCTGCTGCTGCTATTTACAGCTCCTTTGGACCCATCTTTTGTTTCTTTAGTTGCCCTGGTAACATCCTCTTTTGCCTTCTACCATCATCCCTTCTTCCATTTACTCTCTCCTGCATCCAATCCTAAAACAGGACTTCCCTTTTGTTCTTTTCTCCCCACCATCCCCCTTTCCCTGACTCTGTACTTTCTTACAAGCTGTTAAACATCTACCTTCTCCCAGTAATGCCGAAAGATCATTGACCTGAAAGGTTAACTCTCTCTCTCCACAGAGGTTGCTTGACCTGATGAGTATTTCCAGCATTTTCTATTTTTATTCCAGGAGTGGTCATTGGTTAATAATCATCAGCAGAACCCCTGGGCAATTCTCCCCACCCTTTGGTAGCCTAGGGATGCAGAGGCCAATTGTTACCCCCCTCTGCCAATATAACAGAGCTCAGGCTATGTCTTCCCTGTCCTCACATGACACTGGGGGTAAATGGGATACTTTGTTATTTTATTGGACAGTGGAACAGTACAGTAATCCTGAGTTGCTGATAATAGGGAGCACTAAAGAATTTGGTTTGTACATTTCCATCTCATTGTCCTTGTAGTGTAGTGTAGTGGTAACTCTCCAGAATAAAATGTAACCCATGATGTTTAGTTGTACAAATACCAGATCTTACAGGTGTTATAAATGGCTAGAATTTGAATAGAAACTGGTACTTTTTACACTCTCCCATGAGAGATGTCCCTGAGAAATGTCACTAATCTTATCAGGATACAGCAATGAGAGATTTCTTTCATTTTAGCTAACACAAATAACTTAATTTAATGCATGGTAAGTGGAAAGTATTATGTTTGTAATTGATTTAGGCAAAACTGTTTTTCAGGAAAGTTTTGAAAACACAAATGTCGAGCTTATCCATTTCCCACGTAGTTATTGTAACTGACAGTAAAACAAATGTGCACTTATCTAGTCCTCAATGTATAACACATATCTCAATAAAATGAAGCAGCATTTATCTTTGAGTACTGTGTGTTCCTCTTGAAATACTCATAACATTGGACTATTTCAGGTAAAGTCTCTGCCAATTTTATGACATGTTGCTGTAAAAGACTGATGGTCTAATCACAATATTGTTTGGTGACAGCCTGGAAATTGCTGTGGATGTTCAAATTGATGGTTAAAAGTCCATCCCTGGAGTATTTTCAGGTGTAGGCTCATTTACCTATTTTATATTCTCAATTTGACTGACGGTGGGCTTGTGCTGACAAATTAGCATAAAATAGAGGTTACGTGCCCCTGCATCACCTGATTTGATGAAACGGTGACATTGCAAATACAGGAATTGTTGCAACAGGGAGTGGTCCACATGGGATACAGGAACTTCCTCCTCTAAAATGACTGGTACAACAAGCCTGGCAGGAGATTGCATATGGAATCAATACTGTTGCACCACCCAGATGACCTGGATCCAAAAACACAAGGAAATGGAAGAACCAAAAATAAAGCTGCCAAGATAAAGGTACAGAGCCATTTTCTATGGTGAGTAGCCACCCTAATTATGCATATGACAAAGTGTTACATGATATCCTATAACTTATTTGCTGCTGCTTCATCCAAATCATTCAATACAACATTATCCTGTGTAGTAATACCAGGAGATAAACATGAATCCTTATTGAATCATTAACATTCACAGCCATGCTACAACATGCCGGAAATACAAGCTGAAACTTATAATTGAATCTATCGTCACATGGAAAGCTTAAAGGGCTTTACACAGGAAATCCTCTGACATACCTAGCAGTATGATAAATGTACTGCATCGCAGGATGAGCTGCAGGTTGAACATTTGTCTGTCATTGTACATGTTTTGAACCACTGTATATGCTTCCTAAATTTGCAGTGTTACAAGGCTGCAACACATAATCAAAGAGAATGCATCTGAATTGGAGGATGGCTTAGAAACTACAAATTCTTGACTTCCATTGACAGGCTATCATGGACACAATTTGTCACAAGTGTGAAAGGTGAAGAGAGGGCCTCCACCAACTTTAGTGCCAGTACCATCCTTATCTTATTATATCTTTTCCCCTTATTCATTGAATAACTCACTCACTAAAATAAGGCATAAATTCAATCACAAAAACATCATACACAGTTATACCAAAACTAAAGGCCACAAATACCAAAGCTTGGTGCCACTAATAGAAGATAGTCACCAATAAATCTAACAAAGAATTCAGGAGAAACTTTTTTGTCCACAGATTGGTAAGAATGTGGAACTTGCTATCACAAGGAGTAGTTAAGGCAAGTAGCAGCAATGCATTTAAAAGGAAGCTAGATAAGCACATGAAGGCGAAAGAAATAGCAGGATATGTTGATTGGGTTAGATGAAGAGCGGTGGGAGGAGGCACTTATGCAGCATAAATGCTGGCTTAGACTAGTTGGGCAGAATGGCCTGTTTCTGTGCTGTACATTCTAGGTAATATTTGTAATACAAGCACGATCTGAAGCTGTTTCTTTGATCCCGCTTTATGATATATGTTCCTTTTCTTTTATTTAGACACAGAAGAAAAGCCTCCGAGCACCACCGATGTCCCCAAGAAAGCCAACACCTTACAACACTGTGTGTCATTCTCACCAACATTTGCAAGTATTAGCACAGCTGTACATACACTGGAGAATATAAATATTGAGCCTGAGGAGGTAGCATCAAGTGAGAGAAAATGCACTGGTGAGGAGGAGCAAGATGGAAATGAAGAAGGAAGTTAGCAATGTTCTCACACAGAGGTTTAGAAGAACATGCAATGACTTACAAGTTGCTACATATGAACATACGAATTAGGAGCAGGAGTAGGCCACTCAGCCCTTTCAGTCTGCACTGTCATTCAATCAGTTCATGGCGGAACAGATTACTCCACATTTCCACCTACCCCCGATAACCCTTCCACCCCCTTGCTTATCAAGAATCTATCTGCCTCTGCCTTAAAAATATGCTTCCACTGTCTTTTGAGGAAAAGAATTCCAAAGATTCACGACCTTCTGAGAGAAAAAATTTCTCCTCATCTCTGTTTTAAATGGGTGACCCCTTATTTTTAAACAGTGACCCCTTGTTCTAGATTCTCCCACAAGGGGAAACATCCATTCCACATCTACCCCGTCAAGACCTCTCAGGATCTTATATGTTTCAATCTAGTCACCTCTTACTCTTTTATATTCCAGCGGATACAAGCCTAGCCTGTCCAACCTTTCCTCATAAGGCAGCCCGCCCATTCCAGATATCAGTCTAGTAAACCTTCTTTATACTGTCTCCAATGCATTTACATCCTTCCTTAAATAAGGAGACCAGTACTGTACACAGTACTCCAGATGTGGTCTCACCAATGCCCTGTATCGCTGAAGCATAACCTCCCTACTTTTGTAATCAATGCCCCTTGTGATAAATGATAACATTCTATCAGCTTTCCTAATTACGTGCTGTACCTGCAGACTAACCTTTTGCAATTCATGCACTAGGACACCCAGATCCCTCTGCATCTCAGAGCTCTGCAATCTCTCACCATTTAGATAATATGCTTCTTTTTTATTCTTCCTGCCAAAGTGGACAATTTCACATTTTCCCACATTATACTCCATTTGCCAGGTCTTTGCCCACTCACTTAACCTATTTATATCCCTTTGTAGCCCCCTTATGTTGTCTTCACAAGTTACTTTCCTACCTATCTTTGTGTCATCAGCAAATTTAGCAACCACACTGTCGGTCCCTTCATCAAAGTCATTTATATAAATTGTAAAAGGTTGAGGCCCCAGCACAGATCCCTGTGGCAAACCACTTGTTACATCTTGACAATCAGAAAATTACCCATTTATACCTACTCTGTTTCCTGTTAGCTAGCCAGTCTTCCATCCATGCCAATATGTTACCCCCTACACCATGAGCTTTTATTTTTTGCAATAACCTTTGATGTGGCACCTTATCTGATGCCTTCTGGAAATCTAAAGTACAATACTGGTTCCCCTTTATCCACAGCACATGTAACTCCCTCAAAGAACTCCAATAAATTGGTTAAACATGATTTCCCTTTCATAAAACCTTGTTGACTCTCCCTGATTACCTTGAATTTTTCTAAGTGCCCTTCTACAACCTCTTTAATAATAGCTTCTAACATTTTCCCTATGACAGATGTTAAGCTAACTGCCCTGTAGATTCCTGCTTTCTGTCTCCCTCCCTTTTTGAATAAAGGAGTTACATTTGCTATTTTCCAATCTAACAGAACCTTCCCCGAATCTAGGGAATTTTGGAAAATTAAAACTAATGCATCAACTATCTCACTTGCCACTTCTTTTAACACCCTAGGATGAAGTCCATCAGGGCCAAGGGACTTGTCAGCCCACAGCTCCAACAATTTGTTCAGTACCACTTTCCTGGTGATTGTAATTTTCTTGAGTTCCTCCCTCCCTTCCATTTCCTGACTTACAGCTAATACTGGGATGTTACTTGTATCCTCAATAGTGAAGACTGATGCAAAATATCTGTTCAATCCATCTGCCATCTCCTTATTATCCGTTATTAATTCCCCAGTCTCACTTTCTACAGGACCAATGCGCACTTTGTTAACTCTTTTCTTTTTAAAATATCTATAGAAACTCTGACTATCTGTCTTTATATTTCTAGCTAGCTTTCTCTTATACTCTAATAATGTGAGACACAGACCATAATATCATTTAAAAGTGAATCAGTTAAGTATTTGAAAAGAAAGAAAGAAAGAAAGAAAGAAAGAAAGAAAGAAGAAATGAAAGAAGTAAAAGGATATGGGGAAAGGCCAGGAAATAGGGCTAGACTAGTGAGCTCCAGTTGAAAAATTGCAGGTCTGAGAGGCTGAATGGTAATAGGTATGATCCTACGTTAAGTGATGCCAAACGAGGATGAGCAGGAACCTGCTGTTAGAGGACAACTCAGATACCTCTGCAGCTGCAGGGAGTATGGATTCAGAACTAGCAGGGTCTTTCTACAAAAGAAGATTGCTATCCAAGTATCATCATCTGCAGTCTAAGTCTCTCTAAAATATCCTGCAAGGGTTTGGTTAAGAATTTGCAGGAGTCCACATCTATCTACTTATTGAGAAATAATTTTTGACATTGCAATCTACCATGGAGCTTGTACAATTGCAGGAACATCAGCATTGGAGCCCCCTACGTTGCCTGTATATAGGCCTTATTAATCTACAAGAAATTCTCTTGTTCAACTACAATGTGCTGGGGGTGTCAAGGGAAAGACCTTAATGCAAGCCATCAGAGACCTTATTGCTGCATTTAGATGTGCTTAGACAGTGAACATGCTGAGGAATTTCTAATAGTGACTGCAGTAGGCACAGACGATGCTGCTGTGTCTCAGGGTCATCCAGCATCCCGATAAGAAGTTTTAGGTCAGGGCTTAGACATTACACATACCAAGGGGGAGCACTGCAGGAAAATACTGTAGCATCACTGGCAAATGGCACCAAGTAGATTAATAAACTGGATGCCCTGAATTTGAACTTCATTTATGGAATTTGTTGCTGACTATGGGAAATAAGCTAGCAGCATAGCAAACAACAGCTGTTGATAGTGCTTGATGCCACTTTGTGGGTTAAAGGTGCATAGCAGAGTTCCTTAAAGGGATAACTCAGGTGCTTAGCTGAACCATTCTTGGATGCATGTCTGGTATACAAAATTTGGTGCATCTATGGATAGCAACTAGATCATACTGCAGTTGTCACATGTGCTAACCTGAAGGAGCTAAAACAATAAAAGTTTTAAGGCCATGCACACTCTCAACAGTCACTGAAGGTATTCTTTCTATTCTCGAGTTTGGCTGTGGGCCTCCTTGAAACAAATGCATTGCCACAGAAACTGAACTTTTAGAGGCAGTAAGTATCAGACTTTGCCAAGTAGCTTTGCCTGGGCCTGTAGATATTTTGAGTTGCAGGTGCACCCAGTCAATCTTTTTTACCACCAGACAATACTGACATGTTCATTCTGCTCTGTTAAACCAAGTGACAGATGAGAACTGAAAGCAGCCTCCACAGCTATGAAATACGTATTTTGGTACTGCTGCTGTTAGATTTCAAGTGTGTATGATTATTGCACTGCATGTGAGGTTGGTGAAGATTGAAATATTACAGTTACCCTCTTTGAATAGCGATAATGAGAAGATTTGAATGGTCGCATGCACAGGTGGGAAACTCATTGCTTGCTGAGAAGCCCTGCAGCAATTTAGAGACTGGTGGGAAGTTAAAGCATGCATTAACTCACTAAGTTGTTCCTCCCAACCGTACAAATGATGCTGGCGTAAGCCGTTACACCAAAGTACTACGAACAGGTGGAAAGGGGTGTGGGTGGTACTGCTGCTCCTGGCATGCCCTCCTGCACTCTTCATTGAACCAGGGTTGGTCTCCTGGCTTGATGGTAATGGCAGAGTGGGGAATATGCTGGGCCATAAGGTTACAGATTGTGGTTGAGTACAATTCTGCTGCTGCTGATGGTTCACAGCGCCTCACGGATGCTCAGTTTTGCATTGCTAGATCTGTTCGAAATCTATCCCATTTAGCACGGGGATAGTGCCACACAACACGATGGACGGTATCCTTAATGTGAAGGCGGGACTTCGTCTCCACAACGACTGTACGGTGGTCACTCCTACCAATACAGTCATGGACAGAAGCATCTACGGCAGGCAGATTGGTGAGGATGAGGTCAAGTATGTTTTTCCCTCGTGTTGGTTCCCCCACCACCTGCCGCAGACCCAGTTTAGCAGTTATGTCCTTTAGGACTCGGCCAGCTCGGTTAGTAGTGGTGCTACTGAGCCACTCTTGGTGATGGACATTGAAGTCCCCCACCCAGAGTACATTTTGTGCCCTTGCCACCCTCAGTGCTTCCTCCAAGTGGTGTTCAACATGGAGGAGTACTGAGTCATCAGCTGAGGGAGGGCGGTAGGTGGTAATCAGTAGGAGGTTACCTTGCCCATCTTTGACCTGATGCCATGAGACTTCATGGGGTCCGGAGTCGATGTTGAGGACTCCCAGGGCAACTCCCTCCCTACTGTATACCACTGTGCCACCACCTCTGCTGGGTCTGTCCTGCCGGTGGGACAGGACATACCCGGGGATGGTGATGGCAGTGTCTGGGACATTGGCAGTAAGGTATGATTCCGTGAGTATGACTATGTCAGGCTGTTGCTTGGCTAGTCTGTGGGACAGCTCTCCCAACTTTGGCACAAGCTCCCAGATGTTAGTAAGGAGGACTTTGCAGGGTCGACAGGGCTGAGTTTGCCGTTGTCGTTTCTGGTGCCTAGGTCGATGCCGGGTGGTCCGTCCGGTTTCATTCCTTTTTATTGATTCGTAGCGGTTGGGTACAACTGAGTGGCTTGCTAGGCCATTTCAGAGGGCATGTAAGAGTTAACCACATTGCTGTGGGTCTGGAGTCACATGTAGGCCAGACCAGGTAAGGACAGCAGATTTCCTTCCCTAAAGGACATTAGTGAATCAGATGGGTTTTTACAACAATCGACAATGGTTTCATGGCCATCATTAGACTAGATATAATTCCAGATTTTTATTAATTAAATTCAAATTCTTTATTCTTTATTTATTTGACTGAATCTCTTGCATAGCCTTTGGCTGGACTGCTTTCTGAAGGCATTGGGTTGATCTCCCCTCTCTCTCCAGAGGGCTACCTTTTTAAGGTAAAAATCCATCACATTAGTTTATGTTAGGAAACAAATGGCCCTCTCCCTTGGTGTGACCACACAATGGACCAGGATATAGCCATGATGTCTGAATGTGGACCATTCTGGTAACATGGTGCTACTGCACATCCCATTCATTTTGATTTGGGCTGTGAATCAGTCTGTCCACAGAATCCTTTGTAAGTTCATTCATGTCGATAAGAGTCATTAATATGCAATAGTGCTCTTTTCAATTTCAAAGGGGTTCTCCCCAGAACTATTTCAGACGAGGTTTATGAGTTCCATCTTTTGTAAACAGGTTTGTTGATTTCCAGTAGGGGTCATGTGACTGCCACTCCATTTTGACTGTGGCACAAGTGTCCATGTAATTGTGGTTTTGTTTAACAGTTGACTTTTTAATTCATAATTCTTCCATTTTATTGTTTATTTCAACATGGCTCCTTCCGCACATGACAAAAGGCAATTTCCAGTTTGGTGGTTGACTAAGTTAGTCTTTAAATTTTTTGTTCTGGGAAGCTGACTCACTAGTATGAATGACTATGCTTCAAATGCTCAAATACTCTCTTTATACGAAACATATCAGCTGGTTATCTGTGACATTGTGATATGTTACATATGGGGATGTGCTGGACTGAAATCTGTGACAATACATGGGGGAAGAATTGTTCTGGCAGTGACATTGTGAACATGCTTTTTATGAATGTATTTAAGATATCATTATATGTAATGGCCTCACTGTATGACATCACTGTATTTTTGTCAGTCATTATTGAGTGATTTCTTACAGAGGTACATTGGATTAATATTAATTCTGATCTACACAAGGTCCATTGCTTTACACAGTAAAAATATTGGAATCATTGAAGAAGCAATTGGATGTCATGATGGGGGAATTGTAGGGTCTTTCCAAATGGATAAGCTAAGATGAGTAAAATAGCCTCTCTCAAATGTATCTAACATGTGTTCTTGTGTATTACAGAATTTAAATAAAATGTCCTCAGCTGAAATATGTAGAGTCATAGAGAGATACAGCACTGAAACAGGCCCTTCGGCCCACTGAGTCTGTGCCAACCAACAACCACCCACTTATACTAATCCTACATTAATCCCATATTCCCTACCACATTCCCACCAAAACTTGGGGCAATTTACAATGGCCAATTTACCTATCAACCTGCAAGTCTTTGGCTGTGGGAGGAAACCGGAACACCCAGCAGAAACCCACACGGTCACAGGAAGAACTTGCAAACTCCGCACAGGCAGTACCCAGAACCGAACCCGGGTTACTGGAGCTGTGAGGCTGCGGTGCGAACCACTGCACCACTATGCCACCCTCAGCTGATCATTTTGTTTGTTTGTGTCATCTTCTTCTCAGAAGGTTGACTGTCAGGGATCTCCACCTCTGTCTGTCCTGTGCTGTCCTTACACATTCCATGTAGGTCAACTGCATCCAGTCCATTATAACCATCATCCATTTTATAGTATCTTTATACCTTTGTACCTTTATAATCACAGACGTTCCAATTAATTTAGACTCCAACATCACATTGTACCCTTCTTCAAGTGCCTATCCAATTTCCTTTTGAAATCATTGATTGTCTCCGCTTCCACCACCCTCGTGGACAGTGAGTTTGAGGTCACTCCCACTCGCAGCATAAAAAAGTTCTTCCTCACATTCTCCCTGCATCTTTTGCTCAAAACCTTCAAACTGTGTCTCCTAGTCCTTGTACCATCAGTTAATGGGAGGTTTTTCCTTGTCTAACTTATCTAAACCTGTCATAATCGTGTACACCTCTGACAAATCTCCCCTCAATTGTCTTTGCTCCAGGGAGAACAATGCCAGCTTTTCCAATTTAACCATTGTAACTAAAAAACCCCATCCCTGGAACCATTCTGGCAAATATCCTCTGCACTCTCTCAAGGACTCTCACATCCTTCCTAAAGTGTGGTGACCAGACCTGGATGCAATATTCTACTTGGGGCCTAACCAGAGCTATATAAAGGTCCAGCATTACTTCCCTGCTTTTGTACTCAATGCATCTAATTATAAAGCCCAAGATCCCATATCCTTTGCTAATCACTCTCTCAATAAGTCCTGCTATCTTCAGAGATCGATGCACATGTGCCCCCAGGTCTCTCTGTTCCTGCACACTCTTTAGAACTGTGCCGTTAAGTCTATATTGTCTCACCCTATCCCTTCTGCCAAAATGTATCACCTCACACTTGTCAGCATTAAATTCCATTTGCCACTTGTCTGCCCATTCTGCTAGTCTATCTATGTGCTGTTGCAGGTGGTTTGTATCACTCTAGCTTGCACCTCCTCCAAGTTTGAAATCATCAGCAAATTTTGAGATTCTACTCTGTATTCCAAGGTCCATGTCATTTAAATATAGCAAAAAAAGGCAGTGGTCCTAGCACTGGCCCTTGGGGATGACCACTGTCTACCATCCTCCAGTCTGAAAAACAACCATTTACCACGACTCGCTGTTTTCTGTCCTTGAGCCAATTTTTTTATCCACTTGGACACTGACTCTCCTATTCCATGAACCTCAATTTTGTTAACCAGCCTTTTATTTGATACCTCATCAAACGCCTTCTTAAAAGTCATATAGACAACATCCAACGCATTCTCTTCATCAACTTTCTCTGTTACTTCATCAAAAAATTCAATTAGATTAGTCAAGCATGATCTGTCTTTTACAAATCTATGCTGGCTATCCTTAATTAACTCAACCTCTCCAAGTGTCCCGCCACTGATGTTAAACTAACTGGCTCGTAGTTGCTAGGATTGTGCTTCCACACAGGGTGTCACATTTGTCACTCTCCAATCCTCTCACACCTCCTCTGTATCTGGGGAAGTTTGAAAGATTATGGCAAGCCCTTCTGCTATTTCCACCCACACATCCTTTTGCAACCTGGATTGCAAGCCATCCAGACCAGATGACTTATCTACCCTATGCATAGCCAGCCTTCCCAGTACCTCCTCACTCTCAATTTTTACGCTATCCATTGCATCTACTCTCTCCGATTCTACCAATATTTTGTCAGATTCCTCTTCCTTAGTGAAAACTGATACAAAGTACTTATTAATATACTAGCCTTGCCCTATGCCTCTTTAACCCTCTTTGTCCCTAATAGGCCCCACTCCACCTCTTACTACTTGCTTACTATTTAGGTGCTGGTAGGAAATTTTTGGGTTCCCTTTTATGTTGACTGTTGTACTATTCTCATATTCTCGCTTTGCCAGTCTTATTTTCCTCTTCACCTCCCCTCTCAGCTTATTGTATTTGGCCTGTTTCTTACTTGAAGAATTCAGCTGACATGCATCATACACCCTCTTTTTTTGTTTCATCATAATCTCTATCTCCCTCGTCATCCAAGGAGCCCTATTTTTGGTTCCCCTACCTTCTGCCCTTGTTGGAATAACCTAACCTGTACCTGAAGCATCTCTTCCTTAAAGATAACCCATGGTTCCATTACAGTTTTGCCTGTCAGTCTTTAGTTCCATTTTAACTTAGCTAGATCTCTTCTCATCGCATTGAAATTAGTCCTCTTCCAAACTAGCTGTTCTACACTAAATCAAGACTAGAATCACCAGGGTCCAGTACACTGTTGCTCTTGAATTGCAGGGCTGAATTTTGTTCTGTCCTTGGAGGCAGGCACAGAAGCAGGGGGCAAACAAAATGGCACAGGGCACCATTCCCAACATTGCCCGGGCCCCCCTTCATTTTGTTGGGGCTGGGAAAGGCTGACGATGACATTCCTGCCTCAGGCCAATTGAGGCCCTTAAATGGTCAATGGCGGCACAGTGGCGCAGTGGTTCGCACCGCAGCCTCACAGCTCCAGCGACCCGGGTTCAATTCTTGGTACTGCCTGTGTGGAGTTTGCAAGTTCTCCCTGTGTCTGCGTGGGTTTTCTCCGGGTGCTCCGGTTTCCTCCCACAAGCCAAAAGACTTGCAGGTTGGTAGGTAAATTGGCCATTATAAATTGCCCCTAGTATAGGTAGGTGGTAGGGAAATATAGGGACAGGTGGGGATGTGGTAGGAATATGGGCTTAGTGTAGGATTAGTATAAATGGGTGGTTGATGGTCGGCACAGATTCGGTGGGCCGAAGGGCCTGTTTCAGTGCTGTATCTCTAAATTCCTTGCCTTTCTGCCTTGCGAGTCTAAACCTTATGATACAATGATCACTCTTACCCAAGTGTTCTCCACAGACACTTGGTCTACTTGACCCACCTCATTCCCCAGTACCAGATCCAGCAGTGTCTCCTTTCTAGTTGGGCGGAGAACATACTAATCAAGGAAGTTCTCCTGAACACAATCCAGAAATTCCTCCCCTCCTTTCCCTTTACTCTAAAATTATCCCAATTGACATTTGGGTAGTTAAAGTCCCCCAATAGCACCACTCTATAGTTCATGCACATCTCTGTGATTTCCCTGCAGATTTGCTCCTCTATCTCTCACACTATTAGGAGGCCTGTAGAATACCTTAGTAACTTGATCATACCCTTTTTGCTTCTCAACTCTAACCAAATGGATTATGTCCTTGCCCCCTCAAGAACATTCTCTCTTTGCAACACCACAATGTCTTCCCTAATCAGTACTGCCATCGCACCTCCCTTTTCTCCCACTCTATCTTTTCTGAATGTTGTATGATTGCCTGAAGAGTCATGTCCCTTTAAAATCTCAATATGCAAATGAGCTAAGACCAGGATGTAGTCATGTGACTTGAAGCCAGAGTCACTCTGCAACTGTAACACCAATAGGAAGGTTCTGTAAATACTTTGCTCTGTACTGTGCATACTAGTTTAGCTGCAATAAACCTGTTTGAGATCTTCAGCATAACTGGACTCCACACATCTTATTTATGTTGCATCAGACAACATAAAGAACTCACTACACTGAACACTTTATATCCTTGCATATGATGCACCCAGGCCTCACCATTTGTAAGCCACGTTTCCATTATTGCCACTACTTAATATTCCCATGCTGCTCTTTGTGCTTGTACCTCACTAACCATATTCACTAGACTTTGTGTGTTTACAAACATGCATCGTAATCCTGTCTTTGCATTCCTCATAGCCCTTCTCGGTTTGTTCCCATCTAATATGGAACTACTTCCTTCTCTAATATTGTTCAACACTCCCACATTATGCACATTATTCCCCTTTTCTACTTATATATGCTGTTGTCCATTCCCCTGCCATTTAGTTTAAACCCTCTCCAACCACACTAGTGAGCCTCCCCACGAAGACATTGGTCCCAGTCCTGTAGAGGTGCAACCCATCCCTTTTGAATAGGTGCCTCCTGCCCCAGAATTCATCCCAATGCCCCAAGAATCTGAAGCACTCCCTCCTGCACCATGCTTCCAGCCACTCATTGATCCTGCCTATCTTCCTATTTCTACTCTTGCTAGTGTGTGGCACTGGGAGTAATCCAGAGATTATTACCTTTGAGGTCCTACTCTTTAACTTCCTCCGTAGCACCTGAAAATCTGACCGTAGGATCTAAATACCTGCCCTTGCTATATTGTTGGTACCAACGTGTACCACAATTTCTGACTCACTTCCTACCTCCTGCAGAATGTCCTGCACCCTTTCTGTGATGTCCTTTACCCTGGCATCAGGGAGGCAACACACCATGTGGGACTCATGATGACAGTTACAAAAATGCCTGTCTGTCCCCCGACTATGGAATCACGTATAACAACTCCATGTTCTTGGCTGCTTTCCTTCAGGGTGTCGTCACACCCAACAGTTTCCAATGCTGAGTACCTGTTTGAAAGTGGCACACACCCGGAAGACTCCTGCAACTCCTGTCTCTTCCTAGTCTTCTGGATGGCCACCCACCTAGTGGGCTGACCACGTCCTCGAAAGTATGATCCAGGAATCTATCCTGCTCCCTGATGTTCTGCATTGATTCCAGCTGCCCCTCAAACTCAGAAATCCTGAGCTTGGACTGAAGCAGATGGAGCTGCTTCCTACACGTGTGGTCGCCCAAGACACGTGATGTGTCCTGGAGTTCACATCTGTGCTATATTTTCTATATCTTTGAATGCAATTTTTATGGTATCAGAATCTGCTACATTTTTAAACATGTTGGGCCATAATTCACTGTGGCAGGTCATCTAACAGGGTAAATTGCCGTCAAAAATATTTGCATAAAATCCAGTGTTAATTTCAATGTAATTTTGGCTTAAACTGGATTGAAGAAATTACAGCCCAACTATCAAAGAACAGTTGTAATCAAATGATCTATGATTTGAAGTTGATTGAGGGAGTTTGAGGGACATAGATTCATTTACCAAAACAACAATGAACAGCTCGCTTTACAAAACTGCTTTTACCCACTCCAGGAGACAGTTCAGACTGGGCTGTGTTATTACAACCTTTTCCACAATGCATTCAACCTAATTAGTTTCATTTAGAAAATACTCTTTTGAATTAGTCCAACAATCAGAATCAGAATGCAACAGTCTCAACATTGCTTGAAGACATCATTGGGTCAACCACATTTACAAATAGTTACTGAGTATCCAAGAAGATGAAATAATTTCTATAAAAGGAAGTTAATGTGGCTATTGGTAATACTTACAAAAAATAAATGAACGTAAGCTCTACAGATGGAGGAATGTAACCTGGTAAATTAGTGTGACACCGAGCTGTGTTTGTTGGCTCTAAAAATCACCATGAACTCCATATTTGTACAAGTGAAGCATCACTTGAAAAGTGTTTTTGATAATGTTGGAGGCTGATTAGGACTTTTGGTCATGAGGTATTTTCATTTTTCTGTAACAGCAATTTGTTTTTCAACTTCTAATTAATGTCACTTTTAAATGCATATTTATCATTTTATAAAACTATGGCACATGCAAAGCAGAGCCAAAATTGAGAAGAAATTACAATTTGGTTGATCTTTGATTGTTATTGCTTTTCATTACATTAACTGGACCAGCAAGGTAAATACTACAGCTACAAGAGCAAGTCAGAGGCTGGGAATTCTGCGGCAATTAACTCACCTCCTGAAAGGTTGGACAGGCTAGGCTTGTATTCGCTGGAGTTTAGAAGAGTGAGAGGCACTTGATTGAAACATATAAGATCCTGAGGGGTCTTGACAGGGTGGATGTGGAAAGGATGTTTTCCCTTGTGGGAGAATCTAGAACTAGGGGTCACTATTTAAAAATAAGGGGTCGCCCATTTAAGACAGAGATTAGAAGAAATTTTTTCTCTCTGAGGGTTGTGAGTCTTTGGAACTCTCTTCCTCAAAAGGCGGTGGAAGCAGAGTCTTTGAATATTTTTAAGGCAGAGGTAGATAGATTCTTGATAAGCAAGGGGGTGAAAGGGTAGGCAGGAATGTGGAGTTGAGGTTACAATCAGATTAGCCATGATCTTATTTAATGGCGAAGCAGGCTTGAGGGGCCGAGTGGCCTACTCCTGCTCTTAATTCGTATGTTCGTATGACTCCCCAAAGCCTGTCCACTATCTACAAGACACAAGTGAGCAATGTGATGGAATATTCTCCACTTGCCTGGATGAGTGCAGCTCCAACAGCACTCAAGAAGTTCAACACCATCCAAGACAAAGCAGCCTGCTTGATCAACACCCTATCACCACCTTAAACATCCACTCTGTCCTTCACTGGCGCACAATGACAGCAATGTGTACCATCTACAAGATGCTGCAAGATGCAACTCACCAAGTCTCCTTCAACAACACCTTCCAAACCTGCGACCTCTACCACCCAGAAGAACAAGGGCAGCAGATGCATGGGAACACCGTCACCTGCAAGTTCCCCTCCAAGACACACACTATCCTGACTTGGAACTATATCGCCATTCCTTCACTATCGCTGGGCCAAAATCCTGGAATTCCTTCCCTAACTGCACTATGGGTGTACCTACGTGACATGGACTGCAGTGGTTCAAGAATGCAGCTCACCATTGCCTTCTCAAGGGCAATTAAGGATGGAAAATAAATTGTGACCTTGCCAGCGATGCTCACATCCCAAGAAAGAATAAAAAAAATTATGATCTATTCTGGTGTGAAATTGCATTATGCTGTTTTCATTGTATTATTAAACTGTTAATAACTTGGAATGCACTTCGTTAAAAAATCAGCTGCTGACTTGTTAATTTCTTTTTGAATTTTAATCTGCACAGGTTTAAAGTTTTAAAGTTTTATTTCTGAAATTTGTAAGTGTTATTAAATATATGCCTATTTTTTCAGTTACTAAATTGTGAACACGTTCTGTATAATGGTGTGGAATATTACTAACAGGAACAGAATATTCAGGTTATTGCTTACAGAATGAAACTTTGCAATATTCAATATTAAAATATAGGCATTTTCTCCTGTCACTCACCCTTTCCTGAACAGGGTTTTGGAATTGTATAACTCAATATTCAAATTACGCTGCACTATTTGACCACTAGATGTCTTACTAATACATAAAGGAAAAACATTTTTCGAACAAACGCGCTGTTAATAGAATATTTTTCAGTATGTTTTCTTTTAAAGTTTAACAAAGGTCCTTTCCTAAAGCAAACCTAGTGGAAACTGTATAACCATAGTAGCCAATATTTACAATTGTTAGAATGAGAGACATTTGGTGCTGTGCATAATGCTTAATGCTTGTAGTCTGAAACCTGGCAGGTGATACTGCTCCCAATGCCTGCGCCCAGATATGAGTTGTATTTTATTATTTCTTGGTCTGGATGTCATAAGAAGCAAACAGTCCTTGAAAATGCTCAACTGTGACTCTTTACCTTGCTAACTCATACGCTTGTTTGAACGGCTTAAGGATCATAATAAAAATGTTAAAGCTCAAAGGACAAAAATGACCAGCTTATAATCTTGCCAAACAGTAACATCAAGCTAAATCATGTAGGTGTGGCAATGTTAATGCTCCAGATAACCTAGTTATTTTAAAGAAAGTATTCATGGAGGAATGGTTTCCTAAGTTTCACAAAGCGGAGAAATTATTCTCTGCGGATTTGAAAAACAAAAACATTCAGTCAAGCTAATTTTGAGCATCCTGTGATGGATTTGACAAGCTGCCACTATGAAAAGAAAGTGACATGCTTCTGTCTAGGGTTTCTTGGCCTTTTACCCGTGTGATATTTACAGAATGGAATTTCAAGTATTTTTATTGAAAGAAATTTGAAATGCTAATTCCTCTTTCATTTTGTTGAGAAAATCTGAACGTTTCCAGAAAAGTTGTGACTTTGTAAACTTTTACTGTGGGAAGTGATTTAATGCACTTAGCATGATACCTCATCGTTCTGGTTATGTGTGTAACTTAGCAGCTGAAATCATATGTGATAGTTATTTTTTATACCATCTGCAGTAGAACAGCTATTTTAAAATATTTTAAGAGAAAAATATAATAATTAATAGTAATATATTAGTGAGATTTATATGTGGTTATAAGTAGTTTCTTCCTGTTGAGATAAAATGGTATTCAGTATATTAGAATTCCCTAGGTTTCTTTTAAAACATACCATATATTGCATTAATTCACAAGGCTCAAAACAGATCAGAAAGAGACCTTGTTTGAAAATTGGTGTCATTAGTCTCAAGAGCCAGTGTACACTCTTACATATATCACAACATTATGCATGAGAATTCTTAAATAAGCAAGATAGCGAAGGAAGGGAGAATCACCAACTGTAATTAAACCAAAAAGAAACTTTCTAAAATGCAATGTTTATGAATGAGACTGGAATTTTGTTCATGAATCAAAGCAAAGTTGGGTTTTCCTATTTAATCTATGTTCACCCAGAACAAACTCCAGTTTAAAGAAATTTCATTGAAGTGAACATACATTATTAAATCCTTGATTTATCCCATCACTGTGCAGTGCATACATACTTACAAGTGGTGTATTCATAATTTATGCTACATGCAGGGATAGAACTGTTGAGACGTCTTAAACAGTTTCTCACTTGGGCTTCAAATAGAATTTAAAAAGGTTTACATATGGTTACTTATATTTACCCCCATTCTTTCCACTTCTGTCTCTCCCACCAGCACAACCCAAGAGAGGACGATGAACTGTAGACATCTCCATGATTGCCTGAAAGGAGCTGCATTTTCCAAGAGTGGGCTCTGCACTGTTTTTTCCTCCTGTCCCTGAGTTGGAAGGGGCAATCTGAACGTAACCCATTTGTTGGAAAACTGAGATGATTTGGTGGGATGCTGGTTTTACCCCCTCTCCAATACTACTCTCCATTGAATGCTGGGCAAAGTGTAAAACCACAAGTTAGATTAAAATAACCCGCCAAATGTTTTGCTGCTACACCATCTTTCATTGAGTGAGCTCCCCATGTCCCAGCAAGACGGCACCCAGTAACAGCAGGCAGATCTGAGCAACTCAATGTTGGATTCACAGCCCTCTGCAGTCCCATTGTGCTGCTGCTAAAAGTGCTATTCTTTCCAATGTTTGAATGGTCAAGTTATCCAAACTGATCTTTTATTTTATAATGAATACATCCTATTCAATTTTTGTATCACACTTGTGATAATCACCTGGTCCTAGCCCTTTGTACTGAAGGGATTCTCCCATCATTCTTGTTGTGTTGCTAATGAGTAGTAAACCTCTGCCAGACACTGCTCAATGTCTCCTTTAAAAGCCTTCACTCATTATTTTTCCAGTCCTTTCCCACAGCCTGTATACCCTGTCATGACAGCTTAAATATAACACAGTATTAACATTAGGAAATGGCATTCGATTTCTATTTGATCTCATAATACGTGCTGCTGAAATGATAATTGCTGCAAGCTGTAAAAAAAAATACAAAAATACATTTCAATCACCATAAGGTATCATCTCAGCTGATGAATTCAGAACCAAAAGATACATTTAAAATAGCCCCATCTGCTAGCAACAACAGTTCGCAATTCTTTTCAGCTGACATAATCCAGATTGATTCGTTCAGCAGATAAAATTCAGGCCACTTCTGCCCTTTATAGAAGGAACATAATACCAGCCTTTATTCAGTAACAATGTAACATAATGGGATCGGAATGTGCAAAATGACTGGTTCTTAAATTACTGTGACACACAAGGGCCCAAGACAAGCTGCGGTTTAATGTAAAAAATCATTAGACATAAATTACTAAAGCGCTGTAGCATTAACAAGGTCAAGCCAAGGCTGTTTATGATGTTTTTCAGATGAAAATTATTTGCCCATATCTCCAGCTCCATGCTTTCTTACAGAAAATGCAGGGCTTCAAATAAACAAGATATTGTTACTTACAATGGCTGACAGTATAGTATAAGCTCTGTCTAAGAGCTAAACGACTGGGTCATGTTATGTATGGAGATCAGTCAGCAGAACATGTTTTTTAGTAATGTTTTTATCTAGATGGAGTATCCTGATTTAATAGCCCCCCTGATATAGGCTCTGACATGACATTTCACTTATAAGATGCTTTAGTGATGCACATTTCATGTTGGGCTTCACAGAAAAAATGACAACCACTGTTGTCCAGTGACAACGCCACATGACAGTAAAGTGTCACAGACAGGGAGTGCAGATGTATTATCGTTCTCCTATTTAGACAGAAATGACATCCTCCTACATCTCAAGAGACAATGTCACATACTAGCTAACCTTATTGTGCCAGCTGTACAGTCAACAATATTGACATCATCAACCATTTTCTTGTAAATCTGTAGCCTATGCATTTAGGCGTAGAGAAAACCACCAGATATTCATTTCAAATGCCAAAATTTGTTGAGAATACACATGACTTTTGAAAAAAGCTTGAAATGTAGATAGAAATTGGACCTCTGAGTGGATTTCTCAGGTTTATGGAGCAAAATGTCATTATGCTCATTTTAAGCCATCTAACTATTGAAAAGTTTGATCAATACTGATGCAAAAACACTAATTTAATTGTTTGATTCCTCTATTAATATATTTGTATTTGTGAAATCTACAATAATGTGATATCCAAAAAGAGTTGTCCCATTTCACTTTATATTTGAAATACACTTAGACAGAACATCGAATAGTTATTGTAGAAAACCATTAATTACTGGCCGGCCTCACAACCTTCTTGCAGTGCTTAAATTCAATTTTACTGTAATTGTATAAAATGTTTTAAAAATGCAAATTTTTCAATGGTAATGCTATTTGTCCCTCTGGAGTTTCTGTGTGGTACTTTAACACTGGTCATGATAAACATCCCCCTAGTGATTAACAACCTTGAATTTACTCATTGTTTGACACAGTTTTTATTTCCTATTGAGGCTGATCTGGTTGGTCATATTACGGCACCAATGAAACAGACGTCTTCATAGAAATGTCACGTTAGTTTTATCAGGGAACTCACATTCGTCAAGGCACAACTGGTGTCACTGTGAAATGGCAGTTTTCCTTCACTGGGCTTTTCTAGTCTCATGTATGATTTTGGTAAGATCAGTATTTTGAGACATCAGGGGGCAGAAAGCATCTCCTAATCACTGTACTGCTACATCACAATCTATTGATTTTTTTCTTTGTTAGTAAAGACTAATTACAATATCTTGCAGCAATTACATCAGAGATAAAGCAGCCCAGAATCCTTTTATTATCTGCATGCACGTGCAATATAATAGTGATAACCTACATTTTTGAGCACTTAATTACCGCAGTCCCTATTAGATACATTGTTGGTTCTCAGGGATCATTGCTTCCCATGCTCAGATAAAGTTATTGCTTATGAATTCCTCGAGAAGAACTGTAAATTGATTCAGTTTCCAGGTTGGCCTTGAAGGACACAATAAAAAAGCTTGTTAAATGGCTGAGAAGTCTACAACACATTAATGGATGAAATGGCGCCTGCTCTGCAAAAATGAATTTAATAAAAAGTATGTCATCTTGCCTTCTTAAGGGACTCTGAATAGAGCCCTTGTATCTAATTACCCATACTGCTGTGTGTATCATTTCCAGAGTATGAAAAGGAATAATTTTGGGTGACACACACTGAATACCTTCACTTACATGAATACATTTTACTTTTGATGAATAAGATTCTGTACCTTGTGGGCTCCAGACCTCTCAAATCAGCTTTTATTTTTCTTTTACTGATAAATGGAATATCAAGTTCTTTTAGCATCTGTAAAGAGGAGACAGCCCAGTACATTTCCTACATGTACACAATTCTCATCTACAACCAAACATAGGCCATTTTAAAAGGTCTATTACAACTATTAAATAATAGCTAATAATTTTTCATTGTGAAAAAACTTATGTCAGCTTCAGTTTTAGATGTCATAAAAGCTCACACTCCATGGGGAGAAAAAAACATTGGCTACTTGTGTAGTAATATCACAAATGTATTCAAGTTGCTGTGCATAGTTAGCCTATATGCTTTAGTAGGCACATTAGTTGGTATGACACACGTGATTCCATATAGTGCAAAACTCAGCTCACCAGTCAAATCCCAAATGCCTGAGGATGGTTTTGTTAACAGTTCCAATCATAGCACATTTCACTGGTTGAGTTGAAGGCAGAATGTTCCAGGGCCATGCACCACCAGTGGGACCTGGCATCTAGTGCTGTAAAATTTTTTTTATTAATTTGTTCATGGAATGTCAGTGTCGCTGGCAAGGCCAGCATTTATTGCCCACACCTAATTGCACTTGAGAAGGTGGTGGTGAGCTGGACCCTCGGCAAGTTGCACTGCATCTTGTAGATGGTACACACTGTTGTCACTGTGTACCGGTGGTGGAGGGAATGAATGTTTAAGGTGGAGGATGGGGTGTCAATCAAGCGGGCTGCTTTGTCCTGGATGGTAGCGAGCTTCTTGAATGTTGTTGGAGCTACACTCATCCGGGCAAGTGAAGAGTATTCCATCAAACTCCTGACTTCTGCCTTATAGATGGTGGACAGGCTTTGGGGAGTCAGGGGGTGGGTTACTCACCACAGAATTCCCAGCCTCTGACCTGCTCTTGTAGCCATAATATTTATATGGTTGGTCCAGTTAAGTTTCTGGTCAATGGTAACCTCCAAGATATTGATGGTGGGGGATGCGAACATGGAAATGCCATTGGATGTCAAGGGAGATGGTTAGATTCTCTCTTGTTGGAGATGGTTGTTGCCTGGCACTTTGTGGCGCAAATGTTACTTGCCACTTATCAGCCCAAGCCTGAATGTTGTCTAGTTCTTTCAGCATGAGTTCCTGGACTCTGAGGAGTTGCGAATGGTACAGAACACTGTACAATCATCAGTGAACATCTAACTTCTGATCTTACAATGGAGAGAAAGTCATTGATGAAGCAGCTGAAGATGGTTGGGCCTAGGACACTACTCAGGAATTTCTGCGTGATGTCCTGGGGTTGAGATGATTGGCCTCCAACAATCACAACCATCTTCCTTTGTCCAACCAGTTGAGAGTTTTCCCCCTGATTTCCATTGACTTCAGTTTTGCCAGGGCTCCTTGATGCCATACTCAGTCAAATGCTGCCTTGATGTCAAGGGCAGAGACTCTCACGTCACCTCTGGAAATCAGCTCTTTTGTCCATGTTTGGACCAAGGCTGTAATGAGGTTTGGAGCTGAGTGGCCCTGATGGAACCCAAGCTGAGCAATAGTGAGCAGGTTATTGCTGAGTAAGTGCCACTTAATAGAACAGTTGATGACACCTTTCATCACTTTGCTGATGATCAGGAGTCGTAATTGGCCAGATTGGATTTGTCATGCTTTTTGTGGTCAGGACATACCTGGGCAATTTTCTACATTGTCGGGTAGATTCCCCTGTTGTAGCTCTACTGGAACAGCTTGGCTAGAGGCACAACTAGGTCTGGAGCACAAGTCTTTAGTACTATTGTCGGAATGTTGTCAAGGTCCATAGCCTTTGCAGTATTCAGTGCCTTCAGCTGCTTCTTGATCTCACGTGGAGTGAATTGAATTGGCTGAAGACTGGCATCTGTGATGCTGGGGACTTCAGGAGGAGGCCAAGATGGATCATCAACTCAGCATTTCTGGTCGAAGATGGTTGCAAATACTTCAACCTTGTCTTTTACACTGACGTGCTGGGCTCTCCCATCATTAAGGAGGGGGATGTTTGTGAAGCTTCCTCTTCCAGTTAATTTGTTCAATTGTTCATTGCCATTATGACTGGATGTGGCAGGACTGTAGAGCTTTGATCTGATCCATTGGTTGTGGGATTGCTTAGCTCTGTCTATAACATACTATTTTCATTGTTTAGCATGCATGTAGTCCTGTGTTGCTGCTTCACCAGGTTGGCACCTCATTTTTAGTTATGCCTGGTGCTGCTCCTGGCATGCTTTCTTACATTCCTCACTGAACCATTGATCCCCTGGCTTGAGGGATATGCCGGGCCATGAGGTTACAGATTGTGGTTGAATACAATTCTGCTGCTGTTGACGGCCCATAACACCTCATGGATTACCAGTGTATGTCCCATGATTTTCCATCCATCAATAATAATGTGTGGAAAATCACAGGCAATACAGTTATGATTTTCCAATAAACTGCCACTGCTTGTATATCCTCCACTAGTGGTGCAAGGCCTCAGAAAATTCCACTCTCTATCCTGACCGAGAATAAGAAATATCTCTAGTAACAACTGCAGGATTGTAATTTATTTTTCTGTTTTTATCTGGTGTTTGTAATTTACTTCATTTTATGTTTCCACTGACAGCTACTTATAGTATTCTACTACTAACTGCAGTTTAAGTAGCTCGATAATATTTCAGCATAAATACCAGAGATCAGAGAAGGCAAACAGATTTAATAGGAAGAAACCGCTGACACAAATAGAATCACACATCTTCCAGTGGACATTCTCACATCTAGCCCCATGCTGCAGTTTCTCTTTTCAGTCCCTGCATGGCCCAGAATGTGACGTTGTTTATTTTTGAGACTATTGCACGTACAATAACTATGATTCACTATGTTCTGATGTTTCTGGCCAAACCTTTTTAACTTGAGAATCCATTATGAAAAATTAATTTTGTAACTAATCTCTAACCTTCTTCACTTGCACATGCACCAGATGGTGTTACGTTGTGCTTTGGAAGGTAATAAATATCGAATAACTGACTGAGAACGAATGATAACTGGGATCCTTCCAAACACATGAAAGATCCATAACTCATGGGTCTGCAGGGGCAAGCAAATTATGAAGGTTCCTGACAATGTACGAAAGAACCCTTATAATACCACACTTTCAGTAGGTTTCTCTGCATATGACATTCCCTGACAATGGAAAGTGAAGTCGGGTCACGTTTATCATGGATAACTGACCCTATACCACCAGTTTTCTGCCCAATGGTGAAAGTCAAAATCTACCCAATGTCTCTGAGCATAACTGAAACTGTAGGAGATTTGGGCACCTTCTCCTGACCTAATGCACCTGAGTTCTAATAACAGAATTCAAATAACAGCCTTAAGACAAAGCAGTTGCAACAGAAAATACCCAATGAGCCTATCAGGCTTGCTCATTCTAGTGCACTAATACTGCAGGCAACTTCCATGTCTTATTATCCTTTGATTTACTCACACCTTAAACCACAACCTTGTCTATCATCATCTTGCAGGTTGAAGTGTAAAACATTCTGTTCCTTTCTAGCAGATAACCTAAGAGTAAAAATCTTTTCCACTACCATAACTGTATTCAGTCAGAGAAGAGGTGAAAACTTTAACAGATACAAACAGGATTAAAACTGACAATGAGCAAGATAGTTCATATTTTTGAATGATTATTTCTTCCAAAGATTCACAAGGGATGACATGAGTAACACACCTTCCTCAGACCCAGCTAAACAAAATAAAATCCATGACTTTGAATTAAGTGAGATGGAGGTCCTCTCCAGGATAAAATGAGCTTAAAACAAATAATTCTTTGGAAATAGATGGTATTTATCTCAGAGTGCTAAAAGAAGCGAAGGAGAAGAATAATGAGGCTGTGGCAACCATTATTGAGGGTGTCACTGGAACCTGTAGCAGTATCAGTAGATTGGAAAAAGGCCAATGTGATGCCCACGTTCAAAAAGAGGATAAACCAGACAAAAGAACAAAGAGAACAAAGAACAGTACAGCACAGGAACAGGCATTTGGCCCTCTAAGCCTGCGCTGATCTTGATGCCTGCCTAAACTAAAACCTTCTGCACTTCCGGGGACCGTATCCCTCTATTCCCATCCCATTCGTGTATTTGTCAAGATGCCTCTTAAACGTTGCTATCATACCTGCTTCCACCACCTCCCCCGGCAGCAAGTTCCAGGCACACACTACCCTCTGTGTAAAGAACTTGCCTTGCACATCCCCTCTAAACTTTGCCCCTCTCACCTTAAACCTATGTCCCCTAGTAACTGACTCTTCCACCCTGGGAAAAAGCTTCTGACTATCCACTCTGTCCATGCCGCTCATAACTTTGTAAACCTCTATCATGTCGTCCCTCCACCTCCCTCGTTCCAGTGAAAACAATCCGAGTTTATCCAACCTCTCCTCATAGCTAATGCCCTCCAGACCAGGCAACATCCTGGTAAACCTCTTCTGTACCCTCTCCAAAGCCTCCACGTCCTTCTGGTAGTATGGCGACCAGAATTGCACCCAATATTGTGTGGCCTAACTAAAGTTCTGTACAGCTGCAGCATGACTTGCCTATTTTTATACTCTATGCCCCGACCGATGAAGGCAAGCATGCCGTATGCCTTCTTGACTACCTTATCCACCTGTGTTGCCACTTTCAGTGACCTGTGGACCTGTACGCCCAGATCTCTTTGCCTGTCAATACTCCTAAGGGTTCTGCCATTTACTGTATACTTCCCACCTGCATTAGACCTTCCAAAATGCATTATCTCACATTTGTCCGGAT
The DNA here is from genome assembly GCF_036365525.1 of Heterodontus francisci. NCBI lineage: Eukaryota > Metazoa > Chordata > Chondrichthyes > Heterodontiformes > Heterodontidae > Heterodontus > Heterodontus francisci. The sequence continues at coordinate 42,848,661 of NC_090387.1, forward strand.
TAAACTCCATCTGCCATTTCTCCGCCCAAGTCTCCAACCGATCTATATCCTGCTGTATCCTCTGACAATCCTCATCACTATCCGCAACTCCACCAACCTTTGTGTCGTCCACAAACTTACTACTCAGACCAGCTACATTTTCCTCCAAACCATTCATATATACTACAAACAGCAAAGGTCCCAGCACTGATCCCTGCGGAACACCACTAGTCACATCCCTCCATTCAGAAAAGCACCCTCCCACTGCTAACCTCTGTCTTCTATGACCGAGCCAGTTCTGTATCCATCTTGCCAGCTCACCTCTGATCCCGTGTGACTTCACCTTTTGTACCAGTCTGCCATGAGGGACCTTGTCAAAGGCTTTACTGAAGTCCATATAGATAACATCCACTGCCCTTCCTTCATCAATCATCTTCGGCACTTCCTCAAAAAACTCAATCAAATTAGTGAGACACGAACTCCTCTTCACAAAACCATGCTGCCTCTCGCTAATAAGTTCGTTTGTTTCCAAATGGCAGTAAATCCAGTCCCGAAGAATCCTCTCTAATAATTTCTCTACCACTGACGTAAGGCTCACCGGCCTATAATTTCCTGGATTATCCTTGCTACCCTTCTTAAACAAAGGAACAACACTGGCTATTCTCTAGTCATCTGGGACCTCACCTGTAGCCAATGAGGATGCAAAGATTTCTGTCAAGGCTCCAGCAATTTCTTCCCTTGCCTCCCTCAGTATTCTGGGGTAGATCCCATCAGGCCCTGGGGACTTATCTACGTTAATGCTTTGCAAGACACCCAACATCTCCTCCTTTTTGATAATGAGATGACTGAGACTATCTACACTCCCTTCCCTAGGCTCATCATCCACCAAGTCCTTCTCTTTGGTGAATACTGATGCAAAGTACTCATTTAATACCTCACCCATTTCTCCTGGCTCCACACATAGAAAATGAAACTACAGATCCAGTATTCTGACTTGCATACCATTAAAATAAGAAGTTTGATTATCAAGAATATCTGTATAAAAGTAGTGTGGTAAACAGTAGCCAACATGGATTCAGAAGGGGAAGGTCATGTTTGAGTAGCCTCCTTGACCACTTTGAGGGTGTAAAGTGCTAAGTGGACTTAGTGGACTTATTCGTTCGGTGGATGTGGGCATTGCTGGCTAGGCCAGCATTTATTGCCCATCCCTAACTGCCTTTGAGAAGGTGGTGGTGGACTGTAAAGTGCCCTACAGCATGGAGTACCTGGAGTTCCAAAAAGCATTTGACAAAGTCCCACATTAAAGGCTGTTAAGTTCAAAGCTATGGGAATTCATGATGAACCCTGGCAATGGATAAGAAATTTCTTATAGTCAGAAAGTAATGTGCGCTCGTTTAAAGGAGTTATGTTGAAGTTGGGATAGCACTGATTGGTGCGTCCCTGGGTTTGGTGTTGGGGACCATTAAAGTTTTCATTTACATAAATGACTTAGACTCAAACTCAATAGTCAAATTGGCTAATAATAATAATAAAACAGTCGAATCGGAGGAAGAAGCTCAGAAGGGGCGGCACAGTGACGCAGTGGTTAGCACCGCAGCCTCACAGCTCCAGGGACCCGGGTTCGATTCTGGGTACTGCCTGTGCGGAGTTTGCAAGTTCTCCCTGTGTCTGCGTGGGTTTCCTCCGGGTGCTCCGGTTTCCTCCCACACGCCAAAGACTTGCAGGTTGATAGGTTAATTGGCCATTACAAATTGCCCCTAGTATAGGTAGGTGGTAGGGAAATATATAGGGACAGGTGGGGATGTGGTAGGAATATGGGATTAGTGTAGGATTAGTATAAATGGGTGGTTAATGGTCGGCACAGACTCGGTGGGCCGAAGGGCCTGTTTCAGTGCTGTATCTCTAAATCTAAAAAAAAATCTAAAAAAAAAAGTTCCAGAATGAGATGGAGAAACTAAGTTTGTGAGATCAATGGCAGATCAAATTTAATGCAGATAAGTGTAAAGTACCGCATATAGGATGGAAAAATAACTAACATATTCAGATGAGACATATATACGTTGTTGTATATGACTTGGGGAGAGAGATGCATGCAGAATTAAGTGGGGGGTTGAAAGAGGGTAGGTTGCTGTGTATGATGGTGGATTGAGACCACAAGAATAGAGAGGCCAGAAAGATGGTAAGGTCAACAGGGTGGTCATGAATTTGCGTAGGAGAGTTTGGGGAGGAGAGATTCAAATAGAACAGGAGGGTGGCGAATTCGGACATGATGACAAAGGGAGCTGAGATTGAGATGAATTGACAGAAGAGGATGTCAGTCACTTGGTGCGGAAGATGAGGGATGAATGGACAGAAGGTACTTTGAGGAGTATGCAAACCTTACCACCACATCATGGTGCAGTCCCTAGGGAAGACTACCTGAACAGGCAGACTTTTTAATGCCTGAAAAATATCACCTCTGACAATGAGGCACACCACTGAAGTGTCAGTGTAAATAGTATGCTCACATTCTGGAGTGGGGCTTGACCCCCACAACCTCCTGAATCAGAGGCAAGATTAATACTAGCTGAGTCAAACTGAGATTAAAATATCATTTAAAAGCCCGTTCAAAAAACTCTACAATCTCATCCCATGGAGTGGCAGATTTTCTGACAACAGTTCAAAGTGAAGTACAGATCTTGAAACTTTTAAGTTCTAATTTTAACTTCACCTGGAATGAGTCGGGTCAGAATCATTTGCTGAAGTTTTTGCTTTTTGTGGTGGGCTCTGGGCAGAGCAGAAAGCCTTAGTTTAGACTATTTACAGAATGGTGAAAGAGAAATACTCAGGATTAACCACCTTTATCTCCCATTCACTGTTTAGAAGTTTTATCATAATGTTTAGTCATTTGTGCACTTTCCATATATACTGTAAAATGGGATGTTCATGCCAATGTTAACATTTTCACTTTGGTGCAGGTAAAATCTATGGAAAAAACCTTTAGAAAATATTGATAGGCACTGAAATCATATAAACAGTTCCCTGTTGTAAGAACATACATGGAAGTAACACCCAGGGGCTAGATTTTACATTGGGCGGACAGAAGCTGGCCACTGACGTAAAAGTCGGTGGCGAACCTGCTTCCACTTAGCCTGGTGATCCGTCCCGCATTTTACAGGTCCCCAGGCTTTAATTGTTCCGAGGCGGGACTTCCACCCACTTGAGGAAGGAAGTCCTGCCTCATTGAGCTGCCAACCAATCCGGGCTGGCAGCTCTTAGTCCCAGCAGAGCCAACGGGAGCGGTGGCCATTTCTGGGACGGCAGCTCAGCTGAGGACATGGAGCCAGGAGTGCAGCTAGGTTTGGGTTGCCTCGTCGAGGGTAATCGGTTGGGCCCTGGCGAGACAAGGATGGTCATTGGGGGGAAGGATTGGGTCCTTGGGGTGGTTGGGGAAGTGGGGCCTGCCCTCATTCGGGCACCCTATACCCGATTGTCAGGGCCTAACCCCGGGGCACTGAGAGGCCACCAGCTTTTCCCGGGCGGCCTTTCCCTGCCCCAGGATGCCTGCTTGCCATGCATAAAATCTGCGTGGAGGCGGACAAAGGACCTTAAGTGGCCGTTAATTGGCAACTTAAAGGCCTTGATTGGCTTGGGGTGGGCAGCCCGTTTTTCGCCCCCCGCCCTACGTAAAGTGGGGCGGAGGCGGGAGCAGGTTGCGTAGGCCTCCCGGAGCCTCCCGCTCCATTTTACGCCACCACCTCCGCCACCACCTGTCTCGTTGGGTTGGCGTAAAATTTCAGCCCATGTCTCTTTCAGGATTGTATAGAGGTAGATAGATTCTTGATAGGCAAGGGGGTGGAAGATTATCGGGGGTAGATGGAAATGTGGAGTAATCAGTTCAGCCATGAACTTATTGAACGGCGGAGCAGGCTTGAAGGGCCGAGTGGCCTACTCTTGCTCCTAATTCATATGTTTGTATGTTCATCGCTTGAAAAGCTTGATAAGAAGAGTTTCCTTTGTGCAATCAGTTCTGGAACTAAAATATTGGCCACTGTGAAACCTTCTATTGCAGTAGATCTAGGATGAAAATTTTATCTCTGTAGCGCTGTGCCGTGGCCTAGCACTGATTTGCTGCGACATGCTGTGCAGTCAGCTGCTTCAGATGTGGCCCATACAGCACGCCCTCTTGAGAAGGTGCCAAAAGCCTGTGAAGGAGTGCTATACTGACATCACATAGCCCAACTGGTTGATGCAACACCAGGATACCTCATTTGGACCACGCAGGACCAGGTCATGAATTTGTGAATCATTCTGCAGACAACAGCTGCTGAGTTACAAGATGGGCTCTGCACCAGTGTTGCTTAAAGGACCAGGCACCCAAATTGCAGGTAAGGTCATTTATAAGAATTTCTGCTATCGAAAAGTGCTTGGAAGGACCAAGGATTGTTTTGGGAGGTGTTTTTGTGAGTTATTTGATTTAGCAAAGAGTGTTGCTGCATCCTCACCAGGAGGGCTGAAGATTAGGTGAGCTGCCCACACAGAGGCTTCAACAGGTATGGGGGCAGCAGTTACAATGCCTCTGGGTCTGCAGCATGACAGGAAGATGGGAACAGAGGTTGTGGAGAGGGCAAGTTCTGCACGATGTCTTCTGTCAACTTGGAGCCTGACTCCTCCATGCTCCTTAACAGTGGAAGGAGGCTGTCTGGCATGCTAGCCAATGCACTCAGCATCTCTGAGTGCATTCCCATCAGTGTTCTGTCTATCGCCCCATCGAGGTCCTCATCTGAGGCTTCTCAGCAGTACATTTCTGCGATCTCTCCCTCCAGTGAGCTGGAAAATGAACCATCCTCCTGGCTGTAGGCCACTCATGCCCAGATGGCTTACCACGTGCTGATCCCAACTCTATACCTGCCTCCAAGATACTTGCTGTGCCAGTATCTGACCTGGTGGCTGCAAGTGTCAGATCAAGTGACAGGGCCTCTTCACTACTGTTGTGCTGTTTCTCTCTCTCCTCCTCCTTGGGCTGCTGTGGCTGGGCAGGCAGTAATTAATGAATTAGAACATTACAGCGCAGTACAGGCCCTTCGGTCCTCGATGTTGCGCCGACCTGTGTCCAAAAGCAGGAAATCAAAAAGGGGAGGTTGGTGTAAAGGAAAGGGTTTGTGGTGGGAAGCAAGTCCATGGTCACACCATCAGCAGCTTGCTCTTCATGCCAAATAACAGGGTGAGAGTGAGCTGGGAGTTGAGAAGGGACAGGAACATGCCATCATCCTGAATGTTCTCCATGACGCCGAATGCCACGGGCTCTGTCACAGCCGGCCACATAATGTGGAGCACCATCTCCTCTGTGGAACTCAGGAGATACCAGCCTCCTTGTTCCACGCAGGTTCTGCTCTGCTCTCTTCTATTGTATGCAACCTTGTCCTGCAAGAGGGAGGACAGGATGTTAGTGATTGTGTAGCACTGTGCTTGGATAATGTGCCTGAATATAGCTGAATAGCTGGAGGTATGTGGAGGCAATGAGAGGTAAGTGTGAGGCTGGCAGTATGGGTAGGTGTGAGGTTGAGCTGGAGTATCTTGATGTTAGGCATGAGGCCTGAGTGCCAGGAACTGTTGCTGGGTGAGTGATGGTGCATCGATCAGCATGAGAGGTTTTTGGTATGGTGGGTAAGCGATGTCATGTGAAGATGAATTCACTGACCTTGACCACCCACATGAGGCCATTAGTCTTCTTGTGGACTTCTTAGACTGCGGTCACGTCCTCGGGTCCAGACCCTGGGAGTTGACCTCTCTGCCCACCTGCTCCCACTCCCTTGAGTGTGGTCCTTCAGGACCTCCTGCTACACCCACCCACCACTGGCAGAAATACAGCATCTCTTCTTCTGCCCACCTCCACCTCTAATGCCTCCAGTTCTGCATCGTCATCCTGGAACCCTCTTGCAGCCTTGGTGTTCCATTTTCAATGTTTTAAAATCCACAACATTATTCAGTGCAGATTCCCTTTAAGAGGGACAGGTTGCCTTTAAGAACAGAGTGATGACTGCACCACATGCTCTTAAGCTCAATGCTGTTTAGCCCTCTGCTGAGCGGTGGTAACCAGCAGTGAAGAAGATGCTCGTTACCACACTACAAACATGAGATGTATGTTGGTGCCAGATAAATATATATGTGTGAGTGTTTTTGGAACATCAACAGAATGGAGGCTGTATTTTGTTGATGTTGGCTGTGGCACTGTGTGGGTCAGTCAGAAGTAACAACGTTGAACGTGATTATCTTTTGCACATTGCCTTAGCCCTACCAGAGTCTATTTTCCAAAGATGTTTGGTAAAGTGGAGATTTTGTTGGAATGAATGAAATTAAAGGCTATTGAAGACATTTTATTCAGTTTATAGAAATTATTTTTGTTTTATATGTTTTCTTCTGGGGCAGGGTGGAAGGAAGATTTATTTTATTGAGATGTCCTGAATTTGTGAAAGGCACTATAACATTGATGATGCTTTGGGAATACTTTATTGGCTTAAAGCACTTTGGAATGTCCTGAGGTCATGAAAGGCACTATATAAATGCAAGACTTTTATATAAATGCATGTTTTTTTTAAACACTGTCCTGTGTGTTTAAATAAGTTGAAGGGACAAACACAGACTCTTTCAGGGAGAAGAACCAAGAATAATCATATAGGGATCATATTTTGCTAATAAATAACCCTTTAAAGATCTAATTTGAAGACCATTTAAGTCTGTATTCTTCCTGTGATGTATGTGGCTGACCCATTCATTGTTCACACCCTGACACCCCCGCCCTGCCACGTCCACCCCACCCCTCTTTCTCCCACACACCAATTTCCTCTTGGACAAAGCTGAGCCACATACGGAGCCCAGTTTATTTGTATTTTTAAAGGGAAAGTCGACATTAATTTTTTAATCAGGACTCATTTTTAGGATTTGTTTAGTTGGTAGCAGGTCTATTATACTCGAATCATTACTATAATTGTTACCTTCCAATCTTTTTTGGGTTAACATGGTAGCTGAGGTAACAATGATGATCAGTGCTCAGAAGAAGGAGATAACAAATCAAGTGTGACCATGGCCCATAATTCTACCCCTCTCCTTTTGTTTGGAAAGACTGGTATTCAGGTTGGTGCTTGAAATGGGGTTGTGATTTCCCACAGAATCAGGTCAACTGTTTTGTGGCTTGAGAGTCACACAGTGGCACAGTGGTTAGCACCGCAGCCTCACAGCTCCAGTGACCCGGATTCAATTCCGGGTACTGCCTGTGTGGAGTTTGACAGTTCTCCCTGTGTCTGCGTGGGTTTCCTCCGGGTGCTCCGGTTTCCTCCCACATGCCAAAAGACTTGCAGGTTGATAGGTAAATTAGCTGTTATAAATTGCCCCTAGTATAGGTAGGTGGTAGGGAAATATAGGGACAGGTGGGGATGTGGTAGGAATATGGAATTAGTGTAGGAGTAGTATAAATGGGTGGTTGATGGTCGGCACAGACTCGGTGGGCCGAAGGGCCTGTTTCAGTGCTGTATCTCTAAACTAAACAAGTCTTCCATAACATTGCTGCAATACCCCTGTTTAATGTTGAGCCATCTCAAATAAGTCAGGACATTTGAGAGGTATGAATTGGTCATAATGGTAGAGGTTGCAGTTTGACTGCAGTGGAAGAATGCAACAGGAGGCAGTGTTCAGTGAAAGAATGAAAGGATACAGAGGAGAATCCATTTTTCCTTTGCGGAACAACCTAGTATGCATACAAGGAAGAAACAGATTTATTTGGAGTTCCTATGTTGACAGCAATTAGTGTTAATTTTTCAGATTTTGACTGTCTTTACTCCTGTATGGGTTACAAAGGGTGAGTAATCCTTCGGCCTGGTGTGGTTTCCTTGTGTTTGGTGTCAAGATCAAGTGTTTGTTTTTTCTCATTATTAGTAATCAAAGCAGAGAGTATCTGAGAAAATTGCATCTCCAACAGGAGAATGGTCTGTGAAAGAAAGGAAGGAGAGAGGGACAGAGAGAATAAATTGCATTAATCAAGATCTTACGATGTTTCAAAGTGCCTCACATTCAATGAATTACTTTTTGATGTGCAGTCCAGTTGATGATGAAGTTTGATTGTGGAACTAAAACAGGGAATTCTTTTGGGCCTCCTTATCTCGAGAGACAATGGATACGCGCCTGGAGGTGGTCAGTGGTTTGTGAAGCAGCGCCTGGAGTGGCTATAAAGGCCAATTCTGGAGTAACAGGCTCTTCCACAGGTGCTGCAGAGAAATTTGTTTGTTGGGGCTGTTGCACAGTTGGCTCTCCCCTTGCGCCTCTGTCTTTTTTCCTGCCAACTACTAAGTCTCTTCGACTCGCCACAATTTAGCCCTGTCTTTATGGCTGCCCGCCAGCTCTGGCGAACGCTGGCAACTGACTCCCACGACTTGTGATCAATGTCACACGATTTCATGTCGCGTTTGCAGACGTCTTTATAACGGAGACATGGACGGCCGGTGGGTCTGATACCAGTGGCGAGCTCGCTGTACAATGTGTCTTTGGGGATCCTGCCATCTTCCATGCGGCTCACATGGCCAAGCCATCTCAAGCGCCGCTGACTCAGTAGTGTGTATAAGCTGGGGATGTTGGCCGCTTCAAGGACTTCTGTGTTGGAGATATAGTCCTGCCACCTGATGCCAAGTATTCTCCGAAGGCAGCGAAGATGGAATGAATTGAGACGTCGCTCTTGGCTGGCATACGTTGTCCAGGCCTCGCTGCCGTAGAGCAAGGTACTGAGGACACAGGCCTGATACACTCGGACTTTTGTGTTCCGTGTCAGTGCGCCATTTTCCCACACTCTCTTGGCCAGTCTGAACATAGCAGTGGAAGCCTTACCCATGCGCTTGTTGATTTCTGCATCTAGAGACAGGTTACTGGTGATAGTTGAGCCTAGGTAGGTGAACTCTTGAACCACTTCCAGAGCGTGGTCGCCAATATTGATGGATGGAGCATTTCTGACATCCTGCCCCATGATGTTCGTTTTCTTGAGGCTGATGGTTAGGCCAAATTCATTGCAGGCAGACGCAAACCTGTCGATGAGACTCTGCAGGCATTCTTCAGTGTGAGATGTTAAAGCAGCATCGTCAGCAAAGAGGAGTTCTCTGATGAGGACTTTCCGTACTTTGGACTTCGCTCTTAGACGGGCAAGGTTGAACAACCTGCCCCCTGATCTTGTGTGGAGGAAAATTCCTTCTTCAGAGGATTTGAACGCATGTGAAAGCAGCAGGGAGAAGAAAATCCCAAAAAGTGTGGGTGCGAGAACACAGCCCTGTTTCACACCACTCAGGATAGGAAAGGGCTCTGATGAGGAGCCACCATGTTGAATTGTGCCTTTCATATTGTCATGGAATGAGGTGATGATACTTAGTAGCTTTGGTGGACATCCGATCTTTTCTAGTAGTCTGAAGAGACCACGTCTGCTGACGAGGTCAAAGGCTTTGGTGAGATCAATGAAAGCAATGTAGAGGGGCATCTGCTGTTCACGGCATTTCTCCTGTATCTGACGAAGGGAGAACAGCATGTCAATAGTCGATCTCTCTGCACGAAAGCCACACTGTGCCTCAGGGTAGACGCGCTCGGCCAGCTTCTGGAGCCTGTTCAGAGCGACTCGAGCAAAGACTTTCCCCACTATGCTGAGCAGGGAGATTCCACGGTAGTTGTTGCAGTCACCGCGGTCACCTTTGTTTTTATAGAGGGTGATGATGTTGGCATCGCGCATGTCCTGGGGTACTGCTCCCTCGTCCCAGCACAGGCATAGCAGTTCATGTAGTGCTGAGAGTATAGCAGGCTTGGCACTCTTGATTATTTCAGGGGTAATGCTGTCCTTCCCAGGGGCTTTTCCGCTGGCTAGGGAATCAATGGCATCACTGAGTTCCGATTTGGTTGGCTGTATGTCCAGCTCATCCATGACTGGTAGAGGCTGGGCTGCATTGAGGGCAGTCTCAGTGACAGCATTCTCCCTGGAGTACAGTTCTAGGTAGTGCTCAACCCAGCGGTCCATCTGTTTGCGTTGGTCAGTGATTATGTCCCCCGATTTAGATTTGAGGGGGGTGATCTTCTTGATGGTTGGCCCAAGAGCTCTCTTCATGCCATCATACATTCCTCTGATGTTTCCGGTGTCTGAGGCCAGCTGAATATGACTGCATAGGTGTTGCCAGTAGTCGTTTGCGCAACGCCTAGCTGTTCTTTGTGCAGTACTTCTGGCTGCTTTAAGTGCTGCGGATGTTAAATCGCTGGGGGCTTTCTTGTAGTTCAAAAGTGCAATGTGCTTAGCGGCTATGACAGGTTCCAGCTCTTCATTATGAGATTGAAACCAGTCTGCATTTCTCTTCGCACTTTTGCCGTAGGTGGTCAAAGCTGACTCATAGATGGCGTCTCTGATGTGGGCCCACTTGGTCTCAGCATCCCCTGTGGGAGTGTTTTGAAGGGCTGTTACAAGTGAATTTAGAAATTTTTGTAACAGCTGTGGGTGAGAAATTCTGCTCGTGTTGATGCGCGGGTGGCCCTTCTGCTTGGAATGATGCAACTTCTTTGGTCTGAGTCTAACCTTGCTGCACACCAGGGAGTGGTCGGTGTCGCAGTCCGCACTGTGGAAGCTGCGTGTGATTTGAACACTGTTTAAGGCGGCTCGCCTTGTGACAATGAGGTCTAGCTGGTGCCAACGACGTGATCTTGGGTGCCTCCATGAAACCTGGTGACAGGGTTTAGTGTGAAAGAACGAGTTGGTGATGCAGAGGTTATGATAGGTACACAACTCAAGCAGTCTCTGCCCGTTCTCATTCATCCTTCCAACGCCATAGCGCCCAAGGCAGGAGGGCCATGAGTCATGGTCGGCCCCAACCCTGGCATTAAAGTCCCCCAGCAGGAATAGGTGTTCGGTGTTGGGGATGCTGCTAATGATGTTATGGAGTTGTTCATAGAACTGGTCTTTAGCACATTGATTAGTATATTAAAAGCACCTACTGCCTCTTTCAGGTAAGTGCCTCTGGGCACTAAGTAGTCACCAGCTTCCAATTTGGCAAGTGATGCACATTCAGAGTAGATCGAGCATGAGATATCACGGCCTGAAATTCATCGCTCCCAGTGGCCATCTTTTGCCTAAAAAATGGATCCGACAAGGTCCAGTTTCTCCCCCTCATGATTCTGAACATTGTTAAGGCTTCCAAATCACAGTTATTTCCCAAAAAGCTAAGTGTTTGTAACCTTCAGACTGTAGCCCAAATCAAATATATTAATAAAAAATGATTATTCAAAGTATATGTCTCTTTGGAGGGCAAAGATAAATAAGAAACCAGTCTGTATCATAAATCAATGTCAGAAGAAGGTAAGTCAGACCTCTGATTTGCTAATCAGATGAATTAATGAAGAACAAAGTTGTGCATCAATACATAAATATTATTCTCAGAGTATAGAGAATCACCTTTGCAAATATTTGCAGCATGATATGGTGAATTTGTCTTGCCTTGTTTAATATTCACTGTCATAAATGCATAATAACTGACCATGATTTTAAGTAATAAAAAGACATCTATGTTCTATAAATACCAAGAAATGCAGTAATTTAAGGATAAAGGTACTCCTGTTTATGGATTAAAGGTGCTGTGGTACTGCTTGAGGGAATACATATTAGATAGCGCAGACAGCAGCATCTTTAATCTTCATCATGCAAAAACAAAAGTAATTCATATAGCAATTTGTGACTTGCTTTTGTGATTACTTGTGTTACTCGCTCACATACCAGAGGATATTCAGCATCTAACCGACTGCTTTGTTCAGATGGCCTAGACCTTTATCCTTAAAATCAACTTAAAAAAGACAGAAGTTATGGCCTGGCCCAAACCTAGTCATCCATTCACAGGCCCTGAGTGAATCATTACCTCAGTAGAGTTCTTTTGCACAATGGCACAATTGGCGATGATGTCATTGCTAAGGTCAGGGCAGGCAATTAACCATTTCCACCTACACTGTTTATGGCATATCACAGGCACCCTATCCTGCCACTTGATGTCAAAAATTGATTTCCTCAAAGCATTGGAATTGAGACCATGGTCCCAAAAGATCCAATTATGTTAGTTTGGACACATCATTCAAAGGCCTGAATACAGAATTCCCAAAGCTGTCATCTACAATGAATTGTAGTCTAGATATTACAACAATTTAATGACACGTTGAGGACCACCTTGAAATCTGCCAGTATTAATGCCAATACCTGGGAAGATACAGTCACCAATGGACCACGTTGGCAGCACATCTGCCAGGTCACTAAATAAACTTGAGGTTGCGTATCCACAGCCCTAGGATCTATCTGCAGGCTGACTCAATGACAGAACAGGTGAGAATCCGTCAGTCCCTGACCACCGAGCTGCCTCAGAACACACAGGGAGCTCTCCTGTTTCACTGAAATGAGTCCCAATGCTGAATTTGGCTCGGGCCTCAAACCGGCAGGAACCAAAATGCCAAACAATCCCTTTGCTGACTTGCTGCCCATTTTGGGTATGGGTAATTTTTGTCCCACTGACTCCTTTCTCTCACAGACACTCTCTGCTATAGATAGCACTGACTGCATCCCGGGTGGGTGTCCCAAATCCTGCCACACGAAGCACCATAACAAAGTTATTGAGATTGGATTTCAAATTTGGCATCACATTGGTCTGGTTTATAATTCCTCCCCTCACGTATTATTTAGTTCCCCAACTGAATTATTGGCATCAGAGACAGCCTTGAATCTGCCATTTCCAGAGCCAAATCAAGGTGTGTTCTGCTTTTCCCCACTTTTATTGCTACCTAAGTTGGTAATGGATTGCATCACAGGATAAGCTCATCAAGCATGCCTTGAAATCTACTTCCCAAACTCAATAAAACCATCTGTGATGTTACAGAGTTGAATTGTTTTCCTAAAGGGAAAGGGGAAGAATGGTACCATCCTAGATCGCAGTTATTTACAAAGCAGCACTGGGAGTTGCTTGAAAACAGGTCACTGCCTTCTTGGGAGACCTGAAATGTGGAAATAAAATTAGAGAAACTACATAACAACAATCCATCTACTTCAGAAAAGACAACAAATAAAGGAATCCAAATCTGAAAATTCCCCAAAATTTGGCAAATGTTGTTTTGATTGCAATGCTCCTTTATGGGTGGCACAGTGGCGCAGTGGTTAGCACCGCAGCCTCACAGCTCCAGGGACCCGGGTTTGATTCTGGGTACTGCCTGTGCGGAGTTTGCAAGTTCTCCCTGTGTTTGCGTGGGTTTTCGCCGGGTGCTCCGGTTTCCTCCCACATCCAAAGACTTGCAGGTGATAGGTAAATTGGCCGTTGTAAATTGCCCCTAGTGTAGGGAGGTGATAGGGAATATGGGATTACTGTAGGGCTAGCATAAATGGGCAGTTGTTGGTCAGCACAGACTCGGTGGGCTGAAGGGCCTGTTTCAGTACTGTATCTCTAAATAAATAAATAAAAGTGCCTCCCAGCCTCTCCTGTTCTCTGTTTATAAACTTGCAATTGAAAGGAGGAGATTTAATGTGAGGATTGTAAGGAATCATTTTAAGAAAAGGAATGAATGTGTCTCTTTATGGTGCAGCTCACTACATTTGACTCAGAACTCAGAATTATTGCCCTTTTTGTAAAATATGTAAGTTATGTCACTCCACATGACCAGTCCATTCCTGGGCTATGTGCATAAATTACAATAGAAGGGTTTATCTTCCCCATTTCCAGCCTCACCAAACTTATTTTATTTTGGGTCCTTTGCCCAGACCTCACACACATATTTATCTTTTTGCTTGTCCTTATTTCTGTTTGTTCTCTCACAGTGGAGTCCCCCTTTCTCCTTTTGCACCTTTCAATTTGTTAGCAATTTTCTCCTGACACCTATTCACTTGTGGATAATTTCTCCCTTGTTTGCTTACCATCTCCCTAACTTTGCCTTATGTTATCACAGTGATCTACTCCCTTAATATGCAAAGAGCTGAATAATGTAGGGGGCATGATTCAAGATTTGGAAATCCAACCCTCCTACCCCATAATGCTCAGTTCCATGTTTCAATTCGGCAGCAAATAAGGCTGCAGGACCTTGAGATGAAATAGAGAGATAGAAAAAGGAAAAATGTTCCAATTCACTCTTGGAACATGAAAAATTTCACATGATAGCAACAATAGCAGAAAGGAACCAAAACGATTGGGCAGGTTTATATGTAATAATGCTTGTTTCATATTTAAGCATTGGTGAATAAAACAGTACAAATGCATTTAATTTAACTACATACATTATTACTCTTTTTAGTCATGCACAACTAGATCATTTTTCATATTTACTCCTCATACATCATAGTATCATATGGTTACAGCACAGAAGGAGACCATTCAGCACATCGTGTCTGTGCTGGCTCTCTGCAAGAGCAACTCACCTAGTCCTACTCCCCTGCCTTTTCCCCACAGTCCTGCAATTTTTTTTTCTCTTCTGATAGCTGTCCAATTCTCTTTTGAAAGTCACAAATGAATCTGCCTCCACCACACTCACAGGTAGTGCATTCCAGATCCTAACCACTCGCTGAGTGAAAGGTTTTTCTTCATGTTGTCGTTGCTTTTTTTGCCATTCACCTTAAATCAGTGTCCTCTGGTCTCGATCCTTTTGCCAATGGGAACAGTTTCTCTCTATCTATTCTGTTCAGACCCCTCATGATTTTGAACACCTCTATCAAACCTCCACTTAATCTTCTCTTCTGCAAGGAGAACAGTCCCAGCTTCCCCAATCTATCCACGTGACCGAGTTCCTCATTCTTGGAACCATTCTCGTGAATCTTTTCTGCACCCTTTCTAATGCCTTCACATCCTTCCTAAAGTGTGGTGCCCAGAACTGGACACAATATTCTTTTTGAGGCTGAACCAATGTCTTTACAGTTTTATCATAACTTCCTTGCTTTTGTGCTCTATGCCCCTACTTGTAAAGCCCAGGATCCTGTCTGCTTTATTAACCACTTTCTCAACCTGCCCTGCCACCTTCAATGATTTCTGCACATATACCCCCAGGTCCCTCTGCTCCTGCACCCCCTTTGAATTGTATCCTTTAATTTATACTTCCTCTCCTTATTCTTCCTACCAAAATGAATTACTTCACACTTCTCTGCATTAAATTTCATCTGCACATGTCCATCCATTCCATCAGCCTGTCTTTGTACTCTTGAAGCTTATCGCTATCCTCCTCACAGATCGCAGTACTTCCAAGTTCTGTTCTGTGTCATCTGCAAATTTTGAAATTGTGCCCTGTACAACCAGGTCTAGGTCATTAACATACATCAGGAAAAGCAGGAGTCCTAATACTGATCCCTAGGGAACCCCATTGTATACCTTCCTTCAGCCATTAAAAACAACCACTACTCTCGGTTTCCTGTCATTCAGCCAATTTTGTATCAATGCTGCTACTATCGCTTTTATTCCATGGATTGGTCTCAAATCCTTGTAAGCTCTAAAATATGGATCTGTCATGCAAGGAACTTGAAGTCAGCACTCCTTTATGCCAAGTGCTTTGGAGATTATGTTGAAATTATGAAAATAAAGACTCTTTGTATGACTGGTGATCTGTAAATATTCAAGGTTGCATGGTAGTCTTTTATCTGGTTATTGAATCTTGAAGTTAACTTCAAAAACATATCAATATTCAGCATCACATTTAAATGAAAAGGAATATCTTGCAAAGTAGTATTGTTTAAAACTATGAACACAATTAAGTGCTTCTAGCAAGCACAAAATCCATCTCATCTAACGGTTTAGGTTATAATTTTTGTCAGCAGTAGAAAAAATTAGGAGAGATGCCAAAGCGTGATAGAGGGGAGAGGCAGCTGAGACTGAGCAGGGAAAATGTCGAGAATTAGAATATTACAGCGCAGTACAGGCCCTTCGGCCCTCGATGTTGCGCCGATCATCTGACCTACACTATTCCATTTACATCCATATGTCTATCCAATGACCACTTAAATGCCCTTAAAGTTGGCGAGTCTACTACTGTTGCAGGCAGGGCGTTCCACGCCCCTACTACTCTCTGCGTAAAGAAACTACCTCTGACATCTGTCCTATATCTTTCACCCCTCAACTTAAAACTATGTCCCCTCGTGTTTGCCATCCTCATCCGAGGAAAAAGACTCTCACTATCCACCCTATCTAACCCTCTGATTATCTTGTATGTCTCTATTAAGTCACCTCTCCTCCTCCTTCTCTCTAACGAAAACAACCCCAAGTCCCTCAGCCTTTCCTCGTAAGACCTTCCTTCCATACCAGGCAACATCCTAGTAAATCTCCTCTGCACCCTTTCCAAAGCTTCGACATCCTTCCTATAATGCGGTGACCAGAACTGCACGCAATACTCCAGGTGCGGCCTCACCAGAGTTTTGTACAGCTGCATCATGACCCCGTGGCTCTGAAACTCGATCCCCCTACTAATAAAGGCTAACACACCATATGCCTTCTTAACAGCCCTATTAACCTGGGTCGCAACTTTCAGGGATTTATGTACCTGGATACCAAGATCTCTCTGCTCATCTACACTACCAAGAATCTTCCCATTAGCCCAGTACTCTGCATTGCTGTTACTCCTTCCAAAGTGAATCACCTCACACTTCTCCGCATTAAACTCCATTTGCCATCTCTCAGCCCAGCTCTGCAGCCTATCTATGTCCCTCTGTACCCTACAACACCCTTCGACACTATCCACAACTCCACCGACCTTCGTGTCATCCGCAAATTTACTAACCCACCCTTCTACACCCTCATCCAGGTCGTTTATAAAAATGACAAACAGCAGTGGCCCCAAAACAGAACCTTGCGGTACACCACTAGTAACTAAACTCCAGGATGAACATTTGCCATCAACCACCACCCTCTGTCTTCTTTCAGCTAGCCAATTTCTGATCCAAAGCTCTAAATCACCTTCAACCCCATACTTCCGTATTTTCTGCAATAGCCTACCGTGGGGAACCTTATCAAACGCCTTACTGAAATCCATATACACCACATCCACGGCTTTACCCTCATCCACCTGTTTGGTCACCTTCTCGAAAAACTCAATAAGGTTTGTGAGGCACGACCTACCTTTCACAAAACCGTGCTGACTATCGCAAATGAACTTATTCTTTTCAAGATGATTATAAATCCTGTCTCTTATAACCTTTTCCAACATTTTACCCACAACCGAAGTAAGGCTCACAGGTCTATAATTACCAGGGCTGTCTCTACTCCCCTTCTTGAACAAGGGGACAACATTTGCTATCCTCCAGTCCTCCGGCACTACTCCTGTCGACAATGACGACTTAAAGATCAACAACAACGGCTCTGCAATCTCCTCCCTGGCTTCCCAGAGAATCCTAGGATAAATCCCATCTGGCCCAGGGGACTTATCTATTTTCACTCTTTCCAAAATTGCTAACACCTCCTCCTTGTGAATCTCAATCCCATCTAGCCTAGTAGGCTGTATCTCAGTAATCTCCTCGGCAACATTTTCTTTCTCTACTGTAAATACTGACGAAAAATATTCATTTAACGCTTCCCCTATCTCCTCTGATTCCGCACACAACTTCCCACTACTATCCTTGATTGGCCCTGTTCTAACTCTTATCATTCGTTTATTCCTGATATACCTATAGAAAGCCTTAGGGTTTTCTTTGATCCTATCCGCCAATGACTTCTCGTGTCCTCTCCTTGCTCTTCTTAGCCCTCCCTTTAGATCCTTCCTGGCTAGCTTGTAACTCTCAAGCGCCCTAACTGAGCCTTCACGTCTCATCCTAACATAAGCCGCCCTCTTCCTCTTGACAAGCGCTTCAACTTCTTGAGTAAACCACGGCTCCCTCGCTCGACAACTTCCTCCCTGCCTGACAGGTACATACTTATCAAGGACACGCATTAGCTGCTCCTTGAATAAGCTCCACATTTCGTTTGTGCCCATCCCCTGCAGTTTCCTTCCCCATCCTACACATCCTAAATCTTGCCTAATCGCGTCATAATTTCCTTTCCCCCAGCTATAATTCTTGCCCTGCGGTATATACCTGTCCCTGCCCATCGCTAAGGTAAACCTAACCGAATTGTGATCACTATCGCCAAAGTGCTCACCTACATCTAAATCGAACACCTGGCCGGGTTCATTACCCAGTACCAAATCCAATGTGGCATCGCCCCTGGTTGGCCTGTCCACATACTGTGTCAGAAAACCCTCCTGCACACACTGGACAAAAACAGACCCATCTAAAGTACTCGAACTATAGTATTTCCAGTCAATATTTGGAAAGTTAAAGTCCCCCATAACCACTACCCTGTTACTCTCGCTCCTGTCGAGAATCATCTTCGCTATCCTTTCCTCTACATCTCTGGAACTATTCGGAGGTCTATAGAAAACTCCCAACAGGGTGACCTCTCCTCTCCTGTTTCTAACCTCGGCCCATCCTACCTCAGTCGACGAGTCCTCAAACGTCCTTTCTGCCGCTGTAATACTTTCCTTGATTAACAATGCCACACCCCCCCCCTCTTTTACCCTCTTCTCTGTTCTTTCTGAAACATCTAAATCCCGGAACCTGCAACATCCATTCCTGCCCCTGCTCTACCCATGTCTCCGAAATGGCCACAACAACAGGATCCCAGGTACCAACCCATGCTGCAAGAGATGTCACAACATTACAGAGGAGAAAATGGAGTGAAGCACCTGGGAGTGAGTGCAGAGAATGGGGGCGAGAAAAGATTGTGATACTTCATTAACCCTGTACAGGTGTATGCACAGTTCTGCCTTTACTCCGACATCCCCTGCTGATCCCATCACAGTGCTACCTGTCAGTTTCCAGACTCCTCTCTTTGTACAAAGTTTTAGCAAGAAAGAACCAGCAAAACATTATTTAAGTTGAAGTATTTCCTTACCATGGAAATTATCTGAAACTATTATACATCCAGACCAGGAAAAATAACTCAGAACGGAATCATATGCAGCCTTAATTAGAATATAAGCCTAGAAGTTATTGTTACGATATCAACAGACAAATGCTTAACATATGAGATACCTCTGTCCACTCTGTTAGCAAAAGTACTGACCTCTTAAAAATAAATCACTTAATGTTTGCATTAAAATATTAGACAAAGAAATATTATGTAAATGCAATAGGTGTTTACTAGTATCACCAACAGTAATTCTAGATTGTGCAGTTCTCTTTCACATTTCACTTGAGCAAGGAATTCAACGTTTCGGGAGCAATTTTCACATCAGTCCATTAGGTGGTGCTCTTACTGTTTGTGGCCAGTTCCACAGAGCAATAAAAAAAATCTTAATTTGCTGAAAGGTTATTGTGATATGTATTAAAATGGTGCCTGTTTAGACTTGGTAATGAAGCAAGGTGCTTTTGTACATCTAAGCCATCCTTTTAAATGAATCCTATCCTAGTTTAACAGAGAGATCTAAAAACAATTTCTGGTCAGTCAAACTCTATTGATTCAAAACATTTCACTGTAAGAAAATGACCACAATTTTTTTTTAAATCTGTGTTTTCTTTCTGGATTTCCAACCTAAGAGAAATGATCCATTTCCAGCATGTGATCCATGTCTTAGCTTGCTGTTCACAATGACTGATCTTAAAGCATATCATTTTACATATTACACACAGCTAATTCTGTAAAAATATTACTGAGGCACAGCTGTTGGTATCCTGCTCTTAACAGCCATATGATTTAATTAGAGCATGGCATATCAGATGGTCTAAATGCTTGATGCATTAGACTAGTTTTACTAACTTGCATGATTGTTCTGTTCTTTTATATTACTGCTCTGTGTTTGCAGCTAAACAAGTTGAAAAAAGTAACATGTCAAGGAGGAATTAACTCGTATTTCAAACAAAATAATAAAGTATAACTTCAGAAAGATCTCAGGTTCCACCCATGAGCTCTTTTCCGAGTTAACTGATCTTAACT
Organism: Heterodontus francisci; assembly: GCF_036365525.1. Classification (NCBI taxonomy): domain Eukaryota; kingdom Metazoa; phylum Chordata; class Chondrichthyes; order Heterodontiformes; family Heterodontidae; genus Heterodontus; species Heterodontus francisci. The sequence continues at coordinate 42,868,586 of NC_090387.1, forward strand.
GAAACAGCAGAAAGGGTGCTGCAATTGCTTCAGCATCCCAGGTAGGATGGCAAGCACAGCAGTGAGGGGCTCTGTTCTTGACTGCTAACCTATGACCTCTGCTGGAAAATGTACATGTATGGTGGTTGGGTGAGGACAGAAAGACCAGGCTATGCTGGAACCTCTGGTGGAACAGCCTGCTGACACTCACTATCTGGGCTCACATGTGAAAAATGGGTACTTGCACAAGGTAGCAGAGTCATGACCTGCCCCTTAAAATGTTGAGGTGTGTCAGAGGAAAAAATATATCAGTGGAAAATTGGAATGGAGAAATGTAAAATAAACAATGCAGCCTACATAGAGCTGATGTTTTAATGTTATAAATTTTTTGTGCTGCAATCGGTTTCATTTAAAAAAAAAATTCTCACACTAATGCATCTAGCTCTGAAACCTTAAAGACTAATGAAATAGTTTTATTAACACAATTTTCATTGTGGTGCAGCAATGCGACAGCAGGAGCACACAGTGCTGGTGTAGCGGTGGGATACAGGCTCAATCCCCAGAATACCACAGATTCGGCATTCTCAATTGACGGTTTATGAGAGCAGTAAGCACTTGTCAGGTAGTTCACTGCAGGGATAGAAGTCAACAGATGCCCCCACCGCCACCCTCGCCTGTTCTCACACACCTCCTTGAGGCTGGCGTGAGCAGTGACAGTGGGACACTGGGAGCAAATCATCTACCTCTGCTCTGCTGCAACTGGATCCTGGACCAGGAAGACTTGGGAGAAGGCTCAGGGAGGAAAATAAAAGAGAATTTAACTTTAATGACATTAATCATAAATTCTCACAGTAACCATGCAGTTTGCAAATTGTGGAAATTGTCACCACATGTCAGTTTGCTTTGATAATATTGTGAGGTTACTAGGACCGTTTGCCTTTTTAGATGGTAATTCAGGGCAATCGGTAAAGCAGAAATCAATGTCTGATTCTGCAACACAGTTCAATGCTAATGCTAATTTGTGAATTTTTAGAAATGGGAAGGAGATATATATTTATCAAGGGTACATTCTGTTGCCCTGGTTACAAGCTTAAGTAGTCACGAACAACACAGAGCAACTGTTTCCAAATCTCATAATTACAAAAAAAGTTATAAGACAGAAAAAATGATAATTAAACTCAGCTTTTTTTCAGTCATCACTGGCTTTCACTAACAAAACCATCAAATTATTTCCATGTAACAAATGTGTTCATTTACTCTAACAAATGATTTCTGGTATGTTTCTTCTGACCACTGGTGTCACTATGCTGTTTTTGCCGCTACCTCTGGAGAAGTTAGGTACAATTTCCAGTATGACTGCCATTTTCTGAGTTTTATTATTGAGTGAAAAGGAACTGACACTAAACACCCTTGTACAGGGACAAAAAGAAAAACCAGATCCTGCTTTGAACTAATGGCATCATTATCATTTCAACACAGAATTCGATTGCTTTTGCTTTCAACTTGAGGGTTCAAAGTAATATGCAATCTCAGGAAATTTATCAAGATTTAACAGTGTTTTTGTATAAAAACAAAATCAATTGTACACCTCAAAGGTTTAGAGGTACAGGAGCATAGTAGTTATACTACTGGACTACTAATCCAGAGGTCTGGACTAATGATCCAGATACATGAGTTCAAATCCCATTATTGTAGTTGTGGAATTTTATTTCAATTAATTAAATAAAATCTGGAATAAAAAACTGTTATCAGTAATGGTGACCATGAAACTACCAGATTGTTGTAAAAAGCCATCTGGTTCACTAATGTCCTTCCTTTCCATTCCTTTAGGGAAATAATTCTGCCATCCTTACCCAGTCTGGTCTATACGTGAATTCAGAACCACAGCAATATGATTGCTCTTAATTGCCCTCTGAAATAGTTCAGCAAACCTCCCAGTTGTATTCAGGAAGGTGGATCAGCACTACCTTCTCAAGGCAATTAGGGATGAGCAATAAATGCTGGCCTTGCCAGCAAAACTCACATCCTGTGAATGTTAAAAAAGGCACAAATGCTGCCCTATATAACACAGAACACGCAATCTTGTGTAAATTAAAGCAAAATACTGCAGATGCTGGAAGTCTGAAATAAAAACAGAAAGTGCTGGAAATACTCAGCAGGTCTTGCAGTATTTGTGGAGAGAGAAACAGAGTTAACATTTCAAGTCTGTCACAGACCTGAAACGTTACCACAATCTTGTGTTCTGGTTAAAGTCCTCTGCTGAAAAATAAGTTTTAACTCTCAAACTGGACTCTTACTAGTTAGAAATTAAATGAGACACTGGGGTAATTGTGTTGGATGCTCTATTTTTCATTTTCAATCTTTGTAATTCAAGTGTGAAAACAAAGTGAGCTGGTAGACTGTAAACAGTGCAGATCACATATAATCAAAGTTCAAGCAGGTGGAGCACACTCCTATGCCTAAATACACTGATACAGCTCCTTACATAGGCTCATTGTTAGTTTAAGCCCGATCTTGTATTACCTTAAATCCTATATAAATACTCTCATTATAATTTTAATAAATGGGATATTGGCATGATCAGATTTTGCTGACAGGGTGTATTTGAAGTGACAACGTTTGGAAAATAATGTTACATGTAGAGTGTATGGATTTCTTTCATAATATGTTTTTATTTTTAGAAATAAAATGGTTGATGAATTAGTGTCAGCAAATAATGAGGGAGAAGGCATCTGCAGAGTTTGAATTTAGTGCAGCATGATTTGTTTTTTTTCAGGATACCATGCCTGGTGTGAAAGCAGATTCATCAATGCTAAAACTTCACTACACCTTTCATGTTTATTGTTATGATTAGCTTACACTTACTTTGATATAATGATGGGATTTGCATGTGGCAAAAATCAGGAGAAATTTTTGATATGCCAGAATTTACTGGTGACAAAGGAATAAGCACAAAATGCGCAAAGTGCTGTGCTGTTATTGTAATTTTTAGCACAGCTGTCAACAAACACAACATGGAGCTTTGGCAATGTGTTATCTAATTGTGATTTGTTTTAAGTAACGACAAACATCTTCCGAAAATCTGTCAAGTTTCAAAAAGTTGCTGACTTTTTTCATGGTGAGTGTAATTAATAGAAGCATAATAAAAAAATACTTGTGTTGAGGCTATTTGTCTTTTTTGCTCACTATGTAAAAAAGATGCAAAAATAAAAATTACAACGCATTGTATAAGCTTTTCTTTTAAAAGGAAGTGTTGGGAATCAGGTTATCCTATCAGCTGAAATGCTCATGCTGGCAATGTCTCCCATAGGTACAGTATAGAATCAGACCCTAAGAAAGAGAAATCAATTGTCTGATAACAACTGCAATACTTATTTCCTTAGACCAAACTGATTTTTCACACAAATATAATTTACGAAGAATCAAAAATGGCCCAATCACATCCATTGATCCTGAACTGATCCATAACAGTAATTGCTATTTTGGTACTTTTACACTAAAGCAGTACAGCTAATTGTAGATGCCTTACAGCTGTACTCTGTAGTGCAACAAGCCCAAGCTCCAAGAAGCAATGACATGACAGACTCATGACAATGTGGGTCTGTGATTTGTCATCAGGATAAGGAAGTGGGTATTAGTTATGTAAATACAGGGAACCAGACCTGCATGTTTGCTGTCTATGGGTCACTGTGTAAAAGCAGGTCTAAGACACCAGCTGTTCAGCCTGAGCATAAATGCAAAAGAATGGCACATGGAAGCTGCTCTCCTAAAACAAAATATAAAGAGTACACTTTAATCATCTGATCTTCAGCACAGAAACCTGGTAATACAACTTCTTGTTTTGTTAAATTAGTAAAACTTTACTTGGAGGCTGAGCTTGAAAGGAATAGCATTAACAGATGTGCTATGGAAGTACAGTATTCTCATATTTTGCAAGCAACCTATTAACAAATTTGGAATCTTTTGTCATATAAGTGGGCTCATTAGTGACTGATTAATAAAACAGACTACCAGGTTAAAGTGTGTAAGTTCACTGGTGCACTGCACCTATACAATGAGGGATCATAAACAATGCTTTTATACTGGAGAACTGCTTCCTGAAGCATTTGTCTGGCACCAATTCTTGGTCCTCTGATGCACAACCAATCCTGTTTAAATTGTAGGCAGTTTCTACAGCAGTTAGGTTAACTTTGAACTAATTTGTTTGGTGCCTGTGCTACCCCAATATATCTTAAAATAAAGCACATGTTAAGAATCTGAAATAAAAACTGAGGCCCCAATTTTAACCCAATCTGCCAGGCGGGAACAGGGCAAGTAAGCTGCTAAAATCAACATCGGCAATTTTCCAATTCAAAGGCACAATTCCTCAATTGAGAGAGCTTTGGAAAATTATGACTAATGCATCTGCAACTAGCTCACATATTTCTTTTAATGGCCTGGGCTATTGATCATGGAGATTTGCCTTTCTTAGATTCCATTGTGTTCTCATTACCATTTTTTAAAAACTTATATTAAATCCACTAAACTTCCTCCCTTGACTTATTTTTTTGGTTCTCTTGTACTGCTGGTATTTTGTCCTTTTCTTTCACTTTGAAAATGGATATAAAGTACTTATTTAACAAGTCTGCCAGTTCCTCATTGCCCGTTATAGTCTATCTTTATCCATCTTTAATGGGACCACATTCCTCTTTACCATTTAACACTTTAATAAAACCTTTTGCTGTTAACTTTAATATCCCATACAAACTTTTTTTTCATATTTTCTTTTCACTTCTTATTGCTTGCTCCCCCAGACCACTGGATTTCCACTTTGCCTTGCATTTGTGCAAGCCTTTACTTCTGGCTGGCTACTGTCTCTTTTCCTAATTTCTGGGCCATAATTTCTTAACTATACAAGTGGTGCTTTTGCCTTTTAGGGATATATACTGGTTTTGTATGGCACAAAATACTTTGAATACTTGCAACTGTTTTGGCTGAACTATTAATGGAAAAACCTACAGTTTATTGTGGTTAATTCATTTCTTATCCTGATGGCATTAATCTTACTTAAATTAAAAACCTTGATTTGTGACTCTGCCTTCTCCCTCTAAAAGCTATTAAATGTAATAATGTAATCATAGTATAGTCACTATTTGCAAGATGCTCCCTTACCAAGAAGTACAATCTTGGATACTTCAAAGGAGCAGTGCAGGAGGCTGCATATCACCAGGTAGGCGATGCTGACTGATGCAGCCTGTTAATGCTTGCTGGACCAAGAAGTCATGCCTTGCTGGTGGCTGTCAAAGTCATTACCGCCCTAAACTTTACTGACATAAGCTCCTTCCAGGCTGCTGCAGAGGACATCACCGACATCTCTCAATCTGCAGTGCCCAACTACATCAAACAGGTCATGAACACCCTTCTTGCCAGAGTAAACCTTTGCGATGGTTACCAACAGCCAGAATGAGAGAGCTGTAGGTTTGAAGCAGCGTTTGAATTCCCTTGTGTCTGCATTCATGTAACTATCAGGGTACCAGAGAATGAGCCAGCAGCACATATGAGCAGGGATTCCACTCCATCAATGTTCAACTGGTGCATGATCATTGCTGAAGATTAATTCAAGTCTGTAATAGTTTTGCTGGCAGCTGCCATACTGCCTTAATTCTGCAACACTCATTTGATTCCCCCCCAACTTTTTTCACCCATCCAGGAACATCAGCTGTTAGAAGACAAAGAATACTCAGATGGCAATTGCGATCTCCCTGCAATGCTACCACATTTGAACACTGCAGGTATAAGGAGAGCCATGGAACTACCAGAACATCATAGAGCATACCATTGGCATTTTGAAGCAAAGATCAGGCACCTTGAATGCTCCCTACAGTAGGGTCTGGACAAATGGGCCGCATCATTGTAGTTTGCTGCCTTCTACACAGCCCGGCACTGCAAAGAGGATTGACGTTGGAAGAGGCACAAAAACATGCAGAGCATCTTTAGAAGAGGAAGAATAGATCAAAATAACAGACAACCACATGAAAAATTGGATGCACAATTTATTGCAGCTAGAGAGCCAATAGTGCAGTTGACAGAGCACCATTTCTGGTGATTTCCTTAATCCCCTTACCTGAACAGTCAGAAAAAGCCCCTCAGCATTAGCAATTCTTGTACTCTTTCACTACTCACTTGATACTGCATTAAAGAAGATTGAAACCATTCATCTAACTTCCCAGTCACTGGTGTTCTGACAACATACACTAAGAAGCTGTACTGAAAAGAAACTATAAACCAAAGGTCTAAATGTGATAAAGATGTTGATTTTAATTCCAAACATAAAATTGCAATGATCCAAATGATCAATCCACAGGGCATTTCTTAAAAGGTTTACTAACTCTACAACTCCCACAGGATGTTTTCTCCCAATGGTTTCAGCAGCACTGGTGGAAGGTTGCTGCTGTTCATGTGTGGACTCCTGAGATATTCAAGATGGAACTCCCAGATCTGGAAAGAAATCGGCTGCAGATTGTTGCTGGGGTGGTCTGGTCCAGCTGCCTTTGCAACAATGTGGTTGGTATTAAATGAGGGGACGGTGATGGAGCAGGCATACTGACATCTTGAGAGAGGACAACATGTGCTGCTTATGCTGCAGCACTGTCACTCCCATGGGGCTGGGCTCAGCACTTCCACTCATTTGTGGGAGATCCGATTGCAGAAGACAAGAGCTGTCTTTGATGCCCTTATCCATTTTCTCCATCAATCTATCCAAAGTGGACATCAGCCTCTCCAAGACGGGGCACAAGTTTGAGCCCAGACCCTACATCGGCAGCCATCTGCCCTTCTGACAAAGTTGCACACTTGCTTAGGTAGATTACAGAGCGCTGATGTTGTGAGATGACACCACAGGGGTGGCACAACTCCTTGGTAGACCTTCTAATATCTCATACAACTGCTTGTGTGAAGCAAATAGTTTTCTTATTTCTGGGTCCCATGATGTGCATATCTCTGGCCTTCTCAGCAGAGATGAGAGAGGGCCTTTGCTGGTGAGCTGCCTCCTGGGCTATTCCTGCTGTTGTTCATTAGCGGTAGGTGGTGTAGCATGTGCAGACCAGTCTACAACACTCTCTAATAGAGCTAGGGACTCAATCTCTGAGTTGGTGCTTAGGGCTGAATGAGTGCCTGACTGTGCCTCCTCAGAAAGGCACACCTCCTCTGAGGTGTCTTCCTCAGGGAGTTCTGGCTGTTCACAAGGACCGAGAGGAAACAGAAATGGGACACGAGTTAGGATAGCACTGAGATGCTGGACAAATAGTATGTGGCATCGCAATGCAGTTTGAAGCTTCGTGCTTGTGCATTTTTTAGAGGTCACGATGGGTGCGAATAGTAGTCAGAGACCCTATTCACAGATGCACCAGACCTTGAAATATCCTATCCTGACAGCTTTTGCTGAGCTACTGATCTTGAGCTCTTGCTGCTCCAACTCCGATAGCAGCATGATGTTTGGTGTTCCTTCCTTAGTCTTAATTTATGTCCCTGTTGTTATGCAGTGTCTTGTCCTGCAGAGAGAGAACAAGTTTCTTTTATTCATTCATGGGATGTGGGCATTGCTGGCCAGGCCAGCAGTTATTGCCCATCCATAATTGCCCTTGAGAAGGTGGAGAGAGCTTCCTTCTCGAACCGCTGCAGTCCTTGGGGTGTAGGTACACCAACAGTGCTGTTAGGAAGGGAGTTCCAGGGTTTTGGCCCAGCAACGGTGAAGGAACGGTGATATAGTTTAAAGTCAGGATGGTGAGGTGGCTTGGAGGGTAACTTGCAGGTGATGGTGTTCCAATGCATCTGCTGCCCTTGTCCTTCTAGGTGGTAGAGGTCACGGGTTTGGGGAAGGTGCTGTCTAAGGAGCCTTGGTGCGTTGCTGCAGTGCATCTTGTAGATGGTACACACTGCTGCTACTGTACGTAGATGGTGGAGGGAGTGAATGTTTGTGGATGGGGTGTCAATCAAATGAGCTGCTTTGTCCTGGATGGTGTCGAGCTTCTTGAGTGTTGTTGGAGCTGCACCCATCCAGGCAAGTGGAGAGTATTCCATCACACTCCTGACTTGTGCTATGTAGATGGTGGACAGGCTTTGGGGAGACAGGAGGTGAGTTACTCGCCACAGAATTCCCAGCCTCTGGCCTGCTCTTGTACTTTATGTGGCTCGTCCAGTTCAGTTTCTGGTCAATGATGACCCCCAGGATGTTGATAGTGGGGGATTCAGCGATGGTAATGCCATTGAACGTCAAGGGAAGATGGTTAGATTCTCTCTTGTTGGCGATGGTCATTGCCTGGCACTTGTGTGGCACAAATTTAACTTGCCAGTTATCAGCCCAAGCCTGGATGTTGTCCAGGTCTTGCTGCATCTGGACCCGGGCTGCTTCAGTGTCTGAAGAGCCACGAATGGTGCTGAACATTGTGTAATTATCAGCGAACATCCCCACTTCTGAACCTAAGACAGAGGGAAGGTCATTGATGAAGCAGCTGAAGATGATTGAGCCTAGGACACTGCCCTGAGGAACTCCTGCAGTGAAGTCCTGGGACTGAGATGATTCTCCAACAACCACAACCATCTTCCTTTGTGCTAAGTATAACTCAAACCAGTGGAGATATTTCCCCTGATTCCCATTGACTCCAGATTTGCTAGGGCTCCTTGATGCCATACACGGTCAAATGCTGCCTTGATGTCAAGGGCAGTCACTTGTACAAAGAAGAGGGCAGATGTCTGGGTTTCTGCTTGATGTGCAGATACTGAGGGTGAAAAGAAGCAAGAGGCAATTAGGATGAGGAGGTGTTGATTTGAAAGCAGGTGTGTGGAGTGAGTAGTCCAGAAGGAACCGTAAGAGAAGTTGGTGATTGTGCAAAGGCTAGCAAGCTTGAAAGAGAATGGTGCTAATGTGTTTGTGAATGTGTTGGCAATGAGAATGAGAAATAGTATTAGGTGTCCTTATGCTTGGTAGTGTCAGATGTGATGGAGGGAAGAGGCTGGTTGGGTGTGGCGGGGGAAAGGGAAGGCACTGTTTCTGTGTGTCATTGAGAAATATGGAGAAATGAAGAGTTGTACTCACTCCTGCTACTCTTGTTAGATCACTGATGCACTTCCTGCACTGCATCTGGGTGTGATGCTCCTGGAGCTGACAACCTCAGCAATCTCTCTCCATGCCTGGTAGACTTGATATTTGAGTTTCTCCAGGCACAAGCTTGGAAGAGAACTTTGCTTCTTGTCCTGACTTGTTACAGCAGAACCTCCAGGGGGGCCTCAGAGAGCCTGGGAGCTTGCCTGACACTCTTGTTCTCTCTCTGTTTCTTGCTGCACCTCTCCAACTGCAAAAACTTGCATAAAGCATTGCAACCCTGCTGTAAGAAGTACATTCCTGCTTTAAATTAACTCAATGGACATTGTGCTGCGCAAGTGGGTGGGTTTCTCGGTCTGTCAATGAACCTGGTATGAGATTACAATGACGCCCAGGAGTTAAAATACCTCAGGTTTGTTTTTAGCTGCAGTGGATAAGTTTTGACACCAAAACTGGCCTGGAGTTACAATGGGGCCCAAAATTGCTGGAAATACAGAGAGAGAATCCGTCAGCATTGGAAAAGGGAAAAGATGACCACTGTCTTAAGAGTAGAGTTTCCGTCAAAACTGAAATTGAATAATAAGTGTAGGACTGGATCCCATATCAAAAAAACAGTTGTATATGTTTTTAAATAGGTGAAAAATTGATAAATGTTATAGAAATATTTCACTGAGATAGTGATAAGGCATGAGAAATGCCATCACACTAAAATGTAGCTCCAAATGGAGGGGAATGATCTGGATAGTGAATACGTGAAATAAGCAAGTAAATGAGGAGACCACTGAAGTCTGAAGTTGCTAAAGTCGATGCTCAGGCTGCTGAATGTCCAGGAAACTAAAAATTAGAGCTATGCCATTCAGGGGTGATTTTAGGAAGTATCTCTTCACACAAAGGGGCGGCACAGTGGCGCAGTGGTTAGCACCGCAGCCTCACAGCTCCAGCGACCCGGGTTCAATTCTGGGTACTGCCTGTGTGGAGTTTGCAAGTTCTCCCTGTGTCTGTGTGGGTTTTCTCCAGGTGCTCCGGTTTCCTCCCACAAGCCAAAAGACTTGCAGGTTGGTAGGTAAATTGGCCATTATAAATTGGCCCTAGTATAGGTAGGTGGTAGGTAAATATAGGGACAGGTGGGGATGTGGTAGGAATATGGGATTAGTGTAGGATTAATATAAATGGGTCGTTGGTGGTCGGCACAGACTCGGTGGGCCGAAGGGCCTGTTTCAGTGCTGTATAACTAAACTAAACAAAGGACGGGGGAAAGAGGGAACTGTCTCCCCAAAAAGCTGTTGAGGCTAGGTCAATTAAACATTTCAAAACTGAGATTAATACATTTTTGTTGGACAAGGGTTATGAAACAAGGCAGGTAAATGGAGTTAAGATACTAATCAGCCATGATCGAATTGAATGGCAGAGCAGGCTCAAGGGGCTGAATGGCCTATTCCTTTTCCTATGTTTCTATGAGGAAGATGTAACGCTGGGGATGATACCATGAATTCATATACCCAGTGGGGAACCATAAGGGTGATTTTCAACATTGCTTGGGTTGCAGACTGGCAAAGAGGATTACACAGCCTTTATAGTACCCTCTACTTTTTGTTCAATTGACTAAAATGGAAATAAAATTGGTTAGGTTTTATAAAGGGCAGGCCACTGCCCAAACAGCAAAGTTGAAAATCGCCTTTCAAGTTTGCAGGAAGTGTAGTTAAGGAATCAATGCTGTCGCCCTATTGCTGATACTTCCTTCTTGTGAGCATGGTTTTGTCACTGGGAGAGCAGGATCATTAATTCACCCCTACAGCTCCTGAAGTTTACAATGAGCCTGGTTGGAGCCAATGAATGAAAAGTAAAAATTAAAAATCCTGAATGATTTCCAGCATTTGCAATTTTTTGTTTTCCATCTTTAGAAAATATTGGAAATGCACAGCAAATCAACCAGAATTTGAAAGAATGACAAGCTAATTTTTCTAATTTCTCTCTGAACCCATCTGGTCATGAGCCCCATTTCCTGCTCTCTTGACTTCATTCCCAGTAGATTGCAAATGACCCAACTTCACTTCCTGGCCTCCATGCTAGCTGAAATTGTAAATGGTTCTCTCTCTTCAGGTACTGTTGCTCTCCTTTCAAAACTGCTTGTATCACCCCTTCCTTAAAAAAGCCACCTCCACCTCTCTGTCACTGCAAACTACAGTCCCATCTCTAAACGTTCTTGCATCTTCAAAGTTCTTGAACATGATATCACCTCCAAAACCCATGCCCATCTTTCCCAAAGATTCTTGTTTGAATCAAGTTTCTGCCCCACCACAACATGGAAAGCTAATCAAAGACATAAATTACATCGTCTGTTTTGTGATCATGGTGCACAGCCCCTCTTCAGCCTCCTCAACCTCTCTGCAGCCTTTGACATCATTGACCACACAATCATCTTCAAATGCCTCTCTTCCACTCTCCAGCTCAGTGGGAATCGCCTCACTTGATTCCACTCTTAATTATACAACTCATAATCAGAGTATCTCTTCCAGTGACTTCATTTGAAGCCATCAAGCCGTGGCCACCTACTTCTGCTTCCACATTACCTGTCATTGCCCTTGGCTGAATTTACCCACTGCTGAAACCCTGCCTTTGTCACTTCCCAACTCAATTATTCCCCTGCTCTCCTGAATGGTCTCCCATCCTCCATAAACTCCAACTCATACAAACCTCTGCTCATATTCTGGACCAAACTAAGTCCTTGTCATCCATCATCACTGTGCTGATGACATACATTGATTTATGGTCCTCCAATAACTCATTTAAAATTCTCACCCTCATGTTCTTATCATCCCTTCTTATCTCTGCAAGATATTCCAGCCCTACAGCCCTCTGCATTCCTCCAACTCTGGCCTCTTGTGCATCCTGAAATCCTTTCATTACATCATTTTCACCACACCTTCAGCTGTCTAAGTCCTAAGCTTTGGAATTCCCTCCCGACACCTCTCCACCTCCCTCTCTCCTTTAAGACCCTCCTAAAACCCACTTATTCGATTAAACTTTTAATCATCTCTCCTAATATCCTCTCTGTTTCAGGGTTGATTTTTAGGCATGTTTTTCTACATGAAAGGCACTTTATAAATGGAAGTTGTTGTTGTTGCCCTTCCTGCAAAATTAAACAGCTTCTTCAATATCTACGGTGTTACAACCAGGTGAGAAATGTGTCTAGGGGTCTGTTACTGTCTTCACCTAGTCTTATTGTAACAGGATATTATTTTAAACATACTGTGTTTTGAGTTTCCCCTTTGTGAATCCTTGTTCACAGCTTTCCAATTATAAGGCAAAGAAATGAGCATAAACAGGCTTGCTTCAGTTTAAAGGACACAAGTGCAATTTTATTAAACCTTAAACTCTAATACGGGTAACGCCTACAGATATATGATGCGCCTATGCTAGCATGCACATGTGATACACACATGCAAATAGAGACAGAAAAGAGAAGAAATTATAAGGTGAAAGGTTTGAGGCAGTCTCTAACGGTTTTTTTTTTACTGTGCTTCGAGCTCACTTGTTTGTAGGTAGTCTTGCTATTTGTGGGGCCCAATGTTCTTCTTAAACTTTGTTTACGTAGGAAACTTTTCTCTCTTTGAGGTTCACATATTTTCACAAGATTCAGTTCTGTGGGAAAGAGATGGAGGCAGGCTGGACTGGAGAGGAGGTTCCGTTTCAACTGGGAGCACACGGCTTTCTGAGGTCAAATTCTCTGTTGTAAGTTCAAATACAAAAACTCCAACAGTCATGTGACCAAACTGGTCTGACCACTTCTTCTGTGTATTGGGGAAGCAACGACTGGGTCCCCATTGTTCCAACACTGTCTGTTATGATGCAAATGTCTTTCCAGTCAGGGGCTTGCAATTTTAAGTTTTAATGTTCATGTGGCGACATCATGTGTGCCTCAGTCTTGACAGGTGGGGGCTTGCCTGACACCTCTACACCCAGGGGAATGAAATGCGATTTGAAGAAAAATGTCGCATTTCATTACAGGGTTTGAGAGAAATATAAGATACAGAAATAAAGATCAGGTATTTCTCTCATTCACTTCCATTCATTCACCAATCCCAAAGCCTATTAAAAATGATCTTTTCTGGGTGCCAGGGCTGTTTTAATTTCCCCTTTTTTCAGGAGAGTTGGAGTGGGCGGGTCTATCCTGAATTCTCTGAATCATGCAAAGACATCTGACTTCAGGGAATGGGTGATTCCCTTTTCCTTTGACTGTGGGGAAGGAGTCTTTGTTACCCTCCTCTTTGTTCTCTGGGACACTCCTACCTGTAGGTATTTGTGCAGACTTGGCTGCACCCTCCTGTGGCACTTTGACTAGGCGAGGCATCACCCTCATGGTTCCTGTGCCCCCTAGAGGTCTCTCTTTGTCTCTGCAGGTTCCTGTAAATGCTGGTAGCCACTCTGGTGGGGTGCTTCTAGAGTCTGCATTTACATAGGAGGATGTGGGGTCTAGCTTTTTACATTTTCCGGGGTAGGTTGACCAGACAGTAAGGGTTTTCATCCAAGATTCTTCCCGAACTTCCTTTAACCTGCCTTCTTGGTCACTTTTGTCCCTTCTCTATCTAAACTTTTGCCAGCCGTCTGCCTGCCTGTCCCCTTTTGTTCTTGGCGGGGGTACCTTACAGTTCACCAGCCCTCTGCTGGAGGGTTCTCCTAACACCGGTACAGGACTTAAGGGTGCAGGTTTCACTGTAGATGGGGGTTTCCCCTCAACCTGGCACATGTGGCAATTCCTGCAGTACTCCACTGTGGAGTATTTGGCCAGTCAAACTGCTGTCTTATGCGCACTTTTGTCTTTCGTATACCGGCATGTATTGCCACTGTAGTCTTATGGGCCTGTCTTAATATTTCTCCCTGGTACCTCTGTGGCACCACTAACTGGTGAACCATTGTCCACTCCTTGCCCTCAGGTCTGTGAGGAGAACTCCTTTTCCTCATCAGTACCTCATTCTTTAAATAGTAGCAGTCAGGGACCCCCTCTGCTTCACTTTCAGACTGGGCAGCCTGTGCTAACTTTCTCAATATTGGGTCGGTTCGCTAAGCCTCAGCTAGGTAAGATTTATTTAATTTATTCCCTGGGTCTCCTAACTTTCCAAAGAAAGTCTTAGACAAGCAGACCTCATTATCATTTGTCTGCAGTGTCAAAGAACAAAGAACAAAGAAAATTACAGCACAGGAACAGGCCCTTCGGCCCTCCAAGCCTGCGCCGATCCAGATCCTCTACCTAAACATGTCGCCTATTTTCTAAGGGTCTGTATCTCTTTGCTTCCTGCCCATTCATGTATCTGTCTAGATACATCTTAAAAGACGCTATTGTGTTCGCATCTACCACCTCCGCTGGCAACGTGTTCCAGGCACCCACCACCCTCTGCGTAAAGAACTTTCCACGCATATCCCCCCTAAACTTTTCCCCTCTCACTTTGAACTCGTGACCCCTAGTAATTGAATCCCCCACTCTGGGAAAAAGCTTCTTGCTATCCACCCTGTCTATACCTCTCATGATTTTGTACACCTCAATCAGGTCCCCCCTCAACCTCCGCCTTTCTAATGAAAATAATCCTAATCTACTCAACCTCTCTTCATAGCTAGCGCCCTCCATACCAGGCAACATCCTGGTGAACCTCCTCTGCACCCTCTCCAAAGCATCCACATCCTTTTGGTAATGTGGCGACCAGAACCGCACGCAGTATTCCAAATGTGGCCGAACCAAAGTCCTATACAACTGTAACATGTCAATGCAGTCTTCTCTGGGGGAGCTAGTTTGACCCTTGCCTGACCCACTACACATTTAGGGACTCCGCAGGGGACCGTCTCCTGTCACTGCCCGGTCTCTCTGACCTCCTGCGGTCTTTCTTTCACTACTGGGGGGGCTACCACCTTCACCCCTGGCAGATCATCACCTAGGAGCAGGTCAACCCTGTCCACAGGCAACTAGGGACAATCCCTACAGTCACTGGTCCCGAAACTAGGTCACACTCCAGGTGCACCCGATGTACAGGTACAGGCATACACTGCTCTCCAATACCATTCACCACCATTTTGGTGTTCACTGCACTCTCTGGGGAAAAGGTCAGGACTCTACCCAGTAAAAGGGATCTGGTGGCCCCTGCGTCCGTGAGAATCACTATGGGCTTGCTTGCCCCACTCGAGGGGTATGGGGTTACTTTCCTTTCAGACACAAAACAATGATAACCTTCAGAAATCCTATTAAATTTTCATGTACTTGCAGCTGTAAGCTTCCTGGGTCTCACTCTTACTGCAGTTAAAGCCACAGCTTGTTCTGCTGTGCTTTCCATCAGGTTCCAATCTGTACTGAGCGGGTGTGTCCTGATTAACCCTATCGGTTCTCCTTTTAGTTTCCGGCAGTCAGCTTTTAAATGCCGTGTCTTATTACAATGGAAGCACACAGGTCTCCGGATCTCACTCTTGCTCACAGCAGCTTCCTTTTTGGCTGGAGGAGGGTCCCCTGTGCCTCTTGCTTTCCTTTCTCTTCCAGAACTGCTTGGGCTTCTATCACCTTCCCACCCTTTGTACTTTTCAGATTTGTGAGTGTGATTATGAAAGGTTCTCCTCTCGGAAACCGACTTATAAATTAAAGCAAACTCATCAGCCAGAACGGCTGCTTACTGGGCTCCCTGAACCCGCTGCTCCTCTACATGGGTCTTTATTGAGAATGGGAGAAAGTTTTTAAATTCCTCTAACAGGATTACTTCTCTGAGAGTGTGATAGCTGAGCTGTATTTTTAAAGCTCTCAGCCACTGGTCAAAAGCTAGCTGCTTACTTCTTTCAAACTCCAGATATGCTTGATTGGCTTGCTTTTTGAGGGTTCTAAACTTTTGGCAATAGGCTTCTGGTACTAATTCATATGCCCAGAGGATAGCATTTTTGGTCAGTTCATAATTTGATGAACTCTCATCTGGCAACAAGGAATAAACCTCATGGGCTTTTCCAGTTAGTTTGCTTTGCAATAAGAGAGATCAGATCTCAGCTGGCCATTTTAGCTGCCTTGCCAGTTTCTCGAAAAACACAAAAAATGCTTCCACATCTTCCTCATTTAATTTTGGAATTAATTGAACGAGTTTTAGCAATTTTGAACCCAGCCCTGAATTCTGCTTCTCCATATTGGCTATGCTTTCACTAGGGTTACTCTGTCGTCCCCTAGTTAACTCAAGCCGCTTCAACTCTCTTTTTTTGCATTTCTTCCAGAATATTCTTTCTCTCTCGCTCTCGTTCCTTCTCCTGTCATCCTTTTTCTTCACGTTCCTTTTGGAAGGCTCTCTCTTTCTCCCTCTCCTGCCTCTCTCCCTCTTTTTCTTGTCTCTCCCTTTCGTTTTCTCTTTCCCAGTCTTCTAATTCAAGTTTCCTTTATTCCAATTGTATCTTTCCTAGCAGTACCCTCTCTGGGCCTTCTTCTAACACAACCTCTGCTTCTTCAGATTCAAGAAAAAAATGGTTGGCCACTCGCCTTAGGAGTTCAGACTTCCTAGCCTTGCCACGTACAGTGATCCCATACTGCTCAGTCATTTTTCTCAACTCCTCCATAGATGGTGCTTTTAACTTATCCCAAGTTACTTCACCCTGGATAGGAGAGCAACTCGCTTCAGTTGCAGACATGTTAGTATTCAATCACACACAACCACAAGAAAACCTGTACTGAAATTTTGCTTTTTTTGATTGGGAACAATTTGTCTTCCCACTTCCAATTTCACTCATTTGTCTGTAGGTAAAATTCCAGATGCTAGCACCCAAATTTCTGTTATGACCAGGTGAGAAAGGTCTCTAGGGGTCTGTTACTGTCTTCACCTGGTCTTATTGTAATAGGGTATTATTTTAAACACACTGTGTTTTGAGCTCACCCTTTGTGAATCCTTGTTCACAGCTTTCCAATTATAAGCCAAAGAAATGAGCATAAACAGGCTTTCTTCAGTTTAAAGGAGAAAAGTGAAATTTTATTAAACCTTCAACTTAAACTCTAATATGGTTAACACCTATAGATACATGACGCTCGCTTGCATACGCAATATACACATGCAAATAGGGACAGAAAAGAGAAGAAATTATAAGGTGAAAGGTTTGAGGCAGTCTCTAACGGGGTTTATTTTTTACTGTGCTTCGAGCTCACTTGTTTGTAGGTAGTTTTTCTGTTTGTCAGGGCACAATGTTCTTCTTAAACCTTGTTCACATAGGAGACATTTCTCTCTTTGAGGTTCACATATTTTCACAAGATTCAGTTCCATGGGAAAGAGATGGAGGCAGGCAGGACTGTAGAGGAGGTTCTGTTCCAACTGGAAGCACATGGCTCTCTGAGTTTAAATCCTCTGTTGGAAGTTCAAATTCAAAAACTTCAACAGTCATGTGACCAAAACTGGTCTGACCACTTTTTCTGTGTATTGGGGAAGCAACAATTGGGTTCCCAATGACTGAGTCCCCATTGTTCCAACACTGTCTGTTACTATGCAAATATCTTTCCAGTCAGGGGCTTGCAATTTTAAGTTTTAATGTTCATGTGGCGACATCATGTGTGCCTCAGTCTTGGCAGGTGGGGGCTTGCCTGACAATGGGGTAAGCAGTACAACTGCTTTTACTGGATATAACTTTACTAACTGTACTTACCTTTCCCTTTCTATTCAATTCACAATACTCAAAATGTATCCATGTATATAAAGAACTGATCTGTATTTTGTCTCTGCCTACATTTTCTGAACTACTGAATGACTGTGGATCAGCCTTAGGTCAGTTGGTAGCACTCATGCATCTAAATTATCTAGGTTCTGGGTTCAAGTCCCACTTTAGGGCTTGAGCATAAAAAATCATGACTGACACTCCAGTGGAGTGCTGTACCATTGGTGGTGCTGTTACTTGAATGTGATGTTCAACTGATGCTGAATCTGCCTGCTTGGGTGGTTGTAAAAGATCCTATGGCACCATTTTGAAAAAGAGCAGGATAGTTATCCCCAGTGTCCGCCAATATTTACCCCTCAATCAACATCACAAAAACAGATTATCTGGTCATTATCACATTGCTGTTTGTGGGAGTATGCTGTGTGCAAATTGGCTGCCGTGTTTCCTACATTATAACAGTGACTATACTTCAATGTATTTCATTGGCTGGAAAGCTTTTTGAAATATCTGGTGGTCGTGAAAAACATTACATAAATGCAAGTTTTTCTTTCTAGTTTGGGATTTTCAAAACAATGTCTATTCCCACAAAAGCACCACATTGGGCCAAATAGCCTCCCACAATGCTGAAATTTATTTATTTAGAGATACAGCGCTGAAACAGGCCCTTCGGCCCACCAAGTCTGTGCTGACCATCAACCACCCGTTTATACGAATCCTACATTAATCCCATTACCCTCTCACATCCCCACCTTCCCTCAATTCCCCTACCACCAACCTATACTAGGGGCAATTTATAATGGCCAATTTACCTATCAACCTGCAAGTCTTTGGAAGTGGGAGGAAACCGGAGCACCCGGCGAAAACCCACATGGTCACAGGGAGAACTTGCAAACTCCACGCAGGCAATACCCAGAATTGAACCCGGGTCACTGAAGCTGTGAGGCTGTAGTGCTAACCACTGCGCCACTGTGCCGCCCTAATGAAAATCTGAAAATTATAATTAAATTATAGTTAAATTATATCAAGCAGAAGCAGTTGTAGTTTTCTTCTTGATTCACACAGAACTAGTCCAGTAACTTTATGTGACCTTGTTATAAACTACAGGTCTCTCTAGAACTAATCAATGTTCTTTGTCTCCAACTGATTCAATAGATGAAATGAGTACAATATATGTATCTTTGTGCTTTTGGATGATTCCCATCCACCTAAATAAATAGCACCATAAAGGATCATCTTTTTGAAGAATGTATTATATTTTATTAATAATAACTAGTATTTATATGGTGTCTTTAATATTGTAAAATGTCGTAAGTGCTTCACAGGAGCATTATCAAACAAAATTTAACATCGAACCATTTAAGGAGATATTAGGGCTGATGGCCAAAAGGTTGGTCCAAGAGGTAGGTTTTAAGGAGCAGCTTTAGGACAAAAGAGAGGTAGAGAAGCAGAGAGGTTTGGGAAAGGAATTCCAGAGTTTAGGAAATCAGCTGCTGAAGGCGCATCTACCAAAGTGGAGCAATTAACATTGGGGATGTGAAAGAGGCCAGTATTGGAGGAGCGCAGATATCTCGAAATGTTGTAAGGCTAGAGCAGATTACAGAGATAAGGTGGGGAAAGACTGTGGAGGGATTTAAAATCGATGCATTGCTTAACTGGAAGCTAATGTAAGTCAGTGAGCACAGGGGTGATGGGGAAACGGGACTGAGTGTGATTTAGTTTACTGGCAGCAGATTTTGGAAGAGCTCATGTATGGATGGTAGAAAATGGGGGGTTGGCCAGGAGAGAATTGGAATGGTCAAGTCTAGAGGTCACAATGGCATAGATAAGTGTTTCATCAGCAGATGACCTGAGGCAGGGACAGAGTCAGATGATATTATGGAGGTGGACAGTGATGATGCAGATTTGTGGTCGGAAGCTCATCTCAGGGTCAAATACGACATCAAGGTTGTGAACTGTCTGGTTCAGTCTCAGACAGTTACCAGGCTGAGGGATGGAGTTGATGGCTAAAAAACAGAATTTGTGGTGGGGACTGAGGTCAATGGCTTCGCTCTTTGCAATATTTAGTTAGAGAAAATTTCTACTCATCTCGCATTGGATGTCAGACAAGCAGTCTGAGATAGTGAAGGGGTCAAAAGAGTTGGACGGGTGGTAATGTTGCCAAGGGGCAGCATGTAGATGAGAAACAGAAGGGGGTCAAGTATAGCTCCCTGGTGGAAACCAGAGGTAATGGTATGGGAGTAGGAAGAGAAGCTATTGCAAGTGATTCTCTGGCTGCCACTGGATAGATAATAGATACAGTGTGATGTATCATCAGTGAATAAGCAAAGCAAGATTTTTTTGACAAAGCTTCAGAAGTAATTTCAGTCAACAATATCAAGCTATTGATTTTCTTTTCACTGCTGATATATTGTGGCTAACAGAAGTAGGCATAACAAGATCATGCTGTATCTTTATCAAGACCAAAAATGTGTGGTTTAGGGAATAACCTTTTTATAACATGCCTTTAAAATGAATTATTCATGTGGGTTTGAATTTGGCCTAACCATCAGCCTCAAGAAAACGAACATCATGGGGCAGGACGTCAGAAATGCTCCATCCATCAATATTGGCGACCACGCTCTGGAAGTGGTTCAAGAGTTCACCTACCCAGGCTCAACTATCACCAGTAACCTGTCTCTAGATGCAGAAATCAACAAGCGCATGGGTAAAGCTTCCACTGCTATGTCCAGACTGGCCAAGAGAGTGTGGGAAAATGGCGCACTGACACGGAACACAAAAGTCCGAGTGTATCAGGCCTGTGTCCTCAGTACCTTGCTCTACGGCAGCGAGGCCTGGACAACATATGCCAGCCAAGAGCGACGTCTCAATTCATTCCATCTTCGCTGCCTTCGGAGAATACTTGGCATCAGGTGGCAGGACTATATCTCCAACACAGAAGTCCTTGAAGCGGCCAACACCCCCAGCTTATACACACTACTGAGTCAGCGGCGCTTGAGATGGCTTGGCTATGTGAGCCGCATGGAAGATGGCAGGATCCCCAAAGACACATTGTACAGCGAGCTCGCCACTGGTATCAGACCCACCGGCCGTCCATGTCTCCGCTATAAAGACGTCTGCAAACGCGACATGAAATCGTGTGACATTGATCACAAGTCGTGGGAGTCAGTTGCCAGCATTCGCCAGAGCTGGCGGGCAGCCATAAAGACAGGGCTAAATTGTGGCGAGTCGAAGAGACTTAGTAGTTGGCAGGAAAAAAGACAGAGGCGCAAGGGGAGAGCCAACTGTGCAACAGCCCCGACAAACAAATTTCTCTGCAGCACCTGTGGAAGAGCCTGTCACTCCAGAATTGGCCTTTATAGCCACTCCAGGCGCTGCTTCACAAACCACTGACCACCTCCAGGCGCGTATCCATTGTCTCTCGAGATAAGGAGGCCCAAAAGAAAGAAAAAAGAAAGAAAATTCATGTGGGTACAAAATTTTAAAATGACGAATTTCTCAGTGGCTGTGATGAATTTTCTTCAGGAAAAGTTGGAAATTCTTTATGTAAATGGAAGTACATTGTCCTTCATATGCAAACATAGCACTCTGTTTACTTTGTAAGTCACCATAAACTTAGGGTTAGGGAGCTTTTCTTATGGTGATTGCCAAGGTGATGTTAAACTCTGATCTTAACCAAGTCTGATGTCACGAATGTTCACTCCTTAGTCCTTCCATTCTGTCTGACCTAGTTTCCTGTGTTTAATATATAATAATTTTATTAACAAAATGAGTCCCCTATTGTATATTGTCAATATATGATGATTAAAATGGTGTTGGTTTAGAACCTGTCCAAGCCATTGTGAAATGATGCTGCAAGTATCACTAGAGGAGAAGTTAAACTTACAAGCATCCATTTCATACATGCAAAATGGGGAGACGGTGGCACTGTGGTAATATCACTGGACTAGTAATCTAGAGGTACAGACTAGGGACATGGGTTTGAATCCCACCATGACAGATGGTGAAATTTGAATCGAATTAATAAATCTGGAAGATAAAAAAAAGTTACTCTAATGGTCACCGTGAAACCATTGTCGATTGTTGTAAAAACCTATCTGGTTCACTAATGTCCTTTAGGGAAGGAAATCTGCAGTCCTTGCCTGGTCTGGCCTTCATGTAACTCCAGACCCACGCAATGTCGCTGACTCTTAAATGCCCTCTGAAATGGCCTAGCAAGCCACTCAGTTGTATTAAACTGCTACAAAGTCAATAAGGAATGAAACTGAACAGGCCACCCGGCATCGACCTAGGTGCCGGAAACGACAATGGCAAACCCAGCCCTGTCAACCCTGCCAAGTCCTCCTTACTAACATTTGGGGGCTTGTGCCAAAATTGGGAGAGCTGTCCCACAGACTAGTCAAGCAACAGCCTGTCATAGTCATACTCACAGAATCAAACCTTGCAGACAATGTCCCAGACATCACCATCACCATCCCTGGGTATGTCCTGTCCCACCAGCAGGACAGACCCATCAGAGGTGGCGGTACAGTGGTATATAGTTGGGAGGGAGTTGCCCTGGGAGTCCTCAACATTGACTCCAGACCCCATGAAGTCTCATGACATCAGGTCAAACATGGGCAAGGAAACCTCCTGCTGATTACCACCTACTGCCACCAACCACCCCACCACCACCCCTTGGCTAATTAATCAGTGCTTCTCCATGTTGAACACTAATTGGAAGAAGCACTGAGGGTAGCAAGGGCACAAAATGTACACTGGGTGGGGGACTTCAATGTCCATCACCAAGAGAGGCTCGGTAACACTACTGCTGGCCGAGTCCTAAAGGACATAACTGCTAGACAGGGTCTGCGACAGGTGGTGAGGGAAAAAACCTACTGGATCTCATCATCACCAATCTACCTGTCACAGATGCAACTATCCATGACAGTATTGGCAGGAATGACCACTGCACAGTCCTTGCAGAGACGAAATCCCATCTTCACACTGCGGGTACCCACCATAGTGTTGTGTGGGAGATGAAGTCCGTTGAGGATACCCACCATCGTGTTGTGTGACACTACAAATGGGTTAAATGGGATAGATTTCAAACAGATCTACAAACTCAAAAGTGGGCATCCATGAGACACTGTGGGCCCTCTGCAACAGCAGAATTGTATTCAACCACAATCTGTAACCTCATGGCCCGGCATATCCCCCACTCTATCATTACCATCAAGCTGGGGGACCAACACTGATTCAATGAAAAGTGCAGGAGGGCATGCCTGGAGCAGCAACAGGCATACCTAAAAATGAGGTGTCAGCCTGGTGAAGCGACAACACAGGACCACTTGCATACCAAACGGCGGAAGCAATAGGCAGGGCTAAGAGATTCCACAACCAACGGATCAGATCTAAGCTCTGCAGTCCTGCCACATCCAGTCGTGAATGGTGTGGACAATTAAACAACTGACAGGAGGAGGAGGCTCCACAAACATCCCCATCCTCACTGATGGGGAAGCCCAGCATATCAGTGCAAAAGACAAGGCTAAAGCATTTGCATCCATCTTCAGCCAGAACTGTTAAGTGGATGATCTATCTCAGCCTCCTCCTGAGGAGCCCAGCATCACAGATGCTAGTCTCCTGCCAATCCGATTCACTCAACATGATATCAAAAGGCAGTGGATACTGCAGAGGCTGTGGGCCCTGACAACATACCGGCAATAGTACTGAAGACTTGTGCTCCAGAACTTGCCACACCCCTAGCCAAGCTGTTCCAGTGCAGCCATGTGGAAAATTGCCCAGGTATGTCCTGTGCACAAGAAGTAGGACAAATCCGACCCAGCTAATTACTGCCCCATCAGTCTACTCCTGATCATCAGCAAAGTGATGGAAGGGGTCATCAACAGTGCTATTAATCAGCACTTGTTGAGCAATACCATGCTCACTGAGGCTCAGTTTGGGTTCCGCCAGGGCCACTCAGCTCCTGACCTCATTACAGCCTTGGTCCAAGCATGGACAAAAGAGCTGAACACCTGAGGTGAGGTGAGAGTGACTGCCCTTGACATCAAGGCAGCATTTGACCGAGTATGACATCAAGGAGCCCGAGCAAAACGGGAATCAATGGGAATCAGGGGAAAATTCTCTGCTGGTTGGAGTTATACCTAGCACAAAGGAAGATTGTTGTGGTTGTTGGAAGTCAATCATCTCAGTCCCAGTACATCACTACAGGAGTTTCTCAGAGTAGTGTCCTAGGCCCAACTATCTTCAGCTGCTTCATCAATGACCTTCCTTCAATCATAAGGTCGGAGGTGGGGATGTTGGCTGATGATTACACAATGTTCAGCACCATTCGTGACTCCTCAGTTACTGAAGCAAGCCCTGTCCAGATGCAGCAAGACCTGGACAACATCTACACTTGGGCTGATAAGTGGCAAGAAACATTCGCGCCACACAATTGCCAGGCAACGACAATCTCAAAGAAGAGAGAATCTAACCATCTCTCTTGACGTTCAATGGCATTACAATTGAATCCCCCACTGTCAACGTCCTAGGGGTCACCATTGACCAGAAATTGAACTGGACCAGCCACATAAATACAAGAGCAGGTCACAGGCTGGGAATTCTGCAGCAAGTAACTCACATCCTGACTCCCCAATGCCTATCCACCATCTACAAGGCACAAGTCAGGAGTGTGATGGAATACTCTCCACTTGCCTGGATAGGTGCAGCTCCAACAACACTCAAGAAACTCGACAACATCCAGGACAAAGCAGCTTGATTGGCACCCCATCCACCACCTTCAACATTCACTCTCTCCACCACCAATGCACAGTGGTAGCAGCATCTACCATCTACAAGATGCACTGCAGCAACTCACCAAGACTCCATCGACAGCACCTTCCAAACCCATGACCTCTACCACCTAGAAGGACAAGGGCAGCAGATGCATGGGAACACCACCACCTATAGTTTCCCTCCAAGCCACACACCATCCTGATTTGGAACTATAATTCTGTTCCTTCACTGTTGCTGGGTCAAAATCCTGGAACTCCCTTCCTAACAGTTGGTATACCTACACTCCAAGGACTGCAGTGGTTCAAGAAGGCAGCTCACCACCACCTTCTTAAAGGCAATTAGGGATGAGCAATAAATGCTAGCCTAGTCAGCGATACCCACATCCCCTGAACGAATAAAAAAAAGGCTCCTTAAATAAGTAAATTAGGGTCCTTCTGCGTGTCGGAGCTCGAATGTGAAATTCAGGTACAGATGGGTGAAGCCCATGGTGTGCATGCTCCACCAGGTCTTGAGAGGCCCATGAGCAGTTCTTGAAGGGATCACTGGATACCGCTCAAAAAAAAACCTTCCTGTTTGGCATTAGGCACCTGTAGCTCACCGGTGGCATTTAAATGAGGTCCATCACCAAATTTGGCTCTGGCCTCAGGCCAGCATGAACTGGTACATAGAGTGTTATTACACTCTCTTGTTGTCTCTTTTGGACATACATCAAATTTCTCCACCCACTGATTCCTCATCAACTGGTAAGCAAAGTTATGTCCTTTATTTGCTGAGAAGAAACCAAGTGACATAGATCATAGTGAGATCCAGTTGTTCTTCTGATGCACGTCCCACATCTTGGTGAGGACTGCCGGCCTGGCCAAGTGGTCTAATTTTACATCTTTATTTCGTGCCTAAACAGTGCAAGTCAGCCCAAGCCACACAAACAGATGAGGACTTTTATTCCAAGATCATCCATCCACACCCCATAACACAACTGACAATAATCCGACATTTTCAACAATTCATGTGCAAACAATATCAAAATATAAATACTATCAGCAAGCACTAAATTGTCAGAATTGTACTGAAGCAAACTACTAAACTGAAGTGTGGTGTGCTTTTACGACTGTTAGAAAATTATTGTGTGGCAGGCAGCTCCTATATGCAGTACATAAATGTCTGCTTTAAATAAAAGTAGAATAAATCATCTTTCATTGTGTAACATTATTTTGACACAATGTGCTGCTCGAGCTGAGACTGACTTCACAATAGAAAACAGAGCTGTGATTAAAGTTTTTTTTAGCACAAAATGATATTTCTCAGCATGTGCACACATTAGACACTAATTTATATAGTATCTAATGTCACTGCACAGGAACTAACCTCCAAACAACTTGTTTTGGAATGACCTCATAGAGGTTTAATAAGCTGTTTTGATTCTCCAATTTAATCAACTATTCTATTTACAATGAGCTTTAGAGTACATGTGTGTTTTAGCAGTAATAAATTTAAACTATTAGAATTAACTGTAGAACCAGTTGGTTAAACACTACATCTGATGTCAGTCCTTTCATTATGACTGGTACATTTCATTTTGAATTAAATTGTGTTAAAAACAGCAAAATTATTTTGAAATTAGCCAGGACTAAACAGCCAGGTGAGTTAATTGAATGTATGGGGGGAAAAGAACATGTAATAGAATTTTCTGAATAAATACAATCTATTGCATTACAGTTCAACTCTAGTAATCTAGTTCAACAAGTAATTGTTGAAATAGTCACTTAAAAGTCTGATTGTAATTTATATCAATCATAGCTTTATTTGGCTGAATTGGCAGCACAGAGACAATGCGTTTACTGGATACCAATGTCTGTTGACTAGTTTATAGGAAGTTTTGCATTATTACTCACATTAAAATGATCTTACAAACTCTTGTAAAGATCATTACCCAATGATTAATATAGTTAATGCGGAAAAATAAAAATCGCACAATCAGATTAAATCACTACATGCAGGTGATTCACTAATGGTTCCAGTAATAACCAGATGCCAGTTTGACCTTGTACCCCTAATTTTAATGTTTTTGCAGCAAGCTAACAAGGGACAGGGGAGAGTTGAGTTTTCTCCACCTGTTCACACCACTGAGTTGGAGAAGGCGAAGCTTTGCACAGACATACTGAAACATATGAATGGAACTGTATGAAATGGCTCTGGACAGACCGCGGAATAAGATCTCTAATTGTTTAAAAGAGCTACTATTGGGCATTTTTCAGTTATTAAAACATGAATGGCACCACAGTTACTCTTTGCCTCAGGAACTTATTTTTGGCATTATTAATAGTGCAAGAACTGTACATCTGATGTTGAATTAGTGCCTAAGTAGATATCGCATCAACACCACGGGAGGAATTTAATATGCCCCATGGGAGTGGGTTGTGAGGCTAGGGGTGGGGGCCGTAAAATCAGGAGAGTGGGTTGAGTGGGGGGGGGGCCAGGGTGGAGTGCCCATCGCCTTCTTGGCGCCATGCAATCCCATCAGTGGCAGGGAAGGTAGAGGATGACCTTCCCGCCCAGAGGCCAATTGAGGCCCTTAAGTGGTCAATTTGCCCAGTAAAAGCTGGCAGCCTCCCTGTGAACTCGTCGTGGAGGGAAGAGGCCCTACTGATTGCCACACTGTGGTCCATGGAAGGGGCCCCCCACAGTGGCACTGGCCGCACCCTCATAAAGCTCCATGCTGCCCTCAACAATCACTCCACCCCACCACTCCCAACCTTTCACTGGGGCTTGCCTGTGTAGCCTCAGCGAGCCCTACAAACCTACCTTCATTCCAGGGCCTCCTCCATGTGGCTGTTCCGGGCCGCCTACAATTCCAGCAGTGGCCACCGCTCCTGGTGGCACTGCTGGGACTGAAGAACTGCCGGCTCTCTGATTGGCTGGCAGCTCTTCCGGGCGGGATTTCTGCCCTACAAGGAATGGATGCCCCGATGCCAGGCAATTAACTGCCTGATGGCCAATCACATCAGGGCTTCTGAAAATGGCCATGGTGGGGTTGCCCCAGGCTTTCCTGTCGGTGGATGTGGCCACCACCGCGGCCATTAAATTCAGCCCCACAAGTGCAACTACTGAAATGCAGAAACCTGAATAGTGTGTTTCATTTATTAAATAAATAGATAAAGGACCTTTTCAGTGTTATTAATTAAGGAAGAAATGCTAGTCAGGATAACTGTCTGCTCTTCTTTGAATAATACTATGGGGATCTTTTACATTCACACAAACCACCTGGAACGAGTAGACAGGACCTTGGTTTAACATCTCTAACAGCACCTCTGATAGTGCAGTATTCTTTCACTATTACACTGATGTGCCAGCCTAGATTACATGTTCTAAGTCCTGAAGTGAGGCTTGAACACAAACTTCTGACTTCGAGTTGTATGTGCTACCAATTGAGCCAAGCAGTCATTTGATTTAAAAGGGATAAATTCAATGAAGGCTGAGCTATTGCATCTGAAATATATGGGCTCAATGCATATCGATGGTAAATATAAAATTGTGATGCAACAAACATTTTGGATCATAATTCAGCTAAACAGTATAAACAATTCCTGTCCTCATTCAGCAAGCTCTCCTGTTTGCTGTACTTTCCAGAGGTGTAATAAACATGGATCAACAATTTTGTAGTTGCTTTGCCCATTTTTTAAATGCAATTTTTTTTTTGAAAGACAAAAGTTTGAACTTGTATTTCTTTGCATTTATCAGCTCAAAGCTAATAAATGATGAGCACTGAAGCAACAAAAGTAGATCAATTCAAAATGCATTAATTGTATTAAGCAGGGACAATGATGCTGAACAGTGCATTTTTGGAACACTCCAGTTTAATATTTCATTTACTACACAATCTACAAGTGAGTAACTTAAGTAACAAACACAGAGATATTCTTCCATCCATCTTGCTCACTCATCTCTTTTACATTTGTTTACCTTCCTGTTGCTTGTTTGCTCTACATCTTTCTTTTTTGGTCTTTTCATTAGTGGCAGCTTTCCTAACTGATAGATGAAACAGTTCCACACTTGTAACCTAATTTTCATTCACTGTTGCCCTTGTCTAAGAAGTCATACAAAATGTGACCTTTGAATCACCATTGGACCCATAAAGCACAATAACTGCCATTGTCCTGTCAAAAATTGAAGATGTTTTACATCATTACAAAATTTAATGTTCCAACTTTTCAAACGTAGTACTTTTCAAAGGCCACATTCCAATTGAAGCTCATTAAATTCAGGCTCGAGTTTCCTGTGGTGGGGATGAGAAAGAGTTTCTCATGCTTTGGAAGTAATATGAATCACTCTTTTAAAACAGATATGGTTACATACTAGTTTTGAAAGGTACAGTAACTGCCGAGCTCTTACAAGCTGCAACACTGAGGTTTTTGTCCTTACAAATCTAATAATTGCCTCTTGAACCATTGCACTTTAGTCACACTGCATTCTATTTACTTATGAATAAATCAACTTTTTAAATAAAATTGTTGCTTGAAAGTTCAAAGGTTAGCTTAAATGATAATTGCTGGCTTACAGCTTCTCAATATCAGAATTGAGAACATTATGAGGTTTGGCTACAGTCTTTGTTCCTGATAACAGAAAATTATTAATAATCTTGAGCTTTTAAAAACAGCACTGTTCTCGAAGTATGTAAGTTGAAAGACAATGAAACTTAACATTTGATAATTGAAATAAAGGCCCAATGGATGCAAATATACCATAAATGTGCTTAAGAGATGAATTGTTAAAAACTAAATTGATTGTATTGCTGACAGAGCTAACATGGGTTAAGGTTATATTTTCCATATCATTCAGTGGATAAAAAGTACTGCTATGCTTTTAATAATTGCTTTTGTGGATAAACATGAATGGCCAGCCTGAGTCTCTGTAATGGGCTCTTTTTCACATTCGTTTTGATGTTAAAGCAAGAGAAGTGAAGCTCTCAGAAACTGGTATAAGCTCATATGTAACGCTGTAGCTGTGAGAAGAGGTCAGAAAATTTATCTGATAGAATGTGGAGTGTCAGGTTATTAGCACAAAACCACTAATTACCCATCATTCATTGTCAAACATTTTTAATACATTATTCAGTTTTAACCTACATATCATACTAATCTTCAACAATTTTATAAAAGAAACTTGTTCGGGTTTTATTACCCTATAAACACATGTAACACATATTGAGGGAGAAATTCAACTTATCTTCACCCATTTTTCGGGTATAAAATGGTCTCTCGGACTGCACATTTTGGGTGGCAATGTCACATACCCGAACTGACACATAAGCAAGAGAGTTGCAATATTGGAAGCAGGCACCTTATAAGTGTCCAGGATGCCCACCTGAAACAGATGTTAGGCACCTGACATTTGCAAATTGGAGTCTTAACTCTGAATGTAGGACCCCAATGCAAAACTGAAATACAAATAGGTGGAGTTTGCGCCGTATAAACTCTGCCTAGTGGCACCAGATCTTCAGCAGTCTAACCAAGACTGCTGATGAAATGGGCACAAAACTTTTTAAAAGTTACATTTCTGGGGAGCCAGTAGGAGCAGGAGTGCTTACAGAACCTTCCTGCTAGCTGGCTCAGCATGGAGCTGATCTGAATTCGTCAGTCCTTGAGCAGCAGGCGAACTGGATCAGGACATCCAATTGGTGCCCGCAGCTCACCTGTTTCATTCAAATGTGGCCCGATGCAGAATTTGGTTTGGGCTTTTCGCAGCTCATTTCACACCGGAGAGCGCGCAAGTTGAATTTCTCCCCTGTTGTTCTTTAAAGCCATATTCTCTCTATAAGTGAACACAAGAGGGGTGGGGGAAAACAGCTGCTAATACTTATTATTCTGCACATATTAACAAATAGTAATTCTATTTTAAAATACTCCTTTACAAACTAAAAGTAATTATTTTTTTTAAAGTTACCAGGCACTGACTACAGCTTGCTAAAGTTCTAGGCAAGATGCTTTCCAGTTTAATCAGCTGTCCCAGACTGGTACTGGTCTGATATACACTCAGTCAAGGAAATGGGTGGCAGCATATCTTAGATCCATCCAAAGGGATTTACAATCTGCTAATCACACAGTTTGACACACACATAATGTAGGAAGTACAGTGATTAAAAACTGGGAATAAATTACAAAAATATACTGTACCAAAAAATGGCAAGAATTTAACAGAAATCATGAGAAAAATATGGCTTTAATTTCCATACACTTTATAGATTAGGTTTATAAGGTAGGAAGCTCCGATTTTATATTACGGAGGCTTTCCACTTACTAATTGCAGGTTATTGTGAATAGAAGTTAGCTCAAACATATATACAGTAACTGATTTCAAGATTTAAAATTGCAAGAAACAGATGCTGGTCCAGTTTTAATAGCAGCTACCAAAATTAATAATGAGAGGTGTCACTTGAACTGGCTACTTAATCAATGAGTTGTGCCATACAGACCAGAGGAAAGTCAGAGTACATGTCTGTGCAAAGTACAGGCACGTCCTTCATCAAATCACAACAGTAAGCAGGTGTCTGGCTTGTGAAGCTGCAGGCTGGTATATTCCATGTCTCTGGCAAAGAGTTTAGAGGCCCTGGTTGTGTTTTTTGAAGGAAATTGCTTTTGCCCAATATTTAGTACGTTAGCACACACATAGAAACTTAACTAGTGGAAAAAATTACAACTTCTCAGCTTTTTAGTGGCAGGTATTCTGCTATAATTATAAGGCATTACCAGCAACTGTGTTCTGTCCTTTTAAATTCACAAAAAATGTTATGTCTATTCTTGTACATAAAGAGATCACAGCAAAGTTGCATCAGTTGTACACCTGTTCGTAGAGAACATCCTGCATTCTAAGCACCATGTTACTATTGCATTCAATTTGAATATTGATGTTTGCACTACACTACATACAGCAGTAGACAGCCTTTAATACCACAAAGCTGAATGTGTGATGTGTTGTATAAGCTTGTGATACTTCACATTTTCTCTTGATATGACTTATTCAGGTGTAGGGCCAACCCCAGGACTTGACAGCTTACACATTTACAGTTTGATAAATACTTTTTTAAATTTATCAAAGGGAAGGTTTAAGATTCTAGCTTTGTGACTCACTTGGACTGCAAACATTACAAAAATATAAGTATAGTTTAACAAAGGCCCGGAATTTGCAGGGTTTTTGATGGCGTAGTGTCAGCGAATGCTGTCATTACGCCTCAGAATCTGATTGCAACTTCAGGATTTAGCGCAAGGGCAGCTGAACGCAGAAATCCTGAAGTTGCGTCTGCCATTCAGGGTTACACCACAGGCTGCACTGTGGACCCTCCAGCTCCGGCCCCCAGAGCCGGCAATCAGTGAAATTGATTTGGTGAGAAGTTCCTCTTTTCCACTAAAATATTGTTATTAGAAACCCCATTAAAAGTTAAGCCTTGCTCAAGGAGGTGCAACTGGGTTTTTTAAATGCCAATCTAAGTAACAACTACTTCTGAACAACTGATCAGACCCTGAAAAATAGTGGAGTATTGTTAAAAGTTTTGTTTAATGTTTTTAATTACTAGAATTTTTAAACTAATTTTTTTTAATAGTTTCTTCATAATGTTTCAGCTTCTACCTTAACCCTGTATGCCCCAATCTTTATTTAGCTCTCCATAAAATGTTTAAAAAGGATTGATTATCAGTGCATTTCATTTCCGAGTTGACTGTGAAAATTCTTTAATTTGATTGGCTACTTGATGACATCACTGCAACTCCACACTGGGAATCCCCATTAAACTACGCTACAAACAATGCAATGTCGAGACAGAGGTAAAGATCTCTCACCATAGAGTTCTTTAAGGTCAACTGTGAGTGCCGTCACTGTGCTGCTTTGTCATTAACTGCAAATTACGGGCCATTATCATTTTACTGATAACAGGCATTGTCCAAACTTCACTTTTGTACTTGCCATATACTTAAAAGAGTGTAATGTTGATATTTACTTTTATTACTCAATTTTCATCGTCCTACTGAGTCACAGAGCTCTTTGGAGTGATGTGCTTGTCCGTAGTTTCTAAATTCAAAGACTGTCAATGCAGGAGCTGAGACCTGTCCAGGGGCCCAGGAAATTGTTCAGCAGAGGGCCCTTTAACCTCAAACAAGCAGAAAATTTGCATTAGTTGAGAAGTGTACTAGTGTAGTGTTTTCCCAGCATCCCAGTGGGACAGTACGTTCTTGTAACAGTGCAATTTTTAAATTACCAGACAAATATCTCAGATCAGAGGTCAAAAATATCCTCAAATAAAGTGGAGAGGAATGATAAAGCACTGACAACACTCACCATCATATAATTGCAGACTAAATTACAATTGAAACACCTACATTTACAACAAAATGATATTGCATCCCATACTTGTATAATTGCAATACTCACCATTTAATGTCAAATGTGGAATTTAGAGAGAGCTGAAAGGATAGTTTAAGCAGACTGCAATTCAGTTCCATGTTTGATACCTAAACAATAAACACACTCTGTAGCAATTGTAGCTGAAAACAAACTGATTATTGGCGAGAATCTCCAAGCCACTTTCTGAGCTAGTTCAGTTGTGCAAAATTCCGATGGATTTTGTCTGCATTTGAATCTAAATAAATTCCTCAATAACAAAGAAACTCTCCAGCTGCTGCCTGCTCCATCATTTTATGCTAAGACTTCAGAATCAGAAATCTGCAAATTTCACGTGTTCTCAAGCCAAACCCCAAATTAATACAAATGTTCAATATCTATTTGTAATACCCAGCACATGATGCACATCCTTTAATACTTTGTTTCATTGAACCAGCTTACAAATACTTGTTTGAGTCACCAGCTTCTTTAAAGCAAAAATAACATTATGAAGTACTGTTAAAACTGGTTCCAGTTCTGCATTTGAGGCCTATTTTAAGCGTGCAAAGACAAGTACAGATAAGGGAAGTCATACAGCTATCTTATTCATAGAAACATATGATTTTCCTATTACAGCATCCAATTCTCTCTTGTGTAATTCCAGAATGTTTGATTCCGCTAGATTACTTGGAAAACCAATCCTGTATTAATCAGTGTGTGAAGAAGTGCTTCCTGACATCAATCCTAAACTTGCCTTTACTGGTTGATACCAATGGCTTTTTCTAATATTTGTCATCCTATCATAACACTCTTCTTTAATTGGCACCCAACCCTTTAAATCTGATTTAGGCAAAGCTTTCCTTTCCCATGTTAGACTCATCTGAATTTGCACTTTGGTCTGTGAATAGTTAGGCAAGCAAGTTTAAATTAAGAACTGAGCCCCATTTGCATTTAACTTTTGGAGTGTGATTTGCACCAGAATTTAACTGTCTTAGACCCAAAGTAGAAAATTGGCCCTGGTAGGAATTGAGTCTACTATCATTCTCAGATCTCCTTTCAGCTTCTGTCCTAGTTGGTTTACAGTACAATATCCCCATTTACCACCCCACCCAACCTGGCATTGTTCCATCCATTTGCAAATTTTATCTAGTTCATTTGCTGCTTTGTTAGACTCAAGTGTCCCCATTAACCACCCCCTCCCCCCACCTTATTTAGCACCAACTGCAAATTTAACTCACTTACTTTAGCTTTCTGCATGGGGTCATCTTGACAGATTAAACATTGAGAGGCCCAGCATTGACCTTGGGGTACTCCACGCAGTACATCTCCCAAGCACAAAACACTTTCCTAACTAGTGACTGCTGTTTCCTCTCTTTCATCCAATTACTTATCCACCTCTAAATTTTACCTTGGCTTTCCTGTTCCTAAGACTTTCATACAGGACTTTATTGAAGGCTAAAGTACCTTCCCTTACAGAACATCCAACATTCACTTGTCATTTTCCTCAAAAAAAGTTAAGGAAACATCGCCAAATTTTGAAACTATTCATACAGGTAGTGCTCAACTTAATTCCTAAAGATTACATCTATTATTTTGCCAGTTGCTAATAACAAAACTAATGGGTTTGTAGTGACTCGGTATGAAGTAAGTGAAACTCAAAGGTTGGTTTTGTAATGGTACAGTATCATTGGTAAGCTGTTTCTCTGACACAAATGCTCCCAGAATGACAATGCATATGTAAGTTGTGCTAATGTGCTGACAAAATCTTTATTGCAGATGTCATGGGAGAAAAATGTTCTTAGGAAGGTCTCCTGTATTCTCTGTAAATTAGTGTGAGGTTCTGCTTTTAGATCTGTTACAATTTAGGATACCTGCATTATAACTATTGCTTCACTTGAATGCCACAATGTTTCCATGTACAATGCTGTAATATTTACACAGTTTGTGTATTGTCCTGCCATCCCATTGTGTTCATCTCCAGGTCAGTGTAGTCAAAGTGAATTAGACAATTTCAAATTTATGGATTCATAAATTGATGTGTACTGAGCTTGGTTTATGAATTCAGTCTCAGTATAACTGAGATATCAGTGTTCACTATGCCAAAAATGGTACAAGCTGTAAGTTGTCTCCAAGTCCAGGTAATATTCACAAACTTTTATCTAAATGCCTTGTTGGGTTACTGAACTGTATCAGCTCGAGTATCTATTATTCTGTTTACAACATACTGTGATGCTAGTTGCTCTGTGTTCATCAGAATTGTTCAACTAGTATTTGGAGTGATTATACTTCACTACTAAATTGCAGCAAGCTCCTTTAGAATGTTGTTAGTCACATAAAATAGTAACACCTACTCCAACTGCCATTCTAAAGTAGTCCCTTTTAAATTTTGCATTGTTGTAGTGGCACAATAAAACTTATTTTAGATCTTTCTGTCAAAACATAATTTTAACCCACCCAGTGGGAAACTGATGAGATCGGATAAAAATAAAATACTGCAGATGCTGGAAATCTGAAATAAAAACAAGAAATGCTGGAAATACTCAGCAGGTCTGGCAGCGTCTGTGCAGAGAGAAGCAGAGTTAACGTTTCAGGTCAGAGACCCTTCTTCAGAGCTGACAAATATTAGAAATGTAAAAGGTTTTAAGCAAGTACAGTGGGGGTGGGGCAAGAGATAACAAAGGTGAAGGTGTTGTTAGGACAGGGTCACAGAGGATAACTGACCAGAAGGTCATGGAACAAAGACGAACGGTATATTAACGGTGTGCTGAAAGACAAAGCGTTAGGAAAGAGAGGGTGTGAATGACTGTAAAGCACAGAGCACTCCAAGCACTAACATAAAAAAACACATTAAAAAAACCAAAACAGTGAGTAAGCACAGTGGAAACAAACTAAACAAAGTGAAAAACCTAAAATAAAATAACCAAATAAAAAAGGAAAATGAAAAAAAGAAAAAATAATTAAGCATAAAAAGGGGGGACCCGTCATGCTCTGAAATTATTGAACTCAATGTTCAGTCTGGCAGGCTGTAGTGTGCCTAATCGGTAAATGAGGTACTGTTCCTCGAGCTTGCATTGATGTTCGTTGAAACACTGCAGAAATCCCAGGACAGAGATGTAAGCATGAGAGCAGGGGGGTGTGTTGAAATGTCAAGCAACCAGAAGCTCGGGGTCATGCTTACAGACTGAGCGGAGGTGTTCCGCAAAGCGGTCACCCAATCTGCGTTTGGTCTCCCCAATGTAGAGGAGACCACACTGTGAGCAGCAAATACAGTATACTACATTGAAAGAAGGATGGGAATAGAGGGATACGGACCCCGGATGTGCAGAAGGTTTTAGTTTAGGCAGGCATCAAGATCGGAGGAGGCTTGGAGGGCCGAATGGCTTGTTCCTGTGCTGTACTGTTCTTTGTTCTTTGAAGTACAAGTAAATTGCTGCTTCCCCTGAAAGGAGTGTTTGGGGTCTTGGATAGTTAGGATAGAGGAGGTAAATGGGCAGGTATTACACCTCCTGCGATTGCAGGGTAAGGTGCCGTGGGAAGAGGGTGAGGCGGTGGGGGTAATGGAGGAGTGGACGAGGGTGTCGCGGAGGGAACAATCCCTTCGGAATGTTGACAGGGGAAGATTGGATCCCTGCCTTCTTCACACCAAATCCAATTTTACTGTCTGTTGAAGTCAATGGAAAGTAAAATTGAACAAGATGTAAAATTAAGCAAGATGTAAAATGGGCGGGCAATCTGATTCCAGCAGATTGCCGCCAGGCAGGTTAAGTTAAAATCACCTTCAATGAGTGTATGTATATGTGCTAAAATGAGAGAGATTTTGCATTGCTTGGAATATGGGACAGTCCACTTTCTGAAAAGCAGATAGTCATATCTTAGTCCAGTAGGCATTTTCCTGTTCATGACAAAGCAGCAGAATCATTGGCTGCTCTGAAGGAATCCATGGCTTGTTTGTTTGTTCTCCAAGCCAGATCTGATGGATCAACCTCATTTTGGGGGAAAGGGAACTACAACAATGGTCTCAAGCACAGATATGGTTTCAAATACAACTCACATAATGCACTTTAGTAAAATGTTTGTAATTACATAGATGCCTTTATTACAAAGAACCAAAATCATATTATATTAGCAGTTGGGATATAAATGAGTGAATTATGATGTGAGATGCTAAATGCTGTTTGATGGATTTAATAATAGAAATACAAGTTTCGCCATGTGCTTATTTTTTGTTATCCATGTGTTTAGTCTTACTGAACATCCCTTTGTTCAAAAGAACTAGTCCTGTGTTGTATTGCTCAAAGAACCAGCAGTCAAAATGTTACATTTTACTCTATGATTTGCATCTGCATCTAGTTTTGAAGTTAGCTATTGACAACAAAATACTTTTGAGTTTCAAAGTGAATTCAGTTATCAATCCATATTGTCTGCCTGCCCAAATGCAGTATTGATGCCTTTATTACCAGCTTTCACATAATGCTGCTCTTGAGTCAGTAACAGCACAAGAAAATCTAGATTGTATCTGTATTACATAAAAAACTGCAAATGCTCCAAATCTGAAATAGAAACAAAAACTGCTAGGAATTCACAGCAAGTTTGTCAATGAAAGTTCTAAAGAAGAATTTACACCCAAAATGTTAATCTGTCTTTTCTCTTTCCAGGTGCTGATGGACTTGACTTTATTTTTTTGCACGTTTCTTGGTTAAGCATCTGAATCAAAACTTTTTGGATAACCAGTAGGCCGGAATTTTGCGTGACCCGGTGGGGCCACAATCCAGGATGTGGAAGCGTGTGCCGACAACGCTCTTGCTCCGCGCTCATTTGCCGCCGCGATCGAGCGCTAGGTAACCAATTAGCGTCTCACCGGCAGACTTTCAAATGGAAAAGGCGTGTGCTGGCAGGACGGTCAGTGTCAGAGGGGGCGGGACAAGAGCTGGAAGAAGGTGCTGACAGCCATTTTCAAGGGCTGTCAACACCTTTGGTGGCTCTGAGAACGCTGCTTGCTTCTCAGAGGATGGTGGGAGGAGCAAGATTGGCATCGCTGACACATACAGCAGGCTGAGGGGGAACAGGAGCAGTCCTCTGACTGAAAGGGGTGACCCACTGGAATTTGTCAGAAAGCAACCTGAGACCTTGGAGGACCAGAACCCACTTGCAGCAATGGCAGAGAGAACCAACTGGGTGGCCCCAAGCTTCTCAGAAGACTCCCTGTAGGTCTTCCTCCAGGCGGCTGAGGAAAGGCAGGATGTCCTCTTCCCACCAGACAGAAGGAAGAGGCCTCCCCATATTACGATGAAGGCCTGGATGGAGGTTGCGGAGGAGGTCAGCAGCCGCGGGGTTGTGAGGAGGACATGGCTCCAATGCCGCAAGCAGGTCAACGACCTTCTCCACTCTGCCAGGGTAAGGGGCATGTCTCAGTCCTCGTTGCTTTGTACTCAGATAGGTGGGTATCCAGGTGTTAATGCTGCAAAGTGGAAGCCATCCATCTGGAATGAATGGCTGCAGCCCTGTCATGGGCATATCTGACCCGCACAAGGAACCAGAAGTGTTCCAATCTTACACCTGAATAGCAATGGTCCCAAAGGCAGCATGCAGCAAGAGGGATGAGCAGGTGCTCCTTCAAGTCAAGTAAATGAAATGATTGTCATGTGTCTCCACAGGAGAAGAGGGCCCAGAATGCCAGAGAGAGGGCACAGACCAGTGACAGGGTGCCATCCTTGTCACTCTCACTAAGTGGAGGAGGAGGTATTGCTACTTGCTATAGACGGCGGAGGCTGGTCAGTTGCTGATGGTGAGGCCAGAGCACCTGGCTAGGAGGATGAGTTTCCCAGAGTACGGGCACGGGTGATGTGGCGTGGTGGGGTGGGGTGGGGTGGGATGGGGTGGGATGGGGTGGCTCAAGCAATGAAGGTTGCTCGTGAGTTCAAACTCACCGACATGTGGCCACACTGCAGTCTATGACATGTCCTTCAGTCCGGAGTGTAACTCACACCTGATTATTCCGTTTTCTGCTGCAGGTGAATCTCAGCTGCTGCCAGGTGACCTATCCGGGGCACATCCATCCACCCTCTGAGGAGGAGGAGTGGACCTCAGAGGGTGCAGCGTCACATCCTTTCCCCGTACCAAGCACCAGCTCAGATACAGTCACCTCGGTTGGGCTGGTTGCGTCGTCAGATTTGTGATCACAACCTGGTGCTAGCACCGCACAAGTGCTGGACCAGCTGCCAGAGGCAGTATTATCTGATGCCTCTGACACTTAGAGGACTGTAGGAGGCCAGGCCAGTGCTGAGCCCCGTGCTGATGACGAGCCTCTGACGGCATCCATTTGGCGGGAGATGCTGCAAGTGCAGCGTGAGGTGCGTGAAGATCTGACGGAGCTACAAGAGATAATGCATGCTCTGGCTCGGACTTTGGAGGATTCCATCCAGGCCATGAGTTCTGCACAGCCCTGGTCGTCTGACCGAGTGGCTTCCTCCATTGACAGATTGACGACTGCAGTGGAGAGTCGGCTCCAAGAGGCCTCCAAGATATGCACAGACCTGCAAACCCTCGCAGAGTCAGTCAGCTCAATGCAGCAGTGGCAATGTGAGAGAGGGACGAGGCACCTGGGGTCTCCTCCAGGTGCTCACCCCTCTCAGGTAAGCAAGGAGGCCCAAATGAACCTCATTGAGGGCACAGGAACAACACCAGTATGCGTCTGGGGGCTCCTCTCAGGGCGCTCCTGCTACGTACAGCGGCTCCTTGTCCCCTCTGCCAGTGACACTAGCACCTCAGAATCCCAGGATGACAGAGGTTGGTCCTGAGACTGCGCAGTGTCACCTCAACATGCCGGGGCCCTCACGGCCTCGGGTAGCGAGAGGACGCTTGCCAAGGTCATCCCAAACCACGGGGCATCCTGATCAGCCACCTCCCTCTGCCATAGCTGGTGGAGAGGAGTTGTCGACACGCGTGAGCACTCAAACATTTTGAAATCACAGTAACTGCACTTCGAGTTCACTGGTGCGATTTGGAATCATATTCATTTATGTGCAACTTTCCACAAACTTTACTAAATTTCTCATTTGGCTTATTTATGCCTCAAGTGACTGATGATTTATGAGGCGAACATTTTCTTCTGTATGAGTTGGAGACTTGGGCGAGGTGCACCATTGTGCCATGGTGTGTTAGAGGGAAAGGTGGACCGCAACAGCTGCGCTTAGCACTTGCAGGTGAGTGCTTTTGGGGTTCCAGCAGATGTGAATGCCGAAAGTTAGATTGACATGTCAGTCCCTGGCAGACTGCATGGGTCATGAACCTCAGTACAGGAGAAACGTCTGAGTATTAGAGCCTCCTGAGCCTCCCTTGCATCCAACTCCTGCAAACCTCTAGCTGCTTCCCCCGGATGTTCAGGTGGCTGCATCCCTTGTCTGAGGACACCTCATGATGAACAATTTCCTCGGCATCCAGGGCCTTCCCCCTCTGCAGCGCCAGGTTATGTAAGGCGCAGCAGACAACAATAAGGTGAGATACCCTTGCTGGCGAATACTGAACGGCACTACCTGAGCGATCCTGGCACCTAAATCTCATCTTCAGAAGACTTATAGTCTGTTCAATGGTGACTCTGGTGGTCGCATGGCTCGCATTGTACCATTCCTCTGCTTCATTCCGTGGGTTCATCGCAGGTATCATCAGCCATGTCTTCAGCGGGTAACCCCTATTGCCAAGTATCCATCCTTGCAGGGACTCAGGGGGGCTGAAAAGCGTTGGCGCCTGGGAGTTCCAGAGAATGAATGCGGTGTTCTGATGAAGGGTCACTGACCTGAAACGTTAACTCTGCTTCTCTCTCCACAGATGCTGCCAGACCTGCTGAGTATTTCCAGCATTTCTTGTTTTTATTTCAGATTTCCAGCATCTGCAGTATTTTGCTTTTATTTTAATAAATGCGTCGCGACTGCTTCCTGGATAATGAGCAGACATCTGCAATATACTCTTACGGTGAAAACAGACAAGTTGCACATTCATCAAATGAAACCCCTTTTGATTAATGAAGGCCCCTGACAGACATGCAGGAGCTCTGATGGCCACATGGTACAGTCAATCGTGCCTTGGACCACGGGGAACTCAGTGATAGTACTGAAGCCTCTGGCTCTCTCGGCCTGACCGGCGGAATCAGTCTTGAACTTGATGAACTGGTTGGCATGCCTGAATATGCCATCAGTTGCCACCCTTATGCAGTGCTACGCTGATGACTGTGAGATTCCGCACATGTCTCCTGTGGAAGCCTGGAATAAGCCTGCTGCATCGAGGTTCAAACTGTGGCTTTTAGAGCCACCGGCTTTGGATGGCCACCCATGCAGTTGGAGATGACATCCGCTGCCATCATCTCACACAGAGATGTGACAGTCTCACAGGACAGGTGCAGTCTTCTATGGCACTGGCACTCTGACATCTGCAGAAATATCAGCGACTGCCAGTACACCCTGCCTACTGGGTAGACTCGTCTCCTCACAGGTGTTTGCTCCCGGCGCACTCTGTGGCCTTCTGCCCCTCCCCCATAACCAGGCTGCAGTTGGCCAACAGGTCTCTGATTTCCCTGGCTACTTGTCCCCCTGTCCCTCCTTGTGCAGTTCTCCTCCTCGCTAGAGGACCCTCCTCCAGAGTGGACAATGCCTATGGCAGCAGTGTCCCAAAGATGTATTGGGGACAGCTATTTGCTGCCTGCTGCAAGGACAGGCACTCGCAACCCCCTTCCCCTACCCAGAATAAATCACTGATGCTGTGGCCTGACAAGAAGTTTTACTGACTCAGATGAGCCCTGGTGAGCCAGCAATATCAGCCCAGACCTTGGAATTAACTGATAAATACAACATACAGAACAGAAAATTCAAGTACCTCCAACTCCTTCACTGACACAGCGGTTGCCACTCTTTTAAAGATGCCGAGTCTGTGACCTTCCCCCCCAGTTTGACCTGTGCACAGAACGTAAAATTGAACGGGCAACATAAAATGGCTGTCAATTACCTTTTTAATCACATTAATTGGCCCTTAATTGCCTTAAATCGGATGGCGAGCGGCATCCCCATCTCGCCTGCTGTCCGAGCGTAAAATAGTGATTCGGCGTGATGACGTCAGGGATCTGCTCCAACGTCATCATCTGCCATCTTTTGCTTTGGCCACCTCCGAGGATGCCCAATTTGGCAAGGTTAAATTCCGGCTGCAGGCTCATGGTAAAGTTGTAATTCTGATAACATCTAACAGATGTGCACCAGCCAAGGCGATGCATTTGTTCTTATCATTGGAACTTGAATAATTTTTAGTGAAATAACGTTTGGCCTTGTTGATGAAGACCACTTCAGATAGAAGCAAAACACACCATATCCTACCTGCTTACTCACATAGAGACAATATATGGCATTTTAGCTAGCAATAGACGGATATACATCTATAATATATCTCACAGTAATAACGGGCCAGTATTATAGTTCTGCAAGAGAAATGTTCCTCATGTTGACTACAAAAGAGAATATGGTGCAGTATTTTGGAAGTTACAAATAAATCTCGGTTACTGGCAATGATAAACCACAACAAATTGCTTTGTC
This sequence comes from Heterodontus francisci, assembly GCF_036365525.1. Classification (NCBI taxonomy): domain Eukaryota; kingdom Metazoa; phylum Chordata; class Chondrichthyes; order Heterodontiformes; family Heterodontidae; genus Heterodontus; species Heterodontus francisci. The sequence goes on from NC_090387.1 coordinate 42,911,003, forward strand.
TCTTTTGGATCCTTTGGTAATTTAAACCAATTTCATTACACCAATGTTACAGAACATGTATATCTGCGGCTTCCCTCAGCCATCATGTGTTTTAAATTATACTAATTGCCCAAAAGAGCCTGTTAAACAACAAATCTGAATGTTCTATTTATTACTATGAGGCAGGAGTTTTTTTTCTACTGTTGCATCCTTGCCAATACTTGCCATATCCTCACAATCCCAGAACAAAAATACAGGGATTTGAGCACTTTGAGAGACTTCAGTGTAAAACACTTGATCTTAAAAGGGGCAGCACCATCTAAATTACCTTCTCAACTCCAAATGAACAATGACAAGTGATTCAGAAAGTAATACAGAAATAATTTGAATCAATTTGAATAATAGTAAGGATTGCAGTGATGCAGTAAAATTAAGTTAACAAAGAAGAGTCTTTAATTCATGACCATCTAGTCAATTGTCTGCTTGTGCAATGTCGTATTTCATTGAACTGGATCACTGTGTATCCTTAAAGCAAGTTATGGTTTACTCAATAACCGACACACAGCTCTATGATTATCCAGGGCTTTCCTCAGTAAATTAGACCCAGTTGCCTGCCAGACTTTCTCCATTCTTGTGAGAGAGTTCCACCTTCCAGGATGTCCGTACCTTTATTTTTCCATTCAGTTTTCTGTGTGCACGTAAATGGAACAGATGTAAACCACTGAAAGCCCAGCTTTTGTCACTTTGTAAGGAAATGCAAGTTATTTCCATTTGAAATTCTTGCAAAAAACATGCAAACATTCACAGTATTCCTTAATTCTTGGATATTCTGCTCTTGCCAGTGGTTCATTGGGCTCTCAAAACATATCTTCTAAGACTGTATCATAGTATTACATTATATTACAATGCATTACAATCTATATTTAGAAAATATAATTTAGGTATGACAGTTTATGATTTTAAAGTGATTGTATTTACATCTACTGTACTTCCCTGAACTATACTATCATCGTTGAATCTCCAAGCTGAAGCCCATGCATACTTTTTAATCAGCACTGAGAAACTTTAAAGTTCCTGTTTTCCTTCAGCATGAGAACCATTGCATGTACTGGTGTTGCAACTTAAAATAAATTTTTTCAAACGTTTGCATGAGTTAGGTGCTAAATCTGGTATTTTTGACAAAGCAGGAAGTTTGCAGAGACACTGTACTATAAAAATTGACAGCACTGATACCAACTATCATCCTTACACTGTTTGATCACAAGTGCTATCACTAATGTGCATCAAGTGGAGGGAGGGGGGTGGGAGTGATGGTGGGGTGGTGAATGAAGCGGTCTATGGCCCAAATCTCACACCAATGAAGATATTGATGTGTTATAGTAATTGTCTCAACAGAAGCATAGCTCTGCACGATGGATAGATTTTACCCACACTGCTCTGAAGCCCTAGACTGAGTGCTGAATTACAGCGGCGGACAAAAAAATGATAGCCTGCACAGAGCCACGATCTCCTGCGTGGCAGCTCATTTAAGTAGCCAGGGCGGCCCACCACAATCACATGGAGGGGGCAGGCTGTCCGACGCTGGCAATGGCAGGCACTGGTGCCTTTTTTAAAGGGTAGCCAGCCCTGCTGAAAAATTAAAATTTTCAAAGATACACCCTCCCAAAATGTATCAAATAAAATCCTAATGCCCCTTTCCCCCAAAATTACATTAGATATTTGCCCTTTCCCCCAAAAAACACCTAACCTTTCAAATCTGACCTTCTCCACCCCACCCCCGCAAACTGCACAAAGTTTAAAGTCCACTCCTTCCTGCCATCCCCTACACTCATTACGTTTATTTGACCCCACCCCCGCACTTAAAATTTTAATTCCCCCCACCCCCCACCAGTGTCACACCAGCTTTCCCCAGATGGGGAAGTGAAGGTCCGGGACTGCCAGCCACCACACTGAAGATCGTGGCAGACCCGGAAAATTGGAGGTGAGTGTATTTAAATTTATTCATTTTATTAATTTACATATTGAAATTCAGGTCCCATTGCCCAGTGGCGGGGGACTGCCATGGAGCCTCTTCGCCGCTGGGAGGATCGGGCCAGGACCTCCCACCTTCGAGCTCCATGGCGGGCCACTGCTGGAACAATCTTCAGACCACCCCCCCACCCCCCTCCACCCACCCTGCGATGAAGCCCAGCATCGGCAGCCCAGTAAAATTCAGCCTTGATCCTGTACTGCAACACGCAAATATATTTTCTGATAACCAACTTCCCTAAGCATTCATCACTAGCGGTAGAAGTCTAGTTAACTCATCTACTATGAGGAAAGAATGAATAACAGCAAAAGCTACATTACAGAAAGATATTTGAAGACACTGCGGCCAAAACAGAGAACATGGGACTCAAACAAACTAAGGCAAGCTGCAGCGGCCATCTTTTTCAAACATATAGAATTTATTGGGGTGATTTAAGCAGGTAAGTTAATATTGTTCTCCATTTCAATCTTAATTAAATATATTCAGTTGAGCATTTGTAATAAACCTAGTTTTTTGGAAGTATGCAATGCAGGCGTTTAATGACAAAGCACCGAATTTCATTACATGTGTCATTTTATGATCTACTTTGCTTGCATATATTAAATACATTTTAGTTTTAATATGAATTTTGTGATGTCTGAACTGGATCTTGGCAAAGCGTATTAGTCATTAGGTTTAGTGTTCAGTTCTTAATAAGGTCAATTCTCACTTAAAATCTAGTCAAGATTAAAATGATCAAATCAGGATTAATTGATCACATCAGGATTAACTGGGTGATTAAATGTTAAATATTAAAACTTCCTTTTTTACGGAGGAAAAATATAGATAAATAGCAATTTATAAATCAACATGATAGGTATTTCTTTAACATTAATAAAGTAAATTCAAGGTTTACTGATTTGTACAAAACATTTTCACAAAGGTGGAATGAACTATTTAGAAACTGTAAAGCTTAGAAGTAGACTTCAACTAATGTTATAGAAGGGAAATTCAAGTTAGGGAGTTTAAGGGGCACTGTATTATGAAATGTGCATTTCCTTGGTTTCTGTGTAGTTTAAAACAGAGTTTTTCAGTGCACCCTATTGCCTGAGCATTTTTGGCAAATCATTTTAATGCTGCAGCTCTTACCTGTATGTGACCTCATATGGGTCCTAAGGTGGCTGGGCTGGTTAAAGACTTTACCACATTCCTTGCATGGAAACTCAGTGTGTTTGCCTTGTGTCTTCCCCAAACCTAGGCATGCATATATTGTGAAAAAATTTAGTTAGCAGCCATAGCAGAAGAAAGAGTCATCAGTGAAAGTAAACAAGACCAGACAGAAAACCCAACGCAGTTACTGGTGTTTACATTCTCAACATCAAAGCCTCAAACAGTTATTTAATTTATGAAGCAGCTTGTTTGGACCTTGAGCATCAGAGGTGCATTCCGAAACACTATAGCTATGTCAGTCACTTTCCAGTGCAATAGCCAAATATTATATTTTAGTCTCCATGACACAACTGGAATTGACTTCAAGCAATGCTTCCTCTGAATTTTAAACACTACCTCATTATCAGCAGCAAATATATAAGAAATGAAAACATAACCCATAATAAGTTTGTGTCCCGACTGCTATTCTTTGGTTCTGCACACATTTGACCTATTCCATCAATAGCCTCACTGTAACAAACCAGTGTAGTTAAGGAGAATCAGAATCAAATAACATGATTATATTAATGAATTTCATGTATGAGGCCATTTATATCATCACTTTGTTACGCCAATTTTTTTGTTGAATGCTAATTTTCTTTGGTCCACTGGCTGGACATCTGAATTTATATTTTTTTTTAAAAGACATTTTTAAAACATAAGCTGCCAGAAAAGTCATCCTTTCAAGCTTAAGATGATCACCTAGTTTGCAACACTGTATCCTTCGTTGCAAAGGACTGTGAGGAGGGAAATAAAATGTCTGCATTTCCTATCAAGAACCAAGACCCAGAAAGTTTAAATGAATGGCCTGTTCTCTCAGAAAACATGGAAATAGTGCTAACTGCTATGTTAGAATGACTTGAGTGACTGTCATGTGACAAGCCCCTCCTCATCTGTGGTTTTAAGCTGGTGTTTTCTCTGCAGCAGAGGAGAAGCAACTGCTTGTTGACTGACCACCTTTGCATACCTCTGTCTACAACCAGAAACCCCGTTGGAGGAAATCATACGCATCGCCGTCTCCAAGAGACTCACTGAACCAGTCATCTACCTCTTTAAACTAAAAGTCTCAGGACCACTGAATTCATCTCGAAGCCAGCCGAATCACCAAACTCCACAGACTGTATACCTTTTTTATGGACTCTAACTCAACCAATCTACCTTTCCCCATACTGTAACCTACTTGAGTGTGTGTAAACCTCTAGAGTGTGTACGTGAATGAAAGTTCGTTGTTTGTTATTTTTATTAGTTCAGTTTAAGTTCAATAAAGTTAACCTCTTTCTTTGTTAACTCAAGAAAACCTGTCTGATTAGTTCTTGTTATGATCATAGCAAGTAACTAATCAAATACCTACTGAACTTTCCAGTCCATCCACTTTAAGAAAGAATTAAACCTGTTGTGGTCAAACAAGGAGAGGGAAAAGAGGGAAAGCTTCAACCTCTCCTCACTTGACAGTAACAAACTAGTCTACCAATCAAGGATTAAGGTGCTATAGGCACTATCCATAATGAAATAATTAATGGAAAGCCAAAAGTAGAAATGAAGACTTGCCTGCTGGATTCCTTTAGCCCCATTACAGGATGTTAGAATTAAAGATCTGAATGTGACATATTTACAACTACCTTCACAATAACAGAATTGATACAATTAATGTATGTTTTATAGATGTAATGTAAATTCTGATTTGGAAAGAATAATATCAAATAGGAGTAAGGATTGTATTGCACTACCTGTAGCCTCTGTATTTAAAATGTACACACATTTTTGAATAACAAAATGGCTGAAGCAAGAAAGGACACTGCATGTTCTAAACCTTTGCTGTCATTGCAATATTAATCAAAATAGACTAGTGATCATGTGTTCGTGATAATAAAGACTAGCTGTCAATATGAGCTCACTGCCACTTTTCGCCTGCAATTCATAGATGTTTCATAAATAAAATGCAAACTACCTTTAATTCATATTATGATATACTCCAAAAAATGGTTACATTTACTGCATCACTATCTTAGCATTCAAGGTACTCCTGTTAAATTTAACACACTGTCTTAGAATGGTATTAGATTGGCAATGGTATAGTGTGATGTAAAAACAATAGAACCAGATTATATTGATAGTTGCAATTCAAACTGTAAATTGTAAGAAGATCAGCAATGAAGGTCTACTGCACATTCATACTTGTATTCTTGCTTGGAGCTTCACTCCCCTGATGACTAACTAATAGCATTATGAGTACTGGTGGGAACAGTGCTTTCCTCATAACATTAAAAAAAGTAAAAAAATACATTTGAAAGTGCACCAGATCATGCAGCAAACTTCCTGCAGTTATTTAAAACATGGCTATCCATCAGCTTCGAGCTTTACACTCCGATATGAATCCATGCTGTGTGAGACGATGCAACGAGGGAGGGGAAGGGGGAGAAAGATGCATCTCCCTTGTTTTTTTCTGGTATGGATTATGTTTCCATCTCTCCTCAAATTAAATCCCAGATTCACCTCTGACGTACCCCCCTCTCATTTGTTAAATGCAGTTTCACCTCAGGGAGAACCACAGGGACAATAGAAAAATAGGAATATTGGAACAGATGTAGGCCATTCCACCCCTTGAGCTTTTCTGCCATTCAATTGGATTATGGCTTATCTGTACCTCAACTCCATTTACTTGCCTTTATTCCATAATCCCGGGATACCCCTACCTAACACAAATCCATCAAGATTATGAGCAGAAATATTCTCACAACTCTTGCTTCAATGTGCTTGGAAGTCCAATTGCTCGCCTGACTCCTGAGCTATAATTTCAATAATTGTCTAACTATACAAGAAATGTTTGTCTATATGTACATTAAAGCTAATATAAAAGCATTATAGATTATTGAAGATGTCTGGAAAATTTGGGACTTTCAACTACACGTTTTCCCAACCGACATATTCAACTGCACTAATTTAATTGCTTTAGTACAAGGACCAAAACCAAATTCACTTTTTATTACTGGACACTCTGGCTATCATTAGTTCCTTGGAAGCCATGTAAAGTACATATTACTGTAAGATGAGCAATAGATTATGAAGAGCTTTACTTACATTAATGCAGGAGCCACAAGAAAGGTTTACAATACAAGAAACTAGGGTACAACAGATTAAAGACTGAATGTAAAATGCAAGTTATCGGTAAGTTTTTAAAGGCTCTGCTTCCAATGTGTTATCTTGTTTGTGGGAGCATAGGCCAGAGAGTCATGTGCAGCGATGGGAGCATCCAACTCTATTGTTCCAAATTTTCTCGTCATTAAAATGAATGACCAGAAAATTGTGAACCCTGCAAATCAGGCACACTGACTTGTACCAATCCTGTAAATTGAGCTCTTGACTCTGCACTGGAATCAGTCTATTACAATTAGCTCAATTTTATCAAAAATGTAAGATTTTTTTTAGGAGTAGGAAAACAGGATTGGTTCACAATGCCTGTCTCTTTTTGATTGATCTCAGCCTGCCTTTTCACCATTTTCCTCAATTTCTTCTCTCTCAGAAAAACATATAAGTTGCCTTCAAGCCCAATCACATCCTCTGGTAAATTCCACAAATTACTCCATTACTCTATGGAAAGAAACTCTGTTTGACTTCCCTTCTTACTCTTAAATTTTGTCTTGTAATGACTGTTACTATCAATCTGATGAAAGGTCATCGACCTGAAACATTAACTCTGTTTCTCTCTCCATAGATGCTGCCTGACCTACTGAGTATTTCCAGCATTTTCAGTTTTTATTTCAGACTTCCAGTGTCAGCAGTATTTTGCTTTATGTGGATTCCTTATCAGCATGGAAATCATAAACAATCTATTTTACACCTGAGGTTATTGGATACCAGGAAACCTACAAGGGTTCAGTCAGTATCATAATATTAAAAAAATTGTAACACTTTGTTATATGGCACTATCATCTTATGTACTTTCATCTCAATTCCTTAATCATTCATGTTATTTGCCTTATTATAAATTATTGTGCATTTACCCCAAATCCCCACACTAACAATTTTACGCAGTTCGTGGGCATGTCTTTAAAATATATACCAAATAAAATGATATATGTATTTATAAATTATATCAAGCTGCAGATAAAAGGCTGTAACACAATCACAGAACTCAGACGATTCAAAATGTTTGAGTGTCACACTGTACATTATGTCCATCACCCCTTCTTGGGTATGTTTCTTACATGCAGTTAATGCATATGTACAAATTACATAGTGAGATGCACCTTCTCTTTTCATCTGTCCCTTTTCCACATGCTTCTATCTTCATGCATCTTCTTTCAGCTACTTCCAGTGCATGACTATTTTTAGAGTTTCCACTTGTCTGTTTTTAAGTTAGCCAGTCCAGTATTTGTTCAAGCCAAATTTGAATTTCTCAGATGTAAAGCAGAGTTCAAAAGACTTTTTTTTAAAAGTAACAGGCCTTTTTCTCTATTTATGTCAGTGTCTCATGATATGGAAACATTAATTATTAAGGTTAGTATGCTTTCCAATCAGCATCAAAATGAATGTCAGAACTCAAGCCATGGCCCCACTCCATCTGGTTTTGAGCTTGGCAAAAGTTGGCAACATTAGCCATCTTGGCCGTTGGCAAACAATAAGTACACTTCTAGAATGAGACAGAGAGGGTTTTTCTTTTCTCTTCTCCAGCCCCAAATGCTCTATTATCATGAGGTATATACTCATACAATAATCTGATAACAAAAAAAATCATCATTCATATGATTTGATGGATTAATGTGACAGCAAAGCAGGTCATTCCAACTTATGACTGCTTCATTGGGAGGTAAGTGCTTTAACTACAGTACTTTCAGTGACACCGTAGTAATACTTTCAATTGTAGCTGACAACTACCTTAGATGAAATCTATACTTTATGACTTTATAAAAAATAAAAGCAAGTTTTGGGAATGAGTTGACATCAGTACAAATTTAAATAGCACTAAAAAAACATGCTGGGCACACTATACTGATCCTATCTTGGTTCTTGCAGAGTAACTCTTGTGAGCAATAAATGTTTTGTATATGGAACTGACTTTACAGACTTAGGATTGGCTTGACTGCTGAAAGACAAGAACAAGAATTAAGTTCATCAATCGTTCTGCCTATTTTGAGTTTAGCAAGGCAGTGCATATCAAGCTCATTACTACTATTCAATTAGATCTTCCAAGAGAAAGAAAGAAACCATTTTTGCCATTTGCTTATGGAACAATTGGCTGTTTGGAGAGCACCACTTCCTTTCCTTGTAGTCAACTGCATAAGATTATCACCACTTCATTAATCAGTTAAGATAATCTCAACTGAACTCTACTGTCCAAAATTTAGGATGCACTTTGGTCATTGGCTAATTATTGAAATATAATTAAATCTGTACACAAAATTAGAGTCAAAGTATGCATGTATATGACAGAAGTATGATAAGGAATGAAAGAAATAAGAAAGGCTTGCATTCATAGTGTGCCTAATCACATCTCTCAAAGTGTTTCACATGCAATGAATTACGTTGAAATGCAGTGAGTGTTTTTATGTAATCAAGATCCAAACATTTCAAATTTCTTCAACAGTACCTTGCAAACCCGTGACCTTTATTACCTAGAAGGACAAGGGCAGCAAGTGTAAGTTCCCCTCTAAGTCACACACCAGCCTGACTTGGAAATATATTGTCATTCCTTCATTGTCACTGTGCCAAAATCCTGGAACTCCCTACCTAACACCACTGTGGGAGTACCTTCACCACACAGACTGCTGCAGTTCAGTAGATGGTTCACCAGCACCTTCTCAAGGGCAATTAGGGATGGGCAATAAATGCTGACATTGCCAGCAATGCTCACATCCCATGAATGAATTAAACATTAAATGACTTTACCACTGCAAAGTGAACACTTTCTGCCTGAAAATTATGAGTTGTACAGTAGGTAAGGAACACCCAAGAAATGGATACCTGTCTAAAAAGTACTTTGATCTCAAGTGTATACATGAATCATTTGAAAAAAAAATCCGTAACATTTACTCTCTGAACATTTTTTCCATTTGTTGCAAGTTCTTTTCTAGGCCAGTAGACTTTGTACATTATGCAAATAGAATTGCATTCAGGAGATAAAAGATATATAAGTGGATTGTATGGTTAGGTTGCTGATAATGCTGGATTAGTGCTGCTATATGTATTGCATTTACCAGTGCTGGATCTATTCTGGCAAAACAGGCATCACAGCTAAAGACCAACTGAAAGGCTATAGAGTCCTTAACTAAACTACTACACAATTCCCTAGTTGTTCAGTAGAATGTAATGCTGATGCTTAACCAGTATTAGTAGCTATCTGTCAAATGAAGTGTGTCCCAAGTCTACTTCACTTCCATGGATAACTCTCCTAATAATCAAGCCTCCACCCCATTCTTTTGAAACTAATAACACCTCATAAGCTACTAAATTTCTACTGTGAACATCTATAATTATTGATCTGAAAGAGAATGGCTTCAATTTGATATGAAAACTTGAGAAAACAGAGGAGTCGACAGATCAGCAATATATAGAGTACCACAATATTGTGAATTTTATGCTCAAATTCCTTGAAGCCATGTCTCAAACGGGTTTTGCTGGGCAATGTGTTCATTGTATTTTAAAAGTTGGATTTATTTGACACCCACCTGATATGTCTGATCTCTTAGTGCTGCTGCTGCTGCTGATTGAACTATTTCCAATACCATTGAAAGCTGCCATGTTGTCTGTGCTGTAAGCTCTCAGAACTGAGAGCATGTTCATCTGCTGGTCCAGAAGCTGATGGTCGTGGACGTACTCCTGTTTGACCAGCCCTGGTGGAATATCGTGAGATGGCAGAAGATTTAAATTGTGCCAAGGTCCACCTTGAGGTTTACCCATGGAGCTCAGAAGACTCTGTGATCCTTGTGAAAGAGCTGCACTATGAATCGGATCTTCTTCATCAGAACTTTCTTCATCAGAGGTTAACGGTTGGCTCATGTCCACTAATGCATCTTGATCATCTACATCTTGACCATTTACAGACCCTGTGTCATCGCTGCATAGTTGATTACCTACTTCACCAGAAGGGCTCATGCTTGCAGCTCCTGGTGAAACAAGATTCAGCATATTTGCAGGTGGACATTTCTGTTCAGATTCATGAGCTGTACTCAAAATAGGTGTTCCTGGACCACCGACATTTGAATATTTGTTGAATTGTTTGTAAAAGTCTGTCACTAGAGAGCTCAGACTAGAGTCCATGGGATTAACAAAAGATTTCTTGGGATCTCCCAAAGAATCACTAGATTGATCTTGCTGTGATATCTTATCAGCAGAGGAATCAGCCTTCTCAAGTGATTTTGCAGCTATCAGATCTTTCTTAGTAACAACAGGAGAAACTGTTAAACAGGTTTTTTTTGCAATAGACGAAGGCTCTCCTTGAAGATCATTTCCATTTCCAGCAATTCCTAAAAGATTTTCTTTTCGTTTTGATTTTCCAAGGTGATTTGCTTGAAGGTGAAGAACCATTAATTCCATTGATGAAGTTGTGAAGGAACAGAATAAACACCCATGCCAAGTAATGTTATCCTGAATGGTAATGGTTGCACCAGGGATTGAGGCAGAATCATGTGACGGAGGTCTCACAGACAAATCCAGAGGTTCATATTGAGATTTTTCTGCTGCTGATCCAGATTTGGCAACTGATTTTTCTTCAGATGGCTGACCTTCAGCTCTTCCTTCACAATCTTCAGAGCCTGCATTCTTTGTGTGTTTCTCAGGTGTTGGTTTTGAGTTAGACTGTTTTACACTTGTGGTTTCATTATAGACTCTTTCCATCATTTCTTTTTCTTTCTCCAAAGATCTCAGTCCAAAAGTGTCAATAAAAGCTTGCAAAGACCCTTGAAAATTGACTCCATTTCCAGCCAGGCTCTGGAAAGCTCTGCTCAGATCAGAAAGACTTGGAGTTTCTTCACTACATACTTCAGAAGAACTTTTAAGATTTTCAGATTGCTGCTGTGATGTGACACCAGGTCCAAGTCCATGGCGTTCTGCAGAAGAAAGCACTCCCACAGGCCACTGCTGAGGAACCAAGCCACTCCTGAGCTCAGTTCCTGGCATGCCTTTCGTTACTCCTCTCAGTATTTCTGGCCTAATAAACATCTGACTTTTGTTTGCTGGCTCTTCAGAATGCTCTTGTTGTGTGTGAGACTGTCCCAAAAGAGGACTTGTTCCATTCTGCCGCTCCCGATGGTGGCGTTCTAAATGATACTTCAGGGATGCTGATTGGGTTCCAGCATAGTCGCAGTGAGGACACTTATACGGCTTTTCCCCTAAATAATTGAAAGAAAGTAATAAGCTTTTGTTTTTACACACAAATGTTCCACTCCAGTCTTTACTAAGAACAAGAAACTATTTTCTTTAGTATAGTGAAGAAAGAGAAAACATGGTTAAAAAAATAAATGAGTTTGAACATAAATCATTTCAAAGACTAAAACTTTACAGCATTCTATATAATATTGAAATGAATGATTTAAGACTTACAATGTAGTAAATCATGGATATAATTAGCAAATGGCATGCTGCACAGTAATTTATCATTATTTGTGAAGCACCATTCAAGAATTAATTTAACAATTTTCAGAAAATAGCACTGGTTCAAAAAATACTTCTGTGGTTCAAAGTGCATTCAATGCATAGTGTAAATAAAACATTTTTAAACATGCAGAACAGTTTGTGCACATTTGTATCCATTTTCAATTCAGATTTGCATTTGCACTGGTTTGAAAAATGTTTAAAAGAAAAATAAAAGGAGCATTATACTGTGATCATGGGATTCTTAGAATAATCACCTCAAATTATCTGGTTTATGCATATATTTCCATATTTCTCTGTTTTGAAGGTATATGGATTTCATTCATACATTATGATAATGCTCATGTTATTGGATTTTTCAGCAGATCATTTTCCTCCACTTCCTTTTCCAATTACATTATTCTTTAAAATAGAATATTGTGGACTAAAAGGATATGGAATATAATCATTGCATTCCATCCATTACACCCTAATCAACCTCTGCCAATGAGTTTCTGTTGTGGTTAAAATCTCTTATAAATCAAAAACAAAGCAAAATGGATTGAATAGTCTCTAATTAAAACTCATCCTTTCATGTTCTCTAATCTGAAGCAATGGGAGTATAAGAACGCTGCCCTAGACTGAATGAATGCAATAAGTAAAGTCTGAACTCCAAACTCTTCCCCAGCCAATGAAACTGCAGTACATCTCAGTTGTTTACAGTAATAAAACCAGAAAATGTTGGAAACACTCAGCAGGTCAGGCACCATCGGTGGACAGAAACAGAATTAATGTTTCAAGTCAATGACCTTTTATCAAACGTTAACCTGAATAGTTAATTCTGTTTCTCTTTCTCCACTGATGCTGCCTGACATGCTGAGTATTTCTAGCATTTTCTGTTTTTATTTCAGATTTCCAGCAACTGCAGTATTTTGCTTTTGTGTCATTTGTTTACAGCAATGTATTTTTTTTAACATCGACTGCATGGTTTCATCTAAAAAAATGCTCCATGTAAAACACATAAAGATGGTCAGAATTTTTCCAATGGCTCATAAAGTTGCTACCCTATTCTTAATGGTTTTACTTTGCCATTCAATGTTAACAGATAAAGCCATTTGATATTTTGTCTAGAAATTCAATGGTACCACGTCCAAGCATCCAATGGTGCGTGGGCCGTGTACACACATTATCTGTGTTATGCCAATGTGCTTTGTTGAATGATAACTTTCTTTAATCCACTGACTGGAGATGTGAATTTATTTTTTTTAAAGACATTTTTTAAAGACCAGCTAAAAGGATGATTTTGCTAGCAGCTTATGTTGGCTACCTAATTTGCAACACTGTATCCTACACTGCAATGCTTATGAGGAGAGAGACAAAATGTCTGCTAATTCTCTAGCAAGAACCAAGACCCAGGAAGTTTAAAGTAACTGCTTATTCTTTTTTGCAAGAGAGAAATATTGCTAACTGCTATGTTTTGAATGATTGAGTGACTGTCATGTGACAAGCCCACCCCATCTGTGGTCTTAAGCTGGTGTTTTCTCTGTAGTAGAGGAGAAGCAACTGGACTCTGACATGAGCAGACCTTAAAGGTGGGGCGGGGGGGGGGGGGGGGGTGGGGTGGGGGGCGGTGGTCTCTCTCTCCATTCCAGCTTGAACGCTTTCAAATCCTGCTTGTTGACTGGCCATCTTTGCATACTCCGGCTACAATCAGAAATCATCCACAACGCTATCTCCAAAAGACTCACTGAACCAGTCATCTACCTCTTCAAACTAAAAGCTTCAGGACCACTGAATTCAGCTAGAAGCCAGCCGACTCACCCAAGTCCACAGACTGTATACCTTTTTATGGACTCTAATTCAACCAAACGACCTTTCCCCACTCTGTAATGTATTTGTGTGTGTGTAAATCTCTAGTGTGTGTGTGTGAGAGTGAAAGTTGGCGCGTTGTTTGTTAGGAAAAAAGGAACATAGGAAGATAGGAACAGGAGTAGGCCATTCAGCCCCCCTCGAGCCTGTCCCGCCATTCAATGAGATCATGGCAGATCTGCGGCCTAACTCCATATACCTGCCTTTGGCCCATATCCCTTAATATCTTTGCTTAACAAAAATCTATCTATCTCAGATTTAAAATTAACAACTGTTCTAGCTTCAACTGCTGTTTGTAGGAGAGAGTTCCAAACCTCTACCACCCTTTGCGTTAAGAAGTGCTTCCTAACATCTCTCCTGAATGGTCTGGTCCTAATTTTTAGACTATGCGTCCTAGTTTCAGAATCTCCAACCAGTGGAAATAGTTTATCTTTATCTAGCCTATTAATTTATTAGTTCGGTTTAGGTACAATAAAGTTAACCTCTTTCTTTGTTAACTCAAGAAAACCTGTCCGATTAGTCCTTTTTTTTTAAGAGATACAGCACTGAAACAGGCCCTTCGGCCCACTGAGTCTGTGCCGACCATTAACCACCCATTTATATTAATCCTACACTAATCCCATATTCCTACCACATCCTCACCTGTCCCTATATTCCCCTACCACCTACCTATACTAGGGGCAATTTATAATGGCCAACTTACCTATCAACCTGCAAGTCTTTTGGCTGTGGGAGGAAACCGGAGCACCCGGAGGAAACCCACGCAGACACAGGGAGAACTTGCAAACTCCACACAGGCAGTACCCAGAATTGTTATGATCATAGCAAGTAAATAATCAAACACCTACTGAATTGGCCAGTACATCCACTTTAAGAAAGAATTAAACCTGTTGTGGTCAAACAAGGAGATGGAAAAGAGGGAAGCCCGTCGACCTCACTTGACCGTAACACCTGCCAGAAGTGAGTTGGCCACCATATTGGTAAAAGTAGAAAAAGAGATGTCCAGGGCCCGCATTGGAAACAGAAGTTAGGGCCTTTGCATATGCTTATAGGGGGATTAAAGCCTGTTTTAAGGCACCCTTTGCAAAATTAGGCTGCCTTAACACAACTGGCATGGGAAATGTGATGTGCATTTGGCCTAACCAGCAGACCTTAAAGAGACCACTGGAGGCTCCCACTAAAAAGGTAAAAAAAAGCTTACTTGGAGCCAATGGCCAATTACCAGTTCAACAACAACTTATATTTATGATGTGGAAAATGAAGGGTTAATAGGGTTACTAAGGTTCACACAGCTGAAATTGTTTTTCTTTTCCTGAATCTTTTCCATCATGAGGCCTTGGTCTGTTTATCTGTTGTAAGAGATAGAATTAGGGAGGGCGAAATTGCAAAGAAAACTAGTATTAAAAAGTGTTGAAAAGAAGTGCATAAGCCATAGTAAGATAACAAAATATGGATTTATGAGTAACCAGCTATATTAGTTTCATATAAAGTTATTGTATAAATATCTCTGCTGTAACCATGACTTTTTTGAGAGACTTTGGCATGCTGAAGGCTGCCCCTACATGCTGGAAATAAAGATCTTTCCGAGTTCAACGCACTCCTGACTCTGAAGTGGCTTTCATTCCACAACAACTTGCCATAGTCGGCAGGATCCACTGACGGTCCCGACTAAAGGAGATCCCTGCGGACAGCAGACACCAGAGGGTGAGTACATTTTATTTAATACCACCCAACGTTTTATTAGATCTGACTGACTGCTGAGAATTCCTGGGGACCTCAGGGATCATGAACATTTGAAAAGGGTCAGAGCGACTGAATGAGAAAAAAGGGTAAGGAGGTAATGTTGTATCTAGTATCGCTGACAGCCAACGGACTGGCTGGAGGTGGGAGGCTTAGCAGGTACACCTCTCAGGTGAAGAGCCTCGTGAATTGTGTTTAGGCACCCCGACCGACTGACTGGTCATGGTGGGAATGCTTAGAAGGTGCCCCAAAGAGCTTTGTGCACGGGGTCGCGGATGCGGGAAAAGAGACAGGTTACAATAGATAGGTTACAAGTGTTCAAAGGGCGAGAGCCGGAGTAGGAAAGTGAGAGATATCAGGTTGAGGAAAGAGGGACAACTTAAACAAGAAAATTTTAGTGAACTTTAAAGTGAGCAAAAGCAAGTTACTGTGTCTTTTGTTCGAGTCTGTATGAACTTTGGAAGCTTCTATGAATTAACGTCCTTATCTGTGTAGCTTGTGTTCTGCAGAGCTAACAGTCATTAACCCTTTGTAGTCTGGCTTTAATGTTGAAAGTATAAGTCTGTTACTTGTTCTATTTTTGCATGTTTATATTACCGTGGGAACCTGGAGTCATGTTTTGGTTGTGAACTGGTTGAACCTATATGTTCCTTGGGCTTGGGACTGGGAATTTAATGCAGATTTTTGGTACTTTGAATTCACAACCCATTACAGGAATTTCGAAGTAGTTTAGAATTAAAAAGCGTGAATATGATCAATGAGTGTGCACCCAGAAATGGGGATATAAAAACTGAATTACATTTTAAATTAAAGATGCTGATATAATGTTTTATTCTTTTTTTATTCTTATTTTAAAAGTTGGCTTTGCAACTGTGAAAAAGCAATGAACAATTTTGTAAGAGATAAGCTTCAGCCTTGAAGGCTTGAAGATGCCTGGCAGAAATCCAATTTGAAGTTTTAAAACACTTTGCTTTAAAGTCTACTATTGCCTTTTTGCAGTTTAAATTCAAGACATGCCTTACTGACTTTTTAAGTAACAAACATCAGGAATTGGAAATTGGTTTAAGGAAGAGAAAAGATAAATAAAGGAGATATGGGAAAGATTCTGTCTATTTAAAGTTTGTTTAAGAGGCTGGTGTTAAGTCTTTTGTTGTAAGAATGTTCAATAACTTTTTCTTTAGTTTTTTTGGTTTTATTACAGTAATTTGAAAAGGCGCCTGAAGAAAGAACATGAAAAATGATGTAATTTACTTTGCTATTCTGTTGTGTGTGTAGTTAATAAGCATTGGTCTGAATTAAGCTTAAATTATTAAGGTTACCTGACCTGGAGTTACTTTTAAGAAACAAAGATGTCATCAAAGAAAAAGAGCAAGCAAACAAAATATGGTAATGTCTGGAATCAAATGGAAATGTTTGATTTCTGTTTGAAAGTTATTATAAATATTGGACTGCAGAGTTTCTCCAGGGCTCATGAATGTAATAGAATGATAATTAATGGGAATTGGAAGTTAGATCTGACTGATGCAAGAGCTAATAAAGGAACTTTGGGGACAAACAATGGTGAAATTAGAATTCAAACCATTAAATTAATACGGTGTAGAATTTCCAAGAAGTCCATAACTTTCCAGTGAAAGTCAGGAAAGTGTAGAAAAGAGTGGTAATTTGATAGCTTTCTCTTGGAGATATATGTATCCTTGCCTATGAATATTTTTTTAAAACGAGAACCGCATTTGATAGTCTGGCCACTGTCTGAGACATCAGGAGCATGCAGGGGGAGATAAGAAAAGATCTCAGACAGACACCACATCCCTGCTTTTTTTGATCTTGTGATAAGATCACCTGAGAGTCGAAAATGTGTGGCATGGTATTGGGATACCCGTGTAAGAGTGCAGATGTAATTTGTTACATGTGAAGCAACTAACATGCAAAATGCATGGTGAAATGCACTGAAGAACAGGTCTCAGACATGCATAGCAACTTGACCAACAGCATGGCATGAAATGGTTAATGTGGCCAGTAGAGTGAGATAACATTTTAAATTATCAAGGCATTTGACACATACTGCATAAGGAAAATGACTTTACAATAATCAGGATAAATTAAACACATTGGTAATGGTCAGAGAGAGTAAAATTAAAGTTCAGAGAGACAGCTGAGGGGCTAGGAAGATACTTAGCAAAATTTATCCACAAGATCTTCACAGAAACACTTAGTAAAAATGATGCAGAATAATGACAGTAGAATGCAGGCAATACAACGGCTAAGCAAACCACAATGGTGGGACGCTGTATATAATGTAGGACAACACTCATGGCTCTGGACCCTATCCATGTTTATGATATTAACACAGGCCATAGTAACAGTAGTAGAACTCTGCATGCTCTCCTATTTTAGGCGCCTTGTACGACAAGTCCATTACAAGAAACTGAGCTTGTGGCTTTTCTCGAAAATAGTAAAATAGTTAATGAGGGGTCGACAAGGATATCTTCCCCTCAACCAGAGGAACTATAAGATCATTAGGTTACTAAAACATTACTAACCAGAATACTAATTGTTAAAATCTAGCTATTATAAACTAACATTTAGCTTTATTAGAATCCTTCTTTGTAGTATCGTAAAGTGGAAAAATTGTATAGTAATACAGGAACATACAGGAGTAGGCCATTCAGTCCATCGAGCCTGCCCCGCCATTCAATACAATCATGACTGATCATCCACTTTAATGCCTTTTTCCCACACTATCCTCATATCCCCTTATCCCTAATAGATCATTTCACTAGGTGGGTAGAAGCGTTTCTGACGCGGAACTGCACAGCAGACATGGTTGCTGGGATACTGGCAGAAGAAGTGATACCACAGTGGGGAGCTCCCCTGCAGATAGATTCTGACCAAGGAACAAATTTTACAGGCAAGGTTATGAAAACCGCATGTATACTGCTGGGGGTAAAACAAAGATTTCACATACCCCACCACCCCCAAAGCTCTGGAATGGTAGAGCATATGAATCGGACTTTAAAAATTGCTATCTCAAAAGCAATTGCGATTACAGGTTGATGTAATCCCAGCAGTGCTGATGAGGCTACAAGCAACTCCTAACTGAGCATTAAGATTAACCCCTTATGAATTAATGACTGGAAGGGCTACGAGACTCCCTGAGGGAATTGTAAGAGGGAGTGGTGAAACAGGACCACTAAAAGATAGTATTACATGCTATGTGAGGGAACTGTGTAAGCAACTCCGAGGTATGAAAGCAGAAGTGAAACAGCAACAAGAGGTCACTGATACGGATCGACTGGAACCCAAGCATAAGTTGCCCAAACTCCCTGAGGTAGGAGACAGAGAAATGGTACAGGGTAGTGCCATCTGAACCAGGACTGGCACCCCGCTGGATGGGACCCTACTTTGTCCTGATGACCAGCGACATTTGTGTATGTTTGAACATGCTGGGAGGAAGCAGGTGAAAACATTGGACTCAGGTTATTCAACTCACATTCTGTTTCTGCCAACAGGAGAGCCAGCAGCAGATCTCTTGATTATTTCATTTCAGGTAAACCACTAGAGCAATGGCAGTCTTGTGGACATCAACGATGGTGATCACTCTCTTGGCAACTCAGCAGCATGGGAGGCGCCCTCCATGCACATCAACAAGAATACCTGTCTGCATCCTGGGCAGTACATACAACTGCCTCAGGGAGGTGAACGGGAATAGATAAAGAAACCTAATGTGTGGATCTCAGACAAGATCACCGCAAGTACCCACACGACCCAAGTAGTATGTCTACCAGATTCAGACCTGACAAGGAACAGCCCAGCAGTCACCGTGCAGCAACCTGGCATGACAGTCCGTCTACCAAACCCAGGGTGTGAAAAGGTTACAATATTTTACAATCAGGCAAAGGGTGATGTGTTAGGATGATCTTTTTCTACCGCAGGCATGTGAAGAACCAAAGGGTTGTTGCATACCTTTAGGCCAGTCTGATATAACATTTAGCGATAGTTCAGATGGGTTGGTAGATATAACTGGGATGACAGCAACTCAGGACTCGTAGAATATTGGTTTGGGTGCAGACTGAATTATGCTCCAAACATAATTTTTTTTTCACTGGAGTCGAGGTGCGATCAGGATGGACCAATTTGCCTCCATTCATATGGGAGCCAGGACTCGAAGGACAATATTGTCAAGAATTGTGTATTGATGTTATTAACCGGCTAGGATATACTAATGTAAGATGCTTTAATCTAAGGCTGCATTTGCTGACAACACTGCCACTAGGTGGCACTGCAGTGGCACATGTGCAAAGGCAGCATATGCCACGTAAACGTCACAGTCTGCGACTTCAGGCAGCTGCCAGGACTAAAGATGGTGCTGCTCAAATAATCACAGGAAGGCAACCTGACCTTAACACATGGCAGCACATAACGGGGGGAGGGAGAGCGAGCAAGCGAGCGTAGCGGGCCGGAGGGAGGTGAGTGGGCCGGGGACGGTGGGGTGGGGTGGGGGGGGGGGGGGAGCGGAGCAGGCTGGGGACAGGCGGGGGGTGGGGGGGTGGGGGAGCAGGCCGGGGATGGTGGGGGGGAGTGGACCGGCCAAAAGAACAGACTGGCCGGAGAGAGCAGCGAGGGTAGGGAGGTGGGGGAGCGGAGCGGCCGGAGAGAGCAGCGAGGGTGAGGTGGTGGGGGAACGGAGTGGCCGGAGAGAGCAGCGAGGGTGGGGAGGTGAGGGAGCGGAGCGGCCAGAGAGAGCAGCGAGGGTGGGGCGGTGGGGGAGCGGAGCAGGCGGAGAGAGCAGCGAAGGTGGGGTGGTGGAGGAGCGGAGTGGCCGGAGAGAGCAGCGAGGGTGGGGAGGTGGGGGAGCAGAGCGGCCGGAGAGAGCAGCGAGGGTGGGGTGGTGGGGGAGCGGAGGGGCCGGAGAGAGCAGCGAGGGTGGGGAGGTGGGGGAGCGGAGCGGCCGGAGAGAGCAGTGAGGGTGGGGTGGTGGGGGAGCGGTGCGGCCGGAGAGAGCAGCGAGGGTGGGGAGGTGGGGGAGTGGAGCGGCTGGAGAGAGCAGTGAGGGTGGGGTGTTGGGGGAATGGAGTGGCTGGAGAGATCAGTGAGGGTGGGGAGGTGGGGGAGCGGAGCGGCCGGAGAGAGCAGTGTGTGGGGTGGTGGGGGAGCGGAGCGGCTGGAGAGAGCAGCGAGGTGGGGGGGGGGAGGGAGCAGAGCAGAGGGAGAGATCAGCGACGACGGCAGCGGAGAGGCCGAAAGAGCAGAGGGGGAGGAGCGGAGCTTGACACATGCATGAATTTCCGTTGGCATTTCATTGCTGTATGCGTAAAGTGCATACGCAGAGGCCGACCAGGCGCGTTTCCCAAAACTGCACACCTCATGCGATGACGCCATCGGCGCGTGCGCTAACCAGTCCTGGCAAGTCGGAACGCAGCACACACGCAGAGAGCACGCGCCCATCTGTGCATGGGCGCACCTCGGCGCTGCCTGATGACATCAGTGGCCAGCTGTGTTGTTAGGAATCACTTTGTTAATCTAACGACATGTGGTTCTAGGAAGCCGACACAGTGTCCCCCAGTGTGTTGCCTCCGAGGACGGCATGATAAGGAACACAAAGATTTTAGTGCATGATGTTACCATGATTACATTAGAAGTGACTATAATTTAAGTCGTGTAATTCCCACATTAAAGGCCAACTGCAGTAACCACTCTGAGTCAATGGTCTGGGCAGAGCACAAATTGAAGTAGCTGATCAGTGATTATAAGAATTGAATAGCCCCTGGAACAAAGAACCCACTGAGGAGGAAGAAGTGGAGCATATTTGGCGCCTGTTCGGCAGTACTAACTTGGTCCTAAATTCAAGGGGTATGTCAAATATCAATGATTATGCCCTATGGGTGGCGCGAGAAAGTGCTAAAAGCTTGCAATTTATGGTCTGAGGGACAGAATATGCACTCATAGCCGTAGATCTGCAAGGAACAGGGTTAGTGAAAGGGTTAGCTTTGCTGGAATAAGCCATAATGAATTAGACTGGTTCACAGTCTAAGGGACAGGCCTGCAATGTACTGGCTTGAGACTTAATTGGCAACATAGAATTGGATATCGAGGATATTCAATTCGGCACTGTGCCCAGACACACACACACACAGGAAGGTTAGTGGCCTAAGTTTGATTAATTTGGAACCAGGTAGAGAAGAACTACTAATGACCAGACCGACTAGTGGTGGTAGGGAAGACAAGTTCAAGTTTCTGCTGATAATGCCACAAGGCACTAAGAACAGTACATATCCAAAGGCAAAATGGAACAGAATCTCTAGGAGTGGTCTAGGGTGAAACGGTGTATAAAGTGGAATCATATGCTTATGTAGCGAGTGGGACTAATGGCATTTTGACCACGGACAAGTGTTGTACTGAGTCACAACATTATATAGCGTGCACATGTAACACTCTAAGATCTATAGATGGCAATTCTGTGGTAGTGGTTACGGTTGAATCCATGAAGGGAGGGTTCAAGGCGGTTCAGGCGTCCCCAACCCAGGTGTTTCCTGACTGACGAGAAGAGTTACCTCTATGGAGGATAGGTATGTGCAAATAATCACCTGTTCTGTCCCCAAGTTGCAGACTCATTTACCTTGGGAGGCTATCACCTGGCAGGAAGGACCCTGACACATATGGTCTTCAGCCCTTGGTGGGATGATAAGCTGAGTGTAGATGATGCACCAGGGAAGACGGCTTGAAAAGCAGTCAAAAGGGCTTTGGCCACAGTCATTGGTCACATCGATTGAAGTTGGCAGGCCATCACACAGGGAAGAGTACAGGTGGACTTAGCCAAGGGAAATGCAAAGGTACTGGGGGACTCAGCCAGCGCCAGTGCCACAGCCAGAAATGTGGCAGCCATCCTCTTGCCACCCCCAGAAAAGCGAAATGAGAACGACATTTACACTCTCTAGTTTGACCAGTAGCATTCCAAACCAAGCCAGACATCATTGGGGTATCCAGTGAAATTGTAAGAGGACTCCAAATTGTTAGGGTTTGATGCCTTCAGAAGTCCAGTAGGGTCCCTGGGCAACTCTGCCGGTGGAGAATTTGGGGAAATGGTTTAGGTTGTGCCCACATGGATCAGATATAATCAGGTCAGGGGCCAACAGGAGAGAATGATGTGGAAAATGAAGGGTTAATAGGGTTACTAAGGTTCACACAGTTGAAGCTGTTTTTCTTTTACTGAACCTTTTCCATCATGAGGCCTTGGTCTGTTTATCTGTTGTAAGAGGTAGAATTAGGGAGGGCAAAATTGCAAAGAAAACTAGTATTAAAAAGTGTTGAAAAGAAGTGTATAAACAATAGCAAGATAACCAAATATGGACATGAGTACCCAACTGTACTAGTTTCACATAAAATTATTGAATAAATATCTCTGCTGTAACCATGACTTGTTTGAGAGACTTTGGCATGTCCCCTGCATGCTGAAAATAAAGATCTTTCTGAGTTCAGCTCACTCTTGACTCTGAAGTGGCTTTTGTTCCACAACACACAGATAGCGCATTTAACGTAATACAACATCCTTACGGCATGTCACAGCAGCATTATAAAGCAAAATTAGACACCAAGTCACATAAAGTAATATTAGGGTGGATGGCCAAAAACTTGGGCAAAGAGGTAGGTTTTAAGGAGCGTCTTAAAAAAGAAAGAGAGGTAGAGAAGCGGAGAGGTTTAGGGAGGGAATTCTAAAGCTTAGGGCCTAGACAGCTGAAGGTATGGCCACCGGTGGTAGAGTAATTAAAATCAGGGGTGCTCCAGAGGGTAGAATTAGATGAGCTCAGGTATTTCAGAGGGTTGTGGGGCTAGAGGAGATTACAGAGTTAGGGAGAGGAGAGGCCATGAAGGGATTTGAAAATAAGAATGAGAATTTTGAAATCGAGGCTTTGCTTAACCGAGAGCCAATACAGGTCAGCGAGCACAAGGGTGGTGGGTGAACAGGACTCCTGTGAGTTAGGACACGGGCAGCAGAGTTTTGGATGACTTCAAGTTTGCAGAGGCCAGCCAGGAAGAGCCTGGAATAGTCAAGCCTAGGGCTAGCAAATGCATGGATGCTCAGCAGATGAACTGAGGCAGTTCCCACTTGGCCCCCTTACCAATTGCTTCCCCCACCCACCCCCCTCACCCTTCCAATTGCCATATTCTCTCCTGAATGCTTCCCCACCTCTCTCAGGACCGAATAGGAAATTGAAATCCTCTTCACTGGTGAACTGTCTGGGAATGTTGAGCAAGTGTCTGCAGCTTGCCGGTCTCATATAAATGAAGCCCGAGGCCCAATATTCCAGTGTGTGTCAGGTCTACCTGTTCCAGCATCTAAATTGGTTGCAATATATTTACATATGGAATCACTGCCCAGGTTTGACTTTGCCAGTTGTCTGACTGGTGTGGTGGGTGCTGAACTATCCAGACTAGAAAGGTCACAAGTTTGTTGTCATGTCTGTGCTCAGTTCACCAATTTCAACTGGGGTAGCAGTAGAAAAGCCACGATTGGTCTCAGTATCACGATGCTTGGCCAGAAAAAAAATAAGCTAGAATTGTTTTCCAATGACTCCTGCTGGAAAGTGTATGCATGCAGGCACTGGATGAGGATAGGAACAGGGCCCGATTGTTGAATATCCATCAACACTCACTGATGTGCTCACACAACAACAACTTCTATTTATGCAGCACCTTTAACATAATAAAACATCACAAGATGCTGCACAGGAGCAATATAAAACAAAATATGACTCTGAGCCACATAAGGTGATATTATGTCACATGTCTAAAAGCTTGGTTAAAGAGGTAGGTTTTAAGTTGCGTCTTAAAGGAGGAAAGTGAGGTAGAGAGGCAGAGAGATATAGGGAGGGTATTCCAAATGTTATGGCCTAGGCAACTGAAAGCATGGCTATCAGTTGTGAAGCAATTAAAATTGGGGATGCTCAAGAGGCCAGAATTAGAGAACAGATATCATGGAGGGTTGTGGGGCTGGAGGAGGTTACAGAGATAGGGAGGGGCAAGACCATGGAGGGATTTGAAAACAAGGAGAAAATTTTTAAAACCAAGATGTTGCTTGATTGGGAGCCAATGTAAGTCAACGAGCGCAGGGGTGATAAGTGAATGAGACTTTGTGCGAATTAAGACACAGGCAACAGAGCTTTGGATGACCTCAAGTTTACGGAGGGTAGAATGTGGGAGACCAGCCAGCAGTGCATTGGAAAAGTCAAGTCTAGAGATAATGAAGACATGAATGAAGGTTTCAGCAGCAGGTGAGCTGAGGCAGGGGTGAAGTCGGGCAATGTTATGGAGGTGGAAATAGGCAGTCTTAGTGATGGTGCCAATATGTGGTCAGAAGTTCATCTCAAGGTCAAATATGAAACCAAGGCTGCGAACAGACTGGTTTAATCTCATACTATTGCCAAGGAGAGGGATGGAGTGGTAGCTAGGAAATGGAGTTTGGGGCAGAGACTGAAAACAATGGCTTTAATTTTCTCAATATTTGATTGGAGGAAATTTCTGCTCATCCAATACTGGATGGCAGATAAGCTGTTTTATAATTTAGCAGCAATGGAGGTGTCGAGAGAGGTGGTGGTGAAGTTGAGCTGGGTGTTATCAGCATACACGTGAAATTAACACTGTGCTTTTGGATGATATCACCAAGGGGCAGCATATAGATGAGAAATAGGAGGGGGTTATAAATAGATCTGTGGAGGACACCAGGGATGACAGTACGGGAGCAGGAAGAGAAGCCACTGCAATTGTAGCCACTCTGGCTACAATTAGATAGCTAAGAACGGAACCAGATAAGAGCAGTCCCACCCAGCTGGACAACAGTGGAGAGGCATTGGACGGGAATGGTGTGGTCAACCATGTCAAAGACTGCAGACAGGATAAGGAGGAAAAGTTTACCTTTGTCACAGTCACATCAGATGTCATTTGTGACTTTGATGAGAGCTGTTTTGGTACTGTGGTAGGAGCGGAAATCTGATTGAAGGGATTCAAACATGGAGTTCCAGGAAAGATGGGCAGGGATTTGGGAGGTAACAACACATTCAAGAACTTTGGAGAGGAAAGGGAGGTTGGAGATGGGACATGATGATTGGTTACTTGGGTGAGGTAGTGGAGGTAGCTGGTGCTCATTGAATATTACCTCATAAAAAAAAAATTCTGGTGATATGGGAGTAAGGGAAGATGAAATGATATTTGTTGGTAATAGACATAGCTGAAGTCATGCTCTCATCAGAGCAGAACTCCAGCCATTCATTTCATGGCAACTGGGAATAGGTTTAAAATACATGCTTCTACAAATAGCCTTCATTTTGTCCTGAAAATCCAAGTACCAAAAAGGGTACCGAGTGCATTTTTAAAAATTCTTTCATGGGATGTGAGCATCACTGGCAAGGCCAGCATTGTTAGCCATCCCTAATTGCCCTTGACAACTGAGTGGCTTGCTAGGTCATTTCAGAGGGCAGTTAAGAGTTAACAACATTGCTGTGGGTCTGGAGTCACATGTAGGCCACAGACCGGGTAAGGACAACAGATTTCCTTCACTAAAGGACATTAGTGAACCAGATGGATTTTATGACAAACGATGATAGTTTCATGCCACCATTACTGAGAGTAGCTTTCAATTCCAGATTTTTATTAATTAATTGAATTTAAATTTCACCTGCTGCCATTGTGGGATTAGTCTGGGCCTCTGGATTACTAGTTCAGTGACATTATCACTACGCCACCATCTCCCTTGCTGGAATGGCAAATATAACTGTGGTAGGATAGGGCCAATGCCTAATTAACATTGAGTGTAAAATGAAAGCTACACACAAAGCAAAACTGTGGCCAATATTTTGTCCAGTTTATGAAATCAAATGGCTGTGCTGCATGCAATGTCTACAAGCCAAGATTTTTCTTATTATAAAAAGCATTATAATTATCCCCAAATCAATTTGTGAGCTATGCTACTTTTCTAGTAATGAGGCTTTACATTAATACTGTTACATCCAGATATTTGAATGATGCACTGAATCATCCTTGGTTGCCATCACCCAAAATACAAGTTCATCAGGTTCAAGTCTAATAAAATGTTCTGCATCTGTGCAGGGCAACTGCGCTAAATACAATAACTGACATTCACAGCATACCAGATACAGGCTCATATCTTCCATAAGTCCAGGGTCACACAACATAGCTATATGACCTTGTGCTGGTTATAATTTTTTCTTAAATGCCTGTTTTATTAGTAATGAATGAAGCATACACAAGAATGCTTTATTCATGATGAACAAAGAGGGCATTGAATAACTTATTCAATGGGCGGCTCTCAATTTTTCATTATGCAACCTTGGATTAATATCTGCATAGATGCGTGAGGTGTCTGCTGGTTATTCATCTTCCAACACCTAACAGTAAAAACAGTCTATTTTTTGAAAAATTCTATATCTTTAAGTACCTGCAAAATTAATGCTGCAAAATTAAGATACGAATTATTAAAGGTTGGATAATAAATATAAAATTTAAACATTTTTACAGTAACAAAAACTTCTTTTGCTTTCAAAATCTTAAATTTGTCTTTTGGAATAAAGATGAATATACTAACCCCTGAAATAGTTAAGGCCTGTTTAACCATTTCATTATATTTATACCACATACGCTGTTGAACTCTGATGATTAAACCTGCATTATTCAAAATGGCACTTGGTGCAGTGAGAAATGTTCTGAAAAGGTCAAAGGTCACCCAACTGGACTAAATGACTTCATTTCAATATCGCAATGAAGCGTGGACTTACATTACAGGAAAAATTGAGAAGTGTTATAGTTTCTCCTCGTTATTTAAAGTGTTATCCTTGATATATATGATGCTGTTTCAAGACATCAGGTAAATGATTTCTATCTGATCAAAATTTCTAAATTAGTCTCAGTGCTTTATAAAATGTTTTTCAACACAGATTGCCCATTACCAGAGTTACTCACTTGTGATAAATAGATTGATTTTATAGGCAACAGAGTAACCTTTATCTTCAAGCTATGATGTGCGCTTTTTGGTTTAAAGAAATTTAATAAACTACAAACTCCTTTGTTATAATTTTATATTAATGTGTACATATTACCTATCATCTGATAATTAAGCACTAATACTTTAAAATGTTGAGTTTTTTTCACTTAGAAAGGCTGAAATAAATTTTCTTCACAGGAAAGCTACAGTGCATTAATATAAATTGTCCACATGATTCCCCTAAGCCTATATGCTGTAAATATGAAGACTATTGCACAGCTGCTTATTGCTAAACAGTGCCTTGTCTAGAAGCGGACAATCTGTGTTTCTAATTGCTGTCATTGAAGCCTAGATTCATTTTGTGACTTTCCCATTAAAATGTGAGCATTAATTTGTATAATGAAATATCACCTACTGCGGTATTCATTAGCCATGCCCTACTGTATACTTCACATTGTTAGCTAGCCAGAAACTGTAGCTAATTTCACTAATGGACATCTTCCTACTAAATCTTTGGTAGAAAATTAATATGGTAACATTATCCCTTTAACTTTTTGGGAATTTAAATTCAGTTAATTCTTTTTGCCAGTTTTGCTATAAGCTATTAATCTGGAGATAAATTCTGCCGTGACACTATTTAGGGAGCTCTGGATGTAGATTGGATGGGCTAGTAACACAAGCGCAAGAACACCTGCCTCCTGACCAGATGGTCACAAGTTTAGGTCCCACGTGCCGACTATTATTTGAGCTCAAGTTTTGCTAGTCCTTGGCCAGGCTGCTGAATTGAATCCCTCAACATAGTGGGATACCATCTCATGGGCAGGAATAACTGGTATAATTGGCCTTCCCTGCTGTAAGTGTACTGCCTATCTGCCAATCCCAGAGGGGCATTACTGAAAACTGTTCAGTACTTTGTGGCATGAACTCAACCAAAACTGTCCATAGGGCAGTACTCATAGAAGCTCAATGGAAGAGCAGGATTTAAAAATGGGGCTTTAGAAAATTATAAATCAATGTATTTAAGTCTTACTGAGGGAAAACATGATTAATTGGGTATTAATTGCCAAGGGAAAAATTCAATTGAGCTGGGCATAGTTAATAAGCTAACATTAATTTTGCTGGCTTCCTTTTTGCCCTCTCATATCTTGTACCAATTTTCTGTAATTTGTATGTTTGTTCATATCTGTCTCTCTATTCCATGAAAATATTGATTTGTGACACATCCTGAGTAACACCAGTCATTTAGTCCTGTGGCCCTTGCTGGTTGCTGTATTATAAACATACTCGCAAGTTCCAAACAGACAGCTCCATTTATTGTGCTAATTTAGAACAATTCTTCAAGGCAAGCTATTCCCTCTGTGTTTAATAATGAAGTTCCGAGCTTCTCAAACTTACAAAAGCCCAAAAGATGAACCTATTTCTCTGTTGATCTTGTACACAGCATTGTCTAACGAGAAGGGATTACTGTAGATAAACGTGGTAATGCATTATTTCTCCAAAGCACATGAGGCAATTATCTGATATTTTATCAGAAGATGTAATGCTGTTTCAAAACTAGTTATCTAGCAGTCATCAACTATAAAATGTCAAGAGAACTAATGTTATGTTATTAACCATAATAGGAAGTTCTCAGATTATAGTTAAATGTAATATCCACATTAAAGGATACTGCTGGAGTCCCATCCTAATAATAAACATTTGAGAATTCATCTGGATGGAATTGTTAAGTTCAGATCTCCTACGAGTATAATAAAGTAGATCAACACTGTGGGAGGGGCACTCCTTGGGTATTCCATAGCTTTCATGTTTAATAGATTTCTAATGTTACAGAATAATCCATAGAGGAAGGGCAATTCCACAAATCCCAGGAGACTGACATTTCATCCCATCGGAAGTGAATCTGATGTCCTGTGCTGACATCTGATTGGAAATGATCAGTTCACAGCAAAACGCAGCTTGCACAGCACTATAAAGAAAATTTTACAGCACAAAAGGAGGTAATTTGGTCTATTTTTCTGTGCTGGCCAATAAAGAACTATCCAGCCTGATCCCACTTTCCAGCCCTTGCTCTGTAGACCTGTAGGTTACGGCACTTCAAGTGAGTGCACCTCCAAATATTTTTTTAATATATTTATAATAATTTATAATAATACATAATTTTATACACCTCAATTAAATCTCCCCTCAGCCTCCTCTGTTGCAAAGAAAATAACCCAGTATATCTAATCTTTCCTAACAGCTAAAATTCTCCATTCCTGGCAACATCCCCATAAATCTCTTTTGTACCCTCTTTAGTGCAATTACATCCTTCCTGTAATGTGGTGACCAAAACTGTACACAGTACTCCAGCTGAAGTCTAACTAGTGTTTTATACAGTTCAAGCATAACCTCCCTGCTCTTATACCAGTCCTCAGCTTTTTTTTCCAAAAATATACTTTATTCATAAAAATCTGTAAAAAATACATTACAAAACAGTTCAAAACAGCACTGTTGACAATACAAAGAGTGCAAAGGAGATCAGTTTCCTTCAATACAGGAGTGAGTTGCCTCACAACCCTTCTATTTCATTTTACATGCCATGTATATTTTGCAGCAAACCCATATTTTCTGGATACAGCCTGAGGGGTTTTCCATGGATTCAGCCCCTCAGTTCACTTTGGTGGGGGGACCTTACACAGTGGTCTTTCCCCATTGAGCCTTTGCCGCGGCTGCCCCAAGCTTTAGTGCGTCCCTCAGCACGTAGTCCTGGACCTTGGAATGTGCCAGTCTGCAACACTCGGTCGTGGACAACACTTTGCGCTGGAAGACCAGCAAGTTTCGGGCAGACCAAAGAGTGTCTTTCATCGAATTGATAGTCCTCCAGCAGCAGTTGATGTTTATCTTGGTGTGCATCCCTGGGAACAGCCCATAGAGCGCAGACTCCTGTGTTACAGAGCTGCTTGGGATGAATCTCGACAAAAATCACTGCATCTCTTTCCACACCTACTTTGCAAAGACACATTCCAGAAGGAGGTGGGCAACAGTCTCTTCCCCACCACAGCCACCTCAAGGGCATTGAGCGGAGGGGGTGAGACTCCAGGTGTGCAGGAAGGATCTGACGGGGAGGGCCCTTCTCACCACCAGCCAAGCTACGTCTTGGTGCTTGTTTGAAAGTTCTGGTGATGAGGCATTCTGCCAAATGACTTTGGCAGTCTGCTCGGGGAACCATCCGACAGGATCCACCATCACCTTTACCCGTAGGGCCTTGAGGACATTCCGTGCAGACCAATGGATTGGTGGTCAAAGGTGTATTTCTGCAGAAACTTTTCCATGAAGGATAGGTGGTACGGCTAGGTCCAACTGGATGGAGCGTTCCGCGGCAATGTGACCAGGCCCATCCTTCGCAACACCGGGGACAGATAGAACCTCAGCACGTAGTGACACTTGGTGTTTGCGTACTGGGGGTCTACACACAACTTGATGCAGCCGCACAGGAAGGTGGTCATCAGGATGAGGGCGACGTTGGGTACATTTTTCCCGCCTTTATCCAGAGGTTTGAACATCGCGTTCCTCTGGACCCGGTCCATTTTGGATCCTCAGATGAAGTGGAAAATGGCTCGGGTGACCACCATGGCGCAGGAGTGGGTTATGGGCCAGACCTGCCCCACGTACAGCAACAACGTGAGCGCCTTGCACCTGATGACCAGGTTCTTACCCACAATGGAGAGAGATCGCTGCTCCCACATGCTCAGCTTATGGTGTATCTTGGCGACTCGCTCCTTCCAGGTTTTAGTGCACGCCCCGGCCCTTTCGAACCATATCCCCAGCACCTTCAGGTAGTCTGACCTGACGGTGAAGGGGACAAAGGATCGGTCAGCTCAGTTCCCAAAGAACATGGCCTCGCTCTTGCCGTGGTTAACTTTGGCTCCCGAGGTCAGTTCGAACTGGTCGCAGATGCTCATCAGTCTGCGAACGGACAGTGGATCCAAACAGAAGATGGCGACATCGTCCATGTACAGGGAGGTTTTAACCTGAGTGCTTCCACTGCCTGGGATTGTCACCCCTCTTATGCTCGCATCCTTCCTAATAGACTCAGCAAAGGGTTCAATACAGCAAACAAACAAGACGGGAGAGAGGGCAGCCCTGTCTGACTCCAGATTGGATCGGGAAACTTTCTGATTCACACCCATTGATTGAGACTGTGCTACTGATGTTTGTGTAGAGCAGTTTGATCCAATTGCAGATTCCCTCCCCAAACCCCATTTTGGAAAGCACGTCCATCATGTAGGTGTGCAATATCCTGTCAAAAGCCTTCTCCTGGTGCAGGCTGATGAGGCAGGTGTCCACCCTCCTGTCCCGTACATAGGTGATCGTATCCCTGAGTAGCGCGAGACTATCAGAGATCTTCCTGCCAGGTACAGTACAGGTCTGATCAGGGTGAATCACCAACTCCAGAGCAGACTTGACTCGACTGGCGATGACTTTGGCAGGAATCTTGTACTCAACATTAAGCAGCGAGATGGGCTGCCAATTTCTGATTTCTGCCCTCTCCCCCTTCCGCTTGTAGATGAGGGTGATGATGCCTTTCCTCATGGATTCTGACATGCTGCCGGCCAGAAGCATACTCTTGTATACTTCCAGCAGGTCTGGGCCGACCCAGTCCCACAGGGCCGAATACAGCTCAACCGATAAGCCGTTTGTGGACTTCACGTCGTACAGCCCAGCATAAAAGGATTTGCTGATCCTTAGTACGTCGGACTGCAAAGACGTTACCGAGCCATCCTCTTCCTTCAGGCTGCTGATAACAGAGCTCTCTGTGTGTACCTTTTGGAAGAAGTAACGCGAACACGTCTCATCCTGCTCAATGGAGCGGACTCTGGACCGGAAGATGATCTTGGAGGCCTCCGTGACAAAGAGCGAGGCCTGCTGGCTCATCACCTCTTGGAGATCCTCCTTGACCTTGACCCCCATCGACTGCAGCAGGAGCAGATTTTGCATTCTTTTCTGGAGTCGGGACATTTCCCTCTGTCTCTCTCTTGCCCTCTGAACACCTTTGAAGATAAAGAACCTCTTTATGTTCTCCTTGATCGCCTCCCACCAGTGAACTGGTGACTCAAAGAGGGGTTTCACGGTCCTACAACCTTTGTAATCCCTTTGGAGTACCTCAATGTTCTCTGGGGCTAGCAGTGTAGCATTGAGCTTCCATGTCCCCCTGCCAACCCGCTGGTCATCCTGTAAGTGACAGTCGGCCAGTAAGAGGCAATGGTTGGAGAAGAACAACGGCTTGATGTCGGTAGATCTGACTGTGACAGCACGGGACACAAACAGGAAGTCAATCCTGGAATGGGCAGACCCGTCCGATCTTGACCAGGTGTATCTACGCTGCGCTCCGTCTGCAGGTTTGCTGAAGACGTCGTGCAGTTTGGCATCTTTTACTGTTTCCATTAGGAATCTGGACGTAGCGTCCAGTTTGCTGTCGTCAGTGTTGGATCGTCCAGCTGCATCGATGATGCAATTGAAGTCACCGCCGAGAATGACTGGCCTGGACGTCGCCAGCAGCAGTGGGAGCTGCTAGATGATGGTCAGCCGCTCGCTGCATTGAACCGGAGCGGACACGTTAATCAACCAGAGCGGAGCATTGCTGTACATTCCATCTGCTGCAAGGAGGCGATCGCCCACCACCTCTTTAACTTCGGAGATGGTGAAGTTACCTCCCCGCAGCAGAATACCCAGGCTGGAGGAACGGGAATCATTAACCCCTGACCAGATCGATGGCCCGTGGGACCACCATCACAACCATTTCCTGTAGGTGCTGAGGTGTGGTATTCCACACTCCTGCAGAAACAGTAGGTCGGCTTTGACCTTGGCGAGGTAGTCCAAGGTTGAAACACATCGCGTAGTGGAGTTAATGCTAGGCACATTAATTGAAGCAATCTTTATACCCATTTTTAAGTTAGTTGTTGCTTCCCACACCATTTGTCCTTGCCAGCCCCAGTCCTTCGGGATGTTCCTGCATACCCATGGTGTACACCAACTGTTTCACGTTCATTGGGCTCCGAAACCCCTCCTGGTTTCTCATGCAGGGTTTGTTCTACAAGGGTGACATCACGGATGTCTTGTAGGCTGCAAGGATTGGGCTGTCCTCTTCTGTTGGTATCTTTCCCCTCTGTTCCTCCTCGAAAACATCACTGCTCCCGGAGCTGGAGTGTGCCAGACACTTCTTTGTTCTCAGTGTCCCGGTGCTGGGATGCGCTAGGCATGTCGCTAGGTTCGGCGCTTTGGGTTTGGGGCACGCTGGGCCCATCACAGCTTCCAGTGCCCGGGGGGCTGGGGGGCTTTATCTTCTAGCTCCTTTGAGTTCTGCCGCTTCTTTTGCAGGTGCCGTTGTTCCGGCCCTGCCTCGTCCAGCGAGGAGGAGCTGCTGTAGTCTATCTCTGACGGTAGTCTCCTCTTGCCACTGGTTTGGGTGGTGGCCTGTTCCATTTTTCGAGGTTTTTCCTTTGTGGTTTTCCTTTGTACCACTTGCCACTGGCCTGTTTGTCCATTTGCTGCCTCCTCCTCCAATGATTCTGTCTGTGGAGGAGGGGTTTCCAGGCACAGGGTAGGTGTTGGGTCACTGGTTTCAGCTGCCTCCCCTTTCTTCTCCTTCTGAGGTAGACTTTCCTCGTTGCAGAGAGGGTTGCTTGTCTCCTTCTCAGCACCAGACGCATTCGTCGTTCCTTCTCCTGGCCTTTCCTTGGACCTTGCTGCCTGAGCATAACTGAGGCAGCGTTTGGGGCAGGTTTTGTTGAGGTGGCCTGCCTTACCACACAGGTTTCAGCACTTACTCTGCTTACAGTCCTTGGTCTGATGGCCTTCCTTCTTGCAGTTCTTGCTGACGACTGTGCTGCAGTTAGCTGCCACGTGACCAGATTTTCCACATTTGCGACAAACTCTGGGCTTCCCTGCATAGACCAAGAAGCATCAACCTCCCCCGATGGTGAAGCTGGAGGGAGGATGGATGATGGCTGCGTTGGCATTGACCTTCAAGGTCACCTTGACCTGCCGCTTGCTGATCCAAATCCCAAATGGGTCCTTGACATCAGTGCTGCTGCCGGCCACCTCGACGTACCTGGCGAGGAAGGTGAGTACATCCACCACAGGTACATGGGGGTTGTAGAGGTGAATTGTCACCACCCGATCACGTTGTGACGGCAGCGTGAAGAGTGGCTCCATTGTGAGGATCAACAGCGGCGCCTGGTTTCCCTTCTCCTTGAACACCTTCAGGAACTTGATGCATCCTGCCACATTCTTGAATGTCACGTCGAAATATCCACTGCTGGGGTAGTCCTGCGGGCAGAAGATGTCCGTATCGTGGAATCTACAGCAATCAATGAGGATTTTCTTGTTGAAGAGGGTACGGTCAACGGGTGCATCTCCTTCCTTGTGCTTCACCACCACCCGAACGGTGTTACGCACTCCCTGGCCTGAAGCTCTAGAATTGGTTACAGCCATTTTACTCAAAACCTGCCTGGGACAGGATCAAAGACCACTGATCATGGTCTCTCCCCTGCCACTTAAGTATACCAGGCCTCAGCTAATACAGGAAAATATCCTGTATGCTTTCTTAACCACCTTATTTACCTGTCCTGTTACCTTTAGGGATCTGTGGACATGCACTCCAAATCCCTCTGTTCCTCTACACATCTCAGCATCCTACTATTTATTGTGAATTCCTTTGCCTTGTTTGCTTTCTCTAACTGCATTATCTCACACTCTTCTCCAGATTGAATTCCCTTTGCCACTCTTCTGCCCACCTGACCAGTCCATTGATATCTTCCTGCAGTCTACAGCTTTCTTCCTCACTATCAATCACATACCCCCTACATTCAAGTTTAAATCATCAATATATGCCACGAAAAGCAAGGGACCCACTACTGAGCTCATGGAACCCCACTTGAAGCAGACTTCCAGTCATGAAAACAACCATTGACTATTACTCTGCTTCCTGCCACTGAGCCAATTTTGGATCCAACTTGCTACTTTACCTTCGATCCCAGCACTTTTACTTCTCTGATCAGTCTGCCACATGTGGCTTTGTCAAAAGCCTCGCTAAAATCCATGTGGAGTACATCAAATTTGCTACTGTCATTGACCCTCCTTGTAGCCTCCTCAAAAAATTAAATTAGGCTAACAGGACATTCCCTTAACAAATCCATGCTGACTGTTCTTGATTAATACGTGGCTTTCTAGATGACAATTTATACTGTCCCTCCGAATTTTTCCCAATAATTTGCCCACCACCAAGGTTGGGCCATAATTACTTGTTCTATCCCTTCCTCCCTTTTTAAACAACAGTACAATGTCAGCAGTCCTCCAGCACCAAGCCTGTAGCTAGACAGAATTGGAATTTGATGGTCAGACCCTCCACTATTTCCTCCCTTGCTTCTCTTAGCTGTCTGGGAGACATTTCATTCGGGCTTGGTGATGTATCCACTTTCAAAGATGTTAAACCTCTTAATATTTCCTCTCTTACTAAGTTTATCCCATCCAATATTTCACACTCCTACTTAACTACAATTTCTGCATTGTCCTCCTCTTTTGCAAAGGCAGATACAAAGGGTGGACCTTCAATTCTGGGGTCGGGATCCCAACGTTATGTTAATTTCCAGGTCCCGACCCGTACCACATCAGTAACGTGCACGCATTGCGATTTCAATTGAAAAATCACTTAATGGGCCCTTCCTTGTAAGGAACTGGTTGTAAAAAAGTGCAAGGCCATTGTGACTGTTAGAGTCACAGGAAGGTCATGGCAACAGTTCCTGCGAACCCTCAGATGACCCTCAACGAGGTCACACAAGTCAGCAACATCTGACTGGACAAGCGTGGCCTTCTGTGGCACAGATGCTCCAACATGTCCAGGTAGCTTCTCATTTGGTGGTAGACCCTATGCTGAGGGTAAGACCTTTGTTGCCTTCCTGCCCTCGTTCCTCGTCCCTGTTGCCCAGTGGTCTGCCTCTGCTCCTGCAGATACTACTCCTCAGCACTAGTCGATCGAATTTCAGAGTAGCTTCATACCAATTGGAATGTGGAGTCTTCCTGAACCTGTCTCTCATGAACCCGTGAAGCCTGTATTCCGAAGGACCCCTCCGCCCCCAAAGCCACGCCCCAAAATGCCCTTGTCCAGAATGAAGACATATGACAGATAATTCTCCTGATGCTGTACAACTGGCTGCTTGTGAATGAGGGCCTTCTCTGCGCCTTTCCACTTTAATGGTGCCTTTTGCTGCTATCCAGCAGTTCTGACTCACTCCCCGTTGTGTTACCGCTTCCTCCTCCCTGTCGTGGTTGAGACCCTGCGTGGACCTGAGCCTCAATAAGAAAATTCCAAACTGCCTTTAATGAGCTGACAACAAGCTCATTAATAATCTTAACTAACCATTTATATATTTTGGGCATGTTGCCTCATCCTGCTGTCTTTGGAGTGTTTTGAACTTTCAGCTTTTCAGTTTTGTATTGGCAAACCGGCATGCTGACCTGAGGGAAGGGTTTAAGTGTCTGTCTACCTCCATTCTTGCCCTGTATTTAAATTGAAATCCTGACCAAGGTATTCATTAAGAACCATGCCTACACTACCGCCTCCATACATAAGTTACCTTTTTGGTCTCTAAAAGGCCCTACTTCTTCCTTAAATTTACTCTTGTTCGTTAAGTATTTATAAACCATTTTTTCCTTGATTTCTCTTGCCAATATTTGTTCATGCCCTCTCTTTGCTTTCTGACTTCCCTTTTTTAATTTTACTCATGCACTTTCTATACTCCTCCAGGCTTTCTGCAGTATTGAGTTGTTGGTATCAAACATAAGGTTCCGTTTTTGGCCTTATTCAACCCTGTTATGTTCCTTGACCTCCGGGGGGGGGGGGGGGGGGGGTCTAGATTTGGGGGTCCCATCCTTTTTCTTTGTGGGAACATATTTGTTCTGAACCCTGTCTATTTCCCCCGAATGCCTCCTTCTGCTCTGATGATGATTTACCTTCCAGTCGCTGTTTCCAGTCCACTTTTGCCAAATCACATCTCAGCTTAGTAAAATTAGCCTTTCCCCAATTTAAAACTTTTACTCTTGGTCTCTCATTGTCCTTTTCCAAAACTACACTAAACCTAAATGAATTAAGCATTCACTCCTTCCACCACTCATGCACAGTGGCAGCAGTGTGTACCATTTACAAGATGCATGGCATCAATTCGCCAAGGCTCCTTCATCAGCACCATTCAAACCCATGACCTCTACCACCTAGAAGGATAAGGGCAGCATGGGAGCACCACCATCTGCAAGTTCCCCTCCAAGTCACTCACCATCCTGACATGGAACTAGATCGTCGTTCCTTCTCAGTCACTGGGTCAAAATCCTGGAACTCCCTCCCGAACAGCACTGTGGGTATACCTACACCATATGGACTAAAGTGGTTCAAGAAGTTGACTCATTACTCCCTTCTCAAGGGCAATTAGAGATGGGCAATAAATACAGGCTTTGCCAGCAACGCTCACAACCCAAGAATGAATAAATAAAAATAAATTATCACGACCACCAAAGTGCTCTCCCCCGATACCCTTTTTGCCTGCCCAACTTCATTCCCTTAAACTAAGTCCAGAACTGCCCCATCTCTTGATGTTGGTTTGTAAAACAGTCATCAAAATGGTAATTAAAGGTGCTCATGAAAGTGCCAAAATGGAGGCAATGACAAAGATAGATATTAATGCCCAGAAATTCAAAGGATCTTCACAGGTTTGATCAATGGACGGAGAAATTTAATTCAGGGAAATGTGAAGTTAGTAGATTTTGGCAGGAAAGTTGATGCGGAATGTGCTGAAGCGGAATGTACTTGAGGTATCAAAGCAAGAGACAGATCTTGAGGTTTTAGTGGACATGTCACGAAAGTCATTAGCGCAATGTTCCCTGGCTGGTTAAGAAAAACGCAAACAGAACATTGGGATGCAGAGCAAGGGATATAATGTATAAATCCAGACAGGTCATTCTAAAACTTTATTTAGCCTTAGTGAGACCATATCCCGAATAGTGCATGCATTTTTGGTCTCTCTATTTCAAAAATAATATTCAGTTATTGGAGGGCTTTACAGTGAAAGGCTACATGGTAATGGGAATGATGTATGAGGGAAGATTGACGAAAATTATGGAAGACTTGAACAAATTGAATCCAATTAAGTATTTATGTTGTGTACAGAATTTAAATACAAGGCATTATATTCACAAATTAAGGACAATAAAAGTAACTAGAAAATAAAGGAGTGACTCTTCTCTTTCCATAAAAAAATGCTAATTATGTGGAACAGATTACCAGCATAGGTAATGGAACAAGAAACTTCAACTGGATTTTAGGAAGGATCCAGTTGATGTAAATGTCAGTTTCCTGGTTTCACAGAGCAACACTTCCACTAAAGGATAATCTCGTGTTAAACATTCATGTTGCTGGATGCTCCAAGTAATGGAGCAAAGTACTTTACACCGACAAGCCGGAATTTTATCCCAGCAACACCGCCTCGGCCCTCTGTCGGACCCTCAGTTGAATTCCCTGGTGGGCAGCCAATTAACTGCCCACCATCAGGGAGGCCGTCCATTTAAGGGACAAGCTCCCGTCTCCAGAGCTGCCAGCCAATCAGAGGGCTGGCAGCTTAGCAGTACCAGTAGTACCACTGGGAGTGGTGGCTACTGCCGGTACTGCAGGAGACCTGCAGTAGCAAAGATTAAGGAAACCTCGGGAAGCATGTAAGTGGAATCATGGGCCATGGATTGCCTCCAAAGGAAGGTGCCCCCTGGGCCCGCTAGGAGGCTACCCAGTCTCACCTGGCAGTGTTTCCACGTGGCAGTGGGCCCCTCTGACGTTAGTGAAATGGGAGCGGATCCATTTGCCTCTGGACGGGAAGGTTGTCCTCAGCCTTTCCACCCCGAACTAAATTCCATGGCATCAGGAAGGTAACAGGCACCCCCATGACATTTTGTGTGCCCTCACCACCTCCATTCAAGGGCATACTGGAGAGCACTGAATGGGCATACACACTTGGAGATAAAATGCTGGCTCCATTGGTTGGGTTGCCAGACAGCTTCCTGTCACTGTCCAGGAGCATGGAAGAATATGCCTTCAACTTGGCCCTCTCTGCAGCCTCTGCTCCATCTCCCAGTAATGTTACAGATCCAGAGGCACTGCCACTGCTGCTCCCATACCTGTTGCAGCCTTTGTGTGCACAGGCCACCTACTCCTCTGCAATTGCTGTGAGGATGCAGCAACACTTTCCAGCAAAAACACCTTGCAAAACACTCCCAAGTACTTTCAGACATTTTCCACTTGAAGCCGTTCCATAAATTTTACTTACCTGCAATCAAGGTACCTGGCCCTTTAAATAATAGTACTGCAGGCCCATTTTGCAGCCTCACATTCTTATTTTTATTTCAAGAGTGGACAACACAGACATTGCCAAGACCTGTGATGCCTAATTTTGGTGTCCTAGTGCCAGATCAGCCAGTTATACTGTGTGACATCAGGATAGTGTCATTTTCATGTGTTTGGGAGCACACAGGATCGCAGCTGCTTGTGCCCATATCAATGATGGATGCTGCACGAGCCATGCACATAGGGGCCCATAGTGCTGCCTGCCCTGAAGAATGGAGGTAAGTCTGCATAGTGCCAGTTTCCATTGAATTTCTTGTCCTGGTCTGACCATGTCTGTTTGTGTATTCGGCCATCTTAGCAGTTAACCTGGAATGCTAGCTTCTCCACCTTCAATGTCTGGTAATCAAGAGTCCATTGTGGATTAAATTGGAGCAGGGAGTGGCCCTTTTGTCCTTTTCAAGTACTGTTTGTTACTATGCAAATGTCTTTCCAGTCAAGGGTCTGGTGGTTTTTTTTTAAAACAAGTTCTTTCTTTACAGAATCACAGAATCACAGAATAATACAGTGCAGAAGAAGCCCTTCGGCCCATCGAGTCTGCACCGATGCATTAAAATACCTGACCTGTCTACCTAATCCCATTTGCCAGCACTTGGCCCATAGCCTTGAATGTTATGACATGCCAAGTGCTCAGCCAGGTACTTTTTAAAGGATGTGAGGCAACCTGCATCTACCACCCTCCCAGGCAGGGCATTCCAGACCGTCACCACCCTCTGGGTAAAAAAGTTCTTCCTCAAGTCCTCCTTAAACCTCCCGCCTCTCACCTTAAACTTGTGACCCCTCGTTACTGACCCTTCAACTAAGGGGAACAGATGCTCCCTATCCACCCTGTCCATGCCCCTCATAATCTTGTAAACCTCAATCAGGTCACCTCTCAGTCTTCTCTGCTCCAGTGAAAACAACCCAAGCCTATCCAAACTCTCTTCATAGCTTAAATGTTCCATCCCAGGCAACATCCTGGTGAATCGCCTCTGCACCCCCTCCAATGCAATCACATCGTTCCTATAATGTGGCGACCAGAATTGCACACAGTACTCCAGCTGTAGCCTTACCAAAGTTCTGTACAACTCCAACATGACCTCCCTGCTTTTGTAATCTATGCCTCGATTGATAAAGGCAAGTGTCCCATAAGCCTTTTTCACCACCCTATTAGCCTGCCCTTCTGCCTTCAGAGATCTATGGACAAACACGCCAAGGTCCCTTTGTTCCTCGGAACTTCCCAGTGTCAGGCCATTCATTGAATACTTCCGTGTCACATTACTCCTTCCAAAGTGTATCACCTCACACTTTTCAGCGTTAAATTCCATCTGCCACTTTTCTGCCCATTTGACCATCCCGTCTATATCTTCCTGTAACCTAAGACACTCCACCTCACTGTTAACCACTCGGCCAATCTTTGTGTCATCCGCGAACTTACTGATCCTGTCCCCCACATAGTCATCTATGTCGTTGATATAAATGACAAACAATAGGGGACCCAGCACAGATCCCTGTGGTGTGCCACTGGACACTGGCTTCCAGTCACTAAAACAGCCGTCTGTCATCACTCTCTGTCTCTTACAGCTAAGCCAATTTTGAATCCACCTTATCAAGTTACCTTGTATCCCATGTGCATTTGCTTTCTTGATAAGTCTCCCATGTGGGACCTTGTCAAAGGCTTTGCTGAAATCCATGTAAACGACATCAACTGCACTCCCCTCATCTACACACTTGGTCACATGCTCAAAAAATTCAATCAAATTTGTTAGGCATGACCTCCCTCTGATAAAGCCATGCTGACTATTCCTAATCAAATTTTGCCTCTCCAAGTGGAGATAGATTCTCTCCTTCAGAATTTTCTCCAATAGTTTCCCTACCACTGAGGTGAGACTCAATGTTCTGTAGTTCCCTGGTTTACCTCTGCAACCTTTCTGAAATAGTGGGACCACATTAGCTGTTCTCCAGTCCTCTGGCACCTCCCCTGTGGCCAGAGAGGAATTAAAAATTAGGGTCAGAGCCCCTGCAATCTCCACCCTCGCCTCTCACAGCATCCTGGGACACAAATCGTCCGGACCTGGAGATTTGTCCACTTTTAAGCCTTCCAAAACCTCCAATACCTTGTCACTCCCTATGACAATTTGCTCAAGAACCTCATAGTCTCTCTCTCTAAGTTCCATATCTACATCCTCATTCTCTTGGGTGAAGACAGATATGAAGTATTCATTCAACGCCCTACCAATGTCCTCTGGCTCCACCCACAAATTTCCCTCTTGGTCCCTAATGGGTCCTACTCTTTCCCTGGTTATCCTCTTCCCATTGATATACTTATAGAATATCTTGGGATTTTCCTTACTTTTACCAGCCAGAGCTTTCTCATATCCCCTCTTTGCTCTCCTAATTGCTTTCTTAAGCTCCATCCTACACTTTCTGTATTCCACTAATGCTTCCATTGATTTGCTCTCCTTGTATTTGCTAAAAGCCTCTCTTTTCCTTCTCATCATACCCTGAATGTTTCTGGTCATCCATGGTTCTCTGGGCTTGTTGCTCCTACCTATTACTCTAGAGGGAATATGTTGGGCTTGTACCCTCCCCATTTCCTTTTTGAATGCCCCCCACTGCTCTTCTGTAGATTTCCCGACAAGTAACTCTTTCCAGTCTACCTTGGCCAGATCCTGCCTTATTTTACTAAAGTTCGCTCTCCCCCCAATCCAAAACCTTTTTTTGCAACTTGTCTATTTCTTTCTCCATAACAAGCTTAAATTGTACTATGTTATGGTCGCTATCACCAAAATACGCCCCCACCAATACATCAACCACCTGTCCGGCTTCATTCCCCAGAATTAGGTCCAGCATTGCACCCTCCCTTGTTGGATCTTCTACATATTGAGCTAAAAAGTTCTCCTGTATACATTTTAAGAACTCCACTCCATCTAAGCCCTTAACATGATGACTATCCCAATTAATGTTAGGAAAGTTGACATCACCTAATATAATTACCCTATTATTTTTACACACCTCTGCAAATTGCGCACATATTTGCTCCTCAATTTCCCGCTGACTATCTGGGGGTTTATAATAAACACCAATGTGGCTGTCCCTTTTTTATTCCTAAACTCTACCCATAAAGCTTCATTTGATGCCCCCTCCAAGAAATCATCTCTCCTTACTGCAGCAACTGATATTGCAATGCCCCCTCCTCTTTTACTCCCTCCTCTGTCTCGCCTGAAGATTCTATATCCCGGGATATTGAGCTGCCAATCCTGCCCCTCCCTCAACTGTTACTCCAGTAACAGTTTAAAGATTAACGTTTATGTGGTGAAATTATGTGTCTCATTCTTGGCAGGTGGAGGCCTGCATGACAATCTCATTGTGGATTCTTCAATCTGGTTCAAGAGCCTTGCTGTTTCTTGCCCTGCTCACAGACACCACAAATGCCCTGTAGAGGGCACCATGCTGGATCAGATGCCAGATTAGAGCAAATCTTCGCTCTAAAGCCTGCAAAAACTTCGTGATCAGCTGCCAGCAAGGTGAATGGCGAGCATCATTCCTTCACCATTGACTGCAAAATATGGGTCAATGTTTTAGGTGGGATTCTCAATTAAGTTCTGGTAAAATACAATGACAAAAATCAAGCATCTGTTGTCTTGTAATCAAACATCAGAGTGAGGGCTGGAGTAAGGGCTTGTTGCTTCTCAGTGAAAGGGAGGGAACAGTAAAGAAAGAGTCAGCTGAGCTGTGCTGTGTACCCATGTCTTGTTAGTAACCACCGATATAGCAGCATTAACATAGGCTTGAGAACAAATCACCTTTGCATCCTTTCAAAACAAAATGGTGCTTGCTATGTAAAAGAGGACAAGATGCACATTTAAAACAAAGGGGAACAGAAAACATAAATGACTGCTTATAAAATGTATAACAAAATAAAAATGCATCGACCCTGTTTGAAATAATTCATTAATTTGTTACTCATTTTTAATCCTGCAACCTATTTATGATAATCTCCTAAATCAATCCAAGTTCAGCATCCTCTGGGAACAGTTCAAGATGAGCGTTAAATGACCAAAAATGCACTGATTGATCATTGCAAAAGGGTGATTGCAGCAGTAAGGTCACCTCTAATAAACTGTTCTTCCTCTTAATATCAATTGTTACTCAATTTTGTAATATTTTCAATATTGACTAAGATAGAGCAATGTCAAATTGTTACAAATACATTACATTTCCTTACAGAACAAGTAGAGCAAACTGGTTTGCTTAGAAATGGATCTAGTTATTATTGTTTATACATTATTGAGATACACTCAAACTGTTTAATATTAGGTACTAAAGTATAATTGAACATGAGAACATAAAAATAAGAGCAAGAATAGGCTATACAGTCCACTGATCTGACTCCTTCATTCAATAAGATCATGGCTGATCTTCTACAGCAACTACAC
This sequence comes from Heterodontus francisci, assembly GCF_036365525.1. Classification (NCBI taxonomy): domain Eukaryota; kingdom Metazoa; phylum Chordata; class Chondrichthyes; order Heterodontiformes; family Heterodontidae; genus Heterodontus; species Heterodontus francisci. The sequence continues at coordinate 42,955,204 of NC_090387.1, forward strand.
TTTTCTGCACTATCCCCATATCCCTTGATTCCCTTAGTGCCCAAAAATCTATCTATCTCAGTTGTAAATATACTCAACATCCAAGCATTCACTGCCTTTTGGGCTAGAGAATTCCAAAGATTCACAACCCTCTAAGTGAAGACATTTCTCATTTCTAAATGGTTGACCCCTTATCCTTAGACCATGACCCCTAGTTCGAGACTCTCCAGCTAGGAGAAAAAGCCTCTCAGCATCTACCCTGTCAAGCTCTCTAAGAATTTGATACGTTTCAATGTTATCACCTCTCACTCTTCTAAACTCCAGAGAATATAGGCCCATTCTATGAAATCTCTTCTCATAGGACTGCCCTCTCATTCCAGGAATCAATTTAGTGAACCTTCACTGCATCCCCTCTAAGGCAGGTATATCCTTTCTTAGGTAAGGAAACCAAAACTGTAAATAGTACTCCGGGTGTGGACTCATCAAAGCCATATATAATTGAACAAGATTTCCTTACCCTTACACTACATCCCTTGAAATTAGCACTACAGTGGACCATTTCCTGGATCTGAGTTTGAATTCAGGCCTGACTGATGGAATTAAATGTTTTTTAATGGTTGTGAAACTAGTTTGACATGAATTTGAGCAGTCCTTATCCTATTTCTTGTGGGGGTGAATCCAAATAGAAAATGGTCCAACATTTTTCCATTACACTGACAATTTCACTTTGACAGGCCATAAGGGTGGCTAGGATTGGGAAAACAGAAATACCACATTAATACAGAGGGAATGCGCTTCATAAATTGCTATTAAGCAGTGTTTACATCATTTTGAATTTTAATAATTTACTGATTTGCACAATTGGTTTAATTCACATGATTCACAGAAACAGAAAGTAGAAAATTCATTTCCTGTTTCCCTTCTATCTCCAAGAATTTCAGTCACAAAAACAAATTCAATAAATCATTCGTCAAGTGATCAGATTAACGTACGCACTTCAAAAGTAAACTGCATGATAGTTATCATACCCTGATTGTATTAATATCAAAATGGACATATTAACCATTTAAAATTAAATCTTGCATTTATATAGCACTTTTCATGGCCTCAGGATATCCCAACGTGCTCTACAGCCAATAAAGTACTTTTTGAAGTGGAGTCACTGCTGTAATGTATGAAATGTGACAGCAAATATGTGCACACGTTGCTCCCACAAACAGCAATATGATAATGACCAGATAATTTATTTTAGTGATGCTGATTGAGGGATAAATGTTGGATAGGATCCCAGGAATAATTCCCCTGCTTTTCTGGAATAGTGCCATGGGATCTTTTACGTTCACCTGATTAGGCATGGTCTTGGTTTAACTTCTCATCTGAAAGATGGCACTTCTGACCGTGTAGCACTCCCTCAACACCACACTGGAGTGTCAGCCCTGATTCTTATACTCAAGTCTGTGGAGTTGGACTTCAACCCACAACCTCCTGACTCAAAGGTAAAGAACTTGAGAAAAAATGTTGAAATTTGCTTTCTTCAGGTTTTAATAAGCTTCACTGCCTTGTCATATTTTTCACATCTAGTCTGAAAGATGAGTACAGTAAGTACAAGCAAATTTGATATTACTAACAGTATAACTCCAGATAAAAAAACTAAATGTCTGTTTTATTCTTGCCCTTGACTCTTTTCCTCCCAGTTCTTGCTGGAATAACACTCTCAACAGACACCAGTAACCCTCAAGTACCTCAGCTAAGTGTCCATTATTTATGTATTATAGCCTCACAGGGAGTGTTAGCAGGTTCTTCATAGCTGAACCCAATCCTGTCCTCAAATAAAAACAGAAAATGCTAGAAATACTCAGCACATTTGGCAGCATCTGTGCATAAAGCTGGTCAGTTCTGAGGAAAGATCTAAAATGGTAACTCTGTTTCTCTCTGGCGGGGGTGTGGCGTAAAATTGAGCAGGAGGCTCCGGGAGGCCTTCCAGACCCACTCCCGCCTCTGCCCCACTTTACGTAGGGCCTGGGGTGGGGGGGGGGGGGTGTGGGGGGAGGAAACAGGGTGCCCGCCCTAGGCCAATCAAGGCCCTTAAGTGGCGACTTAAGGGCCTTCGCCCACCTCCACGGGGATTTTACCCATGGCAAGCGGGCATTCAGGAGACGTGAAAGGCAGCCCAATGAAACTTGGTAGCCTCTCAGCGCACTGTGGGGGGGGGGGGGGACAATCGGGCACAGGGTACCCCATTGAGGGCCGTCCTCGCTTCCCTAACCACCCTCAGGACCCAAGACGCACCCCCTTCCCTCCAAACAACAACGCTTGCCTCATTGGGGCATGACCGATTACCCCCGGCGAGGCAACCCAAACTTACCTGCAGTCCTGGCTCCATGTCCTCGGCTGGGTTGCAGTCCCAGCAGTGGCCACCGCTCCCAGTGGCGCTGCTGGGACTAAGAGCTGCTGGCCCAATGATTGGCTGGTAGCTCAATGAGGTGGGACTTCCTCCCTCAAGCAGGTGGAAGTCACTCCTTGGAATAACTAAAGCGTGGGAACCCATAAAATGCGGGAAGGATCCCTGGGCTAGGCGGAAGCGGGTTCGCCACCGACTTTTACGTCGGTGGCCAGCTCCCGTCCACCCGACGTAAAATCCCGCCCGTTAACTCTGTTTCTCTCTCCACAGATGCTGCTCAACCTGCTGATTATTTCCAGCACTTTCTGTTTTTATTTCAGATATACAGCATTCGCAGTATTTTGCTTTCATTTATCCATCTCAATCATAGTTCAGTGCTCATCCTCAGCTCAGCACTGATCTACACTGGTAGAATTGGTGGAGATGACTCACAGTTGTCATCAGAGACTGGTGAACGGTCTGGCAAATTACAAAAGGAAGAAAATATAGGTAAACTGCTGAAAAATAAAGACAAATTACTTGAAAATAATTTAGGGAGAGATCTCTGTAAATCTTTTGGTTTCAAAACTTTCTTTTGGTTCATGGGGATAGGGCAGGTGGGCCTTTTGTATATTTTATGGTAATTCTTTATCTTATATTATTTTATAATATCATCAGCTTTGTTTATGCTGCAGCACAGTGCCATAATCCAGGCTCAGTATTCAAATCCACTGGGTAGATTGAGTGGAGCTGCCCTGTTTGTAATGCCAGGCTGTTAAACAATTACATATATGTTTGTTAAAATGTGTTTGATCCTGTGCAAAATACTTTTACCATATCCGTACATTTTTTTAATTTAATATTGTTTTGTTTTGGTAGGGATTTTATACAGGCAGTGAAAAGTGATGGAGATCACTAGGAGCACTATATGCCAGATGGTGCGGTGCAGGGAGCTGGTTGCCAATAGTAGGATGGAACATGTTAGCCAGTATGGGGAAATTTGTTTCTGAATCTAAGTTTATACTGACATGCATAGCACACATCTTAGTCGGCATTAATTTGAAACTTAAACTAAGATGTGTCTCAGTTTATGCGGCCATTAAGTCCACAGAATGAAAATGATTGCAAATTAAGCACAGATGAATTTTATTTAACTGCAGGGTGAACCCAATCACTAACAGATAAATGCAGTAAAAGATTGCAGTTTTAATATAACATTAACATGGATCAATGCTGTATGGACATAGTTCAGCAACAGCAGGAGAAGACCTGCTGTCCAGACAGATTATGATGGATTTCAGTCCCACAGGGTGCCTGTCCCTCCATCTAGCTTTTCCCTCCTAAGAACGAGTTTCAACTGTTCACCTAAGCTGGACGGCTCAGCTTATCATGGAGCAGTATCACTTGTGGTCATCGGCAAACCCACACTCACAGACCTCTCAAGTGCCTTCATTGCACAGAACCTCTTCATTTACAGGTTAAAAAAAGCCCTATCTGCACAGCAATGCTGTTTTCTATTCCCCAAATTTCCAGTCCAGGATTACATTCATTATTATTGTGGAATTATTGGGCTGCATTTTATTATGGTGATGGCTTCCTGGCAGTGAAACGGAAAGCAGGAGGAGACACTGCCTCAGCCCTCCATCAGGTCCCTGAAGCCATTTAACGACAGGTAGGCAATTAATTGCCAGCTGTCGAGGACGCTGTCCCTTTAAGGGACAAACTCCTGCCTCCAGAGCTACCGGCCAATCAGAAGGCTGGCAGGTCTGCAGTACCAGCAGCGCCAATGGGAGCAGTGGCGACTGCCGATACTGCATGCGCCTGACAGTATGAAGATGGGGAGGGTGGGGGGGTGCAGTTTTATGCCCTCCCCTGTGGTGGGTTTGGAGGCAGGGAGAGCATACAATTGGGTGAGATGGTGGTGTGGGGGAGGACCCCGCCACCTTCCCACCTCCGCCAAAATTAAGTGCTGGGTGGGAAAGCTTGTGACTGGCCTTCTCACTCTGCCACAAATTGAGGCCGTTAGCTGGGCAATTAATGTCCAATTAAGGGCCTCATCCTGCCGTCATACTTAGCCATGCGACGGGCAGCCCTGTCACTGCACAGGAAGCATGGCAGGAAAAACCGTGTCGAGTGCTTGCCAGCTCTGGGGGGGTGGAGGGGACCATTGTTAAAAGGCATTTAGTGCCAGAATGAGGGACCCGGCTTCGGGAAAGAGGATGGCTCGCTGAGAGCCATACCCCCTGTCCTTGCTGCCGACCCGCTTACACCCCCTCCCCCACGTTCTCCCCACCCCTGGAGCCCCCTCCTGTCCTGACCTACCTGTGGCCTGGATCCAGCACCACGCCTTGGGTGGGTGCTCCACTGGCAGTAGCCACCACCTCCACAGCTGTGCTGTTCAGTGAAAGAGCTGCCAGCCTCTGATTGGCTGGCAGCTCTCAAGGACAGGACTTCAGTCGCTGAGGTCCTTGATCCTGTGGAAGGCCTGACGCTGTCCAGTTAAGTGCCTAATTGGCACTTGGTTCATCAGCTCTCTCACAGAACAGGTAACGTAGGGTTCTCGACGTCGCTTTTTCCAGACGTTGAGACCCCTGTCACCTGGATAAAATCCTGGCTGATGTCTGGAGACCCAGAAAAAGTGCGTGGGACCGGGTTCACCGGGGCCAATCAGTCAGGCTCTAGCGATGAGGTGGGGGGGTTGGTTGGTGAGGGTCAGGGGGTGTCTTCCTGCGTGGTGGAGGGGCGATTGCTGTGCCCACTTCCAAGGGCAGAACAAAATTCTGCCCAAATCTCTGCTGTTCCTTTCTTGCCAAGAATTCTAGGTGAACTCCGCCATGATAATCACTCTTCCTCAACCAGCAAGACTAAGGCTGATGCCTACTCACAAGAGTCAAAGCAGCAATAGAAGAAAAACACACCAGGTACCAAGTGGCAAAAAGGCAAAGATAAAGACAGATGGGAAAAAAATAAGTTAAAATGGAGATTCTATGAAAATTTAAGAAAGTTAGAGTGATATCAAGGACAGATTTAAGACTGAAATGTGAAATGCCCAATAGCTGGATGAGTTCATCCAGTGAATCAATATGCCATACAGATCAGAAAGGCCCAGGTGGGATACTTGGTCTATGCTGGGTTATGTGATCTCAGCCAGGTTGCAGTGGGAGTACTTCAGCACTCAAAGTAAGGGTGGGTTACATTGGTCAGTATTCCTGCTTCTGACTGCTGTTCAGTGAGCCCTGTTGGGAGGTTAGATGTCAGGTGAGGTTAGCATCAGGATTAGCTATCCTGCTCCATGGGCAAATAACCTGCTGACAACACCTGTCAAGGCTCATGGATTAATAATAACATTTCTATTGATATGTGGTAGTGATTTATTATTTCAAAACAACTGAAGATGCTTCACGTATTTATTTTTCGAGTGCAGGGGTTTCTGTTTTGTATGCAAACACAGTAGTCATTCTGTGGCAGCACCATGCCACAGATAGCGAGACATGAATGATCTATTAATCTTATTTTGGTGGTTTGGGCTGATGAAGGAGTGTTGCTCAGGTGATTCCCTGAACTTGTTCAAATAATGCCATGCGGTCTTTAGCATCCAACTAAACAACCAGATCGGACGTCAGTTTGATATCGTATTTCAATGGCAGCCTCTCCAGTAATGTGGCATTCGCTCAGCACTGTTGTGGAATGTTTAGCACAGATGCTGTAACGATTCTGTGATTTTGTGATGTGCCAATCCAGCTGTGGGACTTGAACCCTCAAACTTCTGCTCCAGAGGTAACAGTGCTGGCATCTGAGCCAAGCTGACAAAATGGCCACTCAGTCAAGATTTAGCAGGTGATCAGCATCCATGGAATCCTACCTCAACAATGAGTCAGTACGTTCGAGGAAGAGAACAGGAGAGAGAAAATGGGTGGAAAATAATATCGCAAGAAATAAAATGAGCACAAATAAAGGGGAGAAAGAAGTAGATATAACAAACAAGGAAATCAAATACACAAAAGAAAGTCACATCAAAATAATAAAATAGAAATAAAAGGGAGTAAAAATAAATACTAGGATGCTACAGTTGAAAAAAGATTAAAATGGAAATAATGAAATGGTTGAAAGCTGTAGTGCTATAGTATAGAGGGGTGCAGCTCATGGACCTCACTAACATAATGCTGTGGCACTCTGGAACATGAAGACACTGAGTTAGATTCAATGATAGGTCTTATCCAGGGTCTTCTATAGCTGGAGATAGCACTACAATTTTAACTGTACTGGTTGAGCTTTATTTTGGGAATTGTTCCTGATATATTTCTCTGCGTCTTCAGTTTGTTGGCTCAGGGATTGAATGTTGGGAAGAAGATTATGTGTGATGGTGAGAGGATATGAGGTGGGGTCAGCGGTGCAGGGTGGGGAAAATATTTGGGTAAGAAAGAAATTAATGTGAATTACATATATCATATCTTCCACATCCCCAAGTGCTTTGCAGCCAATTAATTAGGTTGGAAGCGCAGTCAGTGTTATTTTGTAAACAAATGTGGCTGCCAGTGAGGGCACAGTAAGGTCCCACACCCAGCAAATGACCAGTTATTCTCTTATGATGGTGTGGTGAAAGATAAAAACAGAACGAAAAGGAATTGTTAATGAGACACAAAGCACGCCACCCTAAAGAAAAAGGGAGGCTATAAAATTAATATGTTAATTATTCTGCTAATAGAGCTAATGTATGAGAGCCCACTTAAGATCAAGTATGATAAAACTACATTTTAAAAAATTTAACGGTCCACCACATAAAATTAGTTATGCATAATATTAATTACATCTTATGCTCTCTTCTCAAGGTTGCTTAATGATTACACATGAAATCTTTAACCCTCTTCATAAAGTACTCCTTCACTACAACTTGCTGACTTGCATTATAAATGTACTAAAATGCTACTTTTCTAAAGCACATCCAGCAGCAGACAATGAGCACCACATGAAATATTTTCTCCCTGCAATTAATATTAACATATTTCCTCAGTTCATTTTTTTTCCTTTTGGCAAATTGAAATAATCTCAGGGCTGCTCCACTTTACTCAACACATTGTGACACTGAACTAAAACCAGGGAAATTAAATAGATAGAAAGATAGAGAGCGAGAGAGCCCCTCCCTCACATAAGAGCACACACATGCCCCATACTTTCTGTTTGCATCTCTTCTGTGAGTTGGTTAGTACTGTGAATTTGTGGAAACTTAAGAGGACTTAGAAGTTCCAACCCCTTCATCAGCTACTTACATTCATTTGTGTCACTGACAGCTCATTAGTTTAGTTGTTCCATGTCTCCAAACATTGTTTTTACTCTTGTAAATATTGTTAAGTAAATTGTTCAAGCCCATAATTAGCCTTTGGTGACATTATAGATGAACACTTCAGTTTTTTTTTTATTCGCTCATGAGATGTGGGCATCGCTGGCAAAGCCAGCATTTATTACCTATCCCGAATTGCCCTCAAGAAAGTGTGGTGAGCTGCCTTCTTGAACTGCTGCAGTCCTTGGGTTGTAGGTACACCCATAGTGTTGTTAGGGAGGGATTTGACCCAGCGACAGTGAAGGAATGGCAATATAGTTCCAAGCCAGTATGGTGTGTGGCTTGGAAGGGAACTTGCAGGTGGTGGTGTTCACATGTGCCTGCTGCCATTGTTCTTCTAGGTGGTAGAGGTCACCTGTTTGGAAGGTGCTGTCGAACGAGCCTTGGTGAGTTGCTGCAGTGCATCTTGTAGCTGGTACACACTGCTGCCACTGTGCATCGGTGGTGAAGGGAGTGAATGTTGAAGGTTGTGGATGGGGTGCCAATCATTGGGCTGCTTTGTCCTGGATGGTTTCAAGCTTCTTGAGTATTGTTGGAGCTGCACCCAACCAGGCAAGTGGAGAGTATTCCATCACACTCCTGACTTGTGCCTTGTAGATGGTGGACAGGCACTTGGGACTCAGGAGGTGAGTTACTCGTCACAGAATTCCTAGCCTCTGACATACTCTTCTAGTCACTGTATTTATGTGGCTGGTACAGTTCAGTTTCTAGTCAATGGTAACCCCCAGGATGTTGATAATGGGGGATTCAGTGATGGTAATGCCATTGAACATTACGCGGAGATGGTTAGGTTCTCTCTTGTTTGTGATGGTCATTGCCTGGCATTTGTGTGGCACAAATGTTACTTGCCACTTATCAGCCCAAGCCTGGATGTTGACCAGATCTTGTTGCATTTCTACACAGACTGCTTCAGTATCTGAGGAGTCGCAAATGGTGCTGAACATTATGCAATCATCAGCAAACATCCCTACTTCTGACCTAATGATTGAAGGAAGGTCATTGATGAAACCAGCGGAGAGTTTCCCCCCTGAATCCCATTGACTCCAGTTTTGCCACGGTTCCTTGATGCCATACTCAGTCAAATGCTTTGATATCAAGGGCAGTCACTCTCACCTCACCTCTGGAGTTCAGCTCTTTTGTCCATGTTTGAACCAAGGCTGTAATGAGGTCAGGAGCTGAGTGGCCCCAGCAGAACCGAAACTGAACATCAGTAGGCAGGTTATTGCTGAGTAAGTGTCGCTTGATAGCACTGTCCATGACCCGTCCATCACTTTGCTAATGATCGAGAGTAGACTGATAGGGTGGTAATGGCTGGGTTGGATTTGTCCTGCTTTTTGTTTACAGGACATACCTGGGCAATTTTCCACATTGCCAGGTAGATGCCAGTGTTGTAGCCGTACTGGAACAACTTGACAGGGGGAGAAGCTAGTTCTGGAGCACAGGTCGTAAGTACTATTGCCGGAATGTTGTCGGGGCCCATAGCCTTTGCAGTATCCAGTGCCTTCAGTCATTTCTTGATATCACGCGGAGTGAATTGGACTGGCTGAAGACTGGCATCTCTGATGCTGGGGATCTCAGGAGGGGGCTAAGATGGATCATCCACTCGGCACTTCTGGCTGAAGGTGGATGCAAATGCTTCAGCCTTGTTTTTGCACTGATGTGCTGGGCTTCACCATCGTTGAGGATGGGGATATTTGTGGAGCCTCCTCCTCCTGTTAGTTGTTTAATTGTCCACCACCATTCACGACTGGATGTGGCAGGACTGCAGACCATGGATCTGATCCGTTGGTTGTGGGATCACTTATCTCTGTCAATCGCTTGTTGCTTCTGCTGTTTGGCATGCAAGTAGTCCTGGGTTGTAGCTTTATCAGGTTGACACCTCATTTTTAGCTCTGCTCCAGGCATGCCCTCCTGCACTCTTCATTGAACCAGGGTTGGTCCCCCGGCTTGATGGTAATGGTAGAGTGGGGGATATGCCGGTCCATGAGGTTACAGATTGTGATTGAGTACAATTCTGCTGCTGCTTATGGCCCACAGCACCTCATGGATGCCCAGTTTTGAGTTTCTAGATCTGTTCGAAATCTTTCCCATTTAGCATGGTGGTAGTGCCACACAACACGATGGTGGGTATCCTCAACGGACTTCATCTCCACAAGGGCTGTGTGGTGGTCACTCCTACCAATACTGTCATGGACAGATGCACCTGTGACAGGTAGATTGGTGAGGACAAGATCAAGTAGGTTTTTTCCACTTGTTGGTACCCTTTCACCTGCCGCAGACCCAGTCTATCAGCTATGTCCTTTAGGACTCAGCCAGCTCGGTTAGTAGTGGTGCTACCGAGCCACTGTTGGTGATGGACATTGAAGTCCCCCACCCAGAGTACATTTTGTGCCCTTGCTACCTTCAGTGCTTCTTCCAATTGGTGTTCAACATGGAGAAGCACTGATTCATCGGCCAAGGGGGTGGGGAGGGGGGGGGGGGTGATGGCAGTAGGTGGTAATCAGCAAGATGTTTCCGTTCCCATGTTTGACCTGATGCCATGACACTTCATGAGGTCCAGAGTCAATGTTGAGGACTTCCAGGGCAACTCCTTCCCGACTGTAAACCATTGTGCCAGCACCTCTGGTTGGTCTGTGCCCTGCTGATGGGACAGGACATACCCGGGGATGGTGATGGCAGTGTCTAGGACATTGTCTGTAAGGTATGATTCCATGAGTATGACTATGTCAGGCTATTGCTTGACTAGCTTGTGGGACAGCTCCCCCAATTTTGGCACAAGTCCCCAGATGTCAGTAAGAAGGACTTTGCAGGGTGAACAGGGCTGGGTTTGCCCTTATCATTTCCAGTGCTAGGTCGATGCCGTGTGGTCCTTCCAGTTTCATTCCTTTTCTTATACTTAGTAGCGGCTTAATACAACTGAGTGGCTTGCTAGGCCATTTCAGAGGGCATTTAAGAGTCAACCACATTGTTGTGGGTCCAGAGTCACATGTCGACCAGACCAGGCAAGGTCCAGGTATGGACGGCAGGATTCCTTCCCGAAAGGGCATTCGTGAACCAGATGGGTTTTTACAACAATCGACAATGGTTTCATGGTCACCATTAGACTATCTTTTAATTCCAGATTTATTAATTGAATTCAAACTTGACCATCTGCCATCATAGGATTCAAGCCCACGTCCCCAGTGCATTAGCCTAGGCATCTGAATTACGAGTCTAGTGACATTACCACTACGCCACCACCTCCCCATTGTAAAAAAAATGGGTTAATATCTGGCTTAAAATAGTGAATGAGGTTTGTCACAGTTTAAGCATTTGTCAGCAAGTATTGTCAACAGTAGTTTCAAAGATATAACTTTGTCAGATTCCTATCACTTTTTTTTACATAATATACATTTCACCCATAAAGCACTACACAAGATTTTATTTATTTAGTAACATTTGAGGCACAAACAAAATTCTAAGTTAACTATAAGGTAAATGGCTCCAGGGTACACATTATACGATAGTAGGCAACACTTACATGGATTTACTGGAGTTTAATTGAAACTACGGTTTTCTTCTTCATGTCATATGCAACGCGTTATGTCTTAAAACTGGCATGCCTAGCAGCTCCTAGATTTATTAGAAAGCATCGGGTCCTATTTAGAGACACAGGGTTGAAATCCCAGCTTTCACTGCCATTTGAACTAAGCTTATTCTCTTTGGGCAAATGTCACTTTTTCTTGGCTTGCACACTAGCGTAAACACCTCATAAAGGCTGATTTTGCTATTTTATCTGGCAGTAAATGTGCCAACATGGAGTGGAGTTGTTGGCACCGTTAAGGAGTCTGCAGTTCTGGTTCCTCTGTCAATGGAGAAAGGAGGAAGGAATTGTTGGGGTAAAATTAATTTAACAATGTCAAGACCTAAATTCCCATTGGTGGGTATACAGCTTTAGCACTTGTTGAAGTAATCTAGGGTGTCCCAACATTTTTACAACTAGAACACTGAGGCCATTATTTAAATATTTAAATTTGCCATCTGCAATATTCAAAGTGTTTAATGCCTGAAAAAATTAATACCAGCAGCAGCAGAACACTAATAGAAGGACATCTGGCCCTGTAATAAAAATCAGTCTCTCAGTTATCAGCTGCTCAGTTATCATTATTTGACACGGCTGGGATCCTGCTTGTGAAGAAAACTCCAGCCATTTTCAAGGAAGGATTTTCAAAAATAAATAAAAATGAAGTTGGCTGAGGACAGCTTCGAGTTCTTAATGCCACTGCTCATCCCATAAAAATCTGCAGTAGGTAGTGATTACTGCTGACCCGCTCCCCATAATAAAAACATAGTTACAGTCAGCCATTGCTGTCCCTGCAGATGCATAACATTAAATGACATACCAGTGGTAAGCCAAGTTTGTCCCTCTAAAAATGAGGTGTTAATCAAAATGCCCACCCGAACCTAGGTCACCATATTGATTGTAACTACCCTATTAAGACATTGAATAGTCTTTTTATGACGCACACACATGTCGTATACAGGGCTGAATTTTAACATGGAAGAGCATGTGGGTTTGGGAGTGGGTGGGTGGTTAAAACCGGCAAAATTGGCAGCACATCATGAAGCCAGCTTCTGCATTTAACTGCAGTGCGCTAGGATGTATGCGCGCAACCTCCTCAGGAGAGGTGGGTTGCCAATTTCAATATGCTGATCAGTCAATTACAGCAAATTTAACATGGCTTTTGCAATTTAACCAGAGGTCCATGGGTTTTTTTGGGCTCCCTGGAACTCACCAGTGAAAGGAAGGCAAGAACACAGCAACAATTAAGGCAGCTGAAGACATGATTGGGAAATATATTAATAAGTACTGTAACTTTATAGCTGCTTTCTTGCCTGCTTGTGTGAAAGGCTTTGTTAAAGTGCTGAGAGAACTTTGGAGGGTACTTTGACAACTTTGGAAGTTTGTGCACCTGATTCCCACTTTGGAGCTCTGATCTCTCAGATCAGCATAGATGCCACTTGAAGTGTGTTATTTTGGACCTCAGATGAGCATTAAGATGACCAGCAGGAGCAGGAGTGGTAACAGCACCAATAGGAGCAGGGACAGCACCAGCCTGCTCCTCATAGACCTGCAACTCCACAGGTGAGAGGTGAAGCTCACAGGATGCCATACCCAGCACATAGGGTATAAGAGCAGATAATGAGCTTCCTCAACATGATGCAACAGCAGCATGTCAAGAGGCTCAGGGTCATGTGTCAGGTTGTGGCAGATATTTGGCTGTTGGAAGGAGACCTGATGACCAGCAGACCAGGTGGCTACACTTTCCCAGTGGCAGTCAAAGTCACCATTGCCTCAACTACTTTGCCCCTGAGTCTTTCCAGGGCTCTACTGAAGACATCTGCAGGATCTTGCAGTCATCAGCCCACAAATGCATAAGACAAGTGACGATGGTTTATTTGCCAGGACCAGCAATTATGGCAACTTTGCCACTGATGATGCCAGTCAGGATGAGGGGGCACTCAGGTTTGCAGTTCTGACTGACTTCCCACAAGTGCAGGGCACCATTGACTGCATGCATGTGGCAATTAAGGCACCCCAGATCACCCAGGAGCATTCATTAACCACAAGGGCTTCCACTCTATCAATGTACAGCGTGTTTGAAACCACAAAAGTATGTTTATGCAGATGTGCATGAGCTTTGCGGGCAGCTGCCAGGATGGTTTTATCCTATGGCAGTCCACCCTCTCTGATCTCGTCACACCTGGAAACAGACTTAATGGCTGGCTGCTTGGAGACAAGGGATAGCCATTTAAAACGTGGCTAACTGACACCCATGAGGAACCTAAACAAAAAGGGCCAGGAGAGATACAATGAAAGTCATATAACAGCCAGCTTGTCTTTGAGCAAGCCATTGGCATGCTGAAGATGCACTTCAGGTGTTTGGACAGATCTGGACAAGTACCAGCAGGGTTTCTAGATTGTTTGTGCTCTACACAGCAACGAGGTTTGGTCCTTTTTTTTAATTCATTCACGGGATGTGGGTATCACTGGCAAGGCCAGCATTTATTGTCCATCCCCAGTTGCTGTTGAGAAGGTTGTGGTGAACCGCCTTCTTCAACTGCTGCATTTCGTGTGGTATAGGTATACCCACAGTGCTGTTAGGTAGGGAGGAACAAGGCACAGAGCACAGAGTCTCTTCAGATGATTCCAAGGAAGAGGAAGAACACGATGCAGCCAATGCACCAGAAGCGGCATACATTGCTGTCTGGGTTGCCCGGGAAGCCCTCATTATTGCAAGGTTCAGTTAGGCTCTACCAGTCTGACAGCCACATGTTGCTTGGTATCAGTTCATGTCTTACCATTCATCACAACAGCCAGCAATCAAAAACAGGTAAGATTGGAAAGTGGTGGAAAGGAACAGAAACAGAAACTTTCCAATCTAACATTGTGTAAAGATCCATGTACATACCCAGGTGAAATTACAACTCTTTACTCTTTTTTTCTGGCACTTCTATGTGGTGTAATCCATGTGGCTTCAGCAGAAGTAGAGGCAGGCTGCTCATATCGCTGCTCCACCTGGTGAGATGCTCTGGGTCGGTGTGCTCTGGGTTTTGGAGCCTGTGAGGACTCGAGAAAAGGTTGCTCCACCTGCACCTGTGCAGGGGCAGATTTGGCCATCAGGACAGGAGACAGGATGTAGAATGCTGATTGAGTTTTGGTGGGGGGATGGTGAGGTGGGGCGGTGTAATGGATGAGAAGTGGAAGTGCTTTGAGCCAAGTCCACCGCTTCAATGTCCCGTTTCATCATTCCTCTCATGGCCCAGCTGTACTTGCCTGCTAGCAGTGAGCTGGAGAACACTGCTGCAGATCAGTGAAGTTATGAACGGCCGAGGCTAGGGTTTCATGCATCCTATTTCAGATGGCATTCATAGCGTGCAAGGCATTGGTGAGGACCTGCATACACTCATGTGATTGCAGCAGTTGATGCTTCATGCTCACTCTTTCCATGGATGAAGAAAACATCACAAAGGCCTGCAACATCATGACGTTCATGCTTGAGATGGATTCCTCCAATCTCTCTGCAAGCATGCACCATACAGCTGGAACATCTGTCAGTATATCACTCTTTGCTGCTGCTCCAGACTGTCCTGCTTGTCGATAGCCTCCAAGATACAGCATCTGTATCCAGCTGAGCAGACCTTCGAGCATCCTGCAGTTGCTGATACGTACTCTCCGCTGCTGTCCTGGTATCCACCATCTGCTCTTATTCACTTGTGATGTGCGAGTCACCAAGTGAAAAACTAAATATCTGCCTTACCAGTCCTACCAAAGTGTGAGTATCTGAGCTAGTGCATGGTCTGGATGAGGAATTGTTCTCATTCTCCTGGACCACATCCTGCAAGATGCTTGAAGGCTTTGTTGGAGATGAAAGACATGAATTAGAACTGTTGAGGTAAGAATGTTTGAAATGATCATTATGCACATGGTCATATTTCACTTGCTGCTCACATCAAGTCAACATGAGTGAGTGTTATTTGCCACGTGGTTGTGTGTAGCTGGGAAACTCCCATCTTCCAGCTCCAATGACCAGGTATGCCAAGACTCTGCTGATATCCAGCACCTCCTCCTCTGCGTGCCATTTGATAGATGGCTGAAGGGCCACCTCCAGTTCTCTGTCTCTCCCTCATGTTCTGTGCTCTGTTCTCCTGCAAGGAGGGAAAGAAGAGACCTATGAGTGAAAGTAATGGCATATGTTGAATGGATAAATGGAGAGCATTTATTGAGGTGATTATGAGGTACAGGCATGACATTGCATAAAGATGAGGATGAGTATCAGTGATGGATGGACAGATGGGGTTGTGAGGAAGTGCATTGACAGAGCGGGATAGGTGTACCTGAAAGTCAATTTGTTGTGAGGAGTGATGTGCTGGTGTAGGCCTCAGAAGGCAGAGTGAGGGGTTTGAGGTGCTATGCACATCAGGATGTAGTTGAATGTGCCACTGCACTCACCTTTCCTGCCCTGCTTAGCTCATTAGACTGTTTTTGACATTGAACACATGAGCAAGGCACCACACTCCTGCTACTGAGCTCATGGGCAACCTCCAGTCATGCCTTCTTTGTTTGACCAGCAGGCTTCTTCCTCTATCAGTAGGGAACAGTGTCTCCCTGTGGGTCCCTATAGTCCCACTAACACATCCAGGATGGCACTAAAGCAAGGCACAGCCTTTGAAGTGTGCACTCCATTCTGTCAATTCGTGTGTTCTGCTCCCAACTGCAAAATCCAGCAAAAGTCATGTTTGGAGTGTCCCTTTAAATACAAGAGACAAAATGACTCAGACGGGGCATCATCATGTCCTCTTAAGCGGATTAGTCCAGAAACCCGGAATTAACATGTTAATGAAGTGGCTAGGTTAAAAAGCCACTGACTGACACATTGCCCTTAGTTCAGCCCTTTCCCACACGTTACCAGAATCACCCTCCAACCTGTTCCCAAAATGTTGGGAACTTAAAATCCAGCCCTTTCTATCTGCAAAATAACTTACATAGAATTGCATAGAAGTTACAACACAGAAACAGACCATTCAGCCTATGCAGATGGGTTTATGCTCCACATGAGCATTCTGTCAAGTTACTTCATCTCACCCTGTCAATATATCCTTCTATTATTTTCTTCTTCATCTATTTATCTAGCTTCGTCTTTTAAAAAAAATGTGATCATGGAATGTGGGCGTCGCTGGCAAGGCCAGGGTTTATCGCCCACCCCAATTGCTCTTGAGAAGGTGGTGATGAACTGCCATCTTGAACTGCAGCAGTCCGTGTGGTGTAGGTACACCCACAGTGCTGTTAGGGAGGGAGTTCCAGGATTTTTACCCAGCGACAGTGAAGGAACAGCGATATGGTTACAAGTTAGGATGGTGTGTGACTTGGAAGGGAACTTGCAGGTGGTGGTGTTCCCATGTGCCTGTTGCCCTTCTTCTTCTAGATGGTAGAGGTCAAGTATTTAACTACAAGAGGACCCAGAGTCACACCAGGTAGTGCATTAACTCACTGATCCATCTGAGGAGTGCAACGAAAAAAAGTGAAGGTTAAGTATTCTTATTTGAATGGATAACATCTGCTTTGGTTCAGATTACTTTAAAAAGGCTTTTGCAAAATCTCACACATTGAGCTGGATTTTACAGACCCCCCGATGTCGGGGGTTGTGGCGGGGGGGTGCAGAAAATGCCTCTGGCAGAGGCCCACCATGGGCTTCGACGCTGGGAAGGCCTGGCTCGATATTGGCGGCGGTGGTGACACCTCGTGGCGGTCCCCCGCCACTCGGCAACAGGAGCATAATTTACATGTTTTAAAAAATGCAAATAAATGAATTAATCACTTACCCACTCCCACCGTCCATCCTGCTCCGATATTGGTGCTGGTGACCGGCACACCCGCGCCTTCGAATCTCCATCCGGTTGGAAGGGAGGAGCAGGTAAATATTTCAGTGAGGGGGCGGGGGAAGTAGGGTCAAACCGATGTGGTTGGTGTAGGAGATAGTGAGAAGGGTGAAGCTAAAATTTTATTAACGTTGTGGGGGTGAAGGGCAGGTACACAAGGTAAATATTTTGTTAGGGGGAGAGGGCAAGCAGTGAATTATATGGTTATTGTGGGGGTGGGAGATGGGCTAGAAACATTTATTTAATTTTTTAAAATCCATTTTAAATGACTACCTCTATAAATATTTAAACTAAATGGAAGACCTCAAAGCCCTTTAAAAATGGTGTTGGCTCCTGCGCAGTGGCACCTGACGCCATTGATGGGGACGGACCGCCCGCTCCCTTCACATCTTCGCGGGTGGGGGAGGGGTGCAGTCCACCCCAGCAATTTAAATGAGCCGCTGGCTCCGTGACGTGCAGTCCACACGGGTGGACCGCCATTTTTGATATCGGGGGCGAGCTTATAAAATCCAGCCTGTTGCATTTTCTTCCTTCCATGGCATTTTATTCTTTGGTGTTAATGAATTGGCCTAATTGGTCTTAGGAAGGCCCTGAGGCCTATTTTTCTGTTGCTGGATAAGCTTTTCTGCAGTTTGGCAGGTGCTCGTAAATCCTCAGCTTGTCCACAGTAAAACTCTCCCAACACCTCCACCTCTTTCCCTCTCCATCAGCCTGCCCTTCCTCTTTCCTGCTTGACTCTCATGCTGCCACCAAGACTCCTTTCCAACTGCAAGTAAACTGACACTTACAGAACTGTAGTGCAGCTTTACCAGTGAAGAGCAGAGAGGAGGCATGGAAGCAATATGGAAATGTGAATGACAAGCCCGAAAAATGATAGACAAACCAGGGCTAGCAAATAGAGGCAGCAAGGCTGGCCTGACAGTGGAGAAGTGCAGAGAGGCAGGAGATGAGCAGGGAAGAGAATGGGTTGGTCCAGGTGGAAATGAGAATAGGCAGGCCTTAGCCCAATGGTGGAGAGTGTGGAGGGGCTGCACCCACTACGAGGCCTGGAAGTGGGGGCAGGAGTCCAGGGAAGACAATAATCCAAAATGAAAAACATGTAGCTGAAGTATAAAAATTTGAGGGTTTATAATTTCTATATGTAAATTGTAGGAACACAGGGGAAAGTGATGAGCAGATTGAGGAAGCTTATAATTAGAGGTCATCCAAAACTCTGCTGCCCATGTCTTAACTCGCACCCTCCCATTCCCCTATCACCCCTGTGCTCACTGACCTACACTGGCTCCTGGTCAAGCAATGTCTCATCCTTGTTTTCAAATCCTTCCATGGCCTTGCCCCTCCCTATCTCTGTAATCTCCTCTAGTCCCACAACCCTCTAATTCTGGCCTCTTGTGCATCCCTGATTTTAACCGCTCCACCATTGGTGGCTGCACCTTCAGTTGCCTATGCCCCAAGCTTTGGAATATCCTCCCTACACCTCTCCACATCACTTTCCTCTTTAAAATACTGCTTAAAACTTACCTCTTTGACCAAGCTTTTGGTCATCTGACCTAATATCTGCTTTTGTGGCTTGATGTCATATTTTGTTTTATAATGCTCCTGTAAAGCGCCTTGGGATGTTTTATTACATTAAAGGTGCTATATAAATATAAGTTGTTACTGTAAATTATTGTTAAATATATGATAGATTATATAGAAGTCTTGTTTCTTTACAGAACAAATTTATGTCTGACACAACTTGTATATGGAAAGTAGAAGAATGTTCTTTGGCAACAAGTGTCACAGCTAACTTAGATGACCAGGTTCACAGACTGAAATGTTGGCCGGAATTTTACGCCCTCCCCCCAAAGAGCGGGAAGGTGGCAGTGGCGGGGGCATAAAATGGAATGGGAGGCTGAGGGGGCCCTTACCAACCCGCTCCTGCTGCCGCCATCACTTTATGCAGGGTGGCAGTGGTGCAAAACGGCCTGCCCACCCCAGGGCAATCAAGGCCCTTAAGTGGCCACCACGGGATTTTACCCTTGGCAAGCAGGTGGCCCAGACCCAAGAAAAGCTGCCTGACAAAAGCAGATGGCTCTCTGACAGCCTGGGGGTGGGGGGCCCTCATGATCGGGCACCCTGTGCCCAACGGAGGGCCGCGCCCGCTGTCCCAACCACCCCCAACACACAACACGCCCCCTGTCCCGCCAGTTGACCACACTTGCCTCGCCGGGGCCTGACCAATCACCCCCGGCGAGGCAACAAGAACTTGCCTTGGTTCTGGGGCTCCCCGATGTCTTCTTCTTGAAGCTGGGCTGCAGTCCCAGCAGTCACCACCATTCCCGGTGGCACTGCTGGGGCTAAGAGCTGCTGGCCCGCTGATTGGCCAGCTGCTCCACTAAGCGGGACTTCCTGCCTCAAGCAGGTGGAAGTCCCGCCTCAGAACAATTAATAGCCGGGCGGAAGTGGGCTCGCCACTAGCTTTCCAGTCGGTGGATGGCTCCCATCCGCCGAGCGAAAAATCCAACCTGTTAACTCTATTTCTGTCTCCACAGATGCTGCCAAACCTGCTGAGTATGTCCAGCACTTTCTGCTTTCATTTGATGACCATGTGTTCCATTTGCCTAATTTATGTCGATATAGACACAAAATAATTGCATTTGTTACATATTCACTGCAAAATATACTGGAATTTAATCTCTGATGGATTGCTAGGACTCCATACTGCTCCAGATATCATATATATTGAATTTTTGTCCCCATAACCCAAAGCTGTATAATGCCATTAGCTGGACTGTCACGGTTAAGAATTGGCAAACCTAATGTTAGTGGCCAACCTCATGTGGAACAGTGAACTGGCCTCACAAGTGTAACATGATAATCTTTTACTGACACTAACTTGACGATGTGGTTGTTAACAATGATGATCTATATGTTAGATGTGGGGGATACAATGGGTACCTGGTAAACATTTAAATGCAGACCACATCAATATCCATCATAGTCAATGTTTATATCGGTACAAGAAACAAACATCATATATGTCAATTAGGAGTTATCTATATGGGGAATATCAAAAATGCACACGCACCTGTATGTATTCGAAGGTGGACTTTCAGATGATGGGATGTTCTGAATGATTTCCCACAGCAAGGGCAATCCCTCGTGGCCGATCCAGGGACTCGATCTCTCAGTAAAGAAGGCTGTTGAATTCCTGCAGGCCTTCCCACTTCCTCTCCTACATCTACAATGCATACAAATTATCACCATCATTACAACAGACGTTAGAGGTTTCTCCACTGATTTTGCTAACGCAACATAAAGTCAGTCTTGTCAATAGTGCATCTTTCTGTTTCACATTGGAAGCTGACAGAATGCTGACAACTCACATGTTTGCTTAGTTTTTCACCAAATTCTTTAGTTTCTCCTATCATCATCTTTTAGCAGCAGATGGCATATTTCATTTAAATGAATAACAGAAAAAATGAAACAGCTGCATCAGCAGCATGCCTGATTCAGTGTATTATTAAGGCTTTATACAGAACTGCACTGGGAAGCTGTGCAGGATACTGCTTTAGGCAAAAGCTGGAAGTAAAACAACAGTTGCTAAATGATCATCAATTTGGAAGCAATATTAAATAGTCTCCCTTCACACAAATATTTTTCGGTTTTCATGTGTTGTGCCTACTTAAATTTTTAATGTTTGGGTTGTGTGTTTTAGCTTCCATTTGATCCTCCCAAACCAAAAACAAACACTGTTCAAATGTAGTAGAAGCTGCCCAATGCCTACATTTTGAGTCATTGCAAACACTTAAAAATGATCTGATATGGAAGTGATATCACAGAGAAAATTATCCACAATAGGGAGGTGCAATAAAGTGATTCAGAATCATGGGAACTCTCCAAAGAAGCCAAGGGAAAAAAACATAAGTAAAGCTTATTCAGACCACCAAAGTTTGCTGCTCCAGTACTATTACTTAACTTATCCAGCTACACTTTGAATGAGCTAATGACTTTGACTCATACTTTACATGGAAGATCATTCTAAATGAATTAATTGAATTAAGAATTTTTTGTTCTCATGTTTTAATTTCCCATTCATTCATTTCCAGTTACAGTGCAACTAGCCTGACTTACCTTGAAGTAATATTCCAGGTTCATCTTAGCTAGACTTGTTAATTTATATACTTCTTGTGATTTAAGTTTAGGATATTCTAATGAGCCATTCTTACCGGGTTCTTGGTAAACAGACTTCATGTCCCCTACAATTTAGAAGTTGCAGCTTCTCAGATTCTGCCCCTGCAGAGATCTTGTACCTTTAGAACTTACAACAACCCCAGATTGCTGGTGCCTCCTCATTACTGCTTCATTTGATGTTGTTTTGAAAGGTAAAAGTATCAACACACCATCAACAAGGTCATATCAGGCTCCGAATTGAGCTACTAGTTTTTTTTCCAATGATAAAAACAATTACGAGACAACACAAATCTTACACAATTGCTGCACTAAACTGCCATACTTTTTGAAGCTCTAGTCTTCCCCTCAGGTGACTTTTTGCCTCCAGTCCAAGCTTTCAGTACAGTTCTTAAGAGCTCTCAGTCTCTTGCCGCTTTTCTGTATGGGTCAGGCTTTTCTCTTCAGTTCTCCTGCCAGGGCTTTAAATGTCCTATTTTGCTTTGAGTTGCCTGAAGTTCACAGTGAATTCAATATGACCATAAAATGTTGATCTTACTCTGTCACGATTGCTTGACTGTCACTTTGACAATCTTAGTTCCAAATTGAATGATGCACAGAACAGCACTGTTCACAGCACTGGACTGAGGTCTTAATGGTTCAATTAGTCCATCCAATTAGCCTGAATGCCATGAAGAAACAATACCTTTTGATAACCAGATGAATAGATTCCAGTCACTCATCGTAAAGGTCAATCTGCCATAACTTCTAATTTATACAGAAAGTATTATGTAATATATACATATATTGGTACTACTACTTCTATATGATCCCTTTCTATGCTTCTCTGCATTAATTTTGTTTCTTCAATGTTGTACCCATGTTGATCTTTTTACCAATATGTGATCTTTACATTTATTTGTATTAAATTTCATTTATTTGTCCAACCAACTGGATAATAATATTCCTCCTGTGTATTACCAGAAACATCCTGTCTTTATTACCACTTGCAAAGTTAACAGTGAGAGAATACACAATAAACGGGAGGATAATGAGAGGGGTAGAAGAAGTGAGAGACTTTGGAGTGTATGTCGCAGGTCCCTGAAGGTGGCAGGACAGGTAGATAGAGTGGTGAAGAAGGCATATGGAATACTTTCCTTTATTGGCTGAGGTATACAATACAAAAGCAGGGATGTAATGTTGGAACTGTATAAAATGCTGGTTAGGCCACAGCTAGAGTATTGTGTACAATTTTGGTCACCACATTACAGGAAGGACATAATTGCTCTGGAGACAGTACAGAGGAGATTTACAAGAATGTTGCCAGGGCTTGAAAGTTGCAGCTTAGAGGAAAGATTAGATTGGCTAGGGTTGTTTTCCTTAGAACAGAGGAGGCTGAGGGGTGACTTAATTGAGGTGTACAAAATTATGAGGGGCCTAAATAGAATAGACAGGAAGGACCCGTTTCCCCTAACAGAGAGATTAATTACCAGGGGGCACAGATTTAAGTTGATTTGTAGAAGGATTAGAGGGGACATGAGGAAAAATTTGTTCACCCAGAGGGTAGTGGGTGTCTGGAATTCACTGCCAGGAATGGTGGTGGAGGCAGAAACCCTCAATTCTTTTGGAAGGTACCTGGACCTGCACCTGAAGTGCTGTAACCTGCAAGGCTATGGAAAAGGTGATGGTAGGTGGGATTAGTTTGGGCGGCTAGTTTTTCCAACCGGCACGGACACAACGGGCTGAATGGCCTCCTTCTATGCCGTAATTTTTCTATGGTCCTATGTGGAAACAGCAACGGTTCAAACACCGACCCCTGCAGGACTCATATCTCCCACAATCTTATATTACACCTCTCATGAGTACTATTTCTTTCCTACTTTTTATCCAATTTCTTAACCAGTCCATTCTACCCTGGATTACCAATGGTTTTTACTTAATTGGAAGTCCATATCTGGGGCCCCTTATCAAAGCCTTTCTGAAAGTCCTAATAAGATATATTATAGGGAGTTCTACAACATGCCTAATTTGTAGCTTCCTTAAAGAAGTTGGGGAGTTTAATCAAACAAGATTTTCTAAATCCATGCTTGCTGTTTCTTATTAACCCATCTAGATACTCCTCCAATCTACTCCTTAGATTGGTGTCCATTATTTTTTTTCAGCTCGAGCTATTATACTAGTAATCCTATAGTTCTCTGGATCAATTTGTCCTTTTTCACATCAATGCTGCATTTGTTTGCTTCCAATCCTGCAGACCCTCACCAATACTTAAAGAATCCTTTATGACTGTAGCCAGTGATTTACAAACCTCCAGTGAAAGGCAAGGACCTTGGAAACATTTGAAATGAACCATTACACACAAGGCTATCATTACAGTATAGGACCACAGAAAACAGGAGTAGGGCAGTCAGCCCCTCAAGCCTGTTCTGCCATTCTATTAGATCAGGGCTGATCTGTACTTGAACTTCATTTACCAGTCTTTATTCTACATCAATTGATTCCCTTACCCAACGAAAGAGATTTACACTATCCTTTGTGTCAAAGCACAATCAGTGATTTAAGTACCACTGTAGACATTCTGATTTCCATTCAGCTACCCCAGTGCACATGTTATGTTATATGAGTAGAACTTACTTGAGGTTCCCAGGATAAAATCTAGTTTATTGATAATTATAGAGCATTACCTATTCTATAATTGCTCCTAGAGAAAAGGGCAAAAATTGATTCAGACTGTCCCCTTAGAAATGACAATCACACAAAATTTCCCTAATTTACATGTCTTGGCTTTGGGAGAACTGGGTTTGATTCTGAATTCATCTGTTTATTGTGGCATAATTATTCATCCCACTCATTAACAATTAGCATTTTGTCAGTAACCCCATTCTGAAAATTGCACTGTTTTTGAGTTTTTATAACAATGGACTTTTTGTACAAGTCTGTATCTTTTAATAATTTATTCAGTGATTATTCTAAAAATGCTTCAATTTGATTAGTTTAAAACTTTTGTACATTAAAAGATCTGTAAAATCACTATAGGACAATGTAGCAACCATTTCTCAAAGACAGTTAAGCATCTCTGTCCAGAACTTCAAAAGTAAGAAGCAGGAGTATTGACTAAAGCAGCAGAGGGAGCTGTTCTGAAGCCAGGAATAGGCAGCAGCAGCATAATCCCCTTTCACCTTTGCTTATCAATAGCCAACCATCAGGCCGATTTGGGCACACGTCAATGAAGCAGCCCTTTTCAAACATGCTCTCTGTTAGAAGCATCCTTTACCTGCGTTGTGACAATTCAATATGTTCCAACAATTGTACAACTGCATTCGATTCTCTTTAAATAGCAGAGGTATGGAGCACCCTTTTAATGGGAAAGAGAAATGACTATGCCGAAAAATCCCTGTGGGGAAACAAAGAAGATTTGGAGAAAAGCAGAACAAAACCTGTGAAATTATTTTGCTAGCTTTAAGAAAGTGTTCTTAAAAGACAATCACAAGTGGCCTCGGTCATAGAATGAAGGGCTCAGGTTTCTATCTGAGTTTCTCCAGATAGTCAGTCTTAGTCAGAGCTCAGTGAAGAAATTAGGAGAAGTGAGAGACTCCCTCCAAAGGCGACATGGTGTGAGGTAAGGTTTTCACAACAGAGAAGGAATTGAACAGAGATAAAGTGTTCCCTCTAGAACAGTTCAATGAAGCGGAAGTGCTCCCTATAGTGAAGGATTTAAGGAGGTAAAATGCTCACTCTAGAGACAGTATTGAGTAGAGCTGAGGCACTGCTCATAGAGAAGTAAAGTGCCCCTTCTGGACAAGTAGTTGAGTGGAGATAAAAGGTTTCCTCTAGAGAAGAATAGAAAGTTGACTTGTGTTGCTCATGTGAATCTTGTGGTAGCCATTAACAAAGCAATATTGTGGCCTGCCCATTTGGGTATAGGTGGCTGCAAGTTTCAGGGAACATTGGAAGAATAACACAGAAAATAATTAACAGAAGGACTCTACAGTTCATAGCTTCCAGTACACAATGCAACCTCTAAAATAACGCACTGTGCAGTAATACTAATACTCACAGTATTGATTATACTTGGTAAATTGATTATACTTGAATTCTGAATTGTGTATTAATTGCACTACATAAAGCCATCTTTGGAAAAACACAAGTTCTGCATGTCTATTTTACAGTTATTTAACTGCTGGATCTGAAAACACTGCTGGTATTTAAAGTAAAGGTGTAAAGGGGAATGGAGTCCCACATGTTTTCCTAGCAACGGAACATAAGAAATAAGACCTGGAGTTGGCCATTTGACTCTTTGAGCCTGCTCCGCCATTCAGTAAGATCATAGCTGATCTTCCACCTCAACTCCACTTTCTCACACTTTCCCCATATCCCTTAATTCCCTTAGTATCCAAAAATCTATCCATCTCTGACTTAAATATACTGAACGACTGAACATCCACAGTCCTCTGTGGTAGAAAATTTCAAAGATTCACAACCCTTTTAAGTAGAGAATTTATCCTCATCTTGGTCTTAGCCAACTCCTTATTCTGTGATGGTGATCCCTAGTTCTAGACTCCCCAGCCAGGAGAAATATTCTCCCAGCATCTGCCCTATCAAGCTCCTTAAGCATTTTATATGTTTCAATGATATCACCTCTCATTTTTCTAAACTGTAGGGAATATAGGCCTACTCTACTCAAACTCATCTCATAGGAAAATCCACTTATCCCAGGTCTAGTGAACATTCATTGCACCTCCTCTTAGGTAAGGAGACCAAAACTGTACACAGTACTCCAGGTGTGGTCTCACCAAGGCCATATATAATTGTACTTTCTTATGCTTATACTCCAATCCCTTTGTAATAAAGGCTAATGCACCATTTGCCTTCCTAATTGCTTGCTTTACCTGCATGTTAACCTTTAGTGATTCGTGTACAAGGCCACCCAGGTCCCTCTGAATACCAACATTTTCCAGTCTTACACCTTTTCAAAAATATCTGCTTTTCTATTTTTCCTACCAGAGTGGATAATGTCACACATCTCCACATTATATTCCATCTGCTATGTTCTATGCCCACTCACTTAACCTGTCTAAATCCCTTTTCAGCCTTTGTGTTCTCCTTATAGCTTACTTTCCCATCTAACTCTACATCATCAGCAAACTTGGACACATTACACTTGGTCCCTTCATCAAAGCCATTAATATTGATTCTAAATAGCTGAGGCCCCAGAACTGATCCTTGCATACCTGACTAGTTATAGCCTGCCAACCCGAAAATGTCTTGTTTATTCCTTTTTTCTGTTCTTTAATCAATCCTCAATCTATGCTAACAAGTTGCTCTCAATTCCATTAGCCCTAATTTTGTGT
Source organism: Heterodontus francisci (assembly GCF_036365525.1). Classification (NCBI taxonomy): domain Eukaryota; kingdom Metazoa; phylum Chordata; class Chondrichthyes; order Heterodontiformes; family Heterodontidae; genus Heterodontus; species Heterodontus francisci. The sequence continues at coordinate 42,981,824 of NC_090387.1, forward strand.
AATAGCCTCTTGTGTGGCATCTTATTGAATGCTTTTTGATAATCTAAAAACAGTACTTCCACTGATTCTCTCTTATCTACCCTGCAAGTTACATCCTGACAAAACTAACAGATCTGTCAAACACAATTTCTCTTTCATGTTTCATGATGAGCATTTGAAACGTCATAGCATACAAGGCTACGGGCTAAGTGCTGGAAAATGAGATTAGAATAGTTAGGTGCTTGATGGCCAGCACAGACACGATGGGCCGAAGGGCCTGTTTCTGTGCTGTATAACTCTATGACTATGACTTTATGACTGTGCCCAAACATATTATGATTTTTTAAGTGCTCTGATACCACATCCTTAATAATAGATTCTAGCATTTTGCCTACTACTGATGTCAGGCCAACTGGCCTATAGTTCCTTGTTTTCTCTCTCCCTCCTTTCTTGAATAGCAGGGTTATATTTGCTGCCTTTGAATTCATGAGCATCATTCCAGAATCTAGGGAATTCTGGAAAATTAAAACCAATGCATCCACTATCTCTGTAGCCACCTCTTTTAAAACCTTAGGATTGAGGCCATCAGGTCCAGGGGATTTGTCAACTATTACTCTCACTATTTTTTCCAATGCTATTTCTCTATTAATATATATTTTTTTAAGTTCCTCCTTCTCACATGACACATGGTTCCCCACTATTTCCATTTTTGTTTGTGTATCTTTTACCGTGAAGACAGATACAAAGCATTCGCGTAATGCCTCTGACATTGTCCTATTCCGCATTATAATTTCTCCTGCCTCTTTCTCAAAGGTGCCCACCTTTACTTTCACTAATCTCGACCTTTTCACATACCTATAGAAGCTTTTGCAAACAGTTTTCATGTACCTCATATTCTCTTTTCGCTTTCTTTATCATCCTTTGGTGAATTCTAAAATCCTCCCAATCCTCAGGCTTACTACTCTTTTGGTAATATTGTAAGTTGCTTCCTTTAATCTAATACTATGTCTAACTTCTCTTATTAGCCACAGTTGGACCACTTTTCCTGTGGTAAACAGTGAAAGGGGAAATAAGTAACATAGAAAGAACAGCAGTCAGTAATAGGAAAGGGACAGAAATATCACTCGAGGAAGATGTCATATAGCTCATCACCCACCATTGATTGACTGAATGTTTATGTTTTATTTTCCACTTTTAGGACTGCTTTACACGTGTCAAATATACCACAATAAGGTGGCATCAATACTTAGCAGTAATAGACTATTACTAACAGGACACAGGAAGAAGATAAATCAAAATAATCTGCATGTTTCACTCCGTTTACCTCATGCCATTAGTAGCTATGCATTGCTTAATTCCTCCTCTCTCGCATATTGAGAAAACATGAACATGATTCCATTTTTGCAGAATATGATGGCCCAGATTTTTCTAAAAGTTTGAGTCAAAACAATGACGCAAGTATGTCATACTGCTGATTTTTAGCGTAAAACATTAAACAAATTTGCTTACAGTATTTTTCACTACGCTCAAATTTCCTTGATCTTTTACGCCAATACTGTAAAACCTCCACTGCAGCTCTTTGATGCTCATTAACATAGCTCGACCCCCATGCAAAGGCACAGCTCATGCAAATTTCCTGCATTTATTCCAGTTCTGAGCAGGCTGTAAAATTTACAGCTAAAATTTTTAGGAGCTAAGAACCCAAAGCCATATTTCCAGTGTTTTATGTTGATTTTCTTCTGTTTTTTTAAAAATTTCTCCTCAATGCGACCTCTATCTTTGAATGCATCTTTAAAAAAGCTTCCATAATTGCATTTTCTTAAACCTAATTTGTCTAATGTGCACAAATAATACTTTCATTTCTTCAAACTTTAATTTTTGTTTTAAAAAGGGACTTTAGAATAAGGAGTAAATTTTACACTTTCCTGGAGCCCCAATTGTTTACGTTGATTCCCACTTGTTTTACATCAGTTTTTACCTTCTGTCAGACGCAAATGAAATTCTGAGGACATGTTGGTGTAATGAGATCGGCGCACATCTCAAAGTTACTTGTCGTTTCAGAAAATTGCAGGCTGAAATTTCCAGTTTAAATACCACTCTCATTTTGAGTGTTTATACTTAAAACATTCGTTCAAGAGCAATTGCAAAACATGATGCAGTGAGACAGGAGGTTTAAAATCCCAACAACGAATAGACGAAACATATTAGCTTGCTTAACCCTGTCTTCCTACCCCTCCTGCCCATGTCTAGTTACACTATAAGTGTATGAGGCATATACTACCAAGGGCCTGTGGGGCTACTGCCTCAGCTGAAGAATTACAAATTATGTTCCTCAGATGTTTGAAATGGTCCGAATGTTCAATGGTTAATATATCATAAACAATATATAAAACAAAGAAAAACAAATCTAAGAAAGACTAGTCTTTATGCAATCTTTTCTCACATTGCTATTTTTGAACATGACTTGAACCATTTTGGTGTCTTGTAATATTTTTCAGTGCACATTACACGTAATCAATCGACAGTCACAGCAATAACAGTACTCCTTTGTTTTATTTCTGGAAGAATAAAAGGTGCCATCTAAAACAGCCAGCAGTTTCTTCTCATCTATTAGCTGGCAAAAATAAATTTCCCTGATGAACAGTGAGATGGGTCACGTCTTTATCTCCTGCCAGCTGGCAGATCCAGGCTTTTAATATGGCTGTTCCAATTATTGTAAATGTCATTTTGTACCTTATAACTACAAATATTGACAGTTTATTGCACAATGCATGTTTGTCAGATGAAGGTCACATCATACACAATGCACTATCTTTTCTTAAAGTACATCTGACTGAAAGCAAAAAGACACAATGTTTAAATGCATTGTGTGGCATTTTATCGTCAATTTTAATCCTTTTTTTAAAAAAACAGAATGCATCTTTTCACATTTAAGCTACTGGATGGATCAATTTTTAACTCGTGATCCTTGCTTTCACAATCACGCTATTATTGTCAGCAGAATATGTAACACAGAGCAGAAGAAAATTAAAATGCACCCAGGTGGTAGTCACAATTGATACTTTTTATGTAAAGGCTGAAATGGATAATATCAAGAGAAATTATATGATGAAAAAGAATTCACCAAATATCACCTGTTATTTTAAATGTATTCTGAGTTTTTTTTTCTGTCACAACAGTAAATTCACTGGAGTGATAGGAAAAGAAAAAGAAAACGCAGTGTCACAGAATTCTTTCCAAACAAGTACGCTGCTTAAAAGAATCATCTTCTTAATCAAAGCTGATCTTATGAAAGCTTCACCTTTCTGCAGTATAAATTGGTACGTAAGGTAAATTGATCTTAAGTAGCACTTTTGTTCAGTCTCACAACCTATAAAGACGTGTGGTAAATTTTCAAAAGCCATGTTGCTTTATTTGATTGATAATGGTCAGTTAGCAGTCTGGGTACTCCTTGATTTAATAATATTCCAGTTACTGTAAATTTTGTGCACATTGCTGCAGTCTCCTCCCTCAATTGTGTCTTCATTTATTCAGCTCTGGAATTGAATCATTGTGATTTTTACATTTTTGCCAATTATCAAAAGATTAACATGGAAAGGCAGATCATTTTCACTTTTTGTTATTTGTTCGGGGGATGTGGGCATCGCTGGCTAGGCCAGCATTTATTGCCCAACCATAACTGCCTTTGAGAAGGTGGTGGTGAGCTGCCTCCTTGAACCACTGCAGTCCTTGGGGTGTAGGTATACGCACAGGGCTGTTAGGAAGAGAGTTCCAGGATTTTGACCCAGCAACAGAGAAATAACGGCAATATAGTTCCAAGTCAGGATTGTGTGTGGCTTGGAGGGGAACTTGCAGGTGGTGCTGTTCCCATGCAACTGCTGCTTTTGTCCTTCTAGGTGGTAGAGGATGCGGGTTTGGGAGTTGCTGTCGAAGGAGCCATGATGAGTTGCTGCAGTGCATCTTGTAGATGGTACGCACAGCTGCCTCTGTGCAACAGTGATGCAGGGAGTGAATGTTTAAGGTTGTGGATGGGGTGCCAATCAAGTGGGTTGCTTTAGTCTGGATGGTGTCGAGCTTCTTGAGTATTTTTGGAGCTGTATCCATCCAGCAAGTGGGCATCACACACCTTGTGCCTTGTAGATGGTGGATAGGATTTGGGGAGTCAGGAGGTGAGTTACTCGCTGCAGAATTCCCAGTCTCTGGCCTGCTCTTATAGCCACAGCATTTGTGTGACTGGTCCAGTTCAGTTTATGATCAATGGCGACCCCGAGGTGGGGGATTCAGTGATGGTAATGCCATTGAACAGCAAGGGGAGATGGTTAGATTCTCTCTTGTTTGAGATTGTCATTGCCTGGCACTTGTGTGGTGCAAATGTCACTTGCCACTTATCAGCCCAAGCCTAGATGTTGTCCAGGTCTTGCTGCATCTGGACACGAGCTGCTTCAGTATCTGAGCAGTCACGAATAGTGCTGAACATTGTGCAGTCATCAGCGAACATCCCCACTTCTGCCCTTATGATGGAGGGAAGGTCATTGATGAAACAGCTGAAGATGGGTAGGTCTAGGACATTACCCTGAGGAACTCCTGCAGTGATGTCCTGGAGCTGAGATGATTGACCTCAACAACTACAACCATCTTCCTTTGTGCTAGGTATCACTCCAACCAACGGAGAGTTTTCCTCTGATTCCCATTGACTCCAGTTTTGCTGAGGCTCCTTGATGCCATACTCGGTCAAATGCTGCCTTGATGTCTCGGGCAATCACTCTCACCTCACCTCTGGATTTCAGCTCTTTTGTCCATGTTTGGACAAATGAGGTCAGGAGCTGAGTGGCCCTGGCAGAACCCAAACTGAGCATCAGTGAGCAGGGTATTGCTCAACAAGTGCTGCTTGATAACATTATCACTGATTCCTTCCATCACTTTGCTGATGATCAAGAGTAGACTGATAGGACGGTAATTGGCCGGGTTGGATTTGTCCTGCTTTTTGTGTACAGGACACACCTGGGCAATTTTCCACATTGCCGGTTAGATGCCAGATGACTGGCCTTTTCACAGTAAGCCCTTTCTTCCATGTTGATATAAATTCAATATCTTTTCTACAACGAGAAAAAAGTTTCAGACATGCAACATTTGGCTTAGCTATACTCTCCACATCCTACACCACAATCCATTGTGTAACAGCGCAATACTCTCCTCATCCTACACAATCTATACTGTAACAAAGCTATTCTCTGCCCTCCAATTTCCGACCCTAACCCTTCAGTACTCCTTGAGCTTCCTGCTCTCTTGCTGCCCGAGTCCTTAAGCTCTTGAGTCCCTATTGGATAGGCTTACAGCTTCCTTTGCTTGGCATCCTCGAACAGGCTCATTGTGACACTCGGCACTGGCTCACTGTGAGCAGCAACCCCAATTGCCCCATCTCACTCTCGTCAACCTTCCCACCTAGTGCGCCTGGTGTTGTCCATCTGCTATTATTACTCCTTTCCTCAAAAAAAACCACCCATGACCCCAGTATCCTTGCAAACTACCATCCCATTTCCAACCTCCCTTTCCTCTCCAAAGTCCTTGAACCTGTTGTCGCCTCCCAAATCCGTTCCCATCTTTCCCGGAACTCCATGTTTGAACCCCTCCAATCAGGTTTCCACCAGTGCCACAGTACCAAAGCAGCTCCTATCATAGTCACAAATAACATCCTACGTGACTGTGACAAAAGGTAAGCTTTCCATCCTTGTTCTTCTTGACCTGTCTTCAGCCGTTGACAAGGTTGACCACACCATTCTCTTTCAATGGCTCTCCAATGTCATCCAGCTGGATGGGACTGCTCTCACCTAGTTCCATTCTGATCCATGCAATCATAACCAGAGAATCACTTGCAATGGCTTCTCTTCCTGCTCCTGCATTGTTACCTCTGGTGTCCTCCAAGGATCTATCTTTGGTCCCCTCCTATTTCTTCCCTATGTGCTACCCCTTGGCTACATTATCTGAAAGCACAGCATTAGTTTTCACATGTACTCTGAAGACACCCAGCTCTACCTCACCACCACCTCTCTCTCGACTGCTCCACTGTTGCTAAATTATCAGACTGCTTATCCGACATCAAGTGCTAGATGAGCAGACATTTCCTCCAATTAAATATTGGGAAGACCACATTCTGCACAATCCATACTGTAACAATGCCATACTCTCCTCATTCTGTCCCACAATCCATAGGGTAAAAATGCTATACCCTCCTGAACCTACACAATTCATAGTGTAACAATGCTATACTCTCCTAACCCTATACCACAATCCATAGTATAACGTTTCTATATTCTCCGCATTTACATTACAATCCATAGTGTAACAATGCTATACTCTCCTTATCCTGCACCACAATTCACAGTATAACATTTCTCTACTCTCTGCACTTACATTACAATCCGTAGTGTAACAATGCTATACTCTCCTTATCCTGCACCACAATTCACAGTATAACATTTCTCTACTCTCTGCACTTACATTACAATCCATAGTGTAACAATGCTATACTCTCCTTATTTACACTGCAATCAACAGTGTAACAATTTCTCTTCTCTCTTACTGCACCACAGTTGAAGGCATCACAGTGCTGCAATCACAGTGCTGCATCCTCATGGCCCCTGATGCAGAATTTCCTGACTTTTTTTTCCAGCTAAAAGGGAATCCTTTGTAGAATTAAAAATAAAACAGAGGGGAACAGATCATCATGCTGTTGTAAGAATCGTTAATATTGGGCTGGATTTTAAGGAGCCCTCAATATCAGGATCTGTGGCAGGGTGCGGGGAGGAGGCCTGAAGGTGGCCCTGGATGAGGCACGGCCTGATCTTCCTGGCGGCGGCGAGGCGGGGCCATAATTTGAATAGTTAAATATATTTACGCCTCCTCTTGATGGCCCACTGCAATCTTCAGCCCAGCAGCCGACACTGCCGCACCTTCGGATCCCCGTCCGGGGAAACAAAGCGCAACTGGTGGGGGGGTGGAGGAGGTAGGTTTATCAGTGCGGGGGTGGGGCGGGGGGAAATGGGATCAAAGTGACGTCATGGGTGTAGGGGATGGTGGGAAGGGTTGTAGTCTGAAGTTTGTGCAGTTTAGGGGAGGAAGGTCACATGGTAAAGGTAAGTGTTTTGGGGGACAGAATGGGCAAATAATTAATTTTATTGTTATTGGTGGGTGGAGAGGGGCAAAAGAAATGTCTTTATTTAATTTAATTCAATCTATCTTTAAATATTCAAATAAGTCGGTAGGGCTGACAGCCGTTGAAAAATGGTGTCAGCGCCTACGCACAGGCAGCTGACGCCATTGCCAGGGACGGACAGCCTGCCCCTTCCACGTGATCGGGGGGGGGTGGGGGTTGGTGGTGGGGGAGGTGGCATGCCCCGGCTATTTAAATGAGCTGCCGCGATCTCAAGAACGGTGGCTCTTCAGCCAGTGGCCCGCAGGGGCGAGCCACCATTTTTGAAGTTTGTCGCCGAGATTGGCAGCCAGCTTATAAAATCCAGCCCATTATCTTTAATCAAAATTTGTGATTGAGATATGCGAGACTATCCAAGCCAGGAGCATCGATAGTTTAAATGAAATACAGGAAGCTATGCTATATGCTGATGTACAGAAAACTCTCTGAACCTGATCAGCATGCATTGTGAAGGCTAAAAGGGTTTTTGAGCTGTTTTCATTAAAGATAAACACTTTTCTCCATTCCTGCAGTACTGGCAGTGACTACTGCTCCCAGTGGTGCTGCTGGTACTGCACAGCTGCCAGCCTTCCGATTGGCTGGGAACTCTTGGAGGCGGGAGCTCATACCTTTAGGGGCGATGTCTTTGCCTGCTCGCCATTAAATAGCACCAAGGGTCTGACGGAGGGCTGAGGTAGGGTCTCCCCCTACCTTCCGGCCTGCCGTCAGGACCTCCATGTTCAGAGCAAAATTCAGCCCATAGTGTCTGAAAACATGAACATAAGAGGCTGATCATGTTTTAAAAAGCTGATTTAGGTGGTGCACAGAGTGTTTTGAAAAGCTGTGAGAGAGTGATAAACTGATGCAGATGGATAACATCAGAGTTTGTCTTCTTTTGGAGTGCAGATAAACTCCACAAGAAGCTTGTTTTATTATATATGCTTTGTCAGAAATCAATAATTTAAGAGACTCTGATTGTTTAATTGTCCTGTGGTTTTAAAATGTAAGTGAGGCCAGGAAACCAAGTTGCTATTCTGTTTACTGATAAAGATCCTAAAGGTATCTGTAACATCCGTGAGAGATGAAGATCTTACTGAAGGAAATGTAACCATACGCTCATCGTCAAGGCAGTTTCTGATGTCATAGTTTGAACTAAGAATTAGATGCCTCATTGGACAATTGTAGCTTAAGGTGGATTTTGATAGGACAGTGTGAAGTTGTCAACAGATCATCCCACCCACCTTGGAAAGAAAGGTATAAAAATCATTGTAAATGATTACGTCGAGTAGCTTGGTCAGCTACTGAAGAGAACAATAGGCAAGGGGGTGACCGCTGACTGGGTGAGCATGTATGTATGCTTCCTTGTCTTCTATGTCTTAGGCAGTTCCTCAGGAATGAGGATGATCTTCTTCCACTGCAGGATTGTGGGTCCTTAGGTGACTGAATAGTCTAATTCTGAATCCGCACACTCTGCCACATGTGGGACAGGTGGTATTTGGTGAGGCGAGTGAATGGGATGATCGAATTTCCAAACGCACCTTCTGTTGTTTGCACTTGGTCGCTGCCTGGGCATGTTAATATTGTTTGAACTAGCTGGCACTTTCGCGGATGCTTCTTCTCCATTTTGGCTGGTCTCGGGCAAGAGGTTCCCACAGATCAGTGAAGATGTCACATTTTTTCAAGGAGGCTTTAAGGACATCCTTATGGACATCTTGTGTCAGGCATGCGGACGATCTGATCCTTGATGCGAGTGCCTTCAACCCACACTCCACAGCATGCTACCCGTCACGACCTCAGCGCAACCCCAGCCCGACATGAGATCGAAAAGGCCATCCGACAGCTAAAAAAAAATAAGGTCGCTGGTGTAGATGGAATTCCTGCCAAAATTCTAAAGAGAGGCACTCTTGACAAAAATACATGGTCTCATCTCCCTCATCTGGAAGGAGGAGAGCATGCCAGGGATCTCCAAGACGCCGTTATTGTGACCATCTTCAAAAAAGGTAACAAGACTGACTGCGGTAACTACAGAGGGGTATCCCTGCTGTCCACCATAGGGAAGGTCATCACAAGAGTCCTTCTCAACTGCCTCCTGCCCGTGGCTGAAGAGCTCCTACCAGAATCACAATGTGGATTCTGTCCATCAAGAGGCACAGTGGACATGATCTTCATAGCAAGACAACTCCAAGACAAATGTAGGGAGCAGCAGTAACCTTTATATATGGCCATCTTTGACTTCACAAAGGCCTTCGACTCTATCAACCGGGAGGGATTACGGAACATCCTCCTCAAATTTGGCTGCTTGGAGAAATTCATCACCATCCTCCGCCTGCTGCATGATGACATGCAAGCTGTAATCCTTGTAACGTATTTGTGACGAACAGGTGTGTTGTTAACGGGTGTATTGCTAACGGGTGTTTTATATTGTTAATTAGTATTCCTACCGAACCTGGTAGTCGTTAGTGTTCGTGTTCGAACCTTAGAGTAACCAATCATGGGTAAAAGATTATGTCTTACGACTTACACTGTCCTGCTCTCCCTTCCTCCAAGCAATATGCTTGTACCCCAGCTAAAAGTCCAGTGAATGTATCTGTACTTTTCAAAGTATGTCTTAAGATTTAACGACATAAGGATTCATCTCCAAAGGTCAGAATATTCTTCATTATTTGGACTTTAACAATGCTACATTAGCATTGTCCATCCATCATTCACAGCAAATGTTGGTTACATTTTACTATTGAAGAGAGGACTCAGTTTATTTGCCTTCTGAATTTCTAACCCACATCAGCAAATTACTCAATTACAAATTTTAATCAACTTAAGTTTCCTTTTACTGCTATAAAACACATAGAATCATAGAGTTACAACACAGAAGAAGGCCATTCACCCCGTTGTGTCCATGCCAACTCTCTGCAAGAGCAACTCAGTTAGTTCCATTCGCCAGCCTTTTCCCCATAGCCCTGCAAATTTTTCCTGTTCAGATAATTATCCAATTCTCTTTTGAAAATTATAATTGAATCTACCCCACCACACTCTCAGGCAGTGCATTCCAGATTCCACTTGCTGCATAAAGAAGCTTTTCCTCATGTCACTTTTAGTTCTTTTGCCAAACAGCTTAAATCGGTGTCCTCTGGGTCTCGGCCCTTCCGCCAATGATAAGCTTTTCCCTACCTACTCTGTCCAGACCCCTCATGATTTTGAACACTATTAAATCTCTGCTCAAATTTCTCTTCTCTAAGGAGAACAGCCCCAGCTTCTCCAATCTATCCACGTAACTGAAGTACCTCATCCCTGGAACCATTGTCGTAAATCTTTTCTGCACCCTTTCTAATGCCTTAACATCCTTCCTAAAGTATGGTGCCCAGATTTGGACACAATACTCCAAGTGAGGCCGAATCAGTGTTTTATAAAGGTTCACCAATACTTTCATGCTTTTGTACTCTATGCCTCTCTTTATAAAGCCCAGGATCCTCTATGCCTTAGTAACTACTTTTTCAACCTGCCTTGCCACAGTCAACAATTTGTGCACATATACCCCCAGGTCCCTGTGCTCCTGAACCCCCTTTAAAATTGTATCCTTTATTTTATATTGCTTCTCTCCATTCTTCCTACCAAAATGTGTCACTTCCCACTTCTCTACATTCAATTTCATCTGCATGACTCCGCCTATTCCACCAGCCTGTCTACATTCTCTTGAAGTCTATCACTATCTTCCTCACATTTACAATTCCCAAGTTTTGTTTCATCCACAAATTTTGAAATTGTATCCTGCACACACAAGTCAAGATCATTAATATAGATCAAGAAAAGCAGTGGTTCTAATTCTGATCCCTAGGGAACCCCACTATATAATCTTCCTCCTGTCCAAAAACAACCAATCACCACTAGTCTACGTTTCCTATCACTCAGTCAACTTCGTATTCATGCTGCCACTGTCCCTTTTATTCCATGGGCTTTGACTTTGCTGACAAGCCTGTTATGTGGCACTTTATCAAATGCCTTTTGGAAGTCCCTGTACACCATTAAGGGAGATGGTGGTATATTGGTAATGTCACTGAACTAGTAATCCAGAGGCCTAGACTACTTCCCTGGGGACACAGGTTCAAAGCCCACCATGGCAGCTGGTGGAATTTAAATTCAATTATTTAATAAAAATCTGGAATTGAAAGCTAGTCTCAGTAATGGCGCCATGAAACTATCATCAATTGTTGTAAAACCCCATCTAGTTTACTGATGTCCTTTTGGGAAGGAAATCTGCTGTCCTGGTCTGGCCTACCTGTGACTCCAGACCCTCAGCAATGTGGTTGACTCTTAACTGCCCTCTGAAATGGCTTAGCAAGCCATTTAGTTGTCAAGGGCAATTTGGGATGGGCAATAAATGCTGGCCTTGCATGCGATGCCCACATCTCATGAAAGAATAAAAAAGCACTGCATTCTCCTCATCAACCCTCTGTGTTAGCTCATCAATTAACTCAATCAAGTCAATTAAACATGATTTGACTTTAACAAATCTATGCTGGCTTTCCTTAATTAATCCATATTTGTACAAGTGACTGTTAATTTTGTCCCATATTAGCGCATCTGAAAGTTTGCCCAGCACTGAAGTTAAATTTACTAGTTGCTGGGCTTATCCTCACACCCATTTTTGAACAAGGATGTAACATAAGTAATTCTCTAGTCATCTGGCACGAAATCCTGTTTCTAAGGAGGTTTGGAAGATTATGACCAGTGCCTCCACAATTTCCGAACTTACTTCCCTGAGTATCCTCGGATGTATCTGATCTGGTCCTGGTGACTTATCAACTTTAAGTATGGCCAGCCTTTCTAATACCAACTTTTTAAAATTAATTTTTAGTCCATTCAGTGTCTCAACCACTTCTTCTTTCACCATGACTTTGGCAGCATCTTCTTCCTTGGTAAAAACAGATGCAAAGTACTCATTTAGTACCTCAGCCATGCCCTCTGCCTCCATGCGTAAATCCCATATTTGGTCCATAATCGGTCCCACTCCTCCTTTTCCTACCAATTTACTATTTATATACCTATAGAAGACTTTTGGATTCCATTTTATGTTAGCTGCCAGTCTCTTCTCATGCTTTCCTTTTTGCTTCTCTTATTTCTTTTTCCACTTCTCCTCTGAACTTTCAATATGCAGCCTGGTTTTCACTTATATTATCCACTTGACATCTGTCACATGCACTCTTTCTGTTTCATTTTATTCTCCATCTCTTTCATCATCCAGGGAGTTCTAGCTTTGATTGTCCTACCTTTCTGCCTTGTGGTAATGTACCTTGACTGAACCAGAACCATCTCCTCTTTAAAGGCATCACATTGTTCCGTTAGAGTTTTGCTGGCCAATCTTTGATTCCAATTTAGCTGGGCCAGAGCCATTCTTATGCCAGTGAAATTGACCCTCCCCCAATTAATTATTTTTACTCTGGACTGTTCCTTGCCCTTTTCTATATCTAACCTAAACCTTATGATACTATGATCACTGTCGCCATATTGTTCTCCCACTGTCACTTGATCCACTTGATCCAGCTCATTCCCCAGAACCAGATTCAGCAATGTCTCTTTCCTTATTGGACTGGAAACATACTATCTAGAAAATTCTCCTGAACACACTTCTGAAACCTTTCCTCCTGTCTGCCCTTTGCACTATTACTATCCCAGTCTATATTAGGATAATTAAAGTCCCTCACTATAACTACTTTTTTTTTGCACCTCCCTGTAATTTCCTTGTAGATTTGTTCCCCTATATCGTTCCCATTAGTTAGTTACCCTGAGGCACAGTGTGGCTTTCGTGCAGAGAGATCGACTATTGACATGCTGTTCTCCCTTCGTCAGATACAGGAGAAATGCCGTGAACAACAGATGCCCCTCTACATTGCTTTCATTGATCTCACCAAAGCCTTTGACCTCGTCAGCAGACGTGGTCTCTTCAGACTACTAGAAAAGATCGGATGTCCACCAAAGCTACTAAGTATCATCACCTCATTCCATGACAATATGAAAGGCACAATTCAACATGGTGGCTCCTCATCAGAGCCCTTTCCTATCCTGAGTGGTGTGAAACAGGGCTGTGTTCTCGCACCCACACTTTTTGGGATTTTCTTCTCCCTGCTGCTTTCACATGCGTTCAAATCCTCTGAAGAAGGAATTTTCCTCCACACAAGATCAGGGGGCAGGTTGTTCAACCTTGCCCGTCTAAGAGCGAAGTCCAAAGTACGGAAAGTCCTCATCAGAGAACTCCTCTTTGCTGACGATGCTGCTTTAACATCTCGCACTGAAGAATGCCTGCAGAGTCTCATCGACAGGTTTGCGTCTGCCTGCAATGAATTTGGCCTAACCATCAGCCTCAAGAAAACGAACATCATGGGGCAGGATGTCAGAAATGCTCCATCCATCAATATTGGCGACCACGCTCTGGAAGTGGTTCAAGAGTTCACCTACCTAGGCTCAACTATCACCAGTAACCTGTCTCTAGATGCAGAAATCAACAAGCGCATGGGTAAGGCTTCCACTGCTATGTTCAGACTGGCCAAGAGAGTGTGGGAAAATGGCGCACTGACACGGAACACAAAAGTCCGAGTGTATCAGGCCTGTGTCCTCAGTACCTTGCTCTACGGCAGCGAGGCCTGGACAACGTATGCCAGCCAAGAGCGACGTCTCAATTCATTCCATCTTCGCTGCCTTCGGAGAATACTTGGCATCAGGTGGCAGGACTATATCTCCAACACAGAAGTCCTTGAAGCGGCCAACATCCCCAGCTTATACACACTACTGAGTCAGCGGCGCTTGAGATGGCTTGGCCATGTGAGCCGCATGGAAGATGGCAGGATCCCCAAAGACACATTGTACAGCGAGCTCGCCACTGGTATCAGACCCACCGGCCGTCCATGTCTCCGTTATAAAGACGTCTGCAAACGCGACATGAAATCGTGTGACATTGATCACAAGTCGTGGGAGTCAGTTGCCAGCATTCGCCAGAGCTGGCGGGCAGCCATAAAGACAGGGCTAAATTGTGGCGAGTCGAAGAGACTTAGTAGTTGGCAGGAAAAAAGACAGAGGCGCAAGGGGAGAGCCAACTGTGCAACAGCCCCAACAAACAAATTTCTCTGCAGCACCTGTGGCCTTTATAGCCACTCCAGGCGCTGCTTCACAAACCACTGACCACCTCCAGGCGCGTATCCATTGTCTCTCGAGATAAGGAGGCCCAAAAGAAGTTAGTTGGTGGCCTATAGAATACACCCAGTAGTGTAATGGTACCTCTATTGTTTCTTAGCTCTGTTACAAAAGTGCTTCTATTTTTTGTTAAGTATACGTTTTTGAGGACTTATATTTAAATTGTGAAAATTGATTCATTGGAAGGCAGAAAATTTCATAGAAGCTGGATTTTGCTTTGTTGTTGACAATTCATTGAAAGGACATTGAGGTTTTTTTTTAAAACAGCCTTGCTTGAAGTCATGTGCTTTAAGCAATAAACAACAGAAACCTTGGTGACCTGGGGAAGATGTTTACAGAGGAGTCAGGAGGTTCGACTCTTGAGATATTGTTTTTGGTTTCACTTTGGACAGTGTATTGGGGTGTGAACTGTTTTGAAGACAATTGGAGAATACTAGCCAAGAGAGCAGCCACCATCACCCTCTTCTATCTCTTTGAGAATTTTCTGAGAATCAAGGATAAGAAATAGAGAAACTGATGCTGCATTTCTCCTGAAAGGCCTGCCAGAAACTCCTGATGCTGTATTTCTCCTGGAAAGCCTGCCAAGCTGATCCTCAAGGTTGCCTGAAAGGAGCTGCTCTAGAAAGATCCCAGTGACAGCCATCTACACGTATTTGGGACACCAGACCAAAAGGGACAACTGACATATTCCATATCTTTTCTTTTTTCTTCAAGAATTAACAAGTATTTGGCCAAAGTATTTTTTTTCTGTCTTTTTCTTTTGTAACAGACCTCTGCTAGGAGAATTTCTGCATTTTTTTCTTCGTGTGTATTTGTGTGTGGGGAATTTAAAAAGGGAACTTTTATATTTCAATCTGTGTGTAAATGCTTTGCTTTGTTACTGGTTAAGTCTTATTTTATAATAAACTGATAATTTTGTTGTTTATTAAAGAAATCTGGTTGGTGTATTTTATTTGGGGATAACAAGTAGATTGTGATTGACTACATCGGTAATTGGGTAAACATTTAAAAAAATATATATTGTGACCTGTGGAGAAGTGGAGCTAGAAAAGACAGTGCACTCCTCCCACCTCGGTTGTAACACTAACCAAATAGATTCTGTCCTTAACCCCTCGAGAACATCTTCTCTCTCCACTGTAAAGTTTTCCTCAGTCAATACTACCATCCCTCCTTCTTGCTTTCCTTCCCTATCTTTCCCTATCCAGGAATATTTAGTACCCAGTCCTGGTCGGTGAACACATGGAGTGTGGTAACTAAAGTTGGTGAGCTGCAGGTACAGATAGCCTAGTGGGAATATAATATCGTGGCGATAAGTAGTATATCCTACCAATTCCATCACTGGACTCATCCACTGCTCAACTCACTTTACCCCATCACCCATCTACCAACAATTTCTATCAGTGCCCAACTATTTAATTTATACGTTTTACCTCACCCTTACAGACATAGCACTGTTAACAAGCCTTGCATCCACATTTCATGCATACTGGCAGCTATTCAACCATGACAGCCACATCACAGAAACCATTTGCAGGACACTTAATGACTCACTTTCCTTTTTGCAGGAAAGAATTGGAGGAAGACATGCCCACCTGCATGTCTTAACCCCCATGGAGGAGACAGTGGCCATGATAGAAAGACATAGCTGAGACGATGGCCACTGATGTGACTGAAGGGCCCAATGATGAGGTATCTGCATACTTAATCCTCCTTCTCTCAACCCTCATCCCACAATCTCTTCAGAATCACAAGCTGCAGATGTAGGAGCACAAACCTTTTACTTTCTCCTTTTTTAAAAATTCATTCATGGGATGTGGGCATCGCTGGCTAGGCCAGCATTTATTGCCCATCCCTAATTACCCTTGACCCTTTTTCATTCCAAGAACTGGAACAGCACATCTGTGGAACCCATCCTGTTGCAGCATCCGATGACTGATCTTATAGCTTCCATTGCAGCAAAAGAAAGCTCCCATGAAATGTCTAAGTGTTGCAGACGAAGCTCAGATTGCTGCCTTGCAAGCTCAGCCAAAGGAAGAAGAGGAAGATGACAATAAATATGAAGATACACTGTCACGCAATCTTACAATCTCAGCCACCAACTCAGTGATAGACACTGCCCTTATATTAGTGGGTAGGATAGAGGAGGGACCTGTAAGTGATGAGACACCTGGCACAAGCGCACAGAAGGCACGGCAGGAGGAAAGGATAGCGCAGGTGTCAGAGAGCAAGGTCGTACACTAAATCTACTGCAGAGGAGTGAGATGAGGACCTTGCTGGCCCAGGCTACAGAAGATATACTTATACTTCTTTCAATTTAGTATACTGCATTCGCTGCTCACAATACAGTCTCCTCTACATTGGGGGAGACCAAATGATTTGTGGAACAGCTTTGTTCAGTCCACAAGCGTGATCCCAAGCTTCTGGTCTCCTGTCATTTTAATTCTCCACCCCATTCCGTTTCTGACCTTTCTGTCCTTGGCCTCCTATATTGTTCTAATGAAGCTCAACGTAAGCTCAAGAAACAGCACCTCATCTTTTGACGGGCACTTTACAGACTTCCAACTCAACACTGAATTCAACAATTGGGCAGCACAGTGGTGCAGCAGTTAGCACCACAGCTCACGGCTCCAACGACCCAGGTTCAGTTCTGGGTACTGCCTGTGCGGCATTTGCAAGTTCTCCCTGTGACCGCATGGGTTTCTGCCAGGTACTCTGGTTTCCTCCCACAGCCAAAGACTTGCAGGTTGATAGGTAAATTGCCCCTAGTGTAGGTAGGTGGGGATGTGGTAGGAAATATGGGATTAATGTAGGATTAGTATAAATGGGTAGTTGTTGATCAGCACAGACTCGGTGGGCCAAAGGGCCTGTTTCAGTGCTGTATCTCTAAATAAATAAATTTTAGATCATAAGTTCCCCCCCTTTTTTATTTTTTGGGTTTTTTTTTTCCATTTTGGATGCAGCTATTGGTAATGATTCTTTTTTTATCCCATTTATAGCTCCTTTAGGCACAACTTTTGTTTCTTTACTTGTCCCATTATCACATTTTGCCTTGCACTATCATCCCTTTTGTCATTTAATCTCTCCCATCCTATTACAGACCTTCCCTTTTGTTCTTTCCCTTTCCCCGCCTTGCTTAAAAATTGTTACATCTCTAAGTACTCCCAGTTCTGACAAAGGGTCAACAAACTGAAACGTTAACTGTGTTTCCCTTTTCACAGATGCTGTCAGACCTGCTGAGTATTTCCAGCATTTTCTGATTTTATTATAGAAGGCAGCTGATGGGCGTACATAGCCAAATGCTTGGTGCACTCGAAAGCTTGTCAGAAAGCCTGCACTCAATGTCAAGGAGCACAGAGGAGTCCAGCTCCAATTTGGCACAGGGCATTGTGCAGAGATTCAAGCCCATCTTTTCCAACATAGAATGGATTGGCCATCTCCATCAGCATACTCGTGGAACCCACCATGCTGCAGCATCTGATGACCGATGTTACAGCTTCCATTGCAGCAAAAGAAAGCTCCCATGAAATGTCTAAGTGTTGCAGTGAGAGCTTAGATTGCTGCCTTGCAAGCTCAGACCACTGACATTATGGGTCTGGATACCACTGTTCAAAGGAGTTTCCAGGATCACTGCAGTCCATCAATCTGATCTCCAACAAATCAGTAAGATTGCTGAGGTGCCACCCCGGGAAGAGTGGCACTGGCTCCATGGAATACAAAACTGCTGTACTCTCTCAGGATGACAGACTACCTGCTCCCACCCTTACCACTCCCCCAGTGACCATGCTGTTGCCTGTCGACCAGCTAGCCCAGATTGCTGTTGCCCATGCGAAGATGGTGCAGTCTGAAGTCACACCATCTAGGCCCTGAACTGCTCGAGGCTGCCCTTCAACAGCATCTGCAGTCTCTTCAATTGAAGGTCAGCAGCCTTCCACCACCCATGCTGCAACCACTGCGGAAGCACCTTTTTAGGGACACTAGGACAGGTAAAGTACATTGAAGACAGGCACTAAAAGAATACGCAAGGGTGATTAATTTAACTTTATTGGCATTATGTAATGGAATGTGCATTTTCTGCTATCTTTTATTTCTGTCTGAAAGTATGTAATGGTCAGTGATAGAGGAAAGGTAAGGAGTGTGGGACTGTTGGTGAATGGGGAGGTGTGGTTGAGGTTACTGGTATTGCTCATTAATTATTTCATCGTGTAAACCCAGGCAGAAAAGGGCTGTCTATGTTATAGTCTCCCTTCCTGTTCTTCCATTTCCTGTTGCACTTCCTCCTCCTCTCTTTGTGTTCCTACTTCTCACCTGATAAGTGATGGCAAGGGCTGTTTCCTCATAATGGCCAGGTTGTGCGGGATGCAGCACACCACCACAACAGTTGATGCCCACTCAGCTGAACACTGTAATGGCTCCTCCAACATGGTCCAAGCAATGGAAGGATTGCTTAAGGAGGATAATGATGGTGTGCTCTTTAATGTTCCATGTGGCAGCATGGCTCTCATTGTAGGCCAGCTGTGCACATATATGTGGGTTCCGCACTAGAGTCCTGAGCCATGTCATGAGTAAAGAACCCTTGTCGCCCAGTAGCCAGCCTTTGACTTGATGTGGTGGGTCAAATACAGGTGGCACAGAGGACTGCTGTAGAATGAAGGAATTGTGACTACTGCCAGGAAAACAGGCATTCATCTGCATGATGCAGTGCCTGTGGTCGCACACCAGCTGCACACTGAGGGACCAAAACTCCTTTCAGTTCAGGAAAATTACAGTATTTACATGTGGCACACCTAAAACAATGTGCGTGCAGTCAATAGCACCCTGCACCATGGAGGAAGCCTGCAATCTCTGCGAACCCTCGTGCTTTCTCCTCCTGCTTATCTATGGCAAGAGGAATTGAGATTAAACTATTTCACTGTGTATAGAGAGGCTCCTTGATGTCCTTTATGCAGCAGTGGACCAGAAACTGTGTGATGTTGCTTATATCTGCAGCAGCAGCCTGGAAGGAGACAAGACGCATATAAGTTAAGAGTCACGGTCACCTAAACAGCCACAGGCAATAATGCCCTTGCCCTGCTTTAAAGTTGCAGTTGTGGCTGCAGCAATTGGCAGATTTCAGTCACAACCTCTTTTGTGAAGCAAAGACACCTCATGCCCCACCATCCTTGCAAACTAGCGACCCATCTCCAACCTCCTTTTCCTCTCCAAAGATCTTGAATGAATTGTGCCTCCAAAATTCGTTCCTATCTTTCCCAGAACTCCATGTTTCAATCCCTCCAATCAGGTTTCTGCCCTACCCCAGTACAGAAACAGCTCTTATCTAAGTCACAAATGACATCCTATGTGACTGCGACAAAGATAAACTTTCCCGCCTCATCCTTCTCGACCTGTCTTCAGCCTTTGACGTGGTTGATCACACTGTCCTCCTCCAACACCTCTCCACTGTCATCCAGCTGGGTGGAACTGCTCTCACCTGATTCCATTCCGATCTATCTAATCAGAGCCAGTGTATTACATGCAATGGCTTCTCTTCCTGCTCCTCCACCATTACCTCTGCTGTCCCCCAATGATCTATCTTTAGCCCGTCCTATTTCTCATCTACATGCTACCCTTTGGTAACGCCATCCAAAGACACAGTGTTAGCTTTCGAATGTATGTTGAAAACTGTGAGCTGTATCTCAGCACCACCTCTGTCAACTATCCACTGTTGTGAACAGTACTGGATGGACAGAAATTCCCTCCAATTAAATATTGGGAAGACTGAAGCCACTGTTTTTGGTCTCCACTCCAAACTCTGTTCTTGGCTACTGACTCCATCTCTCTGCCTGGCAAGTCTGAAATTAAGCCAGTCTATTTGCAACCTTGGTGTCACATTGACCCCCCCAGATGAGCTTCCGACCACATATTCGTGCCATAACTAAGACCACCTATTTCCACCTCCGTAACATTACCTGACTTTCACCCCTGTCTCAGCTCATCTGTTGCTGAAACCCTCATTCATGCCTTCATTACCTCTAGACTTGACTACTCCAATGCACTTGTGGCTGATCTCCCACATTTTACCCTTATTAAACTTGAAGACATCTAAAATTCTGCTGCCCATGTCTTAACTCGCACAAAATCCCAATGACCTAACACCCCTGTGCTCACTGACCTACATTGGCTTCCGGTCCAGCAACATCTTAGGAACATAGGAAGATAGGAACAGGAGTAGGCCATTCAGCCCCTCGAGCCTGTCCCGCCATTCAATGAGATCATGGCTGATCCGTGGCCTAACTCCATATACCTGCCTTTGGCCCATATCCCCTAATATCTTTGCTTAACAAAAATCTATCTATCTCAGATTTAAAATGAACAACTGTTCTAGCTTCAACTGCTGTTTGTGGGAGAGAGTTCCAAACCTCTACCACCCTTTGCATGGAGAAGTGCTTCCTAACATCTCTCCTGAACGGTCTGGTCCTAATTTTTAGACTATGCCCCCCAGTTTTAGAATCACCAACCAGTGGAAATAGTTTATCTTTATCTAGCCTTTCTTTTCCTGTTAATATCTTGAAGACTTCAGTCAGATCACCCCTTAACCTTCTAAATTCTAGCGAAAATGGGCCTAATTTGTGTAATCTCTCCTCGTAACTTAATCTTGACTTTAAAATTCTCATCCCTGTATTCAAATCCTTCCATGGCCTCGCCCCTCCCTATCTCTGTAATCTCCTCCAGCTCCACAACCCTCCTAGGTATCTGTGCTCCACCAATTCCGGCCATTTGAGCACCCCGATTTTAATTGCTCCACCATTGGTGACTGCGCTTTCAGTTGCCTCGGCCCTAAGCTCTGGAATACCCTCCCTACACCTCTCTGCCTTGCTTTTCTCCTTGAAGACACTCCTTAAAATCTACCAAGGTTTTGGTCATCTGACTTTATATCCCCTGATGTGGCTTGGTGTCATACTTTGTTTTAGAATTCTCCTGTGAAGTGCCTTCGGACATTTTATTACGTTAAAGGTGCTATATAAGTTGTTGTTGTTATTCAAACTTTAGGCACGTATAGGACAGCTTCAGAAACATGTACAATTGTACCAGCAGCCAGAAGAAATAACCAGCAACTAAATTGTAAGTAGTTCATGACCCCTTTAAGGAGTGCTGTTGGGCAGGGGGAGCCTCCATTCTGTTCAATGTTGTGTTCAGCTATATCTGTTTGAGACAGTGTGTTGGCTGGAGTATGCAGTTTGAAAATGGTGGCACAATCTGCCTGCTAACCTCCAGGTGTACGTTCGCAAACCCCTTTACCAATATGGTGTCCTGCACACCTCCATCAGAAGTGTGGGTACGCATCTCGGACCCCATTTTTGAGCATGAGGTGGTCGTATAATGCCTAAAAAATGGGTACCACACAGCCCAATTTAGCTCGCTATGAGTCTTAACAGAGATATTCAAATTGTTTTTCCAAAAGTTTGGAAAATGTAGCCCTATTAGTAGCATGTGGTACTACAGTAATGATGAGTGGATAAGTAGATTCATTGAATAGAAGTTCAAGGATCAAGGTTAAATGTGGATTGCTGCTCGCAGTTATGACCACTGTACAGGTGAAAAGACATCGGAAAGATTTACAGAAGTGCAAAATTTACTATTGATTGATTCACAGGATTCTCCAGGAGGAGCAATGCACAAACAAGTGAAGAATGTATTTTTGTGAAGGAATCTGGCCATAATGAGGGGTTATAAGGTTAAAAGGGTGATTTTCCTATGAATTAGGGATTAAAATATTAAAAGCAGGGCTCATTTTCCTAACAGGTTAAAAAAGTTCCTGGACATGCCTCTGTGTTGAAAGGCTTGCCTCATCTTAGACCATAGAGGCAGCTTCTGATAAAGAGGATTCACTCCCTAATGTCACAAACCTCACCACACAGGAAAACATCGATAACATAGGCCGGAACTTTACACTCCTTGCAGGAGAAGGCTGGAGGCCGGACAGCATAAAATTGAGTGGGAGGCGGGGGGTGCCATTACCATCGCCTTCCCACCCCCACTGCAATTTTATGAGCGTTGGTGGCAGTGACAAACAGCCCACCCAACCCAGACCAATTAAGGCCCTTTAGTGACCAATTAATAGCCACTTAGGACCTCCTCCCAAGGCTGCTGGCCTATTAGCAGTGGCAGGCAGATGGCTCAGGACCTCAGAAGACCATCCAGTAAAATCAGGTCCTCCTGATCGGACCTCCTGTACCCCACCAGGAGGGCACCCCAAATGCCTAAGCTGCCCCAGTGCAGCACATTCCCCCCTCCCCCTCAACCGACACCCCGCAGGGGCCCGGCGAGGCCCCACGCACTTACCTTAATTCTGGGGCCTCCTCCATTGCTGCTCCTCTCACTGAGTCCAGTCCCAGCAGTGGCCACCACTCTCGGTGGTGCTGCTGGGACTGAAGAGCTGCTGGCCTGCTGATTGGCTGGCAGCTCTTGGAGGTGGGACCTCCTGCCTCAAAGAGGTGCAAGTCCCACCAGAGGCCAATTAAGGGCCTGGGCCATATAAGATCAATGGTGTCTTCCAGTCCTGGCAGAGGTGGGCTTGCCCCCGATGTTTTGGCCAGTGGGCAGGGCCTCAAGCACGATGTAAGATTCTGACCATAGTTTTACAAACGGTCATGAAAGCTACCACAGTGTAATAGCTAATAAGATAGTTTTATGCAGACAGCCTTAAACCACAGTCAACTGAACTTTTGACAAAACTGACCAAACTCAAAAAACTGAATTATAACCTTGAAACACAGTTAGATAACTAATGAAAATTGACCATCGCGAGAGACTCGTACTTGCTGTTAGTCTCTCCTTTCTTAGGAATCAAATAAGGTGGATCTTTAACCAGAAATTAACAGTTATACAGCCTTGTCTCTAGTGAAATGCCCTACAGCAATACTCACTTAAATGTGAACAAACCCCCATTTGGCAGCACAGAGGACATTGAGTTGAACTGTCTATGATGGCTGCCACTTGCTAATATGTAACAGCTGATTAAAGTTTTCTTTTTTCTCCATGTATATTTCAAATTAGACACATCCACTTACTGTGTAAGATGTGTAATCCACTGTCTAAAATGTTATGTGATTTAAGTTATTTCAGCAAATTGCCAAATAACAATAAATTGTAACCATATTAGATATATTACCTGATCAACAACTGTGGATTTTGCTCAATAAACTTGGAGTGATTATGTCACAATCATTATCACTTTATTTGTTGTAAGAGGTGCATCTCTAATCAACATATGTAAAAATAGTAAGACCAAATGAAGGATAAAACTGCACCCACAAGCTCCAAACAAAGACCTAGGAATTAGATTGCCCTACATAGAATCTAAGGATCTAATATGACGGGCAACATATGTGCGTGCTCATTCCACACTGGAAATGAAGTGCCTTCCTTGGGAATTGTAGATCCTGTTTGCAATTGGTTCTGTAAATGATATTAGTTAAGGCTGTTCAGTAGGCTTCCAGAGCACAAGCCTGAAACTGGTTTTAGGCTCATTGCCTGGCAAGTCGCAGCACTAGCGCCTATTTTGTGGCCCTTCCTTAAATTTACTGCAAATGACCGCAGTGTGCTTTGGTCATCAGCCAAATCAAAGGTCCTTAAAAGGGATCACTGGAGGCTACCAACCGATAGGAAAGTTTAAAGCTTTTTACTTACCTTATTGCAGAGCTGGGAGGCGCAGGAGTAGTCACTTTCTAATCTTACAAAAACTATTTTAGATGTTTTTGATGTCTTTATATTTAGTCATGGAGCTATACCATTCCATTCTACCTGAATTATTCACTCTTGCAACACAGTCAACTTGGTTTTGATAATTTTGTTCTTCATTTAAACGAACAGTATTTTCAAAATGGTGGCAATAAAATTCCCCAGAGGTTTCTGTGCTACCATTCATGCCCGCGATCAAAGGGACTGAACACCTCCCAGGACATATCACCAACATGCCAGTGCCATTCATTTGTGTGGGAATGAACAGTTTATAACTGGGAGGCTATGCTTAACTAAGAATCCACAGCACAGTGGCGCAGTGGTTAGCACTGCAGCCTCACAGCTCCAGCAACCCGGGTTCAATTCTGGGTACTGCCTGTGCGGAGTTTGCAAGTTCTCCCTGTGACTGCGTGGGTTTTCGCCAGGCGCTCCGGTTTCCTCCCAGCGCCAAAGACTTGCAGGTTGATAGGTAAATTGGCCATTGTAAATTGCCCCTAGTATAGGTAGGTGGTAGGGAAATTGAGGGAAGGGGGGGATGTGGTAGGAATATGGGATTAATGTAGGATTAGTATAATTGGGTGGTTGATGGTCGGCACAGACTTGGTGGGCCAAAGGGCCTGTTTCAGTGCTGTATCTCTAAATAAATAAATAAATTATTGGAGATAAAAGCCTTCCTTGGGAATTGTAAATACTGTTTGCAATTGGTTCTGCAAATGTGCTGGTATGACTATGGAGACTATGCGAGTATGTTAAAATGGACATGTGAGTTAGACATGTGTCACTATCTGTGTGCCCAGTCAAATTGCACAAACTGAGTGTCTTGTGTAAAATAAAAAGATTTCACTGTCAACAGATCACCCCCCTCGTCTGCTAAGACCTGAAGTAGGAATTTAAACACATTTTAATTTGATTGAAGATTTCTAGAGTAAGAGAAAGAGATCCAGTGGATTTCAGGATTCATTTGAATTGATCGCTTTTCTACAGATTTAATAAATATTGAGACCTAAATTCCTTAGTGTCCCAAACCAGGTTTTATTCCAGCAGAATGCAGTTGCTTTGGTCATAAGCCTTTATTAAGGCTTTTTTTTTTTAACTTGAACATTGCTGCTCCTGAAGTAGTTTGTCAGCTTTTCTGAGTTAACAGGTTGGCATGAGTGAACAAATAACAAGAAAATTAAATTTATCAAGCAC
Source organism: Heterodontus francisci (assembly GCF_036365525.1). Lineage (NCBI taxonomy): Eukaryota > Metazoa > Chordata > Chondrichthyes > Heterodontiformes > Heterodontidae > Heterodontus > Heterodontus francisci. The sequence continues at coordinate 43,007,082 of NC_090387.1, forward strand.
ATTTTGCTCTTTAAAAAACCATGTTGAATGTTCTTAATTAGCCCATGCCTCTCTAAGTGTCCACTTTCATCCTGTATTATGAAAATCTATCTGCAATTAAAGTAAGACTAATTGGTCTGTAATTTCCTGATTATCCCTTTTCCTTTTTTGAACAGGAAATTACATTTCCTTTGGCACAATTCTCATTTCCAAAGATTTTTGGAAAATTATAGTTCGTGCCTGCACTGTCTCCCTCCTAACCTCCTTCAGAAATCTGGTATGTATGCTATCTGGGTCTGATGACTCTTCCACTTTTAGTCTCATTAACATTTTTAATACCATTTCCTTGTGAATAATTATCTGTAATGCTGGTTCTTTCACATCCTCCTCAGATTTTCCTAAGGCCCTACTTTCACCTTCACCTGTAAAAATATGAGGCAAATACTTTATTCAATATCTCCACCATTCCCTCATATTCAAATACAAGATGGTCTTCTTCATCTTGTAGTGGTCATACTGTTTCTTTTACTACTCTTCCACATCTTCCATGCTTATAAAATCCCTTGCCTTGTTTCTTTGTATTTACTGTCAGTCTTGTTCATACTCCTTCTTAACCTTCATATTCACCCTTTTTTTGCTTCCCTCTTTTTTCATGTTCCTCATAGATTTTTGTTTCTGTATTACCCCAATGCGATTTCCACTAGATATTTGTAAAATGGAGGACTAAACAGTAGCATCCTCATTTAATTGTCTTAGGGATATATACTGGCACTTTTGCATATTTAGAGGCCAAAAATGCATGTCCTAGCAGCACACCCCTGATGTAACATTTCCACAGACAGCTGTCCAAAGTCACATATCTTCCCACCACACCATGGCTGGTGCCTAAAATGTGCGGGCACCAGTCAGTTACATGTATAAGACAACACCTTCAGAATTTCAATGTTCTCTAATTCTCTCTCTTTCGCTTATTTTAACTTAACATTACTACCAGTTCCAGTACGTATATTCATAAAACAAGGTGGGGATGGTGGGAAATCTTACATTTCTGGTAAATTATGAGATTTTGAGGTGAAGAAACCTTGGATTTCAAACCTCTTTCAAAACAACAATGGTCCTTTCAGATTTTGCGGTGAACTTTGTGGTCCCAATTTATTGGCAGGACGGCTAAACTTTGCACGCTTGGTGCATAAGTAGCATGTAGAGCCAACTATGTATCATTTCACAAGGTCATGCTCATTGAAATCATTTCCAGATGCCCTCTACACAGCTTAGATGATGCGCAGGGAGAGAATTGTTCCTAACGGGCTGCTTCTTACAATTAAAGTTGAGCTGCATCATTACAAATTTAAATATTTCCTGATCGTACTTTAGCATGGCAGCAAGGCGGGAGAGAAGCAGGACTGCCATCTTGAGTTTGCAACTCTGGAGGTCTTATTCCTAGAGGTTTGGAAAATGAGGCTTTGAAACTGAGGAACACCCTCCAAACAGCAGCACAGTTCATACAGTCTAGAAAGGATGGAGTGGGTGGTGCAGTCTCCCATATCCAAAGTGATAGGTGCAACTTTAAAATAGATTTTCTGCACGCATGATGATTGCCGAGTTGACAATATCCACACTTGGCTTAATTTTTGCATATAGCCTTACAATTAACACCATTAAGAGTTCACTCCCTATTTGGTGCTACTTCCCGGAGTCACCAGACAAAGCACCCTTTCAGTTGGTTGGCACATACATGCCCACGTTGTTGCAGGGCATACTTTGTTGGTGCCACAAAAACATGATTTTAATATCTTGCATATATTTGCAAGCTACAACCATCAAGCACACTGCCAAAGAGAAATACATGCCTGCTGAAGTTCATGGACTCACATATGTAAATTTTGTATCTGTTTAGAGGAAAAGATGAAACACAAAAGGCAAGATTGTGTGACTGTGGAAGACAGAACTCCAAACCCTCATCATTTCACTAACTGGGAGGGGACTCTGTTTTAAATTCTGAGTCCAGAAGCCATAGGGGAAATGGGACTATGGAGGACTAAGCCCTTCCTAAACCTCAGGGCAAGTATCATTCTTTGTTTATTGCTCTTTCTCCTTCTTGCCCATCCATTCATTCTCTGAGACACACCAGCATGGCCTGCTCCATAGCAACATTGTACACAATTTTGGGCTGAATTTTCCTCCAGTTACCAGGTTAGTAGTAAAACACAACTTTTGCCTGCCCAATAGTTTTTCTGGCAAGGGCCCTAATTATATATGTGAAGTGGATTAGAAGTTGTCATATCACTCCTCAGAGAACTACTGCTGCAGTGTCTATAATGCGGAAACTAATTAAAGTGGGAACTATCTTTTTGAGAGCAGGCATATGTCTGAAGGAAGAGCAAACTCAGGATGTCAGGCAGATGAAGGACTCCCAGATTCTCCAATGTATTATTGACTGTTTTACTGACTGACTGGAAGAGACAACTCGGGGCTAACTGCAGGGAGTCCAAATAAGAGTGCATTTCGGGCCAGGTAGAAGGAAATTGCTGAAGCAATCAGTGCATCCTCCACCACTCCAAGAATTGTCTTGTGGTACATGATGAGATTCAATGACCTCACAAGGGTTACCAAGTTAAGTCAAGGCATTGTTCCCAATGCATATTCTGTGATAGAGGATTCACTCATCTCTTTTAATTCAAATGCTCTTTCTGAGTCAACACCTGGATGTCAGAGAAACTCACATGGAAATCTCCAAAAACAGTCAAGGTGGGTGAAAACCACTCTATCTACTCACATTAGCAGCCACAAGGGCTTCTGCTAGTTTTAAAGGAGAATTGATTTAAAGGGACAATGCACCTCATAGGATGCATGTGCTCATCAATGGAGGAAAAGTAACTTTTATGCCATTCATATCCTTTTAAAATGCTTTTTTCTCTCCAGAAAGGAAAAGGTTACATATAATCAGCACAAGTAAAAATTCACAGAGTTGGGGGAGCGCTGGGGGAGGGGGGCTAGGGGCTGCCAGGAGGGGTGGAAATACTATGATTAAAAAACCCTGAGCATGCACAAAGAGAATGCTCTGCAGATAGTAGGCAGGCAGACAGGATAGACTGTTTGAAACAGTGAGGCTGGAAACAAGGTGGCAAGTGAAGGTTGAGAAAAGCTGAGCAAGAATCATCATGAAAAGGGTCAGCTTAATGTGCTTTCTGGAAGTTTTACAATCATGTTACAGTCAGAACTACTTCTTCAAGGGGAAACAATACTGTGCATAGCTAAACAAGCTTTTCTGGTTTTGACATTATAGTGGGTGACTTGGAGGAAGAGAACTCTATTTCTTCTCCAAGTTCCCTCATGATCCTGGAATGTATCCTATCAGTTCCCCATTTGTTCTCCTTTAATTTAACTAACTGCTCCAATACTTAATTATTATAAAATCGCTCATTTCACTTTTAACTAATTCAAGATTTACTTCTTCCCCAATATCTGTCTCCTATGTACACACTGAAGCCAAGTATTTGTTCAATATCTCTGCCATATGGTAGTGCTTCCTTAGCTAAGATCAGCTAATTCAACACAGTTCAGCAATCAAACCTGGGTCCTCTGGTCTGTATGTTTTATATTGCACCAGGTGACACTCTTCTAGCCGAGATGTTCCAGTACAACTATAACACTGACATTTGCTTGACACTGTGGTAGATTTCCAGGCTTGCCCTATTCACAAAAAACAGTACATGTCTAACCAAGTCAATTTCTACCAATTTCTGCACTCTCAGTCAATTAACATTAAAGTTATGGAAGGAATCAGCAGCAGCCACAGCAACACTCAAGAAGCTAAATAACATCCAGGACAGAGCTGCCTGCCCTTGAAACTGGACTCAAAAGCCAATATTTTCATCACCGATGCACTGTGGCTGCACTATGTATGATCGACAGAATACCACACAGAAAGTCACCACAATTATGGGCAGCACAGTGGTGCAGTGGTTAGCACCGCAACCTCACAGCTCCAGCGACCCAGGTTCAATTCTGGGTACAGCCTGTGTGGAGTTTGCAAGTTCTCCCTGTGTCTGCATGGGTTTTCGCCGGGTACTCCAGTTTCCTCCCACCACCAAAAGACATGCAGGTTGATAGGTAAATTGGCCATTATAAATTGCCCCTAGTATAGGTAGGTGGTAGGGGAATATCGGGACAGGTGGGGATGTGGTAGGAATATGGGATTAGTGTAGGATTAGTATAAATGGGAGGTTGATGGTCGGCACAGGCTCGGTGGGCCGAAGAGCCTGTTTCAGTGCTGTATCTCTAAATAAATAAAAATAAATAAATAAATTGCTTCAACAGGGCTGTCTTCCCTGCAAACCCTACCAAGGAGAAAACACCATACTGTTGGAGCACCACCACCAAGTTTCCTTCCAAGTCACATGCCATCCTGTCTTGGACATATATTGCTGTGCATTTGCTGTTGTTTGGTCAATATCTTGGAAGTTCCTACCTTACACCATTGTGGGAGTACCCCTATCACAAAGACTGCACTGGTTCAAGGTGAAAGCCCAGGACAACTAGAGGTCAGCCTTGCCAACATTGCCCACAACCCGAGACCAAATATAAAGGATCCTTGTCAGATACCTATTTGTATTTTGCAGGTGAGACACCTAGACTTCAAACAAAACATGAAGGCAGCTAGTGGGAGGGTCCACAAGGAGTACATCAGAGATGGGAGACTGAAAGGAAAGACTCAGAATCAGGAAGAAATATAGTGGCTAAAATGGGAGAGGTAGTGAAGCTCTGGGGAAAGTGACACTGAAGAGCATGGGAGAGCACAAGTGAGAGGTAATCTGGCCCAGTGGAAGAAAACACGAGAAAGAGGAACCATGGACACTAAGTCAACGAAGAGATTAAATTATGAAAAATAAGTTCAGAAAGGACAATTATATATATATTAAAAACTCTTACCTGTCGATGAATCAGTTGGATGCTGAAAAGAAATAGAAAAAAATCTACAAACTGTAAAAAAAAAATTCAGAAAATGAGAGCTAAGATTTACTTTGGTTCTTCAACGCAGTAGAAATATGCTGTATAAAAAAAAGTCAGCTTAAGAGAGGACAGAACAGATCATACTCAGAAGTTTCAAATGTAAAAATTCTGAGATATTGGCTTAGTGTCACAAGAGCATGTGTGGTTAATAAAAAAATGATTAAGTTCAAGCTTCTGCTGATAAAATTATGAGAGTTGCACAGCTGAATGATTACGCATGAATGCAGGTTGTTTGGTTATCTCACTGTGGTTGGATTTGGAGTACCAGATCCATATCTATCTGCTCTGACTCCTCTGGCTGTAGATATGTGGAAATTGTGATGTTTACTCCCTCACCCATGGTTGCAGACAGCTTTACAAGGGATATTTTTCCTTTGCCTCAACTTCAGGTCATTCCACCTGGTGCAGTTCGCCTTTGCCTCCTTGTGTGCTTTAATTGTGCATTCAGATGGTGTGCTGTGTCTACCCTTGTAATAAGAGGTTAGACTTGTTTTTGTGCAGTACCAAACAATTTGTCTTTATGTAGCACTTCTGTCACAATAAACTCCAGCTCTTCCTCATTAAAATGAATCTTTGACCCTTCACTGGTAGTATTGCTGCTGCTCTCCTCCGTTGTGACTCTGTGTTGTATTTTAAGAGATTCAGTGCCAACTCCACCCCTCTACAGTGACACTTATTTCATTAGCAATGTGCCCCAATCCAGGTAATGGAATGTAAAAATGTGTCACAGAATGTGTCCAAAGTGCACTGATGCAAAAATGTGCACTTTGCAATCCCATATGTAGCAAGATAAAAAAATATATTTTTTTAAAAAGCAGAGTACAGCCCTGATGATGAATGGATCCAGCACAGTCTCGTACATCTGGTGTAAGGCTGCAAGCGATCTGGGCAGTGGGTTCCAGTCACCCAGTGCAACAAATACACATCTCTCCAAATTTCCGTTCTCAGAACTTGAGTACTCTGGTCCAATAAACAAATATTACAGTGGCCACGCTAATCACAGTCAATACAGCAGGCTCATAGAATTACACTGCAAAATTTTACTGCTGATTTGTGGTTAGTCAAAACAGGAATTTTACTTTTAAGGTTTCTTTAAATATAAGGAGGAGGAGGGAATATGTTGAACAATGAAATAATGACAATTAAAATTGTATACATATTAAAATAAATTAAATTGCATATGGTGTCAGTGCAGAGCATCAGGGAGGCTGTTTTTCCTGGATCGTACGTTCCAGGAGGTGGCCAGCCCACAGGCAGTGAGAGTTCAGGACAGTAGATGGGTGGCCATCCAGAAGAGTAAAAAAAGGCAGGAAGTGCAGGAATCCCAGCATTGGAGACTGCTGGGAGTGAAGACACCTTGAAGGGGTGCAGTCCAGACCATAGCAACAATGGGCAAGGGACAGCAGCAGTGGGGTGGGGCGGGGAGGTGGGAGAACAGTAAAGTGTCGAAATGCAGAACAGTAAAGTGTCGTTACAGGACATTCCATAGTCGGGCATTTCTGCAACTGTCACTGTGAGTCCTGCATGGTGCATTGCCGCTCTGGTGCCAGGGTAAAGGACATCACTGAGAGGGTGCAAAATATTCTGTGCCGGGGGAAGGGAGTGAGCCAGAAGGTGTGGTACTCATTGGTACCAACCACATAGAGACAGTAGGTATTGTGGTCCTACGGTCAGATTATCAGGAGCTAGGGAGAAAGTTAAAGAGTGGGGCGTCAAATGTAGTAATCGCTGGATTACTCCCAGTGCCGCGTGCTAGAAATAGAAAGATAGGCAGGATCAATGTATGGCTTGAGGCATGGTGCAGGGGATAGCTTCAGATTCTTGGGCCATTGGGACCAGTTCTGGGGTAGGAGGCGCCTATTCAAAAGGGCCAGGAGCATCTCAGTACGAATGGGACCAATGTCCTCACATGGAGGTTCACTCATGTGGTTGGGGAGAGTGTCAACTAAATGGGCAGAGGGATAGGCACCAATATATATAAGTAAAAAAGAAGAATAAGGTGCATAAAGGAATGAGAGTGCTCGATAGTACTAGAGAAGGAAGTAGTACTATATAAAATAGCAGCAGACTAAGAAGGACTCTGAGCAATACAAAGAGAAATTTAGAATGCATGTATGTAAATACACAAAGTGTGGTGAATAAGGTTGGTGAGCTACCAGTGCAAATAGCCATGTGGGAATATGATGAAGTGGCAATAACGGAAACGTGGCTTAAAAATGGTGAGGACTGAGCGCTGAATATTCACAGATACAAAGTGTTCATAAAAGATAGGGAAGGAGGTGAGATGGCAGTACTCATTAGGGAAGATATTGTAATGTTGGAAAGAGAGGATGTCCTTGAGGGGGCAAGGACAGAATCCATTTGGTTAGAGTTGTAAAGCAAAAAGGTTATGATCACACTACTGGGGGTATTCTATAGGCCTCTAAATAGTGAGAGAGAGAGGGGGAGAGAGAGAGAGAGAGAAAAGCAAATCTACAGGGAAATCACAGAGATATGCAACAACAATAGAGTGATGATACTGGGGGACTTTAATTACTCAAATATTGGTTGGGATAATGTTAGAGTAAAGAGGAAAAGAGGGGGAGGTATTCCTGAAATGTGTACAAGAGAACTTCTTTGACCAGTATGCTCTCAGTCCAACTAGGGAGGAGGCATTTCTGGATCTTGTGCTGGGGAATGAGGTGGACTTAGTGGACCAAGTGTCTGTCGGAGGACACTTGGGTAAAAGTGATAATCATATCAAAGTTTAGATTAGTCATGGAGAAGAGCAAGGATCAACCTAAAATAGAACTTATAAATGGGAAGAGGGCTAGCTTCAATGGGATGAGAGGGGATCTAGCCAGGGTAAAATGGAACCAAAGTTTGACAGGAAAATCTGTAATGGAACAACGGGTGATCTTTATGGAAGAAATATTGCAGGTATAGATTAGGTACATTTCAACAAGAGGGAAAGGGAGGGGAACCAAAGCCCACAGCTCCTTGGATGTTGAGGGAGATAGAGAATATGATGAAACAAAAAACAAGATAGTGTATGATGCATCTCAGGTGAATTCTTCAAGCAAGAACCAGGTCAAATACAATAAATTGAGAGGGGAAGTGAAGAGGATATAAGACTAGCAAAGAGAAAATATGAGAATGGAATGACAGATAACATAAAAGGGAACCCAAAAATCTTTTACAGGCATGTAAATAGTAAGTGGGTATTAAGAGGTGGGTTAGGGCCTAACAGGGATAAAGAAGGTGATCTATGCTAGAGACGCAGGGTGAGGCTAGAATACTTAATGAGTATTTTGTATTGGTGATTAGTAAGGAAGAGGATGCTGACAAAATATTGATAGAAGCGGAGATGGTAGAGGTAATGGATGAGCTGAAAATTGATCGGCAGGATGTACTGGAAAGGCTGTGTATGCTTAAAGTGGATAAGTCACCTGGTCCGGATGGCTTGCATTCCAGGTTGTTAAGGGAAGTGGATGTGGAGATAGCAGAAGTGCTTGCCATAATCTTCCAATCTTCCCTAGATACGGGAATGTGCCAGAGGATTGAACAAGTGGGAAATGTGACACCCTTGTTCGGGAAAGGGTGTAAGGACAGACCAAATAACTCCAGCCCGGTTAGTTTAAAACCAATGGTTTGTAAGGCTTTAAAAACAATAATCAGAGAAAATATTAAGAGGCACCTGGAAAGGTTTCAGTTAATTAAGAAACACCAGCACGGATTTGAAAAAGGCAGATTGTGGTTGACTAATCTAATGAATTTTTTGATGAATTAATATTGTGGTCATGTTATAATGCAGAGCAGTGGAAGAGGAGTAATGTAGAACACCATGTGACTTCTGGTGTGAGGGCAGTCTGAAGACAGTATCTGTACAGTGAAGAACTGTGTGTACATGCAGAACCATCCTTGAATCAAGAATCCACATTACTGTGTTACTGATCCCATCTTGAGTAGTCAATGCCTTGTGTGTAGTAGTCATTAACACAGAAGTTAAGAAAACACAATATGGCAGCAGCTTGTGGGAATGTCAACATTTCAACTTTTTAAGTCCATACCTTCGAAGAAGTGCATGCCACAGCCAATGCCAACTCTACTGGAACTTTAAGGGCCTGAAGATTGGTTCCATTGCTTCACGCAAAAGCAAGAGTGTGGTCAGTTGGGTAAGCTTGTGTGCAGTTGGGCTGCGAGGACAGGCAGTTACAGACTCCAGTTAGACTAGATATCCAGAGATTCTGAGGGTCAGATTTCTCACGTCAGAAGCAACTAGGAAAGATCTGAATGTACAGGACAAAATACCGAGTAAACGGATCCCCGATTGAGAGGTGTGTGTCAAGTGGATTTGCACCATAGCAATAGTGTGCCACCGGGCGAGCACAGAAACAGGCCAGCTATGATATTACTAGTACTGTGATCTGGGGGATTGAGGAAAGGGTGAGATTTAAAGACACAGAGCGGAGGAATAAAACACCATTGCTGTTTTGGGTTGTCGACATTTTTAGCACGAAAACCACCCTTTCTGGGTGGGGCCAAGTCAAAACCACACAAATCAGGTGACATCGCCGCACCCTCCAAGCCTGGTCACAAGTGAAACTGCAGGCAGTTACTGCTGCAGTGTTTCTGTTTTACTGAACAGCAAGAGATTACTTTTAACTTCACACAGAGTAATGGCAGTGAGTCATTACAAGAATGATAGTGAAGTTATCTACCATCAACTGGAAAGCAGCTGACCTGCTGTCAGAATTTCAGCTCTCCAGGCAAAGACTCGAGCTGTGTTTTATTGACTTAGTAGACATGGAATCAAAGAAAAAGACAGTGAAAATACGCATTGCTCTTGGCAATGAAGGCTTGCATCGCCTTCTGGTCTCATCGAAGAGCAGAATAATCCCGCAAAAACCTGGTTCATATTAGAGGATCAAATTCATGTCGAGCTGAATTTTCAGGTCCATCGGCTCAAATTCATGTCTTTTCGGCAGCAGCCAACTGAATCTATTGACCAGTTTGTCAGTCGATATCGAGCTAAGGGTCGAGAGTGTGACTTCACAGAGGCTGAACTGACAGACCGTATCATCGAGGTAGTGATTGCATCCACAACAATAGTGACATATCAGAGGGATCTTTTAGAGAAGCCCAAAGGGTATACCGTAGATGTCTTGCTCAAAGATAGCTGAAAATTTGAGTCTTCCTTTGCGGGCCAACAGAGTTTTCAATCTCTATGTGCTGCAAATACCATTGGTAAAATGAGTAAGGATTCCAGGTCCAGGAAACCGTGTAAAAGGTGCAGGCTCTTACATATGCCTAAGGGTTGCCCAGCATTTAACGACATCTGCAAGGCATGTGGTTTCAGGGGTCACTGGAAACAGTGTTGGAAAGGCATGCCAGATGCTCCAGGTAAAAATCCTGACAAAAAGTCAGGCAGACCGTAAGAAGGCTTCACACCCTGGCAAACTTAGCAGTCATACCCTACATCGTAACCGATACATCCACAAGATTGTGGATGAAGTCAACCCCAGTGATGATGGTGAGAGTCCCACTCTGAGTAGGCGAGAAGAACAGTTGTTTCACATTGTCAATGTCACCGAACGCATTGATTTGATTACTGCACTGGAGACGTTTGCGTCTATTCGTGTTCAATGTACGGAAAAGGAGGGCACAAGTGCTCTGGGTGAAAGTGAATGTGGGTGCCAGTGCTAATATTTTATCTCTACGCATTCTAAAGGATACGTATTCAGGTGAATAGTGAGCCATGGTGACGCCGACGAACACCTAACAGACGGCTCGCAATGGTTCCTCAATTCCATGTTTAGATTAATTGCAAATAAAACCAATCAGAATGGAAATCCCAACTTTTTTTAAATCATCCAAATGGCTAGACCTGCTGTTACAGGACTGCAGGCAGGCAGGGATTTGACCATTGGGCATCGCCATAGGAGTGAACCAAGCATAGAGGACAAACTAATTCACTCTGTCGAGGATCTTATGTTGGTCTTTCCTGACTGTTTTGACAGAATTGGTGGCTTTAAGGGGGATGCTACTGCACCTTCTGCATGGTGCCACACCCACCCATCGACCCATCCCGAAAATGTAGCATCCATATCCAAGCCAAACTCAAGACCAAGCTTGATAAAATGGAGATGGATGGTATCGTACGGTATGTCCAGGACCACACTGACTGGTGTAGCTCCCTCACTTGCATGGTAAAAAGGGACAGCACCTTGTGGGTGTGTCTGGACATCCACAGGCTGAATCGGGCTCTCAAAAGACGTCGGCATAAGATTCCCACCCTTGAAGAGTTGAACCTCAAATTTGCGGGTGCACAATTCTTTTCAAAGCTCGTTGGTGCACTTAACTAAAAAATTGCAAGAGCTCACCAGCTTCTCCACACCTTTTGATAGGTACTGCTTCCAGCGGTTCCCTTTCAACTTGTCCTTCAGCCGAGATGTGTTTCAGCAGCACATGGACCACAGCACGAGTCGGGTGCCAAGGGGACAGGACCAGAACAGAGCATAAATGCAACCTGCATGCTCTGACGTGTACAGCACAGAAGGTCTCGTCTTTACAGCCGCAAATGTGAGACACATGTTCAACAAATCAATTTCTTCAGGTCTATATACCCTGACCAAGGCATTCGACCGGACCCAGGCAAGTTGGATGACGTTCGTGCAATGCCTGTCCTGTAGGACAAGGAAGGCTTCCAGAGATGCCTGAGGCTCTTCAACTTGCTGCCACCATTCATTCTGGATTTCACTCAGAAAGTGGCACCATTGAGAAATCTGTTGAAAAGGGACACTCCTTTCCTTTGGCAGTAAGAGCACCAGTGTGTCTTCGACCAGTTGAAGACCTCACTGACAGAAAACACCTTGATTCTTCAGTTCTATGACCCAGCAGAGATTACCACGCTGGAGATTCATTCTTCACCGAAGGGTCGAGTGCCTGTTTGTCCAAAAAGGGGAGGCCAATTGCTTTTGTGTCCAAGGCTTTGCCGCCAGCCCAGACTAATTACTCAAATATTGAGAGAGAAACCTTAGGTCTAGTTTTTGGTATTACACATTGCTACACATACCTCTTCAGTAAGTGCTTTGTGGTGGAAACCTACTACAAGCCTCTGAAAATGATTTGGAGGAAGCCTTTGATGAATGTATCACTGCACCTTCAGCACTTGCTGATGAAAATGCAAGGGTATGATTCTGACATGAAGTATAAACAGGGCAAGTTGATGACTACCTCAGACACGCTGAGCCGGTTACCTCACCCAGCAAAGGCCAAAAATGTTTCAGTCAATTGGTAGGCTGACCTCGTCGACGTGGATCTCGACGATGTATGGTGTATCATTCTGGTTCACTTCAGGCAGGGAAAATATGACCAACTACAAGCGGAGAGGGCAGAGGATCCCGTGTTCCATGAGCTATGGAAGATAGTGGAAGATTGGCTGGTCTCCATACAAGACGTGGCTGAATCCATCAGGCCATTCTGGAATTTCAGGGATAAGCCTGGAATCTCACACAACGCCATTTTTAAGGGCAGGCAAGTGCTGATCCCTGCGTCGCTACAGCTGACATACCCCAACAGCTCCACCAATCGCATATGGGTATTGACCATACCAGGCAGTTGGGCCAGGGTGCCAGTCTATTAGCCAGATATCAATGACAATATTGCAGCCATTGTTCAAACATGTCAGGCATGTCAGGCTCACCAAGTCAACATCATAAATCTTCCATTCCTCACAAAATTCCTGCATTCCCATGGGTGAAGATTACCACTGATCTATTCCTCATTGTCACTGATTATTTTTTGAAGTATCCGATTATCTGACGATTAAATGACACATCGAATTCTACAGTAGCAAGTACCCTCAGTCTATTCGGGGAACCTGAGGAGGTGATTTCTGATAATGGGCCTCAGCACACTGGGAAATCAATTTTGTGGCATGTGTCAGAAATGGGTTGTTATGCACACATCTTCACCTCATTGTCCATGTTCCAATGGTCTTGTGGAATGTATGATTCGCACAGTCAAATCACTTATTTCTAAATGCCAGCAGATGCGTCAAGACTTGCACAAAACTATGCTCCACCTATGTGCAACTTCATTGAGTTCTACAATTCCATCCCCTGACGAGCTTATGTTCAGGCACCAGATGTGTATTGATCCTCCTAGTTTCCATCGTTCCATCGATCCTGAAGTTAGAGACGCTGTTTTGGAGCAATGGAGGAAGATAAAAGAGGTACACGATAGTCATGCTGGAAATGAGCTTTCCAATTTAGTGTACGATAACAGGTCACAATACAGAATCCTGTAACCAGTACATGGAGTACTGCACAAGTCTCCAGGGTTTGACCAGAACCACATTCGTAGGAGGTTAATACTTCTACTGGTGCTACATTGTGTAAGAATAGAAGTCAGATCAGAACAGTCCATGATCCAAGATCCATGGAAGACTTTATTGCAAACCGGACAAGATTGAAGACAAAGTCTCATAGGAATACAGGAAATAGGAACAGGAGTAGACCATTAGGCCCTTCGAGCTCACTCCACCATTCAACTAGATCAAGGCTCATCTTCTACCTCAATATCATTTTCTTGCACTATTTCCTTATCCCTTGATATCTTTAAAACATAGAAATCTATCGATCTCGGTCTTGAACATACTCAATGACTGAGCCTCCACAGCCCTCTGGGGTGGAGAATTCCAAAGATTCACCACCCTCTGAGTGAAGAAATTCCTCCTCATCTCAGTCCTAAATGGCCTACCTCTTAGTCTGAGCTGTATCCCCTGGTTCTAGAACCCCCAGCCAGGGGAAACATCCTTCCTGCATCAACCCTGTCGAGCCCTGTTAGAATTTTGCATGCTTCAATGCGATCACCTCTCATTCTTCTGAACTCTAGAGAGTATAGGCCCAGTCTCCTCAATCTCTTCTCATAGGACAATCCCACCATCCCAGAAATCAGTCTGGTGAACCTTCGTTGCACTCCCTCTATGGTGAGTAGATCCTTCCTTAGGTAAGGAGACCAAAACTGTATACAATACCCAGATGCAGTCTCATCAAGGCTCTATATAATTGCAGCAAGACCTCTTTACTCCTGTACTCAAATCCTCTTGCAATAAGAGCCAACATACCATTTGCCTTCCAAATTGCTTGTTGCACCTGCATGTTAGCTTTCAGTGATTTATGAACAAGGACACCAGGTCCCTTTGGACATAAACACTTCCCAATCTCTCACCATTTAAGAAATACTCTGCATTTCTATTTTTCCTGCCAAAGTGGATAACTTCACATTTTTCCACCTTATATTCCATTTGCCACGTTCTTGTCCACTCACTTAGCCTGTCTAAATCCCCTTGATGCCTCTTTGCATCCTCCTCACAACTCTCAATTCCGCCTAATTTTGTGTCATCAGCAAACTTGGAAATAATACATTTGGTCCCACATCCAAATCATTGATAGAGATTGTGAATAGCTGGGGCCCAAGCACTGATCCTTGCAGTACCCCACTAGTCACAGCCTGCCAACCTGACAATTACCTGTTTATTCCTACTCTCTGTTTTCTGCCCGTTAACTAATTCTCAATCCATACCAGTGTATTAGCCCCAATCCCATGTGCTCTAATTTTGCTTACTAACCTCTTGTTTGGGACCATATCAAAAGCCTTCTGAAAATCCAAATACACCACATCCACTAGTTCCCCCTTAACTATTCTGCTAGTTACATCCTCAAAGAACTCCAACAGATTTGTCAAACATGATTTCCCTTTCATAAATAAAAGCAAAATACTGCGGATGCTGGAAATCTGAAACAAAAACAAGAAATGCTGGAATCACTCAGCAGGTCTGGCAGCATCTGTGGAAAGAGAAGCAGAGTTAACGTTTCGGGTCAGTGACCCTTCTTCAGAACTGACAAATATTAGAAAAGTCACAGATTATAAACAAGTGAGGTGGGGGTGGGGCAAGAGATAACAAAGGAGAAGGTGTAGATTGGACAAGGCCATATAGCTGACCAAAAGGTCACGGAGCAAAGGCAAACAATATGTTAATGGTGTGTTGAAAGACAAAGCATTAGTACAGATTAGGTGTGAATACACTGAATATTGAACAGCAGCAAGTGTAAACCTGAAGAAAAACAACCTGAAAAAAACAGTGGGTAAGCAAACTGAACAAACTAAGATGAAATGAAATAAATACAAAAAAAGATTGTAAAAAATGTAAAAAGGAATGTAAAAAAAGGAAGAAAAAATAACTAAAAATGAAAGTAAAATGGGGGGCTGTCATGCTCTGAAATTATTGAACTCAATGTTCAGTCCGGCAGGCTGTAGTGTGCCTAATCGGTAGATGAGATGCTGTTCCTCGAGCTTGCGTTGATGTTCACTGGAACACTGTAGCAATCCCAGGACAGAGATGTGAGCATGAGAGCAGGGGGGAGTGTTGAAATGGCAAGCAACCGGAAGCTCAGGGTCCTGCTTGCAGACTGAGTCAATAATTTCAGAGCATGACAGCCCCCCATTTTACTTTCATTTCTAGTTATTTTTTCTTCCTTTTTTTACATTCCTTTTTACATTTTTTACAATCTTTTTTTGCATTTATTTCATTTCATCTTAGTTTGTTCAGTTTGCTTACCCACTGTTTTTTTCAGGTTGTTTTTCTTCAGGTTTACACTTGCTGCTGTTCAATATTCAGTGTATTCACACCTAATCTGTACTAATGCTTTGTCTTTCAACACACCATTAACATATTGTTTGTCTTTGCTCCGTGACCTTTTGGTCAGCTATATGGCCTTGTCCAATCTACACCTTCTCCTTTGTTATCTCTTGCCCCACCCCCACCTCACTTGTTTATAATCTGTGACTTTTCTAATATTTGTCAGTTCCGAAGAAGGGTCACTGACCCGAAACGTTAACTCTGCTTCTCTTTCCACAGATGCTGCCAGACCTGCTGAGTGATTCCAGCATTTCTTGTTTTTGTTCCCTTTCATAAACCTGTGTTGACTCTGCCCAATCCTACCATTATTTTCTAAGTGTCCAGTTATCACATCCTTTATAATAGATTCTAGCATTTTCCCGACTACTGAAGCCAGGCTAACAGATCTGTGGTTCCCCTTTTCTTTCTCCCTCCTTTTTTAAATAGTGGGGTTACATTTGCTACCTTCCAATCTGCAGGAACCACTCCAGAATCTACAGAACTTTGGAAGCTGATCACCAATGCATCCACTGTCCCGGGCAGAGTCTACGCATTTTACTCCCATAGAGAAGACTCCGTGCAGATCTGTTCTGGATTTCAAGAACAGTTATCCGGTTTCTAGATCAGGACGTTTGATCAAATCACCTTTATATTATCATGACTGATGAGTATACATGTCTCTGTTACTGTTTAGTACCATGTATGTTTATCTCCAATTACTGTTGTTGAATTGTATGTAGTTAACGTTTACCTATTTGAGGGGGATGTATTTTTATTTGGAAATAAAAGGAGGATGTTGTGGTATGCCTTTAAGAGGCATGGTCATGTTATAATGCACAACAGTGTAAGAGCTGTGATGTAGCATACCACATGACTTCTGGTGTGAGGGCAGTCTGAAGAAAGTATCTGTGCAGTGAAGAACCATCCTTGAATAAAGAATCCAAGTTATTGTGTTATTGATCCCATCTTGAGTGGTCAGTGCCTTGTGTGTAGTAGTCACTAACACAGAGGTTACGAAAACACAAGTAACAGAGAAGGTTGATGAAGGGAATGCGGTAGGTGTTGTCCAATTGGATTTTAAGAAATCTTTTGACAAAGTGACACATAAAAGGCTGGTTAACAAAAATGCGACTCATGGACTAGGAGGGTCACTGTCAGCTTGGCTAAAAAAATGGCTTAAGGACAGAAAACAGAGAGTCATGGTAAATGGTTGTTTTTTATTCTGGAGGATGGTAAACACTGGTGCACCCCAAGGGTCAGTGCTAGGACCACTGCTTTTTAGATATATATAAATGACTTGTATATTGGAATACAGAATAAAATTTCAAAATTTGCAGATGACAACAAACTTGGAGGTGTGGCAAATGGTGAGGATGATATGGACGACCTGCAACAAGAGGTCTGGTAAAATGAGCCGACAACTGGCAGATGGAATTTAATACAGAGAAGTGTGAGGTGATGCATTTTGGCAGAAGGGATAGGGAGAGGCAATAAAGACTTAATGGCACAGTTCTAAAAAATGTGCAGGGACAGAGGGACCTGAGGGGTCGTGTGCATAGATCTTTGAAGGTGGCATATTGAGAGAGTGGTTAGTAAAGCATATGGGAACTTGGGCTTCATAAATCAAAGCATTGAGTACAAAAGCAGGGAGGTTATACTGAACTTTTATAAAGCTCTGGTTAGGCCACAACTAGAGTATTTCATCCAGTTCTGGTCATCATATTTTATGAAGGATTTGAAGGTCTTTTGAGAGGGTGCAGAGGAGGGAGATTTACCAGAATGATTCCAGGAATGAGGGAATTTAGCTACGAGGTTAGGTTGGAGAAGCTAGGGTTGTTCTCCTTGGAACAAAGTAAGTTGAGGGGATAGAGGTGTACAAGATTATGACAGGTTTAGATAAGGGAGACAAAGAAAAGTTGTTCCCATTAGCTGATGGTACAAGGACCAGGGGACACAGATTGAAGGTTTTGGGCAATAGATGCAGGAAGGATATGAGGAAGAACTTTTTTTCATGCAGTGAGAAGTAATGACCTGGAACCTGTTGCCTACGAGGGTGATGAAAGTGGAGATAATCAATAAATTCAAAAGGAAATTGGATTGGCACTTGAGGAAAATAAACTTGCAGGGCTACGCAGATAGTGTAGAAGAGTGGGACTGATCAGCTTGCTCTACAAAGAGCAGACATGGACTTGATAGGCCAAATGGCCCCCTTCTGTGCTTTAATGACTCGATGGGCAGAATCTTATGCACTTCAAGAAATAATTGAGGGTTGGAACCATTCCTGGGTCACATTCCTGCACTGGCTGTCAGGGCACCCGCCTGGGAGATCTTCCGGGAGGCAGCCAATTAATAGGGTACCTCCAGGTCTGTCGTCCAATTAAGAAGGCACCAGAGGTGGGCGCTGCCATTTACAGAGGGGGAGCATCAGGGGGGAATAGAATGGCCTGCGGCTGCAGTGACTGGAGTGGGGGGCGGGGGGTGGAAGTGTGTGTAGGAGGTCTCGCAGGCCCACAAGCCAGCTGCCTCTAGACACCTGCTGGGCTTGGCCCTCAGTGGAGAAGCCCACCTGCTGCGGGGAAGACCCCAGCGCATCCCCAATCAGCCCAAATGGGCAGTTCATTTTGCAGTTTGGCTACACATTGCTGCCGGTAGACTCTGCTGATGATCCGCCTCTGTGAAGATTGGCGAGAGGCAGGAACATCAGCCCGCTGACGCAATGCTTATATTTCTAAAATTCCTCCTGGTCCCACCTTCAAGTCCCCCCAGGACTGCGAAGATTCCACCCTATGACTCTAATCATATGCCGGATACTGAATTTGCATTTTAATAACATAGCAATTCAAAACAGGTCCAAACTGTATCTAGATACATGAAAATTATGTCATAAAATCACAAACCAACACCATGTACTCACACAGAATAAATAACTGCACTGCTCACTATGTGTAATGATATTGAAAATGCACTCAAAAAGAATAGGGTAAATTTTCAACTTTCTGCCCATTGCAGAAACCGCCCAATTTATATTTCCATTGAAATCAAATAACGGGCATCAGAATTGCAAGATCCATTTTATTATGTTGTTATGTAGTTACACAGCAGCCAATTTGTGCACAACTGGTTCGGCATCACACCCAGGCAACAAGTTGAAACTGTACCCCAATATGCTTACAATTTCACTACAGGTAGCAACCACAAAAAATTTTTCTCCTTAGTCAACTGATGTCTTCAGATCTCCTGGCATAGACCTGTTATATCATATGTACCTAATGGACACATTTGCAGTCTTACCATTTTCATCTTGAATAATTAACATAGAATGACAATGTGGCTGATTAACAATATTATTATATTCCCCTCA
This sequence comes from Heterodontus francisci, assembly GCF_036365525.1. Lineage (NCBI taxonomy): Eukaryota > Metazoa > Chordata > Chondrichthyes > Heterodontiformes > Heterodontidae > Heterodontus > Heterodontus francisci. The sequence continues at coordinate 43,026,098 of NC_090387.1, forward strand.
GTGACAGAGGAAAATACTGTCTTTCTTTAAAACACAGAAATTGCATGTGGCTCCGTTACGTCAAAACAATGATTATAAAATACAGCAATTTGAAATGGAATTATATTCGTTCACCAATTTGGTATTTTACATTGCTTTAGGTAATTAAACAGACTATGCAATAGTATTAATGTCACAATGAAGTGCCATCAATGGTTATCATTATACACATGGCTTTTCTTCACTGAAGACAAAGAAAAAGCCTGAATTGATGTAGCACCTTATCCTCAGGGTATCTCACTTCACATCCAATGAATTACCATTTTAAATATAGCCACTGTTGTTATGTAGTTACACAGCAGCCAATTTGTGCACAACTGGTTCGGCACCACATCCAAAAGGCAGCATCTCCAACAATGCCGCACTCTGTCAGTACTATGGTGAAGTGTCAGCCTCCATTGTGTGCTCAAGTCCTGAAGTGTAGCGTGAAACTAAAAACTTCTCACGAGAGGCAAAAATGAGACCAGGTGAACCAAGTTGACATCCAGGGCAAGATTTCCCTCTTTACTTCCGTCCACTTACAAATGGTTTTGGAACAGAGACCAATGGAAGTTGTGGCAGAAGCCCATTCTACCGGCTCCCTGATGTCTGCGGCACTCCTGAGATTTTACATCAGAAATTATATTAGATGCTCACAAGATCGTTATGGATGAAGGCAGCCATTCATTAAGCCCGTCTTAATACATTAATTCAGAACAACCCATACACTCCCCCATTGCTGTATCAAATTGTTTCTTAAATTATTCCAGGGTTTTCATCTCCACCACTCTGCCTGGAAGTCCATTCCAAGTGTTGATTAACTTCTGATCTCAGTCTTAAAGTTCTCTTTTACAGATTAATTTAAAGTAGTATTCTGGATTAACATTTTTCATACCAATCACTATCTTATATTATTGCTATAACAGAGTTGTCCAACATACAGCCCGTGGGTCAGAATCCAGCCCGCTGAAGCAGCGAACCAGGGAGCGAGAGACACACACAGAGATGGAGGGCAACACAGAGAAGGAACAGGGAGAGGGTGACAGAGAGAGAGAGGGGAGAAAGAGAAGGGAGAGACAGCGAGAGCATGGGGAGAGACAGTGAGAGCATGGGGACACAGAGAGAGCGAGTCACATAGGCTGGAATTTTTCTTTGGGCGAGAGGCCCCACCCACCAGCCAAAACGTCAGTGAGTGAGCCATCCTCCACCGGGCCTGGGGAGCCAGGCCGGGACTTTTCGCTCCTCAGGCCCTTAATTAGTCTTGGGCGGGACTTCCATCTCACTGAGGCAGGAAGTCCCGCCGAATGGAGCTGCCGGTCAATCAGCGGGCCAGCAGCTCTTAGTCCCAGCAGTGCCATCAGGTGTGGTGGCCACTGCTGGGATTACACCCTGCCATCGCAAGCAAGATGAAGGACGGCCCCGGAAGGCAGGTAAGTGTCTCGGTTAGGGGGAGGTGGGTGGGGGGGGAGGGGGTTGTACGTTGGGGATGGTTGGGGCTTCGGGGGTGGCCCTCCATGGGGCACAGGGTGCCCAATCAAGAGGGCTGCTCCCCACCCCATCCCACAAGAAGGCCACCTGGTTTTACCAGGCGGGGTTCTTGAGGCTTTTGCTGTCTGGCTGCCAAGGGTAAAATACTCGCAGGGGCAGCAGGAGGCCCTGAAGTGCCACTTAAGGGTCTTGATTGGCTTGGGGCGAGTGGACCGTTTCATGCCACCACTGCCCCGCATCAAATTTCAGCAGGGGCTGGAGGGAGTTGGAAATGCCCCTGCTGCCTCCTACTCAATTTTACGCCACCCAACCTGCCCCGCAACCAGCCCGCTCATAAAATTGGGCCGTAATATCCCAACCAGAGAGAGTGAGGGGGAGAGAGACACAGAGAGGGGCAGAGAGAGAGACAAAGAAATGAAGGGGGGAGAGAGACAGACAGAGAAAGCACAGGAAGAGAGAGACACAGAGAGAGGGAGGAGAGAGACCCACTAAGGGGGGAGAGACACAGAGATGGGGGTAAAGAAAGAGATAGGGAGAGAGAGATGGGGAAGTCAGTGGATGTGGTTTATTTGGACTTTCAGAAGGCTTTCGACAAAGTCCTACATAAGAGATAAGTATGTACAATTAAAGCGCATGGGATTGGGGGTTGTGTATTGCGATGGATAGAAAATTGGTTGGCAGACAGGAAACAAAGAATAGGAATAAACGGGTCTTTTTTGGAATGGCAGGCAGTGACTAGTGGGGTACCGCAGGGATCGGTGCTAGGACCCCAGCTATTCACAATATATGTTAATAATTTAGATGAGGGAACTAAATGTAATATCTCCAAATTTGCAGATGACACAAAACTGAGTGGGAGGGTGAGTTGTGAGGAGGATGCAGAGAGGCTTCAGGGTGATTTGGACAAGTTAAGTGAGTGGGCAAATGCATGGCAGATGCAGTATAATGTGGATAATTGTGAGGTTATCCACTTTGGTAGCAAAAATAGGAAGGCAGATTATTATCTGAACAGCGATAAACTGAGAAAGGGGAATATCCAACGAGACCTCGGTGTTCTCGTACACCAGTCACTGAAGGTGCAGGTGCAAAAGGTGGTAAAAAAGGCAAATGGTATGTTGACCTTCATAGCAAGAGGATTCGAGTACAGGAGCAGGGATGTCTTGCTGCAATTATACAGGGCCTTGGTGAGGCCACACCTGGAATATTGTGTGCAGTTTTAGTCTCCTTATCTGAGGAAGGATGTTCTTGCTATAGAGGGAGTGCAGCTAAGGTTTACCAGACTGATTCCTGGGATGGCAGGACTGACGTATGAGGAGAGATTGAGTCGGTTAGGATTATATTTGCTGGCGTTCAGAAGAGTGAGGGGGGATCGCATAGAAACCGATAAAATTCTAACAGGACTTGACAGGGTAGATGCAGGAAGGATGTTCCCAATGGTGGGGAGTCCAAAACCAGAGGTCATAGTCTAAGGATACAGAGTAAACCTTTCAGGACTGAGATGAGAAGTTACTTCACCCAGAGAGTGGTGAGCCTGTGGAATTCACTACCACAGAAAGCAGTTGAGGCCAAAACATTGTATATTTTCAAGAAAGAGTTAGATACAGCTCTTGGGGCGAAAGAGATCAAAGGATATGGGGGGAAAGCGGGAACAGGTTACTGAGTTGGATGATCAGCCATGATCATAATGAATGGTGGAGCATGCTCGAAGAGCCGAATGACCTACTCCTGCTCCTATTTTCTATGTTTCTATGTTTCTATAGACACAGATAGGGCAGAGAGAGAGGGGAGAGAAAGAGATCAAGATCACTCCTGACAGATGGACATCTATTCGGAATACTCCACATCGTTGCATCAAGTGTACGGGCAGAGATTGATTACTAATGCAAGCAAACCCAATGCCAGGTATGTCACTAAGTCAGTGTTCAACATAGTGATGAAAAAGTAAGTCAATAAATTATTTTTCTCATTTACAGCTTCTTTACAACAATGCACATTAGTTTTTGTTTTGATTCATAGTAAGTTAAATTTTTTATGTCTTTATCTTTCACAAATTTTCTCACTGGCCCCTATGTAGGACAAAAATTGTAACGTGGCCCCCCACCATAAAAATGTTGGAGACGCCTGCTCTATAAGGTCCCCTCTTGGGCACCTTCTTTCCAGGCTGAAAAGCTCAAGTTTCTCCAATCTTTCCTCTAGCTCAAACAATGACACTAGGGTTCACACTTCTGGCTCTGCTCTGCAATGCCTCCCTGGCTTCTCAGTGGCCAGAGCATTGTGCAGTTTGATCACTACCTCCTCTGACTTGTACTGTAATGTTTTGGCTTTATAGTTCAGCATTCTATTTGTGATGCTAATTGCTGCTCTCCATTGGCTGACAATATTGAACATTGAGTCTACTAAGACTCCTGGGTGTTTCAATTTCATCTTTAGCTATTTCAACACCATTCATGAAGTCTGTCAGTTGCAATTTACAAATTTTGTTTAGCCGATGCTGTAGTTTCTGAACTGTCTGCTTCAATTCCACTGACATTGGTAGTTTGATATAACTGCAAATTTGAAAATGGCTGCCTATAGTTATACAGGCATATACAAATATACATGAACAATGTGAAAACCTCATTCATCATATCCCTGCTGACACTTCAGTGCAGTGCTGAGGGAGTGCCATATTACCAGAGATTCTATTTTTCAAGCAAGGCATTATTGACTTGAAGTCTGGAAAGATACTAAAGCAAAATACTGTGGATGCTGGAAATCTGAAGCAGAACAGAAAATGCTGGAAATACTCAGCAGGTCAGGCCGCATCTGTGGACAGAGAAACAGAGTTAACGTTTCAGCATTGACCACAGATGCTGCCTGACCTAAGTATTTCCAGCATTTTCTGTTTTGTTCCAGAAGTATACTGTTTAATTGTATATTTTTGTTATTTTAATATCCTTAAAACTTTAATTTGTGGCATCTAACATTGGTCAGAAGTCGGAAAATGGGTACAAAATTAAAAAGGATAGGTTGCAATTGATTAGAGTATGCAGTAAGATTATATATGAAACATATTTTGAAAGAAGTTCTCTTTAGCCAGCTTCACTGGCAAGAGCTGGTTCCCTGCCTGCCCAGGAGCAAGCTCCCAAAGGAGTGTAGTAGCAACATTAGCAGTCTGTCATGAATAATATAATGACAGAAGTTAAAGAAGAAGCTGCAGGTGTCCTGGCTCTGGTACTTGTGTTCATTGGAACTTTCCTTGTTTCTTTAGATTTTTACACAATTTGAATTGTTACAGATAGTGTGAAAGACAAGAAACTGGGACTGAACTTCAGAAGGCCTGGGTTTCCCCACTGAAGAGCAATTCATTGCAGTGAACATACCATCTTTCTGCAAAAAGTGCAGAAGGTTTATTTTAGGCCATTTCCTCAGGCCAATGCACTAATTCTGTGGTGGGCCTGACTCTAATTTTATCAGACAGACATCCCAGTTGCACCAATACTGGCATGTGTCTCCACTCACTTTATATAAATGCCATGGCCCTAGGAATTCTGACAGGGTTAGGGGCATCTGGGGTCAACGAGTGGAAGTCCCTGATAATATAATGTTGCGGGGGGGGGGGGGGTGGGGGGGCAGTTGTTGTCATTTTAGTGACACTGCTAGGGTGGTCTAGAGGCATTGGATCAGCAGGGGTGGTTGTTGGGGGTATCACCATATAGGGGAGGGAGCCTTCGGTACATGCTAGAAGGAAGTGATAATGGTAGATGGCAGCAGTGGGAGGGTGCTCTTGGAATATAGGAGTACCAGATTGGTGGTGACTGTGTGTGAGGTGATTAGGAAGAGAATGGCTAGGAGGAGGTTGGAGGTTGCAGGTCACTGCTTGGATGAATAGAGTAGCCATGTTTGTGGTTGTGACCTGAGAACTGGCTGTAAGTTCTTTAAAGGGGACAGTCTTGTTCATAAAGTGGATGTGGGAGGAAGTGAAGGAGAACGAATGTCATAAACCTTCATTAACTCCCCTCCCTCCCAAGAAGTTTCAGGACAGGATTTCCCGAGCATAGCACTGGGAAATCTTTGTTAGTTGAAAGTGTGTACTGTGCTTACATTGTAATTGCCAGCTTCAATTGGTAATTACAGTATAAGCCATGCTTTAAATAACAGAGACTTCCCCAGCTCAGTGCTGGGAAAATCCACAAGGGAATCTTACCCTGCAGGTAGAAAAGCCACAATCTCAGCCATGAGCATGACCAGATTTTGCATGAAATACTTGCACTGTAGTAATAAAATTTTTAGTGCAAAAGCCACATTCCTGTCGGGCCAGAAGGAAAGGATCAGGCTGTGGAGTTGGCTCGGATGGGGCATGTGGTGTGGAAGCACAGAGTGGGGAGGGAGGAAAGACCACCTCAGGGGCCAGAGATGGGGGAAAGGATGGTTCAGGCCCCAAAGAAGACATTAAGTGCAGGATCATTAATGCTCCCACGAGACCATACCCCATTCTTTGGCACCAGAATATCAGGATGCAGTAAAGTTTCCATCCCTTCTGGTGAACTCCTGCTGTAGTTATTTCAAGCATCCGCTGGATTGGCCATAGATTATCAGGGGTCTACTTATGGGTTTAAACTTTTGCAATTATTTGAAATTTATGAATTCCTATGGTCATGTTAATAAAAATTCTGTGTTAACCTGTTACGTTGTAATTACACTTTCCAGTAGTAGTCCTGACTTCAAGGCTTCTACAGAAAACAGCTGCTACCAGACATCAGTGCACTAGAAGGCCTTCACTTTGCAATACAGTATGACTTGGAGAATAAGCAGAGACCACATAGAGCAGAACAAGCTGCTAGAAGAGGGAGGGAGGAAAGAAGGGGGGGGGGGAACTAAAAAGGACAACCTAGACAGCCCCTTTCTGCCGGAGCTGCATGTGAAGAACTCCTTCTAACAGTGAGTTATCAGTAACTCTAACCTCAATTTCCCATTCACCAGTAGTGCCACATTCCTTACCTTCCCTCTGTCACATTGTCGTGGTCACAGTGCAAAGAAAAAGGCTCCACAAAATAAACATTCCAACCTAAATCTATGCAGGATATCATGCCATACTGCATACAAACTAATCACCCTTGTACATTCCCCATAGTGTCTGTCTTCCATGTGTCTTTGCCTAGTGCTTCTGCACAATGCTGCCCTAGTGTCAGTCGAGGAGACTGCAGATGGCCTTAGTGGATGACCTCGAGCAGCTCTGGGCCTACAAGGCTCAATTTCACACTACACCATCTGGACATGGGCGGCAGCAGTCTGACCTGGCTGGCTGACATACAACAGCAAGGGCACTGGCAGAGTAGCAGAGCTAGGAGCACGAATGCGGTCATCTGAGAGAGAGGACAGCAGGTTCGTATTCCATGGGGCCATGTCACTTTCCCAGGGTGGTGCCTCAGCCATCCAATAATCTGTAGAGTACAAATTGCTGGCCTCCTGTGACACCCTGCAAGCCTCTTTCATCGCCACAGAATCACTTGCAATGGCTTCTCTTCCTGCTCCCGCACCATTACCTCTGGTGTCCCCCAAGGATCTATCCTTGCCCCCCTTCTATTTTTCAACTACATAATCAGAAAACACAGCATTAGTTTCCATATGTATGCAGACGAGACCCAGCTCTACTGCTCCACCAACTCTCTTGACCGCTCTGCTATCTTTAAATTATCATGCTGCTTGTCCAACATCCCATGCTGGATGAGCAGAAATTTCCTCCAACTAAATACTGGGAAGATCGAAGCCATTGGTCTTTGTCTCCATTCCCCAACCACTGACTCTATCCCTCTCCCTAGCCAACTGTCTGAGGCTGAACCAGACTTTTCACAATCTTGGTGTCATACCTGACCCAGAGATGAGTTTCCAACTACAAATCCACACCATCACTAAACCACCTATTTCCACCTCCAAAACATCACTCGACTCCACCCCTGCCTCAGCTCATCTGCTGCTGAAACCTTCATCCATGCTTTTATTATCTCTAGACTCGATTATTCCAATGCACTCCTGGCTGGCCTCCCACGGTCTACCCTATACAAGCCTTAGGTCATCCAAAACCCTGCTGCCAATATCCCAACTCACACTAAATTCTGTTTACCCAGCACCTGTGTTCGCTGACCTACATTAGCTCCGGGTTATGCATCACTTCAATTTTAAAATTTCTCATCCTTGTTTTCAAATCACTCAATAGCATTGCTCCTCCCTATCTCTGTAATCTCTCCAGCCCTACAACTCGTGAGAAATCTGCGCTCCTCCAATTCTGGCCTCTTGATCCTCCCTGATTTTAATAGCTCCACTATTAGCATCAGTGCCTTCAGCTGCCAAGGCCTTAAGCTCTGGAATCCCCTTCCTAAACCTTGCCATCTCTCTTCCTCTCTCAGCTCCTTTAAGGCATTCCTTAAAAAAACTGATTTGACCAAGCTTTTTGTCATTTGCCCCATTATCTCCTCATGTAGCTCAGTGTCAAATTTTGTTTAATAACAGTCCTGTGAAGTGCCTTGGAACCTTATACTAAGTTAAAAGTATTATATAAAATACAAGTTGTTGTTGTTGTTGTAACACTGGTATCTGCAACCATGATGGCAGCAGTCCCAGCTTGCATGACAGCAAGCTGATCATGCATGACTTCAGTTTGAGCTTCCATGGCAGCACTCAGCCTTCTGGTAGAAGCTGCATATGCTGAAATGGAAGCCGAGACATTGGCCATCCGACGCAGCATCATGGTTGGGCCCATGAATGCGCTGATGGAGTTGGCTACAACTTCCAAGCTGCAAAGGATGGGCTCTAAGCTCTGCACAAAGCCCTGTGTTTGCAGCAGTGCTAAGTGTGTGAGAGTGAGGTGAAGCATGAGTGTTAGGTATGTCCTGATTTATAGAGATTGTTGATTGGCAAGTGATGGGGGTCTGAATGGGGGTATGGTGAATTGAGGCTTGTGGTGCATTTGAAGGTGCATTTACTGACCTTGACCACTCTTGTGAGGTCACTGAACTTCTTGTAGCACCGTATTCAGGTCTGTGAGGCTTGACTCTTGGCATTGCCCTCCACAGCTATCTATTCCCATTGCCTTTTGATCATGTGTCCGGAGAGCCCCAGTTCACTGCAGATATCGGACATCTCTCCTACTTTCCATCTCCTCCAAGGCTTCCAACGCAATGTCTGAAAGACTTGGAACCGGCTCTCTCCCATGTTGTGCCATTGTTTACTATTTCCTGCATGACTACAGGCACCAGCTCCAGCCACAATGTACCTTCCCTTTAAACAGTGCAGGCTAGCTTTAAGTGGTGCTGGGAAGTTATGATTTTGGGCCCCCTGCTGATGCATGCGGCCAATGAACAGTGCAGTTATTGCCGGTTGCATGCAGCAATCATTCTAATGAGAAGTTGGCGTGCTACCTGCATTTCAATCAACAAGCGCACGTTAATCATGCATAGCGGTCCCCACAACCATTTTCGGGGCTATCCAATATAGTTCCCATTGTCTATTGGTTAAGACATTTAAAGAAGGCATCATCCGCTTTCTCAGGTGAACATTTGTTCAGCTTCTCAGTTACATTTGACACCTCTGGAACATATACCTCCTGTAAAGCCTCCTTTGTACAAAGAATGCAGTACATAACTTGCATTTATATATTTCCAATTGGAATTTCAGATTTAACTCCTTTTAGCCATTCAGAAGGCATGCTGGAACCTGTCATAGCCGCTAAGCGCATTGCACTGTTGAACTACAAGAAAGCCCCCAGCGAGTTAACATCCGTAGCACTTAAAGCAGTCAGAAGCGCTGCACAAACAACAGCCAGACGCTGTGCAAATGACTACTGGCAACACCTCTGCAGTCGTATTCAGCTGGCCTCTAACACCGGAAACATCAGAGGAATGTATGATGGCATGAAGAGAGCTTTTGGGCCAGCCATCAAGAAGATCGCCCCCCTCAAGGACCGCTGGGTGGAGCACTACCTAGAACTGTACTCCAGGGAAAATGTTGTCACTGAGACCGCCAGTCTCTGCCAGTCATGGATGAGCTGGATGAACAGCCAACAAAATCAGAACTCAGTGATGCCATTGATTCTCTAGCCAGTGGAAAAGCCCCTGGAAAGGACGGCATTACCCCTGAAATAATCAAGAGTGCCAAGCCTGCTATACTTTCAGCACTCCATGAACTACTTTGCCTGTGCTGGGATGAGGGAGCAGTACCACAGGACATACGCAATGCCAATATCATCACCCTCTATAAGAACAAGGGTGACCGCGGTGACTGCAAAAACTACTGTGGAATCTCCCTGCTCAGCATAGTGGGGAAGGTCTTCGCTCGAGTCGTTTTAAATAGGCTCCAGAAGCTGGCTGAGTGTGTCTACCCTGAGGCACAGTGTGGCTTTCGAGCAGAGAGATCCACCACTGACATGCTGTTCTCCCTTTGCCAGCTACGAGAAATGCCGTGAACAACAGATGCCCATCTACGTTGCTCACATTGATCTCACCAAAGCCTTTGACCTCGTCAGCAGACGTGGTCTTTTCAGACAACTAGCAAAGATCGGATGTCCACCAAAGCTACTAAATATCATCACCTCATTCCATGACAACATGAAAGGCACAATTCAACATAGCGGCGCCTCATCAGACCCCTTTCCTATCCTGAGTGGTGTGAAACAGGGCTGTGTTCTCGCATCTACACTGTTTGGGATCTTCTTCTCCCTGCTGCTCTCCCTGCGTTCAAGTCTTCAGAAGAAGGAATTTTCCTCCACACAAGATCAGGGGGCAGGTTGTTCAACCTTGCCCGTCTAAGAGTGAAGACCAAAGTACGGAAGGTCCTCATCAGCGAACTCCTCTTTGCTGATAATGCTGCATTAATATCCCACACTGAAAAGTGTCTTCAGAGACTCATCGACAGGATTGCGGCTGCCTGCAACGAATTTGGCCTAACCATCAGCCTCAAGAAAACGAACATCATGGGACAGGATGTCAGAAATGCTCCATCCATCAATATCGGCAGCCATGCTCTGGAAGTGGTTCAAGAGTTCACCTACCTAGGCTCAACTATCACCAGTAACCTGTCTCTCGATGCAGAAATCAACAAGTGCATGGGAAAGGCGTCCGCTGCTATGTCCAGACTGGCCAAGAGAGTGTGGGAAAATGGCGCACTGACACGGAACACAAAAGTCCAAGTGTATCAAGCCTGTGTCCTCAGTACCTTCCTCTACAGCAGCGAGGCCTGGACAACATATGTCAGCCAAAAGCGACGTCTCAATTCATTCCATCTTTGCTGCTTCCAGAGAATCCTTGGCATCAGGCGGCAGGACCGTATCTCCAACGCAGAAGTCCTCAAGGCGGCCAACATCCCCAACATATACACCCTACTGAGCCAGCGGCGCTTGAGATGGCTTGGCCATGTGAGCTGCATGGAAGATGGCAGGATCCCCAAGGACACATTGTACAGCGAGCTCGTCACTGGTATCAGACCCAGCAGCTGTCCATGTCTCCGCTTTAAAGACATCTGCAAATGTGACATGAAGTCCTGTGACATTGATCACAAGTCGTGGGAGTCAGTTGCCAGTGATCGCCAGAGCTGGCGGGCAGCCATAAAGGTGGGGCTAAAGAGTGGCGAGTCGAAGAGACTTAGCAGTTGGCAGGAAAAAAAGACAGAAGCGCAAGGGGAGAGCCAACTGTGTAACAGCCCCAACAACCAATTTTATCTGTAGCACCTGTGGAAGAGTCTGTCACTCTAGAATTGGCCTTTATAGCCAACTTCACAAACCACTGACCACCTCCAGGCGCTTACCCATTGTCTCTCGAGACAAGGAGGCCAAAGAAGAAGAAGAAAGAAGGCATGCTGTACTTTAAACGTAGTATTCCTCCATTCAAAAAGTTACAATTAAGCACCTCTACGCACATATTTTCAAGTAGGTCACAGATATCTCCACCATCACAGTCAACGAGATGGACATAAATTCTGAGCATACGTTGAATTGTGAGATGGACATCTACAGCTGTATTCATGTCATCATGAGAAAGGGCCGTCATTGTCACAGGTTTTTGGCCTAGTGACTGAGACAAAGGTTGGCAAATCTCATCCCAGCCAAATTAGATACATTCAGTATCTCGATGATTTCAACCAACTCAACCTTCTGGTTGGGAACCAGTGCTCCAAGTGCTAGCCAAACAAAATCCTCCTTCAAACATCACTAGCTGTGATCCCAACAGATGAAAGTATTCTTTAAAACCAATGAATAGGCACTGATTTTTGTTGGGTTCATAAGTGGTACTTTTAACAAATGATATCTATGCAGTATTTAGTTTACTTCAGATACTTTATATAGCTCAAATTATATGTATCAATTTAATTAAAGAAATGAATGAGATACTATTAAAATACCTTTGAAAATTAATGTTTCTTACAGGAACCAAATGAAGGGTGTTTTTTTACAGATGGAATCAAGCTGACCTAGATTTCCATTGTTAGTTATAAACCTAAGTGAAGCAGTAACTTTCTGCTGGACAAACTAAGTAGATTTGCACTTCAGAAAAACAAAAACTTGAATTTCAAAGAAAAAAAGAACATAACTCAAATTTCACTGAAGTCAAACAAGCCATCTGGGAAACAAGATAAACATCAATCGACTTACTTGTCTGAGATATCACTGCAGTGCCACTTATAGATCTATAGTCTCACAAAAAGCTCCCTTTCACTAGAAAAAGCAACATCATAAGTTGTTTTTGTTTAAAGTCTGAAGCAGACAATTTTAGTTAACGCTAAAATTGGTGACAACGCCAATGGCTTTTACTTCTGGCTAAAGCATGTGCTCCTCACAATGCTTCTTGAAAATGTATCTATATACTATGTGCAGGAAGGAAACAATGAAACCTTCAATCAGCCACACCCTTTTTGTATTAATTGCTAAAGAGTAGCAGCTCTTTTCCAGTGGCGCCTTGCAATAATGCGTTGCTGTTAAATCATTTTGTGATTTTAATGCTGTGATTTAAAAAGCATTCCATTATTCTGATGTTTGCACATGATTTGCCAACCACTGGTAACATGTTCAAGCTTTTGTACACAGAGAATATGGGAAAAAACAAAAAAATGTTAAAAATGATGACATCATTCCAAATGAGTAAGCTCTTAGAAATGCACCCTGAGGGGTTTTATTTCCTTACTCCAGAGCAACATAACACCATCCGGCTGATGTGCTGTTCTCTTGCTTTTGGAATGAAGCCATCTTTGTGAATGCCTGGTTCATGCAAGTTAATCAATTTGAGGTTTAGTTACACTGCTGAGGCTTGCATTCTGTAAATTGGTAGAAAGTAATTCTAACTTGTAAAACGTATTAACCAAATAGCTATTACCTTTAAATACTAGCACATTATGTTACCTTACTACCTGATAAAAAAAAATACTTAAAATCTCAAACATGTTCTTCAGCAGTTGATTTATTATGTGGAACTCTAATGTAGCCCATGTACAGATGCTGGTAGCTGCACTTTTCAAATGATTTACACAAGGGATCTTTAGCCCTCAGTGGTATCACAGCAACCAATGCATCCCAAAGAAAATATTTGATTTTTTTTTTAAAAAACAGAGCATTACACACTACACTGTGGCAGGATTTTTTCTGACCCATTATGGCAAAACAGTTTAATGTCCAATATTTGGAAAATGAAATGCATGTAAAGTATATTACATATAAGGCTTCAGAGTAAACAGGAGCACCAGATGTTCTTTGATGTTAATAATGGCATTTATTATTAATATTAATTAGACTGCATTCAGAAATACATTTGGGCCACTTCCAAGTCAATTAACCAAAACGGCATTCGGGAGATAGTCTGAGCGACATTTTAAGGCAGGTGTTCTGCAGTCCCTAAAAAGACAATATTGTAGATTTAGAAATCGCTGTCATTGCTATTGGTATAGTTTGGTTAGTTAAGTGCAATGACTGAACCCAGAAAGGTAAACATTTATTCATATTTTATGCGTAAGACGATTAAATCCTCTTTGTTTTATATTTTCAGCAGAGGCAGTACCATACTTAGGCACATTAACAAGCTGTACAATTATTTATCAACAACATGCTTTGGATGGTATATTTATGCTACAATGCACTTTTCACTGCTGAAAATTAATGAACATGCCTCTCACACAACACACAAGCACCTGAGCTGCCAGAAAGATAATCCAAATTCATTTTTAATACTATACGCTTGGGTGACATCATTTTAGTTCTGATTTTAAACAACCTGGTTTTAAGCCATTGATCACAGAAACTGATATTGACAAAATTACAAAAAGATCCTTTTCACAGGTGTTTTCAATATGCTCCTTCTGCAAAAATATATATATTTTGAAACTAAATTTATATCTGCAAAAGTCATTCTAGATATAGTTTCCATAAAAACAAAATCAATCATTCTTTTGTTTGGGAAGCTTAACATTTTCGGAATGCATTCTGATTATCCCATAGTCAAATGATGCATAAAAGGACTCTTCTGATAACAATTTATCGATTTCTCTTGCCAGTTATTCTATTATTTTCAGAGGTGCAGGGAAGAAGCTAAGTAACTGACTATTAAATATAACAAGCATACTGAAATAATAGTCTGATTTCAAGTAAATTTACAGCCAGTGTGTTTCTACACAAGGACAAAAGGGTTGTTTTGTTGCATAAAAATCATTACAGACGATATAAGTAACTTGAATGTAGAAAAAAAAGTAATCTACTGTGACTTGTGCTGCAGCTGGTTAGCACAGTATCAACCAGAGGCAGGAAATCTTTGCAGGGTGGGAATAAAAAATGAATCGCTCAAACAATTGCTTGCAACAAGATGCAAAGGATCATCACTACAGGTTTAAGAGCAGGTAGCCCTGCTCAACATTTCCATCCCTGGAGCAGATAAATACTTTGCTGGTTACTGCAAAATGCTCTACTTGGATCAAATTTGAACTATAGGATTCAACTTTCCGAAATGTATATTGCTCCGACCGAAATGGGAGGAGTGCAGTATTTATTCTAGTTCCACTTCTCCACCGGTCACAACATATATTTAAATTTTTTCACACTTATCAATACGGTCAATCATAGACGGCATTGAGAATTAATTTAGAGGGCTTTTTTTCAAAGACAGGAGACAAGATGAGTTGACACAGTGGTCTTCTCAGGGCTGGGTTGTGGTCTTCTCTCCTTCCTTGGGAATTCTCTTCTCTCCTTGGAAGTCCTCTCCCTTTTTATACAGTTCAACCCCAACTCAAAATAATTCAAAAGTGAAACTGGCAACAGGAGGTCAATCTTTTGACCTCCATCAATCTTGACCTGTCACTTCTTTGTAAACAACTTCTCCAGGTGTCCAAAGTACTTTGTTGTTTATTGAGCTGGAAGGCTTGTTGTTGTTGCTGAAAGTCAGGTGGGTTCCCGGAAAGGCTTGCTTTCCTCACAAGACCTCTCAATGCCCCTTTTAAAAACATTTCCAGGTACTGTTTTTCAAAGTCAAATGGCCTTTACATGACCTCCTTTGAAAACCCCAAAGTTTAACATTTCTTCAATCTTTCAAAAATTAATCCTCAAAAAATATATTTAACAAAACACAGAGGCACTTAGGTAACACCTCCATCCTTGGAGGAATGCATCACCATTTTTAAATGCACTTCATTACAAAGTGTGGAAAAATTGAAGATGAAAAATTTTTAAACACACTTTCACACTCATACTCATTCACTCTTTTCTTGTAGCTAATACAGTTCTGCTTTGTACCATATTTGCACTTAGATAACTCAAAGCAAAGTTAGCTTCTAGATAAAGCATCTGCAATCATAAAATTTTGTCCTGCAACATGGCTAATCTTTAAATGATAGGGCTGTAATAGTAAACTCCATTGGAATAGACTGGCATTCTGATTTTTGAACTTTTCCACGAAGGCTAGGGGGTTATGATCAGTATATACCAGTGTCTTTCTGTAGTCATGGCAGACATAGACTTCAGAACTGGTAATAAGCTCAGGGTTTCTTTTTCCACTGTTGAATATCTCTTTTGGTGTTGATTTATCTTCTTGGAAAAGTATCCCACTGGCCTTTCTATACCTGATTCATCGCCTTGTAACAAGACTGCACCGACACCCAGGTCACTAGCATCAATTGCTACCTTGAAGGGCTTAGTGAAATTTGGACCAGCCAACACTGGTTCATTAATTGAAATGGCTTTCAGCCTCTCAAAAGATGCTTGGCACTCCTCTGACCACCCAACCTTGGTTTTCTTTTTCTGTAGTAAATCTATTAGTGGAGCAGCTATAATAGTGAAATTCGATACAAACTTTTGGTAGAAATGGCACATCCCCAAAAACCTTATGATTTCTCACTTAGTCTTAGGGGTAGGGAACTCCAGCAATGCTTCTACTTTTGCTGTGCTTGGCAACACTAGTCCATGCCCTACTATATGCCCTAGGTAGGTCACTCTCACTTTCACAAATTCACTTTTGACAAGGTTAATTACAAAATCAGCCAATTGTAATTTTCTAAACAGAGCTTCTAGTTGTTCCAAATGGTCCTTCCAAGTGTCACTGTATACCAGCACATCATCAAGGTAAACTACACAGTTAGGAACACAAGCTACCACTTGGTTCATCAGTCTCTGAAAGGTTGCTGGGGCATTTTTTAGCCCAAATGGCAGCAGGTGGCATTGGAAAAGACTGTCTGGTGTGACAAAATTTCTTTAGCTCAGGGTGTTAAAGGACCTTGCCAGTATCCCTTTGAGAAATCTATTTTTGTAAGAAACATGGCACTGCCCACTCTGTCAATACAGTCTTCCAAGCGAGGTATTGGGTCGGAGTCTGTCTTTGTTACTGCATTAACTTTTCTGTAGTCTATACAGAGTCTAGTTGAATCATAAGGTTTCGGCAGTAATAGTACTTGGGAACTCCAGCTGCTTCCATTGGGTTCAATTGGGGAACCATTTGGTATGGTGTTGGTAGACTGAGTTGGACCTTCACTGAAAACAAAAGCGGGACACCAATATATACTCACTATTATGGATATGGCTACTCAGTTCCCAGAGGCCATTCCCTTGAGAATAATTTCTGCTAAGATAGTGGTAGAGAAGTTAACCCAGTTCTTAACTAGATCTGGATTACTGATTGAGATTCAGTCAGATCAAGGTTCCAATTTTATATCTAAAATTTTTCAGCAAGTTATGGGTAATTTGGGTAGAAACTGGTATGGAAATTAGAGGTGCTGGCTTTATGGCAGGTTGCGGTTTTCCCACAATCTGGCACACTTTACAAAACTGCACCACGTCCTTGGAAAGACCTGGCCAGTAAAAATGTTGAATAAATTGTGATTTGGTCTTCTGTATCCCCACGCATCCCACTATAGGAATTTCACCGCTATCCTTAATAGTTCCCAGTGGTTTTCCGGCATATATTGGATTTATGCTTTTACCTGGGCCTGTTTCTCTGGGCTTAAGCGATTAAGGATGCTGTTTTATAGGAAAGGATTCCCCTCCATCCACATCATGTATGGCTAAGGTTGTACATCCCGGCTTATCCCTACAGACTCTTTTAAATGCTGTGAGTAGTCTTGTTAGGTCTTCTCATTCTGCATCTAAATATGAAGGAATAGTGTCCAATCTCCCTAACAATTCAGTATTCGCTAACCGGATAGCAGGAGGCTCAATTTGAAAATTGTTTAGGCCTCCTTCTGTCTCATCCTTACTATCACTTTCATCCTTCACGCATCTCTACTACCTAACATACATGTGCTTGATTATCCTCCTCCCAGCGAAAATATTGTTTTAATATATTGATATGACACAGCCGATTCTTTTTCCGGCGACCTGGGGTGTCAATCAAATAATTTACCATACCAATTCTCTTGACCACTTTATATGGACTACTGAACCGTGCTTTCAACAGTTCACCCTGTAAAGGCAGTAATAATGATACCTCTTCCCCGGGTTGAAATATTTGGGTCTTAGCATGCTTGTCTGCCCATTTCTTCATAGTTGTTTAGGATGCTTTAAGATGTTCTTGAGCCCCTTTGCAAGCTCTCATGAGCCGTTCCCAGAACACGGATACATAATCTAGCACAGAAGATTCATCCCGCTGTTCGAAAAACCTTTCTTTAATTAGTTTTAGAGGACCTCTTATCTCATGTCCATGAACTAATTCAGGAGGACGAAAACTGGTAGATTCATTCGTTGAATCCCTAGGGGCAAACAAAAGAAATTCTATCCCTTCATCCCAATCATGGGGATATTCATAACAGTACGCCCTGATCATCATTTTGAGGGTCTGATGGTACCTTTCTAAAGCTCCTTGTGGCTGTGGGTGGTATGCTGAAGACTTTAACTGTATTCTACATAAATTACCCATAACTTCCTGAAAAATTTTAGACATAAGATTGGAACCTTGATCTGACTGACTCTCAAGCAGTAATCCATATCTAGTGAAGAACTGGGTTAACTTTTCTACCACTATCGTAGCAGAAATTGTTCTCAAGAGAATGGCCTCTGGGAACCGAGTCGCCATATCCATGATAGTGAGCATATATTGGTGTCCCACTTTTGTTTTCAGTGAAGGTTCTACACAGTCTGCCAACAACCTACTAAATGGTTCCCCAAAGACAATTAGAGGCGCCGGTTTTATGGCAGGTTGCGGTTTTCCCGCAATCTGGCACCTTTTACAAAACTGCACCATGAAAGACCTGGCCAGTAAAAATGTTGACTAAAATGTGATTTGGTCTTCCAGACCCCCACGTGTCCCGCTATAGGAATTTCATGCACTATCCTTAATAGTTTCCGGCGATACTTTGGCAGTACCACTACCTGATGAACTACTGTCCATTCTTCATCTGTAGGTCTGTGAAGAGGTCTCCACTTCCTCATCAGAATCCCATTTTTAATATAATAGCCTTCTGGAACTCCTTTTGCCTCAGCTTCTGTTACAGCTGATTGCGCCACTTTATTTAACTCTGGATCAGCTTGCTGAGCCGTGATCAGAGAGGACTTATTAAATATTTCCTTCGGATTATGTAAATCCCCAAAGAAAGTTTCAGATATTCGACTATCTGATGGTGCCAATTTTACCTCCGACAAAGGAACTTGTTTAGCTATTGCTCCGGTTACTACACATGAAGGAAACATTCCTGGAACCTTTTCCTGTAACTGTTCAGTCTCCTTAACTTCACTTGGTTTTTCCGTGACTACTGGAGAAGCTACTACCTTCGCTCCGGCCACATCATTCCCCAGGAGTAGGTCAACTCAGTCTACTATGGACAACTCCCATAGCTACTGTTGCAGACATTAGGTCACACTCTAGGTGCACCCGCAACAAAGGTATGGGTATATACTCCCCACCAATGCAATTCACTAAAACATTAGCATTCAGTGTGCTCTCTGGTGGAAATGTATTTATTTATTTAGAGATACAGCACTGAAACAGGCCCTTCGGCCCACCGAGTCTGTGCTGACCAACAACCACCCATTTATACTAATTCTACATTAATCCCATATTCTCTACCACATCCCCACCATTCTCCTACCACCTACCTACACTAGGGGCAATTTACAATGGCCAATTTACCTATCAACCTGCAAGTCTTTGGAGGTGGGAGGAAACCGGAGCACCCGGCGGAAACCCACGCAGACACAGGGAGAACTTGCAAACTCCGCACAGGTAGTACCCAGCACTGAACCCGGGTTGCTGGAGCTGTGAGGCTGCGGTGCTAACCACTGGGCCACTGTGCCACCCAAATGTTATGCCTTTCCCCAGGAAAATAGTTTAGGTGGCTTCTGTATCCCTACGTATAACTATAGGTTTAAAAACAAGAAATGCTGGAACAAGAGAAGCAGAGTTAACGTTTCGGTTCAGTGACCCTTCTTCGGAACTGGCAAATATTAGAAATGTCAAAGGTTATAAGCAAGTAAAGCGGGGGTGGGGCAAGAGGTAACAAAGTAGAAGGTGTAGATTGGACAAGGCCACAGAATAGCTGACCAGAAGGTCATGGAGCAAAGGCAAACAATATGTTCATGGTGTGTTGAAAGACAAAGCATTAGTACAGATAGGGTGTTAACAGACTGAAAATGTGTCTGCTCTGATGATGCGACCTTCCATGACAGCGCTTCTGATACGTCTTCCTTTTTCCTCAACCGAGGATTCCCCCCCACTGTTGTTGACAGAGCCCTCAACTGTGTCCGGCCCATTTCCCGCACCTCTACCCTCACCCCTTCCCCTCCCTCCCAGAACCGCGACAGGGTTCCCCTTGTCCTCACTTTCCACCCCATCAGCCTCCATATCCAAAGGATCATCCTCCGCCATTTCCGCCACCTCCAGCATGATGCTACTACCAAATGCATCTTCCCTTCCCTTCCCCTGTCAGCATTCCGAAAGGATCATTCCCTCCGCGACACCCTGGTCCACTCCTCCATTACCCCCACCACCTCGTCCCCTTCCCATGGCACCTTCCCCTGCAATCGCAGGAGGTGTAATGCCTACCCATTTACCTCCTCTCGCCTCACTATCCCAGGCCCCAAACACTCCTTTCAGGTGAAGCAACGATTTACTTGCACTTCTTTCAATGTAGTATACTGTATTCACTGCTCACAATGTGGTCTCCTCTACATTGGGGAGACCAAACGCAGATTGGGTGACCGCTTTGTGGAGCACCTCCGCTCAGTCCACAAGCAGGACCCTGAGCTTCCGGTTGCTTGCCATTTCAGCACTGCCCCCTGCTCTCATGCTCACATCTCTATCATGGGCTTGCTGCAGTGTTCCAGTGAACATCAATGCAAGCTCGAGGAACAGCATCTCATTTACCGATTAGGCACACTACAGCCTGCTGGACTGAACATTGAGTTCAATAATTTCAGAGCATGACGGGCCCCCCATTTTACTTTCATTTTTAGTTATTTTTTCTTTTTCTTTTTTTCTTTGTTTATGTTTATTTTATTTCATTTTAGTTTGTTCAGTTTGCTTACCCACTGCTTTTTTCATGTCTGTACTTGCTGCTGTTCAATTTTCAGTCCGTTAACACCCTATCTGTACTAATGCTTTGTCTTCCAACACACCATGAACATATTGTTTGCCTTTGCTCCATGACCTTCTGGTCAGCTATTCTGTGGCCTTGTCTAATCTACATCTTCTCCTTTGTTATCTCTTGCCCCACCCCCGCTTTACTTGCTTATAACCTTTGACATTTCTAATATTTGCCAGTTCCGAAGAAGGGTCACTGACCCGAAACGTTAACTCTGCTTCTCTCTCCACAGATGCTGCCAGACCTGCTGAGTATTTCCAGCATTTCTTGTTTTTATTTCAGATTTCTAGCATCCGCAGTATTTTGCTTTTATTATAACTATAGGTTTACCTGCCTCACTTGAGGGATAAGGAGTTACTTTTCCTTTCGACAAGAATTCACTATAACTCTCAGGTATCTTATTCACAACCCCTGTACTCACATTGGTTTTTGTATTTGGCCTTACGGCTGCAGTGAGAGCTATAGCCTGATCTGTCATACTCTCGATCAGGGCTGCTTTCTCTGCATCGGCTTTGTGTACCCCAATAGGTCCCATGGGTTTAGCCTCGCAACTTCCAGCATTCTGCATGCAGATGTCCCACCTTGTGACAGTGGTAACATTTAGACTTGCAGACCTCACTTCCACTCTCAGCCTCTTGAGAGGGTAGATGTTGAGAAGATGTTTCCACTACTGGGGGAATCTCGAGCTAAGGGACATAGTTATAGAATAAGGGGACACTCATTTAAAACGGAGATGTGAAGGAACTTCTTCTCTCAGAGGGTAGTGAATGTCTGGAATTCTCTACCCCAGAAAGTTCTGGAGGCTAGATCACTGAAAGTATTTAAAGAAGTGATAGATAGATTTTTGAAATATCGGGGAGTTGAGTGCAATGAGGAGCTGGCACGAAAGAGGAGTTGAGGTCTGGGCAGATCAGCCATGATCTTATTGAATGGCAGGGCAGGCTTGAGGGGCCGAATGGCTTACTCCTGCTCCTATTTCTTATGTTCTTATGTTTATGTTCTTCCTTTCTGGCCTGAGGAGATCCTGGGGCATTCCCATCTGTCCCTTCTTGTCCCTGGCTACTTGCCTTCCTTTCACCCTCCCACCTTCTATCCTTCTCGGCTTTGTGGCGGTGATGGACAAAGGGTTTGGGCTTATAAACAAGCTCATAACCATCAGCAATTTCCACTGCCTGTCTAGCTGTTGAAATCTTCTGGTTCTCTATATGGGTTCTTACTAACAGAAGGAGTGAATTTTAAAATTCCTCCAGGAGAATTAATTCCCTAAGGTTCTCAAACATGCCCTCTACCTTTAGTGCCTGTATCCAACGATCAAAATTAATTTGCTTTACCCTCTCAAATTCTATATAAAAGTTTGCCAAGACAGTCTCTAGAGATTCCAAAATTTCTGCTTGTACGCTTCAGGGAATAACTCACACGCAGCGAGAACAGCCTTTTTTGCCATCTCAATCTGCAGAAGCCGCTTCAGAAAGCATAGCATAAACTTCATGAGCTCTGCCCATCAGCCTGCTTTGCATAAGCAGTGCCCGGCCCTCCTTTGGCCACTTCATCTGTTTGGCTATCTTTTCAAAAAAACTTAAAATGCCTCTACATCCCTTTCCTCAAACGTAGGGAGGGCTTGTACAAAATTAAACAGCTCTCCACTGGGTCCTTGGCTGGAGTCAGATCTTTCCTCACGAGAACTTTCCTTGGAGTCAAGGCCACTCTTTTGTCTTATTTCCATCTTTTTAAATTCAAATTCCTTTTCTTCTCTTTCTCTTTCCCTTTCCTCAAGTTCAAGTTTCTTCATTGTCAATGCACTTTCAAGTTCAAAGTTTTTCAATTCTTTTTCCTTCTTTTTCTGTTCAAGCTCAAGCTGCTTCATCTGTAACTGAATTTTAGCTAATTCAACTGCACTACTCTCTGGTTTGTTTACTTCTTCCAATTCCAAAGGTTGTGCTATTACTTCAATTACATCTGCTTTCTTAGCTCCTGGTTTTAACTCTATTCCCAATTTTGCTGCCAATGTTATTAACTTAACCTTGGTTAAGTTCTTCAAATCAATCAGCGATACATCCTCCGTCCCCAGAAAAGTCACAGCAACTGTTAAAGACATTCCAGTGGTGTAGACTTTATCCATTACACAAGAAACCTGTTTTTATAATTTTCTCTTTTTCAATTATTATTACCCCAGTTTTGGGTTTATCCCACAGAGACCCAACTTATACATTACGACAGAGGCGGGAGGAGCGTACTGTTTATTCTATTTCCACTTCTCCACGGGTTACAACATATACTTAAATTTTTCCCACTTAATGTTATGGTCAACCATAGCCTCTATTTTTATCCCAGAATAAAATACACCAACCAGTTTCTTCAATAAACAACAACATTATCAGTTTATTGTAAAACAAGTCTTAACCAGTAATGTTTCTTTTGGGCCTCCTTATCTCGAGAGACAATGGATACGCGCCTGGAGGTGGTCAGTGGTTTGTGAAGCAGCGCCTGGAGTGGCTATAAAGGCCAATTCTGGAGTGACAGGCTCTTCCACAGGTGCTGCAGAGAAATTTGTTTGTTGGGGCTGTTGCACAGTTGGCTCTCCCCTTGCGCCTCTGTCTTTTTTCCTGCCAACTACTAAGTCTCTTCGACTCGCCACAATTTAGCCCTGTCTTTATGGCTGCCCGCCAGCTCTGGCGAATGCTGGCAACTGACTCCCACGACTTGTGATCAATGTCACACGATTTCATGTCGCGTTTGCAGACGTCTTTATAACGGAGACATGGACGGCCGGTGGGTCTGATACCAGTGGCGAGCTCGCTGTACAATGTGTCTTTGGGGATCCTGCCATCTTCCATGCGGCTCACATGGCCAAGCCATCTCAAGCGCCGCTGACTCAGTAGTGTGTATAAGCTGGGGATGTTGGCCGCTTCAAGGACTTCTGTGTTGGAGATATAGTCCTGCCACCTGATGCCAAGTATTCTCCGAAGGCAGCGAAGATGGAATGAATTGAGACGTCGCTCTTGGCTGGCATACGTTGTCCAGGCCTCGCTGCCGTAGAGCAAGGTACTGAGGACACAGGCCTGATACACTCGGACTTTTGTGTTCCGTGTCAGTGCGCCATTTTCCCACACTCTCTTGGCCAGTCTGAACATAGCAGTGGAAGCCTTACCCATGCGCTTGTTGATTTCTGCATCTAGAGACAGGTTACTGGTGATAGTTGAGCCTAGGTAGGTGAACTCTTGAACCACTTCCAGAGCGTGGTCGCCCATATTGATGGATGGAGCATTTCTGACATCCTGCCCCATGATGTTCGTTTTCTTGAGGCTGATGGTTAGGCCAAATTCATTGCAGGCAGACGCAAACCTGTCGATGAGACTCTGCAGGCATTCTTCAGTGTGAGATGTTAAAGCAGCATCGTCAGCAAAGAGGAGTTCTCTGATGAGGACTTTCCGTACTTTGGACTTCGCTCTTAGACGGGCAAGGTTGAACAACCTGCCCCCTGATCTTGTGTGGAGGAAAATTCCTTCTTCAGAGGATTTGAACGCATGTGAAAGCAGCAGGGAGAAGAAAATCCCAAAAAGTGTGGGTGCGAGAACACAGCCCTGTTTCACACCACTCAGGATAGGAAAGGGCTCTGATGAGGAGCCACCATGTTGAATTGTAATGAAGTAAAGCATAAACACACAGATTGAAATATTAAAGTTCCCTTTTTACTTTAGTCCCTCACACACACACCCACATACGTTAGCTGTAAAAATAAAGGGATTTGTGTTTTTAGAGCTCTATTACAGACCAGAAATCACTTGGGCTGAATTCTTGAGGAAACAGCAGATGAGAGATATGTTGTGTTCCAAAACTGGCATATAGTCTGGCCTCCAAGGACACATAGACGGGTCACTGGGATCTTTTAGAACAGTTCTTTTCAGGTGGCATTGAGAATTAATTTAGCAGGCTTTTCTTCAAAGACAGGAGATGAGATGAGTTGACACAGTGGATTTCTCAGGATCTTTTAGATAGGGGCTAGAAAGCTGAGCTGGGTTGTGGTCTTCTCTCCTTCCTTGGGAATTCTCTTCTCTCCTTGGAAGTTGTCTTCCTTTTTATACAGTTCAACCCCAACTCAAAACAATTCAAAAGCGAAATTGACAACGTTTTGACCTCCATCAATTTTGACCTGTCACTTCTTCGTAAACAACTTCTCCAGGTATCCAAAGTTCTCTGTTGTTTATTGAGCTGGAAGTCAGGTGGTTTCCTGGAAATGCTTGTTGTTGTTGCTAGAAGTTAGGTAGTTTCCCAGAAACGCTTGTTTTCCTCACAAACCTCTCAGTGCCCCTTTTAAAAAACATTTTCAAGGTCTGTTTTTCAAAGTCTCGTGGCCTTTACATGACCCCCTTTGAAAACCCTAAAGTTTAACATTTCTTCAATCTTTTGAAAGTAAATCCTCAAAAAATATATTTAACAAAACACAGAGGCACTTTCGTAACAATATGAACAAAATGAACACAAAAGTGTGTGTTTCCAACAAAAAAATGCATTAGTGCATATAATTTCTGGCCTTTACATGTCTATCTTTCACTCCATCCTGTTGTACTCCTTCAGTTGAGCACTTCCCATACGTTGGCAGTCAACGCTGTGCTAGCTCAGCCTGCTACAAACTACAACAGCGGGTGTTTGACAACAAAGTCCACCGCAAGCCAACAAAGGTCCTAGTGTACAGAACAATTGTTGTCACCATACTCCTGTACTGCAGAGAGTCATGGATTGTGTTATCAGCAACACTTAAGAGCGCGAGAGAAATTGCATCAGCAATGCCTCCTCCACATCCTCTGGATTCAATGGGAGGACCATCGAACAAACACGAGTGTCCTTCTTGAAGCCAGCTCCACAAGCATTCAGGCAAAATTCCTGCAAAACCAACTTCGATGGACTGGGCACTATGTCCGGATGGTCAAAAACCATCTCCCCCGCCAGGTCCAGTTTTCTCAACTCTCAAATGGCCAGCATTCCAGGGGAGGACAAAGTAACTGCTTCAAATACACTCTGAAGCACGCTTTGAAGCACGGAAGCATTGACATTGATGACTGGGAGGATCTTGCTACCAATCGTTCAAAATGGCAACAACTTGTCCATCAAGCTGCATCATGCTTTGAGTCCAAGCACGTTAATAAAGAGGCAGAGCAGCAGCAGAGAAGGAAAAAAAAGGAAGCAGATCCTGCACTCCCGATTCCACTACCTCATGGGACGTCGTACCCCATGTGCAGGTCGAGTATTCGGCCTGTTCAATCACCTGAAGACCCATGGCAGAATCTAGCGACCTTGAGTCAATGTCATTGTCGAATTGAAGGACAGCTGCCACTGATGACTACTTTAGTCAATTTTTTTTTATTCGTTCATGTGATGTGGGCGTCGCTGACAAGGCCAGCATTTATTGCCCATTCCTAATTGCCCTCGAGAAGGTGGTGGTGAGCTGCCTTCTTGAACCGCTGCAGTCCTTGGGGTGTAGGTACACCCACAGTGCTATTAGGAAGGGAGTTCCAGGATTTTGACCAGCGACAGTGAAGGAACGGAGATATAGTTCCAAGACAGGATGGTGTGCGGCTTGGAGGGGAACTTGCAGGTGGTGGTGTTCCCATACATCTGCTACCCTTGTCCTTCTAGGTGTTAGAGGTCGCGGGTTTGGATGGTGCTGTCTAAGCAGCCTTGGTGCTTGGCTGCAGTGCATCTTGTAGATGGTATGCACTGCTGCCACTGTGCATCGGTAGTGGAGGGAGTGAATGTTTATGGATGGGGTGCCAACCAAGTAGGATGCTTTGTCCTGAATGGTGTCGAGCTTCTCGAGTGTTGTTGGAGCTGCACCCATCCAGGCAAGTGGAGAGTATTCCATCACACTCCTGACTTGTGCCTTGTAGATGGTGGACAGACTTTGGGGAGTCAGGAGGTGAGTTACTCGCTGCAGGTGCCTAGCCTCTGACCTGCTCTTGTGGCCACGGTATTTTTATGGCTACTGCAGTTCAGTTTCTCGTCAATGGTAACCCCCAGGATGTTGATAGTGGGAGATTCAGTGATTGTAATGCTATTGAATGTCAACAGGAGATGGTTAAATTCTCTCTTGATTGAGCTGGTCATTGCCTGGCACTTGTGTGGTGCAAATGTTACTTGCCACTTATCAGCCCAAGCCTGGATATTGTCCAGGTCTTGCTGCATTTCTACACGGACTGCTTCAGTATCTGTGGAGTCGCGAATGGTGTTGAACATCGTGCAATTATTAGCGAATATCCCCACTTCTGACCTTATGATTGAAGGAAGGTCATTGATGAAGCAGCTGATGATGGTTGGGCCTAGGACACTACTCTGAGAAACTCCTGCAGTGATGTCCTGGAACTGAGATGATTGAACTCCAACAACCACAACCATCTTCCTTTGTGCTAGGTATGACTCCAGCCAGCGGAGGGTTTCCCCTCTGATTCCCATTGACTCCAGTTTTGCTAGGGCTCCTTGATGCCAAACTCGGTCAAATGCTGCCTCGAATGTCAAAGGCAGTCACTCTCACCTCACCTCTTGAGTTCAGCTCTTTTGTCCATGTTTGAACCAAGGCTGTAATGAGGTCAGGAGCACAGTAGCTCTGGCAGAACCCAAACTGAGCGTCAGTGAGCAGGTTATTGCTAAGCAAGTGCTGCTTGATAGCATTGTCGTCGACACCTTCCATCACTTTACTGATGATTGAGAATAGGCTGATGGAGCAGTAATTGGCCAGGTTGGATTTGTCCTGCTTTTTGTGTACAGAACATACCTGGGCAATTTTCCACATTGCTGGGTAGATGCCAGTGTTGTAGCTGTACTGGAACAACTTGGCTAGGGTCGTGGCTAGCTCTGGAGCACAGGTCTTCAGTACTATTTCGGAATGTTGGTAGGACCCAGAGCCTTTGCAGTATCCAGTGACTTCAGTTGTTTCCTGATATCACATGGAGTTAATCGAATTGGCTGAAGACTGGCATCTGTGATGCTGGGGACTTCAGGAAGAGGCAGAGATGGATCATCCACTCGGCACTTCTGGCTGAAGATTGTTGCAAATGCTTCAGCCTTCTCTTTTGCACTGATGTGCTGGGCTCCCCCATCATTGAGGATGGGGATATTTGTGGAGACACCTCCTCCTGTCAATTGTTTAATTGTCCACCACCATTCACGAATGGACGTGGCAGGACTGCAGAGTTCAGGTCTGATCTGTTGGTTGTGGGATCGCTTAGCTCTGTCTATTGCATGCTGCTTACACTGTTTGGCATGCATGTTAACCTGAGTTGTAGTCTCACCAGGTTGACACTTCATTTTGATGTATGCCTGGTGCTGCTCCTGGCATGTCCACCTGCACTCTTCATTGAACCAGGGTTGATCCCCAGCTTGATGGTCATGGTAGAGTGGGGGATATGCCAGGCCATGAGGTTACAGATTGTAGTTGAATACAATTCTGCTGCTGCTGATGACCCACAGCGCCTCATGGATGCCCAGTTTTGCATTGCTAGATCTGTTCAAAATCTATCCCATTTAGCACGGTGGTCGTGTCACACAACACGATGGAGGGCATTCTCAATGTGAAGACGGGTCTCAGTATCCAGAAGGACTCCTACCAATACTGTCATGGACAGATGCATCTGCAGCAGGCAGATTGCTGAGGACGAGGTCAAGTATGTTTTTCCCTCTTGTTGGTTCCCTCAACCTGCCGCAGACGCAGTCTAGCAGCTATGTCCTTTAGGACGCGGCCTCCTCAGTCAGTAGTGGTGCGGACGAGCCACTCTTGGTGATGGACACTGAAGTCCTTCACCTACAGTACATTCTGCGCCCTTGCCACCCTCAGTGCTTCATCCAAGTGGTGTTCAACATGGAGTAGTACTGATTCATCAGTTGGGGGGGGGCGGTAATCAGCAAGAGGTTTCCTTGCCCATGTTTAACCTGATGCCAGTTTGCAACTGATCATGTAAGATACTGCAGTGTAGTAGTTGATAAGATGGTCTTATGAGGACAGCCCTAAACCCAATCAACTGAAATTTTGACCAAACTGACCAAACCCAAGAAACTGAATTATAATTTTGATAAACAGTTCGGTGACTAAGGAAATTGACCGCAGTGAAAGGCTCCCACCTTGCTGTTGGCCTAGCCTTTCTTAGAAATAAAACAAGGTGCATCTTATCCAGAAATTAACAGTTTTACAGCCTTATTTCAGACATAGAAGGGGATGAACCTACTTTCGAGAGGTAACAGTCCCAAAAGTAAAAGAAACTAGTTATGCAGCTTAGAAACTGTATAAATATTGGAACCAAATAGTGTATTTTTAGATTCATTGGATTCACTCCAGCATTTCTCATGGTAAAGGAACTGCTACTATGGTGAGGCGATGATTGTTCTGCCCTTAATTGGGATTGAGGTATCTCACTAAACTCTGTAGCTTTCTACTCGGATTTAAGGTCAATGCTGCTTTAAATATTGATGGATATCTCATATTTTACTCTTAACAATATTTAGACTTAAAACGTGGATTCTCTACTAGAAATAAGATTATACTTTTTTTCTTTTCCTAGAACTATTAATGTTGTGATTGGCTTCCCATCAATGTGAGTTGCATGTTCGGTTCTTTCATAAACCTTTATATAATTTAGAAAATATATCGTCTCATATAGTCTTCTGTTTCGCAAACTTGAGAACCCATCTCCATACACTCTTCGGTCGGGAGGTAAATTATTGAGGAGAGATCCCTGGACCTTTATCACATCCAGGTTGTTATAATCTGGCTAAAACGTGTTAAAAAAGACTATCTGGAGAATGGTAATATTCTCAGCTGGTTCCTTTCCTTTGAGGAGAGTTAGAACAGTTCTTCAGACCCATTCAGGTGTCTGTGAGATCTGTCTTTCTCAAACCTAAATGAGAGTGATCATCTGGGGAGTACGCCTGATCCGGGATGGTCCCACAAAGGGGCTATGATGATAATTCACTTCATTCCATCCCAATATCTGGGTCCCCTAATTTTTGGATCACCCCTCATATACATGGTTGAGGCAAACCATCAGTAAGAAATGCACTTCCCATTAGCAGCTCACTAATTGTAGGGCAGGAAAGTGGGAACAGCTGTAAGTACTTAACAGCTTGCAGCAACTTACAGGAGAGATACATTTTTTGCAGCTAAAGCATGGAAGATGTCTGGAAGTAAGAAGAGTTGCAACAGGTCTCCAGGGTTTTCAAATGCAGCTGCAAAGATGCGAAAGCAGCATCAGAATAGAAAGGAGATCTTTTTCCCTTCAAGATTGTTGGTGGATTCCAAGTCAAATTGGTCAACAGGCATGGCAAAATGTGGCACAACATGTGACTGCAATAAGCATTATCTCCAGCAGCTGACTGTAGTGTAGAAATAAATTTAATGATCTTACCTGAAGTACCAAGAGAAGACTCCTTTCTGCACAACCTTGCAGGTCTCTAACTTTCCCTCAATACTATTAAATCTTCCTGTCACCACTTGGCATGGCTGCATTTGGTGGGTAGATGATTGATAAAATATAAAAGCAAGCTAAGACCTCCACAATCTGCTGCTGGTCATTACACACTAGCTGCACATTAATATTGGAGTAGAAACCTTTGCCATTTGTGAAGATGGTCATTTGTTTGCAGAAGCCCAGAGTGACATGAAGGCAGTAAATGACGCTCTGGACTTGAGGAAACCTGAAATTCGTATGAACTCCAAAGCACTATCCTGCTGCTTTTCGATGTCCAAAGGAAAAATGATGAATGTGGCTGCTGTAGCAAACAAGGCATCAGTTATATATTTAATACATGCATGGACTACTGACTGCCTGATTTTGCTAATACTTCCTCTGGCAGCTGAAGAAGCCGGAGACAAAGAAGTTCAGGGCTGCAGTGGTTTTGGCTGCACCAGGCAATGCTTTGCTAGCTGCAGCAATTGGCTGCAGGTCTTCTTGCAGGACATGGGCACTAATTTGCCACTGCTTCCCTGATAATGAAAGCCATTTTATACACCTCACCTTCGAGAACTATAGATACATTGTTCTGGGCCTATTAGCTGTATTGGAAGGATAAGGATTCCTCCAAACATGGCTCTTTCTATCAGTTCTGTCTCCAGCCACAGCTATGTTTACTGCTTCCTCCTGCTCCTGACAGATTCCTAGAAATTATTCATCAAGAAACAACTGCAATGCCAAAGATTCATTGACAGTTCAGAACCTTCAATAGTGCCTACAAGCACTTTCAAGTCATTTAAGTCAGAAGTCCACAAGCTACTGCAAGAAGAATGTCTCGGAAGCTCTATACAGCCTTACCCAGAACAGCTGAGGATCTCTTTAATTGGTGTTTGAAATGACCACCTCAGGACTTGTACCACCAATGGTTGGTGGATGGGAACAGGAAGTGGCATTAATTAGGCAGTAAGGTTGTAAAATGGTATCAGCATTGTAATCTCACTTGACCCTGATTTGAATATATTAGTGATGGTCTTGTCTGCTTTAGATGGGACCTATAGCCACCAGGAATTCTGCCCTCCAGAAATTCAGGCCAGTTTTAAAACCAGCAACAACTGCGTGGGAGAAACAGACACTTTATTTTCCACCTACTATTGATCCATGTTTGAATGCAAACAGGCTATTAAGGAGACCAAAAATTATGCCTAATGCATCGGATTCCCAGTGCCATCTTGACTGTTGAGATTCAGCATTATTAATTTGTGGACTGATTGACAGATGGAAACTCTCAGCAAGGCATGCCATCACGTAGGGATGGAAACCACTGACATCATCAACTGCCTCCAGTCAACTAATCACTGAGTGGCACAAATGAAGGTTGTTGTGAAAATTACAATGCAGACCATTCTAATCCTCCTAGCTGGAGAGGCAGCCTACATTTGCATGTCTGTTGTAGAAGAACTAAAGGGAGAAAGTTAGATACGAAGTTGACATTAATCCCTCTCTCTCATCTGCTTAACATTAGAAGTTGTTTGGTAAATTTAGATAACTTGCACCAAAAAACCTGATAAAATTGTTCAAGATGTTATCTGGAACTGTGATCTGGATTTGTATACAGGGGGCACAATATCAAAAATTACAGATGACAAAAATACGGTGCATAATTAACTTGATTAACTGTGAAGTTAGTTTCAAGAGGACATGGACAAATTAAGTTGATTGGATAGATAGATGTCAGATGATATTTAATGCAGAGAAATATGAGACAAAGCTTTTTTGAGAAAGAATAAGGAGAAGAAATGTCAACTAAATGGTTATATTCTAAAATTAATAGAGCAGAGAAAACTAGGGGTTCAGATACACAAATCTTCAGAAGTGGGAGAATGAGTTTGATACTGGATCCTTGGTTTTATAGTTTAAAAGCAACGAAGTAATGCTAAACCTATACAAATGATTTGTTAGGCCACAGTTCGAATACTGTGTCCAGTTTTGGGCACTTCCTTTTGGAAAGGATGTCAAGGTCACAGGGTGCAGAAGAAATTCTCTAAAATAATTCCAGAGATGAAATAATTCAGTTGTGAGGACAGACTAGAGAAACTAGAGTTCAATTTCAGCAGAGCAGAGAAGTTAAAGAGGAGTGAAAACAGAAAGTGCTG
This sequence comes from Heterodontus francisci, assembly GCF_036365525.1. NCBI lineage: Eukaryota > Metazoa > Chordata > Chondrichthyes > Heterodontiformes > Heterodontidae > Heterodontus > Heterodontus francisci. The sequence continues at coordinate 43,058,199 of NC_090387.1, forward strand.
GAAATACTCAGCAAGTCTGGCAGCATCTGCGGAGAGAGAAATAATGTTTCAAGTCTGTGATCTTTCATCAGAACTGAGTCAAGATAGGAAGAAATAAGTTCAGTGGGGCAGCAGCAGGCTGAAATGATGGGTATACCAGGACAGTCCTGTTTGTGGATATTGGGAAGGAGGTAGAAGCGGGTTGTCCGGCGTTGCGGGACTGTGAGGTAGAAAGCTGTGGAGGGAAGATCTCTGGAGGAGATGAGGTCAGTGACAGTCCTGGAGACAGTGGCTTGATGTTCGATGGTGGGATTCTGGTCCAGGGAAGGTAGGAAGACGTTTCTGAGAGTTGGCACTCAGCCTCTGCAAGGTAGAGGTTGGTACACCAGACAACAACAGCACCACCCCTGATCACAATGTCGGGATTAGACGTGAGAGAACAGAATGCAGCAAGTTCAGAGGGAGGCATGTTGGAGTGAGTGAGGGGAGCAGAGAAGTTAAGGTGGCTGATGTCATGCCAACAGTTCTCAAGAACAGCTCAAAAGCGAGTAAGAGGCCAGAGGGAGGGGTCCAGGTGGAGGGAGAATACTAGAGGTGAGTGAATGGATCCGCTGGTCAGTGGGAGGACACCTAGCCAAAGAGGTGAGTCTGGAGGTGAAGGTGACGAAAGAAGAGCTCAACGTCATGCCGAGCATGAAATTCATTGAGGTGGGGGCATAAGGGAATAAAATTGAGTCCTTTGATAAGTACAAATCATTCAGCGTCACAGAGGGGAAGGTCAGAGGGTATTGTGAATACACAGTAAGGGGAGAGATTTATTGTGTGTTGTTTTTGTATTTGCAGCATTGTTAGGGTGTTATGGAGAAAGTCTTAGACTCCAAATAAAGTCAACTAACAACTCTATTGTTTACATTTACTATATACACTCTCCACAAGCCTCCTAAGCTAGTATCCTCTGTGCTGCTATGTTCTTCTCCTCAAGCCCACACCACGTGACTGTTACATCATCACAATTACAGTGGGAAGGGTCACTCTCACTGTCTTCAGTATTAACCCTTTACCTCCGTTTAATACACCTCCTCCCCCACCACACCGCACCGCCCCACCCACCCCCCCCCAAGTCTTTATCCAACATTTTCTCAAACATATATACAATTATGACTTATCTACTACCCTCTCTCCCTCCAAGTCTCTGACTTCAGATTTAGTCTGATGAGAGGTTTGACAACACTCCCTGGTTGTAGTCTGTCTGGGATTGTAAGTAATCTTTTTTGTAAGTATGGACTGCTGACTTGGTTGAACTTTACTGCGGAGTGTCGCATTCTGTTCAGTTTGGGTTTGTTCATATTCCTCTGGGTCTTCCAAATGAATTATTGGCTGTTGCTTTTGGGCAATAGGAATGATATTCCTCCAATTTCTTCATATGCTCCCTTCAGTCGTGTATATCACATACGATCACTGATAGTCTTCATGTTTATGGATTACTGTACCTTCCCTTTCCAGGTCGCGTATCCATACACTTCGACCATTGTCTAATTTGGGTAAGCTTCTTGCTCAAAATTTATTATAATTCCGGGTTTGTTTTCTTCTGTAGGAGTTTTCTCTATCTTGTCCTTTCTCAGTCTTGAGCCTTCAATCCAGGAATCAATTTCTGAGGCAACAATGGAAGTTGTGTTCTTAACTTCCTGCCCATCAGTAATTCAGCTGGTGATAATCTACACATTAACAGTGTTGAACGATAAACTAGGAGTGAGATTGGAAGATCTTCATTTTTCTTTCTTAAAGACTTAATGGTTCTCACACTTCTGTCCGCCTCACAGTTGGACTGTGGATATCTCAGTGAGCTTGTGAGATGCTGAAAGCCCATCTTCACCACAAACTGAGTAAAATATTCATTCGCGAACTGTGGTCCTTTGATAATATTTCGTCCAGAATCTCATGTGTCGCAAATATGTCTTGAAGAATCCTGATAACTATGTCAGTGGTCGTAGAATATAATCTTCAGACTTCTATCCACCTTGAAAAGTAATTGATGATGATTATATATGTCATCCCACTAAACATGAATAAATCCAAAGCTAGCTTTTGTCAAGGTCTAATTGGAAGTTGAGTAGTTAACAGAGGTTTGTGCTGTTCTGGCTTCTGTATCTGGCAGGTTTGACAGTTCTGGATCATGGTCTCGATGTCCTTAGATATTCCAGGCCACCATACTGAAGATTGTGCCCTCACTCTGCACCTGTTTATACCCAAATGGTCTTGGTGTAGATGATCTAAGATATCAGATCTCATTGAATTAGGAATAACAATTCTGCCATTGTAAACTAATAAGTCGATTATGGTAAAAGTATTTCCTATACTCATGGAACGTTCTGATTTTTCACCCTCCTGGACTTCCTTGTAGCCACCCTTGTGTACAATAGTACCTAATGTGAATGCATTCTTCATTGGCATTTTTGGCTTGGCATATTTCTCGCAACTTGTGTGCTTACCAGCAATTTTGTGCTGTATGTCGTAAATATAATTCATGTCTCCTGTGCGGGATGGTCTACCTTGATAGTGCATCGACTGACAATTGCAACTTCCCTTGAACGTATACTATCACATATGTATACCTTATCAATCTTAGACAAAATCTTTGTAATGTGGAGGCATTTTTGCAATTTTCTTTTCATCTAACAAGGATACCAAAGGTTTATGGCCTGTCTCGATGACGACACGTAATCAAATAATGTAGTCTGAAAATTTTTCACATACCCACGTGACAGTGAGAGCTTTTTTTTCTATAACCACATAGTAGGCTGAATTTTGTGCTCTCGCCTAAATGGCAGCCGGCACGCACGGGCCGCATGCCGCAGTTCATTTAAATATGCAGGGCGGCCGTCCCCCCATCACGTGACGGGGGCGGCCATGGCGATGTCGTGAACGGCGTCAGCTGTCTCTGCGCAGGCACTGGTGCTATTTTTAAAAGGGCTGCCAGCCCTGCTCAGAGACTGCAGAGTTGAACCCCGTTTTCCCCCCTACAACTACACCGAAAATATGTTTGCTCCATTCCTCCCCAGCACACCGACATTGCAGAGTTGACCCCTTTCCTCCCGCCACACTGAAAATGCAGAGTTGACCCTGTTTCCCCCCGACCCCACTACACTAAAATTCCTGAGTTCCCCCTTCCCCACCTCAGTAGCGCAAGCTTTCCCTGGACAGGAAAGTGAAGGCGCGTGAGTGCCGCCTATCTCACGGAAGATCCTGAAGATCGCAAGGAATTGTATTTAAATGTATTCATAAAGCTTAGTTAAATATTTAAAGTTGGGTCCCATCGCCAAGTGGCAGGGGGCCGCCATGGAGCTTCGCTGCCACCGGGAAGATCAGGCCAGGCAATCCTGGCATCGGGCTCCAAGGAGGGCCGCTGCTACTCCGATCTTCTGGTGCCCCCCATGCCATGGAATCCGATGTCGGGAGCAGGACAAAATTCAGCCCAGTGTGTCTGTTTCTGACAAAGCTCTTGATGCATAGAATATTGGTCTATGGGAACCATCAGGTTGCTCCCGAGAAAGAACTGTGCCCAACTCAGCTGAGAAGGCATCTGCTGCTATCGTCGTAGGTAGTGTAGCATTGTAGTGTGCCAAGACATCCGGAGAAATAAGCATCTCTTTAAATTTTCTGGAATGCTTGTTCTTGGTCGGAATTCCAACACCACGCTTGCTGTTTTCTGAAGAGTTGTTTCAGTGGATCAGTTATCTGTGCTAAGTGAGGTAGAAACTTTGCTAATTGATTTACCATTACCAGGAATCTTTGGAGCTTTTGAACGGTAGTAGGAGAAGGAATTTCTGTAATGGCCCTTGTCTTCTGTGGAGCTGCCATTATACCTTCACTGCTCACTATCTGTCCCAAGAAACAAATTGAATTCTTGGATAATTTGCACTTCTCATTTAAAGTTAGTCCTGCTCCTTGACGTCTCTGTCAAACTCTTTGGTCATGTTCCTCTACTGACTGTCTATGTATTAGGATGTCATTAATGTGACAAATAACTTCTTTGAGCCCTGCTAAGATGTTGGACATATACCATTGAAAGATCTCTGGTGCGGATGTTATTCCAAATGAAACAAAACCGCCCAAAAAGGTTGTATAAATGTGGTCAATAATCTTGAGGTCTCATCTAGGGTTACTTGCCAAAGCACACAATTGGCATCAAAAGTTTCATAAACATGGTGCCCTGAGAGAGTTGCTCTAAACTGTCATGAACTGTGGACATAGGGTAAATCTCACGCACTACTGCTTTGTTGAGTGGCGTTAAATCCATACAAATACACAGAGTTCCATTTTGCTTTGGGACAGGAACCATGGCTGAACACCACTCCATTGGTTGTGTTACTGGAGAGATAACACCTATTCTTGTCATCTCTTCCAATTGTTCTTGGACTTTGTTTAATAAGGTTCGAGGTATTCTTTTTGGTGTGACGACACACACTGGCCTGGCCCCTTCCTTCAATGTGATCCTGCACTCCATCTTGAGTCCTCCAAGCTCTGTGAAAAGACTTGAAAGTGATTGTTTTCCTTTGTTTGCTTGACTCTGTCTATCTTCTTAATCAACTGCAGTTCTAAACATGCATTCCTACTCAGTCAGGAAAATTCTTGATTATGCAAGACCAGTTGTCTCTCTCTATGCTGAAGTGTTGCTTGGAGTTTGCCTTTTACTCTCAGTTGTGACCCGCCTGGACCATGCAACTACATAGCCACCGGCTGTAGGCAATGTCTCATTACCCATGGCTCTTGATCAGACAATACTGTGATGCTAGCCCATGTCAACTTTAAAATTCATGAGGTGTCCATTCACGTAGATGTCCACCATCCAGAAACCTTAAACTGGGTTACTAATTTCTCCCAAGAAATCTCCTGGCTCTTTCTCATCTGGACATTGATGTACTTGATGCACTGCTCTTTGCGTGAAGTTCTTCTGCTTTGTACTCTTAAGCGAAGAAATTTTGCTCTGGCACATTTTGCCATAATATCCTTTTATTTTTACAATTAAAACACTCGGCTTTACTTGCTCTACACTGCTCCCGTCTGTGGGTCTTCCTGGCTCCACAACCTTAGCATGGTTTCCCTGTATCATGCACCTTCTCAATTGTATGTGTTTTCTTTTCCACGAAGAGTTTCTCTGACTTTGGCCTCACAAACTACTGGCATTGGACTACTTCTCATCCATGGCTTGTCTTCAACTCATAGAATGGCCCTATTCTGTTTGTGAACTTCAGCTTGTCTTACACTGGAAAAGGCCATTCAGATTGTAAGGTCTTCCTTGGATTGCATATGGTCAGATAAGGACTCATCAGCTATGCTGACGACTATCTGTTCTGTCTTTATTTCACCATATTTGCATCCTTCTGCCAACCTACACAGATGATTAATATAGGAATCAATGGATTCACCACTCCTCTGTCCCCAAGATTTTATTGCTGCGAAGATTGAAATATTTATCAAAAACTTGAAGTACCTCTTCAAATTTATCGGAAGCCTCATTGATCCCTTGTTGTGCAATTATGTCATCTGCAATCGCACCTACTGAATATAAAATGGTGGTCACTTTTTCCACTTCTGATCTGGTAAGGAGTCGAGAAGCAATCCTAAACCTTAGGAACCTTTTCCTCCAAAAGGACCAATTTTGTACCTGATTCGGTCCTTCTTGATCATGGTGGACGCTTTCAGGCATTAAAAATTTTGAAGCCATATTGCTTTCTTTAATAGATTTTTTAGGGTGTTCCCTTTTCTTTAAGAAATTCTGTTTTTTTTCAGGGCTTGCTTGCTTTAATGGAAGTGCCCTGCTGTTTTTGGGATTTCCCACTCTTTGCCCTTGTGTTCAGCCCACGTGAAGGATTGGGCTTTTCCCCTTTTTTTCACTTCCTGAGCACAATGCCTTCAGAAAATTAGTTCAAACCTTTCAAAGTGCTTTTAACCCAATCCAAGACCATCAGTATCATGACTCACCTGATCATTGGATTCTACTTGCACACCACCAACCTTCTGTAGCACAGCCTGTATTTCTGTATTCTGACTCACCGCAGTTCCGGAGCTTTTCACAGACTCTTACTGTACTGGGCCAGTATTTATCTTTAAATTTCTCTGTTGTTCACCACAGTTTTACCACTGCCACCATATTGTGTGTTGTTGTATTTGTAGCATTGCTAGGACACTCTGGATAAAGTCAACCAACAACTCTTTATTATTTACATTTACTACATACACTCTCTGCAAGTTTCCTAAGCTAACAAAAACAAGAAATGCTGGATTCACTCAGCAGGTCTGGCAGCATCTGTGGAAAGAGAAGCAGAGTTAACGTTTCGGGTCAGTGACCCTTCTTCGGAACTGACAAATATTAGAAAAGTCACAGATTATAAACAAGTGAGGTGGGGGTTGGGCAAGAGATAACAAAGGAGAAGGTGCAGATTGGACCAGGCCACATAGCTGACCAAAAGGTCACGGAGCAAAGGCAAACAATATGTTAATGGTGTGTTGAAAGATAAAGCATTAGTACAGATTAGGTGTGAATATACTGAATATTGAACATCAGCAAGTGCAAACCTGAAGAAAAACAACCTGAAAAAAACAGTGGGTAAGCAAACTGAACAAACTAAGATGAAATGAAATAAATGCAAAAAAAGATTGTAAAAAATGTAAAAAGGAATGCAAAAAAAAGGGAAGAAAAAATAACTAAAAATGACTAAAAATGAAAGTAAAGTGGGGGGCTGTCATGCTCTGAAATTATTGAACTCAATGTTCAGTCCGGCAGGCTGTAGTGTGCCTAATCGGTAGATGAGATGCTGTTCCTCGAGCTTGCGTTGATGTTCACTGGAACACTGCAGCAATCCCAGGACAGAGATGTGAGCATGAGAGCAGGGGGGAGTGTTGAAATGGCAAGCAACCGGAAGCTCAGGGTCCTGCTTGCGGACTGAGCGGAGATGTTCCGCAAAGCGGTCACCCAGTCTGCGCTTGGTCTCCCCAATGTAGAGGAGACCACACTGTGAGCAGCGAATACAGTATACTACATTGAAAGAAGTACAAGTAAATCGCTGCTTCACCTGAAAGGAGAGTTTGGGGCCTGGGATAGTGAGGAGAGAGGAGGTAAATGGGCAGGTATTACACCTCCTGCGATTGCAAGGGAAGGTGCCCTGGGACGGGGACGAGGTGGTGGGGGTAATGGAGGAGTGGACCAGGGTGTCGCGGAGGGAACGATCCCTTCGGAATGCTGACAGGGGAAGGGAGGGGAAGATGCGACTGGTAGTGGCATCACGCTGGAGGTGGCGAAAATGGCGGAGGATGATCCTTTGGATATGGAGGCTGGTGGGATGAAAAGTGAGGACAAGGGGAACCCTGTCACGGTTCTGGGAGGGAGGGGAAGGGGTGAGGGTAGAGGTGCGGGGAATGGGTCGGACACGGTTGAGGGCCCTGTCAACCACAGTGGGGGGAAATCCTCGGTTGAGGAAAAAGGAGGTCATATCAGAAGCACCGTCATGGAAGGTAGCATCATCAGAGCAGATGCGTCGGAGACGGAGAAACTGGGAGAATGGAATGGAGTCCTTACAGGAGGTAGGGTGTGAAGAAGTGTAGTCGAGGTAGCTGTGGGAGTCAGTGGGCTTATAATGGATATTGGTAGACAACCTATCCCCAGAGATGGAGACAGAGAAGTCGAGGAAGGGAAGGGAAGTGTCAGAGATGGACCATGTAAAGGTGAGAGAAGGGTGGAAATTGGAAGCAAAGTTGATAAAGTTTTCTAGTTCGGGGCAGGAGCAGGAAACGGCACCGATACAGTCATCAATGTACCGGAAAAAGAGTTGGGGGAGGGGGCCTGAGTAGGACTGGAACAAAGAATGCTCGACATATCCCACAAAAAGACAGGCATAACTAGGACCCATGCGGGTACCCATAGCGACACCTTTTACTTGAAGGAAGTGCGTGGAGTTGAAGGAGAAGTTGTTCAATGTGAGAACAAGTTCAGCCAGGCGGAGGAGGGTGGTGGTGGATGGGGACTGGTTGGGCCTCTGTTCCAGGAAGAAGCGGAGAGCCCTCAAACCATCCTGGTGGGGGATGGAGGTGTAGAGCGATTGGACGTCCATAGTGAAGAGGAGGCGGTTGGGACCAGGAAACTGGAAATTGTCAAAATGACGTAGGGCGTCAGAAGAGTCACGGATGTAGGTGGGAAGAGACTGGACCAGCGGAGAAAAGATAGAGTCTAGATAGGAAGAAATAAGTTCAGTTGGGCAGGAGCAGGCTGACACAATGGGTCTGCCGGGACAGTCCCGTTTGTGGATTTTGGGAAGGAGGTAGAAGCGGGCTGTCCGGGGTTGCGGGACTATGAGGTTGGAAGCTGTAGAGGGAAGATCTCCAGAGGAGATGAGGTCAGTGACAGTCCTTTGGACGGTGGCTTGATGTTCGGTGGTTGGGTCATGGTCCAGAGGGAGGTAGGAAGAGGTGTCTGTGAGTTGGCGTTGAGCTTCTGCAAGGTAGAGGTCGGTACGCCATACAACAACAGCACCACCCTTGTCTGCAGGTTTGATGACCATGTCGGGGTTAGACCTGAGAGAACGGAGTGCCTCAAGTTCAGAGGGGGACAGGTTAGAGTGAGTGAGGGGGGCAGAGAAATTGAGACAACCAATGTCTCGCCGACAGTTTTCAATGAAGAGATCAAGAGCAGGTAAGAGGCCAGGGTGAGGGGTCCAGGTAGAGGGAGAATGCTGGAGGCGGGTGAATGGGTCTGCTGGTCAGGGGGAGGACTCCTGGTTGAAGAAGTGAGCCCGGAGGCGGAGGCGACGGAAGAAGAGCTCAACGTCATGCCGAGCGCGAAATTCATTGAGGTGGGGGCGTAAGGGGATAAAACTGAGAGCTTTGCTGAGTACAGAACGCTCAGCATCAGAGAGGGGGAGGTCAGAGGGTATAGTGAATACACGGCAAGGGGTCAGATCAGAAGGGGTGGGGTCAGAGGGAAGTGAAGCGGAAGGAAGATCTGGAGGGGCATTAGTCCCCATCAGCTGCTGGAGCTTGCGTTCCTTAACACCTGAAAGGAAGAAAAAAAGTTTTTTGTTAATGCGTCGGATGAGACGTAAGATGAGATGAAACTGCGGAGTAGAACAGATTTGAGATAAGGTGAGACGGTGCTGCTGGAGAGAGAGGTCCAGTGTGTGCATATGGTGGCGCATAGCACTAAGTGTGGATCTCAGGATGCGGCGAGAGTAGCAATCTGCACCTTCTCCTTTGTTATCTCTTGCCCAACCCCCACCTCACTTGTTTATAATCTGTGACTTTTCTAATATTTGTCAGTTCCGAAGAAGGGTCACTGACCCGAAACGTTAACTCTGCTTCTCTTTCCACAGATGCTGCCAGATCTGCTGAGTGAATCCAGCATTTCTTGTTTTTGTTTCAGATTTCCAGCATCCGCAGTATTTTGCTTTTATTCCTAAGCTAACATCCTCTGTGCTGCTATCTCTTCCTCAAGCCCATACCATGTGACTGTTACATCATCACTCTTACAGTGGGAGGGGTACTCACATTATCTTCAGTATTAACTCTTTACATCCATGTACTACAAGTTTTTTGGAAATGCATCGGATAAGACAAAGGATGAAATGAAACTGCAGAGCAGGAGAGCTTTGAGATAGGGTAAGTCGATGTTTCTGGAGAGAGAGAGGTCGAGTGTGTACATGGTACATGTGCTGGCACATGGCACTGAGTGTGGAACAGCAGTCCGAGGAATGTTGTATATCTTGGAGATACCTGGGTGGATTTGAAACATGAAGGACTGGACTTCAGTTGGAATACACATGGAATAAGTGGGAACCGGAGATAGTCGTTGAGGAAGGAGATGTGGCTGTGAAAATGGGTTTTGACGTACATCTTATCGAACGCCATGAGGGAAATGGAAAACAATGAAGGTGAACAAGGGAAAGAGGAGATCTGATTGAGTTGTTTAAAATCAAAGAGAATTTTGGCAAAGATAAATAGAGAAAAAAAAAACTATTTCCACTGGTGGTTGAGATGATTAAAGATCACAAGCAAAAGGAGACATTAGAATTTTTTCACACACACACACACACACAGTTATTAGAATCTTAAATACACTGCCAGAAACAGTGGTGGAAGCAGAATTCATAAGGGCTTTTCAAAGGAAGAAGTAGTTGAAATACAACAACTTTAAATGGCAAAGGGTACAGAAATGGAACTAAATGGATAGTTGTTTTAGTGCGATGGGCCAAATGGAGTAATGTGCTGTAAAATCCTATGATGTGATCTTTTAAACTTGTGGAAAAACAAGAGAATAGGTTCTGAACTGTCACTATCTACTGATCCATTATTTAATTGAAGTACAACTGTAAAATAAATGACATTATGCAAATTAAGCCATGACCATGTAACTTTCCATTATAATTTATAAAATCTCATTGTAGATCAACAGATCAGTGCTTAAATTACAGCTTTAGTAGGTAATATTTATTGGTTCAATAACAGCATCTACCTAGCATAGACCCAAACTATAAGTTGAACAGAAGCCAACTGCCTCTGATTCTGTTAATTAATCTGCCATTTACAGTGAAGGAACAGCTGTACAGGTCTCCGGGATGACATGCCAAAGGGACAGGAATGTTGAGCTTGTGATACAAAGACCTCTCCAAAAGAAAACAATGAATGTGAAGCTAACTGTACTGATGCACCATGAAAAAAAATACATAGATATGACCTATTTAGGGAAGGTCCTCTAAATCTAGCATGAAATCTGGAATGAAATCTAAAAAAATCCATTGATGGTTCACTAAAGAGCCAATTCTGCATTTTGAAAGCCAATCTGGGAAAATGTAGAACAGTGTGCAGTCAATGAATAGTGATTGTACAAAATAGACCAAACTTTGAAACGTGGTACTGCCCTTCCCTTTCAAGTCTTCTGTTATCTCCTCCCTCTTCAAAAGATCCACCCTTGATGCCTGTCCTTGCAAAACACTATCCCATTTCCAACTTTCCTTTCCTGTCACAGCACCAAAACGTCCCTTAGAAATGTCACAAATTCCATCCTTTGTGACTGACTGAAGTAAACTAAGCCTCTTCGGCCTTCTTGACCTGACTGCAGCCTTTGACCACACCATCCTCCTCCACCTGGTTCCATTTTTATCTGCTCAGTCATAGCCACAGCATCACCTGCAATGGTTTCTTCCCCACTCCAACTTCTGGAATTACTCATCTACATTCTGTCCCTTGGTGACATTATCCAAAAATACAATGTCAGATTTCACATGTATGCTGCCGACACCAAGTGATACCTTGATACCACTTCTCTTGACTCCTCCATTGCATCTGATTTGTCACATTGCTCGTCAGGCATCCAGTATTGGATGAGCAGAAATTACTTTCAATTAAGTATTGGGAAGACCCAAGTCATTGTTTTTGGTCCCCACCACAAACAAAGTTTCAGAGCAATTGATTCCAGCCTGCTTCTTGGCCACTGTTGCAGGCTAAACCAGACTGTTCATAACTTTGGCATCTTATCTGATGCCAAGCTAAACATCCAATCCCATATCCCCCCAATTACCAAGATCATCTACTCCCACCACCATAATAACCCCAGTCTCCATTCCTGCTTCAGTCCATCTGCTGCTGAAACCCTCATTTATGCTTTTGTTACAAAGAACAAAGAATAGTACAGCACAGGAACAGGCCATTCGGCCCTCCAAGCCTGCACCGATCTTGATGCCTGCCTAAACTAAAACCTTCTGCACTTCCGCGGACCGTATGTCTCTATTCCCATCCTATTCATGTATTTGTCAAGATGCCTCTCAAATGTCGCTATCGTGCCTGCTTCCACCACCGCCCCCGGCAGCACGTTGCGGGCACTCAACACCCTCTGTGTAAAGAACTTGCCTCGCACATCCCATCTAAACTTTGCCTCTCTCACCATAAACCTACGTCCCCAAGTAACTGACTCTTCCATCCTGGGAAAAAGCTTCTGACTATCCACTCTGTCCATGCCGCTCATAACTTTGTAAACCTCTAGCATGTCGACCCTCCATCTCTGTCGTTCCAGTGAAAACAATCCGAGTTTATTCAACCTCTCCTCATAGCTAATGCCCTCCAGATCAGGCAACATCCTGGCAAACCTCTTCTGTACCTTCTCCAAAGCCTCCACGTCCTTCTGGTAGTGTGGCGACCAGAATTGCACGCAATATTCTAAGTGTGGCCTAACTAAAGTTCTGTACAGCTGCAGCATGACTTGCCAATTTTTATACTCTATGCCCCGACCGATGAAGGCAAGCATGCCGTATGCCTTTTTGACTACCTTATCCACCTGCGTTGCCACTTTCAGTGACCTGTGGACCTGTACGCCCAGATCTCTCTGCCTGTCAATACTCCTAAGGGTTCTGCCATTTATTGTATACTTCCCACCTGCATTAGACCTTCCAAAAATGCATTACCTCACATTTGTCCGGATTAAACTCCATCTGCCATTTCTCCACCCAAGTCTCCAACCGATCTATATCCTGCTGTATCCTCCGACAATCCTCATCACTATCCGCAACTCGACCAACCTTTGTGTCTTCCGCAAACTTACTAATCAGACCAGCTACATTTTCCTCCAAATCATTTATATATACTACAAAGAGCAAAGGTCCCAGCACTGATCCCTGCGGAACACCACTAGTCAATCCCTCCATTCAGAAAAGCACCCTTCCACTGCTACCCACTGTCTTCTATGACTGAGCCAGTTCTGTATCCATCTTGCCAGCTCACCTCTGATCCCGTGTGACTTCACCTTTTGTACTAGTCTGCCATGAGGGACCTTGTCAAAGGCTTTACTGAAGTCCATATAGATAACATCCACTGCCCTTCCTTCATCAATCATCTTTGTCACTTCCTCAAAAAACTCAAATCAAATTAGTGAGACACTACCTCCCCTTCGCAAAACCATGCTGCCTCTCGCTAATAGGTTCGTTTGTTTCCAAATGGGAGCAAATCCTGTCCCGAAGAATCCTCTCTAATAATTTCCCTACCACTAACTTAAGGCTCACGGGCCTATAATTTCCTGGATTATCCTTGCTACCCTTCTTAAACAAAGGAACAACATTGGCTATTCTCCAGTCCTCTGGGACCTCACCTGTAGCCAATGAGGATGCAAAGATTTCTGTCAAGGCGCCAGCAATTTCTTCCCTTGCCTCCCTCAGTATTCTGGGGTAGATCCCATCAGGCCCTGGGGACTTATCTACCTTAATGCTTTGCAAGACACCCAACACCTCCTTTTTGATAATGAGATGACTGAGACTATCTACACTCCCTTCCCTAGGCTCATCATCGACCAAGTCCTTCTCTTTGGTGACTACTGATGCAAAGTACTCATTTAGTACCTCGCCCATTTCCTCTCGCTCCACACATAGATTCCCTTCTCTGTCCTTGAGTGGGCCAACCCTTTCCCTAGTTACCCTCTTGCTCTTTATATACGTATAAAAAGCCTTGGGATTTTCTCCAGACACAACCATTCCAATGCTTTCCTGATTGGCTGCCCACCTCCTGTCCTCCATAAACTTGAGCTCATCCAAAACTATGCTGCCCATGTGACTCACACCAAAGACCTGTTCACCCATCACCCTATGCTCAATGATGTACATTGGCTTCCGGTCCAGCAATGCCTCAATTTGAAAATTCTCATTCTTATATTCAAATTCCTGCATGGCCTTGTTCCTCCCCATTTTTATAACCTCCTCCAGCCCCATGTCCCTGGGAATTCTGCCTTCCTCCCAATCTTATCTCTTGTGTGTGGATGATTTCTTTCACCCCTTCATCTGCAGCCATGCCTTCAGCTGTCCAAAGCACTCTCTCCTCAAGATAAGCCTTAAAACCTACCTGTTTGACCAAGCTTCTTTGACCAAATACCTGTCCTATTATGTCGTTATGTAACATGTCAAATTTTGTCTGATATCACTCCTGTGAAGTGTCAAGGGATGTTTTATTGCATTAAAGGCACTATATAAAATGTAAGTTGTTGTTGTTAAAGGGACACTGTCTTTATCAGCAGTGATGGAAAAGAGTCATGAATCATTTTCTTCCTGATGAGGTCAGGTTCAAGTGGTGTCAAGATGTTTATGTAGTGTAAAAATACAGATTGTCATAAATTGAATACTCAGTGAAATGATGCAAAGAATCAAAATAGTTTTTCCAGTGAATTCAGAATAAAAACAATCCTGATTGAGGTGATTTGGTCACATTAATAGTAATTTTTATTTATGTGTATGTTTAATCCATATTATATGCTACAGATTCTTGTCAAAAATTTGACTCAACGTGATAGGTCTGTTTAAAGTCTTCAAACACTAAATCAAAATAACTTCTAAAAGCCAGTTAGTTGACATTATACACTAAAGTCTGGCTGCTTTTGAAACATCACAAGCAATCTCTGGGTCCACCACTAATAACTCATAGTTTAAAACTTTCCTTCCAATATCCTTTAGGCTTTTAATGGCTGCTTTATAAGCCAGTGAAGCTACGGCTGCGTATAATTATTCTCATTATTTATAGCAGAATTCTTCCCATGATTACTAGAGTAACATTTAAAATTACGAGCTATATACTGTAATCATGACTAGCATAAAATCTAAGATTTAGAAGCAGAAAATAATTTTTTAAAGCATTTCCTTAAGTGATAAAAATTATGGAAACAGAATTCAGAGAAAAACTAGGAGGGGTGGTACAGTGGTTAGCACCACAGCCTCACAGCTCCATTGACCTGGTTTCAGTTCTGGGTACTGCCTGTGTGGAGTTTGCAAGTTCTCCCTGTGACCGCGTGGGTTTCTGCTGGGTGCTCCGGTTTCCTGCCAAAGACTTGCAGGTTGATAGGTAAATTGGCCATTGTAAACTACCCCGAGGGTAGGTGGTAGGAGAATGCTGGGGATGAGGTAGGGAATATGAGATGAATGTAGGATTAGTATAAATGGGTGGTTGTTGGTTGGCACAGACTCGGTGGGCCGAAGGGCCTGTTTCAGTACTGTATCTCTCTATAAAAAACAAAGTTTCCTTCTTTTTGAGAGAGGTAGATTCTTGAACTATTGGGGATATCAAGGGTTATAAGGAATAGGCAAGAAAGTGGAGTTGAGGCCAAAATCAGATCAGCCACGATCTTATCGAATGACAAAGCAAACTCAAGGGGCCATATGGCCTACTCCTGCTCCTATTTCTTGTGTTGTTATGTTCACATGCTTTAATTTTGTACACAAAGACAGCCATTGACCAGTGACTGCAAAATTCTGGGGTCTTCCATCCTGCTATAACATTTCCAAGCATCTTCAGAAAGCATTTACTGCAGATCATTGCTAACGATTTAAGTTATATTTTAATACACAATGTGTATGTTAATAGGACACCCTTCTATAGTGTCCACATGCAATCTGTCCTTTTATGTACATATATGCTTTCCAATTATAGTATTCGGGTGCGCTAGAGACAGTTAGTCACAATTATGGAATGAAAACTTGAGGCTCAAAAATATTTCTGTAATGTTTACTGCAGTAAATAAATAAGCATTCCACGCAAATCTGATAAGAACTGATTTTGTTTTAATTATAGAAGCCATAAACATAGGATACTTATTAGCTGTACGACTTTAATGGACCATTTCTTCGTAACTAGGCTGTCAGACACTAATATTATTAGCATATATAGAGTAATTTTGAAAAGAATCTCAAGTATAATTCAACAATCTTATACTTAGTGAAATAATTCCTAAATTTATAACAAAATATAAACACAAATCATGAAACATGCCTTACATCTGCAGAAATGTCATTTTTAGTCCAGCATGGTGGGACAGTGGTTTGCTGGTCATTATCACGCCCATATACTGTGCATACTGATACCTACATTAAATTAAGCTTATATCAGGGATGGACAAATACCCATGAAATAGTGAAACTGTGAATTTGGGATAATTTATGCTATATATATGTACAAGTATTGATATGGGATCCTTCCCAGAACCTCGTAAATTATGAATATCTGGTACCATTTAGGTTTTATGTATATTAAGCAGAGGCAGAAAAGAATGCTCTTTTGAAACAGGAGCACATCTTGTTTGCGTTCAGCACAGTAGCATAGTGGTTATCTTACTGGACGAGTAGAGGCCTGGACTATTGATTTGGAGGCATGAGTTCAAATCCTACCACGGCAACTGGGGAATTTAAATTCAATTAATTAAGTTGAAATGTGGAATAGAAAACTAACTATTACCATGAAACTACCACATTATAAAGACCTATCAGGTTCACTAGGTCCTTTAGTGAAGGAAATCTTCCATCCTTACCTGGTCTGGCCTAAATGTACCCCAGATCCACATCAATGTGGCTAACTCTCAACTGCCCTCTGAAATCATGCTATATGGCATTACCAGCATACTAAATTAGATAGATTCAAACAGATCTAGCAGCTCAAATCTGGGCATGCATGAGGCAACTTCACTCATCAGCAGCAGAATTGTATTCTACCACAGTCTGTAATGTTATGCTTTTGTATATCCCTTACTCCACCATCACCGTCAAGCCAGGGGACTAACACTGACTCAGTGAGAAGTGTAGGACAGTGTGCCAGGAGCAGCACCAAGCATACCTAAACATGAGGTGCCAACCTGGTGAAGCTACAACAGAGGACTACATGCATGCTAAATAGCAGAAGCAGCATTTTATAGATAAGAGTTAAGTGATCCCACAGCTAATGGATCAAGCAGTACTTAGCTTACTCACTCATAACCTGCTCACTGATGCACAGTTTGGGTTCTGCCAGGATCACTCAGCTCCAGACTTCATTACAGCCTTGGTCCAAAAGTGGACCAAGGAGCTGAACTCCAGAGGTGAGGTGAGGTGAGGTGAGGGTGACTGCCCTTGACAAGGCAGCATCAAGAACCCCAGTAAACCTGAAGTCAATGGGAATCAAGAGAAAAACCCTCCACTGTTTGGAGGACTGTACCTAGCATGAAGGAAGCTGGTTGAAGTTGATGGAGGCCAATCATCTCATTCCCAGGACATCGCTGCAGGAATTCGTCAGGACAATGTCCTAGGCCCAAACATTTTCAGCTGCTTCATCAATGACCTTCCCTCCATAAAGTCAGCAGTGGGGACTTTTGCTGATGATTGAAGATTGTTCAGTACCATTCAGTCCACCCCAGATAATGAAGCAGTCTGTGCCCGGGCGCAGAAATTCCCAGATAACATTCAGGCTTGGGCTGATAATTGGCAAGTTGCATTCATACCACACCAGATAATGACCATTTCCAACAAGACAATCTAAGCACCTCCCCTTGACATTCAATGGGATTACCCTTGCTGAATCTACCATCAAAATCTTGGGGGTTACTATTAACCAGAAACTTAACTGAACAAATTACATAAATATGGTGGCTACAAGAGCAGGTCACAGCTTAAGAAGTCTGCAGTCAGTAAATTACCTCCCGACTGCCCAAAACCTTTCCACCATCTACAAGGCACAAGTCAGGAGTGTGATGTAATACTCTCCACTTCCTTCGATGGCTGCAGCTCCAACAATACTGAAGAAGCTCAACACCATCCAGGACAAAGCAGCCCCCTGAGTGGCACCCTATTCACCACCTTAAACATTCACTTCCTCCATCACTGGCACACAGTGTGTACCATCTACAAGATGCACTGCATCAACATACTATGGCTTCTTTGACAGCACCTCCCAAACCTGGGGCCTGTACCACTGAGAAGGACAAGGGCAGCAAGCACACAGGACCACCACCTGCAAGTTCCCCTCCAAGTCATTCACCAACTTGACTTGGATCACCATTCCTTCATCGTCACTGGGTCAAAATCCTGGATCTCCCTCCCTAGCAGCACTGTGGGAATGCAGTAGTTCAAGAAAGAGACTCACCACTACCTTTTGAAAGGCAATGAGGGCAATAAATGCTGACCTTGCCAGCGATGCCCACATCCCATGAAAGAATAAAAATATCAAGTAACCAATAATGTGCTTCAAATCTGAATAATTATGATCACTGTTTCTAGCAAATCATTTCACACAAATAATAGAAGACCAGAGTCTTCAGGATGTCTTATTGACTACATTCAGAATCTTTTTGCAAATGCAGCACCCATTGCATACATACAATGAACAGGCAAGGAAATGCTTATCAGAAGGGAGAACTAATGTTGGCAGGACTTTTCGAATTAGATTAAAATAAATTGATTGTACAGGGAAAATGACATAGAGGAATAGGCACAAACTAACTGAGAACCTTCTCTTCTTTCTTTGGCCTCCTTATCTCGAGAGACAATGGGTAAGCGCCTGGAGGTGGTCAGTGGTGTGTGGAGCAGCGCCTGCAGTGGCTATAAAGGCCAATTTTAGAGTGACAGGCTCTTCCACAGGTGCTGCAGAAAAATTTGTTTGTCGGGGCTGTTACACAGTTGGCTCTCCCCTTATGCTTCTGTCTTTTTTTCCTGCCAACTGCTAAGTCTCTTCGACTTGCCACACTTTAGCCCCGCCTTTATGGCTGCCCGCCAGCTCTGGCGAATGCTGGCAACTGACTCCCACGACTTGTGATCAATGTCACAGGACTTCATGTCACGTTTGCAGACGTCTTTAAAGCGGAGACATGGACGGCCGGTGGGTCTGATACCAGTGGCGAGCTCGCTGTACAATGTGTCTTTGGGGATCCTGCCATCTTCCATGTGGCTCACATGGCCAAGCCATCTCAAGCGCCGCTGACTCAGTAGTGTGTATAAGCTGGGGATGTTGGCCGTCTCGAGGACTTCTGTGTTGGAGATACGGTCCTGCCACCTGATGCCAAATATTCTCCGGAGGCAGCGAAGATGGAATGAATTGAGACGTCGCTCTTGGCTGACATACGTTGAGAACCTTCTACCACCATATAAACTGTAAGTTCTAATATTCACCAAAATATCAAACTAAATATGAATAGGACTGAGATTGTTTGGTTTTTGACTGTCCAATTTCGTTTTTAAGTAGGCTATTCAGATCTTGCTAAAACAAATTTTAAGAATTTAATTCTAATTTTTCCTCATATTTGGATCATCTGAGGTGGAGGCATTATTTATTTAGTCTTTCAACAAGTTTTCATGAGCAATCATAACTCAAGACATGCTCCTCTCTTTGTCCACCCCTATTCTACTCACTCTCCTACCTTAGGCTTGTCAAAAGTTGGCAACCCCAACTACAATCAAATCCTCATTAATTAATTTTTCATTCAGTGTCACAAGTTGAAAACCAAGAGAAGAATTTTCTGTAACATTACTGTCAATTGTAAAAGCAAGAAATAAACCTTTACATCAACCATGGCACAGCTGACCACTGGGCATTGTTGACGTGTGGAACAAAATAGCATTGCAGCAAGAGTAATTAGTATTGATAGCTATGTTGCTCCTTTCCAATTTACAGGTTTAAATAAAAGATTTCAGTGAGAGATACTCTGAATGGATAACTAATGCCAGTGCTTCATAACTCATGACGGGCTACACCATACCCATTTGTTTATCTAGTCATTTGCTAAATACTAAATATTACAGTTCTTTAGGAAATTGGGGTTTAACAGCTCAGGATGCTGATAATTCAGCAATTATTTTAACTGTGCAATAATGATGCCCAATTACATGGCATGTGGACAGTTTTTGCTCCCCTCCCTCTCTCCACATTATCAGAACAGCTGGATTTCTAATAACTAGGGAGGAAACATGAAGAGATTAGTAGATAAAAATCAACCAGTGGTGCTTTGCTTCTGCTTTTATGTGATGCAAATTTCCTGGATAAGAGCCTGAACTACTATACACTTGTAGTATCTTTTAAGATTCTTGTCCAGATCAAAGAACCACAACTTTGAAGACCCATGGAATACATCAATTTTGAACTATACTTCAAGAAGATTGCATTTGAAAATATCAAAAAGTCAGGCAGCTGATTCATTCGTAATTCTCCAAACTTCATTTAAATTCGTCATATATAGTTAAATTAAATGTATTTTAAGGTGAAACTTAATCGCCAAAAGCTATTTTGAAGGACTTTTTTGTTATCTTGCTGGTAAATAGTAAGAAGCAGCATTTTTGTGCTTGTCAGGGGGGACAGAAGACTGATGAAGCAACCTGTAGATATGAAAACTAAAAGATATAATGTTGGACAAGAACACTCAGAACCTTGTAAGACTTGCAAATAATGTAACATACAGGAAACTAAAACTTTCCTTAAAGTACTATAGACAATGCCTTTTATTGGGTCAGTTAGATTCCTTGAATTATACTGGCTGGATGGGGGTTTTCAGTTCCTTGCCTGATGATGGGACCTTGACTGTTTTGAGAGCTGCTGTGGTTAAAAACCATCTAATTTATCCAACAAAATGCATTATACAACAGTTTCAAATATTTTCCTGGAAATATTAATATTTGTATCTATGTAAGTGACTCAACATTAACATCAGAATCTCTATAATGAGACACGGAGTGATGTAACTGACGTGTGGAGACAGCTTTGCTGTAGGCTTGGTAACACCTAGCATAAAGATACTGCTTGAATCATAGAATTGTTACAGCACAAAAGGAGGCCATTTGGCCCATCATGTCTGCACCAGCTCTCAGAGTGAGCAATTCACTTAGTGTCATTCCCCCACCTTCTTCCCATAACCCTGCACATTCTTCCTTTTTAGATAAATATCTAATTCCCTCTTGAATGCCTTGATTGAATCTACCTCCACCACATTCTCTAGCAATGCATTCCAGATCCTAATCACTCGCTGCATGAAAAGGTTTTTCCTCGTGTCGCCATTGCTTCTTTTGCCAATTACTTTAAATCTCTGCCCTCTCATTCTTGATCCTTTCATGAATGGAAACAGTTTCTCCCTATCTGCTCTGTCCAGACCCGTCATGATTTTGAATACCCCTATCAAATCTCCCCTCAGCCTTCTCTTCCCCAAAGAAAAGAGTCCCAACTTCTCCAATCTATCTTCATAAATGAAGTTTCTCATTCCTGGAACCACTCTCTCCAATGCCTTCACATCGTTCCTCAAATGCAGCACCCAGAACCGGACACAATACTCTAGTTGATGCTGAACCAGTGTTTTATACAAGTTTAATATAACCTCCATACTCTTGTAGTCCATGCCCCTATTTATAAAGCCCAGGATACTGTATGCTTTATTAACCACTCTCTCAACCAATCCTGCCACCCTCAATGACTTATGAACATAAAACCCAGGTCCCTCTGCTCCTGCAACCCCTTTAGAATTGTACCCTTTATTTTATATTGTCTCTCCATGCTCTTCCTGCCAAAATGAATCGCCTTACACTTCTCCGCATTGAACTTCATCTGTCACCCATCTGTCTGCCCATTCCACCAACCTGTCCATGTCCCTTTGAAGTTCCACACTATCTTCCTCATTTCACAATGCTTCCAAGTTTCGTATCAACTGCACATTTTGAAATTGTGCCCTGTACACTATGGTCTATGTCAGGAATATATATCAAGAAGACCAAGGGTCCCAACACTGACCCCTGGGAAATTCCACTACAAGCCTACGTCCAGTCCAAAAAACATCCATTTTCGTATCCATGTTGCTACTGTCCCTTTTATTTCACGGGCTATAAATTTTGCTTGCAAGTTTGTTGTGCGGTACAGTATCAAATACCTTTTGGACGTCCATATACATCACATCCACAGCATTACCCTCATCAATCCCAGGAATGAATAAAAAACACGCTCTGTTACCTCTTCAAAAAACTCCAACAAATTAGTTAAACATGATTTTCCCTTAATTAACCTGCATTTGTCCAAGTAACTATTAATTTTGTCCCGACTAGAATTTTGCCACCACTGAAGTTAAACTGACTGGCCTGTAGTTGCAGGACTTATTGTTACACCATTTTTTGAACAAGGGTGCAACATTTGTAATTTTCCAGTCTTCTGGCATCACCCGAGTTTAAGGAAGACTGGAAAATTATGGCCAGTACATCCGCAATTTCCACTCTCACTTCCCTCAGTATCTTTCAGGTATGGTTTCATAGAAACATAGAAAATAGGAGCAGGAGTAGGCCATTTGGCCCTTCGAGCCTGCTCTGCCATTCATTATGATCATGGCTGATTATCCAACTCAGTAACCTATTCCTGCTTTCGTCCCATATCCTTTGATCCCTTTAAACCCAAGAGCTAACTCCTTGAAAACATACAATGTTTTAGCCTCAACTGCTTTCTGTAGTAGCGAATTCCACAGGTTCACCACTCTCTGGGTGAAGAAATTTCTCCTCATCTCAGTCCTGAATGGTTTACCCCGTATCCTTAGACTATGACCCCTGGTTCTGGACTCCCCCACCATCGGGAACATCCTTCCTGCATCTACCCTGTCAAGTCCTGTTAGAATTTTATAGGTTTCTATGAGATCCCCCTTCACTCTTCTGAACTCCAGCAAATATAATCCTAACCAACTCACTCTCTCCTCATACGTCAGTCCTGCCATCCCAGGAATCAGACTGGTAAACCTTCACTGCACTCCCTCTATAGCAAGAACATCCTTCCTCAGATAAGGAGACTAAAACTGCACACAATATTCCAGGTATGGCCTCACCAAGGCCCTGTATAATTGCAGCAAGACATCCCTACTCCTGTACTCGAATCCTCTCGCTATGAAGGTCAACATACCATTTGCCTTGTTTACCGCCTGTTGCACCTGCATGCTTACCTGCAACGACTGGTGTACGAGAACACCCGGGTCTCGCTGCATATTCCCCTCTCTCAGTTTATAGCCGTTCAGATAATAATCTGCCTTCCTGTTTTTGCTACCAAAGTGGATAACCTCACATTTATCCACATTATACTGCATCTGCCATGCATTTGCCCACTCACTCAACTTGTCCAAATTACCCTGAAGCCTCTCTGCATCCTCCTCACAACTCACCCTCCCGCCCAGTTTTGTGTCATCTGCAAACTTGGAGATATTACATTTAGTTCCCTCATCTAAATCATTAATATATATTGTGAATAGCTGGGGTCTTAGCACTGATCCCTGTGGTACCCTACTAGTCACTGCCTGCCATTCGGAAAAAGTCCCATTTATCCCTACTCTTTGTTTCCTGTCTGCCAACCAATTTTCTATCCATCGCAATACACTACCCCCAATTCCATGCGCTTTAATTTTACACGCTAATCTCTTATGTGGGACTTCGTCGAAAGCCTTCTGAAAGTCCAAATAAACCACATCCACTGGCTCCCCCTCATCAACTCTACTGGTTACATCCTCAAAGAATTCTAGTAGATTTGTCAAGCCTGATTTCCCTTTCCTAAATCCATGCTGATTCTGTCCGATTCTACTACTGTTCCCCAAGTGCTCTGCTATAAAATCTTTGATAATGGACTCCAGAATTTTCCCCACTACCGATGTCAGACTGACTGGTCTATAATTCCCTGCTTTCTCTCTCCCTCCCTTTTTAAATAGTGGAGTTACATTAGCTACCCTCCAATCTGTAGGAACTGTTCCAGAGTCTATAGAATCTTGGAAGATGACCACCAATGCATCCACTATTTCTAGAGCCACTTCCTTAAGTACTATGGGATGCATACCATCAGGCCCTAGGGATTTATGGCGTTCAATCCCATCAATTTCCCCAACACCATTTCTCTACTAACAATGATTTCCTTCAGTTCTTCTCTCTCATCAAATCCTTTGTTCCCCAACATTTCTGGTATGATATTTGTGTCCTCCTTTGTGAAGACAGAACCAAAGTATGCATTTAGTTGGTCAGCCATTTCTTTGTTCCCCATAATAAATTCCCCTGTTTCTGACTGGAAGGGACCTACATTTGTCTTCACTAATCGTTTTCTCTTCACATACCTATAGAAACTTTTACAGTCAGTTTTTATGTTCCCCGCAAGCTTGCTCTCGTACTCTATTTTCCCTTTCTTAATCAATCCCTTGGTTCTCCTTTGCTGAATTCTAAACTGCTCCCAATCCTCAGGTCTGTTGTTTTTTCTGGCGAATTTATATGTCTCTTCCTTGGATCTAATGCTATCTCTAATTTCCCTTGTAAGCCATGGTTTGGCTACCTTTCCCGTTTTACTTTTGCACCAGACAGGAATAAACAATTGTTGCAGTTGATCCATACACTCTTTGAATGTTTGCCATTGCCTTTCCACCGTCGTCCCTTTAAGTAACGTTTCCAATCCATCAGAGCCAACTCGTGCCTCATACCTTCGTAGTTTCCTTTACTAGGATTCAGGACCCTAGTCTCAGAATCAACTACGTCATACTCCATCTTGATGAAGACTTCTTTAATATTATGGTCGCTCATCCCCAAGGGGTCTTGCAAAACTAGATTGTCAATTATTCCTCTCTCATTACACAATACCCAGTCTAGGGTGGCCTGTTGGTTCCTCAACGTATTGGTCCAGAAAACCATCCCGTATACACTCCAAGAATTCCTCCTCTACGGTATTGTGACTAATTTGATTTGCCCAATTTATATGGAGATTAAAGTCACCCATAATTACAGATGTTCCTTTATCGCATGCATCTCTAATTTCCTGTTTAATGCCATTCCCAACATCACCACTGCAGTTTAGGGGTCTATATACAACCCCCACTAACATTTTTTGCCCTTTAGTGTTTCTCAGGTCTACCCATACAGATTCCACTTTGTCAGAGTTAATATCTTTCCTCACTATTGCGTTAATTTCCTCTTTAACCAGCAATGCAACTCCACCGCCTTTTGCTTTTTGTCTGTCCTTCCTAAATACTGAATATCCCTGGATGTTCATTTCCCATTCCTGGTCACCTTGCAGCCATGTCTCCATAATCCCGACTATATCAGACCCATTTACATCTATTTGCGTGATTAATTCATCCACTTTATTGTGAATGCTCCGCGCGTCAAGGCACAAAGCCTTAAAGCTTGTCTTTTTAACATTACTTGGCCCTTTCCCACTATTTTTCACTGTGGCCCTGTTTGATTTTGGCCCTTGATTTCTCTGCCTATCAATTTTCTTATTCCCCTTCCTGTCTTTTGTCCTTGTCCTTGATCCCCCCTCCTCTGACTCCTTGCAGAAGTTCCCATCCCCCAGCCATTTTAGTTTAAACCTTCCCCAACCACTCTAGCAAATACTAGGACATCAGTCCCAGTTTTGCCCAGGTGTAACCTGTCCAGTTTGTACTGGTCCCACCTCCCCCAGAACCGGTATCAATGTGCCAGGAATCTAAAACCCTCCCCCTCACACCATCTCGTCAGCCACTTATTCATCCGCTATATCCTGCTATTTCTACTCTGACCAGCACGTGGCACTGGTAGTAATCCTGAGATAACTACCTTTGAGGTCCTGCTTTTCAACTTACTTCCTCACACCCTATATTCTGCTTTTAGGACCATATCCTTTTTTTTAACCTACGTCTTTTGTATCAATGTGGACCACGACCATTGGCTGTTCACCCTCCCCCTTCAGAATGTCCTGTAACCGCTCTGAGACATCCTTGACCCTAGCACCAGGGAGGCAACATACCATCCTGCTTTCCTACAAAACTGACAGTACTCTACAGACGTAATCTATATTGGCAAAATCCAATATGAACACATCATTTTATGTCAAAAATTAGTTTGTGTTGCTGCTAGTTGGTCTAAAATCTAAACCCCTTTTGATTTTCTTGCTAGCATTGTTAGGAAAAGATCAATACAATTGTTACCTTATGCTTAGAAATAAAAATGTAGAGGAAAACACCATATCCTACTTCCTTCTCAACAAATTGTGTGCTATATAGTAATTATAAAGCTCAAATACACAATCTGCTCTCCTGTATTATATCACAAGGGAAAATGACTAAAATGCAATAGCAGGTTTGCTACTGCTAAGACTATGAGACTAAGATGAACCTGGTACTGACTGTTATTATAATTTAGCCCAGTGTGTACACACCCGTAAGAAATTAATCCCAGTTCAGTGGATTGCCACTGATGAAATGCATTTAATTGGCATCATGCTTTCAGTAACCCTCTCAATTAAGGTTTTACTGTATTAAAATAAAAGCCATCCTTTTTCAAAAAAAAAAATAAGAGTTTCTTAATGAAACCATAGGGTTGCTATCATCTTACATGCAATTTTTGGGACAAAGCTGCTATATTCATACATCTGCCGATGTCACTCTTTTGAATTCTGCTGGTTTATAATACAACTGTCAAAAGAAAAACAACTGAAAAGTGAAAAGAATGTGAAACTAAGTCAACAACCTTGGATTTAAGTTCCAATGTCAACTGACCTTCAAACAATAGGTGGGTTTAAACAGAACTCAACCAATATACAGAAGAGAGTAATTTACTAAAGAATAGTAGGGTAGGGAGAAGGGGGAAAGCATTTCTTTTTTACCAACACTTCCAAGGTAAAATTAGCAGAGGCTGTGAAGAACGCTGTAACCTGACAGCCAACCTGCTAATTTAAGGCAGAAGGATGGGAAGTCAGTGCAACAATGGGCATCATACAAATGAGAAACAGGTGAATAAAACTTTTCACTCCAGGACTTGAGCACAAAAATCAAGGCTGATGCTCCTGTGCTGTACTGAGAGAGTGCTGCACTGTCAAATGAGATGTTAAAAAGAGGCATCTGCCTGCTCAGGTGGATGTAAAAGATCCCATGGCACTATTTTGAAGAAAAGCAGGGGAATTAGCCCTAGTGCCCTGGCCAATATTTACCCCTCAATCAACATCACAAAAACAGACCTGATCATTACCACATTGCTGTTTGTGGGAGTTTGCTGTGTGCAAATTGACTGCCGTGTTTCCTGCAACAGTGACTACACTTCAAAAGTACTTCATTAGCTGTAAAGTGCTTTGAGACATCTGGTGGTCATGAAAAGCACTATATAAATGCAAGTCTTTCTCTCTTTTCAACAGCATTATCTTAGTCCCTTCATATACCTTTATTATATTAGATGCTGGCACTGAATGTCCATGCCAATTTATCCAAAGTATGGATGATAAAGTTAATATCCTGTCACAAAAGGACAATGGCAAAACCAAACACTTAAATAGTTCAATAACATAGACCCAAATGCCACTCCATATAATGAAGACTGATCTCCTTGGCTGGATCAAAAACTAGTCTTAGAGCTTCATGTCCAGCTGGGATTACCAAAATGTTACATGGCAAAGACTGTGTGACCTTTAACTTATACATGTGGTCAATCAGATTCTCTGCTGAAGTACTGTATAACCCTTCCCACCTTCAGTTTAAAAACATGTAAAAGTCAACTATCCAAGAGGCTTTCTTGCACATCACCAAATAAAGCTTATACAAGCTGACAACTAATAAAAGAAATACCATTTAGTGATGTCCAAATATTTTATCAGTCAGCCTTGAGAATCTTTGGAAATTTGAATCACTTACACAGTCTGCAAAGAGCATAACAATGACAGTCAATGTCAGGCAAGCTGCTTTTCTACAAAAGCAAAATACTGCAGATGCTGGAATTCTGAAATAAAAACAGAAAATGCGATAAATACTCCACAGGTCAGGCAGCATCTGTGGAGAGAAAAACAGTTAACCTTCAGGTCTGTGACCTGTCATGATGAATTCTTGACTTAAGTGAATTACTTGGCTTTACAAATAACTTCATCATATTTAAGGGTGCAATGAAGAGTGCAGGAGGGCATGCCAGGAGCAGCACCAGGCATACCTCAAAATGAGGTGTCAACCTGGTGAAGCTACAACCCAGGACTACTTGCACGCCAAACTGCGTAAGCAGCATGCGATAGACAGAGCTAAGCGATCCCATAACCAACGGATCAGATCTAAGCTCTGCAGTCCTGACACATCCAGCCATGGATGGTGGTGGACAATTAAACAACTAACTGGAGGAGGTGGCTCCACAAATATCCCCATCCTCAATGATGGGGGAGCCCAGCACATCAGTGCGAAAGATAAGGCTGAAGCATTTGCAACAATCTTCAGCCAGAAGTGCCAAGTGGATGATCCATCTCAGCCTCCTCCTGAAGTCCCCAGCATCACAGATGCCAGACTTCTGCCAATTCGATTCATTCCACGTGATATCAAGAAACGACTGAAGGCACTGGATACTGCAAAAGCTATGGGCCCTGACAATATTCCGGCAATAGTACTGAAGACATGTGCTCCAGAACTTGCCGCGCCCCTAGTCATGTTGTTCCAGTACAGCTACAACACTGGCATATACCCTGCAATGTGGAAAATTGCCCAGGTATGTCCTGTACACAAAAAGCAGGACAAATCCAACCCGGCCAACTACCGCCCCATTAGCCTACTCTCAATCATCAGTAAAGTGATGGAAGGTGTCATCAACAGTGCCATCAAGCGGCACTTGCTTAGCAACAACCTGCTCAGTGACGCTCAGTTTGGGTTCCGCCAGGGCTACTCAGCTCCTGACCTCATTACAGCCTTGGTTCAAACATGGACAAAAGAGCTGAACTCAAGAGGTGAGGTGAGAGTAAATGCCCTTGACATCAAGGCAGCATTTGACCGAGTATGGCATCAAGGAGCCCTAGCAAAACTGAGGTCAATGGGAATCAAGGGGAAAACCCTCCGCTGGCTGGAGTCATACCTAGCACAAAGGAAGATGGTTGTGGTTGTTGGAGGTCAATCATCTGAGCTCCAGGACATCACTGCAGGAGTTCCTCAGGGTAGTGTCCCAGGCCCAACCATCTTCAGCTGCTTCATCAATGACCTTCCTTCAATCATAAGGTCAGAAGTGGGGATGTTTGCTGATGATTGCACAATGTTCAGCACCATTCGTGACTCCTCAGATACTGAAGCAGTCCGTGTAGAAATGCAGCAAGACCTGGACAATATCCAGGCTTGGGCTGATAAGTGGCAAGTAACATTCGCGCCACACAAGTGCCAGGCAATGACCATCTCCAACAAGAGAGAATCAAACCATCTCCCCTTGACATTCAACGGCATTACCATCACTGAATCCCCCACTATCAACATCCTAGGGGCTGCCATTAACCAGAAACTGAACTGGAGTAGCCATATAAATACCGTGGCTACAAGAGCAGGTCAGAGGCTAGGAATCCTGCGGCGAGTAACTCACCTCCTGACTCCCCAAAGCCTGTCCACCATCTACAAGGCACAAGTCAGGAGTGTGATGCAATACTCTCCACTTGCCTGGATGGGTGCAGCTCCAACAACACTCAGGAAGCTCGACACCATCCAGCACAAAGCAGCCCGCCTGATTGGCACCCCATCTACAAACATTCACTCCCTCCACCACCGACGCACAGTGGCAGCAGTGTGTACCATCTACAAGATGCACTGCAGCAATGCACCAAGGTTCCTTAGACAGCACCTTCCGAACCCGTGACCTCTACCAACTAGAAGGACAAGGGCAGCACATACATGGGAACACCACCACCTGCAAGTTCCCCTCCAGGTCACACACCATCCTGACTTGGAACTATATCGCCGTTCCTTCACTGTCGCTGGGTCAAAATCCTGGAACTCCCTTCCTAACAGCACTGTGGGTGTACCTACCTCACATGGACTGCACAGTTCAAGAAGGCAGCTCACCACCACCTTCTCAAGGGCAATTAGGGATGGGCAATAAATGCTGACCTGGCCAGCGACGCCCACATCCCATGAATGAATTAAAAAAAAAGTACAAGATAAGGGGCAGCACCCAAAACGCTTAAATTGGGCAGCACCCAAAAATGAACATGGGGCTTGGGATGCTTGATCACCTCACTCCCATTCAATATGATGCAGGCAGCACACCACCTTCATTCCGCCTGCTCATTACCATGTTTGTAGCATGCAGTTAGCAGTAACGCACTGTTGAATGGCTCCAGGCTTCAGCAAGCAAGACAAAATCAAGAGAGGTTAGCTTCAGTTAAAGCTCGTTGACACTACTTAAAGTCAGTCTACACCTCTAAAGGGGAGGTGCATTGTGGCTAGAGCAGATGGTTGAAGTCCTTCAACAAGTCACTCTGATGTGGAACAAGACTGAATAATGGCACAACATGGGAAAGAGCATACTCCAATGTTCTTGAGTGCTGCACTAGAGGCCTTGGTGAAGGAGGTGCCGAGGACCAGAGAAGTGCTATAGCAATCCACAGGAGGCCTTCCAGACAAACACACAGTAGGCAGCATGGCAACTACACCACTAGTGTTGCAGTCAATGCCAGGAGACAAGCCGAGGACCTGGATGCAGTGCCGCAAAAACTTCAAGAACCTCACAAACGTGGTCAAGTTCAGCGAATTCCTCTTCAAATGATACATGTCACCAACTACACCACTAGCCTCAAACACTCCTCAAGTCACCCCTACGCCACCCCCCCAAAAAAAATCACTCACCTACCAACAATTAGGTCTCTTACCAAACATTCATAGCTGTACCTCATCCTAAGACATAGCACTGCTGCAAGCCTCCCGCCCACATCTCACAGCTTGCACGCACTAGCAGCTGTTCAACCATGACAGGCACATCACCCAAATACATTGCACCACACTCATAGACACACTCCCTCTATGGCAAGTATATCTTTCCTCACGCAAGACCAAAACTGCACACTGTACTCCAGGTGTAATCTCACCAAGGCTCTATATAATTGCAGTAAGACATATTTACTCCTATACTCAAATCTTCTTGTAATAAAGGCCAACATACCATTTGCCTTCTTAACTGCATGCAATACCTCTATGCTAGCTTTCAGTGACTCATGAACAAAGACACCCAAGTCCCTTTGAAGTTCAACACTTCCCAACCTCACACCATTTAAGAAATACTCTGTATTTCTGTTGTTCCTACAAAAGTGGATAACCTCACATTTCTCCACCTTGTATTCCATCTGCCAAATTTTTACCCACTTGCTTAGCTTCTCCAAATCCCCTTGAAGCCTTCATGCATCCTCCTCACAACTCACACTTCCATTTAGTTTTGTCATATCTGCAAACTTGGAAATATTACATTTAATCCCCGCATCCAAATCATTGATATAGAGTGTGAATAGCTGCGGCCCAAGCACTGATCTGCAGTACCCCACTAGTCACAGTCTGCCAAGCTGAAAATGACTCATTTATTCCTACTCTCTATTTTCTGTCCATTAACAAGTTCTCAATCCATGACAGTATATTCCCCCAAATCCCATGTGCTCTAACTTTGTTTACTAACATCTTATGTGGGACCTTATCAAAAGCTTTCTGAAAATCTAAATATACCACATCCATCGATTCCCCCTTATCTATTCTGCTGGTTATATCCTCAAAAAATTCCAACAGGTTTTTTAAATATGATTTAAAAAAAAGAAATGCTGGAAACACTCAGCAGCATCTGTGGAGAGAGAAGCAGAGTTAACGTTTCAGGTCAGTGACCCTTCTTCAGAACAATGTTTCTTCAAATCCCCTCTAAACCTTCTTTAGCCACAGATGCTGCCAGACCTGCTGAGTGTTTCCAGCATTTCTTGTTTTTATTTCAGATTTCCAGCATCCGCAGTATTTTGTTTTTAATTTAGTGTTAAATATGATTCCCTTTCATAAATCCTCTGCCCAATCCTACCATTATTTTTGAACTGTCCTGTTATCCTTTATTATAGATTCTAGCATTTTCCCTGCGACTGATGTTAGGCTAACAGGTCTGTAGTTTGTTTTCTCTCTCCCTCCTTTCTTAAATAATAGGGTTATGATTGCCACCGTCCAATCAGCAGGAACCATTCCAGAGTCCATAGAATTTTGAAAGATAACCACAAGTAGCTGCTCCCAGTCCACTTTGGCTAGATCCTGTTTTATCATATTGAAATCAGCCTTCCCCCAATTCAGTACCTTTATTTCCGGTCCATCTTTGTCCGTTTCCATAACTACCTTAAATCTTACAGAGTTATGGTCACTATCCCCGAAATGCTCCCCCACTGACACTTCTACCACTTGTCCAGCTTCATTCCCTAAGATGAGGTCCAGTACTGCCCCTTTTCTTGTAGGACTTTCTACATGCTGGCTCAAAAAGCTCTCCTGGAGGCACTTTAAGAATTCCACCCCCTTTAAGCCTTTTGCATTAAGACTATCCCAGTT
The DNA here is from genome assembly GCF_036365525.1 of Heterodontus francisci. Taxonomy (NCBI): domain Eukaryota; kingdom Metazoa; phylum Chordata; class Chondrichthyes; order Heterodontiformes; family Heterodontidae; genus Heterodontus; species Heterodontus francisci. The sequence goes on from NC_090387.1 coordinate 43,090,216, forward strand.
AATTTTGGGGAAGTTGAAATCCCCTACTATTATTTTTACACTCTTTAAGATTTGCCTACATATCTGCTCCTTTATCTCTCCCTGACTGTTTAGCGGCCTGTAGTACGCTCCCAGCAAAGTGATTGCCCCCTTTTTGTTTTTAAGTTCTACCCATTTGGCCTCATTTGAGGAACCTTCTAAGATATGATCCCTCCTTACTGCAGTAATTGACTCCTTGATCAATAGTGCAATGCCACTTCCTCTTTTACACCTCTCTGCCCCCACACCATCATGCCTGAAGATTCTATACCCTGGAATATTGAGCTGCCAGTCCTACCCTTCCCTCAACCATGTCTCTGTGATAGCAATAATATCGTATTCCCAGGTGTTAATCAATGCCCTCAATTCATCGACCTTACTTGTAAGACTTCTTGTGTTAAAGTAAATGCAATCCAGCCTTGCATTATTCGCTTGTGCCTTAACAAGGCTTGTCCCTTCTTCGGATCGGGTCACTCACCCGAAACGTTAACTCTGCTTCTCTTTCCACAGATGCTGCCAGACCTGGTGAGTGGTTCCAGCATTTCTTGTTTTTATTACAGAAGGAGGCTGATGGGTAGACACAATAAAATGATTGGTGCATTGGCAGGCCTGCCAGAAAGCCAGTGTACAATGTCAAGGAGCATGGAGGAGACCGGCACCAAACTTGCACAGGGCCTTGTACGGAGCTTGGAGACCATCATTTCCAGCATGGAAGTGGTGTCCATTACCATTAGCACACTTGTGAACTCAACCATGATGCAAAATCTGATGGTTGATGTCTCAGCTTCCATAGAAGCACAAGCAGAACCACTCGATGTCTGGTGGGGCAGTAGAGGCTCAGACTTCAGTCATACAAGCTGAGCTTTCAGCTACACAAGCTTAGACTGCTACCATCATGCCAGTACTTAAAGGGGCATGCAGGGTTTCACAGCATTCCAGCAATCTGTCCTGCAATGGATTATTAGGAATAGCTATGAGGAAAAATTGGATAGACTGGGCTTGTTTTCTTTGAACAGAGGATGCTGAGGGGAGTATGATCGGGTGAGGAGGGGGTCACAAGGCTCCCCTCCTGTCCTTCCTTTTATTTGACCACAACAGGGTTTATTTCCAGGATGTGTTTACCACTTCAGCGAGCGTTTTACCTTTTACTTTTGTTGTGATAATAAAAGAACCAACCGGACAGGTTTTCTTGAGTTTAAACAAGAAAGAGGTGAGTTTTTTATACTTAAAAATCTAAAACCAATCTAAATAAAAATAATAAAATTACGCTACGCTTTCATGCATACACACACACGAGAATCACACACACACACAAATAGATTACAGAATGATGAGGAATAGATTTGTGTTGGATTAGAGTCCAGAACAAATAAAAATAATACACAGTCTGTGGTGTCTGGTAGCTTTAGTGGTCTTCCGCTTGAATTCATGGTCCCGAAGTTTGGCGTTGGGTAGCTGGTCTTGGAGACAGTTGAGTAGAGGGCTTCTTTCTCGGTGCCTTTGTCTTGGATCTAGCAGCTGGCAGCTGGGCTCCACATGCCCCAAACCAAGTCTTCTGGCAAGAGAGAGACAGCTCTTCTGGCTCCTTCCTGGATTGAGTCTCTGGCTTGTTTCCTTATCCAAGGGAATCTTACAGCTTTCACAGAGATGGACAGATGGTCACATCACTGTCTCAGTTTATTTTCTGGTACCTTCTAATGAGATTCCAGTTTCAAAATTTCAATCTCTCAAGCCTCATGGTGTCAATATTCACACCTGGAGGGGTTTGCTCTTTCAATGTTAATGTCCCAGATGGCTTTGAATGTCTTGCTAATGAAAGCAATCTCAGGTAGTTCAATCAATAGGGCAAGCCATTGTTTTGGGTACAGCGTAATCAGACATGTGTCTCCGCTTTGATGCCTTGGAATGTGCAAGATTTTCAAATGCAAATGGTGGTGGTCATTTATAGCTATGGCAAAGTCTTTGTAAACGTTGTCTGTAATATTCCAGCTTTCCTTTTTTTTTCCAAGTTTAATGTAAGTTTCCAACCTATTAATTAAAAATCCTCATTTGGCATAGCAGGTTTTCTTGACAGGAGATTTAATTGAGGTGTATAAAATTATGAGGGACTGAGATAGAGGGATAGGAAGTACCTACCTCTCTTAGCAGAGAGATCAATAACCAGGGGGAATTGTACCAAAGTAATTGGTACAAGGATTAAGGAGGCATTGAGGAGGCCTTCCAGACAAACACTCAGTTGAGGAGAATTTTTTCATCCAGAGGGTGGTGGGTGTCTGGAAATCACTGCCTGAAAAGGTGGTAGAGGCAGAAAATCTCATCGCTTCTAAAAAGTACTTGGATATGCATGTGAAGTGCTGTAACTTTCAATGCTGTGGACTAAGACCTTGAAAGTGGTAGTAGCCTGGACTGCTCTTTTTCAGCCAACACAGGCACGATGGCCCGAATGGCTATCTTCAGTATCGTAAACTTCTATGATTGTATGATTACGAGGTGTTACCTTGGGGGAGTGGCAACGGTTCTGTGGAGCATGAACCTGCTGTCCTCTCTCAGGACGACAGCATTATTCCTCCCACCACAGTCACACTGGCAGTGCCCTTGCAGTTGACTCCCATTCAGCTAGCACAGACAGTTGCCACCCATGGCAAGGTGATGCAGTCTGCAGTGCGCGTTCTAGGCCCAGAGCTAGTCGAGGTCCTCATACAAGGCCATCTGCAATCCACCCTACTGAAAGTCAGCAGCTTTCCACCAGCCATGCTGCAGCCACTGGGGTAGCTGCTGAATAGGAGCACTAGGTGCTAAGTGACACTAATAAACTAATGGACACTAAGTGAATTCATAATTTACATTTGTATGTGATAGGCCATTTTTGATTTATAAATTTGGTTTAGAATGTTTATTTTCTGTTGGAATTTATTTTTGTTTTGTGGCCAAGAGGATGCTGTGATGATCAGTAACAGGGAAGGTAAGGTGTGGGACTGTTAATGAATGGGGATTTGGAGTTGTGATTACTGGTAACACACTCAGATGAGTTCCTCATGGACAGCCCAGGCAGAAAGGAGCTGTCTAGATTGCCTCTTCCTCCTTCTTAGCTGCTCACTGTATTGGTGATGACAAGGGCTGTCCCCTTATGACGGCAGGATTTCGCAACATACAGCAGACCACCTCAAATTTTGACACCTGCTCTGTGAGTACAGTAGGGCTCGTTCACAGCAGTCCAGGTAGTGAAAGCATTGTTTCAGCAAGCCAATGGTCTGCTCTATTACATTGCGTGTGGCAACATGGCTTTCATTACGCAAGCTGTCAACATGTGGGTTGTGCACCAGAGCCATGAGCCGTGTTGTCAGCAGACAACTCTTGTCACTCACTAGCCTCTCTTTGGGTTTGCCATGGTGTCTCAAATGCAGATGGCACAGTGGATTGCCATACAATGAAGGCATCATGACTACTGCCAATTTGCCAGGTATATTGACCTGGATGATTCACTGCATGTTGTCACACACCAGGAAAGGGAGTGGAATCCCTCTCGGTTGTGGTACATATCAGAGTTGACATGCGGCACCTGGAAGGTGATGTGTGTGCATTCAATGGCACCCTGAATCATGGGGAAGCCTATAATCCTTGCGATGCCACATGCTCACTCCGCCTGCTTCTGTCTAGCACGAGAGAATGAGTTGTAGTCAGTTCTCTTTGAATAGAGAGCCTCAGTAACCTCCCTTACAGAATGGACAACAAACTGTGAGATGTTGCAAAGATCTTCAGCTCCAGAGAAAAAGTATTGGAGAAACTTAAGGGACTAAAATCCAACAAATCCCACGGACCTGATGGTTTACATCCTAGAGTTCTAAAAGAGATAGCTGCAGGTGTAGTGGATGCGTCAGCTAGGATTTTCCAAAATTCCTTAGATTCGGGAATGGTCCCATCAGATTGGAAGTTGGCAAATGTTACACTGCTTTTCAAGAAAGGAGGGAGAGAGAAAACAGGGAACTACAGGCCAGTTAGCCTAACATCAGTCATTGGGAAAATGGTGGAATCTATTATTAAGGAAGTCTTAACAATGCACTTAGAAAAGCACAGTATGATTAGAACAAGTCAAAATGGTTTTACTAAAGGGAAATCCTGTTTGACAAATTTATGAGAGTTTTTTGAGAATGTAACTAGTCGGGTTGATAAAAGAATTGAGGGTTTCTGCCTCCACCACCAATCCTGGCAGTGAATTCCAGACATCCACCACCCTCTGGGTAAAAAAGTTTTTCCTCGTGTCCCCTCTAATCTTTCTACCAATCACTTTACATCTGCCCCCTGGTAATTGACCTCTCTGCTAGGGGAAACAGGTCCTTTCTGTCTACTCTATCTAGGTCCCTCATAATTTTGTACGCCTCAATTAAGTCACTCCTCAGCCTCCTCTGTTATAAGGAAATCAACCCGAGCCTATCCAATCTTTCCTCATAGATGCAACTTTCAAGCCCTGGCAACATTCTTGTAAATCTCCTCTGCACTCTCTCCAGAGCAACTATGTCCTTCCTGTAATGTGGTGACCAGAACTGTATGCAATACTCCAACTGTGGCCGAACCAGCATTTTATACAGTTCCAGCATTACATACCTGCTTTTGTATTCTATATCTCGGCCAATAAAGGAAAGCATTCCATATGCCTTCTTCACCATTTTATCTAACTGTCCTGCCACCTTTAGGGACCTGTAGACATGCACGCCAAGGTCTCTCACTTCTTCTACCCCTCTCAATATTCTTCGGTTTATTGTGTATTCCCTCACTTTATTTGCCCACCCCAAGTGCACTACTTCACACTTCTCCGGATTGAATTCCATTTGCCACATTTCCACCCACTCAACCAAACCATTGATATCATTCTGGAGTCTACGGCTATCCTCTTCACTATCAACTGCACGACCAATTTTTGTGTCATCAGCAAATTTCCCAATCATGTCTCCCACATTTAAGACCAAATCATTAATATATACCAAAAACAGCAAGGGACCCAACACTTTTACAAACATTTTTAGAAACATTTAATTTGCCCCTCTCCCACCCCCGCCAATAACCATGCAATACATTACTTGCCCTCTCCCCCCAAAACAGTTCCCCTGCCCACCTGACCTTCCCCTCCCCCACAAAGTTCATAAACTGTGCAATGTAACCCTTCCCACCAATCAGATGCATTTGACCCCTCTCCCCCTCCTCCCGCACTGGAAATTTACCTGCTGTCCCCTCCCCAACAGTCTTCCACCTCAGATCCCCGTCTGGGGATCCGAAGGCACGGGAGTGCTGGCCACCCGCACCAATATCACTCCAGGATGGATGGCAGGAGCGTGACAGTCATTAATTTGGGTATTTACATTCATTTACATATTGAAATTTAGTTCCCGTCACCGAGCAGTGGGGGAGGCTCCACGAGGCCTCGCCACCACTGGCAATATGGGGCCGGGCCTCCCTGGTGTTGAGATCCGTGGCGGGCCTCTCCCGGAGGGATTTTCCGTACCCCCCCACCCCCCCGCCCCCACCACGACCCTTGACATCAGGGGCTCTGTAAAATTCAGCCCACTGTGTGCAGTTTTGGTCTCCACATTTAAAAAAGGATATACTTCCATTGGAGGCAGTTCAGCGAAGGTTCACTAGATTGGTCCCTGGGATGAGGGGGTTGTCCAATGATGAGAGACCAAGTAAAATGGGCCTGTATTTTCTGGAGTTTAGAAGAATGAAAGGTGATCTCATTGAAACATATAAGATTCTAAAGGGGCTGGATAGGGTAGACACAGAGATAATTTCCATTGGTTGGGGAATCTGAAACACGGGGGCGCGGTCTCAGGATAAGGGGTCAATTATTCAGGACTGAGATGAGGAGAAATGACTACACTCAAAGGGTTGTGATACTTTGGAATTCTCTACCCCAGAGGGCTGTGGATGCTCCATCGTTGAATACATTTAAGGCTGGGATAGACAGATTTTTGGTCTCTTGGAATCAAGGGGAATGGGGAGCGGGCGAGAAAGTGGAGTTGAATCCTAAGATCAGCCATAATCGTTTCGAATGGTGGAGCAGGCTCGATGGGCCATATGGTCTACTCATGCCCCTATTTCTTGTGTGTTCAACCTTCAGGATTTTTTTTATTCATTGGATGCAGCCATTGCCGGTAAAAGCTGCATTTATGGCCCATCCCCTGAGGTGGTGGGATTAGGCTACCTTCTTAGATACAACTGAATGCCTTGCTACACCATTTCAGAGGGCAATTAGGTGCCAAACATATTGCTGAGGGTCTGGAGTCACAATGTAGGTCAGACTGGGTAAGGAGCCAGAAGTTTAAACATTCATTGCCATGGTCACTTTCATAGCCACTGGCAATGCCGTCCTCGCCCTGTTCTGAGGTTGCAGTTGTGGTTGCAGCAGGTGGCAAATTTCAGTGGGATGTCCTTACTGAAGTTCAAACGTCTCACACATTGTTCCTTGCTGAGGTTCACGGAAGAGAGATGCTCCCTGAACACTCTAGATAGATATGGCCTCCTTCTAAGAGCCTTTCTCACCCTCTTCCTCCTCCCTTTTCTAGCAGATTGCACTGTTCTGCATTCCCCCTGCTCATTCTCTAAGCCATGCTATACTACAAGGGAAAGGTCTACTACTGCAAATATGTCTGTAAGCAATTGGTTTATGCAGAAACCTTGCAAAGGGGACAAAGTCCTTCAGCAGCTGTCTCCTCTCTGTAGACATTGTAACTTTAAAGAACTCTAGAAAGTACAAAACACTTAATCAATCATTGCAATATCCAGTAGAAATCAATACTTGTACATAGTTGATGATTCTTTTACATAGTGATGGTGTTGGGGGATTCCTTCCAACTGCTCAATGCATGTTCAGCTGTGTGCGTTTAAGAGAGGGTGTTAACTGGAGCTCCAAAATGGCAGCACTGGCGTTAAATCAAATTTACACTGATTAACATCATGATCTGCCTACTCTGCAACTTTCCAACAGACACTTATTGTGCACACATTAATGCCTTCACCAATATGGCATCCAGCACGGCTTGCGCTAGAAGTATGTGTGTGCTGGTAAAGCCATTGTGGACCTTTAAGGGCAGCCGCAGCTCCCAAAAAAAAAGGCGTGTGGATCCAAATTTTGCACCACAGGATTTTTCTCACCGTCTTTATACTCTCCCTGTTTAATCTGCAGATATCTGGTAATGTAGCATAGTGGTTATGTTTCTGGACTAGTAATTCTTGCCTAATGTACCAGTAGCTATGAATTTAAATCCCACCATAGCAGCTGGGACTTCAAATTCAATTTATTAAATAAAATTTGTAATTGAAGAAAGCTAGTATCAGTAATTGTGACCATAAAAGGGCTGGATTGTTGTAAAAATCCTATTTGGTTCATTAATGCCTTTTAGGGAAGGGAATCTGTTGTCCTTACCCAGTCTGGCCTACCAAGTGACTCCAATTGCACAAAAATGAGTTTGACTCTTAACTGCCCTCTGAAATGGTATAGCAAGCCTTTCAGTTGTATCTAAGAAGGTAGCCCAACACCAGCTTCTCAAGGGCTGGACAATAAATGCTGTTTATACCAGCAAATGCCACCTCCAATGAATGAAACAAAATTCCTAAAGTTGTTGAAACTGAAAAAACCAGCAGGGGGAGAACTTGAGTTAATCCATAGCTTATTCTATAGATACACTTAAATGCTGAATCTGGTCCAGCATTTTCTGGTTTACAAAATCTCACAAATAAATATTAATGCTGCATTGAAAAAAAATGTTTCCGATTCACATACCACTCTATGTGCATTAACTGTTTACTGCATTTATTACTTGCACAAATATATTATTGATGTTTATATGTTAAGCAGAATCACATTTCTTGAGTTTGATGACAGGATATTTATTACAAATCACAAGGTGGAGACTATTTCCATTAAAGCTGTTTTGCAAAGCTTTTGGCACAAGAATGTTGACCACTTTCAGTAGCTGCCATGAACTTTTCACAAAGCTAGTGATTTGTTACATTATGTAATAATGTTCTGAATCCCTGCCAGGTTATTAGATAGACTTTCACCCACATCAACTTCACTGTAAGCATTTTCCCCAAATGCTTAGTTGTGTTCAACTCTTAGTACTGCAAAATAGCATCAGCTTCTGTAAATCTTTTGAAAACATGAGCAGCCTCAGTGTACAGAGCAGCAGTGATGAGAAGCCACATATGGCGTTCAGCTAAAACTGCTGAACCCTGTAGAGCTGTAATATAAAGTGCATCAATGCTGTTTTGTTGCCAGCTCTCTATTATTATATACATTTTGCTATTTATACTTTACATCTGTTCCCTTTGTTTTACCCAAATTACGAATATTTCTCAGGGTTGTCTCACTGCAGAAGAAAGGAAACACATAAATTATAAAAATTAGATTAGTAAAATTAAATTTACTTGCAGATCTCATGAGGGCATAAGGTTTGAACTTAAACTGAAATATGAGGGAAATAGCTTTTTCATATTCATCTTTGTGATTCCAATCTGCATCCTATTTTGCATTTTTTCATGCAGACAATTACATACTTGTGCTTTGTTAGATATTGATTCACTACTCATTCCAATAACCTAAAGAAGTACTTCAGGGAAACAGGTCAGACTGATGGCAGGGACTCAACCCAGAAACCATGTTTCTTTAAAATCTTTCAATTACATCTTATTTGTGGTCTACTATAAAATGGCACTAACTTCATCTTTAGTTTGGCTAGTAACCACCTCCCTTCTTCCCACCCCCTGTCACTATATGCAATCCTAGAGTTTAGCATGAAGTTTAGATGCGGCAGCTCTGAGCAGCTGGGCTCAGCTACAAGGGAATGATAATGACCTCAGAAATCTGCTGTTAGTTTGACAACAATAGGGCACTCAGTAGAGTGGAAAATTGTGTTCGCTGGCTAGCTCTGCTCAGTTACTAATTGACATTGCCAAATATTTTAAGAACAATTGGAATGCAGAATCAAATAAAAAGATCTTAATCCTCATAGTTTTCAATTTTATTTTTGTCTGATTTTGCTCTGTCCAGTATGAGATGACTATCACAAACTTGAATCAAATTTTTCAGGTCATATCTGCCCTATGTCAATGCACTGATGCCCTGTGCAAAGTTTTTTTATGTGTCCTGTCAATGGGGGTCCACATGAGTAAGGTGCAGAAGCACAGAGTTAGGGTGTAACGAACCCAACCGACTGCTCTGATGTCTATAAAAATTGTGAAGCAGCTGACCAAATACTCTCTACAAATGTCAATACTGTATAGAAACCAAACAAAAGGCAAGCTGAAATTAAACTAATGATTACATTTAATCTCTGCTCAATTTGTAAGCTTTGCGTTCACCAATGCACAGGCATTCGATGTGTTGAGCACAGTTGTGTGGTGTAACTGGGCATGCCAGAAATGGACCTAAGGTCATTGCCTTTAACAATCTTGCATATGGAAATGACCTCAATTATGCGACACAGCATAGTTAGGAGGAAAATTGAATCCTTTGGAATATATTTTAGTTAATCATTACAATCTTCATCGAGATTATAATGACTGCAGTTTTAAAAATTATCCCAGCTCATATAAGGCAGTTTAGACTCGGAAACGCTCTCCACATTTTGACCAGTGTGAGTTACATCTTTTTCCTAAGTGCAATGATGCAGACTTAAAGGTGGTACACCACTGATAGAATATTGATCGATAAGCATTTTTTGCTGTCCTCCTCATCTGTGAATTTTGAACTTTCTCTTTGCTCCCCAACGAGTACAGTTCTAAACTAAAGATCTCTGATGGAATGTTAGCATGAAAGCATTCTCTGTGAAATATTCACTATTATCACAACTTGTATTTCAGAGAAATTGTCACTGGAGGTATTGTCATGGGACTAGCAACCCAGGGTATTGCTCAGGGGACATGGCGAGTCCCACCATGGCAGAAGGTGGAATGTGAATTCAATTTTAAAAATCTGGAATGAAAAGCTAGTCTAATGATGGCCATGAAACCATTGTCGATTGTTGTAAAAACTCATCTGGTTCACTAATGCTCTTTAGGGAAGGAAATATACTTTCCTTACCTGGTCTAGCCTACATGTGATTCCAGACCCACAGCAATGTGGTTGACTCTTAAATGCCCTCTGAAATGGCCCAGTAAGCCACTCAGTTGAATCTAACCACTACAAAGTCGATAAGGAATGAAACCAGATGGACCAACCGGCATCGACCTAGGCACCAGAAATGACAACGGTAAACCCAGCCCTGTCGACTCTACAAAGTCCTCCCTACTAATATATGGGGGTTTGTGCCAAAGTTGGGAGAACTTTCCAACAGTCTAGTCAAGCAACAGCCTGACATAGTCATACTCACGGAATCATACCTTACAATATCCCAGATACCACCATCACCATCCCTGGGTATGTCCTGTCTCACCAGCAGGACAGACCCAGCAGAGGTGGCGGCACAGTGGTATACAGTCGGTAGAAAGTTGCCCTGGGAGTCCTCAACATTGACTCCAGACCCCATGAAGTCTCATGGCATCGCATCAAACATGGGCACGGAAACTTCCTGCTGATTACCACCTACTGCCCCCCACCACCCCTCAGCTGATGAATCAGTACTCCTCCATGTTGAACACCATTTGAAGGAAACACTGAGGGTGGCAAGGGCGCAGAATATACACTTGGTGGGGGATTTCAATATCCATCACCAAGAGTGGCTCGGTAGCACCACTACTGACCGAGCTGGCCGAGTCCTAAAGGACATAGCTGCTAGACTGAGTCTGCGGCAAGTGGTGAGAGAACCAACAAGAGGGAAAAACATACTTGACCTCGTCCTCACAATCTGCCTGCCGCAGATGCATCTGTCAATGACAGTATTGGTAGGAGTGACCAGCGCACAGTCCTTGTGGAGACAAAGTCCCACTTTCACGCTGAGGATACCGTCCATCATGTTGTGTGGCACTACCACCGTGCTAAATGGGATAAATTTTGAACAGATCCAGCAATGCAAAACTGGGCATCCATGAGGCGCTGTGGCCATCAGTAGCAACAGAATTGTATTCAACAACAATCTGTAACCTCATGGCCCAGCATATCCCACACTACACCATTACCATCAAGCCGAGGGATCAATCCTGGTTCAATGAAGAGTGCAGGAGGGCATGCCAGGAGCAGCACCAGGCATACCTCAAAATCAGGTGCCTACCTGGTGAGACTACAACCCAGGACAACATGCATGCCAAACAGCAGAAGCAGCATGCAATAGATAGAGCTAAGCATTCCCACAACCAATGGATCAGATCTGAGCTCTGCAATCCTGCCACATCCAGTTGTGAATGGTGGTGGACAATTAAACAACTAACTGGAAGGGGTGGCTCCACAAATATCCCCATCCTCAATGATGGGGGAGCCCAGCGCATCAGTGCAAAAGAAAAGGCTGAAGCATTTGCAACAATCTTCAGCTAGAACTGCCGAGTTGATGATCCATCTCGGCCTCCTCCTGAAGTCCCCAGCATCACAGATGCCAGTTTTCAACCAATTCGATTCATTCCACATGCTATCAGGAAATGACTGAAGGCACTGAATACTGCAAAGGCTATGGGCCCTGACAACATTCCGGCAATACTACTAAAGACCTGTGCTCCAGAACTAGCCACGCCCATAGCCAAGCAATTCCAGTACAGCTACAACACTGGCATTTACCCGGCAATTTGGAAAATTGTGCTATGTCCTGTACACAAAAAGCAGAACAAATCCAACCCGGCCAATTACCCATCCCATCAGTCTACTCTCGATCATCAGTAAAGTGATGGAAGGTGTCGTCGTCAGTGCTATCAAGCGCAACTATTCATCAATCACCTGCTCACTGATGCTCAGTTTGGATTCTGCCAAATCCACTCAGGTCCTGACCTCATTACAGCCTTGGTTCAAACATGGACAAAGAGCTGAACTCCAGAGGTGAGGTGAGAGTGATTGCCCTTGACATCAAGGCGGCATTTGACTCAGTATGGCATCAAGGAACCATAACAAAACTGGAGTCAATGGGAATTGGGGGAAAACTCTCTGTTGGTTGGAGTCATACCTAGAGCAAAGAAAGATGGTTGTGGTTGCTGGAGGTCAATCGTCTCAGCTCCAGGACATCACTGCAGGAGTTCCTCAGGATGGTGTCCTAGGCCCAACCATCTTCAGCTGCTTCATCAATGACCTTCCTTCAATCATAAGGTCAGAAATGGGGATGTGCGCCAATTACTGCACAATGTTCAGCACCTTTCGTGGCTCCACAGATACTGAAGCAGTCCGTGTAGAAATGCAGCAAGACCTGAACAATATCCGAGCTTGGGCTGATAAGTGGCAAGTAACATTCACGCCACACAACTGCCATGCAATGACCATCTCCAACAAGAGAGAATCTAACCATCTCCCCTTGACATTCAATGGCATTACCATCGCTGAATCCCCCACTAACAACATCCTGGGGGTGACCATTGACCAGAAACTGAACTGGAGTAGCCATATAAATACCATGCCTACAAGAGGAGGTCAGAGGCTAGGAATCCTGCGGTGAGTAACTCACCTCCTGACTCCCCAAAGCCTGTCCATCATCTACAAGGCACAAGTCAGGAGTGTGATGGAATACACTACGCTTGCCTGGATGAGTGCAGTTCCAACAACACTCAAGAAGCTCGACACCATCCAGGACAAAGCAGCCCGCTTGATTGGCACCCCATCCACCAACATTCACTCCCTCCACCACAGACGCACAGTGGCAGCAGTGTGAACCATCTACAAGATGCACTGCAGCAACGCGCCAAGGCTCCTTAGACAACACCTTCCAAACCCACGACCTCTATCACCTGGAAGGACAAGGGCAGCAGATGCAGGGGAACACCACCACCTGGAACTTCCCCTCCAAGCCACACACCATCCTGACTTGGAACTATATCGCTGTTCCTTCACTGTCGCTGGGTCAAAATCCTGAACTCTCTTCCTAACAGCACTGTGGGTGTAACTACACCACAAGGACTGCAGCGGTTCAAGAAGGCAGCTCAGCACCACCTTCTCAAGGGCAATTAGGGATGGGCAATAAATGCTGGCCTAGCCAGCGAAGCCCACATCCCATGAATGAATTAAATAAAATTATTGTCATAATTTAAGGACCTGATTTTAACTCACTCATAACCCATTCACTTGCACAGAGTAATAACCGGACCCTAAGTGTGTATGATGGCGATATTGGAGTCATTCTATCAAAGCCAGTGGTGTCTATTCTCCATCTAGAAAACCTGATCAATTGTATCGGAAGCAATCCCATTCTCAAAACATTTAAACACAAGTGAATGTTTATAAATACCTAACTAGATAAAAGGAAGGTAAATAGAGAGTATATACGGTTATTTTGGCAAACAATGAGGTAGGCTGTGTCAATGAAACAGATCCATCAATATTGGAAAAGCAATTGTTCCCCTTTCAATCCCCTTTATCTCTCTGTTCAGCATCTGTCTGCAGTACATACAGTTTTAGTCTCTTTATCTAAGGAGGGATATACTTGCATTACAGGCAGTTCAGAGAAGGTTCACTAGGTTGATTACTGGGATGAAGGGGTTGATTATGAGGAAAGATTGAGCCTATATTCATGGAGTTTAGAAGAATGAGAGGTGATCTTATTGAAACATATATGATTCTGAGGGAGCTTGATAGGGTAGATGCTGAGAGGATGTTTCCTCTCATGGGGAAATCTAGAACTAGGAGTCACAGTTTCAAACTCAGCGGTCTCCCACTTAAGGCAGGGATGAAGAGGAATTTCTTCCCCCAGAGGGTTGTTAATCTTTGGAATTCTCTTCCCCAGAGAGTAGTGGAGGCTGGGTCATTGAATATATTCAAGGTTGAGCTAGGCTGATTTTTGATCTACAAGGGAATAAAGGGTTCATGGGGGGGCAGGCAGGAAAGTGGAGTTAAGACCACCATCAGATCAGCCATGATCTTAGTAAATGGCAGAGCAGACTCAAGGGGCAATATGGCCTACTCCTACTCCTTATGTTCTTATGTAACCCTATCCTTCCCCATTCACACAATCTCTCCTATCAGTACTTCTCACTCCATTTTTTTTCCTGTCAGTATCTCTTACTTCATTCACCCTCTCTCCCCTCTCAGTATTTCTCACCCTCTTCATTTTATGCCTGTCTTTCAATAATTCTCACTCCATTTACCATCTCTCTACTCCTCCTCTCAGTATTACCTTTGTTCTAACTGCCTCCACTCTCTGTAAATTCCTCTCTATTCATCCTCTTATTGGACCAGATTTTTAAAGCCCACTGTGGGTGGGAGCAGGTGCACGCGCAATTTGCAGATCGTGTTCTTGGAGGTCGGCACCAGGTGCCACTGCCTCCGGAACGAAAAAACATTTTTAAAGGAACGCTAGCAGGGAGGGATCAGCAACTTTGCATGCTTCTAATTAAGTGCCTGTTGAGCTCATTGAGGAACTCATTAGCAGGCTTGTCAGCAACAGTTTGGGATTTTTAAAGGAAGGGCACAGAGAGAACGCCATGTCTGGAACACGACAGAGTTGAGAAGATGTGAACAATGTGGACGGCCATGAGGGATATGGGAAGGGCTGATTAGAAAAATAGGAAACATAGAAACATAGAAAAATAGGAGCAGGAGTAGGCCATTCAGCCCTTCGAGCCTGCTCCGCCATTCAATACAATCATGGCTGATCATCCAAACTCAGTAACCTGTTCCCGCTTTCTCCGCACATCTCTTGATCCCATTAGCCCAAAGAACTATATCTAACTCTTTCTTGAATATGATGAAATAAAATAAACCTCAGCTACTCCAAAGGTGCCACAGAGTAGCCATTACTGGAGCTGTAAGACTTGCTTTTCTCAGTGGTGAGTGGTAGGAATCTGGAGAGGGACATGAGCCCACAGGTATCATTGGGGCAGCTGGGGTTGTCAGGGGAAAGCCTGGCAAAGGCATAAAGCCGAGCTGAGGGAGCTCAGTTGGGAACAGGCTATTCTGACATTGGACAGAGCATCCAGGAAGAGCTTCAGCAGATGCATACTCCTGGACAGCAGGAGGCCAGAGGAGCACAGCAGGGCCTGCGAGGGAAAGAAGGCACCATCCAAGACATCAGATCTACCGCCCAAGAGTCAGCTACCTGCATATGACAGAGCGCAAGTGTCATAGGAGGCTGCATCCATCCAGGCAGATGGTCTTGGACCTATGTGCTCTGATCCATAATGACCTGAAGCCTCTCAGCCTCCATGGCAGTCCCTTACCTGCGACTGTTAAGGCCTCTGTCTCCCTGAATTTCAATGCAACCAGGTCATTCCAGCAATCATCTCGCAGTCAGCAGCTCATCACATCATCAGGCAAGTCACGGATGCCATATTCAGAAGGTTGGGGGACTATACCCACTTTGACACAGATGAGCCTGTACAGACACAAAGGCATTGGGTTTCGCCACCATCACTGGATTCCCCCAGGTGCAGGGCATTATTGATTGCACCCTTGTGGCCATCAAGACACCCAGCAACAGACCAGTGAGATCTAGCAACAGGAAGGGCTTCCGATCCTCAACGTCCAACTGGTCTGTGACCACAAGAAGAGCTTTCTCCACGTGTGTGCTCGCTTTCCTGGCAGCTGCCATAACTCCTTCATCCTCTGCCAGTCCAGGATGCCTTGGATCTTCACTCAATCCCCCAAAGTGCGTGGATGGATACGAGGGGACAAGAGAAATAGATGGCTTTTGAACCCCGCCCCCACTCCTGTCCCGTCGACAGGAGCACCAGACAAGCAGGTCAACCATTGAGCAGGCTATCGGGCTTCTGAAGAAGCAATTCCAGTGCCTGGACCAATCGGGTGGCACCCTCCAATACCCTCCTGCAATGGTCTCTGTCATTGTGGTGGTCTGCTGTGCCCTCTATAACATGGCCATCCAGAGAGGTGTGGATCTTGAGTACAGTGAGGCCCTGGAAGGAGAGAGCTCATCGGGGAAGGAGCAGGAGGTAAGAGAGGAGGAGGAATTGGAGGCAGAGGGGGATAACACTGAACAGAGAGGTGAACCTGCTGCATGGCAAGGTGGCCTCCTCCTGCCAATCTCCAGGAAGAGGACCTCCCTCCTCTCCCTCACGGTCTCCAGCATTAGATCCAGGTCGGTATCGATGAAGTGAGTGTCTGCCCTGCCCCGAGTGCCAGGGTCCGGCTCTCCTGTGACATCTCACTTCCCCCTGGTGAAGTGCAAGGTTTTGGTACAAAACACAGATCTCTCTCTCAGGCCAACCAGCAGCTTTAGTGATGGCTGCTGTGGGATGTCTACTTGAGCCTACACTTCATCTGACCCAACTCCATTCCCAGCCCCGTTGGCTGTTACTGGACAGGAAACCCGTATCCATACCAATTAAGGGCTAATACTTTTGAAAATCTGAACCTGAAGCAGTTTCCTCCAGAAGTGGGTTTCTGACCCAAAACCAGACTCGGCTCCTGCTTCCCACCTCCATGACGAAAATTCAGCCATTGTCTCTTGTATTTACTTATTGCCTCACTCTCAGTATTTTTTTTATTTCATTCACTATTTCTGTTCTCAGTATCACCTACCCTATTATTGATTTGCCTATACTATCTGGCAGTTCATTCACCCTCTCACTACCTGATTTGAACTACCTTTCACTTCATTCACTCTCTCTATGCTCTAACTTCCAGTATCTTCCATTCCATTTGCCCTCTCTCGAGCTCTTGTCTCGGTATATTCTACTCCTATTCCCTCTTTCATTGCCCTGTTGCTCTCAGAGCTCTCACTCCATTCCCCAGCTTACTAATTTACACTATATTGCATTCCATTCACACTCTCCTTGCCTCTACTATCAGTTTCTTTCACCATTAATCCCTTTTAGTGCCTGTGCTCCCTCTATCTTTCACTGCCATTCCCTTTGCAGCTGTTGTTCCAGTTTTCTAGCACTAGAATAAGTTGATTGCTATTTAGTGTTCACATATG
Organism: Heterodontus francisci; assembly: GCF_036365525.1. Lineage (NCBI taxonomy): Eukaryota > Metazoa > Chordata > Chondrichthyes > Heterodontiformes > Heterodontidae > Heterodontus > Heterodontus francisci. The sequence goes on from NC_090387.1 coordinate 43,107,222, forward strand.
ACATGAGCAGTGGATGCCCTCTTGAACAATGGCCTAACCAATGGGTATGATGGTCATTTACCCGTGGTGCAGTATTATGGTTCTGTATAGTTTGAGAGAGGATTTTGAAGGTATTTATTGCAGGATACGAAGGTGTTTGTCCCAATTGTTGATTTATATCAGTACCTAGAGAGTTCTGGTGGATCTCAACTTTAGCTTGAGATCAAATTTATGGCAATGTACTTAGATGGGCAAAGCACATGCTAGTCTTTCTCACCTTTCTACAATGACATGAAGGTTGACTCAGGGTAAACTCGGAAACAAGACAAAGTGTCTAAATATCCCTATCTCATCGTTCAGAGAACCTAGGCATTGAAGGATCATCTTGTACAGGATCTTTGAGTTGGATTTGTAGTGGAATTTGTTTAGAGATAAGCAATTGTATAGGTGAAAGGCTCAGCCTACACATGGCCTGTCACTCAACATCTCAACACCCTGCAGGGGAGTCACCTTCATGGCAGGCACATGTCTTTGCCAGAGCTCCTTAATTGAAGACCTAGATTAGGCAACAAGTAAAACTGGTATTCAGAACTGGATTTGGAGGTTCTGGTCGCTGGCATGTTGAAAACTGCTGTTGAGGGGTGTTCTCACCATGCTGAAGACAGAAATCTGTCAAATAGCTATTCGGTAAATTCTAAATCTTAGTAATACAGCTAGTGTAAGGAGTGTGTGAATATGTGCAAATATATGGTGGGATCAGTGCTTACTCTGATTGGGTTGCAGAGAAGAATCGGTTACTACTGTAGCTCCACATCTTCAACAGGTGGAACCACTAAGGTATACGTGTGCCCATGCTGTGGTCTGAAGGATGGTGGCAGTGCACTCATACATTTGATGGTAAGTTCTGCTGCTCATCATGTTACTCAGGCCGAGTTCTTAATACCAGCAGTCCTACACCTGTGTTTCTGAGTTGTCAAATGGTCAACTGGTAGCTATCCTCTTTGTGGCGAGGAGTATTAAAGTATTTTTTAGAATCGTTAGCAGGATTTCCCAACCTCCCACAGCTGATTTTTCTGTGGAATTGGCACAGGTACAAGTGGAAACCGGGTTGGAGATGCATTCCAGTCATTTTCACTTGCCTTGATTTCCCACAGGTGGTGGTGTACAATACACCTGTCCAAATATAGGCAGCCATATTGTATGCAGATGAGGGAAATACTTATTCTACTGTATTGCCATCATTTTCATCATTGCATTGTGGCACTACCAGACAGTGAGGTTGGGGGGGGGGGGGGGGTGGGGGGGGGGAGTGGGTGGTGCGGTGGGTGGAGGGGCAGGAGGGAAGGTATTTAAGCATTTTTGAAAGATATTTTAAATTTCTTTTGCTGGCTCAGAGACTGCTGGCACCACTACACAGTAGCAGGACTCCAAGGCCTGTTGCTGTTAAACTCTGTTTCCACTTTGGCTACACTCCTTGGTGTAGATTGGTAAATCTACCAACAATATGTTAATGGACCTGAGGCTGGAAGATCAATGAGGTCAGAGGCACAGCACTGCAGTGGATGTATGTACCGCCACATTGGAAATATGTCCCAAATTTGCAAAAGGGAAAGTTCCAGGCATCTATTGCTGAAAGACGGGAATCGATTAGTTCCCTCTATGAAAGACTCAACAATCCAACATCTGATGAAGGTGGTTTCAAGGTATTCTACAGCACTGTTAATAACTAAGTGGCCAGACTGATTCATGATGGGATCTAGCGTCAACAATTGGGGCCATCATGTTATAGTCAAATTTCTGATTTGTGCTTTCATCTACTTGGACTCCAAACTAGGAGCATAGCCTCACAGAATTTTTCTTTTAACTCAGTAGAGAGCCCACATTTGGAACGCTCCAATTTTGAATATTCCCCCTTCAAAAAGTCATTCATACATTAGAGAGAGCTCAATTAAAAGCAACTAGAATTAATCTGGGGCTTAAAATGGAACTTTAAACTTAGCTAACAGAATTGTTTTCATTGTAGAAATAGAATGAGCTAAAGTATGATTCCGATGTTTATAATGTTGAAAGACAAATTATACAAATATAAGGAAGTTATGCAACTTAAACTGCGACTGCAGTACTGCAGAAATCAAGTACAAAATTGGCTAGCCCTAAATGAAGCAAGAGATTAGTAGGTTTTTTTCCCTTGAGAGAAATAGATTATGTGACGTAGACTCCTATCAAAGCCAATTAAAGTTGTGTCAATTAGTTCCTTTAAAAGGATGTTGAATGAATACCTGGTTGAAAGCAGGACTGAAGATTAAAAGAAACAGTACAGACATGAATAGTTAAATGCCATATGGTCCTATGAGGACCTTGGAAACTTGTTCTGTGGAATACAATTAGTTCATCTGAATAAAGTATATTGTATTCTTAGATTGATATCCTGGAGTTTTTATTTGATTGCATTGAAAACTCAAAAGAAAAATTCTAGAGTTTTATCATCACAGAAATTTTACCTGACGCTATTCACGGAATTCATAGTTGATAAATTGTTTAATAAGTTTTGCTCTGATAAAGTTCTAAAGGGTTGATTTTCTGATTCTTTGCCAGAAGTGAGATATCTTGCATGGCATGAACGCACATTAGAAAATTATGGTCCCTCACTATGGTTGTGGATATGGAAAATCTAGCTTATATTGTTTTTCCAAGCATGACAATACGTGTAACTGGGTCCCAGGTTTACCCAGTCATTATTTTTTAAGTTTTGAGGTTTTTCTGGGTGAAGGGGGTACAAATGAAAGTACATTTGGAAGTTTATACTGTCTTCTATATGCACCAGGTGATGCTACATCAAAACACTGTAGCATCAATTTTAGTGCTGAGATTGGCCAGTACAGTGCTGTAAGCCCTATTTATAATTTAGTCACTCACTTGTTCAGAATGTTGCTTTCAATGATATTCTCCATCTCTCTACAATCATTATAGTTTGTGTTGGTGTGACTAGCTTTCATTACAATTTCAAAATCTGTTTGAAGTCCATTTAAAGCTTAAATTAATATGAATGAATTTTAAACTGCTTGTGAAGATCAACAAACAATGGAGTACTGGATTAAATCTCACTAATCTAAAAGAACGTGTATGAGGTGTATGTATATTAAGGATTTGCGATATTGGCACACCCTCAACTTGTTCATCACTGCCTTAAACTCACTGCCCCATCTATCTCTTATTCTTTATACGATAGTTGTTTAGCCTCTTTAAATAATATTTATCTTCAACAATTTTTCTTTTAAATAGAGATTGTAACATGGCCCAACTCTGTGATATCTGTGTTCTTTTGCAGCAGAAAGTCATTAGGATATAAATTAAAAACCATAATTATAGTTTCAAGCTGCGTAAGGAGAATAGAGACTGAATATGGGCTGGATTTTACAGACCCCCCCGACATCAGGGTTTGTGGCAGAGGGGGTGCCGGAAAGTGCTTCCAGGAGAGGACCACCATGCACCCCGACGCCTGGACGGCCTGGCCTGATCTTGCCAGCAGCGGCGTGGCCTTGTGGCGGTCACCCTGCCCCTCCACCGCTCAGCAACGGGACCCCCATTTGCATAGTTCAATAAATGTAAATGAATGCATTAATTATACTTGCGTTCCCGCCGTCTGTCCTGCTATGATCTTGGTGCCACTGGCCGGCACTCCCAATCCTTCCTATCCCCGTCCAGGGAAACCAGGTGGAACCCTTGTGAGGAGTGGGGAGGAGGTAAGTGTCTCAGCGTGGAAGGGGGAGGTAGTAGGGTCAAAAAACATCATTGGTGTAGGGATGGTGGGAAGGGATTTAGGTTAATGTTTCTGCACTTTGTAGGGTGGAGGGGGTGAAAGTAAGGTGGACAAGGTAAGTGTTTTGGGGCGGGGGGGCAAGAGGGCAAGTTATTCATTTAATTGTTATTGGGGGGGCATGGGCAAAATAAATATTTAATTTTTTTTATTAACTTACACTTTAAATCTTTAAATTTAACGGTAGGGCTCAAAGCCCTTTGAAAATGTTGTCAGCGCCTGCGCACAGGCAGCTGATACCATTGCCAGGGACCGAAAGCCCAACCCTCTATGTCATTGTGGGGGCAGCCCGCCCCGGCTATTTAAATGAGCTGCTGCTCTGAGGATTGCGGCGGCTCTGTGACGTGCAGCCTGCGCAGGTGGGCGCCATTGTTTTCACCTGTCACTGATTTCAGCGACGGGAATGTAAAATTCAGCCCTGAATATATGAGGTATAATCAGAGAATGGTTACAGAACAGAAGGAGGCCATTTGACTCTTTTTGTCCGTGCCAATCTTCCACAAGAACTCATTTAGTCCTACTCCCAAGCACTTTTACGTAGCCCTGCAATTTCTTTTTTCTTCAGATAATTATCCAACTCCTTTTAGAAAGCCATGATTGAATCTGCCTCCAGAACGTTCTCAGGCAGTGCACTCCAGATCCTAACCACTCGCTGCATAAAACATTTCTCCTCATGTTGCCTTTGGTTCTTTTGCCATTCGCCTTAAATCGGTGTCCTCTCTGATCCTTCTGCCAATGGGAACAGTTTCTCTCTATTTACTGTGTCCAGACCCCTCATGATTTTGAACACCTCACCCAAGGCCAAAGGGAAGTGAGGTTTTGAAAGCAGGAAAGGAAGTGACACGAAAAAGATGCTGCAACAGAGAATTTCAGAGATCGGAGGCATAGAGACTGAAGGAGCCACTACTTGGGGTGGTGTCAGAGGTACACAAGGATGTGAAGCTTGAGGAGTTTACTCAGGTAAGCTGAGGGCATGGAAATATTTGAAGGAGAGGGTGAGGTTCTTAAAGTCTATTTGCTATGGCATAGTGGAGCTTGATGAGGTAATGGGTAATGGGGATGCAGACTTTGGTGGGAGTGAAGACACATGCTGTGGAGTTTCAGATGTGTTGTAGTTTGTGAAGGGTAGAAGGAGAGAATCAAGCATTAGAGAAGTCAAGCCTTGATGTATTAAAGAAAGAATGTACATTTCTGCAGCATCATTCGCATTTTCAGAACATCCCAGCTTCTGACTTTTGAAGTGTAGTTATTGTTTTCTGGGTAAATGCGCTAACCAATTTGCACGCAACAAGATCCCACAAGCACCAATAAAATGAATGACAAATTAATCTGTTTTTGATGGTGTTGTTTGAGGCATAGGTGTTGGCCAGGACCCCAGGGAAATTCCCTGCCCTTCTTCAGATAGTGCAATGGGATCTTTTACATCCAGCTGAGCAGGTAGACAGAGCCCCATATAAAGATCTCAAACAACATTGGGTACCTCCTACAATGCAGTACTCCTGCATTATTGCACCAGTCAGCCTAGATTATGTATTCAATGCTGAACTAGGGTTAAAGCCTAAATCTTTCTGACTCAAAGACAAGAATGCTTGCATTGAGCCAAGGCTGATACTTTAGTGTCGGCGTGGGTAAGGGTTTCGGCAGCAGAATTAGGGACATGGTAATAGGGCACATAATACGATCAGGCAGAGTCAACATAGATTTATGAACGGGAAATCATGTTTGACAAATTTGTTTAGAGTTTTTTGAGGATGTAACTAGCATGGTAGGTAAGGGGGAACCAGTGTATTTGTTTATTTAGTTGTGCGTTTTCTGTGTTTTTTTCACCATGTAGTGCATCTGGATTTTCAGAAAGTATTTAATAAGGTGCCACGCAAGAGGTTATTACACGAAATTAGGGTTCATGGAATTGGGGGTGCTATACTAGCATAGATTGAGAATTGGTTAACGGACAGAAAACAGAGAGTAGGAATAAACGGGTCATTTTTGGGTTGGCAGGCTGTAACAAGTGGGGTATCTCAAGCATCAGAGCTTGGGCCTCAAATATTTACAATCTATATCAATGACTTAGATGAGAGGATCGATTGTAATGTACCCAAGTTAGCAGATGATGCAAGGTTAGGTGGGAAAATAAGCTGTGTGCAGGACTCAAAAAGACTGCAAAGGGATGTCAACAGGTTGAGTTAGTAGACAAGAAATTGGCAGATGGAAATTAATGTGAGAAGTGCGGTTATCCACTTTGATAGGAAAAATAGAAAGGCAGAATATTTTTTGAATGGTGAGCGACTGAGAAATGTTAGTATTCGGAGGGACCCAAGTGTCTTTGTACACAAATCACAGCAAGCAATTAGGAAGGCAAATTGTACCATAGCCTCTATTACAAAGGAATTGGACTATAAGAGTAAAGAAGTTTTACTGCAATTATACAGGACTTGGTGAGACCACACCTGGAGTACTGTGTACTGTTTTGGTCTCCTGACCTAAGGAAGGATCTACTGCCTTAGAGGAAGTGCAACAAATGTTCACTAGATGATTCCTGGGATGAGGGGATTGACCTATGAGGAGAGATTGAATAGACTCGGCTATATTCCCTGGCGTTTAGAAGAATGAGAAGTGATCTCATTGAAACACAAAGGGGTACCAAATCATCTCGAGCTGTGTCGCAAAATGGGCAGTATCAGATCAGCCGCCCATTATACGCAGCGGCTGGTATTTAATTCCATTGACTGCAAGGGAACTGAAAGATGAGGTGCTGTATTTAATGCGTGGCCAATCCGTGCATTTTGCATCACTGCCCAAGATAAATTTCTGCCCCTTAAAATTCTTACGGGACTTGACAGGGAAGATGTTGGAAGGATGTTTCCCCTGGCTGATGAGTCTGGAACTGGGATCACAGTCTCAGAATAAGGGGTTGGCCATTTAGAACTGAGATGGGATGCATTTTCTTCAAAGGATTGTGAAACTTTGGAATTCTCTAGACCAGAGACCTGTGGATGCTCAGTCATTGAATATATTCAAGACTAAGATCGATAGAATATTGGGCACTAAGGTAGTTAAAGGCTATGGGGATAGTACTGGAAGGTGCTGTTGAGGTGGATGATCAGCCATGATCTTACTGAATGATGCAGCAGACTCAAAGGGCTGAATGGCCTGTTCCTGCTATTTTTTATGTACTTTTATAGAAGGGAAGAGATAAGAGATGAAAGGATGCAGTTTTGGTAATGGGTCAGATATATTGGCTGAAATTGAGGTTGGGAGTCAAGCAGTAAACTAAGGTTCTGCACTTCTGGCCTTTGCCTGAAGTTTTAGCTGAGGTTGATGCAGTTGAAGCTATTGTAGTTCACATTTATGTGCAGCAGACTGCAACATAGTTATCACTGTGAAATGTTAAAATATTTTAAAGTTATATAAAAGAAAATAGGCTGTCATTTTCTGTACATTACAATGCTACATCTGTTCCCATAGAGTTCAATAGTGTTGACTTTTAGGGATGGCAGTATGGAATTTATTTTTCCTCAAGATTGGCAAAAGAACAAAGTTGCCCTTACATAAATGTATTTTTACTTTGTGTGTAATGTTGAACAACAGAGATATCGAAGTCAGCCTAAACGAAAAATCCATTTTCTATATTTTTATTAATAATAGTTCAAAACTATAAGATCTACCTTTACATGGCTTGAAGGGTATAATTGATATGTACTAAGGATAACATATTAATAAATTATGATAATTGTGACTACTTTACATATGCAAAGCAGGTTAATTAGAAACTGTCCTTTTGCCTGTAACTCTGAAAGCACAATCCTATCTTTATCAAACTTGGAACATATAATTATTATTGGGATCTGGCTAATATACTGATGATGCATGCTAATTAGACATGATTTGCATATTAAATTCATTAATTAGAAAATAGACTTTCTCCTGCAACTCAAAAACTGCAAATACTATCTTTATGCTATTTAAGATAATGTTTTAATTAGTTATACTAATTAAATTGAATTTACATATGTAAATTGTGTTAATTAAGAAGTTATTTTCCTCAATATCTCAAAAACTGCAGATTGTGTCTCTATAAAATTTTAGACATAAGGTTGTAGAAATATTTAACATAATGAAATTACACTATATCGAAATGTCAGACCTTACAACTCATCATCACCTACCAATATTTACTGATGCCACTTGTTCAGCTTTGAGTTTCCTGCTTCTGAAAAATGTTACTTTTTGTAAAAGGTTTGCCTGATTTCATAACAAAATCAGTGTGGGAAAGATTTTTAAGTGTAGAAAGTTGATATGGAGGTGCAACAACCATGAAATACCCCACTCAATATCAGCTCTCTGTCTCTTGATTACAGCTGAGATAAGCAGTTAGGCAATTGGAGACCATGGGGTAAATTTGGATAGTCCCCAAAAATGGATGCAGGAATCGCAATACCCAATTAACCCACGCCTGTCACTTCTGATAAACTTTGTGCTGCCTGCTCATTTAAACAGTTGTATTAGCATTTTAATGATCTGTTGAGTGGCAGCACGCTTCAGCAGGGGACCAAAGTCCGTGCGAGGCGAGCACCACTTTAACAGTAAGTGTATTCTTGCTGCAGCACATGCTGGAAGTGGCTGGGGAAGAGTATCTGACCTGCAAGAAGAGTGACTAATGGAGCAACAGGGAGAGGGACAAATGGTATGGGAAGCAATAACTAACTTTTAAAAAATGGGTGTAAGAATTGCTTCCATTGATGTGCGTAGCATTAAATCCACTACGCGATGTGTTTCAACCTTGGATTACCTCGCCAAGGTCAAAGCCGACCTACTGTTTCTGCAGGAGTGTGAAATACCATACCTCAGCACCTACAGGCAATGGTCGCGACGGTGGTCCCACGGGCCATCGATCTGGTCAGGGGGTAATGATTGCCGTTCCTCCGGCCTGGGTATTCTGCTGCGGGGAGGTAACTTCACCATCTCCGAAGTCAAGGAGGTGGTGGGCGGTTGCCTCCTCGTAGCAGACGTGATGTACAACAACGCTCCGCTCCGGTTGATCAACGTGTACGCCCCGGTACAACGCAGCGAGCGGCTGACCCACTTCCAGCAGCTCCCACTGCTGCTGGCGATGTCCAGGCCGGTCATCCGAGGCGGTTACTTCAGCTGCATCAACGATGCGGCTGGACGATCCGGCAGAGACGACAGCAAACTGGATGTTACATCCAGATTCTTAATAGAAACAGTTAAAGATGCCAAACTGCACGACGTCTTCAGCAAACCTGCAGACGCAGCGCAGCGCAGATACACATGGTCAAGATCGGACGGATCTGCCCGTTCCAGGATTGACTTCCTGTTTGTGTCCCGTGCGGTCACGGTCGGATCCACTGACGTCAAGCCGGTGTTCTTTTCCGACCACTGCCTCTTTCTGGCCGACTGTCACTGACAGGACGACCAGCGGGGTGGCAGAGGGACGTGGAAGCTCAATGCTACACTGCTAACCCCAGAGAACGTTGAGGAACTCAAAAGGGATTACAAAGGTTGGAGGACCGTGAAACCCCTCTTTGAGTCTCCAGTTCACTGGTGGGAAGCGATCAAGGAGAACATCAAGAGGTTCTTCATCCACAAAGGTGTTCAGAGGGCGAGAGAGAGACAGAGGGAAATGTCCCGACTCCAGAAAATTATGCAAAATCTGCTCTGGCTGCAGTCGATCAGGGTCGAGGTCAAGGAGGACCTCCAAGAGGTGAAGAGCCAGCAGGCCTCACTCTTTGCCACGGAGGCCTCCAAGATCATCTTCCGGTCCAGAGTCCGCTCCATCGAGCAGGATGAGACGTGCTCGCATTACTTCTTCCAAAAGGTACACAGAGAGAGCTCTGTTATCAGCAGCCTGAAGGAAGAGGATGGCCTGGTAAAGTCTTCGCAGTCCAACATACTAAGGATCAGCAAATCCTTTTATGCTGGGCTGTATGACACGAAGCCCACAGACAGCAGAGCCTCCCAGTCCTTCCTGTCATCGATCACAGAGGTCTCAGAGGACAGCACGAGGGAGAGACTGGACAAGCCACTAACTGGACGAGCTGACAAAGGCCGTCGAGTCCTTCGAGACGAGTAAAACTCCCGGAAGCGACGGCTTACCGGTTGAGTTGTACTCGGCCCTGTGGGACTGGGTCGGCCCGGACCTGCTGGAAGTATACGAGAGTATGTTCCTGGCCGGCAGCATGTCAGAATCCATGAGGAAAGGCATCATCACCCTCATCTACAAGCGGAAGGGGGAGAGGGCAGAAATCAGAAATTGGCGGCCCATCTCACTGCTTAATGTTGACTACAAGATTCTGTCCAAAGTCATAACCAGTCGAGTCAAGTCTGCTCTGGAGTTGGTGATTCACCCTGATCAGACCTGCACTGTACCCGGCAGGAAGATGTCTGATAGTCTCGCGCTACTCAGGGATACGATCGCCTATGTACGGGACAGGAGGGTGGACACCTGCCTCATTAGCCTGGACCAGGAGAAGGCTTTTGACAGGATATTGCACACCTACATGATGGACGTGCTTTCCAAAATGGGGTTTGGGGAGGGAATCTGCAATTGGATCAAACTGCCCTCCGCAAACATCAGTAGCGCAGTCTCAATCAATGGGTGGGAATCGGAAAGCTTCCCGATCCAATCTGGAGTCCGACAGGGCTGTCCTCTCTCCCGGTCTTTTTTATTTGCTGTATTGAACCCTTTGCTGAGTCTATTAGGAAGGATGTGAGCATAAGAGGGGTGACAATCCCAGGCAGTGGAGGCACTCAGGTTAAAACCTCCCTGTACATGGATGACGTCGCCGTCTTCTGCTCGGATCCGCTGTCCGTGCGCAGACTGATGAGCATCTGCGACCAGTTCAAACTGGCCTCGGGAGCCAAAGTTAACCACGGCAAGAGCGAGGCCATGTTCTTTGGGAACTGGGCAGACCGATCCTTTGTCCCCTACACCGTCAGGTCAGCCTACCTGAAGGTGCTGGGGATATGGTTCGGAAGGGTCGGGGCGTGCACCAAAACCTGGGAGGAGCGAGTAGCCAAGGTACAACAAAGGTTGAACATGTGGGGGCAGCGATCTCTCTCCATTGTGGGTAAGAACCTGGTCATCAGGTGCGAGGCGCTCAAGTTGTTGCTGTACGTGGTGCAGGTCTGGCCCATACCCCACTCCTGCGCTGTGGCAGTCACCCGAGCCATTTTCCGCTTCATCTGGGGATCTAAAATGGACTGGGTCCGGAGGGACATGATGTTCAAACCTCTGGATAAGGGCAGGAAAAATGTACCCAACGTCGCCCTCATCCTGATGACCACCTTCGTGTGCGGCTGCATCAAGTTGTGTGTAGATCCCCAGTACGCAAACACCAAGTGTCACTACGTGCTGAGGTTCTATCTGTCCCCGGTGTTGCGAAGGATGGGCCTGGTCACATTGCCGCGGAACGCTCCATGCAGTTGGACCGTTCCGTACCACCTATCCTTCATGGAGCAGTTTCTGCGGGAAAACACCTTTGACCACCAATCCATCAGGCAGTGGTCTGCACGGAATGTCCTCAAGGCCCTACGGGAAAAGGAGACAGGGGATCCTGTCGGATGGTTCCCTGAGCAGACCGCCAAAGTCATTTGGCGGAATGTCTCATCACCAGAACTTTCAAACAAGCACCAAGATGTAGCTTGGCTGGTGGTGAGAAGGGCCCTCCCCGTCAGATCCTTCCTGCACGCCCGAAGTCTCGCCCTCTCTGCGCAATGCCCCCGCGGTGGCTGTGGTGGGGAAGAGACAGTTGCCCACCTCCTCCTGGAATGTGTCTTTGCAAAGTAGGTGTGGAAAGAGATGCAGTGGTTTTTGTCGAGGTTCATCCCAAGCAGCTCGGTAACACAGGAGTCTGTGCTCTACGGGCTGTTCCCAGGGACGCACACTGAGACAAACATCAACTGCTGCTGAGGGACTATCAATTCGGTGAAAGACGCCCTTTGGTCTGCCCGAAACATGCTGGTCTTCCAGCGCAAAGAGTTGTCCACGACCGAATGTTGCAGACTGGCACATTCCAAGGTCCAGGACTACGTGCTGAGGGACGCACTGAAGCTTGGGGCAGCCGCAGCAAAGGTTCAATGGGGAAAGACCACAGTGTAAGGTCCCCCCACCAAGCTGAACGGAGGGGCTGGATCCATGGGAAACCCCTCGAACTGTATCGGGAAAATTTTCTTTTGCGGTAAAATGTAAAAATGTAATTGGCATGACAAATGGGAAATGGAAGGGTTGTGAGGCAGCTAATTATTGTAATGAAGCAAACGGACCTCCTTTGCACTGTTTGTATTTTTTGACTTGGTGCTGTTTGAAACTGGTAATGTAATTTTTACAGATTTTTATGAATAAAGTATATTTTGGAAATAAAAAATAACAGGGAGAGGGTGTGCTCCAAGGTTCTCTGACCCTGCAATGGAGGCCTTAGTGCAGAGGAAGAGAAATGTTCCCTATCCACAGGGGGCCAGGAGGCTCTTCAGACAGCCATTGGGACCAGATAATCATCGTCAATGTCAGCAGTCTAGACTTGAGGACCTGGATGCAGTTCTGCAAAATGTTTGACGATCTCATGGGTCAGCAAATTCATCTTCAAATGCACTAGTAGCCTCAGACACTGCCCAATTCACCACATCCCCATCTCTCACCTACTGACAATCTTTATCGATCACAATTCATACCATAGTTCACCTCACCCTCACACACCTAGCACTGCTGCAAGCCTCATACCCATATCACACAGCTTGCTCAATGTGGCAGCTATTCAATCATGATAGACACATCACCCAAACTCATTGCCCCACATTCACTGACACACTATCCCCTCTCTCTTGCAGGATAAAGTGGCCCATAATCGGAGGCAGCAGGAGCTAACCGGCACATGTCCTTATCCTCATGGAGGAAACAACACTCAACATTATTGCAGCGGCCATAACTGAAGCCATGGCCAGCAGCAGGACTGAAACCATTGAAGATGAAAGTATGCCCATATCTAATCCTCCTTCTCAAGTCCCATTTGTCCCTCGTTGCACAATCTCTTCTGATATACAAGCTGCAGATGGTCTAAGCATGCACCCTTTGCTTTCCCCTCCTTCCCTCACCACAACCCGACCCTGGTGTGTTTCTCCTTTCAGATACCTAAGAACTGTCACCTGGTCAAGTAGTGGTGGAAGAGAAAGATGTGGAAGAGCAGGAAGAGACTGATGATGAAGAAACATTGTCACTAGCTCTCACACTCTCAGCCACCAGCTCAGATATTGACACTGCATGTGCTCTGGAGGATAGCTTAGAAGTGGGATCGGCATGTGACGAGACACCAGACATGAGGGCCTGCAGCCAGGACAGAAGACTAAGGTAGTGCAGGTGCCAACTCGCCGGAGGGTGAGATCACACATGAGTTCTGCTGTAAAGGACTCAGATGAGGACCTCATTGGAGCCACCTACAGAAGAAGGTGTGCACACAGAAATGCTTGTGGCATTGGCAGGCCTGCCAGAGAGCCTGCAATCAATGTCAAGGAGCATGGAGGAGTTTGGCATCAATTTGGCGCAGAGCTTGGACTCCATCCTTTCCAGCATGGAAGTGGTGGCCAACTCCATGAGAACACTTGCAGATCCAACCATGAGGCAGTGTCTGATGCTGGATGCTGATGTCTCAGATTCCACTGCAGCACAAGCAGAAACCACCCAACGTCTGCGTGCTTCAGTGGAAACTCAGACTGAAGTCATGCAAGCTCAGCTTACTGCCACAAAAGCTCAGATGGCGGCCAAATTAGCTGCAGGTACCAATGCGCAAAGGGGCTTGTAAGGTGTCACAGCAATCCGGCAAACTGTCCTCCAACAAATTGTTAGGATTACCGAGGCACTGGCCAGTGGGAATGGCAGTGGTGCACTGGAGCATAAACCTGCTGCCCTCTCCAGGATGACAGCACTTGTCCTCCCACTACTGCCACTCTGCCTGTGCCCTTGCCTGTCAGCCAGCCAACCCAGACTGCTGCTGCCCATGGTGGTGTGATGCAGTCACAACCGGGCTTTCTAAGTCCGCAGCTGGTCAAGGTCGTTCTGCAAGGCCATCTGCAGTCTTGCCCACTGAAAGCCAGCAGCTTTCCACCAGCCATGCTGCAACCACCGGAGTAGCATAGGAGCTACCACTGCAAAGGAGCATGAGGACAGGAAAAGGCACATGGAAGACAGGCACTAAGGGAATGCACAAGAGAGATCAGCTGACTTTCATATGGCATATTGTATGGCTTGATTTATAAATTTGTTTTGGATTGTTTGTTTTGTGGTGGCTTTACTTTTACCGTTGTGGTCAAGAGGATACTGTAATGATCAGTGACAGAGGGAACGTAAGATGTGGGACTGTTGGTGAATTGGGAATTGAGGTTGCATTCACTGGTACAGCAGTCGATGAATCGATCATGGACAGACCAGTCACAAAGGGACTGTTTGTCATAGACCTGATGACAAGGAGTGTGCCCTCATGACAGCAAGGTTGTGCAGCATGCAGCAGACCCTGATGAATCTTGACACGCCCTCTGTCAAGTACTGCAGTGGTACAGGCAGCGGCAGCATTGTTTCAGCACCATTATAGTCTGCTCGATCACATTTCATGTGGCAGCCTGGCTTTTTGTGATATGCATATTGCCCACATGTACGTGGGTTGCACACTAGAGTCATCAGCCATGTGGTCAGCGGATAGCCCTTTTTCCCCAGTAGCCGCTCTCTCGTTTGTCGTGGTAGCTCAAAAACTGATGGCAAAGTGGACTGGCACAGAATGAAGGCATCATGACTGCTGCCAGGATACCAGGCATTGACTTGCATGATGCACTCAGTACGATCACACACCAGCAGCATGTTGAAGGAACTGGTTGCGGTACAGCTCAGAATTGACATGTGGTGCCCAGAAACCAATGCGTATCTATCATAGGCACCCTGCACCATGGGGAAGCATGCAATCCTCGTGAAGCTGCACGTTTGTTCCACCTGCTTCTCTCTGGCAAGAGAGAATGAAACGTATTTGGCTCTCTTTACATGCAGAATGTCAGTAATCTCCCTTATGTAACAGTGGATGACAAACTGTGAGATGTTACAAATATCACCTGCTCTTGCCGGGGCAGAGCCAGAAGCATAAAAGTTCATAGCCACAGTCACCTTCACAGTCACCGGCAATGGCATCCTCACCCTACTCTGAGACTGTAGTTGCAGCTGCAACAGGCGGCAGATTTCAGTGAGCACTTCTTTAGTGAAGCGGAGACATCTGACACACTGGACTGGATTTTATGCTCCTTTAGAAGGTGAGTTTTTTGATGGGGGGACCAGAGAATTGGCACGGAGTCGTCTGCAATGGAACCCGACGTTGTACTGCCAGTTTGCGATTTGCTCAGAGGTGGCAAAGTTCTGTGGCGGTACCTCTGCTGTAGCGCAATGGGATCCTAATTTAAATCTGTTACATACTGTTTTGTATGAATTTGTATCTAATTCACTGCGATTCTGCCAGGCGTTCGCAAACTTATGCACGATGTGCAGCACTCACATGCCTTCACTTTCCCATCTTTGAAAAGCTGGCACCACCTGCAAAGGTTAAGTAAGTTATCTACTGTTATCTCGTGGAATCTTTTTTCACGTTGGACATTGCTGCTGAGCTCAATCTGCAGATGTGAGGAAAGGTTGGAACTCTGCAAGTGAATATTGTTGAGGGGGAAGGAATGACCTCTGCAAGTGGATACTATTGTGGGGGGGGGGGGAGGGTGGAACACTGCAATTCAACTTCAGGAGATGCTGTTAACAGCGCTGCCAATGCCACCCCCGCCACGTGATTCGGGGGTCGGCCTCTGTCATTATGCAAAATGGCCACCGACTACGTAATCGAGGCAGCGCAGCCGCTAACCTCACAGGTGGGTGCCGCCATTTTGCACATCTGCTGCCGAGAGCGGCGGCAGGATAATAAAATCCACCGCACTGTTCCTTGCTGAGGTTGAGATAGGAGAATTGCTCCCTGTTGACCCTGGACTAATATGGCCTCCTGCTGAAAACCCTCTCCTCCTCCTCCCTTTCCAGCAGTTTGCCCTCCTTTGTGATGCCTCTGCTTATTCTCCAAGCCATGCTGTATGGCAAGGGGGATGCAAACTACTGCATCTATGTCTGGGTACAAGTGGTCTGTCTAGGATCCCTGAAGTCAGGACCAAATCCTTCAGCACCTGCCACGCCACTCTCTGGAGACTTCAGCAACTTTGAACAAGAGTAACATTTCTACAAACTCAGCATCAGTCAGTAGAAATAAATCAGCAACAAACCTGAAAGTAGTCCATGATCACTTTAAATCGGGCTGACAAGGAGGTGTCCTTCCTGCTGCTAAATGCATGTTCAGCTGTGCAAGGTTAAGAGAGTTGGAGGGTTGAGGTCCAAAATGGCAGAAATGGCATCAAATCAGCATTACATGCTGACTGACATAATGATCTGCCTACTCTGCATACTTTCAGTGCAATCTCCTTGTGCCCGTGTTCATGCCCTACCCAGTATGTCTTCTGGTGTGAATCGCACCAGAAGTGTATGCGAGCACTGCAGCTGCCATTTTGGAACCAAAATAACACCTGTAGCATCAAAAATATGAGCTTAACACTATCAAGTTTTTTAGCAGAAAAACCAAGCTTAAAATAAAAGTAATGAGATAGAAACATACGTGTCAATATCAACCCTAACCCCACACCCACCCCCGCCCCCACAGTGGATCTTGGGCTTTTAAAGTCACCCAAGTTATCTATTCTTAAGGCACCAGGAACCAACTGATCATAATTTTACATTGCTCAACTGAGCAAGTGACAAGTACACCCGTTAAAATCAGTGAAGTCCTTTTTCGCTTGTGTATCTTGGGTCCCAATGTTGTCATCGGGACCAGACTGAAATTTTAACTCAGCACTTGAGTAGGAAGCAGCAAGAATAGAACACCAGGTCATGCCAAAGGTGGAGGATCAAATGGGGAAGCGACCATTTTTTTTTCTACTTTCTTTCTTGGACCAAGAGGAGCAGGAAACCCTGGGCCTCCCCTGCCCCAAACTCATTTACCCGCCACCCCCCCCCCCACCCCCCCCCCCCCCCGATTACGGGACCCTTGCGGGTCAGCTTCTGCAGCTGATCCCTAGATTTGCCTGGTCTTGGACAGAGCAGCCATTGGCCCCTTCCAGTATTGCACCATATCTTGATGAATGGGTGGGAAATTGGGCTGGTGTGATTTAAATGAGGCCTGGGAATTAAAATACACTGGGTTTCATTTCTAGAGCAGCAGGTGAGCTTCTACCTCACACTGTTACTCATCCATCGAAAACAGGCACAGAGTTAAACACAGGATCTGAGAGATGCAAGGAGGGAGGCTGACAAAGTGGGGAGAAGCAGATTGGTGCTCTGGAGAAATGAGAGGTAATCTGCCAAATGATAGAAATCTACTTCATTCCCATACTGGAAGGCTCAAACCAGAATAAGGAAAATAATTCTTACTGAGAAATAAACCACAGCTCTCAGATCACCTGTGTAGTTTGAACTGTCAATCACTTTCCTTAAAAAGATATATTATTGCTATTAATCACTTTTAAATTTTTTACTAAGTGCTCAGTTTATAATAAAGCAAAACAATGGTACTCAGCGGTTTTCTGGACCATTGTCCAAATGTTACATAGCTAGTACTATGGTGCAACTCAGGTTTCTGTGTTTGTTAGGACTGACTTGTTTCAAAGCGATATGTTTGCCATGGCCCTCAGGGCAAGCTACGTCAGAAATCAGTTGCTATGTTTCTTGAATTGCAATGTAAAATTAAATCTTGAACTGACTATTTGTATTACTTTAAAAATGTATTAAACTGTTTAACAATAGTTCAAGTCATAAAAGTTAAAAGAAACTATGAAGTGGCGATTACGTCTTGCCTCCGTATAGACTTCACTTGAACGTTAAGAAAATCGAAGTCCTGTACTTGTAAAGTTATGAGAGATTAGCAGGAAATTATGGAAGTGGTCTGAATGGATTATCAGGCCTTGAGGCTTTAGTATGGTGCAATAAATTCTATATGCATTTTAGTTACACCAAATTGATCAGCATTATGAAATGGATGCAATTCAGAATATCAGAAGACCTAAGATGGCGTAGTGGTAGTGTCAATGGACTAGTAATCCAGAGGCCCAGGCTAATGCTCTGGGGACATCCGTTCAAATCCCACCACAGCAGATGGTGAAATTTGAATTCAATTAATAAATCTGGAATTGAAATCTAGTCTAATGGTGGCCATGAAACCATTGTCGATTGTTGTAAAAACCCATCTGGTTCACTAATGTCCTTTAGGGAACCTCACCTGGTCTGGCCTGCATGTGATACCAGACCCACAGCAATGTAGTTGACTTTTAAATTTCTTCTGAAATGGCCTAACAAGCCATTCAGTTGAAGGGCAATTAGGGATGGGCAATAATTGCTGGCCTAGCCAGCGCCGCCCATATCCCATGAACGAATAAAAAAAAACGGTTTCAATAAAATTACATTATCATCACTTTACCCTTACAAAAAATACATATTTTTCTGTAATGGGCAAAATATCATGGGAAGCATACCCACTCTTTCCCTCCACAAGTGTGCCTATTTTAAATATAATTCCTTCAATGTTAGCAAGCTATTCAACTATGAAGGGTATCATTACATAGAATTGTATTGCATAGAAATTATAACAGGGAAACAAGCTTTCGGCCCCACCAGTTTTGTGCAACAGTGCTAATCCCATGTGCCTACACTTTTCCCACATCCCTTTATCCCTCTTTCCTTCAACGACCCAGTCATGAGCCCAATTATATTCATGCTCAACATTCACCACATACACATTGCAGGAATGGGCAAGCAGCAGTGCAAATCATGACTGTTCCTCCTTCTAACCATTGCACTTCACCACCTACCCGGCCAGCTCTTAGCTCAAAGGCTCCAACTATCATCCAGTTGAGATTGACAAATGGGTATCAACCCTGTGACCTTTATCATCAATATGGTATTATCTAGATTGAGCGATAAGCATTTTTGAGTTAAAGAGTAACTAAAACACATAATCTGTACAATGATCATTTAATTAATAGTGCACTTACAATTTTGATGTCTGTGAGATTCCAGATTTTTTATTTCCCTGCTACCCATATGAAGTGTGCTACTGTTCCATTTCTCACAGGTTACAGTTACAAAATCTCTGGGCTGGATTCTGTGCAGCCAGCGGAGGTTCCGCACTGGGCCGAAAAGTGAGGGGAACCCCGCCTCTGCTGTTTTGAGGACCCCAGCTGCATATTACACTGCTTAGGCAGTTAACTGCCCAGGAATGGGGATCCCACTTCCAAGAGCTTCTGGCCAGTAAGAAGGCTAGCAGCTCAGCAGTCCCAGCAGTACCCCCGGGAGCAGTGGCCACTGCTGGGACTGCAGTAGGCCCGGTGCCAGAAGCAGCCATGGAGCCTTGGACTGCAAGTAAGTGGGGGCGGGCTCACTGGGGCCAGTCAAGCAGGCGCTGATGAGGGCTGGGGTGTCGACGCAGGGATCACCTTCGCTGTTGGGAGGCCTTCCATGGGCCACAAATTTCCTAAGCAGGAGGCCCCCTCCCCCAGCCTGCAGTAAGGTCATCTGCTTTTATTGGTAGCCTTCCCACATGGCAGAGGTTAAATGCCAGCGGCAGTGGGATGAGGCCTTTAAGTGGCCAATAATTGGCCACTCAGGGGCCTGAATTGGCCTCTGGGCAGATAAGCTGAGCTCGGCCTTCCACACTCCTGACTTAATCAGGGTGGGGGCAGAGCTGTGAAGGCAATGGGCACTCTGTCCCCCACCTTCCCTCCCAATCCTACAGTCCCCCTCCACCTTCCAGCTCACTCCCAAGGGGGAAATTAAATTCCGCTCTATGTTTATCAACCAAAACGTTGTAGCACAAATGTTCTCTTGTTTATTGGCGTTATTTCACATGCACATTGATCCATACATCTTTTCCACCTACATAACAAATGGTTGGCTCCTGCACTACTTCTGTCTGTTGCATTCACAAATCTTAGTCATGACTATTTCATTACAACTTCTACCCCATTTCTGTTCAATCAAAGTCATGTACTTTAACAGGTACTTGGCTCTGAATCCACAACACAAAGCATCACGTTAGGTAACAATTGCTTTTCTTGTGTTTGTATTTCTTCATCTTATTAGACATGATCCTTAATATCAATGTCATAAAAATGTTTTAAAGTGACTTCAGTTTTCTTAAACTGCAAGAGCTAAGCAGCAGAACACAGTAGTTATAAAACATGTAAGGTGCATGGTCCAATTTTGAAAAGGTAAAACAGTAAAAGGTGACGTTAACAGAGTTGAAGAATTGATATATTTACTTGGTGGATTCACTGGAAAGTTCACTTAATAACAACAAAAACCTTCAGCCTCTAATTTGGTAATGCACATAATGTAGATGAAGTCACCTGCTGTGGTGTGTCAGTTTAGAGTGAGCACTCCCTCTTCCATTCATTTCTATACAGGCTTCTCTTTGGATTTAATCTATTTGCTACATACATTCTCATTACATTTTGCTGATAATGCTTTGAAAATGTATTTGTGAAGTATTTCAAATTTTTCTTAACTTAGTGCACTGCTAATCTACCACAAAATTAGATAGTTGAAATAGTGACCATTTTTGTTCGTAACGACTCAAGCACATTCACCTCACTACCTTTAATCCTTTAAAGCTGCAGTGTTGCTTACGGTCCATTTAAACTTTTTGTTGGAAGAGTCTAGAACAAGGAAGTCAGCTTCCAATAACAATGCAACCCTTTTTGATTTCTCTCTTACAGTGTTAGAAGGGAATGGAATGACATCAACGCTTTTTGCTGATCTCATGATCTCAACTCATCACATCACATTAAAATTGTTTATGAATGCTATTTTTCTTATGTGAAAACAAGACAGTAGAAAAGTCAGCTTTCTGTGTTAATTCTAAAGGTTTTGTTAAATACTTAAACAAAAAGAATCCCAACTTAAACCACTTTACTTTTGTTAGAAGATACAGCATTAATGAATGAGAGTTTAAAACAAAAGTGAAATTAGGCAAATGCTTTAGTAGACAGCACTTTGCTCAGTGACATTTTACATTATGAGCATTTTGTTAACAGAATGCTCAAAAAGGCAACAAATGACATAAAAGATTTTCATTCTGAACCACAAGCCAACATTAATCCTACCAACTATGTTTGATAGAAGACACTCTATGTTATTTAGTACTGTCTATTCATTTTCTGTGCTATACTTTTACTTAGCGCTTCAAAAATGACTTACAAGTAATAAGTTGCAAATTGGATCACTACTCAGGAACTAGCCAGCATATTTCATGGGTATTTAAACAATAGCATTAAGTACTGTCGGCATCTCTGGAATGTGCAGTCTGGATCTTACCATTTTAACAATTTCTTTGTCAAGATTTCTATTTCAACTGGTAATATATTAATCCACCCAGGAAAATTCTATATAGGGATCATGTGCCAGTTTAAGGAAGAACTAAACAAAAGTGATGAATTCAGCTTATGTATTTTGTTACCCTTCCATTACCTCCTCTTTGTTCATGCAATGTTTTCTTTATTTTGTGATCAGAGCAATCTATAATGTCCTAATTAGCTCTCCTGGGTTGGAATGACATTTTTTTCTGGCTAGAAATTCTCAGTAAAATATTGTTAATGAGAGCTGCTGCCTATATATACCACCACCAATACCGCCATCAATGGAATTATTCTTATCAATGGCACAATAGTTATCACCTGGAACAGAATGCTGACATAGTGACAAACGAAAATATCTGTAGTTACATATTTTACCCCAAATTCTAAACAGAAATGTGATTTTTGTCACTCTTCCAGAGACATAAACAGAAGAGCAACAGACAGGATTACCATAAGAGGGAGCAAGAAGGGAGAATTGGCAGGACTTGTTACACCACAGAGAACAACACCTCCTACTAGTCAGTCATGGAGTGACACAGTGAGAATTCCACAAAGCAGACTATCCCAGACCATTCACTGCATCCTGCCCCTGTGCCCTCCAACAATGAAAATGGAGAAAATGTGGAAAAGCAAAAATTTGAATAGGAATAATAGGGGTAAAGTTGGCCTTTGACCAGAGTGCAGAATGTGCGATAGTGAATCAGTAGCTCATCTTACACCTCTCTTAACTTTAGTTTCCACTGAAGTTAACAAAAAGACAATTGTAGAAGGCCTATTTGCTATTACCCCTTTTGCACTTTCACTGAAGACCACCTTCACCCCCACTGGCTTTGATTTCATTATGGCTGTCCTAATTTTTAGCTTACCCAGAACATTGTGGTACGAGACATAACAAAAACTAAAATGTTCCCACATCTTAGATTCCACCACAATTACAAGCCTCTTCATTCATGATTACATGTGGCTTATTTAAGAAAGAGAAAGCAACATAAATATTACATTCAGTTAACTTAAAAGCTGCAGTACATTCACCATGCTCACCCCAACAGGTCCGTCTGTCAGTCTCAATGTATTCCTCTCTGTTTCTAGCAGCATATACACACAAAAACTTCTGATTTGGTTTGAACCCTGATTTAGTTCATTATTTTGAGTTAAAGAAAACATATCTGCCAATTGAATTCCCATATTTTTAAACATTAATCTGAATAGATATTGATATAAAGAAAATATGCCTAAAATCTATATTATGAATTATAAATGTTGCCTGTTGTAAATATACAAGAATCCAATATCTCTGAAATCAAATAGGAATCTGACCATTTATTATACGCAAGAGAAACACATACACATCTCATAATATTCTTCAAGAAATTCAGCTCCCCAACCTTGCAAGATAATTGGCAATCAGTGTATTTATTTTAAATTACAACAGAAAGGACATGGACTAAGAAGTAAAAGGAATAATCAAGGTAGACAATTCACTTGCATGCTGGGCCCAGGCAAGTGAAGAAGTGTTAAAATCAATTTAAAATGTTGGTGTCCACTGACAATGTGTCAGCGGTTGAGAAATTTTGATAATCATAATAACATTGTCAGTGAGACTTAAGTTAGACTTTCTGAACAAACCTTTACTCACAACTGTCTAGTAGTTAAAAAACAATTCCTGACTTGATAATTCTGAGGAATTTAAAAGGTAGAATGAAAACAGTAATGGGGAAAAGCATACTTATGTTACCTGAAGAAGAAGGAGAAGATGGGTTTGGACTATCTTCCTGTGTACTTCCTGTCACGGAGAAGCCACCTGCAGTTGTGTTATCCTCAGTTATGTTGGATGATCCAGGTGTAGTTGATCTGCTAACTGACTGGGAATCTTGGTCACTTCCAGATCCACGTCGTTCATCTAAAACAGCCTGGACACCTTCATCTCCAGGTTTCCTACCCTTCTTATGCACTCTGGAATGGACAACAACTTGATGATAGGTTCGAAATACTCTGCCACAGTCTGGGCATTCAGTTGGCTTTTCTTTCATAGTTCCATGGTTCTGTCCTAATCCAGAAATTTTATATTCCAGACCTTGATTCATCCCTTGTACCATGAATTCCCTGCTTCCCATTAAATCATCTTTCCCAGAAATGTCATTTGGGTTACTTCTTTTAGTGCTTTGAATCAGGTCACCATCTACTTTCTGCTTTGATTTATCTCCAACCACAGAGACAAATTCTCCTTTTTCCTTGTCAAAGTTGACACCTGCATTAGCCAGATTTTCTTCCTGACCGAGATGCAGATGCTTTTTTGGCAGAACAGCCTGCTCCATAGCCATTCCTCTTGTCACCAGCTGCCAGGCCTGGTAGCTGTTTACTGGATCAAACTCTGCCACACGGGCTACTGCCTGCAAACGTTCCATGCAGCTAGCCTTTAAAGGAGGTGCCAGGGTCAGACATCCCAGTAAGGAACGTTTTTCTCCTTCCACTACACCATGGGTTTTGCTACTCATGGGTACTAATAGCTTCCCAAGCATTTCTTTTTCCTTCCTAGCAATTTCTGCTTTATTATAATGGAGTTGGCTTTGTTCATTTAAGCTCAATTTATCAGGCGATAAAAAACCACTCTGTAAACAAGATACATATGCTGAATAGACATTAGAGTGGGAATCTTGCACCATATTATTTAGAGTCACAGGCACCTCTGGGTTACTCTGAGATGTGTGCTTTACAGCTAATTTGTTAAGATGCACCTTCATGTGGTTTTTGAGAAACCACGGCTCCTTGAATCGTCGTCCGCAAATCTGACAGCTATGTTCAAAAGAATCCTTGTGCTTTCGCATGTGACCTTTCAGGAACCAGGCCTGGCTGAAGATCTGACCACAGACCTCACAGCGAAATTCATTGCTGGGTTGCTCTCCATTTCCATTTGACCCTTGACCCGGCACTGACTCAGCAGTTATGTGTGCTTTCTCCACATGACTGATCAGGTCTTCCTCCTGAGAGGCAGCAAATTCACAAAGGGTGCACTTGTAAGGTTTGTGGAGTATTCGAATATGACGGTCTAGTTCCTCACGTTTCTTAAACTTCCCTTTGCAAAAGGTGCATCTGAATCCCACAATAGCAGCTGCAGGTTCTTCTTGTGCACCTGTCGTCTTGGGACTGCAGATTGTATTAGAAACATCAGAACTACTCTGACTGGCTGGTAAAGGCAAGCTGCTGGAGCTAATGACAGCCTGATGCTGTTTCCCATCAGCTCTTGACTGGCCTAGGCCACTTTTCATCTGTTTATCCCTCAGGATAGCCCTTTCTTCCAGCTCATGTAGAAGCCTATTTTCTTCTCTGACCCTTCCACGACCTTTCCCAAGATTCCCAAGTTTGTGAGTGCGGAGATGAATCTTCAAGTTACCTTTCTGAGCTGCCCTGTGATCACAGTAAGGACATTTGAATGGTTTTTCTCCAGTGTGAGTGCGCATATGGAGTGACAAAATGCTGTTAAACCGAAAGCGCTTACCACAAATGGGGCATGGGTACTTTCTGGATTTTTTTGCATCATCTTCTGTGCCATTCATCTGTGAAATTATGCCAAGGTTCTGTCCATTTAAGAAGTGCTGTAAGTCAACTCTCCCATTCAGACCCAAGTTGGTGTCAATATCTGTATTCAGCTGATTTGCCAGCAGGGTCATTTGGCTGTTGATTGGCTGGTTAGCTGCAGTCATGTGACACTTTTCCTCCAGCGCAATTGCTGCTTTTTCCTCAGGGTTTTGTCTGGTCTGGAGTTCTGGAAAGGCATGTCCCAATTGTGTTGTCAGCTGATGCAGCTTCTGGGTTATTGGATACTGGCCATTTAATACTGGTTTGCTGAGCTGGACATCAGCTTCAGGCACTGCTGAAGATACACCAAGGCACAAACTTGCTTCCTCCATTCCTAATATCGAAAACAAAAGATTTTTGTTAAATATGTAGAGCATTTTAACATAAGTTACTTGACAAAATTGCATTTTTATTTCAATATACAGTAACAATAAAACCAGATCTAACATTTTACTGGCTTCACAGCTTCATTTCTGGATTCTAATAATCTATAAGAATGAACTGGTTTTATACTAATTTCACAAAACATGGATAAAACAGCCTGGTCTTAATTTCAAACCATCAAACAAAAAATATTCAGTTATGTCTACGCTTCTGTAAACTCAAGTTTAACATTTGATTTCCTCCTTATTATTCTCTTGATTATTAGCATTTGCAATTCTGAATAAACGATGAGCCACACTGAATTATTCCCTATGCCTGCATCTACTTTACTCACTTTTGCACCCGTTTATCCTGTTTAGCTAAAATGGTCTGAGACTTTTACCCTGTAATATATCTGCACCTTAAGGTTAAGGCTATTTTTTCAGAGACACGCAGCACGATCTTATGCAAAATATTGAAATGATAAATGGCTGAATTGTTATTCAGAATGACTACATTTCTACGTTGAAGCCAGGCTTCTGACTGAAAATTAAAGGCAGTTTTGTTTTGGTTAACTGAGGCAATACCTTTTAAAGCTGATTATTTTTGCTGCTTCATTATTGGCTGCTGTAACACATGATTATAATCATAAAAAAGCCATGGGTATTTGCAACTAAGCTTCAAAAAGATATCTTAAATTTAAGAAGCTCAAGTTCTAGACTAAGATCACAAATGTTTAATAATGCACAAACATTTTACTTTATATGTTAACACATAGCTTTCCAGATAAAATCATTTGGAACTCCCGCACCTCTTCTTTTAATGGAGTGTTATAACACATCTCAGTATATATGTAAGGACACAAATCCCACACAAGTTAAAAGACTACTGTGCATCTTAGACTTCTTCGGCCATTTTCTGCTATTTAAATACTGTCAAGCTGAAATATTTGCTCTAGCACCACTTTGGCAGTAATATCAAAATTCCACAGAACTGTTGGATGTGACCAAGTCCTTACACATCCCTGCTCTGAACAGTTTGGTTCACTTTGAAAAAAACCTTAGAACATATTAAAGACTACAAATGTTATTATTGCACTAGACAACCGATATTATGATAAACCTCCGTTCAGGGTCATTAAGCAGCTGAAAATATTTGAGCAAAAATAGACCAAGGATTTAAGCTTGCATATTAGCCCAGAGGGTTGGGACACTGAACAAGGACATTTTATTTTCTGTCTGCTAAAATCAACATTGTGGATGTTTTGATGTTTAAAAAAACATTGAACCACAAATATGCAGCATCTCTGTGAAGTTTATTCTGTCACACAATATATAGCATTAAACAAGGTTCAAAGTGTTATGATTTAATTGATTATGGTCTATGCATTAGAGAATGCTAAAGCTATACTAGGGACTCCTAGGTTGAAATCATAAAACTAGAGACTGAGGTGCTAAGTTTAATACAACTATGCATTGTACATTAATCCAGCCACAGCTTCTGCATCAGATCAAATCCCACATAGCTAGCATACTATTCTGAGGATCTAATTTTGTTCCTACAAAAAATGCTGCATAAATTTAATATTAAAAATCTGCTCCCTTCCACACCTAAAGCCCCATTCCTCCATGCAGTTGGGAAGATGGACATATGGGCTGCAAACACTAGCACAGCTCTGTCATATTGCCAGCATAATGCAAGGGTACTAAGATGTGATGAACAGTGTCAGTTTTCTCACTTAGTGGCCTGGCTAAGATCTGATAAAACTTGCCACATATGCTGGTTAGTGGGTTTGAGTGTCAGCAACAATTGGAGCATGAACTTATGAGAGCAGCAGTGAGCAGCCAGCTATTAGTTGACCATCCAATTCATATTTCACTAATCACACAGTCAAATTCAGTCCTTTGAAGTAAATTTTTGAAAAGTTATTTTTAATAGTTTTATTTGGAATTTTCCACACCATGTGACAAAATTTAGTAATGTAAATTGATGACTAACTTTCACCATTTCAGACGTATCCTCATATTGGTTTTAAGAAGCAATGAGTAAAGTTCAGAAACACAAGGTTACATGCACATATGTTTAAAATAGTGTTACATTAAAATGAGAAGCATTTCTCAGCAAACATTTGCAAGGAGACTCTGAATGACTCACTGCAATTTAAACTGTGCACCATAAAATTTGTACAGATCCTGGCAATAAAGATTGATTATATGAATTTTTTTCATTATAATGTTATCTGTTATAAATTTGTAATTAGAGATTACAGTAATATATTACAGCAAAATCACACAACATGACAGTTAACCCCTCGAGAAATGAAGCACTTTTAAAGGTTTTTTCCCCCTTTGGTTTTATGAAATCTGATTTGTTTTACCAATTTTCTCCTGTTTTGTCCCCTTTCCCGAAGCACCAATTTTTTTGCTGTTTCTATAGAGGCTGATAACCTTCTGTACCTTGTCCTAGTTAGCATTATTAATTTGGCAACAGGTTATTCAACCAGGGTGGGGGTGGGGGGGGAGGTGGTGATGTTCTAACTGAGACTGATCCTCCCCTAATCAACATTCACATATTCATACCTCTTAACAGGGGTCACTGGATATTCATCAAGAAAGGGAATACTGGCATATATTCCCCCCTCCCCTTACCAAGGGACAGACACTCATGCCAATTTTAGCACCCCTACTGCCCTCCTAGGAGACCAGCTAACTCACCGTTGACCAGGGGTTGGAATCTGGGACTTTCATAGTTTGGAAATCTCAGCTACACATTGGACAAAGACTTCTAGCATTGCTGGTAAAGCTACCTTCGATCGAAATTAATGTTTTAAAATAATACTCTTCCGAATTGGAATACTGAATTTAAAAATGGAGCAATGGAAGATTCACAGAAATTTGAATACTGAATTGACACACTATGGGCTGAGTTTTTCCAAGACGATGCGGTGCATGCACAAGACCATTTTTTAAGGGCTTGAAGCCCTTACCGGTAATTTTACTTTTTAAAGTGACATGCAGGGAACAGTAACATTTATAAATGTAATAAAATATCGAAGCCCCTCTTCCACCCCCCCAACCCCCACCCCACCAATGACTATTTATTTATGGCCCTCTCCACCCAAAAAAAATCTATTCTTCCCAACCCGAACTTTACCCCTGAACTTTGTTACCTCTGCCCTTCAACCCCTTCCCACCATCCCCTCAGCCAATAGTCAGAGTTTTCCCCGCTCTCCCCGCACCCCCCCAACATGCCTTGAGGATTTCACTTCTGCCCCCTCCCCACCAGTGTTATGCCTTGGATGTCTAAACGGAGATCCGAAGGCGCCGGACTTCCGACAACCGGCTGGAATATCAGCTAGGGATGGCCGTCGCAATGAGGTAGGTAATTATTCATTTATTAGCATTGATTTTAATATTTATATGCCGTTTTTATTGCCAAGGGGCAAGGGGACTGCCCCGAAGCCTCGCCGCCACCGGTAAAATGGGGCGGGGCCTTCCTGACGTCGAGGCCCATAGCGGGCCTCTCCCGGAGGTATTTTCCGCCATGACCCCTGACGCTGGGGAGCTGTTAAAATTCAGCCCTATATTTCTGCACATTAGGCTCTATTTAGAGAGTGATTAATTATTGATGTAGAACACCAGATTCCACTCAGAACATCTGAGTTTGAGTCCCAGGTCTGTTCCTTATTCTAATCAAGGTAACTTCTATAGAATGGCTTTACAGATTCTAAGCCAAACACTGGATGGAGATCCTGGTATTGTATCTCTGCTGAAGTAATCAAACCTTGCCTTGTAATAAGACCCTCCTGTTGGTTTAAACAGAGTTGCATTAGACTGCAGACTGTCCCACCTTCTTGACTAAAGGAAGACATTGTGAGGTTTATAGGCAACTAAATTGAACAAAAGTAATGATAGAAATTATATTTTGAGTTTTATGAAAAGTTGAAACTTCACTTACTTCTGTTCTGACAAGTGGATAGCAAAAAATGTAAATTTAATTAAGTCTATAGAACTGTGCGATATGTAGTTCTGTATTTAAAGGCACCTTACTACTTTATTTTACAGCATAAAATTTGTAAACTGGTAATTTTTCAGGGCCTATGCTGTAATTGTAATGACTAGTTTTTTGAAAATTTTCCAAATTACATATAAAAGCACTTATATGCATCAAACCCAGGCTCTTAAGCAGTCATTGAAAAAGTAAAGACAAATGTTAAAAATGCTATTTGTCTTCACTTTTTCCCAAATTTTCTCCTATTCTTCCTCTTTATTTTCTAAAGTTAATGACATGTTGGTCATGGCAGTTCTCTGGCACCATTTTTCTAATTCCCATTCTATGGGCTGAATTTTATTCTCCTGCTGCCGTAAGGGCTGTGTGCCTCCGTGCCGCCGTGAACTAGCGTGAGGTGACGCATCTGCATACGCTGGGCAGTCCGCCTCCCCAATCACGTGGCGGGGGCGGACACTGCAATGGTGTCAGCTGCCTCTGCGCAGGCGCTGGCGCCATCTTTAAAGGGCTGCCAGATCTGCGCAGTTGAGGCCCTTATCCGCACCCAGCTCCGTCAAAAACACTGTTAATTGATTTTTGGCCCGTACCCCAGCCCCCCCACCAATGCAAAGAAAATAAATAGCTGCCCTGTTCCCCCCCAAAAAAACACGTGTTTAATATGTGACCTTCCCCCCCACAACTCTGCAAAGTGCAGAGGTCACCCCTTCACCCCTCCCCTGCACTACACATGCAGATTTGACCCGTCTACTCCCCACCACTGCATAAAAATCCTAAGCTCCCCCCTTCCCCACTTTGGTGGCTCCAGCTTTCCCTGGACAGGAAAGTAAAAGCTCGTGAGTGCCGGCTGCTGCAAGCAAGATCGCGGACAGCCGGCAAGATCACAGTGAAAGGTACATTAATTTATTCATGGACTTTATTGAAATATTTAAAGTTGGGTCCCGTCACCGAGCGGCGGGGGAGCCGCCACGGAGCTTTGCCGCTGCCGGAAAGATCAGGCCCGACAATCCTGGCTTCAGGCTCTGTGGTGGGCCGCTGCCTCAGCAATCTTCCGTCCCCACCCAGCCACGGAGCCCAACATCGGGAGCTCAACAAAATTCAGCCCTTCATGGCAATGTGGTAGGAAGCTACTCACCATCGCAGCCACACCCTATTATATTCTCTTCCATCACCCATATTTTGTTATTTTCTTGTGGAGGTACTGAGTAGCACTCAGACAAGAGAATCAAGGCTGACTTTCCCTTTTCCCAATCTGAAGACCCTGAAACCATGTGTTAGTGGGCCCACCATTGTCCTGACTGATTGGTGCTGAAAACAGATTGAACCTTGCACTTTCTCACTCTGTTTAGCCAGTACCACACCATTAGGCCACAGGGAGCATTTTAAATTCCATTTTTAAAAAAACCTTCTGTAAATATTTAAATATTATTCATTAATTATTAGTTAACTAATACCACTAAACACAGCAGGTTATAAATATGGCATAAAATAAAAGCAGCTAATTAGAAAACTCACACTATGATAACTGTTGTGAAATCCATTAACATTCATATTTGAAATGAGATGGCCCATTTAGTTCAATTAAAATCCCAAAATTTGTAAAAATTCTGTGAAAAAAACAGTGCAATTTTAGCATTAGACAAGCATGTCTGGAAATGAAAGAACATCTGCAAATTCCAAATACATCTTTCTATATAGGTTTAATTAAACTCCTGTCTTCTTTTTAACTGTCCATAGAAGTATCAGCTTTTGTAGTGATTTGCCGATACTGTCAAATCCACTTATATCCAATTCAGAACTGGTCAAAATCCATTTATATGTAAGTTTTAAATGTCCTGATTTCCTCTTGTTCATTTCAATCACATTCAAGTTGCTTTAATACAAGTCTATGCATAATAAAATTAATGTATGATCATAGAATAGCCTCCATTTAAATGCAAGTTAGATAATATCAATGAAATGTAAAGGTTTTGTTAAGAATACAGCAGCAAATAGTAGTATGCTTATTCTGACTGCTGATCTGAATGTGAAAAGCCATCTCTTATTATACAACAAACCTCTGTTTCTAAAATGATTTTATAGAACAGGCGCAGGCCCCAAACCAATTGTTTATCCTCAGATGTTTAGGCCTTCTCACACATTATCATCACAGGGCAACATAAGAAGATATGCTTTAAAAAGAAAAGCGTCAATCACTTCATGAAAGTTGATGTATGGAAGATACGCTTGAGGAAGCCAGAACAACAGACATAGCCCATCCAATCAGAAATTAATTCTAAATGATGAAAGAGCTCATATGCCCATGATACAAAGAGTAAAATCTTCAATATTAAAATATACCACTATTAACACTGAAAAATAGATTACATGCTAGGCTTTCAAACTAACATGTCTGACTGATCTGAAGATATGCAATACACTATTAAAATAGAAAAATGGG
The DNA here is from genome assembly GCF_036365525.1 of Heterodontus francisci. Lineage (NCBI taxonomy): Eukaryota > Metazoa > Chordata > Chondrichthyes > Heterodontiformes > Heterodontidae > Heterodontus > Heterodontus francisci. The sequence continues at coordinate 43,138,877 of NC_090387.1, forward strand.
ACTCAGTAGTTCAACAAATGCAAGAAATGGATCAAACTTTGGTAACATGGGGCTGGATTTTACCAGTTCCCCCTCCCCCACGCCAGGGGTCAGGGCTGGGGTGGGGGCCTGGAAAATATCTCCGGGAGAGGCCCACTACAGGCCTCAATGCCAGGAAGGCCTCGCCCCATATTACCGGCAGAGGCAATATGTCATGGTGCCCCCACCCCCCACCCCGGCCACTTGGCGACAGGGACCTAATTAAAATATGTTAATTAATTCAAATTAGATGAATAAACATTTACCTGTTCACGGTGGCCATCCTACTCCGATATTCCGGCCGGCTGCCGGAACTCCCATGCCTTTGGATCTCCATTCGGAGATCCGAAGCAGAACACTAGTGGGGAGTGGGGAGGAGTGAAGTTTTCAGGGCAGGGGTGGAGCGGGGAAAACTCTTACTATTGGTTGAGGGGACGGTGGGAAGGGGTAGAAGGTCAAAGATATTAAAGTTCAGGGAGGAAAGTTCAGGATTGGCAAAAAGCTTTCTTGGGAGGGAGAAGGAAATAAATAAACCGTTTGGTCATTGTGGGGTGAGGGGCAGGGGCTTCAATCTTTAATTGAATGTTTAAATTTAACTACAACTTGCAGTTCACTTTAAAAATTTAAATGACTTGTAAGGGCTTGAAGCCCTTTAAAAACGGCGCAGCGCCTGCACGGTGGCGCTGGACGCCGTTGCTGGCGATGGAGCACCCGCCTTTCTACATCATGGGGGTGGACAGTGCTCCCCCTCCATGTAAATGAGCCGCTGTGCCAAATATGGCAGCGGCTCCACAGCTCACATCTCGCGTGTGTGCCGCGCCGTTTTGGAAGTTCGCCACCGAGATCGGCGGCGAGCTTTAAAAATTCAACCCATGGAGTGACAGAGACAACACAGCAAAAAATAAATATTTCTGAGCAACAACCAAATTCAGCTTTTGACACGGAACTGTGTACTACTGAAAACAGCCAAGTACTCCACCAAACTTCATGCCAGAGCCCTCACAACTATCACAGCACATAACAGACAGTTGTGAATCTCCAAACAAAAGGTTTAAGTTAGTGACAGATGGCAACATAGACAACTTTCATCATGCCAACCAAAGCAAAAGCACCCAAAAGAAAACCAAAATGGCTCCTTGCTGATCACCTTCATCCGACAAGACAAAAAAACTACCAATTTATACAGCAGCTCCAGGTGAGCATAATTCTCACAAAACATTTTCTTCTCAGTGAAATGAGCATGATGTGACAAAATCTGAGCCTACAACACTACATTCCATCTCACAAAGCACTGGCAGACACCTCTGATCCCACATTATTAATACACAGTAGGCACAGACCTTCACTTTTCAAAGCGGCTTCATTAAATCAAAACAAAACATTAAAACAAATGGGGATGGAAGGTACAAACACTATTGAAAATGCTACAGACAAAAGGATAGCTAAACTGCGTGAAAGATGACAGTTCAGACATTGTACTTCAAAAGAAAACTTACTACCATATTGTGGCTAAATACCCTATGATACTCTGGTATGTGAGGTGTTAGAACTTCACAACCCAAATAGAGGATGAGAGGTTTAAATACTGAAGAAGATAGACAAGAATTCCTGCTGTACACAACAGAATTACAGATGAAAACATGGAATAGCGCAAATTCAAAGTCTACACATATTGGCCAGGATCTTATCTGGGCAACAGGGGGCTCGGCTGCCAGCTAAAGTGCAGCGACAGTCTCACATCGACTTCTCTGGGGAAGGCCCGCCAAATCAAGTGCCAATTAGGCACTTAAGTGGACAGGAGCAGGCCTTCCCCGGGATCAAGGACCCCAGCAACGGAAGTCCCGCCTGCTGAGCTGTCGGCCAATCGGAAGCCGGCGGCGCTTTAACTGAGGAAGCAGGGCTGCTGCCAGTAATGGACTCACTTGACGCACTGGACCCAGGCCCCAGATACATCAGGGCGGCAGGGGTTTCGCGGCGTGGGGTCGTGGGTGAGGGGAGTCCAGAAAGAGCAGGCGGTGGTTCTCAGTGGGCTTCCCTTCCCGATGCTGGGCCATTTGTTCAGGCACTAGGTGCTTTTTAAAGAGGGACCCCCCCCCCCCCCACCGCCACCAACCAGAGCCAGCAAGTAACCTACACGGGTTTGCTTGGCATGCTCCCTGTGGGACAACAGGCCCTGGGTTAATTTCGGTGTCGGCAGGATGCGGTGCTTATTTGGGCATTAATTGTCCATTTAAGGGCCTCAGTTAGCAGTGGGGTGAGAAGGCTATTCACAGGCCTTCCTGCCCTGGACTCAATTTGGGTGGAGCCAGGAAAATGGCTGGGTCCTCCCGCTAACATCCTGCCCGATTATATGCTCTCCCCGCCTCCAGTGTCACCGCAGGGAGAGCATAAAATTCCCCCTCTAATGAATTACAAGCATCTGCAGCTGAAATTAAATCTAGAGCCCCAGTAACTGCATACAGATATTACATGGTCATGGGAACAAAAACACACCAAGACACAACACTCCTTTTCATCTCAGTATAAATGTAGAGTCCTAAACCTGGATAACATTGGTATAAACACAATCATTGGGCTCTGCAAAATCAGTAACTCAATAAATAATAATGGTAACAATAATGAGAACAAACACTGAAGTACAAGCCAACAAAAAAAGATAACAAAACATACAGTTTGCAAGCACTCCATACAAAAACTAAATGAGTGTGCAATCCTTACTACCAGCATTACACAAATTACTGGACTCAAATCCCTGCAGATCATAAATTGAGGAAACAAATGAAACAATTAATTCAAGCTGAAAATATAAAGAATGGGGTTGGTATTCTGGAAGGGAAAGATCCAATGGGCCTTCTTCAATCAAACCTACCTTGTGAACTTTTGAATAAAGTCTTCTTATCTTCTGGATTTCTACTCCTCAAAACACATCATCAAAAGCAACTATTAAAAATTAACAGCAAAATACTGCAGATGATGTAAATCTGAAATAAAATGCTGGAAATACTCAGCAGGTCTTGCAGCATCTGTGGAGAGAGAAGCAGAGTTAATGTTTGAGGTCAGTGACCCTTCATCAGAACTGGCAAATATTAGAAATGTAAATGGTTTTAAGCAAGTAAAGTGGGGGTAGGGCAAGAGATAACAAAAGAGGTGTTGATAGGACAAGGTCACAGAGAATAACTGACCAGAAGCTTATGGAACAAAGGCAAACGGTATGTTAATGGTGTGGTGAAAGACAAAGCGTTCGTACAGAGAGGGTGTCAATTGATAGAAAAATGATCAGCCCTGGCTCCAAGCACAAACATGAAAAAAAAACAGTGGGTAGGCACAGTAGAAACAAACTAAACAAACTAAAATAAAATAAACAAATAAAAAAGAAAAAATAACTAAAAATAAAAAGGGGGGCTCGTCACGCTCTGAAATTATTGAATTCAAGCTTCAGTCCGGCAGGCTGTAGTGTGCCTAATCGGTAAACGAGGTGCTGTTCCTTGAGCTTGCTTTGATGTTCGCTGGAACATTGCAGCAACCACAGGACAGAGATGTGAGCATGAGAGCAGGGGGTTGTGTTGAAATGGCCAGCAACCGGAAGCTCAGGGTCATGCTTACGGACTGAGCAGAGGTGTTCCACAAAGCGGTCACCCAATCTGCGTTTGGTCTCTCCAATGTAGAGGAGACCACATTGTGAGCAGTGAATACAGTATACTACATTGAAAGAAATACAAGTAAATCGCTGCTTCACCTGAAAGGAGTGTTTGGGGGCCTTGGATAGTGAGGAGAGAGGAGGTAAATGGGCAGGTATTACACCTCCTGCGATTGCAGGGGTAAGTGCCATGGGAAGGGGATGAGGCAGTGGGGGTAATGGAGGAATGACGAGGTTGTCATGGAGGGAACAATTCCTTCAGAATGCTGACAGGGGGAGGGAGGGGAAGATGCGTTTGGTAGTGGCATCATGCTGGATGTGGCGGAAATGGTGGAGAATGATCCTTTGGATGTGGAGACTGGTGGGGTGGAAAGTGAGGATAAGGGGAACTCTGTCGTGGTTCTGGGAGGGAGGGAAACTTTATCAACTTTGCTTCTAATTTCCACCTTTTTCTCACCTTTACATGGTCCATCTCCGACACTTCCCTTCCTTCTCTGTCTCCATCTCTGGGGATAGGCTGTCTACTAATAATCATTATAAGCCCACTGACTCCCACAGCTACCTCGACTACACTTCTTCACACCCTGGCTCCTGTAAGGACTCCGTTCCATTCTCCCAGTTTCTCGGTCTCTGACGCACCTGCTCTGATGATGCAACCTTCCACGACAGCACTTCTGATATGTCTTCCTTTGTCATCAACCAAGGAGTCCCTCACGCTGTGGTTGACAGGGCCCTCAACCGTGTCTGGCCCATTTCCCGCACCTCTACCCTCACCCCCTTCCCCTCCCTCCCAGAACCGCGACAGGGTTCCCCTTATCCTAACTTTCCACCCCACCAGCCTCCACATCCAAAGGATCATCCTCCGCCATTTCCGCCACCTCCAGCATGATGCCACTACCAAACGTATCTTCCCCTCCCTTCCCCTCTCAGCATTCTGAAGGGATCGTTCCCTCCATGACACCCTGGTCACACCTCCATTACCCCCACCACCTCGTCCCCTTCCCACGGCTCTTTCCCCTGCAATCACAGGAGGTGTAATACCTGCCCATTTACCTCCTCTCTCCTCACTATCCAAGGCCCCAAACACTCCTTTCAGGTGAAGCAGCCCCCACTGCACTCATGCTCACATCTCTGTCCTGGGATTGCTGCAGTGTTCCAGCGAACATCAACGCAAGCTCGAGGAACAGCACCTCATTTACCGATTAGGCACTCTACAGCCTGCCGGATTGAACACCGAGTTCAATAATTTCAGACCGTGACGGGCCCCCCTTTTTATTTTTAGTTATTTTTTCTTTTTTATTTGTTTATTTTATTTTGGTTTGTTTACTGTGGTTCTACTGTGCCCACTCACTGTTTTTTTCATGTCTGTGCTTGGGGCCAGAGCTGTTCATTTTACTGTCAATTGACACCCTCTCTGTACTAACACTTTGTCTTTCACCACACCATTAACATACTGTTTGCCTTCGTTTCATGATCTTATTCTCTGTGACCCTATCCTATCAACACCTTCTCTTTTGTTATCGCTTGCCCCACCCCTGCTTTATTTTCTTAAAACCTTTTACATTTCTAATATTTGTCAGTTCTGATGAAGGGTCACTGACTTGAAACGTTAACTCTGCTTCTCTCTCCACAGATGCTGCCAGACCTGCTGAATATGTCCAGCATTTCTTGTTTTTATTAAAATTTAACGGCTGTTTTTACATTCCAGTGGCAGTTGTGAGGGCTAGGGCCGAGGGAGATGTCATACCATCCAGCCCTTTGCAGCGAGACATCCAAGAGTTTCTAACAACTGAGCCTCACCTGAATAGACCCCGCCAGTCTCCTGCTAGCTGGCTGGACACGGGAATTATATTTCAGGCAGCAGAAGACTAGGGCCTAGGACCCAAAGAAATAGTCCCCAGAAATCAGATAAGTTGTTGGGAGGTGGTGCAAGATGGCATCACAGTTGGGGAGTAGGGGAGGCCCAAGTTTTCCTTGTTCACATCTGTTCCTCCTGACCCACAAAGGAAACAAAAAAGATTAAATTAACTTATTTTCTGGGCCTCTTCTGGCCTCCCCACCTCTTGTCGCCAGGTTGGCCTGATGAGGAAACCAAATTAATTTCCCCACACAAGCCTGCAGTTAAAATTGCAGTCTGGCATCAATGACATCATCAGAGCCCAATGTGCATATTTAAAGTAGAACCTCACTGACTTCCAGCAGGTGACCCTCTTGGCTGCTCAAAAGAGTAGGCTAAGATTATAAACTGCAGGAGCGGTACAATTCTGTTACACATGCCATTTTAACTGCCCGTCCACCAGTTTCTGCAAGATGGACAGGGATAAAATTGGTCCTTTACCTATTTATATAATAAAGCAGCAGAACAAAAAAAAACTATTGTCACAAAAAGTTCTTGTTCCTTACTTCTTGTTTCAGTTTTGAACATCCAACAATAAACAGCCACCCATAAAATGGTGTCATCTTGATCCTCAATCTATGGGGTTGCTCTATACATGTAACAACAACAAATACTAACTGCGCTTCTCAAGATGTTAAGGGAAACAGATAGGATTGTAAGAAACTGGTTGGATTTTACCAAGCCCACAACATCTGGCTGTGTGTGGCGGGGCTGCCGGAAGATGGTTGTGGCAGAGGCCCACCACGGAGCTCGATGCTGGGAGGGCCCAGCCTGATCCTCCTGGCAGCAGCGACGCTCCGTGGTGGCCCTCTGCCACCGGGCGACGGGAACTGAATTACAATACTTTAATGAATGGGACGAATAGATTTAAATAAACTTACCTTTAATCTTCCAGGCCCACCGCGATCCTCAGTGTAGCGGCCGGCACTCCCATGCCTTTAATTCCCCGTCTGGGGAAAGCCGGCGTGACATTGGTGGGGAGGGGGCAGGAGTTAAAATACTCAATGCAGGGGGGAGGATGGGGTCCAATAAACGTAATGGGTGTAGGGGATGGTGGGATTGGGCAAACTTTAAACTTTGTGCAGTCTGGTTGCAGGGGGCAAGGGAAGGTCAGATTTAAAAGGTGTGTTTTGGGGGGGAAGGGCAAATAGTTAATGTAATTGTTATTGGGGGCGTGGGAAAGGGGTGTTAGAAATTTATTTGATAAATTTTGGGGGGATGGGTGCATCTTTAAAAATTTAAATATGCCGGCAGGGCTGGTTGCCCTTTATAAAGGGTGCCAGCGCCTATGTACAGGCACCTGACACCATTGCCGGTGCTGGACAGCCTGACCCCTCCATGTGATTTGGGGAAGCGGGCTTCCCCAGCTATTTAAATGAGCTGCCATGTGGGAGATTGCGTGGCTCTTTGGTCTGTGCCCCACGCATGCGGGCTGTCATTTTGTGAGCTCGCTGCCAATCTCAGCAGTGGGCTCTTAAAGTCCAGTCCACTATCTCTGCTTGTTGGGGAGTGTCAGTCTAGGGGACATAGTCAAAAAATTAGAGCAAGACCTTGCAGAAGTGAAATTAGGAAACATTTCTTCACACAAAGAATGGTAGAAATGTGGAACTCACTTCTGAAAATGGCAATTGATGCTTGATCAATTTATAATTTTAAAACTGAGATTGATAGCTTTTCATGAACCAAAGGTATCAAGGGATATGGGGCAAAGGCGGGTACATGGAGTTAGGTTGCAGATCAGCCATGATCTCATTGCATGGCAGAACCGGTTTGAGGGGCTAAATGGCCTACTCCTGTTTCTAGGTTCCTAGGCATTGAAAGTGGGAATAAGCTAACAGAAGAATTTTTAAACAAGTAAAAATTACAACTGTTTTGTTTTTCTGTTGCATACGTGTGTATTTTTAAAAGGTCAGCTTTACCCAACCTTATTGAATGTTTTGAAGAAGTAACAGAAACAGGCAAGGGCAATGTAGTGGATGTGATACACATGGACTTTCAAAAGGCCTTTGATAAAATGCCACATAAGACACTTGTAACAATGGCCGGAATTTTATGGTGGGCGGATGGGAGCTGGCCTCGGATGTAAAAGTCGGTGGCAAACCCGCTTCCGCCTCGCCTGGGGGTCTGTTCCGTATTTTACGCGTCCCCAGCTTTAATTGTTCTGAGGCGGGATTTCCACCTGCTTCAGGGAGGATGTCCCACCTCATTGAACTGCTGGTCAATCAGCGAGCCAGCAGCTCTTAGTCCCGGCAGCGCCACTGGGAGTGGTGGCCATTGCTGGGACTGCAGCCCAGCGAAGATAAAAGAAGACGTAGAACCGGGAGGAAAGATAAGTTTTGGTTACCTCGCCGGGGGTAATTGGTCAAGCCCCTGCGAGGTGGTCAGTTGGAGGGAAGGGAGGCGTGTTGGGTGCTGGGGGTGGTTGGGGTAGCAGGGGTGGCCCTCCATCAGGGGCCCCCACCCCCGGGAACGATCAGCAGCCGGCTGGTTTTCCCAGGCAGTTTTTCTCAGCTCTAGGACGCCCGCTTGCCAGGGCTTTGATTGGCCTGGGGCTGGCGGACCGTTTTTTGCACCCACCGACCCGCGCCCAACAAAAAGGGCACGCGGAGGCGGCAGTGGGTCGGGAAAGCCTCCCGGAGCTTCCCGCTCCATTTGTTCGCAAACCCCCCACCACCATCCCGCTTGTCGGGGTGGCGTAAAATTTCGACCAATGGTTCATGCATGTGAAGTAGGGCGTGAAGTGGTAGAATAGATCAAAAGGTGGCTTCAAAACAGAGAGGAGCAGTTAAGGGATATTTCTTAAACTGGCAGAAGCAGGAATTGGTGCCAGGTCCAATGTTGTTTACCGTATACATAAATGATTTGGACTCAGAAATTGGAAGTATGGTGTCAAAAATTTGCAGGTGATACCAGATTTGGAGGTATAGCTAAAAATGTGGAAGACAGCATCAAAATGAAGGAAGACATTAACAGATTTGGAGAGTAGGTTGATAAATGACATTTAAAATGTAATACAGCAAAGTGTCAGGTGGTTCATTTTGGCACGAGGAATAAGAAGGTTGCTTATTCCTTGGAAGGTAAGAAATTAAATAGGGTAGAGGAACAAAGGGATCTGGGAATACAGATATATAAATTCCGAAAAGTAGCAACAAGTTACAGAAGTCATAAACAGTGCAAACAAAGTACTGGGTTTATTTCTAGAGGAATGGAATACAAAAGCAAGGAGGTAATGTTAAATTTATATGGAATCTTGCTTTAGCCACACTTGGAGTACTGTACATAGTTCTGGTCTCCATATTCCAAAAATGATATTGAAGCATGGAAAAAGCATGGAAAATACTTGCAGGAAGTTACCAGAACTGAGAGGATGCAACTAACAGGAGAGATTGAGCAAGCTGGCCTCTTTTTTACTATACAGGAGACCTGATAGAGATTGTTAAAATTCTGACGGGGTTCGATGGGATAGACATGGAGAAACTGTTTGCTCTTGTGGTTGAGTTCAGGAGGCATAAATATAAGATAGCCAAACACAGATTAAATCAAGAATTTCGAATGAATTTCTTTACACAGAGAGTGCTGAGAAGGTGGAACTTGGTACCACATGGAGTGATTGAAGCAGATTGCACTGACACGTTTAAGGGAAGGCTTGATACATACATGAAAGAGAAGGGAACAGAACCAAATAGGGGAAGGATGGGAACAGGTAATTCGAGTGGGAGGAGGCTCAATTGGAATATAAATATCAGCATAGACTAGTTGGGCCAAACGGTCTGTTTCTCTGCTATAGATTCGATGCAATAAACATATCAGGGAGCAGTGACATACAGAAAATATATCACTCATTTTACAAACAACATAACTTGCTCACACCTACACTGCCTGTGAATGATGATTTATTTTTCATAAACTATTTGGCCCTGGCATATATGTTGATAGCATACTGTAACATTTAGATGTGGTTACATTATATCAAATGGATGTCAGGTTGGTTCATAACCTAAGTAAAAGAAAGAATTTGCATTAACATATCGCCTTTCACAATCTCAGGAAGTCCTAAAGTGCATTACAGTCAATTAATTACTTTTGATGTGTAGTCACTATTGTAATGTGGAAAACATGGCAGCCAACTTGCGCACAGCAAGCTCCCACAATCAGCAATGTGATAATGACCAAATTATCTGTTTTAGTGATTTAGTAGAGGATAAATATTGATCAGGACAGCAGGGAGAACTCCCCTGCTCTTTTTTTGAACGTGTCATAGGATCTTTTACAGCCAAGAGGGTAACCAGGGAAAGGGTTGGCCCACTCAAGGACAGAGAAGGGAATCTATGTGTGGAGCCAGAGGAAATGGGCGAGGTACTAAATGAGTACTTTGCATCAGTATTCACCAAAGAGAAGGACTTGGTGGATGATGAGCCTAGGGAAGGGAGTGTAGATAGTCTCAGTCATCTCATTATCAAAAAGAAGGAGGTGTTGGGTGTCTTGCAAAACATTGAGGTAGATAAGTCCCCAGGGCCTGATGGGATCTACCCCAGAATACTGAGGCAGGCAAGGGAAGAAATTGCTGGGGCCTTGACAGAAATCTTTGCATCCTCATTGGCTACAGGTGAGGTCCCAGAGGACTGGAGAATAGCCAATGTTGTTCCTTTGTCTAAGAAGGGTAGCAAGGATAATCCAGGAAATTATAGGCCGGTGAGCCTTACGTCAGTAGTAGGGAAATTATTAGAGAGGATTCTTCGGGACAGGATTTACTCCCATTTGGAAACAAACAAACTTATTAGCGAGAGGCAGCATGGGTTTGTGAAGGGGAGGTCGTGTCTCACTAATTTGATTGAGTTTTTTGAGGAAGTGACGAAGATGATTGATGAAGGAAGGGCAGTGGATGTTATCTATATGGACTTCAGTAAAGCCTTTGACAAGGTCCCTCATGGCAGACTGGTACAAAAGGTGAAGTCACACGGGATCAGAGGTGAGCTGGCAAGATGGATACAGAACTGGCTCGGTCATAGAAGACAGAGGTTAGCAGTGGAAGGGTGCTTTTCTGAATGGAGGGATGTGACTAGTGGTGTTCCGCAGGGATCAGTGCTGGGACCTTTGCTGTTTGTAGTATATATAAATGATTTGGAGGAAAATGTAGCTGGTCTGATTAGTAAGTTTGCGGAAGACACAAAGGTTGGTGGAGTGCGGATAGTGATGAGAATTGTCGAAGGATACAGCAGGATATAGATCGTTTGGAGACTTGGGCGGAGAAATGGCAGATGGAGTTTAATCCGGACAAATGTGAGGTAATGCATTTTGGAAGGTCTAATGCAGGTGGGAAGTATACAGTAAATGGCAGAACCCTTAGGAGTATTTACAGGCAGAGCGATCTGGGCGTACAGGTCCACAGGTCACTGAAAGTGGCAACGCAGGTGGATAAGGAAGTCACGAAGGCATACAGCATGCTTGCCTTCATCGGTCGGGGCATAGAGTATAAAAATTGGCAAGTCATGCTGCAGCTGTGCAGAACTTAGGGGCGGCACAGTGGCACAGTGGTTAGCACCGCAGCCTCACAACTCCAGGGACCCGGGTTCGATTCTGGGTACTGCCTGTGCGGAGTTTGCAAGTTCTCCCTGTGTCTGCGTGGGTTTCCTCCGGGTGCTCCGGTTTCCTCCCACATGCCAAAGACTTGCAGGTTGATAGGTTAATTGGCCATTATAAATTGCCCCTAGTATAGGTAGGTGGTAGGGAAATATATAGGGACAGGTGGGGATGTGGTAGGAATATGGGCTTAGTGTAGGATTAGTATAAATGGGTGGTTGATGGTCAGCACAGACTCGGTGGGCCGAAGGGCCTGTTTCAGTGCTGTATCTCTAAACTAAAACTAAAAACTTTAGTTAGGCCACACTTAGAATATGGCGTGCAATACTGGTCGCCATACTACCAGAAGGATGTGGAGGCTTTGGCGAGGGTACAGAAGAGGTTTACCAGGATGTTGCCTGGTCTGGAGGGCATTAGCTATGAGGAGAGGTTGGATAAACTTGGATTGTTTTCACCCGAACGACGGATGTGGAGGGGCGACATGATAGAGGTTTACAAAGTTATGAGCGGCATGGACAGAGTGGATAGTCAGAAGCTTTTTCCCAGGGTGGAAGAGTCAGTTACTAGGGGACATAGGTTTAAGGTGAGAGGGGCAAAGTTTAGAGGGGATGTGCAAGGCAAGTTCTTTACACAGAGGGTGGTGAGTGCCTGGAACTTGCTGCCGGGGGAGGTGGTGGAAGCAGGTACGATAATGACGTTTAAGAGGCATCTTGACAAATACATGAATAGGATGGGAATAAAGGGATACGGTCCCCGGAAGTGCAGAAGGTTTTAGTTTAGGCAGGCATCAAGATTGGCGCAGGCTTGGAGGGCCGAATGGCCTGTTCCTGTGCTGTTCTTTGTTCTTTGCTCACTTGGGGCCCTGGTTTGACATTACATCAAAAAAACAGAATCTCTGATTAAGGCGTGCAGAGGAAACCTGACCCCGGTCCGAACGCCGGAGCCGGAGGCCCGACATGACCCCTCCCGAACCCAACACGTGTTGTCGGATCCCGTTAGGGTCGGGTCGGGTGGCAGGCCTTTACATCAGTACATGGGTAAAGGCCTGCTATCCGACCTAACTCCAATGGGTCCCGGTGACATGTGTCGGGTTCGGGCCGGGTCGGGTCGGACTTCTAGGTCCAGCATTCGGGCTCGGTCGGGTTTCTTTTGCACACCTGTAATCTCTGACACTCTAGCATTCTCTCAGTGCTACACTGAAGTGTCAGCCTAGGTTTTCTGCTCAAGTCACTGACGTGAGATTTGAATCTATAACCTTCTGATTCAGAGGTGATAGTACGACCTGTGAGCCCTGACTGACACTATTTGTATCTGTATGCAAACGTTTTTCACTGCATATGTACGGATTACAGTTTTTAAATATTTTTACAAACTGCCACTTGAAGCAAAATTTTAAATCACTACATTTACTAAATTAAACAGGTTTTAATGTTTACATTTTGTTTTAAACAAGGTCTAGCATCTAATTCTATGCACTGACTTGTGGTACACTCTGATAGGATTCCACTTATCAGATGGTAATCCAGTTGACTCCTTTCAATAGGTTCAGTACACTATTGAGAATTTAAGGATGATCAAACTTATTTTATCATTTCAGATGGAAATGGCATCTTGTAATTGAAAAGGAGAAACATGTTAAAGTGACCAGAGCTTGCATTTAGATTCAAAAAAGGAAATAAAAGATATTTGGATTTATACAACACCTTATCACATCCCAAACCACTTCACACAGTGATTTACCTTTTAGATTGCAGTGACTGTTGCTCTGTGGGCAAACATGGCAGCTATCTACACCAGGAATATCTCACAAATAGTAATGAAATGAAAGACTGTGTCAAGAAAACTCCACATGCCAAATGAGAAATATTAATTAATTGGTTGGAAATTTACATTAGACTTTTAATGGAAAAAATCCTGCAATAACTTTTTTAAAAACTGGCAGCCAAGATGACCACCGCAATTTGCATCTGAAACACCTTTGCACATTCAAAGGCCCAACTGCAGGCAGAAGTCTGAAGAGCCCTGGACCCAGAACAATGGCCTGCTCTAAGTAATTGAATTACCTAGGATTGCTTCATTAGCATGACAGTCAACATAAGAACATAAGAAATAGGAGCAGGAGTAGGCCATTAAGCCCCTCAAGCCTGCCCTGCCATTCAATAGGATCATGGCTGATCTGTCCCAGGCCTCGACTCCTCTTTCGGGCCTGCTCCGCCTAACCCTCGACTCCCCGAGATTTCAAAAATCTATCTACCTCCTCCTTAAATGCATTTAGTGACGTAGCCTCCACAACTCTCTGAGGCAGAGAATTCCAGAGATTCACCACCCTCTGAGAGAAGAAATTCCTTTACGTTACAGTTTTAAATGTGCGCCCCCTATTCTGTAACTATGTCCCCTAGTTTGAGATTCCCCCACTAGTGGAAACATCTTCTCAACATCTACCCTGTCAAGCCCCCTTAAAATCTTAGATGTTTCTATAAGATCACCTCTCATTCTCCTAAATTCCAATGAATGAAGGCTTAACCTGTTCAGCCGTTCTTGATAAGACAACCCCTTCATCCCAGGAATCAGCCTAGTGAACCTTTTCTGAACTGCCTCCAATGCTAGTATATCCTTCTTTAAATACGGGGACCAAAACTGTACGCAGTACTCCAGGTGTGGCCTCACCAACACCCTGTACAGTTGTAACAAGACTTCCCTATTTTTAAACTCTAACCGCCTCGCAATAAAGGCCAAAATTCCATTTGCCTTCCTAATTACTTGCTGCACCTGCATGCTAACTTTTTGTATTTCATGCCCAAGAACACCTAGATTCCTCTGTACTGCAGTATTTTGTAGTCTTTCTCCATCTAAATAATAATCTACCTTTTTATTCTTCCTACCAAAGTGGATTACCTCACACTTTCCCACATTGAACACCATCTGCCAAGTTTTTGCCCACTCACTGAACCTATCTATATCCCTTTGCAGATTCTTTGTGTCCTCATCACAACATGCCTTCTCACCTATTTTTGTATCATCAGCAAATTTGGATACACTACACTCTGTCCCTTCCACTAAGTCATTAATATAGATAGTAAATAGTTGAGGCCCTAGGACCTAGCCTTGTGGCACCCTACTAGTTACGGCTTTCCAACCTGAAAAAGACCCATTGATCCCGACTCTCTGCCTTCTGTGTGTTAGCCAGTCCTCAACCCATGCCAACACATCACCCCCAATACCCTGAGCTCTTATTTTGTGCAATAACCTTTTATGTGGCACCTTAACAAACGCCTTCTCAAAATCCAAATACACTACATCTACCAGTTCCCCTTTATCCACTGTACTTGTTATATCCTCAAAGAACTCCAACAAATTTGCCAAACATGATTTCCCTTTCATAAAACCATGTTGACTCTGTTTGATTGTATTATGTCTTTCTAAATGTCCTGCTATTTCTTCCTTAATAATGGACTCAAGCATTTTCCCACTGACTGATGATTAAGCTAACTGGTCTATAGTTTCCTGCTTTCTGTCTCCCTCCTTTCTTGAATAGGGGTGTCACTGTAACGGTTTTCCAATCCGCTGGTACCCGACCAGAATCCAGTGAGTTTTGGTATATTATGAACAATGCCTCCACTACCTCTGCAGCCACTTCTTTGAAAACCCTTGGATGCAGGCCATCAGGTCCTGGCGACTTGTCCCATCAGTTTGTCCAGCACCTTTTCCCTCGTGATAGAGATTGTTACAAGTTCCTCCCTCCCATTTACACCTTGTTCATCTATTATTGTTAGGATGTTTATAGCGTCCTCCACCGTGAAGACCGATGCAAAATATTGGTTTAAATTATCTGCCATTTCCCTGTTACCTGTTATTAATTCCCCAGTCTCATCCGCTAACGGTCCCACACTTACTTTAGCTACTCTCTTCCTTAGAATATACCCGTAGAAGCTCTTACTGATTGTTTTTATATTTCTTGCCAATTTACTCTCAATCAATTTTCTCCCTCTTTATTAGTTTTTTAGTCATCCGCTGCTGGTTTCTAAAAAATTCCCAATCCTCTGCTCTACCACTCATTTTCGCCACATTGTACACCTTTGTTTTTGATTTGATACTCTCCTTAACTTCCTTTGTTATCCACGGGTGGTTCATCATTCTCTTCGAGTCCTTCCTTCTGACTGGAATAAATGTTTGCTGAGTGTTATGAATTATCTGCTTAAACGTCTGCCACTGCTCATCTACTGACTTTCCCTTTAGTCTATTTTCCCAGCTCGCTTTAGACAACTCTTTCTTCATACCTCTGTAATTGCCCTTGTTTAAGTTGAAGACACTGGTTTGAGACCCGAGTTGCTCACCCTCAAACTGAATTTGAAATTCTACCATGTTATGATCGCTTCCCCCTAAAGGATCCTTAACTACGAGATCTCTTATTAATTCTACCTCATTACACAATACCAAATCTGAAATAGCCTGTTCCCTGGTAGGTTCTGCAACGTATTGCTCGAAGTAACAATCCCTGAGGCACTCTACAAATTCGTCTTCCATGCTACCCTTGCCAATTTGATTTGTCCAGTTGGGCTGAATTTTATTGGGGCGCCGCGCTTTGTGGCGGTGCCCTTTGAACTCGGCAGCACGCCTGCATTCACCAGCCACCGCCGAGCTATTGCGGGGACTCATTTCCATAGAGGCCACATGCTGCACCCCCCCCACCCCATATTACGTTGGGAGAGGCGGAACATTCGGTGCAGCGTGAGTTTTTGACAGTTGTGCAACAGGTGCTGGGGCCCTATTTTAAGCACCCCAGCACCTGCTTCCTGACAGCTGTCAAAGAATACTTACCTGACTACTGAAGAGTGGGGCTGCTGTCAATCTGGCAGCAAAGCAGAAACTGCTGCAGAAATCCAGCAGGTCAGGCAACGTCTGTGGAGAGAGAAGCAGAGTTAACTTGTCCAAGTTTGCAGATCTGAAAGTTAACTCTGCTTCCCTCTCCACAGATGCTGCCTGACCTGCTGAATGACCCCAGCACTTTCCGCTTTGCTGCCACATACTTACCCTGCTGTGTCCCTGTGTGCTGTGAAGTTGCGATCCTCTTCTCCCACTCAAGTGTAACATTCCTTCTTGTAGGTGTGCTGCACTTGGGTGAATAATCGTAAATTTGCACATTCCAGGACGTGAGACTTAAATAGACCATAAAAGGTATTACAGGGGTTTACAGAGAACACACTGACACAAATGAGAATGCACAGGTGTCACAGCAATGTAAATACGTCTTTTACTAAATGTTCCTCACCAAAATGTGTGTCCTTTTTTCCGTGTGAATGATGTGTGCCAACATGTAGCTCCAATGTCACATCCCTTTGCACCATTGGCCTTTCAGAAGAGCCAACGTATGCAATAACACCATTGCCACCCCACCATTACTCATGAGCGTCTCCACGGATGCAGTGACATGGACATTGGCTCAGTCAGCTGCTGCCTCTAATGGTTTACACAGGGAGGTGGCAGATGTGCACAGCAGGCGAGCGAGGATGATGTGTGGCTTGCAGAGCTCATGTCAGTTTCTATGGAGCAGACAGCCTTTGTCTGATAAGCCACTTCCCTAAAGCTACATCCCGAACTCACTGCTAGTCCTGTGTGCAGAGCCTGGGTGCCATCTGCCCTCCCATGCATCTTTCATGTTGTAGGTCCTCAGCATCCTCATAGTCTGAGGAGGAATCCTGTTGATGTCTCTCCTCATCATGCCAGGTCTGGCCCCTATTGGGTGCATAATTATGCAGAGCAGCAAAGAAAGGAGGTGGCCTTTTTGACCCACAATACAGGGCATCACTCTATCCATCTACGCATTGGAGGCACTCTTTCAGCATGCCGATCTCCTGCTCAATGGTGGCTCAGGTAGCTCAGTGGCTGGCGTTGTATCTGTCCTCTGCAGCAGTGGTGGGGCCTCTCACTGGTGAGAGGAGCCATGTCTGCAAAGGATAGCCCTTATCTCCAAGAAGCCACCCCTTCATCTGAGCCAGTTCTGTGAACAGCGGTGGCAGCCGGGACTGGCGCAAGACCCAGGTGTCATGGCAGCTGCCTGAGAAGTAGCCACACATTCGCTGCAAGCATCTGCGGTGTTCACATACCAGCTTCACCTAGATTGAGAGGGCTCCTTTAATGGTGACATCTGCAGGTGGTAGCCTGGATGGAGGCCTGATGGCCACATGATTGCAGTCTATGAACATTACAACCTATGGTTCTCCGGCAATGGTGCCAGAACCAATGGCCCTCTGGGCCGGCTGGGACAGTCCATCCTGAAGTGGACATCCTCACTGGCCCTCCTGTGCAGCGGTGCACTGCTGACTGTGTGACCCCACGAAGGTCTCTGGCGGGCCCCTAAAAAGGTGCAGAGGCGTCAGGCTTGAGAACCATTGCCACTATGAGGAACAAAGGCATGGGATATCCACCAAAGCCCATGGGCTGCAGGTCATCCTTGAGCAGGGCACAGAGATGTGTCACCACCCTCTCCACATGCGTAATCGCCTCTGACACTGGTGCTCTGACATCCGATGGCATGTCATGTGGGGCCTGTAGATGCACGGCAAACGTAATGGCGAGCTCCCCTTGGGGGCTGCTGCTCACAACTGCGGATTCTACGTGGATCACACCTGCCTGTTGATTTTGCCTCTGGCTTTTACGGATTCTCACGTGCAGAGGATCACACAATGTAGGATAAGCCATACCTATTTCCATGTGATAAATAAAGTTGAACCCTGCATGTATTCAAAGGTTCCTAACAGTGCAGGGATTGGTGTTGACAGGTACATCCTGGATCAACTATGTGACGTGCCATGGCATTGTCCATCTTAGCCAACACTCAGAGTGGCACAGCATGACCACATCAAGATCCTACCAGCTGAATTGATTGCCCCCACCATTCATATAACCTTAATGCTCCTGCCCTTTCTGGCACCCTCCCTATACACAGGGTGCCTCGTGTGCCATTGCCCCCTCACAAACACAGAGCGTACACTGTTAATGGAGGGATGGTACATGGTACCTCCCTTCATGCCAGCACAGCTTTCCCTCCAATAATCCCAGACCCCCTCCCTTTAAGAATGCAGAGTTAGACCCCTGAATATCCCCCTTCCCTCCTCCCTTCCTGAATGCAGAGTGAGACCCCTGTGTATCCCCATGTGACTGTCCGTCCATCTCTGAAAAAACAGAAGTTTTGTTACACTCACAGAAGACAAGCAATAACTCAATGTGTGCAGCAGCAGAAAGCTGCGTGCTTCCCTTTCTCACTCTCTTTCTCTCTCCCCAGAAAACAACAAGTTTGAAAACTGTCTGTGACTGTGAACTCTCCAAGCCTACAGACTGCTACAGCCAGTGACCAGGGGAAGAGAGCCAATTACAATGCTGCCTTCAAGAAAACCCTGAGCAAAGCCGGCCAACCACAAAGTGCACTTTGACCAGTGAGGACTTCAAGAATACAGCTTCAACCAAGGACAACTGAATCATCCACTTCACAGATGGTGTATTTAAGTTCCATTTATTCTGGACTTTAGTACAATCACCAAATCTATCTTTCCTTCTCTAATCTATTTGTGTGCGTGTGAGTCTCGTGTGAATGTGTGTGTGAATGTGTAGCATATTTTTAATTATTTTAAATCAGGGTTACAGTGTTAAGTAAAATAAACTTACCTCTTTCTTGTTTAAACTCAAGAAAACCTGTCTGATTGGTTCTTTCACGATCACAGTAAAGAAAAAAGGTAAAAAACTCATGGAGGTGGTAAGCATAACTACTGTTTAAAAAAGGAATAAACGCTGTTGCGGTCAAACAAGAGGAAGGGCAAGAAGGGAACCTGAAACCCCCTCCTCACCTGGCCGTAACAGTTGGTCAATCTACTTTTTGTTGGTATTTGTTGAGGAGGAATGTTGGACTACATACAAGGCTGTCTACAAGTAGTGTACTAAGATCTGTCCACCCAAACAGGCAAATGGTGCCTCGGTAGAACATTTCATCTGATGGATGGCACCTCCTAAATTGTAGTATTCCCTCAGTACTGCACTTGAATATATGCACTCAAGATCTGGTATAGGGCTTGAACCCTCACACCTCTAATTCATGAATGAAAGGGCCATGAACTAAGTCAATTGTAAAACTAGAGTGTGCAATAATTAAAAGCTGCTGCTTTTTGCTCACAGCTCTTTCAGCTTATGCATAACTAATATGGAACTGTAACCTATATAATCCCTATAAAATTAGCAGAGGGTGTTATAGAAGTGTTTAAAAAGAAGAGTTTACAAGTTTAACTGTTAAAATACTTTTCTCTCCACAAACCATTTCATACCTAAACCTTTTGATTCAAAAATGGTGAAAGGCTTCAATCAACACTAATGTTGTAGAACTGTGATCACAAACTGAGTTGTCGATGGGTGATTTACATTTTTAATGGCAGTCAGACAATATTTTAGGGAGCTAGATACATGCCTGCTGTTATTAACATTCAACAAGGAAATGCTTGTTGTTCATTGCCAAAATACCACAACAGAGAACACAAATGTGGAAAAAATGAGCTGCACCTCCTTTCAAACTTCATTAGTTACACTTCTGGTATTGTACACTGCACCTTTACTGATTACAGTACATTTCTGCCACTTGCAAGAGACATAGTGCTAGCTTTATATCATTAAAAAATAGTCTTTTAAGAAATCCACAAATTAAATCTCTCTATTTACTGCATGCTCATCGATAAATATGGTAATCAAAGAGAGGGGAAAAACAATACAAACCAAACTATAATTTTTTCACAAATGGCAAAAATAGTGATTGACAGCACAGGCCACGCATGCATAATGCATCTTATCCACTTTTGCAGATTGCCTTGTTACCAGTAATGGGAATAGTATGTCATAAACCATTTCTGAAGCTGAAGTAAGAATTCTGTCAGACAATAAAATAGTAGACTAACCTTGACACCAAATATTTCAGTGCAATTTTTAACATATTTGGATTTTTTTTTTTACCAGCAAAGGATAAATATTCTCCAGTATTCAGTTAAAATGCAATTAATCTATTACATAACACCATTTTAAAAACTGAAATTTGCATACTATAAATCACGGTGTCACAACCTACAAATCACAACCATGCACTTTATATGAGACAACATCTTATTTCATCAAGGGTCCTTTTTGCCAACAGGCATGCATGCCAGCAATACCATTTCACAGTCTCAATAATCAGCTTATTTATTATATTGCTGCATTTCAGCCCACACCATAATTATGTCAAAACGTATCCTTTACCGGGCAATATGTTGATGTAATCAACTCAGGTACAGGTGAATCTACCATTTAGCAACAGTTATTTAAAATGTAGGTGCCTTTAACATTTGTGTTATTACTGTCCAGTACTAATACCACGTAAGTAACAGTCATACTTTAATGTAACAAGGTTCTCTAATTCACCTTATAAAGGAAATTCCACGACTAGTCCAAACTCAATCTGCTACAAAAATTGTGATTAATGTCAACACTTCAGTTTTATTTCTTGCCTATTTACGTGTATTTTTGTATATTTCTGTTTCATCAGTGGATGTTATCAGAATCACTGGGAGAACTAAAATGGAAGGATTACTGAGCCCTGCCTTGTGAAGGATATGAACTAACTTTAGATATTGTGATAGTTATGATACTACAATACATGTTGATTTTTATTGTAAGTTCCTACAACCACACACACAAAATTGAGTCTGGAAGAAATCTTACTATGAGTGTGTGTGTATGTGTGTGTGTATGTGTGTGTGTCTGTGTGTGTGTCTGTGTGTAGAGGAATTGGGTCATAAACAAATACACACATTGGCTAGCTTGAGACTCCCATAAACAATGGATACATTTCTGGTGATTTTAATTATATGGGGAGAGGAGTCCAATTCCAATGAAGTCAAATTGTGTTTGATTAGCCATTGTTTGCTGAAATTGTTTACATTTATGGATTCCTTTGTCTCTGGGCTGTCACTGCAGGAAATAATTTCAAGTGAGGTGGGGCTTCTGATTAATTATGAAGTATACCTTTTATCTTCTATTGCAATAGCTTGGAAATCAGAGAACAAAGAATCATATAAGTAGGCTAGTACCCCATCAGTTTTCCCAGTTTACTGTGTCACTGTGGAGGATGGATACTAAAAAGAGCTCCATGCGGCTCATTTCACAAGTAAAGCTCGTCATCATGAATTTATGCTCAACATTTACTTCAGTAAACTGCTAAAGTAACAGAGTTTTTATTATTTTGGAACATAAGTTGTAAAGTTGGACTGGTTAGGAGGTAAAAGACAGAGGACAGGATTATCAGGCCCTGCCAGGGGCAGGAACTGAGGCAGATGAGGCCCGGAAAAGCTGGTGCCAGTCGGTTGCCGGCTTCCTGATGCCGTTCACAGCCCCGGTGATTTTAGAGGAGGTGGGTACAGGGCCAGCAGGGCTACCCGCCCCTATTCAGGGGGTAGCCAATTAGCCTTGTTAACTCTAGTTCCCCGCACCGGCAGGGTACAGTTTAGGTGCTTGGAGGAGGGCACCCGGCGGCAGGCCATGGGACAGCGCTTCAGCAGGCCAAGAGGCCTTCCCTGCCTGCCTTGGTGTGAGCGCAGCCACATGCCACCCAATGAAGGGCTCACCACCACCACCACCACCACCACCCCCACCCCACCCTGCACAACTGTGGTGGGCTGGCTGCAAGAACCATCTTTTATTTCAAGTTTTATAAAAATTAGAGAGAGAGTGTCTCCATGTTGAAACCCTCTCTCTGTTACTTACCTGCTATCACAGCCTGCTGCTCCTCTCATGCTAGAATGCCTTTGATTGGCCCTCCAGCTTTGAGAGCCTGCCTGCCACCCTCAATTGAACCAGAAACCTGTTTCCATGCCACTTAAGAGGGCGCCTCTATGAAAATACCAATGAGTGACAGTTGCCGCCCCGGGGGTGGATTCACAACCTGGAAACAGTCCTGGATTCTTTTTCCCACCCCCTCCCCCCAAAGGGAAAATCTAGCAATGGATATGTCCTCAAAATGGAAATGAAGGGACTTTGTGGTGTCCCACAAGGATCTATGCTGGGGCTTCAACTATTCATTATATTTCTTAATGGCTTAGATACACAATAGAGAGCCATATATCCAAGTTTGCTGATGTCACAAAGATAGGTGGCATTAGTAAGTAATGTGGATGGGAGCATGAAATTACAAAAAAACATTGATAGATTAAGTAAGTGGGCAAAACTGTGACAGATGGATTTCAATGCATCTGAGTGTGGAATCACCCATTTTGGACCAAAAAAAGGATACATACATGTAAAAGATGAAAAGCTAGGAACAATTAAGATCCAAAGAGATTTAAGGGGTCCATGAACACAGATCACTAAAACATATTACACAGGTACAAAAACCAATCAAAGTAGAATGTCAGTCTTTATGGCTGGAATTTTAGGTTGGATGGATGGGAGCCGGACTCTGAC
This sequence comes from Heterodontus francisci, assembly GCF_036365525.1. Lineage (NCBI taxonomy): Eukaryota > Metazoa > Chordata > Chondrichthyes > Heterodontiformes > Heterodontidae > Heterodontus > Heterodontus francisci. The sequence continues at coordinate 43,161,478 of NC_090387.1, forward strand.
GTGAAAGTCGGTGGCGAACCCGCTTCCGCCTAGCCTGGGGATCCGTCCCGTATTTTACAGATCCCCAGGCTTTAATTGTCCTGAGATGGGATTTCCACCCGCTTGAGGGAGGAGGCCCCGCCTCAGGGAACTGCCGGCCAATCAGTGGGCCGGCAGCTCTTAGTCCCAGCAGCGCCACCGGGAATGGTGGCCACTTCTGGGACTGCAGCCCAGCCATCGTCATGGATCCAGGAGGACTTAAGGGTCTTAGATTTTTTTGATTAGAGATACAGCACTGAAACAGGCCCTTCGGCCCACCGAGTCTGTGCCGACCATCAACCACCCATTTATACTAATCCTACACTAATCCCATATTCCTACCAAACATCCCCACCTGTCCCTATATTTCCCTACCACCTACCTATACGAGTGACAATTTATAATGGCCAATTTACCTACCAACCTGCAAGTCTTTTGGCTTGTGGGAGGAAACCGGAGCACCCGGAGAAAACCCACGCAGACACAGGGAGAACTTGCAAACTCCACACAGGCAGTACCCAGAATCGAACCCGGGTCCCTGCAGCTGTGAGGCTGCAGTGCTAACCACTGCGCCACTGTGCCGCCTCGGGCAGGCAGGCTGCTTCCCACCTCCTGCCCCCCTTCCTGACCGCCTTAAACTTGTCCGGAGGCGGAATCGGGGCGGGTAGGCCTCCCAGAGCCTGCCGCTCAATTTTACGCCGCCCCCACGCCACCATCCGACCCACTGGGGCAGCATAAAATTCCGGCCTATATCTACAGGGATAGAACATAAAGGGGAGGAAGTTTTGTTACAGATATACAAAGTCCTGGTCAGACCATATCTGGAGTACTGCATACAGTTCTGGGCACCACACCTTAGAAAGGATATATTGGCCTCGAAGTAGTGCACGGCAGATTCACCAGAATGTTACCAGGGCTACAGGGGTTACATAAACTAGGCTTCTATTACCTGGAATATCGGAAGTTAAGGGGTGATTTTGTTAATGTTATAAGGATTTTGAAAGGAATTTGTAAGAAAGATAAAGAGTAACAATTCCCTTGATGTGAGAATGGGAGCCAGGCCATTCAGGAGAGAAGTTAGGAAATATTTCATCACACAAAGGGTGGTAGAATTGTGGAACTTTCACCTACCGAAAGCAGTAGATGCTTGCATAACTAATAACATTAAATCTGAGATCCATGGGGGGAATTTTATGCTGGCAGTGGGGATCTTGACGTCACAGTGGCGCTGCTGCTGCAGCTGCACCGACCAGAGGCTGAGGAGCATCGCTGGAGCCAAGCCTCAGGTAGGTCAGGGCGGGAGGGGTCTTGCTGGGTGGGGGTCGTGGGGGAGGGGGAAAGGGGGGGGTCGGCAGCAAGGGCAGTGGGGTGGCCTTTGAATGAGGGACCCCATCACCGGATCTGGGAAGCAGCCCGCATGGGTTTTTTCTACTGTGCTTCCCATGCACGACAGGGCAGCCCGCCACACAGGTGATTCTGGCTGTGGCAGGAAGAGGCCCTTAATTGGGTCCTCAATTGTTGGCAAGGCGGGAAGGCCGTTCAAAGGCCTTCCCATCCTGGACTAAACTTCAGTGGAGGTGGGATGGTGGCGGCAACCTCCCCCGCACCACCCCCCCCCCACCCATCCGGCCCAAGTCACCACCCCACCCGATTTTATGCTCTTCCCACTTCCAAACCCACCATGGGGGAGAGCATAAAATTCCACCCATAGTCTTTTGCCAGTCAAGGGTATTGAAGGATATAGAGCCAAAGGGGGTAAACTAAGTTAGAATATCAATCTCATTGAATGGTAGTGCAGGCTCAAGGGGCTGAATGGCCTACTCATGTTCCTATGTTCCTAAGTTCAATACTGAGCCAGAACTTGCTGTCAAAATAACAGTGATGATAATGGCACTCTCCATTATTTATGTGTAAATTGTACAGGAACTTCAGCGGGAAAGCAGAAGTGTAGTTAAATGCAAATATTCAAAAGTTGCTTTCTGGAATTGTGCCGCTCCACCATTAGCTTCACAAAAATGGCATTTTGCTGTCTGCCTCACCATTGATCTACTTGAATGTCATAAAGTTGTTGAATTTCTGCAGTAGATATGAACTAAACATGCTGCAGAAATCTAGGGCTAGTAATTAGTAGCCTAAGTATACTTTTATTCACATAATCGTTTATTACTAACAATCAACCTCTCTGGCACTGAGAATTAACTATTACAAGTGTGGAGCCTTGTCCCTTCAGGTTTTGAATTTTTCAGAAAAATTTTTAAAATAAAATTCCTCCTTTTCATTACTGTCTCATTTTTCTCTCACTCCTAATCCAACCCTTCTTTCCCCCTCTATTTCTCTTTCTATACCTGACTTGACAATAAATTCACCCTCTCTAATTCACCCTCCTTCTCTGTCTTTCTGCTGTTTATTGTCCTATCATTAAATCTCATTGGTTAAGTGAATACACAGTTGCTTTTCCTGTTCACTCAGGACCCAGAGGCCCTGTTTCGCTCAGTGCATTGTTACCAGCTTACATTTTCAACAATTTTGCGGGCAAAACTGTTTTGAGCTGAATGGTGCAGGGGCAAGTCTAATTCACAGCTGACTCTGTTAAATGCCCTGCTACAGCAAAATCAGGTCCGATTATGTTTGTTCTGTTTATCTGCTGATCCATTCATTCTTTTGTAATTTTGCTTCTCAATAAAGATAAATGAGCAGCTTTTAACCAGAGCTATGGTCTGGTAATATAATATTTTCCATGTGTTCAGAGAGAAGCATATACTGGGAGGACCACATCATTTTCAATGCAACCGTAACTATTGAAGGATACATCATTCAATCTGCAACAGCACTATCCTAAATATTTCATGTATAAGGTTATTTTAATTCATAGGAAGTGTGGCTCGCCTATGGAAACTGAGAATAAAAATAAAGAGCATTGGGAAGTAATTATAGCACTTACTTCAAATCAATATTTAAACACTGAAATTGGTATTGGTGCAAAGAATTGGAATTTATGTTGCTAAATGCTGTAGCAATTCTGAACTTTACTCACTAGGAGACTTACAAAGCCTACGTAGAAACATTTGTCCTCGAAGTGGTATATTGAGAAGAAGTGTGCCTCTAGCAATTTAGAAAATATGTAGGTGTCTGCAATTCTTGAAATGATTTCTAATTTTACAAGCCAAGAGAACCATGACTTGACAAATGTTCTCTTTAATTACTTTTATCAAGTTACTTTATTGTTAATCTCATTTTCATAAAAAGTTTTCTTCTCTGGCAACAGTGTTAACACTGTACACAATAACTTAAAGTTACCCTTGTATGCTCTAATATACAAACATACGAATTAGGAGCAAGAGTAAGCCACTCAGCCCCTCGAGCCTGCTCCGCCATTCAATAAGATCATGGTTGATCTGATTGTAATCCCAACATCACATTCCTGCCTGCCCGCAATAACCTTTTACCCTTGCTTATCAAGAATCTATCCACCTCTGCCTTAAAAATATTCAAAGACTCTGCTTCCACTGCCTTTTGAGAAAGAGAATTCCAAAGACTCACGACCCACTGAGAGAAAAAATTTCTCATCATCTGTCTTAAATGGGCATCCCCTTATTTTTAAACAGTGACTTCTAGTTCTAGATTCTCCTACAAGATGAAACATCCTTTCCACATCCACCCTGTCAAGACCTTGTTGGATCCTATATGTTTCAATCAAGTCGCCTCTTATTCTTCTAAATTCCAGCAGATACAAGCCTAGCCTGTCCAACCTTTCCTCATAAGACAATCTGCCCATCCCAGGTATTAGTCTTGTAAATCCTCTCTGAACTGCTTCCAATGCATTTACATCCTTCCTTAAATAAGGAGACCAATACTGTGCACAGTACTCCAGATGTGGTCTCACCAATGCCCTGTATAGCTGAAGCATAACCTCCCTACTTTTGTATTCAATTCCCCTCGCAATAAATGATAACATTCTATTAGCTTTCCTAATTACTTGCTGTACCTGCATACTAACCTTTTGTGATTCATGCAATAGGACACCCCGATTCCTCTGCATCTCAGAGCTCTATGTTCCCTCACCATTTAGATAATATGCTTTTTTATTTTTCCTGCCAAAATGGACAATTTCACATTTTCCCACATTACACTCCAGATCTTTGTCCATTCACTTATCTTTATCCCTTTGTAGCCTCCTTATGTCCTCTTCGCAATATACTTTCCTACCTATCTTTGTGTCATCAGCAAATTTAGCAACCATACCTTTGGTCCCTTCATCCAAGTCATTTATATAAATTGTAAAAAGTTGATGCCCCAGCACTGATCCCTATGGCACACCACTTGTTACATTTTACTAACCAGAAAATGACCCATTTATGCCTACTCTCTGTTTCCTGTTAGCTAGCCAATCTTATATCCATGCTAATTTGTTACCCCCATGCCATGAGCTTTTATTTTCTGCAATAACCTTTGATGTGGCAGCTTATCAAATGCCTTCTGGAAATCTAAGTACAGTACATCCACCGTTTCCCCTTTATTCACAGCATATGTTACTTCTTCAAAGAACTCCAATAAATTGGTTAAACATGATTTCCCTTTCACAAATCCATGTTGACTTTGCCTGATTACCTTGAATATTTCTAAATGCCCTGCTAGAACGTCTTTAATAATAGCTTCTAACATTTTCCCTAAGACAGATGTTAAGCTAACTGGCCTGGAGTTTCCTGCTTGCTGTCTCCCTTCCTTTTTGAATAAAGGAGTTACATTCACTATTTTCCAATCTAATGGAACCTTCCCTGAAACTAGTGAATTTTGGAAAATCAAAACCAATGTATCAACTATCTCACCAGCCACTTCTTTTTAAGACCCTGGGATGAAGCCCATCAGGACCTGGGGACTTCTCTGCCTGCAGCTCCAACAATTTGTTCAGTACCATTTCCCTGGTGATTGTAATTTTCTTGAGCTCCTTCCTCCCTTCCATTTCCTGATTTACAGCTATTTCTGGGATGCTACTTGTATCCTTTATGGTGAAAACTGATGCAAAATATTTGTTCAATTCATTTGCCATCTCCTTATTTTCCCCTTATTAATTTCCAAGACTCACTTTCTTTAGGACCAACACTCACTTTGTTAACTGTTTTCTTCTTTAAATATCTATAAAAACTCTTACTATCTGTCTTTATATTTCTTGCTTTCTCTCATGCTCTAATTTTTCCCTACTTATTAATCTTTTAGTTGTTCTTTGCTGTTTCTTATATTATGACCTGCCACCCATCTTTGCACAATTATATGCTTTTTCTTTAAGCTTGATACTTTCTTTAACATTTTTAGTTAATCACGGATGGTGGGTCCCACCCTTGGAATTTTTCTTTCTCGTTGGAATGTATCGATTCTGTGTATTCTGAAATATCCCCTTAAATATCTGCCACTGCATCTCTATTGATCTATCCCTTAACTTATTTTGCCAGTTCAGTTTTGCTAGCTCTGCTTTCATGTCCTCATAATTGCCCTTATTTAATTTTCAAGTACTAGTCATAGACCCACTCTTCTCTCCCTCAAACTGGATGTAAAATTCAAGCATATTATAATCACTGCTGCCTAGGTTTGCCTTCACTATGAGGTTATTAATTAATCCTATCCTGTTGCACAATACCAGGTCTAGTATAGCCTGCTCTCTGGTTGGCTTCAGAAAGTGCTGTTCTAAGAAACTTTCCCGAAAACATTCTGTGAACTCCTCATCTCAGCTTCCTTTGCCCATCTGATTTTTCCAGTCTATACGTAGGTTAAAATCTCCCATGAATATGCTATACCTTTCTAACAAGCACCCATTATTGCTTCCTTTATACCCTGTCCTACTGTGTGGCTACTGTTAGGAGGCCTGTACACCACTCCCACAAGTGACTTTTTACCTTTATCATTTCTCATCTCGACCCAAACCATTTCTACATCCTGGTTCCTGAACTTAGTTCATCCCTCTCTATTGTGGTAATACCATCATTAATTAACAGAGCCACTCCTCAACCTTTTCCAAGTTTCCTGTCCTTCCTAAATGTCATGTACCCTTCAATATTCAGATCCCAATCAATGCCATCCTGCAGCCATGTCTCTGTAATGGCTATTAGATCATACCTATTTATTTCTATTGGTGCTATCAGTTCATCTGTTTTGTTTCAAATGCTACGTGCATTCTGATACAGAGCCTTTAGATTTATCCTTTTATTATTTTTGTAACCTCTAGCCTTGTCTGCTGATTTACGCTTAGCTTTGTACTCACTGTCCCTTCCTGGCACAGTCTGTTTATTTTTTCCCATATTAATGCCTTTCTCTCTTGCCTTGTCGCTACTCTTTGATTTACCACATTTTCTCAAATTTGATCTCTTGCCCTCACTATTTAGTTTAAAACCCTCTCTACTTCCCTCGTTATGCGACTCAACGGTACAGGACCCATTTTCCCCAGTACTGGTGCCAGTGCCCCACGAGCTGGAACCCACTTCTACCACACCAGTCTCTGAGCCAAGTATTCATTTCTCTAATCTTATTTGCCCTACTCCAATTTGCACATGGCTCAGGTAATAATTTGTTTCTATCATTGGAAGATTCCCAGCAAAGCACTGCCTCTCATTCATTCGTAACAGGTGACCCAGCTGCCAGTTTTGACAGATGAGAAGTTTCTGTGAACGCCAGTAGATATAGGATGAAAGGATAATTGAAAAATGAGAAAAGACAAACGTCAATCAACATATATTCACACTTGGCTTTGTCCTGGAATTGCAGAAATAGACAGGTAATGAGCATACAACTAAATTGCAGAAATTACAAACCGTCTGTGAGACTAAGGATAAATTATCCACTAAACCAAAAAAGGCAAACCATTTAGTCTTATTAGCCCAAATGAGCTTTAGATCTATAAATGTGCAGCGAATTTTAATAATAATCATGATAACCATATTCTACATCTTTCACAGAAGACAGCACCCTCTTTTAGGTCCACTGACGGTGTTTAACAATATGTTATTGATAGAATTTGAGGACACTGTCATCAAGCAGCTCAGCTTTCAGCTCATCCCTGAAGATCAGGATAAGGAGAAAGGTAGGTTTTCATCCCGTAATTCTTACACAGTTGAGTACCTCTGCAGAACAAACTCATACAGATGCCAGGATGATTTGGATAAGAGGCATACAGGTTCAGAGAGTGTAACAGGCTCACAAGGCTAAGAGGAGATCTCACACATTTAGGGAAAAAATCTATAATGAGGTACTAATGTGTATAAATAGTCTGTTGTCAACTGGTTTCATAATCTGTGCCTGTGCTTTGGAGTGAATTAACAAGATGATGCATTTACTACAGTATTTGCAATAGCAAATGAATTTGAAGACTGCATGGTGGATGCACCTTACTTGGTCAAAATCACATAGAGAGATTTGATGTCCCTATCTTGGACATCATGATTGTATTACAATGTTTCAGATCTTCAAAGGTTAAATTCCATGAACCTGACTTCCATGTGACCTAAAACAAGTCATTCAAGAGGAAAGTAAGAAATAATTGCTGTTTTCTCTTTCTCCGCTGTATTGCTATAACGATTGTGCATAACAGATTGAACAAAGTGCTGTTGTGACAGGTGGTAGAACTCAGCTAGTAAGCACAGAGACAGGGTTCAATTTAGTTTGGTGAATCCTTTAATTGTAGTGTGGCTAATTAGAGAAGATTCTTTACACTCAAAAGTGTTTACACTCACTAGTATGAATACATGAATGATTAAATTTGGCTTTAAAGGCTTGGAACTATAGCAACAACAAAAAAATCTTTTGCTGATATAACAATATATTTTCCAGTCTCACATAGTACTATGCATGTTCATAAGATTCCACAAGTCTTTTGGTGAAACAAATGTGGAGCTAATTAGATGAGAAAACCACACCTATCCTCATGTTTATATTTTGGACTTTACAACTATCATAAAAGGACAGCAGTAAAATAAAATAATGTACCAATCTCATGTCTTGCTACATATCCATTCTGTATTTTAACTGCACTCCAGCACTAGTATATTACAGCCACTGACTTGGCTAACCTCCTGTATTATACTTAATCATTTATTTCACATTATACTTTCTTACTTTGGGCAAGAAATATATTCACATGACAAGCCTCAAACATTAAAAACAACATCGTTGTAATGTTTTAGTTTCACTGTTTACATATAATGATAAATGGCTTTGAAAGAATGTTGTTATAGTGACTTGATAAGTACAGCACCAGACGTTAGGGCTCTGAATAGGAGAGTCAAAGTTGAAGTTCCAGTCTCCGTTAACATTCCAACTAAACCTTTCCCAGGAGGGAGCAGTTTGTTAGTTATCAGTGAGAAGCAGAGCAAAATGCTGGTTGGGAATATCTTTGTCACACTGCTGAAGTACAGCTCCAAAGATTAGCATTGATAGTGTCCACAGACAACTTCATAAGGCTGTTCCATCCTACTTCCATAACAGAGAATACAAGCTAACATAAAGGATGAAACAATAGGAGGAAATTGAGAAGGGGAAATGATAAGAAAGATTTTTACAACTAATTTGAAAATTATTATCGGTAAATAATAGGTTGCCTTCCTTGTATATTCTTCTCAGCTTTTAAAATTCTATAACCTTTTCTTAATTTTGTTCATTTTCTCTATCCTCTTTTCTACAGCCAAAACAATGGATAAAGTAGATCACAAGCTTTTTGATGACAATATCATTGCTATTCCATATCTGGCAATAATCAGGGTTGGGCAGGTTTCAATAACCCAAGCCCACTGACAGAGGTAGAGTGCTTGGTCATTAGCAGATGTTCATTCAGCACCCCATCGAAGTTGCAGTACAACTTGGCCTCATAGCAGTATTTTTTGTGTAATGTTCCTAAACAGTTTGTTCTTTGATAAGTAGTTCCAATAGGGCAGTAGGAGGCGATTTGGTCCATCATGCTTTTCTGTTGTTAATTCTCCGACTGGTTGCATATAATGGCATTTCCCTGCTCTTTGCTCGCTCCCATTGTAAATTTTTAAGCAGTAGTTTAGGCAATGGTAGCGCGAAGTTTTGAACCGAAAATATTGATACTTTAGTGCAGCTCTGGGAAGTGCTGCATTGTTAGAACGGCTGTCTTTTGGATGAGGTATTAGCCCAAGCCCCTGTCTCCCCATTCAGGTGGTCATAGAAGATTTGACATTTTGAAAGAAATGTAGGGAGTTTTCCTAGTTTTAATTGATGGTTGAAAATTAGCTGGATTTCAGGTTCTTAGCACGGGCTTTGACAGAAGCAGCGGGCTGGATTTTGTGTAGGGGGCAGGGCTCTCGATGCTGGGCCTAGAAGGCGGGGAGAACCCGCCTCTGCATTTTCGTGGCCCCTCTAGAGCGATCCTCTGGTGTTTTTAAATGTTAGCTTCAGGAGGTGGGATCAGGGATCCCACGTCCATGAGCTGCCCGCCATTCAGAGGGCCGGCAGCTCAGCAGTATCGGCAGCGCCACTTGGAGCGGTGGCCACTGCCGATACTGCAGAGGCCTCGGACCCAAGCTCAGCGCTGGAGTCCCAGACAAGAGGTAGGTGAGGCGGGGTCACCAGGGCCAGTCTGGAAGGCCCCAGCAAGGTGGGGCTGAGAGATAGTCTTGCGGTCCGGGTGAGGGGTGTCACAGGGGGTGGATTGGTTCCCAGTGAGGGTCCTTCTTGGGCCACAAATTGCCCACAGAGAAGGGACCCACCCCCTCTCCCCCAAGCCTCGTTTTACGGCATCCTCCACGCATGGCGGTGACCCCCCCACTACTGGTAAGATCCCAGTGGTGGTGGGAAGAGGCCCCTAATTGGCCATTATTAAGCCAATTCGCCTCTGGGCGGGAAAGCTGTTGTCGGCCTATCCGACCCCCAGGAAGATTGCTGGACGATGGGCCTGGCCCTCCCCTCGTCGTGATACTCCATGCCCTTCCGCCTCCGATCCTGCCTCAGGGCAGAGGGGGGCGTTCAAATTCAGCCCATAAAGTCCAAAAATACCCCTATTTAATTTGCCATGACCAGGCCAAAGCATTTTTTACGTTCTATTGAACTGCTATGAATGGGACAAGGACATTCAAATTTCGCAAAGAATTATTTAGGAAGTGTTACAGATCTTGTTTAATTATTTTTAATATTATTTATTTTAACTAAATATTGCAGATGTAGCACAAGTGGCAAGAATAAATTCAACAATCTTCTTCTCCCAGTGGGGAAATTGTACTCAAAGGCATTGAAAGTTGAGAATCGGTGCTGCAGTGTCATAGCCATAGCTCCAGCACACTTTCTGGGCTTGATTTTGTGTAAGAGGTGAGGCTCCTGATGCCGGGCCAAAAAGGTGGGGAGAACCCCGCCTCTGCATTGTCGTGGCCCCCGCTCCGGTGTTTGTATATGTAAGTTTCAGGAGGCGGGATCCCCATCTCTTTAAAGAACTCTGATTATTAATATGACATATATTTATCAAATTATTTTATATATAATTAAACATTAGCTATTTAGTGTTGAACAGATTTCTTTTTAATATGTAAAGCAACAGGTTTAGCACAGAATAAGTTTATGAATCTATACATCAAAAGTACTAACAATAAAAGTAATTTAATGTGTTAAATAGTCTCTTTGAAACTCATAAAATGCACCTAGCCAATACAGGTAATTAATTATTCATAAACAAGGTCTGGCTACCAGTAAAAGTCATCATAGGATGGGGGGGGAATTTGCCACTGAGAATAGGGGCCTGTTTAATGCTGAGGACTGTCTACGCCGTATGGCTTTTATTCTATAGTGGAAAACAACAAAGGCAGATCTGGACTGATGAATAACATTCTGATGACAAATGAGAATTCTTCACCTCAATGCTGTATTTAAAGATTTTGGCAAGTTTACCAGTTTGTACCAAAGCCTATGGCAGTCTAACAAGGCAGATTTATGACCCTAGGACAACACCAAAAAGATATGAGATTTTCTACCGTCTCTACAAGCTACTGCCAACCCTGAACTTGTACATAGATCATCATTAAAGTCTGGCATATCTTTTCCTCAACATCTGATTTAGTTAACAATGTACTGCTATTTGCATGCCGATTTTCAGGCCTTACTTACAGCTGCTCCTCAGGCTCTGTCACTGTAATATGATAGCAAAAGAGTCAGTAAATGTAATCTTTGTCAAGACCAGGTGTGCTCTTGACTTTTTCGGTTTCATTCCAAGCAATTTTTCTCTCACTAGCTTCATAAGGTTCCATTATAGTCACATCTGGAGCTAACATTCCTTTTAATTATTGGTTAAATTTGCTCTGAATCAACCAAAAATTGTCATTAAAGAAGGGTGCACTGCAATTTTCTGTCTTTATCAAACCTAAATGTCAACAGGGTATACAGTCGCATAATTCAAGCCCCAGTCACACCATTTTGCTGATTTCAATAAATCATCTATAGTTCTAAACTAAGGGCTCTGTATATAACAGACAGCTGTTGGGATTGCAATTACTCCATTGTGTTATGCCAATTTAAATTGTGACGCATGTTGATTTTGAAACATAACAGACAAGAGAAAAGGGAAAGTGAAATAGGGAGAGGGAACTGGAGACAGCTATGAATTAAATAAAACAAACACCTCAAAAAAAATCTGGAAGAAACAGCGATGGAACAGAAGGCCAGAATAAGTAATGACAGATAATTTTCAAACAGACAAAGCAAAGAATTGTATATTTTCAGTGATGTGAACATTACAAAATTTTGATTAACATACCATTGTGATGAGAGCTGTTTTAAGGACCTCATTGTTCCACTGAATCAGAAGCTCAGCTGCCTTTGTTTAAGTCACTTGTGCTAAAGGCAGTACAGGTTTTCATTCCATAAACATCATCCTAGTACATGTTGATATTTAAGAACAAAGAGATAGCAGATTGTCATCTGTATGTCAGTCTCAAATTGCAGAATTTTTGAACAGTTCAGGTTGATATTTAGGGATAGTTTAACAGCCACATTCAGGCATTGCTTGCTTTCTGATATAATGGATAGATGCAGATAATAGGCATATGCAGAACTATAATGATATTATCCTGACAACAACGTTATGAAATTTAGATTGGTCAGTTAATGGAAGCCTTTACTGAGATCAATAAATATTCTAACAGCTTCTTGTAGGAAAATGGGATTTTTTAACTCAGTAGACCATGACTTTTGAGTAATAAGAGTACACAAACCTGTATAAAAGGCCATAATTACTGCAAAATACTATGTAGAAATCATACAATAAATATTATGAATAGGATATTTTGTTTTGGCTCAAATCCTTATCTTCATCTTTGAAAAATTATTGTCCATTTTGATATACCAATCAGAATGCAACCAATTTTTTTTTAGTGTTGTGGGATTAAAACATTCGGAATTCCTTTGACAACAACTTTCCAAACCCATTTGTGCTCATTGAGATACAAATCCTTTCTCGACTCTCCCCGACTCAGCAACCCCTATTGCCTAAATGATCAGCAGTGGTGTTGCCCACAGTGTGTTACCATTCCATCACCGTTCAACTCCATTGTCTTTAAGGCACAGGGTGGAGATACTTGCCAGCCTGCTAGGCATTGCAACACATATAAGTAATACCATGTGAGAATCACAAGACAAACATGTCAATTCGCATGCATTTAGTACTTAAGGGAAATGAGAGAGTTCTCATACTCAAGGCAAAACTTCAAAAAGGAATGAATACTCAACAAAGCCAGCCTGCTGAGCACCCATCAAGCTTTCGTATGGCTTTGAATACACGTGACAATCCCTAACTAACATGCTTACGACAACACAGATTTTTCAATAAAGTTTGTGATTGGATTATTGTTTTGAAGTAATCAAACAACTTCTTTAATTTAAATTTGATTTAAAAAGTCTGAATCTAATGCAAACTGGAGAAATTTTTTTCCAGAAACCATAAGAAATGATTTTTAAGCTAATATAAATGTCAAAAACAAAAATAAAGTGGTAAAGCAAAAGTAGGGCTATATCGAGTCATGCACTGAGTTCTCAAATGATAAGCATTTAACTCTTTCCTGCCATATATCCTGTTCAGTATGCCATGTTTATATCTGTTTAACACTGCGGTATTTTGTTCCATCAACACAAAAAAGAAATAACGTAAAATGAAATCAAATATTAGAAATGACAGCCTATGTAAGTGCTGTGAGTAACTTCTGGTCGCGGAGGGAGGGAAATGCAGGCAAGTTGTCAGGCACTATCTGTCAGAGTGAATTAGAAACAATCAACAGAGACTGAAAGGGAAGGTGACTGTTATTAAGGAGCAGGGCTGTGAGCAAGCTACCCAGATGTGGTCATGCATATAAAGGACAGGAAACAGCAGTTTAATTCAGGAAGCACTGGTGAACAGGGCAGCACAAAGGATAAAAGTCTTTTGTCACTAATAAGCTGGAAGTTACTTTGATAACAGCAGGGTTAGTCATGAATAAAGCAGATCTTTCACTAGTATGAAGCATTCATATCACAGGAATATAGTCAAAAAGGAATTCTCTACAGAAAAATGAGCTTGTATCTTGACATTCAATATTGATTCTCGATGTGCTTATAATATAAAGCGTAAAATGATGCATTCATAACCTACATAAAGTCTTACATTATTCAAACATTTTTGAAGACCTGCAAACTCTGTTTAAATGAAGTAAAAAATTATAAATTTTACAGGATCTGTTTCAAAAATCTACAGGAATATCCTGAGCAACTTGGAGGAGTGGATGTTGGAGAACCAATACACTGCAGGCTGGTCCAGGATTTACATGTGTACCTATACAACAACAACGAGTTGCATTTATATAGCACCTTTACTGTAGTAAAATGTCCCAGTGTTCTTCATAGGAACGTTACTGGACAAAATTTAACACCGAGGGTGGAATCTTGTCCACTTCATCACTGCTGGCAGAACGGGTCCATTTTCGGGTTGGGAACCTGACTAATTGATTTGTGCACCTTGTGGATGCCCTTTCCTAGAGCAATCTAATTAGCATCCTGTCTCCAGGTTTCCCAACCAATCTGGGAGGATGAGTGGGATGATGCGTCCCTTCTGTCAAAGGAAGCATTTATATTTAAAAGCACCACAACATGGGTTAGAATGACTCACTAGCACGTGGATTTTCGAGGCTGCACCAACCACAGGAATGGAGAGAAGACCTGGGAAGGCTGCCCCTCCCCCACTTCCCCCCCCCCCACATTGGTGTCTCACTCTTATCTGGAGGTCCTGCTGTGGGATCATGAGTTGCAGTGAGGTGGGATCTCCCAAGGACAGGAGGAAGAGGACAGACTCTCCAACCAAGCAGGCATGGATAAAAGTAGCTGAGGAAGTCAGCAGCAGAAATATAGTCCCTCCAACCTGAAGAGAGTGTACCAAGAGGATCCAGGACCTCAGAAGGGCATGACAGGTGAGTGACATAGCACTTTCAGGTGCCAAACCCTCACTCTGACTTTCCCAGCGTTCCCTGCACAGCACTCCTCAGGTCAACACACTTTGCAGCTTCACTTATTCCTCTTTCTGCAGGCACCTCACATCCCCATCTGTATTGTCAACATTCACACTCACCATTGGCCTATTGACCTCTGGCACCCATGCCTCATATTCACCCTCCACAAATGGTGTCCTTCCCTCCACTGCACAGAAGCCATTACAAACACTCACACCTCTCTGCTTTTGTTCCTTGCAGGATACATGTTCATATGGCTGAGGAAGCAGTTATAGTTCAATGCCGAGGTTAACAACTGATTCAATTACTTCAGCTGATGCAGCATGAGTGGTTGTAATGCCACCAGGAATGGATCTCTCAGGGCAAGAGTTCAATGTGTGGGCAGTGGTCTGACTTGGATGGCCACAGTCACAATTTGAGCTGATCCTCATGCTCCACTTGTGGAGCAAGTGGCCACATCTTCCCTGGCCCACCCTGAAGTGGCTGAAGGTTGTCCAGATTTTCCGTGGGAGGTTTAAGCCTGGGACAGTTACCAGATGGTGGTTGGTGATGTTTGTAGTCAGGAGAAGAGAGCACGCAACCTGGCAAGAGGCAGAGACCCAAGGTGTGGGGGAGGGCCGATTGGGTGGCAGGGGGGAGGAAGGAGGGTGGGACCCTTCAGTGATAAGCAGCTTGTGGCCATTGATAATGCATGGCCACCTGCTTCACTGGGAAGGATGTCTTGGAAGTCTTATTCCAGGAGGCTGCAGATGTTACCAGTGACCTGCCATGAGACCCTGAACCTTCTGAGGCACTGGTGCTCAGTCATGTCCAGAGAGCTGATTCTCTGCCTGTAGACCCTATGTTGGGGGTCTTGCCTCCTTTCATCTGAATTTCGATGTCCATCCCCTCTTCTCTGAGGTTGAGAAGACGGCAGCTGGTGCTGGAGCAGTTGGCGTTGGTGTGGCTTCTACTCTTGCTCTTCAGCAGCAATGGAAGACAGAGCTGTATAAGCTGCTCCCATGCTGTGGTGAAGGCTGACAACAGGGAAGTCCAACTGAAGGTGAGTGAAGTAATAGACAGGTAAAGTGCCTTCCAAAAAGTTGGCACTCACCTGTCAAACAGTGAAAGCACTCACTGAGAGAAGAAATGCTTTGAACACTCAATGGTCGTGGCCGGAGCTCTTCGGTTTTACTGATCAAAGCCTTCACATCTTATCAGTTTCACTGAAGAAGTTCTTCCTGCTGTGCACTTGCCTCACTAACCCTGGAAAAGTCCAGACACAGCATGGAACACACCGTGGGGAAAGTCGAAGAGGGAGGAATGAAATCAGGATCCTGACCCGGCATCAATTTCAGGGACTTTACCACCCCGCACACGCCGGATCCCGCCTCCATTTGGCTGGGAAAATAATATCCTGATTCTCTTAAGGAGATATTAGAACAGGTGACCGAAAGCTTGGTCAAACGGTTAAGTTTTAAGGAGCATCTTAACGGAGGAGAGAAAGATGAAGAGTTTTAGAATTTAGAAGCTAGGCAGCTGAAAGCATGACTGCTAATGGTGGGGCAATAGAAATCAGTGATGCACAAGAAGTCAGAATTGGACATTCTCAGAGGGTTGTAGGACTGGAGGAGGTTACAGAGTTACGGATGGTTGAGGTCATGGAGAGATTTTAGCACAAGTACAAACATTTTAAATTTGAGGTGCGGCTGGACCAGGAGTCAATGTAGGTCAACGAGCACAGGGCAGATGGATGAACAGGACTTGGTGCTAATCAGGATATGGGAAGCATAATTTTGGATGAGCTCAAGTTTATGGAGGGTGGTGGATGGGGAGGCCAGCCAGAGGAGTATTGTCTAGTCTGGAGGTAACAAAGCCTCTGACTCTCCTGAAAGGAAGAAGTCAGACAGAGACCAGGAGACTCCAGGGATCGGTGGGAGCACGGTTGGAGGGGTGAGGTGGTGCAAGCCAGATCCCATTCACATCCATCTTACCAGAAAGCTACAGGGCAGGAGGAACAAGGATTATCCAATCTCTATTGTACAGTGAGGGGAGATAGCCAGGAATGCGGAGAAAAGTTCATTTTAAATAAGAAGGGGCATCTATATACCTAAAAAGAAATACTTAGGAGACACAGTATATTAGCATGGTTAATGGTTAAATGCCCTATTATATAAAAACGCATGTTGTAACTTTAGAAAAATAATCTTCATCTAGATAAAGCTCACAAATGTAATTTAAAATGATTACTCATTTTTATGAAACCAGCATTCACAATATTTCATGTGCCAAGCATCCTTTCATTCAATACAAGTTGTCACAGATCTACTACACCCAAACCTATAAACTGAAACGGTTCACTATAGGGCACCACACTAGTGTCTTTATTGGTATCTGAGAACCACACTGAGTGGGAGAATTTGGAGCATTCTCTTTCTGATTACCAGAAAGGAATTGGGGTTATTGGTTACTCTTGCTCTCACAGTTAGTCCTGCTAGACAGATATCAGCCTTCTTCATGCCATCCTATTGTATCACTTGCCATCCAACATGCTCCACTCAAACTGCTAGCATTTTCCCACTGTCTTCTTCCAAAAGCTCTGCAGTCTGTCTCTAAATTCCCTGCAGTTGCTATGTTAGCATCCAGTGCTTCACAAATTGACAAAAGTTTTACCATTGAACTGTAAGTAATATAAAATCAAAGTATTATATAAAAATAAGAACAGAATGTATTATTTTAACATGGGGATTGGATTATGTCAATGCACTCTATCTAATTACTCCCATGCTTTCTAACCCTCCTTTCACCTGAAGTTTACACTTTGTCTTGATCCCCTATGATGTGCTATGCCATGGCAGATCAACGAGAAATCTTAAAGAGTAATTGTTGTACTGGCAATGTTTTGTTTCAATTTTTTCCCCTCCTTTCCTGAAAGTAGTAACTCATGCTGGGACACGTTGTCCCGGGCAGCGACAGGTCTCTATTGCCTCAACCCAGTCCTCTCTTCACCTGATAGCCTCACATGCATACTTTACAGCAGTGGTTAGTAGATAGCAAAAAGCAACAGGGACCCTGGATGATTTTTCTTTGCCTAAGGTCATTGAAGCCAGTTCTGCTCTGGCTAAAGTCATCTAACATGGCAAAGGCCACTTGTAATTATCCTGATTGATGTAGCTCAGTATACCATCTCACAGAGGAGCCTTTGGAGTAGTATTGTACCTAGTATTTAATCAAAATACACAAGTAACAGGAGTTGCTTCTCCTCTGGGGCATAAGGACAATCCAGAGGATTAGAGGCCAGTTAACCTAACAACCCTTATAGGTAAAGTATTGTAAGGCACTCTGAAAGAGAGGATAAGGAAACACCTACATAGATATGGTGCAGTAAGAAAGGGTCAGCATGGATGTGAGAGAGGGAGATTATGCCAAACAATTTCCTGGAGTTCTTATATAAGCGAAAGTGGGAAACTGACAGGATCAGGATGGCGGCCGTTTTACATTCGGCCCAATTTTACTCTCGGTGACTTTGACATGATCCCATCAATATGCTGCCGGGGGGGTTAAGTTAAAATGACCCCAATGAGGCTGCATGAAGCACTAGTACAGCCAAACCTGAAGGGCTGTGTATATATCGAGCTACTAGACTATTGCAAAAAAGGGAAACCAAACAAATACTCATTTAAAGCTTCTCAGTTATGAGAAGAGGTCAAAGGGTTCAGGATTGGAGAAGAGAAAGTTGGGAAAGATACTGTTCAAGTACTCAAGATTCTTAAATGAACTTATAAACTGAGCTCTAATAAAATGCTTGCTACAAACTGACTAATAGACTTTGTCTTAGAAGAGGAAAGTGCACTGACAGTTTTGAGGTAATGAGACCACAGAACTACCTTGACTACTTCAATCAGAATGGAGTAAGACAGCAGAGGTGGGTAGCATGGAAACATTTATGGGAGAATTGAATATTGGAAATAGTGGGCATGTGAGAGGTACTGGTGTTCAGGACTAGGCAGATGGACTGCAGAGCCTTGTCTTTCCTATGTTTCTCCCTCATTAGGATTTGCAGAATGGGGCGGCACAGTGGCGCAGTGGTTAGCACCGCAGCCTCACAGCTCCAGCGACCCGGGTTCGATTCTGGGTACTGCCTGTGCGGAGTTTGCAAGTTCTCCCTGTGTCTGCGTGGGTTTCCTCCAGGTGCTCTGGTTTCCTCCCACCTCCAAAAGACTTGCAGGTTGATAGGTAAATTGGCCACTGTAAATTGCCCCTAGTGTAGGTAGGTGGTAGGAGAATGGTGGGGATGTGGTAGAAAATATAGGGTTAGTGTAGGGTTAGTATAAATGGGTGGTTGTTGGTCGGCACAGACTCGGTGGGCCGAAGGGCCTGTTTCAGTGCTGTATCTCTAAAAAAAAAATTTTAAAAATAAATAAAAATACTAAGAATTTAGATACGGGATAAATTCCATTAAGAGGGAACGTATATAGTGGGAATAATTAGTAATGGGTTGAAGGGTTTTGGAGAACGGGCAGGAAAGTGAAGTTGAGGCCGAGATTAGATCAGCCATGATTGTATTGAATGGCGGGGCAGGCCAAAGGGGCTGAATTGCTTACTCCTGCTCCTAGTTGTTCTGTTCTTACATGGCAATAAAAGCTGAATGCACTGGAGAAACACCACAATTACAAACAGAGTTTGTACAGTAGTGTTGGAAACTTAAATGTTAAATGTAGACTTTTCCGCATTACAACAGTGACTACACTTCAAAAATACTTCATTGGCTATACACTGCTTTGAGACTTCCAGTAGTCGTGAAAAGTGCTATATAAATGCAAGTCTTTTTTTTATCAATGTTACAAAGAAGTTTTAAAATACTGTCCTGCTGAAAGTCTAAACAAACAAATAAAGCTGTCCTAAAGGATAGTAAGGATGCGGTGTTCAATTATTCAGACTGTCTTTTTGCTTTTATTTGCTACAATCTTGATGAAGCCATTTCAACTTGTTCACAAAAAAACCATAATAAGTCCATACTTTAATCATAATTCACTGTTTCTAATAAACATGGTACATTTTTTTCATAGCAGCTAGAACAGCTGTGGAAAGGATGTTTCCCCTTGTGGGAGGATCTAGAACGAGGGGTCACTATTTAAAAATAAGGGGTCACCCATTTAAGACAGAGATGAGGAGAAATTTTTTCTCTCAGAGGGTCGTGAGTCTTTGGAATTCTCTTCTTCAAAAGGCGGTGGAAGCAGAGTCTTTGAATATTTTTAAGGCAGAAGTAAATAGATTCTTGATAAGCAAGGGGGTGGAAGGTTATCGGGGGTAGGTGGAAATGTGGAGTAATTAGTTCAGCCATGAACTTATTGAATGGCGGAGCAGGCTCTTTTTTTTTATTCATTCATGGGATTTGGGTGTCGCTGGCTAGGCCAGCATTTATTGCCCATCCCTAATTGCCCTTGAACCGCTGCAGTCTGCTGCAGTCGAAGGGACGAGTGGCCTACTCCTGCTCGTAATTCGTATGTTCATAACATTGCAAAAGGAAACTTATTTTTTAACCAGGCTGCTTTTATCCGAACGTCACCTTTGCAAGGTTACTAATTGATTCCAAAATTGGAATTTGTGTTTGGGTGGTTCTTAAATAACATAGTTTTACCTAAAATAACCTGTAGTACACAGAACACTACTATATTACTAAAGAAAACATTTGCCTTAGGTATACTTAAAGGAACCAAGTAACATTAAATCTACAGAAACAGATTTACATATGGAGAAAGGCAAAAGGCCTTCATAGATCATAGAAATGACAGCACTGTTATATTGATGCTAACTCTCTTTTTTTATTCATTCATGGGATGTGGGCGTCGCTGGCCAGGCCAGCATTTATTGCCCATCCCTAATTGCCCTTGAGTAGGTGGCGGTGAGCTGCCTTCTTTAACTGTTGCAGTCCATGTGAGGTAGGTACACCCACAGTGCTAGCGGTTAGGTACAACTGAGTGGCTTGCTAGGCCATTTCAGAGGGCATGTAAGAGTTAACCACATTGCTGTGGGTCTGGAGTCACATGTAGGCCAGACCAGGTAAGGACAGCAGATTTCCTTCCCTAAAGGACATTAGTGAACCAGATGGGTTTTTACAACAATCAGCAATGGTTTCATGGCCATCATTAGACTAGCTTTTTTAATTCCAGATTTATTATTTGAATTCAAATTCCACCTTCTGCTGTGGTGGGATTTGAACCCATGTCCCCAGAACAATACCCTGGGTCTCTGGGTTACTAGTTCAGTGACAATACCACTACGCCACCGCCACCGTCTTCAACAGCAGTTATCTAAACCTTGAAATTATGCTATACAAATGCAATGTACAAATGCTTAAAACGTTTTTATTCACTTTCTTTGTCCACAATTCAGTAGAGATTAAATATTTTAACTTATTTAAAAGAAACAAACTGGAATTCAATTAAGTAGCAGCTTGGGAACTTAAAATGAACACGTTAAACATTCATAAACTAATCTATGTGCAGTGTAATTTGAAGGCCTACATTTTAGGTTGCATGGGAGGACCGCCCATCATAGACTGTATGATAATGCAGTGATGCTATTCACATCAACATATCACTGTGTGATGCGTTATCAAGTGAACAATCTGTAAATCGGATCAGCTTGCACTTTACTGCAGCTGGGTCCACAATACACCAGTGTGAAACACTGGGATCGCGGTGGTTTTGCTTGTATCAGTGCCACACAGTTCATGGCAGTTGCAATGCACCTTTGGGACCAGATTTCAGCAGATGTCAGCACAGCACTGGTCCCAAAGCATAGTATATGTGAGGTGTTATTAGTTAATTGTCATTCATCTCACGACGCAAATCTTAGGCATTAAAAGTCTGCACTACCAAACTAAAGACACTTTAATATTCAGTGTGTGCTGTTGATTGCAGGCATGAAGTACTGTAGTTAGTGATGCACTGTAATAGAAGTGGGGGGGAAGCTCTGAAAACATGATGGTATTAGCAATGTACCTTTTCTTGAGTCTCGCTAGCAACTACCATTTGAATGTAAAAACGGGGAGCAGATTCTCTCCCTTTTACCAATGAAATTGCAAGTCCTTTGCTTCCAGCGAAGCTTGACTGTAGTGCTGGCAACAGCAAAAGCAAACTGGAGAATAGTACATGAACATTACGGGTTTCCATTTGTGCATTGCTCTTCCGGGATCCATCCAGGCAATGTATTAGTGACCTAAGATGACAGGTCAGCTTCTTCTCCTCATCTTTAAAGGACAGGCCATTAACACATTCTGTGGCTTTTGTTGTGTGACATTGGGTCAGTTACGGGTGAATAATGGGTCATGCTTGCAGACAGGAGGTTGCAAGGTCACCTTTAGATCACTGGAGTGCACTGTAGTGACATAAAAATATCTATAAAGGAAACTGCAGGACTTTAGAAGTTTAGTGCCACAGAAATAACTAGAATCTACTTTGCTCTTAAATAAAACTAATTCTTATCAGATTTATTCTTCAGCCTGCAACTTTATTCCCTATTTGGTTGCAGTTTACAAATGTGTGAACCTTTCAAGTCACTGATGGTAATTTGATCAGGTTATAAATGGCATTTTTATTTGGAATACTCCTGGCCCTTGGAGAGCCAGACTCCCTGTGGATTCCACATATAATCTAATAATATACACTACTTCAATTGGCCAGTTATATTCTTTTCAGAAAAAAGAAAAACAAAGACTCCTGACAGTTTCAGCTTGAAAGAACATTGTGATAAAGGAACAAACTTTGTTGTTTATTCCCATTCTCTTGTATTGTTTGTTGCATTGTACCATGGAATCTTCTTAATTACAATAGAATGGGATGAACAAATGTTGTTTGGAACCAGTGGCACATGTAACAGAAATGACTTAGGCAACTTTGTATCGACTAGTGCTGTATTTATACTGGAGCCTGGAGCTGGTGGTGTAATCTGAGCTCAGAACTCATAGATGCAATGTTTGATGTTTGCACTGTTTCCATACATTGAAGTGTCTTTATAGACAGTTTTTAAATGTATAGCGTAAGCATCTGTAAAAGTGCATTGCCATAAACATCAGTATTCTTTATCTGATTACATCAGCAAAATTGTACACCATGATAACAGAGCTTAGAAAGTTATGGCCAGTGGGAGGATTGACTCAGCAGTGAGCCTACCTCCAGTTTGTACTGATGTGCATTTGAATCAAAACCAGCATGAGACTCAACCCTGAGGTGGGTCTGTTTAAAACTGGCATTGATTGGTACATATCTGCCTGATTTACATTGTCAAGCAGATGTTAGATTTCATTCCATACCAGTTTTGGGGCAACCTCCATCACCAGCATGAACAGCGCAGAATGTCCAGACCAAGTTGTTCTGTGCACATGCATTTGTACAAGAACTTGACAATCAATAATAGTAATAGATGTTGTCTGTCCAGACGGTTTGATTGGTCAATTTAAGAGGCACGTTTGTTGGTGGGTTTATGTGGTGGGCAGTGTGGAAGCACGGGAGGTGCACAGAGAACTGGAACACATGATGCACGTGCAGCTGCCAACGATTGGTGGTGATGGGGCGGTTGTTCTTGGAGAACAAAAACAGCAGAAGGTAAGGGGAGCTCAACAACAAAGTTACCCTGGCTGGAAAGATTGTTTCTGTCAGGGATGGGATGGGATTGAAGGGAGGGATGGGGATGGCAAGAGTTGGATGGGGATGACATGGAATGGATGGAAGGAACGGAATGGGGATGACATGAGAGGGATGGCATGGGAGGGGTGACATGGGAGGGATGCATGAGATGATGGAATTGGTCAAGTGTGACAAAATAGCGGGGACAATTATTTGATACATTATTTGAAATGTTATTCAAAACATTTAAGAAGTATTTAGGTGAGCACTTGAAACACCATAGCATGCAAGGCTACGGGCCAAGTGCTGGAAAATGGGATTAGAATAGATAGGTGCACAATGGGCTGAAGGGCCTGTTTCTGTGCTGCATAACTCTATGAATCTATGACTCTAAAAGCTATTCTTTGTGCTAAAAAATGAAGATTCACTAGATTTGAATGGAAAAGTTTTAGAAGAGCTGTCAGGTGAATTAAAAGAATACATCAGAATTGATTCTATAGACAAAGAAGATGACAACAGTTTATACCCTCCAGAGTTTCTACACAGTCTAACTCCAATGGGCATGTTACTGCACAAACTCAGACTCAAGGAAGAAGCATTTATAATGTTGCTACGAAACTTGAATCCTAAACAAGGACTTTGTCATAGAACAAGATTGGTAGTTAGGAAGTTGTTTTCTTCAATAATCGATGCTGAAATTATAACAGGCAGATTTCAAGTAAGTGTTTATTCATTGAATAATATTGAGTCAATCAGATGGAAAGCTGCCTTTCCAGCTCAGGAGAAAACAGCTCCTAATTAGACTTTCATATTCCATGACTATAAACAAGGCACAAGGCCAGACTCTTGACAAAATTTGTATTTATATTCCTAGGCTTGTTTTTATTTAGGACAGCTTCATGTAGCTTTTTCCAGAGTGAAAAGTTTTGATTCTGTCAAAGTCTTTGGTGAAAGAATAACTAGTAATCCTGTATTTAAAGAAGTAATGTACAAAATAAATATACTGGGCTGGATTGTGTGCAGGAGGTGGGGCTCCTAACACCGGGCTGAAAAGGCAGGGAAAACCCTGCCTCTGCATTTTTTCAGACACCTGGAGCGATCCTCCAGTAATTTGGAGTCAAAGTTTAAGGAAACGGGATCCTCGTCCCTTTAATGACTTTATCGGGATGGGGATCCCGCCCCCAAGAGCTGCCGGCCAATCATAGGGCCGGCAGCTCAACAGTATCGGCAGTGCCACCAGGAGCAGTGGCCACTGCCGGTACCGCAGAGGCCACACCAGGCCCAGTGCTGGAACCCCGGAAAAGATGTTGGTGAGGCAGGATCACCAGGCCAGTCTGCCCACGAAGGAGGGACCGCCCCAAAGTGCGAAGGGAGTGCGCCTCATTTTACAAGTCTTCCTCCCGGTGCAGCGGAGACCCCCTCCCAGTGCAGTGGAGCCCCCCCCCGCCGCTGGTAAGATCCCAGCGGTGGCAGGAATAGGCCCTTATTTGGCCTCTGGGCGGGAAGGTCATCATTGGCTTATCCTGCCCCCGGGAGAATCGGAACCGGGATTTGCGGCGTCGGGTTCTGTGGTGGGCGATTTTGCCCTGATTCTCCAGACCCTCCCTCCACGAAACCCACCGTCAGAGTGAGAACAAAATCCAGCCCACTAATTTGTTCACAAATGTTTTGCCGGTCTCTGCTCGTTGCTTTACTAAAAGTAATTAAACTATATATTTGGTGAAAATATGAGCCTGATTTTAAATGAGTTAAAATCTCATTATGTTTTTCTTAAATCAAGTGATCAGATGATAGAGCAGACTCAGTCTTGAAAGGGTTAAAAATATATCCATATGAAGCAGAGTACAATATGCATGTGTGTATTTGCAATGCAACAACAAATTCTATTCAACGTAAAACAGAACTCCAGTGCAACAGATGGCCACCAGCAAATGCTGATCACCGAGTTCAAATTGCCAAAAAACATTTGGGTTGCTTAAATTGTCAGTGAGGGCTTTGGTTAACAGATTTCTGCAAAAGAAGCAAAAGCAGTAGCACAGGCAGCATGGCTTACAGTTTCAGCTTTGGTTCTCTGCTGTTGGAAAACTCGTCAGCAGCAATTGTTTGTCAGCCAAAATCAGAAAGAAATTCAATCCTCACAAAAATGTCACCAGGTTGACACAATGGTGAAGGAAAGAAATTTCCCAGAAATGGTAGCTGAAATATTTTTTTAGCTTATTTGCTTACATTTTCACAATGCTTTATACTACAAACCTAAAATATTTTGATAATCACAAAGTGATTTTTTTTTTCAAGTTTCACTGATACTCATTTGCAGTGATCAAACTCCTAACTTGAGGTGGATAACTGTCACATTAGAAGCCAGAAAGTTTTTTTTTTAAAGGAGTTTTCAGAATAACATCACAGCCAAAATGATTGTTGTTAATTACTGGGATGAGTAATTGCGATTTAAAAAAAAAATCATCGCAGCTGTGTTCCAGAATTTAGCCTCAGGACTTTTTCTTTTATCAAAGATGTATGTGTAAGTTGGCAATGGCAAATATGAATATTTGCCCAGGATGTTTCTGTTATCCAAGTTCTGCATTAAATTTTGTAATCTGATTATCCATAAGAAGTACTTACCCACAGATAGCTTTAACTTTTCCCAAAATATATGACAAAAACTTGGTATTGTGAATGCAATATCACATAACTCTCTTTAGACACATTAAATCTGAAGGGAAACAAACTCATTTTCTACATGTTCAGCCACATGCATCACCCACCCAACCGTTAACATTACAACTGCATGAAGGAAAATGTATTTACCTCAGGTTTGGGACATGTAATGAAGACTTGACATTTGATTAGTGAGACATGGGGATTTTAATCACCATTGTCATATGCATGGGATTTGAAATTTTGCATTATTGTTCTTCGATGATCCTAGAGCTGATAATGCTCTCAGTCAAATATCTGTCACACCACGCTGGACTCTTAACCTTCAGATTTATAAACAATCGTACTGACAATAAGAATTTCAAGAAGAAATGAACAAAAACATGTTTTAGATTAAGTTACAAATGTGCAATAGCATGTTTTTCAAAAAATATGTGGACCCTTAATTTGCACAACCAATTTGTCCATTTGGGTCATTTGCCCTCTCATTGGGACTCTCTTCTCCAGGCGAGTACTGAACAGAATACTTGAATGAACCTCAATGGAAGCTAGAGGAACAGCACCTCATTTTTCAATCAGGCACTTTGCAGCCTTCCGGACTCAACATTGGGTTCAACAATTTCAGATCATAACAATTGCTCCATTTTTTTTCAGATAACAAATACTGATAATAGTGCTGCTGTTGTCACTTACACCTCCTCTAGACCTATCTTTTCTTTCTTTACTTGTCCCACTACCACTTCATTTTGCTTTGCACATCATCCCTTTTATCATTTAATCTCTCCTGCCATCTGCCCTATCACAGACCTGCCTTTTTGCTTTTTTCCTCCCCTTTCCCTGCATCTGCATTTGCTTAAAACCTACTACATTTCCAACTTCTGCCAGTTCTGATACAAAAGGTGAAGTCACATGGGATCAGAGGGGAGCTGGCAAGATGAATACAGAACTGGCTCGGTCATAGACGACAGAGGGTAGCAGTGGAAGGGTGCTTTTCTGAATGGAGGGATGTGACTAGTGGTGTTCCGCAGGGATCAGTGCTGGGATCTTTGCTCTTTGTAGTATATATAAATGATTTGGAGGAAAATGTAGCTGGTCTGATTAGTAAGTTTGCGGACGACACAAAGGTTGGTGGAGTTGCGGACAGTGATGAGGATTGTCAGAGGATACAGCAGGATATAGATCGGTTGGAGACTTGGGCGGAGAAATGGCAGATGGAGTTTAATTTGGACAAATGTGAGGTAATGCATTTTGGAAGGTCTAATGCAGGTGGGAAGTATACAGTAAATGGCAGAACCCTTAGGAGTATTGACAGGCAGAGAGATCTGGGCGTACAGGTCCACAGGTCACTGAAAGTGGCAACGCAGGTGGATAAGGTAGTCGAGAAGGCATACGGCATGCTTGCCTTCATCGGTCAGGGCATAGAGTATAAAAATAGGCAAGTCATGCTGCAGCTGTACAGAACTTTAGTTAGGTCACACTTAGAATATTGCGTGCAATTCTGGTCGCCACACTACCAGAAGGACGTGGAGGCTTTGGAGAGGGTACAGACGAGGTTTACCAGGATGTTGCCTGGTCTGGAGGGCATTAGCTATGAGGAGAGGTTGGATAAACTCGGATTGTTTTCACTGGAACGACGGAGGTGGAGGGGCGACATGATAGAGGTTTACAAAGTTATAAGCGGCATGGACAGAGTGGATAGTCAGAAGCTTTTTCCCAGGGTGGAAGAGTCAGTTACTAGGGGACGTAGGTTTAAGGTGAGAGGGGCAAAGTTTAGAGGGGATGTGCGAGGCAAGTTCTTTACACAGAGGGTGGTGAGTGCCTGGAACTTGTTGCCGGGGGAGGTGGTGGAAGCAAGTACCATAGAGACGTTTAAGAGGCATCTTGACAAATACATGAATAGGATGGGAATAGAGGGATACGGTCCCCGGAAGTGCAGAAGGTTTTAGTTTAGGCAGGCATCAAGATCGGCGCAGGCATGGAGGGCCGAATGGCCTGTTCCTGTGTTGTTCTTTGTTCTTTGAAAGGTCAATGGCCTGGAAAGTTAATTTTGTTTCCCTCTCCACAGATGCTGCCTGAGCTGCTGAGTATTTCCAGCATTTTCTGTTTTCATTTCAGATTCCAGAATCCGCTGTATTTTGTTCCTGTCTGAACAGGGTACTGTTGGCTGGAGGTGAGAGTCACCCATCAGGACGGGCACTGAGCCCTGTTTCTATTTTTCCTATATATAAAACACTATTATATTGTAACAGAATACAATTAACATATTACAAACTCAACCACATAGTCTCTAAGTTGCCGAATTTCTTTTTCAACATTTCAACCATCCAGGACAAAGCAGCCCACTTGATTGGCACCCCATCCACCACCTTCAACATTCACTCCCTCCACCACCGACGCACAGTGGCAACAGTGTGTACCATCTACAAGATGCACTGTAGCAATGCACCAAGGCTCCTTAGACAGCACCTTCCAAACCCGCGCCCTCTACCACCTAGAAGGACAAGGGCAGTAGATGTATGGGAACACCACCACCTGCAAGTTCCCTTCCAAGCCACACATCATCCTGACTTGGAACTATATTGCCATTCCTTCACTGTCACTGAGTCAAAATCCTGGAGCTCCCTTTCTAACAGCACTGTGGGTGTACCTACCCCACACGGACTGCAGTGGTTCAAGAAAGCGGCTCATCACCGCCTTCTCAAGGGCAATTAGGGATGGGCAATAAATGCTGTCCTAGTCAGCAATGCCCACATCCCATGAACGAATTAAAAGAAAACTTTCAACACTGAACATGGATAAAAGTATTTTTCGCAAATTGTTTTTTCTGAATATATTAGGGAAAAATAAATTGAAGTACAAAGTCACAGAACCTATGCTTTCTCTTCAGAGGAATGAGTGGATGGGTTGTGGTACTTTTGAAATGGTTAAAATGTTACTATATTTTGGAGACTGCAAGTGCTGCTGTGCTACTCAAAAGGTGAAAGTAGAATTTTATTACTGAAGTACATAATGTCTTCAGATGGCTAAGTCTCCGTTTGATGTGAAAGTTTGTCGACAGTGACTCTGAAGAAACTTCTCATCGCTGCTGCGATGAATGTGGACAGATCTTTTCTTTTGTGTAAACTACAATAAAAAACAGATGCTTGCTGATTTAGGGTGCGCAGGTGGTGACAGAAACTCCATCGGTGCAGGGTGCATGCTGTTAGACAACGAACAGCTGTTTCCCTGCTCTGCTATCAGGTCCAAGTACAAGTCACGTTCTAGTACAACTCCCTGCCACAGGATGGAAAAATATCAAATAAAGGAATTAAACAGCATTGTTTTCAAATCGCAGTATCTCTCTTTCATTTTTAAAATCAATTTCCCAAAATTTAAAACAGCTCACCCTACAGAATTGAGCTAGCAATTAACAGATGTACCGCCTTTAAATTCTATAGGACTTTTGCAAGAAAAATTAAATTTTAAGATGCAATGTATTTATTCTGCAACACATTTTAATATACTTGTGTAAAAGGACAAAAGAAGTGGAGCTCAAGTTTAAGAACTAATGAATACATTGCGAGCTGAATTTTGTCCTGGCAATGGGGGTCCCAGTGATGGACAGGAAGGCAGAGACAGAACTTGCAGTACCGAAGAGAGGAGAAGACCCCAGGAGAAGTGGGGTTGGGGTTACTAGGGTCATCAGGCAGGCTCCAGTGATAGGGTGGGGGAGGGTTGTTGGTGAGGGTGGGGTGGGTCCTCCTGGGGAGGGCAGCTAACACCACTCCAGTGTCCCTGGATTTCCCCCACAGGACAGAACCCCTTGACCCCACTAGGAGGCCACCAGGCTTTACCTAATGGCGTCTCTCTTCAACACTGCCTTCCGCAAAACTGAGGCGGAACGAGGCCTTTAAGTGGCCATTATTTTTATTTTTTATTTATTTTATTTAGAGATACAGCACTGAAACAGGCCCTTCGGCCCACCACGTCTGTGCCGACCAACAACCACCCATTTATACTAACCCTGCAGTAATCCCATATTCCCTACCACTTACCTACACTCGGGGCAATTTATAATGGCCAATTTACCTATCAACCTGCAAGTCTTTGGCTGTGGGAGGAAACCGGAGCACCTGGTGAAAACCCACGCGGTCACAGGGAGAACTTGCAAACTTCGCACAGGCAGTCCCCAGAATTGAACCTGGGTCGCTGGAGCTGTGAGGCTGCGGTGCTAACCACTGCGCCACTGTGCCGCCATTGACCATTTAAGGGCCTCAATTGGCCTGAGGCAGGAAGGTCATCGTCAGCCTTTCCCAGCCCCAACAAAATGAAGGGGGGCCCGGGCAATGTTGGGAATGGTGCCCTGTGCCATTTTGTTTGCCCCCTGCTTCTGTGCCTGCCTCCAAGGACAGAACAAAATTCAGCCCTGCAATTCAAGAGCAACAGTGTACTGGACCCTGGTGATTCTAGTCTTGATTTAGTGAACAAATTGGCTTCTTCTGGGAGCAAACTATCCTTTTTGGTCAGATTGTTTGGAGATAGGAGAAAAATATGGAAGGAGGGAATCCTTTCTTGCTTAGCTCTAGAGCTTCTCTTGTGTGCATCAACAAGATTTATGGAACAATCTTCAGGCTGAACTATCGCACACTTCAGTCTGAGGATAAGAGAATGAGCTAGGGCTGGGGTGTGGGGGGGTTGCGGGGGTGATGCAAATAGGAAGGAGAGAATTGAAATCAAAGAAAAAAAATTCCCAGGTTATGAAATCCTGTCAGAATCTTGCTGTCTGGTATTAACATCTATTGACATGTACCTGCCATTACAAAATATTATTTGTAATCTGAAGACTGGGCATCACATCTCCAACACCAAGGGGTTCAGTTTTAATCAGTGCTGAGCTGCATTAACTTGGCACAACTCATTCAGTTTTAATGGAATATATCAACTTCTTTCTGCAGTGTGAAGCTCTTGCTTCCCCTCAACCCACTTCTGTTTGAACAGGGACAAGTAGCCAAGACTGATCCAATCTTGACCCACTTGGGTATGAGATGACAGTTTGAATGCATCACAGAATTTGTTAAGCTGAAGAAAAGGTCTGAAAATATTGGTGACATACCTTTTGCTACAGTACAGAATTTGTTATTTTTCTATTTAATTGATTTATAATGTGAAGCACAACATTTAATTGTCAAACTATTTTTCAATTTTTACAAATCTGTGATTACCATTACAATTCAATCCATTGTAACTAAAAGTGTAAAATGGAAATTTGGGACTTTTCTGCCAACAATGTCAGAGTTTTCTGCAAAATTTCAACTGCAATGTTGTGCTTTACTGAAATTTTTTTTTGCAATTTGTGGTTAAGGGGTATGATCTTTGCAGAATTCTATAAAATGCTACTCTTTGTAAGGAACTACCTAAGATACTGTGAGAAATCTGACAGATGTCCTGTCTCAATATCCCAATAACGTTACAACTTTGTATTGGTTATAATGAGTGCTCCACTCATGTCACTATCATTCAGAGATCATGACGCCAAAGGGAAAATTGAGTATCAGTGAAGAACTGCAAGTAAATATATTGAAAACAAATAGCATGGCACCTGCCATACAACTTTCATCCCCAACCCCCACCACCCCTCCCAACCCACCCAAAGGAAAACAGATACACTTGAAATGTCACCCTTTTGCTTAGAAAGTAACTTCTTGTTCTTTAGTTCATTTTCCAGGACATATGCATATCCCCTTCCCCAGACACTGTCTTAGGCTGAACAAATCTGCTGCACTTTCAGCATTCTATTTGACCATGAGCTGAGATTCCAGTTCCATATCATCTCCATCACAAATAATACCCATTTGCACCAGTATATCGCCCAGCTCCGCCCCAGCCACAGCCTAATAGCTGTCAGAATTCTTATCCATGCCTTTGTCACCTCCAGAGTGAACTATTCCAATTACCCCTGGCTGGTCTCCTATCCTTCACCCTCCATAAACTATAGTTCATCCAAAACTTTGCTGCCTGTACCCTATCCTGTACCAATTCCCAGTCATCCATCATCCCTGTGTCTGCTGATCTACACTAGTTCATGCTTCACCCAGATGTATCAAATTTAGCATTCTCATTATTGTGTTCAAACCCTTCATGGTCTCCCACCCTAGCTTTATAACCTGCTACAACCATCCAAGAACTCTGTGTTCCTCCAACTCTGGCCTCTTGTGTACCCCTCAGCCCCTATTCCCTTTGCCCGCCATTGCCAGCACTGCCTTCAGTGGTCTAGCACCTAAGCTCTGGAATTCCCTCCATAAACGTCATTGCCTACACACTTCTGTCTCCTCCGTTAAGCCACTCCTTAAAATGAGGCTGTTTGACCAAGCTTTTAGTCACCCCTCCTAATATCTCTATCTTTGGCCAATTCTTGTCTGACTGTACCTCTGTGAAGCACTTAGGACATTTTCTTCATTAAAGGCATTATCTAAATGCAAGTTTTTCATATTGTTGTTGTTATCCTTTATTAATTTAGATGGCTTGGTAGATAAATAAAAAAAATGTAATAATTTTCTTATGGTGTTGATGTCAGATTGAAACTTTGTTGGACAGTTTGCCAGTTACATAAAATTGTATGTAAACACTTCCAAAATTTGTAAGAAATGTTTCTGATAATTTCTGATAGAGAAAGAAAAGAACTGCAACTTGAAGTCAAAAGATAATATACAGCACATTGTACACTGCAAAATTGCACAGAAATCTATTATGGGGCATTAAGTTTTTATAATAATGGGGGCATTTGAATAGAAAATACCTCACTTACCTTTACTCTCAAGTGGCAGCTATATTCACACAGCCTAACTCAACATTGGTTAACAGTTAGCATCTGCATGAAATAAATTCTCTCTCTTATCCTGTGGCTCACTAAATAAAACAGATCAGATTTCATTGCCACACTATCCTCATTATGGCACCAGGCTTTGTATAGTTGGGACATACACACACACACATATATATAGTATATATTATATATATATTATATATATAGAGAGAGTGAGATAGAGAGAGAGAGAGAGAGTACAGAAGTCTTACCTTAGCAAATGAACTGCATACTTGTTTTAGGACTATCTGGCTGGTTGGAAAACACCAGTGAGTTTAATAGCTGAGCTTTGTACTGAAAGATTGTTAAGAGGGGTGTTCCACTTCCCTATCATAAAAAGAAAAATACATAAAGATATGATGTAAAGTGAACTGCAACAAATTCTCCAAATCACAGCTATATTCAGAGGTCAAGGAAATTCAGCTGAAAAGGTTAAAGATGAAATAAAATCTAGCAAGTGAGAATGAAAATCTATCCTAAAGCAAGGCCACTGGTGACGTGTTCTAGACAAGAAGCTAAATACTGCATAGCACTGGGATCTTTCATTTTCATCAAATCAATAAAAGCTTATATTTATCAGGATTCCAGGCAGCTGCCGTTTCTGACAACCTCCACTTTATTTCCCACTTCTCATGTTAAATCAGACCAAAGACTATAAAAGAAGCAACCTTCTATGCTACTTACACCTGAAGAGACAATTCCATTAAAAGCTTTTTTAATGTTGTAGAAGCAGGGTCTGATATTATATTAACAGGAGCTTCTAAACCTCTTTGTTCTTCTACCCATGCTGCAGCCCAATGCCACCCAAAAACTAGCAAGGGGATTTGCAGACAAAAGTGAAAGTACTTTTTTGTTCAGTCATACCCTAGTAAAAAGGGAAAGCTTGCTGCTAAAACAGTGGCCATTCTAATCATCTGTACAACAATATTTGCTATCAGGCATTCTAAATAGATTATCAGCAGTCCATCTGTGTCATTATTGATTTATAAGGCTTTAAGCAGCTTTCGAATGGAAGCTTTCCCACTAAGGGGCTTCTTGTACAAATCAGAGCCACACTCAGAAACAGCAGTCTTTACTGAAGCTGAGAAAAGATTGTACTTGAAACACGAGTATGCAGACCACAAATTTAGATGCCATTTATTCCTATTCTTTTCCCAATGATAATCAAAGTGGATACATAAGTCATCCACATTCAGGTTATTTACATAAATATGTTACTAGTGTATAAAACAGGCATCATTAACATATGAATACCATATGCAAATGATAAAGGCAGAGCAGATGTTAGTGCATGTAATTGACCTATATGTGAATTGCTTCTGAACCTCATACTGTATTAGTACTCTACACAGTAACTAGATATAGCCTAAAAAGTGCATCTCTGAAACACTACACTAGAAATGAACCTGACAGGGTCCCAGAGATGTTAAAACAAGGTCACTGTCACCACTGTATTTCGCTGTCATCTGCATTCTGTTTCTTATAGATGACATCATCATGTGGCTGTGTAAATCGATAACTTAATAGCATTTGGAAAATGCTGCAGTCTGAAGCAGGTTATAAAGAATGCCCCCGTTTTATTCCTTTTGTTGCTAAAATGTCATATGTCTTAAACTCAGGTTCTTGCATGAATGCACAGTGAAAAACAGATGCCATTTTTTTCCTCTCAGGCTTTATTTTTCACTTCTTCTCAGAATAACATTAAATTGTAGTAAATAGCCTTTTGTCAAGAGGCCAGGGACCACCCTGTATATGATAATGCATTAGTGACTAGCTTTCCAGCTCCTGAACAGAAACATTCACAGACTTAAGGGGTAGATACGAAGCAGTATTGTGTACAGCCGGTGAACAACTGCAGCACATACTAATAGAAGCACACATAATAAATGATTGTGTTGGGGTCTAACAGGGGTCTAATAGGCAGTCCGTTCTCTGAAAGGGTCAGCTTTATATCTATGATACAAAACAAAATTACAATATGTGCTGCCATTGTATCTTTCGCATTAATAAAAAATCCTTGCATTTCAGCTTATTTTCTCATGTCAGGATGTCCAAATTCCCTGATAAATCACGTTAAGTTTTATGACATTCTATTCAAAGCATAGTTTACCACAGTATTCACGGGCTTTAAGACCTTTTACTTTAAATGAATAGAGGAGCTGGCCAATCTATAGGCATCATTTTAAACCCCACCCCACCCCCTGCTTCCCTTTCTTCTTAGTAATTCCAGCATCTTCCTCACCTGCATTCTAAAATTAACAAGATCGATTGCAACCATGGATTAGAATTCGAGGTAGAAATCTATTAAAGTATTAATGCTCCTGGTTTGGTAAGCTTCATATATTTCAAATACAATCCATTCTCTTTTACCCGTGAACAATAAATCAACAAACACACTCAAAAAATTAAAATATGAAGTATATCTGGTTTTAGCAAATTTCCCATGTTTCTAAAATGATGTTTGTTTCTATGGTTTTGTAATTCATTCAATCTGTATTGATTAATGCAGTATTGTACTGTAATATCCTTCAGGAATGCAACTAACATCTTCAGTAACTTCATCTGGTGTCTGTTTTCAACAGTAAAAGCCACAAAGCTGCCTAGTAGCTACAACGTTAGCTCCTTGGGTTCACAACCAAGAGACCCCAGCTCAAATCCTAGTCTCAACTGACATTTTTGTAGAGGGTGACATAGATGCACTTAGCACAGAATTTTTAAGGGAAGAGAGGTCAAATTGGCTTCCAGTCTTTTCTGTATGGTTCAAATGTGGCTCTTGGATCTTGTCCGTGGAGAACTGACACCTATCTGTAGAAAGATCCATTTCGCCAATCTGCCCTTGCCAGTGTTGAAGGTAACAGGAGGAGTGGGAGAAAGCAGGGGAAAAGTATAAACTAAAATGCACAAAATAAAACCAGGACAGTTTGTCAATTAGTCAGATTAGAAAAGAACAACTACATTTCAAACATAATGAGTCAATATTTATCATATGCCAATTTGTTTTTATGGCATTTCTATAAAAAGTGCAGAAAGGGTGGCGCATTGAGATTATATGCCTCTCCTCATGGGCACAAAGCATGCGCCAAATTGATTTTGCCTGCCTTTCTTTTAGAACAGCCGAGCTGCCAGCAATATATGCAGAAGCAAGGGCAGATAGGATGGTACAGGAAACCAGCTCAATGGAGGGAGATTTTGCATTCTAGCCCTGCTACAGAGGACACAGTGAAGACTTTGAGGGTTCATCTTACAAAGGAAGACTGATGGTTATACTCCAGGACCTTCTAAGTACACTTGTGAAGGAATCTGGCCATAATGAGGGGTTATAAGGTTAAAAGAGTTATTTTTCAATGAATGAGGGATTAAATTTTTTTTTTAAAGGTTCATCTTCCTAAAAGGTTAAAAAAGCTAATCTCTATAATACTAAATCGACATACCGCCATGTGAAAAAGCTTGCCTCATCTTAGAACCATAGAGGCAGCTTCTGATCAAGAGGATTTGCTCCCTGATGTCTCAAACCTCACCACATGGTAAAATATTGATAACATAGTTTTGCAAGCTGTCACAAAAGCTACCACTGTGTACTGGTTGATAAGATAGTTTTATGCTGATACCCAAAACACAGGCAACTGATTTTTTGACAAAGCTAAGAAAACCCAAAAACTGAATTATAATTTTGAAACACAGTTAAATAACAAATGAAAATTGACCATCACAAAGTTTGCAGTTTGGCTTTCTTAGGAATCAAAGAGGACGGACCTTACCTAGAAATTAACAATTATACAGACTCATTTGGGAACTCAAGGGCAACAAACTTATCTGCAGTTGAGGTAACACCCTCATATGTAAGAAATTAGTTGTGCAACTTGAAAAACAGTATAAATATTGGAAGCACACATTGGATTTTTAGATTTGTTAAACACACTCCAATGTCTCTCATGGTAAAGGTACGACTATTGGAGTAAGGCGATGATAATTCTCTCCTTAACTGGGACAGAGGTCTTGCTAACTCTGTAGTCTTCCACTTGGGGATGTAGGGTAGATGTTACTTCAAATAATTGATGGCTATCCTGCTTAAACATATTATTGTAACAACTAGAAACAAAATTGTACTTTCTTTTCCGAGAACTACTAACGTTGAAATTGACTGTCTGAACAACTATGAATTGCATATTCAGTTCTTCAATCAACTTTTATATAAATTAGAATTTATATTGTCTCAAATAGTCTTCTGTATCACTAACACATGAACCCATCTCCGTAAACTCTTTGGCGGTGAGATACATTACTGAGGAGAGATTTGCAGACCCTTATAATATTTGGGTTATTATAATCTGGCTGAAACTTGTTAAAAAGGCTATCTGGAGGATGGTAATATTCTCAGCTGGTTCCTTTCCTTTAGGCAGAGTTGTATCAGTCCTTCAGACCCATTCAAGTGTCTTTGGTATCTGTCTTCGTCAACCTTAAGTTGAGGGTGATCATCTGAGAAGTACACCTGATCTGGGATAGCCCCAAAAAGGGGCTAGGATTATAATCCATACACACTAGCCTGTCTGCCAGTGAGCTTTGCTTTGCACACATTGGACTGGATTTTATTTTCCCACCACTGGGAGTGGAGGCGGGTGAAAAAAACGGCGGCCCACACATGCAGGCCGCGCGCCGACATGCTGCTGCGATCTAGCACGTGACGACTCATTATAATATGCAGGGCTGCAGCCTCTCCACCCAATCACCTGATAGGGGCGGCCTTGGCTGGTGCCATTTTTAAAGGGCTGCCAGGCCTGCATTGACAGATAACAGTTGACTCTGTTCCCCACCCCCCAACTATGCTAAAAATAAATGTTTGGCCTGTTCCCCCCCCTCCAAAGACACTGAAATTGCAGAGTTGATCTTCTCCCCACAACTGCACAAAGTGCAGAGGTCATCCCTTTCCTCACCCCCCTACACTAAAAATGCAGTGTTGACCCCGTTACCCCACCCCCACCAATACAGTCAAAATGCTCTGATCCCTCCCTTCCCCACCTCAGTGGTGCCAGCTTTCCCTGGATGTGTGTGATTGCTGCCCGTTGCATGAAAGATCTGGAACCGAAGTTAAGATCTCGGCAAATTGGATTTAAATATATGCATAGAGTTTATTTAAATATTTAAAGTCGGATCCCATTGCTGAGCGACCGGGGTGGTGCGGGGGGTGGGGGGGTGGGTGCGGGGGGTGCCGCCATGGAGCCTCCCCACCACCTTGAAGATTGGGCCCAGAAATTGCGGTGTCAGGCTCTGTGACCTTCCGCCTCCCCCCCACAAACATGGAGCGTGACATCGCGAGCCATACAAATTTCAGCCTATTGGCAGACAAGACAGAGACATCTAGTTTAAAGTTGCGTGAGGACTTTGCGCATGGCAGTATGGTTATGCAGTTAACCACGGAGCAAGTGGTCAGCCCTATGAACACTGCAGTGTAGCCCAGAGTGATTGAATCTCTGGTGGCACCTCTGACAGCTTCAATGAGAGCTCAGACCTCAGCCATTTTGTCTCTGGATTCTTATATCTTCTCTGGCTTTCAAAGGATAACATAGATAGTTACATCACTCCTGCACTCTGTTCTCACAAAGTAGTGGGAGTGCTGAGGCTCAGCCCCATGAGAGTGGTAATTGTGCCCTGTTAGGGGCAACCTCTCAGCAAGTGCCTTTGTCGGTTCCAGGCATCCAGCTAGACCAGACTGTCTTGGCCACCACCAAAATGCAGCAGTCTGCACTAGGCTCTCTATGACTAGAGCTCCTTGCGGTCATCCTCACGGCCATCGCAACTGCCCACAGTTCAAGTTCAGCAGCTTTCCATCTCCCAAATTATAGTCACTGGGAACCACCTCAGAGAACCACCAAAATAGTGAAACAAGCATAGGAGTCAGGAGCTACAGGTCAGTATTGGGGTAATTTTTAGCTCTCAATTGTTAAATCTTTGGAATCAAGCATGGAAAGGGTAGGTCATGTCTGACAAACCTGATTGAATTTTTGAAGAGGTGCCTAAAGTAGTGGACAGGGGAATCTCTATTTATTTGGAGTTCCAGAAGGCATTTGATAAAGTTTCTCTTAAGAGACTGTTGGCTAAAGTTGAATCTCATGGAATTGAAGGCAACGTTTTGACCTGGTTAGGAAATTGGCTGAGCGGCAGGAGACATAGCATCGGGATAATGAGCAGAATGTAACTCGCAGTGTCTCGCAGGGATCTGTGTTGGGGCTGAAAACATTCACCGTATTTATTATCGACTTAGATGATGGGATAGAAAGCCATATATCCAAGTTTGCCGATGACACAAAGATAGGCAGCATTGTAAACAGTGTAAATGGAAGCATAAAATTATAAAGTGATATTGATAGAATAAGTGAATGGGCAAAACTGTGGCAAATAGATTACAATGTACCCAAATCTGAGGTCATCCATTTTGCACCTAAAAAGGATAGAAGAGGCCACTTCCTAAATTGTGAAAAACTCCGAATAGTGGAGATCTAAAGAGTCTTGGCAATTCATGGACATAGATCATTAAAATGTCATGACCAGATATAGAAAACAAATAAAATAGCTGATGGAATGCTGGCGCAGTGGTTAGCACCGCAGCCTCACAGCTCCAGCGACCCGGGTTCAATTCTGGGTACTGCCTGTGTGGAGTTTGCAAGTTCTCCCTGTGTCTGCGTGGGTTTTCTCTGGGTGCTCCGGTTTCCTCCCACAAGCCAAAAGACTTGCAGGTTGGTAGGTAAATTGGCCATTATAAATTGCCCCTAGTATAGGTAGGTGGTAGGGAAATATCGGGACAGGTGGGGATGTGGTAGGAATGTGGGATTAGTGTAGGATTAGTATAAATGGGTGGTTGATGGTCGGCACAGACTCGGTGGGCCGAAGGGCCTGTTTCAGTGCTGTATAACTAAACTAAACTAAAAACTTTACATCTAGAGGACCAGAATACAAGGGTATAGAAAGTCATGCTTCAGCTATACAAAGCCCTGGATAGAGCACACCCGTGAGCAGTTCTGGGCACCATACTTTACGAAGGATATATTTGCCTTGGGGAGAGTGCATGGTAGATATACCGGAATGATACGTGGACTACAAGGGTTAAGCTACGAGGAGAGATTACATAAACTAAGGTTGTATTCCATGGAATTTGGAAGGTTAAGGGCTGATTTGATCCAAGTTTTCAAGACATTAAGGCGAACAAATAGGGTGGATAGAGATAAACTATTTCTACTGGTTTGGGAGTCTAGGAATAGGGGGAATAGTCTAAAAATTACAGCCAATTCTATCAGAACTGAAATTAGGGCTGGAATTTTACATTGGGTGGAAGACCCCGCCCACCGGCCAAAACATTGGCGGCGAGCCCGCCTCCACCAAGCCTGGGGAGCCACGCCAGGATTTTATGCTCCCCAGGCCCTTAATTGGCCTTGGATGGGACTTCCACCTCTCTGAGGCAGGACGTCCCGCCTCCAAGAGCTGCCAGCCAATCAGTGGGCCAGCAGCTCTCAGTCCCAGCAGTGCCACTGGGAGCAGTGGCCACTGCTAGGACTGCACCCAGCCAACAGTTTTGGGGCCTCGCCACGGACAATCGGCTGGGGCGGGGGATTTATTTCTGTGGGGTGTGCCCTCCATGGGGGCACAGGTTCCCCGATCAGGAAGGCCCCCCCAGCCCACAAGGAGGCCATGGGAGGAGGCACTTAAGTGGCAGTTCATTGGCCACTTAAGAGCCTCGATTGGCCTGGAGCAACAGGCCGTTTCTCACCGCCACTGCCCCTGGTAAAATTGCAGTGGGGGCGGGAAGGCACCTCCCACTGAATTTTATGATGCCCCCCACCAGCCCGCTCCTGTTGTGGGCTGTCGAATTCGGGTATAGGATACATTTCTACACACAAAGGGTGGTAGAATTTTGGAATTCTTTTCCACAAACAGCAATTGATGCTGGATCAATGGTAAATTCTAGATGTGAAATTGACAGTTTTTTAATGGAAAGTTGTTAAGGATATGAGGCAAAGGCAGGTATTTGGAGTTCGGCCACAGATCAGCCATGATCTCAGTGAATGGTGGAACAGGCTCAAGGGGCTAAATGGCCTATTCCTGTTCTTACATGCTGTGAAGACTTTTGCAGGAAGTGTAACACCTGCCTTTTTACCTCCTCTCTTCTCACTATCCAAGGCCCCAAACACTCCTTTCAAGTGAAGTAGCAATTTACTTGTACTTCTTTCAATTTAGTATGCT
Source organism: Heterodontus francisci (assembly GCF_036365525.1). Taxonomy (NCBI): domain Eukaryota; kingdom Metazoa; phylum Chordata; class Chondrichthyes; order Heterodontiformes; family Heterodontidae; genus Heterodontus; species Heterodontus francisci. The sequence goes on from NC_090387.1 coordinate 43,202,292, forward strand.
GTATTCGCTGCTCACAACGCGATCGCCTCTACATTAGGGAGACCAAATTGCAGATTGAGTCAGTCCACAAGCATGACCCCGATATTCTGGTCGCTTGCCATTTTAATTCACCACCCTGCTCTCATGCCCACATTTCTGTACTCGGCCTGCTGCAGTGTTCCAGTGAAGCTCAACATAAGCTCGAGGACCAGCACCTCATCTTCTGATTAGGCACTCGAAGGCCCTCTGTACGCAACATTGAATTCAACAACTTCAGACCATGACTTCCTTTTTGATTGCTTTTTTTTTTTACCATGTACCAGTCTTAAAATTGTTTTTCATGTTTTTGCTTTCAGACAGAGCTGTTCATTATTCTGCCATTAACAGTCTGGACAAATGCTTTGTCTTTTACTTTAGCTATTACTACTCCCCTTGCCTCTTATTTCATGACATCTTTGTCATTTAATCTCTCTTGCCCTCCGCCCTATCACAGACCTTCCCTTTTGTTCTTCTTCCCCCCCCCCCCCCCCCCCGCTTTCACTTGCTCAAAGACTGTTACATTTCTAACTTTTGCCAATTCTGATGAAAGGTCACAGACCTGAAACGTTAACTCTGTTTCTCTCTCCACAGATGCTACCAGACCTGCTGTGTATTTCCAGAACTTTCTGTTTTTATTTCAGATTTCCAGCGTCCGCAGTATTTTGCTTTTATTATTATTGAAGTCTTTTGGTGTATTTTACTTTTTTGCCAATTCCAATTTCGCCCTCTTACTGTTATGTTGTGGTATAGAATTATTTCCTATATATTTGTGAACTACAAGCTTGCTTTTATCCACTCTGTGGACATCTAGTGAGGTCTAAAGTAACCTAATGTATTTGCTGTGTGGACATTAAATAAAGCTAATGTAATGAGATGACATGTCTGATTTATACAAGGTCCATCGCTCCAGTACAGTGGCTAGGAGAGTTTTTCAGCGGCCGATACTCAAAATTTAATTCCTGCTCTTTGTGATTAGTGCCGTGGGATCTTTAGCAGGCCTGGCATTGGGTTACCATCCTAGGTGAAGGATGCCTCAGTTCTGAAATCACAAGCAAAGCTTATTCCATTATCGTGACATAATTCCGTTGCTCTTAGATGTCACTTCCTTCCTTGAGCCCCCACTTATGTGTCACAAGATTAGTACATACTTCAAGTGGAATCTGATACATAACTACTTAAAATGCTCTTACATGAAATTAAATATTTCAACTGTTAAGCAAAGTAGTAGACCCTCGGTCTTTGCTTTTGGGCTATCTGTAACCCTTTGCGTTATACCTTAGCACTGTAAAGGGCAACAGCAATAAACACATAAACAGCATTAAATGATTAGAAAATAACCATCTTTTTGTTCATGATTAAAGATAATCATTTAACTCAGAAGCACTGTAGGATCAAAAAGCTTTAACTGGTCTTTATTGTGAATGAAGTATAAGCTGCATCTCACTGATTGTGTAATATTTTGCTTCTATTAAGCATGGGGATTCTATGTAACTATATAATTAGTTCATTTATTATGCTGTAACCTTATGCCTGCTTCCCTATATATCCAGACTAACATTTTTAGCCAATAGTATGGTACAGTCACCATCAAAGCTTTGGTCAACCCACTAGAAATCATGTTTGAACTATGGCCAAATACCCCTGACCAATTTGCCCTCTCTGCCCTTGAGAAATCTGTGATAAGATGCATCTAACAGCCGATTTAAGCTTGTCAGGAACCACTACCATTGACCCTGGTGGACTTTCCAGGTCTGGGGAAGATTCCTCAATTTGTGGATATACTAGCCATTATGGACACACCTAAGGCCATAGAACTCATGTGGAAGAGTACAGAAGAAGTGTTAGTTTGGCAAGCGTGACTTTTCTACATGCCTTCCCTCACCACAACAAGAAAGAAGTTAAAAGCACCTCGTATTGTTCCCTTTGAAAGGGGGCTGCTGGATATTAATTTTTTTTTTAAACTTCTTTGAGTATTTCAGCCTCAATTCCAACCTGGGCCCCTAGATGGGATCCATTCTGACCCCAGTCAACCAGTACCCCCAGTCTGATTGGGCATACCTCCACCAACCACATGCTGGATTCAACTGAGGGCCCAGGATGCGGGAACTCCTGAAGTAGGAACTCCAAGCCCTGCCCCATTACAACAACGATCTTGTTTGGGGTGGACTGTCCTGAAAAGTTCAGCGAAACGCTAGCATATCTGGGTCTCAACCTAGTCTTGTCCTCTGGCAAAATCCTGTCAAATTTAAGATGGGAGTGTACTGGAAGAGGTCTGTTGAACTGTAAAAGTAGTTATTTCCAAAATGGTTGGATATCCACAGTATGAGTAACAACAAAAAATACTGGAATTACTTAGTTGGTGCATCATCACGATGAAATATTGAACTATCTTTTTTTTATCCAACATTTAATTTCCGCATCTGAAAGGTTTTTTTCATTTTATCTCCACTGTACAAGATGATAATATTACGAGTTCAACAATATCGATATTTACACAGAGGAAAATAACAGTAATGGATGTGAGCACTGAGCTGAGATTTATGTGATAATTCTTTACTGGAAGTACAAAAGTGGAATATATATTAATACCTTATATACCTATATTAAATACAACATAAATTATTCTGAACTTCATGCTGAAGAAATGCTTCCTTCCTCAGACTCCATCACAAAACCTCTGGTGTTACCAATCCTTTGTGTTCGCATTTATAAATTTGAATTTTTTTCGTATGTATGCACATTCCTGATATCTGCTTCAGGCTTTCATCATCTTGTGTCAATTCAACGTCCCAAACTGGTTCCTTTGAGCATGCTACCTACCAAACCATTTTATGAAAAATGCTCTATAGTCTACTGCTAATAATTCAAAGTCACTTTTTGTGCTAAAAATGCAACTTTGCAATAAGTTGAAATAGGCCATGTAAATAGCACAGCAAGGTGGAAATTTAGTGCAAACATGTGAATTATCAGGTAATTTTATTTAAGCAACTTTGGATTAAGAGTAGATTATATAACTAACCTTCCACCAGGGTGATTCATGTATTCCTCCATCCTGAGTAAAGACACATAAAACCAATTCAGTTTGATCTGAATCCAAATAGATTCTTAAATTACTCTGCTTTTTCTTCAAAATTCTTGGATCAAAGATTATACTTTTTATATAGTGAGCCAAAATCCCAGTACACATTATTGTTACAAAAAGGTTTTCTTCAATGGGATAAACAAAAATGAATTTGTTTTTAGCACTGACAAAAACAAAGTTGTGCTTGTGAATTGTGAAATGGACACACAATTACGACTTAAGGCGGCTGTAGCTTACAGTGAAACAAACAGAGGCCAGAATGTGCTCAGGAACAGCACCTCATCTTTCAACTGGGCATCTTACAGCCTTCCTACTCAACATTAAGCTTAATCATTTCAGACCATAATCTCTGCCCCCATTGTGTTTCCTTTTTCTTTGCAGATTTTTGTTTTACACCCATTCTTCTCTTGTTTTTGCTTTCGGGTGGCAATTGTTCATTATTCTGTCATTCACCCCTCTTCTAGAAACATCTTTTGTTTCTTTACTTGTCCCATCCCCACTTCATTTGGCCCTTCACCACCAACCCTTTTGTCATTTAATCTCTCCTGCCTTCCACCCAATTACAGAAGATCTTCCCTTGTGTTCTTTTTCACACAGCTCCCTTTCACTGGCTTAAAACCTGTCACTTTTCTAACTTTTCCCAGTTGTGATGAAAGGGCATTGATCTGAAACGTTAACTCTGTTTCTCTATTCACAGATGCTGCCTGACCTGCTGAGTATTTCCAGCATTTTCTGTTTTTATTCCAGGATATAATCACCATGGAAACTTCATAACTACCAAGAAAACATTTCCTCTTTTACTGAGGACAATGCAAGCATTAGGCCCAATCTGCCATAAACCCACTTATGGAAGGTGGATCCAAGTCCAGTTATCTTGAATGCCAAGAAATATAACATTTTAAAGCTCTACTGACACCTCATCCATTACAGCTGAACATCAGGTTTCCCAAGTAATTTTCAGATAAAAGGGCCACAGATTGAGATCATGCCAGTTATGGTAAATCAATTCTCTCCAAAAGTGACTCCCTTTTGAGTTTGCAATATCAGTGGAAGGGCACCTCATTTACACGGGGTAGGTGCCACTTTAGGGATATATTTGAGGCCTTCCTGTTTCATGCATCTGGAAGCTCAGACAACCTGCGGAGATTGGGAGCAGGCTGGGGGGCGGTGGGGTGGTGGGGTGGAGTTGTAGTATTGGAGGTGAGACAATTCAATACTGCAATGGGGGGTTAGGCTGTAATATTTTTCCAGATGAATGAACTAAAATGATTCCTCAGCCCTGATTATCTTGTGTATCTTAACAGATTTAGCTGTAGAAGATGAAAAAATAGCCATAATTAAGAACTGCATCAGTTTGTAGAATACCAAGCTGTTAAGCAAGAAGAAAGCTATTTTATGTAGTTGGACTCGCCAAGTTGCAGAGGGCTTTGGGCTGAGGAGGAAAAGTTAAAAAGTGCTCATAAGTCTACTTATCCAAGGAACCATGCTTTAATCAGGCACAGTTTCATACAAAGTCCTATCATGTTTGAGTTAAATCCAAACTGGAAAATTGAATTACTGCATTATGCAGCAGAAAATCAGGAAGACCAGTTCCCAATCCCATGGAAACATGCTGTGACACATTAGCCAGTTGAAATAAGAAGAATCTAGAATAGATAGACTGCTAATGTTTACAACATGATATGCAGCAAGACCTGGGCAACATCCAAACTCAAGCTAGTAAGTGGCAAGTAACATTTATGCCACATAAGTGCCAAGCAATGACCATTCCCAACAGAGAGTCTAACCACCTGCCCTTGACACTCAGTGGCATTACCATTACTGAGACCCTCATCAACATCCTGGGGATCACCCTTGACCAGACACTCAACTGATCCAGCCAGATGAATACAGTGGCTACTAAAGCTGTTCAGGCACTGAGTATTTTGCAGGAAGTGACTCACCTGGTTCACCAAAGGCTCTGTAGAACCTGCAAAGTACAGGTTAGGAGTATGATAGAATATGCTCCACTTGCCTGGATGTGTGAAGCTGCAAGAACATTTAAGAAGCACAACACTAGCCTGGACAGAGTAGAGCATTTGATCAGTACTTCAATCACTAGCCTAAACTCCAATCTCTCCATCACCAGTGTACCGTAGCTGCAGTGTGTCACAGGACGTACTGCAGCAACTCACCAAGGCTTCTTCAGCAGCACCTCCCACACCTATGGCCTCTGCCACCTTGAAAGACAAGGGCAACAGGTGCATGGGAACAATATCACCTCCAATCTCCCCTCCAGGACATATACCATATGTTTTGGGCATACAACACCATTCATCATCACTGGATCAAAGTGCTGAAACCCCCTGCATAGTACAAGGGTGGAAGATCCACGACCATTGAAAGGACAGCTGGGGTCAGTAATAAATATCAGTTTTGCAGTGATGCCCACAACATGATACTGAATTTTACGAAAGAATTTTGGCTTCTCATGCAACATTGCTGGCTAATATTCATCTCATTTTCTAAATAAAGCAAGGTTTTGTTTCTGCCATTCCCAGTATAAAGATAAATTTTAAAAAAACAGGTTGATAACTGTTCCAGAGGCTGATACTCTCTCCTGTTTCTGTGAACCAAAGATTTAAAGCTAAAGCAGATTACATGCAAACTCATCTGGCTCTCATGCTTATGTGGGCTTTGATAACATGAGATAGCAGAGATATTCACAAACCTTTGTCTGAAGAGGTTTCCCCATACCTGCCTGCCAATGTTTTGGGGTCCCATTCAGTATTTACTGATGCAAATCAGTGCATCCTGGGCCCCTCCCTCCCAGTGCCATTTTTACCCAAACCCAGTTGCTAAGGTATTGGACCAGCTAATGGTCACAGTTCCACACAACCGCAACGTTTTCTGACTCTTTTAGTTCCTGGTTCTTTGTCATTGAAAGCTATTTTAACTAAACAAACTGCAAATTGATGATCAGAAAGTGATTAGTGAAGTTAGAAACTTCTGTCACGTTATAGCAACTACCACACTCCAAAATGTTATTCTGAGATTAATGAAAGTGATGTTGACAGAAAAAATGGCTCTCAGCCATAGCTTCCAATGCAATGATGAGGCCTCATGAGATGATGAACCTCTGATTTTAGCTCTCAAGAGGTTAAACTGGATGGTTTAATTGTGGTTCGATGATAAATGCCAAATATTTAGCTGTTTGCAAAGGCATTCAGATCAAATAACAGGATTTCATAATACAACATCTATCGAGAGCAATGAGAGCATCCAAAGAAACAGCCCTGCATGAAAGCAAAGTCACTGTTGCATTGTGGAAGCAATTTTTTTTTTCTCCTTTTGGAGTTGCATATCTCACCAGGAGGGTCTGGGGAAACACCATCTTTCTTATCAGGCTGGTCAATTCCCACCTAATGACACTGAACTAAAAAGTGTAAAGTAGGCAATTTTGATCTATGATTCCTTCCCAGAATATATTCCTTCAAGAGCTCAACTTTTAATTAAATAACACAACTTCCGAAAACCTGACTATTCTGTTCATAAGTGCCTTTAACCAAGAGCATTGGGAGCACTGGACCAGGTAAGGATTTTAACCTACCAATTCATGGGACTTGCACAGGTTCCCTACTCCAGAGGGATGTGGATGCTCAGTTGTTCAGTATATTCAGACAGAGATTGATAGATTTTGGGGCATTAAGGGAAACAAGGGCTAGGGGGTAGAGTGGGAAAGTGGAGATGTGGTAGAAGTTGAGCCATGATTTTATTGAATAGTGGAATGTGAGGTCTTTGGGACTGGAGTGAGGTTTAGCCGAGTTTAGTATAAAGTATGAGAGACAGAGACTGCAGGCTGTTGAACATAAAGGCTTCTTCTTTATTCTGTTTTACTTGCACTTTTCCTTTGCTAGCATGTGTGTTCTACAGCAGCCTTGAGATCGCACAATGCACAATGAAATTGCAATTTCAAAACACTACAATACATCTCTTCCGAAGAAGGGTCACTGACCCGAAACGTTAACTCTGCTTCTCTTTTCACAGATGCTGCCAGACCTGCTGAGTGGTTCCAGCATTTCTTGTTTTTATTTCAGATTTCCAGCATCTGCAGTATTTTGCTTTTACAATACATCTCTTCCCTGCTTAGTAATTTGAGATGCAGCATGTTTCAATGCTTTGTTTCCAAAACTGTAAACAATAAATTTAAACATAATAGTTCACTTCATAACATAGTAACTTAAGTATGACGGGTATTTCCTTTCATGAGTATGGTATCATCTGACATCAGATGTAGTCTCATTTGACTCGTTCTTCATCTGGGGTGTCGATGTCTGAATTGGAGTCAATGCCTTTGAGTGGCGTTTCAGTGCATTGAAGAATGGTATGTTTCTTGTGATGATTTGTGAATTGTGCTTAGCAATGATCCTTCATCCTTTTGTGTTGGTCACAACAAATGGTTGGATGTCATAAGGGATTGTTTGCTTTCCAATATGACCATCATGTTTCACAGGTACTTTATCACCTGGCTTAAGCGACATAGCTCTAAATTTCATGTTTCGCTCTGCATTTACCTTCAGTCAATCCTTCTGTTCTCAATCGCATTCGCATACATATTGATCATTAGCTCCGCAGGGTAGCTCATGAAGACATGTGCAGAGATGAGTGTAGCTGGAGGTTTTCCAGTAGTTGAGTGAGGTGTTGCTCTGTAATTACAAAGAAAGTGATTTGGTTCTTGCTTCCATGACTTGTTCTCAGCTGTAGCTGTACATATCACTTCTTTCAAGGTTTGCATAAATCTCTCGACTTCATCATTAGCTCTTGGCCAACAGGGTGTGATTTTCCTATGAGTGAACCCTAGGTAGTTCACGAATTTCGCGAATTCTGGAATGCACTGCCTGAGAGTGTGGTGAAGGCAGGTTCAATTGAAGCATTCAAAAGGGAATTAGACTGTTTTATGAAAAGGAAGAATATGCAGGGTTATGGGGAGAAGGCGGGGGAATGGAACTGCGTGAATTGCTCTTTCGGAGAGCCGGTGCAGACACGATGGGCCGAATGGCCTCCTCCTGCACTGTAACAATTCTGTGATTCTGTGAATTTGCTGAACTCATTGATGTTGAATGGGGGTCCATTGTCACTTCTTACCATTTCAGGGATTCCGAATAAGGCAAAGATCTGGTCAGACTGCTTTCATTGACGTTAACATAACTAATTCCACGATTGGGAATCTGCTGTAGTTCTCAGTGACAACAAACAAGTGTTCACCTGTGGACAAATCTACTAAGTCAGTGCTAACTTCAATCCATGGTCCTGGAGGTACTTCAGACATCTTGAGAGGATCATGAAGATTTGGCATTGTGATTGCTTATATGGTAAACACTGATTGATTTTGGGCTCTACCATATAGTCAATTCCTGGGAACTATACCTTTTCCCTAAGGAATTGTTTGGTTTTGACAATTCCCTGGTGCCCTTCATGTGCTGTATCAGCAACACATTCCCTCAATGAGTGTGGAATGACAATACAGTTGTTGCGTAGTACAAGGTCAGATCTGGTTGTAACAGTGAGTTCATTTCGAACATTATGAAGGCCTTGTAGCATGTCAGTGATTTCATCTGTAGACGCTTTCTCAATCACATCCTTCCAGTTTTGTGATTCCATATCCTTCATACATGATTGCAAAGCCTCATCTTGTTTTGTTGCTGCTTTGATGTTGGCTGGTGTTAGTGACATTGGCACCACATTTAGATTTATGTAGTTAAGATGTTGTTCAGCAACCTTTTCCTCACGACTAGTAGGACTGACTGTCGGCAATGAATATTGTGAAAGATAATCTGCTGGGTTGAATTTGCCTGGCTGATGTTCAACCTGGAACTCGTACTCTTGTAATTTGAGTATCCAATTTTCTATTCGAGTGGTTTGCTATGTGGATTGTTGGGCAAGCTCACTAGTGGTCTATGATCGGTTATTATGTTAAAGTCGCTTCCATATAAGTAGAGATGTTAGTGTAAGATACCCTATGTGATTGAGAGCACTTCTCTCTCTGTTTGCAAATAATGTTAGTGATCATTAGTGATCTGCTTGCCATTGCAATGATTGAAGGGTTACCTGTCTTGTCTTTCTGTATGAGAACTGCACCTAAGCCAAATGAGCTGGGTGGTTTTCTCAGGATTGAAAGAGGCATTTGTGCTACTTGATGATAATCATTGTTTGATCTGGTGTACCACCTGTTTGTGTGATTTAGTCCATCCCCACCTGGTGGTCTCTTCTGTTAGATAAGTGGGGGGGGCAGATAGTGTAGCAAAGTCAGGAATGAGGTGACTGCAGTGTGTGACGAGTCCTAGCAGACACTGGACCTCTTGCACATTTGTAGGATCTATAGCGTTTGCAATGGCTTCAATGTTTCGTGGATCAAGTGATACTCTTTCACCACTGAACACATGACCAAAGAATTCAATTCTGCTTTCATTAAACAAGCACTTGTCTTTGTTCAAGGTGAGGTTACATTCTCCAAGACCTTGTAGGCATGCATGTAGGCATGTCTTGAGTTCCTTTCCAGTGTGGTCATCGATGAGAATGTCATCACTGATGTTCAGCTGCCTTCCAGTCCTTGAAGTGCAGGTTGAATCAAGGGCTGATATATCTCAGCTGCTTAGCTGATTCCAATGTTCAGCATCTTGTATCAAAAAAGTCCAATGTGAGTAAAGAATACAATAAAATATCTTGATTCTCCTGCAAGCTCGATTTGATGGTAGCCTGCATTGAGGTCAAGTTTAGTGAAGTGTTTAGCACCATTCACTTTCTCTCTGATATCATCAATTGTTGGTGTCAAGTGTCTTTCTCGTTGTATGGCTTGGTTTGGCGATCGCATATTAACACAGATTCTAATCTGGTTCTTGCTCTTGGGTTTCTAGATGACTTGTATAGGTGAAACCCAAGGGGTAGGCTCATAATGTCAAGATCAAATAAGTGTTGAAGTTCCTTCTCTGTCTGTTTCCTGACACAAAATGGTATTCGTCGCCATTGATGCGCAACTGGGGCACATTAGGGTCAACATGCAGCTTGCATGTAACACCTTCAGCTTGCTGATACCAGTGAAACGATCAGCATACTGTTCTAGAATGTTTTTGATATGCATAGGAATTGCATATGTGACCTCAATCATATGCAGATCTGTTGCTGTGTGGAAACTGATGTGTGTCACATTGTCCAGATGCGACAGAATAGGGCTTTCATTCTCGTGTCTTTGAATGGGACAAGTGTTTTGAAAGTTCCAAGGATTTTCAGCAGTTTGTCACTGTTGTAAGGGAAAATTTGCATATTTCCTGGTTTGTAGAGAATGGGGTAATCCTGAAGTTGGTTGAATGTTTTATCTCCCATGACACTGACAGATGCTCCTGTGTCTATGACAGAATCTACGTCCAAGAAGCCAATGGTAACTGTCACACGTGTCTGTTTGCTGTGTCTGAGAGCACAAAAGTATGTTGGGATCATCCATCTCTACTTTGGTTAGATTATCTCACTCTTTTGCTGTGGTACGCATATGTGGCACCCTTCTGTTGGTATTGGTCTTAGTAGTTGATTGTGCTGATAAGCGACAAACAGGAGCAAAGTGGTTGTGTTTTCCACAGGCTTTGCACTTTTACCAGTAGCAAGACACTTTGTCCTGTACTGGTAAGCACTGCCACAATGGAAACATTGTATGGATAAGTTGCAACTCTGTTTGTGAGAAGGCTGCTGTTGCTTTTCAGGTGGTTTCCTGCAATGAGAGTGATGAATAATGTGCACAGGAGTGGAACTTGGAGTGTGGGAGTTACTGTTAGCAGCCTCAACTTCAGTAGCTCTGGACTCTGAGAGCAATAGTGATCTTGCTAATTCCAGCAGCTCTGACAGCTTTCTGTCTTTCTTGAGTGCTTTTTGGCATAGTTGACTGGAGAGACATCCTTCAATTATTTGTGTTTTTATTTCCTGTTCGACATGTTCAAAATCACTGAAGTCACATTTGGTTGCTAGTTGCCTCAATCGATTGGAATATTGGTCAATTATTTTGTTTACTTCCTGCTTAGTGCATCAGAAGATAATGGTTTTGTATATGGTGTTTCTCTTGGGTGTGAATTAGGTCATCAGTGCATTTTTTACTGAGTTGTAGTCATTTTGCTCAGGCTTAAGCGTCCCAAAGATATCTTCTAATTCTTTACCTCTACAGTGTAGAAGTAAGGCCTTTTCTCTTGTATCATCTGTCATTGCGAAACCTGCCATCGTATCTTGAAAACATCACAGCCACTTTTGCTAAAGGGGGGGGATACAGATGATGGCTCTGAATGCACATCAAAAGGTGGTAGGTTGGGCATAGACAATGCCATATTGATCAGCAATGCAGAGATAAAGGATCCAGGATTGCGCTCCTTTCAGAGGAAACTTCCCTGCAATGATCTGAGATTTAATTTTTGATTGGATGGTTATTTTGGAGAGATCAGTGTGCGTGTATACACTGTACAAGCTTCCTGTTTGTCACTCTAACAGTCTCTAACTTAAAACGCTGTCTGTAAAATTAGACAAGAACCTTCCAAAATTTTCATACCTGAAAGTAATGTTTCCAGTTTTTTAATCATTCCATCCTCATCACCATTGTGAAGTCCTTAAGACTGGAGTGAGGTTTAGCTGAGTTCAGTATAAAGTATGAGAAACAGAGACTGCAGGCTTTTGAACATAAAGTCTTCTTCTTTATTCTGTTTTACTTTCAGATTCCTTTTGCTAGCATGTGTGCTCTACAGCAGCCTCTAGATTACACAGTGCACAATGCAATTGCAATTTCAAAACACTACTGTGGAGCAGGCTTGAGAGATTGAATGGCCTACTCCTGCTCCTAGTTGTTATGTTTCAAAAAGATGCATAGGATACTATTTGGAAAAAAAATCTGTCTGCAGTATCAATATTTTTTTTCTACCAATGTTATTTTACTGCTGAAAACGTAGTTAATGTTATTTTAAAACATCAGTCATCCCTGAGTTTTCCTCCAATAAAGAAAGGTAGAATATAAGAGATAGTAACAAGTAATACAAAGTGCTTACTCCAGTACCTACAACTTGTTGACTGGCCAGAATTCCAGGAGGATTCTCTGACAGTTCAAGACTCAAGGTGGCCAATTATGCTAGTTGTGCTGGTCCCATGGTATTTGAATATTACCATCAATCTTCTCTAAAAGTACAAGAATGTTTAATGTTGTAAAAGCTCCAAGGTGTTTGTCATGATTTGTGCTCTCACATTCAAAGATGCAGTAAGCATAAACATGTGGGTAAACTGGATCATCTGTTTGTTAGTTTATTGTTACCATCTATTATACCTGTGTTAACATCTATATAGACAATGCCATATTCATAGCTGAAGTGCAATGGGTGCCTCACAACCTACTTCTGCTTTGAAGCATTGCCAGATTTTTGGCTTTCCTTCCCCTTGATCTCAGTAATCTGAGGAGTGTGGTTGTAGGGAATCTAAATTAGCAAATGGAATGTTATGGATGTTTAGTAACTTTGGGGTGAAGAAAGTTAATACCTATGCTAATTCCACACTGCCAGCAAATTGGTTCCATGCTAGTAAAAAATATGATATTGAGAAATAAATAAACAGCTCCATTTGGGGAGATGGTGATGTAGTGGAAATGTCACTAGGAGCCCCAAGCTAGTACTCTGGGGACATGTGTTCAAATCCCACTGCAGCTGGTGGAATTTGTATTCAATTAATTAATAAAAATCCAGAATTGAAAGTTAGTTTCAGAAATGGTGTCATGAAGCTATCATCAATTGTCATAAAAACACATCTAGTTCACTAATGTCATTTAAGAAAGCAAATCTGCTGTCCTTACCTGGTCTGGCTTACATTTGACTCCAGACCCACAGCAATGTGGTTGACTCTTAACTGCCCTCCGAAATGGCAAGCCATTCAGTTGTCAAGGGCAATTAGGAATGGGCAACAAATGATGGCCTTGCCGGTGACACCCAAATCCCATGAAAGAATAAAAAAGAAAATCCAAATTCCAGATAGTATCCCAAAAAGTAACTCCTATAAAAAGCATAATTTTCGTTCTTTTAAGTAAAAGTGCAACCTGTATGTGAATTAATAAAACATTATGCACACGTAAAGGGGACCTGAGTGAATAGAAGGAAAAATGACACCAGTAGCAAAGTAAAGCCCAGGAATAAAGCAGCATGTGGCAGAAATAACATGGTCCTGAGAAAAGAAGGCAGGGCTTCTTCATAAAAAGCAACTTTGAGGTTAAAGAACATGTGTGGGTGAGTCCCACACACGGTCGTTGTCTCAAAAGAAAACTCAGAAAGATTGAAAACAGAATTTGTCATTAGGGATTGCAGCTGCTGCCTTGGGATCCTAATATGATTATGTAACCTTCCTTCTGTATATTCTGGGTGCTGAATTTAGCCCTAAGAGGTGTAAAATGCTTGCAGATTAGGAAATAGAGAAAATGATTTTAAAGCATTTTTACAATATTTTAAAGGCCACTTATTGGGGCATTGACAAAGCACTATTCCAAGCGATCCTTGAGGAAAATAAAAAACAAGATAAGTTCACTTTTTCATAAAAGATAAATGTCCTTAATGTCAAGAAAACGTTTTTTTTAAGCAACATATTTAAATATCAAGGGAATGGTACCAGATTTACTGGCACTGTGTGCGACAGTTCCTCCTCTATGATCCTGCTAAAGTGACAGTTTGCATTAAATGACATTTTGTTAAATTAAGTTCTGATCATTCAAAAAGCCTTCCTTTTTTCATTTCCATTGCTATTCCATTATCACTATGGTATTATTCTCAAATATATCTGTTTCATCAATTAACTCATACAGTATTGAATAAAAAGTCAACTTTGCACCCCACAAAACATATAATGCTTAACAGTTCAAAGGTTGTGGCTGTCATCTTTTGATTAAGAAAAGGAAATGATTTCACTAAACAGCAATTCACTCTTGTGTTGTTTTGTTTTAACTGACTTTGTAGTTTCCAGTGAACTAGACATATTTATTGAAGCACATAACTTACTTCATGGTTACTAACATCATGCTAATCTTAACAAAATATCTTCTTTCCTGCCAATAGTCTAAATGTCATAAACTATAAAATATCCTTAGCATCATCTATATTGTAAACATCTCCGTTGCAAGTCTTTAAATGCAAACACTGAGATGCATTAGACTGTTCTTAAATCATTTGTAAAAAGACTCATAAAGAATTAAACAAAAAATGTAGAAGCTTCCATCTGTTACATAATTTTCCATTGTAGTCCTGTGCATGCCAGTTTACTGAACCATGGATTGCTAAAGAGACTACTGGGTCACGGATTGAAAAACAAAGACCAAGCTTTTAATGACTGAATTTTTCTCAAGCACCTCTGACATAAAAATAACTGCACAAATACAAAACTGATGTGAACAGTTAGAACAAGAAAGAAAAAAAATGCATATCTTCTCAAAAGACAGAAGAGGGCAAGCAGCCACAAATTAAAGGAACAGAGATGACATGAACTGGCATTTCTTGCTTAAGTTGCACAATTACCCATAATATAGTAAATATCCTCTACAGTTTTATGTAACTTCTAAAAATTATTCAATAGAACTTTACTCTCTTACAGAGAATGGCTGTTACATCATATTCACCAAGGCCTGGAGTAGCCTCCATGGCTTAAAAGATTATGAAATTTTAGACGTGAGTTATGCACATTACAGCAATACTCCCAAATGTCTTCTATCTCTTATGTTTGAACGAATCTTCAGCCCACAAAACTGGCCACACGCCATGATTCTCCAATGTGCGTATCCTCCAATTGTGTGTGTCCGGGGGTCTCTCAATATTGTGACCAGATTTTCAGGTGCGGCAGGAAACACAGCCATTTTTCTGCTCTTTGAAATGTGAAACATGGCTTAAAGAAGGGCAGGTATTGTGGAAACACAACATTCCTGTTTACAGGCTTTTCAGAGGGGATATAGAGGGATAAAAAAGGAGGGAGTGCAATACAGGTTAAGGAAACAATCACAGCTGCGAGGAGGGATGATAAGGAGCATCAAATGAAGCCATAAAGGTTGAACTGAGGAACACAAAAGGGGCAATCACCCTGCTGGGAGTATTCTATAGACCCCCAAACAGTCAGAGGAGATAGAAGAGCAAATATGTAAGCAATTTGCTGAGAAGTACAGAAACAAAAGGGCAATCGTAGTAGGGGATTTCAACAACCTAATATAACTGGGATAAATACAGTGTAAAAGGTATAGAGGGTGCAGAATTCTTAAAATGCGTTCAGGAAAAAACTTTTTAGCTAGTACGTAGCAAGCCCAGTGAGAGAAGGGGCAGTTCTGGACTTTGTTCTAGGAAATGAATCTGGGCAGATGAAAGGGACATCAGTGGGAGAGCTTTTTATTGGTGATTAGTGATCATAATTCAGTTAGATTTAGCATAGTTACGGAAAAGGACAAATATAGAGCAAGTGTAAACATTTTAATTTGGAAAAGCCAATTTTAGTAAGCTGAGATGTGCTTGGCAAAAGTGGACTGGAAACAGCTACCTGAAGGTAAATCAGTGTCAAAGCAATTGAAGGCATTCAAGAGAAGCCAAAGAGGATTCAGAACAAATATGTTCCCACAAAGAAAAAGGGTGGGACTCACAAATCTAGATCTCCCTGGAGTAGGATAAGGAAAGAAAGAGAGCTTATGTCAGATGCCAAAAACTCAATACTGCAGAAAGCCTGGAGGAGTATAGAAAGTGCAAGCATGAAATTAAAAAGGAAATTAGGAAAGCAAAGAGCAGGCATGAAAAAATATTGGAAAGTAAAATCAAGGAAGACCCAAGGATGTTTTAGAAATACATAAAGAGCAAAAGGATAACCAAGGAAAGAGTAGGGGCAATAAGAGCTCAAAAAGGTAACTTTCATGTGGAGGTGGAAGACATGGGCATTGTTCGTAATGAATACTCCAAGTCTATTATCACAAAAGAAAGGGACAAAGCAAACATTGTAGTCAAGGAGGAGGAGTATGAAATATTGGATGAGATAAACATAGTGAGGGAGGAAATATTAAGGTGTTTAGCATCCTTGAAAGTGGATAAATCATCAGGCCCAGATGAAGTGCATCCCAGGCTTCTAAGGGAAGCAAGGGAAAAAATAGTGGAAGTTCTGCCTATCATTTTCCAATTCCCTCTGGCTAGAGGCATGGTGCTGAAGGACTGGAGGACTGCTAACATTGTACCATTGTTTAAAAAGGGAGGAAGGGATAGACCGGGTAATTACAGGCTGGTCAACATAACCTCAGCAGTGGGCAAATTACTGGAAAAAGTTCTGAGAGACAGTATAAATCATCATTTAGAGTGGCACAGATTAATCAAAGACAGTCAGCATGGATTTGTTTAGGGAAGTCATGTCTAAATAACTTGATTGAAATTTTTGAGGAGGTAACAAGGAGGGTTGATGAAGGTAACATGTTTGATGTAGTCTACATGGATCTTAGCAAGGCTTTTGACAAGGTCCCACATGGAAGACTGGTTGGAAAATTAAAAGTTCATGGGATCCAAGGGAAAGGGGCAAGTTGGATCCAAAATTGGCTCAGTGGCAGGAAGCAAAGGGTTATGGTCCACAGGTGTTTTTGTGACTGGAAGGCTGTTTCCTGTGGGGCTTTATAGGGCTCAATACTGGGTCCCTTGCTGTTTCTTGGTATATAGCAATGATTTAGACTTAAATGTAGGGGGCATAATCAAGAAGATTGAAGATGATTCAAAAATTGTCCACATGGTTGATAGTGAGGAAGAAAGCTGTAGACTGCAGGAAGATATCAATGGACTGGTCAGGTGGACAGAAAAGTGGCAAATGGAATTCAATCTGGAGAAGAGTGTGAGGTAATGCATTTGAGGGGGACAAATAAGGCAAGGGAATATACAATAAATGGTAGGAATCTGAGAAATGCAGAGGAACAGAGGGATCATGGAGTGTATGTCCACAGATCGCTGAAGGTTAACAGGACAGGTAGATAAGGTAATCAAGAAGACTGATGGAATTCTTTCCTTTATTGGCCGAGGCCTACAGTATAAGAGCATCGAGGTCAAACTAGAACTGTATAAAACAGCTGCTAGAGCGCAGCTACAGTCACAGTATTAGAGGAAGAATGTGATTGCACTAGAGAGGATACAGTGCAAATTTACAAGGATGTTGTCAAGAATGGAGATTTTCAGCTGAGTAAGGTTGGGGTTATTTTTGATACTTATTTGTACTTATGTATCATGGACACTAAACAGCAATAGCACATAATTCAAAAAAGAAAATATAGGAATCACTTTATCTGACAGAAAAATATAGAAAAGGAAGGAGATCAATCCTATCTTGAGGATAACACTTAAGCGAATGGGAAACATTACACCTAACTTTGAGTAAACTACCTCTCTTTTTGATTTTATATCCTAATTTCTTCCAAAACAGTACTTTCTCAGGAGAAAGAAGAACATTTGGAACAGAGGAGGCGTGCGGGGAGATTTCACTGAGGTGTATAAAATTATGAGGGGCCCAGATAGAGTGGATAGGAAAGATCTATTTCCATTAGCAGAGAGGTGAATAAAACAGGGGGCATAGATTTAAAGTAATTGGTAGAAGGACTTGAGGGGAGTGGAGGAGAGATATTTTCACTCAGAGGGTGGTGGGGGTCTGGAAGGGTGGTAGAGGCAGAAACCCTCATCACAATTAAAAAGCACTTGGCTATGCATTTGAGGTGCTGTAATGTACAGGGCTAAGGACCAAGAGCTGGAAGGTGGGATCAGACTGGATTGCTCTTTTTCTGCCGGCACGGACATGATGAGCCAAATGGCTTCCTTCTGTGCCGTGAATCTTTCTATGTTTCTGAAGTGTACATCCTGAAAACATTGCAGTATGGTCATGTATCAGCATATTATCACTTCTGACTGTCTAATTAGATTGGCAGTCCCAATGTTGATCTTAAAGTACATCCAGCCAGCAGTTGCAAAGCAATAATTTGCCTAATATCACAAGATAATAATGAGGATGAAGAAAGTCCAGCAAAACCTACAGTTTCCTCATCACAGTATCCAGCTATTTCTCAAATGATGCAAGTATTTGTCTCTGCCTGGAGTCCATTCCAAATGTTAATCACGCTCTGCAACAGGAACCTCTTCTTGCCACCAATTCTAAATTTGCCTTTCACCAGGTTGACCTGTGGTCCCTTCTTCTAAATCCTCACAGCTTAACTTGCAGTCGTAATATAATGAGTGATTTGCAAACTATTAGGGTACTGGTGTCAGAGAGGCTATTACATTGGGAATTGTCTTTTCTGTATAGTTCATTTGTTATATACTCTAATGGGATTCCCATCGGCCTTATCTTCTTTTAAAACAGAAGAGCCCACGTTTCTCTGGCTTTTTCTCACAGCTCAGTCTTCTAACGGTAAGGATCAACCTCACAGTTCTTTTCTGCAAAATCTCCAGTATTTACATTGTCCCTTTGTGTGTCAGTAGCCAAAACTGGGCACAATATTGTAGATGGGATCTGATCCAAGGTGACATGATAGAGGAAGGATGGTACCAGCAGAAGAATCCACTTCCTGGCTTCTTTTCTTAACTATGAATAATAAATTTGGTAATAATCTTTAACAATATTCATTAAAATATAATTAAACAGTGAAGCTAAAATAATTAACTTTTTTTGTAATTACATCACAAGGACACTAAACAGCAACAGTACATAATTCAAAAAAATGAGGTGTGCTGAAATATAGGTATAATAGGCTTAATTAGGTAGAATTTAGATATAATTAATACATTATACCTTTTAGAATTAAAGATTGAATAAATGGTCAGTTTTCAAGACTCACTGAAATTCCCTTTAAGGGCAGAGTTAAAAATCCATGAACATACCTGTTACAATAGAATGTGAACCAGAAACACCTTTTAAGTTAAATGAGACTGGCTATACATGGTCAGTACTGATAACTATAATCATAATTAGTTGATAATGTTAATGATATAGACAGACTGACTTAAGGAGATGGTACAAGGTACCATCAAAGAACCATCACAGATGACCAATCACAAAGTGGAATGTTACCTACAAAAAACAGATGCCACGTAAACCCAATTTAATCCAAAAAGGCAAAAACAGTTACTGCACAAATTTAATTAAAAATCTTTTAAGTATATAACACATTTATAAAGTTAAGTCTTCGTATTACTCTAAAACACTACAAACATTTTGACCAGATAAAAGCTCACAATTTCATGAGTAGGGAATTCTCAGCAGATAATTAATTGGGAATGTAGCTAATGATATTACCATACATGGATAACGAAAGCGGGAAAAACAGCAACAGAAAGGGATCACCTACATTCCAAAAGATGAGTTAATAGATTAGAAACAGTATAAACGAGAGAATTCTGAATAAAAAAATCAGGGGTATTGAAATTGCTCATCAATACTTCTCAAGCTATGGTAAGAACGGCTGACTGCACGACAAGAGAATTCTGCTCTTAACTGAGACTGTTTTGTTTCGTTAAACAGGAGGCTTACTCGGGGAATTTAAGGTAACAGTTTACTTTGAATTTTGATGGATATTCTAAGATATTTTGCTGTACCATTGTCAAGGTTGACCTTTTGATTCTATTTTAGAAATAAGATTATGTTTTATATTTTTTAGTAATCTTTAATATTGCAGTATACCTATCCACTTAAAAGTGTATTGTATGTTAAATTCTTTAATAAATATATAAAAGTTAATAAATCGTCTCATGTAGCATTCTGTATACAACTACAAGAACCCCCTCTCTGTGTCTCTTTAAATGGAGAGATACATATTGAAGAGAGTTTCCCAGACCCTTATAATATCTGGGATATTAATGACTTAGCCATAACTATTTTAAAAATAGTATCTGAAAGACGGTAATATTCTCTGTTAGTTTTCTTTCTTTAAGAGAAAACTAGTTCAATTCTTTGGACCCAAGTAAGTGTCTATAAGAATTGGTCTGGTTTGAACTTGATTAAAGGAGATTCACAGGGATGTACTCCTGATTTGGTTTAGTCCCTATAAGTGATTAAAGTCAGAAATCACCTCAGTGTTTGTTAACAGAATCCTGTACTTATTTATTTGTCTTTAATGTTTATTTTAGATTTGTAAGTACGGAAGGAGTGTTTTACTGCAAGCGGTACTAAGACCCCGATTTAAGTATCTAGAGATGGCAAACTCTTGATCACGGTTTGTGGACTCCCTCATTCTGCTTTTATGGTTTGGAAATTTCTTTTAAAGTTCACTTTTAATCCTAGCTGCGATTAGGTCCTGACACATCCTAACTCCTAGTTCAAGTTCCGTTTAGACATAATGGCTTAAGGGAGTGGCTTAATTTTCCCGTTGGGTGATCCATCAACTTGTTTCAGTAGATTACAGAATCCCATTCCGCTGCCTCAGGCGGATGAGGTAGTTGTCTTTGAGGTAGATAATTTTGATGCTGATGGTTCAGTTAGAGCTCATGGTACTATTGTGGCTGACCCCCAGTTGGAAGGTATATATCCGGTGGGATAACAGGATCATAGAAAGTTTAAGGCACAGAAAGAGGTTACTTGGCCCATCGTGTCTATGCCAGCCGAAAAATGATCCACCTATTCTAATCCCACCTTCCAGCATTTGATCCATGGCCCTGCAGCTTACAGCACTTGAGGTGCTTATTCAGACTCCTTTTGAATGAGTTGAGGGTCTCTGCCTCTACTACCCTTTCAGGCAGTGAGTCCCAGACGATCACCACCTTCTGGGTGAAAATTGTTTTCCTTATCTCCCCTCTAATTTTTCTACCAATTACTTTAAATCTATGCCCTCTCGTCACTGACCTCTCTGCTAAGGTGAATAAACACCACCTCCACTCTATCCAGGCCTCTCAAAATTTTGTACATTTCAATCAGATCTCCACTCAGCCTTCTCTGTTCCAAGGAGAACAACCCCAGCCTCTCCAATCTTTCCTCATAGCTACATTTTTCCAGTCCTGGCATTCTCATCAATCTGCTCTGTACCCTCTCTAGTGCAATTCCATCTTTTCTGTAATGAGGTGACCAGAACTGCACACAGTACTCAAGTTGTGGCGTAACCAATGAGTTATACAGTTCCAGCATAACTTCCCTGCTCTTGTATTCTATACCTCAGCTAATAAAGGAAAGAATTCCATATGCCTTCTTAACCATCTTATCGACTTCTCTTGCTACCTTCAGGGATCTATGGAAATACACTCCAAGGTCCCTTACTTCCTCTACACTTCTCAATATTTTTCCCATTAATCGTGCATTCCTTTGCCTTGTCTGAACTGCCCAAATGCATCACCTCAATCAGACTGATACCCCAGACCCACAATATTCCTTAATGATAAAGTGCACGTCTGCACAATTGGGTAGCCAAATGACTGGTGCACGACAGGGTGGGGGCATCCATGGTAGAATAGTAGGTCCTGAGTCTCCCTACGTGTGTGCTGGCCATGGGTTTCGGATCAGATGGCTTCCTCACAATGTGGTTCATGATCAGAATTTGCGTGAGGATTATAGACAGCTACTGATACATCACCTTCAAATGAAACAGGTTTTTGCTAATAACCGTTCTGCAGGCTTTCCTCTGCTTGTGGGACAGCCTGTTCGGTCTCAAATTACGCCCCTAGTAAATGTGAATCTTAACTCTATATATGCCTTGTGTGGAAAGCCCAGTCTCAGCAACTAAGATAAAACAAGGTGGATTTTAAACAACCTTGATAGACTTGACACTTGCTGTCAAGACTGGAGTGCTGCACATTTATGGCAGCTCCTCTCCATGATGCTAAACTCTGATCTAGTCCCCCCAATCAACACTGGATTTAAGTTTATGCCCACCTCCTGACCGCGACTCAGGATGAGCATATTAAGGGCTCAATCAAAGAAATCCTCAAAATACAGTCAAGTCGAATGGTTTGGTAGCCGCCTATTGATTAGGTAAGGACCTTACACATAGAAACTGGGAAATTGTTCATGGTTGTCTGGCTAACCAGTATCAGAATTCTGCACTTCGACTAGCCTGTGAAGGTGCATTATCTGCTTATCCGGATGACCAGCAGAGGTGGGATAACGTTGAATGCATTATCCGCTCGAACCATATCTTGCTGGATCTGCCCCATACTAAGCCCATGGTCCAAATGGATCCTAAGGTTAAAAATAATAGACAATGTCTCTGCTTCACACAGACAGGGACAGGATAGGACCCGGGCTCCTTCTCGTTTTAGTTGCACTTCGACTCATTCCTTTGGGACCCTGGCCGGGCGCTCTGGTCCGTCTGCACCGCCATCTCGCCAGGAGCGCGAGTGGTATACCTCCCCGGAATGGTGGAAATGATCTGGCACCACATCTCATAGAGATAGCAGGGTCAGCTGGGATCCCTATGGGGATGAATTTTACACTGGCCATGCCTATCACAGGATAATGGGAGGATCCAGGGCTGACAGAGGCAGAGATCAGAAAGACTCCCGACAGGATCGGCATCCATCTTAAACTGTAAGCCTTCTGATAGACCACCTAAGGGATCAGGAAAGCGAGACTTCTAAGAGGGAGGGACGGACATCAGTTAAAGTCATCAGAAACCAAGACAGGGCTGATGGTCAGGACTCAGAGGAATATGACTCTCCACAATGAAGGGCTGGCACCCAGCCAGGGTCTCTTGAATTCCCTTATGCGCTAGCAACGCTGCCCACTGTTGAACAGGTACAGTCACTCTTTGATACTGGAGCTGATTACTCCGTCATGGATCCTGTAATTATAAAAACTCAGTGGTCAGATTTGGGGAGCCCAATTTATCATTTATCAGTCGGGGGATTCACACAGTGTAAGATATAGTGGATTATATATGTGCTTATTTCATAAAAATGAAATTTCTGTTACTATCTACAGCATTACAGCCACCCTAGAGGTGGGATTGGTACCTGATTTAGTTTGCCCTCTTATTACAGGACAGCCTGATCTTAAACACTTCCTTAAGATCATGTCCAGGCCTGTGGAGGTGTCCATGGACCAGGATGACTGACCAACATATATTCAGGCACAGCTAGACCGCACCTGCCTGGGGGGTGGGGTGGGGATAAGGTTCTCTTGGAACAGCTTCTAAACAAGTACTACCCTTATCTACAGCATCATCCAAATCAATGTGGCAAGGTGGATATAGAACCTCACGCTCTTGATGCAGGCTGGCACAAGCCCAGGAAACAGTGGCCTATTCAGGATCATAAAGGGAAATTAGATCTACTCGACACTATTAGGGATTTAGAGGAACAAGGTGTCCTAATAAAAATGTCCTCTAGAACTAATTCACCATTGTTTGGTGACCTTAAGCCTGATGGCAGATGGCGATTAGTGGTCGATTACACATCCCTTAATAAAGTCTCAGTGCTGAACACTGCTCAGCAGCAGAATTCCACTGCCCTTCTTTCTGGCATAAAAAGAGAAAATTTTAAATCTTGTATTGATTTGGCTAACGGTTTTTGGTCTCACCCGCTTAAACAATCTGACTGGCAAAAGACTGCGATGACTGTCCCTGATGGCTTCCAATACTGTTGGACTAGATTGCCCCAGGGATTTCAAAACAGTCCCATTCTCTTTTCTGCTCATGTTATCAATCTTTTAAAAGACCTGGATGACATTTATGTTTCACATAAGGACCTCCAAGAACACTTTCAGGCTGTTGATACAGTTTTATCCCAGCTCACTGCTGCAGGATACCTGATCAACATTAAAAAGAGTCAGTTCATTCGAGAGGAATTAGATTTCATAGGGCTCTGTATAACTGGAAACGGGAGCAGATTAACTCACTCCTATAAAGAGAAACTAGACACAATTCAATATCCCAAACCTTGAAAAATCTGCAGGCAAGTTTAGGACTCCTGAACTTTTCTAGATCTTTTACACCAACCTTTCCTGAGCTCTCAGCACCTCTGTATGCTAGAGTAGGCGAGACAGTAAAAGGCCCATTCATTTTTTCCCCGGATGATGGATCAAATTATAGCATCTGTGCCGCAAAGTACAGAAGGCTATAGATCTGGAGCAAAGGGACTTGCAGGTCCCACTTAATCTTCATGTTAAAACATCTCCTAAAGTAGCAGTTGCAGTTTTTTACAATGAAAATCACATTGTGCCGGTTCAGTTTCATTCTTATAATTTTTACAATGTTTAAAGACGGTACGACAAAAAAGAGTCATGACAATGATAGTTCAGTGTCTCATTAAAGCACGACCCCCTCAAGGGATACACCCCATTACAATTTATACTGAAATACCAGACTTGAGATAAGTTTTGCGAATGGCCTTTGATGAGGGAAGAGCCACTCAAATCCAATACGACAAATGGGTCTCCTTTTTGAATGATCCTACCCTCATTTTTAAATTTCTATCCTCAGACATGGACTTAGAACACCTCCCTGTTATGGAAGATGATGATACCGAGGAGGGGGTTAAACAAGTACCTCTGAAACCACTTACAGATCATCACCAGGTTATTTACTGTGATGGGTCATCAATGATGATTAGAGGAATTGTTATCCATATCCCTTGGCCAACGGACAGCACAGTATGCCGAAGATGCAGCATTACAGTATGCTTTAGAAAAGATAGACCCAGTTAAGCCACATTGATTTGTACAGGTAGTGACTATTGTAAATGGGCTTACAACCAAGACCTTGTGTGCTGGGAGCAGACAGGCTTTACCAATCACAAAGGTAAACCCATAAAACACAAATCATTGTGGGAAGATATTCTCCATTTACGAAAGGAGAAACTTAATTGTCAGGTAATTCATGTACCCGGGCATACCACTGGTTCAGTACACTCAAAGGGCAACAGTCTTGCAGATGTGCAGGCAAAACATTCAGTCTACATGACACGCCCACAAGAGGGGCCTGCCACAGTTAATGTAATCACTAGGGTAGAACGGGCAGCTAACCAGGATGAGGAACTAATTCAGCTATTAGACCAGATGAAAGAGAATCCAAAAGAATATCCATCAAAGTACTTCTATTCGGAGACCCCAACTGATATTGTACTGGTTAAGTTGCCCAATTGTGTCTGGGAAGTACCCCCGAGTCGCAAATGAGAACAGCTTGTAAAAGAAGCACACAAGGGTATAGATCAGGCACATAGTGGTGCCCAAACAACATTAAGCAAATTGACTCCTTTATATTGGTGGCCAGGCATGCTTAAAGCCTGTAAAACATACATGGCAAATTGTGAGCCATATAATCTGACCAACAAATCATCACTTATTAAACCGCCACTGTTGGCTCCTGTGAAGCCTAATAAATCAATGCAGAAATTTTTTGTTGATTTCATTGGACCACTTCCCCCATCAATGGGGTATAAACATGTTCTCATTTGTGTTGATCGCTGCACTTCTTTTCGCTGGCTGGTCCCCACAAAAACTGTTTCGGAAACCGCACTTGTCAATGCTATTACTAACATGATTACTGTCGTTGGTGCACCCAAAATCCTATACTCTGATTAAGGCAGAGCTTTTGTTTCCAAGGTTTTCAAAGACTATTGTGTGCAAAGGGGGACTGGGTTAGAGCACAGCACACCACATCATCCGCAGTCAGCTGGACTGGCGGAAGATAAAAACCAGGAAGTAAAAAAGCTATTGGCCAAACTGTTGAGAATCAGAGAGAATAAGTAAGCCACCATCATTCCAGAGGTGCAGCTATCACTAAATAATGTGCCCACATGCGCATCAGGGACAGTGTTCCCTAGAACACCATATTATTTAATGTATGGTTTTGAAATGCATACGGTTCTTTTATTGCCTCTACGCTTTCTGACTCCTTGACCCAACAGCAACAATTAGATTTGAAACAAGAAATAACAGATCAAATTCATAAAATTGATCAGAGGACCAGAGAGAAGAATAGACAAAAACAGGTAACTAACAAAGCTTGGCAACCTATAACCGGGGAGTGGGTTCGGGAGAAAAAGTTTGAACAGAAACCTGGTTTGAGACCTAAGTGGAAGAAACCTGTTCAAATACATCCTGTTATTAATGAAAGAACTGTCAAAATATTTGCTAACCAGCCAAATGGCAAGCAATCTCTAAAAATTATCTCAGTAGACAACCTGAAGAGATGCCCTGAAGGGTACAGGAAATGGAGGAACAGCAAAAGCTGCAGCCGTAGACTGTCCTTCAGGACCCAGCCTGGAGGACAGCATCGGAAACGCGCTAAACAAACTACAACCAACTGCGTCAATAACGGTTCCTCCCCTATGCAGGACTTCACAGCACCTCAAAGATTGGTTTCACTGGAAACCATCTCCGACGCAACGAGCAATAGTCAAGCCACAACAACAGAAGACAGAGAAAGTGCGGGAAAGGAACAAAACATCAAAGTCTCTCAGTGATGGGACTTGATCTCGAGTAAAGAAAGGATTGAGGTACTGTTGTTTTACTTCAGCCTTGATTATTCTTCTGTTTGTCTCTTTCGTTACTATTTTATGGACTATTATTAAATATCGTGCTTATACTCAGATTCAAATGACAGAAGATTTGTTTCCAGATCTTCCTATCAACCATAGCAGTAAAAATCCTACTGTGGCTTCCAAGCTCATTGCTCGAAGACATCATTCACAAATTCCATAACAGATCCATGATGTCTAAGATTACGCTTCCTTTTGGTATTATTTCTATACCTCAACCACTTGTGTTATCACATGGCTCAATATACCAGCCTACACAAGGTAAATTCGATACCACAATTTTGGCTAAGAGTCTTGAAATTCAGTCAATTCAAAAAGAAAATGAATTGGTTAATCGACTTAATGTTACCATGCGTAACCTTAGGGATGAAAATCCGACTTTTCAGATGTCAGCTGGTGACCTAGGTGAAAAAACACGCAATGAGCAATGCTTTGAACAGGTGGGACATTGCTACTTTATTGAATGGTGTAAACAGAAAACTTATCCTCACACTGATGGGGTTGCACAACATCCTACATCAAATTTCGCACCCAATGACTTTCGTCTCAACCCGATATTTTCAATTGCAAAACCATATCCCCCTAAGGGCATGATGTGGGATCATTATATGTCACCTCAAGAATCAGGTGTATTTGGCTCCACTTTTCCAATTCGTCAGTATGTTCCTAAAATGAGTTCATCAGTTCATTTCTGGCACCATAATACACCTATGGTTTTATTCCCTGTGGATGGTGGCTTTCCTTATAATTCGACAATTTTTTGCTCCTCAGAATTCTACTCTGAATCTTTTAAGAATTCATGGACTTATGACTGGATGGCTGAAATTGAACGAATGCTCGCTGATGATTGCAGAAAGAAGCACCCCAGCTCGTCAGACAAGAAGTATCGCCTAGCATCATCTTGCCTGCCTCGAGATTGGCATCTGAAAGGTACTGGTAAATTCTTTATTAAAGGTCTTCTGGATGCAAGCAGTGCATGTGACATGTCAGAAATGTCTTACCACTTGAACACCTCACACTATGCGATTTCCTGCAGAGATCAAACATTTTACTGCATTTGACCCGAGTGACATATGGAGGGGAGGTAATGCATGTGCTGGTCCCATTCATTATAACATTGGAAGAGTGCGATGGCACAAAGGAAAACATGGTGGAAAGGCTCTTCTTTGTAACGCCAAGTTAGCTTCTGATGGAACATACACCTGCTATAAAGATAATCAAGTTCCGAATGGCACTTCCATCCGGGACACATCAGAATTTCCTGATATTAAAGCCTATTCACTTTATTCCTGATGTAAAGACGTTGGCTGGAACGTGACCAAAAATAGACTAAAGCACATTTTAGTTTATGCCAATAGGATTTTATCGATTCAAGATCGAGTGGCAGCTACGGAGCCTTACTTCTCTACGAACAAGTCCTCTGCAGAGGCATTTGACAACACCTCTCTTCCAATATATCAATCTGATGTTTATAGAATGGTAGTACTTTTAAATCAATCTTTTGCAGATTTCATCAAATTAGCTGATCTTTCCTGACATCGTATGAAGCGTTCTACGCTAATGAACACTCGTCGCTCCAAAGATCTTCTCTACTGTTAGCAGAATCAGTTCTTATGTTAGATCAATGGAACTGAGATCAAGACTACAGCCTCAAAAAGATTGGGGACTTTATTAAATTACAGAAATCACTTGTTACTGGTCTGCAAACTGTTCACAAATAACTTCTCTCCATAGATGAGGGTACTAGAATTAATAACCGTATGACATCTATTCATATGTCCCTATTGAAACTTCAGTCCAATCAAGTCCCTTGGTCATGCGAGAGGGATTCCTTTTTAGATGTCCTTGGTCTTAGTGTAGAGCGTGAAAAAGCCCTGGCTAGACTTACCTCTCATGCCATACTACATAATATTACTTCCCTTCCCACAGACAGAACTATACTAGGGGATACTGTTTGGTTAGCTGAATCTATTAAATGGAGACGAGATATCCTTATTACGGTCCCTTTTAATAAAGCAAACGGAGATTTATTATAAGCAATGGAAATTCCTTAATTTGGGCCTCATTAAGTCTTCAGGATCGTTTCAGGCCTTAGTGACAGTGCAGCATCCATATGATAGGACAGCTTGTCTGCGTTCGCAGTTTAATTCCACTCTTAACTCTTCCTCAATGATGTATGATTTTATTCAGGTGAACGAATGCACTGATCAGGGATTCCTTATCTGTCACACTTGGCAAAAATGTAACCCTTGTGGCACTGGTTCAGGTAAGGCAACTTGCCCTGTTACCACTATTTCTGTTCAACCGGATTATTGGTGACATTTCTTGTTGGGAATTGGCTCCAATGTGGTTGTTACAGCCTCTGGGTGTTCTGACTGTGGTCTGGATATTGGCATCTGGATGATAACACCCTCTGAGGATGTTAATTGCTGTGGTCACACTTTCCAACATAGTAAATCCTCCAGATCTGGAAATTCCTATGCTCATGTTATTTATATGCCTGTTAAACTTAGTAAGCTTAGTATTGTTCTTAGCCAGTTACAGGGCATAGAATTGATTCTTACTTTTACCAATTATTCAGTTGAGAAAACTATTAAAAGGGCATAACACTTTCTGTCGCAGGTTAAATTGACTAATATTTGACAAGCTCCAGATTGGCTACAGGTCAAGGAGTTGTTGAGGCAATGCAGGGGTTAACTTCTGCTGCTAAATATGCCATTGAATGGCTTACTGATGTTGTTACAGGATATATATTCCCATACCTAGTTCTATTGCTCACTGTAATTGGGGTTGTTATGTTCATTCTAGTTCTTAAGTGATTTGTTTTCCAAATTGTGTTCAGTGATATTGTCTTTGCAGGGTTTTTTCCTTTATTCTCTTTTGTTGCTATAAGTTTTCCTAGCTCTGCAAATAGAATCTCAGACCAGCGCTGAATGCCTTATTGTCCATCTCATCGAAGACGTGTCTCCCTCGCTTCATCAGACTTCTCTATTTCATCACATGGTTTCATCGATTGAAGATTGATGTTCACCAAGTCAAGATACAGTCATTTCATTAAACATTTCGCAACCTCAGATCATCGACTTTTCGCATAGTATTATTCTGAACTTTGTGATAAAATTAAAAGATTCATTTTTGGAAAATCTAGATGATCCATGTAAGAACACAAACTATGATTATTGTAGATGCAGTCTTTTATATTATTGCATTGTTTTTAAAAAATAAGTAGTAACATTCTATTGCATGTTTAAATTTTAGACATTACTTGGTTAAAACTACCTATCTTCGCTGTTCGTCTTTATACTGGTCAAGGGGGGGGGGGGGGTGATGAAATATAGGTATAATAGGCTTAATTAGGTGGAATTTAGATATAATTAATACATTATACCTTTTAGAATTGAAGATTGAATAAATGGTCAGTTTTCAAGACTCACTGAAATTCCCTTTAAGGGCAGAGTTAAAAATCCATGAACATCCCTGTTACAATAGAATGTGTACCAGAAACGCCTTTTAAGTTAAATGAGACAGGCTATACATGGTCCGTACTGATAACTATAATCATAATTAGTTGATAATGTTAATGATATAGACAGACTGACTTAAGGAGATGGTACAAGGTACCATCAAAGAACCATCACGGATGATCAAACACCAAGTGAAATGTTACCTACAAAAAACAGATGCCACGTAAACCCAATTTAATCCAAAAAGGCAAAAACAGTTACTGGACAAATTTATAAAGTTAGGTCTTAAAACACTACAAACATTTTGACCAGATAAAAGCTCACAACTTCATGAGGAGAGAATTCTCAGCAGATAATTAATTGGGAATAAGTAGCTAATGATATTACCATAATTGGGAATAAGTAGCTAATGATATTACCATATATGGATAATGAAAGCAGGAAAAACACACACTGAAGGTAACACCTACATTCCAAAAGATGAGTTCATAGATTAGAAACAGTATAAACGAGAGAATTTTGAATAAAAAAATCAGGGGTATTGAAATTCCTCATCAATACTTCTCAACCTATGGTAAGAACGGCTGACTGCACGACAAGAGAATTCTGCTCTTAACTGAGACTGTTTTGCTTTGTTAAACAGGAGGCTTAATCGGGGAATTTAAGGTAACAGTTTACTTTGAATTTTGATGGATATTCTAAGATATTTTGCTGTAACATTGTCAAGGTTGAACTTTTGGATTCTATTTTGGAAATAAGATTATGTTTTATATCGCTTAGTAATCTTTGATATTGTAGTATATTGATCCACTTAAAAGTGTATTGCATGTTAAATTCTTCAATAAATATGTAAAAATTAATAAATCGTCTCATGTAGCATTCTGTATACAACTACAAGAACCCCCTTTCTGTGTCTCTTTAACTGGAGAGATACGTATTGAAGAGAGTTTCCCAGACCCTTATAATATCTGGGATATTTATGACTTAGCCATAATTATTTTTTAAATAGGCAATCCGAAAGATGGTAATATTCTCTGTTAGTTGTCTCTCTTTGAGGGAAAACTAGTTCAATTCTTTGGACCCAAATAAGTGTCTATAAGAGTTTGTCTGATTTGAACTTGATTAAAGAAGATTCATAGGGGTGTACTCCTGATTTGGTTTAGTCCCTATAAGGGGTTAAAGTCATAAATCACTTCAGAGGAACCACTTGATATGAAATGGAACAGCTTTAGATTGTGTGAGGGCTTGACAAAGGTGAGAAGTATATGTTAAATAAGTTAACAGGCAACATTTTATGGGATGCAATCTTGGACCATTTACTACAACAACAGAAGTTACATTTATACAGCACCTTTAATATAGAAAAAGTCCCACAGGTACTCCATACATGAGGCTGTTTGATAGTCTTACTTGCAAAATTCTTTAACATGTGCCATTTACTTGTTCATCTGATTAGAGGTGCTACAGGTAGTCTACATAGCCAGGTCACCACCTTCTGCCTGAAATGGTACACTTCTGTCCTCTCGGAAAGATGCCCTGAAGTGATTAAGAGTGCAGCCGTCCTCATACCCACCTCCTGCTGCTGCATTTCCATTTTTCCAGCTATCAGACTGTACATTGGGTGCCTTACTACTGCTTCACTTGCTAACAGAATCTATATCATGCCTTCATATTCAGTCTCATTTCATTTCATTCTTGCCTGGCACTCCTCCCCCTCTATTACAAGGGGATTGTAATACAAGAAGGAAGTCTTGCTACAATTGTACAGGGCATTGGTGAGACCATGCCTGGAGTACAGCTTGCAGTTTTGGTCTTCATATCAAAGGAAGGGTATACTTGTATTGGAGGCAGTACAGCGAAGGTTCACTTGATTGGTTCCTGGGATGAGAGGGTTGTTATGAGTGGCTGTGTAAATTGGGCCTATACTCTCTGGAGTTTAGAAGAATGAGAGATGATCCCATTGAAATATACAAGATCCTGAAGAGTCTTAACAAGGTAGATACTGAGAGGTTGTACTTATGTCTGGGGAATCTACAACATGGGGACACAATTTCAGAATATGGGGACGATTACTTAGGACTGAGATAAGGAGAAATTTCTTCACTCAGTGGGTTGTGAATCTTTGGAATTCTTTACCACAGAAGGTTGTGGATGCTCCATCGTTGAATACATTTAAGGCTGAGATAGATGTTTGGTCTCTCAGCAAATCAAGGGATATGGAGAGCAGATGGGAAAGTGCAGTTGAGGCAGAAGATCAGCCATGATCCTACTGAATGGCACAGCAAGATTGAGGAGCTATATGGTCTGCTCCTGCTCCTAACTTCTATGTTCTTAAATATTATTGCAGCCTTTCTAAAACTTCAAAATGAATTTAACATGAAAGTTAAAGGCTGAAATTTTTAAATGTTGAAGCACTATCTGCCCCCCATATATAGACATTTACCTTCAAGTCTGCACATCACCTTAGGTTTGATGCCCTGCACAGATTTTCGTATAACCCATTATGCTGACTGTGCACAACACTGAAGCAGCATAGGCAGCTAAGAAT
This sequence comes from Heterodontus francisci, assembly GCF_036365525.1. Lineage (NCBI taxonomy): Eukaryota > Metazoa > Chordata > Chondrichthyes > Heterodontiformes > Heterodontidae > Heterodontus > Heterodontus francisci. Next base: position 43,234,875 of record NC_090387.1, read on the forward strand.
AAACATCACAGTGAAATAGCTTTAATAAATTTGGGGCAGTCAGCTCACTGTGCTGCCAGCTATCTTTGCACTAGCAAACATGCAGAAAAGCCTAAATTTAACCTGGGGTGGAAAATCAGATGTTTAATTGGCAATCTTATTCAGAGAGGTCTTTTTTTTATTTGTTCCTGAGTTGTGGGCATCACTGGCTGGGCCAGCATTTATTGTCTATCCGTAATTGCCCTTGAGAAGGTGGTGGTGAGCTGCCTCCTTGAACCGCTGCAGTCCATGTGGGGTTGGTACATCCACAGTGCTGTTAGGAAGAGAGTTCCAGGATTTTGACACAGCGACAGTAAAGGAACGGTGATGTAGTTCCAAGTCAGGATGGTGTGTGGCTTGGAGGGGAACTTGCAGGTGGTGCTGTTCCCATGCATCTGCTGCCCTGGTCCTTCTAGGTGGCAGAGGTTGTGAGTTTGTAAGGTGCTGTCGAAGGAGGCTTGGTGCATTGCTGCAGTGCATCTTGTAGATGGTACACACTGCTGCCACAGTGCGTCGGTGGTGGAGGGAGTGAATGTTTGTAGATGGGGTGCCAATCAAGCGAGCTACTTTGTCCTGGATGGTGTCGAGCTTCTTGAGTGTTGTTGGAGCTGCACCCATCCAGGCAAGTGGAAGTTATTCTATCACACTCCTGACTTGTCCCTTGTAGATGGTAGACAGTCTTTGGGGAGTCAGGAGGTGAGTTACTCACCGCAGGGCTCCTGGCCTCTGACCTGCTCTTGTAGCCACAGTATTTATATGGCTACTCCAGTTCAGTTTCTGGTCAATGGCAACTCCAGGATGTTGATAGTGGAGGATTCAGTGATGGTAATGCCATTGAATGTCAAGGGGAGATGGTTAGATTCTCTCTTGTTGGAGATGGTCATTGTCTGGCACTTGTGTGGCATATATGTTACTTGCCATTTTTCAGCCCAAGCCTGGATATTGTCCAGGTCTTGCTTCATTTCCACATGACTGCTTCAGTATCTGAGGAGTTGCGAATGGTGCTGAAAATCATAAGGGTGGTTGTTGCCAAAAGTGGAAAAATATTGCCCTATTCTGCCAGTAGATGCCCTCCTGAAGGTGTAGGTAAGGCATATGTTTGGGTAAATCGAAAAGAGCATTATTTCGCAACTATTCAATGTCATGCCTGAAATGGAAATACTTATTGATAACATTGATGACAACAGTGGAAAGGATTTAACAATTGTCCAATACTAATGTTCTTCAACCTAATCACCACATAAGTGTTAATCTGTTAATTGCGTATAAATTGTTTGATTATATGCAGGTGGAAGGTGTTAATTGGGGTCTTACTTGAGCACTGATAAGCAGACACTTACTGAGACTGGTGGAGGGTTTGAGTGAGGAGCTACATGTTTGTCATCCTTTTAATCTGCACAATAAATGTGAAACTGAGTAAAGATAGGCTCCAGCATTATCCTTCCATAACAAGCTTTCTGGAGTTTAACAATAAGAGCATCCAAAAATTATATAAATGTAACAAGAGTTGCAATATATTTGCTGTTTCCATACAGAATCCAAACCATCAGGTTCATCATGGGCGACAGTTACAAATGTACTGGTGAAAGTACAACATTGCTGTACATTTATGTCAAGGGTAGAAATCAGTTCTGTGGCTGCCCAACCTGGTCCCTTCCATGATACCATGACAAATGATCATCTAGAGAATGTCAGTGTGGATTGAAGATGAATTTCTCAAGTCCATGGATTAAAAACATCTGCTCAGAGAAAACAATCTTTCCTATTCTGGGAAATAATGTAAGCATTAATGAACCTGAAGTGACAAGAGTAAATTTTTAAAAAATTCTTCCATAACACCCTTTCCGACAATAAGTGTACTGCAATGTCACTAAAGTCTTGGATCGTGAAGTGTAGAATTTTGGCCAAAGCACTGAAATTGAGCTGTCTCCTTCAGAATTGTTCTTGGCTGCTGTCAAACTATGTGAATAGCTGTTAGAGAAACGAGAGATTTTCGGATCGACTAACCATTCATCTTGTACTTAAGCATGAAAGCAGTCACTGCCTCAGCCGGTCTTAACTTAATCAACTCTTTGAGTCACTGGCGCTTCTTTTTCTTTAACCTCTGAGGAAGCATTGGCAGAATTCACCAAGTGCAGAGTCATGATCTAATGACAACATTAGTTGTCATTAGACATCAGAGACGCCATCTATGAGTCAGCCATGACCACCTATGGCAAACGTGTGAAGCGGAATGCAGACTGGTTTCAATCTCATTTTGAAGAGCTGGAACCTGTCATAACCGCTAAGTGCATTGCACTGCTGAACTACAAAAAAGCCCCCAGTGATTTATCATCCGTAGCACTTAAAACAGCCAGAAGCGCCGCACAAAGAACAGCCAGGTGCTGCGCAAATGACTACTGGCAACACCTATGCAGTCATATTCAGCTGGCCTCAGACACCGGAAACATCAGAGGAATGTATGATGGCATTAAGAGAGCTTTTGGGCCAACCATCAAGAAGATCGCCCCCCTCAAATCTAAATCAGGGGACACAATCACTGACCAACGCAAGCAAATGGACCGCTGGGTTGAGCACTACAACAAAGAACAAACAACAGTACAGCACAGGAACAGGCCATTCGGCCCTCCAAGCCTGCGCCGATCTTGATGCCTGCCTAAACTAAAACCTTCTGCACTTCCGGGGTCCGTATCCCTCTATTCCCATCCTATTCATGTATTTGTCAAGATGCCTCTTAAACGTCTCTATGGTACCTGCTTCCACCACCTCCCCCGACAACAAATTCCAGGCACTCACCACCCTCTGTGTAAAGAACTTGCCTCGCACATCCCCTCTAAATTTTGCCCCTCTCACCTTAAACCTATGTCTCCTAGTAACTGACTCTTCCACCCTGGGAAAAAGCTTCTGACTATCCACTCTGTCCATGCCGCTCATAACTTTGTAAACCTCTAGCATGTCGCCCCTCCAGCTCCGTCGTTCCAGTGAAAACAATCCAAGTTTATCCAACCTCTCCCCATTGCTAATGCCCTCCAGACCAGGCAACATCCTGGTAAACCTCTTCTGTACCCTCTCCAAAGCCTTCACTTCCTTCTGGTAGTGTGGCGACCAGAATTGCACGCAATATTCTAAGTGTGGCCTAACTAAAGTTCTGTACAGCTGCAGCATGACTTGTCTATTTTTATACTCTATGCCCCGACCAATGAAGGCAAGCATGCCGTATGCCTTCTTGACTACCGTATCCACCTGCGTTGCCACTTTCAGTGACCTGTGGACCTGTACGCCCAGTCTCTCTGCCTGTCAATACTCCTAAGGGTTCTGCCATTTACTGTATACTTCCCACCTGCATTAGACCTTCCAAAATGCATTACCTCACATTGGTCCAGATTAAACTCCATCTGCCATTTCTCCGCCCAAGTCTCCAACCGATCTATATCCTGCTGTATCCTCTGACAATCCTCATCACTGTCCGCAACTCCACCAACCTTTGTGTCGTCCGCAAACTTACCAATCAGACCAGCTACATTTTCCTCCAAATCATTTATATATACTACAAACAGCAAAGGTCCCAGCACTGATCCCTGCGGAACACCACTAGTCACATCCCTCCATTCAGAAAAACACCCTTCCACTGCTACCCACTGTCTTCTATGACCGAGCCAGTTCTGTATCCATCTTGCCAGCTCACCTCTGATCCCCTGTGACTTCACCTTTTGTATCAGTCTGCCATGAGGGACCTTGTCAAAGGCTTTACTGAAGTCCATATAGATAACATCCACTGCCCTTCCTTCATCAATCATCTTCGTCACTTCCTCAAAAAACTCAATCAAATTAGTGAGACACGACCTCTCCTTCACAAAACCATGCTGCCTCTCGCTAATAAGTCCATTTGTTTCCAAATGGGAGTAAATCCTGTCCCGAAGAATCCTCTCTCATAATTTCCCTACCACTGACGTAAGGCTCACAGGCCTATAATTTCCTGGATTATCCTTGCTACCCTTCATAAAATAAAGGAACAACATTGGCTATTCTCCAGTCCTCTGGGACCTCACCTGTAGCCAATGAGGATGCAAAGATTTCTGTCAAGGCCCCAGCAATTTCTTCCCTTGCCTCCCTCAGTATTCTGGGGTAGATCCCATCAGGCCCTGGGGACATTTACCTTAATGCTTTGCAAGACACCCAACACCTCCTCCTTTTTGATAATGAGATGACTGAGACTATCTACACTCCCATCCCTAGGCTCATCATCCACCAAGTCCTTCTCCTTGGTGAATACTGATGCAAAGTACTCATTCAGTACCTCGCCCATTTCCTCTGGCTCCACACATAGATTCCCTTCTCTGTCCTTGAAAGGCCAACCCTTTCCCTGGTTCCCCTCTTGCTCTTTATATACGTATAAAAAGCCTTGGGATTTTCCTTAATCCTGTTTGCCAATGACTTCTCATAACCCCTTTTAGCCCTCCTGACTCCTTGCTTAAGTTCCTTCCTACTGTCTTTATATTCCTCAAGGGATTCGTCTGTTCCGAGCCTTCCAGCCCTTACGAATGCTTCCTTTTTCTTTTTGACGAGGCTCACAATATCCCGCGTTATCCAAGGTTCCCGAAACTTGCTCAACTTATCCTTCTTCCTTACAGGAACATGCTGGTCCTGGATTCTAATCAACTGATGTTTGAAAGACTCCCACATGTCAGATGTTGATTTACCCTCAAACAGCCGCCCCCAATCTAAATTCTTCAGTTCCTGCCTAATATTTTTATAATTAGCCTTCCCCCAATTTAGCACCTTCACCCGAGGACTACTCTTATCCTTATCCACAAGTACCTTAAAATTTATGGAATTATGGTCACTGTTCCCGAAATGCTCCCCTACTGAAACTTCGACCACCTGGCCGGGCTCATTCCCCAATACCAGGTCCAGTACGGCCCCATCCCTAGTTGGACTATCTACGTATTGTTTCAAGAAGCCCTCCTGGATGCTTCATACAAATTCTGCCCCATCCAAGCCCCTAGCACTAAGTGAGTCCCAGTCAATATTGGGGAAGTTAAAATCACCCACCACTACAACCCTGTTACCTTTACATCTTTCCAAAATTTGTCTACATATCTGCTCCTCTACCTCCCGCTGGCTGTTGGTAAACCCCCAACATCGTGACTGCACCCTTCCTATTCCTGAGCTCCACCCATATTGCCTCGCTGCATGACCCCTCCGAGGTGTCCTCCCGCAGTACAGCTGTGATATTCTCCTTAATCAGTAATGCAACTCCCCCACCCCTTTTACATCCCCCTCTATCCCGCCTGAAGCTTCTAAATCCTGGAACATTTAGCTGCCAATCCTATCCCTCCCTCAACCAAGTCTCTGTAATAGCAACAACATCATCGTTCCAAGTACTAATCCAAGCTTTAAGTTCATCTGCCTTACCTGTTATACTTCTTGCATTGAAACAAATGCACTTCAGACCACCAGTCCAGCTGTGCTCCACAACATCTCCCTGCCTGCTCTTCCTCTTAGTCTTACTGGCCTTATTTACTAGTTCCCCCTCATTTATTTCACTTGCTGTCCTACTGCTCTGGTTCCCACCCCCCCTGCCACACTAGTGTAAACCCTCCCGAGTGACGCTAGCAAACCTCGCAGCCAGGATATTTGTGCCCCTCCAGTTTAGATGCAACCTGTTCTTCTTGTACAGGTCCCATCTGTCCCTGAAGAGATCCCAATGGTCCAGATATCTGAAACCCTCCCTTCTACACCAGCTGTTCAGTCACGTGTTTAGCTGCACTATCTTCCTATTTCTGGCCACACTGGCACGTGACACAGAGAGTAAATCCAATATTACAACACTAGAACTGTACTCCAGGGAGAATGTTGTCGCCCTCAATGCAGCCCAGTCTCTGCCAGTCATGGATGAGCCGGACGTCCAGCCAACAAAATCGGAACTCAGTGATGCCATTGATTCTCTAGCCAGCGGAAAAGTCCCTGGGAAGGACGGCATTACCCCTGAAATAATCAAGAGTGCCAAGCATGCCATACTCTCAGCACTCTACGAACTGCTTTGCCTGTGCTGGGACGAGGGAGCAGTACCACAGGACATGCCCGATGCCAATATCATCACCCTCTATAAAAACAAAGGTGCCGTGGTGACTGCAACAACTACTGTGGAATCTCCCTGCTCAGCATAGTGGGGAAAGTCTTTGCTCAAATCGCTTTAAACAGGCTCCAGAAGCTGGCCGAGCGTGTCTGCTCTGAGGCACAGTGTGGCTTTCGAGCAGAGAGATCCACCATTGACATGCTGTTCTTCCTTCGTCAGCTACAGGAGAAATGCCGCGAACAACAGATGCCCCTCTACGTTGCTTTCATTGATCTCACCAAAGCCTTTGACCTCGTCAGCAGACGTGGTCTCTTCAGACTACTAGAAAAGATCGGATGTCCACCAAAGCTACTAAGTATCATCACCTCATTCCATGACAATATGAAAGGCATAATTCAGCATAGCGGCACCTCATCACACCCCTTTCCTATCCTAAGTGGCGTGAAACAGGGCTGTGTTCTTGCACCGACACTGTTTGGGATTTTCTTCTCCCTGCTGCTCTCACATGCGTTCAAGTCTTCAGAAGAAGGAACTTTCCTCCACACAAGATCAGGTGGCAGGTTGTTCAACCTTGCCCGTCTAAGAGCGAAGACCAAAGTACGGAAAGTCCTCATCAGGGAACTCCTCTTTGCTGACGATGCTGCATTAACATCTCACACTGAAGAGTATCTGCAGAGTCTCATCGACAGGTTTGCGGCTGCCTGCAACGAATTTGGCCTAACCATCAGCCTCAAGAAAACGAACATCATAGGACAGGACGTCAGAAATGCCCCATCCATCAATATCGGTGACCACGCTCTGGAAGTGGTTCAAGAGTTCACCTACCTAGGCTCAACTGTCACTAGTAACCTGTCTCTCGATGCAGAATTAAACAAGCGCATGGGAAAGGCTTCCACTGCTATGTCCAGACTGGCCAAGAGAGTGTGGGAAAATGGCGCGCTGACACGGAACGCAAAAGTCCGAGTGTATCAAGCCTGTGTCCTCAGTACCTTGCTCCATGGCAGCAAGGCCTGGACAACGTATGTCAGCCAAGAGCGACGTCTCAATTCATTCCATCTTTGCTGCCTCCGGAGAATCCTTGGCATCAGGTGGCAGGACCATATCTCCAACACAGTAGTCCTCGAGGCGGCCAACATCCCCAGCTAAAACACAATACTGAGTCAGCGGCGCTTGAGATGGCTTGGCCATGTGAGCCGCATGGAAGATGGCAGGATCCCCAAGGACACATTGTACAGCGAGCCCGCCACTGGTATCAGACCTACCGGCCGTCCATGTCTCCGCTTTAAGGACGTCTGCAAACGTGACATGAAGTCCTCTAACATTGATCACAAGTCGTGGGAGTCAGTTGCCAGCGATCGCCAGAGCTGGCAGGCAGCCATAAAGGCGGGGCTAAAGTGTGGCGAGTCGAAGAGACTTAGCAGTTGGCAGGAAAAAAGACAGAAGCGCAAAGGGAGAGCCAACTGTGTAACAGCCCCGACAATCAATTTTTTTCTGCAGCACCTGTGGAAGAGTCTGTTACTCTAGTATTGGTCTTTATAGCCACTCCAAGCGCTGCTCCACAAACCACTGACCACCTCCAGGCGCTTGCCCATTGTCTCCCGAGACTAGGAGGCCAAAGAAAGTTTTTATTTATTTTTTATTAATTCACAGGATGCGAGTATCACTGGCAAGGTCAGCATTTATTGCTCATTCCTAATTGCCCTGAAGTGAGTGGCCTGCTAGGGTATTTCAGAGGCCAATTAAGAGTCAACCACATTGTTGTGGGTCACATATAGACCAGGGCGGGTAAGGATGGCATATTTCCTTCTTAAAGAAGTTTAGAAAACCCGATGAGTTTTTACAACAATTTGGTAGTTACATGGTCACCATTATTAGTTTTAACTTTCTATTCCAGATTTATTTTATTTACTCAATTTAAATTTCCCAGCTGCCACGATGTGAACTCATATCTGCAGATCATTAGTCCAGGCCTCTGGATTACTAGTCCAATGACATAGCCATTATGCTACCATTAGGAGAGACCTTCCTGTAATTGAGTCAGAACTTGAAAATTAACTGAATAAATAATTCTCAAATGTACAGGCTGAAAATGGATATAGAATTACTAACAGAAAATGTTCTCCCGTACCGATGGGACAGTGTAAATGTGACTGGAGTAATGGCACAAAAAGGATGTGAGGGTGCTCTATGGAGAATGCAAGATGGGAGAATTACATTCCTTGAAATTTCACCCATTAACTTGCTGAACTTATTCTTAATACTTTGATGATGATGAATGAAGCAGAATTAACAAAGTGAAAGATTTGCTTAATTTATCATAGTAATTAATATGTTTTCTTCTGCCAATGAGCAACAGAACATTTCAAAATATGTCACAACATATTGAAATTGCATAAAAAATGTCATTAAATATCCCAAGCTCTCTTGAATGAAATTATATTAAATGCATGCCTTAATGTTATAAATGTAACATAGCTCATTGCTAAAGGTTAATGTTTGGAAAGGGTATTTTCGCAAAACTTTTTACTGTAAATAGGATTATGCAATCTCTTCAAATAAGCCTCTCAAAGTACAATAAAAGGATAAAAGATCGATCGTTCAAGCATTCATCCTGAAGCAGTCCTATTCACATTGCTTTAATGCCATGAGGTGTGTCAGTCAGAGATGTAACAATAACCTGTAAAGTTGATGTAATTACTGTATGCCAGTGCTATGCAGTAATAGTCTTGATTTCAATTTCAGCAATGGTTTGATCTTCACTTTTTACATCAAAGAATCATACAAATATATAGAACAGAAGGAGGCCATTTGGCCCATTGTGCCTGTGCCGACTCTTTGAAAGAGCTATCCAATTAGTCCCATTCCCCTGCCCTTTCTTAATAGCCCTTGCAAATTTTTCTGCTTCAAGTATTTATCCAATTCTCTTTTCAAAGTTATCAGGCAGTGCATTCCCGATCATAATAAATAGCAGTGTAAAAACTTTCTTCTTGTCTCGCTGTTGTTTCTTTTGGCAAATACTTTAAATCTGTGTCTCCTGACTACCAATATTTCTGCCACAGGAAACAGTTTCCCCTTATTTAGTCTATAACATACACTTGTCAATCCCATACAAATCGGACTTTGAAAGTCAACTCCATAATATTTTTACTAAATTGTCCTTTTTTATTTCCTTATTTTGCCTGTCTTTTTAAAAATTTTCCCCTTCTCTTAGGTCCCCAATTGAGAGAGTGGGCAAACAGATTGCACCCAAGCTTCTGCAAACACTAGTCTTGAGCCAGCTGTTAAGAGGTTCCAGAGTGTGAAATGGGTGCAGGTGACACAGACACTAATCTTCTCCCTCTGTCCCAATGGAGAAGTGTTTAGTCTCCCTTCAGCTATTCCCCTACTCGCACAGCTGAGACCAGAAACTCAGCATGGGCAAAAACTCAAATCAAATCACATCAGCAAACTGTGCCACTGTGCTGCTTCATGTACACTATGCAAACATATCAGACATTGCTCGTTGGAAAGGCATGACAAATGGACAACAGTGGAGACCCAAGAACAAATCCCACATTATCTGCAAGCATGAGGTCAGTTTCCATACATATACTGAAAACATACAACTCAATTCCATGACCATCTCTGTATTGTCTAACATCGGGCTGTGGATTAGCCAGAACTTTCTCCAACTGAATTCTGGAAAACAAAGCTGTCTTATTCAGCTCCTAACAAAATCTCCACACCCATGCCCTTGACTCAATCCTGCAATCCAGTTCTACACTCACACTGAACTAGATGGTGTTCAACCTTAGTCTTTGGGTTCGACTCTAAGCAGTGTTGCCCCATATCCTATTCGTCACTGACACCATTTACTTGCACCTCAGCAACATTGCCTCCCACTTTTTTTTCATAATGGCACTCTACAACACCTCGATTGCCAGATTTCCTAGCTCCGTCCTGCATAAACTTTCATCGTTTCAAAACTCCACATTCCATGACCTGTTCGGTTTGTTTATTAATCCCATACTTATTAACCTTTACTGACTCACTGTCCCCAAATACATCAAAATGAAAATCCTTGTCCTTGCTCCAGATTCATCCATAACCTTTCCCTTGCCATTTGCACAACCTCCTCCAGCCCGACATCCTACTTCATTTTCTATGATCCTGTGACTTTGGCCTCCTATGCACTGCAGCCCTTTCAGTAGCACAAAGCTCTGCACGGCCATGTCTTATCCCTCTATTCCATGCTATCCTCCGTGACAACAGATAACACAGAGTCTGCATAGCTCTTGGAACTGAGACCTAGGCCACTCACTAACAAGAGAGGACAGGCAGAGGCATGTGGAAGGTAACTGCTGTAACCTCTACCTGCAGCAAAGTAAGCGAGGACCAGTTCAAAGCATGATTTTCATCCAAGCACAGAATTGCAATGTGTCAGTATAATTCACTCTCACTGTGTAAAAGTTCTAGTTCGAGCATGACATTTTAGTACAATTATTATGTATTTATCAGGATTCAATTATAACTGAAATGCTCTGCCAGAATCCATTTTACAATTATAGTAGATTGGAGCCATATTTCCCTCTGTGTATTACTGGGAAAGGAGCCGTAAGTTAGCAGGTGAGCAAGACTGGCAGGTCAGGAAAACTGACATTTCCCCTGTTTTTACTGCTACTTGGAGTCTAGCTTCCATGTTAAAATATGTTAATAAACAAATGAGAAAAATGTGCAGAATTACTTGTAGGGGGTGGGAGGGAGAGAGGACTGGAAAGAGGTATAGTACAAATAAAAAACTGATTTCTAAACTCCAAGTTAGATCCAAGCTGATGCCATTAAAGAAAAGCAATATTTTTAAAGTATCTACAAACAACTTACTGAAGTAAATAGCCCAGTTGAGCTTTCAGTTCAACAGTATAGGAACTGTTGGTCCTGGGAAGTATCCGATAGTGCAGTCTTTGCTAAAGGATAGCCCAAGAGCAGAAGACATAAAAAGTACACAACTCACAGAATAATGTACCACAGAGAGGTCGACTGTAGATTCAGCAACCTGGACCTCATGAAGGAGCTGAGCAAGAAAGGTTCAGGATTAGCAGATGTACTTTATATGAAGTATGCCTGAAGTGATAGCCTATCATCCACATCGCACTAGCACTGGCACTGTAAGTCACCTTGCTCTCAAGTATTAGACCACATGCCTGTGTAGAGGAAATTACAGTGGTCAGTCACTAAGCCATTATTTCCATTAAGGAAGTAAGACAAAACCTACTTCAATATTCCAGTGGTGACTAGCAGCAACTAGAATTTTATCAACTTGGTTGCTTCTCTTAGATGAATGACATCATTAGTGTGAAGAATCTGGTGACTTGGAGGTAACAAATCACCTCACTGACAGCCTCAATGCCCATCACAGGGAATTTTGCAAAGAAGCTACATCAAACAAGATCTAGTAGAAAAGTATAGCCACTCATAAGGAAGTTCAGAGCAGCACAGAAACCACCACCCAAGCGTCAATGTAAATGCCTCTGAATAGTATGACCATACACCTGAATAACTTGGCAAACGCCAACAGGTACATGCTCTTTACTGAAGAATTAGTGAAGTGGAAGTACGCAGATACAGACTGGTCCTAATTTGGAGTGAAGAAGACATCTTCCAGCCATTCTCCACTGAGGAGGTCGAGCGGGTATTGATTTCATGAATGCAGGAAAAGTTTGCGACTTTGACAAGATTACACTAAAAATGTTAGGACAGGAAGATATTGGCTGGAATTTTACGTTGGCTGGGAGGCCTCGCCCCACCAGCCGAAAAGTCATTGGCGAGTCCGCCTTTGCCGGGCCTAGAGAGCCAGACTGGGATTTCCTGCTCCACAGGCCCTTATTTGGTCTTGGACAGGACTTCCACCTTCTTGAGGCAGGAAGTCCTGCTGAATGGAGCTGCTGGCCAATCAATGGCAGATCTTAGTCCCAGCAGTGCCACCCAGCCATCGGAGGCAACAGGAAGGACAGCCCCGGAATTCAGGTAGGTTTTTAGTGCCTCACTGGGGACAATCGGCTGAGCTCATGAGGCAAGGGAGGTCGGTTGCAGGGCGGGGAATGGGGGTGGGGGTGGGCAGTGTTGTGCATTGGAGACAGTTGGGGCTTTGGGGGCAGCCCTCCGTGGGGCACAGGGTGCCTGATCAGGAGGGCCCCCCCCCCCCCCCCCGCCACCCCAGCCCGCAAGAAGGCCGCCTGGTTTACACAGCGCCAGAAAGAAGCCCTTAAGTGGCAGTTAATAGGCCACTTAAGAGCCTTAATTGGCCTGGGGTGGGTGGGCCATTTCTCGCCACTGCTGCCCCGTGTAACGTTGCAGCACGAGTGGGAGGGGGTCGGGAACGCTCCACCGCCTCCCACTCAATTTTACAACACCAGCCCCCTCATTGGGGGGCTGTAAAATTTTGCCTATTATTAAACTTTCAGAATGGCTGTGCAACTGCGAAGAACTTCAATTTAGATAAGTCTGAGGTGGTACATTTAGGTAGGAAGAATAAGGCCACATACTCCTTGAAAAATAAATATCTAAATGGAGTAAAGGAAGAGAGAGATCTGAGAGGTACAGATACATAAATCACTAAAGGTAGCGATGCAGGTTAATGAGGCCATGAATGAATCAAACAAAGCACTGGGGCTCATTTCTAGAGGGATGGAATTGAAAAGCAAAGAAGTTATGTTAAACCTATATAGAATCCAGTTTAGATCGCACTCAAGAGTTCTGGTCTCCATGCTGTAAATAGAATATAGAGGCAGTGGAGAAGGTGCAAGGGCTCTTTTCTCTATAAAAGAGAAGATTGAGGGGTGACTTGATAGAGGTCTTCAAGAATATGAAAGGGTAGACATAGAGAAGATGTTTCCACTTGCAGGTGAGATCAGAACTAAGGACCATAAATATAAGATTGTCACTAATAAATCCAATAAGGAATTAAAGAGAAACCTTTTTACCCAGAGAGTGGTTAGAATGTGGAACTCCATACCACAAAGAATAGCTGAGGTGAATAACATAGATGCATTTAAGGGAAAGCTAAATAAGCACATGAGGAAGAAATAAATATCAGGATATGCTGATGGAGAAGGATGGGAGGAGGCTTGTTTGGAGCATAAACACCAGCATGGACCTGTTGGGCCAAATGGCCTGCTTATGTACTGTAAATACCATGCATCTATCAATATTAATATTTACTCGGAGCTGCTAAGTGAGTCGAGGGGGTCTGGGGCTGGGGGTGGATTTTCAGACAGGATTTCTGGAAGTGAGGCTTTCCCGCACATCCTGCAGAAGTTGCAATGTTTGTAACTTTGTTGTGTTTTCAAATTTTTCTCCAGGTTTGCCAGTGGATAGCCAGCCAGATTGACAGATTGGCTGCCTGTCAGGAGGAAAACAGCTGGGGAGCAGTACTCTGTTAACTCTGACATCGCGAGCTGGGCAGGGTTGGTCAGGCAACCGTGGGGGCAGGCATTGTGAGGGGGTTGGACATTGTTGGGGGTGGAATCACTGGAGCCAGACATTATGGGAGGTGCTTGTACATTATGGGCGGGGTTCGAGGTCACGGGTGGGTGGGGCAGACATCTCAAGGGGAGAGTCGGTCATTACAGAGGCTTGCACATTTTAGGGGGTCGGAGAACAAAGGGGTCGGACATTATGGGGATGGGGGAGTCTGACACTGGGTGGGAGTCAGACATTGTGGGGGCAGATTTTCTGGGGGTGGGAGTGTCAGTCATCGTGGGTATGAGGGTGAGTCAGACATCACGGGGATGGGGGTGAGTCGGACATTGCAAGATGATGGGAGTCAGCTGATCACAGGGGTCCAATTGCATGGAGGTAGCTGGTTGGATCTGGGGGAAACACTCCTGGCCCACTAATAGTGCGATATCAAGCAGTGTTTCTTTTATTTCATTCATGGGATGTGGGCATCTCTGGCTAGGCCAGTATATAGGAACATAGGGCCATTCAGCCCCTCAAGCCTGTCCCGCCAGTCAATGAGATCATGGCTGATCCGCAGCCTAACTCCATATATCTGCCTTTGGCCCATATCCCTTAATATCTTTGCTTAACAAAAATCTATCTATCTATCTCAGATTTAACATTAACAACTGTTCTAGCTTCAACTGCTGTTTGTGGGAGAGAGTTCCAAACCTCTACCACCCTTTGCGTGAAGAAGTGCTTCCTAACATCTCTCCTGAACGGTCTGGTCCTAATCTTTAGTTTATGCCCCCTAGTTTTAGAATCTCCAACCAGTGGAAATAGTTTATCTTTATCTAGCCTGTCTTTTCCTGTTAATATCTTGAAGACTTCAATCAGATCACCTCTTAACCTTCTAAATTCTAACGAAAACAGGCCTAATTTGTGTAATCTCTCCTCCTAACTTAACCCCTGTAGTCCAGGTATTATTCTTGTAAACCTACGTTGCACTCCCTCCAAGGCTAAATAACCAGGGGGCTCTAAATTTGGCAGTACCATCCTTTATCTTTGTGGGTCATGCCTACACTGTGCCTGTAGTATCTCGCATTTGAATGCCTCCCACTGGTTTGCCACTGATTTTCCTTCACGTAGCCGCATCCAGTCCACTTTCGCCAGGTCACCTCTCAGTTTCATAAAATTTGCCTTCCCCCAATTTAGTACGTTTACGCCTGTTTTATCTTTGTTCTTTTCCATGATTATGCTAAAACTAACTGCATTATGGTTACTATCTCCAAAATGGTCACGCATTGTTACTTCATCCACTTGCCCAGCTTCATTACCAAAGACTAAATTTAGAATTGCACCTCCTCTCATTGAGCTTGTTACGTGCTGGCTAAAAAAGTTCTCTTGAATGCAGTTCAAGAATTTTGCCCCTTCTGTGCCCTTCACACTGTTTGTAACCCAGTTGATATTGGGGTAATTGAAATTGCCAACTATAATTGCCCTATAGCTTTTGCACTCAGAAATTTGCCTACATATTTCCTCTTCTATCTCCCACTCACTATTTGGGGGTCAATCGTACACTCTTAGTAGTGTGGCTGCCCCTTTTATTTCTGAGCTCAACTCATATGGCCTCGTTTGATGATTCATTTAGCATATCATCCCTCCTCAAAATTGTTATTGATTCCTTAACTAATAATGCTACACCCCCTCCTTTTTTATCTCCATCTCTATCCCACCTGAAAACTCTATATCCAGGGATGTTGAACTGCCATTCTTGCCCCGCTTTAAGCCAAGTTTCCATTGCAATGATATCGTGTTGCCATGTGTCTGTGCCCTCAGCTCATCGGCTTTATTTACTATACTCCTTGCATTTAAATAAATACCCTTTAACATTACCAAATTCCTGTACTGCACACTTTTTAACCTTTGCTTCTTCTGTCTTCAGAGCTACTCGCTAATTTTCTGCCTCCCATTCCCTGCCCTGAAACTGTCCTATCTAAGACTGCACTCAGGCTCCCATCCCCCTGCCAAACTAGTTTAAACCATCCCCAACAGCACTAGCAAACCTACCTGCAAGGATATCCATGCCAAGGCACCCAGCCACCCCAGGGCAGGTTCCAACCAGCCTGACGCAAACTCCAAACCCCCTCACCATCACCTCCACCACCCCCCACTCCGAGCCCCTCACCTCCATTATTTGCTGCACAAGGGTCCGACATGACGCCCATCCGCCCCCCGGGCGCTTGCTGGTGGCATTTTAAAGATCTATGCACCTGAACCCCCAAGTCTCTTTGGACATCCACTGTACTTAACCTCTTCCCATTTAGAAGGTACCCTGCTCTATCCTTTTTTGGTCCAAAATGGATAACCTCACACTTGCCCGCATTGAAATCCATCTGCCACATTTTTGCCCACTCACCTCGTTTGTCAATATCTCTTTGCAATTTTATGCTATCATCTAGACTGTCTACAATGCCGTCTAACTTTGTATCATCAGCAAATTTGGATCTATGACTTACTATACCATCATCCAAGTCGTTAATGAATAATGTGAATAATTGAGGCCCCAACACAGATCCCTGCGAGACACCCTAGTCACATCCTGCCAATCAGAGTACTTACCCATTATCCCCATTCTCTGTCGCCTACCACTAAACCAACTTTCTAACCATGTCAATAATTTGCCCTCAACTCCATGGGCTTCTACCTTAGTTAACAGTCTGTTATGTGGGACTTTATCAAATGCCTTCTGGAAGTCCATATAAATAACATCCATAGACACTCCCCTGTCCACTACCTTAGTCACCTCTACAAAAAATTCAATGAGATTTGTCAGGCATGACCTTCCCGTCATGAATCCATGCTGGCTGTCCCTGATTAACTGAAATTTTTCTAGGTGTTCAGTCACCCTATCCTTGATTATAGACTCCAGCAACTTGCCCACCACAGATGTCAGGCTAACTGGACTGTAATTTTCTTGGTTCCTCCTTTCACCCTTCTTAAAAAGTGGAATGACATGTGCGACTTTCCAATCGAGAGGGACTACTCCTGAATCTAGGGAACTCTGAAAGACTATAGTTAGGGCATCTACAATGTGCTCCCCCATTTCCTTTAACACCCTCGGATGGAAACCGTCAGATCCTGGGGATTTCTCACTCTTTAGTTCCATTAATTTCCTTGTTACTGATGATTTACTTACGTTAATTGTATTAAGTCCCTCTCCCCTATCGGCTATTAATTTTTTCGGGACTTCCGGCAAGTTATCCTCCTTTTTAACTGTAAATACTGAGGCAAAGTAATTGTTCAACATGTCTGCCATTTCCCCATTATCAATGACAATATCTCCATTTTCAGCTTTTAGTGGGCCTACATTGCTGTTAACCACCCGCTTTCCCTTTATGTAACTATAAAATTTCATCTTCGTGATTTTGATGTCCCTTGCAAGTTTCCTTTAACTTTTAGGAGCTCTTATAAGCTGCTTTGTGACCCTTTGTTGGTCTTTGTATCGATCCCATTCAGCCGGAGCTGAGTTGCGTTTTGCATTTTTGTAAGCTATTTCTTTTTGTTTTATGCTATCCCTAATCTCTTTAGTTGTCTATGGCTGTTTTTTCTGTGAAGTGGAGCTTTTTCCTCTCAGGGGTATATACTCGCTCTGTATTTCGTTAAACGTTTCTTTAAATATTCTCCACTGTTCTTCAGTCGTTTGACCCATTAACAGATCTACCCAGTTTACCGTGGACAGTCTCTATCTCATCCCGGTAAAGTCAGCCTTACCCAAGTCTAAAATTCTAGTAGCTGATCCGTGCTTTTCACTTTCAAACGCTACCTTGAATTCGATCATGCTGTGATCACTATTTGATAAATGTTCACGCACAGTTAGGCTACTAATTAAATTTGGCTCATTACTCATAACTCAAACTAATATTGCCTGTCCCCTTGTTACATCTAGGACATATTGCTGTAGGAAACTATCCCGGACACATTCCAGAAATTCACTACCTTTCTGACAGGTGCTAGTCTGCCTCTCCCAATCTATGTGTAAGTTAAAATCCCCCATTAATACTACTCTGCCTTTGTTACACATTGCCTAATTTGTGCATTTATACAATCTAACACCTCAGAACTGCTACCAGGGGGTCTATACACAACACCCATTACAGTTTTAGATCCTTTTCTGTTCCTCAATTCCACCCATAAGGTCTCCACTGGATGCTTTCCCCTCATTATATCCTCCCTCACCAATGAGGTGATATTATTTCTAATCAGTAAGACTACTCCATCCCCTCTGCCATTTTCCCTGTCCCTCCTGTAAACTTTATAACCAGGTATATTTAGTTCCCAGTCCCGACCATCCTGCAGCCACGCCTCCGCAATGGCCACCACATCATAATTTTCCATTTGAATTTGCGCCTGCAGTTCATCTAGTTTATTTCTTACACTCCGTGCATTAGTATATAGAACTCTTATTTGGGCTAGACCCCCTAACCTGTCCCTCGCACTGATGCTTTATTCGCCTGTTTAGTATTTCTCTGTTCTGGTTTAACCAGTATACTTCTTGCAGTTTGGTAACAATCAGCCTCACCACTAACCTGCACTCCTACCTTCTTCTTTAACTTCCTGTTTTTCTATGCAACTGAACCCTCCTCCCCACTATTTAGTTTAAAGCCCTATCTACAGCCCTAGTTATACGATTCGCCAGGACTCTGGTCCCAGCATGATTCAGGTAGAGCCCATCCCATCGGAACAGCTCCCTCCTTCCCCAGTACTGGGGCCAATGTCCCACGAATTCGAACCCATTTCTCCCACATCAATCGTTGAGCCACGCATTTACCTCTTTAATCTTATTGAAACTTTGCCAATTTGCTTGTGGCTCAGGTCACAATCTGGAGATTATTACCTTTATGGTTCTGCTTTTTAATTTAGCCCCTAGCTGCTCATATTCCCTCAGCAGAACCTCTAACCTCGTTCTACCTATATTGTTGGTACCTACGTGGACCACGACAACTGGATCTTTCCCCTCCCACTCCAAGTTCTTCTGCAGCTCAGATGAGATATCCCGAACTCTGGCACCAGGTAGGCAATAGAGCCTTCAGGACTCTCAATCCTGGCCTCAGAGAACAGTGTCTATGCCCCTAACTATACTATCCCTGATTACGACTACATTTCTTTTTTCTCCCCCCACTTGAAAGGCTCCCTGTACCACGGTGCTGTGGTCAGTTTGTTCATCCTGCCTCCAGTCCCTGCTCTCGTCCACACAGGGAGCAAGAACCTCGAACCTGTTGAACAAGGACAATGGCTGAGGCTCTTGCAACACTACCTCCTGGATCCCTTTACCTGCCTCACTCATAGTCACACCCTCTTGTCCCTGACCACTGGCCGAATTCAAGGTCATTAATCTAAGGGGTGTGGCTGCCTCCTGAAGTACAGCGTCCAGGTAAATCTCCCCCTCCCTGATGTATCGCAGTGTCTGAAGCTCAGACTCCAGCTCATCAAGTCTGAGCCGGAGCTCCTCGAGCAGCCAACACTTGCTACAGATGTGGTCACAAGGAACCACAATGGGGTCCACCAGCTCCCACATCATGCAGGTACAACACATCGCCTGACCCTGCATCTCTATTTTATTTAATTCGATTTTAATTTGTTTTTTAAATTTCCGACTGGTCTTTAGTTTTTAATCTGCAAAATATTTCTCTTATTCACCTTTAATCTGAAATCAACTTCGAATAGGTAATTCAAATTCGAGGTTACTTACCAACCAATGAACTTACGGTTTTGCTGTAATGTCACTTTTTTATTTTTTCACTCTGTTTTTAGTCCCTTAAATTACCCAAAAATTAAATTTACACTTGGTACCTTGGATCCCCCCCAAAAAACACTACCTACTGTATTAAAAAAGAACTGTCGACCTTTCTCTTTACTTTAGTTACAAAACCAGCTATTTAGAGTTATTCCCTAACAGCAGTTACTCACCAACCAATCACCTTGCAGCTATCCTGTGATGTCACTGTTGATTTTTTTTTCAAAAACTCTGGCGCGCCTGGACTGCTCCCGGAAGGTAAGCCGGCTCGCTGAGTGAATACTCGTTCTCTCTCCCGGTCTCTTTATACTCCGGCTCATCTCTCGGTGTTTCCCGCTCGCTGATTGAACTCTCTCTCTCTCTCTCCCGGTCTCTTTGTGCCCCGGCTCCGCTCTCGCTGTTCTCCGCTCACTGAGTGAATACTTGCTCTCTCTCCCGGTCTCTTTATACTCCGGCTCCGCTCTCGGTGTTTTCCGCTCGCTGATTGAACTCTCTCTCTCTCTCTCCCGGTCTCTTTGTGCCCCGGCTCCGCTCTCGCTGTTCCCTGCTCGCTGAGTGAACTCTCACTCTCTCTCCTGGTCTCTTTGTGCCCTGGCTCCACTCTCACTGTGTCCCGCTCGCTGAGTGAACTCTCTCTCTCTCTCCCGGTCTCTTTATACTCCAGCTCCACTCTCGCTGTGTCCCGCTCGCTGAGTGAACTCTCTCTCTCTCTCCCGGTCTCTTTATACTCCAGCTCCACTCTCGCTGTGTCCCGCTCGCTGAGTGAACTCTCTCGCTCTCTCTCGGTCTCTTTATACTCCAGCTCCACTCTCGCTGTGTCCCGCTCGCTGAGTGAACTCTCGCTCTCTCTCCCACTCTCTTCGTGCCCCGGCTCCGCTCTCGCTGTGTCCCGCTCGCTGAGTGAACTCTCGCTCTCTCTCCCGGTCTCTTTGTGCCCTGGCTCCGCTTTCGCTGTTCCCTGCTCGCTGAATGAACTCTCTCTCTCTCTCCCACTCTCTTTGTGCCCCGGCTCCGCTCTCGCTGTGTCCCGCTCGCTGAGTGAACTCTCGCTCTCCCTCCCGGTCTCTTTGTGCCCCGGCTCCACTCTCGCTGTGTCCTGCTCGCTGAGTGAACTCTCTCTCTCTCTCTCTCCCGGTCTCTTTATACTCCAGCTCCACTCTCGCCGTGTCCCGCTCGCTGAGTGAACTCTCTCGCTCTCTCCCGGTCTCTTTATACTCTGGCTCCGCTCTCGCTGTGTTCCGCTCGCTGAGTGAACTCTCGCTCTCTCTCCCACTCTCTTTGTGCCCCGGCTCCGCTCTCACTGTGTCCTGCTCGCTGAGTGAACTCTCGCTCTCTCTCCCGGTCTCTTTGTGCCCTGGCTCCGCTCTCGCTGTTCCCTGCTCGCTGAATGAACTCTCACTCTCTCTCCCACTCTCTTTGTGCCCCGGCTCCGCTCTCGCTGTGTCCCGCTCGCTGAGTGAACTCTCGCTCTCCCTCCCGGTCTCTTTGTGCCCCGGCTCCACTCTCGCTGTGTCCCGCTCGCTGAGTGAACTCTTGCTCTCGCTCCCACTCTCTTTGTGCCCCGGCTCCGCTCTCACTGTGTCCCGCTCGCTGAGTGAACTCTCGCTCTCTCTCCCGGTCTCTTTGTGCCCCGGCTCCGCTCTCGCTGTTGCCCGCTCGCTGAGTCTTGCCCATATATTGCCCATCCCTAATTGCCCTTGAGAAGGTGGTGGTGAGCTGCCTTCTTGAACTGCTGCAGTCCATGCAGTGGATCTACAGTGCTGTTAGGAAGAGAGTTCCAGGATTTTGACCCAGCGACAGTGAAGAATTGGCGAGATAGTTCCAAGTCAGGATGATGTGTGGCTTGGAGGGGAACTTGCAGGTGGTGGTGTTCCCATGCATCTGCTGCCCTGGTCCTTCTAGGTGGTAGAAGTCATGGGTTTAGAAAGTGCTATCTAAGGAGGCTTGGTGCGTTGCTGCAGTGCATCTTGTAGATGGTACACACTGCTGCCACTGTGCGTCGGTGGTGGAGGGAGTGAATATTGGTGGATGGGAATGCCAATCAAGTGAGCTGCTTTGTCCTGGATGGTGTCGAGCTTCTTGAGTGTTGTTGGAGCTGCACCTTCCAGGCTATTGGAGAGTATTCCATCACACTCCTGACTTGTTCCTTTAGATGGTGGACAGGCTTTGGGGAGTCAGGAGGGGAGTTACTCACCACAGGATTCCTAGCCTCTGACCTGCTCTTGTAGCTGCAGTATTTATATGACTACTCCAGTTCAGTTCCTGGTTAATTGTAACCCCCAAGATGGTGGTAGTGAGGGATTCAGCGATCATAATGCCATTGAATGTCAAGGGGAGATGGTTAGATTCTCTCTTGTTGGAGATGGTCATTGCCTGGCACTTGTGTGGTGCAAATGTTACTTGCCACTTATCAGCCCAATTCTGGATATTGCCCAGGTCTTGCTGCATTTCTGCAAAGACTGCTTCAGTATCCGAGGAGTCGCAAATGGTGCTGAACATTGTGCAATCGTCAGCGAATATCCCCACTTCTGACTTTATGATTGAAGGAAGATCGCTGATGAAGCAGCTGAAGATGCTTGGGCCTAGGACACTATCCTGAGGAACTCCTGCAGTGATGTCCTGGAGCTCAGATGATTGACCTCCAACAACCACAACCATCTTCCTTTACGCTAGGTACGACTCCAACCAGCGGAGGGTTTTCCCCCTGATTCCCATTGACTCCAGTTTTGCTAGGGCACCTTGATGCTATACTCGGTCTAATGCTGCCTTGATGTCAAGAGCAGTCACTATCACCTCACCTCTGGAGTTCAGCTCTTTTGTCTATGTTTGAACCCATGCTGTAATGAGGTCAGGAGCTGAGTGGCCCCGGTGGAACCCAAACTGAGCGTCAATGAGCAGGTTATTGCTAAGGAAGTGTCGCTTGATAGCACTGTCGACGACACCTTCCATCAGCTTACTGATGATTGAGAGTAAACTGATAGGGTGGTAATTGGCTGGGTTGGACTTGTCCCCCTTTTTGTGTACAGGACTTACCTGGTCAATATTCCACATTGCCGGGTAAATGCCAGTGTTATAGATGTACATATTGTTATACTATCTGTAAAGTGTTAAGAACTAATTAGCTAGGAACTAGTTGTTATGTGTATGTGCTCCAGTAGGGGCCACATTCACGGCTGCACTGGGGAATCATGTTATATGTAACACAAGAACCAGTTCATCCAGTTTCTACAGCACAAGCATGGTGCTGAAATAAACTAGACTGACTCCAGCCATTTCCAAGTTAAAGGGTGATTCTTTCCAACATCTGGGAACCAGAAACAACATAAAGATGAAACATGGTGGCAATGAGTGTCTGTGAGTAAATCTAGAACATTTTTAAAAGCTTCAGATTGAGAAAAGTGACCCAAATTAGTGCCAGAGAGAGAGAAAATCATCGGATATACCAATATGAATTTCAAGGCCTCAGACAGGAACAACCCAAATCAGAGGGACACACAAAGGAAAAGATGTTAACTGTATGTTCAATGTCACAGAAACAGATGGTCCAGCTATCCTGGGGTTGAGCAGTTGTGAAGAGCTGCAGATTATCTCAGTAAACCATGAGGTGAAGGAGGCGACACTGAGGGTTGAAGATAGTACACCCGTTGAAAAGCACCCTCCGATAAGAAGCAAAGAAGATCTGGTACAAATTGATGAGACGGTTGGATGCTTTGAAGCTTTTGAGTATCACATCACTAATGACCCAACGATGAAATCAATGATTCATCCCACACGTAAAGTACCAGTAGAACTAAAAGGAAAGCTTGAAAGAGAGCTCCAAGAAATGGAAGAAAAGAAGGTGATTGCCAGAGTTACAGAGCCTATAGATTGGGTAAATTCCATTGTGGTGAGTGAGAACCCAAATGGACGGCTAAGAATTTGCCTAGATCCCAAAGATCTTAACCAAGTAATAAAGAGGTCATGACAACCATCTACATGAAACCAGGGAGAGAACCAGGAAAGCTGGGATTAAGCTAAACGCAGACAAATGCATTGTGAAAGTGACAGAATGTCAGTTCTTCAGAATGGGTATACACCTGTTAGAGTTAAGCTGAGCCCTGAAAGAATCTCAGCCATCTTCGGGATGGAAGCCCCAAGAGATAAGAGAGAGTTGAGAAGTTTCCTCGGTTTGATACAATACACGAGCTCCTTTATTCCACACATGTTGGAACACACTGAAAACCTGTGGGAGCTGATGAAAGAAGATGTAGAGTACCAGTGGTCAGAGTCACATGACAGGAGTTTCAACAAACTCAAAAAGGTAGTATGCAAGGAGACAAGTCTGTCGTACTACAAAAGAAAGAAACCTGTACCCTACAAGTAGATGCTTCCACAAAAGGACTGGGTGCAGCCCTGGTACAAGAAAGCCAATAGCATTTGCGTTCAAAGCTCTGACATCAGCTGAGACAAGATATGCCAACATAGAGAGAGAGCTTTTGGTAGTCGTGTATGGATGTGAGAAGTTCCACACATATCTCTACGGGAGGAAGTTCACAGTGGAGAGTGATCATCGTCCACTGGAGCAGATCTGCAAGAAAAATCTATGTAAAGCACAAGTAAGACTGCAGAGGTTACTCTTGAGGCTTCAGAGTTATGATTTCACTCTGAAATATAAGCCAGGAAGAGAAATGATGCTGCAGACACCCTATCTCGGTTGTCACCACAGGGGAAACATGAGATAGAAGATCTAGGCATAAAGATCCATCACCTAGTGAACGTAACACCACCGAAACGGAGTCAAATTTGAGATGAGACCACCAAAGACAAGGTGTTACAGATGCTATATCAGAAAGTGATCCAGGGATGGCCTGATAGGATACAGCACACACAGCCAGCAATACAGCAGTACTGGTCTATCAGAGATGACAGCTCACAAGAAGATAGTGTTCTGCTGGCCGGATCCAGAAACATCATACCTAAAACAATGCAGGAAGAACTTCTCCAAAAGATACATGAAGGCTATATGGGAATGGAGAAGTGTAAGCTCAGAGCCAAATCAGCTGTGTACTGGATAGGCATATACAAAGATATTGAAAATATGGTGTCTACATGCAATGTATGGTAGAAGTATAGAAACTCACAACAGAAAGAGGAGATGAAAGCTACTGAAGTACCACCCAGACCATGGCACCCTGTAGGAGTTGATTTATTCTCACATAATCAAGAATGGTATCCCACAGTCGCAGACTACTACTCAAAATTCCCTTTTATCCGGAAGATGAAAGACTTGAGAGCTACAACAATAATCTCAGCAGTACGAGTTCTGTTCGCTGAGTAAGGGATTCCTGAAAGGTTAATATGTGACAATGACACCCAATTCATATCCAGAGAATTTACGGAATTCGCTGACCAGTATGGGTTCAACACCATCACCTCATCACCACATTACCCACGGGGACAGGGATTTATAGAAAGACACGTCCAGACAGTCAAAAGAACACTTGTGAAATGCCAAGAGACGAAGGAAGACCCAAACCTGGCCTTATTGTCACTCCAATCCATACCTCTCAAGGCTGACATGAAATCACCTGCAGAGCTGTTAAATGGAAGAAAATATAAGACAACTCTGCCAAGTAAAATATATCCTTCAAGTGACCAGGAGGAAGTGAGATTACCTGTTCTTCAGAGAGCAACACTTCAACAAATATGCTAAATCCCTACCCGAACTGTTGAAAGGACAAACTGTGCACGTACAGGATCCAATCATGAAAACCTGGACCAGCAAAAGTTGTTAGTGAAGCTGAGACTCCAAGGTCATATATCATTGAGACCGAAACCGGTAACCAAATGAAAAGGAATAGAATCCATATTCGACCTACACCTGAGCCGGAACAACAGAAAAGACCATCAATAACACCGGAAACATCACTATCCAGTGAGACAACATTAACATCACCAGGAAGTGACACGACATTGCCTGTACAGTGTGCCAACTCACCACTGAGAGCAACAAATGGCAAATCTACAAGATGGAGGCACAACATCTTACCACTCAAGCGATACCGTGAATAATATTTTTTTTTAAAACACAAGCTTTGAAAGACTCTAAAAAGGGGTTCATATTATTTCCACTAATCGGATGATAATTTTAAAAAATTTATATTGACACATATTGATATGGGGCATTATGTTTTAAAGAAAGAGGGATGTTATATATGTACATATTATTATACTATCTGTAAAGTGTTAGCAACTAGTTCCTAGATAATTAGTTCCTAAGTGTATATGTTCCAGTAGGGGACCACATTCACGGCTGCACTGGGGAGTCATGTTATATGTAACACAAGAACCAGTTCAACCAGTTTCTACAGCACAAGCATGGTGTTAAAATAAATCAGACTGACTCCAGCCTTTTCCAAGTTAAAGTGTGATTCTTTCCAATATCTGGGAACCATAAACAACATAAAGACAAAACAGCCAGTGTTGTTTATCTCATGAAACTGGTCATTGTTGTCTCCTTTTACCTGTCGGCATTTCTGAGATCCGGGAATACAGGCCTCCATGAGTTAAAAATTAAATGAGTTAAAATGGAGGCATCAGCCTCCCTAAAAGGTTTCAGTGACTGACCCGCTTCCTGAGAGTGGATTGGTTCCCTGCCCCTCAACCTGTCTCCATTTAAAGTGGAAGTTGGCGGGTTGGGCTCAGCTTTGAGAAATTAAAGGTTTTTACTTTCCCACTTCCCCTACCCATCCATTCTCGGCGGTTAAAAATCCCCCATTTGTGCTTAAGGACAACAGCTATCAATCACTCTTCACTTCCTACCCAAATGCATCCTTCATCTGC
Organism: Heterodontus francisci; assembly: GCF_036365525.1. NCBI lineage: Eukaryota > Metazoa > Chordata > Chondrichthyes > Heterodontiformes > Heterodontidae > Heterodontus > Heterodontus francisci. The sequence continues at coordinate 43,261,007 of NC_090387.1, forward strand.
ATATCAAGAGTGTGTGATTTGTAACCAGGTAATTCATTAATTTCCCTGTGTTAATAATGCATTTTTAAATTTCAGAATTGCCTTCAACATCCTATATTGGGCCAGGATAGTATTCTTGCCTCAGCTTAATGTTCTTCTTCAAGTCATGGTACCTTTTCCAGACCTTTTCCCAAGTCTTCACAATCATGGAGTTTGAGTTCACCAGACTGTGACAGATTTACCAGGCTGTTTCCACAATACATTTATGCACCCACTCTATCCAAACAGCTCATCCTGTTTGTTTTTCAAAAATGTCAATAAGATTTCCAAAACCTGGTCAGAGAAACAGACTTCCAGAACAGATCACAGACCTGAAACATGAACTCGGTTTTTCTCTCCACAGATGTTGCTTGACCTGCTGAATATTTCCAGCATTTTCTGTTTTTCCTCCAGAACACTTTGTGGAATTACTTTGATTCAATATTGCACACACCGACCCTGAATTAACAATTAGTTCATCCTTTATATCACTGATGCTGGATTTGTTATTTGGCAAGTGTGAAAACAGCATTATTACAATTGCATCATAATTGGCCAGTTTTCAGTCATTTCTGTTAATAAATTTGTGCTACATGAAATCACTCAGACAAAGATTACTCTCACCCCATTTTGTTGAGTGGTTAGTAAAATCTATGCAAAAAAGGCCATTTAACACTTTTTCCAAACAAAGAGGAAAATATTGGCCTTCTTTTAAGATTTCTAGTCTGAAATTATGTATTGTTATTATCCACTAAAATCAATATGTGGAGAACCTTTATACTTTAAGATCACGTTTCTCAAAAGCACTGGTTATATTGACAAAAAATGTTATTCACTCTTCCACAAATGGTCTAAAATACAAATGAATCTCCTGACATCCTGCAGTGTAGAAGCTTTCATAAAGATGGGTTGAGGACATCACAATAATAAGATCTGTCAGGTAACTAAATGTGATGGATAACTGTAACAGACATATAATAACACAAGATTTTCAAAGTCAGTAACTTACGTGCATAATGGACCAGCACAACATATAGTTCTTCATTAAACAGAGGTAGATAGTACTGAAAAAAATTTCTATCATTTGAATACATATTATACATCTGAAGTCTTCAAAGGTTGTATTGTTTCTCACATATATGTTTGCCATTTCTTACAATTCTGCAACAACAATTTTTCTATTAAGTTTATGGTGAACATTATGAATTTAGATGCAAAGAATTTTGAGTATTATTCATTGAGAAAATCCCATGTAACAATGCAACTTAGCTTTGTGGGGAAAAAAACTCACCCCATGCAAATAGAAGTTCCTGTGGTAACTTTCAATCCCCAGCAATTGACACATGAAATTCTTTTGATTTCTTAAAAGAAGCATAGCTCAGTGGCTCTGTGGTTAATGTTCACCTCATGCTATGTGGTTACAGATTTGAGTCCCTGCAGGGGCTTAGTGCTGCCTAGAATCTTATGTGTGATTAGTGCACGTTATTATTAAATCTGCTAGTTTGATCACTACGAATTACATAATAATGTTTTTGTGCCTTGTCACAGAAATATCACAATACAATCCTTTTAACGTGAAATGAAATCCAAAACATGTCAACCATTAAAAAAATAGATACATCAAACTCTGTAAATCCACAGTTTAACATTATTTTTAATGTAATACAACTGGATCTGCTTCCCAAATCTTTTTCACTCATTTCCCATTTAATCCCATCCTATGGGACATTCCCTGTATCATGAACCTCATTAAAACATCCAAAACTCTTGGCTCTTGAGAAAAGTGTTATAATGACAGCATAGTGGATCATCTTGATGTTTGGCCTTCTAATCATTTTTGATACTAACAGATTTTCTTTCTTTGCAGCCTATTCCTCGTGTTAGAACAGTTTGTCTAATACAACTTATTGAAAATGAACAGAACCAGTTGAGGGCCAACCCCTTTTCCCTATAAACTGTTACAATTTTATGCAATTATCCTAAGTTAAACATGACACCATTTTCAGAAAGAATTTGACATCTGCCCGCAAAAGAATTAACTATCATTCTCCCAAAAGTGTGCATTAAATAAAAGGGAGTTGATTTCTATAAACCAGCTTACTGTGGCTGAAGGCTGATGATATGTCTGTTTTCTTCTATGCCATTATCTGAGTACTTGAACTCGGGATAACAATGACTTCATACAGAATGAGAAGTGCGAGGCTTTAATTGTATGTATTTAGTCACGCAAACAGAAGCAATGGCCTGAGAATGGCTAGTTAGCCAATGACATCATCTAGCTTCCCTGGGCTTTAGAAATGGCTCAGTGGAGCTATTGCAAATTTGCACTGATATTAGTTTGAGTTCGGTTGTAAATCCCAGATTTAGGTCAAACGGCAGAGCTAGGACTGGTCTCCAAACATTCCTTCCATCCGCGCTGCTGCTACCAGCAGCCAAATACATACAGAGAAAAGGAGAAAAGAAAAGGAAAACATCAGGAGACAGGGTGGTTTATGCAGAAATCCTCTCTGTCAATCAATTCACTATGTCTGCATGAAACTGATGATCGCATCATCATGTTAGTTTGCCTGACTTGCTTAGCACAAAGAAGGTGGGAAAATTTTCTCAAGCAGGGATGTTAGCACTTGAAAAATCAATCACCATCTGTGCTCATTTTCTGAAGAGAAGAAAAACAACCTCTGTTTAAAAATACACCAGAATAAATATCTCTTAATGTTTGGAAATAAACTACAAGGTCATGGAGTACATGGCAATTACAAAAGAACAAACAGCGGCTGCTTTTAGTGACTTCATTATTTAATATCACATCCTAAATGTATGTCTCTCCACTACAGTCATATTCCCACAAATAGATTTTGAAGCCACCTACAGAGTACCAGCATGTGCAAGGGTTACAAAAAAAGTTGTGGGAGAGTAACACCACATAAGTCAGTAAAACATGTGACAGTAAGGCCCTCTGTACTGTACAGTACTTAAACATTTCTGCTGCAGTTCTGCTTCTTTTCAGTAGCACAGCTGTGTGAAAACTGCCAGCAATAAAGTGTGCTGAGGCAGCAGAACCATTAAATACTCAACAAACAATTATCTGAGCCCCTTCCCAATAACTGGCCACTTGCACAGCGTGACTACTTAACCAAACAAGTTTTGAGGTCTCAGAAGGACAGCAAAAAAAATTTTGACAGTGATTCAAGTTCATTCGTTTAAAATTATGTTTCCCTTTTTTCATAAAATTTTACCCAAACAGGGCACGTGTATTCAAATGCTGTAAAAATGTAAGGCGGCACACTTTAGCTAAAAGATATATGCGGGAATATAGCCCTAAAAACAACCATTTTGTTAGTTGTTCATTAACATCTACTACATTTTTGGGTGATTATTATAATAAAAAAATTAGATTTTTTTGTTAGGGACTGAAAAATAAAGTTTAAACCATGGTACAATAGTTTTATCTTTGAATATGTCTCAGAAACAGCACCAGGCATACTTAAAAATGAGGTGCCAACCTGGTGAAGTTGCATGCTAAAGAGCAGAAGCAGCATACAATAGACAGAGCTAAGCGATCCCACAACCAACGGATCAGATCAAAGCTGTGAAGTCCTGCCACATCCAGTCGTGAATGGTGGCCGACAATTAAACAACTAACCGGAGAAGGAGGCTCGACAAATACCCCCATCCTCAATGATGGGGGTGTCCAGTTCATCAGTGCAAAAGACAAGGCTGAAGCATTTGCATCTATCTTCAGCCAGAAGTGCCGAGTGGATGATCCATCTCGGCCTCCACCTAAGGTCCCCACCATTACAGATGCCAATCTTCAGCCAATTCGATTCACTCCACATGATATCAAGAAATGGATGAAAATGCTGGATTTAGCAAAGTCTATGGGCCCTGACAACATGCCGGCAATAGTACCGAAGACTTGTGCTCCAGAACTAGGCGCACCCCTAATCAAGCTGTTCCAGTACAGCTACAACACTGGAAAATTGTTCAGGGATCTCCTGTACACAAAAAGCAGGGCAAATCAAATCCAGCCAATTACCACCCCATCAGTTTACTCTTGATCATCAGCAAAGTGTTGGAAGGCGACATCGATAGCGTGATTAAGTGTTCATCGATGCTCAGTTTGGGTTCCACCAGGGTCACTCAGCTCCTGACCTCATTACAGCCTTGGTCCAAGCATCGACAAAAGAGCTGAACGCAAGGGCTGGGAATTTATGATGGTGATAGGGTTCTCAATATCTGGAAAAAGCAATGCGAGAACCCCGCGTCGCATCTTCTGTGGAAGGTCTGCCGAATCTTGTGCCCATTAGCCACTGAAGTGGACAGCGGCGGGTCTTCCATGGGATCAAGGACCTCAGCGACGGATGTCCGCCCTCTGAGAGCTGCCGGCCACTCAGAGGCCAGCAGCTCTTCCACTGAGCAGTTCCACCACAAAGGCAATGGTTGCTGCTGGTGGACCAATGACCCAAAGTCAAGGAGCATCGCTGAACCCAGGCCACAGGTAGGTCAGGGTGGGAGGGGTCTCGCGATGTCAGGGTCGTGGGGGAAGGGGTATGAGGGGTCATTAGCAAGGGCAGAGGAGTGGCTCTCAGTAGGCTCCCCCCTTCCCAATACCGAGTTCCTCATTCAAGCACAAAGTGCCTTTTAATGAGGGACCCACCCCCCCACCTGACCCAGGAAGCAACCTGCACTGTTTTTCGTTCCGTGCTTCCCATGTGCCAAAAGGGCGGCCTGCCACACGGTTAATTGCGTTGGCGGTGGGATGAAGCCCTTAATTCGTCATTAATTGCTCACATAAGGGCCTCACTTGGTTGCCGGGTGGGAAGGCCTTTCACAGGCCTTCCAACCCCGGGGATAATTTTGACAGAGGCGTGAAGATGACAGGGAACACCCCCGCACCTGCCACCATCACACCCGATTTCTTGCTCTTCCCGCCTCCAAACCCGGCGCAGGAGAGAGCATAAAATTCACCTCCAGGGATGACGTGAGAGTGACTGCTCTTGAGATCAAGGCAGCAGTTAACTGAGTATGGCATCAAGGAGCCCTAGCAAAATTGAAGTCAATGGGAATTGGGGGAAAACTCTCCGCTGGTTGGAGTCATACCAAGCGCAAAGGAAGATGGTTGTGTGGTTGTTGGAAGTCAATCATCTCAGTTCCAAAACACCACTTCTGGAGCTCCTCAGGGTAGTTTCCTAGGCCCAACCATCTTCAGCTGCTTCATCAGTGACCTTCCCTCCATCATAAGATCAAAAGTGGGTATGTTCACTGATGATTGCACAATGTTCAGTATAATTCATGACTCTCAGATACTGAAGCAGTCCATGTTCACATGCAGCAAGACCTGGACAACAGTCAGGCTTGGACTGATAAGTGGAAACTAGCATTTGCGCCACACAAGTGCCAAGCAATGACTATCTCCAGCAAGAGAGAATCTAACGATTTCCCCTTGACTTTCAATGGCATTACCATCACTGAATCTCCCACCATCAACATCTGGGGGTAACCGTTGACAAGAAACTTAACTGGACCAGCCACATAAATACTATGGCTACAAGAGCAGGTCAGAAGCTGGGAATTCTGAGGTGAGTAACTCACCACCTAACTTCCCAGTGCCTGTTCACCATCTACAAGGCACAAGTCAGGAGTGTGGTGGAATGCTCCCCACTTGCCTGGATGGGTGCAGCTCCAACAACATTCAAGAAGCTTGACATCATCCAGGACAAAGCAGCTCACCCACCACCTTAGACATTCACTCCCTCCACAGTGGCAGCAGTGTGTACCATATAAAAAATGCACTGTAGCAACTCGCTAAGCCTCCTTCAACAGCACCTTCCAAACTCGTGACATCTACCACCTAGAAGAACAAGGGCAGCAGATGCATGGGAACACTACCGTCTGCAAGTTCCCCTCCAAGTCACACATCGTCCTGACTTGCAACTATATCACCGTTCCTTCACTGTTGCTGGGTCAAAAAGCTGGAACTCCCTTCCTAACAGCGCTGTAGGTGTACCTATTGCAGATGGACAATAACGGTTTAAGAAGGCAGATTACCACCACCTTCTCAAGGGCAATTACAAATGGGCAACAAATGCTGGCCTTGCCATGACACTCACATTCAATGAAAGAATAAAAAAAAGTCTGAGAACTTTATGCTTCCTGACAGAGCACCCTCAACTTAACAATAGAAACCTTTCATCAAAGTCGAAGGACAGTTTGTATTTGGAAAATAAAACTTTGTACATCAATCACTTAAAATCACCCACCATGGTGTAGCTTAAAAGGTAGAACAAACAAAATCAATCAACCTGTAACACTTATAAACAAAGATAAAATGTACCTGTAGCTGATAACTGGACAGTTGTACAAAAAGATGACTATTTTATAAAGCCAGCAAGTGCCACTGCGTCATTTCTCTTTAAGCATACCAAAAAATGCACTTCCCTGTTACATTGTGTGTTAATCCCCTTAGATGTAAAACAATACTTCTCACAATTAGATATAGATGTATTAACTGAACCACTGTAAACTATGAACCCACATTTAACAAAAGTGAGCAACACTGGAAAATAATAGCTGAACTCAAAAGGTGAGGCCATCCTTCATAGGTGAGATGGAGGCCTATCGGGGTGGGACATTTGCTTCGCCTCTCTCAATCCACCCTACCCCTGACCCATTTCCCTGGTTCCCAGTCGATTCCTGCCACCAAGGGAGAGCCCACCAATGTACGTGGGACAATCTTGGCAGGAACCCTGCTGCAGCACCAAAAGAGACATTAAAAGGGCAGTACCGTTCCAAAGATCAGAGTGCATGTCCACCAAAGTCCTTGACTCAGACTGGAAACTTCAGTAAGTAAGAGTTGGGGTCCAGAATAGAGTGCAAGGAGGCTCAGACAAGACTTTGTCCCTACACAGGAGGACTTTAGGACTGGTACTACTGCCTCCCAGCTTAGCAATAGGGCAAGCAGGCAGGCAGGAAAGAATCACTAGGGGTCAGATTTTTAAAGTCCACTGCGTGCGGGGGCAGGTGTGAGCGTGATTTCAAGATCGCATTTTTGGAGGTCAGCACCAGGTCCTGCCATCTCCTGAACATGATGCCATTTTTAATGGGACACGAGGAAGGAGGGAATGGCAACCCCGCACGCCTCCAACTAATCGCCTACTGAGCTCATTGAGGAGCTCATTACTGGTTTGTCAGCAGCAGTTTTCAATTTTCAAAGGAAGGGAAGGGGGGAATGCCATGTCTGGAACATGGCAGGGTGTTCAAGACGTGAACACTGCAGGGGGCCATGAGGATTGCAGGAAGGGCTGATCAAAATAATGCAAAGGCACAAAATAAAGCTCAGCTACTTCAAAAATGCCACAGAGTAGCCATTGCTGGAACTGGAAGACTTGCTATTCTCAGTGGTGAGTGGTGGGAATCTGGAGAGGAATATGAGGCTGCTGGCATCACTTGGGCAGCTGGGGTTGGCAAGGAAAGGCCCAGCGAATGAGAAAACTCCAGCTGAGGGAGTTCGGATGGGAACTGGCTACTCTGGCATTGGCCAGAGCAGCCAGGATGAGCTGCAGCAGATGCAACCTCCTGGACAGCAGGAGGCAAGAGGAGCACAGTGGGGGACTGCAAGGGGAAGAAGGCACTACCCAAGACATCGGGTGCACAGCCGAAGAGTCAGCTACCTGCAAATGACAGAGCGCCAATGTCATAGGAGGCTACGCCTATCCAGGCAGATAGTCTCGGACCTATGTGCTCTGATCTTCAATGATCTGAGGCCTCACGACCCCCACGATAGTCCCTTAGCTGCAGCCATCAAGGTCACTGTTGCCCTGAATTTCTATGCAACCAGGCAGTTTAACGGATCAGCTGCGGACCTACGTGGCATCTGACAGTTGGCAGCTTCTCACGCCATCAGGAAGGTCATGGATGCCATATTCAGGAGGATGGGGAACTGCACCCATTTCGACACAGATTAACCTGTGTAGGCACAGAGGGCATTGTGTTTTGCCTCCATCACTGGATTCCCCCCAGTGCAGGACATTAAGGATTGTGCCCATGTGGCCACCAAGGCACCCACTGACTGGCCAGTGAGATCCATCAACAGTAAGGGCTTCCACTCCCTCAACGTGCAACTGATCTGCGACCACAACAAGAGCTTCCTCCATGTGTGCACTCACTTTCCTGGCAGTTGCCATGACTGCTTCAACCTCCAGTAGTCCAGGCTGCCAGTGACCTTCGCTTCATCCCCCAAAGTGTGTGGATGGATTGTAGGGTGCAAGGGAAATCCCTTAAAGAAATAGCTAGTGACCCCTCTACAGGTGCCCCAGACAGACACACAGAGGCAATTCAACCAATGTCACCTGCTTAACATACCAACCATTGAGCAGGCCATCCAGTTTCTGAAGATGTGATTCCAGTGCCTGGACTGGCCAGGTGGCATCCTCCAATACTGCCTTTCAAGGGTCCCTGTCAATATGGTGGTCTGCTGCATTCTCCATAACATGACTCTCCAGAGAACAGTGGACCTTGAGGACAATGAAGCCCTGGAAGAGGACAGCTCAGGGGAGGAGCAGGAGGTCAGAGAGGAGCAGGAAGAGGGGGTGGAGGGGATAACACTGAACAGACAGGTGCCCCTGCTGTACGACGAGGTGGCCTTCTGCCACCCTCCAGGAAGAGGACCACCCTCCTCTCCCTCATGGTCTCCAGCATTAGATTGGCCTCGATGAAGCGAAGGTCTGCCCTGCCCCTGGTGCCAGGCCTCTAGCTTCCCTGTGACATCTGACTTCCCTCTAGTGAAGTACAAGGTTTTGGCAAAAAACGCAGAACTCTCGCTCAGGTCAACCAGCAGCCTCAGTGATGGCGGCCGTGGGTATCTACATGAGCCCCACACTTCATCTGATCCACCTCCATTCCCAACCCCACTGGCTCTAAGTAGACAGGAATTCCGTCTCCATACTAATTAAGGTTTTACCCATTTTTAAATCTAAATCTGAAACAGAATCTGTTTCCCACCGGAGGTGGGTTTCTGACCCAAAACCAGACTGGGCTCCTGTTTCCCGCTTCTATAACAAAACTCCAGCCCTAGGTTCCGGAATAAAGTAAACAGTTCTATCAGTGTTTGCTTTTTATTCAAAAGCAAAATACTGCGGAAGCTGAAAATCTGAAATTAAAACAGAAAAAGCTGCAAATATTCAGTAGGTCAAGCAGCAACTGCGGAGAGAGAAACAAAGTCAGCAGCCAGGATCTTCAACTGTTGGAGGGGTCGGAAGGGGCGCGGGCACGATTTGAAAATCGCATTCCCAGAGGGTGGCACTGCATTCCGTCACCTCCTGAAAATGACACAATTTTCAAAGGGAGGGAGAAAGGGGAGGAAATGGGGAACCTGCTCGCCTCCAATTAACGACCCATTAAGCTCCTTGAGGAACTTGTCAATGGACCGGAGAGGGCAAGAAGGCAATTTTCGAAGCAGAAATCGCCAAACCCAAACCATAGAACCATAGAAAAATTACGGCACAGAAGGGGGCCATTCAGCCTGTCGTGCCACTGAAAAAAAAACAGCCGCCCAATCTAATCCCACCTTCCAGCACCTGGTCCATAGCCTTGCCAGTTACAGCACTTCAGGTGCATGTCCAGGTACCTTTTAAAAGAATAAAAGCAAAATACTGCAGATGCTGGAAATCTGAAATAAAAACAAGAAATGCTGGAAATGCTCAGCAGGTCTGGCAGCATCTGTGGAGAGAGAAGCAGAGTTAACTTTTCAGTCAGTGACCCTTCATCAGAACCTTTTAAAGGAATTGAGGGTTTCTGCCTCCACCTCCATTCCTGGCAGTGAATTCCAGACACCCACCATCCTTTGGGTGAAAAATGTTTTCCTCATGTCCCTTCTAATCCTTCTACTAATCACCTTAAATCTGTGCCCCCTGGTAATTGACCATTCTGCTAGGAGAAACAGATCCTTCCTGTCTACTCTATCTAGGGCCCTCAATGTTGTGCACCTCTATTAAGTCACCCCTCAGTCTCCTCTGTTGTAAGGAAAACAACCGTAGCCTATCCAATCTTTCTTCATAGCGGCAACTTTCGAGCCCTGGTAACATTCTTGTAAATATCCTCTGTACTCTCTCCAGAGCAATTATGTCTTTTCTATAATGTGGTGACCAGAACTGCACGCAATACTCCAACTGTGGCCTAACCAGGTTTATATAGTTCCAGCATTACATCCCTGCTTTTGTATTATATACCTCAGCCAATAAATGAACACATTCCATATGCCTTCTTCACCACTCTATCTACCTGTCCAGCCACCCTCAGGGACCTGTGGACATGCACTCCAAGATCTCTCACTTCTTCTACCCCTCTCAATATCCTCCTGTTTATTGTGTATTCCCTTGCTTTATTTGCCCTCCCCAAGTGCATTACCTCACACTTTTCTGGATTGAATTTCATTTGCCACTTTTCCGTCCACTCAACCAAACCATTGATGTCATTCTGGAGTGTACAGCTATCCTCGTCACTATCAACTCCATGGCCAATTTCTGTGTCATCAGCAAATTTCCCAATCATGCCTCCCACATTTAAGTCCAAATCATTAATATATACCACAAACAGCAAGGGACCCAACACTAAACCCTGTGGAACACCACTGGCAACAGCTTTCCATTCACAAAAAGATCCCTTTGTTTCCTGGCCCTGAGCAAATTATGGATCCAACCTGCCACATTCCCCTGTATCCCATGTGTTTTCATTCTACTGACCAATCTGCCATGTGACACTTTGTCAAAATGCCTTACTAAAGTCCATGTAGACAACATCCACTGCACCACCCTCATCAATCCTTGTTACTTCCTCAAAAAACTCAATTAAGTTAGTAAGACATGACCTTCCCCTAATAAATCCATGCTGACTATCCCTGATTAATCCATGTCTTTCTAAGTGACAGTTTATCCTGTCCCTCAGAACATATTCTAACAATTTACCCACCACCGAGGTCAGACCGACCAGCCTACAATTATTTGGCCTGTCCCTCGCACCCTTTTTAAACAATGGTACAATGTTTGCAGACCTCCAATCGTCTGGTACCTCTCCTGTATCTAGTGAGGATTTGAAGATCATCCTCAGCGCATCCACTATTTCCTCCCTGGCTTCCTTTAACAATCCATCCGGCCCTGGCGATTTATCCATTTTCAAGGATGTCAGACCCTCTAGTACTTCTTCTCTCATTATGCATATCATATCTAATATTTCACACTCCTCCTCTTTAACTACAATGTCAACATCAACCCTCTCCTTTATGAAGATAGAGACAAAAAATTCATTCAGAACCCTGCCCACATCTTTTGCATCTGCGCATACGTTCCCTTGTACATCTCTGATAGGCCCTACCCTTTCCTTAGTTATCCCCTTGCTCTTAATGTACTGATAAAACATCTTTGGGCTTTCCTTGATTTTACCTTGCAATATATTTTCATGTCCTCTCTTTGCTTTTCTAATTTCCTTTTTTACTTCACCCCTGCACTTTCTATACTCCTCTAGGCTTTCTAAAGTATTAAGATTTTTGTGATCGCCATAAGCTTTCTTTTTCTGCTTTAACTTACCCTGTAAGCTTCTAGATAACCAGGGGGCTCCAGATTTGGCAGTTCCACCCTTTATCTTTGTGTGGACATGCCTACACTGTGCCTGTATCTCGCTTTTGAATGCTTCCCACTGGTTTCCCACTAATTTTCCTTCAAGTAGCTGTATCCAGTCCACTTTCACCAGGTCACCTCTCAGTTTTTTAAAATTTGCCTTCCCCCATTTAGAACTTTTACTCCTGTCTTATCTGTGTCCTTTTCCATGATTATGCTAAAACTTACTGTATTATGGTCACTATCTCCAAAATGATCACCCACTGTTACTTCCTCCACTTGCCAACTTCATTACTGAAAACTAAATCTAGAATTGCATCTCGTCTCATTGGGTTTGTTACATGCTGGCTAAAAAAGTTCTCTTGAATGCAGTTCAAGAATTTTGTCCCCTCTGTGCCCTTCACACTGTTTGTATCCCAGTTGATATTGGGGTAGTTGAAATCCCCAACTATTATTGCCCTGTAGTTTTTGTACTCAGAAATTTGCCTACATATTTGTTCTTCTCACTATTTGGGAGTCTATAGTACACTCCTAGTAGTATGGCTGCCCCTTTTTTATTTCTGAGCTCCACCCATATGGCATCATTTGATGATTCATTTAGCATATCATCCCCCCTCAAAGCGGTTATTGATTCCTTGACTAATAATGCCACACACCCTCCTCTTTTATCTCCCTCTCTATCCCGCCTGAAAACTCTATATCCAAGGATGTTGAGTTACCATTCTTGCTCCTCCTTAAGCCAAGTTCCTGTTATAGCAACGATATCATGTTGCCATGTGTCTATCTGTGCCCTCAGCTCATCGGCTTTATTTACTATACTCCTTGCATTTAAATAAATACCCTTTAACTGCCAAATTCCTGTGCTGAACATTTTTAAAACCTTTGCTTCTTCTGTCTTTCAGAGTCACTTGCTAATTTTTTGCCTCCTGTTCCCTGCCCTGAAATAGTCCTATCTAAGACTGTGCTCAAGTTCCCATCCCCCTGCCAAGCTAGTTTAAACCATCCCCAACAGCACTAGCAAACCTTCCTGCAAGGATATTTGTCCCAGTCCTGTTCAGGTGCAGACCTTCCCCAGAACTGCTCCCAGTGCCCCAGAAATCTTAAGCCCTCCCTCGTGCACCATCTCGGCAGCCACGCATTCATCTGGTGTATTCTCCTATTTCTATACTCACTAGCACATGGTCTTGGGAGCAATCTGGAGATTACTACCTTTGAGGTCCTGCTTGCTAATCTCATTCCTAACGCCCTAAACTCAGCCTGCAGGACCTCATCCCTCTTTCTTGCTATACCGTTGGTACCAATGTAGACCACGACCTCTTGCTGTGCACCCTCGCCCTCCAGAATGCCCTGTAGCTGCTTGGTGATATCCATGACCCTTGCACCAGGAAGGCAACATACCATCCTAGAATCACGTCTGCAACCACAGAAATGCCCATCTGTCCCCCTAACTATAGAACAATCTGATGCATGTTAGTGCACAGCTGTTGGGCTCGTAGCAGGAAGAAGGTAAATTTTTTTTTTGAAGCTGAAAAATTTCAGGAGCTGGGGGACTTGTGCCAGATTGTGCGCTTTAACTTCCAATTGTTCCATTTGGCCACTTTGTGCTCAGTGAGGCTGCTGGCCCTCCGAAGAGCTGACTGCTCTCTTCTGTCAGGTAGCGACAAGCCCCATCATGACTGCCATCTGCTTTTACTGCTCACGTTCTGCAGGCAGCTCCCCCCTCCTGGTTATGCTCAGCGCCACTAATTGGGCACCTCGCTCACTGCCGGCCCAATTAGGGTATTTACATTTCAAGATAGTGTCGCGCAAGCGATGCAGTTGCAGTGCGGGGTCTGGACCCAGAAATTATCAGGGCGTCAGGTTCCTGACCCCAATTTGCAAATCCAGCCCAACGTTTCAGGTCGATGGCTTGAAAGGATTTTTTATTCCCTTGAATAAAATTTATTTTAAATTATGAAAAATTTTCACCTGTCTCTGAAATGACTCGCCTATGTTTTGTGATATCAGATGGAAAAGGTGTGTCTGCTCTATTGGATATCAATGATGTTGCTCATGGAAAGAATCTCCTGCTGAAGTTAATTAGTGAAAATGACTGTACTTTCCTCTTTTTCTTTCCTTATCCTTTCTCTCCTTAAAGTAGTGACAGGCTGGAATTCAGTGCTAGAGTCCTTAGCAACCCTCTAGTACCTCAAGTGAACATTGTGAGCCTCTGTCAGTAGCAGGGTTGGTTTAGGCATTTGCAATGCTGAACATCACACCAAGAAAGGCCCCCCTAGCCTCCTTACCTCATTCCTCCCAACATGATCAGTTGATGAGATGTGAGTGGCTCAAAAAATAATTAAGAAAAGAAAGGCCCTCAAGAATAAGAAACCCCCTAATATTTGCCAAAAGATGTCTGAAATCAACTCCTTTGTCATCTGAGCACCGACAGCTGTACTTCCTCACTGATTTCTGTTTTTGTTTTTTCACATTCCAGCTCTCCTTCACCCTCCCAATTGCTGTCATGTGACCTATATTACAAGTACCTGTATTATGTCATATTGGAGTGGTACGCATGTTGATCACTTTTTCCCAGAATGCAGAGTGACAAGTTTCAGAGATAGAGGAGGATAAATTCAACTCAAGACTATCCATGTTGCGCCTGAAAAACAGGTGGCCAGTAGTTGAAAATTGGATGGGGCCTTGGATCATTGGTGCCCAAGACATGCCTGATGCCATATACATGGAAACTCAAATGCATTGCTATAAAACAGATGAATTTCTCCTTTTTTAGCCTGTTGCTCTCAAATTATGTGTCATTCTCATACTTTTAAGACAATTATAATTTTAGTGTTACACTGTCATGTTGACTGACACCCTGCTGCAAACAGTTGTCAGTTTTCAGAACACTGTGGTTGTCTAATCACAGATAAACACATGATCAAAAAAACAAGCACAATACAGTGCCTCAAGCAGAGCTTTTAAGCATCTAATGACCTGCAGTAAATAGGATGTGCAGTTAAGGGCAAATCTATTTACCAAACAAAGTAATAACCCATGAGATTGGACATTAAGGAGTTTTCCCACATTATAACAGTGACTACACTTCTGATGTACTTTGGGACATTCTGAAGTCAAATTATAAGTGAAAACTTCATTCTTTCCTTCTAATTAAGACAAGATTTCTAAACAGTTATTTCTGAAATAAAATTGTTCCAGAAAATTTCAAGAAAAATTCTGAAGGTAACAATGATTGAAATAATTGTTTTAATGATGGCTTTACTCTTTACGTCAGTAAAGTAATGTGATGAAGATTTAAAAAAAACAACTGTAGCACTAGTTTGACAGTCTAAGGGGCTAAATCCTCCAACACCACCAATAAGTGAAAACATTCTAATACCCACTTACCCGCCCAAACCCTCCCCACCCACCATCCCACACGTTGGCCACAAAAGGGAGATAATATTGGCACAAAAAGGGCTGGATTTTATGCCCCCCTCCCCCAAGACGGGATCAGAAGTGGGGGGGCTCAGAGAATTGCAACGGGTTGCAGGAGGTTGGGGGGGCCGGGGACAGTGGGGCGGAGGGCCCATCACCTCTCTATCACCCAATGATCTTCCTGCAGGTGGGATAGGTCGACGATGGCCTTCCCGCCTAAAGGCAAATTGAGGCCCTTAAGTGGCCCATTAATGGCCAATTAGGGCCGTCTTCCAACTGCCGCATGGCGAGGATGTCTTGTAAAATGAGGCGCCCTCCCTGCGGGCTTGAGGGTGGGGCATCCCTCCTGTGTGGGCAATTTGTGGCCCACAGAGGACCCCCACCGGGAACCAAGTCATCCCCCAGGACCCCCACCCCCTGGACCGCAAGACCAACCCCCAGCCCCACCCTCGCTAGGGCCTTCTGGACTGGCCCTGGTGACCCTGCCTCACCTACCTCTTGTCCGGGGTTCCACCACTGGGCCTGGGTCCAAGGCCTCTGCAGTACCAGCAATGGCCACTACTCCTGGCAGCGCTGCCGATACTGCTGAGCTGCCGGCCCTCTGATTGGTTGGCAGCTCTTGGAGGTGGGATCCACATCCCTTTAAAGTCTTTAAAGAAATGGGGATCCCGCCTCCTAAAACTTTGTCACAAAAGACTGGAGGATCGCTCCACGGGGGAACAAAAGGCAGAGGCCAGGTTCCGCCCGCCTTTTCGGCCTGCCACCGGATACCCCACCTCCAGCACAAAATCCAGCCCATAGTTGTCACGAGGAATAAATTCAAAACACAACACTAGAATTGAAAAAAGACTATTTGTATTCTTGCAGCTGATTCCAGAGTAACTTCTTTATGATGGATAATATCTAGTAAATCATACTAGATTTTTCTTATCTTAGCATGTTCAACAATTTTTCTATAGCTGGATTTGTGAAGTGTTTACTATGTTTGCTTAAATAGTAAGAGTGACTGCATATCAAAACAAGCTCTTGAGCCTGCCATCTCCCAAATCCGTGTCCATTTCTCCTGCAACTCACCATTTAAGTCTCTCCAATCAGATTTCCACAGTATGAAAATGGTCAAAATCAGAGTCACAAATGACAATCTCTTACATTATCCAAAGTGCATTATCCCTTCTTGTACTCCTCGACTTCCTTTAACCTGTTCAACCACACCTCTCCTACTTTGTCTAGCATGGCGGGACTGCCCTCATTTGGTTCCTCTTCCTGTCCCCATAGCATGAGCTCCAGAGTGCCCTATGGAGCCATCTGTGGCCTCCTTCTCTTCCTCCTCTGCATGCTGCCCCTTGGAAACATCATCTAAAGACCTAGGAATGGATTTTCGTTACGGAGTCGGGAACCTGATGCCAGGAATGTTTCCAGATCCCGTCCCTATGCCATGTCAGCATTGCTGATATGGCGCTATATTCAAATGCCACTTAATTGGCCTGGGTGCGAGTCCAGCACCCAATTGGAGATGTTGGAAACCTTCTGAAAATGCGAAATGCTGGGGGTAATCTTAAAAGGCAAGCGGCAGCCATGACTGGGCTTGCCATTGCCTTCATTGATGTAGCCCCAGGGAAATCAGAGGCCCTCTGTGGGCATGGTCATGTGTCCCCAGGCAGCATCCCTTTTCTCTGACGCTTCCCTGGAGGCAGTAATTGATGCAGTGTCAGAGAAGAGGCAGCTTTGTTCCCAGTCTCAGGAAGGAGACATCTGCCTAGTGAGACCAAGAGGGCGTGCATGGAGGTGGCCACGGAGGTCAGCAGCCAGGGAGACACATGAAGGACCTGGGTTCTGTGCAGGAAAAGATTTAGTGACCTCTTGTGATCTGGTAAGGTGAGTGCCCACGGCACCTGGTTCACTGGGAACAAACTCTCTCAGCACCAGAAAGCATATGAACTGACCTCACAGAATGTCCATAGTTCTCCCTCACATTGTCCGAATAAGTGAATGGTCGCAGCACTGAGAAGCAGCCACCCTGGCTTATGGGGAGACATTCAGATGGGGAAATCCAGAAGGGGAGCATCAGCCCACTGGAAGCGATGAGGCAGAGCAGCCTGCTGATGAATCATTCTCTTGTCATCCTGCAGACGAGACCCCATAATATGCAGGAGATGGCCAGAACGGGAGGTGGAGTGGCCCAGCTTCACACTTTGACCGCGGTGGAGAAGGCAGTGCTGGAGATCACCAGGGTGCCATCTAGGCATTCAGTGGGAGATGGCGAGATGGGAGGCCATGAGCAACAGAGTCATTGGATTTCTTGAGGTGAAGAACATGGAGGAGACTCCTGCTCAATGGGAGCTATGGATCTTAGACTGCTGTCATCTAAGGGCATGGTTGTGTTGGGACACGTTGAGTAGGAACATTTCTCATCACCATTTTCTTGTGTCTCCATATGGCTCAATGGCACCAAAGTGTACCAGCCACATCAGCGCCGACATCCTCGGCGAGAGGGAGGTCCACAGAACCTGCACCCTCCACCAGCGCAGGGACACTCACCTCAGTTGGGCCACAGATTAGCATAGAAAGGGTGAATCTCACAGCACATGCAAACAGGAGGAGGCAGAGGGTGAGACAGTATCACCTGTGGGCAGCCCCCTCGGAGGATGGAGGACAGACACAGTGATGCTTTGCTGGGCGGAAATGCTGGACCTCAGGTGTCACAGACAAGGAGACTCTTCCTCCAGAACCAGAGGCAGATAAATTCCTGTTTGTCGGAGTTCCCTGAGGCCTTGAGGAGCCATGGGCAGGCAGTGGAGGAGTCCATACAGTACTTGTGCTCCGTCATGACCCATGGATTCAATCACATAAGCTCCTCCATTGAGAGATTGGATAACCTCTCGAAGAACTATGTGCAGCACCACTCTGAGTGGGTGCAGGAGCAGGGTGCTGATATGCACAGAAAGATTGAGACTCTCTGTAGCATCGACCGTTCGATATTGCTAATAGCGTAAAGGTGCTCGGAGTGGATGCCAGTTGTGTCCCAGTCAGTGGTCACTTCCAGTATCCATAGGTGCCAGGAAAGAGTTGAGACTGTCCTGGTGGCAGACGAAGGGCCCAGCCCATAGGGGGCACCAGCATCACCGTTTGGCCCCTTGCCCCCTATGACTCAGGAGCCATCTTTGTCCCGAGGCCATGTGACAAAAGCAGCTCTTACGCTGAAGCAGACGTGGCAGCCTTTGGAGGGGTGCCCATGGGCACCTCCAATACATTGGTGGCAGAGAGTAGGGAGCAGGCTGCCTCCACCTCATCATCAGCCACAGGGGGAGCACCCTGTAGTAGAGTTAGGGAGAGGAAGACGCCTTGGCATTGAATTCACTTATTGGATCACCTGGGTGCATCTGTCTGTTATGTCATTTGCATCTCAATATAACTTCTTTATTTGACCACTCTGACAGGTGTATTGTTGTTGTCTCTCCTCAAAAGGAGGACATCGCATTGTGGGGCAGGTAGGGAGGAGGAGAGTAATGTGGGGTCCTGGGAATGTTATATGCCCATGCCTTGTGATGTTGGACAATGTTGGATGGAGGAACCCTCCATCTGCATGTTCTTGGCTGCCAATGCGACCTTGCAGTTAATAGCTCTCTATGCTGGAGGGTGAGTTTTGGGGTCATCAGCTGCAAGGGCTTGGGGGCAATCAGGTGAAATGCTGCTGAATCAGCGTGGTCCTTACTGCCATGCCAGCGTGCAGTTTACCCTGAGGTCTGGGACAGCATTGACAGGTGTCCTCCACAGCCTGGGTGCCAACCATCTCTGGAGCTAACCCTTCTTCCTCCTCCCAGTCCTCCTCCAAGGTGGTCTGGCTTTCCAGCTCCTCCTCTTCATCCATCTCCAGGCCTCTTTCCAGTGTCATGTTGTGTAGGGCATAGCAGATGAACATGATATGGGACACTCTGGCTGGGTCGTACAGGAGGGCACCGTCTGACTGGTAGAGGCAATGGAAGCGTCTCTTGAAGAAGCCAATGGTCTATTCAATGCTGGACCGTTAGGAGATGGCTCTGGTTGTAGTGCCTCTCTCCATCCTTGTCTGGGTTTTGGACAGGCATCAGGAGCCACATTTCAGGGGATAACCCTTAACTCCCAGCAGCCACCCACAGAGTATGGATGCAGCCTGAAGAGCTGTGTCCCTGGGACTGTCTCAAGATGAAAGAGTCATGATGGCTGCCCAGGAACTGGGTGCAGACCTGCAAGATTCACTTCCTGTGGTCACGGAGCAGCTGGGCATTCAATGAGTGGTAGCCCTTTCTGTTCAGGAATCTGACCGGCTGGTCTGTCGGTCCCTTGATGGCTACATGGGTGCAATCGATGACCCCATGGGCTTGAGGGAATTCATCTATAGCGGCAAAGCCCAAATGCCTCTGTGCCTGCATAGGTCCCTCTGTGTCAAAGTGGGTGTAGTCCCTCATCCTCCAGCACATGGCAGCCATGTCCTGTCTGATGGTGTGATGAGCTGCTGACTGCAAGATGCCACCTAGGTCTGCAGCAGATCCCTGGAACGAGCCAGTGGCAGAGAAATTCTTGATGGCTGCACGTAAGGGAGTGCCATGAGGCCTCAGGTCATTGTGGATCAGAAGACAAACGTCCGAGACCATCTGCCTGGATATGCATTGCCTCCTGCAGCATTGATGATCTGTCATTTGCAGGTCGCTGACTCTTGGGCAGCAGACCCAATGTCTTGGGTAGTGCCTTTTTCCCTCGCAGCCCCCCGCTGTGCTCCTCTGGCCTCCTGCTGTCCAGGAGGTTGCATCTGCTGAAACTCATCCTGGCTGCTCTGTCTAATGTCAGAGTAGCCTGTTCCCATCTAAACTCCCTCAACTGGGCTTTGTGCCTTCGCTAGGCCTTCCCCTGCAAACCCCAGGTTCCCAAGGGATGCCAGTGGCCTCATGTTCCTCTCCGGATTCCTACCACTCATCACTGAGAAAAGCAAATGTTACAGCTCCAGCAATGGCTACTCTGTAGCACTTTTGAAGCAACTGTGCTTTATTTTGTGCCTCTGCTGTATTTTAATCAGCCCTTCCAATAGCCCTCATGACCCCCTTTGGTGTTTACGTCTTCTAAACCCTGCTGTGTTCCAAACATGGAGTTTTCCCCATTTCCTTTCTTCAAAAATTGAAAACTGCTCCTGATAAGCCTGTTAATGAGCTCCTCAATGAGCTCAACGGGCACTTAATTGAGGCATGTGAGGTTGCCATTCCCTTCCTCCCAGCCTCTCTTTAAAATTGGCATTGTGTTCCGGAGGCAGCAGGGCCCAATGCCGACTCTGAGAACACGATTTTTAAATTGCGCCCACATCTGTTCCCACACTCAGAGGGCTTTAAAAATCCAGCCCCTGGAGTCAGATTCTACATGATGACATCCAGCTGTACTTCTCCACCATCTCTCTTAACTCCTCCATGGTCCCTGTGTTGTAGATCTAGTCTTGAAAGAGCCCCAATTTCCTCCAGCAAAACATTTAAAAGCCTGACATCATCTTCAGTCCCTGCCTTGAAATCTCTTATCTAATAACAAATACCACCCTGATCTCTGGCCACTGTTTCAGGCTGAACCAGATGGTTTATAACCTTGCTATCTTTTCAACTCCAAGATAAAATTACAAGCACATATCATAAAGAGTACCTATTTGCAACTGTAACACCTTCGCTCCTACCTCAGTCCACATGTTACATAAACGTTCATCCATGCCTTTGTCACCTCCAAATTTGATTTCTTCAATGTCCTCCAGGTCAGCTACCTTCTTTTAACCTCCATAAACTTCAGCTCATCCACTCATCACAAATCTACTGCCCATATCCTATCCTGCAGTAAGTCCCACTCACCATCACCACTGTCCTTACTGACCTACATTGGCTCCAAATCCCCCAATGCCTCAAAATGAACATCTTCATCCTCATGTTTAAACCCTTCATCACCTTTTCATTCCCTATCTTTTAACCTCCTCCAGCCATACAGCTCTCCCCCCATGCTCTCTGAACCTCTGACTCTGGCGTTCTGTGCATCCTTCCCTTTCCATCGGACCCTTGACAGCTTTGGACTTCCCTACCTGAAACCCTCGATATCTCCACCTCTCTCTCCTCTTTTAAAACCCTCCTTAAAACCCACCACTTTGACCAAGCTTTCTTCCACCTCTATGAACACTTCCTTCTTTGGCTCAGTATTCATTTTTTGATTACACCTCTGTGAAATGCTTTGGGATTTTATATTACATTAAAGATACTTTATAAGGGCAAGTTGTTATATGAGAAGCATTTGGACATTACTAAGAGATGTGGTAAGATGCTATATAAATACAAGTTCTAATTTCCTAATGACAGAAGATATCCAAACAATTGTGACAGAATCTAAATTTATACTGAAGTAAATCTGATTTCACCTGCACAACAAATTGTTCGCAGTAAAAATGATATGAGTCTGATAGCTAGGTATACTTACAAACAAGTACTAACCAATTATATATCAAACATTTTGTAACATATTCTTTATTTTAAGAAGTATATTCATCTGCATATATTTACCATGGTTAATAACCACCATAGAGTTAATTTCATAACAATCAACATTGTGATTTTCTCAATGACCTTGAAAATATTTTCTCACAATTTTAATTTGCATTCTATTCCAAGATTTTCAGTTCCACTTTGATTATTTTTTCTAAGTTGTAATGCTTTTTTTTAATGTTATTAACTAAAACGTGTAATCAGTTTTTGCAATTATTTCTTTATTAAAATGCTTTGAATTCCTAACCAAAAATTGTTGTAGGTCATCACTAGTAGATACCATTGTCCTGACAATCTAGCCTTAATCCTGAATTCAGCGAAGTGTTTTTTACTATTCAGCTGTCATTTCTGTTCTCTATTTTATTCAGGCCTTTAATTGAAAAGACTAAATTAAGGACAAGGGTAATCCAAGGATCAAAATGGTCACTTTCTGATTCAGCAGTTGCTAATAGTTGGGTTTCATGGCAAAAATGCGTCCTTGTTTGGCTAATGAGCTGGCAAAGAATAAAAGGGATGGTATCTCAATTGTTGACAATTTTTACAGTGATTTGCCACCATGTGGAAAATGGCAGTGGAGGTACTAAAAGCTACTTTCAGCAGTACAAACACCAGCTCAGAAATTCTAACATTAGCAGATGGAAATATTTCTCTGATTAAACTGGCAAAAGACAAAATGTCGTCTACATGAACAGATTAAGAATAGTAAACAAGCACAACGTGACTGAACATTCCAGACGCTGTAACAGTTACACCAAGGAAAAATGAACACCCAAGCTGTTGGAATCTTCCTTTACATTTTGAAATAGAATTGAAAAGCTGCCATGGAGGGGAAACAAGACACTGGAGACATATGTTTATTATCAGTATTAATAATAACAGTTGCATTTAAATAGTGCTTTTCCACATGGGAACATTTCAAAATACTCCACACAATATTGTATTACTTTGAAAATACAGTGACCGTTGTTGTAAAGGCCAACACAGCAGCCATTCTTCACCCGCAACATCCCATAATCAGTAACGGGATGAATAACCAATTCATTCAGTTAATTTTACTCAAAGAGCCAGAAAAATATTACAAGTAAATATCTATTTGTACTTTCCAAGTAAAATATATAGTAGTGTATTTGCCTTCATTACATTCTATTGATAAATAGAAAATGCAAACTACTGGAACGCAATTATTGGGTCCTCAAAATCAATAGCCATTCTGACTGAATCCACTGTAAGCCTACCAGAAACAGCTGCAAACTCACGCAGGACTCAGATACACCAAGCTGTGGCCTTAAGTCAAGGGTTCCATGATGGATTAGTGAGGGTGGAGCCTCTGCTATTAACGTTGGCCAAGCAGTGCCTGGAAGCAGAGATCCTAGAAGTCCGGAGTTTCTGCATCTGGTCTCTCAGTTGGAACATTCGCTAGCATCGATGGATGTGTAATTGGTGTCACCATGCGTACCCCGGCAGAAGTGGGGCCCACCTAATATTCTAGGCTGGACTAAAACCTTGAACTCTCAAAACATGAGAAGGCATTTTTTTTTCATGTTTAAAAGCTGTCCCTTTAGAAATTGGACCATGGGGGGTATCTTATATTTGTTTCTGGGGAGAACGGAACGCTCACTCTGGCTGGTCACTTGCACCATTGCATACCACCTCTCCTGTTTGTGGAGCGGGGAGCATGCCAGATCCATTTTGCCCAGCCCTGATTCTGTGGCCCCATAGAGGCAGTTACCCTGGAAAGTGGTCCCGTAGATTTTTTTTTTTAGGACATTTGTGTCCAATATGTCTGCAACTGCCACCATAATTGTGTTTACTATTGGAATGTATTGATGCCAGATGTATGCTAGCATTGCTGGCCCTGAAGCTTCATGGGATTTTGAGAGTATGTATGTGTACGGATCAGTACGCCCAATTCACAGCGTGCATGATTTTCTTATCATTAAAATGGATAGAATTGGGTGACAGGTTGTCAACTGTAATGATCCATCCCAATCTCTGGATTTTCCTATTCTTCCCCAATTCTGTATGAACCCTGCAGCTAATTGTTTTTTGTTCAGTACAGCCTATGCCAATCTTGTCGATAACTGGTGAATTTCCATTGGATTGTGGTTAAGAAAGGAAGCCCGGATGAATTAATTCCTCAAGTGTAACCCTGGGCTGGTGAAGCCAACTAGAGTGTTCCAGCATAGAACAGGAGGCAAGCCTGGGATGTTACTGATTTGTCTCACTCAGGCCCACACCATGTGCTGTACATGCCTGCTGGGAGCTTGGATTTTTTTATTTCTTATAATATTAGTGATAAGAACATTGTGTCAGTAATTTATGATTATTAATTAATTAAATCCAGCTCTATCGTGGAAAGCAATTAGACATCTCTTAAGATCTTCTAAATTGTTGAGTGGCACCATCAATCAGACAATAGCTCTGATTTTTATCTCAGGGGCCAACTATGGTGTGGCAGAGGTGTTGGCATAGCTTAAGTGAGGCTCCTACCCGGTCCTGGCCAAAATTAGTACTTTATTGGCGGGTGTAAGAGATATTCTGGGACATGGTGATGAGGGGCGGGAAGGGGTTTGTTCCTCAGGCTCCTCAGAGCTCACAAAGATACCATCAAAAACTTAAAAAAAACTATCCTTCCTGATCCTCTTCTGGACCCAATTCTCCCTGACAACAGCTTTCTCTGCTGGGTCCAGCACTCAGCGACAGTCACACAGCCCAGGGTATGATTGCACTGGGGTGCTAACTATATCATTGGACCCTGCTTTTTTCCTATTCATTAAGCTTTCACCTGCCTGCGTTGAGGACCTTATGCTTCTTCCAAAACCTGAGATTAAAAATCGCGGCCGGTGAAACCACGGCACCGGAGAGTTGAATGCTCTCCCGCTAATTTAGTCTCCACCCTGTAACACCCTCCTACTACTCCCCCAGTCATATATAAAAATGCCAATACAGTTGCCTAGTGCCACATTACCTTCCTCCTTGCACTGAACACCCAAGATGCATCCATTGTGCCACTGGCGCCCATCATTAATATTTAAGTTAAGGAATCTGCCCTGATCCCGAATACACTGGCAAGGTTAGTAGCAGACATGCCCAGTGAGCAGATCTCAGCACTTAATGGCAGAATCGCTGGCCCGAGGAATTGCTGAACCTTCTTCTTTTAAAGATGCTCTGTGATACTTGCTAGGGAAGTAATGTTGTAAGAAGATGAGTCTCCTTAATGCCTTTTTTCTCTCCACGAGATAGAACACGTTTCCCACAATAAGCTCCACTTGAGCTGAGATGAGGGTGGGAGAATAGATTTCAAATTTTGGTTCCCAGTGTGGGAGTTGAATGCACCGTTGGCAGAACTGGACAGCACTTGCATGTAATTGAACAAGGATGTGGTCATACGAAAGAAGACACTGCTGCAAAATGCGGATTGAGATATCTAAAGCATTTGAACATAAAAGGATTTTAGTTTCGGTAGTTGATCTAAGCAAGACAGTGATACAGAGCATTAGGGAACTGGTAGCTTGCACATCCATAATTCTTCGCATGAAGAGTTTTTGGTCTTGGCAGTAGTGACATAAAGAGGAGCTGAGCAGAGGACAAGCAACACATCACAGAAAGTATAGGAAAGTTGGACAGATAAGAGATTTCAAGGCAGGGACTGAAGATGATGATGTCAGGCTTTTAAATGTTTTGCTGGAGGAAATTGTGGCTCTTTTAAGACTAGATCTACAACACAGGGACTGTGGAGGAGTTAAGAGAGATGGTGGAGAAGTGGAGCTGGATGTTCCAACATTACTTGTTTTTATTTCAGATTTTCAGCATCCACAGTATTTTGCTTTTAAGTTACTTTGAGGCTTTGCAATGCACATTCTAGCAGCTGGTTCAACAACATTAAAAGAATCCTGGGAGCATATGGTCTGCACACTTTCTCCACCCAGAAAACTAAATGAGAATTTAAAACAGGGAAACATATTGATCTGAAGTGAATTCCTCTCGGATAAAAAAATGTTTATGGCTTGAACCTGACCTAATTTCTGACTCATCATATGGATAAAGCTTCTTTTTGTACAAATGAATAAATCATTCAAGTGGGACTAATTTCCTTAAAGCTAGAATGCTGGAGAACAGATCAGAAAGAAAAATACATGTCACGCGAGGAAGAGTATTTTTCTGGAAATTATCCTCCCATCACAGATACGTTAGCATGATGTCATGTCATATCTGTAACATAACCACAGACTGATAATTTTCCCACTGGATCCAAGTATTTCACACACTTCTATTTATGTAACACCACACATACAGTTTTAAAGTATTTGCCAGCCCAGTTTTCAATTTTAATCAGCCAGGTTTAATGTAACAGATATCAATCAAGATGCAGTTTGTTTTAAAACTTTAATTAACAACTGGTGGACACACCATTTGTTCACACATCTTAAAGAAGGATTATTCAGGGCAGTGTTTGAACGTTTGTCACACATTCTAACAGCTCAGTAAGGAATTTTTGTCAGCTTACTCCATTCTTTAGCGTGCAGACCACATAATAGTTCAAGGCGTCAATTTATAATAAAGTGCTGCACACTATACAATCAATTGGGTAATGCAAAGCAAGCCTCGTGACAAAACAGATTTCTAGCACTAGCCCCGTGACATTCTGCTCTAAGCCACTTGTAACTACTACAAGAGACTCAACAGACAGTGGAAGGAATACTAAACACATCAGAAGATGATTGTTTGGCCTTCTTTGTTTATGATTTTAACTCAAACAATAATGGAAGAATTTTTGTTGTAAATACATCATGATTTATTAAAGATTGACATTCAAATGTATTTTTCAAAACCTCCCTCTCCCCACTCTTAAAGTTATTAAAATCCTACAGCCCTCTTATTAACGACCCGCTCCCTCCCTTTTATTGAAACTCCATTCTTCTTCCTCTTATTAAAATCTTACTTCCACTGTTCTTATTAAAGATCCACTCCCCCTCTTATTAAAGCCCCATTCTTCCTACTCTTATTAAAGTAACACTCCCCTTACTTTTATTCAAAGTCCACTCCTCATACTGTTATTAAACACTGCTCCACCTGCTCTTTTTGAAGTTCTATTCCTTCGCCCAGCTGGCTCCATCTACCCCTTGTTACTTACTACATAGAAACGTCATTGGTGTGGGGTGAGAGAAATGGAAAAATAGTTGCAGAGGCAAAATAGTTAAAGAAATATTAGCACGACCAGCAGTTGGAGAAAATTGGGCTGCAATACCAAATGCAAGAAGCAAAAAAGATGAGAAAAGAAAAAGCAAAATGTAAAAGGAGAAAGAAAAGAACTATGAAAGACAAAAAAGTGGGGGGAAAAATTGAAGTGAAAGGAGATAGAAACAGAAGTGAAGAAGGAAAGTAAAAATCAGAAGTAAAGAAAGGGAGATAAATTATTGTTGAGTTATTACCAGAAGGATCCTTAACTAGAGTGGCATGAAAGATTGAGAGTTTTTGATTGTGTCCAGTCGAAAAATGTTTGAGAATCATTGAATCAGATATTTTTAATCAAAAGTATTGTCTAGGATAACAATTGGCTTAACCAAACAATGAACAAAGGCCGACGGGTGGGGCATGCAGCTGGGCCTCAAAAGTCTCCACTATAATTTTGTCAGTGGTTGCGACAATGCATGAGCACGTGGTCCCTCCTGCTTTCAGCTTAAACAGGATGGCATGAGGAGCAAGAACCTTCCTCCTGTCTGGGACTGTAAATCTTTTTGCCTGACTGAGTTGGAGTTCGATTCTCCAACAAAATGGCCAAGGCTTGTAATCAAAGTCTACATGGCCTACATAGGTAATCTTGGCACATTTTTCCGGTCACTTTTCAGAGATCAGAGGAAGAGAAACAAAAAGAAAGAAATAGATATTGCACAATATCTTTCGACAAAACTGTTAAGTCTGTTAGTGCTTCATTTCCACCTCTGGAAAGTCTGTTACTTTCCAGTGGAGAGTAGATTTAGGGTTCTTTATATCTTTTCCATAAAAGCTGATACAATGGGCATTAATGGACTTAGACCCTGCCGATGTTCACCCTCCATCCTCAGAGGAGGGAGGTCCTCTTCCCAGAGGGTGGCAGGAGGAGGCCACCACATCATGCAGCAGGGGCAACTCTCTGTTCATCTCCCTCTTCCTCCTCCTTTCTCATTATTTGCGTCTGTTCTTCCCCGGATGAGCTCTCTCCTTCCAGGGCTTCACTGTCCTCAGGCCCACACCTCTCTGGAGGGCCATGTTATGGAGAGCGCAGCAGACCACCACAATGACAGAGACCCTTGCAGGAGGGTATTGAAGGGCACCACCAGACCGGTCTAGGCACCGGAATTGCACTTTCAGAAGTCCGATAGCCTGCTCAATGGTTATCCAACTGAGCAGGTAGCATTGATTGTATTGCCTCTATGCCTCTGTCTGGGGCTCCCATAGAGGGGTCAGAAGCCATCTCTTCAAGGGATTTTCCCTAGGGATCCATCTACACATTTTGGGAGTTAGAGCGAAGATGTGAGGCAGCCTAGACTGGAAGATGATGAAGGAGTCATGGCAGCTGCCAGGAACGTGAGCGCACAGATGGAGGAAGCTCTTGTTGTGATCACAGACAAGTTGGATGTTGAGGAAGTGGAAGTCTTTCCTGCTGATGGATCTGACTGGCCAGTCACTGCATGCCTTGATGGTTACATGGGTGCAATCAATGATGCCCTACACCTGGGGGAATCCAATGATGGGGACAAAACTGAATGCCCTCCCTGCCTGCGAGGCCATGGCTGTCGTGAAATTAATATACTGTCCAGCTCTGGCAAAGAGTGCATCAGTGACCTGTGAGATGCAGTGGTGTGCAGCCTCTTGCTAGATGTCACTATGGTCTGCAGCTGATCCTTGGAAGGAGCTAGAAGTGAAGAAGTTAAAGGCCACAGTGATTTTGACAACTGCTGACAGGCTATAGCGACCAGTGCTGCAAGGTGCGCGGTCTTCGGTGATGTGGACACAGATATCTGTGAACATCTGCCTGGACAGATGCAGTCTCCTGGAGCACTGGGTCTTGGTTATCTCCAGGTAGCTCCATCTTCAGGAGTAAATCCTGCGTTGAGGGTATGGCCTCTGTTGCTTTCCTGCCCTTGTTCCTCTCCCATGGCCTCCTGATGTCTGGGGTTTGGCCCTTCCTATGGAGAGTGTTTCCCCTCATTGTCACAGGCCAAAATCTGACATTCATACTCCCATTTCCAGCTGCAGTATTCTTTTTGGACAGGTGGCCGCCCAGTTGTCCTTACCTCCTGCAGGTGGGGCAGTCTTTGGCGGGGCCCTCACGGGCTCCAAACCCAGAGGACGTCCACTACAGGCATCTTGTGTCAGAGCAGGGGACTGAGCAGTCAGTCTCCAGCTCTGCTGAAGCCACAGCTGTAGCAGCATGTGGATGAAATAGAAAGTGTACAAGAAAAAGTTCTGAGCTGCGCAAAGGGAATCACTTGGATGCTTATGACATTGTTTTTGTTCCATTGATGCTCTTTTCCTGAATGAAAGGATGAGTTTATGTCAACTCCTCAGTGCCATGTCCTCTACTTTAGATCCCCCATTGACACTGGTCAGTTACATTCTGGAGACTGGAATGATCAGCCTTGATGATGATGATGTGATGGTTGCCTGGGTGACTGTAAGGAGCAGCTTTTTTTGGGGTGGGTTGCATGATTTTCACAGGAATATTGATGGGAAGCTTGTAATGCTGCAAGCACACTTTTCAAGTGAAGTGTACCTGCATGTGTCCATTGCAGGCTTCTCTGGAAGCCAGGTCTGCGGCTACAGACATTAACAGAACATCAAGATGCATCTTCCCCTCCTCGTCCTCCTGTGAGGATGTCAGGCACTCTCCACCTTCCTCTTGCACCAGCTCCTGTCCTCACTGCATTGCTATGTTGTGCCATGTTGGTTGCAGATCACCACCAATCCTGGGGAACCTTGCTGGGGCATATTGAAGGGCCTCTCCAGATCTGTCAAGGCCCCTGAACCTCATCTTAAGCAAGCCAACGGCTTGCTCTATTGTTGCCCAGGTGATGACTTGGCTCCTGTTGTACCTCTCTTGTGCTCTGTGGTAGGGATCCTCACGAGGGTCAGTAGACAGGTCTTAAGTAGGTATCCCTTGTCTCCAAGGAGCCAGTTGCAGAGACTGTTTGGTAGAGAGAATGCCTATGGAAATTGACACTGCAAAAAGGATGAAAGAATCATGGTAGTTCCCTGGATGCCTGGTGCACTCTTGCAAAATGTTCTTGCGGTGGTCACAAACCAGCTGCACATTAAAGGAGTTGAGGCCTTTCCAATTAACAAAGATGCCTGGCTGGTCTGATGGTGCATTGATAGCCACATGAATGCACTCTGTGAGCCCCTCGTCGCCTGGACCCGTGGAAATCTTGCAAGTGAAGGACAGCCGACAGCCCTTTGACTGGTCTCATCTGGGTCAAAGTGAATATAGTATGCGGCCTTGGCAAACAAGGCATCAATGACCTGCAAGTGAGACAATTGTGGGCTGTAGATTGTGAAATCCTGCAGATGTCACTAAAAAGTCCCTGAAAGGAGCTCAACGTAAAGAAATTGAGGGCAGTGGTCACCTACACACCCATAGGCAATGGTTGGCAACCAAAAGGCTGCAGATACCTGCAACTAACTACCCACCATGAGAGACTCAGCCTTCTGAAGCACTGTTATTCAGACATATTGAGGAAGTTGACCTTTGGCTTATAAACCCTGTGCTGGGGGTATCGCCTCCTATGAGGTGCAGCCCTGTGTCCATCCCCTCTGTTCTGTGCAGCTACATGTGGCTGTTGAGAAGGCAGTTGCTCCTGCTGCTGGAGTTGCTGCTCCTGTTGCTGTAGCTGCTGGGCTGGATCAAGCTGCTGCTGCTCCTCAGTGGTCCAAGCTACTGCAACATAGGTAGATCCCACGGTGCAGTGAAGTCACACAAGTAAGAAATTGAGATTGAGCTCAGTGGACTCCAAGGAACTTGAAAGTTACTGAATTCAGGCTGAAAGAACTGCTCCTGTCAGCCCTAGCCTTTCACTATGGCTAACAGCAAGCTTGCCGGTTTCAGCCTTTATACTGTTGCGAGCAAGTCAGTTTCAGTCAACAATGACTTCCTGCTGTGCACTTGCATTCTCCAACCTGGCAAAATATTGAAACAGCGTGGAACCCTTGCACTGGCAGAGAAAGTCAGAATGCAGGGTTAAAGAGGCTCTTAATTACCTTTTTAATTGTCTTAATTGATATCCCAGCAGATCCAAGGGCGTTCCCCACTGACATCAGAACCCACCCTGGGGAAAGCCAGAAGAGAGCGAAATGATGTTGAGATCCTGACCTGTACCTGTTGTAATGTTGTACCTTGGATGCTAGGGTTCATGTAATATCGGGTAAGGAATAGCCTGCACCGCCCACTGCACTGCACAGCATAGCAAACATGCACATTGTGTGCTTGCAGCCCGTGCATTGACTGGGTTGAATTTAGTGAACCTGCTACGGGTCCCGGTGGCAGACCCAGAAGTGTGTGCCATTCCTGCTAGTTACATGGGCGGCTGGCCCACCACGATCACATGGCAGGTGGCCACTTTGCATAATGGAGGTGTGGAGTCCGGCCAATCACACAGTGGGGGCGGGATGGGAGACACCGAATGCGGTGTCAGATGAATCTGGAGCAGGTGTTGGCATCATATTAAAGGCCTGCCAGCCCTGCTTGCATTGCTGCCTTGCACTCATTTGCTGCTTGCTTGTCAAAACTGAGACCCATTGCAGTGACTCTGGACCTCCCCCCACCCCACCCCACCCCCCGCCACCCCCGGAGACGGACCCTGCAGGATCCAAAGACAAGACACAGGGTGGCTCCATGGTTTAGTGATGCCTCCATCGAGATTCTCCTCCAGGCTTCAAGGGAAAGGAGGAAGGTCCTTTTCTCCAGCGACAGCAAGAAGAGGTCCTCCTGCCTGACCCAGCAAGCCTGGATGGAGATCGCTGAGGAGGTCAGCAGCCATCGGATCACCCCCTCAGACATGGGTACAGTGCTGCAAGAGGGTCCACGACCTCCTTCATTCTGCCAAGGTGACTGCTCCATATCTCTCTCCTTTTTAGGGATAGCAAGCGGCTATGTAGGAGGATGCAGGACATGGGGATGGAAGCACTACAACTGCGCTGGCAGAGAGGGTTAGGCATCACCTCATCTTGACACGGGCCATACTCTTTCACAGTTCTCTCCCATTGCCTCCACTGAGAGTGGACGGGAGCATAAGTTATATATAGGATACCTCAGTAGGGGACGAGGGGCTGACACAAGCAGAACTGTCATGATGGTCTCTGTAAAGTGTGTCAATCTCCATCTTTCCACTTGCAGGACAAGAGGACCCTTAACAGGAGGGAGACATCCAGGACTGGCGGAGGCATTCCAGATCTTCAGCCTCTCTTCACAGCAGAAGAAGAGACATTAGAATTAGTGCGGATCCAGGGCGGCCATTCCATATCAGATGGAGAGACTGGAATCTCTGGAGAAGAGAGTGAGGATTGGCTCCCTTCAACATACAGTTGACTTCTGAAGACCCACGCATGTTTGTGTTTTCTCATGCAGGTCGCATTAACAGGAGACTCAACCAGAAGAGGAACAGCCATCAACCTCTGAGAAGGAGGAGCACTCAAAGGATGCACTGTCCCATGACTCTCCTGCACCTTCGACCAGTGCAGGTACTTTCCTCTTGGTGGGTTTCTGCTCGACTGTAGAATCAGGGTCACAAGGCTGATGAAAGCACCGCATGCGAACAGCTGGCTGAGACTGAGACAGCTGAGGCGTCTGACAATCGGAGGACTGTGTAGTCCAGGCCCTTGCTGAGCCCCAGGCTGATGACGAGCCTCTGGTGTCAACAGCACAGGGCATGCTGGAGTTGCAGAGAGGGGTAAGGCAACATTTGGCAGAACTGCCAGAGGCAATACGCAGCCATGAGTGAATGATGGAGGCCCAATTTACTCAGCCTCTCGTCACAGGACAACCCTCTCATCCCAGGAACCAATCTAGTGAACCTTTGCTCTACCGCCTCCAATGCAAGTATATCCTTCCTTAAGTAGGGAGACCAAAATTGCGTACAATACTCCAGGTATGGTCTCACCAAAACCCTGTACAATTGTAGCAAGATTTCCTTATTCTTGTACTCCAATCCCCTTACAATAAAGGCCAAGATGCCATTTGCCTTTCCAATTGCTTGCTGTACTTGCTTGATAACTTTCAGTGTTCCTTATTCAAGTATACCCAAGTCTCTCTGAATGTCAACATTTGGAAGTTTCACGCCTTTTAAAAAATATTCTGCTTTTCTATTCTTCCTCGCAAAGTGAATAACCACACACTTCCCCCATGTTATACTCCATCTGCCACCATGTTGCCCACTCACTTAACCTGTCTATATCTCTTTACAGCCTCTTTGTGTCCTCTTCACAGCTTACATTCTCACCTAGCTTTGTATTGTCAACAAACTAAGATAGCTTACTGCTTCTTTAAATTGTGCACTGCTGAGGAGATCTGTTTCCTTCAGTTAAGTCCTTGTTCATATCTTTGAGCAACTGATTCTTTGTGCACTGTTTTGGTCCTGTTGGAAACCTGTTGGAAATTTGCTTGTAGCTGCCTAATGCATCTTTTTTTCATTGACCATTTGTACAGCTGTAGTTGTTAGAGAGTTCTTTGCTGTCCATGTGTGGGTATTCCTATGAGCATACCTTCCTATTTGCATGTTCTAGAGCAGGAGTGTTATATGATTGCCTTAAAGGAGGAGTGAAAGACAATTTGGATTTTACCTTAAATGTTGTATGCAGACACATCTTTATCTTGATTTGTATGCATACAGGGCCAGGATGGCTAATCTCAACCTGTCTGAAACCTACCCACGCAAATTTTAATTCCCGAAACAACCATCAATGAACTTTGTACACTACTGCAGCCAGACTTTTAAACCAGTTCCAGCACTGGAACAGCTCTGTTAGTGATTATCAAGTTTACAGTGAGGGGTAATAAACAAACTTAACAAAGATAATCTTTTAACATGCTATCATATTCGTGCTGTTACACAAAATGCACACTTACATTGGCAACCTTCCATAGGTCAAAACATTCCTCACTTACCTATTCCTAGTTTCCAATCATGTGTGACATAGCATTATTGTGCTGTGTCACCTACAGTCCTGTTGCTCTTGATGGGCAGCACTCTCCTCCAAATAAGGCCACCTTTTGCTGCTGGACCTCCTACAGGAAGATCTCCATTTTTCCAGATGCACAATAACAATTCCAGCTTTAAGGGTAGGAGACAGCCCTTTAAGAGCTGTTGGTGCCAGAAATCCCATGCTTGCAATGTCTATGTGCTCCCAAGATATCATAACCTGTGTACTATGATTGCATAAAAACTTTGAAAATTAGCTGACCTTAAAGTTCAATTCTGCCCAAGGGTGCAGAGCACCTGTACAGCACCGGTACTGGCAGAGCTGTGCATGGACTGCACAGTTGGTCCTCAGCTACCTTTGCCTGCTGAGTGACGAGTTGCCAGAGATAGTGAAAGGGTCATTTGCACTCCTATTATGGTGATCCTCACCCACTGGGAGAACACATCAGAAATTCAGTACAATTTTCTGACCATTCCAATGTACCAAACTGATTCTTCATGGAAATGGGAATGAAAAAATATATCAGATATAGGACAGCATAGGCATGGAACTCCAAGGCATTGTGCTACAGTACGATGAAAGAGTGTAGGAACATGCAGCCATATCTTAGATTCCCCCAAAAGTGACATGCCAACCTCTACTATGTTGATAGGGATACCAAACAGTTCCTCATTAGATGAGCAAGCAGTATTGGTGAAACTTGGAAGCAGATCAGCTGACAGCAATGCATGTTATAGAAATTAAAATGATGAGTAAAAAATAAATACGAGAAAAAAAGACAAACAGAGATGATTTTTAATGTTAACCAGCCTGCGTTATAGATATCAGCTACAAAAGCTAACTTTGCAGTGTGAATTCTGTCAATGAATGATGAGAAATTGCGAAAAAAAAGCATTGGCTTAGCTCCCTTGAATGCTCAGTTGGTAAAGGTAGTGTGTAACTGTGCCATACAGACCAGAAGCTTCCAAGTTTGCTTGCCAGTCTGTGCTGAATTAGTTGATCTCAGCAAGAGTGGCAGCAGGAGCACTGCAATTGGGCTCATTACTCTCTCTTATTGGATTCAGTTACCTTTCTGAGATACTTAAACTCATGCTTTCTTTTTGCCAATTTTCTTTGCCTTTTCTCCTTTCCTGAAGGCATTGACTCTTGATTAGGTAATGTTATATGGGGCACCATCCGGTACCTAATAGGCACCATCCAGTACCTAACCTAAGTGGCTCATCTCCACGTGTGAGCTTAGTGAGTATTGGCAAGCTATTTGACTACAAGGGGATCACAGCCAATCTCCATCTTGCCCTCACCTGATATTGACACAAATGCCCTCCAGCACAGGTCAGCTAATAGCTGTCAGAAGTGGGAGCCATGGATGATTTTCTTACTTCTAATCAAGGTGCATTGTTTCCTATTGTAGACCTCCTACTGACACCCTACTCAAGACCAGGTAATGAAGACTGGAATTCAATTCTGGAACCTTCTGGCTCATACAGCACAGTTACATGCTACCTTCACCAGTTGAGCAATTGAGGGAATTAAGCCAATGCTTTTCATCAAAATCTGTGGCAGAATTCACACCGCAAAGTTGGGCTGTGCAGCAGACCACCAGAGTCTGACAAGAGCAACAATCTTACAATTTAAATTCACTTCAATAAGAGAGACTAAGATGGAGAAAAGGCCATTCAACTCATCCAGCTCAGACCTGCATAGAGCCTTGCTTTGTACCCCACTACTCCAGGTTTAAAAATCTCTTGTTCAAGACTTTTGTTTTCTCGGGAAATTCATGCCCTGTACAGAAAACTCATGCTCGTGTGAGTTGCGGAGTATAATCAAAAAACTGAGGAAAATGTGTTGAGAGACAGTATCAGTGTGTTTTCCAGGGCATAAGTAAAAGTCATATGATGGGTGACATGACATGCTCTTAAAGCAATAGGCAACTTGAAATCATCCCCCCATGATTTATACTGGCTTCAGAATATCCCATGCAATGAAGAGAATTGATAAAGAAAATGTACTTCCTTTTGTTTAAACAGCCATTTTGAAGGATCTGTGGGAATGTTTCACAGCCTTTAATTGTGAAAATTCAGATAACAGAGTTGCTATGCTAACAATATGGAGATACATTTTTAGTTTTATTTGGAATCAGAGGGAAAATGGAATGAAAGGTTGACCTGAAAGTTGTTTCTTACAACATGCAATGAAATGGAAACATCCGTAGATTATTTTAAATTTAGATAACTGTTAAATGCAACCTGGTGTCCCTTTTTAGAAATAATAAAATCATCCAGTCCACCATTTCCAAATGTCATAAGAAACTATTAGAACATATTTGTGAAATTTGAATAGGTTGTTGGAGCACATTTAGCTAAAGCTGTTACAGAGATATAGTACTGTAGTATTATTAGATCCCATTAATCATCACTCTGCTAAAGGCACTGACAACAACGATGAAAAGGAATTTTGCAGTATATAAATGATGTGTTCTCTTTCATGCCTATTTTATGATACAAAGGAATTTTAGGTATGATGGTAAGAACAATACCAAATACCTCAGTTTTAATTCATATTTATAAAACCAAGGACTTAAAAGATTCTGAAAATGTAAAATATTACACAATTTTTACTGCTATAGTAGTTAACTATTATACAATTACAGAGGTGTTTTAATGTTTGCAGCCAAAAGCAGAAGGCTCAGCTGACATCTAAAAATGCAAGGAAACCCTTGAGTTGGCATTCTATAACCAGAGTTAAGGCCAGAACTTTTTATTTTTGTTATTTATTCAATATAGTTCAACTTTGTCCTCTATTTGTTATGTCTTCCTTGTATGGACACCATCTGCCATCAGAGGGTGAAACTGTTCTGATTACTGGCATCTCCATGAACACTGTTCCCTGATCAACCTACCAAGATGTACATCTTAGAGTACAGAATGAGACCTCAATCAATCAGAAAGCCAGGCCTAGACAGACAAAACTTGTTCTCAGGGAAATATTTAGTACAAATGTCAATGTTTGTTAGTGTAACAAATTCATACTGTGATGGTATTATATACTCATCCAACTAAAGGAGTCCTATAATACACCCTATCTCTATTGCTTTTCTAGTTGAGCACCCAAAGCTCGAACAGGCAACTTTGTATTATGTGTTTATCCTAGATTTATATCAAATTTGCTTATTTGAATAATACCAATTTAGTTTTTAAAAAAAACTGTTGTTGGAACTTCCTTGAGGATTCTACCAGTGGACTGCACCCCTGCCAAAGCACTGACACATCCATCATCAAAGTCACAAATGACATCCTCTGTGACTGTGACAATGGTGTGCTATCTATCCTCATTTTTCTTCACCTGTCTGCAATCTTTCACTTGATTGATCAAACTATCCTCCTCCAACGCTACTCCTCTGGTGTCCAGCTGAGTGGAACTACCCATGCCTAATTCCACTCTTACCTATCCAGCCATAGTTACAGAATTTCCTGCAACAGCTTCTCTTCACGCCCTCCACACTGTTACTTTTGGCATCCCCCAAGTATCTATCCTTGGTCCGCTCCTATTTCTCATTTGTGTGCTACCCCTCTGCAATCTCATTGGAACCCATGCATCAGATTCGACAATTATGCTGCAAGACCCAGCTCTACCTCTCCACCACCTCTCTAGATCCCTCCATTGTCACTGTGCTGTCAGCCTGCTTGTCCGATGCCCAGTCCTGGATGAGCCAACTTTCCTCCGATTAAACATTGAGAAAATCAAAGCCATTGTCTTCAGCCCTCGCCAAAAATTCCTTTCTCTTGCAAAAGTTTCCTGGCCACTGTCTCAGGTTGATCCACACTGTTGACAAGTTCGGTGTTCTATTTGACGCTGAACTTCTGGCCCCATATCCTCTTCACCTCAAAGACTGCATACTTCACCTCCATAATATTGCTCATCTCTGTCCCTAGCTCAGCCCATCTGCTGCTGAGACACACATCCATGCTTTTGTGGTAACTATTGTGGTCAACTATTGCAATGCTCTCCTAATCAGATTCCCATCATCCACCCTTCATAAACTTGAAATCATCCAAAACCTTGCTGCCCGTGTCCTAACTTGCGCCACCTATCAGTCCTGTGTTTGCTAACTTACATTGGCTCCCAATCCAACAACACCTTGATATTAAAATTCTAATTTTTGAGTTCAAAACACTCCATAGCCTCACTCCTCCCTATTTCTGTCACCATCTCCTGCCCTACAACCCTCTGAGAACTCTGTGTTGCCTCAAATCTGGCATATTGTGCATCTTCCTCTTTCTTTGCCGCACCATTGGAGGTTGTGCCTTCAAGCATCTATGCCATAGGCATAACTATCTCTGCCTCTCCATCATTCCCTCCACCTTGAGACGCTCCTTAAAACCTACATTTTTGACCAAGCTTTTAGTCACCATTCCCAATACCTCCTTCTTTGGCTTGGTGACAACTTTTGTCTGATTATGCTCCTTGAAAAGCCTTGGGACATTTTCCTACACTACAGGTGCTACATAAATGCAAGTTGTTGTTATTAAGTAATTTTGTTTGCTCCTTTACTATCACAAAGATTGAAACCTTTTTAGTGTTCTAAAAAGTGAAGCCATATGGTACATAAGCAATGGCCATTTAATAATTGACAAGTAATACTCTTTTGGGTTTCAACTTTATGTGAATTATCAACAGATCAAGCTTTGAAATTACCAATCAAAATAAGAGAGAAACACAAATACTTCCCATTTTAGAGATTACAATGATGGCAATGGGACTCACACACCGGCCCGCTCACCCCTCATTTTAAGTAAATCACCAACACTGTGAGGGCAGCGCAGTGGTTAGCACCGCAGCCTCACAGCTCCAGCGACCTGGGTTCAATTCTGGGTACTGCCTGTGTGGAGTTTGCAAATTCTCCCTGTGTCTGCGTGGGTTTCCTCCGGGTGCTCCGGTTTCCTCCCACAGCCAAAAGACTTGCAGGTTGGTAGGTAAATTGGCCATTATAAATTGCCCCTAGTATAAGTAGCTGGTAGGGAAATATAGGGACAGGTGGGGATGTGGTAGGAATATGGGATTAGTGTAGGATTAGTATAAATGGGTGATTGATGGTCGACACAGACTCGGTGGGCCGAAGGGCCTGTTTCAGTGCTATATCTCTAAACTAAACTAAACATATCAGATTAGTTAATTAAGCATAATTTCTAATTTACCTTAAAAAGAATTTGAAAGCTGTGTCGGTTTTGATTGACTATTTAATGTTTAACTAAATAAATGTTAAATCCATTTTCAGTACAACCCAAGAGCTAAAAGTTTATACCCTTTGTTGTTTTATGTAATATACATGCACAAGTTCACAACTTGAACATTGCAACTTTCTGCCAATTTAAAAAAAGCATTAGGTTCTCATAATTCATTCAGAAATTTTAAATACATTTATCATGGGGTGAAAAAATCACTGGAAAAATTTAAATCATGGTTGAACTGGCTTTAAAACACTGTAATACAAGCAGCAATGGTGTCTTGCGTCCCTCTCACTGCCATGCATCGTGTCCCATAGAGTATGTCACTTCACTACTTCTGATCTCACAACACTAATTCAAATAAAATGCAGCAAGCTAATCATGA
This sequence comes from Heterodontus francisci, assembly GCF_036365525.1. Classification (NCBI taxonomy): domain Eukaryota; kingdom Metazoa; phylum Chordata; class Chondrichthyes; order Heterodontiformes; family Heterodontidae; genus Heterodontus; species Heterodontus francisci. The sequence continues at coordinate 43,300,368 of NC_090387.1, forward strand.
AAAAGATAACATTCACTACATGAGGCATAGCCAGAATCTCTTAAAGTTATTCAAAATAAGTCCATCTGCATGTCCTTAGTGCTATGCATTTCATTTAAACACTTTTCTGCTCTTGCTTACCCAAACAATGGACTTTGCAAATAACAGAACACCAAGGAGTCGTTAGGGCTGTCTCTTCATTACCTTGAAAAAAACAATCATTAGACACCAGAGTACATACGTAATTAGAAAATCACTTCCTTTGCAATCCAGGCTAAGTACTTTACATACTGTAATTACAGGGACAAAATCAATTTTTAATCATTTCACTGATTGGGCTCATCAGCTCTGTGGGAAAATTGTATCCTGCTTGTTGTGCAAAAGCAACATCTGGGAAAAACAATTACCCTTTGTTTTCTACTACAACCCTTTAAAGCTTCTTATTTATAAAAATCTGAGGGCAAAAGACTGAAACTGATTCTTCTAGAGGACATTATGTCCTTGATTATTTGTGGAACCACTCAATGCATTTTTGTGACGCTATTTCTTTTTTGTACTGTTTTATCATTACTTTTTGGAATTAATTATAGTGCATTATGCCCACCAGTGATGTTTTGTCATAAGACAAAAATAAGTTTGATTGCTTGCATTCAGTTGTCTGTTCATTCCAAAGCTAAAGTACTTAATTCATTGCGACCCACACAGACTGTAAGAGCTCATCTTGCTAATAATGGATAATCTATTGTGCTGTTTGGGACCTTTGAGAAAAATTAATGATTTATGCAATGTAAAGAAATACCAAGAAACTAGTCAGTCTACTGAATGCAATCAGGAGGAGATGAAGTTGGCAAGGCTTAACTAAACATTCTGTCCCTTTATTTGAAATCTTACCTCATTTACATTGCAGTAATAATTAGTGTTGCAAAAGCTGACTTCACTGTGAATTGATTATGAAGCGAAGTATCACTGCATAAGGTAGTATCTACAGATGAATGCACACTTATCATTCTCTTTAAATAGTCTAGCATACTTGTACTAACATAAAGCACAAATAAATAAATAAGAGCTATTTGCTATTGTAGCCCCTTTGTCTTCACCATGAGACACTAATTCTAATAGAATTTGTTTGTGAAGTGTTAAGGGTTAACATTCTTTATCGTGCCTCTTTTGACCATTTTAAAGAGAAATACCACTGATAAACTATCAATGAGACAAATTTCTAATTACAAAGCTGCAGTGCCTTTGTAGATTTAAGTATTTAACTACAGCTTTGTTAGAACAATGATCTGCCAGACTTCATCAGGTCAAACAGCACAGCACAAGACAGGAAGGAGAAAAAGTCAGAAAGGGTTCCACCATTTACTTCAATACTTATCCTGAGCATATAGCACAGGAGGGTAAACAGTACAACAACAATAACAATCTGTATTTATACAGCAACTTTAACAAAGCAAAATGTCCCAAGGCACTTCACAGAAGTGTAATCAGATAAAAATTGATACCAAGCTTGAGATTTTAGGGTGGGTTACTAAAAGCATGGTCAAAGAGCTAAGTGTGTCTTAAGGAGAAGAGAGAGGTGTACTAGCAGGGAGGTTAAGGGGGAGACCTCCAGAGCTGAGGACTTAGACGGTTGACGGCACAGCCACCAATGGTGATTGCTCAAGATGCCGGAGTTGGAAAAATGCAGTGTTCTCAGAGGTTATAGGTCTGGAGGAAGTTACAGTGAGAGGTAGAGCCATAGATGGACTGGAACATGAGAATGAGAATTTAAAGTTTTGAGACATTGGCATACTGAAAGCCAATGTAGGTCAGGGAGCCCAGGGTGATGGGAGAGCGTCACTTTGTGTGAGTTAGGGTTGGAAAGGTTACAGAGATAGGAATGGATGAGGCCATGAAGATATTTGAAAAAGTTATTTACAGTTCTTAGCTTTAAATTCCTATTGATTGTTCATTTGTATTCTGCAGCTTACAAATGCCAGTACCTCAGAATTTGACCGAATCAAGGGCCAGAATAAAAACAGCTCAAAAAAGATGAGGTTAATCTGGAAGTAGTGATTATATGATTGGGTTTTAAAGTCCAGGAGCTTACAGGAGGTCAGAGAGACTGAGAAAAGAAAGGAGCTCCACATTTTAGAGGGAATCAATGAGTTACAAGTGGCTGTATGACAAGTGTTGATTCCAATACTACAGATTCAGGGGGAGTAAAAGTGTGTCATGCATTAAGCCTAGAGTTTAACAGAAGCAAGAGAAGAAAGTTCAAAGGAGTACCGGCTATAGTATCATAGATAAAAATAGAAAAAGGATAGGGGCTAGAGGTGGGAGAGATCATCTATCACTTAGCCAATTTTTTTGAACATTGTCTGGGTTTGCAGGAAAAATGTTAGAAGAAAAATTATATAATGTATGATCATAATATAAATTTTGCTATTTGATGTTTAGTTTTTGTCTTGAAATGGTTCATGTTCATATTTATATATATATTATGATAATGTATTTGCCCTAGACACCATTAATAATGCTAAGCAATGGCTTTATGCAAGCAATCAAGCAATAACCTAATTGCTACTTTTAATGTTACTGTTTAAAACTTACAAAAATATTGCATGTGTTAAGTGACAAGCCAGTATAAAATGAACCAGCACCATTGCTTTATAATTTGCAGTCAAACTATGTTTAGATAGCACTGAATAACCAAAGAGAAAAAGGGGCTGAAAGTCCATGATGCTTCTGGCCTACTCCCACCATAATTCCAATAGGAGTGTTACAGAAATTAGGAACCACCCAGAAATGTTAGGCCCTGGTCTTTTATTTTGGGGTTTCTGTAGAGCTACTGAGGGTTGGAGTCTCTTTCCACCCCTTATAAAACCAGCACACTAGAGGAGGCAGGGTTGGGGACGAGACTTCCAGCACCAGGGGTTCCCGTACCCTGGTCTCACAGTGACTCAGCAAATCATTGGTGATAGTACAGTTGCCAGATGGCACACATGGGCTCCACCTGACGTCCAGCTAAGTATTGTGGCTGAGGTCCTTCAAGAAAAATAGGTACTTTTTAAAACATTATTTAAATGCAGCTCCTTTGTAAGGGGGCCATTGGGACACTTCATGGTTCTTTCCAAGTGGGACCAAACAACTTGCCACTTCCCAGAAACCAGCAAGTAGTGATGCAAGTTGCAGCCTGTGCGGTCAGATGGGTGCCCTAAGTATCCCCCAGGTGCAGCTGCCCACCAATGGGTTCCTGCAATGGGGGAACATACTGAGAATTCAGCTGCAGGGGTCAGCATGTTCAGCATCACTTCTCCTAACAGCTAATTCATAAAGCCTGCACCATATTCAAATAACTCTTTGTGTGAACAAATTCTGCTAACCTCCTCCCACAACCCTCTCATTTTCTTTATAAATTTGTGCCCCAAGTTAATAACTTACCAGCTAGTCAAAGAAAGCTTTCATTATTTGCCCCTTCAATCATTCATAATTTTGAATGTTCGATTAGGTTTTCAGTTAGCATTCTCAGCTGCAGTGAATAAAGCTTCATTTTTCCAAGTCCCTTGTTATTTACCGAGTATCACTATGGTTCCAATAAACTTTCTGTAATGATAACCAAAACAGCATACAGTATTCTGTGGTCTAATTACTGTATTGTGCAGATTCATCATTCCTTCTTTGTTTTTGTACTTGATACTGGATATATAAAGACCATCTGCTGTTGTTAGGGTCAGTTCCATCTTCAATCCTCCTTTGGAAAATCAGCGTATCTGCATCCTTAGATCTCTCTATTCCAAGGCAGTGAGACTTTTCTCACTTGAGGTAAATTGCCATTCTCTCCTCTTCTTTAAAATTCACAACTTTGCATTTTTCTACATTGCCACACATCTATGCACTCCCTAACCTGTTTTGCCCTCTTTTGCATGCTTCTTCAGTTTGCCATGACTCCTAATTTGGCATTGCCAACATTTTTTGATTTTATTCCTTTTATTCTCATGTTAAAATCAGTTATAGTTATTTAAGGAAGTGCAGTCCTAATACTGGGGCTCATCACTTGTCAGTCCAGGAAACATGCATTTATTCCTGCACAGTGCTTTTTAACCTTCATCTGTCCATATATCCATGCTGACATTTTAGCTGTACCACAATGGGTCTTAATCTTTACAACTAATCTGTCTCACATTACTAAAGCTTTTAGAAGATCCAAATATATCACATCTACAGCATTTCCTTTGTCCATATATTTGGTAATTTCATCAAAGAATTCCTTGATTAAATTAGTCAAACATGACCTGCCCTTTACAAATCTGTGCAATATGACTGATGAGCTTGTACCCTTCTAATGTTCTCAAATGCTATCAATAATTACGGTCTTCAGCAATTTTATTATTACCAGTGAAAGACTAAGTGGTCCATAATCACCTGAATTATCCTTTTCAACCATTTTCAAAACTTTTGTAATGCTCCAGTCCTTTGATACAATTCTTGTTTCTAAAGAATTTTGGACAATTATGGTTAATGTCCATTATTTCATCACTAATCTCCTCCAGTAGTCTGGAAAGTAAACCATCTGGGCCTGGTGACTTATCAATTTTAACTGCCTTAATCCAGTTACGGATTTTTGCTGTTAAAATTATATTTATTAGTTTTTCCACCATAATTTCCTTTGCTACTCCTTAGGTGCTTCCTTCAGCCATCTCTATAATTAGAGAGGGGGGAGCTGGGAAGGGGGTGCGAGGGGGGAACTGGGAAGGGGGATCGGGGGGGGGGAGGGGGTGCAGGTAAGGGGGTGCACCCTCTACCCAGCTCCCCCCTCGCACCATCTTCCCCTCACATCATCTTCCCCTGCACCCCCTCCCCTACCCCCCTGCAGCCCCCTTCCCAGCTCCCCCTCGCACCCCCTTCCCTCCACCCCTTCCCACCACACCCCTCCCCCTCGCACCTCCTCCCCCCCCGCACCCTCTACCACCTCCCACCGGCATCCACCTATCCCTGAGCAGAGGCCCTAACAGCCCCACTGCTTTGTGGGCGTCTCGGTAGAGACCAAGGCTAAGGGAGTAAACCCGAACAGAAAACTCGGAGCGGAACCCCGAAAGTGGTCATGTGTCACCTTTGGCATGTTTCCGGCTGTTCCTGCAGCCATACCGGTGCCAAACGTCGTGCTCTGCACTCCTTTGGACCCCACCAGGAAGGCCGAGAGGGGGGTTTTGATGCTTGGGCAACTCACAACCTCCATACATCCGCCCAGGCATGCGCCATGGAGAGGTCACTCCATAGTCGTTTCACAGCGACCAAAACAACACGGAAGGCAGCAGTTATGGGTTATAAGTCCAGCTCAATTGGCGTAGAGATTGGGCGCCACGGGTTGCATTTGTCAGTGGGAGAGGTCATCGTGTCTCACTGGACAGCTCCCGCCCACCTCAAACCGGGCAGCCCCCAGTCAGTAAGGTTCTGCCCGCCAGAGTTCACCTGCTTAAATGGGTGTTTGGAGCTCAGGGTCATTACCCGAAAAGTGGACTGCAACACCGCACCAAACAGCACGACAAAAAAAAGAAAGAAGGTACCAGCCCTTCGTTTTGCAAGCTGGAACGTCAGAACTGTATGTCCTGGCCTGTCGGAAGACCTTACACAAATCAACGATTCTTGGAAGACCGCCATCATTAACAACGAGCTCAGTAGACTCAATGTGGACATTGCAGCACTTCAGGAGACACGCCTCCCTGCGAGCGGATCTCTAACAGAGCAAGACTACACCTTCTTCTGGCAGTGTAGGGATCCTAAAGAACCAAGACAGCATGGAGTGGGCTTCGCCATCAGAAATTCTTTGCTCAGCATGATAGAGCCACCTTCAAATGGCTTGGAACGCATACTGTCCATCCGTCTGCTCACTGCCTCTGGTCCAGTACACCTACTCAGCATCTATGCTCCAACACTCTGCTCCCCACATGAAGCTAAAGACCAGTTCTATGAGGAACTCCATAATATCATCAGTAGCATCCCCTATACCGTACATCTGTTCCTGCTGGGGGACTTTAATGCCAGGCTTGGGGCTGGCCATGACTCATGGCCCTCCTGCCTTGGGCGCTATGGCATTGGAAGGATGAATGAGAATGGACAGAGACTGCTTGAGTTGTATACCTATCATAACCCCTGCATCACCAACTCGTTCTTTCATACTAAACCCTGTCACCAGTTTTCTTGGAGGCACCCAAGATCGCGTCGTTGGCACCTGCTGGACCTCATCATCACAAGGCGAGCCTCTTTAAACAGCATTCAAATCGCACGCAGCTTCCACAGTGCGGACTGCGACACTGACCACTCCCTGGTGTGCAGCAAGGTTAGACTCAAACCAAAGAAGCTGCGTCATCCAAGCAGAAGGGCCGCCCACGCATCAACACTAGCAGAATTTCTTATCCACAGCTGTTACATAAGTTTCTAAATTCACTTGAAAAAGCCCTTCAAAACACTCCAACAGGGGATGCACAGATCAAGTGGGCCCACATCAGAGATGCCATCTATGACTCAGCTATGACCACCTATGGCAAACGTGTGAAGCAGAATGAAGACAAGTTTCAATCTCACTTTGAAGAGCTGGAACCTGTCATAGCCGCTAAGCGCATTGCACTGTTGAACTACAAGAAAGCCCCCAGCGAGTTAACATCCGTAGCACTTAAAACAGCCAGAAGCGCTGCACAAATAACAGCCAGGCGCTGCGCAAATGACTACTGGCAACACCTATGCAGTCATATTCAGCTGGCCTCCGACACCGGAAATGTATGATGGCATTAAGAGCGCTTTTGGGCCAACCATCAAGAAGATCGCCACCCTCAAATCTAAATCAGGGGACACAATCACTGACCAACGCAAGCAAATGGACCGCTGGGTGGATCACAACCTAGAACTGTACTCCAGGGAAAATGTTGTCACTGAGACTGCCTTCAATGCAGCCCAGTCTCTGCCACTCATGGATGAGCTGGACGTACAGTCAACAAAATCGGAACTCAGTGATGCCATTGATTCTCTAGCCAGCGGAAAAGTCCCTGAGAAGGACGGCATTACTCCTGAAATAATCAAGAGTGCCAAGCCTGCTATACTTTAGCACTTTACGAACTGCTTTGCCTGCGCTGGGACGAGGGAGCAGTACCACAGGACATGCACGATGCCAATATCATCGCCCTCTATAAGAACAAGGATGACCGTGATGACTGCAACAACTACCGTGGAATCTCCCTGCTCAGCATAGTGGGGAAAGTCTTCGCTCAAGTCGCTTTAAACAGGCTCCAGAGTTGGCTGAGCGTGTCTACCCTGAGGCACAGTGTGGCTTTCGAGCAGAGAGATCCACCATTGACATGCTGTTCTCCTTTCGCCAGCTACAGGAGAAATTTCCGCGAACAACAAATGCCCCTCTACGTTGCTTTCATTGATCTCACCAAAGCCTTTGACCTCGTCAGCAGACGTGGTCTCTTCAGACAACTAGAAAAGATCGGATGTCCACCAAAGCTACTAAGTATCATCACCACAAATAAAAACAAGAAAGGCTGGAAACACTCAGCAGGTCTGGCAACATCTGTGGAGAGAGAAGCAGAGTTAACGTTTCAGGTCAGTGACCCTTCTTCAGAACTCTCTCTCCACAGATGCTGCCAGATCTGCTGAGTATTTCCAGCATTTCTTGTTTTTATTTCAAATTTCCAGCATCCGCAGTATTTTGCTTTTATTTAAGTATCATCACCTCATTCCATGACAATATGAAAGGCACAATTCAGCATAGCGGCGCCTCATCAGACCCATTTCCTATCCTGAGTGGCATGAAACAGGGCTGTGTTCTCGCACCTACACTGTTTGGGATCTTCTTCTCTCTGCTGCTCTCACACGCGTTCACGTCTTCAGAAGAAGGAATTTTCCTCCACACAAGATCAGGTGGTAGGTTGTTCAAACTTGCCCGTCTAAGAGCGAAGACCAAAGTACAGAAAGTCCTCATCAGGGAACTCCTCTTTGCTGATGATGCTGCATTAACATCCCACACTGAAGAGTGTCTGCAGAGACTCATCAAAAGGATTGCGGCTGCCTGCAACGGATTTGGCCTAACCATCAGCCTCAAGAAAACGGACATCATGGGACAGGACGTCAGAAATGCTCCATCCATCAATATTGGCAACCACGCTCTGGAAGTGGATCAAGTGTTCACCTACCTAGGCTCAACTATCACCAGTAACCTGTCTCTCGATGCAGGAATCAACAAGCGCATGGGAAAGGCTTCCACTACTATGTCCAGACTGGCCAAGAGAGTGTGGGAAAATGGCGCACTGACACGGAACACAAAAGTCCGAGTGTATCGAGCCTGCTCTACCTTGCTCTACGGCAGCGAGGCCTGGACGTATGTCAGCCAAGAGCGATGTCTCAATTCATTCCATTCTCGTTGCCTCCGGAGAATCCTTGGCATCAGGTGGCAGGACCGTATCTCCAACACAGAAGTCCTCGAGGCGGTCAACATCCCCAGCATATACACCCTACTGAGCCAGCGGCGCTTGAGATGGCTTGGCCATGTGAGCCGCATGGAAGATGGCAGGATCCCCAAGGACGCATTGTACAGTGAGCTCATCACTGGTATCAGACCCACTGGCCATCCATGTCTCCGCTTTAAAGATGTCTGCAAACGTGACATGAAGTTCTGTGACATTGATCACAAGTCATGGGAGTCAGTTGCCAGTGATCGCCAGAGCTGGCAGGCAGCCATAAAGGCAGGGCTAAAGTGTGACGAGTCAAAGAGACTTAGCAGTTAGCAGGAAAAAAGACAGAAGCGCAAGGGGAGAGCCAACTGTGTAACAGCCCCGACAATCAACTTTATCTGCAGCACCTGTGGAAGAGTCTGTCACTCTAGAATTGGCCTTTATGGCCACTCCAGGCACTGCTTCACAAACCACTGACCACCTCCAGGCGCTTACCCATTGTCTCTCGAGACAAGGAGGCCAAAGAAGAAGATAATTAGAGAGCCAAAATATTTGTTAAGCATCTTTGTAGTACAAGTTTTTTATGCTAATATCTTTATACTCACTTTTATGTAATTTTCTTCCCTTCTTAGATCTCCATCGGGGGCAAATTTCAGAGTTCCCGAAAGTGGGTGCAGGGTACACAATGGACAACGCCCATTCATTTCAATGCAGCAGCTCACCAACTTCATGCTGCCAGCTCATTTCAATGATTTCAGCACCCAGCCAGTGGTAACTGTGCTGTTTACTGGCTGGACACATCAGCAGATGGCCAATAAAGCACCACTTTAGGCTACTGTGCACCACTTCTAGCTATCTTTGAAAGGGAAGGTGCATTGTGGCTGGAGCTGGCAGGAGGTAAATCTGACCTGAGAAACAGTGAAGGATGGCAGAGCATGAGAGAGAGCAGAATTCATGGTGTTCCAACAGTCCACTTATGGCCTTCGTGGACAAAGTGGAAAGCAGGAGAGATGTCCATGGTGGGGAGAAGGCCAGAAGACCCTCTAGACACACAGTCAAAAGGCAGTGGTAGCAGATAGCTGTTGAGGTCAATGCTAGGAGTCAAGGCCTAAGGACTTGGATGCTCAGTTGCAAGAAGATCATTGACATCAGACAAATGGTCAAGTTCAGTTAATGGATCCTCAAATGCCATATCCTACCAACTGCACCATGAGCCTCAGACAGTCCACAATTCACCACACCCCCATCACTTACGTACAACAATCTCTATCAATCAGGGCTCATGCCTGACACTCATAGCTTCACCTCACCCTCACACACTTGGCACTGCTGCAAGCCTCACACCCACATCTCACACCTTGCAGACACTGCCACTTATTCAACCATGACAGCTACATCAGCCAAATAGATTATACAAAACTCACTGATACACTTTCCTCTCTCTTGCAGGACAAGATGGGACAGAATCGGAGGCAGCAGGAGCTAACTAGGTGGGTTAGGCATGTTTGCATTTCCTAATCCCATAGAGGAGACAGTGTAGGCTATTATTGGGATGGCTATGGCCAGCGGCAGTTTTGAAACCATCAAAGATGATGGTATACTCATACCTAATCGTCCTTCTCTCATCCCACATCCCTCTCATCCCACACTCACTTCTGATTTACAAGTAGCATATGGTGAAAGCATGCACCTCCTACTTTCCCCCATTCTGCGCACAACACTCTCTCCTAGTGCCATTCCCCTTTCAGATATCTGCATTTCCTAGATTTCCTACATTATAACAGTGACTACACTTCAAAAATACCTCACTGGCTGTAAAGTACTTTGAGATATCCGGTGGCGTGAAAAACGCTGTAAGTGCAACCTGGCCAGGAAGTTGAGGGACAGCAAGAGGACAGTGATGACGAAGACACAAAGTCCCCCAATTTCACACTCACAGCCACCAGCTCAGATATTGACACTGCGCACAATTTAAAGGGTAGCAGAGGCAGTATCGCCATGTGGTCAGATACTGGGCATGAGTGGTCTGCAGCCAGGGCAGGAGGCATGGACTGCGTAGGTGCCAACTCACCAAGAGGGCGAGATCTCACATTAATTCTGCAGCACAGGACTCAGATGAGCACTTCAATGGAGCAGCGTACAGAAGAATGCTGATGGGTATGTACAATGAAATGCTTAGTGCCTTGAGAAACCTGCGGTCAAGGAACATGAAGGACTCCAGCACCAACTTGGCACATAGCATTGCATAGAGCTTCGAGCCCATCCTTTCCAGCATGGAAGTGGTGGCCAGCTCTGTTAGCACACTTGTGGACTCAACCATCAGCTTCTGATGGCCGATGTTGCAATTTCCATTGCAGCACCAGCAGAAGCCACCCAATGTCTGAGTCTTGCAGTGGAAGATCAGACTGCTACCATCCTGGATGTGGATTAGAGTTGCAAAGGAACTTGTAAGGTCTCACAGCAGCCTTGCAAACTGTCCTCCAACAGGTTACAACGATTGCTGAGGCTCTAACCAGGGGAGTGGCTGTGGCTCCATGGAGCACAAACCTGATATCCTCGCTCAGGATGTCAGGATTCATCCTCCCACTCTTCAAGTGCCCTTGCTGTTGCCTGTCAGCAAGCCAGTCCAAACAGCTGATGCCCCAAGCGAGATGGTGCCGTCCACAGTTGGGCCATCTCGGCCCAGAGCTGCTCGAAGTCTTTCTTCAAGATGAACTGCAGTTTCCTCCACTGAAAGTCAGCAGCCTTCCACCAACCATGCTGCAGCCACTGGAGAAGCACTGTGTAGGAGCACTAGAACAGGCAAAGGCAAATGGAAGGCAGGCACTAAGGGAATGCACAAGGGTGATTAGTTGATTTTCAAACACAATATAGCATGATTTCATTTACAAATTTGGTTTGGAATGTTTATTTCATATTGAATTTTGATTTTGCATGGTGGCCAGCCAGATGCTGTGACGGGCAATGCCAAACTGAAGGTCGGGTGTGAGAGTATTGGTGAATAGGGCATTGGTTTACTGGTATCTCACTTGGATGAAATCTTCATGGACAGTCTGACCAGAAAGGGGCTGTCTAGGTTGCCCTCTTCCTTCCACTTCCTCCTCCTGCTTGAGCTCCTCCTCCTTCACATGCTCTGCTCCTCAGCTGCTCACAGTATGGCTGGTGGCAAGGGCCAACCCTTCATGATGGCGAGGTTGTGCACCATGCAGCAGGTCACCACAAATTTTGACACCTGCAGCACTCCTGCAGAATAAAGGCATCATGACTGCTGCCAGGATACTGGGCATTGATCGGTATGATATGCCAACTGTATGGAGGGAATGGAATCCTTTCAGTGCCAGTCTAGGGCAAGGTTGAGCTGCAAAGCGATGTGCATGCTGTCACTCTGCACCATGGGGTAGGCTGCAATCTTAGAAAGACTGTGCGCTCACTCCACCTGCTTCTCTCGAGCAAGAGAGAATGAATAACATGATTCAGTGACCTCCCATACGCAATGGCGAACTGCGAGATACTGCAAATAACTCCAGCTCCAGCCTGAAAGGAACCAGGCACATACAAGTCCATTATCAGTTACCTTCAGAGCCACTGGCAATGGGATCCTTGCCCTACTCTGAGGTTGGAGTTGTGGCTGTAGTAGGTAGCAGATGTCAGTGAACATGTTCTTACTGAAGCACAGACATCTCACAAGTTGGCCAGGATTTTATGGGCCCCCCCACAAAGGCGGGATCGGAGGCGAGGGGATGGGTTATGGAGAATCACGACCGGTGGCAAGGGCATGGTGGGCCGTCACCCAGTGATCTTCCCTGAGGCAGGATAGACTGACAGCCTTCCCACCCAGAGGCAAATTGATGCCCTTAAGTGGCCTATTAAAGGCTAATTAAAGGCCTCTTCCCGCCACTACTGGAATCATACGTGCAGCAGAAAGGAGGACGCCTTGTAAAATGAGGCGCCCTCCCTGTGGGATGGTGGGCGGGCGGGGGGGCCCATGGAGGACCCCCGCTGGGAACAACATTACCCAAGGACCCCCTTCCCCCTGAATGAAGAACCACAACTACCCACCCCACCACCCCCCCCACACACCCCTCGCCGGGCACCTTCGGACTGGCCCTATTGACCTTGCCTCACCTACCTCTTCTCCGAGGTTCCAGCACTGGGCCTGGGTCTGAGTCCTCTGCAGTACCAGCAGTGACCACCGCACCCAGTGGCACTGCCAATACTGCTGAGCTGCCGGCCCTCTGATTGGCCGGCAGCTCTTGGAGGCGGGATTCCTGTCTCTTTATAGGGACAGGGATCCCGTCTCCTATTTGACTGAAAAAGACTGGAGGATCACTCCCGGGGGGAGAGGCGGGGGGTGGGTAGGACACAGGCAGAGTTCACCCCGTGCTTTTGGCCTGGCGCAGGGAGCCCCGTCTCCAGCACAAAATCCAGCCTGTTATTCCTCGCTGAGGTCGAGGTAGGGGAATTGCTCCTTGAACACCCGGGAGCCTTCTGCCCTTCTCCCTCCCACCTCCTTCCAGCAACCTATATTCTCTTTGTGGCCTCCGTTCATTCTCCCTGTTATGCCGTTTTCCAAGGAAATATACATTGTATTTCTTTTTTGAACTTTTGAAATATTATGCTATCGATTTACTATTAGTAAACCACTTGAGCTGCTGATTGAGCAGGGCTACAAAGATATAATGGGCGTGAAACTGGTCTTAGGTGATGGCGCAACGTTGGTGATGTACAGAAACACTGCTTTCCTTAACACTGTTAAGGAAACTCACCTGATTTTCTGTCCATTTAAAATAATGCACAGAATATCAGGCAGATTGCCTTACCAGCAAGTGATCCACCATGCCAGATTTTCGATATTTGCTGGGTGGCTGGGTGATCCAATACACTCAGCCACAGGAACAAGAAGATCTGTCCCAATTTACCAAAAATCCCAAGTCTAAAAGCAACAGTCTGAGCATCCATACCAACTAAATATTCTGAAAGGAAGAAACTAACAAGTAGTTTTTTGAACTATTTTGGTTTTACTCACGTAAATTAGGTTTATTTGTTCTGTTATTCTATAAAAAGAGCTGGGGCTGGATTTTCATGGTGGGTTCACCATTGGAAGAGCATCAGAGTGGAACATAAGCCTGAGAATGCCATGACCCCAACCCATTTTCCTAGTTAAACATGCGGAGTGAGCACCTGGCGGGGATACCTGGCACCAGGAGTGAGTAAAAAGTTTGTGGTGCTGCAGCAAAACACCCAGTGCAACAACAAAGAGAAGCATCAATTAAAGGGGAGGGAGAGGGAGTCAATTTGCAGACAAGTTTAATGTTAGGCCTCAGGTTGAGCCTAGGCCTAACAATGAGCAGGTTTTGGGACAGAGCAGAGGGAAAGGTGCCCACTATTGGACCCTCTCCCTCCAAAAGGGACAGCAGTGGACCTTTCGCCCTGTTTCTAAGACAACCGTCACCACTCTCTTGGTGATTCCTGGAGTTGGCAATGCCAATGATGGATAGGTGCGAAATCAGACGCATTTCTCGGCCCAGTTTTCCTGCCATCATTATCGGGTGGTATGGTAGAGGAAAATCCAGTGTAGTGTTTGAGTGAAATTATAAGAAATGTATTTAAGATTTCCCACTGAAATGCTGCCGTTTAAAGTCTAAATTATTTGCAGTTAAGAAATAACCTTTTCATACAAGAACTCATAAACTATGTATTAACATAATTCAGTACTGTGGTCATATTACTTCACTGCAAAGATCCAATACACTAGCCATTTTCATTTTTCTACACGTGTGTAATTGAGACTGATAACACCCTTAATATCTCAGCAATTGCAATGAAATTTGGTGAACTGAAAGTCCATTGTGAAGCTTTACTGTGTGCCTCCTTTGTGCAATTAAAAATAAATTTACTTTATCTTCCATCTTTCTTTATATTCTAGTTCAGTTTCTTTTGTTATGTACTGTTTACTCTGTTCCAATTCTTCACATTTTCCTCTTTAATTATCTGTCATGTTTACTCTACAAATTGATTTTCTTTGCTTCTTTCATTCTAGTTCTGTTGTGTTCTGTTTTTAAACTGTCTTCTTTTTTTCCTCATTTTTATCTTTCATTTAGTTTATTAGTATTCTTTAACATACTCATTATTGTTTCTCTTATGAGTTTTATTTTTCTTTCCCTCTCTCCTTTTCCTTTTCTGTCCCCCTAGGTCTGGTAATTTTGTCCTCTGAAATTTAGCTGTATCTCTGTGATCGGGTCACCATCATAACTGTTATTGGAATATACACCAAAAGCTCTTGTTACAACTATATCCTTACAATATACAGTATGCTACATTTCCATTTAAAACACAGTGAAATAAGATACAATGGGGTGATATTCTGACTTGTGGCCATTACGTCAATTTAGACAGTTATGCAACAGTAAGCGCAGGACGGAATGTGCAAATTCTGATCCATGGCAACTTAAATCACCACTGGCAGTAAGTTAAAAGGTCCAATCAGATTTTAGTTGGAATGATCCAAATTTACTGCCTCAGTGAGCAGGAATGGAGTGACTGAAACGTACTAATGAATGTGACATCATGCAGTGATGGGAGAAGAAACAAAATGGAGAGCAAAGTGCAAAAGTGACCATATTTTTTAGAGGCTGAACTACTTATTTTGGTGACTCCACTGGCTTCAAAAGGGTGAAACCAGGTCTGATCTATGTTATCACATATACAGCATGCTATTCCTCTGTGACCTGCTTTCGAACAATTTCCACAGTATCTAAATGCAAGTTGTTGTTGAACATAATCGGCAAAATACTGAAAATTCCACAGAATTGCCATAAGATTAATAATACTAAAATGGATGGGAAAGGTGGAATAAAATAAAATCAGTACCATCAAGAAACCACCAAAAGCCAAAAAGCCATTTAGGCCCCAAAAATGACCCTCTACTCCATGAGACAGTATTATGTCATCAAACCCTGATCAAGTTGGTAAATGCAAAATATCAGGGGTGATTTTAATTTTACCTGCTCAGACAGAAACTGGGTGGGTGGGCAGTTAAAAATCACCCATGGGACTCACTTACTGAGGTGTCATACAGATCCTGCAGGCAATGATTTTAATCTGCTCTTAGGTGAGAGAGACGTCTTTAAATATGCAGATCAGGCTCCAATTATGTTATTGGGGTCCAACTACTATTTTAACTGTGGTCCTGAAAGAGGCTGTGGCTTTCCTACCAGGTTCACCTACTGGGAAGAAGGGTCACGGCCAGAAGAGGCCCAAAATAGTATTTGGATTTTCTTTTTTATTGGCTTTTCTTGTGCAGTCAAAGGGAGCAGAGCTGCTCCTCTGGGCCTCAAGAAAAGTTTAGGTCTCCCCTGCCCTGGGTTTCTCTGTGTTTATGTTTCTAAATGATCCATTTGCATCTCATAACATCCCTTCAGAATAATGCATTACTATGATAAGATGCCAAAAGGATTTGTTGCAAACATTATACAAGGCACTGTGTAGGACAAACCCATAGGTATTAGTGCATGATCCCTTCACAATGCAAACTCCTTTTGTTTTGCACATTCTTATGCTTGTTGATAAAAATAAGTTCAATTTAACACCTTTAATCTGCTGTCTTTATATTAAGTCCTGGACCAAGTTAAACTTATAACACTGTGAGAGCACACTGCATAATGATTTGGAAATTGCATCCACTTCAATTGGTCTTCTTAGTTCACCAAGATAAAACGATTTACTGCCATGTTAAACCTCCACTGGAATTTGGAAACCAATGTTAATACTCCTGAAAGTAGCCTTACAGCTTACATTGTAATTTTCCAGATGGCAGTAAGCCGCCACATAAATTACTAACAGTTGAAATTCCATTCCCTATATTACAGTTTAAACAACATAGTACAATTGTGCTTTAGTTCAAATCTTGCAATTTGACAACAGAAATCTGTAATCTGGGGCTGTCTACCAAGACTTCCAACACCAGCAAAAAACACATCTCATGTTTCAGATGATGTTAATGAACCACACAAGCTTTGCTTCTTAGTTTACCTCTTCTCAACCCTTTAATGCACGACTGCCTTATGCCACATTCCAACCTACATGCTGCATATTTAGCATAGATTCAGAACATTACTTTATTTTAATTATGGTGTAAATTGACAGCCACCAGAATTAATATAGAACAATGCAGCTAATCTGCAGAGATCAGAAATCTGAGCTGAGGTGATAGTTTTAGAAAAGAGCACATCCTATTGACATAAGGAAATATCATCTACAGTGCTTATTTTGTAGAATATGTAATATGTATAGCAATCTATAAAATGCATTAACATCTTCATAAATTCAAATCCAATCAGGCCAATTACCACTCCATCAGTATACTCTCAATCATCAGCAACGTGATGGAAGGTGTCGTCGACAGTGCTATCAAGTGACACTTACTTACTGATAACCTGCTCACTGATGCTCTGTTTGAGTTCTGCCAGGCCCACTCAGTTCCAGACCTCATTGTAGCCTTGGTCCAAACATGGGCAAAAAAATCTGAATTCCAGAGGTGAGGTTAGAGTGACTGCCCTTGACATCAAGGCAGCATTTGAACGAGTGTGGTAGAAAGGAGCCCTATCAAAATTGAAGTCAATGGGAATCAGGGGGAAACTCTCCATTGGCTGGAGTCGTTCTTAGCTCAAAGATGGTTGTGGTTGTTGGAGGTCAATCATCTCAGCCCCAGGCCATCACTACAGGAGCTCCTCAGGGCAATGTCCTCAGTCCAACCATCATCAGCTACTTCATCAATGACCTTCCCTCCATAAGGGCAGAAGTGGTGATGTTCACTGATGATTGCACATTGTTCAGTTCCATTCACAGCTGTTCAGATAAGGAAGCAGACAATGCCAGCATGCAGCAAGACCTGGACAACATTCAGGCTTGGACTGATAAGTGACAAGTCACATTCGCACCACACAAGTGCCAGGCAATGACCATCTCCAACAAGAGAGAATCTAACAATCTCCCCTTGACATTTAATGGCATTACCATCAGTGAAGCCCCCACCATCAACATCTGGGGGGTTACTACTGACCAGAAACTTAAATAGACCAGCTTTATAAATACTGTGGCTACAAGAGCAGGTCAGAGGCTGGGAATTCTGCAGCGAATAACTCACCTCCTAACTGCCTAAAGCCTGTCCACCATCAACAAGGCACAAGTCACGAATGTGATGGATTACACTCCACTTGCCTGGATAAGTGCAACTCCAGTAACACTCAAGTGGTTTGACACCGGCCAGGACAAAGCAGCAGCTTGATTGGCACTGCAAACGCCATCTTCAACGTTCACTCCCTCTACTACTGGTGCACAGTAGCAGCATCATAACACCTTACAAGCTGGTAACTTCTGCCATCTAGAAGAATAAGGGCAACAGGTGCATGGGAACACCATCTGCAAGTTCCCCTCCAAGTCACACACCATCCTGACTTGGAACTATATTGTTCCTTCATTGTCGCTGGGTCCAAATCCTGGAACTCCCTCCCTAACAGCAACGTGGGTGTACTTACACCACATGGATTGCAGTGGTTCAAGAGGAGGCTCAAGGGCAATTAGGGATGGGCAGTAAATGTTGACCTTGTCAGCACTGCTACATCCCATTAACGAATTAGAAAAATTAAAAGGACTGTCAAATAAAGCCAGCGGCAGCTGACATTGAAAGCATAAATGATCAAATGAGAGATGGTACGACAAAACAAAAAATTTCCAAGTTTAAAAGTCAAACTTAAAACTTAAAATCAATCACACAAGCAGGACAAGAGGTCAGAATATAGGAGTGAGCATTATTATTTAAATATCACATTGTTGAAGGAGCAGAGTGATTTATCAGCTGTTGCACTATACCGTTTCTCCAGAACTGTGATATTTCAAGTGGAACTCTAGCTCCCTTCAGCTCCTGCTACTGACTTAAACATACCATTACTGTATTTAAATGGAAATTTTCCTGACTGGTTTAAAACATAAAATGTTATACAAAGTATACTTTTGTTTGTCGCTATCAGTATCCCACAAATCAAACTGAGCGCAACGCAGTACTGGTTTGAGTGAATTGCTGGACTGAACTGAATTTGGTCTTTACTAGTTTGTTTACTCCACCAAAATTTACCTTTGTAAAGTGTATAATGAAGTAAGCTTTCAGTTCTTTAATTATACAAGCAAGCTGTCTGAAATTGTAATAGATATAGTAAAACAGAGATAACTGGCAGAGAGAATTCTGAATCTGAGCATGGACAAAATAAAGTACATTTAAAAAAATGAATACACTTACACTGACAACCTGCTACAGCATAGACAAACAATTTGCTGACATTTTCAAAATTATAAGAGAGAATGGTGAGTGTTATATAGCAAATAGTATGAAATCTCTGTCAGATACAAATATTTGAACAAACTTGGGCTGGGTGATGCAATTGTTTGGAACATTATTCCTTTGTATCTGAGAGCTATAATGAGGCAAAGAGAAATTTGTTTGGAAAGTCTCAACACTGTTCCTATAAGCCTGCTCATAATTTGGAAATAATTGCCTCAAATTTAGCAGCCTTAATTTAGGAAGTCACAATAATCTCTGATGGAAAGATTCACCCTGATGTAATAGATGATGGTGGTTGGGCTGAGGTTGGTTTACGCTACATTGTCAAGGCAGAAGCAAAAGAAGTTTTCTTGCTTCACAACCATGTTACACCTTTCCTGGGAAGATTTGGTGCTTACAGTAAATCCTAAAAATGGAAAAGGCCCTCTATTCCCAGCACCTACCTCCCCTACCCTGATGAACCCAAGATTTACAAAAACAATACATTGAAAGAAGCAAGAGATTCAGAGGTGCCTGTTCCAAGTATCTCTCCAGCTACTGAAAAGGCACTTGCTATAAAGATGTGAAAATTGACCCAATGTCTTGCTTTGGCATGGAAAATATCTGTCTCCAGTAGGTTAAAATCACATACAATCCTTCCGCTTCTCCATTTCTAACTAATAGACCTGGGCCTGTTGCCTTACTCACCATAGATAAAGCACCTCATCTGGGCAAGATTGGGATTGGATCGATAGTTGAGTAAAATTTGAAGGAAATAAATAGGGGAGAGAATGAAGAGAGAATAGGGAGAGAAAATCTGGAAAAAAGAAATGCAACAAGCAGACTTTTATATTTTATTTAAATGTGTTTGAGTGTCAAGCTGAAGAAATACCTTGCTTTTGGGAACAAAGCTATATCATTTGGTGTCACAATCTTACGGAACTTTTAAAAATAAATCTAATGTTTTATTTTCACAAGGATCACACTGCCCTCCGTGACATCATTAGTTTAGTGACAATAAATATATGTCATAATCCTATTGATTGTAATTAGCCTAACTTGTTTGGCACATCAAACATAGAGGCTTTATTCCCAAAAGCAAACTATTTCTTCAGCTAGTTTCCTTTAAATTTGTATGCAGAATCACTAAAGCAAGCGGCGTTTTTAAATAATGATCTGCAACAGCAGCAGGCTTCAGCAGTCAGATGATGTAAATAGATAACTTACCTACCTGTCACATGACCTCCCATCACTCTAACAGATCTAAATATATTGCCACAATCTTTATGAATAATGAGTGCACCTGTTTACAGTGTCACCTCTGTTTTCTCACTGTCTCCTTGAGCTACATTTTACTTCTGATGCAAATTTTTTGACAGCCAGAATCAATTTGGAAATCAAAATACATGGAGCATGATTGTTCTTTTGCAGGTTTTTATTTTTCTCTATCAGGACAATTAAACGTGACTAAAATAATTAAAGAATTGGTCCAGGAATTGTTTCCTTACTTTGGACAAAATGCAGGTTACATGCTCTTCAAATCAACGTTTCGAAATCATTTCATTCATGCGTCAAATGCACATTCACATCACACGTCTCCATCCTTGGCTATGAAACACCAACATTCTCAGAAGTATTTTTTGCCTTGTTTTCCACCAAATTTCTCCCTCTTGTTTGAAGGTGCTGGCTCATGTTGGGATATACTTCCAAAGGCGATTGCAGCCCTGCAGCTCCTGAACTAGGGGATATTGTTCATGTATAGCCTAAACAGTCAGTAATAGCAGGTTATTCTACCATGCAACAACACAACTAATTCGGATCTTATCCTTATCCATCATGCACATGCAGTGGGCGTCACTGAATACCATGGCTGACTTTTTTTCCCCCTATCTAGCCCAGTGACATTGAGGCCAATTTTAACACACGAACTGCTACTCCAGTTGAATTAGCTAATTCAACACAGACCAGGAATTGAATCAGAGACTTTCCTGCTCTATATCATTCAAATCTATGCTGCGTATTATACTTGCCAATAAGCTGTCGGAGAGCTTATTTCACTTTGTCTGGTTCTAAATAAGTTTGTATATACTCTATAAATTCAGCACGTGAGAGTAACATTAATGTTTTACCTCTGTGCCTTGGAACAATATCTGTCCATATCTCAAATATTCATTATATACCCATTTCTTAATTCCCCTTTGGAAGGTACTGATTCATGCAGTTCCACAAGGGCTCGCACCCTCCAGTACCTCACCCATGTGAGAAATCTTCATGGGGTAAATTCACAAATTCCACAGTGCGAACAGGGACCATGGTCAAATCGGACACAGGTCAGAGACATGGCTACAACATTGAAGGGGCAATTCTCCAATTAACACTCCCTTTGAGTGTGACTTCTCACATAGAGTGCAGGATTGGTGAATATGCCCTTATAAACCCAAATAGTGAATGCTGGCAGGTTATTTTACCATGGAGGTATATAATTCCTTGGATTCAAAATTTTGCTTCATAAGATTTATTTCAAAACATCTTACAGGATTGAACAGCATTCTATTTAAGATAGGAGGTATTTTAGTAAAGCCATTAACTCAGCAACTGCTCATCATGGCCAGTAAAGCTGACAAGCTTCATTCTTTTCAGTTCAAACTCCACTTGAATAAAGAACATTGCCAGAAACTCTTTCGTCGTCTATTTTGGCCACTCACTGGTGTAAAACAAAATCCCTGCATTCCACTCCTAGCATTTACCACAGCATTGTTCAAAGAAAGTTTGGGGCCATGTTTATTGCATTTTTCTTCAATGCTTGGAAGTTAACAACTGGTACTACAATGATATGTGTTATAAAATGTGTTATTGCAAGTGTGTGAGGGAAAGGCTTGTGATTTTACAGTTAAAAATCTATTCCGTTACTCTGAGGGAGTTGTATTTAAAAAGAAAACCAATGTGCAACTGCACCGTGTAATCTCTTGCAGCCCAAACATGAACTAACGTTGCACTATTCCTTTCTTCAAAAAGGAGTGCTATGAAACAATAACATTAACAAGGAAACATGATATGTCACCTTTGTGGTAGATACGATGAGTCAAATGGTCTTCTGTGCTGTAACCATTCTATGATTCGATACAAATCAATGTATTAGTTGGCCCTCTTGCTGTGTAATATCATAATTTCTATAGGTTGGCTGTGACCAGGTTGTGGAAGGTTAATGATGCTGACATGCCTGAAACATTCAGAACAACTTGTTTTTTTTCTTTAAAGAGTTTGAGGGGGCATTTTATACAAAGACGGAGACATGCAAAAAAACAGATGTTCTGCGGCCATGGATTACATCTGAAATACAGCTTTCATAACCTGTAATCTCCTACGGCTATTAAAGAACCAGAACAAAACACAATAGAAAGCAATCAGCAAATGTGAAAAAAGTGCTCAGGGAACAGAAGAACAATAATGGAACAAGCAGATCAGTTAGATTGTGAGAGGTGCTTCCCTCTGCTTGGTGTCAGTATGTAACTTCCTTACATATACCCAGCTGATTACAAGTGAGAGCAGCTCACTGCACAAATCTGCACAGATGCAGGTCTCAGTGCAGGCCACCCTTCATGCTTGCTAGGGAATTCCAATCACCACTGCTATTTCTACAGTGTGCCAAAAGAAACAGACACAAAAAGCTTTCCTTGCCTTAAGTCACTTTCTAAATTGGCTCCCAGGAGCTTTCCTTTACCTTGTTCTGTAAAACAGTCGATTATGTATGTTTTTTTTCTCATTATTTAACATACACACTCTAACCTGAGCAATATTCATGCCCCAGAGTATTTTCTTAGCTTTTTATCCCAAATGATTTGAGTGCCAATGTGCTGAGTGTCATTATGTTAACTGCCAGCAGTGCCAATGTGTTGAGTACCAACAGTGCCAATCTTATGAATGACAGCAGTGCCAATGATAAGAGTGACTTGAATTCACCAAACACGCATGTGTAGGGCCCTACCAAATTCCAGGTCATGATTTCACGTATTTAAATCATAAGTTTCACGGTGTCGCAACAAACCATGAAAATAATCTATTTAAAACAAAGACAAGGGAGGTTTATATATGCATTGCATGTAATATGAACAGTGTTAGGCATTACACCTTGGAGCACAGATTTGAAAGATTTTACCATGTAAGTTGCATTGTCACTAATGAAAGCAGAAACATTGTTGAAATCTGTATCGTATTTTGAAACGGTTCTGATTATCGCTTGGGAAACTGTGGTGTAATTAACAGCTTCTAAGTGGACACAGTCTGCGAGCACTGTTGTTAGTTTTCCTGACTGTACATCTTCAGCCTTACCAGACATAAAATCAAACAAAACGTGCAAAAATAAAAAAATAAAAATAGTTGTCTTACTCATCGGTGGACTCATCACAAGTAATTGCAAAAGACTTACATGCATTAATCTGAGACTTCATCTCCTCACAATGTGTAACAAAAACCTTCAGTAGGTAGTCCTGTCATAATTTATTTGCACATGGTTAGCAACTGTCATTTTGCACATTACATTGAATGACTACCCACAGCTTTGGATGATCAAGTCTTTCCAATGGTATGTTGGCGCTTACAAAAGCATCCTCAGGTTCCATTGTAACCAACTGACAATTTTCTGAGCTCTCTGTTGACTTCTTAAAAAGAGATGAAATCTTTGCTTGTTTCTTTTCACGTTCCTTTCCAGCAGTGCAGTGTCGGATGCTCTCTTTCTGCTGCGATGGCTTTCGGACTCTAAAGTGCTGCTGAACCGTTGCCCACCGTGTGTGATGCAATGAAACATTGCAGCTTGTACAAAACAGTATTCTGCAATTGGCATGCAGAATTTGGCTTCCAAATTCTTTCACTTGATGTGCTGCAGTAATGGTTGTGGCTGTTTTTGATTTGCTCATTCTGGCATTCTCACTTGTCTGCTAATCCTTCAGAATGCTTCTCTCAAAACTTCACTGGAAGCCCTCCTCATCTACCAATCAGTGAGCTGAGCCTTGTGTCAATGAATAAAATGCGTGAAGTTCTCAAAATGGCCGATTTTCCAGAGAACAAGTTATTTCATGGTCCGTGACACATTTTTTACAACTGTTAATCTGGTTGGGCCCTAGACATGTGGTAATTTATATCATCTCTCAATGAGAATGAATTGAAACTTCAGCAAAGGTGTCTCACTTGTGACAAGAATTTGTAAAAACTATAAAAGTGACCACTGACCCTTTCATCATTAGGGGAATTAGTAGAGGGAATAAAAACATCAGTACTTTAAAATACTGTAGATTAATGTTATTCTCATTTGCCCCTTATATTTCCCATAAGAGCTCTTCATTCTCACATAACCCTCTAGCTGGTCTATTTCACAGCTGCGATCAAATGCATCACAGGGATCACAGAAGACAGACTTGTAGCAGGTTGAGTCTGTTAAGTTTAATTTTGCCTTCCGACCCCTATAGTGCGCCAACTACCATATGGCACTCCATTTAGCGGAGTGACTACAAATCAGTAGAATTCGTTGTTGTGGCTGTACAAGCAACATAACTATAGAAGTCCACACTGAGAAAGGCATGACCTTACCCCAAAATAATAAGTCAAACAGGAAAGTTGCCATGTTGACATCAGTCAAAGCAGTTCCTTTAAGAACAACTCGCTCCTTCCACAACTGTAAATATTACCAAGGTATCTACAACCAATGGGAAAGTGTCTCTCTACCTGGTTTTCACATAAAACTAGCAACAAAAAAAACTATGACATATCTTGTTATTTGACATGGTTGACCACAACCATCCTTCTCCAATGTCTCTCCATGGCCATCCTGCTGGGTGGGAGTGCACTTGCCTGGTTCCATTATTATCTATTTAATTGTAGCTAGATGATCACCTACAATGGCTTCACATCCCACTCCCATACTATTACCTCCAGTGTTCCACAAGGATCTTTCCTTGGTCCAAAACTATTTCTCATCTGTATGCTGCCCCTCAGCTACATCATCCAAAAGCATAACATTAGCTTCCACAAGTACGCTCACGATGCCCATCTCTACCTCACCACTACCTCTCTCAACTTCTCCACTGGCTCTAAATTATCAGACTGTTTGTCTGATATCCAGTATTGCCTGAGCAAAGATTTCCTCCAATTAAATATTGGGAATTCAGAAACCATTGTCTTCGGTCCCCATTATAAACTCTGCCCCCTAGCCATCGACTCCATTCCTCTCCCTGGCTACTGTCTGTGGCTGAACCTTGGTGCCATATTTGACCCGGAGATGAGTTTCCAACCACATATCCATGCCATCATGAAAACCATCTATTTCCACCTCCTTAACATCACCCAACTCTGGCCCTGCCTGAGCTTATCTGCTGCTGAAATCCTCATCTATGTCTTTGTTACCTCAGACTTGACTATTCCAATGAGCCCCTGCCCAGCCTCCAGTGTTCTACCCACTGTAAACTTGAGCTCATCAAAAAACTCTGCTGCCCATGTTCTTACTCACACCAAGTCCTATTCACCTATTCCCCCTATACTCGCTGATCTATAATGGCTCCCAGTTAAGCGACGTCCCGATTTTAAAATTCTCACCTTTGTTTTCAACTTCCTCCATGGCCTCGCTCTTCCCTATCTCTGTAATATCCTTGAGCCCTACAACCCTCCGAGATATCAGTGTTGCTGTAATTCTGGCCTCTTGAGCATCCCTGATTATGATTGCTCTACCATTGGTGGCTGTGCCTTCAGTTGCCAAGGCCCTAAGCCCTGGAATTCCCTCCCTAAACCTCTCCACTTCTTTTCCTAACTTTCCTCCTTTAAGACACTCCTTAAATCCTACCTCTTTGACAAAGCTTTTGGTCATCTATCTTTACATTCCATGTGGCTCATTGTCACATTTTGCTTTATTACATTCCTGTGAAGTACCTGAGATATTTTATTACATTAAAGGTGCTATATAAATATAAGCCATTGTTGTTATTGTTTGAACTTAACATTCTGAGTGCTGACCATTAGAAGTACCTTGACCTTTAAGCAGTACTTGGATTTAAACTTGGGATCATCTGTTTCAGTGGCCTATGTTCCACTGCTTGTGAAATTGAGTCACCTTGTTGATCTATTGTTATAGTGATATTGTAATACTGTATTAAAATCAGGGGTATTATTTTGATGAAAGGGTGAAAACAGGTGCTAAATGGGTGCTGTACTAATAAGAGACACACCAGTTTGCAAGTCTGGCTTCAGCACATAATTTTGGTCCTAATTGCTGATTAGCCTAATTTGAATTTGCCTGCAGGTGTTAAAACAGACACCTGCAGGTTTAGTACACAAGCGCTGATTGGAAGCAATTTTCAGAGAGCAGTACATGTGGGCTTCTTTCACCCACTTCCACTGAAGCTGTGCGTCACAAATTCCGGATGCATAGCGCCTTTTTTTTGGGCGCAACAGGTAATCTTGGAAGTCCAAAATAGCATCCGCGGTGGCGTGCATGCTTCTGATGCGAGTCATACCGGATGCCATTTTGGTGAGGGCATTAGCATACGTGTATACAGAGTATGCAGATCATGATGTCAATCAGCATGCAACTGCTGTGCAACAGTGCTGCCATTTTGGAGACCAACGCTCTAATTAATGTCCTCGCTTAATCATGCATAGCGAATTTGCATCAGTAGCAGGAAGGGCCCCACCACCAACAATATTTAAAGGGATCTTCAATTACTTTCAGATTAGTTGCTGATTGATTTCTACTGGCTGTTGCTGCGATTGTAGAAGGGTTTGGTACTTTCCAGAGTTCTTCGGAATTGCTAAAGTCTATAGGAGTGGTGTGGCAGGTGCTGAAGATCTTTTTACTGACCTCAAGTCTTCTGTACAAATCGGTTACTCCCAACCATGGGTGCACATGTAGGCACTCCCCGTGGAATACAGCATGACTGGGAGAATGAGCAGAGGCAGCACAGAGTGGGGCAAGCTGATGGAAAAGAGAAGAGGAGGGGGAGAAGGGCTCTCAGCAGGATGCCATATTTGCCCAGGGTGTTCAGAGAGCAATTCACCTATCTGAACCTCAATGAGAAATAACGTGTCAGACATTTGCACTTCAATGAGGACTCACCGAAACTTACTACCTACTACAGCCACAATTGAAACTTCAGAGAAGAACATTGCCAGTGGCTTTGAAGTTGGCCATGGTCCTGAACTTTTATTCGTCAGGTTCTTTCCAGGCTGGAGCTGGAGATATTTGCAACATCTTGCATTTGCCATCCACTGTTGCATAATGGGAGGTTACTGGCGTTCCACATTCAACAAGAATAAATTTCATTCTCTCTTACCATGCAATCGCTCAACAGCATGCTTAGTGCTGGCTCCATGATACAATCATGTTAATTAGATGGCATTACAAGGTGGGTATGCCTGCATCGGAAGCAGCAGGTATGGGTAAATCCTGCATAGCAATCCCCGTGCCTATTTTCATGGACTACTGAATTTTGCCTCCATGGAATGCACTGGTCACAGTGGATGGCTTAGGGGCTGAGGGAAAGAGTGTGCAGGTTTCTTGAGCAGTTGTAGTGCTTTATTAAGCTCGAGGCTCGAAGTATTTAATATTTTGTCAGTGTTTTAGCACTTGGTACAAGTTAGTATGTAATAAGAAAACCTTATATCAGACTAAAGGTAATTATTTATAAATAAATATAAATAGTTCCTAAAAACTAGGAGACTATAACCAATACTTTATTCAATTAATAATTTACATTTGATAAATTAATTTAAAGAAAACTAAAAATAAAGCAAGTGAATTAATTACATAAAACTTACATTTATAAAACAAGGTTAGATAAAGATAGCCATGTAGGAGGTGTGCCATGTATCCATGTGGGAGTTTGGGGAGGGCAGCATGATGTACAGCAACCGCATCTGCAGTAATTCTCAGCAACTTGGGGAACTTTGGCTTAGGGTTTTTGAGCTGCAGTCTGAGGTTCAGACATTGCGATGGGTGAGGAAGGGATAGAGTTATCTGGACCTAGGAGGCAGCCACACCCCTGAGGTTAGGTAGTGGTTTTGATTTAGTTAGTGGTCATGGACAGAAGGCTATAACTGTGAGTCAGGCAGTTATGGGAACCTCAGAAGCAGTGGTGCATGAGCCTCAGCCTTTGCCCTTGCCCAACAGATATGGGTACTTGTTACCAGTGTGATGAGAATTAAGCCTGTAGGAAGGATGGAAAATAGACCACAGCACTGTGGTCCAGGAAACTATTCAAGTAGGGAATACAAAAATGAATGTGGTAGTGGTAGGGGATAGTCAGGGGGATAGATACTGTTCTCTGCAACGTGTGACCGGGAGGCCCAAAGGCTGTGGTTCCTGCTTGATGCCAGGGTTCAGAACATCTCCTCATGGCTGAAGAAGAATTTAGAGAGGAAGGGGAGGATCTGTTCTTATGGTCCACGTAGGAACCAACGACATAGGTAGAACGAGGAAGGAAGTTCTGCTGTGAAAGTTTGAGGAGCTAAGGTGCAAATTAAAAAGCAGAACCTCAAAGCCAGGAGTGTATTGCAATAGTCAAGTCAATGCATGGATGAGGGTTTTGGCAGCAGTTGAGCTAAGGCAGGGGTAGTATTATGTGATGTTATGTCAGTGGAAATAGGTGACCTTAGTGATGGTTTGAATATCTGGTTGGAATTTCCCAACCAGCCTGTGCTTGTAAAACTCAAAACACTGTGTTCAACATTAGATGTGTTTCCGCGATTGGACAACATTTGCTAAATAATCCACAGTGTGCTAAGAATAATGCTGACAACCAATTTAAGATTGTCAGTAGGGCTTGCATTTGTGCGTACTGGAAGCTAGATATAGTAATACAAAGGGCCTGTTCTTTGCAGACAGAAAGAATATGTACAAACATTGCATCTGTTTCAGCTCAACAAAATAAGTGACAGCCGTTCGCTGGTTCATTCCTCAGGGCATTGCCTTGACCAATCAGAATCAAGTTGCCTGATTTAACTTTTAAACAAATCTTGGCAGTTAACTGTCAGTCACCGTAAACTGATGCATTCGCCATGGTAATGCCTCTACCAATCAGAGTTCACTTGCCAACCAATCAGCACTCTCTTCTCATGTAGTATAAGTTGTTATTTTCCCTTACATTGGTTATTCTTGCGATTGTCCTGATGAGTGCAAGATGAAAAGCTTCAACAACATGTCTCTGTTTTCAGCAATACTCAAGTTCTGTACTACTAAATGACTATTAATATCATTAAAGAAAAAGTACTGGAGAAATTAATGGTAATAAAAGTCAACAAATTCCCTGGACCTGGTGGCCTGTATCCAAGGGTTTTAGAAGATGTTGCTGCAGAAATAATGGATGCAATGGTTTTGATCTTCCAGAATTCCCTAGATTGTAAAATGGTCCTTATAGATTGGAAGGTAGCAAATGTAACCGTACTGTTCAACACACAAAGAGAGAAAAACAGGGAACTATAGGCCAGTTAGCCTGACATCAATAGTAAAGAAAATGCTAGATTCTATTATTTAGGATGTAGTAACAGGGCTCATGGAAAATCGCAATATCATAGACAGACCAGTGGATGTAGTATATTTTGATTTTCAGAAGGCACTCGATAAGGTGTCATACCATAGATCCTTAAGCAAGTTTAGGGCTTGTGGGATGGGGGGTAATTTATTAGTTTGCATAGAGAATTGGTTAATGGACAGAAATCAAAGAGTAGAATTAAAAGGGTTATTTTCAGGATGGCAGGGTGTAACTAGTCGGGTACCGCAAGGAATCAGTGCTGGGGCCTCAGCTATTCATAATTTATATCAATGACAGAAATGAGGGTACCGAGTGTAACATATTCACATTTGTGATAATACAAACTTAGGTGGGAAAGCAAGCCTTCCCTCCATTATAAGGGCTGAAGTGGGGATATTCGCTGATGATTACACAGTGTTCAGTACTCAGATACTGAAGCAGTCTGTGCCCACATGCAGCAAGACCTGGACAACATTCAGGCTTGGGCTGGTAAGTGGCAATTAACATGCGCACCACACAAGTGCCAGGCAGCGACCATTTCCAACAAGAGAGAATCTAACCATTTCCCCTTGACATTCAACAGCATTACTATCAATGAATCCCCATCATCAACATCCTTGGGGTTTCTATGACCAGAAACTTAACTGGACCAGCCATATAAATACTGTGGCTACAAATGCAGGTCAGAGACTTGGAATACTGCAGTGACTAATTCAGCTCCCGACTCCCCAAAGCCTGTCCACCATCTGCGAGGCACAAGTCAGGAGCGTGATAGAGTACTCTCCACTTGCCTGAATGAGTGCAGCTCCAACACTTAAGAAGCTCGACACCATCCAGGACAAAGCAGCACGCTTGATTGTCACCCCATTCACCACCTTCAACATTCTCTCCCTTTACTACCGATGCACAGTGGCAGCAGTGTGTACCATATACAAAATGTACCGCAGCAACTCCCCCAAGATTCCTTCGACTGCACCTTCCAAACCCGTGACCTCTGCCACCATGAAGAACAAGGGCAGCAAATGCTTGGCAACACAACGACTTACAAGTTCCCCTCTAAGTCACACACCATCCTGATTGGAAATATATCGCCGTTCCTTCACTGTCACAGGATCAAAATGCTGGAACCCTTTCCCTAACAGCACTGTGGGTATACCTACCTCACATGGACTGCAGCAGTTCAAGAAGGCAGCTCACCACCACCTCAAGGGCAATTAGGGATGGGCAACAAATGCTGGCCTAGCCAGCGATACTCACATTTTATGAACAAATAAAAAAAAGTTGAGATTACAAAGAAGCTGCAAAGGGATATAGACAGGTTAAATGAATGGGCAAGAAGATAGCAGATGGAGTAGAATATGGGGAAGTATGAATTTATCCATTTTGATAGGAACATTTTTTTAAAAGGCGAGAGACGAGTAAATGTTGGGACTCTGAGGGATTTGGATGTCCCTGTACATGAATCACAGAAAGTCAACATACAGGCACAGCAATCAATTGCGAAGGAAAATAGTATGGTAGCCTATATTGCAATGCTGTTGTAATATAAGTTTAAGGAGGTCTTGCTGCAATTATATATGGATTTGCCACACTTCTATGACCTTCTCCTTCTCTGCTGGAAAGTAGACTCTGTTCCATAGGAGATGTATGATGCCAAAATCATCGCACTATACAAAAACAAAAGTGACAGAGGAGACTGCAAGAACTACAGGGGCATTTCACTCCTTAGCATCGCTAAGTATGACCCTTTGCTACTTAAAAGACTCCATTTACTTGCAGACTGAGTGTATCCGGAAGCACAGTGCAGTTTCCGTGCCGGCAGATCTACTGTGGATATGAGAAGTGTAGGGAACAGAGTATAACCCTTTACCTTACTTTTCTGGATCCCACTAAGACATTTGACGCTGTCAGAAGAGGAGGGCTCTACAAGACTTTGGGGAAAATTGGCTGTCCACTGAAGCTCCTCAGCCTCATCCACTCCTTCCATGACAACATGCACTGCACTCTACAGTTTGATGGATCCACTTCCAACAGTTTTGGAGTGAAGAATGGAGTGAAACAGGGTTGTGTCCTAGCCCCCACTCTATTTGGCATCTTCTGCTCCATGCTCCTGACCTTCACCTTCCATGCAGATATGGAAGGAGTCTGAGATGGCAAGCTCTACAAGCTACCAAGGCTGAAAGTGAAGACAAAAACACATCACATCCTGATCAGAGAACTTCTCTATGCTGATGATTCTGCACTAGTCACTCACATAGAAACTCAGCTACAAAGACTCATGAACTGTCTCTCCCATGTCTGTAACTTGTTCTACTTGACTATAAGAGTCAAGAAAACCATGGTCATGGGACAAGGTGTTACATCTCCGCCCCGATCACACTAAATAACACCCCACTGGAAGTGGTTAGCAAATTCTGCTACCTTGGGTCTACGGTGACAGACAATCTGTCCCTTGATGCAAAGCTCGAAACATGAATAGGGAAAGCAGCTACCACCTTTGGCCAACTTGTGAAATGCACATGGGATAGCACCTAGCTGACCCTTGGGACCAAGCTGATGTGTTCTCAGCACTTTGCTGTATGGCCATGAACCATGGGGGACCTACAGCTACCAGGAAAAGAAGCTCAGTAATTTCCATCTTTGTTGTCTGTTGTGCATTATGGGTATATCCTAGCAGGATAAAATCACAAATGTGGCAGTCCTCTCAAAGGCAGGGCTCCCAACTAATGTTGGCACTAATCAAACAGAGGCAGCTTTGGTAGATTGGACACGTCCACAGGATGGAAGACGGTTGCATACCCAAGGACCTCCTGTACGGTGAGGTAGCCGGGGTCAGACTACCAGTGGGCGCCCAAAGCTGCACTTCAAAGATGCTTGCAAGCACGACATGAAGACCCTAAATGTCGATTATTGAACTTGGGAGTCACTAGCTGGTGAAAGAGGGAAATAGCGACAGTCCTGTGGATTGGTGTGCACTACGATGGTGACCAGTTGCTACAGTAGCTTGGCAACAGGCACCAACAACAAAAACAGCAACTCATAGTATCACTTGGCAGCTGCACGTGCAACACTTGTGACAGAACCTGCCTCTCAAGGATTGGCCTGCACAGCCATCAGCAAAGGTGCACCAAGAGAAGACACCCCACCAAATAGATTATTTGCTGCATGTCCATCATATTTCATAGATGGAAGGAAGCCAACCTGGTGAGACCACACCTGGAGTACTATGTACAATTTTGGCCTTATTACCTAAGGAAAGATATACTTGCCTTTGAGGAGTTGTAACAAAAATTCACTAGATTGATTTCTGGATGAGAGGGTTGTCCTATGAAAAGATATTGAGTAGAATGGGCCTATGTTCTCTGGAGTTTCGAAGAACGAGAAGTGATCTTATTGAAACATATAAAATTCTGAGAAGGCTTGACAAGGTAGATGTTGAAAGTGTGTGCCTCCCACCCCCAGAGGGTGGCACAGTGGTTAGCACTGCAGCCTCACAGCTTCAGCGACCCAGGTTCGGTTCTGGCTACTGCCTGTGTGGAGTTTGCAAGTTCTCCCTGTGACCGCATGGGTTTCTGCCAGGTGCTCTGGTTTCCTCGCACAGCCAAAGACTTGCAGTTTGATAGGTAAATTGGCCATTGTAAATTTCCCCTAGTGTAGGTAGGTGGTAGGAGAATGATGGGGATGTAGTAGGGAATATGGGATTAATGTCGGATTACTATAAGTGGGTGGTTGTTGGTCAGCACAGACTCAGTTGGCCAACGGGCCTGTTTCAGTGCTGTATGACTCTATGAGAGTTTAGAACTAAGGGGCACAGTCTCAGGATAAGGGGTAGGCCATTTAGTACTGAGATAAGGAGAATTTTTTTCACGCAGAGGGTTGTGAATCTTTGGAGTTCTCTGTCCCAGAGGGTAGTAGATGCTCAGTTGTTAAATATATTCAAGATTGAGATTGATATTCTTGGACATTAATAGAATCAAGGAATATGTGGATAGGGTTAAAGTTAAAGTTCAGCCATGATCTTATTGAATGGCACAGCAGGCTCGAGGGTTCATGTGGCCTACTCCAGCTCTTATTTCTTATGTCCTTATGTTCTCAGGTGTGACATTGGTTGTCCTGGTGGAGGAAGTCCAGAGGAGGAGGAATGTCCTATATCCACAGTGGGGGGAAGGCCACCTCACCCTTCTGTCCCTCTCTCCTGCAGAAACTGGCCTGACCTCATATCCTCTTCCCTTTCTTCCTGCAGACCAAGAGACCCGTAGCAAGATGCCCAGGACCAAGTACCCCAAGGTGTCCATTAAGATGATGCCCTCAAAGAATTTCTGGAATCTTTTTTTTTTATTCGTTGCTGGGATGTGGGCATCACTGGCTAGGCCAGCATTTATTGTCCATCCCTAATTGCCATTGAGAAGGTGGTGGTGAGCTGCCTTCTTAAACCGCTGCAGTCCATGTGGAGTAGGTACACCCGCAGTACTGGTAGGAAGGGAGTAATAAATATTGATAGCATGTTGGTGAAATCTTCACAAAGTATCCCAGAAAGTCTCCTGATGTGTTTCAAATGTCCTCCAAATCTCCAGCAAGTAAACAGTAAACAACTACCTTTAAGTAGTGCTCAAAATCCTCAGAAACTTATTTACTCCCAATCAGCTGGTTGCTGTTAAGAGAGAGTGTTAGGTCAAATGTTATCCAGCAAAACAGTCTTAACAATGTGGATGTGGAAAGGATATTTCCTCTTATGGGTGAGTCCAGAACTAGGGGGCACTGTTTTAAAGTTAGGCGTCGCCCTTTTAGGACAGAGATGAGGAGAATTTTTTTCTCTCAGAAGGTTATGTAACTTTGGAACTCTCTGCCTCAGAAGGTGGTGGAGGTGGGGTCATTGGACATTTTTAAGATGGAGGTAGATAGATTCTTGTTAGGCAAAGGAATCCAAGGTTATCGGGGGTAGATGGGAGTGTGGAATTCGAGAGACAAACAGATCAGCCATGATCTTAGTGAATGGTGAAGCAGGCTGGAGGAGCTGAATGGCCTACGTCTGCTCCTAATTCGTATGTTCGTATGTTTGTAAAATGCTATGCAGCTTCCTTAATGAGTACTAACAGGCAATTTATGTAGCAATCAACCCCTTAACAATCCTCCCTGCAGCCATTTCTAGCACAAGCATCAAGGTCTTTACCAAGATGGTGTCTTGCACTAAAAGCAGTCTAAAACAGCATTTCAACTCCAGACCCCAGCTTGGCCATCTTGGATGCCTGTTATTACTCGTCGGAGCTGTTGAAAATTGCACCCTTGCTTTTTTCAACAATTCAAATAGTTTCATTTTATATTACTAATGCTTCAGAAATCACCTCTTGCTGAAATGTGGGATATTTGTTTTTATTTACTAATCCCTGAGGATGAATCAGCATTTTAACTTATTGTCATTTTTAGCTGCAAAATTAAAAATGTAGCTGAGCTCAGGTTAACACTGACAGTACAATGAAAAACTTGTATTCATGAAGTTTGACACTGAGAGGTTGTTTCCTCTGGCTGAGGAATCTAAAACATGGGGGCACAGCCTCTGGGTAAGGGGCCAATCATTTAGGACAGAAATGAGGAGAAATTTCTCCATTCAAAGGGTTGTGAATTTTTGGAATACATTTAAGGCTGAGATAGACACATTTTTGGTCTCTCAGGGAATCAAGGGTTATGGGGAGCAGGCAGGAAAGTGGTGTTGAGGCCGAAGATCAGCCATGATCACATTGAGAGGTGGAGCAGGCTCGAGGGCTGTATGGTCTGCTCCTGCTCCTATTTCTTATGTTCTTTTGCAGCTCAGGGTTATGCTGTGGGTAATGCACTGGTAATGGATTTGCCAAACTGTAAGTGAACATCTCTATCTAGGTAGATTGTTCGGTCCTTTATTGTAGATGTTACGACCAGGTAGGAAAGAGGTCTAGGGTTCCCTTTCAGCTTTCACCTGATCTTACTGTAACAGGGTTTAATTTTAAACACACCATGTTTTTAGCTCCCCCTTGGTGAATCCTTATTCAACGCTTTCCAATCATAAGGCAAAGAAAGCAGCACAAACAGGCTTTTTTAGCTTTAAAGAAGAAAAGTTGAAATTTATTAAACTTAAACTCTAATTCGGTTAACATCTATGGATACACAACACGTCCCATACTAGCATGCATACGTGATACACAGGCTGAGAGAGAAAAGAGTAGAAGAAAAATAAACTGGAAAAGTTTGAGGCAATATCTGAAGACGTTTTGCTACGGTTCTTCGAGCTCACTGTAGAGTCCTTGTTTGTAGGTAGATCTTGCTTTTCATTGGGGCCCAGTATTCTTCTTAAACCTTGCTCGCTGTAGGAGACTTTTCCCTCTTGGGGTTCATGTGTTCACAGTGGATTCAGAGGCTTGTGAGAAAGAGGTGGGAGTTGACAGGAGAGAGATCTTCTCAGGCCAGGAGCAAACAGACACTCTGCCTTCAAACTCTCTGTGGCCAGTTCACAAGAAAGCCCTGGAACAGCGAGGTAGTCATGTGACCAGCTGGTCTAACCAATCCTGGCCCTTGTGGATTGTATCCTCCTTAGCAGGCCCTGGAATGCTTTTCCTCACCTTTGATGCCTGTTAGTATGTAAATTCTTTTTTCCAGCCATGGCTGATCTGTTTAACAAGTCATTTCCTCGCTCTAACAACAGTTAAAAAATCAATGTTCATGACAAAATTGATGTGCCTCATTCTTGGCAGGTGGGGGCCAAGCATGACAGTAGACTACTAATGCAATAGTGCTGTTTGGTCTACACATGTTTGTTGTGTAACCAATACAGCAATAATGAGAAATTCCCAGTACTAAATATCACAACTGGAAGACCAGCACTGAGTAACCAAGGTGACAGTTAAGATTTGAAACTTATTGGCCATCCAGAAAAGCTTTTACCTTACCCAGCCCAGTTCACAGCCAGAAAGCAGGGTTGGCATTGTGAAATTTAATCTAGACATTACTTTAACCTATAACATGTCAAAAACAATAATTTTTGGTGTGAAAAAGGTACAGGAGATACAGATTTTTGCATCAAGACGCTTGTGCTAGCAATCATCCTTTCTAATTCATATTCCATCTTTGTTCATTAATCATTTTTAAAATTAGTGATCCATTTCTTCCACTCTGCCATCTGTACTCAGTGTTGTAACAAACATGACACCTTCCTGCATAATAAAATCTGACAACTATGAAGTTGCATTTCTAAATAGCTTCCCATACACAGTATATATGCATTTCCATAGCAGATGTTGTTACCAGAATTTTAAAAAAGGAAGTTATTTCAGCCAAGTTCTTTACTTACATATCTGTATGACGGAGGTATTCATCAAAGTGGCTTCTTCTTTCACACTGTGGTAAACACACAATTCGCTGTAAATATATCCCAGTTATTATTGGCAGCTTTGCCCACAACTTCCTCACAGCAAGGATGGAAGCATTAAGTTAACCCTATTTCTCATCGCCACTCTTTTTTCATTTCTGCTTATATAACTACATTCTGACAGATTCAATTTAAAGTTATCAGCAGAAGTGAATTACAGAATACTGATGGGGATATAGGCCAGGCCTCTCTGGACTGATTAGCATCATTTAAGAAAGCATTCAGTTGCTGGATTGATCATCTCAAGAGACTCCAAGATGGGTGGCCTTTTAGCTTTAGGAGTCACCATTAAACAGACTGATTTGAGTTCAATGTGCATGAAAAAGAGCTTAATAAGGACTCATGATTGTCGATAGTTAAGTCTCAGTTCTTTCTTCCTGTCTTAAAATAATCTTCTAGCATTACTGTTCAAATAAACTATTCAAATTTAGCAAAAGTTGAAAAGTGCACCTTTATAACTGTGCAATTTCTGAGAGCTGGGATTTACATAAAGCATTTAAAGATCATAAACTAAATGTATTTAGTGTCACATTTAATTGATTTATGAAGCAATCACCTATGGAATTATAGAATTGTAAGAAAAACTGTTCTTTAAATCCACGTAGGACAAGTCAGTTAGGTATTAAAAGAAAAACGGTTTAAGTTGGTCAGCTGCTTGCCACATGGTAGCAATGAGTATAACAGAGCAGATTGAAGTCACAATTATTTCAGCTTTACTCACCTCCTGATCTTAGTTTTATCAGCAAAACATTCCCTGATTGGTGAACATCATGCAATGGAAGGAATAACGAAGAAACATAAAGACTGACAGCTACCAAGCACAATATTGTGAAAGGGAAGTGAGCAGATCTCAACCTTGACACTGAACTTTTACTATCTTTTAACATTAAACATTCACCCTGCCTTCCAAAAGATAAATGTGCCTTTTTGATGACAGCTAATGTTGTTTGAGGATTAAAATAGTACTCGCACAGTCCTTAACATTAAAGTCTTCCGCATTTACAAAATTACAAACAGATGCAACTCAAGTACCTGCAAATAATCTGCCAAGAACAATTTCAAAAGGGAGATTTCAAAATATGTGGAAGTCATTAGGTCGTGTATTATTTTTGCAGTGAATAGGCGCCATGAGTGTCTGAAGAAGCAGATGGATACAACCTTTTTCTTTAAACCATGAATGACAAATTAGTTTAACAGGAATATTGTTTTTTATACTCAGTGGGCCAAAATTATCGGGGCACTGCTCTGCTGCAGGTAGTACAGGAGAGATACCTGCAGAAGAGCATGTGGACGTCACCCCAAAGCAGGCCAGGCAGTCGGCACCTTTACAGGCTACCTTGACCAAATGTAATGTCACTCTGGCGCTCTATAGTGGATGGGGAGGCCAAAGAGTAAATTGCTCCTCAGTGAAACAGAGCCCTCAATTCTACAGTAATCACCTTCTGCGATTGTCAGCTATGACACAGTTGGTAGCACTCTTGCCTATGAGTCTGAAGGTTGTGAGTTTATGTCCCCCTCCAGAGACTTAAAAACATAATTCTAGGTTGGCACTTTTGTTTAGCACTGATGGAGGCTCTGTTTGCCCTCTCGGGTAGACATTAAAGTTCTCACGGCAATTTTTGAAGAGCTTTCCCGTGTCCTAGCCAACATTCAATCAACATCTAAAACAGATGATCTTGTCCTTTGTTCCATTGCTGTTTGCAGGAGCTTATAGTGAACAAATTGGCTGTTGTGTTTCTTACATTACAACAGTGACTGAACTCCAAAAGTACTTAATTGACTGTAATTCTTTGGAACGTCCTGAGGAGGTGAAAGGTGCTATATCAATACAAGCTCTTTATTTTCTTCTTTAGGAAAGCCCAAAACAAAACTCATGGCTACTCTCACCCCTGCGAGGCCTCTGCTGGGCCTGAAGAGGATGTATTAGCTAGCATTCCCAGGGTGACTCCAAATAGTTCCCAGAGATGCCCTCAAAGTCTTGGCTAGACATAGGGGAGAGATGAAAGTTGTGCCCAAATCATCCCATTGGAATTTGGATTGGAGCATTCCAAGCCAATCTGAATTCTGCCCCAAATTCATGCCCACTCCTAAACCATCTATCCAAGTTGCATCCTCTCCCACTCCAAGAGCTTCCAATGTTTTCAAATTCACAATGCTTCTGAAGCTATATTTTTAACAATTTATGTCACTCATCTATTTTAGAAAGTAAATTATTATAAGTGCAAACGAAAATTTTCCATTCACAGTTGTTTAGAGCTCTTGCTGAAGTGTTGGTGCATATGTCACTCAGAACTCAAATACTGATCATGAAGCTTTCGGAAGTTACAGATAATTAACATGACTTCAGTCGCTATGAATGAAAGAAGTAGAAGCTACATAACAGGTTGCTGGGGGTACAGAGAATTCCCCATTACTGATCAATTACTTATACCTTGTTAATCCATTCATTGACTTGTTCAAGTATATATCTATTTCATTTAAACAAACTTCTCTCACATTATTAATACCTGTTTTTTTAAACCAACACATTTTACTGAAATACAACTATCTACCGAAGAGCAGGCAAAAGACATAATATTTAATATAAGGTGATTGTCATCAAGCAACGATACTTAATAAGTACAAAAACTAATAAGTAACAATTCTATTGCTTACCAATAACAATTTTTAAGAAGGTATTTTTGCAAAAGGTTTCTTGTTTCATCTAACCTCATTTCCTGGATTACATAAAGTTCAGTGTCAAACACCAGAACAGTTAAACTGACACGGACTCTCATGCAATTCTCATGCCCTACTGGACATATATTTATTTTTAAAGGCTGGCAAGCAAAATGATCGATGCATTGAAGGTACACTGCCATTAAACTGTTACTTAAAAATTCAACACTATTTGGCTTCAATCTGGTGAAAGGAAGATTAGAGGCCAAGGTCGGGGGGAAGATTGGGGTCCTAAGCAGAGGGAAGATCGGAGGCCGGCTGTTGATTGGGGTCTTTACTGGAGGAGCGATTGGAGGCTGGGATTGTCTGAAGATCGGGCGTCTGCAGTAGAGAGGAGATCAGAAGCCAGAGGGAGATTGGACGAATCGGGGGTGTGGGGTGGTGATCAGAAGGGTGGTCGCAAGGGTCAGGTGGAGGTAACCCATCACAGGGGGTGAGTGAAGCTGGTAAACTGGATCCAGCAGGTAAGTGGAATCACAGAATCGTTACAGTGCAGAAGGTGGCCATTTGGCCCATCGTGTCCACACTGGCTCTCCGAAAGAGTAATTTCCTCAGTTCCATTTCCCTGCGTTCTTCCCATAACCCTGCACAATCCTTGTCTCCCTTTAGCTGCTGAGTTTCCCAAGGCCCGGGAAATCCAGCCGGCCGGGGTTAAGTTTAAAATGGTGATTAATTCTAAGATGTGCAGCCTCATTATAATATTTAAATGACCAACACACCTCTTGCGAGCTGATCAGATTCCCACCCTGTGAAAACTGCAAGTGGATGGATTGGAGGTAGGTTGGGTAGGGATTCAGATTTTTAATATTTTTACATCCCATCCAATTGAAACGCATTGCTTTTTGGAGGCTAAAATTCCATCAATTTTTCCTGTCCAATGGAACCAACTTAATGAAAGAGAAATATTTAAATTTTGAAATTACTACGATTGAATCCCTCTCGCCATTGCCTGAGCATTGAGGTAGAAATAGAACTGTGTGTCTGGCAAGGCTGTGGGAGAGCTCGTTGTATTTTGAAGTTATTGCATTTCAAGAGCTCTGGGTTGGAGGAGGAGATGGTAGAAGAGTCCATACTCCTCAGACTGAGAAAGTGAAACCATGCTTTGAGGCTGAAGCAGGGAAGGGAATAGAGTTTAACAGAAGCACAAGAACTAGGAGCAGGAGTAGACTATACGGCCCGAAAAGTCTGCTTCGCCATTCAATATGATCATGGCTGATCTTAAGCTTCAACTCCACTTTTCCACCCACTCTCCATATCCCTTGATTTCCTGAAAGACCAAAAGTCTGTCTATTCCAGCCTTAAATATATCAAAGATGGAGCATCCACTACCTCCTGAGGTAAACAATTCCAAAGATTCATAACCCTTTGGGTGAAGTAATTTCTCCTCATCTCAGACCTAAATGTTCAACCCCTATTCTGAGACTGCCTTCATGTTTTAGATTCTCCAACCAGCAGAAACAATCATTCAGCATCTACTCTATTAAGCCCCTTCAGAATCTTATATGTTTCAATGAGATCACCTCTCATTCTTCTAAACTCCAGAGAACATAATCCCAATTTACTCAGCCTCTCATCATAGGGCAACCCTTTCATCCCAGGGACCAATCCAATGAACCTTCGCTGTACTGCCTCCAATGCAAGTATATCCTTCTTTAAATATGGAGACCAAAACTGTGCACAGTATTCCAGATGTGGTCTCACCAAATCCCTGTACAATTATAGCAAGACTTCTTTATTCTTGTACTCAAATCCCCTTGCAAATGGCCAACATGCCATTTGCCTTCCTAATTGCTTGCTGTATTTGCACACAAACTTTCAGCGTTCCTTGAACAAGCACACCCAAGGCTCTCTGAACATCAACCTTTACAAGTTTCACACTTTTCAAAAAATATTTTTCTTTTCTATTCTTACTACCAAACATTCAGGGAGGAATTCAAGGGATTAAGGGGAAGTGGAGATGGAACATTTACAGCAGGTGAGTGATGGAAGGAACAGATGTAGGACCAGAGCATAAGTTGGAGAGGATTGCACAAAATATACAGTGAAGGGCTATGAAGGCCCAGGTATCTCTATTTCAGCGTGCTCTAGAGTTGCAGGTAAACCCTCTGCCACTTTATTCATCAGAACATATAATCCACTCATCTCAGATTTCTGAAGTTTAAAGCAACTGTTATTAGCATGAGCCAAAGTGGGGAGTGTCATGGCAGCTGTGTCTGCAAATGTTTTTTTTAATGTAATGTGATTGGAGAGAAACTTTGGGGGAGGGGGAGAATGGTTTTGTGCAGGGAGAATTAACACATGGGCCCGTGTCCAGGAGCCCTAGCCAATAATGGAGCCTTGGTAACACTCACTATATTGCAACAAAACTGCATGCAACTGCTGGGTCAGATTCACTGAAGGATAATATGCTGTGATATGATTTGCTTTATTATTAATACAGTGTGTAAACATTCAATGAGCCTATTTCTCTGTACATTTGACTACACATTTGTGTTTTAATGGATCAGGGAGGCTTGTGTGTGTGGGAACCGGAGTGGCCCTGAATGTTCTTGGTACCCAGGTTCCCCAGACATCTTAATCCAAATCTGGCTTTGTGCACTATAATAGGTAAATAATGAAAGTCAAAAATAACCAATGAGGAAGACAAAAAGGCACTTAGCCAATGAGGAACAAAACTGAAAGATGCTCAGGTACAATATTTGTTAACATTCAGTCAAATAATAAAGTAAGGCAAATTCTACTTCACATAAAGCAGTGTAAACAATGAAGCTCTTTCCATTACAATCTGTAGCTGCAAGTGTTAACAACAATGACCACTTGCATTTATATAGAACCTTTACTGTAATAGAACATCCCAAAGCACGTCACAGGAGCATTATCAAACAATATTTGACACTGAAAAGTTTAAAACTAAGAAGTTAAAGTTTTTATTACGAGTGGAATAATTCTGTATTCCGTTGTTGCTTATTGTTCATTTTATATGAACTACACATTAGATAAAGCTGTACAATGAGTAAACAAGGGCAGTAAACAGTTTCGCTCATTAATGGCTGCATGTGATCAGCTTGTGGATTACGAGTGTAGTGAATAAAAATGTTATGTTGCCTGAAGGGTCAAGGTTTCTGCTCATATTTTTAAAAACATGAAAGTTCTAGAGCTGAAAACTTAATTATGGAATGACAAA
This sequence comes from Heterodontus francisci, assembly GCF_036365525.1. Lineage (NCBI taxonomy): Eukaryota > Metazoa > Chordata > Chondrichthyes > Heterodontiformes > Heterodontidae > Heterodontus > Heterodontus francisci. The sequence goes on from NC_090387.1 coordinate 43,342,900, forward strand.
AGGCTATTCAGCACTTGCAGCCACACCTTCCATCAGACTTTCTACTATTTGTACTGTGACATACTCTTCAACTACAACATCAAAAACAACCTGTATTTATATAGCGTCTTTAACGTAGTAAAATGCCCCATGGTGCTTCAAGGCACGTCATGAAATAAAATTTGAGACCTTGCTCTTGCTGATTTACTTACTCTTCTGAGGTTCATGGAGCACTGGCACCAGTACTGGGGAAAGTGGGAGCTGTACCGATGGGACGGTCTTCACCCGAACCATGCTGGGACCAGTGTTCTGGTGAGTCGTATAACTAAGGCAGTAGAGAGAGCTTGAAACTAAATAGTAGGGGTGAGGGATCAAGTGAGAGAAGATGTGATAATTTAAATAGCGAGCAGAAGGCGAGAGAGCTAGGTAGTAATAAGGGTAATGATAGTCAGAGTGTGGCAGGCAGGGACAGAGCATACAAACTTAAGAGTGTGCCAGCAGATAAAGGCTAGAGGGTGTGAAAATAATAAAAAGATATTTAAAGGCACTCTATCTGACTGCACACAGCATTTGCAACAAGGTAGATGAATTGACAGCATAATAGAAGTAAACAGGAATGATCTAATTGCCATTACGGAAACATGGCTGCAGGGTGAGCAAGGCTGGGAACTGAATGTTCAAGGGTATATGACATTTAGGAAGGACAGACAAAATGGAAAAGAAGGTAGGGTAGTGCTGTTAATAAAGGATATGATTGGTACACTAGTGAGACAGGATCTTAGATCAAAAGATCAAGATGCATATCATCAGTTTGGATAGAGCTAAGAAACAGCAAGGGGAAGCAAACATTGGTGGGAGTTGTTTATAGGCCACCAAACAGTAGTGGTAATGTAGGGCACGTATAAATCAGGAAATTAGAGGTACATGTAACAAGGGTAATACAGTAATCATGGGGGAACTTCAATCTACATATAGACTGGGTAAACTTAATCACCATTAATGCTATGGAGGATGAATTCCTGGAACGTATACGAGATGGTTTTCTAGAATAGTATGTTGAGGAACCAACTCGAGAACAGGCTATTTTAGATCTAGTATTGTGCAATGTGAAAGCCTTTAGGGAAAAGTGACCATAATAAAATAGAATTTTACTTCAAATTTTAAAGGGTTGTAGTTCAATCCAAAACTAGGGTCTTAAATCTAAACGAAGGAAACTACAAAGGTATGAGGGGCAAGTTAGCTGTGGAAGATTGGCAAACTACATTAGGAGGTATAATGGTAGAAAGGCAATGGCTAGCATTTAAAGAATTGTTGGTTTATAACAAATTTACATTCCTTTGACAAAAACCCAGCTGGAAAAGTGATGCAACCGTGGCTAACAAGAGAAGTTAAAGATTGTATTAAATCAAAAGAAGAGGCTTAAAAAGTTGCCAAACAAATAGTAAGCCAGAGGAATGTGAGCATTTTAGGATTCAGCAGAGGAGGAGCAAGAAACTGATAAAGAAAGTGAAAATAGAATATGTAAGTAAACTAGCAAGAAACATAAAAAGGGACTGTAAAAGCTTCAATAGGTATGTAAAAAGGAAAAGATTAGCAAGGACACATGTGGGCCCATTACAGGCAAAGATAGGGGAATTTATAATGGGGAATAAGGAAATGACAGAAAAACTAAACAAATACTTTGGGGGGAATTTTATCCTGGCGCCGGAGGTCTCGACATCTGGAGAAACCGATGCCGAGATCGTCGCTTCACCTCTGCTACAGAAGACATGCCAAATTTAATGCCAAACAGGCACTTAACTGGACAGCAATGGGCCTTCCAAGGGATCAACGACACTGGCACCGGAAGTCCCGCCCTTGTAGAGCTGCCGCCCAATCAGAGGCAGGCAGCTGCAGCGTCACCATGGAAGCGGTGGCTGCTGCTGCAAGGGCACCTGCGGAAGCCCAGGAGCATTTCTGGAACCAGGCCTCAGGTCGGTAAGGGCAGCAGGAGTCTCACAGGATGGGGGTCGCGGGGGAGGGGAGGTCAGCAGCAAGGGCATGGGGGTGATCCTCAGCAGGCCACCCTTCCCGATGCCAGGTCCCTCGTTCAAGCACTGTGCCTTGTAACGAGGGACCCCCTCCAGAAGCCAGGAAGCAACTCGCACTATTATCCGTGCTGCCCACCGCACAGGTAATTGTGGGAAGAGGCCTTTAATTGGGTATTAATTGCCCAGTTAAGGGCCTCCATAGGCAACAGGGCAGGAAGGCCATTCACAGGTCTTCCACAACCCCCCCCCCCCGGACTAAATCTTGGCAGAGGTGGAATAGTGGTTCACCCCGCCTCCAAACCCGCCACAGGGGACAGCATAAAATTCCCCCCTTTGAGCTGGATTTTTCAGCGGCAAGCTTCATGGAGTTCCTGCAACATTTAGCGCAGCGGTTTATTTAAATGGCTGGGGCGGACCGTCCCCCCTGATGATGTCCACGGCAACGGCACCACTGTGCAGGCACCAGCACTACATATAAAGGGCTTAGAGCCCTTCCACTTCATTTAAATTTTTAAAGTAACAGGCTGTATAGATTTAAATTGAAATTTTTAATAAAGGTTTCAGGACCCTCTCCCAACACTCAATGAGTAAACAATTTATTAGGTGCCCTCTCCCCCCCTAAAATAATCTGACGTTACAATCCCGACCTTTCCTCCCCCCAAAGTTTCAGCCCAAAAGGGGGAATTTTATGCTGTCCCCTGTGACCTTTACCCCTTCCCATCACCTCCTAGACCAAACAGATAGGTTTTACCCCACTCCCCCACACCCCACCCTGAAAACTTAACTCCTTCCCCCTCCCCACCAGTGTTCCTTCCGCCTTGGATCTCCGTTCCGGCAACCGGCTGGAATATCGCAATGGGACAGCTGGCGTGACGAGGTATTTATTTATTCATTTAAATTAATGAACATATGTTAATGATGTCCCCGGTGCCAAGGGGCGTGGGGCCGCCATGAGGCCCCGCCACCGCCGGTAATATGGGGCGGGGCCTAACCGGCACCGAGGCCCATAATGGGCACCCCCCGCCACGACCCCCAACGTCCGGGGCCCAGTAAAATTCAGCCCTTCATGTCTGTCTTCATGGAGAAAGATACAAAAAGCCTTCCAGAAATACTACAGAACCAAGGGACTAGTCATACTGAGGAACTGAAAGAAATTAGTATGAGTAAAAAAGTAGTACTGGACAAATTAATGGGACTGAAAGTTGATAAATCCCTTGACCTGATGATCTACATCTCAGAGTGTCGAAAGAGGTGGCTGTAGAGATAGTGGATGCATTGGTGATCATCTTCCAAAATTCGATAGATTCTGGAGCCGTTCCCAAGATTGAAAGGTAGCAAATGTAACCCCACTATTTAAGAAAGGAGGGAGAGAGAAAATGGGGAACTACAGACCTGTTAGCCTTGTCGTGTATTCTTTGTGTTATCTTAAGCAACTCCATGAGGTACGTGCATTCCAGTGCCTTGAAGAACTCTAAAAGGTATATTAACAGCTAAACTAATATATACAATACAGAGCAAACTATATACAGAATCTTTGCCTAGGGTGTTACAGTTGTAGAGTGACTATGGCATCTAGTCACACGACTACATCCTTGTATTTAGTTCATTAACATAATGAGTTCTTAAAGGGACATCACTCTTAAGGTGATCATACAACAAGCCTGACATCAGTAGTAGGGAAAATGCTAGAATCTATGAAAAGGATGTGATCACTGGGTACTTAGAAAATAATAGTAGGATTGGGCAGAGTCAACATGGAATTATGAAATGGAAATCATGCTTGACAAATTTGTCTGAGTTTTTTGAGGATGTAACTAGCAGAATAGATAAGGGGGAACCAGTGGATGTGGTGTATTTGGATTTTCAGAAGGCTTTTGATAAGGTCTCACACAAGGGGTTAGTAAACAAATTGGAGCACATTAGATAAGAGGATAATATACAGGCACAGATTGAGAATTGGTTAACGGAGGAAAACAGAGAGTAGGAATAAACGGATTATTCTCAGGTTGGCAGGCTGTTACTAGTGGGGTACCGCAAAGATCAGTGCTTGGGCCCCAGATAGTCACTGATTTCAATGATTTGGATGTGGGAACCCTCAGGAAGGATGTACTTGCCATAGAGGGAGTGCAACAAAGGTTCACCAGACTGATCCCTGGGATGGTGGGACTGTCCTATGAGGAGAGATTGAGGAGGCTCGGCCTGTATTCTCTCGAGTTTAGAAGAATGAGAGGTGATCTCATTGAAGCATACAAAATACAGGGCTCAATAGGGTTGGTGCAGGAAGGATGTTTCCCCTGACTTGGGCGGGGGGTGGGGTCTAGAACCAGGGGACACAGTCTCAGAATAAGATGCAGGCCATTTAGGACTGAGATGAGGAGGAATTTCTTCACTCAGAGGCAGGTGAATCTTTGGAATTCTCTACCTCAGAGGGTTGTGGAAGCTCGGTCATTGAATATGTTCAAGCCTGAGATTGATAGATTTCTAGATAGTAGAGTTATCAAGAGATATAGGATGCAGGTAAATGGCTTTGAGGTAGAAGATCAGCCATGATCTAGTTGAATGGCGCAGAAAGCTCAAGGGGCCGAATAGCCTACTCCTGCTCCTATTTCCTGTGTTCCCATGTTCTTCTGAATAGCAATGGATAAAACTTCCATTGAAGATAAAACTCTGAAATGTTTCCCTACCTAATAAAGGTATTCAAACAACCAAGATAGTAATCTAACTTTATAATTATAAAATTCAACCTGGGCTTACTGTATTCACAGAACTCATTCCCTATCAGGGCTGGAGCCATATTGTTCTGATGAAACGTTGGGCTACATTTTCCTAGTTCTGCAGATGCAGGGTAGGAGGCAGGACCAGGAGCGAAATCAGCAAAGAGCGTGTCAGATTGGATAAACAACAGGGTGAGTGCAGCAGAAACTACTCACCCGGCAACAGCAGATAGCCAATTAGATCCATTATTGCACAAACTGGGAGAGAGGTGCACTGCTCCTGCTGATGCTGGAGACTGGAATTGAACTGGAGGCAGACTCCCAGCGTCCTCCTGGCAGCAGGCCAAGGAGGCCATCAACACCTCCTCTCCATCAACCCAGCACAGACCTGCTGGAATACGATGGGCACAGTCACAGCTGCAGGCCATCCTGTGGAGTAGTTCTCCTTCTACACTGATGTTCTGACAGCACTAGCCATGAGGGATTTTTAACATTTTGCAATGCGACAGAGAGCACCTCCATTTTGAGGAGCCCTGTGGTTCCCTGCATGACTCAGCAGCGCCACCTCTCCTAGTGGGCCTGCCAGCCAGACATTGCTGCAGGCCCTATCATTGGGCCTCCCACTTCATTGATCCACCAGCCGTCCTTAATTGGATGGGTCTCTCCCTTAAGAAGATCACCAGTGATGTCCCGCCATGGCCCTTTCCGGTTTCCTGACCTGGAATTGAGACCGACGTCAGGATCATGACCCAGCCGAGAGAATCCAGCCCATCAACTGGGCTTCTTTCTCCACAGATGCTGCCTGACCTTTGAAGTAATTCCAGCATTTTCTGCTTTTATTTCAGATTTCCAGCATCTTCTGTATTTTGCTTTGGTTCTCGGAGGCTGGATTATATCCTGCCCTTGAAGACAAGGTGGGAGGAGGAGGTGGCACACAAAATAGTGTGGAGAGGCTTCGGGCAGCATGCCCAATGTTGTTCTGCCCCCATGCCATTTTGTGGCCACCGTGACATGCAGAAAGTTTGCTGGGAGGCCAATTAAGCCACGGCCACTTAAGGGCTGCCTCCCACCTCCACTGACATTTAGCCAGCGTCGGAAGGGTCGCCACCGCATGGAGGGAAGCAGGCTAAGTGAGCACATGGCTTCCAGATGATTGTAAGCTTTTCCATGGTGCAACGTGTATTGACTGCATGCTTATCGCTTTGTGGGCACCGCATATCAACTCTGAGATGTACCACAACCAAAAGGGACTCTACTCCCTCAATGCCCAGCTGGTGTGTGACTATACACATCCTATCATGCAGGTCAATGCCCGGTATCCTGGCAGCAGTCATTCTGCCTTCATTCTGCAGCAATCCACTGTGCCAGCTGCCTTTGAGTGAACACAGGAAACCAAAGGGTGGCTATTGGGCAACAAAGGCTATTCACTGACCACATGGCTCATGACTCTAGTGTGCAACCCACAAACATGTGCATAGCATGCATACAATAAAAACCATGCTACCACACAAAATATGATAGAGCAGAACACTGTTGCCTTAATTACTCAGGAGGAGCCCTGCAGTACACAGCAGAGAGGATGTCAAGATTCATTGTGGTCTGCTGCATGTTGCACAACATCGCCATCACAAGGGGACAGCCCTTGCCACCAGTTATACAGTGATCACCTGAGGAGCAGAAACATGAGGAAGAGGAGGAAAAGAGAGGAGGCAACCTAGACAGCCCCTTTCTGTCCATGCTCTTCGAGTGTGATACGAGAAACTGCAACCCCAATTTCCCATTCTGTAATATTCCCACACCTTACCTCTTTCACTGACCTCCACAGCGTCCGCTTGGCCAGAATACAAAGATAAAAGTTATTGCAAAATGAGCATTCCAAACTAAATTTATAAATGAAATAATTCCGTATTCTGAGCAAAAGTTAGCTAATCATCCTTGTGCATTCCCTTAGTGCCTGCCCTCCATGTGCCTTTCACTGGCCTCATGCTCCTACACAGTGCTAACCCAGCAGCCGCAGCATGGTTGGTGGAAGGCCGCTGACTTTCAGTGGGGGAGACTGCAGATGGCCTTGCAGGTTGACCTCGAGCAGCTCTGGGCCTCAAAGGCCCAGCTTCAGACTGCACCATCTTGGCATGGGTGGCAGCAGTCTGAGTTGGCTGGTTGACAGGCAATAGCAAGGGCACAGTGAAGTGGCAGTGCTGGGGCAATGAATGCTGTCGTCCTGAGAGAGGACAGCAAATACGCTTTCCATGAAGCCACTGCCACTCCTCTGAGGTGCACCTCAGCAATCCTAGTAATCTGTTGGAGAACAGATTGCTGGACTACTGTGATACCCTGCAAGTCCCTTTGCACGCTGTTATCCACAGCCATGATGTGAGCAATCTGGGCTTGCATGGCAGCTGGCCTTGCATGATGATAGTCTGAGCTTTCACTGCAGCACTCAGATATTGCATGCAATGAAGCTGCAACACCAACAATCAGGATCTGCATCATGGTTGGGTCCACAAGTGTGTGAATGGAGTTGGCCACCATTTCCACATTTGAAAGGATGGTCTCTGTGCAAAGCCCTCTGCCAAGTTCGGATGGAATTCTCCGTGCTCTTTGACATTGAACACAGACTTTTTGCACCAAGTATTTTATTGTGCATATCCATCAGTCTTGTTCTGTAGCTTTCCCCATTGAAGTCTTTGGCTGAACCCTCTGCAGCAGAACTCATGTGTGACCTCGCCCTCTGGCAAGCTGGCACCTGCGCTACTCTTGCCCCTTGCCCTGGCTCCAGGCCACTCTGCCTCATTACCTGCCGATCCCACCTTTATGCTATTCTCTAAACTACGCTTAGTGTCAGTTTCTGAGCTGGTGGTTGCAAGTGTGAAATCGAGTGATGGTGCGTCTTCATCGTCACTGTCTTCCTGCCGTTCCTCACTGTCTGGCCAGGTTGTACTTCCTGGATATCTGAAAGGAGAAAGGCACAAGGGTAAGGTTGTGATGGGAGGAGTGGCAGGACATGGGGGAAGCATGCTTACATCATCTGCAGCTTGTAAATCAGAAGAGAGTGCGGGATAAGAATGAGGTGGGATGTTAGAAGAAAGATTAGATATGAGGATATCTTTGATGGTTTCAGCCCCACCCCAGCCACTGTCCATAACTGCAGCAATGACCATCCCATAAATGACCAGCACCATCTCTTCCATGAGGTTAGGAAATGCAGGCATGCCTGGCTCCTCTATTAGCTCCTGCTGCCTCCAGTTACGTGCTGACTGCATTGCAATCAACGGGCACAAATTAATCATATATCATGGTTCCCGTCCCCGTTTTCAGGGGTATCAACTTTAGCCCGCAGTATCTCGTAATTAGACATCAGTCTCTTTGTTTTAGTGTCATAACTGTCCTTCTGTTGAACGATTTGCCATGTTAAGTCCCTGCTCAAACTTGGAGTTGCATTATGACGTATATTATAGAGACTGCATGTGCATTCTAGAATCATTCTGTTCATTTATGTTGAACTGAGTCCTTCTATCCAACGTGTGGCCCAATCAGTATAATGCCAAGCCGAGAGAAAATGTTTGAGCTGAGTAATTGGCTTCTCCGTGCTCTGGAATCCCTGGATGAGCTTCTGCCAGTCAAATATAAGCCATGTTCCTATTCCCCAACACCCTTCCCAACCACAACCCCAAAGAACAAATCAAATTATGGATCTGAGAGGAGAACTGAAATGGAGACCCTTTGCAGAGAGAAGGTACACAGCTAAAATAAAGGTATCTCCTATCAGGTAGAAGTACCTTTTTTTCACCTGTCAAATTAAATTAACTGCGAGTTTAAAAGGATTTAAAGTCCCTTTTCCCAAATCTAAATTGAATCTGACAAAATAATCAATGTAAAGAAGGTCAAAATAAAGAAGGTCAAGTACGGACAGGATCAATTTGGGATGCAATGCCCTCGTAGGTAAATCATTCATCAGCACACACTGGCCCAGTTGCTCATGAGAAACAGGCACAAGTACTGGAAAGTTGTTGACACCTCTGTATGAGTCATAGCCTTTAGGAGATGACAGAGGAATTAGGACATGGATGGGAATGAGGGAGGGAATGAGTGGTAAGGAAGGGAGGGAGGGAGGGAAAAGATAGATAAATTACGACGTGCTCCACACTAGCAACAGTTACATCTGTTGGAGGTAATCTTCCATTGCCTTTTTTGCACTGGCACTGCCACATTAAAAATCTCAGCATGGCAGTGATGCCAAAGGTACATTTGTGCCTAATTTGGCCACAATTTACAAGGAAAACACTTTAAACCCAACATTAGGGATATTTGTGGATTAGATTTCACATTGTAAGTAAGTAGGGCTGTGAATATAAATAAATAGAGGAAAACTGACTCAAAAGGAAGATCATTTAAAAAACAGCAGAGAGTTTCTTTGGAACAGTAGAAAATAAAGACTGAATGTTGTGCCTGGAAGTTAAAAGTTAGGAGCAGTTTTTACATTTAGTCCTGCATTTAGATCCAATTGTAGGGCAACACATCTGAACATTGTTCTAAAATAGTAAGATCTAGTGACTCTGTCAGCTTAATCTGATTACAAAACTGAACAAGCACCAACATGGCTGCTATAATTTCCTTAAAGGAAATATTTAACTCGGAAATTTCCAAACTTGTCATCAGCTGATCTGTCACTGAAACATAGTTATGCTGTAATTTATTTTAATGGGTTTTTTAATCATTATGTTATAGTGACAATTGTATATAATTGTACAATAATACAATATACAAGAATACAATTAACCTTAAATTATTGTTGGGAAATGTAACCGCCATTGTCACAGTAAATAACTTATATTATTAAACTTGTTTCTTGCTGGGCTAGCAATCACCATGAAGAAGAGGTAGGTACCTTGTAACATTGATAGGGGCCAGGGTGATCTCCTGGATTTGTTTTGATCACCTAAAGGAGTCGCAGATGAGTTTTCCAGATTTCTTTCTTCAAAATGGGGAAAAATGGCGTGGGATTTTCTAATCTGGTATGTCACCTTTCCCAGGAGATTATACGGCTCCAGCTGGGTGGGGAATACATGTTCTGTGATACACTCAGCATCACAACTGTATGGGACAGATGGGTTGGATGATGGACCAATGTTTTTTTCCTGTCCGGTTATTTTTCATATGTTCGTCTTATCATCTCAATCTATTTTCTAATAAAGTACAATCACCATATCAGGAGAACATCAATAGCTTTTATCATAGGTTTTATTTATTATAACAATGAATGCCACCTTTTTAAACATGAGAGGTGTAATGTGTTAGCACAAAGATGACCAAATTGTCATCTGTGGTATGTGGGCCCATGAACCGTATCAATAAATGATCACAACCAGGCAACTCAGATCTATTTGCAATTACATTTATTATTTGCTTGTTTGTCCAGTTTGAATGTTGCAGGCCTAGTGGTTTGGAATGGGCAGTTTCCTAATTGTTAGGTAATTCCTAAATCGGAACACCACAGTCTGTTTGTATCAGCGATTAAGATACATGTAAACATGATTTTAAACATCATAATACAGACTCCATGGTGAGCACTATGTGGTCCATGAAGGCAAAAAGCTCAGACAACCCTGCATGCTTTAATGTCTGGGACTTGCCTCAAAAGTTTTCTCTCTCTGCCACCTCCCAATCTTGTGGAAAAGAAATGGGCTTGGGCAGTTCCTGGGCAGTTCCAATCCAGTTCCTAATGCCCATGAGTTGCTCCCTCGTATGGCACAAAGGGACAGCTGTTGGAAACAAAAAGAATCACATTGATGCCACAGAGAGTGCCTGCTCAGAAGTTGTGGCCAAAGTACATTATTGGCACAGAGCAGAGTGAATTGTTCTACTGCTGGCTCCTAATTTTTATTCCTTCCTTAACCTTGATTCAAAATGTTTGGGTTCAGGTCAAACCTACCGTTATCATAGTTGGATTGAATGCGCCACATCTACTTCACCTCTGTTGCAGGGTGTTGTGCCTGTCAGATTGTGCAATATCATTCGTGCTTAATTTAAATCAGTTATCAGCTCTCTGTTACTTGGGTAAACTGATTTTCATCTTTACTTCTTGTTGTTTATCTAATTCTTTGAAATGAGTTCTAAATTCAACTTGCCCACTGATTTGTCCAAATAATTCCAAAAAAAACATTTCAACTTAAAACAATCAAATTTTTGGATGGAATGCAGATGTCCAAAAGAAACAAATCCACACAGGAAACAAGAGGAACCCATTGGGTAGATAAAGAGAAACTATTTCTGCTGGTTGGGGAATCTAGGACGAGGAGATATAGTCTAAAACCTAGAGCCAGATCTTTCAGGAGTGAAATTAGGAAACGCTTCTACATGCAAAGAGTGGCAGAACTTTGGAACTCTCTTCCACAAATGGCAGATATTGCTAAGTCAATTGTTAATTTTAAATCTGAGCTTGATAGATTTTTGTTAACCAAAGGAAATAAGGGATATGAGGCAAAGGCAGGTTTACGGAGTTAGGTCACTGATCAGCCATGATCTCATTGAATGGCGGAACTGTCTTGGATGGTCTACTCCTATTGCTCTGTTCCTCGTTTATCCATATTTTCATCCGAGATTTGAAAAACAAAACTGAAGTCAATGCCAATGTTTGAAATTGTTTAAAGCATATCCCCAATGGCTTGGTCGGTAACGACCCTAACTAATATAGTACAGAGACACACATGTGATTAGGGGAGATGGTGGCGCAGTGGTAATGTCACTGAATTAGTAATATAGAGGACAAGGTTAATGCCTTGGGACATGGGTTCAAATCCCACCGCAGCTGGTGGAGTTTAAAATTCAATTAATTAATCAAAAAATCTGGAATTCAATGCTAGTCTTAGCAACAGTGCCATGAAACTATCATCAAGTGTCATAAAAAATCCCATCTAGTTCACTAACGTCCTGGAAGGAAATCAGCTGTCCTTACCTGATCTGGCCTACATGTAACTCTAGACCCACAGCAATGTGGTTGACACTGAACTAACCTCTGAAATGGCTAAGCAAGCCACTCAGTTGTCAAGGGAAATTGGGGATGGGCAACAAATGCTGGCCTTCCCAGTGATGCCCACATCCCATGAAAGGACAAGAAGACCCCAGGTTTGATCCTCAGTTCTAACTGGGTCAACAGTTGGTGTTAGGGTGCTACAAATGAACTCATTTCTGCTGCATTAATGAGGGGAAAAAGTCTATCAAAGTTCCTATTCCTGATAGCTATCCACAGACTCCTGCTGAAAAATCCATAGAGGGGAATTTTAATATGGCAGGTTGAAAGACTCAAAATTAACCCAAACTGACGACTTCTGCTTTTAACCCAGCGTGTTCATAACGCACGGGAAAACCCCGCAGAACAAGCGGATCTGAGATTTAAATATGTCAAATGGCAATTACATGCCATTTAACCATGGATTCTGTCTTTCACTCTGTGCACATGGATTTCCCAGGCTTCCTGGAACTCACCAGGTAAAACAAGGTGAGAGGACAACTGGGATTGACGGGGCTGTACAATTGACAGGCAAGAAAGGCTTTAAATACTGAGATATGGCAACTGCTTCCTTATCTAAGTGAAAGGCTTTTGCTCACAGGACTTGTTCTGAGAGTGTGCTTTCACTGCTTTGGAGGTAATTTCTAAGACTTTGCAGGTCATTTCTACTACCTTGGAGTTTTTTGCCTTTGATCTGCACTTCCCAGCTGTCAATCTTCCGATTAGCATGGGAATGGCTATGCAGCTTTACCTTGGATCTCTGATGAGGAACAGGAGGAGCTGAGAGGGCTGGAACCAGACCTGCGAGGAAGCAGCTAGACTCGGGAGAGAATAAATAGAGGCCTGCACTTACCTTAGGGAGCTGAGAGGGCTGGAACCGGATCTGCGAGGAAGCAGCTGGACCCGGGAGAGAATAAATACAGTGCCAGGCTCGAGGCCTGCACTTACCTTAGGGAGCTGAAAGGGCTGGAAGTGGAGGGAGCACCTCTTCAGGAGTCAGCGCACACTGGCTGAGTTTGAAAAAAAATTCAAACAGTGACATCATAGGAAAGCTGGAAGGTGATTGGCTGGTGAGTAACTGCTCTTACAGGGTCTTTGTTAATAGCTAGGTTAGTGCACTGCTGTTAGGGTGTGTGTGTAATTAGCTACAAATTTGAAAAAAAACTTAAAATTAAAAATTTTGTAACTACAATATAATTAATTAAGGCACATATGCCAAAGGGAAAAGCTGGTGAGTCCACTGTTCTGTTCTTATTTTAAAGCATTAAGGTTTATTACTACTATTGGTAACATTTTAGTATTGATAGGGTATGTGAGTAGTTTTGGTAAGTGTGACATCACAGGGAAGCAGGTAGGTGATTGGCTGGGTGAGACATCGGCGCTACAAACAGCGCAAAAGGGGAGAGAGAGCGGCTAGGCACAGGGAGCTAGTCGGTGAGTACCTGGTGGGTATTTTCTTACTTTCTTATTTTCTTTCCTCTGCTGACTTTTATTTTTTTCTGTAACATTTAAGTCTATCTGCTAAGTAGATGCTAAAATACCAGTAGTCAGTAGATGGTTACTCCTTTGTTCATTCTATTTATAACCACTTTATTGTGTTTATTTAACTTCCAATTATAGTGCAGTAAATAAATCATTCGAGACATGGCAGAGCTGCTCACGTGTGTCGAATGCACATTCTGTACCATGTGGGGTATCTAGGACCCTACCCATGTCCTGGACAACTACATGTGCAGAAAGTGCCACCAAATGCAAAAACCTCAGTGCCAAATCTTGGAACTTGAGGAGCAGCTAGTGTCACTGAGGTGCATTCACAAGGATGAGAGATATGTGGCTATCACGTTTCAGGAGGTGGTCACCCCACAGCTTAAGAGAACACAGGCAGAGAGGGACTGAGTGGCTACCATATGGACAAGAAGGACAAGGAAAATAGTCGTTTGGTAGTACAGAACTTGAGTATTGCTGAAAATAGAGTCATTCTGTCAAAACCTTTCATCTTGCAATCATCAGGACAATTTGCAAGAATACAATGTAAGGGAAGCAACAACTTTATACTGTATGAGAAGAGAGTGCTGATTGGTTGGCAAGTGGACTCTGATTGGTAGAGGCTTTGCCATGGAGAATGCACCAGTTTACAGTGACTGACATTTAACTGCCAAGCTTTGTTTGCAATTTAAACCAGGCAGCTTGACTCTGATTGGTTGAGGCATTGCCCTGAGAAATGAACCAGCAAATGGCTGTCACTTATTTTGTTTAGCTGAAACAGGTGCAATGTGTGTACATGTTCTTTCTGTCTGCAGAGAACAGGGCCCTGTGTATTAATGTATGTAGCTTCCAGTACGCACAAATGTGGCACACTGCAAACTCGAATGACAATCTTAAATTGGTTGTCAGCGTAATTCTTAGCACACTGAGGATTATTTAACAAATGTTGTCCAATCGTGAGATCACATCTAATGCTGGACACTGTGTTTTGAGTTTTACAAGCACAGGCTGGTTGGGTATGGCCTGTACCTTGCTCGTTGTGAACAGCAGAAGGGACATGTTGTTTGATACGATCCGCCCGCCAGTCTTTGGGATGTACGGCCTATATACCTAGCATCACACTGGCATTGAAATTCATATATCACATTACTCATTAGAGTGATAGGCAGAATGTCCTTTTGGTTTTACGGCAGCATCCTGTTAATGGCGAACACCACTCATGTTGCTACTGCACAGTAGCAGCATGAAACAGCTAGCTTCACCTGTTGCTCAAATTTTTGGGATACATTATCCTCCAGCGTAATCTGAGGTAGAATGGGCACTTTTCAGGGCTGAAAATGACGGCCTTAGGCCCGTTTACACAATATACAGCGAGAAATGATCTGATCAGAGTAGCCATTGTCATGCAGGATGCCTTGATGCCGAAATAGGGTGAATCAAAGGCATCCTGCATCCTAACAGCACTGTGGGTGTACCTCACCCACATGGACTGCAGCGGTTCAAGAAGGCAGCTCATCACCACCTTCTCAAGGGCAGTTAGGGATGGGAAATAAATGCTGGCCTAGCCAGCGATGCCCACATCCCAGGAACGAACAAAAAAAAACACCTGCTGCTCGAAAGGACAGAGGGGACAAGCACAGAGTGCCAGCTCACAGCAAGCCATAGCCCCAACACAGGGCATACAGGCAGAGGATTAGCTTTCTGAACACGACCGAGCACCAGTGCCTCAGGAGGCTTACACTTTCCAATCAGGTGGTTGTCACCACAGCTCTGAATTTTTTCACCTCCAGTTGCTTTCAGGGATCTGCTGGTGACATTTGTCAAATCTCACAATTTGCAACCCACATGTGCATCTCACAGGTGACCAATGCCATGTTTGCCAGGGTTGGCACTTATGTGCACTTCTGTACTGATGAAGCCAGTCAGAATGAGATGGCCCTTGGATTTGCTGCTGTGGCTGGATTCCCACAGGTACAGGGAGTCATACAGGGAACACATGTGGCAATCAAGCAGCCTCAGATCACACAGCAGTATTCTTTAACCAAAAGAGATTTCACTCCATCAATGGTCAGCTGGTCGCAACCACTGAAAGATCTTCTTGCATGTCTGTGCAAGATACGCAGGAAATGGTCATGATGCCTTCATTCTACACCAGTCAAGTCTCCCACAGATATTCTTACCTACAAGCAGAGTCAGCAGATGGCTCCTTGGAGACAAGGACTATCCTATAATGAGTTGGCTGATGATACCTGTGAGGAGCCCTATCACTGACGCCCAGGAAAGGTACAACCAAAGCCACATGAGCACAAGAGTGGCCATTAAGCAAGTCATCAGGATACTGAAGATGTAACTCAGGTGCCTGGACAGATCCAAGGTCACGCTTCAGTATGCACCAACAAGGGTTTCCAGAATGATTATGGTGTGCTGCACGTTGCACAACATTGCACATCAGAGAGGGCTGGAGTTGCAGGAGGAGGAAGGTGATAACCACTCTGTCTCGTTGGACGAGCAAGAGGAAGAGGCGAGGCAACAGGAGGAGCCTGATGTGGTGTGGGCTCCTGCTGCTACACACTTAGCTGCAAGGAATACCCAGGGAGTACTGATTCAGACATGCTGCAGTTAATCTGAGAGAGTGTAGCAATCTGGCACATCAATTTCTGAAACCAGTGTGCTCCCTCTGCACAACCCACAACAGAAATTCTGCCCCATGTATTTGGATGTTGGTTGAGAAGAAGAATGGGCACAGCTCTGATGCCCATTTAGAATACATGAAGAATACCACCTGTGTGCGATAATGGAGCATTGCCGGTATTTGTGAAACTAGACCCTAATAAAATACAATGGCAACAGGGGTGAGAAAATTGGGTGCAAATGTTTGAAACAAAATAGACAAAAAAGCATTTGCAAGATGGTAATGGTTGCCACCAAGGATTTATAGCATGGGACTGCATTTGAAAGATATTACTTTGGATATAATAAAAGGATTAAAATTGCAGAACATGTTCCTTGCTACCTTTCAGAGAAAATGTATCACATGGTGTGTTACAAAGCCATAACAGGCCAAGAAGTGCTGCATTGTTCTTTGCTGCGTTAGCTAATCGTCTGTGGCAGTGCCAATAAGGGTGCTACAATTGCTCTCAATGTGGATGAGTTATGAAGGGGCCAAATCAGGATTACTATTCCTCATTTCTATCTATTGACCTCTTCTGGATGTTCATGTTGGTAAACATGGAGTGGAGACAGCAACAAACTCAGCTGTCATGGTACCCACTGTCAAATATCCTACTGACATTCACATTTCAGACTTCTGCATGAGGATTGGCTACGAATGCGAGGTGCCAGAAACTGTCTCTAAGAATGAACCCCATGACCTGACATCACTTGAGAAGAGGAGGAAAAAAGGAAAAACTCGAGGTCAAAATATAAAGAGTCAAAAGATTCCAACTGCAGACCTGCCACAACTTTTAAGTAGCACAGTCAGATCCACTTCAGTGAACAGAAATCAAAAATGCAAAATTTGTCAGTGTTTGCACACACTGTATTCATTGCTGCTAATGGAATAATTTTAGTTGCAAATTCTTTATTTTCCAGATTATGCATTTTGCCATGTTTACAGCCCAAATCACACAGTCACCTTCTGTGTAACATGCTGCATGACTTCTGTTATTTGTACATTTTGCCAAATTACAGCACCTTAAAAGAAATTAACTGTATGAAACACTGTGTTTTGGAAAATTTTCCATTCCAATTAAAAGTAGGCAAGTAAATGTGCAACAGAAAATTATTAACATATCACTGTGAATTCCTGATAAGCTAATAAAATGTCGTGACAAACAGGTTCTTCACTCAACAGGAATTGACTGTATATCATTTGGAATGTAAGATTTTGCATAATGTTACTTTGCAAATAGATATTCTTATCAGACCATCTGTTTAAGATAGACTGTGTTTCTGCTGTGGAATAATATTTCTCAATATGAATTCATGGAATGCAGGCTTTTGACAATTTCTTTCAACCACTCATAGCATTCTTTCCTGCCTCATTCTAGTTGGCAGAAGAAGGTATTATCAGTTGAGTGGTACACAACATGTACCCTCCTGTTAAAAGATGACAGATGGGTAACGATAACTTCAAACAGAGCATCTGGAGCACTGAGAAGGAGACAGTGAGCACTTGACCTTTCAGTCTTTACCCAAGGAGCAGTGATACTGGTATATATACTTTGTAAAGACAGGGATAAAAGATATATATATTTCTCGACAACCAAAGTGTTATTCCATTTAAATGTATGCCATTTTAGATTATCAAATTTTTTGCTACAATGGTGCACCTTTAACAAAAGCCTTTTCGATATCTGTAAAGCTGAGGTTGTAGTAGAGCTGGATTCCTGTCATCCAATGCAAAGAAGTGGACAATCTGGGACTTCATAGATGATTGGAATCTCATATGTGGATGCAATCAGGAAGAATCAGTATGGTAACTGGATTTAATCCAAACACAATAAAATTAACAAGATGGCTTTGGCTTTGGTGCTATGGGAACAAGTAGGCTGCCAGGGCACTCCATGGGTCAGCCACCCAAAAGTTAAGATCAAATTCTCCAAAAGTGCTTAAAATTAACCAATGTAAACATTGAAAAATATCTGAAAAGCATTCCCTCAGCTACTTCAATTTTGTACCATTAATATCTGAATTTCCTCCTTCAGACTTTAAGTATTGTTTATTTTCCTCCAATACAAGTGAAGGAAAATTGTGCACATCTAAATTCACAAAGTCCATGTAACCACTTGCTTTCACACCTTACTAGGGGCAATGTTGAACTGGCTGCTATTCGGGTGGTGTATCAGTTTTCTTGAAGCTGCCATTTAGTATTGGTTAATTTTCTAGGTTAGCATGTATGATATTGTAGCATGTATTGAACAAGGGTGACCGCGGTGACTGCAACAACTACTGTAGAATCTCCCTGCTCAGCATAGTGGGGAAAGTCTTCGCTCGAGTCGCTTTAAACAGGCTCCAGAAGCTGGCTGAGCGCATCTATCCTGAGGCACAGTGTGGCTTTCGAGCAGAGAGATCCACCATTGACATGCTGTTCTCCCTTTGCCAGCGACAGGAGAAATGCCGTGAAGAACAGATGCCCCTCTACGTTGCTTTCATTGATCTCACCAAAGCCTTTGACCTCGTCAGCAGACGTGGTCTCTTCAAACTACTAGAAAAGATCGGATGTCCACCAA
The DNA here is from genome assembly GCF_036365525.1 of Heterodontus francisci. Lineage (NCBI taxonomy): Eukaryota > Metazoa > Chordata > Chondrichthyes > Heterodontiformes > Heterodontidae > Heterodontus > Heterodontus francisci. Next base: position 43,361,348 of record NC_090387.1, read on the forward strand.
AGCAACTAAGTATCATCACCTCATTCCATGACAATATGAAAGGCACAATTCAGCATAGCGGCGCCTCATCAGACCCCTTTCCTATCCTGAGTGGCGTGAAACAGTGCTGTGTTCTCGCACCTACACTGTTTGGGATCTTCTTCTCCCTGCTGCTCTCACATGCGTTCGAGTCTTCTGAAGAAGGAATTTTCCTCCACACAAGATCAGGTGGCAGGTTGTTCAACCTTGCCCGTCTAAGAGCGAAGACCAAAGTATGGAAAGTCCTCATCAGGGAACTCCTCTTTGCTGACAACATCTCACACTGAAGAGTGTTCGCAGAGACTCATCGGCAGGTTTGCGGATGCCTGCAATGAATTTGGCCTAACCATCAGCCTCAAGAAAACGAACATCATGGGACAGGATGTCTGAAATGCTCCATCCATCAATATCGGCGACCACTGTCTGGAAGTGGTTCAAGAGTTCACCTACCTAGGCTCAACTGTCACCAGTAACCTGTCTCTCGATGCAGAAATCAACAAGCGCATGGGAAAGGCTTCCACTGCTATGTCCAGACTGGCCAAGAGAGTGTGGGAAAATGGCGCACTGACACGGAACACAAATGTCCGAGTGTATCAGGCCTGTGTCCTCAGTACCTTGCTCTATGGCAGCGAGGCCTGGACAATGTATGTCAGCCAAGAGCGTCGTCTCAATTCATTCCATCTTCGCTGCCTCCGGAGAATCCTTGACATCAGGTGGCAGGACCATATCTCCAACACAGAAGTCTTCAAGGCGGCCAACATCCCCAGCATATACACCCTACTGAGCCAGCGGCGTTTGAGATGGCTTGGCCAAGTGAGCCGCATGGAAGATGGCAAGATCCCCAAGCAAACATTGTACAGCAAGCTCGTCACTGGTATCAGACCCACTGGCCGTCCATGTCTCCGCTTTAAAGACGTCTGCAAACGCGACATGAAGTCCTGTGACATTGATCACAAGTCTTGGGAGTCAGTTGCCAGCGATCGCCAGAGCTGGCGGGCAGCCATAAAGGCGGGGCTAAAGTGTGGCAAGTCAAAGAGACTTAGCAGTTGGCAGAAAAAAAACCAGAAGCGCAAGGGGAGAGCCAACTGTGTAACAGTTTTATCTGTAGCACCTGTGGAAGCGTCTGTCACTCTAGAATTGGCCTTTATAGCCACTCCAGGCGCTGCTTCACAAACCACTGACCACCTCCAGGCGCTTACCCATTGTCTCTCGAGACAAGGAGGTCAAAGAAGACTGTACAAGTGACTTAATAATGTTTCAACTGCAAAAGAAGCAAGACGACCCTAGTGTCTACCGCCTGAGTTAATTAAGATCCAGCAATCTTAAATTACATGTTGATTTCTTCCGTTAAACGATAAATTATGCAATTATGATATTGTTGCATATGATATTCTTAAAATAATCAACACAGACCAACTGACATGTTCCTTGACTCCAGAGCATGTAGTCAGAATTGACATCAAACTATCACTTCTTGTACCAGTTTTTACTTCATCTCTAAGCCACGTATGATAGTTCAGATAATGAGTCCCAGTTCACAAGTAATATATGTTCCTTTAGGGCATAAGGAGGTCAATCAGCATTTCCTTAGATATTGTTTAATGGCGACTGATCGAAAATTAAATATGTTTGTATCAGTTGCCTGTGGCTAGCTACAATTCTGCTTAGTAGCCTTAGGGGACTACGTTCCACAATTATAATTGCAAAATCTGATTACAATAAGCCAGACTCCGAGTTCTGTTTAGTGTGATTGTTATCTTTGTGACTTCCTTTGCATGAACCCTTTTAACTAACTATTACAGTATAACAAATCATTACATTATGTAAAAACAAAATTACTTATGTTTTTAGTTTTGTTCTTTTGAAAACAAATGTTTTCCTTTCAAATGTATTGCTTCCTGTTTGAACTGATATGAGATGACCAATATGCTCATTATATATGTTCAAGCCATTTAGCTTTGCTAGAGATAAAATTTAGAACACATTGTACAAAAATGTGCAACACTCAAAGAATAAAAAAAGGATACTGCAGCTTTGAGTTAAAGAGATGTGGGCCTAGATTTTCCAGTCGCGTCCCACTGGGTTGTCCTGGTGGAACTGAGACAGACAAGGCAAGAAATGTACTCGGGAACATGCTTGGCCCATACGTAGGCTGGTGCATGCAAATTAAATGAGAGCTGAACTGCTTGCAGCATGTTTCCCTCCATTCGTCTTGCTTGTACACTGGACAACTAGGGCCACCTGATGGGTTCTTGGCATCCATCAGTTCAAATGTCAACAGGAGAGTCCTCAAAAGTTTTCCAAAGATGGGCCTGTGCAATTGCTCTCAGACCATTACCATGCACCGGCCCAGAGGCAGTGTCATAAATTTTGCCCACAATCTGAATTTTTTAGGCAGCTTAGAGGTTGCTTTTTCCTCCCTCTGCTGCAGGCATTCAAAACCTGCCACAGTAGGTTTCTAGCCTCAGATTAGCACAATTCCCTGGGAGCAGCTCCCTGGGCCCCCAGCATGCTGTTCATACCTGGACCAAAAGTTTGACTGAGGTCAAGAGGTCACTGCTATGGCAGGTGGAAATCCTGCCTTGCCAAAGATGCCCCACACCCCCATTCCCCCATCAACAGCTAGCCTGGGCCATGATTTCTAAGGAGGTACACTATAGCAAATTCTGTTTAATTCAGCAACTTCACCAATTGAAAATTAGCACTTCTAATAAAGAAAATGTTGCACGCATGGAAGAAATAGTAATACAAGAGTATTCTCTGTACATGTTTATGGATAAGGTTGTTTATGGAAGTTTGAATGCTGAATGTGTTCTTTGATATTGCCTCCCCTCCTCACTTTGCATTTTTTGAGGCAAAACCATGAGATATGGTGAAATAGTGTCTTATGACACTATTCCTACTCCGAAATTCAGCTTATTGATGTTTAACAGACCCCAAACATATACGTCATTGGGAGATTATTCAGCTATGGTGAAGATGCAAAATGAGTATTGGAGCGACCTTCTGTTATACAGCCAGCTTGATTTTCCAATGGGAAGGAAAATTAGGCCGGATGTATAACGGGCACTTGATCTGCCAGCACTCTTTGCACTCTGCCAAAGTTGGACTTCATCACCATTGCTCCCACTTCCCCTCAAAGATAGAACACGAGATCCTAGCAACACTGGAAAAGAGAAGACAGAATAGATAAATTCTTTGTAATGACTCTAAAATAAATGGTAGCACATCACAAATTCTGGCCTGAAATACTGCCAGACATAATTTTTAAATTCCTTAATCTAGAGGAAAATAAACTGCACCTATAGGATGTTACAATGCCCTACATAATAGATAACAACAAAAAATGTCTGTTCGAAAAGAAACTTGGCTGAAAAGGATAAGTAAATAGTTGACCTCTACCCTTAAGAAATAGAAGTATTATTATAATCTACAGGATACTGACTTAAAACAGAAGCAAATTGAAAGAACAAAACATTCTTGTTACCAAGTAGTAAGAAAGTATCTTGATTGTAATTCCTGGCTAACAAGATTGAACAAACAAAATGTTTTATAAAGGATAAAATTCAAATTTTGCAAAGAAACTAAGGGTGACCTAAGGGGTATCAAGCCTAGGTACAATATTTAAATGGAGTGCATTACAAGGCTATAATCGCATTGAGGGCTTCAGGTGGCACTATGAACTATCACAGCAAAGCTTATGTGGCTTATGAGTGTGACTTGAACCCCAAGATTAGGTTCAGCTTTGAAATCAATCAGACCTCGATAGTATTTATTTATTTTACAAAAAACATCTCCCCCATCTCCACCCCCCACCCCCCACCCCCACCCCTGTCCCTTGCTGAAGGCAATGTGTCCTTGCTGGAGCTTGGTTCATGGGTGTTTAGCACCATCCAGTTCCTCACCCAAGAGCTCATTTTCCTGTATGAGCCCAGACAGCGTGTTTCAGCTGAATATTTAACCATCAGGTCATCACAGCTGAACCCATCCTTGTTCTCAGCCGATGACCACATGTGCAGACTTTTCATCGGGGGTCACTGGATGGTCATAGGCAATTTGTCCTTTCCCAACCCAACAGTGAAGTAAAGAAGCTGTACACATGTTCCCTGTTGACAGTTTAAGAGTGATGTATTTCTCACATTGATGCACAAAAACACTTCTCCCTCATTGGTAAGTAGAATGAAAATGGTTGACACACGCTGAGGTCATCTGTATTTTTTATTCTTCTTTGTTCTTCTTCTTCTTTGGCCTCCTTGTCTCAGGAGACAATGGGTAAGCGCCTGGAGGTGGTCAGTGGTTTGTGAAGCAGTGCCTGGAGTGGCTATAAAGGCCAATTCGAGAGTGACAGACTCTTCCACAGGTGCTACAGATAAGATTGGTTGCGGGGCTCTTGCACAGTTGGCTCTCCCCTTGCGCTTCTGTCTTTTTTCCCGCCAACTGCTAAGTCTCTTTGACTCGCCACACCTTAGCCCCGCCTTTATGGCTGCCCGTCAGCTCTGGCGATCGCTGGCAACTGACTCCCACGACGTGTGATCAATGTCACAGGACTTCATGTCGCATTTGCAGACGTCTTTAAAGCGGAGACATGGACGGCCAGTGGGTCTGATACCAGTGACGAGCTCGCTGTACAATGTGTCCTTGGGGATCCTGCCATCTTCCATGCGGCTCACATGGACAAGCCATCTCAAGCGCCGCTGGCTCAGTAGGGTGTATATGCTGGGGATGTTGGCCGCCTCAAGGACTTCTGTGTTGGAGACACGGTCCTGCCACCTGATGCCAAGGATTCTCTGGAGGCAGCGAAGATGGAATGAATTGAGACAATGCTCTTGGCTGACATACGTTGTCCAGGCCTCGCTGCCGTAGAGCAAGGTACTGAGGACACAGGCTTGATACACTCGGACTTTTGTGTTCCATGTCAGTGCGCCATTTTCCCACACTCTCTTGGTCAGTCTGGACATAGCAGTGGAAGCCTTTCCCATGCGCTTGTTGATTTCTGCATCGAGAGACAGGTTACTGGTGATAGTTGAGCCTAGGTAGGTGAACTCTTGAACCACTTCCAGAGCGTGGTCGCCGATATTGATGGATGGAGCATTTCTGATGTCCTGTCCCATGATGTTCGTTTTCTTGAGGCTGATGGTTAGGCCAAATGCGTTGCAGGCAGCCACAATCCTGTCGATGAGTCTATGCAGACACTCTTCAGTGTGAAATGTTAATGCAGCATCATCAGCAAAGAGGAGTTCCCTGATGAGGACTTTCCGTACTTTGATCTTTGCTCTTAGACGGGCAAGGTTGAACAACCTGCCATCTGATCTTGTGTGGAGGAAAATTCCTTGTTCTATTTTTTATTCTACACACTATTTAAGATGGAATGTTTTAATCATTTAGTTTTATGAGTTAATAGATGTGTCTATAATGTCAAATGTGTCGATTTTATAAAAGTTGGGCAGAATTTAGTGACCCCCATCGCAGGTCCTGGCGGCAAAACCTGAAGTGGGTGCCATCGCCACTTATCACGTGTGCGGTCGGCCCACCACGATCATGTGGCAGGTGGCCAATTATCATAATGGAGCTGCAGGGCCCAGTCAGCCATGTGCCAGGGATAGGCGACAAAGCACCAATGGTGTCGCCAGTAGAGACAATGCTGGTGCAGGTGCCATCCTGAAAGAGCTGGCAGCCCTGCTTAAACTTCTGCTTCACTACTGACCCCCTGCCTGGAGTCCGTGTGCTGCTGAACTGCTGTGCTGCTGACCCCCTGCCTGGAGTCCCTCTGCTGCTGAACTGCTGTGCTGCTGACCCCCTGCCTGGAGTCCGTGTGCTGCTGAACTGCTGTGCTGCTGACCCCCTGCCTGGAGTCCCTCTGCTGCTGAACTGCTGTGCTGCTGACCCCCTGCCTGGAGTCCCTGTGCTGCTGAACTGCTGTGCTGCTGGCCCCCTTGCCTGGAGTCCCTCTGCTGCTGAACTGCTGTGCTGCTGACCCCCTTGCCTGGAGTCCCTCTGCTGCTGAACTGCTGTGCTGCTGACCCCCTGCCTGGAGTCCCTCTGCTGCTGAACTGCTGTGCTGCTAACCGAGGACTCAGAAGTCCAGAAGCTGTCCGGAAGCCAAGAGGGACCATGTCAGGCAGAAGACACCGAGTGGCCCCACAGTTCAGCAATGCCTCCCTGGAGATTCTTCTCCAGGCTGCATGTGAAAGGTGGGAGGTCCTCTTCCCAAGCAATGGCAAGAAGAGGTTCTCCTGCCTGACCAAGCGAGCCTGGATGGAGATAGCTGAGGTGGTTAGCAGCCATGGGGTCACCCCCTCAGACATGGCTGCAGTGTCACAAAAGGGTCAACGACTTCCTTCGTTCTGCCAAGGTGACTGCTCCATAACTCTATCCTATTTAGGGATAGCAAGTGGCTACACAGGAGGATGCGGGACATGGGGAAGGAGGCACTACAACTACGCTTGCAGAGTGGGGTAGGGATCACCTCATCCTGACAGATGCATGGCTGCATCTCGGCTATACGCCACCTACTTTCACAGCTCACTCCCATTTAACTCCCTTGAGAGTGGATGGGAGCATGAACTATATGTGATACCCTACTAGAGGGCGAGGGGTTGGCACTAACAGAACTGTCATGTTGATCTCTCTACAAAGTTAGATTATCTCCATCTTTCTACTATCAGGGCAAGAGGGGCCCACAACAGGAGGGAGGCAGCCCGAACTGGCGGAGGAAGCCCAGATCTTCGGCTTCTCTCCATGGCAGAGGAAGAAGCATTAGAATTGGCAGGGACCCAAGGCGGCTGGTCCATATTCGATGGAGCAACTGGAGTTTCCGCACAAGAGAGGATTCCATCGATACGCAGTTCACTTCTGGAGACCCACAACATGTATGGTTGGCATGATAGGATCTACACAGCCTAACCTACGCATGTTTGTGTTCTCTCATGCTTGTCAGTGCCCACAGGAGACTCAGCCAGCAGGGGGCCAGATGTCCATCTATGAGGAAGATGAGCACTCAGAGGATGCACCATTCCATGGCTCTCCTGCACCCTCCAACAGCGCACATACTTTCACTTCGGTGGGTATCCACTTGGCTGTAGAATCTGGATCACAAGCTGGTGAGAGCACTGCACACATGCCCAAGCAACTGGCTGAGGTTGAGACAGCTGAAGCCTCTGTCGGAGGACTGTGGGTGGCCAGGCCCATGCTGAGCCCCAGGATGATGATGAGCCTCTGGCATCTACAGCACAGGGCATGCTGGAGTTGCAGAGAGAGGTAGCCACATCTGGCAGAGATGCCAAAAGCAATGCACAGCCATGTGCAGATGATGCAGGAGTCCATCCATGCCATGAGTGCTGCCATGTCTCAGGCATGTGGCTTACTCTATCAAGAGGTCAGTGACCCTCATGGAGAGTCAGATCTGACAAATGCACACAGACCTGCACACCATCTTGGTCATGAGCTCAACGCAGCAGTGGCAAGGCGAGAGAAGGACAGGCCATGAAATCTTTTCCAGCTCCTCATCCTTCTCTGGTGATCAGGGAGATTCAAGTGAGCCTTGAAAGGGAGGAGGAGAGGCTGACCTCCACAGCTGGGGGCTCCCTTCAGGGCACACCGAGTGTGGGCAACAGCTCCTCAGCCCCTCCACCAGTGAGCACAGCTCCAGCAGCTGCGATGCCTGAGGAGAGTCTAGCAGAAAACTATGCAGCCTCAGGCAGCCAGATGACGGCCATCAAAGTCATCACAGGCCAAGGGGCAGTGTGGTCAGCAGCCTGCCTCCAGCCCAACTTCTAGCGATGGGTTCACACTTCATAGATGCACTCGCTGATGTGTAAAGAAAAGCACCTAGACATATTTGGGGGTTCATGGCTGTTTGATATCAGAGATGTGATGCTTCATAAAAGGTCTTTTGTTCAAGCCATTAATGTTCATTGTGTAAAAGTGATTATTCTATCCTGCTTTAATTGTGAACTGTTGAATTCCCCCTTCTCCCTTAGTGGATGCCAATGTAAGCACAGCCCTCATTTGAATATGATTTTCCATGGGTATTAGTATGTGTTTCAGCTGGGCACTAGGCACGGAACACAAATGGTAAGGAGGTAACAGACTACATGCATTGAGGCGAGTCATTATTGGATTTTCTGTGAGTGGACATCAGGGTGGCTGGAAGCGGGTATTTATGAGATTGTCTCTTGCCTCCTTGGCACGTCACTCAATCTGTCTGGCCTCCAGCGCAAGGGCTTCAACATCCTGTGCTGCTTGCTCATCTCCCTCCTCCGCATTCTCCTCGTCAGTGGAGGCATTGGCATGATCTCATTGTCATGCAAGCCTCGCCCCTCTGCAGTGCTAGATTGTGCAGAGCACAACAGACCACAATACTACACAAGACCCTCACTGGGGCATAATGCAGGGTTCCACCAGCTCGATCTAGGCAAAGGAATCTCATCTTCAGCAAATCAATGGCCTGCTCGATGGTCACTCGGGTGAGTCCATGTCAAGTGTTGTACCTGTCCTCTGCTGCAGCGCAAGGGTTCCTCACAGGTGTCAGTAGCCATGTTTTCAATGCATAGCCTTTGTCCCCGAGAATCCATCCCTGAAGGCACGTGGGGGGCCTGAAAAGCTGTGGCATCCGGGACTGTTGAAGTATGTAGGCATCCAGGCTGCTACCCAGGAGGTGGGCACCAACCTGCAGGAAATGCTTTCGGTGGTCACAGACCAGTTGTATGTTGAGGGAATGGAAGCCTGTCCTGTTGATGAAGGCGGCTGGATGCTCTGTAGGAGCTTTGATGGCCACATGTGTGTAATTTAGCACACACTGCACCTGGGGAAATCCAGTGATGGCCCCAAAACCAATGGCCCTCTCGGCCTGAATGTCAGGGTTGGTCATGTAATGCACATAGTCACCAGCCCTCTTGGACAGGGTATTGGTCACCTCTTTAATGCAATAGTGGGCTGCTGCCTGTGAGACCCCACACGTGTCCCCGGTGGATCCATGGAATGATCCAGACGTGTAAAAGTTTAGTGCCACCGTGATCGTCAGAATCACTGGCATAGGGTGACCCCCAAATAGGCCACAACTCGTCCTGCAGCAGGGCGTATAAGTCAGTGACAGCCTCCCTGGAGAGGCGTAGTCTTCAGTGACAATGCCGCTCGGACATTTGGAGGTAGCTGATTTGGGTCTGGTGCACTCTCTGGCATAGGTGGGCCCTTCTTGGCATGGCCAGCTGCTGCTGCTCTCGTCATGGAGCTTCATGGGCAGGCACAGCTGCCTCCTGGTCCTCCCTCCGTCAGAGGCACCACATCACACCACGGGGGTCCAAAAATACAGGGTGTATGTGATCCAAGCCAGGTGCCCAGTGGGCCTACAGAGCACTGTCGGTGCAGAGATGATCCTGCCCTGTGAACTGAGTTTTTACAACTTCTCCCAGCACACTTCCTGATGGACCTCAGTGCCCATCCTTGTTGATGGCTAACCCTTACATCCAGCATTTTTGGGCAACCATAAATCTCACCCAATAAACCATGCAAAACCAAGGACCCCCTTGCAGAGACCCAAGGTCGCGACTCCCCTTGCAGAGCCCCCGAGACCGCAACCCTCCTTGCAGGGACCCTGAGATCATGACCCACTTGTAGAGCTCCCAAGATCATGAACCACCCCCCCCCCTTGCAAAGACCCAGAAAATGCAACTCCACTTGCAGAGCCCCCAAGATCCTAACCCCCTTACAGAGCCCCTGAAACCCTGACCCCACCTTGCAGAGATACCGAGATCGCAATCCCCTTTTGCAGAGTCGCTGAGACCCTAACACCCCCCTTGCAGAGACCCTGAGATTGCAACCCCCTTGCAGAGCCCCTAAGATCGAAGCCCCCCTTGCAGAGCCTCCCCTCCCCAGACCCAAAAACCCCCTCTCTTTACAGAAACTCCGAGAACGCGACACCCCTTTGCATAGCTTCCGGGATTGCGACCCCCCACCCTTGCAGAGCCCCCCAGACCCCAACCCCCTTTGCAGAGCGCACAGCTCTGCAATCCAACAATGGCCTCCAAACACCCCCTCCTCCCCAGTGCAGCCCTGTTCAAGGCTGCATACCTGTCACGGCACTGAAGCCTCACCTCGGTGCCACCAGCTTTTAACGATCGTGAACCCGAAGGCAAGTGATTGCCACCCACCATCCACAAAATCATAAGCCCACTGTTAAATCGATGTGAATTAGATGCAAATGCATTCCAATTAACTGCTCAGCAATTTAAAATAGATTCCCGTTGCGTCAGGGTGGCGATGCCACCTTGGTGCTTTCCCACTGCTGACTAAATCCAGAACCGATGTCACGACTCCGGATTTCCGGATGGTGCTTCCAACGCAATTCTCCATCCCCCCCAGGCCACCATCACCGCTTCAAACGGCTGCACAAAATTCTGCCTGTTAAATGCAAGATTGAAAGAAAATGGCCCAGTATTATACAAAAATCATAAAATACATATAATGGAAATTAAAGATTGAGCGCTATCACTACAATTAGTTGATTTGAAGTGCATGACATAGTCATCCATAGTTGAGGGATTCAGATGATTTTTAAACTAGAAGAGTTCAGTTCAAACATTTTAAGTATCTGAAGCTCAAGATTGTGTTATTATATCCATTGTTGCTTTGTCTATACCATAGCCTATCCTGTTTATTACACGAGTTTGTTTTATCACAGCATAAATTGCTAAATTTTCTTCATCTAGTTTTCTGTGCTCCTTGTCATGTTTTCAGCTTCAATTGTGGCATGAAACAACATAGCAAGAAGATGAAACAGTTTTTCTTTTGTAGTGTGTTATTGAAATAATCACTATTTTCTACATTTTTAGCCAGATGGAAAACTATGTAGGTAAATGCTTGAATCTAGCGTACTGGAAGTAGAACAGTCATTAACTCTGACAAAGTACCTATACTGTTAGGAGGATGAATGCCTTTGTGGATAGTTTATTAATCCTCCTGTCATTTTCATCGTGCTATGACGAGCGATCTTATTTTCTTCTCTGTAGCCTTGCAGAAAAATGTTAAAATGTAAAAACTGCAGAACTGGCATAGTGAACATTGTTTGGATATTAATTTGTATAATACATGCTGATGCCTGTGTTTTACTGTAAAGTTGCAAATATAAATCTCTCATTAAAACTTCAATTTCAGCATTGACTATCTGCATCATACATTCATTAATAATAGTGTCACCCTCATACCTTGAAAGGCCAAAGTGTGAAGCCTAAAGTTCCCATTTTAGATGTGATTTAACCTTGTTTCATTTCCTTTTCCTCCAAGGGTTAACATAGATATATAATTTGTAGTTCTGTTTCAATGCAAACTTTTCAATAGTGCAGCTGTGTATTGAACTCCTTTAACAGTATTCCAGTTGGGTTTGGTGGGTAAATGCACAGCATGTGTGCCACTGAGACACACAGTCAAAGAAGGTCCCAGGTTCACATTGTGATCTGTGCTGAATTAACCGATCTCAGTCAGAATCACCATTGGAGAGCTGCAAACAACTTCAGGGTCCAAGGCCTAAGGAGGACAAATACCAGTTGCTCCTATCCCTGCCAAAGTGTATTTTTATGCACATATGCAAGGACAGGTTTGGGCTAGCTAGTGAGAACTCTCCATAGTCAAATAGTCTTGGCTTGCACATGAAAAATGACTACCAGCTGACATGCCACCAACTATGGACTGAGTCATCAACAACTTCTGGAGAGAAGGAAACTTGATGAGGAAAACTAAACTGACACAATTACTTAATTGAGAGAGGTCATGCTAAACAGCACCGTTAATGCAAATAGAAGCAATTCATTAAACTTAAGCTGTAATTGTGGAACTAAAAGATATGAATGTAAAATTATCATCAAGGCTGTAAAATACTTTGGGATATCTGGTGGTCATGAAAGGCACTATATAAAAGCAAGTCTATTTTTATAAGAAGAATTTTTTGTCTCTCAGTCAATTGTGGATTCAAGTTTGTTATGAAGTTTGGAACTTTCGTTGGCTTAAAAAACAGCTTTAAATCAAAAATTTGGAATCTAACTATTGATTAAACTTTTATGTGTCAAACACAGAAGCGGATTCTGTCTCCAGGTAAAGTTGGAAACAAGTAGCCCTCTGTGCAACAATAAATGTTTCAGGTGCCCTCCATGCCCGGCTGGTGCACTAACAGTCAGATTGCTACGCATAAATCAGAATTGATCCAAATAATCCATAAACCATTGCATTGCCAGTCATGCTAGTATGTTTGAAATGCAGTATGTGGAGTTTTGCTTGCAGTTATTCACTTTCCTCACATGATTAAATATGTTAGGCCAGATGCAATAACATAAATTGTACATAGTTTCTTAATTGGAATGAGAGACTCACAAGCTGAATGATCTTTTCTTTGTTTCTACTTTCTTGTGTTTTTAACTTTAAAAGTGTTTTTCAACCCATTAGCTGCTATAAAAAATGATTGACGACAATGTCCATGCATTAGCAGGGAATATAGATTGTCACAGAGTCATACAGCACTGAAACAGGCCCTTCAGCCCATCGAGTCTGTGCCGACCATCAACCACCCATTTATACTAATCCTACATTAATCCCATATTCCCTACCACATCCCCGCTATTCTCTTACCTACGCTAGGGGCAATTTACAATGGCCAATTTACCTATCAACCTGCAAGTCTTTGGCTGTGGGAGGAAACTGGAGCACCCGACGGAAACCCACGCAGTCACAGGGAAAACTTACAAACTCTGCACAGGCAGTACCCAGAACCAAACCTGGGTTGCTGGAGCTGTGAGGCTGCGGTGCTAACCACTGCGCCACTGTGCCACCCCAAAGCATTGTGCAAACGTCTGACTGGACTGCTACAAATGGCACATTTTTTTGATTTGATTTAACCACCGAGACATACATTAGCATTTCTGAACCAGACTGATAACAACATTAAAACAATTTGTTGAAAATACAAAAAACTATAGACGTCATTCACATGGTTTTGTACATTTCTGTAATTTTACTGTATATAAGTCATTAGCATATTCTGAAAAGTGCAGTGCTCAAAGTGTTAAGGATAAGTTAGTAATATTTGTCTCAGAGTTTAAAATTGTTTAAACAATTCCACGCATTCATGCATGTGAATAACATCTTTAACATTTTATTGTGTTTATTCATTTTAGAAAGCCTTCTAAGTTCCAAAGCAACAGAATCAGAAAACAATTTTCGGCAGTAAATGAGTGATTAAAAACAGATTTGGAGCTGCATGACAAATGGGTGGCTAACAGGACTGTTATCATAGTTGCAAAAGCAGTTGAATATATTTAACTCCTCTGAGTATCTCTTCAGACCTCTAGACGCTATGGGCAAAAAGAATCTTCAGATTAGTTTTCTTTTCTTCTCAACTCCTATTAATACCTTTAAGATGCTTAACTGGAAACAATTGTAAAGGCTGCGTGATGTTCTGCAACCAGAAATTCCATATCATAAACTCTCTTCCGCAAAATAAAAAACTAGCAAGGCCAACCCTAACTTTGTAATTTATAAGTAAGTAAACACTACGTTACACTATTCCTTTTGCAAAAGACACATTTCAATTATGTTTTTCAATGAAAAACAGGTTTTAAGGTAACAGTCTTCAATGATTTTGCCTTAGTGAAATCTAATAGTTGGAGGGTGATTAAATAGACGATAACATAAGCTGAAATGTTTATCGATCTTTACCCAATGTCTACTTTGCAATTAGAACTCAGTAAAACATTACAACTGGCTCCAGTTTACTCATAGAACTCTACTTCCACCTCAGATTTTGCTAAATATTTTTAATGGGGCGCACTTGAACTTTGTAAACTGGACACAGTTGCTTAAATTTCTGTGAATTTGCAGGAATCAAATCACTGAACCTGGAAAATATCTACATTGTATCCTCTTGATGAAGCTGCAGGACAGTCTAACAAAGTGATTCTGTCACAACAGGAGTCACACTCATTGGACTGTCAGCTTCTCCCTTCTCCCATTTCCATTCAAAGGTGGAACACTTGCAGTGAGATGCTCCATTTTCTGGCAGGAGAACCACAGGAAACAATCAGTATTGTAGCATGTGGATTGTTGTGACAGGCAGGCAATCCTAGGTGAGAAGCCAACAATTTAACCATTCAGCTACCCATCTGCTTTCTTTTCATTTTTAAGAGCCCTGGATTGAACCTACAAGAGTATTTTACTGCTGGACTCCACTTTCTTACCCACATATAAAACATATTGTCGTCTACAATTATTATTATTCATTTTTACCAGTTTTCTATGTCTGATTTTGAATTTATACAAGTTATAATGTATTTAAGAAGAATGTTGTGTCCTTATACTCAATTGTTTTGCTATTTTCTCTCATTCAGTGATGCCTGCTACTTTTTTCATTGAAAACATTAAAATTACATAGCTCAGTCACACAGCATTTCAGTGTATTTACAGTGTGGCCTTGAGAAAGGACAAGACTTTTATTCCCCCCACGCTCTCACCCCCCCAACCATGATTTCTCCATAGAGTGAGTTTTCTCCCTCAAGCAAACTCTTTGGAAGTAACAGTGAGCAGAGGTCAAACACCTCCCCACACAGTGGAAGCAAAAGTTTGAGCATAATGTCCAAGATGGTCACATGCGCCGCAGACAGATCACAGATGTAACATCATGGCCAGAGGTCAGGGAACAGGCCATCTCTCTGATGTATTGTTAGTGGCATGGAGGAGGAATATTACAGCAGAAGGAAATAAAAACATATTTCATGAGACTTTGGTTGTACTGAATACTCAATAGGGCTGAATGAATGAGTTTTATCAAAGGAGGTGATTCGTATTTGAAGCAATACCCCAATCACACATGGGAAATGTTTACATTTAAAACAAAAGGCTGGGCGGCACAGTAGGTTAAAGCACAATTCCTTGAGCATTGGGGTTTGAATTTGAGAAATCAGTCCAGACTAATAGGATGAAAGTCTCCTCTTTCCAATGTAGGAAATCTATGCAAAATGAGTTGAGCAGACTTAACTGGCTCCTAATGGGCATATGATGACAGCACAAAAGTGCCACAATTCAGTACAATTTGGCACTAAACTGTCAAGTCCATTCAGAGAGGCCATAAGGTTGGTGTTGGAACTGGATATGCAAACGGGAGCAATATATGATGCTCTCTTGAGTTTCACACAATTTTTTTATTTATATGGCCAGTTTGAGTGCAATACGTCCAATTATGCAGCCTCAGTTACAGTAGCCGGATTACTCTGGGCACATAATTGGACATTCCAACTTACTGTGAATTTTAGGCTTCTGCTGTGCATGTATAGACACACATGTGCATTGAGTCATACATTATATACATGTCTGTACATGCATTGTTATGTTCCAGGTTACAGAGGAAACCAAAGTGTGGTGTGTATGCACCAAGTATAATCTAGCCACGCATACATAAATTCATTTCACAGAACAAGGGATTGCTTTTAAAATTCTCATCTTTGTTTTCAAAATCCTCGTGGTCACACCCCTCCCTATCTCCTCCAGCTCACAACCCTTCAAGATCTCCATACTCCTTTAAGACTTTCCTCTTGTGCATCTCCAGTTTCCTTCACTCGACCATTGACAGCCATGCCTTCAGCTTCCTAGGACCTAAGCTCTGCAATTCCCTCCATAAAACTCTCCACCTCTTTCTCCTCTTTTAAGACACCACTTAAAAGCCACCTCTTTGCCCAATCTCGCATCTTAATATCTCCTTATGTAGCTCGGTGTCAAATTTTGCTTGATAATCATTCCTGTGAAGCACCTCAGGATATTTAATACATTAAGGTCTCTATATAAATCCAAGTCGTTGTTGTTGTCAGGCTGATAATAGTTTAGTTTAGTTCAGAGATACAGCACTGAAACAGGCCCTTCGGCCCACCGAGTCTGTGCCGACCATCAACCACCCATTTATACTAATCCTACACTAATTCCATATTCCTACCACATCCCCACCTGTCCCTATATTTCCCTACCACCTACCTATACTAGGGGCAATTGCTAATGGCCAATTTACCTATCAACCTGCAAGTCTTTGGCATGTGGGAGGAAACCGGAGCACCCGGAGGAAACCCACGCAGACACAGGGAGAACTTGCAAACTCCACACAGGCAGTACCCAGAATTGAACCCGGGTCGCTGGAGCTGTGAGGCTGCGGTGCTAACCATTGCGCCACTGTGCCACCCAATGTCCATCATGACATTGTGATTTACATTACATTCTACAGCTTTGAGTCAGCTCTCTTAGAAAAGTGCTGTTACTCTACCCTGTTACTATTTACTTGGGTGGGACATGATAATGACTGAGCAGGCAAACAATGTTCCTCTAACATCTGTTTTCTGTGCATGGCCAGCTTGTTGCAATGCGCAGTCCCTTTAAGATTGACGAGTGGCCGTGCATGCATGCTAAAGGGAGCCTTACTTGTACATGGTCTGTTTGTTCCCTGCATTGCAAATTCCTGACTGCTGTGTGACTACGCACCTGTGCAGCTTAGAGGGAAGAATGCAGGAAAAGTAGAGTGCAATTCAGCTGCTCCATACTGCAATTTATTTTTTTGATGCTGCCATTGGGAGCCCAAAGCAAGAAAGTATTCCAATTCTCAAAAATAGCATTGTTTAGATTGAGAAGCACACAAATTGACTGAAAAATCTGAATATTTGAAGAAAAGCAAAAACATGAAAAAAAACTGCAAGGTTGACATTGTTGCCCATTACTCACAGATGGTGACTGAAACCTTTATTGTCTCAGTGCAGAAAGTCATTGAAGTGGACAATTAGGTACTGCATTATATAGCTATGTTTACACAAATTTTAATTTAGTTTTGTCCTGATAATCTACGTTTCATTTGGTACATGTATAGCAATTATGTCAGTGATAATCTTTCAGTGACCATCATTACATGCTGGTTACTTTGAGTAGCTGTTCACTGTTGTCCACCAAGATACTTACCACTAATTGAAAAAAAAAAACAAAATCTAACTAATCCACAAACTTCACATTTTATATGATGTAAATACAAGGGAGAAAGGAATAGCAGGTTATGCTGATAGGGTTAGAGAAGTTGGCGGGGTGGGGGGTGGGGGTACGAGGGTAGCTCAGGTGGAGCATAAACGCTGAGATATACCAGTTGGTCTGAATAGTCTGTTTCTCTGCTGTACATTCTATGTAATTCTACACAACATGCAACATGGGTGGAACTTTGACTCTAATTTCACCCCAGGCTTTAGACAACTGTTATAAGCAAGAAAATCTTTGCAAGTGCATTAGGATGTTGTCATACAGTGATCAGACAAATTCTTACCCCCATCATCTACCACTGATACAGCCCCCAGCAACAAATCTACTAATTCCCACCCTTTGGAAGATTACACCTATGGTTATTACTGGAAGTTACATGGATATAATTGCTAATGAAATCCTATCAGTGAAGCTAATCCAAAATACTACAGACTACAACACTTCAGTGCTGTATTGAGGGAGAGCTGCTTGTTAGAGATGCTATCTTTAGGGTGAGATTTAAGGCAAAGGGCCCATCTGCCTGTTCAGGTGGGCATTAAGAATCACATGGCACGATTAGAACAAGAGCAGAGTAGTCTCAGAGTCTTGAACAACAGTCCACCCCCAAAAATAAGTCATCATGTCACTCATTCATTTGCAGTTTGTGAGACCTTACTATGTACAAATTAGCTATTGTGTTTTCCTTCATAAATACAAAGACTACACTTCAAAAGCAATCCTTTGGTTGTCAAGTGCTTTGCCACATCTTGAGTTCATGATAAGACACTACATAAATGCAAGTTTTTTCTTCATTGAAATAACAGAAAGAGCACATAATCCTATGCTTCTAGTTTCAAAATATCTCTTGTGATAACAGATCTTAAAGTAGTGAATGCTACAGAATGTGTACAACTTCTAACAGTGTCACCTTTAGAGTATAAACACTATTGCTAGAAGGTGCCAAAAATTCAGAAAGATAACCTACCTAAGATTTACAAAAACTAAACAGTTTCTTCATCAACAACTGCAAGTGGTCTGCAAGTTGAGACTTCTTCAGCATAATTTCCATAACAAGTACATCAGTATCACACCTTCTGACAAATACAAAGTATCATATCTCCTGACATGTACACCACATCATACCTCCTGACAGGTATGCCATTATCACATTGCCAGACAAGTATACTAGTATCATACTCCTGACAGGTATACTGGACTCCTGATAATATGCTGGTATTACATTTCCTGACAAGTACAACAGCATCATATCATCTGATAGAAAACAAAGAAAAAAAACAAAGAAAATTACAGCACAGGAACAGGCCCTTCGGCCCTCCAAGCCTGCGCCGATCCAGATCCTCTATCTAAACCTGTCTCCTATTTTCTAAGGGTCTGTATCTCTTTGCTTCCTGCCCATTCATGTATCTGTCTAGATCCATCTTAAAAGACGCTATCGTGCCCGCGTCTACCACCTCCACTGGCAACGCGTTCCAGGCACCCACCACCCTCTGCGTAGAGAACTTTCCACGCATATCCCCCCTAAACCTTTCCCCTCTCACTTTGAACTCGTGACCCATAGTAATTGAATCCCCCACTCTGGGAAAAAGCTTCTTGCTATCCACCCTGTCTTTCCCTCTCATGATTTTGTACACCTCAGTCAGGTCCCCCCTCAACCTCCATCTTTCTAATGAAAATAATCCTAATCTACTCAACCTCTCTTCATAGCTTGCGCCCTCCATACCAGGCAACATCCTGGTGAACCTCCTCTGCACCCTCTCCAAAGCATCTACATCCTTTTGGTAATGTGGCGACCAGAACTGCACGCAGTATTCCAAATGTGGCTGAACCAAAGTCTTAATACAACTGTAACATGACCTGCCAACTCTTGTACCCAATACCCCGTCCGATGAAGGAAAGCATGCCGTATGCCTTCTTGACCACTCTATTGACCTGCGTTGCCACCTTCAGGGAACAATGGACCTGAACACCCAAATCTCTCTGTACATCAATTTTCCCCAGGACTTTTCCATTTATTGTATAGTTCACTCTTGAATTGGATCTTCCAAAATGCATCACCTCGCATTTGCCCGGATTGAACGCCATCTGCCATTTCTCTGCCCAACTCTCCAGTCTGTCTATATTCTGCTGTATTCTCTGACAGTCCCCTTCACTATCTGCTACTCCACCAATCTTAGTGTCGTCTGCAAACTTGCTAATCAGACCACCTGTACTTTCCTCCAAATCATTTATGTATATCACAAACAACAGTGGTCCCAGCACGGATCCCTGTGGAACACCACTGGTCACACGTCTCCATTTTGAGAAACTCCCTTCCACTGCTACTCTCTGTCTCCTGTTGCCCAGCCAGTTCTTTATCCATCTAGCTAGTACACCCTGGACCCCATGCGACTTCACTTTCTCCATCAACCTACCATGGGGTACCTTATCAAACGCCTTACTGAAGTCCATGTATATGACATCTACAGCCCTTCCCTCATCAATCAACTTTGTCACTTCCTCAAAGAATTCTATTAAGTTGGTAAGACATGACCTTCCCTGCACAAAACCATGTTGCCTATCACTGATAAGCCCATTTTCTTCCAAATGGGAATAGATTCTACCCCTCAGTATCTTCTCCAGCAGCTTCCCTACCACTGACGTCAGGCTCACCGGTCTATAATTACCTGGATTATCCCTACTACCCTTCTTAAACAAGGGGACTACATTAGCAACTCTCCAGTCCTCCGGGACCTCACCCGTGTTTAAGGATGCTGCAAAGATATCTGTTAAGGCCCCAGCTATTTCCTCTCTCGCTTCCCTCAGTAACCTGGGATAGATCCCATTGACCTGGGGACTTGTCCACCTTAATGCCTTTTAGAATACCCAACACTTCCTCCCTCCATATGCCGACTTGACCTAGAGTAATCAAACATCTATCCCTAACCTCAACATCTGTCATGTCCCTCTCCTCGGTGAATACCGATGCAAAGTACTCGTTTAGAAACTCACCCATTTTCTCTGACTCCACGCATAATTTTCCTCCTTTGTCCTTGAGTGGGCCAATCCTTTCTCTAGTTACCCTCTTGCTCCTTATATATGAATAAAAGGCTTTGGGATTTTCCTTAACCCTGTTTGCTAAAGATATTTCATGACCCCTTTTAACCCTCTTAATTCCTCGTTTCAGATTGGTCCTACATTCCCGATATTCTTCCAAAGCTTCGTCTTCCTTCAGCCGCCTAGACCTTATGTATGCTTCCTTTTTCCTCTTAGCTAGTTTCACAATTTCACCTGTCATCCATGGTTCCCTAATCTTGCCATTTCTATCCCTCATTTTCACAGGAACATGTCTCTCCTGCACGCTATCAACCTCTCTTTAAAAGCCTCCCACATATCAAACGTGGATTTATCTTCAAACAGCTGTTCCCAATCTACATTCCCCAGCTCCTGCCGAATTTTGGTATAGTTGGCCTTCCCCCAATTTAGCACTCTTCCTTTAGGACCACTTCCGTCTTTGTCCATGAGTATTCTAAAACTTACGGAATTGTGATCACTATTCCCAAAGTAGTCCCCTACTGAAACTTTAACCACCTGGCCGGGCTCATTCCCCAACACCAGGTCCAGTATGGCCCCTTCCCGAGTTGGACTATTTACATACTGCTCTAGAAAACCCTCCTGGATGCTCCTTACAAATTCTGCTCCATCCAGACCTCTAACACTAAGTGAATCCCAGTCAATGTTGGGAAAATTAAAATCTCCTATCACCACCACCACCCTGTTGCTCCTACATCTTTCCATAATCTGTTTACATATTTGTACCTCTATCTCACACTCGCTGTTGGGAGGCCTGTAGTACAGCCCCAACATTGTTACCGCACCCTTCCTATTTCTGAGTTCTGCCCATATTGCCTCACTGCTCGAGTCCTTCATAATGCCCTCCTTCAGCACAGCTGTGATATCCTCTTTGACCAGTAATGCAACTCCTCCACCCCTTTTACCTCCCTCTCCATCCCGCCTGAAGCACATCGATATCCTGGGATATTTGGTTGCCAATCATGCCCTTCCCTCAACCAAGTCTCAGTAATAGCAATAACATCATACTCCCAGGTACTAATCCAAGCCCTAAGTTCATCTGCCTTACCTACTACACTTCTTGCATTAAAACAAATGCACCTCAGACCACCAGTCCCTTTGCGTTCATCATCTGCTCCCTGCCTACTCTTCCCCTTCGTCACGCTGACTTCATTATCTAGTTCCTTACAGGCTTTAGTTACTACCTCCTTACTGTCCACTGACCTCCTCATTTGGTTCCCATCCCCCTGCTTATCAAATTGCATGACAGGTAATAGCAATATTACAGTGCCTGACAAATATACCAGTATCACATCTCTCGACAAGCGTGCTACCATGAAACCTTCCAAAAAGTATAGCGGTATGAGATTTCCTGACACATATACCAGTATCAGATCTCCGGACCAGTATACCAGTATCATCTCCCAAAGGAAATAAATCATCTGAAGAATCTAAATGATTGCCAGAGAATGTTGTTACAGCTTAATTTGGAATATGTTTCTGTTCTTACACAACAATGTAAAATGGAGCAAGCACAACAAACTGTTGGTTTCACTTTGCGAGGCATTTGGTACAAACATTTTGTTTTTGCTAATGGAAGTAGTTTGAAAAACAGATGAAAAATCAATGGTTTTGCTATTTAAAAAGTTGGGCTACCTTTGATGGCTGAATTGACAATTCCAATAACAGGCTTCAGACACTTATGGACACAATGTACAGGGGTGTGACTAATAACCCAGTAAAGTTACGTGAACGCAACATGGGTCAGGGGTGTGCAAATTCTTTATCATCAACTCAGCATGAGTTAACCATGAATTCAGAAACCATTCTCTATTCACATAAATCTTCTCTTTCAGGACCAATAATTGATTATTTGATGAAACAAAAGATTTAAAAAGTAATTTCAATAAATTGTGATAGCACTTCTATTGCAGTTCACAATACTAACTAGCAAAAAGAGCAAGCATTCATTTACAATTAGTTCAGCAGACTTATTAAACAGCCCTAAAGTCAAACAGGAGCAATTTTATCTATTTTATGTATTACTCTTTATTGTTTTTTAAATTATTCATAACCATATTTCATATTTAAAAATTATTGTGTTTTAGCAGTAAATAAAAATAAAAGCACATCACCAGTATATAATATGCACCTCAGAACACAAATACTTTAGTTATGTAGAATTACTGACCTTTGATTAATTTCAGTGTTCATTCTCCCAATCATGTGAGATTGTTAAAATCTCCCTTTTGTTATTGTGAAGGTCTTTTTTATTATTACTTTAATTTATTCACATATTTATTCAATCCAATTACCCAAGAAGACCAGTCTAACATGGTCTCATGATCTCAAGATAATTAAAAACAACAAATGCACAGGAGGCTATTTAAAAAGAGAATGTATAACCAAATTTAAATCTGTAACTCCTAATTTTCTCCCATATTCAAGTTTGATACAGTATAACTGTTGCATACGAAAAAAAATGTAATTGTTCACTCTCAATTACTATGACTATCATTCCTAACCATTCTCTTCAGATGTTCTACCTTTTGTAGGCCACTTGACAAAATACAGCCATTCCCAGGCAGAAAGCAAGAGGATCTGGAGTGCTGATTTGTCCTCCAACACAATTGATGCTACTTTTTGGATCACCCAGAAATTGATAACATTCATTTGTCCTACCCAAGATGGAGAGTTTTGCTAACATGTAGCTCTTCAACTGGCACCCGAACTTTGAACTGTCACCTGTGGCTCAGTTGGTAGCACTCTTACGTCTAAATCGCAAAGATCTCAGTTCAGAGCTTAAGTTCAAAAATCAGTGCTGACACTCCAATATATTGCTAAGGGAGTGCTGCGCTCTTGGAGATGCTGTTGTTCAGATGGGGTGTTAAACTGGAGTCCCATCTACCTGTAACGGGTGAGGGAATTATTTTTTTTAAAAAGAGTTACAATTTCAAAGAAGAGCAGGGGAGTTATCTCTGGTGTCCCGGCCAATGTTTATCCCTCAATCAACATAAAACAAAACAAATTATCTGGTCGTCATCACATTGCTGTTTGTGGTTGTTTGCTGAGTTTCCTACATTACTGTACTTAATTGGCTGTAAATTGCTTTGAGATGTCTGGTTGTGAAAAATGCTATATAAATGCACATCTTTTTTTTTCCTTTTGACTGATGCCACTCACTCCGCTAAGGTAAGTGAGATCCACGACATGAAGTCCAGATACTTAAACCTGCAACAGTCTGGATTGGAGTCCTCAAACAGGTTAACTGCTGGCCTGCTATAATCTGTATTGATATTTGGAGATGCATACATTAATGTATTTCTCATATCAACATACCTTTATTGTATGTAAACACATACAAACACTGCACATAAGCTTTACTGACTTAGATCTTACACTGCTTCGCTGACATAGAGTAAAACATTTGCAGTAACATCTGTAAGAGATGTAAACACTTTAATCCACCATGCACACTTGCTTTCTGTACAATTAAGGAACTGGGAGATGTATTTTCCTTTTACAACAACAACAAAAACAACTTATATTTATATAGCTCTTTTAACGTTATAAAATGTCCCAAGGCGCTTCACAGTCAAAGGCCTGCAACCCGACCCGAACCCGACGGCATGTGTTGGGTTCGAGTCGGGTCGGGCCCCTCTTCCAGGTCCGGCTTTCAGGCTCGGGTCAGGTCGGGCTGGGACGAAAATGGAGGGACTCGGGCAGGGTCGGGCTCGGTTCTGCAGTGGATCAGTCGGGTTCGGGTCGGGTTCTTTTTCCCAACCTGAGCAGGCCTTTACTTCACAGGAGCATTATAAAACAAAGTATGACATCGAGCCACAAAAAGAGATATTCGGTCAAAAGACCAAAAGCTTGGTCCAAGAGGCAGTTTTTAAGGAGTATCTTAAAAGAGGAAAGCAAGGTGGAGAGACAGAGGGTATTAGAGTCATAGAGAGATATAGCACTGAAACAGGCCCTTTGGCCCACCAAGTCTGTGCTGACCATCAACCACACATTTATACTAATCCTACATTAATCCCATATTCCCTACCACATCCCCACAATTCTCCTACCACCTACCTACACTAGGATCAATTTACAATGGCCAATTTACCTATCAACCTGCAAGTCTTTGGCTGTGGGAGGAAACCAGAGCACCCGGCAGAAACCCACGCGGGCACGGGGAAAACTTGCAAACTCCACACAGGCAACACCCAGAGCCGAACCTGGGTCGCTGGAGCTGTGAGGCTGTGGTGCTAACCACTGTGCCACTGTGCCGCCCCAGAGCTTGTGGCCTAAGCAACTGAAGGTCACCAATGGTGGAGCAATTAAAATCAGGAATGCTCAAGAAGCCAGAATTAGAAGAGCATAGATATCTTGGAGGGTTTTGGCACTGGAGGAGATTACAGAGACAGGGAGGGGCGAGGCTATGGACGGATTTGATAACAAGGTTAAGAATTTAAAATCAAGGTGTTGCATGACTGGGAGCCAATATAGGTCAGCAAGCACAGGTGAACAGACATGCTGCAAGTTAAGACACGGGCAGCAGACTTTTGGATGACCTCCAGTTTACAAAGAGTAGAATGTGGCAGACCAGCAAGGAGCGCTTTGGAATAGTCAAGTCTAGTGGTAACAGAGGCATGAATTAGGGTTTGAGAAGATGGCTAAAACAGGGTCTTGTGCACAGTTCTAAAGTTCAAGAATGATATCTTGATCACAAAATTCAGCTGGACCCAAAAATGGACACGGGGATCACGATGCATGATTAGTCCAATATAGGCAGCACACAAATTTCATGCTATCTACTCATTTAAATTACTGTAGCATGCAGCCAGTGCTAGGCATGCTGTTGAGTGGATGCACATCTGAGCAGGGGATGCAAAATTGCAAGAAGCTAGTATGAGTGCAAGCTAGCCCTTAAAGGGGACGAGCATTTTGGCTGGAGCGGGTGCTGAAAGTCACTGTAGGAGCGAGTTTGACCTGGGAAAGACATAGGAATGGCACAACATTTTTTTTATTCATTCATGGGATGTGGGCATAGCTGGCTAGGCCAGCATTTATTGCCCATCCCTAATTCTCCTTGAGAAGGTGGTGGTGAGCTGCCTTCTTGAACCGCTCCAGTTCATGTGGTGTAGGTACACCCACAGTGCTGTTACGAAGGGAGTTCCAGGATTTTGACCCAGCGACAGTGAAGGAACGGCGATATAGTTCCAAGTCAGGATGGAGTGTGACTTGGAGGGGAACTTGCAGGTGGTGGTGTTCCCATGCATTTGCTGCCCTTGTCCTTCTAGTTGATTGAAGTCGTGGGTTTGGAAGGTGCTGTCTAACGGGGCTTGGTGTGTTGCTGCAGTGCATCTTGTAGATGGTACACATTGCTGCCACCGTGCATCAGTGGTGGAGGGAGTGAATGTTTGTAAATGGTGTACCAATCAAGCGGGCTGCTTTGTCCTGGATGGTGTCGAGCTTCTTGAGTGTTGTTGGAGCTGCACCCATCCAGGCAAGTGGAGAGTATTCCATCACACTCCTGTCTTGTGTCTTGTAGATGGTGGACAGGCTTTGGGGAGTCAGGAAGTGAGTTACTTGCCACAAGATTCCTAGCCTCTGACCTGCTCTTCTAGGCATAGTATTTATATGGCAACTCCTGTTCAGTTTCTGGTCAATGGTAACCCCTAGGATGTTGATCATGGGGGATTCAGCGATGGTAATGCCATTGAATGTCAAAGGGAGATAGTTAGATTCTCTCTTGTTGGAGATGGTCATTGCCTAGCAATTGTGTGGCGCGAATGTTACTTGCCACTTATCAGCCCAAGCCTGGATATTGTCCAGGTCTTGCTGCATTTCTACACGGACTGCTTCAGTATCTGAGGAGTCGTGAATGGTGCTGAACATTGTGCAATCATCAGCAAACATCCCCACTTCTGACCTTATGATTTAAGGAAGGTCATTGATGAAGCAGCTGATGATGGTTTGGCCTAGGACACTACCCTGAGAAACTCCTTCAGTGATGTCCTGTAGCTGAGATGATTGACCTCCAACAACCGCAACCATCTTCCTTTAAGTTAGGTATGATTCCAACCAGCGGAGGGTTTTCCCCCTGATTCCCATTGACTTCTGTTTTGCTCGGGCTCCTTGATGCCATACTCGGTCAAATGCTGTCTCAATGACAAGGGCAGTGACTCTCACCTCACCTCTTGTGTTCAGCTCTTTTGGCAAAGTATGGGCACAAAAATTTTTCAAAGCTGCACTGCAGACCTTGGTCGAGGAGGTGGAGAGGAGCAGAGATGTCATCTATCCACAGGGGGCAAACAGCTTCTCCAGACAAACTCTCAGAAGGCAGCAGAATGTAGAACATAGCCTCGAGACAGGATCTGCACATGGTGATACAATGAGCATGAGTGGGCTGCAGCCAGGGCAGAGGCAAGAGTAGGAGGGTGCTGCATGGGACTCAGAAGAGGACTTCAATGAGGCAGCGTACATAAGAATGCTGATGGATACACACACTGAAATGCCTGGTGCATTAGCAGGTCTGGCAAAAAGCCTGCGGTCACTGTCAAGGAGCATAGAGGAGTCCAGCTTCAACTTGGCACAGAACTTAGAGCCCATCCACACCAGCGTGTAAGTGGTGGCCAACTCCATGAGAACACTTACAGACCCTTCCCTGAAGCAGCATCTGATGGCCAACGCCTCAGATTCCACTGCAGCACAAGCAGAAGCAACCCAACATTTGAGTGCTGCAGTGGAGGCTCAGGCTGAAATCATGCAAGCTCAGACTACTGCATTCATAGCTGCAGATACCAGCATTCAAAGAGGCTTGCAGGGTATCACAGCAATTAAGCAATCTGTCATCCAACACATTGCTATGATTGTTGAGGCATCACCACGTGGAAGTGGCAGTGGCACCGTGGAGTATGGCCCTGCTGTCCTCTTTCAGGATAACAGCATTTGCCCTCCCACCACTGTCATTCTGCCAGACAGGCAAAGACATATGGAAGACAGGCACTAAGGGAATGCACAAGAGTGATCAGTTGACATTTTCATGCAATTCAGCAGTGTTTGATTTATAAATTTGGTTTGGATTTTTTTTGTGGTGGCTTTTATTTCAGCATTGTGGTCAAGACAATGCTGTGATGGACAGTGACAGAGAGAAAGTCAAGAGAGGGACTGTTGTTGAATAGGAAATTGAGGTTGCATCCACTGGTACTACAGTCAGATGAGTCGATCACAGAAAGCTCAGCCAGAAAGGGGCTGTGTTGGTTGCCTCCTCCCTCTCTTCTCTGCTTCCTTCTCCTCCTTAGCTGGTTGCCATCCAGCTGGCAGCAAGGGGTGCTCCATCATAATGGCAAAGTCATACAACGTGCAGCAGCCCACAACAAATGTTGACACATGCACTACCGAGCACTGCAGGGCTCCTCCAGAGCTGTCCAGGTATCAGAAGCATTGCTTAAACACCCCAATGGATTATTTAATTACATTTTGTGTGGCAGCATGGTTTTGTTATGTGTATGCTGCCCACCTGTGGGTGGGTTGCACACCAGAGTCATGACCATGTCATCAGTGGATATCTCGTTGCCAGTAGCCACCCCCTGGTGATGGCTCAAATGCAGATGGTACAGCAGACTGCTGCAGAATGAAGGCATCATGAATGCTTCCCGAATACTGAGCATTGACTTGCATGATATGCTGCATTTGGTTGCACACCAGCTGGATATTTAGGGAGTGGAATACTTTCCACATTCATTTTAGAGGCAAAACAGCAACCGTAGCACTGAAGAAACAGGCACTAAGCATCCAAATTTTGTGGCCATTGAACTTTAAAGCTTTATGTCCCATACATTTAAGTATAAACATCTACACCATTTTGTTGTGAAGTTTTAAAGGAAAATGCTGTCAAAAGTTTTAGACTGAGCAACTTTTGCAATGTATTGAAATATTTGCTAAACCCAAATCTGCATCACTTAAAGTAATATTCTTTTCTAGTGCATGTGTCAAAATTGACATGCGGCACTAACAAGACTCAATATTCAGCAAGGCATCAGTTCTCTCACACTAGTGTAGTTTGATGAAACTTGGCAAACTAACCCAATTTCAAACTCATTTCTAGTATACTAAAATGGAATAGCAAAGTGGCCTGGCAATATATAAGTCTAAACATTCATTTCACGAATATACTCACGAGTTTAAGTCCTGCAAGAAGCTGATGCTACATTCTGCCAGCTGTGCTTACACTGTATGTTTTATGGTAAATTGGAACTCTCAAACTACTCAAGACTGAAAATTCAGCATATTTGGCAGTGGTGTCATTTGTGTTTAAATCCAGGGTCATTGACCTCTGAATAATGACCAGAGTTATGCTGCCTCTTCAACAATGTAATTGCTTTTCTTGAAATTGCAGATGACAATCAGACTTCAAATGAGGGTCACACATGAGGATTAGCATACGTGAGAGGAAGAGGACCTTGTCTCCCTCTTCTTAACCCAATTTGAGATTTCATAAAGCATTCAGCCCAAAATGCATATTTGACATATATGTTATTTTTTATTTGTCACTCAAGGCATCAGAACAATGGAGTATTGGGGGTGGTAGTAAGGATTACAAAAGTGAGGCTGAAGCTCAGTCTCACATCAGATAGAAGGAGTAAGGGACATGCCATTGAATATCACATCACACCCACGCCCACCCACTCCCCCCTCCCCATTTTTGCCAGCATCTCCAGTACAAGAAATACTGTTAACATGCACAAATATTACATATGACCACACCTATCCACTGTAGAGTTTACAGTAAGTGAATAAATGCTAAATTTGGCATCAGCCATCTCACCGTGGTTGAATTGTACGTCTTGCTAGCCAATCATAAAGCAGTTCTGACAGTGATCATGCCAAGGTTCAAATCCCAGATCTTCCTACAACTTGATGGTGATGTATCATAGCAAGTAACCTGCAATGGAAGAAAAATGGCAGAAAATAGGGAGAAAAATAAATCAAAATAAATGCTTTTGCCGATTCAATAGTCCAGTCAACTGACCAGGAACAATATTGTGCAAAGCTGAACCAGCAATACTTTCACCATGAAGATGCTTGCATTTGTATTAGTTATTTCATTCAGAAATGTTTCAGTTACCACAATATCGCATGAAATTGTGGGATAACTTTCTGAGTACATGCTGTTGGCAAAATGTCTCACATGCCGCCAGTATACATTGAAATTTGCACTTTGCTGCTTCTGCTATACTCTCTAAGTTAAAAGTTTGTAGCTTCAAGCAACACTCCAAGACTCGTGCACATAATCAACTGACACTTCAATGCAGTACTGAGCAAGTGCAGTATTGTCGGAGGTGCCACCTTTTGGATGAGATGTCAAACTGAGGCCCATCTGCCTGTGCAGCTGAATGTACAAGATCCATTTGAAATACATGAAGAAGAGCAAGAAAGTCTCCTGGGTGTCCTGGCAAATGTTCATCCCTCATTCAAAAACAGATGAACTGATCACTCATCTAATTTGTGGTTTGTGGGATCTTGCTGTGCACAAATTGATTACCACAGTCATCTACAAAGCAACAGTGAATGCACTTCAGAAATAATTCATTGGACATGAAGTGCTTTTGGATATCCTGTGGATATAATAAGGTCTATATAAATGCAAGTTCCTTCTTTATATCTAAAATGGTGTTATTTTGTAGGCCACACTGTATCTTTTCATGTATTACAAAAAAATACCTAATTCATACTTTACAAGAATACAAAGTTGAAATTCTGCAAAATGTATAACATTTAAGTGGCCAAATTAATCAACAAGTACCCAAATCTGCGATAATGTTTTGCAGCACAAGGGATGCAATTTTAGTTCTGCTTACTGCTTTCTGCCAAATTAACCTATCTTTCTCCAGTCACTATATTTCCTTAGTGTATTTTTTCCTCTCTATTACAAGCCATTGTCTTTCATGCATTAATGGTACTTCATCTCCATTCCACCCCACTTCCTGGTCACTATCTCGGCTGAAACAGACCATCACAACCTCAACATCTTATTTGACCTTGAGCTGCTCTTCCGAGCTCATATCATCACCATCACAAAAACCTCTGGGAACACCTGGTGACCTTCACAAATCCAGCAATTTACTTTGGGGTTGCCACTAACTACACAAGACCCATGTGTCAGGAGTTGGTGGCACTAACACAGCAAATTATTAATGCAAAAGTCACAATGACTTTGATATGTTTTTGTTCAAACTATTGCCTAGCAGTTTGGGTAAGAATTCTGTAACAAGAGTCTAATTCTACAACAGAGCCATTATTTTCATTTATTTCCATGGTTCAAGGGGAATAAAGTTCAAGTGTTGCTTCATTTCCACCATACCAGAGTGTCAAACAGATCGCACACAAAAGCCACGTATGGGTCTTTATCAAGACTGATTAGTCATTTAAAGGATTAGAAAAGAATCTATAACTTCTCCTATACCATGGCCTATGTATAAGCACCCTGCTTCTGTTTAAAACAGGCAGGAAACATTTTAGAAACCTGTGGACTGGTCGACATCAAGTAGAGATCAAGTGGCAGATAGAGAACCCACTGAGGAGAAAATTCTCAGGAATAATGGAGGACTGAGTCCAACAAGAAGGCTAACAAAGGATAGAATTGAGTATGTTCTACTTGAATGAACAGTATGAGTATAAAAAGGGACAGCAATCAAATGAAATTATTTGAGAAGCTGAATAACCACAGATGATGAAAGGAGTTTTGTTCCTAGAGAAAATTAGAATCAGGACTTAGGTTATCTCCTTTTTACTGTTGTCCAGCATTTTACCTCCTTTCATCACTTACCAACCCCCCATGCTATGCTCAGTCAGATGGTAGGATTGGCAGTCAAGACTGAGAACTTTTGTATGTTTTCTCCTAATTCTGTCCACTATCAGCTATCATATAAGGCAAGCTTGTAGAGTTGGAAAATTCTCTGTGTTAATGCTTCCTCCCTCCCAATCTGCATAATCCACCCAAGAATCTATAAGATGCATTCCATCTAGGAAAACAGAGTTCAATTGACAACCAAGCCTGGATTTCCAGGTGAAGGCCTGAATGAGAATATATCAATATTAGTATTATTGCTAAGACCAAGTTTTGGATAAACCAACAACAAGTTCTAAATGCAGATGGAGCAGCAGAAGGTTAAACATGGTCCAGAATTTTACCACCCCTTGGTGACAGGCTGGGAAGGCCGACAAAATGGTGCGGGAAGGCATCGTGGGGGGGGGGGTTTGCCCAATGTCTACCCACCACCATGCCATTTTGCCAGTAGTGGGAAATCTAGCAGTCATGCCATCCACTGGAAGCCCAATTGAGCCACTTCAGTGGCCAAATAGGGACCTCTTCTCACCTCTGTGGGCATTTTGCCAGTGGTGGGGAGGCTGCCACTGTGTGGAGAGACTGTCCAATGCAATTTAGCAGCCTCCCAGTGGGCTCATGAGGGGGCCTCCTTTTTGGGTACTCATGGCCCATGGCGGGGCCCCCAGTAGCAACAGCATTGCCCGCTCTCAGTGATTCCCTCCCCCTCGATCGCCAGGGCCTGCCAGCTTGGCCCCGGCATCGCCAGATCCGACTTAGCATTGCTTGAGAGCACACAACAGTGGCGCTGTTGGTGGACTAAGGCCCTTAATAAGGATGGCAGCCTCAACAGTGGCCACTTAATTTGCCACTGCTGGGAATATGCCTCCTGGGGTGATGCTGCTGGCCGAAGCAGGCTTGCCTCTGGCTTTTAGCCCCAGTGGCAGGACTTCAGATGTAGTGGGAAAATGCAGCCCTTACATAGGGAAAGTGAGTGCATCACCTATCTGCACAGGAAGTTGTTGCACACTATGTTTGTTGCTGAATTGGGGGTGATCGGATACATCACAATTGGTAAAGTTCTATGCTTTGCAGATCTCTACCGTTAGTGGAATAAATATAACATTTAGCAACTTCTGACAGAGTATCTATTTTACAATGTCTGGGTTCTAATTTCATATATTTTCCTAAAAATGTGAAAAAACAGTGGAATTTTACTCTGGGCCAATTGTCTTTCACATAGTCTTTCTTTGTGATTTTTGTCAGAACACCCTCCATTTCAAATACCAAAATACCCTCAGGTCTGATATAGAACAGGTAGATTCAGATTGAAATTCTAATTTATTTTGCCCAACAACGTGCATCAACCTGATTGTCAGAAGAGCACATCATACTCGAGCAGCATAACATTTTCTGCATCCTACCTGGCCATGCCATGGTCAATCAGTGCCACATTATGGACAGTTTTGTGCTGTGGGACAATGCCCACTAGGAATGCATGGTGATTTCTCAAACGCATTTTACATAGGTATCTTACAAGACAGGAAATGCTTTCATCCTATTAGCTTGGATTGGATTTGAATCCAAGTCCAAGAGACCAATGGTTATTATATAATCCCACTCCCACCCCCCCCCCCCCCCCCATCAGATTACTATCAGGTAGTGGCATGGTAGTCATGGTAACAGTCAGCATGAAGATATTCAATTCTTGCAGAATGTCAGCCATGTACCAAGTCTTTGGTCATCTGCCCTAATATCACCTTATATGGCTCAATGTCTAATTTTGCTCTTTAAAGCTCCTGTGAAGCATCTTGGATGTTTTACTACGTTAAAGGCGCTATATAATCTACTGTTCATGTTGTTGTAGTGTAAGCATGCTTTGTTTGTATTACTTTCACCGCAGACTGCTCAGTGGCAATCACTAGTTGTGAATTGCTATGAGTACTGTTGGCACTCATTGTTGCCAAGCACAGAATTGATGGGATTCATGCAATTGCCTTGGCCTCATAATAAGTTATTCCAGTCATGCCATAAACACTGTATTGCTCAGAGCAAAAATTAATCAGATACTAGTAGTATTGAATGTCTGGATTGCATAAAGTAAACCATGAAATATTATGGGAAACATAT
Source organism: Heterodontus francisci (assembly GCF_036365525.1). Lineage (NCBI taxonomy): Eukaryota > Metazoa > Chordata > Chondrichthyes > Heterodontiformes > Heterodontidae > Heterodontus > Heterodontus francisci. The sequence goes on from NC_090387.1 coordinate 43,394,400, forward strand.
CTTAAAGATTACTTTTGTCATGAAATGTAAAGTTAAGGCAGCATGCTTAATTTGTTGGGAAATTCATCACCATATTGAAGGAACATAATATGGAGTACCATTCTGAAAGCTCATACAAGGAAGCATATGTGAGTTGCCAGGGAATTTTCCAAAGGACATAATAGCTAGAAATTACATTCTTGTTATAAATTGCTGAACTGTACGTGAGAGAATGAATAGATGACCGTAGAAATCTTTACAACCTTTACCAATGCAATTTTTGTCAGTAAAATGATGTGCATCGTGAGTTGGAAACACTACTGCCATGTTTTTTCTCTCCTGTCAATACTGTACCTGATAGGCAAACTAGCAATCAATTCACCATGTAGGAAAAGCTTGAGTGTGAATGCAATCAAGAAGCCAAGTGGTCACAATAGACCAGTATGCTATATGCACATGCAATAAGTGTAGCTTTTTTATTGCAAAACAAATCAATCAATATCTCTAATAATAATTGTAAGGCTGTCACAAATTTTGAATTTTATGCTTTCTTTTAATAACCAAGGTTCTTCATGACATTGCATCTGAGAAACTGTTAACCAGGGGACTTTGATCCATCATTTCACATCTTGAAGTCAGATATAGATTTTGATTGCGAATGGCCAGCTTCAAATAGGTTCATGTGTACTTTATGTGATAATTGATATTCCCAATCAGATTGCATAACCATTAATTCACTTTGCTGAATATACTGGTTGCACGAAACAATTCATTGTTTAACGTAACACAAATGTTATTTTGTTGGTGTTACTAGTTTAAAATGGCTGGCTGAAACACGTACAAAGCATAAGTGAAATCCTCCAAATCATTCCTAATATCATCACGTTGTATATATGAGTGCAAAATATTGCCTGCTATTCCACTTCAAAGGGCATCAGTGGACAAACCAGTCTTGCTGCAGTTCCGTGCTGAAATTTGGAAAGTTGGACAGATGAGAAGATTCAGTGATTTACGTGATTCATGTAAAACTCCCTACCAAAAGGATACAGCTCAAAGCATTAAATCTGATTCTGAAAGTGACGTGAACTATTTACTCATGCCATTTCAGTACCTAGAGCTTTTGTCTCTTTAATTGCTAGAGTCAGCTGGAAAAGGATGATGAATACACCTGATGATCTAATGATTGTGCAGAATGTGATGTAAATATTGTTTTTTTTTTGCTCTCTTGTGTTAGCTTCATTTTCTGTGTTCCTGAATTTTACTCATTATTAAATCTATCTTACCAATTGTTTTGAGCCTGTAGAAGTTCTGGTTTGCAGTTAATATTTCACCAATCCAAAGTGAGTTAGCTAACGTATGTTTAATCCAGGAGTAGATTATTGCAAGTGTGATAACGATGGTCACTCGGTCAGTGCAAGTGGGCAAGAACAGATAACAAAAAAGCCGCAGCTTCTAAAGTTACGGGGACCAACTCTGCTCACGGGACCTGTAATCAAGTTGTTGAACAGAGCATGGTACAAAAGTAGTTGAAACTGTAACAGGATGAATGGAATATTTTGCAATGTCTTGTACTGAAAAAGGGGTGTAACAAAATGCAATTTTCCTAATCAATGATATAGGGGAAAAACACAAGGGTTGAAACAAGAATTTTACATTTCCTGCACGCGTAATTATTTCAGACACTGTTCATCAGTAGCTGCAATGATGGCATACTTTCGAAATGTTCTTGTGATAGCTGTCAATAACTTTGATGTTATCCTTCATTCATTCTATTCAATGTGACTTGTCTATAACCACCATCAATAGCACTTGATCATCAGATAATCGACTGGTCAACTCTTCTCTCACCTCCAACACACACACACACGTGAAGTAAAACCCTTTCCATCCAGCATTTCATCCTGAAATATCTAAGATTTGAGGAAGCACAGTTAAATCCTTCATTGACCCAGGCACCCTGCTTACAGTTTGCCCTACGGGGAAAATTCGAACTTATTTTTAATAAAGTCAAACCTCTGTAAAAGAATTTCAAAGTTTGTCATATTTAATGGCCGGTTGGTCTTTCCATAATGTGTTAGAGATATAAAACTTAATACACAATACCAAAAATATAAATTTTAAATGACCCATGCATGAAGCAGCTATTTGAAATGTACATTAACAATATTAGTGTTTTTTTCACTTACTTTAATCATTACATTCAAAATATCTATTAACTCCGAAAAGGATGGCTTGCTTAAAAGTTATTCTAAAATGAATTTCAAGCCATTCACTCAATATAAAAATTTACATAATCTTTTACACGGATTTTAATATTGAAATTTTGAATTAAGAGAACGCATCACCGCGCCAAACAATATTTGATATTAAAACTGTAATTATGCATTGTGCAATAAGCACAGAGGCACCCAGTTAGATGGTTGGGTATGTTGTGATCATGATTGAAATCGGTTTGTTTTAATCAACGTTAGTAACAAAATCTGTCGAGATAAATGATTTTTATTATTATACGATGTGGCTCAAGAACGCAACATGGGATGACCGAACACAAACACACGACACAGTAATTTGCCAAGAATACCGTAACTTTGCACCACAGCGCTCGTCCTTCACTTCCTTCTTTCTAGTTTCTTATCGGATTTAATGAGTTAGGCTGGGCGATTGGATGATCCCGAAAGTCATAAGTAAAATAAATCTACATTTCTTTCAGCCACAGATGTGCCACCTTTCCAAAGGTAACCTTCTTGACCAGTGGATCATGCCTTTAGGAGCTTCCAGGATAAAGATTGAGCGAGGGAGGGAGAGAGAGCGAAAGAGAGAGATTGTTCCAGCGATCAAGCTCCCCGCTCTGGTCAAGAGATGCTAATTCACAGGGTTTGGGTCTGTCTGGCGGTGCAATGCTATCATTATCAGGCAAATCAGCCAGGCGTTTAATGGTGGAATCAGGAGACATTTGCACTCCCGGGATCACCATGACATCATATGTGAAACAGCCAAGCATTAGCGCTTGTCAACTGGAGAGGTCTTAACCACTCGACTGATGTCTTGGAAATGGATGTGCACTTCGCTCCCCCAGTCCGGAGCAGCCACCAGACGCTGGCTAACTTTTCGAGAGGACATAAAAATAAGACGCAGGGACACCGCCAATTCACCTCACTCACCCTCTATAAACAAGCAGAAACTCCTCGGTAATATCGTCTCTTTGGTTACAAAAAGTAACCTTCAGCTCTGATCAAAGCTCTATAGGAACTATGCCATCGTTATATTAAAGGCAGGTTAGAAACAGAAGATATGGAGAAAGTGGTGCGTTAGGTAAAGGGGAATTAAAAATTTATCTTTGCATAATTGAAGGCGTGGGGCGTTAAACTGCTGCGCGGTCAAAAAAGCTGCAGTGTGTAGTCTATTGTGACACGGTGGCTGTAAGCACTGAAGGCTGAACTGGCAAAGTGTTAGCAAATGAGTGTTTCCACCCCCCGCCCCCCCCCCGAACTGACAGCGCTTCTGTTTAAGGCTTCTCTCCCTCTCTCTGTCTGTCTCTGAAATTCCAGCACATTGCCTCACCTGTAAGCAGGCGGGAAGTTATGAAAGTCGACAGAAAACCTAAAATCCCTCAGGCTAGAAAAATCCCGCTATTGTACTTTAATAACCCATGACACCAGCCTGGGAATGTAAAAGGCTTTTGCACAAACACTTCTCGGCTCTTGGAACACATGCCGCTGAGGTTGCACAGCAGGTCGCTCGGTTATTTTTTTTTTGTAATGGTAGGAGAGGGGGGAAAGTTTTGTACATAAGATGCTTTACCTTAACAATCATTGCACGGCCCCCTCCGTATGACTTCGCCTTTAGGCACGACAAGTTTCGTAAGATGTAATGTAAGAGGCTAAAGAGATGAATGTTAATACGATGATGTACAGTATGCTTCAACACAATACTGCACCGGGGAGGGGGAGATTTACAATACGACGTCAGTGTTACGTTTCAAGCCATGTCTCTTGAAATTAATTAAAACCGTTTGCAGTCGACCCCACAGCGGCGATCAGCCCAGAGAAATGGAGCCCCATTCCCTTGTGCCTCGGAGCAGTTTCTATGTGTGTATATATTTATATATTGTGCTTTGAAAGGGGAGCGACTGAGACTTTGCGAAGGGCCCCCGGGCAGGGGTGGGGGGTCGTCACAGGGCGCGATCGCTGTTGAAATTCCGTGCACTCTATCATGCGCATTTGTACAGAAGTAGCAACCACCGAGCTGACAAATCACGTATACACCCGCCACTATCCCACACACAACAGTCAAAGCCTCACCAAGAACCGTTAAACAATACGGCGAGCGCCGTTACATCCTCCCACCGATTTACAACTCCCAGCCTCGGCAACTACTTAGAGAAAAAAAGATCCATGCTTTTTGCACTTGTTTGAAGATATATATAGAGAGAGAGAGAGAGAGAGATTGTCAATACTAATGTAGAGAGCGGCTTGGCACTCCTTAATGATCACAGTGATGTGGGGAATAAATGCACTGTATTCCGATTATTCTTCCCGTGTTTCTGTTTCTCCTGTTAGGTGCACGGCTGCAACAGATGGGGAGATTGAAACCTGGACGTTAACCTATTTTTCATCGTCCTCTTGCATTTCCGAAAAGTACTTGCCATTAAATGACTTTGTATCAGGAGACTTCGGTCATGGCAATCCCACTCATTTGACTTTTAAAAATGAGATGTAATACTACCAGAACTATTTTGACCTAGGGATTAACATAAATGCATACGTAAAATGATATATTACACCGCACACATTCACACGTTAGACAGGATTGCTGTGTGAAAACGATCGCTGGAAGTATGAACAGGTGTTTTCCCGCACGACCTGTGCTCTCCCCTCAATAATGCATGTGGTGGTTCTCTTGTAAAACGCTTCCGATCTCATTAGGACATTTCAAACATCTAGAAGTGCCCTAACGTCTGCTCAGAGGCTGGTGCGTTGCTTCTAGTCAAAAGTGAGGGTCGATCGGAGTACAAAATGGCAGGTCGCGCAGGCAGTTGCCTGTCTCAAGTTTTGACACATGGCCCACACTTGGGGCAATCTTGATCTGATTTGGGAAGAGTCTAAACTCAGGTGCACGGAGGCACAGATCCCTGTGTAACAACAGCAGGAAGCAGGGTTGGGGGGGTGGGGGGGGAGAGGGGGGAGGCGAAGGGATTTCATGCGAGCGACTCAACAAAGTTAAGTGGATAAAAAAAAATTGGCCAAAAGTTTGGCTAAGTGCCATTTTGCACTGTGAATAACTCTGGAATGTTCACTATTTCAATCGGCTGTTCGTTTCCGAACTGGATTAATTCATTCCCACTGAGCTATTAAGACAACAACATTTTTTTTGTTTAAAATTAAAACGGATCATTTCCATACGCAAGTTCTACAGCGCCATTCAATGGCTTCTCGGCTGCTTTTATTATTTTCTGCTTTTTCCCCTGACAGCCCTGCATGCAAACGTCACTGGCATGGATATTTAATTATACTGTATTTTTTAATCACGGTGGAAAAGTAGGCCCCGTTGCGCTGCATACAAAGAAACAAAAAATAGTACAAACTGACTTTAAATCCCCGCAAATCGCGCACAGTGTCCCCCCAAATCTCAACAGGATCCGGCGCATCCTTCTTCCTTACCTTAATTTTAAAAGCAAAGCGTTGAAGAAACTCCTTCACGTAAATGAAGCGTTGTAAAAGATTGTGTTCAATGAATAATGAAGCATGTCCACATGATTGACTTGATCATTTTCTTGCAGTGAGGGGGAAATAGTGGCAGAACGTGTCACGTTTGTCCTTTAAAGATTGCTCTGCCAACTCTATCACGCACATTCCGAGAAAGAGTCTTTTATTTAATCTGCCTCTTTCGGGATAAACGCGCTCATTGATACTGATCACAGAACATCACAAGACATTCCCATCTTTTAGCTTTGACTCCCCCTATCTGGTAGGTGAAATGCATTGTACCATTAAAAAGCACTCCATTGTCGTCTTGGCATAATTCACAGCAACTAGATAGGTCTTGCGGCATTTAGCTTTGATGAGCCAAAGCTCAGCCCTTGATATAATAACCTACAAAGAATGTTCTATGGTCTACCATGTTTCCCCAACGTAGCGACTGCAAACATTAACACGGAGCAAGGCTGTTGTTGACCTTGAGCTCCTGTAAACACACTTATTTAAATCTAGGTCCTATCATTCTTCCTATACCCACTCTGATTGTCAGACTTGTTATTCAGACATAACACATCTTGCTTTTGACTACCTCTATACCAGCGGCAGCTGTACCATTTTCGCTGGATAGAAATCGATCCTTTTACAAACTAGTGTCTTACCTTTTTTTTAAAGAAAATAACACTATGAAAGTATTTTCTCGTCAAGATTCTGAGGTTAAATCCTCATGGACAGTGGGTCAGAAGCATCAGTCACAGCTCCGGCGCTTAGAGAAGTAATCAGCAATAAAATGACGTTGATCTCCACTGTAACCTTGTCGCGTATTTAATGTAAATAAGCCAGTTCTTTTCCCAATCGGTTGCGTATAAACATAAGTGTCTTCAGCAGAGCTTTGTAGCGCTCGAAACTAACATTCTACACACATCGTATGCTATAGCAACATTTAAAAAGCAAAAAATATTTCAAATGAACATCCAAATATAATTTTCTTAATTAATCACGTAGCTACCAAGAAAATTAGCATACGGTAATTAAACTTCGAGGGGGAAAAACGTCATGGTGGGCTGTGTGCAGTAACGATTCTGGTTCATTTGAAAAGGTCCATCTCGATTTTTCTACCAGTAAACTTCTTGGATAAACTTAAGACTCAGTTAATTGCTGGTTTACCTTCTTTCAGTGTCTTATAGGTGAATGATATGAAAGAAGTGATACAAACGGCAGATTTCCCGCAGTCTGGACGGGTTTATGTTTCTATAGCACTGAATGTAATAGCAAAAGGCTGAATAATGCAATTATGGATTCAGTGTCCCTTAGTTGACAAAAAAAAGCTGGTGCCTCAATAGAGGCTTTGTTGTGGGATTATATAATGATTGTGCTGTAATTATGGGAAAACGCTTAGTAATTTTTTTTTAAAGTATCAAAATACTCGAATGGGCATCTTGTTGTAAAGCGTGTGCTTGAATGTGACATTGGTAACATGCTAAGAACAAACACGCATGATTTTGAAGGCTTGACAATGAATAAAGGCTCGTCTGATGCGCATGATTAAAGTCAACAGACAGATCATTCAAGATGTCGAATTGCACCGTGTCATTCGAGCGTTCCTGCAGGTAAACCTGTTTCCATCTTTGAATGACTCATACAAATTAAAATCTGGAAGCAAATAGCACTGTGTGTGCGTTTTACGTCCCATAAGTATATACTTTCATAAATACCGCTGACATAAACAAAATTAAGAGGGAACTTTAAAAAAAAAGCTGAACCAACACGAATTATATTTGTCAAACTTCTTCATATTTGATGAGGCATAAAACTAAGAAACGCTGAACTGGGAGTTCTGCACTCTGAACATAAATGTCCACCCCAGTAAGAAGTTCACCTTTTTTGTTTGCAAGTTGGCTGTATTAAAGTGAGCATTGTTTGCCGATTTGTTGATTTATAGTGTGAAACAAAACCCTGATCGCTATTGAGTCAAACACAGACTTTCAGGGTCAGGGACAACCTGTAAACGTCAGTGTACATCACACAAAAAGTTGATTTCCAAGTTATGCGAGGGAATAAAAACGGTCCAAAGCAGGGGAAAACAAAGTCTATATTCACACATAACACGTGGACACTGTTACAATCTCGTTCTTCCCACGTACTCCAAGTTCACATGGACACATTCTGCAGAGGTGTCAGCTTCAAGAATATGACTGTCCTTTAAAAATGCTCGGGCACTACAACAATCAGCACAGACATCACATCAATAATAACACTACTTCAATTAGAATGATAACAATAAGTGTAGGAGGACCAATGGGACATTCTTTATTTCAATTCTTCATGGCTCAACCGATTATTTTCTGTTTCCTTTTGAACTTGTTATTGTAAGTCAAGTTGCACCATAGCGATTCTTTATCAGTGACAGCATCGACAAAGAAAGTAGGATGGGAAAACAGGTCGAAAGGAAGTTGCCATATGGACATCAGCAAAGGCATTTTGGAACAATACTGGGAATATATACAGCTCATTATCAGGAATAATAAATAGCGATCTAACCTTTTTAAAGAAATTACTTCTCAAAATTAACTGGCACACGTGTGGTCAACTGTGACCAAATCGAGCCTCGTACCTCTTAAACCAGTAAAATAAAAAAAAGCCAAACTCCATTTTTAATTCAGTAGTGATAATTGATTACACAGAGAAGAATTTAAATTGGTAATTTAAAATAATGTAGGTCTGGGAAACGCTGGAACCATAAATCACACTTGCCATATTTTACAAATAAAGTATGAGAAAGGTGCAAAGTGTGACGGAAGGAGTTAGTGAGGAAAAAGTTTCACGCGCGTTTCCACGCCAGAAGATGCGGATCGAATGGAAATACATTAATGCTAAATTCGAAGTTTTTTTTTAATGAAAAACCGTTTAGCCCACGTTAAGTGGCATTAAAAAGGCAGACTCTGGTGCTTTTTAAAAATAAAATAAAAAGTAGAGCCAAATTAAACTTTGGTCAAAAGGGTTACATCGCAATTCTATAAAATTTCCAATCCTACCAGCTCGAGTTTCGCCCTAATTTCTCAAGGAGATACAATTACATAAGCGTTAATCTGGACTTCTACCATGATATGTGCTCACCAAAAGAACTTTGGAATTTGTAAATAGATGTGTTTCAGCTTCCAAGATTTCTTAAAAATTTAACCTTTTTACATATACTGCATTTAATACCAGGTGCAAAAATGTGTTTTCCCAGTCCAACCAAATGCTACATGGTCAACAGATGTTCGTTTAATAACCACTGCAATCATGCAGAAATACTGGTCAGCTGCGCACCAGCAATAGTTAAGATCACTATCTCTCACTTCAGAGACCGGAACTCTCAGTCCCTCTCGGAATGTGAAGCCCTCTATACGTCCACGAACTGAACTTTAAATAACTTAGGGATTGAGTAAAGTACAAACATATATATTAATGTGTTTGCACCAATAATGTTACAGACTTTATCTTACCAAATATTCACAATCACAGTTTATTATCGTTTGGCAATATCTTTAAATATTTTGATGCAATGTACCCAACCAAGTTGACACAATTGTAAAACAGGAATATGGAAACAATGGCATTGCGTCTCCTGCAAGACTACCCGTTAGAAGCGATTTAATGCTTCCAGTGGAGCATTAACCCACAACTGGCTGAAGATGCACGGCTTAATGTACGTGGACGTAGTTGTGAAGGAGGGAACAAGCATCAATTCGTCTTGCGTTTTAAATTACAATTTTTGTGAATTTTTTGGTCAGTGAGTGCAGGGGATATAAATGCTGGCGAATGGAACGCTTTCCATTTTGGGCGCCAATCAAATACTCCAGGTCAGGTACAGAATAGTTAAGTGCAGAGCAAGGCTACATTTACACTGCATGTACCAATTGAGCCAAATACATCTGAGTATAAAGTGGTCCGTCAGATACGAGTTATACTGCACTCAGCTTTGTTGCATTTTTTTAAAAACGCGCAGACACATTTATTGATGAGGTGTATTTACTTTATATGCAAGTAGGTTAGACGTCAGTTTTAGTTCGTGGAAGAAGCAATGATTCTTTTGGATCAAATGGACTGGATGCTCCAAGAGTTCAGGACTTAATTAGCTTTCAATATCCTTGGCATCATCTGAGATTGTGTTCTACAACCAAACTCTGGCAGGCTGGAGTTATACCACTTTATGTGCACTTGAAACTGTTGTTAAATCGAATGAAAGAAATTTTAATCCTCCTGCTTTAATGCACTGGAGAGTTGATTGCCATGCTGATTCCTGAATTGTACTATTACTTTTGTGTTATCATGAAGCAGAAATGCATCATTACAAAAGGAGCAGTTTTTGTTCCAAAATTGTGCACCAGGTATCCTATGAGATTGCCAATTTAACATCACATTAGGGGTAACTTTGAGTTATTGTGGTTTACATCCAAGAAATTGATTAGAACAGCCCAAACACATTTGTATACAGACAGTGGAGATTTTCATCCCATTAGCCTTGGAGGTGAAAAGTCAATGTCTAAACCACTGCTGCTACCAGTCTCTACATCAACCAATCTGAATGAAACATTGCTGACAAAGGCCTCGATTGTAGCAGCAAAGAGGATGATTATCCCTTTATCTCATCGGTATTCTAAGGAGCCAGCAAACAATAAAAGTTACAGCAATAGGGAATTTGTTTAATTAAGACAGAGTTTGAGTGAGCATTTCATAGTGCAACATATGTGTGTTGTATGCAGGTTGTGTGCTTAAGTGCATGTGCAGGGGATTTTGGAGAATGTGATTGACAACCTTTATTAGAATAGTGCAAACTGTTTAATTAGTTGCTATCTATTCACACTATTCCATAAATGGTGTCAAGCAATAGTGTAACTGCAATATTAGATAGGTAGCATTATGGATGAGTTGTATGATAGGTTTTAGATTGATTATGCGTGGTTTTCATATCACACCATAATCAGTCCTAGAACTCTTGTTTAAAGCAACTAATCTGCAATAAGTCATTTAACTGAAGTATTATGAAGCCACTTCGAGGAAGTAATACTAAATCCCACACTGAAGCCAAGCATTCCATTTCTGAAGTGTAAATAGAGAGTCATATTGAGATCTGGCTCCCAATCATACTGGGAACTGGAAAAATATACCCCAGCAACTCAAACCCAAATTGCAGATCCCTAACCATAGTGCAAACATGGTCTTTAGACATATAGATTCTAAGCTTTATTTTTCTATTGTTGTCCTGGCATTCTAACATCCTGCTGTCATGACATCAGAACATCATAGAACAGAAGAAAGAAGTTTCAAAACATCGTAGGCCATAAATCTAGCTTCTGAGGAAAGAAGTGAAAACAGGCTAGGAAGAGCCCATTGTAAATTGAGTCTCCAAATTTTTAGCAACCTCAAGAGAAATGTGGCTTTCAGTTTGTTGTACACAGTGTAAAAAAAACCTAATACAGTTTTACATTCACATCAGTTACAGTATGTGCCCAATCTGCTGCTGTCTTTATTAGATTGACACTGGTACCATTTTCAATAAATGTTATCAACTGCATATCTCAAGGTCCCAAATATGCTCATTTGAGCAGACAGCTGCCAATGTAAATATATAGCTAACATGCAGGTGCAGCAAACAATTAAACAATTAAGAAGGCTAATGGTATGTTAGCCTTTATCGCGTGAGGATTTGAATATGGGAGTAGTGAAGTCTTGCTTCAATTGTATAGAACCTCGGTTAGACAGCACCTGGAGTAAGTTTTGGTTCCCTTACCTTCGGAAGGATATTATTGCCATAGAGGGAGTGCAACGAAGGTTCACCAGACTTGTTCCTGGGATGGTGGGACTGTCCTATGAAGAGAGATTGGGGAAACTGGGCCTGTATTCTCTAGAGTTTCGAAGAATGAGAGATGATCTCATTAAAACCTACAAAACAGTGAAAGGGATAGACAGGGTAGATGCAGCTGTTTCCCCTGGTTGGGAAGTCCAGAACCAGGGGACACAATTTCAAAATAAGGGGAAAGCTACTTAGGACAGAGATGAGGAGAAATTTCTTTACTCAGTTGGTTGTAAATCTTTGCAATTCTCTACCCCAGACGGCTGTGTAAGATCAATCATTGAGTATGTTTAAAGCAGAGATTGACAGATTTCTAAATATAAATGACATAAGGGGATATGAAGATAGTGTGGGAAAAAGGTATTGAAGTGGAAGATCAGCCATGATCATATTGAATGGCGGGGCAGGCTCGATGGGCTAAATGGCCTACTCCTGCTCCTATGTTCCTATACATTCAGATATACATGGTGTGCAACTGGCACAAAGTGCATTTTTTTAAACTTTAAAATGAATGTGTAGAAAGTTTCCAAGAGATCTCCAGGATTAATATTAGTAAAGAGTCATCACAGGATTCGACTATTTACTAATTTTATTCTGATCATTGTGCATGAAGCTCTGTTCAGATATACATGCAGAGTCCTTCTTTGCCAGAGCAGACAGTGATGCAAGCAGAACAATATAACTTTGCACTGCCCACTCACACAGCTCTCAAAGCAGGTCAAACTGATACCTGCAGCATGAGTCTCTGATTATACCAGACCTTTTTATAGATTGAATCCCTGCTGCAGATCATCACATTGCACAGTGATCCCCTATTGTAATACATCAGAGACACTTATACAAATAAATAGATTAACTAAATAAGCTATCTTCATTAAAATAAATGGGCTGAAAGACCAATGTTGGAATCCTACAGAAAAAAAACATTGCATTTCTGTATTGCCTGTTATTTCTAAAGGAATGTGAGAACATCAGCAGAAAATAACAACACAAATATTTTAATTTTGTACTTACGTGGTTGGCATTTCCTCCTTTCAAAATTGTGTGTTCATCCTCACCCATGACTTCCAACATTACTGGTTCATGCAAGACACTATGATGACTACTATGACCCAGTAGTGATTACCTTTCTGCTGCCCAGTCAGCTTAGTAAGGGATTAATTTGGTGCTGATTAGATCAGGAGGGTAGCTTGAAGTAAAGTATTGGGCAGCACTTATACTCCCACTTTTAATGTTGGATGCACATTTATACTAAAGTGGCAGAAGAACTTTAGAGACAGGTGTTGATCAAAAATGAAATGATATGAGTGCCTCTCAGAGAGATTTATACACATCAAATGAACTTAACATGGAATAGTGTGCAACCATGTTCAAAAAACATGGTCAGGCAGACCAATGGATTTCTCTTTGGTACTTTACAAATTTACTCTAGTGTTTTTTTTTAAATAAAGATCATTCTTAATATTAAAGCATGGCCACTGGGGGAATGTACCACTGCAAATGCAATTGCAGTAAGGGCATAAACAGCAAGGGCATATTATTGTATAATACAGGTCTTTCCAGATGTGCTTCTCACTCTGCAGAATGGTAGCTTAGTATAATAATCATCCAAATTAACAGATGCAAATAAATCTAAAGGCCAAAGTCATATAAAAGTCAAATGTTGATGCATGCAAATATGCACAATGAAATAGATTAAGTTTCATTAGAAAACAATAAGAAAAATCTAGCCTTTAATTTCTCATGCAGTTAAGTAGGTTACATGAGTAACCATCAGACAATAAGGGGAAAGCTAAAGTGTAATACAAACTGTCCAAAACTAATAACATTAAGAACATAAAAGAAATAAGAATAGGCCATTTGGCCCTTTGAGCCTGCTCCACCATTCAATATGATGATGGCTGTTATTCTAACTCAACTCCACCATCATGCACTATCACTATATTCCTTGATTCCTTCAGTATCCAAAAATTTATTGATCTGTGTCTTGAATATACTCAACAACGAGCACCATAGCCTTCTATGGGTAGAGAATTTCAAAGATTCACAACTGTTTGCGTGAAAAAATTTCTCCTCATCTCAGTCCTAAATAACCAACTTCTTTTTCTGGGACTATGATCCCTAGTTTTAGATTCTCCAACCAGGGGAAACATCCTCCGATCCATAACATCCATAAACTGCTGAGGGAACAAAAACTTTAAAACACTATTTTACAGAATGTTACCCTTCTGGATGCAACAATCAACTATTAAACCCTGTAAAGAATATTACCACTGCACAGTTTCCAACTGTCACTTTTGGTCTCTTAACAACACAGGGCCTTTGCAGTACATTTCTGAGGATGTTACCAATTCTAATTTTATTTCAGAGTTTAATTTGGCATATAAAATCACATTATAAGGCTGTAATTCAATCAAGTGGTTTTACTGATATTCAAAAACACATGGACTATAGTCATTGCAGTTTACAACAACCAAAATGCCTCTGAATGAATGAATTGTGAATTCATAACTCCTTGGGTTATCATCTCCAGCATCTGTATATTTATTATCTGATTGCATTTTTACCAGTCACCAAAGGTTGTATCCAACTGGTATAACAAATATCACTATTATAGTAAGAATCTTTTTATTGAACAATCTTACATTCATTTTCAGTTATTTCTCATCACTCAAAGTAAGATCTTGCTGCAACAGTCTGCAGGTCTGCAGCTACCTTAGACACTACTATTCATTTACTGAAGTTGATAATATCATGCTGTTGAGCATGGATGGCATTGAAATGTAAAAAAAAAAGTTAAACAATGCATATGTTTTGTCCCCTTATTGCATCCAAATGATTGGAGATTAAATTTGTAGTAAGTAATTTATGATATTATACACAAGAACTTGGGTCCAGCTCAGCTTTGGTTTCACTTTCCTGTAAAACATATGTGTGGTACACATTTACATTAAAGGGCTGGCTTTAAGTAAGTTAGCATTCTATAACTGATACCAACATAATATACAATAGGTCACCATCTGCCTTGGAAATCCATATGTGTTCACTTGCCACCATTCAGAATAAGTGCAGTTTAAAGCAGTTTATTGAAATTTTCATCAGGACGTATTACAAAAACAGCCTGCTATTACATATAGTGCATATATACAAGAAAGTGTCAATTAACATATAAACACAAATGTATATCGAAATTTCCAGCAGGAGATTTACAGTGAAATCTTACCAAAACTTAATATATAAAAACTAATGATCAGATTCAGTAATATTAAAACTATATATTTAAAAAGGTAACAAAGCATTTAATTAAGCAATTCAGAATGGGCAACTTATTAAAACTGTATAGTACATACAGCGTAACACCGCCCCCACCGCCCAATACAGTTTATCCAATAAAGGCCTATGTGAAGATTCAATTAATTGCATTGGCGTGGGTAAAATACCCCACTCTATATAACTAGAAAACGGGAATCTCTTTTATCAGTCTGTGTTTTTACCACAGTAAGTAATGACTGGGACTGTAGATTCCAATATTGTGTCACTGCCTTGGTATTTTGCCCGAGGACATGAGAATGCAGATATTCGGGTCCAAAATTATAAAAACAATATGAATTAAAATTAATCTTTAAAATTTCTATCTATTTGCAAATTTAGAATTTGGTTATAACAATATACAGTAATGAAAAGAAAAATCAACCATAAATTAAAATTTTACATTTGTGGTTGTAAAGTTTTACAATTTGTTTTGTTACTGATTCATTGCCTGATCCCTGGCAACAGCATCATACATAAAATAAGGCAAAAAGAGAAATCACTTCAAAGATAATGCATTATTCAGTGATTAACATTGTCTAATGTCTCCCAGTGTGAACGTTTGTAAAATTATTTTAGCAAATTTTAATGAATATTATTTAAATTTAATACATCATCGAACTGAGTTCCCAAGTATTTACCAGGTTTTTATTTTCAACTGACTTCTATCTGTCCTCACATTAAATTTGGTTTAATTGACATTTTGATTTTTGGAGTGGTGCAAACAGTACTGACTGCAAATTTTACACTTCTAGATAAATGATTTGTATGCAGTCATAAGACACAGAAGGCAAATACACGAACTTTATTTGAAACCAGTTGACAGAAGCTGGTGAATGATCATTATTATCTATGTGTATTATCTGTAACATAATATTACTGCTAGTAAATCAACATAATAAAAAAATAACTAATTTAATCTCTGTCTCGATTCCAACATTCAGTTTTTCTAGCTAAGTTTAATCATCTTTTCCAGTTTGATAATTATCACTGAAACTAATTTACAAACTAATAAGATTGAGTGACTATAATCTGTTACACAGAAAGGTAAGGTTGACTATGGCAATTTGTTATACAGATTAAGAACACAGTACCCCAAAGAAAATCTGCAATGTTAACATTGAAGAATACTGCTGTAACGTGGTGTGCTTCCAGTGTAAAACACTATTTCAGTGTTTGCAACATGTTTTGGTAAGCAAGCCTACCTGTTGCATGAAATGTTGATTTTAAATTCGCTCGTCACAGTTTTGTGGAGTCCAACGTTTTGGGTTAGTTAATAGATAACAACGAGTTGACAGCAACATTGGGCTTTGTCACTGAGCTCCTCCGCTGACTCAGTTCACACTGATATCTTATTCGGTCCTAAATGCTTATCAGCAGCCATCAGTCATTTTGAAATTCAGTCCTGGCCAAGTGCTGCAGTGGGATACTTATAAAGCAGTAATTCATTCAAGGCGGTCCTGATCTATAATAAATCGTAATAACAAAAGAAGAGCCGTTTATGCAGTCATCAGAACCCCTGAGATCTAATTACAATTTTCAACTTTATTTTCTGTAGTAGTTTACTGTGTTATATCCCATGTGGTGCATATTGAGACCCGTATGCCTCTACATGCTCCAAAGCCTGTTCTGATGCCATCCAGTCCAATAAATAGCTGACAATATTGAGTTTAAAATATAATTAGTCACATCAAAGAATATCTCCACTTCCTTGATAAAGTGAGAAAATAGTGGATGTATTTAAAATATTTTTAAAATCATATTATTCACATTGATAGATGAATAGTTATGTCAATGGAATGAATATTCTCGCGTGATAACAGCTCTTTTAAGAATTCAAACGATTACCACCACATGTCTGAAATAGTGTAAAAAGTCGACCATATAAAGTTGTCTTAAATATTCCTTCATGTAACTAGTTTTTGGCACCACATTAATTTTATTACATGTAAAAGGATTACATTATTTATGCAATGAATACTACCAATAGTCATAAACTGATCCAGCTGCGATTTTTTTCCATTCCCTGAAGTTAATCGCGTGAGTCATATAAAATAGATTGGTTAAAGCTAACGCACGTTTGGCATATTAGATCCAATACAACTCTGAACAACTAAGCCCGATCATTTCACGTATTATGAAATATAGGATTCTGATAACAGTTTTCTAAACGAAAGGACTGTTGCGCCAAAACTGCCAACGCCAGCGCCTGAATGGAAATAAAATACGAAGACAAATGAGTGAATGTGTTTTCAACGTTATAATCCATCAGTTCAACTAGATTTATCTGCACAGAGCCAAGTCCGGTTAGAACGAGCAGGATACCTTCTAACTACATGAGCGAGTTCTCCTAATAATGAGTGAACCACAGGGAAGTGCAAGAACCTGGAACCTAACTGTCAATAGGTCGCCAGTTGCATTTCCAAATAATGAAGTCAACGTTCAGCAAACTTGTTTTCTGCAAAAGTGTACGGAACTGGGCATCCCAATGAGCAAATCTCCAGGAACCGTTTGGAACAGACGTACTACAATAGGGAATGATGTATAGGATTTATTCAATCAACGCGCGCGAAGTTCACATGTTTCAGCTTACTACATATCAATACATTCGTACGGAAGACACTTCATTTTAAGAAACTATTTTGTTTTTAATTTGAATACATGCGTTACATTTTCTTGTTTTTAGTTTTCTCTCCTCGGTGCATTGATTTATTTTTGGAGTGAAGTTCCAGGCACCTGCCCACCATTATCACCGCACCAAGTGTGAGTCCCTACTGTCAACGGTCAATACATCACAGGAGGGAACTCTGCAGGTCTCCTGGTACATCCACACCCTGTGTACTTTCTAGCATCGGTCATTGGATAATAATCAGAAGGCGAGACACCAACTGATATGTTTTCTCTGTCCAGTTTAGAGTCATTGAGGCCAGCTGTCCCCGCCCCCACGACCCAGCACATCCCTCCACTCCCCGCACCCCCCCCCCCCCCACCCCCCCACTCCCACAACACTATTCAGTTGTAAAAATGTGACTCCTTTAAGAAGGAAGTTTCCATGAGCAAATCACTTTTACTTGGATGTAATACAGGCCTCTTCCACCTAAAACTGGTCCATCACATTCACTCTATAAAATATGTGAGTTCCAAAGAATCTCTCAAGCTCCCAAAATGTTAGCGTATTTTCAAAAGTTTCCCATATTGCATAGATAATTGCCGAACACCTTGTAATTATGAATCTGTAATATATGCAGGTTGTATTTTATTTCCCCATAACCAACAGCCCTTGTAATCTTGCAATGTCCTTGAGGTCATACTCACTATTAAGAAAATATTCGTATTTGTCTTTCTTGAATGCACAGTGGATGACCTCACTCTCACTCCCTTCCCCATTGAAATCCATCTGCAATAGTTTTGCTCAGTTGGTCCTAATTTACACAAATAACCGAGTGTCCTAATTTATTGTCATCAGTAAACTTGGATGTACAACTCTCTGGTGCTTCATCCAAGTCATTAATATATAGGACGAAAAACTGAGGCCCCAGTACAGATTCCTGGAGAACACCACTTGTCACATGCTGCCACATTCATTTTATCCCTACTTTCTGTCTGCTATCTCCCAACTAATTACCTATCCCACAAGGGCACATCCAGTTCTTGGTGCTTTCATTTTTGCTAATAATCTCTTGTGCAGAGCCTTATCAAATGTCTTCTGGAATTTCATATAGGCAATATTCATGGACACTTTCCAATCCATCATACTATTGACATAAAAAAAATTCAACTCGATTAGTCAGACATGGCCGAATCTTCACAAATCCATGCTGATTCTCGTTGATCTATTCATACACATTTTCAAGTGCTCGGCATTCTTTCTCTGATGATAGACTCCACAACTGATGGTAAACCGATGATTTTGTACTTATTTGGTTTCTCCTTCCCTTCCTTCTTAAATAATGGAGTCACATTTTAATATTTTCTAATCCAAAAAACAATTCTTAAATGTAGAAAGCTTTGGAAAGTTAATATTCAACTATTTTGTTTAATACTCTAGGGTGGAACCATCAGGCCCTGGAGATTTTTCGACTTTAAATCCCATTATTTTTCCATTGCTATTTTATTCCTTATATTAAATCCACTAATTTCCTCCCCTTGACTTATTTTTATGTTCCCTTATACTGCTGGTGTTTTGTTCGCTTCCTCCACTGTGAAAAAGAATATGAAGTATTCATTTAACAAGTCTGTCTTTTCGTTATTGGCCATGAATAATCTCACCTTCGCCTGTCTTTAATGGAACCACATTCTCCTTTACCATTCTCTTAATATATTTATAAAATCTATTACTGCTAGTTGCAATATTTTTCATAATCCTTTTTAGCACCTTTTACGACTGTATCTTATGTCATTTGTTGATCATGGTTTCCTACCTGCACAAGTGAAACTTTTGTCTTTTGGAGATATGTACTGGCTTTGTATTGTACCAAAATACTTAACAGCCTTTGTGCCTGGTATTTCAAGGATGGTTGGAGTGAGAAATGGCAAATTACTTCAGAATAGCATAAGGTGCTCCACTGATGTTGGTTAGGGCTGTTTGCTGGATGCTAGAGACAGTGTTCAGAAAAGCTCTAGCTTAATGTTATACCTGCTCAGAGTGTTTCATTGCAACAACAGGAGCAAAAAGTACAGTTGTTTCATTTTTAGTGTATACATCCTTTATCTTAATAAGTACAAAATTAAGCAATATATAAATTGTCATGTGAATGCATTTACTCCACTTCTATCAAAACAAGGTCAGTGGGCACTAAAACCCATTATTCATTACTTTGAAGATGACATGGCTAGGGTGTATGAAAATTGTATTTTCTTTCTTTGAATTTTTATAAAATATTTGTTCTGATGAAGAGGAAAAATACATTAATGTTATTAACTAATATGGCATGAATCCCTGTAATGTAAAGATGACTCTTCCTTTGATTTTTTTCCTCTTTACCTCAGAGGGATGATTTCTGCTCAGTGATTTCCCACAGTAGTGCAGCTGAGGTTAGGAACATGCCACATCAAGGCATTATATTTTGGTAGGTCAACATAGGCACCAACACCGCTGCTAGAAAACAGATTCATTTAGAAGTTTAAATGTATAATGCAGAAGAATCACCGTGATAGTTATTTCATCATTAACAATATCTACTGCTATGCTGCACAGTTAGTTCCTTTAAGCCTTATTTAAAAAGTAGTATGAAAAAGCACAGAGACTCATAACTTCTAAACTTTCAGATGTTTCGACACCATGTTAGCTAGTCTACTGTGTGAATATAATAAGGACCTTTGGACTGCCAAGTGATCCACAAGTCCTTGGGACAAAGAAGACAAATAGTCCTGTGCTTCATTTTTGGGAAATCTATATTCTATGTATAAGTGCGCAAAATTTTCCATAAGAATTGACAATAATGGATAGCAACATCAAGAGTTCAGATGCAGAGAAGATTTGCTGCCTTGCCAGGCAAACATTCCACTACCACTTTGTGGAGATGGAAATGTGTTTATAAAAAATAAATAACCCTATGTGTCAATATTGTCCCTGATTACTACATTAAAATGAGCAACATTTTCAGTTACTTATATATATATCATCTATGGAATTCAAATATTAATCAAAAGCACTATTTCACTGCTGTAGGTGTGTCGCTAAGTGAAATGATGTCATTGCTTGCTGTTAAAGCCCAACTGGAAAACTATTTTTTTCCCCTTACCTATCAGAAAACATAAAATGGTCACGTTGTATGGCATGTCTATGTGATCCTTTTGTGTAATGCCATAACTCAACTCTCTAACTGTTTGTGACACATGTAGTAAAGTCTTTTTAAGCAACATATAATTTTCAGAAAATATTATTTTATATTTAGAGTTTAGAGGATTAGCAGGGTTTTGTGGTTGTACAAAGTTGTTTAAGGAATTTCTTCTTTCTTTTGGGCCTCCTTATCTCGAAAGACAATGGATACGTGCCTGGAGGTGGTCAGTGGTTTGTGGAACAGCGCCTGGAGTGGCTATAAAGGCCAATTCTAGAGTGACAGGCTCTTCCACAGGTGCTGCAGAGAAATTTGTTTGTTGGGGCTGTTGCACAGTTGGCTCTCCCCTTGCGCCTCTGTCTTTTTTCCTGCCAACTACGAAGTCTCTTCGACTCGCCACATTTTAGCCCTGTCTTTATGGCTGCCCGCCAGCTCTGGCGAACGCTGGCAACTGACTCCCACGACTTGTGATCAATGTCACAGTATTTCATGTCGCGTTTGCAGACGTCTTTAAAGCGGAGACATGGACGGCTGGTGGGTCTGATACCAGTGGCGAGCTCGCTGTACAATGTGTCCTTGGGGATCCTGCCATCTTCCATGCGGCTCACATGGCCAAGCCATCTCAAGCGCCGCTGACTCAGTAGTGTGTACAAGCTGGGGATGTTGGCCGCCTCGAGGACTTCTGTGTTGGAGATACGGTCCTGCTACCTGATGCCAAGTATTCTCCGGACGCAGCGAAGATGGAATGAATTGAGACGTCGCTCTTGGCTGGCATACGTTGTCCAGGCCTCGCTGCCATAGAGCAAGGTACTGAGGACACAGGCCTGATACACTTGGACTTTTGTGTTCCGTGTCAGTGCGCCATTTTCCCACACTCTCTTGGCCAGTCTGGACATAGCAGTGAAAGCCTTTCCCATGCCCTTGTTGATTTCTGCATCTAGAGACAGGTTACTGGTGATAGTTGAGCCTAGGTAGGTGAACTCTTGATCCACTTCCAGAGCGTGGTCGCCAATATTGATGGATGGAGCATTTCTGACATCCTGCCCCATGATGTTCGTTTTCTTGAGGCTGATGGTTAGGCCAAATTCATTGCAGGCAGCCGCAAACCTGTCGATGAGACTCTGCAGGCACTCTTCAGTGTGAGATGTTAAAGCAGTATCGTCAGCAAAGAGGAGTTCCCTGATGAGGACTTTCCGTACTTTGGACTTCGCTCTTAGACGGGCAAGGTTGAACAACCTGCCCCCTGATCTTGTGTGGAGGAAAATTCCTTCTTCAGAGGACTTGAACACATGTGAAAGCAGCAGGGAGAAGAAAATCCCAAAAAGTGTGGGTGCGAGAACACAGCCCTGTTTCACGCTACTCAGGATAGGAAAGGGCTCTGATGAGGAGCCACCATGTTGAATTGTGCCTTTCATATTGTCATGGAATGAGGTGATGATACTTAGTAGCTTTGGTGGGCATCCGATCTTTTCTAGTAGTCTGAAGAGAGCACGTCTGCTGACGAGGTCAAAGGCTTTGGTGAGATCAATGAAAGCAATGTAGAGGGGCATCTGTTGTTCACGGCAGTTCTCCTGTATCTGACGAAGGCAGAACAGCATATCAACGGTCGATCTCTCTGCACGAAAGCCACACTGTGCCTCAGGGTAGACGCGCTCGGCCAGCTTCTGGAGCCTGTTCAGAGTGACTCGAGCAAAGACTTTCCCCACTATGCTGAGCAGGGAGATTCCACGGTAGTTGTTGCAGTCACCGCGGTCACCTTTGTTTTTATAGAGGGTGATGATAGTGGCATCGCGCATGTCCTGGGGTACTGCTCCCTCGTCCCAGCACAGGCATAGCAGTTCATGTAGTGCTGAGAGTATGGCAGGCTTGGCACTCTTGATTATTTCAGGGGTAATGCTGGGTCACTATTTGGATGGCAAACAATAATCGCATAAGTTAAAATTTTGTTCAAGGATTACAATAATTTTAGTAAAGTTGTAGGAAAAATTTCCAATGCAAACAATACAAAAAGCTATGTTTGCACTAGGGAGCAAAAGTTGTATTTTCACTCCTAGCACCAGCTGTAATTATTAATTGCATGTAAACTAACTGGCCTCACAAACTCAGAACATTTGCTGTGTGATACCAGTTATTTTGAAACTTTGCAGTGGGAAAACATTTGAATGTAGGTCAGACAACCTCTCCCCCGTTTACATTTATTCTAGAAAAGCTTAATAATGCATTGTCATCATTCTCTTCAGAGCCTGTCTGAATCTTTCCTTCCACTTGCTGCATGGTGAGTCTTCCTTTGAGTGCAAAATTGTTTAGCATGAAGCACACCACAATTAGTTTGAATGGATTTGCAGGGTTGTACAATAGGACGTCACAGAAGCAGAGGAAGATTTCCTTCAGTATGCCTATGATATTCTCTGATGTAGCCTTGTGGAGGCATGTGCCTCATTATATTATCTATTAGCTATGGTTCGTAGGTTTTGGACTGGTGTTATGAACTATGATTCAAGAGGCTATTCCTAGTCACCTAGGATCCATCTGTCCAGTCTAGATACTCCACGAAATAATGGTGGCATTGTCAACTGCTGTAGGATACATGCATCTTAGCAATTTCTGGTGCATACCAAAAAAATCTACTTGCATGGTGCGGCACAGATGGTCACATACAACTAGTAACTTTATTGAATGGCTATGGCCTCTGACAACATCCCAGCTATAGTACCAAAGCCTTGTGCTCCAGAACTAGTTGCGCCACTAGCCAAGCTGTTCTAGTACAGCTACAACACTGGAATCTATTCGACAATGTGGAAAATTGGCCAGGTATGTCCAAAAAGCAGGACAAATCCAATCTGGAAAATTACCGCCCCATCAGTCTACTGTCAATCGTCAACAAAGTGATGGAAGGATTTGTCGATAGTGCTATCAAGCAGCATTTACTCAGCAATAACCTAAAAAAAAAAAAAAAAAAATAACCTGTTCACCGATGTTCAATTTGGGTTCTGCCAGGGCCACTCGGCTCCAGACCTCATTACAGCCTTTGTGCAAAGATGGCCAAAAGAGCTAAACTCTAGAGTTGAGGTGAGAGTGACTGTCCTTGGCATCAAGGAAGCATTTGACCGAGTGTGGTATCAAGGACCCCCAGCAAAATTGAAGTCAAGGGGAACACTTTCCACTGGTTGGAGTCATACCTGGCACAAAGGAGGATGGTTGTGGTTGTTGGACGCCAATCATCACAGTCCCAGGACATTGCCCCGGCAACAACTCCTCCACACTTACATGGGGTCCGGGGCACCAACAATGCTGATTCCAGGCCTCTTGTAGTACCAGCAGTGGCCACCACTCCTGGCGGCGCTGCCAATACTACTGAGCTGCCAGTCCTCTGACTGACTGGGAGCTCTTAGAGGCGGGATCTTTGTCCTTAAAGGGACAGGGACCACGGCACTGGGCAGTTAATCGCCTGAGCGCCGTTAAATAGAGCCGGGGATGAGGGGGGTAGTCTCCAAATGGCCGAGGTAGGGTTCCCCTCACTTTTTAGGCCCTGTGTCCGAACCGCTGCAGTCTTCATTAAATTCAGCCCAATATCACTGTTTCTTTACTGTCACTGGGGCAAAATCCTGGAACTCCATTCCTCACCACTACCACCTTTTCAAGGGCACTTAGGGATGGACAACAAATGCTGGCCTTGCCAGTGACGCTCACATTCCTGGTGTGAGTAATGGGTGAGAATAATTGTTTCGAATGGGTGAGAGATGATCAAGATGGTTACACCTTTTTCACCTCTCAACTGACCTCTCAACTTAAAATAAAGGTGCTTTTTAACCTGAGTGTCTTAAATTGTTAAGAACAGACAAATGACAGATTTTTTCATAAGTTTAAAAGATAAGTGTTTGTTATACATTTGCATTTGTTGTTTGCACTTTAATGATTTCTCAGGGGATGTGTCCAGAAAGGTAATTTGCATTTTAATGACTTCTCCAAGACTTGTCCAGACATGAAAATTAGCTCAGAGTTCTTGTAGTTCTATGTGTATTGGCAGGAAAGGAGAGTCACCTGACCTCTTACTCCATTATATTTACAAGAGAAATGTCCATTTTGGGTTTACTTCATAATTTCATTTAATAGTTCATAAGTTCGGATTGCATGGGCTTGACATAGGAGTGAAGTAAGACAGATGTAGAAATGCTGCAGAGATGGAAGTAAACAGTATTAGCCATGGTTAGAATTTGGTTTCATCTTATAGTTCATAAGTTCAGATTGGATGGGCATGTCACCTCCCTGCAAAAAGGGAAAAATGAAATTCCTTGGTATTTCCTTTTTTTTATATAGGAAGAAAAGTAAAACACACAATAGTAAACATTCACATGCATTCATTCACATGCATTCCTCAGTCACTGTCACGAGGCCTTCCACAGCTTGCTGGTGACTTGTCGTCTATTTAAATTTTGGACAGAGTTTCCGCAAAGACATTATTTTTCTTGCATGATTTTTGAGTTAAACAGCTGTAGGAGTAAACTCCAGCTGAACAGCCTGGCGTTGTTGACTTTGAATTTCTTTAGGGAAGTTAGTGGATTATGGTCAGTGTATATTAATATTTCCCTGTGTCCATTATTGACATAAACCTCAAAATGTTGAAGTGCTAACAGAAGTCCCAAAGCCTACTTTTCTATGGTGGAATATGTCCACTGATGTTTATTTAATTTTTTTGGAAAAATAGCTAATTGGCCTCTCGATACCTGAGTCATCTTCTTGGAGCAAGATGGCTCCTACTCCCACATCGCTCGCATCAATAGCCACCATGAATGATTTGTTAAGGTTTGGGGCTGCTAACACTGGTTCATTTGTTAGAACGGCCTTCACTTTCTCGAAAGCCATCTGGCACAATTCTGACCACACTACCTTAACATTTTTCTTGAATAAATCGGGTGCTGAAATTAAGGACAAATTTTCTATAAAACCTGCACATCCCCAGGAATCGCATTGTCTTGCTCTTGGTCTTGGGAATGGGGAATTCTATCAGGGCTTGTACTTTTGCTGCCCTTGGCAACACCTGACCTTGACCTACAACGTGTCCCTAGTAGGTCACTTTGGCCTTAGTGAACTTGCTTTTGGGTAAATTTGCCACTAGGTTGGTGCTTTGTAGACCTTCAAATAACGCCCTTAAATGATTTAGGTGGTTTTCCCAAGTGTTGCTATAGACCAGCAGGTCACCAAGGTATAAGATACAGTTGTTTAAGCCAGCCACCACTTGATTCATCAGTCTTTGAAAGGTTGCTGGAGCGTCCTTTAAACCGAATGGCAGGACTTTACATTGAAATAGGCCATCTGGTGTTACAAAAGGCAAGATTTCCTTCGCTTGGTTGGTCATGGGGGCTTGTCAGTACCCTTTTAATAAATCAATTTTACTGATGTAAATAGATATGCCCACCCGGTCAATACAATCTTCAATGTGAGGAATCGGGTACAAATCGGTTCGAGTCACTGCATTAACTTTTTGATAGTCAATGCAGAGTCTCTTTGAACCATCTGGCTTAGGAAGCAATACAATAGGAGAACTCCAGCTGCTTTGACAAGTCTCAATGATGTCATTGTCTAACATGTATGAAATCTTCTCTCGGACTTGGGCCAATTTATCAGGGCGCAGTCGGTATGGGTTCTGTTTAATACATGGAGTCTCCCCTACATCCATATCTTGAATGGCCAATGAAGTATGACCCGGTTTGTCCCTACACACTTCCCAAAATTCTCTTAGCAGTGATGCTATGCCTTTCCTCTGTCATTTAAATAATCAAGTACTGTATCTAGCCTCTCTAGGACTTCTGTGTTAACTAATTTCACAGTAGGGGGTTCAATCTGAGCATTTTCCAGCTTCCCTTCATCCCCTAGCTCCTCCTCGCTATTGTTTCCATCTTCAACTGTCTTCACTACCTCGCAGACATTCACCAGTTTGTCTGATTCCTGATTATAATATTTCTTTAACTTCTTTATGTGGCACAACCATTGTTTCTTTCTCCGGTTGGGGGTGTTGATCAGGTAATTGACCTCACTGATCTTTTTCCCTATGCGCTATGAGCCACTAAACCTAGCTTTCAAGGGTTTGCCCAGAAACAGCAAGAGCACCAGGACCTGATCCCCTGGTTTGAATGTCTAAGCCGCAGCATATCTGTCTGCCTGCCTTTTCATGATCTGCTGGGAGGCTTTAAGGTGTTCTTTGCCACAACACATGCTGTAAAGAGTCACTCACAGAAGGTTGACACATAATTCAACAATGAGGTTTCCTCTCATTTATCTAGAAATGATTCTTTGATCAGCTTAAGGGGGCCTCTTACCTCATGCCCATAGACCAGTTCGAACGAACTGAAGCCCCTCAGTTCATTGGTTGAGTCCCTAGTGGCAAACAGCAGAAAAGTTAACCTATTTTCCCATTCATGGGGGTACTCTCAGCAGTAGGCTCTGATCATGGCTTTCAGGATTTGGTGAAACTGTTCCAAAGCGCCTTGTGATTGTGGGTGGTTTGCTGATGATTTTAACTGTTCAATGCTGAGGTTATGCATAACCTCTTGGAAAACCTTGGAGATAAAATTTGGATCCAATTGGATCTCTTTAGACAGTCTGTAGCAGGTGAAAAATGGGTCAAACCCTCTACCAGGGCTTTTGCTGCGATTTTTCTTAGGAGTATGGCCTCTGGGATTCAGGCGGCCAGGTGCATGATAGTTAAGAGGTATTGAAAATCCATCCTAGTTCTAAGTAAGGGTCCCACACAATCTACTAGAACCCTGCTAAAGGGTTCTTCAAAAGCAGGTATAGGTATTAGTGGGGTGGGCTTGATTGCAGGTTGTGGTTTCCCAACAACCTGGCAGGCATGGCAGCTTCTACAGAATTCAACCACATCTTGGTGGAGAGAAGGCCAATAAACGTACTGGCTTATCTGGGTCTGGGTCTTTCAGATACCCATGTGTCCTGCCATTGGGATTTCATGGGCAATCCTCAAACTTTCCATACGATAGTTGGGAGGAACTAAAATTTGGTGGACCACTGTCTACTCCTCCTCTGCAGGTCACCAAGGAAGTCTCTACTTGCTCATCACTACCCCATTTTTTAAGTAATAACATTCGGGAATCCCTTCTGCCTGTGCCTCAGAACAGGTGGGATATGCTATTCTGCTTAAATCAGGGTCTGCCTGCTGAGCCTCAATCAAGGAAGGCCTGCTGAACACCTCCTTCTCCTTTACTAAATGCTCAAAAAATGTTTCAGACAGCCAGATCGCTGGGTCATCTGTCTGAATTACTGCCTCAGTTCTCTCTAGTGAAGCTCGCTTTGCCATGGACCTGGTCACTACACAGTCAGGGAATATTCCAGGGACTTCTTCCTGTAACTGTTTCATCTCCTCATTTGGTTTGTCTAAGACTACAGGGAGGCTATCACTCTACCTCCAGCTAAATCATTGCCCAACAGCAAATCTACTGCAGCCGCAGGCAGACTAGGACAAACCCTACCATAACTGGTCCAGAGACTAGGTCGCACTGTAAATGGATCCGATATAGGGGTACAGGCATGTACCTGCCTTCAATGCCATTTACCAGAATGCCTTCACCGAGTTCTCTGGTGGGAAGAGCATTCCTTTACCCAGCATTAAGGATTAGATGGTCCCTGTATCCCTGAGCAGGACAATTGACTTGCTTGCCTTATTAGAGGGGTACATGGACACCTTTTCCTTGAAGGAAAAGTTCTGGTTACCCTCGGGCATTTTGTCTGTTTCTGTTGCATCCATGGCGGTATTCCTAGAGGGGTCACGCATCGTGATTAATGCCATGGATTTGTCCGCGATGTACCCTTTCCTAGACTGGCCTTGTGAACCGGAACAAAACCCACTGGCTTCCCGTTCAATTTCCAGCAGTCAGCTTTCACATGCCTTGCTTTACTACAGTGGGAACACGCAAGTCTTTGGGAGTCATTCCTACCGTCTGCATCATCCTTTCTGGCCTGTGGAGGGCACCCGTGTTCTTACTTCTATTCTCCCTTTCACTACCACCCCATCGCCTGTCGTTCTCCCACTTTCTGTCCAGCTGGACCTTTGGGAATTATTACGGAAAGGTTTTCCCTGATTAAAGGGCTTGTGCATGAGTTCATAGTCGTCTGCCATTGCAGCAAGCGTCCCTCACCTTTTAAACCCTTTGTTCCTCAATATGGGTTTTGATATTAATTGGGATACTATTTTTAAATTCCTCTAATAGAATCACTTCTTGTAAGTTCTCATACGAGGGTTCTAGCTTCAAAGATCTCATCCAGCGACCAAAAGCCATGTGTTTAACTTACTCAAATTCAATGAAAGTTTGGGCAGACCTTGTCCGAGTATTCCTGAATTTTTGTTTATATCCCTCAGGGACTAACTCATAGGTGTTTAAAATAGCAGATTTGACTTGCTCATAATCTAAAGAGTTTTCCTCTGGTCGCATGGAGTAAGCTTTACAGGCTCTTCCCACTAATTCACCTTGCAAAAGGAGGGTCCAAGATTCTGTTGGCCACTTTAACCTGTCAGCAATTTTCTCAAAAGAGATAAAGTATGATTCAACCTCGTCCTCTTTAAATTATGGCACTAATCATGAATGTCTCAGCAAATCTAAGCTATGCTCTGAATTAGGGTCAGTACTTAAACGGCTGGTGGTACCCTCACATTGCAATTTCTGTCTTTCCTTATCTAACTCAAACTGCCTTGCCTCTCTCTGTCTTTACAGCTCTCTCTTCTGGTGTTCTTTTTCCCTTTGCATCTCTCTCCGGTCGCTCCTTTTCTCTTTGAAACTGTAATTCCAACTTTCTCATGGTAAGTTGTTTTTCCATTTGAATTCTAGCTAATGCAATGTTGTCAGATTCGGGTTCCATGCCTGTTTCTTCTGTTTCTGAGTCAATGTTAAAATGATTAGCTGGAGTTTTAAGGCTCTCAGGCTTCCTTGCTTTCGGCCTTAACGTTACTCCCACCTGGTTAGCTACAGCTTTTAGTTCCTCAACATTTAATGAACTTAAAGCATCCCAAGATAACTCTTCCTGTTCTACAAATGCTTTGGAATTGAACGCAGCTATGTCTTAAGTTTATCACAGTAAAAATATAAGAAAAACTGCTGATGTTTTGTTTACAATTTTGGCGATCAATTTACCTCCTGTCCAAATCACTTGTTTAATCTAATGTTTCAAATCCTGGATGAGCCCCCAATCTGGTACAGACAGGTGAGAGATGTTCGAGATGGTTCCCCCTTTTTCACCTCTTGACTGACCAAAAACATCATGTTTTAAAAAAAGGTGTTTTTTAATGACTGAGTGCTTTAAATTGTCAAGAGCAGACAAATGACGGGTTTCTCATAAATTTAAAAGAAAGATAAATGTTTATTGTACAACAAACAAAATATGTGCAAAAACACCCGCTCTCACACTCATGCAGGTACCCACACACTCAAGAAAAGATAGAGATTATGGGCTGGATTTTAAGGAGTCCTCGATGTCGGGATCTGTGGCAGAGGGGGCCTGAACATGGCCCTGTATGAGGCCTGCAATGGACTTCGACGCCGGCAAGGCCTGGTCCGATACTCCCGGCGGTGGTGAGGCATCGTGGCGGCCTCCCTGCTGCTGGGCAATGAGACCTGAATTAACATATGCAAATGAATTAAATTAATAAATTAACATATGAAAATGGATTAAATTAATAAATTAACATGCACTTACCTGGGATCTTACGGGCCTGCCGCGACCTTCAGAGCGGTGGCCGGCACTCCCAAGCCTTTGGATCCCCATCTGGGGAAATGAGGCACAACACTGGTGAGGAGTGGGGAAGAGTTAAGCTTATCAGTGCGGGATGGGGTGGGGAACAGGGTCAAATTAATATCATGGGTGTAGGGGATGGTGGGAAGGGTTGTAGTTTAAACTTTGTGAAATTTGGGGGGGCAAGGTCAAATAGTAAAGGTAAATGTTTTGGGAGGGAGGGGCAAATCATTAATTTAATTGTTATTGGGAGGTTGGGAGAGGGGAAAAATAAATGTATTTATTTAATTTTATGCCACGTATCTTTATATATTTAAAAAAGTCGGACAAGCTGACAGCGCTTTAAAAATGGTGCTAGCGCCTGCGCACAGGCAGCTGACGCCATTGCCAGGGATGGAAAGCCCACCCCTCCATATGATTGGGGAGGCAGCCTGCCCAGCTATTTAAATGAGCCACCGTGCTTGAGATCGCAGTGGTTCATTGGCATGCGGTTTGCGCAGACGGGCCACCATTTCTGAAGCTCGCCGCCGAGGTTAGCAGCCAGCTTATAAAATCCAGGCCTATAAAGCTAACATGCGTTAAGTCTGATGATTTAAAAGAGTCCTCTGTTAAACTTGCTTTTCCCTGGGGTGAGGACTTGAAACAGTGCAGGCCTTTATTCTTTTCTCTTGTTCACTGAAGAAAGACTTGGAAGGTTAAGGAAGATGGAAGTGCTGCTGCAGACTGCTGTTGTTATATTCCAGCCAAAGGTAAAATCCTGGTATGATTTCTCAGGTCAGGTATTCAAGGCCAAACTCCAGTTGCTGCCTACATGTATTTCAAAGCTGGTAACCTTAAGCAGGGTCCCTTCTCTTCAATGGCATAGATGGATCTCCTATGTCTGCCCAGAATATACCTTTATTAAAGTTCCTTATCAGAAACCTAGTTTCTGTCATGTGACCATAGTTTCTTTTCCAATTGTCCTCACAAATGGTTTCTGATGGTGAGGCCATTGTTAGATAATGGACTCCGGGTGTCATTCATCCTCATCTCACCTTGATAAAGTAGGGCTTTTCACACCCATTCTTTGGATTTTGAGTTTGGAGTCAAAAAATCTGCAACATCATTGTTAACCCAATCAGTTGGAGAGAAGCTGCCATTTCCACTGAAAGGGTTATTTGCATTTTAATGATTTCTCAGGGGATGTGTCCAGAAAGGTCATTTGTATTTTAATGACTGCTCCAAGATTTGTCCAGATATGAAAATTAGCTCAGAGTTCTTATAGTCCTATGTGTATTGGCAGGAAAGGAAAGGGTCACTTAACCTCTTACTCCATTTTGTTTGCAAGAAAAGTGTCCATTTCGGGTTTATTTCATAATTTCATTTAATAACTCATAAATTCGGATTGCATGGGCTCGACAACAGCAATAGGAGTGAGGTAGGGCAGAGGTGGAAAATGCAAAATAAGCAAATGATGGAAGTAAACTGTCTTAGCGATGGCTAGAATTTGGGTTTTGTAACTCAATTCTGGGTTGAACAGAACCCCAAAGTTCCACAAGGCCTCAGTAAGGGGTAAGGGATGTAATTAGTGACATAGAGGTAGAGTTTATGATTTGGGCAAAAACAATGGCTTTGCTCTTGCCAGTGTTTAGTTGGAGGCAAACTACAACTTAACGCACACCATCCTGACTTGGAAATATATTGCTGTTCCTTCACTGTCACTGGATCAAAATCCTGGAACTCCCTCCCTAATAGCACTGTAAGTATACACACATCAGATGGACTATAGCAGTTCAAGAAGGCAGCTCACCACTACCTTCTCAAGGGCAATTAGGGATAGGAAATAAATTCTGGCATTGTCAGCGATGCCCACATCCCGTGAAACGAATAATAAAAAAATTGTCAGTCAAGAATTCTGGGGTAATTTTAAATTTTAATCAGCTGGCAAAAATGGCTGATTGTAAATCGGCACCCATTTTATACCTTGCCTGATTTTCTTTTCCATTGCGATTAAAATTGCACATAATGTAAAATGGGCTGCCGTTCACCATCACCCTGTAATTAAAGTTAATATTACCCCAGAATGTTTGACTGAATCAAGAAATAAGGAATGGGAAAGGAAAATAAGCAAGTTTTTTACAGCCATAATGAAAGCTCCCCAGCATCATGGCTGCTGCTGGTGGTGAGGGCATAGATGTAAACATTATTACCACAGGCATAGAACTAAGTGTACCTGATAACCGACTAAGACTACCATTTTCAATGTTCACAGACTGCAAGGACAACAGCTGCACTTTCCTAACTACATTATGATAAGTTAGACAAGGAAAAACTGTTCCCATTAACTGATGGTACAAGGGGTGGGGGACACAGATTGAAGGCTTTGGACAAGGGATGCAGGGGGATTGTGAGGAAGCGCTTCTTTACACAGTGAGTGGTAATGTCCTGGAACTGGCTGCCCACAAGGGTAGTGGAAGCAGAGACAATCAATGACTTCAAAAGGAAATAGGATGGACATTTGAAGAAAATAGACTTGCAGGGATCCAGCAGGGGATTGCTCCACGGAAAGCCAGCATGGACTCAATGGGCCGAATGGATTCCTTCTCTGTCGTAAATGACTTTATGACCTACTGCCAGCTGGATGCTATTTACTGGACATCATGTAGCTAGCTGATTGTCAGTGTTTGGTCCAGAAACAGCATGATGAGAAGCAGAAACAAATGAGTTGAATATAAAGTAGCGTAATTACAAAAATTAAAAGCATTTGAAATAAAACAATACCTGATACCAAGCAGCAGGCTGGTGTACTAACATACAGCGCCATGATGGAATAGGACCTCCATTATTCTCTGAGCACTGAAGAAAATAGAAACCGACAGAAATAGGGAAACATCTGCAATTGAAAATGAAAGCCCTGAAATTCCATGGGAAAAACTGTTTAGAGGTGAAAGCTGCACTTTTTGACATGTTTTCAAATTATCTAGGGCCAGCAACACAGAATCACTTATTCTGGGTACTTTGGCCAAGTCCATCCCCATCCCCCACTTGAAGCAATCATTTTGTTGGCACTGTAAGTTTTGAAGGTGCCTATCAGCTATATGTAGATACGTCTGATCCCAGAATGTGGGATAGGGTCAGAAACACTTCCATGGGGTGTGCTGTCCAAAATCTACCTCCAAGAGATCTACCCTGGAATTTCTGGGCTCCGTACTTGCCAGATGAATGAAAGCATTCCATGTTTCTTTTCAGAAAAAAAGTGCTCTACTCTGTTAAGATGGGGGTGACGAAAACATTTATGGTGTGGATACTTATGTTTAAACTCTATTTATGTTTGTGACAATTTCTGCATTCCCTGGTTAGATTATTTCCATATATCCACTTTCTTTTTTTTCTTTTGGGCCTCCTTATCTCGAGAGACAATGGATACGCGCCTGGAGGTGGTCAGTGGTTTGTGAAGCAGCGCCTGGAGTGGCTATAAAGGCCAATTCTGGAGTGACAGGCTCTTCCACAGGTGCTGCAGAGAAATTTGTTTGTTGGGGCTGTTGCACAGTTGGCTCTCCCCTTGCGCCTCTGTCTTTTTTCCTGCCAACTACTAAGTCTCTTCGACTCGCCACAATTTAGCCCTGTCTTTATGGCTGCCCGCCAGCTCTGGCGAATGCTGGCAACTGACTCCCACGACTTGTGATCAATGTCACACGATTTCATGTCGCGTTTGCAGACGTCTTTATAACGGAGACATGGACGGCCGGTGGGTCTGATACCAGTGGCGAGCTCGCTGTACAATGTGTCTTTGGGGATCCTGCCATCTTCCATGCGGCTCACATGGCCAAGCCATCTCAAGCGCCGCTGACTCAGTAGTGTGTATAAGCTGGGGGCTGTTGGCCGCTTCAAGGACTTCTGTGTTGGAGATATAGTCCTGCCACCTGATGCCAAGTATTCTCCGAAGGCAGCGAAGATGGAATGAATTGAGACGTCGCTCTTGGCTGGCATACGTTGTCCAGGCCTCGCTGCCGTAGAGCAAGGTACTGAGGACACAGGCCTGATACACTCGGACTTTTGTGTTCCGTGTCAGTGCGCCATTTTCCCACACTCTCTTGGCCAGTCTGGACATAGCAGTGGAAGCCTTACCCATGCGCTTGTTGATTTCTGCATCTAGAGACAGGTTACTGGTGATAGTTGAGCCTAGGTAGGTGAACTCTTGAACCACTTCCAGAGCGTGGTCGCCAATATTGATGGATGGAGCATTTCTGACATCCTGCCCCATGATGTTCGTTTTCTTGAGGCTGATGGTTAGGCCAAATTCATTGCAGGCAGACGCAAACCTGTCGATGAGACTCTGCAGGCATTCTTCAGTGTGAGATGTTAAAGCAGCATCGTCAGCAAAGAGGAGTTCTCTGATGAGGACTTTCCGTACTTTGGACTTCGCTCTTAGACAGGCAAGGTTGAACAACCTGCCCCCTGATCTTGTGTGGAGGAAACTATAACTGTATCCACTATAATGTACATATACCAACAAATCACCTGTGTATGGTTGCTTAGTGTGAGATTTATAAAATGACTGCTTTCAGCAAAGTATGGGTAAAATGAGAGAATGTAATTTGACATTTATGGGATGTCCACACTATATCAAAACTTTCAATATATGGACCCATGACATTGCACCCAGTAAATTGGAGAATGTGCTTACCATATTACCTTTCTCTGATGTCTTCACATTGCAGTTTCTCTCTGTCTCTCCTCATCTGCTTCTGTCTTTCTCTTTGCCCCCCTCTGTTGCTTCCCTCCCTTTACTCTCCTTCCCTGTCATCTTCTGCTTCTGTCTTTCTTTTCAAGTGTAAGGTGATTTGGTTTGGTATGGTATTATAGGGAAAAAAGCCACCAATAGCTGTCAGCTGCATTTGGGGGAAATTGTGGCCCTTAACAGCTTCCTTCCCATCTTCTTCCCCAATCACTTGTGCCTCCCTCTATCTGATAGGCATATGTAATCAGTATTGGCCATTTCTATCAACAAAACACATGTGGAGATAATTAGTTGACTTCGAAATTCAACTGGTGTGTTTTACATTAAAATAACAGCAAATGAAGTAAAACACATGGAGCTAAAAATGGTTATGGCCCATTTTCAGGCTCACCCGTGTAATATGTTCAGCTTGCACTAGCAGAGAAAATGGACACCAAGCATGGCCAGTTCAAGGAAGTGTTTATTTACTCCATTACATCATCATGTCATTAGCATAATATACAAATACATCACATTGCTTCCCCTTTCAAAAGAAAAGTTTTTTTTGTTGTGTCTCTTCAATGAACTAAATTTACAAATTAAGTTTGATAACTGGTTTACAAAGTCTTTCTGATTTCCTTACAGGTTTTGGTGTAGAGTCAGGTTTGGACTGTTTGATTTTGGTTCCGTACTTAAAGAAAATACTGTTACGACCAGGTGAGAAAGGGGTCTAGGAGTTCCCTCTCAGCCTTTGCCTGCTTTAACCGTAACAGGGTTTAATTTTTAAAAACACCATGTTTTTAGCTCCCCCTCAGTGAATCCTTGTTCACTGCTCTCCAATTGTAAGGCAAAGAAATCAATCGGACAGGTTTGCTTAGATTTAAACAAGAAAGGTGGAAGCTTATTCATCTTAAACTGTAATTCGGTTAACGACTACGAATACATGACACGATCACTCTAGCATGCATATGCGATAAACACGCACGCAGATAGGGATAGAAAAAGTAGAAAGAATAAAGAGGAAAAGTTTGAGGCAATATCTGGGAATTGTTTATGGTCCTTTGAGTTTGATGTAGAGTCTTTGGTTACCGCTAAGTCTTGCTATTTTGTTGGGGTCCAGTGCATGCTTTAAAACTTGTTTTGATGTCGGAATTTTCTCTCTCTTGAAGTTTAAATGACTTCAGTGGATCCCGAAATTAGTGAGAGCGAGAGAGAGAAGGAGAGGTTCTCTTCTTCCAAGTTCAGTTTCAATCTCCAATCTGACCCAAGCTGCCCTGTGAGCAGTTCAAAACCAGACATGGGCCAGCAAGTTAGTCATGTGACTCACTTTTTTAATAAACTCCTGCTTTTGTGCATACCAAATCTCTCGTTGGGGGCGGGTGTAGTGCTGTCTCTTACACCGACAAGAGGTGGCTCATCATTGCCCAGACCAATCTCTGTTAATTGAATCAGTGAGCAGTTCCCATTGTCTTTTCCTAGGCGACTGTCTCTTAGAATGCAAATATTTTTTCCAGCCACTGCTGATCTCTTTAAATAAGTTATCTCTTCACTTCAGCAACAATTTAAAATTAATGTTCATATGACAAAATTAATATGCCTCATTCTTGGCAGGTGGGGGTCTTCATGACAATACGAACATACGAATTAGGAGCAGGAGTGGGCA
Source organism: Heterodontus francisci (assembly GCF_036365525.1). Lineage (NCBI taxonomy): Eukaryota > Metazoa > Chordata > Chondrichthyes > Heterodontiformes > Heterodontidae > Heterodontus > Heterodontus francisci. The sequence goes on from NC_090387.1 coordinate 43,431,100, forward strand.
ACTTGGCCCCTCGAGCTTCTTCCGCCGTTCAATAAGATCATGGTTGATTTGATTGTAATCCAAACTCCACATTCCTGCCTACCCCCGATAACCTTTCACCCCTTGCTTATCAAGAATCTATCTATCTCTGCCTTTAAAAAATATAAACACACTGTTTCCACTGCCTTTTGAGGAAGAGAGCTCCAAAGACCCATGACCCTGACAGAAAAAATTGCTCCTCATCTCTATCTTAAATAGGCGACCTCTTATTTTTAAATAATGACCCCTAGTTCTAGATTGTCCCACAAGGGGAAATATCCATTCCACATTCCACAATACGCCTCAGGATCTTATATGTTTTAATCAAGTCACCTCTTATTCTTTTAAACTCCAGCGGATATAAGCCTAGCCTGTCCAACTTTTCCTTATAAGACAACCTGCCCATCCCAGGTATTAGTCTAATAAACCTTCTCTGAACTCTCCCAATGCATTTGCATCCTTCCTTAAATAAGGACAACAATACTGTACACAGTACTCCAGATGTGGTCTCACCAATGCCCTGTATAACTGAAGCATAACCTCAATAGTTTTGTATTCAATTCCCCTCACAATAAACAATAACATTCTATTAGCTTTCCTAATTACGTGCTGAACTTGCATGCTAATCTTTTGCGATTCATGCACTAGGACACCCGGATCCCTCTGCATCTCTGAGCTGTGCAATCTCTCACTATTTAAATGATATGCTTCTTATTTTATTCTTGCTGCTAAAATGGACAATTTCACATTTTCCCACATTATACTCCATTTGCCATATCTTTGCCCACTCACTTAATCTATCTATATCCCTTCATAGCCCCTTTATGTCCTCTTCACAAGTTACTTTCCTACCTATCTTTGTGTCATCAGCAAATTTACCAACCATACCTTCGGTCCCTTCATCCCAGTCATTTATATAAATTGTAAAAAGTTGAGGCCCCAGTACTGATCCCTGCGGCACACCACTCATTACGCCAACTAGAAAATGACCCATTTATGCCTATTCTCTGTTTCCTGTTAGCTAGTCAATCTTCTATCCATGCCAATATGTTACCCCCTGCACCATGAGCTTTTATTTTTTGCAATAACCTTTGATGTGGCACCTTATCAAATATCTTCTGGAAATCTAAGTACAGTACACTTTATCCACAGCACATGTTACTTCTTCAAAGAACTCCAATAAATTGGATAAACATGATTTCCCTTTCACAAATCCATGTTGACTCTGCCTGATTACCTTGAATTTTTCTAAGTGCCCTGATATACATCTTTAATAATAGCTTCTAACATTTTTCCCAAGACAGATGTTAAGCTAACCGGCCTGTCGTTTCCTGCTTTCTGTTTCCCTTCCTTTTTGAATAAAGGAGTTACATTGGCTATTTTCCAATCTATTGGAACCTTCCCTGAATCTGGAGAATTTTGGAAAATTAAAACCATGCATCAACTATCTCACTAGCCACTTCTTTTAGGACCCTTGGATGAAGTCCATCAGGAATCAGGGACTTGTCAGCTCGCAGCTCCAACTATTTGCGCAGCACCACCTCCCTGGTGATTGTAATTTTCTTGAGTTCCTCCATCCCTTCTATTTCCTGATATACATCTATTTCTGGGATGTTACTTGTATCATCTATAGTGAAGACCAATGCAAAATACCAGTTCAGTTCATCTGCCATCTCCTTATTTTCCTTTATTCATTCCCCAGATTCGCTTTCTATAGGACCACCGCGCACTTTGTTAACTCTTTTCTTTTTAAAAATATCTATAGAAATTCTTAATATCTGTTTTTATATTTCTAGCAAGCTTTCTCTCGTACTCTAATTTTTCGCTCCTTATCAATCTTTTAGTTATTCTTTGTGTTTTTTTATATTCTGTCCAATCTTCTGACCTGCCACCCATCTTGTGCAATTATGTGCTTTTTCCTTAAGTTTGATACTATCTTTAACTTTTTTAGTAGCCACAGATAGTGGGTCCTCCCTTTGGATTTTTTCTTTCTCGTTGGAAATTATCTATTCTGTATATTCTGAATTATCCCCTTAAATGTCTGCCACTGCATCTCTATTGACCTATCCTTTAGCCTAATTTTCTAGTTCACTTTAGCTAGCTCTGCTTTCATGCCCTCATAATTGTCCTTATAATACTAGTCTTGGACCCATTCTTCTCTAGCTCAAACTGAATGTAAAATTTAATCATATTATGGTCGCTGCTACCTCAGGGTGCCTTCACTATGAGGCCATCAATTAATCCTATCTCATTGCAAGATACCAGGTCTAGTACAGCCTGCTCTCTGATTGGCTCCAGAATGTGCTGTTCTCAGAAACTATCCCGAAAACATTCTATGTACTCATCTAGACTACCTTTGTCCATCTGATTTTTCAAGTCTCTATGTAGATTAAAATCCCCCATGATTATTGCCATACCTTTCTGACAAGCTCCCATTATTTCTTCCTTTATGCTCTCTCCTACCATGTGGTTACTGTTAGGGGGGGGCCTGTACACCACTCCCACAAGTGACTTCTTGCATTTATCATTTATCATCTCTACCCAAACCGCTTCGACATTGACTTCAATCATCCCTCTCTGATGTGCTAATACCATCATTAATTAACAGAGACACCTCTCCACCTTTTCTTGACTTCCTATTCTTCCTAAATGTCATGTACCCTTCAATATTCAGGTCCCAATCCATGTCATCCTGCAGCCATGTCTCTGTAATGGCTATCAGATCATATTTATTTATTTCTATTTGTGTTATCAGTTCATCTGTTTCGAATGCTACGTGCATTCAGATACAGAGCCTTTAGTCATTTTTGTAATGTCTAGTCTTGACTCCTGATTTACTCTTAGATTTGTACTCTCTGTCTCTTCCTGTCACGGTCTGTTTATTATTTCCCATACAAATACCTGTCTCTCTTGCCTTGTCTCCACTTTTTGATTTACCATATCTTTCCAAATTTGATCCCTTGCCCCCACTATTTAGTTTAAAACACTTTCTACTTCACTAGTTATGCAGCTCATTAGAATACCAGTCCAAGCACAGATCAGGTGTAGACTGTCCCAACTTCCCTAGTACTGGTGCTAGTGCCTCATGAACTGGAACCCACTTCTACCATACCAGTATTTGAGCCACGCATTCATTTTTCTAATCTTATTTGCCTTATGCCAATTTGGCTGTGGCTCAGGTAATAATCCAGAGATTATTACCTTTGAGGTTCTGCTTCTTAATTTGGTGCCTAGCTCCTCATACTGACTATGCAGAACCTCCTTCCTCATCCTGCCTATGTTGTTGGTACCTACATGGACCATGATGACTGGATCCTCCCCCTCCCACTGCACGTTCCTCTCAGGCCCTGTGCAGATGTCCCGAACTCTGGCACCGGGCGGACAACACAGCCTTCTGGACTCTCACTCTTTGTGCAGAGAACAGTGTCAATCCCCCTCACTATACTGTCCCCTACTACCACTACATTCCTTTTTGCTCCCCCCACTTGAATGGCTTCCCGTACCACGGTGCCATGGTAAGTTAGCTCATCCACCCTGCAGCCTCCACTCTCATCCAAACAAGCTGAAAGAACTTCAAACCCCCTTGTTGGACAATCGCAAAGGCTGAGGGTCCTGCACTCCTACCCTCTGGGTCCGCTTACCTGCCTCAGCTGCAGCCATTCTCTCCTGTCCCTGACCACTAACCAAATCAGAAGACCTTACCCTAAGGGATGTGACTGCCTTCTGATACAAAGTGTCCAGATAACTTTCCCCCTCCCTGATGTGTCACAGTGTCTGCAGCTCGGACTCCAGCTCATCAACTCTGAGCTGAAGCTTCTCGAGGCGCCGACACTTATTACAGATGTGGTTGCCGTGGATCACATTGGTGTCCAGGAGCTCCCACATACTGCAGTTGCAACAGATCGTGTTTCTTTCTCAGAAATTAATACTTCAGACACTGAAGTCTGAACTGGTTCAAACTCTAGCATGAGCTCCTGATCAAATGGATCATGCTTATGTTTTGGTTCATCCCTTGCTGGAATAGTGTGATTGACATGGACAATTCTTATTCTTCCATAAATTTCAACCAAGTATCTTTTGGTTCCACACACTTCTACTACATTTCCCATATCCTATCTGTGTGACTTGTGAGGGCGATGCAAAACACAAACATGCTCATTTTGCCTAAAACAGCATTCTCTCTTGTTTGTGTTATACTGACGTTTTGACTGAACTGTTTATGTTCAATTTCAGCAGTCAAATTTGGTCAGACCAGACTCAACTCTGTCCTTAACCTTCTCTTCATCAAAAGCTCAGCAAGTGTATACCCTGTAGTAGAGTGTATGGTTGTTCTCTACTTCAGCAGGAAATTAGCCAACTGCTACTTCATACTGAAATTTGAATACCCATGCAACACTTGTTTCTTGAGTGCCTCTTTAACTATCCAAACAGATCTTTCAGCTGCTCCATTTGATGCCGGATGTTAAGGAGGAGTGAGGGTATGTTTGATTCTGTTTTGCTTCATGAAATTCTGGAACAGAGCAGAACAAAATTGGGGGCTATTGTCTGAGACAAGCTGCTCTGGTAAACCATGACAGGCAAAAATAGGCCATAAGTCATCTATTGTTCATTCAACATTGGAGTTTTGACCAATGAGCTTGACTTTGATCCATTGTGGGAGGCTTATTGATGAGGACTAAGAAATTGTCAATTTCCTTTTCACAAAAGTCTAGACAAACTCTTTGAAATGGTTGAGTCAGCCATGACAATTGAAAAGGAGTTTTCGATGGCTTGTTTCTACAGTTTTGACAGGTAGTACATTTGCTAACCAATGATTATAGATCACTTCTGGACCAGGCCCAAAAAGAAAAACTTTTTGCTATGGATTTCATACTGATTATTCCTGTGCATTCAGTATGGAGCTCTGCCAGAATCTCACCTCTCAAAGAACTAGGTACCACCACTCTATGACCCCACTGAACACAGCCCTGTTCACATGTCAACTCATTGCGTTGATTTTGGAACGATTTCAGTTCCTCGTCTGTACACTGGTCAAATTCTGTCCATCCATTCAATGGGCTGGATTTTACTACTGGCGGACACGACATCCGCCCAGCCTGGGGATCCGACCTGCATTTTATGGGTCCCCGGGCTTTAATAGCCCCGAGACGGGACTTCCACCCGCTTGAGGGAGGAGGTCCTGCCTCAGTGAGCTGCCGGCCAATCAATGGGCCAGCAGTCTTAGTCCCAGCAGCATCACCGGTGGCCAGTGCTGGGACTGCAGCCCAACCGATGCCATGGAGCCAGGACCTCAGGTAAGTTGGGCTTGCCTCGCCGGTTGAAGGGGGTGGGGTTGGTCGTGGTGGCGGGGCAAAAGTTCTCGTTTGATGGGGAGGTGGTGTCTTGGGTCACGGGGATGGATTGAGAGGCGGGGGCAGCCCTCAATTGGTCATCCTGTGCCCGACTGCCATGGCACCCCCCGGCACACGGAAAGGCCGACAGCTATCGCTTGCCACAGATAAAATACCCGTGGAGGTGGGCAAAGCCCTTAAGTGGCCATTAAGGGGCCACTTAAGGGCCTCGATTGGCATGGGACGGGCAGGCAGGCCGTTTCCCTCCTCCACCCACCGCCGCCGACCATAAAGTTGGCCGGAGGCGGGAGCGGGCGTGAAGGCCTCCCAGAGTCTCCCACTCAATTTTACGCCATCCCCTATCCGCCCCCACGCCACCATCCAACCCGCTGGGGCGGCGTAAAATTCAACCCAATGTCTGTTCCTAGACTCTTTTCAACAGAGTCTTTTTGAGTTTGAGCTGCAATTTCAGTTGCAGTGATTGAAAAGTCATTCTCTACTGCTCCTATTGTGAAGATTGCACTTTCACAGCCTACTTTTGAGTCCTCATGTGGCAAATGTGACCATGCATCAGCGATAGCATTCTCTTTTGAACTGCAATATTTGTTGTTGTAGTCTTACTGTGAAAGAAGTACAGACCATCACTGCATCCTTGGCGCTGCCATCATTGGTATTGCAGACTTTGGTCCCAGAAGAGCTATTAGGGTTTATGATCTGTTACCAGTGTTACTACTCAACCAAAATTGGTGAAACCTTTTGATTCTGAATATGATTCCAAGTGCTTCCGTTTCTATCTGCGCATTGTTGCATTCACTCTTGGTCTGTGTATGCGACGCAAATGCTATGGGCTTCTCTTGACCATCATCTATGACATGGTTGATCACTGCTCCAACCCCACAGTTTGAAGCATCACATGCTTGCTTCAGGTCACAATTTGTGGTGTAATGAACAAGTAGTGCATTACTGGTCAAGCTTCTCTTAAATGCATCATAAGCATCTTGTTGTGGTTTAGACCATTCCAATTTCACATCTTTCTTCAACAACTCATGTAGTGGGGCTAACACCATTGCAAGCTCAGGGAGAAATTGCTAGTAGTATTGGACCATGCCTAGAAAAGATCTAAACTCAGACACATCTTTTGGCTTTGGCGCATTCACTATAGTTTCTATCTTTTCTTTCACTGGCTTTCGTTGTTTTTCATTGATTTTCAGGCAAAGGTAAACTACCTCAGATTGCACGAAAGTACACTTGCTCTTTTTCAACTTCACATTGTGATCATTGATCCTTTTTAACACTTCATCCAACACTTGAAGATGCTTTTCCTCTGTTGCAGTCATGATCAACACATCATCCTGATTACACAAACAATGTAGCACTCCTTGCAAAATCTTATCCATTGCAACTTGGAAGATCTTTGGAGAAGACTTCACAGCATAGGGAAGCTTCATGCAGGAGTATAACCCAATATTTGTATTGATCATCAGATACTGCTGACTCTCTCGATCCAGATTGAGCTGTGCCTAAGCATGGGACAAATCCAACTTCACGAATACCTTGGATCCTGTTAACTCCGAATACAAATCTTGAGAGGTCAGTAGTGGATACTGCTCATTATCCACTGCCTGGTTGATTGTGATTTTGTAGTCTGTGCATGGTCTTACAGTTTTGCCTGACTTGGTGTACTCCTACAATTGGGGTTGCCCATTCACTGTGATCAATTTTTGCTAGCACACTATTTCTCTATAGCTTCTTTAGTTCTTCTTCATCGTAGGTTGTGAGAGCATAAGGAACAGGCCAAGCCTTGCAATATACTGGTGGAAAACATGCTTCCGGTCTAACTTCAGCTTACAAAGCCTGTCTTTGCCTATTAACATTTGTTTGTTGGCATCTCTCACTACAGCAATGGGTAACCTGAGGGACCTGCCCTTATATTGGACATTGCACTCCATTTGTCCACACATTTCTAACACCTCATCAGAATAGGTTTTCAACTGAACTGTGCTCTCAGTGAGAGCTACGTCACTGAATTTGCTCTCGTACATATCTCTCCTCATAATGGAGCAATCTGCACTTTGTCGATTCGCATGTTGATGTGCTGTTGACTTACAAAAGGACAAAAGTCTGTCATTTGAGCGATTGCTAGTGGCATAAATGTTGAATAGCCCTTACTCCTCTTCACTTCAGCACTCTGGATTCATTTCACGATTGTGAACTCCATCCTTGTGATGTCCCTGTTTTCCATTACCACTGGAAGGTGTTCTCTTTCCTGCTTTGGCCTTTGCTTGGCAAGCACTTGCAATATGGCCCTTCCTTTGGCAATTAATGCACTTGGCATTTCTGCACTGACAAGTCTGTGCCATGTGGTTGCCCTTACAGCAATAACAAGACACTAAACCGCTATCACCATCACTCTTCTAACTATTTCTCACCACTTTAGGCTTGGCAAAAGCATTCTGACAGTGGACAGGTCTAGTCACTGGCATAGAACGAAATTCCCAAGCATTCTTTGATGCCACCTCCATAGAAATAGCAATCTTACACACTCGCTCAAATGTAAGATTTTGTGTGTTTAGTAACTTTGATTGGATTCTTCCTTCCACCAATCTACACACAAATCTGTCCCATAATGCATGGTCTAAGAATATGCCAAAGTTGCAACATAGTGATAAATTCTTCAGTGCCACTATGTACTCACCAACTGTTTCACTACTTTTCTGATTTCTAGTTCCAAATTTGTAGCTTTCCGCTATCTCTAGTGGCTTAGGGTTGAAATGTTCCTCCAACTTGGTGACAACTGTTTTAAATGGCACATCTTCAGCCTTGCTGGGAGAAAGAAGATTTGTTAGTGTGCCATACACTTCCGAGCAAATTTCCATGAACAAAATTACTTTCTTGCGCTCAAGAATTGCCTTATTCTGAGTCTTGGCTTCTTTACTTTCACCTTCAAGTTCTAAAATGTTATTAGCGCTGAAAAACATGTCCATTCTTTCAATATATGAACTGAATGGTCTTGAGCCCTCTCACATGCTCTTAGCCTTCCGATGTATCCCATGGGCTCAGCCATATTGTCCCATTTTCAAATTCACAGTAACCCAGTAAACACTTTAATGTGGCTATCCGTAACAGTGATACCTAAAACCAGTCTAGCTGGTGGTTGAAAATCTTCTCATACTCAAATGAGCACATTATCCGAGCACATTAGGTCCCTGCAGCATCCCATTCAACTGAGGAGACAGTTTGAAGCTCAGGCTTCACACAATCCAGTCAAAATCTCAGCCATCCAAGCAGGTAGATCACTGGGAGCTGGCTGATCTTGTTCACTGCAGTCCTTGCTGCTGTTTGCTGCCTATATTTACAGACTTTCATCTCATCCTCATCGCCATTTTCTGTAATATATTTGGGTGGCACTGGCAGAGAAAGTGGACACCAAGCATGACTAGTTCAAGGAAGTGTTTATTTGTGTCATTACATCATCACATCATTGCCATAGTATGCAAATACATACAACCCTCAATTGTCAAGTATCCAGAGACAGATTGATCCATGTAGGTTGGTTCATGATCTTCTGATAATCAGCTTCTGATTATATTGCTCCATAAATATCACAATTATAATAATTTGGGCAAATGTCGTTACATAGAGAGCAAAATGAAGATTACAGAATGCTCTACTTTGGAAAGCATCTACCTTGGAAATATTTCAAAGTTATAATCCTTCTTCTGGGACTTATGTGGCAGTCTTAAACCACTTAGGCTTTAGTTGCATGGTTTCTGATGTTATCGGAACTCCTCAATCCGATTGCTGCCTTCTTGTTACTCAAAGGAATCTATTGGCCTCTAGCCAAGGGCTGATTGATTTTTCATTTTATCCCGTGTCCTGATATAAGAAAATGAGCATTCAGAACAATGCTGTAACAGTTTGGAGAGTATATTTGTGTGCTTATGATTTTACACACCCATAACACAGATAACTCTTCATGACTACCCTTTGTATTCTACACATACCTATGGTCACATTGAGAATGCTGTAGATGGCTACATTCTATAACATATTCAACATGCTAAACTCAGTTTTACATTTGGTATCTCATTTTACACAAAAGAATTATTAAGGCAGCTATTTCATGTTTATTCTATTGCAGCTGTTGACAATGATGTTTACTACAAAATCACAACAGATTTGATCAGTGCACCAGCATCATTGCAAGTCCTCGACCAACTGCTCTGTAAACAGCCAGGGTGTTTTGGAGGATTTTCTTTATTTGCAAGTATGGGATTATTGAGACACAGGGCCTTTAAATGTTATGAGTTTTAATTTAAATTATGGTCCCTGGTATTGTCAATACACGGTCTTGTTTATTCTTTTCCAACAACATAATTGTCAAGGTGTAAGTACTGTTATCACTCAGAAGCTGCTGATCTGCACTTCTGATGGGTAAATGACCTTTTGTAATGTCACATTTTACAGGGTTTTCTTTCACATTTTGACAATATGTCATAAAATGAACTTTGTTTTTGCTTTATTAATGTTTTCCAGTGCAAATATGTTCAACACATTTTTGCTAAATAAGACATGGGATGTCAATGCTGAAGAATGCAGAGTTTACCAAATTTTCATCTAATTACATTGCAAAGCAGCTCTAGGTCAAACATGACATGGGTCCTGAATGTTAGAGTCCAATTGTACTGCCCTAAAAAATATCTCAGCAGTGCACTCTGTTGCAGTATGGTGGGATTTTATCCCCTCATGTCTGCACTTTGGGAGCTATGGTTAGTGCATTGGTGAGAAATAGACAGTCAATTTTTTCATGAGACTGCAAGAATCCTTCATCCAAAACTTGGAAAGCTATCATTTATGGAAGGACGTCCACCGATTTGAACTCAATTCTGAACCTTCAGAAGGAAAAGGCAATAATCGTGGTTAATAACATAATTTAGCAGCCCCATTTAGCACCAATTGTACACATATTTATAAGAAATTTGGCACATGGGACATGCATTCCATTAAAAATTATTTGGAAACCTACTCTTGTGGAAAATTTCATCATAAAGTGTCCATATTTTTGGAGTTATGTTTGATACCTGTAGGTGATGCTATGCTGTCACACCTTCCCTGTCACATAACACCCAGTGTTTTACTTAAATTCAATACAAATAAGTGTTCTGACAGCTCACTGGTTTCTTATGATTTTGTTAGCAATAAGAGATGTTACGGTCAAGTGAGGAGTGGTCAAAGGGCTTCCCTCTTTTCCCTCTCCTTGTTTGACCACAACGGATTTAATTCTTTCTTAAAGTGGATGTAATGGCCAATGTAAGACCCCCTCTCTGGTCTAAAGGTTCTTGTTTTTACTCTTGATAGCAATGGCACACAAAAACTTGGATACTGTTTCACTAAATGTGATACACCTTTATTAAATCTCTAAGCAATAGAACATTTTTTTAAATTCATTCATGGGATGTGGGTGTCACTGGCCAGGCCAGCATTTATTCCCCATCCCTAATTGCCCTTGAGAAGGTGGTGGTGAGCTGCCTTCTTGAACCGCTGCAGTCCATGTGAGGTAGGTACAACCACAGTGCTGTTACGAAGGGAGTTCCAGGATTTTGACCCAGCGACAGTGAAGGAACAGCAATATAGTTCCAAGTCAGGATGGTGTGTGACTTGGAGGGGAACTTGCAGGTGGTGGTGTTCCCATGCATTTGATGCCCATGTCTTTCTAGTTGGTAGAGGTTGTGGGTTTGGAAGGTGCTGTCTAAGGAGGCTTGGTGCATTGCTGCAGTGCATCTTGTAGATGGTACACACTGCTGCCACTGTGTGTCGGTGGTGGAGCGAGTGAATGTTTGTAGATGGGGTGCCAATCAAGCGGGCTGCTTTGTCCTGGATGGTGTCGAGCTTCTTGAGTGTTGTTGGAGCTGCACCCATCTAGGCAAGTGGAGAGTATTCCATCACACTCCTGACTTGTGCCTTGTGGACAGGCTTTGGGAAGTCAGGAGGTGAGTTACTCACCACAGGATTCCTAGCTTCTGATCTGCTCTTGTAGCCACGGTATTTATATGGCTACTCCAGTTCAGTTTCTGGTCAATGGTAGCCCCTAGAATGTTGATAGTGGGGGATTCAGCGATGGTAATGCCATTGAATGTCAAGGGGAGATGGTTAGATTCTGTCTTGTTGGAGATGGTCATTGCCTGGCACTTGTGTGGCCCGAATGTTACTTGCCACTTATCAGCCCAAGCCTGGATATTGTCCAAGTCATGCTGCATTTCTACACGGACTGCTTCAGTATCTGAGGAGTTGCGAATGGTGCTGAACATTGTGCAATCATCAGCGAACATCCCCACTTCTGACCTTATGATTGAAGGAAGGTCATTGATGAAGCAGCTGAAGATGGTTGGGCCGAGGACATACTCACAATGATACTGGTTGCTTAGGAATCCCACGAGATAGGGTCCATATCAGGTGGTCAGTCCTTCGACAGATCTCCAGGCGTGACTTCGGAATGGCTGACCAGGCTACTCTACCGACTGCAGTAACAATTTGAGGGCTGTGGCTTTATACACCTTCCTAACCCTGGCCCTTGGCATATCACAGAATCACAGAATTGTTACAGTGCAGAAGGAGGCTATTCGGCCCATTGTGTCCACACTGGCTCTCTGAAGGAGCAATTCCCTCAGCTTCATTCCCCTGCCTTCTGCCCGTAACCCTGCACATTCTTCCTTTTTGTATAACTGTCTAATTCCCTTTCGAATGCTTCAGTTGTACCTGCCTCCACCACGTTCTCAGGCAATGCATTCCAGACCTTAACCACTCTCTGCATGAAAAAGTTTTTCCTCATGTGTTCTTACCAAATACTTTAAATCTATGCCCTCTTGTTCTCGATCCTTTCACGAGTGGGAACAGTTTCTCTCGATCTACTCTGTCCAGCCCACTCATGATTTTGAATACCTCTATCAAATCTCTTCTCCAAGGAAAACAGTCCTAACTTCTCCAATCTATCTTCATAACTGAAATTCCTCATCCCTGGAATCATTCTCATGAATCTTTTCTGTACTCTCTACAATGCCCTCACGTCTTTCCTAAAGTGCGGTGCCCAGAACTGGACGCATACTCCAGCTGAGGCTGACCTAGTGTCTTATACAAGTTTAACATAACTTCCTTACTCTTGTACTCGATGCCCCTATTGATAAAGCCCAGGATACTGTATGCTTTTTAACTCTTCTCTCAACTTGTCCTGCCACCTTCAATGACTTATGCACATAGACACCTAGGTCCCGCTGCTCCTGCATCCCCTTTAGAATTGTATCCTTTATTCTATATTGTCTCACCATGTTCTTCCTACCAAAATGAATCACTTCACATTTCTCTGCATTGAACTTCACCTGCCACCTGTCTGTCCATTCCACAAACTTGCCTATGTCCTTTTGAAGTTCGACACTATCCTCCTCACATTTCACAATGCTTCCAAGTTTCATATCATCTGCAAACTTTGAAATTGTAACCTTTACACCAAGGTCTTGGTCATTAACATATATCAGGAAAGGCAAGCGTCCCAACACTGACCCCTGGGGAACTCCACTACAAACCTTCCTCCAGCCTGAAAAACATCCTTAACCACTATTGTTTGTTTCCTGTCACTCATCCAATTTTGTGTCCATGTTGCTACCGTCCCTTTTATTCCATGAGCTATAAGTTTGCTCACAAGTCTGTTGTGTGGCACTATATCAAACGCCTTTTCAAAGTCCATGCACACCACATCAACAGCATTGCCCTCATCAACCCTCTCTGTTACCTCCTCAAAAAACTCCAGCGGGTTAGTTAAACATGATTTTCCTGATAGGGCAAGACCTTAAATCGGATCATCCGATTGGGTTATTAATCCCACCCTGGCCATCCAGGACCACCCCAATGTGGTCATATCCTGCCCTCAGCGGGAGGGGGGGGGCAGTGTTGTTTCTGGGTGCATGCCAATAATGGGTGTGATTATTGTATCTTGCAGCAGGAAGAAGGCCATTCACACATTCCCGAGTGGCCATTGTCCAGTTCAGTTTCTATAGATGAAGTGTCTGTAGCAATCCACCACCTCAGGTACATGCCCAGCATTAATGTCTTTGGTCAGAATTCTCCCTTCATAGCTCCATCTTCTTACCATCATGAGATAAACTCTGCCCACAGGACTCCACCATAGCCAGCTTACATTCATTAATATGAAAGAAATAAAAGCACAGTTTACATTATTAAGAGTGATTAATACAATTAAGGTAAATAACGCGTTGGCTTACACCAATTCAGTAGGTGTTTGATTACTTACTTGCTATAATCATAACAAGAACCAATCGGACAGGTTTTCTTGAGTTAACAAAGAAAGAGGTTAACTTTATTGTACCTAAACCGAACTAATGAAAATAATAAATTATGCGCCAACTTTCACTCACAGATACACACTAGAGGTTTAGACACACACCAATAGGTCAAGAGTGGGGAAAGGTAAATTGGTTGATTTCGAGTCCATAGGAAAAAGGGGTATACAGTCTGTGATTCAGCTGGCTTCTAGCTGAATTCGGTGGTCCTGAGGCTTTTAGTTTGAAGAGGTAGATGACTTGTTCCATGGGTATCTTGGAGATAGCAATGCAGATGATTTCCTCCAATGGGGTTTCTGACTGTAGCTGGAGTATGCAAAAGTGGTCAGTCAACAAACAGGATTTGAAGTTTTCAAGCTGAAATGGAGAGAGAGACCCCCACTTGGGTCTGTACGTGCCAGAGTCCTGAAGTTTCTCCTCAGCTGCAGAGAAACACAAGCTTAAAACCACACATGGGGAAGGGCTTGTCACATGACAGTCACTCAGTGATTTAAACATAGCAGTTAGCAGTATTTCTCGCATACTAAAAGGAACAGGTAGTTCCCTTAAACTTCCTAGGTCTTGGTTCTTGCTGGGGAATGAGCAGACATTTTGTCTCCCTCCTCACAAGCCTTGCAATGTAAGATCCAGTGTTGCAAATTAGCTGGCCACCCTCAGCTGCCAACAAAGTCATTTCTTAATTTTTAAAAAATGTCTTCAAAATATAAATTCAGATCTCCAGTCAGTGGATTAAAGAAAATTATCATTCAGCAAAGCAAGTTGGCATGACAGGGAGTTGCAACTTGCCTAGGGAGGGAAAAAAATCAAACACATTTCTTCTTTTGTTTGCCATTGAGTGACCCTATGGTAAAAATTGAGAGTGTGTGGCTGGTTGGTGAGGACTTGCCTATGAGATCACTCAGTCAAATAACTCACCAACACTTAGGACAGAACTTTTAACATCAGCAGGGGCATAAAATAGATAGCAGTGAAGGGGCTGCCCATTTTCCACCCTGCCTGATTTTCCTACCCATTGCAGTTGGGTGGAGTGTATAGCGTGCAACCAATCCACCACAACCTGTTTTACAACCCACTGAAGCGAAAAGTTCCATCATGTCTGTGTTTAGACAGGATGAATGGTCACTTGGGTATAGTGATGGTGATCAGCATCAATCAAAAACGTCAAGGTGGGAAGGAGAAACTAGGATCAAAAGAGGTGTAGGTTAATTTATACCATATTGAAATTGTACAACTGTAGATAAACAATAATAGTGCTGAAGGCCTATTTTACCTCAGAAATGTAATTAATCACTTTTTTAAAATTAGCCCTATTTTAAAACTGAAAATCTCTCCCTATCCATTTCAATGATCTGTGGTTAGTGATATCTTAGTTCTGCTGCCTGCTAAATCACTCACCAAAGGTTATCATCATCTGACATCAATTAAGCTGTAATAACCTGCCCTCCATCATAAGATCAGAAGTGGGGATGTTCGCTGATGATTGCACGGTGTTCAGTACCATTCGAGACTCCTCAGATACTGAAGCCCTCTGTGCCCGCATGCAGCACAACCTGGACAACATTCAGGATTGGGCTGATAAGTGGCAAGTAACATTCGCAACACACAAATGCCAGGCAATGACCATCTCCACCAAGAGAGAATCTAACCATCTCCCCTTGATGTTCAATGGCATTACCATTGCTGAATCCCCTACCATCAACATCCTGAGGTTACCATTGACCAGAAACTTAACTGGACCAGCCATATTAATACTGTGGCTACAAGAGCAAGCTAGAGGCTAGGAATTGAGTGACAAATAACTCACTTCCTGACTCCACAAAGCCTGTCAACCATCTACAAAGCTCAAGTCAGGAGTGTCATGGAATACTCTCCACTTGCCTGGATGAGTGCAGCTCCAACAATGCTCAAAAAGTTCGACACCATCCAGGAAAAAGCAGCCCGCTTGATCGGCACCCCATCGACCACCTTAAACATTCACTCCCTCCACCACTGGCACACAGTGGCAGCAGTGTGTACCATCTACAAGATGCACTGCAGGAACTTGCCAAGCCTCCTTCAGCAGCACCTTCCAAACTTGCAACCTCTACCACCTAGAAGGATAAGGGCAGCAGATGCATGGGAACACCACCACCTGCAAGTCCTCCTCCAAGCCACACACCATCCTGACTTGGGTCTCTCTCACCGTTTCTTCACTGTCGCTGGCTCAAATACCTGGAACTCTCTTTCATAACAGCACTGTGGGTGTACCTACACCACATGTACTGCAGCAGTTCAAGGAGGCAACCCATCACCACCTTCTCAAGTGCAATTAGGGATGGGCAACAAATGCTAGCCTTGCCAGCGACGTTCACATCTCATGAAAGAATAATAAAAAAGCAATAATAGAGAAAACGTTTTCTCCTACATAATGGTTTTTGCACACTAAAATAAAAGCAAAACACTGTGGATGCTGGAAATCTGAAATAAAAACAAGAAATGCTGGAAATACTCAGCAGGTCTGGCAGTATCTGTGGAGAGAGAAGCAGAGTTAATGTTTCAGGTCTGTGACCTTTCATCAGAATTCATTTTTTATTTATTATGGTTTTTGCACAATCAGGTTTTACATTCCAGTTAAAGTACATTAAGAATCTTAGTATATGACACACCTTTATGCTGGTTGGGGAAAGTTTCAAGTAACATAAGATCTCATTGCACAAGTGCAATGGTGTGCAAAAACCATTATGTAGGAGAAAATGTTTTCTCTATTATTGCTTTTTTATTATTCTTTCATGAGATGTGAGCGTCGCTGGCAAGGCTAGCATTTGTTGCCCATCCCTACTTGCACTTGAGAAGGTGGTGATGGGTTGCCTCCTTGAACTGCTGCAGTACATGTGGTGTAGGTACACCAACAGGATTCTCACCAACAAAAGAAACACCGTAGAGTATCAGAGGCATAAACTATTATCAGCACAAACTTATGAGCAGAATTCAATAATTCTGAGAATGAGTTACTAATTAAAGATCATAGTGGAATTTAATTTGTTTTTTTATGTTTTCACACACTGATGTGATATAATGTTATAACTCATAGATTGCCCTTTGCAGAAACACTCAATGAAACATCAGCAACTTGCCTTTGATGGAAATCGCTCACTACTTTTCCATAATATGAATTGGGGAAAAAACTGTCCAAAAATAACACTAAACAAACCACAGAGTACTAAATTACAGTGAAGTGGTTGATGTGAATTTGTCCCACTTGTGAGGCTAACTCAGAAATGATCATTATCTATGATTTTGTCCCCTATCGAATTGACAAGAAAGAGCTGATTTCCTAATCAGGTGTTGCTGGCAGCAAGTGGCACTTGCAGGGGGTATTAGTCGAGTAATTGTGGGCCCACCACCCCACATTTTCCATACAGTCAAATTAACAGACCAGAGCAACCTGCATCTTTCGCATCTTACTGAGCACCCAACTGGGGAACCAGTCCTTTAGTGCACCCCCACCATCCCTCCCCCTTCCCAGCCTCTGAGCTCCTCCATTCATAAACTACAACTTGTCCAAAACTCTGCTTCCTGGTATATTCGCTTTTCTCCACCTCTACAAGCGACCCAAAGGCGAGCAAAACCATGGCAACAACACCAAATTACTATTTTTGGAGAAGTGCAAGCAAAAAATGTTGACTGCTAGGGCCTCAATTTAACATCTCATCAGAAAGGCAGCAGCTTTGACAGTGCAGCACTCTCTCAGTACTGCACTGGAGTGTCAGCTTTGATTTTTCTGCTCAAGTCTTAGAGTAGGACTTAAACCCAAAACCTTCTAAATCACAGGTGAGACTGTTAACAACTACACCATGGCTGACTCACAGCAAAGAGGAAGAGAAGGTCCATGAGCAGAACATGGCTAAATATAAATGCAAAAATGAAAGTATATTTCTAGGTCAAGTCAGTTAAATAGCACCACAGCACTCTGGAAGCATATTACATAAGATGCAGGGAACACACCAATTGGGATGATTTGGGGCATAACAGTTTATATGTTTCTGTGTTCATTTAAGTGCATTTTGGCTGCTGCATCAGGACAAAGTTTCCCTTCCTCAATTGCTTGTCATCTGCCTCTTCTTCTGCTCTGTCACCCTCTCTTCCTCTTCTTCAATCACCTAGTTACTTGGACCCTCTTTATCATTCAGTCCATGGGGTCTTCTATTACCTAACTACTATGCATTGCCCTTCAGAATGTCAACTGCTTTATAAATAAGGCTCTCATGATCCATTATCTCATCCAAAGAGTCAGTCGCTATCTTGGGTCTTACCAAATCATAAAGGGCAGAAATTTATGGTGCGACGGAGGACGTAAAGGCGGGCCCACACTTTGCGGAGCTGCCGTGATATTAAATATGGCGGCTCATTTAAATGGCTGGGGCAGACTGCACCCCGCACCCCCACCAATGACCTGGAGAGGGTGGGCAGTTCGTCCCCGGCAATGGCGTCAGTCGCCTTTGCGCAGGTGCTGATGCCAGCTTTAAAGGTCTTCAAGCCCTAACATTCAATTTAAATATTTAAAGCAGAAATCATTGTAAAAAATTAATTACATTGATCCTGACCCTCTCCCGATGGGAAATAATTGGCTGGATTGGATTTATCCTGCCTTTTGTGGACAGGACATACCTGGACAAATTTCCACATTGTTGGGTAGATACCAGTGTTGTAGTTGTACTGAAACAGCTTGGCTAAGGGCGCGACTAGTTCTGGAGAAAAAGATTTCAGTACTACAGATAGGATGTTGTCAGGGCCCTTAGCCTTTGCTGTATCCAGTGCTTTCAGTTATTTCTTGATAACACATGGAGTGAATCAAATTGGCTGAAGTCTAGCATCTGAGATGGTGGGAACCTCAGGAGGAGGCCGAGATGGATCGTCCACTCGGCACTTCTGGCTGAAGATGGTTGCGAATGTTTCAGCCTTGTCTTTTGCACTGACGTGCTGGGCTCCTCCATCATTGAGGATGGGGATACTTGTGAAGCCTCGGTCGTGGACAACTCTTTGCACTGGAAGACCAGCAAGTTTCGGGCAGACCAAAGAGCGTCTTTCACTGAATTGATGGTCCTCCAACAGCAGTTGATGATTATCTCGATGTGCGTCCCTGAGAACAGCCAGTAGAGCACAGAGTCTTCTGTTATGGATCTGCTTGGGATAAACCGCAACAAACACTACTGCATCTATTTCCAAACCTGCTTTGCAAAGGAACATTCCAGAAGGAGGTGGACAACGGTCTCTTCCCCACCACAGCCATCTCAAGGGCAGCGTGCGAAGGTAGTGACACTCCAGGCATGTAGGCAGGACCTTCTCACCACAGCCAAGCTACATCTTGGTGCGTATTTGAAAGTTCTGGCGATTAGACATTCTGCCAAATGACTTTGACAGTCTCTTCAGGGAACCGTCCGACAGGATCCACCATCTCCTTTTCCCGCAGGGCCTTGAGGACATTCCGTGCAGACCACTGCCTGACGGACTTGTGGTCAAAGGTGTTTTTCTGCACAAACATTTCCACGAAGGGTGGGTGGTATGGCACATTTCAACTGAATGGAACGTTCCACGGCAATGTGACCAGACCCATCTTTCGCAACACCCGGGACAGATAGAACTTTAGCACATAGTGACACTTGGTGTGTGCGTAGTGGTGTTCTACTCACAGTTTGATGCAGCTGCACACAAAGGTGGCCATCAGGATGAGGGTGATCTTGGGTCTGTTTTTTCCCCCTTTATCCAGAGGTTTGAACATCATGTCCCTGCGGATACGGTCCATTTTCGATCTCCAGATAAAACGGATCTCCCTGTCATGCTACAGACCAAGAGGCATTACAACGTCAACCTCCATACCTGTTTCAGCCTTTGTGTGCAGCGGTTATCTAATCTCCTGTCCTCCTGTGAGGATACAGCAACGCTCCCTGCCAAATCCAGGAACTTACCACAATACCTCCAAAAATACTCCAGAGTACTTTCAGACTTTGCAATAGCAGAAGTTCTTCTAAATTAACTTACCTATCCCTGTAAATAATGCTAGTGCTGGGTCCCTCTTGAAGTGGAATGTTTGATCTTTGGTGAGTAATATGCAAATTCATTGAATGGACTTGCATCATCCAAGATTGGGAAATGGTCATCCCATCAGTTGGTAGTGCTGTGTAACACCATGATAGGACTAGTTCAGTCATTTCTGCTGCTAGAATTAATGTGTTGTGCAGGCCATGCCAAAAGCAGCTGGTGGCTCAGCGTGCACTCCCAGGAGGGGAATCAGCTTCCATAATGCTGTCTCCAGGGATGCTGCCGATATGAATTTCACGCCCTTAACTTTTTGGCAATAAATTTCTGAGCTAATTTCAGGAAGGGTTCTTCTGAATCAACAAGCTAAGAGCACTTCCAGCTTTCTGGAGGGGTAAGCATTGAAAGAAAGAAATGCTTGCATTTATATAGTGCCTTTCATGACCTCAGGACATCCCAAAGTGCTTTACAGCCAATATAGTACTTTTGAAGAGTAGTCTCTGTGGTAATGTGGGAAATGTGGCAGTTAATTTGCACACAGCAAACTCTGACATACAACAATGTGGTAATGACCAGGTAATCTGTTTTTGTGATGTTGATTGAGGAATAAATATTGGCCACAACACCAGGGTAACTACCCTGCTCATTTTTGAAATGGTGCCATGGGAACTTTCAAATGCACCTGAGAGAGCAGACAGGGCCTCAGTTTAACATTGCATCCAAAAGACTACACTACAGCACCCCCTCAGTACTTCACTGGAGTGTCAGCTTTGATCTTTATGCTCAGGTCCTGGAGTGAATGCTGAACCCACAACCTTCTAGTTCAGAGGTAAGAGTACAAGCAATTGAACCACAGCTGTTTGGTATACGTCAACCTGTCAAATAAAGAAGACAGAAAGAAAGATTTATAGAGCACCTTGCACAACTTCAGGATATTCCAAAATGCTTTACAGCCCATGAGTGTTGTCACTGTTGTAATGTAGGAATCGTGGCAGCCATTTTGTCCACAAACAAAATAATCAGTTTAAGTGATGTTGGTTGACAGATAAATATTGGCCAGGACACCAGGGAGAACTCACGAGCTCTTCTTCAAAATAATGCCCTGGGATCTTTTACGTTCATCTGAGAGAGCATTTAGGGCCTCGGTTTCTGGTCTCATCCAAAAGTTTAAACCTCTGTCAGTGCAGCACTCCCTTGGTACTGGACTGGATTGTTAGCTTAGATTTTGTGCTTAGCTCTCTGGAGTGGAACTTAACCCACAATCTTCTGATTTCAGTGTCTTTTGGAATGAAATTCCTTCAGGTAATAAGCTTTACAAATCTGTTACAAGCCATTCAGTATCTGTGAGAAAATCTTCCGCTGGTGTTAATGACCACAAATGGAGAAAGATGCCAGAGTACATACCAAGTTTCAAACAGGCTTAAGTATAATATCTTGTTAACTATGTCTTGAAAGAAAATAAGGCTATTTTTGGTTAACACAGACATGTGATAATCCTGGCACAGAATTGTGAAGGTCAGAGAGAAAATACCCTTAAAATAATTGCAATCTCCCACATGAAAAGGAATGGAGGAAGACTGTCAGAAGTATCTGAGCAATGTGAAAAGACAGCCAGGGAGAAGAACTCCAGTCATAAGACAGTGGGACATACTGCACCTTAAATTTGTCTCAGTGGAACATGAGATCACTGAGTATGATGAGAGAAAGAGAAAGGGGTTGGCTCAAGTAATCTTATAGGCTCTGTTTATATGACAAAGGTATCTTTGCATTTTCTAACTGTTGCAAAGTATTACATCATAGGGCTGGAGTTTCCCAACACTATGGAGATGGGGTTGGAGGTTGGGGATGGGAAATTAGGGAGGAGTCTTGTCAGATAGTTGAGGTGCCCTCCTGCTTGCCAACCTGCCTCAGCAGTGCCCACCTCTCCCAGTGGGGTTGCCCACCTGACATCGCTGCGGGCCTATGATTGGGCCTGCAGCCTTGGGAACCCACCTGCTGTCCTTAATAGGATGGCAAGTGCAAAGGCAGACAATTAGGAAGCCACCTTGTGGAAGGTTGCACCTGTGGGCGTGCTAACAACATAGGCAGGCTTGTTGTCCCCATATAGGCCTGATGCCGACTCCCAACACCCGCTGGAAAATCCCGCTATAAATTCCACAAATTATGAAATAGAGTCATGGTTTGAAATACTCATCTGGGTAAAATATATCTCAGTGTTCCTTTATAAATTTCATGTAGTATATACTCTACTGCAAACTGTAGTGTTTGATTGATCTGGGATTGATTGTCCACTGATCTGTGTTCACAGTGCTTGATTGCTTAAGCCTATGGATGGAGCTTAAGAATTGAAACTGAAACCAAAAGACACAAGACTAGAAGGTTCTACAGAAAAAGACAGACTGTTCTGAGAAGATGCTGTGCTGAGATCTTGTAAGAATTGGGATGCTTTAAAGTGCTGTATATAAACTAGTTTGTCATTTATTATAAGTGTGATATCTGCATTGCTCTGAGATAAATCAGATATACATAATATAAACAGCAACCCAAGCCTAAACATCACACAAATGTCCAAAAAATGATAATTATATGATGCTAATTGTCATTTTTACTCTACACAGCTGATGCTGGAACATTTTCTAAAATCATCCAGCGAGTGGGTCTCTTCCTTCAAGTAAAGTAGGTACTGGGGAATGTTGTTCAACAAAAGCATCCTGGCTGCTTCCTGGATAATAGCCACTGACATGTATAATGTTTCTGTGGTCATGTACCACCTGAACATGTAGCTAAGGATAAACCCTCTCTATTCATGTAGGCCATGGGTTGATTGAAGAGCTCAAATGGCCACACAGATGTCATCTACAATGCCCCGCACTCAAGGGAACTCTGAAAACCAGTGAATGCTCATAGAGTCATAGAGTTATACAGCATAAAAACAGACCCTTCGGCCCATCGCGTCTATGCTGGCAATCAAGCACCTTTCTATTCTAATCCCATTTTCCAGCACTTGGCCCATAGCTTTGTATGCTATGGCGTTTCAATTGGCTACTACCACCCTTTCAGGCAGTGTGTTCCAGATTCCAACCACCCTCTGGGTGAAAATTTGTTTTCCCTCAAATCCTCTCTAAGCCTCCTGCCCCTTATGTTAAATCTATGCCCCCTGGTTATTGACACCTCTGCTAAGGGAAAAAGTTTCTTCCTATCTACCCTATCTATGCCCGTCATAATTTTGTATACCTCAATCAGGTCCCACCTCAGCCTTCTCTGCTCTAAGGAAAACAACCCTAGTCTATCCAGTCTCTCTTCATTGTTGAAATGCTCCAGTCCAGGCAACATCCTGGTGAATCTCCTCTGCACCCTCTCCAGTGCAATCACATCCTTGCTATAGTGTGGTGACCAGAACTGTACACAGTACTCCAGCTGTGGCCTAACTAGCGTTTCATATAGCTCCATCATAACCTCCCTGCTCTTATGCTGTGTGTTCTCTTGAGCTGATGTCTCCTTTCGAGAAAGATCGTGTTCTGTGCTTGTCAGTTGCTTGATACAGATATACACTGCAAATTGCAAGGTGTAACAGATGCCTCCTACAGTGGTTATAAAGCCAAGGTGAAAGATTCATGGCATGTTAACATTCCCTGAGCCATCCTGATCCAGATGTTGTCTGCATGTTATCCTACTGCAGATGCTCTTGTGGGCAGGGCTCCCATATGCCCAGAAATGTCTATCTGACACTGGTTTTATTTCTGGTCCCATGATCATTTACACAAGGGAAGCTGGCTCCCCAGCCTCTGTTGGAGAGTCATGCCAATATAGCCATGGGTACATGCTATCTCAGGCCGCTGCAGCAGAAGAAATGAGTGGCCGGTGAATTGCCTGTTTAAAAACTATTATTATTTGCTTAAAAATGTCTTCAATCTTGAATTGTGTTGCCCTCTCTGTCAATCCCTGAACACTGGGACCTAATATGCTGCCCCAGTGTCTATCATTCCAGGAATGCAAATAGTGCGACACTTTGGGGAGTCCATGTTGCCTTCATTTAAATGTAGTTAATGCAGGCAGTTGGAGTTATCCCTGACAGGGCTGACCTTGGAAAATAATGAAGAGGCGACTATGAGGGTCCCCCAGTAATGCTTGCCTCTGGCTACCCAGGTTTACCAAAAAAATTGGTAGGGCAGAGGCAGAAAGGAAAGGCCAAGTTGTCAAAGATTAAAAGGATAAGGGTAGAGAACTTTAATTTAATGATGCAACTTTGGTCTTACGACTTTGCCTTCAGTATTACCGTTTACTGTTAACGGTATCTTTCAGTAAATCTAAACCCATGTGAACTTTACACTTGCTGCTTGTGTTTACATACCACACCATACAGCCTGGTGCCAGAGTGGATCGTTTTCATATGTTATAACTTTCAAATCATACATAGCACTTCCTGTACACATTATTTATGTACTTTCATCTTGGAGGCTAGGCAAAATACAGATTTTTTTTTTCAATTCAAAGATAAACACTGCTTACACACAGTCTTTAATGTTATTATTCTGAAATAAAACCTAAATTAATGCAGCTAGAGAGCCATTGAGCTGCACTTATGAAAACATGTGCTCAAAGTCCATTTTCTCATCCATCTTCAGAATGTAGTTATATGTGAGTGCATTTAACCCTTTGAGAACTGTAGTAGTGTTTCAATGTCAAACTTTATCGAAGAAGAAAATCATATGTTGGCTGACTTAAAGAGGATTAAAACAGCCAGATGCTGAATCAAGATGTTTAAGTGACATCATAATTAACATAGATGAGGGTGGTTTCTGAAAACATTTAAAGCCATCAGTTCTGATAAAATTTTATGAAACCTTGTCCAGACAAGCTATTTTTACTTGCGCCAGATCGCTAAATTTGAGACCGCAGGTAAAGGGCCATTATGCATGCACACCTGGGCCAATAGCATGGGCATAGGCTGAGGCAAATTTTGTAAATCTAAGTTCCACACTTTCATTTACCTGGGCTCCCTGCACATAGAAAACATGTATGAGGAGCCAGGCCTACAATCGACCAATTGCAAAATCTGACCAGCTGACAGCTTGTAAATGGATTAGCTCATGTTTGTACTCTGTCAAAGGCAACAGTCACTGTCAGAAAGTAAGGCTGTTGGCTGTAGAAAGCAACATGAGCAAAACTGACCCAATCATAGAATGCAGGTTGACTGTTTCTCAGTTGGAAGCCCATCTTCCAGCAAAGGCAGTAGCTCAAGCTGGTCAAAGTGATCTCCCAGGACCAGGATTTTCATTCACCCTTCACTGTTACACAGCAGATTTATTGAAGCAATATATCACATGGCTGACATGGATAAAAAATAGTTTTATTGATATTGAAAGCAGCGGCCCATCGATATATGATGGCTGACTATTCAGCCCCCTTCACCTGAGCACATATCAAGGTTTTCGTGTGACCTGCTCAAAGTGGAAGTGCTTAAACCCAACCAACTTTCTGGGTTCAGGTAACTAGCATGAGATCAGAAAGCGGAAGGAGTATCTTCCACCCATGCTTAGACACTCACCTAAGAGGGACGGGAAATCCTGGGACTCCCTCTCTAACAGCACTGTGGGTGTACCTACACCACATGGACTGCAGCGGTTCAAGAAGGCAGCTCACCATCACCTTCTCAAGGGCAATTAGAGATGAGCAATAAATGCTGGTCTTGCCATTGCCGTCCACATTCCATGAACTAATAAAAAATATATAGTTGCACTGCTATAAGCATTAAAGGCCACATCTTAAAGGGAAAAGCTATTCTTCCATCTCCGCCTAGAAAACTTTGATTTGCAACATTAGAAGACAGCAAGTGATATTAGGAGAGGAAGCACAGTTCCCCAAATTAATGATGAGTTTACAGAGATAATACGACAGAGGGTGCTAATAAGGAAGGAAATCCTTTACCAAATGCTCTTCCTGGGTCCACAAGAATTGCTCCCCCTCCTTTACTCTCCTCCCCGCGTCAGCTTTGGGTAGGTAGCTGGTCTTTTCCACTGACTTTGAACCCTTTTCAGGCCAAAGTCAAATTTCATCAACCCCAGCCTCTCCACCACCTCAAGAGATCAGTTAATATAGCATAGACAAAGGAATGAAGCAGGAATCTTCCAGTTCATGTGGCTCAGTTACATACTACCTTTACCATATTAGCCAGCAGGGCAGCTGACATGTGCCTTGCTGAGGAAAAAGCATGACAGTATTTTTTTAAATTGAAGGTAATTGGTGAATTATTATTCATCACATGAGCAAACATTTTACCCTAATGTTGGTAGGACCCATTCAATTTAACAGGAATTAACTCTACTAGGGTCAAGACTCATGAATTTTTAAAATATTGGTACTATAATTATTTGGCTGATCATTATTAGTATATAATTAATTATTGCTCCTGGTAATTGCTCAGAGATTTTCATGACAGTGGAACATACTTATTGATAGTTGTATCTTGGACTGTAGCTGTATGTTAGCTCAAAGCAAAGAGAATAAGAGGAGGTGATTGTCAGATAATATAGATGGCTTTCAAGAGGATTGACATTGATATGCCAACTGACCTTATTCAAGATGGGTTCAAAAACTTGACAAAAGCTGTTAAGGCTCAGTACATATGAAAGCCTGAAGACACATGTCACCCTGGCGAATAATGTCACAGAGGAGGGAAATATTTAATTTCCAAAACAAGTAGGTTTCATGTTTCATTGTTTTGTTTCTAGATAGATAAGGCATGTTCACTCAAACAATCTTCACTGTAATATTATAACAAAACAGAATAAAGAACTCTATATGTTGCACAGTAAGTGGAATTTTTTACTGCAGTTGTAGATTCTAACTTGATGGCTTACTTCTGGTGGTTATTTTCTGACTAGAACCTTGTTTTTGTCTGCCAAGATCTCATTAAACATCAACTGCCACACACACAACACAAATATTACAGCACAGCAATGATTGCAGCTTTTTAACCCCCTTACTTAATATAAAACATCAAATCAACCACACTAATCTGATGCTCCCCATCACCATAGCAACATACAATTGACAGATTTACAGCACTGTAACCATTATCACAGTATTCTATATTTCTTAAAATGTTTCTATACTTCTGAATGCATTTTGTTTTACTTATCTACAAAGCATGGTATTAAATGATGGGATGCAATGATTTATTAAAAAAACTAGGAGTTTGGCCCATTTAACTCACAAGGCAGACATCTTGGACCTTGCATCAAAGATGCTTGCTTTTGGTAAACCATCAAGTCACTAAGTTATCACGCAAACTTCCATAGAAGGTAGTTGATTTGTTACCAATTGGCACCTTTAAAAATAAGGCAGATTGTCATTTGTTAAGAAGAAGGATAACATAAATTTTGGCACAGAAAACCTGCACTTCCCAAAGCATCAGCACAATGGCAGTGTGGGACTTATATCCACGGGGGCATTCTGACTACATAACCAATCATTCAAAGTGATGAGTCTGAGAGGATGAGATCAAATGTGGTGAAGGGCCTTCTTCATAGAAACCTATCTTGTGATAAGTTTGGTAGAATTACAAGTAATATGAAAATCTTATACTGCATCATCTGCTTACTGTTGTCTTGTTCAATTTTTTTCTGTATTTTAATGGGCACCAATTAATTTTAATGTGCACTTTTTTAAAATAAGTATCATTATAACTGTAAATATGAGCTGTGACTCAAAACCTTTAAACAGGCTGTACAAGGAATATGGAATCTTAAGTAGAATGAGAAACTAGAGATTGATCTGAAAAAAACTTCAAGGAATATTGTGCTATCAAAAGAATCAAATATAGCATGTGTGAGAACAATTGGCAAAATCTGCAATAGAGGCCATTTGTATCTAACCTGAATCACATATCAGGTCCAAGCTGATAAAGCAGCCTGTGTAGTTATAGTAAATATGACAGAAGACAGACAGCTCTATTGTGAATTTACAATAAATATAATTCTGCAGTGAATCAAGATGTGCTTACAAAAACCAACTATTGATTCGATTCAAAGTTATATTTATTGTAGAACTGTTAACAGTTTGTCATTATTTTCACCATAATGAAACCTGCTTCAGTGTATCGGTAACATGAGACATGCACGATGCCTGCATTTGTTAATATATTTTCATATGTTCAAGTAAGAAAAGAAGTGATATTGGAACTTTAAACCATAATGACACAATATAATTTCTTCCCACTGTGTTTTCCTGTACATTGTCCATTAATTTTCCTCCGGTATTCCATTTTCCAATTTTATAATGGCCTCCAATTGGTATTATGATTTTTTGATTTCTACTTGATAAGTACTGCAAATATGTGCTTAATAAAAGAATTAAATTACAAAATTTGCTTTTACTATTCTTTTTAATATATATTGATATTTAATCCTTCCCTACCAAGTTTGTCTATATATTATTTTAATAAATTAAGAATGATAATGTGTGGATATGGGAAGCAAAATTAATTTACAATGTAATACTTCTAAAATTTCATCACTGGATGTCAACAGAAATCTACTGTCTTTCTAAATATAATAGTGAGAATATTAATTATTTTTACAGGTAATAAAATTGTATGTAATTAAATTTTGACAGCAGCTATCCTATACAGAAATGCAATATTCTGAGTGTGACACCTTTATTTTACACTTGACTGAATTACTTTGAATTAACATTTGGTGACCAAATATTATTGATATTTTTCATTTGTCATAACAAAATGCAGTAATAAATGTGTGATTAAGCATAGAGCTCCAATTCTGCCTAAACAAATTTCATTTCAGAAAGGATTCGAGGTTGTTTGCTGTGAAAACAACAAAAATAAACATCTTGATCTTTTGGGCAGCGTACAATTAATTATCATATAGAAATTCTATACAATCTTACAAATACACTAAAGACATATAAATTTGATACAGGATTTATCAAAAAATCTTTCTGAAGTTAAATGTTCCACTTTATCCTTTTTACATCTGAGCTGATTCACTATGTCTTGTAACAATGGTGTTCCAAATGGTTCAATATTTCTGTTGATAAATCCATTCCATTATGTGTTATTGAACAGTACAGACTAGAAGAGTCCCATGTTTGACCTTGCTTTGTGCTGAATTACCTATTTCAGTTAGGCACAGTTGAGACGCAACAATTGGCTTCTGAGGCCCTGAGTTAGAGAGGGAAAAAAGTAAATCAGAATTCCCATACTGAGTCATTATCCAATGACCTCTAATGGAATGCATCAGATGAGGATAGTATTGGATTTGACTTCAATGCCCACCCTTCACCTGCACTCCCCTCTCTCCCCACCCCCAAAACATTCTAGGTTCATACATGAAGAATGGTTTCTCAGAAATGGAATGAAAAGGCTGCCAGTGTTCATAGGATTGTGCTCCAGCATGACCCACTGCCTTCAGGAGAGAAGGAAAAACATTACAAAAATATAAAGACACATATATCGCATATAAACTTGAACTTCAACATCTGAGGGAAAACCTAGCAAACCATAGGGCTGGATTTTGAAGCGCAGACATGCTGGGAGCAGGGTAGGGTGGAGGATCTCTGGCTCGATCCCTGTAGCCCTGCAAGTCTATTTCTCTCAGGTGGCCATCCAACTTCCTCCAACTTGAAGTCATTGAATGCCTCTGCTACCACCACCCTCGGGGGCAGCAAGGGCAGCGAGTTCCAGGTAATTACCACTCGCTGCATAAAAAAGTGCTTCCCCATATTCCCCCTGCATCTTTTGCCCAAAACTTTCAATCTGTGTCCCCTAGTCCTTGTACCATTTGTTGTTGGGAACAGTTTTTCTTTGTCTAACTTATCTAAGCTTGTCATAATCTTGTACACTTCTATTAAATCTCCTCTCAATCTCCTTCGTTCTAAGGAGAACAAACTCAGCTTTTCCAACCCAACTCTGTAACTAAAATCCCCCATCCCTGGAACCATTCTGGTAAATCTCCTCTGCACCCTCTCAATGACCCTCACATCCATCCTAAAGTGTGGTGACCAGAACTGGATGCAATACTCCAGTTGGGGCCTAACCAGACCTTTATAAAAGTTCAGCATTACTTCCCTGCTTTTGTACTCAGTGCCTCTATTTATGAAGCCCAAGATCTTATAAGCTTTACTAACCATTCTCTCAATATGTCCTGCCACCTTCAAAGATCGATGAACATGCACTCCGAGGTCCCTCTGTTCCTGCACACTCTTTAGAACTGTGCCATTAAGTATATCACAGAATCACAGATTGTTGCAGCACAGAAGGAGGCCATTCAGCCCATCATATCTGCACCAGCTCTTAGAGTGAGCAATTTACTTAGTGCCATTCCCCCACCTTCTTCCCATAAGCCTGCACATTCTTCCTTTTCAGATAACTATCTAAATCCCTCTTGAATGCCTTGATTAAACCTACCTCCACCACACTCTCTAGCAGTGCATTCCAGATCCTCACCACCCTCATGTTGCCATTGCTTCTTTTGCCAATTACTTTAATCTATGCCCTCTTGTTCTTGATCCTTTCATGAGTGGGCAGTTTTACCCTATCTACTCTGTCCCAACCCGTCATGATTTTGAATACCTCTATCAAATCTCCCCTCAGCCTTCTCTTCTCCAAGGAAAACAGTCCCAACTTCGCCAATCTAACTTCATAAATGAAGTTCCTCATCCCTGGAACCATTCTGATGAATCTTTTCTGTACTCTCTCCAATGCCTTCACATCTTTCCTCAGACGCAGTGCCCAGAACTGGATACAGAATTCCAGCCGAGGCTGAATTAGTGTTTTATACAAGTTTAATACAACCTCTTGTACTCTATGCCCCTATTAATAAAGCCCAGGATATTGTATGCTTTATTAACCACTCTCTCAAGCTGTTCTGCCACCTTCAATGACTTATGCACATATAACCCAGGTCCCTCTGCTCCTGCACCCCTTTTAGAGTTGTACCCTTTATTTTATATTGTTCTTCCTACCAAAATGAATCACCTTACACTTCTCCGCATTGAACTTCATCTGCCACCTGTCTGCCCATTCCATCAACCTGTCCAGTTCCAAACTATCTTCCTCACAGTTCACAATGCTTCCAAGTTTCGTATCTTCTGCAAATTTTGAAATTGTGCCCTGTACACCAAGGTCTATGTCATTAATATATATCAGGAAGAGCAAGGGCCCCAACAATGACCCCTGGGGAGTTCCACTACAAACTTTCTTCCAGTCTGAAAAACATCCATTTTCATATCCATGTAGCTACTGCTCCTTTTATTCTATGAGCTACAAACTTTGCTTGCAAGTCTGTTGTGCGGTGTTGTATCAAATGCCTTTTGGAATTCCATATACATTACATCCACAGCAACAGCATTACCCTCATCAACGCTCTCTGTTACTGCTTCAAAAAAAAACTACAGCAAATTAGTTAAACACTATTTTCCCTTAACAAATCTATGCTGGCTTTCCTTACTTAACAGGCATTTGTCCAAGTGACTATTAATTTTGTCCTGCCTAGAAGTTTCCCCACCACCGAAGTTAAACTGACTGGCCTGTAGTTGCTGGGCTTATCTTTACACCCTTTTGTGAACAAGGGTATAACATTTGCAATTTTCCAGTCCTCCGGCACCACCCAAGTCGAAGGAAGACTGGAAAATTATGGCCAATGCCTCCCCAATTTCCATTCTCACTTCCCTCAGTATCCTTCAGGTATGGTTTCCTACAAAACTGGAACAATACTCGACAGGCCTAATCTATATTAGCAAAATCCAATATGAACACATCATTTTATGCCGAAAATTGGTTTGTATTGCTGCTAGTTGGTCTAAAAGGTGCCAAACTGCCAAAGAGTTGTCCCATTTGGATATTCTTGCTAGCATTGTTGGGAAAAGATCAGTTCAAACGTTACATTATACTCAGGAATAAAAATGTAGGGAAAAACAACATATGCTACTTGCCCCTCAACAAATTATGTGCTATATAGTAATTATAAAACTCAAATGTACAATCTGCTCTCCTGTACTATATCATAAGGAAAAATGACTAAACTGCAATAACAAGTTTACTACTGCTAAGACTATGAGACTACGATGAACCTGGGACTGAATATTATAATTTAGCCTAATGAGTACACACCCATAAAAAATGTATCCTGTTTCAGTGGATTGCCATTGATGACATGCATTTAATTGACATCATGCTTTCAGTAACCCCTTAATGAAAGTTTTACTATTTTAAAATACAAGCCATCCTCTTTTTTTAAAAAAAAGAGTTTCATAATGAAACCATGAGGTTGCTATCATCCAACATGCAATTTTTGGGGCAAAACTACTAGATTAATACATCTGCCTATGTCACTCTTTTGAATTCTGCTGGTTTATAATGCAACTGTCAAAAGAAACACAACTATACATTGAAAAGAATGTTAAACTCGAAGTTAACCTTTAATTTGAATTCCAATGTCAACTGACATTCAAACAATGGCTGGATTTAACTAGAACTCAACCAACAATCCAGCACAATTGGTGCAGTGGTGCAGTGGTTAGCACTGCAGCCTTCACAACTCCAGTGACCTGGGTTTGGTTCTGGGTACTGCCTATGCAGAGTTTGCAAGTTCTCCCTGTGACTGTGTGGGTTTTTGCTGGGTGCTCCAGTTTCCTCCCACAGCCAAAGACTTGCAGGTTGATTAGGGGGAATGAGGAATTGAAGGAAATTAGTGTTAGTAAGAAGTTTTTTGGAGAAATTAATGGGGCTGAAGGTCAATAAGTCCTCAGGACCAGATATTCTACATCCCAGAGTGTTGAAAGAGGTTGGTATGAAGATAATGAATGCATTAGTGATCATCTTCCAAAATTCTACAGATTTTGGAGCAGTTCCTGCAGACTGGAAGGTTGCAAATGTCACCCCACTATTTAAGAAGGGAGGGAGAGAGAAAACAGGGAATTACAGACCTGTTAGCCTTACATCAGTCGTTGGAAAAATGCTAGAATCTATTCTAAAGAATGTGATAAGTGGACACTTGGATAATAATGATCTGATTGGGCATAGACAATATGGATCTATGATGGGAAATAGTATTTGGCGAACCTGTTGGAGTTTTTTGAGGATGTCACTAACAGAATTGATAAAGGGGAGTCAGTGGGTGTGGTACACTTGGATTTTCAGAAGGCCTTTGATAAAGTCCCCCACAGGAGGTTGGTTAGCAAAATAAAAGCACATGGAATAGGAGGTAATATACTGGCATGGATTAAGGATTGGTTAACAGTCAGAAAACAGAGTAGGAATAAATGGGTCATTCTTGTGTTGGCAGGCTATGACTAGTGGGGTACTGCAGGGATCAGTGCTTGGGCCCCAGTTGTTCACAATATATATCAATTATTTGGATGTGGGGACCAAATGTAGTATTTCCAAGTTTGCGGATGACACCAAACTAGGTGGAATGTGTGTTGTGAGGAAGATGCAAAGTAGCTTCAAGGGGATTTGGAAAGACCTAGTGAGTGGGCAAGAATGTGGCAGATGGAATATAATATGGAAAAATGTGAGGTTATCCAGTTTGGCAGGAGGAATAGATGTGCAGATGGTAAGAGATTAGAATGTATAGATGTACAAAGGAACCTGGGTGTCCTTGTCAATAAGTCACTGAAAGCTAACATGCAGGTTAGCCCATCAGCCTACTCTCAATCATCAGTAAAGTGATGGAAGGTGTCATCAACAGTGGCATCAAGCATCACTTGCTTAGCAATAAGCTGCTCAGTGACGCTCAGTTTGGGTTCCGCCAGGGCCACTCAGCTCCTGACCTCATTACAGCCTTGGTTCAAACATGGACAAAAGAGCTGAACTCCAGAGGTGAGGTGATAGTGACTGCCCTTGACATCAAGGCAGCATTTGACCGTGTACGGCACCAAGGAGCCCTAGCAAAACTAAGGTCAATGGGAATCAGGGGGGAAACCCTCCACTGGTTGGAGTCATACCTAGTGCAAAGGACGATTGTTGTGGTTGTTGGAGGTCAATCACCTGAGCTCCAGAACATCACTGCAGGAGTTCCTCAGGGTAGTGTCCGAGGCCCAACCATCTTCAGCTGCTTCATCAATAACCTTCCTTCAGAAGTAGGGATGTTCATTGATGATTGCACAATGTTCAGCACCATTCATGACTCCTCAGATACTGAAGCAGTCTGTGTAGAAATGCAGCAAGACTTGGATAATATCCAGGCTTGGGCTGATAAGCGGCAAGTAACATTCGAGCCACACAAGTGCCAGGCAATGACCATCTCCAACAAGACAGAATCTAACCATCTCCCCTTGACATTCAATGGCATTACCATTGCTGAATCCCCCACTATCAACATCCTAGAGGCTACCATTGACCAGAAACTGAACTGGAGTAGCCATATAAATACCGTGGCTACAAGAGCAGGTCAGAGGCTAGGAATCCTGTGGCAAGTAACTTACCTTCTGACTCCCCAAAGCCTGTCCACCATCTACAAGGCACAAGTCAGGAGTGTGATGGAATACTCTCCACTTGCCTGGATGGGTGCAGCTCCAACAACACTCAAGACGCTCGACACCATCCAGGACAAAGAAGCCCGCTTGATTGGCACCCCATCTACAAACATTCACTCCCTCCGCACCGACGCACAGTGGCAGCAATGTGTACCATCTACAAGATGCACTGCAGCAATGCACCAAGGCTCCTTAGACAGTACCTTCCAAACCCAGGACCTCTACAAACTAGAAGGACAAGGGCAGCAAATGCATGGGAACACCGCCACCTGCAAGTTCCCCTCCAAGTCACATGCCATCCTGACTTGGAACTATATCGCCGTTCCTTCACTGTCGCTGGGTCAAAATCCAGGAACTCCCTTCCTAACAGCACTGTGGGTGTACCTACCTCACATGGACTGCAGCGGTTCAAGAAGGCAGCTCACCACCACCTTCTCAAGGGCAATTAGGGATGGGCAACAAATGCTGGCCTAGCCAGCGATGCCCACAACCCATGAATGAATTAAAAAAAGGTGCAGCAAGCAATTAAGAAGTCTAATGGTATGTTAGCCTTTATCGCAAGAGGATTTGAATACAGGAGTAATGAAGTCTTGCTTCAATTGTATAGAACCTTGGTTAGACCTCACCTGGATTACTGTGTGCAGTTTTGGTTCCCTTACCTTAGGAAGGATATTATTGCCACAGAGGGAATGCAACGAAGACTCACCAGACTTGGTCCCGGAATGGCGGGACTGTCCTATGAAGAGTGATGGGGGAAACTGGGCCTGTATTCTCTAGAGTTTCGAAGAATGAGAGGTAATCTCATTGAAACCTACAAAATACTTAAAGGGATAGGCAAGGTAGATACAGGTAAGATGTTTCCCCTGGTTGGGGAGTCTTGAACCAGGGGACACAATTTCAAAATAAAGGGGAAGCCACTTAGGCCAGAGATGAGGAGAAATTTCTTTACTCAGAGGTTTGTGACTCTTTGGAATTCTCTACCCCAGACGGCTGTGGAAGCTCAATCATTGAGTATGTGTAAAGCAGAGATTGACAGATATCTAAATACAAATGACATAAGGGGATATGAGGATAGTGTGGGAAAAAGGCATTGAAGTGGATGATCAGCCATGATTGTATTGAATGGCGGAGCAGGCTCGATGGGCTGAATGGCCTACTCCTGCTCCTATGTTCCTGTGTCCTATGTTCCTACCACTAGAGCACAAAAATCAGGGCTGTCACTGAAGAAGGTTCACTGACCTAAAACGTTAACTCTGCTTCTCTCTCCACAGATGCTGCCAGACCTGCTGAGTGTTTCCAGCATTTCTTGTTTTATATTCAAGGCTGCCACTCCTGTGCAGTACTTAGAGAGTGCCACACTGTCAAAGGTACCATCCTTCAGATGAGATGTTAAAAAGAGGCATCTGCCGGCTCAGGTGGATGTAAAAATTCCATGGCACTATTTTGAATTGCCTCTCCCTATTCCTTCTGCCTAAATACATCACCTCATACTTGTCAGTATTAAATTCCATCTGCCATCTCTTTGCCCATTCTGTTAGCTTATCTATATCCTGTTGCACATAATTCTTATCATCCTCACTGTTTGCTGCACCTCCACGTTTGGTGTCATCAGCGGATTTTGAGATTCTACATGTATTCCAAGATCCAAGTCATTTATATATAGCGACAAAAGCAATGGTCCTAGCACTGACTCTTGGGAAACACTGTCTGCCATCCTCCAGTCTGAAAAGCAGCCATTTATTATGACTATATATGATACAATTTCAACTCCAGTATTTAAAGGGAAACTCCCACATGCAAGTTGAATGCATTTGAAGTTGTAATGGGAAGCCAAAGACCTCTTGCTATTGAACTGAGATGGTCAAAGTCTGTGCTCCACTTCTGTGATGCCTCCCTGGATGTGCTGTTAGGGGCTTTATAGGCCCAGAGGGAAATACTCTTCCCTAGTGTGGGAGGAAGAAGCTGGGAACTAAGACAAAGACGGCATAGTTGGACATTGCTGAGGAGGCCACCAGCAGGAGCTTGGAGCCCACGCACCTGGGTCCAATGCAAGAAGTAATTCAAGGACCTAACCAATGCTACAAAGGTGATCGCAATGGCACATTGCCCTACATCCTGATGTATGCAACACCCTAAATCCCTTCTCCAGCTTATTCCAGCACATCACTCCTCACACCAACTTACTTTGCAGGTGCATCTATCCCTCTCTGTCTATACACTTACTTACATCCCTTTCTATCCATCCACCACTGACACTCACACTCATTCTTATGCAATGTCATGCCGATCCCACTGAATCATCCTCAACAAATGCTCTCCATTCATCAGGTACATAGCGGTACTCTTACTCATAGGTCTCTTCTTTCCCTCCACCAGAAGAGAGCAGAGAATACGAGAGAGAGACAGAGAACCGGAGGTGGCCCTCCTGTTTCAATTAACATCTGCAGAGGACGAGGCGCTGGAGATCAGCAGAGTCTCGGCATGCCTGTTCATTTGAGATGGGAGATGAGGCCTTGCTAGCTACCTGGTGACGAAATTAAATATCAGACAGTCACATGGTATATAACAATAGTGATGTTGATTTGATGTCGACTGGCACTGAAATATGTTTGTGTACACAATGATAACTTCAAGCACACTTCCTTTCATAGTGCTCATTCATGTTTTGCATCTCCCACAGGGCCTTCACATGTCCAACAAGTGGTGGTTCGTCACCTATGACAATGATGATTCCTCAGAGGAGTTTAATCCCTCTTAGGCTACACTGTCACAGGATTCATGCAGACTATGCACCAGCTCAGGCACTCACACTTCAGAGGGAGAAGTTACAGACACACTTGGGTTTTCACAAGGTGACTCACAAGTAAGAGCAGATGGTGCAGTCAGGGACAGCAATGGAGAGTCTGTGTCAGAGGGCACAGGACTGTCCAAGCTCTGCTCAGCTGAAGGTAGATGGTGTACTCAGGGGCCATCGATGAAGAGGATACTTCTGGAGCAGCAACAATGTGCGATGTACCGACCGGCGTTCAAAGCACACTCTCCACGATTGCAGAGGGATTGGAAGAGTCTCTCACATGTTTGAGTGGCATGATGTTGCAGGCCTTTGTGATGATGTCTTCTTCCCTGCATAGAGTGACCAACTGCATACAGCATCAAACATGGCAATCAAACTAGTGCATGCAGGCCTTGAACAAGGGCTTGCACACTATGAGCTGAACCTAATGAGTGGGCACGGAAAACGGCCACATTCCCATGCATCTTGTGCAGCCACACCACTACAACTACGTGGTGGGCAGCCACTTTTAAAAATGGAGGTGCCAGTCGCCCCCAATCACATAGTTTGGGTGGGAGATGAGACTCCGATCACAGCGTCAGCTGACAGTGAATCAAGTGCTGC
This sequence comes from Heterodontus francisci, assembly GCF_036365525.1. Lineage (NCBI taxonomy): Eukaryota > Metazoa > Chordata > Chondrichthyes > Heterodontiformes > Heterodontidae > Heterodontus > Heterodontus francisci. Next base: position 43,468,707 of record NC_090387.1, read on the forward strand.
CAGCATTTTTAAAAACCTGCCAGCCGTGCATTCACTCCTGCCTTGCAGTTTAAAGAAGTTCAGTTTACTGACAGGTATAAAAAGTCACAGCACAGTTTCCTTCAACACTCAACAGGATGGCAGAGGATAGACCAAGGGTGACCTCACGCTTCAGTGCTGCCTCCCAGCAGATTCTCCTCCCGTCTGCAAGGGAAAGGCAGGAAATTCTCTTCCCCAGCGATGGCAAAAAAGAGGTCCTCCCACATGGCCAAGCACACCTGGGTGGAGATCACAGAGGAGGCCAGTAGCTGTGGGGTAACCAGATTCAACTGGGTCCAGTGCTGGAAAAGGGTCAATGACCTCCTACATTCAGCCAAGGTGAGTGCTGCGTTCCAAGGGTATGGATGTCACTACAAGGTGTAGTAATACTGAGGGTGCCACTGCCAGCGCGATGACAGAAAGGTTATAAGTTCATCATGACAGATGTATGCCTGCATCTGGAACACATGCCACCCTCGTTCCTAGCTCAGCCCCATTAAATACCATGACAGCATGTGCCATCATGAGATATATCAGATCCTCCACCTGGTAATGAAGGACCCATAGTGGCAGAACAGTCATGGTGAAACTATGCCAATTTATAATTTCTCCATCCTTCTTCTTGCAGGAGAAGAGAGCCCATAACAGGAGGGAGGCAGCCAGGACTGGTGGAGGGGTCCCTGACACACATTCTCTCAGCCACGCCGAGGAAGAGACAGAACTAGAGGGAAGCCAAGGTGGATGTGTTATATCTGACGGGGAGGCTGGAGTCTCTGCGCTGAAGGATGATTATTGCCATTCATCGAAAAATTCATGAATGATGGAGAGTCACTTCAGGCGTGTTTGGCATAATGGGTTATGTGCAGCCTAATCCATACATGTTTTTGTTCTCTCATAGAGGCCAGCATTCACAGGTGACTGCAGCCCCAGAGGGACACCCGTCAACCTCTGAGGAGGAGGACCATTCAGAGGCACTGCCCTATGACTTTCCTGCGCCTTCCACCAGTGCAGACACTTTCACCTCGGAGGGTACCCACGTCTTTAGAATCAGGATTACAAGCTGGTGAGAGCACCATACACGAGCCCAAGCTGCTGGCTGAAGCTGAGACAGCGGAGGCCTCTGACAGTCGGAGGACTGTGGGTGGCCAGACCCATGTTGAGCCCCAGGCTGATGATGAGCCTTTGTTGTTGCCAGCACAGGGCATGCTGAAGTTGCAGAGAGAGGTAAGGCAACATCTGGCGGAGATGCCGAGGAGTCCATTCATGCCATGACTGCTGCCATGTCCCAGGCATACAAGTGCAGGGCTTCCTCCCTCAAGAGGTAGGTGACCCTCATGGAGAGCCAGATCCCACAGATGCGCCAGGGCCTGCACACTATCACCTTAGCCATGAGCTCAAAGCAGCAGTGGCAAGGCGAGAGAAGGAGCAGGAACCTGGAGACTTCTCCCACAGCTCTCTGGTGAGCTGGGAGGTTCCAGTGAGCCTTAAAAGAGAGGAGGAGAGGCTGTGCTCCATATCTGGGGGCTCCCCTCAGGGTGCTCTGAGTGTGGAAAACAGCTCCTCAGCCCCTCCGCCAATGAACTCAGCTCCAGCAGTCGCGATGCCTGAGGAGAATCCAACACCAGTGTAGGAAATCCTTAGGCAGCAGGGGCCCTTCAAGCCTCAGGCATCCAGAGGACGGCCCCGCCGAAGTTATCTCAGGCTAAGGGGACATCCTGATCAGCAGCCTGCCTCCAGCACAACTGCTAGCACAGGGGTCTCACTGCATAGGACCTCTCCCAAGCGTATTGAGAAAAGTGCCTAGCCATACATGGGTATTCAGGTGTGATGTAAATATGTGATTTGAAATTTAATTAAATGCTCTTTTGCGCCAATCATTAGCCATCATTGTGTGAAAACCATGTTCCAACATGCCTTAATTGTGAGCTTCTGACTTCCACCTTACCCCTTAGTGCAGTGCCAATGTGACACGGCCCTCATTATCATGGCAATGTGACTTCAGATCTCATTAACGTATGTTCTCCCATGGGCACTAGCGTGCATTGCAGCTGGTTGGCATTCAGGGAACACAGATGGAAAGGAGGCGGAATACTACATGCATGAAGGTGAGTCTTTATTGGATTCTCAGTGAGTGGACATCAGGATGGCTGAAAGTGGGTCATTATGAGGTTGTCTCTTGCCTCCTTTGCACGTGGCTCAACATGTCTGGCCTCCATCACCATGCAGTCATCAGCCATTGCTGGTTGTGCCTGTCTCTCCTCTGCATCCTCCTCATCAGAGAATGATTGTTGCTCAGGCAGGAGGCCAGGGCAATGTCAGGAATGGCAGTCTTTGCCATTTGGTGAGCATCAACCACCACCCCCCCCCCCCCACCCCCGACCATTCCTGTCTCCAAGGGCAAGACAAAATCCTGCCCCATTAGTTTTTCAGCAAATTCTGATCCATTAGCTTTACTCTCACTAGATGCTTTTCAATAGCTTGCCTTGGAATAGATTCCAATAGCTTTACTGTTATAGATATCATACTATCAGACCCATAATTTCCCAGATAATACTTCTATCCTTTTTTAAGAAATTGTAACCACATTAATTATTTTCTAAGCTTCTGGTATCCCACTTGGATTCAATGAGGTTCACAAAATTTCCAGTGCAGGACCCCATAGTTCTAGCCTGGTTTCTTCTGTACATTTTCAAAATTTCATTGCAGATATATTGTCCTTATTGGTGCATACTATAATGTCCCTAGTTAACTGTTATCTCTAGGCTATCTGTAATATCCCAACAATGTACTGGTTTAGATCAGTAGCCTCTTAATGTTTATGTATGATATACATCTCGTTTATACCCTCTTCAGAATATCTCTGGCATTGTTGTTTAACATTTTTATTACATATGTAATATATTATAATGTATCCTTCCAAGTTCTTTGCCTTAAAATCAGATCTCCTGAAATGTAGTGTACTCTTATTTACTTTGGCCCTGTCAGAATGTTGAATCAAATAACATGATGGTAATTGATAATCAAATGCTTCCCGGCTTTCATGTTTTAGGCTCCTTACTAGCTTTTAGATCAAGCATAATCTCTTTATTACACCTCAAGCATGAACTTACATTCTTTTCATTTTAATATAGGGTCGTTAAAGACCTCCAGCTTCATGCTAATTCTATTTCAGTAAAATTACCCATAATTTCCACCACCATTGCTCAATTCAGTTCTTATTTGTGAATGCTACATTTCATCTATCCCATCAAAGGTACTTTATCCTCACAATCCTTAACCCAACCACAAAAACAGATTATCTGGCCGTTTATCTCATTGCTGTACACAAATTGACTACCACGTTTTGTACATTACAACAGTGACTATACTTCATTGGCTGTAAAGCACTTGGAAACATCCTAAGGTCATGAAAGGTGTTATACAAATGCAAGTCATTCTTTTTACTCCTGTCTTCCTTTTCTCCTGCTGTTACCCAAGCTTGAAAACCCCCTTAAATAAGCCCGTGGATACCCTCTGTGATAAATCGGGCTCAACACTATCAAGCTCTTCCTGAGATCTTCATGGCCTCTGTAGCTCAGTTACTCACTGCATCAACGTACTGGGAGAGTGAATGGGCTGGATTTTGATCAAAGCAGCAAACGAGCTGTTCCAGCAGTTCTTTACACTTGCATTTGCCCACAGACTTTCTATTGGATTTTACACTGGAATGTACTGAAATTTACCGTAGTCAGTGCAACACTTGCAATGGCTTCACTTCCTGCCTGCTGTACTGTTACCTCTGGTGTCCCCAAGGATCTATCTGTGGCCCCCTTTCAATTTCAAATCTGCTTGCTGCCCCTTGGTGAAATCATTTGAAAATACAGCATTAGTTTTTACATATACACGGACAACACCCAGCTCTACCTCACCACCATCTCTCTCTGTTGCTCTCTCTCTCTCTCCATGGTGGGTTTGGAGGTGGGGAGAGCATAAAATCAGGTGAGATGGATACCATCATTTAGTCTGGCGCAGGAAGGGCCTTCCCGCCCTGCTGCTAATTGAGGCCCTTAACTGGGCAATTAACCCCCAATTAAGGGCCACTTCCCGCTGCAGCCACAATTAGCCGTGCGGCAGGCAGCCCTGTCACCGCACAGGAAGCACGGCATGAAAAACTGTGCAGGCTGCTTCCCAGCACCGGTGTGGGGGGGGGTGGCTGTGGTGAGTCCCGTTAAAAGCCACTTAGTGCCTGAACGAGGGACCTGGCATCAGGTGGGGGGGGGGGGCTGCTAAGGGCTACCCCCCGGCCCTAGCTGCTGACCCCCCTCCTCTGTAACCCCCACCTCACAACACCCTTCCCACCCTGACCTACTTGAGGCCTGGTTCCAGCAACGCTCCTCAGCCTCCAATAGCTGCACCTACAGCAGCAATCACCACCTCTGCCGCGGTGCTGCAGCTGCCGGCCTATTATTGGCCAACAGCTCTGCAAGGGCAGGACTTCCAAAGATGGGGTTCTTGATCCTGTGGAAGGCCCGCCGCTGTCCATTTAAGTGCCTGATTGGCACTAAATGTGGCGAGTCTTCTGGAGAAGAGGCGACATGGGGATTCAGCGTCAGTTTTTCTGGACGTCGAGACCCCCGTCGCCAGCATAAATTCCCCCCTTAATTTTTTTAATTTATTTCATAAATCATAGAATAGTACAACACAGAAGGAGCCATTTGGCCCATTGAGTCTGTGCTCTTTCGAAGAGCAATCCAATTAGTCGCACTCCTCACTCTTTCCCCATATCCCTGTAATTTGTTCCTTCAAGTATTAGTCCAATTCCCTTCTGAAAGCTACTGTTGAATCCGTTACCCTAGCAGGAAGTGCATTTCAAATCCTAACCACTTGTTGTGTAAAAAGGTTTTTCCTCATGTTGCCTCTGGTTCTTTTCCCAAACAGATTTGTGCCCTCTGGTTCCCGACCCTTCAACCATTGGAAACTGTTTCTCTTTATTTACTCTATTTAAACACTTCATGATTTTAAACACCTCTGTCACATCTTCTCTTAGCCTTCTCTGCTTTAAGGAGAACAATCCCAGCTTCTCCAGCCTAACCACATAACTGTAATCCCTCATCCCAAGTACCATTCTAGTAAATCGCTTCTGTACCCTCTCCAAAGCCTTCACATCCTTCCTAGAGTGTGATACCCAGAATTGGACACAGTACTCCAGCTGGGGTTGAAATAGTGCTTTATATAGGTTTTGCATAACTTCCTGGTTTTTGTACTCTGTGTCTCTCTTTATAAAGTCCATGATCTCATATGCTTTATTAATTACTTTGTTAATCTGTCCTGCCACCTTCAAAGATTTGTGCACAAACACCCACAGGTCTCTTGATTCTTACTAAAATAAAAGCAAAATACTGCGGATGCTGGAAATCTGAAATAAAAACAAGAAATGCTGGAACCACTCAGCAGGTCTGGCAGCATCTGTGAAAAGCTTCCCCACCACCAATGTTAAACTGACTGACCCCCTAATTGCCAGTTTATCCTTCTCCTATTTTTTTCAACAAGGGTGTAACATTTGCAATCTCCAGTGCTATGGCACCTCTATTGTATCTAAGGAGGATTGTGGCCAACACCTCCGTAATTTCAACCATTACTTTCCTCAACAGTTCCGAAGAAGGGTCACTGACCCGAAACGTTAACTCTGCTTCTCTTTTCACAGATGCTGCCAGACCTGCTGAGTGGTTCCAGCATTTCTTGTTTTTATTACTCTCGATTCTTACAATTCTTTTAAAATTGTAATATTTAGTTTGCATTGTCTCTCCTCATTCTTCCTACCAAAATGTATCACCTCGCACTTTTCTGCACTGAATTTTATCTGCCATGTGTCCGTCCATTCCACCAGCCTATCCATGCCCTCTTGATGTCTATTACTATTTTCCTTACTGTTTACTACACTTTAAAGTTTCGTGTCCTCTGCAAATATCAAAATTCTGCCTGGTACCTCCAAGACTGAGTCATTAATTTATATCAAAAACAACAGTGGCCCTAGTACTGATCTTGGGGGACTCCAATCCAAAAAACAGCTATTCACCACATCTCCCTGTTTTCTATTCCTTAGCCAAATTTGTATCCATACTGTTACAGCCCTTTTCATCCCATGGGCTTCCATTTTGCTAACAGGCCTAATATGTGATACTTTATTAAACACCTTTTGAAAGTCCATATACACAACTTCAACTGCACTGCCCTCATCTACCCTCTATGTTATCTCATCAAAAAACTCAATCAAGTTAGTCAAACACAATTTATCCTTAACAAATCCATGCTGGCTCTCCTTTATTAGTCCATGCTTGTTTCAGTGGCTGTTAGTTTTCTCCTGGATTATTGTTTCTAAAAACTTCCCCACCACCAATGTTAAACTGACTGACCCCCTAATTGCCAATTTATCCTTCTCCTATTTTTTTCAACAAGGGTGTAACATTTGCAATCCTCCAGTGCTATGGCATCTCTATTGTATCTAAGGAGGATTGTGGCCAACACCTCTGTAATTTCAACCATTACTTTCCTCAACAATCTAGGATGCATCCCATCGGGACTGGGCGACTTATCCACTTTAAGTACTGTCAGCCTCTCCAGTACCTCCTCTTTATCTATTTTTATCTCTTCCAGTATCCTGGAAACCTCCTTTTTAACCGTAGCTTTGGCAAGTCCTCTTCCTTGGCAAACACTGATGCAAAGCACTCATTCAGTACCTGAGCCATGCCTTCTGCCTCCAACAATCGATCTCCATTTTGGTCCCTAATCAGCCCCATCACACCCTTTTCCTGTTAACATGCTATAGAAGACCTTTTATGTTTGTTGCCAATCTATTCTAGTCCTGTCTCTTTTCCCCTCTTACTTCCTCTTTCACACCTCTTTTTTCTTCTATTCAGCCTGATTCTCCCTTGTAAGCTGATATCTGTCATACGTCTCCTTTTTCTGCTCCATCCTACTCACTAATTCCTTTGTTATCCAACAAGCTTTGGCTTAGTTGCACTCCTTTTCCTGCTTGTGGGAATGTACCTACACCGTACCTAAACCATCTCCTCTTTAATTTCTACCTGGGCCACATTCCTCCTTAATTCGCTGAAATTAGCTTTCCTCCAGTACAGTATTTTAATTCTAGATTGCACCTTGACCTTCTCCATAACTAATCTAAACATTACGATGCTATGATTACTATCCCTGAGCAATGTTACCTTTTCAGTGCACAATGCCTACATGGTACCTTCCAGGCTGTCGCACAGCTTAGCTGGAACATTGGTCTTGAGGTGCTCCCAGATTGTGTCATTTTCGATTTGACAGCATGTAACTAATGTGAGTTCGCATCCTAAGACTATCCCTCATTGGGTAACTAAGCTGTTTTTTGTGCAGGGAAATTTGTAAACTAAAGCATAGACAACAAGCATTAACTGATGTAGAAGCTGATGAGATAACTGGATAAGCCACATGAATACTGTGGCTACAAGAATAAGTAAGAAACTGGGCATTCTGTGGCAAATGACTCACCTCCTGACTCCACAAAGCCTTTCCACCATCTACAAGGCACAATTCAGGGGTGTGATGGAATCTTGTCCACTTGCCTGGATGAGTGCAGCTCCAATGACACTCAAGAAACTCGATACCATCCAGGAAAAAGCAGCCAGCTTAATTGGCACCCCTTCCCAACAGCTTAATCATTTACTCCCTCCACAACAGGCACACTCTGGCTGCAGCGTGTACCATTTACAAGATGCACTGCAACAACTTGCTTCTTCAACAGCACCTTCCAAATCCATGACCACTGCTGTCTAGAAGGACAAGGACCACAGGCGCATTGGAATGCCACCACCTGCAAGGTCCTCTCTTGGTCACATGCCTGAATTAGAAATATATCACTGTTTCTTTATTGTCGCTGGGCCAAAATCCTAGAACTTTCTCCCTACCAGCACTGTGGGTGTACCTTCACCATACAAACTGCAGCAATTCAAGAAGGTGGCTCACCACCACCTTCCCAAGGGCAATCAGGGATAAGCAATAAATGCTAGCTTTGCCAAGGACACACACATTCCATGAACAAACGAAAAAAAGCATCACTTGAGAAAATAATAAAAACAAGACTCCACTGTCATTAATTGCACTGCACCTGACCCAGCAGTAGTCCTACAATTGGGAGTATAATTGAAAAATATTGAATTTTACATTGTTTTTGTTGTTCACCTTACTGAACCGAAATGCTCTATTTCCACAGATGAGTTTAATAGCTCAATGTAAGAAGCCAAAGAGTTACGACTCCACACAAAATGTCTTCATGTGACAAGATATATAAGTGCATGAAGCAGACACACAGCTAAAGTTCAAAAATTCCACAGATTGTTAATATGATCTGTTGGCAATCAGTAAGGGAAATAGACTACAAGAGTGCCTATGGGCGAAGAATTATTCTTGTCATTATGTGTAGAAATATCCTAAACATTAATTTTGAATATATTTATATTTATGTGTTCAGCTGAGGAAGTATATTCCTTTTCATACTTAACAAGGTCTAGTTATCTATTAATGGAGACCACTTGTATGCTGATAATATTTGAAAAGAACCTAGCTACTTTGAAAAGAGAGGCTATGGAGGTGGTTTTAAGCTGGAAAAGTGGGCTGAATTTCATGGGCCCCCTAGGGACAGCAATGGAAGTGGGGGGCCTATAAAGTTACATGGAAAGGCAGGGGCCTGTCACCTTCCCAAGGCCGCCAGAAAAAACCTTGTGGCCTCCTAGCAGGATCAGTGGCAGGGTGGGGGGGGCATCTGTCCTTTGCAAACAATCTAGGACTCCCGATGGCAATCAGCCTGACTGACCCCAGCGACCCTGACCCCACTTATCTGTCCTCGGGTCTCTGACGTCCTCAGTACTGCAGGGCCTCCTGCAGTACCAGCAGTCGCCACTACTCCCAGTGGCACTGCCGGTACTGCAGAGCTGCTAGCCTTCCGATTTGCCAGCAGCTCTTAGAGGCAGTAGTTCATCCCTTAAAGGGATGGCGGTCCTGATGGTGAGCAGTTAATTGCCTGCCTGACATGCAATTGTAACGGGGATCTGACGGATGGTCAAGGAAGGGTCTGCCCCCACCATCTGGCCTGCAGCCAGGATCTCTGTCATGAGAATTCTCTACCCCAAAGTGTTGTGAATGCTCCATCCTTGAATACATTTAAGGCAGGGATAGACAGATTTTTGGACTCTTAGGGAATCAATGGATATGGCAAGTGGGCGGGAAAGTGGAGTTGAATCCTAAGATCAGCCATGATTGTTTTGAATGGCAGAGCAGGTTCGATGGGCCATATGGTCTACTCCTGCTCCTATTTCTTGTGTTCTTGTGTCCTTGAGAATAAAATTCAGCCCAGTGAGTGGATTGGAAGTGGGTGGCTGGTTAAAAGAGCTGAAATTGAGCCTGCATCAGAAAGCTGGCAGCAGCCCATCGACTTCCATCTTTAATTTCAGCAGGTTTGGCTGCACGCAGCAAACACTCATGGGAGAGGTGGGTTGCTAACTATAATATATAAAGTGCTCATTAAAAACTGATTTAGCTGTGGATTTGAACTTTAACAGTGGATACACGAGTTTCCCAGGCTTCAAGGAACTCGCCAGTGAAAGCAAGGCATGAGATCAGTGGGAATTTAGAGGGCTCAACAAATGACAGACAGAAAATCCTTTAAGTACTGAGACCTCACACCTGCTTCCTTGCTGAAGTGAAAGGCTTTTGCTCAAAGGACTTATTTTGAGAGTGTGCTTTCACTGCTTTGGAGATGATTTCTCATGCTTTGGCATCATTTCTACTATTTTTGAGTTTTGTGCTCCTGATCTACACTTTGCAGTTGTCAAATATCAATTCAGCATGAGTGCCGTGAATGCATCTTCAACTTGGTCCTCAGATGAGGAAAAAGATGAGCAGCAGCAACAGCACCGGCAGTAGAAGTAGCAGGCTTTTTCTCAAGCACCTGCCACTCCACAGTAGAGAGGGGATGAGCTCAGAGGTGCAGATCACAGGAGGTGATACCCCCAACACAGAGTTTACAGGCAGGAGATCAGCTTCCTCAACATGTCCAAGCACGAGTGCCTCAGGAGGCTCAAGATATTGTGTCAGGTGGTCACAGCCTCCTGGAAGATGACCTGCTGCCAAATGGACCAGGTGGGCACACGATGCTGGTGGCTGTCAAAGTCACCACTGCCCTTAGTTTCTTCACCTCTGGCTCCTTCCAGGGATCTGCAGGAGATATTTGCAGAATCTTGCAATCTGCGGCCCACAAATGCATCTCTTGCCATGTTTGCCAAAGCCCAGACTTATCAGCACTTTGCAACCAATGAGGCCAGTTAGAATGAGAGGGAACTTGGCTTTAATGCTCTGGCTGTCTTCCCGAAGGTCCAGGGAGTCATCAACTGCACAAATGTGGCAATCAAGGTACCCCCTAGACTACCCTGGAGTTTTTGTCAACTGCAAGGGCTTCCACTCCATCTATGTGCAGCTCATGGAAAAAGGTCATCATGTGTGTGCAAGATTCCCAGGGAGCTGCCATAATTCTTTCATCCCGTGCCAGTCAAGACTCCCTGAGCTCTTCAGACCTCAAAGTAGAGTTCCTGGCTCGCTCCTTGGAGACAAGGGCTACTCACTGAAGACATGGCTGATGACACCTGATAAGAGTCCAGACAACAAGGCCTAGGAGAAATACAATCAAAGCCGCATGATAGTTATCGAGCAAGCAATTGGGATGCTGAAGGTATGTTTTAGGTACCTGGACAGATCTGGGGGTAGCCTTCAGTATGCACCAACCCAGGTATCCAGATGATAGTGATGTGCTGTGCCTTGCACAACATAGTGCAGTAGTGAAGCTTGGAGCTGCAGGAGGAAGAAGGTGCTGAGTGCAGTGCTTCTGCAGAGGAGAAGCAACATGAGGAGCAGGAGGAAGAGGAGGGACTTGATATGGCACCAGCAGTGGCACACATTGCTGCCCAGGTTGACCAATTCTGGCACGCTTGAGTTAGACTGAACCAATGCACCAATCTAGCAGCCAAATCCTGAACCCACTTTGCCCCCATCCGCCAGCACAAAGCAAACCTACAATCAACAAAGGATCCCTATTACAGACACCCATTGCTCATCTTTAACTTGTCATACTGTTCATCACAAGTGAGGGGGCCACTTACAGGCAAACAGCAAAAATGGGCAAAGCAGGAAAAAGGAACAAGAAATAATTTTAATCATTCAGAAAAGTTAAACAGAAACTCTACAATTTAACATTGTGTTAAACACCGATGTGCATACCCTTGTGCAACTTCAAATCTTCATTCTTACTTTTTTTACTACTCATATAGAAATATAGAAACTTAGAAAATAGGAGCAGGAGTAGGCCATTCGGTCCTTCAAGCCTGCTCCACCATTCATTACGATCATGGCTGATCATCCAACTCAGTAACCTGTTCTCACTTTCCCCCCATATCCTTTGATCCCATTCGCCCCGAGAGTTATATCTAACTCCTTCTTGAAAACACACAATGTTTTGGCCTCAACTGCTTTCTGTGGTAACAAATTCCACAGGTTCACCACTCTCTGGGTGAAGAAATTTCTCATCTCAATCCTGAAAGGTTTACCCCATACCCTTAGACTATGACCCCTGGTTCTGGACTCCCTCACCATTGGGAACATCCTTCCTACATATACCCTGTCAAGTCCTGTTAGAATTTTATAGGTTTCTATGAGATCCCCCCTCACTCTTCTGAACTCCAGCGAATATAATCCTAACTGACTCAATCTCTCCTCATATGTCAGTCCCGCCATCCCAGGAATCACTCGACTAAACCTTCGCTGCACTTTCTCGATAGCAAGAACATGCTTCCTCAGATAAGGAGACCAAAATTGCACTCAATATTCCAGGTGTGGCCTTACCAAGGCCCTGTATAATTGCAGCAAGACATCCCTGCTCCTGTACTCGAATCCTCTTGCTATGAAGGCCAACATACCATTTGCCTTTTTTACTGCCTGTTGCACCTGCATGCTTACCTTCAGCAACTGGTGTACGAGAACACCCAGGTCTCGTTGCATATTCCCCTCTCTCAGTTTATAGCCGTTCAGATAATAATCTGCCTTCCTGTTTTTGCTACCAAAGTGGATAACCTCACATTTATTCACATTATACGGCATCTGCCATGCATTTGCCCACTCACTCAACTTGTCCAAAGCCTCTCTGCATCCTCCTCACAACTCACACTCCCACCCAGTGTTGTGTCATCTGCAAATCTGGAGATATTATATTTAGTTCCCTCATCTAAATCATTAATATACAGTGTGAATAGCTGGGGTCCTAGCACTGATCCCTGTGGTACCCCACTAGTCACTGTCTGCCATTTGGAAAAAGACCCGTTTATTCCTACCCTTTGTTTCCTGTCTGCCAACCAATTTTCTATCCATCGCAATAAACATACATATAACATAATATACATACAATGCACATGCAAACACATGCAATTTAATTTTACACTGTAATCTCTTATGTGGGACTTTGTCGAAAGCCTTCTGAAAGTCCAAATAAACCACATCCACTGTCTTCCCCTCATCAACTCTACTAGTTACATCCTCGAAGAATTCTAGTAGATTTGTCAAGCATGATTTGCCTTTCGTAAATCCATGCTGACTCTTTCCGATTCTACCACTGTTCTCCAAGTGCTCTGCTGTAAAATCTTTGTTAATGGACTCTAGAATTTTCCGTACTACCGACATCAGGCTGACAAGTCTATAATTCCCTGTTTTCTCTCTACATCCCTTTTTAAATAATGGGGTTACATTAGCTACCCTCTAATCTGTAAGAACTGTTCCAGAGTCGATAGAATCTTGGAAGATGACAACCAATGCATCCATTGTTTCTAGGGCCACTTCCATAAGTACTCTGGGATGTAGATTATCAGGCCCTGGCAATTTATCGGCCTTCAATCCCATCAATTTCCCCAACACCATTTTTCTACCAATACTGATTTCCTTCAGTTCCTCCCTCTCACTAAACCCTGTGTTCCCCAAATTTTTGGTATGATATTTGTGTCCTCCTTTGTGAAGACAGAACAAAAGTATGCATTTAATTGGTCAGCCATTTCTTTGTTCCCCATAATAAGTTCCCCATTTCTGATTGTAAGGCACCTACATTTGACTTCACCAATCTTTTTCTCTTCACATACCTATAGAAACTTTTACAGTTAGTTTTTATGCTCCCCGCAAGCTTACTCTCATACTCTATTTTCGCCTTCTTAATCAATCCCTTGGTTATCCTTTGCTGAATTCTAAACTGCTCCCAATCCTCAGATCAGTTGTTTTTTCTGGTGAATTTGTATGCCTCTTCCTTTGATCTAATGCTTTCTCTAATTTCTCTTGTAAGCCATGGTTTGGCTATGTTTCCCGTTTTACTTTTGCACCAGACAGGAATAAACAATTGTTGCAGTTCATCCATGTGCTCATTGAGTGTTTGCCATTGCCTATCCACCATCATCCCTTTAAGTAACATTTCCCAATCCATCATAGCCAACTCGTGCCTCAGATCTTCGTAGTTTCCTTTATTAAGATTCAGGATCCTAGTCTCAGAATCAACTATGTCACTCTCCATCTTGATGAAGAATTCTATCATATTATGGTCGCTCATCCCCAAGGGGTCTTGCACAACTAGATTGTCAATTATTCCTCTCTCATTACACAATATCCAGTCTAGTATTGTAATTTGTGGCTTCAGCAGAAGTACAGGCAGGCTGCACATATCCTGTACTGACTGCTGAGATGATCTTAGCTGATGTCCTCTGGGTTTTGGAGCTTGTGAAGGCCATACTGTGCAGGGGCATACTTGGCCATTGGTACCTGAGGTAGCATGTGGAGCACTGACTTGGACCAGGGAGGGTGGGGGCAAAGGTTGAGAAATGGAAACACTTTGCTCAGAGTCATCACTTCCATGTCCAGTTTCTCCATTGTCTTTCTCACAACCCACCCACACTTCCCTGCGATCAATGAGCTGGACCGCAGTTTGCTGCAGGTCAGTGAGGTGCTGAAGGGCCAAGACTAGCTTTTCATCAGTCTTGTTTATGATGGCATTCAGAGTGTGCAAGCTATTGGTGAGGGCCAGAGTGCACTCATTTGATTGCTGCATCTGATACTCCTTGTAGATCGTCACTCTTTCCATGGATGTCAACATCATCGTGAAGGCCTGCAACATCATGGCACTCATGGTTGAGGCAGACTCATCCAATCTCTCTCCAATTGTGTGCAGAGCATCCAGGTGAGCAGAGCTTGGAGTGTGCTGCACCTTATGACGGGGACTCTCCACTGAAGTCCCTGTCTCCAAGACCTGTGCCTGCTCACTCGTGATGGGTGAGACACCATGTGAAAACACAACTACCTGCCTTAATGGCCTTACTGAGGTGTGCGTATCTCAGCCGGTGGACAGTGTGCATGAGTCCTGTGCTGGTGGATTATCAAAGTGAGTAACCTCCTCTGATGATCCTTTGTCCTCCTCCTGCACCACTTCCTGAGGGATGCTTGATGGGTCTGCAGAAGAGGAAAGACATGATTTAAAACTGTCAAGGTAAGAAGGCATTAAGTCATCATTGTGCACATAATCATATTTGACTGGCTGCTGACATCAAGTCAACTTTTTTTTTATTCGTTCTTTGTTCATGGGATGTGGGCATCGCTAGCAAGGCCAGCATTTATTGCCCATCCCTAATTGCCTTTGAGAAGGTGGTGGTGAGCTGCCTTCTTGAACTGCTGTAGTCCTTGGGGTACTGTAAGGAAGGGAGTTCCAGGAACTTGACCCAGCGACAGTGAAGGAATGGCGATATTATTCCAAGTCAGGATGGTGTGTGACTTGGAGGGGAACTTGCAGGTGGTGGTGTTCCCATCCATCTGCTGCCCTTGTCCTTCTAGGTGGCAGAGGTTAAGGGTTTGGAAGGCGCTGTCGAAGGAGACTTGGTGAGTTACTGCAGTGCATCGTATAGATGATACACACTGTTGCCACTGTGCGTCAGTGGTGAACGAAGTGAATGTTGAAGGTGGTAGATGGGGTGCCAATCAAGCGGGTTGCTTTGTCCTGGATGTTGTCAAGCTTCTTGAGTGTCGTTGGAGCTGCACCCATCCAGGCAAGTGGAGAGTATTCTATCAAACCTCTGACATGTGCCTTGTAGATGGTGGGCAGACATTGTGGAGATAGGAGGTGAGTTATGTGCTACAGAATTCCCAGTCTCTCACCTGCTCTTGAGCCACAGCATTTATGTGGCTGGTCCAGGTCAGTTTCTGAACATTTGTAACCCCCAGGATGTGGATAGTGGGGGATTCAGCGATGGTTATGCTGTTGAATGTCAAGGGGAGATAGTTATATTCTCTCTTGTTGGAGATGGTCATTGCCTGGCACATATGTGGCGCGAATGTAACTTGCCACTTATCAATCCAAACCACGATGTTGTCCAGGTCATGCTGCATTTGGACATGGGCTGCTTCAGTATCTGAGGAGTTGCAAATGATGCCGAACACTGTGCAATCATCAGCGAACATCCCCACATCTGACCTTATGATGGAGGGAAGGTCATTGATGAAGCAGCTGAAGATGGTTGGGCCTAGGACACTACCTTGAGGAACTCCTGCAGTGATGTCCTGGGACTGAGATGATTGACCTCCAACAATCACAACCATCTTCCTCTGTGCTAAGTATGACTCCAACCAGCGGAGAGTTTTCCCCCTGATTCCTATTGACTCCAGTTTTGCTAGGGCTCCGTGATGCCATACTTGGTCAAATGCTGCCTTGATGTCAAGGGCGGTCACTCTCACCTCACCTCAGGTGTTCAGCTCTTTTGTCCATGCTTGGACCAAGGCTGTAATGAGGTCAGGAGCTGAGTGGCCCTGGCGGAACCCGAACTGAGTCTCAGTGAGCAGGTTATTGCTGAGTAAGTGCCGCTTGATAGCACTGTCGAAGCAACCTTCCATCACTTTGCTGATGATTGAGAGTTGACTGATAGGGCGATAATTGGCTGGGTTGTATTTGTTCTGTTTTTTGTGCACGGGACATACCTAGGCAATTTTCCACATTGCTGGGCAGATACCAGTATTGTAGCTTTATTGGAACAGCTTGGCTAGGGGCTCAGGCAGTTCTGGAGCACAAGTCTTCAGTACTATTGCCGGAATGTTGTCAGGGCCCATAGCCTTTGCAGTATCCAGTGCCTTCGGCTGTTTCTTGATATCACATGGAGTGAATCGAATAGGCTGAAGAGTGGCATCTGTGATGCTGGGCACCTCAGCAGGAGGCCAAGATGGATCATCCACTCGGCACTCCTGGCTGAAGATGGTTGCAAATGCTTCAGCCTTGGCTTTTGCACTGATGTGCTGGGCTTCTCCATCGTTGAGGATGGGGATATTTATGAACCCTCTTCCTCCTGTCAGTTGTTTAATTGTTCACCACCATTCACGACTGGATGTGCCAGTACTGCAGTGCTTAGATCTGATCCGTTGGTTGTGGGATTGCTTAGTCCTGTCTATTTCACGCTGCTTCTGCTGTTTGGCAGGCAAGTAGTCCTGTGCTGTAGCTTCACCAGGTTGACACCTCATTTTTAGGTATGCCTGCTGCTGCTCCTGGCATGCCCTCCTGCACCCTTCATTAAACCAAGGTTGGTCTCCTGGCTTGATGGTAATGGTAGAGTGGGGGATATGCCAGGCCATGAGATTACAGATTGTGGTTGAATACAATTCAGATGCTGCTCATGGCCCACAGCGCCTCATGGATCCCCAGTTTTGAGTTGCTAGATCTGTTCAAAATCTTTCCAATTTAGCATGGTGGTAGTGCAACACAACACGATGCAGGGTATCCTCAATGTGAAGACAGGACTTTGTCTTCACAAGGATTGTGCGGTGGTCGCTCCTACCAATACTGTCATGGACAGATGCATCTGCGACAGGTAGATTGGTGAGGACGAGGTCAAGTAGGTTTTTGCCTCTTGTTGGTTCCCTCACCACCTGCCACAGATCCAGTCTAGCAGCTATGTCCTTTAGGACTCAGCCAGCTCAGTCAGTAGTGGTGCTACCAAGCCACTCTTGGTGATGGACAGTGAAGTCCCCCACCCAGGGTATATTCTGTGCCCTTGCTACCCTTAGTGCTTCTTCCAATTGGTGTTCAACCGAGGGGATGGGGGTAGGTGGTAATCAGCAGGAGGTTTCCTTGCCCATGTTTGACCTGATGACATAAGACTTCATGGGTTTCAGAGTCAATGTTGAGGACTCCCAGGGCAACTTCCTCCTGACTGTATACCACTGTGCCGCCACCTCTGGTACATCTGTCCTGACGGTGGGACAGGGCATACCTAGGGATGGTGATGGTGGTGTCAGGGACATTGACTGTAAGGTATGATTCCATAAGTATGACTATGTCAGGCTGTTGCTTGACTAGTCTGTGGTACAGTTCTCCAGGTTTTGGCACAAGCCCCCAGATGTTCGTAAGGAGGACTTTGCAGGGTTGGCAGGGCTGGTTTTGCCATTGTCTCGGTCGATGCCAGGTGGTCTGTCCAGTTTAATTCCTTTTCATAGACTTTGTAGCGGTTTGATACAATTGAGTGGCTTGCTAGGCACATGAGTGAGTGAGTGTTGAACGAGATCAAGCTGTGTGATATTTCATTCAATCACTAGGTAGCTGGGAGACCCTCACCTCTTCATCTCCGCTGGCCAGAAATGCTGAGACTCGGCTTATCTCCAGCACTTCCTCCTCTGTAGCTGTCAGTATGGAGATGGCTGAAGAGCCACCACTGGTTCTCCGTCACTTCCTGGTGTTCTGGGCTGTCTTCTGCAAGAAGAAAAAGAAGAGACCTATGTGTGAGAGTAATGGAGTGTGATGGAAGGACAACATTTGTGGCAATTCACTCTGAGGGACAGGTTTAACATTGCAGTAAGATGAGGGTCAGTGTCAGTATTGGATGGGCAGATGGGGATGTGAGGAGGTAAATTGACAAAGTGGGATGGATGCCTCTGCAAGGTAAGCTGATATGAGGAGTGATGTGCAGGAGTAGGCTTGGGAAGGCAAAGTGAGGGAGCTTGGGGGTAGATGTACACAGGACATATTAGAAGGTGCCAGCCCTGATCAGATCATTAAACCACTTCTGGCACTGAATCCAGGAGCGTGTCACCAAAGTCCTGCTCCTCACCTCCTCAGCAATTTCCAACCACGCCTTTATGTTCTCTGAGACAGGCTTCTTTCTTCAGCAGGGAACAAAATTTTGTTGTGGACCCTTACAGCCTGCAGCATCAGCTGTAGGGCAGCATCAGCGAAGAAGGGTACTCCCTTACAATGTTGTGAGTCCATTGCTATAGTTTCCTCATCTGTTGAAACACCTAAACAATCCTATAAGTTTCATCCTAGCAGGATCCTTGTAAAGATTTCAGCTGAAATTGACTCATGATGGTCATCATCATGCCTGCTCGTGCTAACTGGCCAGGAATCCTGGAAGGCAAATGTAAATGCAAGGGCTGCGTTAAAAGGCCACTGACAAATGCACTGCCAGGCTCCGGGGCTCCCCGTCTCCCCCGCAGCCAGTGCATCGCAAAGTTAAAGTCTAGCTCTTTAATTCTACTAATTTTCCACTGCTTGAGAATTTGGCTTGAATATGAGATGCAGCAGTGCTCAAATTGCCCACTCTGAAAGTTCATTACTTACAGTGATCCCATAATTAACATTGTAGACTGCTAAATAGGGCATGAGAACAGAAAGGTTTGCATCCTGTGTTAACCCCCTTAAGGATATAAATGTGTATGAGAATTGATTGCAAAATTAGAGATGGGCAGGTATTGTGTCATGGTTTAAGATTCAATGATTTAATTTAATATTATTCTCATGTCCAAATGTAAGCATTCACCTTCTCAATAGGCATCTAAAATTGCCAGACTGCCATACTTCATTGTGATAATATGGCAGGATGTACAAGATTAGTTTTTTGTCTTTTTAAAAAAAACGAACACAAAGTAATAATTTTCCACAAATCCAATATTCTCTAAAATTATATTATAAAGTATCTATTATATATTTAAGCATTCCCATTTCCCATTTCTGCCCTTTTCAGAAGCTAAATTATGTGCATTAGTACATAAATGAGCTAATGCCTGCCTGTATTTAGAAGACTACATGCCATGAATATATTCCCTGCGTCAAGTAGTAATTGGTAATTACAATGGTCATTTAGGCAATCACTGTCTCTGGTAGATTCATGTCATTCTTAAAAATAACTAGCTCTTAACCTTTGACAGAATTCTTCAGAAACTGTTCATCATCGCCCACACTTTGATTAATTCACATACATACAAACCTGTATCAATAAAGCAGGCAGTTTCAAATTTGTTAACCACAGCAATTTACCACACTCATCAAAACAATTTAATATCAGGTATGGTTGTTGTACAAATCTCATTAGTTTTATTTTATAAAATGATTGAGCACATTGTATAAATAATTTGCAAAACACCCAACAAAGGTCATTTTTATATAAAGTTTGCAAGTTTGATCCTGTTACTTTGATGTATGCAGGCTGTAATGAATAGCATGGTTTGAGGCAACTATCTGTGAGAGGCGACAGACAAACATGACATCTCTTCAAATTATCTGCTTGTGTTAATGAAATTTTGATGACATACCTCAAGCCATAGCTCAGTAAAACAACCATATAGGTAAAAAGTAGAAGGCACAAGCAATGGAAAAGGTTCCTTCAGACATTAACCCCAGATAAATCTCATCTCATTTATAAACCTAATAACAATAGCAAAAGCACATAATAACTATTCATCTTAGAAGTAAAAGGCTTTGATTAATCTATATTTGATTTGTGCATTTTAACACACAAATGGACCCTAAAATATGAAAGTAGTTTTCATAATTCCCCATTTTTGCATAATTAGTTGTCTACTGGCATTATGGCTGGAATTTTACACCCCCCCCCCCCCCCACAAAGAGCGGGTTGGTGGCGGGGGGGTGTGTAAAATGGAATGGGAGTCTCAGGGTGCCCTTTTCGACCTGCTCCCATCTCCACCGCTATTTTACGTGGGGCAGCAGCGCCGAAAACCAGCCCGCCCGTCCCAGGCCAATCAAGGATCTTAAGTGGCCAGCTAATGGCCACTTAAGGGCCTCTGCCCGCCGCCACGGGGATTTTACACTTGGCCGGTCAGGCGGCCCAGGCCTAAGAAAAGCTGCCTGACAAAAGCAGGTGGCTTTCTGATGGCCTGGGGAGGGCCCTCATGATCAGGCACCCTGTGCCCAACGGAGTGCCACCTCTGTTGCCTCAACCACCCCCAAAACACAACACACCCCCCCCCCTTCCCACCAATTGACTACACATGCCTCGATGGGGTCCAACCAATCACCCCAGGCGAGGCCCCAAAAACCTACCTTTTCCCGGGGCCGTCCTTCCTTCTCGAAGCTGGATTGTAGTCCCTGTAGTGGCCACCGCTCCCAGTGGTGCTGCTGGAACAGAGAGCTGCCAGCCCACTGATTGGCCAGCAGCTCAGACCAATTAAAGGCCTGGGGACTGTAAAGTGCAGTCTGGATCCCCAGGCCAGGTGGAGGTGGGTTCACCACCAACTTTTTAGTCGGTGGACGGCTCCTACCCAACGAGGGTAAAACTAAGCCCAATATCTCCAAGTGTGACAACAGCAGCAGATTAATTTGCAATTTTAAATGGTCTTAAACTCGCAATCAATAGCACCATCAGAGAGTAAAACAATTTTTCCTACCTATATGACCCTTCTCTGACTGGTGTTTATATTCTCCTATGCTTACAAATAAGATATATGAATTGCTGAATGCAACACAATTATACATACCAAAATGGAAATGGTTTTGACACTCATTTCAATCTTTGGTGTTTACACTTGGGCACAAAGGTAAACTTTCATATCAGCTCCTTGACTCACTGACAAATTGGGTAGACTTTGGTAGGCAGCCATATATATATTGAATACGCAATTTTCATTTGGAAGATTTTTAAATTGTGACTGCCAGTCACATTCGAACCAGAGTAAAAGGCTATGTGTGTGACCCACTAATGAGTACCCAAACATCCAATGCATAACCCTGTTGATATGTAATTTAAGAAGTGATTAAAATGTAGACAAATCATTCATAAGTTTTGGTGAGTTCAGTTGAGAATTACCAATAGAATAATCTGTAGAGAACAATAGCACGTGAAGATTTTTTCATCACTTATGTGTTATGAGTGCTATATTTAGTCCAACACTCTCACCCCGTAGACCTTAATGGTGGCACAGCCTCTAACAAAGTATTTCCCAGCTTGATTCTTCCACCTGACTAGTAAGTCATCAGCTCTAACTGGTTCCTCAGTGTCTGGGGTTGGCAGGCTGGATAGCTAACTGGCTGTAATTCATAGTTGCTATGCAGGGTCAATTAGCTGAGTACATACTTAAGCAATTTCCTATTGCTTTGTTCAGTCAAGATTTCACTGGACCATACTTTTAAGGGCAAAAGCTTTTCTCTATCATTCTTGCAGATCTACTGCCCCCAGAAGTTTGATTTGATTCTCCTGTGCCCTTTCTCCCTCTTGTCATGCACTGTAGCAAGGAATGATTTTCATTTAATATCAACTGCAAATCATTTTACTTTCTGAAGAACTCTATACCCACCTCTGTATTGTATGTTTTTTTAAAATTTAGAGTATTGAAGGTGATTTATAAACGAACATTCCTGGTCAATGTGATGCCTGCACACTTTACAAGCTTGTAACCAACTTAGATCATATTATCTCCAGCTCCCAATCACATACGCACCATCTCCTAGAATAGTGCTTTAATTGATCTTAAATCTGAGGAGTGAGATCAGATGGTTCAGCACAATGAATATAAAACAGTGGTATCTATTCCTAGTTTAAGAAAGAAAATGAAATAAACTATCATCAATGAGTGATGTCTGTAAACCTTGGTTTAACAATTCTTTTGCAATATAACACATGCAAGATTTTTTTGAAATAACAGCTTTTAAAAATAATAACTGCCAGTTCAATTCCAATTTATTAATATTTAACAGTAATATGCAATCACTATAAAATATAAAATATTCTTTGCTGTTGACAATTCAAAATTGCAAAATACAGTTTATTTCCCAAAATTTTTTTTGAAGTTATTGGGCAAGGAATCGAGTAGCATAGCGCTGCTTCTAGCGGTATTTCAAAGGGGACTGCCAATTTCTATATACACGATGTGTCGCCTGCCACTTTCTTTCTGGTCTTGGTGACATTACTGAATCGGAATGATACACACAGGTGCATCCCCTGCATGCTCCCAATGACCTTGAATGGATGCTATCACAACATAAGTCAAGCAAACAGGCTGGTGCAATGACAGGATCCCAAATTTGGTTAACACATGTGCAGGCATCGAATTCATTATTCACTCCTGAAACAAGAAGCATTATGAAGCAAGATGGGCCCTGTTCTGGGGTTATATAAAGGGTCACTCAACAATTTGCAGGTGAGATGTCTTTAACTCACTCTTACTAAGGCAAAGTTTGTGGAAGTACTGTGGTGTGTTGCTAGAGCTATTTTTAGATATTTGCTGTTCATGGTAAGGGAGGAAAGATCAGTGCCTTACACAGGTATGGGAGCAGTTGTTGCAGTTCAACTTGGTCTGTAACATTACCAGGGCAGGGAGGGAAGGAGGCAGAGAGGGGAAGTTCTGCGAGGAGGAAGAAGGAGGAGGGCTTTCCATAGAAGGACCTACCCAAAAGGTCAAAGGAAGCACCAATCCTACTTAGCCATGAGCCGGGACCAGTGTATGAGGTGGCTACAATTCACAAAGGAGATCATCACAGAGTAGTACCACCTTCATCACCCCACCCTGGAGCCTCAAAGCAGGGTGAGGACAGCCATCCCAGTGGCTGTGAAAATCATTGTCACCCTAAAGTTCTACTCCAGTGGATTCCACCAAGTGGGAACAAATGGTGTCAGTACCATCTCACAGCTTGCCATTCATAGATGCATCAGGGAGGTCACAAAGGCTCTGTACAGGAGGAGAGGGGACTTCTTCCTCTTCTGCCTGAGAAGGGAACAGCAAGATGAAAGTACTTGCAAGGACAGCAGACTTCCAATGATGCAGGACACCATTGACTCCACACACGTGGTTCTGCGGCACCCCATGTCAATGAGGAGCAATACAGCAACGGCAAGGCCTACCGCTCTCCAATCATTGGTATGTGACCACACCAAGAAGTTCATCCCAGTGAAGTGTCATTGGCAGCATCCGCAATACATTTATCCTGCACTAGTCCACACTACCTACCATCTTCGTGACTTAAACATGCACTGGAGGATGGCTTTTCGGTGACAAGGGAAACCTCCTCTACAGGTGACTGATGACTCCTTCAGCCATTCCACCATGAAAGGTTAGAAGGTCTTCAATGAGTAGCGTGGAGCCACTCACAACACAATGGAGCAAGCCATCGGCCTCCTCAAGCAATGATTTCACTACCTAGATTGCTCAGGGAGATCTCTACAGTTCACGCCGGAGAGCATATGCATGTTTGTGGTGATCTACATCGTCCTTCACAACCTAACCATTCTGAGAGCCCAATCACTTCCTCCTGGGAATGTGGAAGGAGGAGGAGGAGGTGGAGGAAGAGGTGGAGTAAGAGGAGGAGGAGGCAGGGCAGAGACCATATCCAACAGGTGCAACTGGACGAAGTGCAAGGGACCATATAGAATCATAGAATCATAGAAACTTTAAGGCATAGAAAGAGGCCACTTGGCCCATCGTGTCTGTGCCGGCTGAAAAACGGTCCACCTATTCTAATCCCACCTTCCAGCATTTGGTCCGTAGCCCTGCAGATTACAGCACTTGAGGCGCTTATCCAGACTCCTTTTGAATGAGTTGAGGGTTTCTGCCTCAACTATCCTTTCAGGCAGTGAGTTCCAGACCCCCTCTGGGTGAAAAAGTTTTTACTCATCTCCCCTCTAATTTTTCTACCAATCACTTTAAACCTATGCCCCCTCGTCATTGATCTCTCTGCTAAGGTGAATAGACCCTTCACCTCCACTCTATCCAGGCCCCTCAAAATTTTGTACATTTCAATCAGATCTCCCCTCAGCCTTCTCTGTTCCCAGGAGAACAACCCCAGCCTCTCCAATCTTTCCTCAAAGCTGCATTTTTCCAGTCCTGGCAACATCCTCATAAATCTCCTCTGTACCCTCTCTGGTGTAAGTACATCCTTTCTGTAATGAGGTGACCAGAACTGCACACAGTGCTCAAGTTGTGGCGTAACCAATGAGTTATAAAGTTCCAGCATAACCTCCTTGCTCTTATAGTCTATACCTCGGTTAATAAAGGAAAGGATTCCGTATGCCTTATTGACCTGTCCTGCTACCTTCAGGGATCTGTGGACACTCCGAGGCCCTTCACTTCCTCTACACTTCTCAGTATTTTCCCATTAATCTTGTATTCCTTTGCCTGTTTGACCTCCCCAAATGCATCACCTCACACTTCTCCAGGTTGAATTCCATTAGCCACTTTTCTGCCCATCTGACCAGACCATAAATATCTTCCTGTAGGCTACAGCTATCCTCCTCGCTATCTACCACATGGCCAATCTTTGTTGGTGGGGGGAAGCAGGACTTCCACGATCACACCATCTGTAGTTTCCATTTCATGGCACCTCTCAGGATGAGGGTGAAGAGTGAGTGGAGAAGTCATAATGCAGCAACTTACCATCATTCTTTATGGCCTTGGCTGCCTTGGCTGCCAATGGTCTGTGGTTTCTCCCTCAATTATTCATTGCACCATCTCCTCAAGGGCACTAAGGGGGCTGCAGGAATCCAGGTCCTCTGCTGGTCCTCTGACTGTCCCTCCTGTTGTGGGCTGCCTTCTCTGGCAAGAAAGTGGGCATAATTACAGCAATTGTGTGTCACTGTGCTCTGATGATGTCCCTGCCGTAGCTGAATAACTGCAGGTTTGCGGAGGCGTGGAGAGGTGTCTGTGTGGCTGGCATGATTGGAAGGTGTGTGAGGATGAGGTGTAGTATAAGGATGTTAGGGGTGAGTCTTGAGTGCCAGGGTGTGCTGCTGGGTGAGTGATGGGGTTGTGGTGCATTGAGCAGTGAGAGATGTAGGTGGTGTGATGGGTCTGAGATGTGATGTGCAGATGCATTCACTCACCTTGATCATCTGAGTGAGGTCATTAAACATTTTTCTACACTGCTGCCATATTCTTGGGGCAAAATTCTGGTCAATAACCGCCCTTGCCATCTGCTCCCATTCCCTTCTGAGGCACTGCAGAAACATGGCATCCCTCCTCACCTCCACTTGTGTCATCAGTAGCCCAAAGGTGGCGTCATTGAAGTGGAGAGCCCTCTCCCTGGTGCGTTGGGACATCTGCCTTCTGTCTGAGTCTTCCAAAGTGATTATCCAGCAGCCTTCACCTCATGAGTGCAGCTTCCCTTTTTTAGGCACTGTGCCTTTAAAAAGGGTTAGCCTTTCTGGAACATGCGGTTTGTTTGCAATACTGGTCAGCCCCCTTCAGTGAACAGAGGCACCAAAGGAAGCCATTCGGCCCATCGTTTCTATGCTGACCAAAGAAGAGGTATCCAGCCTAATCCCACTTTCCAGCTGTTGGTCTGTAGCCTTGGATATGCACCTGGAGTGCTGTAACCTACAAGTATTTTTTTAATGCGATGAGGGTTTTTGCCTCCACTACCCTTTCAGACAGTGAGTTCCAGACTCCCACCACCCTCTGGGGGAAAAAATTTCTCTTCAATTCTCCTCTAATCCTTCTACCAATTATTTTAAATCTATGCCCCCGATTAGTGACCCCTCTGCTAGGGAAATAGGTCCTTACTATCCTCACTGTCTAGGCCCCTCATAATTTTATGCACCTCAATTAAATTGCAAAACCACAGCCTATCCAATCTTTCCCCATAGCTAAAGTTCTCCATTCCTGGCAATATCATTGAGAATCTCCTCTGTACCCTCTCCAGTGTGATCACATCCTTCTTGTACAGTGGTGACCAGACTGTATGCAGAACTCTAGCTATGGCATAACTAGTGTTTTATATAGTTCTAGCATAACATCAGTCCTCTTGTACTCTATGCCTCAACTAATAAAGGAAAGCATACCTTCTTAACCATCTTATCCATCTGTCCTGCTACCTTCAGGGATATGTGGACATATACTCCAAGGTCTCCCTGTTCCTCTACACTTTTCAGTACCTACCATTTATTGTATATTCTGTTGCCTTGATTGCTCTCCCTGAATGCATTATCTCAGACTTATCAGGACTGAATACCATTTGGCATGTTTTGGCCCACTTGACTAATACATTTATATTCTTATATGATTGCCATTAAGAGTGATGTCCCTGTAGGATCTTAGTATGCTAATGAGCTAAGTACCAGGACACACTCATGTGACTCAGAGCCAGAGTCACTCTGCAACTATAACACCCAGAGTAAGGTTCTGTAAATAGTTAGCTCTGTACCGTATAATAGTTTAGTTGTAATAAACCTGTTTTGAGATCTTCAGCATAACTGGACTCCACGCATCTCATTTATGTTGTATCAGACCATATAAAAGAACTCATTACAAGGTGGCAACTGTGGTGAGAAAAAAAAGTCGAACATTGAAGACCACTGGTAAAACAGCTCTGCAAACGACCATTTCTACAGCCACTGGAGGGAGAGTTCACAAAAAATACTGGCTCAAATAGTAGAAAAAAAGAACTTACATCAAGCTGTAGAAGACAGAGTACAGAATGACAAGCAGCAAGTAAATCGGGTGAGTCAAAAGAAAAAGCTCTGACGTGCTTAAAAAAAATTGATTTTTCTTCTTTCAAAGCCTCCGTGGGGGATAGTAAAACATGGAGAATACCCGTTCCTTTCCCAGGCTGATCGGAGTTGGCGCCAAAACAGGAGGCATCTGTTGACAAAAACTTGGGAAAACCCCAATCTCTGCAGAGCTTTCTTCCATGCAGGCAAAGTTTTTAAAAATCCATTAAACTACTCAAGCATGAATAAGTGCTCCCATTCACAAAGCCGCAATAAAAAACTCATAAAACCACTTGAGCATGAAGAACATAAACAAACTCTAGCAGCTAGTGAACAACTGTGTAAACAGATCATCTCAAGTCTGTAAAAAATACTCTGAAAAATTAATTGAACTTTTCCTATTGAGCAGCTGTGTAAACAAATAGGCTTAGTGCTGGAAACAAGATAAACACACAGCACTAGCAAACACTTGCTCCTGTCAATCAAAGCAGCTAGTCTAAATAACAGTGAGTTTCTTAAAGGGAAGACAGTACAGAGTCACAGAACCAAGTCTTAAAGCATGTTTTAAGCAAAAAAACAGTAAATTTCACAGCACGAACTGAAAGGCCATGGATATTCTATATGAGTTCCAGCTGTTCAAACAAAGAATGCAGTTAGGCTTCACAGACCAAGTAATTGTAGAAGCAGAAAAACAGGCTGCAAAAATACTAATTGTAGCTGGAAATGAGGGATTACACAGAATCAATACTTATGGACTGTCTGAAGAAGACTAGAAAGATTCCGCAAAGATATGGAAAGTGCTGGAAGATCAACTCCGATTAAGCGTGAATTTTAGAATTCACCGCCTGGAATTGATGTCCTATAGGCAACAGCCACAGGAATCAATAAACCAGTCCATCAGTAGATGCCGCAGTAAGGGTAACGAATGCGACTTCTCAGAAACTGAGTTGTCAGACCGAATAATGGAGCTGGTGATGTATCAACATCCATTAAATTCAGAAAGACCTCTTGGGGAAAAAGAAAGGTCACAGCACTGCTGGAAGATGGCAGGAAATACGGAGCTGTCCCTTTAAGTGCTTAGTATGTTAATAAGCTCAGTACCAGGACGCAGTCATGTGATTCAGAGCCGTGTCATTCTGCAACTGTTAAGCTCTGCACTGTATAATAGTTTAGCTGTAATAAACCTGTTTTGAGATCTTCAGCATAAGTGGATTCCATGCATCTCATTTATGTTGCATCAGACAACATAAAAGAGCTCATTACAGAAATCTTCTTGAAGTCTACGTCTTCCTTCTTCACTATCAACCACACAACCAATTTTTGCATCATCTGCAAACTTCTTAATCATGTTCCCTATGTTTAAGTCTAAATCGTTGAACTGTACCATGAAAAGGAAGGGAACAAGTACTGAGCTCTACAGAACTCCACTGGAAAAGGCCTTCCAGTCACAAAAACACCCATTACCTTTCTTTTCCAGCCACTGAGCCAATTTTGTATCAAACTTGCCACTTTCACTTGGGTCCCATGAGCTATTAATTTTCTGACCAGTCTTCCATATGAGACCTTGTCCAAGGCCTTGCTAAAATCCATGTAGACTACATCAAAAGCATTATTGTCATCAACCTTCTGTGTTACATTCTCAAATAATTCAATCAAGTTAGTCAGACATGACCTTCCCTGAACAAATCCATGCTGACTGTCCTCACTTAATCCATGCCTCTCTAAATGATGAGAGTGGGCAGACTCGAGGCAAGTTCGAGTCCTGTTCTGGAGATATTGCATTTTAACCTCTGGCATGACCTCAACCCACTCAATTTTGGAAATTAAGATTCAGCTCAATATTTTTCATGCTCAGATTTTTTTATTTCTCTTTTTATTATGTAGAACAGAAGCTGATAATTTTTATCCCTTCAGCTCACAGATTTGAGATGCGATAGATGAACAAGGAAAAAATCAAAATAAATTAACTCAATGCTATTCAATTCTGACACTGCTGCAGTGATGCTTCAACGTTTTCCCATCTATTCAGCTCACTAACAGCAGGTTTGACGGAGTAAAACATTGAAATTCTAGTTTTAATCTAATATGTGAACTGGGAATGTGGGGTGGGGTGAGTGGGGCCGACAGGAAGACCTGGTGACATGGTTAGTATGAGACCCAGGCAGTTTAACTCCTGGGCCTCATTTCTATTTTACTGATGGGCTGTCATCCAATCACATTGTGTATCGGGCAAGCCACCCACATGACACATATAATTTCCAGCGCAACTCTCAAGGCCTATTTAAAGCAGAGTTTCCCCTCTTGTAGTGAGATTGCATTTCCCCCCTTTGGTTTCTGTTTGTGGAACTTGAGCAGAAATTTGGGAAAATGTAATGAGTTGAAGGGCTGCCCCCTGTTTTTTTGATGTCACCCTGGAGGTATCAATGGAGACAGTCAGGGCAAGGAGAGAGGTATTGTTCCCCAGCAACTGGAGGATTATCTCCAAGAGCACCACAAAGCCGGCCTGCTCAAAGGTATCAGACAAGGTCAGTGCCAACATCATCACCCGTTGGACCTGGCTTCAGTATATGAAAAGGTTCAATGACCTCACAAGAGCAGCAAGGGTGAGTACAGCTCTTCACCTCTCCATCTCTCTCAACAGTCCCTGACAACACACCTTTCCCACCAGTGTAAACCAGGCAAATGGGCACCTAAGATCACCTAGGTTACTTTCCTGCCAGAATGCTGCTAGGAACTCACCGTTTCAAATTTTAGCCTGCCTTACTGAGAAGCCGATAAAGACACCCACCGAAAACCAGCAGTGTCCTCTTTATATAAGCATATCATACCCACATGATGACAATGGGACCTGATTGCAATTTTAGCTGGGGTTTGTTTGAGTGAGGAAGCTACCGTAGCTTTCTCACTAGTGAAGACAATGGGAAGAGCAGGGCAAGACAAGGCCTAAACAAATGTGTTGTTTGAACTGTCCTTGCTGAGCCGGGAGGAAAGCTCCTGCTGCCAACTCTCTTCACCCCGCCTTCTCCTGTCTCCCATCCCCCAACCCAACCTCACCGATTCCTGAACTCAAGATCCCTTGAGATGGTCCCCAAAGTTGATACCACCACGTACTGGTTGTCAGCAGGCAACCTCCACACCCAGAGATGTGGCAGGATTTCAATGAGGCCCGAGAGTTAAAATAGCTCAGGCCTCAGCTCAATAATAGTGGGTAAGTTTCCAACTCATCTTATTTCCCATCAGTTCTAGACCTGCCCAAAGGTAAAATCGAAGCCACAGACGTCCATCAGAGGTCACAGGGTAGCGATCAGGAAACTTGACCAGTTT
Organism: Heterodontus francisci; assembly: GCF_036365525.1. Classification (NCBI taxonomy): domain Eukaryota; kingdom Metazoa; phylum Chordata; class Chondrichthyes; order Heterodontiformes; family Heterodontidae; genus Heterodontus; species Heterodontus francisci. The sequence continues at coordinate 43,498,823 of NC_090387.1, forward strand.
TCCCCTCTGTAATCCAGCATAGATAGCTTTCAGCTATCATGGCCCTCAACTCTGAAGTTCTCATTCTAAGTTACACACGAACATACGAATTACGAGCAGAAGTAGGCCACTTGGCCCTTCGAGCCTGCTCCGCCATTCAATAGGTTCATGCCTGAACTGATTACTCCACATTTCCACCTACCTCCGATAACCTTACACCCCATTGCTTATCAAGAATCTATCTACCTTGCCTTAAAAATATTCACTCTACTTCCACCGCCTTTTTAGGAAGAGAATTCCAAAGACACACGACTCTCTGAGAGAAAAAAATTCTCATCATCTCTGTCTTAAATGGGCAACCCCTTATTTTTAAACAGTGACCCCCTAGTTCTAGATTCTCCCACAAGAGGAAACATCCTTTCCACATCCACCCTGTCAAGACCCCTCAGGATCTTATATGTTTCAATCAAGTCATCTCTTACTCTTCTAAATTCCAGCGGATATAAGCCTAGCCTGTCCAATCTTTCCTCGTAAGACAGTCTGCCCATTCCAGGTATTAGACTAATAAACCTTCTCTGTACTGCCTCCAATGCATTTACATCTTTCCTTAAATAAGGAGACCAGTTCTGTACACAGTACTCCAGATGTGGTCTCACCAATGTCCTGTATAGCTGAAGCATAACCTCCTACCCTCCCCCTGTGATAAACGATAACATTCTATTAGCTTTCCTAATTACATGCTGTACCTACATACTAACCTTTTGTGATTCATGCACTAGGACACCCAGATCCCTCTGCATCTCAGAGCTCTGCAATCTCTCACCATTTAGATAATATGCTTCTTTTTTATTCTTCCTGACAAAGTGGACAATTTCACACTTTCCCACATTATACTCCATTTGCCAGGTCTTTGCCCATTCACTTAACCTATTTATATCCCTTTGTAGCCCCCTTATGTCCTCTTCACAAGTTACTTTCCTACCTATCTTTGTGTCATCAGCAAATTTAACAACCATACCTTCGGTCCCTTCATCTAAGACATTTATATAAATTGTAAAAAGTTGAGACCCCAGCAAAGATCCCTGCGGCACACCAGTCATTACATCTTGCCAACCAGAAAATGATCCATTTATGCCTACTCTCTGTTTCCTGTTAGCTAGCCAATCTTTTATCCATGCCAATATGTTACCCTGACACCATGAGCTTTTATTTTCTGCAATAACCTTTGATGTGGAACCTTATCAAATGCCTTCTGGAAATCTAAGTACAATAATCCACCGGTTCCCCTTTATGCACAGCACTTGTAACTCCCTCAAAGAACTCCAATAAATTGGTTAAACATGATTTCCCTTTCGCAAATCCATGTTGACTCTGCCTGATTACCTTGAGATTTCCTAAATGCCCTGCTATAACATCTGTAATAATAGCTTCCAACATTTTCTGAAAGACAGATGTTAAGCGAACTGGCCTGGAGTTTCCTGCTTTCTATCTCCCTCCCTTATTGAATAAAGGAGTTACATTTGCTATTTTCCAATCTAACAGAAACTTCCTCGAATCTGGGGAATTTTGGAAAATTAAAATTAATGCATCAACTATCTTACTAGCCACTTCAATTAACACCCTAGGATGAAGTCCATCAAGACCCAGGGACTTGAGAGCCCGCAGCTCCAACAATTTGTTCAGTACCACTTCCCTGGTGATTGTAATTTTCTTGAGTTCCTCCGTCCCATCCATTTCCTGACTTACAGCTAATACTGGGAAGTTATTTGTATCCTCAATAGTGAAGACCGATGCAAAATATCTGTTCAATCATCTGCCATCTCCTTATTATCCATTATTAATTCCCCAGGCTCACTTTCAATAGGACCAGCGCTCACTTTGTTAACTCTTTTCTTTTTTAACAATCTATCGAAACTCTTACTATCTTATTTATATTTCTAGCTAGCTTTCTCTTGTACTCTAATTTTACGTTCCTTATCAATCTTTTAGTCATTCTTTGCTGTTTTTTTATATTCTGTCCAATCTTCTGACCTGCCTCCCATCTTTGCGCAATTATAGGCTTTTTCTTTAAGTTTGATACTATCTTTAACTGTTTTAGTTAACCATGGATGGTGGGTCCCACCCTTGGAATTTTTCTTTCTTGTTGAAATGTATCTATTCTGTGTATTCTGAAATGTCCCCTTAAATGTCTGCCACTGCATCTCTATTGGCCTATCCCTCAACCTAATTTGCCATTTCACGTTATCTAGCTCTGCTTTCATGCCCTCATAATTGCCCTTATTTCAGTTTAAAATACTAGTCTTGGACCGACTCTTCTCTCCCTCAAACTGAATGTAAAATTCTGTCATATTATGATCACTGCTAGCTAGGGGCGCCTTCACTATGAGGTCATTAATTAATCCTATCTCGTTGCACAATACCAGGTCTAGTATAGTCTGCTCTCTGGTTGGATCCAGAACGTATTGTTCCAAGAAATTATCCCAAAAACATTCTATGTACTCCTCACCTCTGCCCATCTGATTTTTCCAGTCTATATGTAGGTTAAAATCCCCCATAATTATTGCTGTACTGTTCTGACAAGCTGCCATTATTTCTTCCTTTATACCCCATCCTATCATGCAGTTAATGTTAGGTGGCCTGTACACCACTCCCACAAGTGACTGCTTGCCTTTATGATTTCTCATCGCTACCCAAACAGCTTCTACATCCTGGTCTCCTGAACTTCGGTCATCCCTCTCCATTGCGCTATCATCATTAATTAACAGAACTACCCCTCCAGCTTTTCCTACCTTCCTTTCCTTCCTAATTGCCATATACCATTCAATATTCAGGTTCCAATCTATGGCTGTCAGATCATACTTATTTATTTCTATTTGCGCTCTGAGTTCTTCTGTTTTGTTTCAACTGTTACGTGCATTCAGATACAGAGCCTTTAGTTTAGTCCTTTTATTATTTTTGTAACCTCTAGCCTTATCTGTTGATTTACTCTTAGATTTGTACTCTCTGTCCCTTCTTGTCACAGTCTGTTTATCATTTCCCATATTAATACCTTTCTTTCTTGCCTTGTCTCTACTCCTTGATTTACCATAACTTCCCAAATTTGATCCCTTGCCCCCACTATTCAATTTAAAATCCTCTCTACTTCCTGCGTTATGCGGCTCACTACAACAACAGCCCCAGCATGGTTCAGGTGTAGACTATCCCAACAGTATAGCCACCACTTTCCCCAGTACTCATGCCAGTGCCCAACAAACCGGAACCCACGTCTACCACACCAGTCTTTGAGCTACGCATTAATTTCTCTAATCTTATTTGCCTTATGCCAATTTGCACGTGGCTCAGGTAAACTTTGGTTCTTTGGGCCTCCTTATCTCGAGAGACAATGGATACGTGCCTGGAGGTGGTCAGTGGTTTGTGAAGCAGCGCCTGGAGTGGCTATAAAGGCCAATTCTAGAGTGACAGGCTCTTCCACAGGTGCTGCAGAGAAATTTGTTTGTTGGGGCTGTTGCACAGTTGGCTCTCCCCTTGTGCCTCTGTCTTTTTTCCTGCCAACTACGAAGTCTCTTCGACTCGCCACATTTTAGCCCTGTCTTTATGGCTGCCCGCCAGCTCTGGCGAACGCTGGCAACTGACTCCCACGACTTGTGATCAATGTCACAGGATTTCATGTCGCGCTTGCAGACGTCTTTAAAGTGGAGGCATGGACGGCCGGTGGGTCTGATACCAGTGGCGAGCTCGCTGTACAATGTGTCTTTGGGGATCCTGCCATCTTCCATGCGGCTCACATGGCCAAGCCATCTCAAGTGCCGCTGACACAGTAGTGTGTACAAGCTGGGGATGTTGGCCGCCTCGAGGACTTCTGTGTTGGAGATACGGTCCTGCCACCTGATGCCAAGTATTCTTCGGAGGCAGCGAAGATGGAATGAATTGAGACGTCGCTCTTGGCTGACATATGTTGTCCAGGCCTCGCTGCCATAGAGCAAGGTACTGAGGACACAGGCCTGATACACTCGGACTTTTGTGTTCCGTGTCAGTGCGCCATTTTCCCACACTCTCTTGGTCAGTCTGGATAATCCAGAGATTATTACCTTTGAGGTTCTGCTTCTTAATTTGGTGCCTAGTTTCTCATACTGACTATGCAGAACCTCTTTCCTTGTCCTGCCTATGTTGTTGGTACTTACATGGATCACGATGACTAGATCCTCCCCCTCCCACTGTAAGTTCCTCTCCAGCCCTGAGCAGATGCCCCGAACCCTGGCACCAGGCAGGCAACACAGCCATCTGGGCTCTCGTTCTTTGCTGCAAAGAACAGTGTCAATCCCCCTAACTATACTGTCCCCTAATACCACTACATTCCTTTTTTTCCCTCCACTTGAAAGGCTTCCTGTACCATGGTGCCATGGTCAGGTTGCCCATCCACCCTGCAGCCCCCACTCTCATCCAAACAAGTTGAAAGAACCTCAAACCTGTTGGACAATCGCAAAGGCTGAGGACCCTGCACTCCTGTCCTCTGGGTCCCCTTACCTGCCTCAGCTGGAGCCACACTCTCCTGTTCCTGACCACTGACCAAATCAGAACAAAGAACAAAGAACAAAGAAAATTACAGCACAGGAACAGGCCCTTCGGCCCTCCAAGCCTGCGCCGATCCAGTTCCTCTATCTAAACATGTCGCCTATTTTCTAAGCGTCTATATCTCTTTGCTTCCTGCCCATTCATGTATCTGTCTAGATACATCTTAAAAGACGCTATCGTGCCCGCGTCTACCACCTCCGCTGGCAACGCGTTCCAGGCACCCACCACCCTCTGCGTAAAGAACTTTCCACGCATATCCCCCCTAAACTTTTTCCCCCTCACTTTGAACTCGTGACCCCTAGTAATTGAATCCCCCACTCTGGGAAAAAGCTTCTTGCTATCCACCCTGTCTATACCTCTCATGATTTTGTACACACCCTATTCTAAGGGTGTGACTGCCTCCTGGTACAAAGTGTCCAGGTAACTTTCCCCCTCCCTGATATGTCGCAGTGTCTGCAGCTCGGACTCCAGTTCAATGACTCTGAGCCGAAGATCTTCGAATTGCAAACATTTACTGCAGACATGCTTGCCGTGGATCACACTGGCATCCAGGAGCTCCCACATGCTGCAGCCATGACACATCACCTGTCCTGCCAACCTTAATATGTTTTAATGAACTACTTAATTATCTTATTCAATTATTTGTTTCATTTTCCATTTTTTTATATATTTTATTAAGCTTACCACTAGTTCCTTTACTATTTTAAATGTTAGGATGAGAATGGACCTTAATCACTGACCAGATACTCACCAAACAGCTAGCTTCTTCCCAAACCAATCACCTACCTGCTTGCCTGTGATGTCACGGCTTACCAGTTACTCACCAAACAGCTCCTTCCACTGCACCGAAGCAAGAACCAAATACTTGGCGGTTAAAAGAGAACAAAAAAAAGGAAAAAATTAAAAAATGGCGTACCTCTGACCCCTTCACCGAACTCACCACTCACCAAACTCGAATCTCCACACTCAGCTTTTAATCTGCACTCCGTGAATCTAATAGATGTTACCAATGATGATAAAGCTTTGCCAATACTAATAAACCTTACTATTATTCGTGAACCTTACAAATACTGATAAACCCTAATAATACTTAATACAGCTTATGTATTAAGTTGTCCTAATTTGAACTAATGCACTCACTACTGGTCTCTCTCTCACTCTGTTTTTTTAATTATGAGATTTGGTTTAGTTTTTAGCTTATATATTAAATCGCTCAAGTGTTATGCTATGTTTGATTTAAATTAAATTAAATTAAAAGCTTACCTGTATACTCACCCCAGCGGCTCTCTGTTTTCCTGCTCTCACTGTCGATTGTGACGTCACTCTGATGACACTTTTCTATTTTTGCTGCTCCTCTCTCACTCTGTCTGTCTCCGGTCTCTGACTCTCGGCTTTTGGCGTTTCACTTTGGTATGTATCTCTTCACCTTCAAAAGCCTCCTAAAATTTATCTTCTCTGACCAAGTCTTTGGTCATCTCCACTAATTCTTGATCTTAATTCATGCGCCGCCATCTATATTTGTTAAGGTCCTTGGGACAGTTTATTATGTTAAAGGCATTATATAAGTGCAAGATGTTGTAAACAAAAAGCATATGGATTCAAAATGTCAGATTGTCATAAATATATTTTATTATTATTTACCAAACGGGGTGCGAGGTGGCGCTGTGATTGCATGACAATATGAAAGGCACAATTCAACATGGTGGCACCTCATCAGACCCCCTTCCTATCCTGAGTGGCGTGAAACAGGGCTGTGTTCTCGCACCCACACCTTTTGGGATTTTCTTCTCCCTGCTGCTTTCACATGCGTTCAAGTCTTCTGAAGAAGGAATTTTCCTCCACACAAGATCAGGGGGCAGGTTGTTCAACCTTGCCCATCTAAGAGCAAAGTCCAAAGTACGGAAAGTCCTCATCAGGGAACTCCTCTTTGCTGACGATGCTGCTTTAACATCTCACACTGAAGAGTGCCTGCAGAGTCTCATCGACAGGTTTGCGCTGCCTGCAATGAATTTGGCCTAACCATCAGCCTCAAGAAAACGAACATCATGGGGCAGGACGTCAGAAATGCTCCATTCATCAATATTGGCGACCACGCTCTGGAAGTGGTTCAAGAGTTCACCTACCTAGGCTCAACTATCACCAGTAACTTGTCTCTAGATGCAGAAATCAACAAGAGCATGGGAAAGGCTTTCACTGCTATGTCCAGACTGGCCAAGAGAGTGTGGGAAAATGGCGCACTGACATGGAACACAAAAGTCCGAGTGTATCAAGCCTGTGTCCTCAGTACCTTGCTCTATGGCAGCGAGGCCTGGACAACGTATGTCAGCCAAGAGCGACGTCTCAATTCATTCCATCTTCGCTGCCTCCGGAGAATACTTGGCATCAGGTGGCAGGACCGTATCTCCAACACAGAAGTCCTCAAGGCGGCCAACATCCCCAGCGTGTACACACTACTGAGTCAGCAGCGCTTGAGATGGCTTGGCCATGTGAGCCGCATGGAAGATGGCAGGATCCCCAAAGACACATTGTACAGCGAGCTCGCCACTGGTATCAGACCCACCGTCCGTCCATGTCTCCGCTTTAAAGACGTCTGCAAACACGACATGAAGTCCTGTGACATTGATCACAAGTCGTGGGAGTCAGTTGCCAGCGTTCGCCAGAGCTGGCAGGCAGCCATAAAGGCGGGGCTAAAGTGTGGCGAGTCGAAGAGACTTAGCAGTTGGCAGGAAAAAAGACAGAGGCGCAAGGGGAGAGCCAACTGTGCAACAGCCCCGACAAACAAATTTTTCTGCAGCACCTGTGGAAGAGCCTGTCACTCTAGAATTGGCCTTTATAGCCACTCCAGGCGCTGCTCCACACACCACTGACCACCTGCAGGCGCTTACCCATTGTCTCTGGAGATAAGGAGGCCAAAGAAGAATTTACCAAAGAGCTTTTTTTTTGTTTTGAGTCAGACCATTATACTGTCTTTTTTATGCAGTGTATTCTATTAAGGTCACACAGCAGAGATTTATGGGCCTGGCCTGCAAGGAACCTTTAGCATCATTCCCCCATTATTAATTAAAAGACATGTTACTTGAAAAACACAATATGGCACTGTCTTAGTGAACTGACAAGGAAAACATGGTTACAATCAGCAATCATTTTTTAAAATGCTTTTAATGAACAACAAATTTCACATGACCTTTCATTGACCATTACAAATATTTCTACTGAATCCATAACAACATTTTTTTGATTACCACCTGCTTATAAGAACCACTTTGTTTGGTCTGAATTCGTGTTTTCTGCATCTTTGCACTGCTTGGCTCACAGCTGCAGCACCACAGTTCCCATCAATAATAATGGCTGCTGAAACAGTCAACAGCTTGAGAGACTGCCTTTCTTCATTGCTACAGATTGAACATTTATTTGTTTGTCGTATTACATGACCCTATAGTCCTTTATATTAAAGCAAAACACTAAAATTCTCTTAAATTTATTTCCCTGATCTTCGGAGAACCATACCATAATGAATGAACCAATGCTGCAGCTGATATTTGAATAGTGGCAGAATGATGTATTGTTTTCCAGTATCAATATGCAATGTGACTATTCAATACAATGATTTACTTTTATATATGACAGGAATACCCTGAGGGATACATTACATAATAATGAATAGCAGATTGTCCAATGCATAGAGAAATATATAATATATATATAAAAAAATGATCAAATGTGAAGATTGGCCAAAATCCATTTAAACCATTTGCGTAGCGATTTGTGAAAGTCAGTTATACCTACGTTGTATCTGTGGTATTGTGACCTCCATTACAAGGAGCTTCTTCCTGCATGATGTGATCTGTGCCATAAATCTACACATAGATCAATTATCCATAGTATATTAAAACTTCTTATACAGACAACTCCTGTTATATATTTTTCAAATGCGTGAAATAAAATGCTGCTGTAATATAAGAGCTTGCTTTTTTATGTTAGTTTTCTATGTAAATGGACAGTAATGTGTGATTAAGTAAATATTTTAATGCTGAGTTTGTCTTGCTATACATTAAAAAGAACCATGCCATTAACTTTAACAGCATCATTCAATTACTTTGCTTATTTATGTTACAGATTAAGAAATTTGGTTTAAAAAGACAGATAATGCAGTTTCAATGACAGATTGCCCAATTGCAGCTTCATATTAGTGTTTCATTTTATTGTTCATACTAAATTGATTTCTTTGCATTAGTTTTGCTTCTTCCCCTGTAACCAAGACACAAATGGACATTGTTGCAGTATGATACATTTTTCAAAATTGATTGCATTTGTTGGTGTTACCAATGTATAAGAAAAATACTGGAAAACTTTGTCATGTTGAATCTAAATCTCCCATTATACAAGCCTACATAATTTGCATTTCATAATTATCAAATATTCAAAAATTAGCTCACATTATATGTTAGCATGGGGACAAGGCACCTGCTAATTTACAATGTAGTGAAACTCTCATATGCAAATGATTAGGGCTTGGATTTTTTTCATTTAATTTGAATTTGCATATAACATATATGAAATTTATTTCGAGTCTAAACATGTAAAACATAATCTGGTGTAATGTTTCATTTAAAGCCATATCTCTTACCTAATTCTTTTAGACAGTTATGCTGCAGGTATTTCATTAGAGTTGTGATGCGTTTCATATCACCACAGCACAAAACATGCTGTATAACACTGCTAAAATGAAATCACAGCAACATTTGGAATAGCAGTTGGTATAGTCTTGCACCATTGGTGATGTACTCTGGCTGCAGTTTAAGTGCAGTTAAAGCAGAACTTTTTGTTTAACGCTCACCTTTTACAGCTTTAAGAGGAGTTCATGGTGGTCAACTGAACTGCCTTTCTAATGCTGTTCTTATCCCATCCACCACATTAAACATTCACACTCACCACCATTGGCGCATTGTGGCTGCCATGTGTACCGTTCACTAGATGCACTGAAGCAAAACACTTCTTCGACGGCCCTTTCAAAGACTGCAAGTTCCACCACCTAGAAGGACAAGGGCAAGAGGCACATGGGAACACCACCACCTGCAAGTTCCGCTCCAAACCACACACCATCCTGACATGGAATTAAATCGCCGTTCCTTCACTGCTACTGGGTCAAAATCCTGGAACTCCCTCACCAATAGCACTATGGATGTACCTACACCATAAGGACTGCAGAAGTTCAAGAAGGCAGCTCACAACCACCTTCTCAAGGGCAACTAGGGATGGGCATTATATAAAAGCAAAATACTGCGGATGCTGGAAATCTGAAACAAAAACAAGAAATGCTGGATTCACTCAGCAGGTCTGGCAGCATCTGTGGAAAGAGAAGCAGAGTTAACGTTTCGGGTCAGTGACCCTTCTTCGGAACTCTATGGGCATTATATGTTGGTCTTGCCGGTGATTTTCACATCCCATGAATGAATATTTAAAAATCAGCTCTTTTCCATTATCAGTCCTTCTACCAGCATTTGCAGAACAGTAGGGAGAAATCCTCAGATACAATTGAATATCTACTCATGGAGCCTTATCTTTCTCCACACAAAAGAAAGGTACAAGAAGGTGGTAGAACCATATTTGCCATTTATATTGCTGTTGGAGAGGCATTAAATACCATAATACAATATAACCGTAGCATTAATGTTCAATAATAAAATCTCCATGCATTTACAATTAGATATCCAACAATCAGAAAGGATTATGACCTGGAAATTCACAAAACACTGTTTCACCAGCTTAAGTGTGGGAACACTGTAAGATTTGGAGCAAGTGCATAACTTCCCTTATTAAATAGTTCAATGCAGTTAAATGACAAAGCAGGCTCATGGAAAAGGAGCTGAACTGTCTGGAGCTGAAGGAGTACTGAGGATACTGAGTTTGAACGATCAGCCATGATCGTATTGAATGGTGGTGCAGGCTCGAAGGGCCGAATGGCCTACTCCTGCTCCTATTTTCTATGTTTCTATGAGTAAGGAGAGCTTCTAATTTTCAGCAGCTGATGTGAAAGTACTGCTGGCACAAGTTAGAGAAAGGAGGAATGCTATTGTTGGGAGTTCGAGGCAAGAGATTATCACATGGGCCATGTGAAAGGAGGGGTGCAACTTATGGTGGGTCTTTACCAGCACAGCGCAATTATCATCCTTAGGGTTCCCCAACCAATCAGGGAGGGCAGACAGGATGGCACGCCTAAAGAAACAATGAAGGACCTCTATTTCCAGGGACCCCGGCAGGACACACAATGGCAGCAGTGATTGCAGCATTTAGGACACCATCGAAAGCAGCAAAGACCCGCAGAATGGATGGGAGACATGGAAAGGCTCCCCCCACTCTCCCAGGTTCTCAGATTGATTCCTGGAGCTGATGATTGATGCAGTGAGGGCATGGAGAGGAGTCCTCTACCCTGAGGACTGTAGGAGGAGGGCAGACAGCCTCACCAAGCAGGCATGGCTGCAAGTCGCAGAGGCTGCCAACAACCAAAGTGTGGTCCTTAGGACCAGTACCAGAAAAGGTTTAATGACCTCATGAGGTCTGGCAAGGTGAGTGTCCTGCAGCTCTCAGATGGTAGCCATCACTCCTTTGACTGACATGCCTTGCTGTCACACACATTCCTTTTTCTTCAATCTCCTCCTCAAATCTCTATCTCAACAGACAACACTCATAGTCACCCTCATCCTATTGCCCCCTCACATCCATTGCTCACAGTCACCCTCCTCAAATATTTACCCTCTATCCTCAGCAATCAGTTCACTTCTCACACTCTTAACTCTCTGCCTTTTCTCATTACAGCAGAAGAGAGTCCACAACTCTAAGAAGAGGCAGAGAACTGGGGGTGGAGCTGCAGCAATGGCCACCCTGACCTTGATGGATGAGCTGGCAGCTGTACAGGCTATTGGCTGATGGAGAGATTGGTGTGGCCCAGATACCTGGTGACAGCATTAGATCTCACACTGCCACTTCTTTTGACAGGATATCACACACCTACATGATGGACGTGCTCTCCAAAACGGGGTTTGGGGAGGGAATCTGCAATTGGATCAAACTGCTCTACACAAACATCAGTAGCGCAGTCTCAATCAATGGGTGTGAATCAGAAAGTTTCCCAATCCAATCTGGAGTCAGACAGGGCTGTCCTCTCTCCCCTGTCTTGTTTGTTTGCTGTATTGAACCCTTTGCTGAGTCTATTAGGAAGGATGCGAGCATAAGAGGGGTGACAATCCCAGGCAGTGGAGGCACTCAGGTTAAAACCTCTCTGTACACGGATGACGTCGCTGTCGTCTGCTCGGATCCGCGGTCCATTCGCAGACTGATAAGCATCTGCGACCTGTTTGAACTGGCCTCGGGAGCCAAAGTTAACCATGGCAAGAGCGAGGCCATGTTCTTTGGAAACTGGGCTGATCGGTCCTTTGTCCCCTTCACCGTCAGGTCAGATTACCTGAAGGTGTTGGGGATATGGTTCGGAGGGGCTGGGACATGCACCAAAACATGGAAGGATCGAGTAGCCAGGATACACCATAAGTTGAACAAATGGGAGCAGCGATCTCTTTCCATTGTGGGTAAGAACCTCGTCATCAGGTTCGAGGCGCTCATGTTGCTGCTGTACGTGGCGCAGGTCTGGCCCATACCCCACTCTTGCACCGTTGCGGTCACCCGAGCCATTTTCCGCTTCATATGGGGATCCAAAATGGACCGGGTCCGGAGGGACACGACGTTCAAACCCCTTGATAAGGGAGGGAAAAATGTACCCAACGCCACCCTCATCCTGATGACCACCTTCGTGTGCGGCTGCATCAAGCTGTGCGTAGATCCCCAGTACGCAAACTCCAAGTGTCACTACGTGCTGAGGCCCTATCTGTCCCCAGTGTTGCGAAGGATGGGTCTGGTCACATTGCCGCGGAATGTGCCATCCAGTTGGTCCGTGCCGTACCACCTATTCTTCGTGGAAAAGTTTCTACGGAAAAACACCTTTGACCACCAATCCATCAGGCAGTGGTCTGCACAGAATGTCCTCAAGGCCCTACGGGAAAAGGAGATGGTGGATCTGGTCGGATGGTTCCCTGAGCAGATTGCCAAAGTCATTTGGCAGAATGCCTCATCACCAGAACAAGCACCAAGATGTAGCTTGGCTGGTGCTGAGGATAACCCTCCCTGTCAGATCCTTCCTGCACGTTCGGAGTCTCACCCCCTCCGCTCAATGCCCTCGAGGTGGCTGTGGTGGGGAAGAGACGGTTGCCCACCTCCTTCTGGAATGTTTCTTCGCAAAACAGGTGTGGAAAAAGATGCAGTGGTTTTTGTCGAGGTTCATCCCAAGCAGCTCTGTAACACAGGAGTCTGGGCTCTACGGGCTGTTCCCAGGGACGCACACTGAGATAAACATCAACTGCTGCTGGAGGACTATCAATTCGGTGAAAGATGCTCTTTGGTCTTCCAGCGCAAAGTGTTGTCCACGACCGAATGTTGCGGACTGGCACATCCCAAGGTCCATGACCATGTGCTGAGGGACGCACTAAAGCTTGGGGCAGCCGAGGCAAAGGCTCAATGGGGAAAGACCGCCTTGTAAGTTCCCCCCACCAAGGTGAACTGAGGGGCTGGATCCATGGGAAACCCCTCGAACTGTATCCAGAAAATATTTGTTTGCTGTAAATTGTACATGGCATATAAAATGAAATGGAAGGGTTGTGAGGCAACTCACTCCTGTATTGAAGGAAACTGATCTCCTTTGCACTCCTTGTAATGTTTGACTTGGTGCTTTTTGGAACTGTTTTGTAATGTATATTTTACAGATTTTTATGAATAAAGTATATTTTGCAAATTTTTTTAAAAACAGCCACTTGTGACAGATTGGCATATTCCAAGGTCCAGGAATACGTGCTGAGGGACGCACTAAAGCTTGGGGCAGCTGCTGCAAAGGCTCAATGGGGAAAGACCACTGTGTTATGTCCTCCCACCATAGTGAACTGAGGGGCTGGACCCATGGGAAACGCTTTGGGATGGATACACCAAATATGGGTTTGCTGTTCAATGTACATGGCATGCAAAATGGAACAGAAGGGTTGTGAGGCAACTCACTCCTGTATTGAAGAAAACTGATTTCCTTTGCACTTTTTGGAATGTCAACTGGGTGCTGTTTTGAACTGTTTTGTAATGTATTTTTTACAGATTTTTAAGAACAAAGTATATTTTTGGGGAAAACAAACTGCAGCTTGGCACTTAACAGTCACTCGTGTTGAATTGATGCTACCAATGAATTAAATGTCATGGTCTGCACTATGCTAATTTGGAACCCAATTTCACTTACGTTCAGCACTAACCTACGTCTTTCAGCTCCCACAGGTGCGTTGATGGTACCGACAGAGGAGATGAAAGATGAACCCAAGGATTCCCTACAGGAGGACCAGAACTTTTTTTTTTAATTCTTTCATGGGATGTGGGTGTCACTGGCAAGGCCAGCACTGGTTGCCCATCCCTATTTGCCCTTGACAACTGAGTGGCTTGCTAGGCCATTTCAGAGTCCTATGTCAGCTAGACCAGGTACTGGCAGCAGATTTCCTTCCCTGATAGACATTAGTGAACCAGATAGGCTTTTACGACAATCAATGATAGTTTCATGGCACTATTACTGAGATTAGCTTTCAATGCCAGATTTTTATTAATTAATTGATTGAATGTAAATTCCAACTGCCCAGGTAGGATTTAAACCCATGTCCCCAGGGTATTAGACCAGGCCTCTGGATTACTAGTTCAATGACATTACTGCTACGCCACCAGCTCCCTCACCATCAGAGGAAGCACCATCATATGACTCCTGAGCACCCTCCACCACCCATACACCTCAGTGGGTCCAGCATCTCAGATAGATAGGGTGGCACCTGGTGAGAAGCACATCACATGTGAGCAGGAGCAGGTGCTGGAGACAAGAACAGCAGTTGGGAGTCCCAGTCGAAGGGCGCAGGACACTCAGTCTCTGCTCAGCTGGACAGGTGCTGAGCCTTGGGGTCATACTAGTGGACTGTGGAAATCCTGCGAGGGAAGTAAAGCTGAAACAGCTCAGGTTTGAATGGCCTCATCCATCTCAAAGGTAATATCGTTGGAACCTTTGCAAACAAGGCATCGGCGTTTGGCTGATGCAGTTGTGGGCTACATATGTCACCAGCAGATCCCTGGAAGGACCCAGATGCAAAGAGGTCCGTGGTCACCTTGACAGCCACGGACAATGGGTGGGGACCTGCTCCTCTTGGGCCAAGGTCTGCTTCCTAAGGCTGCAGATGTCTGAGACTACCTGCCCTGAGAGCCTGATCCTGCTGAAGCACTGTTGTTTAGAGAGGTCAAGGAAGCTAACCCTTGGCCTATAGACCCTGTGCTGAGGGCATCGTCTCCTTCAAGCTGCTGCTCTGTATCCATCCCCTCTGTTGACTTCAACTCCACTTTCTTGCCCTTTCTCCATATACGTTGATTCCCTGAGTGTCCTATAACCTATAGCTCTCAGCCTTGAATAAAGTCAGCAACTGAGTATCCATAGACCTCTGGGGTAGAGAATTCCAGAGATTCACAGCCCTCTGAGTGAAAAAATTTCTGTTCATCTCAGTCCGAAATAGCCAGCTCCATATCCTGAGACCTACCTAGTATTTCTAGACTCTCCAACCAAAGGAAACAACATCTCACCATCTACCCTGTCAGACCCTCGCAAAATCTATATTTTTCAATGAGAACACCTCTCTTTCTTCTAAACTCCATTCAACGCAATCTCTTCTCATAGGACAAATCACCCATGCCAGGAATCAAACTGGTGAATCTTCATTTTACCATGTCTAAGACAAGTATAACCTTTCATAGGTACAGAGACCAAAACAGTACAAAGTACTCCAGGGTACAGTCTCACCATTGCCCTGTATCAATTGCAAAAAGACTTCCCCATTCTTGAAACTGGATTTTCGTTATGGAGGCAGGAAATAGGAACTGGGTCTGGTTTTCGCTCTGAAACCTGCCTCCTGTGGGAAGCTGATGCAGATTGCAATTTTGAAATAGGTAAACCCTTAACTGGTAGAGAGGTGGGTTTCCTATCCTCTTAGAGCCAGTTGGATTGAAAGTAGCAGTGGGTCAGATCAAGTGTAGGGCTCATGTAGACTTCCACAACAGCCATTGTTGAGACTGCCGGTTGTCCTGAGGGAGAGATTCGCCTTCCACAGCACCAGAGGGAAGCGAAATGTCACAGGGGAGCTGAAGGCCTGGCACTAGGGACAGGGCAGACCCTCGCTTCATTGGATCTAATGCTGGAGGCCGTGAGGGAGAAGAGGGAAGTCCTCTTCCCAGCAGGTAGCAGGAGGAGGCCACCTCATCATGCAGCAAGGGCACCTCTCTGTTCAGTGTCATCCCCTCTTCCCCCTCTTCCTGCTCCTCTCTTACCTCCTGCTCCTCTCCCGATGAGCTCTCTCCTTCCAGGGCCTCACTGTCCTTAAGGTCCACACCTCACTGGAGGGCCATGTCATGCAGAGCACAGCAGACCACCACAATGACCAAGAACCTTGCAGGAGGGCACTGGGGGGTGCCACTCGACCAATCCAGGCACCGGAACCACAACTTCAGAAACCCGATAGCCAACTCAATAGCTGGCCTGCTGAACAGGTGGTATTGGTTGTTTCACCTTTGTGTCTCTACCTGAGTCTCCTGTAGTGGGGTCAGTAACCATCTCTTCAAGAGATTTCCCTTGTCCCCTTCAATCCATCCATGCACTTTGGCAGACGGAATGAAGATCCAAGACAGCCTGGACTAGTGGAGGGTGAAGGAGTCATGGCAACCGCCAGGAAAGTGAGAGCATACATGGAGGAAGCTCTTGTTATAGTCACAGACCAGATGGACTTTGAGGGAGTGGAAGCCCTTCCTGCTAATGGATCTGACTAGCCGGTCGCTGGGTACCTTGATGGCCACATGGGTGTAAGTGATGATGCCCTGCATCCAGCAATGGAGGCTGAACCCAATGCCATCTGTGTCTGTACAGGCCCATCTGTGTCAAAGTAGATGTAGTCCCTGCCCTCCTGAAAATGGCATCCGTGACTTGCCTGATTGCCTGATGAGCTGCCGACTGCAAGATGCCACTTAGATCCACAGCTGATCCCTAGATCGACCTGGTTGCATAGAGGTTTAGGGCAACGGAGACCTTGACAGCTGTAGCTAGGGACTGCCACGAGAGCTGTGAGGCCTCAGGTCATTGTGGATTACAGCACACGGGATCGAGACCATCTGCCTGGATAGGCACAGGCTCCTACGGCACTGTTGCTTTGTCATTTGCAGGTAGCTGACTCTTGGGCTGTGCACCTGATGTCTTGAGTAGCACATTCCTCCCCTTGTAGCCCCCCATTATGCTCCACTGGCCTCCTGCTATCCAGGAGATTGCATCTGCTGAAGCTCTTTCTGGCTGCTCTGTCCAATATTAGAGTAGTCTGTTCCCATCTGAACCCCCTCAGCAGGGCCTTCCCCTGCCAACCCCAGTTGCCCAAGTGATGCCCAGCGCCCTCACGTTCCTCTCCGGTTTCCTGCCACTCATCACTGAGAAAAGCAAGTCCTACAGCTCCAGCAAGGGCCACTCTGGAGCACTTTTGAAGCAGTTGAGCTTTTATTTGGGCCTCTGCAGTCTTTTAAATGCACTTCACATTGCCCTCCCCTGTGTTCATGTTTTGAACACACTGCTGTGTCCCCTCCATGCTCCCAGCCTTTAAAAATTAAAACCTGCCACTGACAAGCCTGTTAATCAACTCAGCGAGCACTTAATTGGACAAGCCCGATCTGTTCCCTCGCTACTGGCATCATTTTAAAAGTGACATTGCGTTTTGGAGGCAGCAGGTCCCAGTGCCGACCTCCGGGAACGTGGTCTTCAAATGGCGTTCAGCTCTGTATTCGCACTTAGCGGGCTTTAAAATTCTGACCCTTGTACTCCAACCCCTTTGCAATAAAGGTCAACATACCATTTGCTTTCCCAGTTACTTGCATGTTGATTTTTTGTGTTTCTTGTACAAGGACACCCAAATCCCTCTCAACACAAACATTTAATAGTTTCTCACCGTTTAAAAAAATATTCAGTTTTTCTATTCCTGATGCCCCACAATATCTGCACCTCAGACTCCAGCTCAATGACTCCCAGCTGAAGTTCTTGAGCTGCAGCCACTTCCTGGGATCTCAGTGCTCTCCACAAACTTCCACATGCTGCAGTTGCACCTGCCATCTGCACTGCCATCCATATATAACCTTGTTTTACTTATTTAATCAATTAGTCTATGTATTTAATCAACCTAACTTATAGTTTTTTGTCTTTTAAATAATTCCTTGATCTAGTTTAACTTCTAAGCAGATTAAATTAAATATTTATCTGGAACACAAACCACTGCACCAAATTCCCAATTTTTACAATCTGTTTATGCTGCACTCTGTTCTGCAACCACTCTGTGCATCAGCAGATAATGTTTACTTTTGTACACCTTTTTGAACTACAGCCAAGTTATAACTGCTGGCTCAGCTTCCTTCAGCTTGCAGTCAATGGAATGAAATATCCGATACTGTATATAACAGTCAGCCCGTTTTGCTCTACATCCTGAGACAAATTGCTACCACCATTGGTGGCCGCTCTTTCAGTTACCTAGGCCCTAAGCTCTGGAATACCATCCCTATACCTATCCGCCTCTCTAACTTGCTTTCCCCCTCTAAGGCACTCCTTAAAGCCTAGTTTTTTGACCAAGCTTTTGGTCATCTGACCTAATATCTCCTTGTGTGACTTAGTGTCATGTTTTGTTTTATAATGCTCCTGTGAAGCACCTTGGGATGTTTTATTATGTTTTGTTGTTGTAAGAAATTTCAATGAGCAATGTCCCTTTAACCAAGTACTTCCACCTTTCTAAATGGGTCCTGGCAAACGGTGCCTTGTAAACAGTGGCAAACATTCTCAAAATTGGCTGGAAATCAGAGTCCCGGATTCAGAACAGATGGCATCATCCAGTCCTAACTCTGTCATTACATTTAGCTGACACCAAAAGGGTGGCCACTTCTTCAACCCACCTGGAAATGGAACACGACATCTACTGGGGCATCTTTCCAGTGAAGCCTATGGTGTCGGTTGGCCCCAAAAGAAATTCCTGACCTTGCAAAGGTGCAAGTTCCAATTCACACCAAAACCAGGAATTTAAGGGTTTACTTTTTCTATCAGCATAATTTCTGTGTCATCTTTTGTTCCAGTATTGGAAATGTTTTGCAGAAACCTAGAATAATAGAAGACAAGTTTATTACAAAACAGTAGCACATGGAAGGGTGACAATCATATTCATAAGAGACAAATTATTTATTGAAATCATCTTAAGCTCATGATTTGTTATTGCTTTGGTACATATTCCAGGAGGTAATATAATATTTAGAATATACATAATATATAGTTTCCTGTCTTTTTCAAGTTAATTTTATTCTTTTTGATTTTAATTTTTTTGCAGTAGGGTGTCATGCCAATCAGTCAGCTGCTGCTTGTGTAGCATATGTTAAGCCAGTAGAAGTGTTGTACCTCAGTTAGGCAGCACGTGATATCAGGATTTATCTTACTGGCTGATACAGAGGAATATCATGACTTATATCTTATCTTATAAAGAGCCTTATTCTTGTGAATAATAAGAATTATTGGTGTGAAGTATTAATATTAATTCTCATTCATTATCAACAGAAATAAATTAATTAGTGTGAAGTACTTATGTATATTTCACTGGACGGGACAAACATATAAGCGACTAAGTTACAAGTAAATTGCATAGGCCATGTGTGTAATTCCAATATGAACAGATGTGTCACACATAGTCATAACAGATTTAACTTGTCCTAAGAGTATGTAAAATAAACTGGGCAATCCAGTCCAGTGGCCCCCTAAAATCTAACCAGACTGCACATATGACAGGCTCATTTTGTACTAGATAGTGGCAATCTGTCCCTGTCCTTAATTAAATAAAAACACAGGCCCCAAAAATCCAAGTGTGAACAGTCCAGCATAAGTGGCAAGATGCCGCCCTGGGACCTGTGCTGCTGACCTCGCGAAAGCTGGCAGGGTCAGGTGACTGTGGTGGGTGCTCATGCCACTAACAATACATCTAGGAAGCCACACAGCAAACAAGCTGGAAAGTCCAGCTGAAGAGTGACCAGCCAGAGGATGCAGTGGTTCCGCACCCACCACTCCCCCCCCCAGCGCCCCCACCCAGGACATGACCCCTAGGACACGCTTCCCCCACCCTGGAAACATTCTGATGTTGCCCGAGAGACTGCATGTAAAATAATATAAAATAAAAAAATTTGTGGTCCACTTTGGGGATCCTAGGCAAGATCCTGATTTGGACCCCTAAGGTGGGGGGTCTCAAATCCATCAGTTGATGGTCTAGTACACCAGAGAGGTCTCACATTCGGAGTCCGTAAACTTTCTAGTACCACTGGCCTTGTAAGAAGCTTCACCCCTTACAAGTATTAATCCCAAAACCTGAGACTTGGCATATTCAGGTGGGCGCCAATTGAAATTACAGTGGAAATATGGAAGAAGGCCATAGGACATTTGGGGTTCAACATTGTGACAGTTGGTGGCAGCTCATAAAAGACATGAGGTGAAATTTTAACTGGCAGTGGGTTTTGGGCATTTGACCCCATTCTCAAGCTCACGGGGAGGGCACCCCATTTTTCAAAGCATCCTCCCCACACAGCAAAGGCCCTCCCCCACCACTGCTGGTAAGATCCCATCGGTGGCGGGAAGAAGCCCTTAAGTGGCTGTTAATAGGCCACATAAGGCCCTCAATTGGCCTCTGGGCAGGAAGACCATCATCGGCCTATCCCGCCCACAGGAAGCTCACTGGGCCACGGGAAGGTGACAGGCCCTGCACCCCGCTGCCCTTCACCACCACCCCCCCACCCACAGCCAGCCATCCATCACGATACTCCGTGGCCCCTGCCTCTGATCCCGCCTTGGTGTGGCCCGTAACTCCAGGCCTATATGTGCGAAATGCGATATGAATGAATTATTCAAAGGTTTTCGCCTCCAATATGGTAGCTCTCAAACTGTTCTTGATCACACTGATGAAACTTTCAACACCATCATTTGATTGTGGGTTGTGTTGCAATGTCAGATGGTGGTGAATTCCGTAGCTTGCTGGGAACTCTGTGAACTGACTGGAAACAAACTGCAGTCTGTTGTCCATAGTGATAGTATCTGGCAAACCCCGCATTGTAAACAACTTGTCTAGAAATATCAATGACCGAAGTGGTGGTTAAGGAATTTGTTCTAATGATTTCTGGCCACTTGCTATGTAGATCATGAACAACGAGCAAAAAACGTTGATTGCTCGGAGCTGCGTGCACTTCTCCGAGAATATCTACTTGGAGCTGTTGCCAATTGTAGAAGTGCGGGAGACAGGTTAGCAGATTTTTCACTGAATGTACATACTACACAGTTTCTGATGAACTCTTCGATGCGGTGATCTATTGTCGGTTAGCAGACTGCTTCACAGGAACATTGTTTCATCTTAACACCCGGAAGTCCTTCATGGGCAAGATGCAACACCTGTTACTGTAGCACTTTTGGGATAACCACTCAAATTCTGCATGTGTTACAGTTGTCATCAAACAATGCAAGTTCATTGCGTACTCTGTGTATGGGACCAGTTTTTCCTCTATTTCGCAAGGCCAGTCAGTTGTTCGGTACTGGCTTACTTTCTGCAGTACGCTGTCTGCCACCAACTCTGCCTTCAATGCCTCTTGCATCACAAGATTTGCAGTCACATGTGACGTCACAAGTCTCTTCACTATCAATAACGCTGCTTGCACTAGTAGTGTAGCTAAGCATGTCAGCTACTCGGTTGCTTGAACCTGCGAGATACAGCAAGATCAGACAATCGGTAGATGCAAAGGGGTCGATGACCAGATGCTGATGTGGCTAACAATTTAGTCAGCACTTGGTGATAAGTGCGGAGGGTGAACTTCCTACCATAGAGATACATGTGCCAATGTTCTCAAGTGTAGATGCAGGCTAGTGCTTCCCGCTCTCCAGTGGAGTCTGCATTCAGTTTCCGATAACGGGCGTGACGCGTATGTGATTGTTCATTTGCTTCCTGCAACATACCCGTAAGAGTACAGCTCCTATCACATTTCCTGATAAGTCTGTTGTGACATATGTTTCTGCATGTGGATTGAAATACACGAGGACTGGCGGAGTTGCTATCTTCGCCTTTACCATGTCAAAAGCTATTTGTTATGTGACTGTCCATTCCCATGGTGTATCTTTGCGCAGTAGCTTTTGAAGAGGCTCCACAATCTCAACATATTGGGGCACAAATTTGTGATAAAAGTTGGTGCCTGTTGTATCATTGCCTTTAAGAGTGATATCCCTTAAGATCTTAGTATGCGAATGAACTAAGTACCAGGACATAGTCATGTGACTGGAAGCCAGAGTCTCTCTGCAACTGTAACACCCAGAGTAAGGTTCTGTAAACAGTTAGCTCTGTACTGTATAATAGTTTAGCTGTAATAAACCATTTGGGATCTTCAACCAGTTGGACTCCACGCATCTCATTTATGTTGCATCAGACAACATTAAAAGAACTCATTACAGTGCCGAGGAATAATGCCATCTCTTTCGCATTAGACGGGATCAGAAGCACATGAATGGCTTTGACGTTGTCGCATGTAGGCTTTACTCCAACCGCTGTCACTTTGTATCCAAGAAAGTCAATCCAGGATGCCGAGAATGTGCATTTGTCCTCGTTGAGTGTCAAATTGTGTTGTGCAAGTCAAGCGAGTACCATGGCTAATCACTAATCATATTCTGCTTTGCCCCTTCCATGGACGACGACATCATCAAGAAGATTGAGCATCCCCTCGACGTCTGACAATACTGAGGAGATAGTTTTCTGGAACACGCTAGCTGCTGAACTTAGTCCATAGGGCATTCTGCTGTACTGAAACACGCCATCGTGTGTAACAGATGGCTGTAAGTACTCAACTTCGCTTTGCAATTGGTATCTGAAGATAGCTCCATTACATGTTGTGCTTTGTGAAGACTGTGGAGTCATGAAATTATGCTGACAGTTCTTGGATCATAGAGAGCAGATACATGTCCGGAATAATAGCTTTATTGACCAACTTAAGGTCAACACATAATCTAAGTTTTCCATTTTTGTGTCGCACAATGACTAGATCGAATATCCATGGGGATGAGTTGATTCGCTCAACGATACCATCTGCTTCCTGTCAATTCAGATCCTGTGACACTTTGGCATGGATTGCAAATGGCATCCTTCTCAAATTTTGCAAAATAGGCGGAATCGACAGTTGACGCGAGGAGCATGACAGTATCCCTTAATTTCCCGAAATCCGGTGAACATGGAAGAATATTGTTGTGCATAGTCTGTATCATCAATTACATTAGTGTGCTCCGGTGGCATCTGCAAGTTTGAAGCCAAGTTTATTGAACAGGTCTATCCCCATAAGGCTCCTGCCTTTGGCCACATAGATTGTGAACTGTCGAGGTTGACATTTCTGTAGCACACTGGAATTGTGATCATTTTGAAGACTGGGATAATTAAGTCTTCATAAGCTTGAAGAGAGTTTGTCGCAGGAGTGAGAGAGAGTTGCTAAAAAAAAAACGACGGTCGAGGTCTTCACTCAATATGGATACTTTCGCACCCACATGAATGAGGATTGACACTGAGATGCCTGCGATCACGAATATGCAATCCTTGAAATGACCCCCGTATATGGGACCAGGCACTTTACTGCCCATGTTAGTACACACATAATATATTTCACTCTCAGGAGTAGGTTCCTCCACGTGTTGACAAGCTGTGGCTATGACCCTGAGCCTGACGGTGTATTTTTGTGGAACATCTTCAAATCTAACATGGCGGATTTGATTTGGACAGCCAAGGTCGTGGCCTTTTCCAAAGTCAAACCATCATCCTCCATGAGTAGACATTCCCTAATTCATGGGATTGAGGTTTTTCAATTAGTTGGTGTGTAACAAATGAGTTCATTAGTTAGTGTGCCAAATTTGCATGTAGAAGCCAACTGACACAACGCTGCCACATATTGGGTTGCATTTTGTTCTCCCCCAGGGGTCAGATTCCATGGTGGGGTAAATCCTGAAGATGGCTCCAGATGAGGCCTGCCACAGACCTCAGCGCGCGAGGGCCCGGCCCGATCCTCCCGGCAGCGGCGGAGGCTCCGTGATGGTACCCCCGCTGCTGGGCACCTGGACCTCACTTAAAATATTCAGATCAATAAAATGAATACATTTAATGAGACTTACCTGCGATCTTGAGGGCCCGCTGCGATCTTTGGCACGGCAGCCAGCACCCCCGCACCTTCAAATCCCCGTCTGGGGAAATGCGTGCCACAGTGGTGGGGAGGCGGGAGGAGGTAATATTTTCAGTGTGATGTGCCGGGGAGGGGGGGCGGTCAAATAAACATAATGGGTGGGAATGGTGTGAAGTGTTGACCTTTAAACTTTGTGCAGTGTGGGGGGAGAGGTCAGATGTAAAAGGTAAGTGTTTTGGGAGGGAAGGGCAAATAATTAATGTAATTGTTATTGCGGGGGTGGGAAAAGGGCATTATATATTTATTTATTTAATTGTGGTTTGATACTTCTTTAAAAATCTAAATGTGCAGGCAGGGCTGGCTGCCCTTTAAAAATGGTGCCAGCACCTGCGCACAGGCAGCTGATGCCATTGCCAACGACGGACAGCCCGCCCTCTCCATGTGATTGGGGGGCGCGGGCCACCCCGGACATTTAAATGAGCTGCCAAGCAGGAGATTGCGGCGGCTCTTTGGCACGCAGCCGACACATTTTTTGAGCTCACCTCCAAGATCAGCGGCAAGCTCTTAAAATCCAGCCCGCTATTTTATGGGCTCACAACTTCCCTGTCATCTCTGGCAGAGAATTGTTCAATCATCATACTTTTCTTCAGGCCAAAATATTTCTCGAGAGCACTTACCATCTTATCAAACATAAACTCATCATCCGTTAGCTGCTCGAATATACACATGCCCTCTGCTCCAAGGCAATGCACGAGTATTGCCTACTTGCGGGTCACTGCTACATCCGTACCATCCATACCTGTGGCGAGCAAGTAGGTTTCAAACCCAGAATTCCATCTGTTCCACAGAATGGGAGGATCACCTGGCAATGACAGGAAAGGCGCCGGGGCTGGTAAATTGAAATTACTCGCCATCTTCACTGGCAGATGTTATATTTCGTACCCCAAGCATGAAGAAACTAGACTCATGATTCCTGTGTGTGTAGGCTTTATTCAGATGCCTGCCCGGAACTGCCTGAGTTTCACTTTTGAAACCATATCCCCTCAGGGTTGACTGACAGCACAGTGAGCAGTCTGACAAACACAGCACAGAGCAATCAATCACTGAGCAATCAAGCATAACAGATATCCTATTCCCAAGCCACAGGAACTATCTCCCCCACTACCACATATAATTCCACCTGCTCTCAGTACTTTTAAATTCAGCTGTTGCTTCTTGTTTAAAATAGCAGGTTCTATTGCTTATTGAAAAAAAAGTGTCACCTTCAAGGATTTACGCCAACAACAACTTGCATTTATCCAGTGCCTTTAAAGTAGAAAAACATCACAAATATTTCACAGCAGCATAAAAAAAAAACCCAAGCTGAGAAAAAGAAGCTATGATGATGTGTGACCAAAAGCATGGTCAAAGGAGTGAGTTTAAAGGAGCATCTCTCTTCAAAAAATCAACCCTTCACCACTTGCAAACTACCATCCAATCGCCACCCTCCCTTTCCTCTCCAACATCCTTGTGCGTGTTGTCACCTCCCAAATCTGTTTCCATCTTTCCCGGAACTCAACGTTTGAATCCCACCAATCAGCTTTCCACCCCAGCCACATTATTGAAACAGCTCTTATCAAAGTCACAAAAGACATCCTATGTGACTGTGACAAAGATAAACTTTCCCTCCTCGTCCTCTAGACCTGTCTGCAGCCTTTGACACAGTTGATCACACCATCCTCCTCTAACGCCTCTCCACTGTCATCCAGCTGGATGAGACTGCTCTGACCTGGTTCCATTCATATCTACCTAATCGGAGCCAGAGAATCATTTGCAATAGTTTTTATGCCTGGTCACATACCGTTACTTCCAATGTCCCCCCAAGGATCTATCCATGGCCCCCTGCGATTTCGTATCTACAGGCTGTCCCACAGTGGCACCATCTGAAAGCACAGCATTAGTTTTCACATGTGCACCGCTGACACTCAGCTCTACTGATGTACAGAAATTTCTTCAAATTAAATATTGGGAAGACTGAGGCCATTGTTTTTGGTTCCCACTCCAAACTCTGTTCTCTAGCTATTGACTCCATCCCTATCCCTGGCAACAGTCTGAGATTAAACCAGTCTTTTCACAACCTTGGTGTCACATTTGACCCTGAGATGAGTTTCCACCTCATATTCACGTCAGCGCCAAGATTGCCTATTTCCACCTCAGTAACAACACCCTAATTCACCCCATCTGCACTACTCTGCTGCTGAAACCCTCATTCATGCCTTCATTACCTCCAGACTTGACTATTCCAACACACTCCTGGCTGGCCTCCCACATCCTACACTCTGTAAACTTGAGGACATCTAAAATTCTGCAGCTCATATCTTAACTTGCAACAAATTCCGTTCACCTATCACACCTGTGCTCGCTGATTTACATTGGCTCCCAGTCAAGCAACGTCTTGATTTTGAAATTCTCATCCCTGCTTTCAAATTCCTCCATGGCCTCACCCCTCCCTGTCTCTGTAATCTCTTCCAGTCCCACAAATCTCAAAGATATCTGCGCTCCTCTAATTCTGGTCTCTTGTGCATCCCTGATTTAAATCCCTCCACCATTGATGGCACCAAGCTCTGGAATACCCTCCCTACACCTATCCATCTCTTCACCACACTTTCCTCTAAGACACTTCTTAAAACCTACCTCTTTTACCAAGCTTTTAGTCATCTGACCTAATATCTCCTTATATGGCTCGGTGCCATATTTTGTCTCATAATGCTCCTGTAAAATGCCTTGGGATGTTTTATTACGTTAAAGGTGCTATATAAATGTAAGCTGATGTTGTTGTTGAAAGGGAAAAGGGTTTAGGGACTGGGACTTAGGCAGCTGAAGTGGAGTGACATTTCTTGGGGGTCCAGGTCAAGAGCTAGCCCTAAACTCCTATGTGTATTTCGTTTACCAAGTTCCAAGTGCTAATACACCTGGTTCTTTTTCTGTTCTCTGAGGAAATCAGGCCAGTAAGCAAACAATTCCTGGCATGTAACTTGCTTCCCCCAGGGACCCACCATCTCTGAGAACATGGAAGGCTGAGATGCACAAAATACAGAGGAATGGAGAGTTTTCAGTTAAGTTGTAGAGTTGCGGGCAGTTAGAAATAGGGCAAGGCAACTGTTACGTCTCCTTGTTGTCTTCTGGTTCCCATAAGTTAGAAATAATCACACTTTAGACAGGAGTTCTTTGTTTATTCCATTCAGCTCCCATGCTGCCTGGTAAGGGCAGCATATAGCAGTGTAGTGTTGCACATGATAGAACTGCAGTACAGCAATGAATGTGGCCCCCGGAACAAACTTGCCCATAACAATTAGTTCCTAGCTAATTAGTCCTTTGCTCTGTACTAATAATATAACTATATATAGCATCCCTCTCTCTTTAAAAACTTAATGCCTCTATATCAATATAACTATTCCAGTCATTAACTTTTTTCTAAACTAACTAAGATTAACAATCGACTTTTGGAAATAAACTGAAACCCTTTTAGAGTCTTTCATAGCTTGTTACCTTTTCTAAGAATATTGTTCATGGTATTGCTTAGATGGAAAGATGTTGTGCCTCCATCTTGTAGATTTGCAATTCGTTGCTATCAGTGGTGAGTTGGTGACGTTGTGTGTATTGCCCCTGATATTGCAGGAGTAGTCCTTGCTGTTGCTAATGTTGTGTTACTTGCTGGTGACGCTGTTGATGTTGTCTCCCTGGATAATGATGTTTCTGGTGTTGTTGATCTTTTATGTTTTTCCAGCTCAGGTGTAGGTCGAATATGGACCCTGTTCCTTCTCTTTGGTATATGACCTTGGAGGCTCAGCTTCACCAACAACTTTTGCTGGGCTCCAGGTTTTCATGACTGGATCCTGTACATGTACAGTTTGTCCTTTCAACAGCTCGGGTAGGGATTTAACGTGCCTGTTGAAGTGTTGCTGTCCTCTTACTTGTGCTTCAGTGAGTTATTGTCTCACTTCCTCCTGGTCACTTGGAGCATGTATTTTGTTTGGCAGAGTAGTCTTATACTTTCTTCCCTTCAACAGCTCTGCAGGTGATTTCATGTCAGCCTTGAGAGGTGTGAATCAGAGTGACAATAAGGCCAGATTTGGGTCTTCCTTCGTCTCATGGCATTTCACAAAGGTTCTTTTGACCGTCTGGACCTGTCTTTCTATAAACCTGTGTCCCCATGGTGATGAGGTGAAGGTGTTGAACCCATACTGGTCAGCGAATTCCTTAAATTCTCTGGATGTAAATTGGATGCCATTGTCACATATTAATCTTTCAGGAATCGCTTGCTCAGTGAACAGAACTCATACTGTTGAGATGATTGTTATGACTCTCAAGTCTTTCACCTTCTGGATAAAAAGGAACTTTGAATAGTAGTCTATGACTATGAGATTCCACTCTTGGTTGTGTGCGAATAAATCAGCTCCTACAGTATGCCTTGGTCTGGTTTGTACTTCAGCAGCTATCATCTCTTTTGCCATGCGTTTCTGTACTTCTGGCAGACATTACATGTAGATGCCATATTTTCATTGTCTTTGTTCTATGCCTCTACAGTACACAGCTGATCTGATTCCATTCCCATATGGCCTTCATGTATCTTTTGGAGAAGTTCTTCCTGTTTTGGGTTTGACTATTCTGGATCTGGCTAGCAGAACACCATCTTCTAGTGAGATGTCATCTCTGACAGACCAGTACTGCCGTATTGCTGGCTGTGTTTGTTGTATCCTATCAGGCCATCCCTGGATCACTTGCTGAGATACCATCTGTAACTCCTCATCTTTGTTTGTCTCATCTCTAATTTGACTAAGTTTCACTGGTGTTACATTCACTAGGTGATGAATCTTTATATCTAGATCTTCTGTCTCGTGTTTCTCCTGTGGTGACAACCGAGATAAGGTATCTGTCAGCATCGTTTTTTCCTGGCTTGTATTTCAGATTGAAATCGTAACTCTGTAGCCTGAAGAAAAACCTTTGCAACCTTGCTGGTGCTTTACATAGATTTTTCTTGTATATTTGCCAGTGGATGCCATTGTCACATATTAATCTTTCAGGAATCGCTTGCTCAGTGAACAGAACTCATACTGCTGAGATGATTGTTATGACTCTCAAGTCTTTCACCTTCCGGATAAAAGGGAACTTTGAGTAGTAGTCTATGACTATGAGATTCCACTCTTGGTTGTGTGGACGATGATCACTCTCCATTATGAACTTTCTCCCATAGAGATATGCATGGAACTTCTCATATCCACGCACGATTGCCAAAAGTTCTCTTTCTATGTTGGTATATCTGGTCTCAGCTGAGGGTAGAGCTTTAGATGCAATGCTATTGGCTTTCCCTGTTGTACCAGGGCTGCTCCCAGTCCTTTTGTGGAAGCATCTACTTGCAGAGTGACAGGTTTCTTTCTGTCGTAGTACGACAAACTTGTCTCCTTGCATACTACCTTTCTGAGTTTGTTGAAACTCTTGTCATGTGACTCTGACCACTGATACTCTACATCTTCTTTCATAGAAACATAGAAAATAGGAACAGGAGTAGACCATTCAGCCCTTCGAGCCTGCTTCGCCATTCATTATGATCATGGCTGATCATCCAACTCAGTAACTTGTTCCCGCTTTCGCCCCATACCCTTTGATCCCTTTAGACCCAAGAGCTATATCTAACTCCTTCTTGAAAACATACAATGTTTTGGCCTCAACTGCTTTCTGTGGTAATGAATTCCACAGGCTTACCACTCTCTGGGTGAAGAATTTTCTTCTCATCTCAGTCCTGAAAGGTTTATCCCGTATCCTTAGACTATGACCCCTAGTTCTGGACTCCCCCACCATCGGGAACATCCTTCCTGCACCTACCCTGTCAAGTCCTGTTAGAATTTTATAGGTTTCTATGAGATCCCTCCTCGCTCCAGCGAATATAATCCCAACCGGCTCAATCTCTCCTCATACGTCAGTCTGGTAAACCTTTGCTGCACTCCCTCTATAGCAAGAACATCCTTCCTCAGATAAGGAGACCAAAACAGCACACAATATTCCAGGTGTGGCCTCACCAAGACCCTGTATAATTGCAGCAAGACATCCCTGTTTCTGTACTCGAATCCTCTCGCTATGAAGGCCAACATACCATTAGCCTTTTTTACTGCCTGTAGCACCTGCATGCTTACCTTCAGCGACTGGTGTACGAGAACACCCAGGTTTCATTGCATATTCCCCTCTCTCAGTTTATAGCCGTTCAGATAATAATCTGCCTTCCTGTTTTTGCTACCAAAGTGGATAACCTCACATTTATTCGCATTATTCTGCATCTGCCATGCATTAGCCCACTCACTCAACTTGTCCAAATCACCCTGAAGCCTCTCTGCATCCTCCTCACAACTCACCCTCCCACCCAGTTTTGTGCCAGCTGCAAATTTGGAGATATTACATTTAGTTCCCTCATCTAAATCATTAATATATTTTGTGAATAGCTGGGGTCCTAGCACCGAACCCTGCGGTACCCCACTAGTCACTGCCTGCCATTCGGAAAAAGACCCATTTATCCCTACCCTTTGTTTCCTGTCTGCCAACAAATTTTCTATCCATCGCAATACACTACCCCAATCCCATGCGCTTTAATTTTACACGCTAATCTCTTATGTGGGACTTTGTCGAAAGCCTTCTGAAAGTCCATATAAATCACATCCACTGGCTCATCAACTCTACTAGTTACATCCTCGAAGAATTCTAGTAGATTTGTCAAGCATGATTTCCCTTTCGTAAATCCATGCTGACTCTGCCCAATTCTACCACTGTTCTCCAAGTGCTAATGGTATACGGGGGAACTGAGATTTTACATTAGCTACCCTCCAATCTGTAGGAACTGTTCCAGAGTCTATAAAATCTTGGAAGATGACAACCAATGCATCCACTGTTTCTAGGGCCACTTCCTTAAGTACTCTGGGATGCATACCATCAGGCCCTGGGGATTTATCAGCCTTCAATCCCGTCAATTTCCCCAACACCATTTCTCTGCTAATACTGATTTCCTTCAGTTCCTCTCTCTCACTAAGCCATGTGTTCCCCAACATTTCTGGTATGATATTTGTGAAGACAGAACCAAAGTATGCATTTAGTTGGTCAGCCATTTCTTTGTTCCCCATAATAAATTCCCTGTTTCTGACTGTAAGGGACCTACATTTGTCTTCACCAATCTTTTTCTCTTCACATACCTATAGAAACGTTTACAGTCAGTTTCTATGTTCCCCGCAAGCTTGCTCTCGTGCTCTATTTTCGCCTTCTTAATAAATCCCTTTGTCCTCCTTTGCTGAATTCTAAACTGCTTCCAATCCTCAGGTCTGTTGTCTTTTCTGGTCACCTTGCATCCGTGTCTCCGTAATCCCGACTATATAATTCCCGTTTACATCTATTTGCGCGATTAATGCTCCGCGCATTAAGGCACAAAGCCTTAAGGCTTGTCTTTTTAACATTACATGTCCCCTTCCCACTATTTTTCACTATGGCCCTGTTTGATTCTGGCCCTTGATTTCTCTGCCTATCACTTTTCTTATTCCCCTTACTGTCTTTTGTTCTTGTCTTTGATCCCCCCTCCTCTGACTCCTTGCAAAGGTTCCCATCCCCCTGCCATTTTAGTTTAAACCCTCCCCAACCACTCTAGCAAATACTCCACCAGGACATCAGTCCCGGTCCTTCCCAGGTATAACCCGTCCAGTTTGTATTGGTCCCACCTCGCCCAGAATCAGTCCCAATGTCCCAGGAATCTAAAACCCTCCCCCTCACGCCATCTCTTCAGCCACGTATTCATCTGATATATTCTGCTATTTCTACTCTGACTAGCATGTGGCACTGGTAGCACATAGGCACTGGCACCAGCTCCCGCAGGTTTGCTGTGTGTTCCGATATGTGCAGAATAAAGAAGTTCATGTATTGTATTAAACTAAGGAAACTTCTCAACTCTCTCATCTCTTGGGGCTTCCATCCCAGAGATGACTGAGATTCTTTCAGGACTCGGCTTGACTCCCTTTCCTCTGGTATGAAGACCACCAGCATGTCTTCAACCAGTTGAAGACCTCGCTGACAGAGAATGCTTCGATTCATCAGTTCTGTGACCCAGCGGAGGGTACCACTCTTGAAGTGGATGCCTTGCAGAAGGGTTTGGTTGCTTGCTTATTACAAAAGGGGAAGCCA
Source organism: Heterodontus francisci (assembly GCF_036365525.1). Taxonomy (NCBI): domain Eukaryota; kingdom Metazoa; phylum Chordata; class Chondrichthyes; order Heterodontiformes; family Heterodontidae; genus Heterodontus; species Heterodontus francisci. Next base: position 43,530,902 of record NC_090387.1, read on the forward strand.
GTTGTTTTTGCGCCCAAGGCTTTGTCGTCAGCCCAAGCTAACTGCTCAAATATCGCGAGGGAAACCCTGGTTTTCAGTTTTGGCATTACATATTTCTACACATACCTCTTCAGTAAACTCCTTGTGGCGGAAACCGACCACAAGCCTCTGGAGATGATTTGACGGAAGCTGTAGTTGAGCGCACCACCACGCCTTCAGCGACTGCTGGTGAAGATACAGGGGTATGATTGTGAGGTGAAGGATAAAGTTGATGACCACCTCCAACACACTGAGCTGATTGCCTAACCCGGCGAAGGCCAAAGATGTTTCAGTCGATTGGCAGGTTGACCTCGTCAACGTGAACGAGAGGATGCAAGGTATATCGACCTGGTCCACTTCGGCCAGTGAAAGTGTGACCAGCTACGAGCAGAGACGGCAACAGATCCCACATTCCAAAAGCTCTGGAAGACCATAGTGGAAGGTTGGCCGGACACCATTCAGGACATGGCTGAATCCATCAGGTCGTTCTGGACCTTCAGAGAAAAGCTGGGAATAATGCACGGTGTTACTTTCAAGGACAGACAAGTTGTTATCTCTGCATTGCTATGGGCTGACATACTCCAACAGCTTCATCAATCGCATATGGGCATTGACCATACTCGGCAGCTGGCCAGGAAACTGTCTACTGGCCGAGTTTTAACGATGAAATTGCATCCATTGTTCAGACATGCCAGGCATGTCAGTCTCACCAGCCAAGTCAACGTCAAGAATCTCTCATCCCGCATGAGATTTCTGCAGTCCCATTGGCTAAGATTGCCATGGATTTGTTCCACTGTAATAGCGCCGACCATATTGTTGTCACGGATTATTTCTCCAAATTTCCAATCATCTGCTGGCTACATGACATGTCGAGCTCACTGGTAGCTAGGGGAAAACAAGGAGGTGTTTTCCAATAATGGGCCTCAGTACACTGGAATATCATTTTGTAACATATGCCTGAAATGGGGTGTGGCACATACCACATCTTCACCCCATTATCCACGTTCCAATGGTCTTACAGAGCGTATGATTCGCACAGTCAAATCACTGATTATCAAATGCCAGTAGACAAGTCATTATTTGTATATTGCTAAGGTCCATCTATGTGCAACTCCATTGAGTTCTACGATTCCATCCCCAGCCAAGCTTATGTTCAGGTGCGGGATCCGTACTGATCTTCCTAGTTTCCATCATTCCATCCACACTGAAATTAGGGACGCTCTGTTGGAGCAACCGGGAAAGATGAAAGAGACACACGGCAGTCTTGCTGGGAGTGAGCTTTCAAAATTAAGGTTGGACAACAGGTCGAGATACAGAATCCTGTAACCAGTGCATGGAGTACTGCACAAGTCTCCAGGGTTTGAACAGAACCATGTTCATTACAAGGTTACTACTCCTACTGGTGCTACATTGTGTAGGAATAGAGGTCAGATCAGAACAGTCCATGATCCCAGATCCATGGAAGACTTTATCGCAAACGGGATCAGATCGAAGGCAACACCCCAGGCAGAGTCTACACATTCCACTTCCATAAAGCTGAGTCCACGTACATTTGCTCTGGATTTCAAGAACTGTTATCCTTTTCCTAAAGCAGGCCGTTTGATTAATCCACCCTTACATTACAGTGACTCATGTACTCGCATGTTTCTATTACTGTTTTGTACCATGTATATAGTTAATATTACTATTGTTGAATTGCATATAGTTAACCTTTACCTATTTGAGGCGGATATGTTTCTGTTTAGGAAAATGGGGATGTTGTGTGTGTACACCTTTAAGAGGTGTGGCTATGTTATCAGGTCAGCAGTGGAAGAGCTGTGATGTAACTCACCTTGTGACTTCTGGGTTAGGAGCAGTCTTAAATAAGTACCTGTACAGTGAAGACCTGTCTGTACATGCAGAGCCATCCTTGAACAAAGAGACCACATTACTGCATTAATGATCCCGTCTTGAGTAGTCATTGCTTTGTGTATAGTAGCAGCTAACACAGAGGTTAAGACAACATGCAACATCTGTCACTTTCACAATGCATTTGTCTGTGTTTCACTTGATCCCAACTTTCCTGGTTCTCCCCATGGCTTCATGCAGATGGTTGTCATGATTTTTTTCATCTATGTCATATCTCTGGATATCATCAGCTATGCCCACTGCTCCTTTACATCCTCAGTATGTTTCATCTATGTTCTGTTGGAACACATCCTGGCTCACTTTAAGGCCAAAAGGTAGACACAGGAATTTGTTCCGTCCAAAGGGTATGTTGCTAACAGCAAATATTCCTTGTCAAGATTCACATTCCAGTAGACATTACTGGCATCAAGCTTGCTGAAAACTTTTGCCCCAGCCAGTGCTGTCGTAATCTCTTCCAGTGTTGGGCAGTGATTCCTCTTCATTGCGTGATTAAGATATTTGGGATCCAGATAAATTCTTAGCCGTCCATTTAGTTTCTCTCTCACCACAATAGAATTTACCCAATCTGTAGGCTCTGTGACTCTGGTGATCACCTTCTTTTCTTCAATTTCTTGGAGCTCTCTTTCAAGTTTCCCTTTTAGCTCTATTAGTACTTTACATGGGGGATGAATCATTGGTTTCATCGCTGGGTCATTAGTGATGTGATACTCAAAATCTTTGAAGCATCCAACCACTCATCAAAACACTCTGGGTACATTTGTACTAGATCTTCTTTGTTTCTGATTGGAGGGTGCTTTTCAAAGGGTGTAATATCTTCAATCCTCAGTGTCGCCTCCTTCACCTCATGGTTTACTGTGATAATCTGCAGTTCTTTGCAAATGTTCAAGTGCAGGATAGCAGGACCATCTGTTTCAGTGATCCAGAACATACAGTTGACATCTTTTCCTTTGTGTGTCGCTCTGATTTGGGTTGTTCCAAGCTGGTAAATCTCAGTTCTCCCGTATACTATTAGCATGATGTTGTTCAGTTTCAGAGCACCTTTCCTTGGATAACTATTTTCTTCCAAATTTTCAGGAAAGATGTTCTGGTATAGTCTGAGCGGGATGATGTTACTCTGTACTCCAGTATCAATCTTCACCTTCAGCTTTATTGTGGAGGGTTTATTTCTCACCATCTTCCTGATCTGAATGTTAGTGTGAATTTCTTTTCTCTGGGAATTATCACATGCAGACATTTTGTGCAATTGTATGGTTCCTATGTCTATCATATTCTCAAACCCATCGTCATCTTCCAGGATATGGATGTTTTGGTTTCTTTGACTACTCATTCGCCCTCTGGTGACTCGTCTACCACCTTCTTGCCTTATTCTGCACATCTTTCCCCGGTGATTAGTCTTTCCGCAAGCTCTGCAGATTGATCCATATGCAGGACATTTCCTTCTGTCTGTCAATTCATGTGGTCGTCCACAGTTCCTGCACGTCTTCCTCTCTGTTGGTGTACATTCTTTTGTTGTTTCACTGCATCAACCCTGCTGCCTTTCTCTTGGCTTTGAAATTCATATCGGCATATCCAATGATTTGATTTTGGCTGGAGATGGGTGCTGAATCTTTCAAAAATTTTGTCTGGGTTTCTGTTGTCCCCTTCACTCAGGTCCCAGCTGTTAAATAAATGTAATCCTTTATCTCCAACCCACAGAAGGATATAGCTGATCCTCTCCTCTTCAATAGTGTCTTTTCTGAAATGACTGAATGTCAATCTGCACTTTTGTTTCAACTTCTCAAATGCCTCTACGCCATCATCAGCTTCCCAATTCATCATGGGCTGTAGCAGTGCATTCATTCCTGGTCCGGCTGGCATTTCATTTTTCGTTTTTGCACAAGTCACTCAGTTTTTCTTTCTCTCTGGCACTAATTGGGTCAATTTTCCCTATCTAAATCTTTTTAAATGTTCTAGGTTTACTCACAGACACCCGCTGACACCATATTACGTCTTCTTGTTGTTAGAAATAACCACACTTTAGACTTGGAATGGCTGGAACTCTTCGTGTTTACTGCAGCTCACTATGCTGCCTGGTAGGGAATGCTTTTCTGTTACATATGACATGACTCTCCAGTGCAGCTGTGAATGTGGCCCCACTGGAACACTTACACATAACAACTAGTTCCCAGCTAATTAGCTCCTAGCACTCTACAGATAGTATAACAATATATAACAAGGCCTTCCCACCAGACAGAGTATACAGGGGATACGCTTCCTCTGCACATCCGCACACCAGTGTCTCAGGAGGCTCAGAGTGTCACATCAGGTAGTAGCAGACATTTGCCACCTGCTGGAATATGACCTGCTGCTAACTGGGCCTGGTGGCCATGCTTTATCAGTGGCTGTCAAAGTCACCATCATCCACAACTTCTTTGCTTCTGGATACCTCCAGGGCTCTGCTGTCGACATTTGCAGGATCTTGCAGTCGGCGGCGGCACACAAACGCATAAGACAGGCAACTGATGGATTGTTTGCCAGGGCTGTCAATTATGCCAGTTTTGTCTGTGATGATGCCAGTCAGAATGAGCAGGTGCTCAGGTTTGCAGCTCTGACTGTTTTCCCATGAGCAGGGAGTCGTTAACTGCACGTATGTGGCAATTGTGGCACCCTCAGATCACCCAGGAGCATTTATTAACCACAAAGGCTTCCACAACATCAACATGCAAATGGTGTGAAACCACAAAAAATATGTTTATGCAAACGTGCACAAGATTTCTGGGCAGCTGCCAGGGTGCTTTCATCTTGTGAAAGTCCACTTTCCCTGATCTGCTCGCACCTAGAACCAGACTTAATGGCTGGCTTCTTGGAGGCAAGGGATACTCACTTAAAACATGGCTGATGATACTCTTGAGGAACACAGTCACTGAGGAACAGGAGGGATACAATAAAAGCAGTATGACAACCAGATGTGTCTTTGAGCAAGCCATCAGCATGCTGAAGATGCGCTTCAGGTGCCTGAACAGATCTGGAAGTGCTCTTCAGTACATACCAGCCAAGGTCTCCAGAAAGGTTGAGGTCACAGCAGCAAGGTTTGGACCTGCAGGAGGAATGAAGTGCAGAGCCTCTTCAGATGATTCCAAGGAGGAGGGTAAGGAGGTGAAATGTGATGCTGCCAATGCACCAGCAGTAGTGCTCATTGCTGCCTGGGATACCCTCATTATTATAAGGTTCACTTACATTCCACTAGTCCTTCCCATGCACAAGCCATTTTCTGCCCTCGCTGTCACTAATGTCACTGAAAAAATCAGCCCTGCAAAACAACCAAGTAACCTTTTCACAGCCCTCCCCCCATTGCTTGGTGTCTATTCAAGTCTTCCCATTCATCACAGGTGAAAGGGCCACTTGCCAGGCAACAATCAAAAATGAACAACACAGGAAAGTGATGGAAAGAAATAATATTTATGTGGCTCAAAACTAAAACAGAAGGAGTTCCAGCCATTCCTATGGCTTCAGCAGGGGTCGAGTAAGGCTGCTCAAATTCCCACTCTGACTGCTAAGATGCTCATGCCTGGTGTCCTCTGGGTTTTGGAGTCTGCGATGGCCCCAACAAACATTGCTCCACCTGCACCTGTGCAGGGACAGACTTGGCCATTGGGACAGAAGGCAGCATGTGGGGTAAGTGGGCAACGGGTGAGGAGTGGAATCGCTTTGAGCCAAGTCCCCACTTCCACGTCCCCTTTCACCATGATCCCTCTCCTGGCCCACCTGCAATTCCTTGATAGATCTGAGCTGGAGAACACTTTGCTGCAGATCAATAGAGCTATGAATGGCCAAGGATAGGGTTTCATGCATCCTATTTCAGGTGGCATTCATAGCGTGCAAGGCATTGGTGAGGACCTGCATACACTCATGTGATTGTAGCATTTGATGCTTCATGCTCACTCTTCCCATGGATGAAGAAAACATCACAAAGGCCTGAGACATCATGACATTCATGCTCGAGATGGATTCTAAAAATCTCTTTGCAAGCATGCACCGTGCAGCTGGGCTGCCTACTAATGCATTGAACAGTCTTTGCTGCAGCTCCAGAAGTATCCCGATCATTGACAGCCCCCAAGGTGCAGATCTGTGTCCAGCTGAGCAGAGCTTGGAGCATCCTGCAGTCTCTCCACTGCTATCCCAGTCTCCACCATATGCTCTTACTCACTTGTGGGGCTCCGCGGCGGCGCCCTTTAAACTTGGCGGGGTGCCCGCATTCAGCGGCGGCTGCTGAGCCTCCTCAATATTTTGCGCGGGGTCTCATTAGCATCACTGCGACAAGCCGCCTCCCCCCCCCCGCCCCCCGATATTATATAGGGAGAGGCGGGACATCTGGCGCACTGAGGAACCTTTGACAGCTGTGTAGCAGGTGTTGGGGCCCTATTTTAAGCGCCCCAGCACCTGCTTCCTGACAGCCGTCCAAGTGATATTTACCTCACTGTTGAAGAGTGGGGCTGCTGTCAATCTGGCAGCAAAGCAGAAATTGCTGCAGAAGCTCAGCAGGTCAGGCAGCCTCTGTGGAGATAGAAGCAGAGTTAACTTTCAGGTCTGTGAGGACCAAGGGGGGAAAGAAGACACCTATGAGTGAAAGTAATGGCATGTGTTATTTATTGAGGGTGACTATGAGGTAGAGGTATCACATTGCATAAAGATGAGGATGAGTGTCAGTGGTGGATAAACAGATGGGGATGTACGGAGGTGCATAGACAGAGGGATGGGTAATTGGTGTGTGGAGTGATGTGCTGGAGTAGGTTTAAGAAGGCAGGGTGAGGGGGTTGGGGAGATATGCACATCAGGATGTAGCTGAATAGACACTGCACTCACGTTTCCTGCCCTGCTCAGATCATTAAACCGCTTCTGACATTGAAGCCATGAGCATGGCACCAAACCCCTGCTGCTGACCTCAAAGGCAACCTCCAGTCACGATTCTTTGTTTCATCAGCAGGCTTCTTCCTCACATCAGTAGGGAAGAGTATCTCCTTGCAAGCCCTCACATCCAGGACTGCACCAAAACAAGACACAGCCTTTGAACATCTGCTCTCCATTCTGCCAATTCCTTCTCTTCTGCTCCCAACTCCAAGATCCACTATATTGCATATTTGGAGTGTCCCTTTAAATACTGGAGTTGAAATTGCCTTGTGTGTGTTGTCACCATGCACGCTCACGCTAATTGGTTGGGAAACACGGAAATGATATGGTAATTCAGTGGCTGGGTTAAAAAGTCACTAACAGATGTGCTGCACTGAATACCAGATTTCCCGTGCACTATCAAACCATCGTTTGAATCTTCCCCCAAAATAGCAAATGTAACTCTTTTATTCAGGGTTTTGGTCCTGCTGAGGAAATTTTTTTTTGGAGAGTTAGTAGTGGGCAGGTCTATCCTAAACTCTCAGTGTTTTGCTGAGTCATGCAAAGACTTTTGCCTTCAGGGTGTTTCCCTTTTTCTCTGACTGTGGGGAAGGATTCTTTGCTAATCTCCTCTTTGTCCCCTGGGACATTCCTACCTGCAGGTATTTGTGCAGACTTGACTGCACTCTCCTGGGGCACTTCGACTAGGTGAGGCATCATCCTTATGGTTTCTGTGCCCCCTAGAGGTCTCTCTTTGTCTCTACATGTTCCTGTAAATGCTGTTAGCAACTCTGTTGGAGTGCTTCTAGAGTCTGCATTTACATTGGAGGATTTGGGGTCTAACTTTTCACATTTTTCGGTGTTGGTTGACCGCACAGTAGGGGTTTTCATCCAGGATTCCTCCCGGACTTCCTTTAACCTGCCCGCTTGGTCACTTTTTCCCCTCTCTTTCTAAACTTTTGCCAGCCGTGTGCTAGCCTGTCCCCTTTTGTTCTCGACGGGGGAGCTTACAGTTCACCAGCCCTCTGCTGGAGGGTCCTCCTGGTACAAGACTTTGGGGTGCAGGTTTCACTGTAGGTTGGGGTTTACCCTCAACCTGGCACATGTGCCCCGAGGATAGCATTTTTGGTCGGTTTATAATTTGATGAACTCTCATCTGCCAACAAGGAATAAACCTCACGAACTTTTCCAGTTAGTTTGCTTTATATTAAAAGGGACCAGGTCTCAGCTGGCCATTTTAGCTGCCTTGCCAGTTTTTCAAAAGACATAAAAAAATTCTTCCTCAGTGAATTTTGGAATTAATTGAGTGAATTTTAGCAATTTTGTACCCAGCCCTGAATTCTGCTCCTGCATATTAGCCATGCTTTCACAGGGGTCACTCTGTCATCCCCTAGTTCACTCAAGCTGCTTCGGCTCTCTCTCTTCAGATTCTTTCTGGAATATTCTTTTTCTTTCTCTCTCTCTCTCTCTCTCCTGCCTTTCATTCTCTTCACGTTCCATTTGGAAGGCTCTCTCTTTCTCCCTCTCCTGCCTCTCTCTCTCTCTCCTTCTCTTTCCTGTCTTCTAATTCAAGTTTCCTTTGTTCCAATTGTATCTTTGCTAGCAGTAACCTGTGTGGGTCTACTTCTAACACTGCTTCTGCATCTTCCGATTCAAGAGAAAAAAGATCAAGATTAATACTGAAGCGAGTAGCTCTCCAAACCAGGGTGAAGTATCTTGGGATAAGTTAAAAGCACTGTCTATGGAGGAGTTGAGAAAAATGGCTGAGCAGTGTGGGATTACTGTACGTGGCAAGGCTAGGAAGTCTGAACTCCTCAGGCTCATGGCCAACCCGCAACGTCTGGTAATCAAAAGTCCATTGTGGATTGAACATGTCAGGGCACGGTCTTTTGGCCCTTTTAAGGACTGTCTGTAAATATGCAAATGTCTTTCCAGTCAAGGATCTGGTGTTTTTTTTTAAAGCAAATTCTTTCCTTACTCCAGTAATAGTCTAAAAATCAATGTTCATGTGGCGAAATTAATGGTATTTGTGGATTAAATTGGAGCAGGAAGTGGCCCCTTTGTCCGTTCCAAGTGCAGTCTGTTACTATGCAAATATCTTTCCAATCAGGGGCTCGGCAACCCATTGTAATAGGCCTTCTTTTCTTCCCTGCAATTTTAAGTTTTAATGTTCATGTGGTGAAATAAGGTGTGCATCATTCTTGGCAGGTAGAGGCCTGCAGGACCATATAAATGATTTGGATGAAGGGACCAAAGGTATGGATGCTAAATTTGCTGATGACACAAAGATAGGTAGGAAAGTAACTTGTGAAGAGGACATAAGAAGGCTACAAAGGGATATAGATAGATTAAGTGAGTGGACAAAGATTTGGCAAATGGAGTATAATGTGGGAAAATGTGAAATTGTCCATTTTGGTAGGAAGATTAAAAAAGAAGCATATTATCTAAATGGTGAGAGATTGCAGAGCTCTAAGATGCAGAGGGATTTAGGTGTCCTTGTGCATGAACTGCAAAAGGTTAGTATGCAGGTACAGCAAGTAATTAGGAAAGATAATAGATTGTTATTGTTTATTGTGAGGGGAATTGAATACAAATATAGGGAGGTTATGTTTCAGTTATATAGGCATTGATGATACCACATCTGGAGTACTGTGTAGAGTATTGGTCTCCTTATTTACGGAAGGATGCAATTGCATTGGAACCAATTCAGAGAAGGCTTACTCGACTAATACCTGGAATAGGCAGGTTGTCTTATGAGGAAAGGTTGGACAGACTAGACTTGTATCCGCTGGAGTTTAGAAGCACAAGAGGCGACTTGATTGAAACATATAAGATCCTGAGGGGTGTTGACAGGGTAGTTGTGTTTCCTCTTGTGGAAGAATCTAGAACTAGGGGTCACTATTTAAAAATAAGGGGGGTCGCCTATTTAAGACAGAGATGAGAAGAAATTTTTTCTCACAGTTGGTTGAGAGTCTTTGGAACTCTCTTCCTCAAAAGGCAGTGGAAGCAGAGTCTTTGAATATTTTAAGGCAGAGGTAGATAAGATTCTTGATAAGCAAGGGGGTATAAGGTTATAGGGGGTAGGCGGGAATGTGGAGTAATTGGTTCAGCCATGAACTTATTAAATTTCAGACCAGGCTCAAGGGGCCGAGTGGCCTATTCCTGCTCCTAATTCGTATGTTCGTATGACAGCTGCATCCAGGAATTAAGTGCCTTTCCACTCACCTGCTGGATCCAGAGTACCTGCTGCACCCATCCCCCATGATCAAACACACCACCGGCCATTCCGATCGCTTCCCCCAACCGCCACCTGATTCTTCTGATCCCCCTAAACTCTTCAATCTCCCCCCTCCCGAGGCCTCCGATCTCCACCCCACTGACCCTGTCAATCTTCCTGGGACCCTTTCTGATCACACCCTGGCATCGACCCTTCTGCTCTCTCATCCCCTCAACACTTGGGTATCCTCCACCCTGACCCTATCAACCTCCCTGAGTTCTCTGATCTCTCCCTCTCTCCACTCCAGCCCCCTGTTGCAGGCTGGTAACTAAGGCCTACCCGCCCGATAGCCAGTAAGCCTCTCAATCTGGCTGACTGTGGCTGGGAAACTAAGACAAAATGTTTAATCAGGTCCTGCTGTTAAATTTGGCAGGACCTGATAGAAACCCATTCTTCCACGTTTCCTAACCTCAAGGCAGTGCTCACCGACAACCCCCACCACCATACTACCCTGCCTCTGAGCTCATATCAGGGCCATAAGTGTCAATAATATTCAAAACAGCTAAGTGTTGCCATTCCCACAATATTCCTCTTTGGTAACCTGGGCTTATCCAAGAGATACATAGACAAAGCGAATGAAGAGGAATGCAAGTCAGAAACCCTGATACATATCTTTATACAAATGTTGTGATGACGGCCTGGATTTTATTTGGCCGCTAGGTGGTAGGGAATATGGGATTACTGTAGGGTTAGTATAAATGGGTGGTTCTTGGTCGGCACAGACTCGGTGGGCCGAAGGGCCTGTTTCAGTGCTGTATCTCTAAATAAAAAAAAATACACGTAGATAGGTCCCTGAGATTTTTTAGAACAGTTCTGTTCAGGCTGCGTGAAAAAGTAATTTAGCAGGCTTTCTTCAAAAACAGGAGACAAGATGAATTGACACAAGGGTCTTTTATAGAATTGCTGGAAAGCGAGCTGGGTTGTGGTCTTCTTTCCTTTTTTGGGAATTCTCCAGCAGACTTGACTATTTCAGCCACTTACTCCAGAAAGTAAAACACACACTGACCCAATGACCAAAAAGCTTGTGAGTTTTTTTTTCCCCTCCCAGATGCGCTCTGCTGTTGCTGGGCTTATCCAATCAAGGGGCACTTATCACTTCTCTGCCCTGTTACCAGGGTTTCTGTTCTATCTTTAACCTGAATCATGTGACAATCAGTAACATTGTTGCCAAACTGGCTCCCTCAGTGTCCCCTTGATGACTCTCTAGAAAAAAAACAGGTCCAACATTTATTCAGTTTGACTATGGATTCCTTCAAAAAATATTAGAATAAAAAACAGAAGCACCTTCATAACAACATCACCATTGAAAGTTCCATCACTGATCATTTTAGGTGTTTTGTATATTGCCTATTATTCCTATGAAGCATTTACCATAATATTTCTGTGCTATATGAAAAAAGTTAAGATTATACTTTACATTGTGGCTTGGACTTTATCACTTGCTATCACCCTTTTATTCAAAGTTTATATTGAATGTACCTACACATCAGTACTACAATCTGAATTCTTATTGAGTTGGTGTGCAGTCTATGTGACTAAAACTTGCAAAACAGGCATAGGATTCAAAGGTTTATGTATGGATATTCAGTATGTCATTCGAGACAAATCTAGCTGGTTTGATAAGTAAATGCTTATCTCTAAGTATTCAGTGGACTCTTGTTAAACACATACTCAATCATAGCTAAGTTGTAACCTACTGTTGAAAATTCCAAAATATCATTCCCAATTCAGTCCTATTCTATTCATAAGATCATAAGAACTAGGAGCAGGAGTAGGCCGTCCGGCCCCTCGAGCCTGCTCCGCCATTCAATAAGATCATGGCTGATCTTTTCGTGGACTCAGATCCACCTACCCGCGCTCTCACCGTAACCCTTAATCCCTTTATTGTTCAAAAAGATATCTACCTTAGCTTTAAAAACGTTTACTGAAGAAGCGTCAACTACTTCACTGGGCAAGGAATTCCATAGATTAACAACCCTCTGGGTGAAGAAGTTCGTTTTTAATTCAGTCCTAAATCTGCTCCCTCTAATCTTGAGGCTATGCCCTCTTGTCCTAGCTTCACCTGCCAGTGGAAACATCCTCTCTAATTGGATAATAAAAACAGAAATCGCTGGAAATACTCAGCAGATCTGGCAGCATCTGTCGAGAGAGAAAAACAGTGAATCTTTCAGGTCGATGACCTTTTAGCAGAACCTTTCATCGATCTGAAATGTTGGGCTGAATTTTATTAGCGCGCCACACTTCACTTCAGTGCCGTGGGGGCTCATTTAAATGGAGGGGGCAGAGCAGCCGCCCCCAATGTCGTAGAGGGGGCGGCCACTCCGTCCCCGGCAATGGCGTTTGGCACCACTGCCCAGGCGCTGAAGGCATTTTTGAAGGTCTTCAAGACCTTAACAAAAATTTGGATGTTTAAAGAGAAAGTACTTCGTTAGTTTTTTTTAAAATAAAAATCAAAACGCCCCGAATAATTGTTTTATATGCCAACATGACAGATATTAATTTTATTCCCACCCTGAACGTCGCCCTCAACCTCGTCACTTTTGCCCTTCAACCCACTCCCCCCACACCCTGATTATTTGACTTCCCACCAGTGTCTCGCCTTGGAACAGCATACGGAGCTCCAAAGGTGCTTGAGTTGTGGCTGGCGGCGATAAAATTACCATGGGACGACTGCCGGGACCAGGTAAGTTCATTTCAATATTTATTCTGCTAATTTTAATATTGAAATGAAGGCCTCACCGCTTGGCAGCAGGGGGCTGCACTGAGGCCTCACCATTGCCATGATATGTGGCAGGGCCTTCTCAGCGCGTGGGTCGTGGTGGACCGTTCCCGCATGAATTTTACGGGCCTCCCCGCCATGATCCACGATGACGAGGGGCTGGTAGAGTCCAGCCTGGTAACTCTGTTTTTTCTCCACAGATGCTGCCAGATCTGCTGAGTATTTCCAGTATTTTCTGCTTTTATTTCAGATTTCTAGTATCCACAGTATTTTGCTTTTCTATTTGTTATGAATGCTGGACTTTGTAACATGATTATGTTTTTAAAATTGTGATTTTTAAAAGTTTAAGATAGAGTCTGGAAGGTCAGGTGACCTCACATTCTTTGGCCTCCTTATCTCGAGAGACAATGGATAAGCGCCTGGAGGTGGTCAGTGAGGTGACCTCACATCCACTCTGCTAAAGGACAAGAAAGATTTTTAAAATTCATTCATGGGATGTGGGCATTTCTGGCTAGGCCAGCATTTACTGCTCATTCCGAATTACCCTTGAAAAGGTGCTGGTGAGCTGCCTTCTTGAACTGCTGCAGTCCACAGTGCTGTTAGGAAGGGAGTTCCAGGATTTTGACCCAGCAACAGTGAAGGAATAGCGATATAGTTCCAAGTCAGGATGGTGTGTGACTTGGAGGGAAACTTGCAGGTGGTGGTGTTCCCATGCATCTGCTGCCCTTGTCGTTCTGGTTGGTAGAGGTCGCAGGTTTGGAAGGTGCTGTCTAAGGAGACTTGGTGCGTAACTGCAATGCATCTTATAGATGGTACACACTGCTGCCACTGTACCTCGGTGGTGGAGGGAGTGAATGTTTGTGGATGGTGTGCCAATCAAGCAGGCTGCTTTGTACTGGATGGTGTCGAGCTTCTTGAGTTTTGTTGGAGCTGCACCCATCCAGGCAAGTGGAGAGTATTCAATCACACTCCTGACTTGTGTCTTGGAGATGGTGGACAGGTTTTGGGGAGTCAGGAGGTGATCAAAGACTTTTTTGAAAAAAAGAGACTTCAGGGGGAACACCTGAAGAACAATAGTTTTCACCCTCCCAGACTTTCGGGTCGTTAACAAGGAGGTCAGTGATCTAAAGATGCAAATGTACCAAGCAGTTGCTAACACCTGAGAACAATGGAAGGCACAGGTGGCTCCGTGATACAGATTTCTGGGCTTTGTATATTGCAGCAGGACAATAAGCTATTGACTTTTGAGTCTAGATAAATCTAACAGATTTTCTGAAGGTATACAGGCTGTAAGGAAGACAACCAGCAGTTGCACTGCTTTCGGAAGCTTGAGACAGCGAAAGGCTGTGAAGACTTGAACCTGGTTTGAAAGTTAATGTTTGCGGATAGGTAAAAGGACAGCAGGATTACCAGGAATCGCCTTATACATGGACGTCCAGGTTGGAAGTGCTGGGAGAAGTGAGCGAAGAGGACACTGATTTTTGAAAACGTCTGGGAGATTCAACCCATTGCTACTGGGAGGAGTTCGGGACTTTTAACCATTAAGGATTTTGCCATCCATAAGGACTGTGTCACATATAAGTGTGGTGTGAGGTTTTCAAGTATTTTAATAAAGAAAGAAATACCTTTCTTTGTAATCTGGGGTATCAGCTACTTACAAAGTGCTGTTTAGTAAATGGGGATTTCCTTTAGTTTAGTTGTTATAATAAAAGTTTTTAAATGTGAAATCTTGTCATGTAATTCTTTAAATTGGTCTGGGGGATTCATATCTGCTATTTTTAATGTTAAAGGTCTCACTGAGGTCCTAACATATTGTATAGGAATCTTGACTCACCAAAGCATATTTCTTGGCAGATTCCTGATGTATTTATCAGAAATCAATAGCATGCAAGTATTACAAATATTGACTGCAGTCGAGCGATGTAGTAGTAAACTATTGACCTAAGGAATATTAAAGTTATTGAAAGTTTATTATAGGAGCTGAGGTTATAGGTTACTGTATAACTTCTAAACTAGAGTCAGTATTTGTTTGATTAGATCTTGGAACAAAATTGCCTGGAATTTCTGGTGGACCGCGGGTGGGATTTCTCTCTTAGAATATTGGCAGAATCCCCAAAGAAATGGCGAATGGGGTTCCACCAATCTAAGATCACAGACCTGAAACATTAACTCGGCTTCTCTCTCCATAAATACTGCCTGGCCTGATGAGTATTTCCAGCACTTTCTGTTTTTATTTCAGATTTCCAGCTTCTGCAGTATTTTGGTTTTATTTCGGGGTTCCACTAATTTCCTGACTAGGATATAGCAAATTTCCCTATTTCCTCTCTTTATGCTTCGCTAACCTTTCTACTAGAATTAATAAATGGAGCCAGCAAGTATCTTCTAATTTCCTTTTTTATTAAATTGGCATCATAGTGTGCACAGATTCCAGATTCTATATAAGGAATGAATTGACACATTTGCAATGTGGGAATGCAATGTTCCAATGTGGCCATGCAATTGTTGAATATGCCAAACATGGTGCCTGGATTTCACAGAAGTGATCCGGTTTAAATTTTAATGCTGTGGTTAGATTATCAATTGTTATAATATTGCACCTTCTCTTGACTCCTGATAAATATTTGAAGGGTAGACATATTTCCATCTGGCTAATATATATGTGTTTTCACAGCAAGTGACAGAATTAATTCTATTTTTAATGGCTAAATCAAAATTTTGTTTGCATGGATGGCAACACACAATGAGCTGAATTTCACTAGCCCTCCAGCGTCGGGGATCGTGGCGGGGGCCCAGAAAATTCTTCCAGGAGAAACCCGCCACAACTCCCGCCGCCAAGAAGGCCCCGCCATATTTTACCAGCGGTGGCAAGGCCTTCGTACGGGGCCCATAAATATATTGTTTGATCATTGGCGGGGATGGGGGGTGGTGGTTGTAAGAAGGGCTTTGAAGTTCAATTTACTGTTTTTGTTTAAATTTAATGTGCTGGTCTCTTTAAAATTTCACATCAGCTGTCAGGGCTTGAAGCCCTTTAAAAATGGTGCCAGTGCCTGCGCCGTAGCACTGGACACCATTGCTGGGGACAGAGCAGCTGCCCCCTCTACGTCATTGAGGGGTGGCCGTCCCACCCCCTCCATTTAAATGAACCCCCGCGCGAAATATTGCAGGGGCACAGCGACGGCGGATCTGCGCAACCGGACGCCAAGATCAGAGCGCACCGCCACAATTTGCGGCGCACACATAAAATTCAGCCCAATAAATCGGGTCATTGCATCAAGAGTGTAATCTGGGTGAGAGTCACAATTGCATTCTAATAATCAGTTTGATGAATGACAAAATTGAAAATGCTGATGATATTTCCACAGAATATTGACGTAAATGATTGCTCATGTTGGCTCTCCAAACTATCTGGTTTATTATATAGTGAAATAACCAATTCATCCTACACCTCAGCGACTGTTTTAAATGGAAATATTTATAAAGGATTTGCTTTTATTTTATGAAAGACTGAAAAGGGCAACCAAAAACTGAGATTATAGAATTTGGTATTGGACTGTAGGAAGGATGGCAAGGCCATGGATGCAGAAGAGATTTACTCAGATGATACCAGGGATTAGAAACTTTAGTTATGAGGCGGGAACAGTGAAATTGGATTCTTTTAATTCAAATAAAGAAGGTTATGACAAAATCTGACATAGTTGATTAAAATTTTGAGTGGTTTTGATAAGATAGGATAAATTGGGCTGAACGTACCTGCTGGTGGCGGCCGTCCCACGCCGATTTTACGACCGCTGATCGCACCATGAATGCCTTCAGAACTCCATGCAGAGCTCCGAGGCAAGAACCTGGTGGGGAGGTGGGGAGGAATAAAATTTTCAGGGCGGGAGGGGTGGAGGAGCGGGGAAAATCATCATTTCTGGCTGTGGGAATGTTGGGACGGGATTGAAGGTCAAGGGGAACAAATTTCGGGGGAGAAAGTTTGGGATATCAATAAAAGTTTATTATGGGGGGAGAGGGCAATTTATATATAAATTACCCATCATGGTGGCAAGCTCTAATCTTGGCAGTCCGGTCGAGCGGATCCACCATTGCTGAGCCCCTGCGATGGGAGACAGGATTTAGAGTAGAAATAAAATTTTATTTATATTTCCTGGAGACCGGGCTTGAAGCCCTTTAAAAATGGCACCGGCGCCTGCGCTGTGGCGCCAGATGCTGTTCCGGGGACGCAGTGGCCACCTCCTCTACGCCATCGGGGGCGGCCACTCTGCGCCTCTATTTAAGTTAGCCCCCATGCGTAACATTGCGGGGGCTGTGCGGCAGCACCTTCATGTCGGAAGGCCGCTGCTCTCACAACGCGCCACCGCACAGCACAGCCACTGATAAAATTCAGCCCATTGTCTCCATTAGTCAGTAACTAGAAGGCAAAAATCTAAGATAATCACCTAAAAGAACAAAGGGAGAGGTTAGAAGAAATGTTTTGATGTAGAGGTTTGATAGGACATAGAATGCTCTACCAGAATCAGTAGTAGAAACAGAATTCATAAAATGGCTAAATATTTTAAAATGAAAAATTTGAAGAGTACTGGGAATGGGACTAAACGGATAGTTCTTTAAACAGTTGGTGAAGGTGTGATGGGTTGAATGACTTTTTCCATGTTATAATCTTGTTAAAAATTTATTCTTGGGATGTGGGCATCACTAGCAAGGCCAGCATTTATTTTCCATCCCTTGTTGTCCTTGAGCAGGTGTTAGTAAGCCATTTTCTTGAGCCATTACCGTCCATGTCGAAAAATGGTATGATTCAAACAGAACATCACTGTCGGAATTTAACTGGTTAAAATAAAATGTAATTCCTGTAAAGAGCATGTCCATTATCAACTTAATCTGTACAATATTGTGTACTGTATACTAAACTAAATTTCACACTATCTATAATGTATTTTAGAATTTGTAGGCATAAAATGGCAACACGTCAACCATTAGAATATTGGCTTTTAAAATGACGAGGATACTTACAAGTCCATGGGCTGAATTTTACCGGCCTCTCGACACCGCAGGTCACGGCGTTGGGGGCTGGTAAAATGCTGTGGGGAGAGACCCATCTCGACCTGCGGCATCAAGAAGGGCCCGCCGCAGATTACCAGCAGTGGCGGGACCAAAGTGCGCCCCCCGCCCTCCCGCCCCGGCACGGCAGCAGTACCACAATTAGCATATGGTAAAGAGTACTTAACCTTTGCTGATTATGCAGCCTGCCGCCTCTCCACTGACACTTCCAGATTTTTCGCTGAATGGGCAGCCATCACGTGCTGTCCTATTCACGATCTGAAAAGCCGACGGCAGAAGTTGTCGCCAGCGAAGTTAAGTTGTGTTATGCAAGGGTCTCACTCTGCATTACGGAAGGGAGGAGGGAGGGAGGATACACAGG
The DNA here is from genome assembly GCF_036365525.1 of Heterodontus francisci. Taxonomy (NCBI): domain Eukaryota; kingdom Metazoa; phylum Chordata; class Chondrichthyes; order Heterodontiformes; family Heterodontidae; genus Heterodontus; species Heterodontus francisci. Next base: position 43,549,112 of record NC_090387.1, read on the forward strand.
GGTCACACTCTGCATTCTGAAAGGGAAAGGGTCTGGGATTACTGGAGGGAAAGCTGTGCTTGCATGAAGGGAGGTACCATACCATCCCTCCGTTAACAGTGCACACTCTGTGTTTGTGAGGAACCAATGGCACACTAGGCACCCTGTGCGTGGGAAGGTTGCCAGAAAAGGCAGGAGCATTAAGGTTGTATGGATGGTGGGGGCAATTGATTCAGCTGGTAGGATCTTGATGTGGTCATGTTGTGCCACTCTGAGTGTTGACCAAGATGGGCAATACCATGGCATGCCACATAGTTGATCAGGTAAGCAGCTGATGTACCCGTCAACACCAATCCCTGCCCTGTTAGGAACCTTTGAATACATGCAGGGTTCAACTTTATTTATCACATGGAAATAGAAATGGCTCATCCTACATTGTGTGATCCTCTGCACGTGAGGATCCGTATGTGCCAGAGGCAATATCAACAGGCAGGTGCGATCCACGTAGAGGTCCTCAGTCATGAGCTGCAGCCCCCAAGGGGAGCCTGCCATTATGGTTGCCATGCATCTACACGCCCCACATGACATGCCATCAGATATCAGAGCATCAGTGTTAGAGGAGATTGTGCATATGGAGAGGGTGGTGACACATCTCTGTGCTGTGCTCAAGGATGACCTGCAGCCCACGGGCCCCAGTGGACATCCCATGCCTTTGTTCTTCATAGTGCCAGCAGTTCTCAAGCCTGATGCCTCTGCAGCCTTTTAGGGGCCCATCACAGATCTTATTGGGGTCACACAGTCAGCAGTGCACGACTGTATCAGGGAGGTCACCAGTGCCCTGCACCGGAGGGCCAGTGAGGATGTCCTCTTCAGGACAGACTCTCACAGCCAGGCCCAGAGGGCCATTGGTTCTGACACCATTGCTGGAGAACCATAGGTTGTAATGTTCATAGACTGCACTCATGTGGCCATCAGGCCTCCCGCCAGGCTACCACTTGCAGATGTCACCATTAAAGGAGCCCTCTCAATCTAAGTGAAGCTGGTCTGTGAACACCGCAGATGCTTGCAGTGAATGTGTGACTCTCAGGCAGCTGTCATGATACCTGGGTCTTGCGCCAGTCCTGGCTGCCACCGCTGTACACTGAACTGGCTCAGATGGAGGGGTGGCTTCTTGGAGATAAGGGCAGTCCTTTGCGGACATGGCTCCCGACACCAGTGAGAGACTCCACCACTGCTGCAGAGGAGAGATACAATGCCAGCCACTGAGCTACATGAGCCACCATTGAACAGGAGATCTGCATGCTAAAAGAGCGCTTCCAATACTTGTATGGATAGGGTGATGCCCTATACTATGAGCCGAAAAGACCAGCTCCTTTCTTTGTCGCTTTGCATACCTCGGAACCAATAGGGGCCAGGCCTGGCATGATGAGGAGAGATGGCAACAAGATTCCTCGAACTATGAGGACGCTGAGGGCCTACAACATGAAAGATGCATGGGAGGGCAGATGGCACCCAGGCTCTGCAGGCAGGGCTAGCAGTGAGGTAGGGATGTACGGAAGTGGATTATCAGACAAAGGCTGTCTTCTCCATAGGAACCGACATAGAAACATCGAACCATAGAAAAATAGGAGCAATAGTTGGCCATTCGGCCCTTCGAGCCTGCTCTGCCATTCAATACGATCATGGCTGATCATCCAAACTCAGTAACCTGTTCACTCTTTCTGCCCATATCCCTTGATCCCATTAGCCCTAAGAACTGTATCTAACTCTTTCTTGAATATATTTAATGATTTGGCCTCAACTGCTTTCTGTGGTAGAGAATTCCACACATTCACCACTCTCTAGGTGAAGAAATCCCTCCTCATCTCAGTCCTAAATGGCTTACCCCTTATGCTTAGACTGTGACCCCCAGTCCTGGACTCCCCCGCCATCGGAACATCCTTCCCACATCCAGTCTGTCCAGTCCTGTTAGAATTTTGTAGGTTTCTATGAGATCCCCTCTCATTCTTCCAAACTCTAGCGAATACAAGCCTAATCAACCCAGTCTCTCTTCATATGTCAGTCCTGCCATCCCAGGAATCAGTCTGGTGAACCTTCGCTGCACTCCCTCCATAGCAAGAACATCCTTCCTCAGATAAGGAGACCAAAACTGCACACAATATTCCAGATGTGGTCTCACCAAGGCCCTGTATAATTGCAACAAGACACCCTTGCTCCTGTACTCGAATCCTCTCGCTATGAAGGCCAACATACCAATAGCCTTCTTAACTGCCTGCTGCACCTGCATGCTTACTTTCAGCGACTGGACCATTAAAGTTCCCCTCCAAGCCACACACCATCCTGACTTGGAACTATATCGCCGTTCCTTCACTGTCACTGGGTCAAAATCCTGGAACACCTTTCCTAACAGCACTGTGGGTATACCTACCCCACGTAGATTGCAGCGGTTCAAGAAGGCAGCTCACCGTCACCTTCTCAAGACCAATTAGGGATGGGCAATAAATGCTGGCCAAATTCCCTCATCTATATCATTAATATATATTGCGAATAGCTGGGGTCCTAGCACTGATCCCTGCGGTACCCCACTAGTCACTGCCTGCCACTCGGAAAAAGACCCGTTTATCCCTACTCTTTGTTTCCTGTCTGCCAACTAGTTCTCTATCCATGTCAGTACCTTAGCCCCAATCCCATGTGCTTTAATTTTGCACGCTAATGTCTTATGTGGGACCTTATCGAAAGCCTTCTGAAAGTCCAAATGCACTGCATCCACTGGTTTTCCCTTATCTATTCTACTAGTTACATCCTCAAAAAATTCCAATAGATTTGTCAAGCATTATTTCCCTTTCGTAAATCCATGTTGACTTTGTCCGATCCTGTCACTGTTTTCCAAGTGCTCTGCTATTACATCTTTTATAATGGACTGTAGCATTTTCCCCACTACTGATGTCAGGCTAACCGGTCTATAATTTCCTGTTTTCATTCTACCTCCTTTTTTAAATAGTGGGGTTATATTAGCTACCCTCCAATCTGTTGGAACTGTTCCAGAGTCTATCGAATTTTGAAAAATGATCAGCGAGCATCTACTATTTCTAGAGCCACCTCCTTAAGTACTTTGGGATGTAGATTATCAGGCCCTGGGGATTTATCAGCCTTCAATCCCATCAACTTCCCTAACACCATTCCCTACTAATACTGATTTCATACAGTTCTTCCTTCTCTCTAGACCCTATGTTCCCCAACATTTCTGGGAGGTAATTTGTGTCCTCCTTTGTGAAGACAGTATGTATTTAATTGGTCTGCCATTTCTTTGTTCCCCATTATAAATTCCCCCGATTCTGACTGTAAGGGACCCACATTTGTCTTCACTAATCTTTTTCTCTTCATATATCTGTAGAAGATTTTACAGTCAGTTTTTATGTTCTCTGCAAGCTTACTCTCATACTCTATTTTCCCATTCTTAATCAATCCTTTTTCCTCCTTTGCTGAATTCTAAACTGCTCCCAAAACTCAATTTGCTGCTTGTTCTGGCCATTTTATATTTCTGCTCCATATACCTAAAACTATCCCTAATTTCTTTTGTAAGCCATGGTTGAGCCACCCTTCCTGTTTTATTTTTGCCCCAGACAGGAATGAACAATTGTTGTAATTCATCCATGTGCTCTTTAAATTCTAGCCATTGCCTATCCACTGTCAACCCTTTAAGTAACGTTCCCCAATCTATCATAGCCAACACGCACCTCATACTTTCATAGTTTCCTTTATTTAGACTCAGGACCCTAGTCTCAGAATCAACTCTCTCACTCTCCATCTTAATGAAGAATTCTATCATGACATGAGCTCTGTAAGCCACACATCACCCTCACTCACCTGCTGTGCACCAGTCCACATCTGTAGGATCACTGTGTAAACCATTTCAGGCAGCAGCTGACTGAACCAATGTCCATGTCACTGAATATTGCATACGTTGGCTCTTCTGAAAGGCCAATGGTGCAAAGGGATGTGATATTGGTGCTACGTGCTGGCACACATCATTCACACAGAGAAAAGGACACACATGTTGGTGAGGAACATTAGTGAAAGACGTATTTATATTGCTGTGACACCTGTGCATTCCCATTTGTGTCAGTGTGTTCTCTGTAATACTTTTTATGGTCTATTTAAGTCTCACATCCTGGAATGTGCAAAATTAAGATTATTCACCCAGGTGCGGCACGCCTACAAGAAGGATTGTTACACTTGAGTGGGAGAAGAGGATCGCAACTTTATAGGACACTGGGACAAAGCAGGTTACCCTGGGGTAACTCAGCAGGTCAGGCAGTATATGTGGAGAGAGAAGCAGCGTTAACTTTCAGGTCTGTGAACTGGACAAGTTAACTCCGCTTCTCTCTCCACAGATGCTGGCTGACCTGGTGGATTTCTGCAGCACTTTCTGCTTTGCTGCCAGATTGACAGCAGCCCCACTCTTCAGCAGTCAGGTAAGTATTCTTTGACAGCTGTCAGGAAGCAGGTGCTGGGGTGCTTAAAATAGAGCCCCATCCCCTGCTGCACTGTCAAAAGCTCTCTCACTGCACCGAACATCCCACCTCTCCCCACGTAATATGGGGAGGGAGGCTCGGCGCCATGATTCTAATGAACCCCCGCGTGTAATACCGCGCAGCGCGGCACCCGAATAAAATTCAGCCCTATGTGTGGAAAGACTCCGTGTGAAGTAAATTTACAAAATTTCAAATGAAATCAATTCACAGGCTCTTCTACATTGAATAAAGCGACAGCTTACCATATTGTGTTTGGTGTGGAAAGAGCGCCGACATGTATTTTCCATTGTTTCCCACCCAATAAAGTGTGCAAGAGCAGCCCAGGCTGACTCACCCGCTGAAGATCCCTCTCTATCGGAAAGTACCTAACTTCGGCTCCACTGTCAAGACCTCACCCGTTATCAATTTGCTTCTCCAACTTGCAAGGGCACCGTGCCAGGCTAGAGATGCAAAATATCTAACAAATGGTATGTGCAAAAATGTTTCCTTTACACCTCAAATGCCAAAAATTTTAATGCAGACTTGGAAAGATTTACCAAACCACACTGTATTTCCTCAGTGTACCATTTTGATCAAATAAAATATTGTAATCTTAACTCAACAAAAGTTCCAGAAAATATTGCCATAATCTTCAGGAGGTTAATGCTGAGAAAACAAAACCTATAGCTGGGTATTTGGATGGTAAGGGATCTGTACCATAACCACGAGTCAACATTACGAGTTATACAATTTTCTGACCCCTTTTCACATGCAACAGAATTTACTCATTAAGATTTGCTGTGCTAGATATCTTATAAAGTATATAAACATTCTATGTATAGAACTGTGCGAGAGGTCAGAATATATTTGAAGGGCGCCTACAGAAAGTGCACAGCAATGATGTTTAATTGCTATATTGGCCAGATTGAAGCTTCCACACAGAGACTAAATACTATAAAACAAGCATTTCAGTTCATTATCAAAGGTGCTGAGACTAGGGAAAATAAAAGCCAACTGTAGCTATGCAAATAGTTGATCCCTTGCTTTTTTACAGAATGATTCGCAATAAAAATGCTAATGCATCCATAGGGGAATTTCATAACATGGACACAACATAAAAATTATTTATTTAATGAAACACATCATATGATCTATCTTTTGTTCTACTGGATTATTCTAAAAATACATAAATATTTTTATGGAAAACATTTTAAAAGTACCAAATGTATTTTGATCATAAATTAGATTTTCATTATCGCTTTAGTTGGATTTCAGAAATTGTGAAATGTACGCATTTCCTTACAAATGCTAAAAGTTACACAATGCAAATGTATGTGGGCTGCAGAAGAAATATCCTGCAGCTGTTTTAATTAGTGATTAAAATGATGTTAATCAGCTGTTTAGCTTTTCCCAGCCTGAAATATTTATGCAGTGATTAGAATTTATGCTATTCAGCTTTATGCAACAAGAGGCTCCTCCCAAACAGAATGTCCTTGAAGGTGTAAGTTGAATTTGTGTGTCCTTACGATTCATTCATTACAAGACTCAAGGGTCACTGCCAACAGGAAGTACATTTTGTGTTTTTAATGTGGTTTTCGACCAGCATCAATCATTCTGTGCAATTAAGCAATTCTAGCACATTTCTACTGCGACAAACTCCAGGATACAAAATACACTGACAGCTGTCTTAAATAGGCTGACACAAATTAGGTAGTGAGGGCACAGGCCTAAATGTTGTCATTGTAAGGATATCTGCCATTTATTCTAGACACATCTGCCTGATTTATTAAACCCTTTGAAGCCTAGACTAATCTGCATGATGCCAACAAGCATAACCTAGGTGAGTGTTTTTTTTAAACTATATAATTCCTTCAGAATACTCATGCAGGTAAATATACTTTTACCATGGGGATATATTATTTTACAGCACTCTTTGTTATATCAAGGTTCCTTAAGAGCCAAATAATTTTAAATGATTAAGTAAATAACAGGGAAAAAACTGAATGACTAAGGCCAACGTTTACATGCAGAGATCATATCCATTTATTTAAAAATAAATGTAACATGATAGTATCTGAAGTAGAATGACTCAACCCACAGAAGACAAGTTCAAATCTTTGCCTCAACTGGCATTGTAATCCACTTAACCTCACGGGGTAATTCTCACTTATTGTCAGCAAAGTCATTAGACAGAACACTATTTAACAGGAAAGGAATCCACCTTGGTGGAGGAGGAAAAGCAAAAATTTTGTACCACCAGCCTTGACTCACTGAGGTGCATCTCCTGTTGACTTATCCTCAAGTGCATGAATGACGCTGATCATTTTCAAGTCTGTGGCTCAGACTGTTCTGCCCTTTCTACTGACCCAAGAAATATGGTAGTAGCAGGCAGCATAGATAGCCTCAAAGAATATATGGCTTCTTTTAATTTGATACTAAAGCTTGCCACATAAATGTAAAGTCATGACTTTAAAGACGTTTAGTGAAAGTTAGACAAGACAATTTAGCAACCTTGTTTATCCAGTAAGATGTGCTAACAAAAGATATGCTGGCATTATTGATTTATGACTGTATTTGTTTAATAATTAATCAGCAAATGAACAGGTTACTATTATAATATTTCGAAATCAAATGTACATATCAAATGTAAGAGACAAAATAGATGTTGTGCATTGCTGAACTTTAAAGTTATTTTAATATTGAATGTAATTCAGTATTTTTTAGATTTCACCTGCATAGATATAAATATATATTTTTAAAAAATAAATCAAGCAAACTGAAATGAATTTACTTTTCTATTCTAAATTTGCAATGGAAATCAAGCTTGTTCTGCATGGAAAGGCCATTTGCTATCAGTGATATTGACAATACTTTTTAAATTTCATCTAGTTTTGTTTAATTCTGTGTAAGATGTTTAAACACATAAGGAATGGCAATGAACCAATATAGAGCTCCAGTACTTTCCAAGGCTGCTGAACATATGAATTTATCACAAAAATGATTGAAATTCGTTGGCAGTGCTGTGTCTTTTCCATTAAGACTTGTTATCAGACAATGACAATAAACTAAATTCTGTCCAAGGCTGTCTATACACTGCCTTTTGACAAAGAATGTAGATTATGTCAAGGAGGTTTCGGGAATGATGTTTGTATTTGCCAAAAGGCCACATCTGTATTGGAAATAAACCCAGAGTAATATCAAAACTTGACTTTTACTTTGCTTTATTTTAACCATTAACAGTTGTTTCTTCTTATAATACCAGTGTATTATTTGTGAATAATTTAAGATAAAAGCTTTGATCCTTGGAAAGTGAAAAATTGTCTGAGGTATGGAATAGCCATTTCTTATGAGCATGGCTCTATTACTTGTCGGCTACAGTGACAGGATATAACGGAAATGTGCCATGTCCTGATAACGACGTGATTGCTTTGCACACAGATAATGTCATTTTACGCCTCATGGACTGAACTTTACTTCCCATTAAAAATTTATTTGGTTTAGTTGTTTACTGGAAGTATAGCCTGGTATCCCTGGAATAAACTGTTCAAGTCCTTTGACAGGGCAATTTATTTACTCTCATGGTCTACTACAAATGAACAAAATCACATCAAATCAAAAAATGTAAGGATGTTAGCTAATACTCCAGGCCAAATCTAGATCAATTCAGATGCCATAGGATAAAGGTCATATTTAAACATTATACTCTTGTTACATTTGTTCCAAATTTTCAACGGAACGAAAGCAATGGGTCAATTGCAAATAGTGCTGATTGATTTATTCCAATGGTAGGTCTATGTGGAAACTCCCACTGTTTGACCTCAGTAAAGTCTAGAGTTGTAAAGATGTAAATTTGCATCAGCTTAGTATAAATGACTAATGAAAATCCCTTGTTAATTTTAACTAAAAATCTAACCACCGCACATGTATTGGGCAGGTAATGTAATACACACCAGTGCAGGAACTGAGCCTAGGCTGCCCTCATCATAAACTGAGGAAGGAGGGTGGGAGGTTGGAGGGGAAATAACTTTCATTTCAGGTCATGTTGACCTAAGCTGACTGCAGTCTGTTTGCAACTGAAAGTCTAAACAGAGCTTGAGAATATTTTGTATCTTCTTGTCATCTGTGTGTTTGTGAAACAGTGGAATGAGCCGCCCAGTAGTTGTAGCAGAAGGGTGCTCTGTTCTTAGAAAGGGGTTGTTAACTGAAATGGACTGACACTTGAACATACCAGTTTTCCTTGTCCAAGTTTTCTCAGTTCTCAACTGGGTTACAAGGGAAAGAACAGTATAGCGGAGTTAGAGGAGAAATTATCCAGAGCAAAAAAGTACACTTCTGCTCACAGATCATGGTGACAGTAGTAATCATGTCCCAGACATGTCCTGTCATTTCAGCTGGACGAGGAAGAATGGTACTGTAGGGGAGAAAGTGGACATTCAAAGATAAGGATTTATGTGTTATTCAAAAGGGCATAACTCATCACTTCAAATGAGGTCAATTCCATAATCAAATGGTGATCAGTTTATATTTTTGCTGTTGATTATACAATTCGGCTTTAGTCTTTTGTCTTTCACTTTTTATAAATTAACAATGTTACATTATGTGAGTACATCAGAAGACATCAGTCATAGCAGTGTGATGTCAGAAGGGAAACAGTATATCCTTTTATTGCTCTCTAAGGTCAGTCACTTAAAACTATTGCCCTCTGGACACAGGTTATCAGGCAATAGAGAAAACTATTTTTAAGCATGTTTCTACTTTTCAGGTAGTCAAATCAAGATTCTAGCCTTAGGGTATAATAATACCAAATGATGCTAATTAGAAAGGGGATTTTGTAATGTACTAGTGGTTATAGATTGATATGTGTGGGGATTTGTGACCACAGGAGGAATGAGTGCAAGCAAAGTCCTCCAGCAATGTGATTGATGTCTAAATTTTCCCTTCTTTAAAGAGAATACTGAATGTTTCTTTTTAGCATTTATATTGTGGAACCCACAGCCATTTGCAGAGCAACCAAGATAAAATTATAATGTGCTAAATTAGGGACATAGAATAATTTGTAATGCAGTGGAAACAAAATTTGAGATTACACATCTAATTGTATGATCAAAGTAACAATATCTAAGTTAGAAACATATTAATAAATACAGAAATTTCCCTTCCCCAGGTTCTTCTTTCCACCTCTCCCTCTCTCTCTAAACCCCATTCCCCCTCCCCCACCAGCTTCTCATCTCATGTGTATCTTCACTTTTTTGAGTGAGTCTGTCCAACCAACAAATATGTCACAAACACAACCAATACTAACTCATGATCAATGCATCAGGAGGAGTGCTTGAGCAATGTGGGAAAGGACATCACCATGTTTCCTTTCTCAAAGAACACCATGTTACGAGCAGGTGAGGAGGGGTCGCAGGCCTCCGCACTTTTCCCTCTCCTTGTTTGACCACAGTAGATTTATTTCTTTTTGAGGTGGATATACTTGCCAAATTAGTGAGTGTTTAACTGTTTACGTGCTGTGATTATAAAAAGAGCCAATCAGACAGGTTTCTTGAGGTGAACAAAGAACTTTATTGTACTTAAACTGATCTAAGTAAAAATAATAAAATACGCTCCACCTTCACACACACATAAATAGGTTACAGAGTGGGGAGGATAGATCGGTTGAATTCGAATCAGAGAAATAAAAAAGGTATACAGTCTGTGGAGGTTGGTGACTCAGTTGGCTTCAGTCTGAATTTGGTGGTCCTGTGACTTTCCTTTGGTGGTCTTGAGGCTTCCGGTTTGAAGATGTAGAAGCTAAATCCAGAGACGGCAATGCAGCTGAATTTGTTCAAGAGAGTATCTCTGACTGTTCTTTCCAGAAAGTTCTCTACTCTCAGTAGCTCCTCCATCAGACTTAAGGCATTAAGCACAGTGAGCATCGATCGATTAACATACTAACACAATCAAACACAGCTTAATTAAACCACTGAACACTACAGTCTGCAGCAGAGGATATTCCTCAGTGCTCATGGTCAGCAGACAGAGTTCAAAGCTTGCAAGGTTTGAGTGGCTTGTCTCCACCAGTTTAACATTCAGGTTTCTAGCCAGTGGATTAAAAAAATCATGATTCAGCCTACGCATTTTCATGACAACCAACTGTCAATACCTACTTTTCAGTGGGTTTTTTCAGATATGTGGATTCAGACATGCGTATCCCAAACTGGAAAACAACACTCTGACAATGTTACTGCCATTTCTTGGGACCCTCAGTGACAACCCACCCATCCACCATTCCCAGCAGGACTAATTTTTCACGCTGTTCAGCTGCCACACTTGCAATACTTTGCGATTGATGATGGCAAAGCACATGTAACCTTGTGGCAGGGGAGAGTGTGAAGAAAAGGTATGACAACAATGTGCAGTACTTCTGATCTGACCACAAAATAAAGCCCGATGCCCACAGCACTGGACACAAATATCAAAAACAAAGTAGAAAAGGAGGAAACTTATGATAGATGATTGATGGAATGCATTGTTAGGGCATTTCAGACTGAGATTAAGTCTGTGACTGAAAACAACACAAGCAAGCATAAGTAGACTGTTCCATGGCAATAATGTACCCAAAATATACTATAGGCAAATAAACTCAAGATTTAAGGAAATATCAAGGTCGACAAGTCTGATTTACTTAGGAGCTTAAATAGAACATATTCCAAGTTCATTCCTGGTAAAATATTTGTGATCAGATGTATATTATAATATAAAAGTAAAATTTAAATTGTTCCACAGTAATCAGAAAGTTAGCACTTTAAAAAGTCAAACTCTCATATTCATTTTCATTTCACTGACAAATTTAGTCCAGTAGTACAATGTTACTTATTTTTATGTTTAAGAGTAATACCAATTTCCTCCACAGGTTCTGTGCTTACATTGTGAGGGAAGATAAAGCTTATATTTTTAAAATAAGAAAATAGTTTTAAGAGGCAGAGCTCCCTGTTAACTTTTAGTCTTTCAGCACATGTTTATGTAAAAACATATGTGTTAAATTATCAAACAAAGGAGGGGAATACTAAAAGCTCTTAGAAACATCCATAAAATATATTCTTTTGACCAAATAATATCCAAAATTTCACTGAAGACTGATAGTATTATATTTCCATCGTGCACATTACAAAAATAGCATTATTATTTTAAAACACATTTAAAATAAGACTTTGATATCTATGAAACTCCAGAAAGGATATTTTATAATTGCATTCTTTGTTAATTTATAGCCTTTGGTAGCACTTTTTGCAAAGATGAAGTGAGAGTCCACTAAATATGGGAGGAAGGGATTCAAACAGCTGTTGTTTTGCTGAACATTTATTTAACAGTACAATAATCTTTTGCCTGTTAACTTGTGATATGATGAGCAAGACAAAAACTGTATCCCATTTATATCAATAATTCCTTAATGCTGATGAGCTTTGGATTTAACAGACATGTAGCCAGGACAGGCCAATGCAGAGAGTAATTACCATTGACAGATTTTATTGGATTTTTGGAGAAACAAAATTCTGACTGTGTATGTTTTTTTTGTCTTTTGCATACAGCTACCATTCCCTACTACAAAATAGAATGATTCATTTTAGTTTTGACATGTATTTTATATGTATGTAAAAATATGTGTGACACATTTTACATAAATACACACATTTTAATTCTGCTGAAGAAATGCATTTTGTATTCTTTCATATAAAATGTCATTCTGTTCTGAATTCCGTCTACACATAATTCATTTTCTAATGGAAATATTTATTTTGTAAATCAAATATGTACTATGCACAGAATGCAAAGCACAAACTACATTATGTTAATGAAATGGAAGAGATATGAAATGCATATTTCATGGACAAAACAAAAACCTGAGCACACATGCTTTTCTTGATAGCATCTTTAAACAAAATCTCATTTGGTGGGTAACATATTGCAGAGGCAGGCAGTACCTTATTAAAATAGTTTCCTTTAAGATTGCTGCATAGTATATAGAGGACAGTAAATAACCACTGAGCAGGAGGAAACAGTAATGAAACACTGTATTATCTGAAGCTTGGCACTTATGTCAGCAGAAATTAGTAGTGTTTGGTTATTGGAAAAGGGTTTACAAAAAACAGGCAAAAGACTGTCAATGATCGCATACTTTTATGGACAAAGCAGGCAGCTGACTATGGAAAAGATGATATGGATAATAGTTATAGACAGGAAATTGTGCTGACCTTAGAATAACTACAAAGACAATGATTTTATATTATATCTCAGTAACATTTAATGAATACTCTGGAGGCGGTGTTTGCCTGATCACCATGCTAATGAAACTGTATGTCGGTGTCTTTTACCCCACCATCTGACACATAGACAGCTCATGAATAGGTCTTAGATGACATCTGCGTGTATATAGGCCAGTGCTACTTGCCAATCGATCAGCTTCGCTAATTGATCAGCTTCACCTGAGCCTTTAATTTTCACATCAAGCTTAAAGTGAATCAAGAACCAACTGAGATGCTGTAGGAAGATCTATTATTTCATCTGAAATACAATTTAGTTAGCTAGCTTAGTTTTCTTAGGATTACTATAAAACTTGTGAGAGGCCAGCTCTATTTCCAACATTTGTGTATTGTTATGAAATGCCTCCATTTTTTTGTTAAATATTTTTTGAGGATTAATATTTAAATTGTGGAAATGGATTCATTTTTTAGAAGGTTGAAGATTTCATAGATGCTGGATTTTGTTTTTGTTGAAAAGACTCCATGGACATGTTTTTTACAAGGGTCACTGAGAGGTCTTGTTTGAAAACAACCTTTTACTGGAAGTCACATACCATCAGCTCAATAAATAACAGAAACCTTGGTGACCTAGGGAAGATGTTTACAGAGAAGTGATATGTCAAGATTTATGAGGGCCAGAAGGTCCTGACTGGCTGTTTGTGGTTTTGCTTCTGAAATTTTGTTTTGGTCCAGTTGGGGTGTGGGCTGTCTTTGAAAGCAGTTAGAGATAAGCCTACCAGAGAGCAGCCACCACCAGCTCATCCTTTTCCATCTCTTTGAGAAACCCTGAGAGTCAAGCGTAAAAAATAGAGAAACTGAAGTAGCATTTCTCCTGAGATGCTCCTGGAAGGCCTGCAGGTTAATCCTTAATGCTGACTGAAAAGAACTGCTCCAGAAAAGATCCCAATAACCCATCACCGTATACCTGGATGCCATATCAAAAGGGACAACTGACATCCTTCCATATCTTCTCTTTTTTCTTCAAGAATTAGCAAGTATTTGGCCAAACAATTCTCTTTTTTGTAACAGAGCTCTGCAGAGAGAATTTCTGTATTTTTTTCAGTGTGTGAGTTTGTCTGTGGGGTATTTTAAAAGGGAACTTTCATATTTCAATCTGCGTGTTAATGCTTTGCTTCTTTACTGGATAAGTCTTGTTTTATAATAAACTGATAATTTTGTTGTTCATTAAAGAAAACTGGTTGATGTATTTCATTCTGGGATAAAGAATAAAGTATATGATTGATCATATTGGTAACTGGGGACTGGATTTTACAAGCCCCCCGACATTGGGAGTCATGGGGGGGTGGGGGGTGGATGCAGAAAATGTCTCCGGAAGAAGCCTGCCATGGGCTTCGATGCCGGGAAGGCCCGACCCGGCCCGATATTGCCGGCAGTGGCGAGTGCCTAGTGGCAGCTCCCCCACCATTCAGCAATGGGAGGCCAGTCTAAATATGTAAATTTATTTAAAATAAATGAAATAAATACTTACCCGCTCCAGCCGTCTGTCCCGCTCCGATATTGTAGCCGGTGGTCGGCACTCCCATGCCTTTGGGTTTCCATTTGGAGATCGATGTGGGACACTGGTGGGAGGGCGAGCAGGTAAGTATTTCAGTGCGGGAGGGGGGAGTGGGGTCAAACTAATATAATTGGTGGAGGGGATGGTGGAAAGGGTTAAAGATAAAAGTTTGTGAACTTTGGTGGGGGGATGGGGGAGCGTCAGGTACACAAGATAAGTATTGTGGGGGGGAGAGGGCACGGAATGAAGTGTATGGTTATTGGATGGTGGGAGAGGGGCTGCAAACATTTATTTAATGTTTTAAATTTAATTTACAATGCCTTTATCTTTAAATATGTAAACAAAATGGAAGGGCTTGAAGACCTTTAAAAATTGCATCAGGGCCTGCTCAATGGTACCTGACGCAGTTGTCCGGGATGGACTGCCTGCCCCCTCCACGTCATCTGGCGGGGCAGTCTGCCCTAGCCATGTAAATGAGCCACCGCATTTAATATTGCAATGGCTCTGTCGAGTAAAGCCTGCCTGCGCGATCCACCATTTTTTACGGCAGCTGATTACGATGGCGGAAACAAAAAATTCAGCCCTGGGTAAACATTTAAAAATATATGTTGTGACCTGTGGAGAAGTGGGATTAGAAAAGAAAGTGCACACCTCCTGCCTCGGTTGTAACATATAATTGGGGGCTCATCCGGGATAACCCAAAGGCGACAACTTGTAATTGTAAGTGGGGTAATAGTAATTAAAAAGAGGAAAAGGAAAAACCAGGTTTCTTGTGCATCGGAGTAAAGTTTACATTAGCGTAATGGATTTGTCCATTGCTACGACCTTTCTGGAAAAGGAGGATTTATTCCTGAGTGATTTGAGAAACTTAACATAGGTTAAGCTAATAACATTGGCAGAAAAATTAGGATTGGAGTTAAAACCGGGGGCTAAAAAAATAGATATAATTGAAGCAATAGCACAGAATTTGAAATTGGAAGAGAAAAAGGCAAACCAGATGGTAGTTCAATTGAATTGGTTAAAATTCAGTTGCAGATGAAGCAGCTTCAACTTGAAAGGGAAAAGGAGGAAAGAGAGGGAAAGGGCAAAAGAGAAAGCATTTCAAATGGAAAGAGAATTAACAATGAAAAAACTTGAACTAGAATTTCAAAGAGAAAGTGAAAGAGAAGGAAGGGAAGTTGAATTTTAAAAGATGGAACTAAGACAAAGGGGTGGATTTGACTTCATTGAATGTTCTGACTCCAGCCCAGGACTCAGTGGAGAACTGGTTAAATATGTACAAGTCCTCCTGATGTTTGAGGAAAGGGACAGAGAGGCATTTTACATTTCTTTTGAAAGGATAGTTAAACAGATGAAATGGCCAAAGGAAAGCTAGACACTGCTTATGCAAAGCAAGTTGATGGGCAGAGCTCATGGAGTTTATGCAATTCTTTCTGAAGAGGCTTCTACAGATTATGAGATAGCAAAAAAAGCTATTCTCGCTGCTTATGAGTTGGTCCCTGAAGCGTACAGGCAGAAAATTTCAGAACCTCTGGGGACAGCCTGGGCAGAGAGATATAGCATTTGAGATGGTAAAGCAAATTAATTTTCATCGTTGGATGTAGGCACGAAAGGTAGAGACCACGTATGAGAACCTTAGGGAATTAATTCTCCTGGAAGAATTTAAAAATTCACTCCCTCTGGTAGTAAGAACCCATGTAGAGAAACAGAAGGTTTCAACAGCCATTCAGGCAGCTGAGGTCGCTGATGATTATGATCTTGTTTACCCTTTGTCCATCACCCCCACAAACCCAAGAAGGATAGAGGTGGGAGGGTGAAAGGATTGCAAGATGGCGGGGCAAGAAGCGATAGCTGGGAATGCCCCAGGATCTCCTCCTCAGGCCAGAAAGGAAGATGCTGAGGGTGGAAGTGAGGTCCGAAAACCTAAGTGTTACCATTGCCACAAGTGGGACACCTTCGTGCAGAATGCTGGAAGTTGTGGGGTAAACCCATGGGACCTATTGTGGTGCACAAGGCCAATGCAGAGAAAGGGGCCCTCACCGAGAGTATGACAGATCAGGCTGTAGCTCTGACTGCAGCTGTTAGGCCAAGTCCAAAAATCGCTGTGAGTGCGGGGGTCGTAAACAAGATACCTGAGAGTTATAGGGAATTCTTGTCAAAAGGAAAAGTAACTCCTTCTCCCTCAAGCAAGGCAGGTAAACCAATAGTTATACTTAGGGATACAGGAGCCACCTAAACTCCTTTGCTGGGGAAATGCATAACTTTTCCACCAGAGAGCGCATTGAATGCCAAGATTTTAGTGAATGGTATTAGCAGGGAGTAAATACCCGTATCTTTGTATCGGGTGCACCTGGAGTGTGATCTAATGTCTGAAACAGTAACTGTAGGAGTTGTCCATAGTTTGCCTGTTGACAGATTTGACCTACTCCTGGGGAATGATTTGGCTGGAGCGACGGAAGTAGCTTCTCCAGTAGTCACGGAAAGACTAAGTGAAGTCAAAGAGACAGAACAGCTGCAGGAAAAGGTTCCAGGAACTTTTGTTTCATGTGTAGTGACCCGATCGATGGCTAAACAAGTTCAATTATCAGAGGTAAAATTGGCACCACAATCAGATAGCCAAATATCTGAAACGTTCTTTGGGGATTTGGATAATCTGAAGGAAATGTTCAATAAATATTCTCTGATCAAGGCTCAGCAAGCCGAACCAGAGTTAAATAAAGTGGAACAATTGGCTCTAACTGAAGCTGAGGCAAATGGAGTTCCATAAGGCTACTATATTAAAAATGGGATTCTGATGAGGAAGTAGAGACCTCCTCACAGATCTGCGGATGAAGAATGAATGGCTGTTCACCAGATAATAGTAATGCTCAGGTATCGCTGGGAAATATTAAGGATAGCCCATGAAATTCCTATGGTGGGACATGTTGGGATCTGGAAGAGTCAATCACATGGTAGGTCAACATTTTTACTGGCCAGGTCTTTCCAAGGACATGGTACAGTTTTGTAAAACATGCCATATGTGCCAGATTGTGGAAAAACCACAACCTGCCATGAAACCGGCACCGCTAATTCCCATACCCATTTTTGGGGAACCATTTAGTAGGGTGTTGGTAGACTGTTTAGGACCGTTACCGAAAACAAACGTGGAATACCAATATATGCTCACTATCATGGATATGGCTATTCGGTTCCCAGAGGCCATTCCCTTGAGAACAATTTCTGCTAAGGTAATGGTAGAGAAGTTAACCTAGTTCTTCACTCGATATGGATTACCGATTGAGATTCAGTCGGATCAAGGTTCCAATTTTATGTCGAACATTATGGGTCTTCAGCATACCACCCACGGACACAAAGGCCTTTAGAAAGGTACCATCAGACCCTCAAAACAATAATCAGGCCATACTGTCATGAATATCCTCATGATTAGGATAAAAGGCTAGAATTTCTTTGGTCTGCTACAAGCGATTCACCTAATGAGTCTACTGGTTTTAGTCCTTCTGAATTAGTTTATGGACATGAGGTAAGT
Organism: Heterodontus francisci; assembly: GCF_036365525.1. Taxonomy (NCBI): domain Eukaryota; kingdom Metazoa; phylum Chordata; class Chondrichthyes; order Heterodontiformes; family Heterodontidae; genus Heterodontus; species Heterodontus francisci. Next base: position 43,566,929 of record NC_090387.1, read on the forward strand.
GCTCCTCTAAAATTAATCAAAGAAAAGTTTTTTAGAATGGAGGGACGAACCTTCTGTGTTTGATTATGTATCCGTGTTCCAGGAGCGGCTCACGGGAGCCTGCAAAGTGGCTCAGGAGCACTTGAAAGCTTTGCAAACAACCATGAAGAAACGGGTAGCCGAGCATGCCAAGACCTGAACATTTCAACCAGGGATGATGTGTTAGTAGTACTGCTTTTACAGGGTGAACCACTGAAAGTAGGTTCAGTGGTCCACACAAAGTGGTCCAAAGAATTGGTAAGGTAAATTACTTGATTGACACCCTAGATCGCCGGAAAAAGAATCGGCTTTGTCATATCAATGTGTTGAAACAATATCATCGCCGAGAGGAGGCTCAGGCATGTCAGGTAGTAGGGACATTGAAGAATGAAAGGCATAGTGAGGATGAGGCAGAAGGAGGCCTAGACAATTCATAATTGAAACTCCTATTATCCGGTTAGCTAATACTGAATTGTTAGGGAGATTGGACACTGTGCCTTCATATTTAGATGCAGAACAATGAGAAGACCTAACAAGGCTATTCACAGCATTTAAAGGGGTCTGTAGGGACAAACCACATTAGCCACACATAATGTGGATGTAGGGGAATCCTTTCCTATAAAACAGCATCCTTATCACCTAATTACAGAGAAACAGGCCCATGTAAAAGCAGAAACCCAATACATATTGGAAAACTACCTAATTAAACCCAGTCAAAGCAGCTGGAATACCCCAGTAATGTTAGCGCCTAAACCTTATGGTTCAACTAGATTCTACATAGACTACAGAAAGGTTAATGCAATAACAAAGGCAGACTTCTACCCAATTCCTTGTTTGGAAAACAGTATTGACAGAGTGGGAAGTGCCATGTTTCTTACAAAGTAGATTTGTTAAAAGGATACTGGCAGGTTCCTTTAACACCCTGAGCTAAAGAAATATCAGCCTTTTTCACATCAGACGGTCTTTTCCAACACCGAGTGATGCCATTCGGGCTAAAAAATGCCCCAGCCACTTTTCAGAGGCTAATGAACTAAGTGGTAGTCAGTGTTCCTAAATGTGTGGTTTACCTTGATGACCTGCTTGTATACAGTGACACTTGGAAGGACCACATGGAACAACTAGAAGTTCTGTTTAGAAAATAACAATCGGCTGATTTGGTGCTAAACCTTGCCAAAAGTGAATTTGCAAAAGCGCAGGTAACCTACCTGGGGCATATAGTAGGGCAAAGACAACTGTTGCTAAGAACAGCAAAAGTACAAGCATTGGTGGAGTTCCTTACCCCTAAGACTGAACGAGAAATCATGAGGTTTTTGGGGATGTGGGGTTTCTACCACAAGTTTGTATTAGATTTTAATACTGTAGCTGCTCCACTGACAGATTTGCTTCGAAGCAGAAATCCAATGTAGTGTGGTTAAGGGAGTGCCAAGCATTTTTTGAGAGGCTGAAAGCCATTTTGATTAATGAACCAGTGTTGGCTGCTCCAAATTTCACTAAGTACTTCAAGGCAGCTTTTGATTCCAGTGACCTGGGGTCCTGTTCCAAGACAATGAGTCAGGCATAGAAAGGCCAGTGGGTTACTTTTCCAAAAAGCTAAATTGACACCAAAAAATATATTCAACAGTGGAAAAAGAAGCCCAGGTTTATTACTAGCTCTTAAGCAATTTGAAGTCTATGTCCGCCACGACTATAGAGAGAAACTGGTATATACTGATTATAATCACCTAGCCTTTGTGGAAAAATTCAAAAACTAGAATGTCAGACTATTCCAATGGAGTATACATTTGCAACCTTATCGCTAAACGATTATCCACATTGCGGGCAACATAAAGTAATTGCGGATGCTTTGTCTAAGATCTAACTTTGCTTTGAGTTATCTGAGTGCAAATAGGGTAGAAAGCGGAATTGTATTAGCTACAGGTAAAGAGTGAATGAGAATGAGTGAGTAAATGTGTTTTTACCATCTGTGTTTCCATACTTTGTAATCAAATGCATTTAAAAATGGCATTTCATTCCTCCAAGGTTAGAGGTGTTATGAAAGTGCTTCCGTTTTTTGTTAAATATTTTTTGAGGATTAATATTTAAATTGTGGAAATGGATTCACTTTTTGGAAGGTTGAAGATTTCATAGATGCTGGACCTTGTTTTTATTGAAAAGACTGCATGGACATGTTTTTTACAAGGGTCGCTGAGAAGTCATGTTTGAAAACAACCTTTAACTGGAAGTCACATACCTTAAGCTCAATAAACAACAGAAACCTTGGTGAACTGGGGAAGATATTTATAGATGATGTGACACGTCAAGATTTATGAGGGCCAGGAGGTTCTGACTGGCTGTTTGTGGTTTCTTTTCTGAGACATTATTCTGGTTCAGTTGGGGTGTGGACTGTGTTTGAAAGCAGTTGGAGATAAGTCTACCAGAGAGCAGCCTCCTTTTCCATCCCTTTGAGAAGCACTGAGAATCAAGCATAAGAAATAGAGAAACTGAAGCAGCATTTCTGTTGAGATACTCCTGGAAGGCCTGCTGGATTAATCCTCGACACTACCTGAATAGAACTGCTCCATAAAAGATCCTAGTGACCTATCACCGTATACCCGGACACCAGACCATTTAATGGAATATAGGTATAATAGGCTTAATTAGGTAGAATTTAGAAATAGTTAAAATATTATACCTTTTAGAATTAAAGATTGAATAAATAGTCAGGTTTTCAAGACTCGCTGATATTCCCCTTTAAGAATGTAGAGTTAAAAAATTTCAAGGTCCCTGTTATGAACCAGAAACAAGTTGGGAATCCATTTGTGTCCCTGTTGTCAGGGACTTGGAAATAAACACAAGCATTGAAATATCCTGTGTGACATCAGTAAGAGGTAACAATAAACTGAATTGGTTTGTAAGGTTGTTGATGCAGACAGGTTGGCTTTGGAGGTTGCTTTGGGGTGCCATGGAAAGGGCAATTATAGATAATAAAACATAAATGGAATGAACTTACAGGAACAAGAGGTCAAGTAAACACAATTGTAAACATTTTGACCAGATAAATGCTCACAACTTCAAGAGCAAGAGAATTCCAGTAAAATATTGGGCTGAATTTTATTGCCGCCCTTTGAAGTCGGCAGCAGGCTCGCATTCGCGGGCCGCTGCTGAGCCCCCGCAATATTAATCTCGGGAGCTCATTAGAATCATGGGGCTGAGCCGCCATCCCCATATTTCATGGGGAGAGGCTGGACATTCTGCGTAGTGAGGGAGTTTCTGACAGTTATGCGACAGGTACCAGGGACCTATTTTAAGCGCCCCAGCACCTGCTTCCTGATAGCTGTCAAAGAATACTTACCTGACTGCTGAAGTGTGGGGCTGCTGTCAATCTGACAGCAAAGCTGAAAGCCCTGCAGACATCCGGCAGGTCAGGTAGCATCAAGCCAAAGACTTGCAGGTTGATAGGTAAGTTGGTCATTGTAAATTGCCCCTAGTGTAGGTAGGTGGTAGGAGAATGGTGGGGATGTGGTAGGGAATATGGGATTAATGTAGGATTAGTATAAATGGGTGGTTGTTGGTCGGCACAGACTCGGTGGGCCGAAGGACCTGTTTCAGTGCTGTATCTCTAAAATAAAAAAAAATTTAAAAAAATAATAAATAAAAAAATAAAATTAAAAACATTTTTTAAAAAATTAAAAATTAAAAAAATACAAAAAATAAAAAAATAAAAAAAAAAATAAAAAAAAAATAAAAAAAATAAAAAAATCTGTGCAGAGAGAAGCAGAGTTAACTTGACCAAGTTCACAGACCTGAAAGTTAATTCAGCTTCTCTCTCCACAAATGCTGCCTGACCTGCTGATTTCCCCCAGCACTTTCTGCTTTGTTGCCACATACTTAGCCCTGCTGTGTCCCAGTGTCCTGTTAAGTTGCGATCTTCTCCCACTCAAGTGTAACATTCGTTCTTATAGGTGTGCCACATCAGGATGGATAATCTTAATTTTGCACATTCCAGGAAGTGAGACTAAAATAGACCATAAAAGGTATTACAGAGGTTTACAGAGAACACACTGACACAAATGGGAATGCACGGGTGTCACAGCAATGTAAATACGTCTTTCACTAAATGTTCGTCATCAACCTGTGTGTCCGTTTCTCTGTGAGAATGAACTGTGCCAGCATGTAGCGCCAATGTCACATCCCTTTGCACCATTGGCCCTTCAGGAGAGTCTCCACAGACTCAGTGACATGGATATTGGCTCAGTCAGCTGCTGCCTCTGAAGGTTTATACAGGGAAGGTGTAGATGTGGACTGGTGCACAGCAGGTGAGCAAGAGTGACGTGTGGCTTGCAGAGCTCATGTCAGTTCCTATGGAGCAGACAGCCATTGTCTGATACGCCACTTCCATACATCCCATCTCACTGCTAGCCCTGCATGCACAGCCTGGGTGCCATCTGCCCTCCCATGCATCTTTCATATTGTAGGTTCTCAGCATCCTCATAGTCCGAGGAGGAATCCTGTTGAAGTCCCTCCTCATCATGCCAGACCTGGCGCCTATTGGGTGCATAGTTGTGCAGAACAGCAAAGAAAGGAGCTGGCCTTTAAGGCCTGTAGTACAGGGCATCACCCTATCCATACAGGCATTGGAGGCGCTCTTGCAGCATGCTGATCTCCTGCTCAAAGGTGGCTCATGTAGCTCAGTGGCTGGCATTGTATCTCTGCTCTGCAGAAGTGGTGGTGTCTCTCACTGGTGTCGGGAGCCATGTCTGCAAAGGATAGCCTTTATCTCCAAGAAGCCACCCCTTCATCTGAGCCAGTTCAGTGAACAGCAGTGGCAGCCAGGACTGGCGTAAGACCCAGGTGTCATGGCAGCTGCCTGAGAAGTTGTCACACATTCGCTGCAAGCATCTGCGGTGTTCACATATCAGCTTCACCTAGATTGAGAGGGCTCCTTTAATGGTGACGTCTGCAGGTGGTAGCTTGGCAGTAGGCCTAATGGCCACATGAGTTCAGTCTATGAACATTAAAATCCATGGTTCTCCAGCAGTGGTGCCAGAACCAACAGCCCTCTGGGCCTGGCTGTGAGAGTCTGTCCTGAAGCGAACATACTCACTGGCCCTCCGGTGCAGTACATTGGTGACCTCCCTGATGCAGCAGTGCACTGCTGACTGTGTGACCCCACAAAGGTCTCTGGTGGCCCCTAAAAGGCTGCTGAGGCACCAGGCTTGAGAACCGCTGCCACTACGAGGAACAAAGGCATGGGATGTCCGCTGGAGCCCATGGGCTGCAGCTCATCCTTGAGCAGGGCACAGAGATGTGTCACCACCCTCTCTATATGTGCAATCTCCTCTGACACTGGTTCTCTGACATCCGAGGGCATGTCATGTGGGGCCTGTAGATGCACAGCAAACGTAGTGGCGTGCTCCCCTTGGGGGCTGCTGCTCACGATTGGGGGCCTCAACGTGGATGACTCCTGGCTGTTTGTTAAAGAAACATGGCTGGTGTATTTTATTCTGGAATAAAGAGTAGAGTATATGATTGACTGTATCGGTAACTGGGTAAACATTTAAAAATATGTGTTGTGACCTGTGGAGAGGTGGGACTAGAAAACACAGTGGACTCCTCCCACCTCGGTCGTAACAGTATAATAAAACCCCAGCAAACACATTCAATTTAAAATATTTAAACTATATAAGAGTTCTTGGTAGCCAGTACCCTCAGGCAATTGAGCTCTTTTACTGGCAAGAATGAGAACAGAGGTTTGAGTTCCTACGCTGCCTATCATACAGAGTTGCTTGTTTTAGTCTGGTGAGTACTGTCAGTTTTCAGGCAGGCTGAGAGATGGAGTGCCTCCTGTACTAAGGTGAACCAATGCTTACATTGCCTGACCTAAATGTGTGTCTCCTGCTGATTGGTCTCAAAGTGGCACAAATGCTGATCATGGGAACATCGGTGGCTTAGATTTTCCAGTTTTCCCCACCTCAGGGAGGAATGTGTAATGTTAAAGATCCCCAATGACAGAAGACAAATTTTTTTAAAGTCACACGATAAAAAGCACCACACACCTACCAAGTTGGTTCTGACTGCTATAACTAAATTACTGTCATTGAGAAATAAGTTAATGTCATTCCATGCAACTTATCCTACCCACTGTACTAAATCCTCTTAGAACTTCAAGTAAAGTTAAGATTGAGACCACTATACCAAATAGAGCTTTGTCATAAATCTTACACTTAAAAATCTCCAAAATTCAGGCTATTCTTACAGCTGCTTCAGCCTCCGTGAACCCCTCAGCCCTCCTGGCCACACTTAACTGTGGCTGCAAAGTTCCAACACTCTAACAGCTTCTTTCCTAGACCTCAGTCCCCACTAGATACATCTTCATGAGACTCACCGTAAGCTCCTCTGATCTTCTCTGACTCAGCTCCTCATCACCCAATAACCTTGTTTTGGCCAATGTCATTGCCGACATAATAAATTGCTCCCTCTCCTCAGTTTTGTTCCCCCCCCACCCCCACCCACCTTCAAATATGTCGTAATCACTGTGCTCCTAAAATGGCTGTCCTCCATCCTTTGTCCTTCTCCAACTAGTACCTACCTCCTCTTCCATCGTAACGTTCTGGAAAATGTCATTACTGTCCAACTTTTCCTCATCAATCCATCTATTGTAGGCATATCTGTTCATAATACCAAAGGTAGGAGCGAAAACCACACTGTCTCATCACCAGAGAGAAGAATTCCTCCATCTTGTAGCATGACACTAATACCATGCTAAGGGAACAGATTAAGAATAGATCGAGCATCCAAAACTGGGCATCCTTGAGGCATGGTGGGCCATCAGCAGCAGCAGCAGAACTGTACATCACAAAATGTGCAACCGTATGGTCTAACAGAGCCCTCACTCTTCAATCACTATCAAGTTCAATGCAGAATGTAGAAGAGCATGCCAGGACCAACCACAGGCAAATCTTGGAATGAGATATCAACCTAGTGAAGCTACTACACAGAGCTACCTGCATACTAAACACCAAAAAGCAGCAGGCTATTGACAGATGTAAGGGGTCCTACAACCAATGGATCAGAGCAAAGTTCTCTCACCCTATCACATCCAGTCGAAGATGATGGTGAAAATCATACAACTAACAGGAGGAGGATATGCCCTAAACATCCTTATCCTCAACCAAGGTATGACCTAACACATAAGTGCAAGTGACAAGGCTGAAGCTTTTGCAAGTGTCTTCTGCCAAAAGTGCCAAGTGAATAATTTTACTTGGCATCCTCCTGCTGTCCTCACCATCATAGATACCAATTGCCAGCCAATTCAGTTTCCTCCACATGTCATCAAAAATTGTCTGAGTGCATTGAACACAGCAAAGACATTTGGGCACTGACAACATCCTGCATTAGGTGCTGAAGACCTGTGCTCTGGAGCTAACCACTTCTCTCACAAAGCTGTTCCATACAACCATGGCACCGGCATTTGCCTGACAATCAGGAAGATTGCCCGGGTATGTTCTATCCACAAAAATCAAGATAAATTTAGCCCAGGAAATGACTTATCCATCAGCCTCCTCATAATCCTAAGTAGTGCGATGGAAAGAATAATCCATGCTGCCATCAAGAAACACTTACTAATGCTTAGTTTGGTTCCACCAGAGCCACTCAGTTTCACACCTCATCACAGTCATGATCCAGACATGAAACTAAGAATGAAAATCAGAGAAGAGGTAGGAGTAGCTACCCTCATCAAAAATACAGCTTTCAACTGAATATGGCACCAAGGAGCCCCAGCAAAATGTGGCTTTGCCAACATCACCCATATCCTGCAAACATGTTTTCTTTTAAACTCTGTGCTCAGCAGCTTTTCAAATCCCGTCATTCTGTTTTCTGTCTTACTCACAACACTGAGACTACCCTAGTCAGACTTACTAATTTAATTCAGCATTACTGCAACTGCAATATATGTGATTTTTTTTTTTGTTCATTCATTCACAGGAAGTGGGCATTGCTGGCAAGGCCAGTATTGTTGCCCATCCCTAATTGCCTTGAAGAGATGGTATTGAGCCACCTTCTTGAACTGCTGCAGTCTATGTGGTGAAGCTATTCCCAGTGCTGTTAGGTAAGGATTTCCAGGATTTTGACTGAGTGACGACACAGGAACAGCGACATATTTCCAAGTCAGGAAGATGTGTGACTTGGAGAGGAACTTGGAGGTGGTGGTGTTCCTATACACCTGTCGCCCAGTCTTTCTAGGTGGTAGAGGTCACAGGATTGAGAAGTGCTGTTGAAAACGCCTTGGCAAGTTACTGCGGTGCGTCTTGTAGATGGTACACACTGCAGCCACAGTGTGCCAGTGATGGAGGGAGTGAATGCTTAAGGTGGTGGCTGGGATGCCAATAAAGCGGGCTGCTTTGTTTTCGATGGTGTCGAGCTTCTTGAGTGTTGTTGGATCCACACTCATCCTGGAAAGTGGACTGTATTACACCACACTGTTGACTTGTGCCTTGTTGGTGATGGAGAGTCTTTTGGGACTGAGGAGGTGAGTTACTCACTGCAGAATACCCAGTCCCTGACCTGCTTTTTAAGCTACAGTGTTTATGTGGTTGGTCCAGTTCAGTTTCTAGCCGATGGTGATCCTCCCAGGATGTTGATGGTGAGGGATTTGGTGATGGTGATCCTATTGAATGTGAAGGGGATGTGGTTAGACTCTCTCTTGCTGGGGATAATTATGTCTGGCGCTTGTGTGCTACGAATGTTACTTGCCATTTTTCAGCCCAGCCTGAATGTTGTCCCGGTCCTGCTGCATGCGGACATGGACTGCTTCATTACCTGAGGGATTGACTTCAATTTTGCCAGAGTTCCTTGGTGTCACATTTGGTCAAATGCTGCCTTGATGTCCAGGACAGTCATTCTGACCTCACCTCTGGAATTCAGCTCTTTTCTCCATGTTTGGGCCAAGGCTGGATAAAATCTAGAACCTAGTCATCCTTGCAGAAACCAAACTGAGCATCATTGAGCGGGTTACTGGTAATGCCACTTAGTGAGTGAGATTTTTGATTGAGTGAGAGGGTGGGATTGGGGGTGGACGGGCACTTAAAGCCACCCCTCACATTAGTGCTCCAGTTTGCTGATGCGGAACAAGCATGCTCCAAGTTTAAAAGGCTTCACCGAGAACTGAAAGAGCCAACGCACCCGGCATCACTAAACGGCCAGGTAAGCCACCTAACAGGTTTGTTGTCAGCTTGTTAAAGACCAGTCTTGAATTTTCGTTCAGAGGAATGGGATCTACACAGGATCTGAACCATGACAGGGAGGAGGAGGCACAAACAAAGTGGGAAGCTGCTCAGAACGGAAGGTCGATAGCAATAGCCTCCATCAAAGAGGGAAGGCTTAGCAAAGGCCTACAATCAAAGGCAAGCAGTTGCCCAGAGTCCAGAGAATTATCTGTCACCTATTCTTATATTGACAAGGGCATTTTGGAGGGTGGGGGCAGATGTCGGGAGGCAGGGTGGGAGTTGATGGGTCCCTCTGTTTAAAGGCCTCATGGGTTCATGGGGAGGGGGGTGCTCAGGAAGACTGCACATTCTAGTAGAAAGGAAGGAAGGACAGAAAAGGACATGGGATGAAGCAACTCTGAGATAGGGTCAACGAGCAATGATGAGGAGCATCTACAGGAGCAGAGGCAGTCCCATGGGCAACAGGGGCGCAGGGGTCAGGAATGAGGGGCAGGAAAGCATTGAAGGTGAGACCCTCAATAGAGAAGCTACCTGAACATGTCAGATTGTCAGTGCCACTGAAGGCTGCACCTGTCCAGACAGACGGTGGCGGATATGTATGGCCTCCTTGACGGTCATCAAGGGTTTGCAACAGCCATTGCCATGATGAAATGAAGATACACAAGTTTTGCATAGTGCAACAACATGCCCAGTGCTTTACTGAAGTACAGTGTGATATTATTTACATCAGAAATACCCAAGTGATCCAAAAGTGACATTATTACCGACGCGGTGGCCTGCGTTCACAGCCACTCCTACAAGGTGCTCCCCTGTGGCTGAGGATGAGATGTAGGCAGACTGCTCGCTAATTTCTGTCTGGGCCTGAGATGCCTGTGGCGGTTGGCCTCTGCATAGAGGTGACGGGATGCTGTGGGGGGGGGGGCACCTCCAAAGGCTGCTGCACCACAGTGGCGGCCTCTGTCACTGGGCATGACTCTACAGATGCTTCGTCCATGGAGATCATGTGGGCAGATAATGATGAAGGTGCCCTGTGAGCGCTGGCCCTTCATCATTTGTCACCACCTCAGCCCTTTCAGGGCACCCTTGATCGCTGGGGCACAGCTGGCATCCACTCCATGCTTCATTGTGTCATTTGCGCCACTGACCGTTCAATGCTACAAACTGCAGCATGCATTCCTAGTGATGCCACATATGGCTCTCCATGAGGTTGGCCACTCTCTCAATGGAGGAGCTCATGTGCTCTTAGCACTGAGACATTATAGAGCACACGAGGTGAATCCTTCATTCTCATCCCATGACTCCGCAGTGCCTCAGGTAACGCCAACATTTTGGTAAACATCCTACGCTGCCTCTCCTGGTAGAGCTGCCTGTTTTGTGACTCCCATGGCTCTCCACCCTGCTGAGCCTGTTCTACATCCTCCAAGAGAGACTGGTCACATCCGACTCTCCCTCCCACTATCTCCTCCAGCTCTGATGTGATATGCGCTTCAACTTGTGCCTTCAATAACATCCTCTAATAACATGCGAGGACCCACCAAGGTACGAGTATCTGCACTGGTGGAGGGCGCACAGTAAAGATGTGATGGTGCAAGTTCTGAAGTGTCTTCCTCCTCTGATTCCACAGGATCTTGTTAGTGCTGTGTGGCCTCCTGCTCCTCTGCATCTGGCACTTTGGGAGACATAAGAGTAGATCGGGACAGTCAACATATGCTTATGCTGCTAAAAGCAGTCAACTGACAGCTCATGCTTTGACTGCTCGTTGCACGGAGAGTATTGAAATGCACCTGGGGATGTTGAGATGCAGTCACCCTGTTTTCAGCAGACCCCCATTTCTCCATCCCCAGCGTCCCTATGGCTTGACACACTGGCCAAATCAAGAGTCAACTCCTCAAAGTGCATCAACGACACTAGCTGTGGCAGCCCGTAATGCCGTCTCGTTCTCCCTAGCATTCAACTCCTGTTTGGCCTGCAAGGTGAAATAACGATGCAGTTAGGACAATGCCTGTCTCCCTCACCACTTACAGCTTTTCATTTGTGTACGCTACTGCAGCCTGCATGCTAGCCTCCTGACCAACACTAGGGTTCTGATCTATCTTACGGGTCATCAGGGTTACTGAGCACACATCTCTCCCATGCTCAGAAAATCTCTAGGCGCCCTCTCTTTTGCACTCTGGTGACCAGGAGACATGCTATCTAGGTGTTTCCAGACTTAACAAGGTCTTTGAAATGCTTCCAGCACTGCACTCAGTCACTGCCTCCAGCAACACCTCCACTGAGGCGTCCAAAAGACTGAGGCGGGTGGGGAGGCGGGGTAGGGGGGTCTGCACCTGCAGGGGAGCCCTCCCTTCTTATTGCCCTCGGCTCAGCTCCTTCCTCCATCCTTTGGGAGAATGGCAACCTCAGCAATGGCTGCCACCCGCCCTTTAAGCCAGGACCACCGCTGCCTATGTCCTGTCTCCTTCTGGCATCCACCACCGCTAATTGGATGGCGAACGTGACTCCAGGCTAATTAGCTTATTTCCATACCAAAATTGCAACATTTGGGCGTTGCTGACACGGTGCAGGTTCAGGACCCAGAAGTGACTGTGACATCTGGGTCCTGACCCAAGAATGGAAATCCCACCCAATAGCACTGTAGAAGGCATCTTTCATTGCTTTGCTGATGATTGGAGCAGTAATTGGCCAAATTGGATTTGACCTGCTCTTTGTGAGCAGGACATACCTGGACAATTTTCCACTTTGTCAGGTAAATGCCAGTGTTGTAGCTGTACTGGAACGGCTTGGCTAGGGGTGCAGCTTGTTCTGGAGCACAAGTCATCAACACTACAGCCGTTATTGTATTGTAGCCCATAGCCTTTTGTATCCAGTGCTCTCAGCGGTTCCTTGATATCACATGGAGTGTATTAAATTGGCTGAAGACTGACATCTGTGATTCTGAGGACCTCAGAAGGAGGCCGAAATGCATCATTCACTCAGCACTTCTGGCTGAAGATGCTTGCGGATACATTAGGCTTATCTTTTGCACTCATGTGCTGGGCTCGCCATCATTGAGGATGGGAATATTCATGGAGTTTCCTCCTCCCATTAGTTGTTTAATTGTCCACTACCATTCACGACTGGATGTGACAGGACTGCAGACTTTTGATCTGATTCGTTGGTTGTGGGATTACTTGGCTCTGTCTGTAGCATGCTGCCTCCACTATTTAGTGTGCATGTAGTCCTGTGTTATAGCTTCACCAGGTAGGCACCTCATTTTCAGCTATGTATGATTCTGCTCCTGGCAGGCTCATCTATACTCATCATTGAATCAGGGTTGGTCTCCTGACTTGATGGCAATGTAGAATGAGGGATATGCCAGACCATGAGTTTACAGATTGTGGTAGAATACAATTCTGCTCCTGCTGATACCTCACAGCACCTCATAGATGCCCAGTTTTGCGCCATTAGATGTGTTCTGAATCTATCCCATTTAGCACAGTGGCAGTGTTATACAACACAATGGAGAGTGTCCTCAGTGTGAAGATGGGATTTCATCTCCACAAGGGCTGTGCAGTGGTCACTCCTACCACTACTGTCATGGGAGCTTTACCTGCACAGGTAGATTGATGATCATGAGGCCAAATAGGTTTTTCCCTCATGATGGTTCTCTCACTACCTGCCGCAGTTCCAGTGTGGCAGCTATGTCCTTCAGGATTCGGCCAGCTAGGTCAATGGTAGTGCTACCAAGCCACTCTTCATGATAGACATTGAAGTTCCCCATCCGGAGTACATTCTGTGCATTTGCTATCTTTAGTGTTTCCTCCAAGTGGTGTTCAACATGGAGGAACACTGATTCATCAGCAGAGGGAGGGCAGTAGGTGGTAACCAACAAGATGGTTCCTTGTTTATTTTTGACCTGATGCCAGTAAAGTTCATTTAGTGCAGAATCAAGGTCGAGGACTCACAGGGCCACTACCTCCCAACTGTATACCACTGTGTCGCCTGGTGGGTTTGTTTGTTGGGAAGACAGAAAATATCCAGGGATGATAATGGAAGGATTTGGCACATTGGCTGATGGATATGTTATATATTATCCATCTTCAACCTCCTTGCAGCAATTGAAAATCTTGACCGAGCCACCCTCCTCCATAGTCTACTTTTGTAGTACTGCCCGCACATGTTTCCATGTCTCATTGTAGCCAGTATTTTGCATCTTGACAACATCATTTACAAACATGGAGTTAGCTTTCATATGCATATCAACAATATCCATTATTTCCTTTCCACCACTACCCTTGATTCCACAGTTGTCTCTGTACTGACTGATTATCTGCTGACATCAATGTTCTGCAGGTCTACATTGGAAAAATCAAATTCATCCTTTTTGTACCACAAGTGTCTTAGCCCCTGATCTCATCACCTTCCTGGATGCCCGCTCACATTAAGCCTGATAGTGTACAACTTCAGAATCCTGCTTGACATTGTGAAGTGATTTATGACTTGAACCCCTTATAGAGACTAAACCAAATCAGGAGTACATCCCTATGAATCTCCTTTAATCAAGTTCAAGCCAGACAAATTCTCACACACTTTTTTTGGTCCAAGGAATTGTACTAGCTTTCCCTCAAAGAAAGAAAATCATCAGAGAATATAATCATCTTTCGGATAGCCTATTTTGATAATTATGGCTACGTCATAAATATCCCAGATATTATAAAGGTCTGGGAACTATCTTCACTTAAAGAGACACAGGGAGAGGGTTCTTTGTAGTTGTATACAGAATGCTACATGAGTCAATTTATTAACTTTTATAGATTTATTAAAGAATTTAACATGCAATACACTTCTAAGTGGATAAGTATATCACAATATCAAATATTGCTAAAAGATGTAACACATAATCTTATTTCTAACATAGAATCCAAAAGTTTAACCTTGCTAATGTTACAGAAAAAATCTTAGCATATCCAGAATATCCATCAATATTTAAAGTAAACGTTTTACCTTAAATTCCTTTTAGTTGAGAAGCATTGTTTGAGGATTCAATGCTTCTAATCATTGCTTCAAAAACTCTCATGTTTATACTGTTTCTGAAGTGTCATCTGACTTTTAGCATTTAAATATGACCTTCCTGTTTGTGTTTTCCTTGCTTTTAAAATCCATATCTTTAATTACCATTTCCACTTAATGTTTTACTGAAATTCCTTTGCTGTTGAAGTTGTGAACATTTATCTAGTCAATATGTTTATAATTGTGTTTACTTAACCTTTCTTGTTCCTGTGAGTACATTCCATTTATTGTTATTGCCCATTCCATGGCACCCCAAAGCAACCTCAGGAGCCAACCTATCTGCACAAACAAATTAAGTTTATTGCTACCTCATACTGACAGGATATTTCAATGTGTGTATTTATCTTCCAAGCCCCTGACAACAGAGACACAAATGGATTTCCCAACTTGTTTCTGGTTCATAACAGGGACCTTGAAATGTTCTACCTTGACCTTCTTAAAGGGAATGTCAGTGAGTTCTAAAAACTGGCCACCTAACAAATCTTTAATTCTAAAAGGTATAATATTTTAACTATTTCTAAATTCTATTTAATTCAGCCTATTATACCTACATTCCATCACAGTTGAGCTGAACCTCAGACTCTACTCCAACACCAAGACCTGGTGCAGTAGGGTAATATTTATGTTACTGAACTGGTAGGAGACCTAGAGAAATAATCCGGTGAATGTAAATTCAAATCTCATCTAAACAGTTTGAGAATTTGAATTCAGTTCAAAAAATCTAGAAACAAAAAGCTGGTCTAGTGACCATGAAGTTGTTGGATTGTTGTAAAAACCCAATTATTTAATTAATGTCCTTTAGGGAACGAATCCTACTGTCTTACCAGTTTTTGCCTTTATGCGAGTAGTCCCACGTGAACTGCCTTCTGAAATGGCCAAGCAAGCCACTAAAATTCTAACAAAAACCACTACAAAGAATAACATCTTCACCACATGGACTGTAGTAGTTCAAATATAAGACCCGCCACCATGTCATCAGCAACTAGTGATGGACAACAACTGACAACCTTAGAGGTAATGCCCACCCTGCTCATTGACTTCCTGAGTTTCACGCTATATAAACTCAATTAATCGAGGACTCTGCAATCCACATCCTGTGCCCAACAAAATCCTATTCACTTATCACACATCCTTCCCAACCTCCACTGGTTCCCCATCTATCAGTGCATCTATTTCAAAATCCTCACTCTTGTCTTCAAATCCCTCTATGGTCTTGTTCCACCCTACCTCTCCAAATCTAGATTAGAGATTAGAGATACAGCACTGAAACAGGCCCTTCGGCCCACCGAGTCTGTGCCGACCATCAACCACCCATTTATACTAATCCTACACTAATCCCATATTCCTACCAAACATCCCCACCTGCCCCTGTATTTCCCTACCACCTACCTATACTAGTGACAATTTATAATGGCCAATTTACCTACCAACCTGCAAGTCTTTTGGCTTGTGGGAGGAAACCGGAGCACCCGGAGAAAACCCACGCAGACACAGGGAGAACTTGCAAACTCCACACAGGCAGTACCCAGAATCGAACCCGGGTCCCTGGAGCTGTGAGGCTGCGGTGCTAACCACTGCGCCACTGTGCCGCCCAACTTGAATCCTCCACTCTTTGAACACTCATCTACTGAGGTTTCTCTGCTCCCTCTGCCTTGCTATTACTAATAGAACATTTAGCGATCTCACAACCAATCTCTGGAAATCTCTCCCTAAATCCTTTTACCTTGTAACATCTCTCACCATCTCTAAAAACCTATCTCTTGCTCTACTTTCAGTCACCTTAGCTAATGCGCCAGCTGTTCCTGCTCAGACCCAACATCAAACTAAGATGTACTTTAGAACATTAGGCTACATTGAAGTCACTATATAAATATAGGTTGGTGTAAATGTGACATGGGGGTGTTACACTGTAAGGTATTTACTGTAATTAATAAAGAACTTGTTTGGCAAAAAGCTTCTATGTGCAATAACTGTCTACAAAAGGAAATAAGCAAGAGTATTAAGAAAAATAAAATAAAAACATACATCAAAATTGTTCAGTAATTGATTAACTTTGCTCATTCAGCAAAAAAAATTAAAAAGTAGCATTAATTCTCTTCTGCCTCTTCCAGTAGATTGTGTGATGAGGAGGTAAGTGAATAGTGCACAAGTATGCACCATTGTCTAGACAGGACAGGCTTGAATATCTGTTGGTCTTTGCTTGCCCATTTTTGTATGCATGCTCATACATGTGGTATCCTTGACCAATGGTACTAATTTTTGAAAAGGCTAACAGCTTGTCTAATTTATTATTTTCCTTGGGGAAGTAATAATTTTTCTCTTTTGTTCTCACATTGAAGGATGTCAATGCTGGAGAATGGAAACCTTCCCCCATCTTGGCACAAAGATCAAAAACCTAGAAGTTAGGTTGATGATGGGAAAGATTGAATAAAATTCCTTTCACTGGTCAACTTTAGCCATAGTTGACCCATGTAAATATTTCCATCCCTAGAAGTTTCATAGAGTCATATAGCAGTGAAACAGGCCCTTCAGCCCACTGAGTCTGTGCCAACCATCAACCACCCATTTATACTAATCCTACATTAATCCCATATTCCCTACCACATCCCCACCATCCTTCAATTCTCCTACCACCTACCTACCCTAGGGGCAATTTATAATGGGCCATTTTGCCTATCAACCTGCAGGTCTTTGGCTGTGGGAGGAAACCAGAGCACCTGGTGGAAACCCACATGGTCACAGGGAGAACTTGCAAACTCCACAAAGGCAGTACCCAGAACCAAACCTGGGTTGCTGGAGCTGTGAGGCTCTGGTGCTAACCACTGCGCCACCCCAGCATTATTAGTCATGGTATTGTCAATCTGTGCTGATTTGGGACCAGTTTCCTGGCCCCAACCGCCTCCTCTTCATCATGGACGTCCAATCTCTCTTCACCGCCATCCCCCACCAGGACGGTTTGAGGGCTCTACGCTTCTTCCTTGAACAGAGGCCCAACCAGTCCCCATCCACCACCACCCTCCTCCGCCTGGCTGAACTTGTTCTCACATTGAACAACTTCTCCTTCAACTCCACTCACTTCCTTCAAGTAAAAGGTGTTGTTATGGGTACCCGCATAGTTCCTAGTTATGCTTGTCTTTTTGTGGGATGAACATTCTTTGTTCCAGTCCTAGTCAGGCCCTTCCCCCAACTCTTTTTCCAGTACATAGATGACTGTATCCATGCCGTTTCCTGCTCCCACCCAGAACTGGAAAACTTTATCAACTTTGCTTCTAATTTCCACCCTTCTCTCACCTTTACATGGTCCATCTCCGACACTTCCCTTCCCTTCCTTGACTTCTCTGGGGATAGGCTGTCTATTAATATTCATTATAAGCCCACCGACTCCCACAGCTACCTTGACTACAATTCTTCACACCCTGCTTTCTGTAAGGCCTCCATTCCATTCTCCCAGTTTCTCCGTCTCCGATGCATCTGCTCTGATGATGCTACCTTCCATGACAGTGCTTCTGATATGTCTTCTTTTTCCTCAACCGAGGATTCCCCCCACTGTGGTCGACAGGGCCCTCAACCATGTCCGGCCCATTTCCCACACCTCTACCCTCACCCCTTCCGTTCTCTCCCAGAACCACAACAGGGTTCCCTTTGTCCTCATTTTCCACCCCACCAGCCTCCACATCCAAAGGATTATCCTCCACCATTTCTGCCACGCCCAGCGTGATGCCACTACCAAATGCATCTTCCCCTCCCCTCCCCTGTCAGCATTCCGAAGGGATCATTCCCTCTGCGGCACCCTCATCCACTCCTCCATTACCCCCACCATCTCGTCCCCTTCCCATGGTACCTTCCCTTGCAATCGCAGGAGGTGTAATACCTGCCCATTTACCTCCGCTTTCCTCACTATCCAAGGCCCCAAACACTCCTTTCAGGTGTAGCAGCAATTTACTTGTACTTCTTTCAATTTAATATACTGTATTCACCACTCACAATGTGGTCTCCTGTACACTGGGGAGACCAAACGCAGACTGGGTGGCCGCTTTGCGGAACACCTCCGCTCAGTCTGAAAGCATGAGCCCGTGCTGGCCATTTCAACACTCCCCCCTGCTCTCATGCCCACATCTCTGTCCTGGGATTGCTGCAATGTTCCAGTGAACGTCAACGCAAGCTCGAGGAACAGCATCTCATTTACCGATTAGGCACGCTACAGCCTGCCGGACTGAACATTGAGTTCAATCATTTCAGAGCATGATGAGCCTCCCTTTTTCTTTTTCTTTTTAGTTATTTTTTCTTTTCTTTTACGTGTTTATTTTATTTTAGTTTGTTTAGTTTGTTTCTACTATGCCTACCCACTGTTTTTTTCATATTTGTGCTTTTGGCCTGGCTGTTCAGTTTTCTGTTCAACAACACCCTCTCTGTAATAACGCTTTGTCTTTCAGCAAACCATTAACATATCATTTGCCTTTGCTCCATAACCTTCTGGTCAGTTATTCTCTGTGACCTTGTCCTATCAACACCTTCTCTTTTGTTATCTCTTGCCCGACCCCCACTTTACTTGCTTAAAATTTTTTACATTTCTAATATTTGCCAGTTCCGATGAAGGGTCACAGACCTGAAACGTTAACTCTGCTTCTCTCTCCACAGATGCTGCCAGACCTGCTGAGTATTTCCAGCATTTATTGTTTTTATTTCAGACTTCTAGCATCTGCAGTATTTTGCTTTTATAAACATTGTCATTAGACTGGTTGTATTTGAACCCAGGTCCCAGAGGTTAAAAGAAGACAGGATGTGAACTCACTGTTCTCCCAATGTCATTGTATTTTAATTTTATAAAAATGTATTTGCATGGTTTCCCCAGTGACTCAGCTAAGTGATACAGCCCAGGAGATTCAAGATTTAATCTCCAGTTTGTGTAAGATCTCATCCTACATTTAACCTAAATGTCCCTTGGTTAAGGAGGGAAAAATCTGCCATGATTCCAGCTTCTAATTATTAAACCCTATTGGAAGAATGCATGTACGGATCTCAGCTCATAATTCCCTTCACAGTCAAATAGCTGCTCATGTTTCAAAGTACATGAATAATGGTCACTTGGTGCCCATGGAACAAGGAGAGGAGGGAAGGGGAGAAAATTTGCAGAAAATTTGAAAAATGTATGTAATTCCCTGTAAACACATGCTACATTGCTATATAAAACTCAACTTGTATGTTATGAAATGAATAATCTCTTTACCCTATGCTGCTAAACAATTTGAATATGCAAATAGTTAAAAAATAGAAAATGTGCATTAGATATTTAGAACAGATATGATACAACGCAATTTATTTGAATGATTATGTGGTATCCCTGAATGACAAATACAAATTTGGTAGATTTAAAAAAATGAAGAAAAACTGATTTCTAGATAGGAATTATATGGAACATTCATTGCGTAGAAACAAATAAGGTAATTGTAATATTGGCTGAGTGATAAAAACAAAATAATTCTTACATTTAAGATAAAAATACACAAAGTGGAGCTGAATAGTTTTCAGGTGCTATAATGCTCACTGCTAAAGGTCTGTTAAAGAACTTGCATTCCATTAAGTTTGTTACTGAGCAAGATTCCCATATTTGTCACCAAGTGATCTCTTCATTTGATAGTCTTCAAATTTATTTCATATTTTCAATGAATGGCATGAATGGCCTACATTGTGCCAGGATGAGGGACATCTCAAATCTTCTTCAAAGGATATTTTTGGAGAGGGAGGGGAGAATCCAATCAGTGTGGTCCATCTTGGGAACAAGATCATAAGGAAGAGTAGGCAAGAGGTCCTGTTTGGAGAGTACCAGGAACTAGGAGCTAAATTAAAGAACAGGACCTCAAGGGTTATAATATCTGGATTATTACCCGAGCAACGTGCAAATTGGCATAGGGATAAGCTGATTGGGGAGGTGAAGATGTAGCTGAAGAAGTGGTGTGTGGAAAAGAAGGGTTCCATTTCATTGGACACTGGAAGGAACTGCACCATTGGGAACGGATCCACCTGAACTGGGCTGGGACCAGTATTCTAGCAGAAAGGTTAAACAAGGCAGTCAAAATGATTTTAAACCAGTAAATGCGGGGGGGCGGGGGAGGGGGGCAGGGTGCGGGGGATTGGTATGTAGAGCTCAGGTAGAAACAAACAAAAGGGGAGACAGTAGAGTAATAGCAGAAATTGTGCTCTAGGCACTACAGGTAGAGGGAAAAATAAAAGATGTGAAATAATTAAACCAAGAGAGAGAAATAAGAAATATGTAAATAAAATATTAGAGTAAGAGGACAGGTTAGGTGTGTGATCTAAATAAGCACTATTTATACAAACACATGGGGTATAAGGAACAAATTAAATGAATTGCAGGTGCAATTTCAACTTGGAGGGTATGTCATGGTAGCCATTATGGAGACATGGCTTCAAGATGGTCAGGACTGGGAACTAAATACACCAGGTTATAAGGTCTTTTGGAAAGATATGGAAAATGGTAGAGGGGGAGGAGTAGCCTTAGTGATTAAGAATGAAATCACTTCAATGGTAAGGGAGGGTATAATGAGAGGTAAGCAGGCAGTGGAGACTTTATGTGTAGAATTAAGAAATAGAAATGGATTTAAGACTGTAGTGGGAGTTGTGTATAGGCCTCTTGATAACAGCTGTGAAGGGATAGACTATATAAATGCAGAGATTAGACATGTAGTGATTTTAATGGGTGCTTTTAGCTCTCATAAAGATTGCGATAAGCAGACCAGCTCATATCAGAAAAATAGTGAATTTCCTGAGTGTTTTCAGGATAGTTTTCTACAACAATATGTTATAGAACCAACAAGGAGGCATGCCATATTAGTTTTAGTAATGAGTAATGAGACAGATGTAGTTAACAGCCTAACGGTGCGTAAACATTTATCTAATAGCAATCACAATATGATCAAGTTCAATGTAATGTTTGAAAGGGAAAAACGTGTAACAGCTAATAAGGTTCCAGATTTATGTAAGGCTGACTTCAATGCAATGAGCTAGAGACCGTCCATAATAAACTGGACAAATCTGTTAATGGGTAAAACAACAGACGATCGTTGGGAGGTGTACAAAAAAGAATTAAATGTGATATAGAACCAGTTTATACCTCTAAGAGGCAAAAGCTCTACTTGCTAAAAAAAAACAGCTATGGATGAGTTAAGAGGTACGAAACAACATAAAAATAAGAGAAAAATTATGCAAAAATGCAAACAATAGCACAGATCCTGGTGAATGGGAGAGATAAAATAAAGCTAAAAATGACAAAGCAGATAGTACAAAACAAAACAGATGGTAAGAGCTTCAAAAAGGGAATATTGCAAGAGATATCTAAATCATCACAAAAATTGCTCACAATTATATTAGGGAAAAAAAGAGTAGTCAGGAGCAATGTGGACACATTGAAGACTGATAACAGTGATATTGTCAATGAAAATAAGGAAATGGCGGACATGGTGAATAATTACTTTGTATCAATATTTTCAGTAGAGGAAGAGGAATTGAGGCTGGACATCCCATGAAAAGGGATGGGGAGTTGTTGTATGTTTGTTTGGTACACTGCCACCTTAGTTAGTCTAACTTAGAGAGATTCTTTCGTCAGAAATAATTAGAACACTAACCTTTATTACATTATAACTATGTACAGCTTCACGCCAATCTGTGTGACCCTCTAAAGCCACGCTGCATCTCTCTTCAAGTCTCTCTCACATGTGATTTCTTACATCATCATGGTAGGAGGTATTCTTTACACTTTCTCAACATTAATCCTTTCAAACCCTGATACTACATCTCCTCCCAAGTCTTTATCCAAGTATATGTATTTACATACATTCACTTATAATTATTTTTACATATTACCCCATCTCCCCGCAAGTGGCTGGCATCATAAATTCAATCTATCAGGAGGCTTCACAACTCTTCCATATCTTGTTTTTGTTACATGTGGAAGATTCATGGACTTTCTCTGAACTCTCGTTTCTTGACTGGAACAGCCTTCATTGAGGTTTGTAGTGTTATGTGTTCTTTGTGTTATCTTAAGCAACACAATGAGATACGTGTATTCCAGTTCATTGACGATCTTTAGAGGGTTTATTAACAGTTAAACTAGTATATACAATACAGAGCAAACTGTATGCAGAACCTTTAGGGGGTTACAGTTGCAGAGTGACTATGGCTTCTAGTCACATGACTACATCCTGGTACTTAGTTCATTAGCATACTGAGTTCTTAAAGGGACATCACTCCTAAGGCGATCATACAACATGTAGTATCTAGTGCTTTCTGAATTTTAGGTACAACACCAGATTAGTCCAAATATATGACTGAGTGACGTCTTTGATGAATAGGAATAAGATTCCTTCTGTTTCTTCTTATAGTACCTTCAGAAGTTCATACTAAATAAGATCGCTGTTGATTCGCATCTCTCTGGTTAATTAGTCCTTCTTTGCTTTGGTCTCGTACCCATACCTTTTGCCCTTCTGTCAAGTTTGGGAGGTTCCTGGTACGGTATCTCCTATTATAATTGTAGGCTTGTTGTCTTCTGTAGACTTTTCTCTGTCTTGAACTCTCTGATAATCCTGGATTTGTAGCCCTGGAAGTAACTTTTTGGATAGGATTGGAAGTTGTGTTCTAAGCTTCCTTTCCATTAACAGTTCCAATGGTGCTAATCCACATAACAATGGAGTAATTCTGTAGTTCAGGAGTGCTGCTTGAAAGTCTTGATTTTTCTTTAACAGTGCTTTGATAGTTCTGACTCCTTGTTCAGCTTCTCCGTTAGATTGTGGATAGCTTGAGAGCTTGTTAGATGTACAAATCCACAGTTTTCTGCAAAGTGCGTGAAATAGTCTTTTGCAAATTGTGGTCCATTATCGGACACTATCTGATCAGATATACCATGTGTTGCAAAGATTTCTTGTAACACCTGAATGACTGTTTCGTTTGTCATTGTGTACATACATGTAACCTCGATCCACCTTGAAAAATAGTCAACTATAATCTGATAGGATTTTCCATTAAATATGAACAGATCCATCGCCAGATGTTGCCGCGGTCTGATTGGGAATTGGGTCGAGATAAGAGGTTCCCTCTGATCCTGTTTGTGCACTGCGCATACCTGGCATTTTGAAATAATTTCTTCTATATCTTTCGATATTCCCACCACCACACAGACACCTGAGCCCATGCTCTACATTTAGTTATCCCCATATGACCTTGGTGTATTTTCCTGGAATGACTCTGGAATCACCAGTCTCTCGTCATATACCAGCAAATCATTCACTATGGTAAAGTGTTCGAAGATGATTTTTAGCCTTATACCACTGTTGCAGCCGGCCCTGCTTGCAATATTGGTGGATATAGATGCATTCTTCATCTTGCATCGGCGCATGACGAATTTGTTGGAGCTTATTTGAACTTGCTAGCCATTGTGATGCAGAGACCTGAGAATGTGACTTTATTTCATTAATAAAGTTAACATCTTGTTGAGTATGATGGTCTACACAGCTTTGGACAATGCATCTGCTGTCGTTTGTTGCTTATCCTGTACGTATACCATTTCGTACATGAACATCATTAGCCTCAACTGGAATCCCTGGATCCGCAGAGGCATCCTAGTGAGTTCCTTTTCATCTAGTAAGGAAACTAGGGGTTTGTGGTCTGTCTCTATGACAACCTTTAAGCTGATAATATAAGCTGAAAACTCCTCACAAGCCCAGGTGACTGTGAGAGCTTCTTTCTCTATTAGGGCGTATCTCGTCTCAGTATCAGACAATGCTCATAACGCATAGTAAACACATTTGTGACTTCCATCTGGCTGGTCTTGATAAAGGCCAGCCCCTATCCCTGTAGATGAGGCATCTGCTGCAATTGTGATTGGAAGTGAAGGGTTATATTGTGCTAAGACATCCGGCGAAATCAGCATCTCCTTGATCCTTTGAAATGCTTGTTCCTGATGTGCATCCCAACACCATGCTTGAGCTTTCCTTAATAGTTGTCACAAACGTTTAGTAACTTGTATTAGATTAAGTAGGAATTTTGCCAACTGATTGACTATGCCAAGGAACTGTTGTAGCTCATGGATAGAAGTAGGAAGTGGGAATTTGCTAATGGCTCTCGTCTTTCACAGGTCTGTCATTATCTGGCTACTGCTGACAATGTATCCTAATAAAACAGATGGATGTTTTCGAAAACTTGCACTTTTCATCAAGTATTAGGCCTTTGTCCTGCAGATGATTCAAAACTGCTCTAACTCTCAGGTTATGTTCTTCAATGAACTCACCATGAATAGGCATTTATTGCCCATCCCTAATTGCCTTTGAACTGAGTGGTTTGTTAGTCAGTGGACATTTAAGAGTCAACCACATTACTGTGGGTCTAGAGTCACATGAAGACCTGACCAAGTAAGGACCACAGATTTCCTTCCCTAGAAACATAGAAAATAGGAGCAGGAGTAGGCCATTTGGCCCTTCAAGCCTGCTCTGCCATTCATTATGATCATGGCTGATCATCCAACTCAGTAACCTGTTCCCGCTTTCCCCCCATATCCTTTGATCCTTTTCGCCCTAGGAGCTATATCTAACTCCTTCTTGAGAACAAACAATGTTTTGGCCTCAACTGCTTTCTGTGGTAGCAAATTCCACAGGCTCACCACTCTCTGGGTGAAGTAAGTTCTCCTCATCTCAGTCCTGAAAGGTTTACCCCATATCCTTAGACTATGACCCCTGGTTCTGGACTCCCCCGCCATCTGGAACATCCTTCCTGCATCTACCCTGTCAAGTCCTGTTGGAATTTTATAGGTTTCTATGAGATCCCTCCTCACTCTTCTGAACTCCAGCAAATATAATCCTAACCAACTCAATCTCCTCATATGTCAGTCCCGCCATCCCAGGAATCAGTCTGGTACACCTTCCCTCCACTCCCTCTATAGCAAGAACATGCTTCCTCAGATAAGGAGTCCAAAACTGCACACAATATTCCAGGTGTGGCCTCACCAAGGCCCTGTATAATTGCAGCAAGACATCCTTGCTCCTATACATGAATCCTCTCACTATGAAGGCCAACATACCATTTGCCTTTTTTACCGCCTGTTGCACCTGCATGCTTACCTTCAGTGACTGGTGTACAGGAATACCCAGGTCTCGTTGCATATTCCCCTCTCTCAGTTTATAGCCGTTCAGATAATAACCTGCCTTCCTGTTTTTGCTGCCAAAGTGGATAATCTCACATTCATTCACATTATACTGCATCTGCCATGCATTTGCCCACTCAACTTGTCCAAATCACCCTGAAGCTTCTCTGCATCCTCCTCACAACTCACCCTCCCACCTAGTTTTGTGTCATCTGCAAATTTGGAGATATTACACTTAGTTCCCTCATCTAAATCATTAATATATAAAGGACATTAGTGAACCAGATGGGTTTGAACAACAATTGACAATGGTTTCATGGCCACCATTAGATCAGCTTTTTAATTCCAGATTTATTAAGTAAATTCAAATTTCACCATCTGCCATGGTGGGATTCAAACCCATGCCCCAGAGCATTAGCCTGGGTTTCTGGATGACTAGTCCAGTGACATTACCACTAGGTCACCGCCTCCCCTCGCATATGGCATATTACACCTTCAAGGCCCTGTAGAATATTCGACATAGTTCTTTGGAATATTTCTGGTGCTGATGTCATGATGTCATATATAATGGTAGATGGTTAAAGCAAAATTTTCCAAAAAGAGTAATAAAGGTTGTCAATAACCCTTAACTTCTTATCCAATGAAACTTGCTGAAAGCCATTATTCGCATCAAGCTTCGTGAAGATGGTACTTTTGGATAACTTTGCTAAGCTTTCGTCCACTGAGGACATCGGATGAACTTCTTGTGCCACAGCCATAATAAATTGAGTTACGACTACACAAATGCAAAGATCAGCATTTGAACTGGAACCATTCCTGATCACCACTCTATAGATTTAGTAAAAGGAAAAAAGAATCCCATCTTGCTCATGTTTTCTAGTTGGTGTTGAACTTGTTTCCTTAGTGGGTGTGGTATCTTCCTGGGTGTGTAAAGACATACTGGTTTACCATCTTTTCACAAAGTAATACAACATTCGGTCTTCAGTCTTACTAGACCAGTAAATAATTTCAGGAATTCCTTTTGGAAGTGACTCCTGGATTCTTGTTTCCTAACTTCTTCCAATTTCTTTATAAGATGCAGGTCAATACACCGTCTTCTACTTAAGAGAGAGAATTCCTGATTCCGTGGAACATACAAAGTGGGTTTTTACCAGTCCCCTGAGGCGTGCTCGGAGGCTGGGGGGCACGGAGAATCGCGACAGGTTGCAGGGAGGTGGGGTGCAGTGGCAGGGCGGAGGACCGGTTGCTTCCCCGTTGCCCAGTGATTTTCCCGGGTGCAGGATAGGCCTATGATGGTCTGGTCTTTCCGCCCAGAGGCAAATTGAGGCCCTTAAGTGGCCCTATTAAGGTCCTCTTCCCACTGCCGCTGGGATCTTACCAGTGGCAGGGGGGGCCTCCGCCATGCAGGGAGGACGCCTTGTAAAATGAGGCGCTCTACTTGCAGCCTTGGAGGGGGTGGGGGTCCCACCTCCCTGGAAAATTTGTGGCCCATGGAGGACCACAACCAGGAACAACTTTACCCCCTGGGGCCCCTCTCCCCCAGTCTGAATGGCGACCCCTCACCCCTCCTCGCCGGGTCCTTCACCCCGCCTCACCTACCTATTGTCCGGGATTCTACCGCTGGGCCTGGGTCCAAGGCCTCTGCAGTACCGGCAGTGGCCACCATTCCCAGTGGCGCTGCCGATACTGTTGAGCTCCTGGGCCTGTGATTGGCTGGCAGCTCCTGGAAGCAAAATCCCTGTCCATCTTAAAGTCTTTAAAGAGACTGGGATCCCGCCTCCTAAAACTTTGACACAAAAAGACTGGAGGATTGCTCCGTGGGAGAAAAGGTCAGAGGTGGGGCTTGCCCCACCTTTTCAGCTCAGCACCTGGAGCCCCGCCTCCAGCACAAGATCCAGCCCACAGTGTTTCTAATATTTGCTTTCCCTTGTACTGGAGTATTGCCTGTACCTTTCCCTTTATTTTGAGTTCACCCCCTCCTGGGCCATGTAACTGAGTTTCTGTTGGTTGCAGGTAATTCATTGATAATCACGGTTCTTTGTCTGATAAGACCGTTACATTTGCTCCAGTGTCCAGTTTAAAATTAATGATATGTCCATTGACCGATGCAGATCAAAATGCCTGATTAGGATCATTGATCTCGGCAAGAAAGTGTTGTAATTGCTCTCCTGATGGAGGTTGTTTAACTTCGTTAACCGCTCCTACTTGAATCTTTTTCTTTCAAACTTGTGGGAGTAGAGATTTTACTTTGGCACATTTTACCAAAAGGGCCTATTTTCTTACAGTGGAAGCATTCTGCTTTGTTTTCAGGACACTGTTCGCACCTGTGGTATTTTTGGTGCCACATTGTTGGCAGGGTTTAATGGCGGTTTTCGCTTCTCCCACCCCCACACCCCACCCCCCGCACCCCCCCCGCCCCAGTGTACCTTGTTTTCTGGTGCTTCTTTTACAGCCCTCTGGTTATGGAACTGTACAGTTGCGAGAGGTTTTCTGAACCAAGGTCTTTCTTCATCTTTCAGGATTGCTCTGTTGTTCTTCAGGACCTCTGCTTATCTCACCAGCTAAATAGCTTTATCCAGGGTGAGGTCTTCTTTAGACTGTAATAAATCTGATTGGGATTCATGAGCAATACCTAGTACGATATGGTCTCTTAATTCTGATTTAAGGTCTCCATATTCACATCCTTTAGTTAGTTTGTATCGACTGTTCCACCTGGTTTCTGGACCTTTCTGTTAAATCTTGCCCTTTCTAGAATCTTATTGCTCCAGAGGTTGAAATAAGTATCAAAAGCTTTTAAAACTTCTTCAAATTTGGCTGATGTCTCATTAATTCCTTGTCTTTCAACAACATCATCTGCTATTGCCCCAGCGGAATACAGCAATGTGTTAACTTGTTCTGCTTCAGACTGGCTGTCTAATTTAGAAGCAACTTTGTTTCTCAGAAATCTTTTTTTGCCAGAGTGACCAATTTAGGGTTTGATTTGGTCCTTCCATTTGTTCGAACCTCTCTGGTATTGTGAATTTAAGATCCATAGCTTCTATTTGTTTTACTTTCACTTTCAAATTTTTGCCACCAGTATCGGAAGTTTCCCATACTTTTCAGCTCTGTGCTGATTCTCCGCTATGGTCACCGTTTCTCCCCTTGAATCTCGCCGCTAGACTTGGGATTGATTTCCTCCTTGTATTAAACTCAGTTTTATAGCATTACTGCTATTCTTTTTAAACTCTCTTCTCTTAGGGAATTGAGTATTTACAACCTCGTAGTTTGTTTTTTCTTCGCTCGCTACAGATGCCACGTGTAATGGCACCGACCTCTGATCAGCCCTTGGTAAAGACTTTCCCGATGTGCCTGCCTAGTGATGAGAGAGACATAATTTGACTTTCTTTCAGGGTTGCTCACCAGTTCCTTGATCGTTGCTTGGTTCTCCGCCTTGAAGCCTGTGATCGCTGGACTGGATTTCTACCAACTGAATCCCTGCCTGTCTTTGTCTGCAGCTCTGGAGCTTTCCCACAACCTCTTCTCAAGTTCTGCAGTTATGGCATTTTTTTCAGGTCATACCTTTTCAAATAATTGCTACAAATTCTTCTTCTGGGTGCTGCATGATAAGAACCACCGTTGCTCTCGATCTCACCACTGATCACCATATTGTATGTTTGTTTGATACGTTGTCACCTTAGTTAGTCTAGCTTAGAGAGGTTCTTTAGTCCGGAATAATTAGAATATTAAACTTTATTACATTATAACTATGAACTGCTTCACACCAGTCTGGTTGACCCTCTGAAGCCACGCTGCATTTCTCTTCAAGTCTCTCTCACATGTGGGCCGGGAATTTGTGCAGGAGGTGGGGCTCCTGGCTGAAAAGGCGAGGGTAACCACACCTCTGCATTTTTTCTGATGCCTGGAGCAATCCTCCAGTCTTTTGGGGTCAACGTTTAAGGAGGCAGGATCCTGTCCCTTTAAACAATGAAGAGGAACGGGGATCCTGCCTCAAAGAGCTGCTGACCAATCACAGGGCCGACAGCTCAACAGTAACGGCAGCGTCACCAGGAGTGGTAGCCACTGCAAGTACTGCAGAGACCTTGGACCCAGGCCCAGTTGTGGAACCCCAGACAAGAGGTAGGTGAGGTGGGGTCGCTGGGGCCAGTCCAGAAGACCCCAGCGAGGGGGAGTGGGGGAGTGGTCGTTCAGTCCGGAGGAGGGGGGTCCCGGGGGGTACATTTGTTTCCGTTGAGGGTCTTCCATGGGCCACAAATTGCCCACAAAGGAGGGACCTCCCCCCAAGCCCGCAGGGAGGGCACCTTGTTTTCGTAGGAGTCTTCCCCGCATGGCGGAGGCCCCCTGCCGCCACAGTAAGTTCCCAGCAGTGGCGGGAAGAGGCCCTTATTTGGCCTCATGGTGGGAAGGCCGTCATCAGCCTATTCCGCCCCCGGGAAAATCGCAACAGGGATTCTTGGCATCGTGTTCACTGGCGCGTGATTCTGTCCTGATTCTCCAGCCTCATCCCCCGCCCCACCCCCGGCCATGAAGGAACGACTGTAATTATGGATGACTTTAATCTGCATATAGATTGGGCAAATGATCTCATTACAGCCTTGGTTCAAACATGGACAAAAGAGCTAAACTCAAGAGGTGAGGTGAGAGTGACTGCCCTTGACATCAAGGCAGCATTTGACCGTATGGCATGAAGGAGCCCTAGCAAAACAGAGGTCAATGGGAATCAGGGGGAAAACCCTCCGCTGGCTGGAGTCATACCTAGCGCAAAGGAAGACGTTTGTGGTTGTTGGAGGTCAATCATCTGAGCTCCAGGACATCACTGCAGGAGTTCCTCAGGGTAGTGTCCTAGGCCCAACCATCTTCAGCTGCTTCATCAATGACCTTCCTTCAATTATTAGGTCAGAAGTGAGGATGTTCGTTGATGATTGCACAATGTTCAGCACCATTCGTGACTCCTCAAATACTGAAACAATCCATGTAGAAATGCAGCAAGACCTGGAAAATATCCAGGCTTGGGCTGATAAGTGGCAAGTAATATTCACGCCACACAAGTGCCAGGCAATGACCATCTCCAACAAGACAGAATCTAACCATCTCCCCTTGACATTCAGTGGCATTACCATTGCTGAATCCCCCACTATCAACATCCTAGGGGCTACCATTGACCAGAAATTGAACTGGAATAGCCATATAAATACCGTGGCTACAAGTGCAGGTCAGAGGCTAGGAATCCTGAGGCGAATAACTCACCTCCTGACTCCCCAAAGCCTGTCCACCATCTGCAAGGCACAAGTCAGGAGTGTGATTGAATACTCTCCACTTGCCTGGATGGGTGCAGCTCCAACAACATTCAAGAAGCTTGACACCATCCAGGACAAAGCAGCCCACTTGATTGGCACCCCATCTGCAAACATTCACTCCCTGCACCACCAACACACAGTGGCAGCAATGTGTACCATCTATAAGATGCACTGCAGCAATGCACCAAGGCTCCTTAGACAGCACCTTCCAAACCCATGACCTCAACCAACTAGAAGGAGAAGGGCAGCAAATGCATGGGAACACCACCACCTGCAAGTACCCGTCCAAGTCACACACCATCCTGACTTGGAACTGTATCGCCGTTCCTTCACTGTCGCTGGGTCAAAATCCTGGAAATCCCTTCCTAACAGCACTGTGGGGGTACCTACCCCACATGGACTGTAGCGGTTCAAGAAGGCAGCTCACCACCACCTTCTCAAGGGCAATTAGGGATGGGCAATAAATGCTGGCCTGGTCAGTGACGCCCAAAATCCCATGAATGAATAAAAAAAAATCTAATTAGTCACACAACCGTAGAGGAGGAATTCTTGGAATGTATACGTGATGGTATTCTGGGCCAATATGTTGAGGAACCAACTAGAGAACAGGCCATCCTAGACTGGGTATTGTGTAATGAGAGAGGAATAATTGACAATCTAGTGGTGCGAGACCTCTTGGGGACGAGCGATCATAATGTGATAGAATTCTTCATCAAGATGGAGAGTGACGTAGTTGATTCTGAGACTAGGGTCCTGAATCTTAGTAAAGGAAACTATGAAGGTATGAGGCACGAGTTGGCTATGACGGATTGGGAAACGTTACTTAAAAGGATGACGGTGGATAGGCAATGGCAAACATTTAAAGAGCGCAAGGATGAACTGCAACAATTGCTTATCCCTGTCTGGCGCAAAAATAAAACCATGGCTTTCAAGGGAAATTAGAGATACCATTAGAGCCATGGAAGAGGCATATAAATTTCCCAGGAAAAACAACAGACCTGAGGATTGGGAGCAGTTTAGAATTCAGCAAAGGACGACCAAGGGATGGATTAAGAAGGGGAAAATAGAGTACGCGAGCAAGCTTGCGGGGAACATAAAAACTGACTGTAAACATTTCTATAGGTCTGTGAAGAGAAAAAGATTGGTGAAGACAAATGTCTTACAGTTAGAAACAGGGGAATTTATTATGGGGAACAAAGAAATGGCTGACCAACTAAATGCATACTTTGGTTCTGTCTTCACAAAGGAGGAAACAAATATCATACCAGAAATGTTGGGGAACATAGGGCTTAGTGAGAGAGAGGAACTGAAGGAAATCAGTATTAGCAGAGAAATGGTGTTTGGGAAATTGATGGGATTGAAGGCTGATAAATCCCCAGGGCCTGATGGTATGCATCCCAGAGTACTTAAGGAAATGGCCCTAGAAATAGTGGATGCATTGGAGGTCATCTTCCAAGATTCTATAGATTCTGGAACAGTTCCTACAGATTGGAAGGTAGCTAATGTAACCCCACCATTTAAAAAGGGAAGTAGAGAAAAAGCAGGGAATTATAGACCAGTCAGCCTGACATCGGTAGTGGGGAAAATTCTAGAGTCCATTATCAAAGATTTTATAGCAGAGCACTTAGAGAACAGTGGTACAATCGGACAGAGTCAGCATGGATTTACGAAAGGGAAATCATGCTTGACAAATCTACTAGAATTCTTCGAGGATGTAACTGGTAGAGTTGATGAGGCGGAGCCAGTGGATGTGGTTTATTTGGACTTTCAGAAGGCTTTCGACAAAGTCCCACATAAGAGATTAGCATGTAAAATTAAAGTGCATGGGATTGGCAAAGAGTAGGGATAAATGGGTCTTTTTCCGAATGGCAGGCAGTGACTGGTGGGGTACCGCAGGAATCGGTGCTATTTTCAATATACATTAATGAATTAGATGAGGGAACTGAATGTAACATGTGCAAATTTGCAGATGACACAAAATTGGGTGGGAGGGTGAGTTGTGAGGAGGATGCAGAGAGACTTCAGGGTGATTTGGACAAGTTGAGTGAGTGGGCTAATGCTTGGCAGATGCAGTATAATGTGGATAAATGTGAGGTTATCCACTTTGGCAGCAATAACAGGAAGGCAGATTATTATCTGAATGGCTATAAACTGAGAGAGGGGAATATGCAGCGAGACCTGGGCGTCCTTGTACACCAGTCGCTGAAGGTAAGCATGCAGGTGCAACAGGCGGTAAAAAAGGCAAATGGTATGTTGGCCTTCATAGTGAGAGGATTCAAGTGCAGAAGCAGGGATGTCTTACTGCAATTATACAGGGCCTTGGTGAGGCCACACCTGGAATATTGTGTGCAGTTTTGGATTCCTTATCTGAGGAAGCATGTTCTTGCTATAGAGGGAGTGCAGCGAAGGTTTACCAGACTGATTCCTGGGATGGCGGGACTGATGTATGAGAAGAGAGATTGAGTCTGTTAGAATTATATTCGCTGGAGTTCAGAAGAGTGAGGAGAGATCTCATAGAAACCTATAAAATTCCAACAGGACTTGACAGGGTAGATGCAGGAAGGATGTTCCCGATGGTGGGGGAGTCCAGAACCAGGGGTCATAGTCTAAGGATACGGGGTAAACCTTTTGGGACTGAGATGAGGAGAAATTTCTTCACCCAGAGAGTGGTGAGCCTGTGGAAATCGCTACCACAGAAAACAGTTGAGGCCAAAACATTGTATGTTTTCAAGAAGGAGTTAGATATAGCTCTTGGGTCTAAAGGAATCAAAGAATATGGGGGAAAAGCGGGAACAGGCTACTGAGGTGGATGCTCAGCCATGATCATAATGAATGGCGGAGCAGGCTCGAAGGGCCGAATGGCCTACTCCTGCTCCTATTTTCTATCTTTCTATGAAACCCTCTATCAGGATGAGCACAAAATCTGGCCCGTGATCTTTTACATCATCAGGGTAGGAGGTATTCTTTAAACTTTCTCAACATTATACCTTTTAGACCTTTATACTACAGGAATCACCAAAATTAAAGTAAGCAAAATAACAGTAATGAAGAAAATAATGGCATTAAAGAATTCCCAACCCCAGGACCAGAAGATCTGTGAACCATTCCGCTACATTAGAAAATTGTGCCTGTTTCTCCGCTTTTTAAGACAGGTGAGAAAGGGAAACCAGGGAATTATAGACCAATCTGTAGTGTTTTGTTCATTTATTATTTATCTGATGTGTAGTGTATTGTTCATTTGAGGTCACTGTATGTGCTTGGTATAACATGAGCAATGTGCCACCAGAGGAAGTCAATAATAAAAGTTTAGTTTACAGCAGCAATACAGAAAGTAGTACCATGTGTTTCTTACAGAGATTTACAATAGCAGATCTACAATGTGAGATCTTACAATGGCTACATGGACGCAATCTGCATTTACCTTGTAGCCAGGTATAATTTGCTGTGTTTTCAGTCGTAAACTCCAGGTAATGCAGATTGTCAAATACGAACAGTGTTGTGTTTTGTGCACAGCAGGCCTTGTATCTTTGTGCAGCTAATGCAGGACAGCCATTTTGTCTCATAAATCAATGCAAGGGTAGTTTTGTCTGCTTAAACCTTCGAGAAGAATTTATTGCAGGATTGTAGCACCCCATGAAATGTACATTTGTTTCTTCCACCTGCTGTTATTTCTTTTGATGGCTCGAGTGTGATTTTGCCTGCGGAATGCTATCCTGCATCCTTGATCATGCATCTTGCACTGACAATCAAGATGGTGACGGCTATGCCCAGTCACATTTTGATGTGCACTCCAAGCCCTCATTTGTGTTCCTACATTGGCAGAAGCGGCTACGATGATTGAGGAGGTGATGGTGGGCTTTGGAATCACTGATGATAAAAAAGGCCTTACCTCTTCTCTATGGAGGTGAAGAATTGGAAAATATTTTTGAGACGCTTACACCTACACAAGATGACTACGACTCGGCAAAAATGCAGTAACAACTTATTTCACACCCAAGAAGAATGCAATATACAAAGCAATTATTTTCCGATGAACCAAGAAAGAAGCAGAAGAGACAATTGATCGATATTGCACACAATTGAGACAACTGGCAAACACAAGTGATTTTGGTGATGTCAGACATGGCAAACGGGAAATCAAAACACAAATAATTGAAGTTTGCCTCTCTCGTCAAATACACAGAAAAGCACTTGAGAAAGATAGATCAACTCCAGAGCTGCTGGAGTTAGCAAGATTACCATCGCTTTCAGAGTCCAGAGCTGCTGAAGTTAAGGCTGTGAACAGCACCGACCACACTTCAAGCTCAACTCCTGTGAACAGTGTTCACTGCTCATGTACCAGGCAATCACCTGCAAAGTAACAATAGCAGTCTCGCAAACAGGACCATGACTTGTCCAAGTAATGCTTCCACTGTGGCAATACTTATCCCCACCAGACAGTATGCCTGCTGCCGGCAAGCAGTGTAAAGCTTGTGGGAAACTCAACCATTTTGGTCATGTTTGCCGCTCATCAGAAAAATCAACTGTTAAGACCAATATTACCAAAAGGGTGCCATATGTGACTACCACACCAAAGGGTGAGAGAATGTAGCCCATGTAGAGATAGATGATCCTGAATATACTTTTGTGCTCTTCTGCAGACACAGCAATCAGCCATGTGTGACAGTGACCGTTGGCTGCTAAAGTAGATTTTCTTATAGATACAGGGGCATCTGTCAACGCATGGGAGATAATACGTTCAACAAACTTCAGGACAGGGATAGACACTGACATGTTATACCACAGACATTTGACAAAATTATTGACTCAGTCATGGACAAGGGGCAATTAAATGTATATGAAGTGTATAGTCAATATAATGCCATCAAAACACAGTCCAATTTAAAACACATTTCTCCCTATAAATAAAGTATCTAAGCATACAACATCAATGGAGAGCAGCACAACTGTATTAGCTAGCTAACAAGCAAAATTGTATGCAATGTCAATGTGAATTGTTTTTGTTGACAGAATAGAGCTAGCTACACCATATCATCGAGTGGTAGAAGGACTATATCGGATGACCTCTGTGGATTCACACTGTTTCAGGAGTGCAAATTCAGCCAATAAACCATGAAACTTCAGGAGTGGATTATTATTGTGGTTACTGAGGTGTGGCAGTAGAAAAATCAGTAAAAGAAAGATGGACCAAGATTGCCCGTAGAAAAATATTCACAAACAGAGAGAGAAGCGCTCTCAATCAAATGGAGAATCCTACACTTTTATCTCTACTTGTATGTAAGTGAGTTTGAAGTGACAACCAATCATAGGCCACTAGTGAGCCTGTTCAACAATCTGCATAGCAAGCCACCTGCTTGAATAGAGCATTGGATACTCAAACTACAAGAGTACGGGTTCCGTACTGTCAGCACTCCATGAACTGCTTTGCTTGTGCTGGGATGAGGGAGCAGTACCACAGGACATGCGTGAGGTCAATATCATCATCCTCTAAAAGAACAAGGGTGACCATGGTGACCGCAACAACTACCGTGGAATCTCCCTGCTCAGCAAAGTGGGGAAAGTCTTCGCTCAAGTCATTTTAAACAGACTCCAAAAGCTGGCTGAGCATGTCTACCCTGAGGCACAGTGCAGCTTTTGAGCAGAGAGATCCACCATTGACATG
Organism: Heterodontus francisci; assembly: GCF_036365525.1. Lineage (NCBI taxonomy): Eukaryota > Metazoa > Chordata > Chondrichthyes > Heterodontiformes > Heterodontidae > Heterodontus > Heterodontus francisci. Next base: position 43,603,307 of record NC_090387.1, read on the forward strand.
CTGTTCTCCCTTCGCCAGCTCCAGGAGAAATGCCACGAACAACAGATGCCCCTCCACGTTGCTTTCATAGATCTCACCAAAGCCTTTGACCTCGTCAGCAGACGTGGTCTCTTCAGACTACTAGCAAAGATCGGATGTCCACCAAAGTACTAAGTATCATCACCTCATTCCATGCCAATATGAAAGGCACAATTCAGCATAGTGGCGCCTCATCAGACCCCTTTCCTATCCTGAGTGGTATGAAACAGGGCTGTGTTCTCACACCCACACTGTTTGGGATTTTCTTCTCCCTGCTGCTCTCACATGCGTTCAAGTCTTCAGAAGAAGGAATTTTCCTCCACACAAGATCAGACGGCAGGTTGTTCAACCTTGCCCGTCTTAGAGCAAAGACCAAAGTATGGAAAGTCCTCATCAGGGAACTCCTCTTTGCTGACGATGCTGCTTTAACATCACACACTGAAGAGTGTCTGCAGAGTCTCATCAACAGGTTTGTAGCTGCCTGCAATGAATTTGGCCTAACCATCAGCCTCAAGAAAATGAACATCATGGGACAGGATGTCAGAAATGCTCCATCCATCAATATCGGCGACCACACTCTGGAAGTGGTTCAAGAGTTCACCTACCTAGGCTCAACTATCACCAGTAACCTGTCTCTCGATGCAGAAATCAACAAGCAATGGAAAAGGCGTCCGCTGCTATGTCCAGACTGGCCAAGAGAGTGTGAGAAAATGGTGCACTGACACGGAACACAAAAGTCCGAGTGTTTCAAGCCTGTGTCCTCAGTATCTTGCTCTACGGCAGCGAGGCCTGGACAACATAAGTCAGCCAAGTGCAACGACTCAACTCATTCCATCTTCGCTGCCTCCGGAGAAGCCTTGGCATCAGGTGGCAGGACCATATCTCCAACACAGAAGTCCCCAAGGCGGCCAGCATCCCCAGCATATACACCCTACTGAGCCAGCGGTGCTTGAAATGGCTTGGCCATGTGAGCCGCATGGCAGATGGCAGGATCCCCCAAGGACTCATTGTACAGCGAGCTCGTCACTGGTATCAGATCCACCAGCCAGCAATGTCTCCGCTTTAAAGACATCTGCAAATGCAACATGAAGTCCTGTGACATTGACCACAAGATGTGGGAGTCAGTTGCCAGTGATCGCCAGAGCTGGGGGACAGCCATAAAGGCGGGGCTAAAGAGTGGCGAGTTGAAGAGACTTAGCAGTTGGCAGGAAAAAAGACAGAAACGCAAGGAGAGAGCCAACTGTGTAACAGCCCGACAACCAATTTTATCTGCAGCACCTGTGGAAGAATCTGTTACTCTAGAATTGGCCTTTATAGCCACTCCAGGCACTGCTCCACAATCCATTGACCACCTCTAGGTGCTTACCCATTGTCTCTCGAGACAAGGAGGCCAAAGAAGAAGAAAGAAGACAGATACTGCTGAGAGCAAGTTGTGGATACAGGAGTTGTATCATTTTCTTCACAATTACAGAGCAACTCCTTACTCGACCATTGGACAGCCTCTAGCTACGCTCATCTTTGTACACCCTCTGCACACACATCTTCCTGAGCTACTCCGCAAAGCTAATGATCAACACGTAGGCAAGCGTGATCAAGGACAGAAAGATCGTATGCAAGTAAACACAGAGCAAAACATGAAATTCAGAACTAAACTGCTAAAGCCAGGAGACAAAGTGCTTGTAAAACGTGATGGTTATGTTGGAAAGCAAACAACCCCCTGTGACATCCAGACATTTGTTGTGACCAACACAAGAGGATCATTGATCACTGCTAAGTGTGATTCACAAAATATCACATGAAATGTGTCATTTTTCAAAGTGTTGCAAACGACATCTGCAAGCATTGTGTCTGATCCAGACATCAACACGTCAAGTGAAGCACGAGTTAAATGAGACAACACCTGATGTCACACGAAATAAGTAGCATGAAGTTCTGCTCGATTGGGTGCTGCGCCACAGAGTGCTTAACTCGGGAATTTGGTAAAGGTGGGAATTCGGTGCAATGAGAGAGGAGGTGCTGTCCTGGTTTTTACAGAACAAGGAGTGATCCAAGAGCGGGAGCTAGAGACAGTGAGACCTGAGAGCTGAAACCGAGAAGTATTAATTAGGTGAGCAGGTAGGTGATTGGTTGGTGAGTTTTAAGGGTTCTCTTTTCCTTTCTAAACTGGTGTTGGGTGATTGTCAGAAAGGTCACAGCATTGATGCACTGCTGGAAGATGGCAGGAAATGCAAAGCCATTGTAGCTGGACAACAGCACCTGCAAACACTAGGTGCACCCAACAGTATCAGCACCATAACCAGGTCAAAAAGAGCAAGCAAGCTGTGTGGTAAGTGCGGTCTGCCCCACTCACAGCGAAGCTGTCCTGCATTTCGTGACCTATGCAAGGTTTGCAGTGCATAAGGACACTGGGCCCGTATACTGTGCCCCTTTGTCAGAAATGATTTTTTCAGGTGCACCAAATAGACTGAATGTTGCACTTAATGTGTCTGTAATGACTGTGCTTGAAGTGGCTTTTACATGTCTGACAATTGGACATTTGGAGAAATAGTCAATGACTAAGATCAAGTCTTCTTGATTAACGGAAAATAGGTCATTGGCGATTTTGGACCAAGAGACTGACAGAACCTCGTGAGCGTCTAGGGGTTCTTTGTGTTGTTGTGGCTCTGGCATGCCTCACTCATCTTCACTAACCTTTCAATGTCATTAATGATCCCTGGCCAATAAACAGTGTCTCGTGCCAGTTGTCTTGTTCGCTCTATGCCCATATGGGCTTGGTGAAGTTGTGACAAGATGTCCCCTAGGAGAGCTTTGGGCACAATCACTTGTTTTCCCTTGAAGGTGATGCCTCTTCAGAAGGTTATACCATAACCACATCTGAAAGTATTGTCAAACCACCGAAACAATATATGGACTCCTAAGCCTCTATATCTGCAAACTTTACAATCTCTATCCATGTGTAAATAATTTTGATGTTATCTAATTTTATATGTTTCTTACATTTAGCAGACAAGACTTAACTTTGGAAAGAAGGGAGGTGTTGTGTGATTGCCTTTAAGAGTGATATCCCTTTAAAATCATAGTATGCTAATGAGCTGAGTACCAGGATGCAGTCATGTGACTACATGCCAGTCAGGCTCTGAAACTGTAACACCAAAAGGCAAGACCTGTAAATAGTTAACTCTGTGCTGTATATAAGTTTGATGTTTAGTAAACCTGTTTGAGATCTTCAATCAACTGAACTTCACACATCTCATTTATGTTGCATCAAACAACAAAAAAAGCTTCTCAATACAACTGGGGCAGCAGTTAAAACTGATATTGGGGAGATATAAATATTGAAATAAATTTGTAGCTTAACTAGTTAAACTACTTAATATAACTACAAATTATCAGTTATATTTCTAAACCTGAAACCTAATTAGTTAAATAAAACACAATAGAGATGGCAGGGCAGATGATGTGTTGCAGTTGTAGCATGACAACCACAGCTACAGTAAGTGTCTGCAGTTCAAGGAACTTCAGCTCAGAGTTGATGAGCTGGAGTCTGAGATTCAGATGCTGCAATGCATCAAGGAGGGGGAAAGTTACCTGCACACTTTGTTCCAGGAGGCAGTCACACCCCTTAGGCTAGGTACTTCTGATTTGGAATGGTATTATGATAATTGTGGGTGATTTTAATCTTCATATAGATTTCTTTTGGGCCTCCTTATCTCGAGAGACAATGGATACGCGCCTGGAGGTGGTCAGTGGTTTGTGAAGCAGCGCCTGGAGTGGCTATAAAGGCCAATTCTGGAGTGACAGGCTCTTCCACAGGTGCTGCAGAGAAATTTGTTTGTTGGGGCAGTTGCACAGTTGGCTCTCCCCTTGCGCCTCTGTCTTTTTTCCTGCCAACTACTAAGTCTCTTCGACTCGCCACAATTTAGCCCTGTCTTTATGGCTGCCCGCCAGCTCTGGCGAATGCTGGCAACTGACTCCCACGACTTGTGATCAATGTCACACGATTTCATGTCGCGTTTGCAGACGTCTTTATAACGGAGACATGGACGGCCGGTGGGTCTGATACCAGTGGCGAGCTCGCTGTACAATGTGTCTTTGGGGATCCTGCCATCTTCCATGCGGCTCACATGGCCAAGCCATCTCAAGCGCCGCTGACTCAGTAGTGTGTATAAGCTGGGGGTGTTGGCCGCTTCAAGGACTTCTGTGTTGGAGATATAGTCCTGCCACCTGATGCCAAGTATTCTCCGAAGGCAGCGAAGATGGAATGAATTGAGACGTCGCTCTTGGCTGGCATACGTTGTCCAGGCCTCGCTGCCGTAGAGCAAGGTACTGAGGACACAGGCTTGATACACTCGGACTTTTGTGTTCCGTGTCAGTGCGCCATTTTCCCACACTCTCTTGGCCAGTCTGGACATAGCAGTGGAAGCCTTACCCATGCGCTTGTTGATTTCTGCATCTAGAGGCAGGTTACTGGTGATAGTTGAGCCTAGGTAGGTGAACTCTTGAACCACTTCCAGAGCGTGGTCGCCAATATTGATGGATGGAGCATTTCTGACATCCTGCCCCATGATGTTCGTTTTCTTGAGGCTGATGGTTAGGCCAAATTCATTGCAGGCAGACGCAAACCTGTCGATGAGACTCTGCAGGCATTCTTCAGTGTGAGATGTTAAAGCAGCATCGTCAGCAAAGAGGAGTTCTCTGATGAGGACTTTCCGTACTTTGGACTTCGCTCTTAGACGGGCAAGGTTGAACAACCTGCCCCCTGATCTTGTGTGGAGGAAAATTCCTTCTTCAGAGGATTTGAACGCATGTGAAAGCAGCAGGGAGAAGAAAATCCCAAAAAGTGTGGGTGCGAGAACACAGCCCTGTTTCACACCACTCAGGATAGGAAAGGGCTCTGATGAGGAGCCACCATGTTGAATTGTGCCTTTCATATTGTCATGGAATGAGGTGATGATACTTAGTAGCTTTGGTGGACATCCGATCTTTTCTAGTAGTCTGAAGAGACCACGTCTGCTGACGAGGTCAAAGGCTTTGGTGAGATCAATGAAAGCAATGTAGAGGGGCATCTGTTGTTCACGGCATTTCTCCTGTATCTGACGAAGGGAGAAGAGCATGTCAATAGTCGATCTCTCTGCACGAAAGCCACACTGTGCCTCAGGGTAGACGCGCTCGGCCAGCTTCTGGAGCCTGTTCAGAGCGACTCGAGCAAAGACTTTCCCCACTATGCTGAGCAGGGAGATTCCACGGTAGTTGTTGCAGTCACCGCGGTCACCTTTGTTTTTATAGAGGGTGATGATGTTGGCATCGCGCATGTCCTGGGGTACTGCTCCCTCGTCCCAGCACAGGCATAGCAGTTCATGTAGTGCTGAGAGTATAGCAGGCTTGGCACTCTTGATTATTTCAGGGGTAATGCTGTCCTTCCCAGGGGCTTTTCCGCTGGCTAGGGAATCAATGGCATCACTGAGTTCCGATTTGGTTGGCTGTATGTCCAGCTCATCCATGACTGGTAGAGGCTGGGCTGCATTGAGGGCAGTCTCAGTGACAGCATTCTCCCTGGAGTACAGTTCTAGGTAGTGCTCAACCCAGCGGTCCATCTGTTTGCGTTGGTCAGTGATTATGTCCCCCGATTTAGATTTGAGGGGGGTGATCTTCTTGATGGTTGGCCCAAGAGCTCTCTTCATGCCATCATACATTCCTCTGATGTTTCCGGTGTCTGAGGCCAGCTGAATATGACTGCATAGGTGTTGCCAGTAGTCGTTTGCGCAACGCCTAGCTGTTCTTTGTGCAGTACTTCTGGCTGCTTTAAGTGCTGCGGATGTTAAATCGCTGGGGGCTTTCTTGTAGTTCAAAAGTGCAATGCGCTTAGCGGCTATGACAGGTTCCAGCTCTTCATTATGAGATTGAAACCAGTCTGCATTTCTCTTCGCACTTTTGCCGTAGGTGGTCAAAGCTGACTCATAGATGGCGTCTCTGATGTGGGCCCACTTGGTCTCAGCATCCCCTGTGGGAGTGTTTTGAAGGGCTGTTACAAGTGAATTTAGAAATTTTTGTAACAGCTGTGGGTGAGAAATTCTGCTCGTGTTGATGCGCGGGTGGCCCTTCTGCTTGGAATGATGCAACTTCTTTGGTCTGAGTCTAACCTTGCTGCACACCAGGGAGTGGTCGGTGTCGCAGTCCGCACTGTGGAAGCTGCGTGTGATTTGAACACTGTTTAAGGCGGCTCGCCTTGTGACAATGAGGTCTAGCTGGTGCCAACGACGTGATCTTGGGTGCCTCCATGAAACCTGGTGACAGGGTTTAGTGTGAAAGAACGAGTTGGTGATGCAGAGGTTATGATAGGTACACAACTCAAGCAGTCTCTGCCCGTTCTCATTCATCCTTCCAACGCCATAGCGCCCAAGGCAGGAGGGCCATGAGTCATGGTCGGCCCCAACCCTGGCATTAAAGTCCCCCAGCAGGAATAGGTGTTCGGTGTTGGGGATGCTGCTAATGATGTTATGGAGTTGTTCATAGAACTGGTCTTTAGCTTCAGGTGCGGAGCAGAGTGTTGGAGCATAGATGCTGAGTAGGTGTACTGGACCAGAGGTGGTGAGCAGTCGGATGGACAGTATGCGTTCCGAGCCATTTGAGGGAGGCTCTATCATGCTGAGCAAGGAGTTTCTGATGGCGAAGCCCACTCCATGCTGTCTTGGTTCTTCAGGATCCCTGCCCTGCCAGAAGAAGGTGTAGTCTTGCTCTGCTAGAGAGCCACTCGCGGGGAGGCGAGTCTCCTGAAGTGCTGCAATGTCCACATTGAATCTACTGAGCTCGTTGTTAATGATGGCGGTCTTCCGAGAATCGTTGATTTGTGTAAGGTCTTCCGACAGGCCAGGACACATAGTTCTGACGTTCCAGCTTGCAAAGCGAAGGGCTGGTACCTTCTTTCCTTTTTTCATGTTGTTTGGTGCGGTGTATCAGTCCACCTTTCGGGCAATGACCCTGAGCTCCAAGCACCCATTGAAGCAGGCAGACTGTGGCGGGACAGAACCTTATTGACCGGGGGCTGCCCGGTTTGAGGCGGGCAGTAGCTGTCCAGTGAGGTGCAATGACCTCTCCCACCGACAAAGGCAACCCGTGGCGCCCAGTTTCTACGCCAATTTATCTGGACTTATAACCCGTAACTGCTGCCTTCCGTGGCAATTGGCAAAGGTAGCCTGGAGGATGAGTTCATAGAGTGTATTAGGGACAGTTTCTTCTTTTTTTATCTGTTTATGGGGATGTGGGCATCACTGGCCAGGCCAGCATTTATTGCCCATCCCTAACTGCCCATGAGAAGGTGGTGGTGAGATGCCTTCTTGAACTGCTGCGGTCCGTGTGAGGTAGGTACACCCACAGTGCTGCTAGGAAGGGAGTTCTTAGAACAATACATTCTGGAACCAATCCGGGAGCAGGCTATTTTAGACCTGGTAATGTATAATGAGACAGGATTAATAAGTGACCTCATAGTAAAGGATCCTCTAGGCAAGAGTAATCATAGCATGATACAATTTCATATTCAGTTTGAGTGTGAGAAGTTTGGGTCTGAAACTAGAGTCCTAAACTTTTATAAAGGCAATTACAAGGGTATGAAAACAGAGTTGACTAAAGTGGACTGGGAATATAAGTTAAAAGGTAAGACGGTAGGGAAGCAGCAGCAGACATTTAAGGAGATATTTCATAACTTTCAACAAAGATATATTCCATTGAGAAAGAAAGACTCTATGACAAGGATGCACCATCTGTGGCTAACTAAGGAAGTTAAGGATGGTATCAAATTGAAAGAAAAGATGTATAATTCTGTGAAAATTAGTGGTAGGCCAGAAGATTGGGATAAATTTAGAAATAAAATTAGAAACCAGCAGAGGAAATTAACACAGGGCTTAGTGCTGGGCCTCAACTATTTACCAACTATATTAATGACTTGGATGAAGAGATTGGGTATATTGTAGCCAAATTTGCAGACGATACAAAGATAGTCAGGAAAGCAAGTTGTGACCAAGCCACAAAGTGTCTGCAAAGAGATATAGATAGATTAAGTGAGTGGGCAAAAAATGTTGCGGATGGAGTATAATGTGGGAAAATGTGAGGTTATCCACTTTGGCAGGAAGAATAGAAAAGCAGAATATTATTTACATGGAGAGAGACTGCAGAATTCTCTGGTACAGAGGGATCTGGGTGTCCTTGTACATGAATAACAAAAAAGTTAGCATGCAGGTGCAGCAAGTAATTAGGAAAGCAAATGGAATTTTGGTGTTTACTGCAAAGGGGATGGAGTATAAAAGTAGACAAGTCTTGCTACAACTGTACAGGGCATTGGTGAGATTGCCCCTAAAGTGCTACGTACAGTTTTGATCCCCTTACTTAAGGAGGAAGCAGTTCAGAGAAAGCTCACCAGGCTGATTCCTGGGATGAAGGGGTTGTCTTATGAGGAAAGGTTGAGCAGGTTGGGCCTGTACTCATTGGAGTTTAGAAGAATAAGTGGTAATCCTATTAAAACATATAAAATTCTGAGGGGGCTTGACATGTTAGATGCTGAGAGGATGTCTCTCCGCGTGGGGAATCTAGAACTAGGGAGCACTGTTTAAAAATAAGGGGTCTCCCTTGTAAGATGGAGATGAGGAGGAATTTCCTCTGTCAGAGAATAGTTAATCTTTTGAATTCTCTTCCCCACAGAGATGTGGAAGCTGGGCCATTGAATATATTCAAGGCTGAGTTGGATAGATTTTTGATATACAAGGGAGTCAATGTGTTAATTTGCTCTGCTGGTTTCTAATTTTATTTCTAAATGTATCCCAATCTTCTGACCTACCACTAATCTTTGTAGAATTGTACATCTTTTCTTCAATTTGATACTATCCTTGTCTTAGAGTCTTTCTTTCTTAATGGAATATATCTTTGTTGAGAGTTATGAAATATCTCTTTAACTGTCTGCTGTCGCTTCTCTACTGTCTTACCTTTAAATTTATATTCCCAGTCCAGGCAGGAAAGTGGAGTTAAAGCCACAATCAGATCAGCCATGATCGTATAAAATGGCAGAGTAGGCTTGAGGGGCCAAATGGCCTACTCCTGCTCCTATTTCTTATGTTCTTTTGTCCTAATATCCTACTCATGAGCAGAACATCCGCCATACATAAGCAATTATGTTACAAACTGAATTAATGTCCAAACAGAATAATGTAAGCAAGCCATTGAAACTCTCATTTACCAAGAAGTGGAGGGATGTAGTGTATTGTTCATTTATTGTTCATTTTATATGTAGTGTATTGTTCGTTTGAAGCCACTGCACATGCCTGGTGTAGCTTGTTCAGTGTGCCATTGGAGAAGTCCATAATAAAGGTTTTGTTTACAGCAGCAATCCAGAAGGTAGTGCTGTGTGTTTCTTCCAGGTCTACAATGTGAGATCTTACACAGTCAGCTTAACATCTATTGTCAGGAAATTCCTAGAGTGTATAGTTAAGGATAGAGTGACAGAACAGCTTGAAATTTTCAGCTGATAAGAGGGCGCCAACACGGACTTGTAAAGATTATATCATGGCTGACAAATCTGATAGAATTTTTTGAAGTGGTGGCTAAAGTAGTGGACAGTGGAATGTCTATGGATGTTATTTATATGGACTTCCAGAAGGCATTTGATAAGAGACTGTTAGCTAAAGTTGAAGCTCATGGAATTGAAAGTATGGTTAGGAAATTGTCTGAGTGACAGGAGACAGAGCGTACTCTAATTGGCAATATGTGACTAGCAGTGTCCCACAAAGGATTCTGTTTTGGGGCTTCAGCTATTCACCAAATTTTTTAACAACTTAGATTATGGGATAGAAAGCCACATATCCAAATTTCGATGACACAAAAATGGATGTGTAGATAGAAGTATAAAATTACAAAGAGATATTAATTGATTAAACTGTGGCAAATGGATTTCAATATGGGCAAATATGAGGTCATCTACTTTGGACCTAAAAAGGAGAGAATGGAGTACTTTCAAAATGGTGAAAAGCTAGAAACAGTGGAGGTCCAAAGAGACCTGAGAGTCCTGGTATATAAATCATTAAAATGTCATGGACAGGTACTAAAAAATAATCAAAAAAGGCTAATAGAATGCTAGCCTTTATATCCAGAGGACTAGAATACAAGGGGATAGAAGTTATGCTACTGCTATACAAAGCCCTGGTTGGAACACTCCTGGAGTACTGTGAGCAGTTCTGGGCACCAAACCTTGGCAAGGTGATGGAAAACCTTGGAGGGAGTGCAGTTTAGATTTACTAGAATGATACCTGGACTCCATGGGTTAAATTAAGAGGAAGAATTATACAAACTAGGATTGTATTCCCTCGAATTTAGATGGTTAAGAGATGATTTGGTCAAAGTTTTCAAGATATTAAGGGGAACAGATGGGATAAATTGTGAGAAACAATTTCTGCTGGTTGGTGAGTCTAGGACTGGGGGACATAATCTAAAAATTAGAGCTAGACCTTTCAGGAGTGAAATTAGGAAACACTTCTTCACCGTATTAAAAATAACAAAGCAAATTTATTCTATGTTAAAGAAGGTCGATCTGTTATTGTGAAGACAGATTAAGCTGACAATAAAAGTATCATTCATTTAACTCCTGCATCAACTCTGTAAAGCCCTTCACAGTATGTATATGCAATTCCATGAAAGGTCGCCCATAACATGTTATAACCCAAAAAACCACGTCACTTTTACTGTTTTACTATTATTTATTTATAAAAATCATAGAATCATAGAATCTTACAGCACACTATGAGAGCATTTGGCCCATCGTGCCTGTGCTGGCTTTTTGGAAGAGCTATCCAATTACTCAAAAAGGGAATGTTTTGGGCATAGGAAAGCTTACATTACTATGTGTGTGGTTATTTGTATTTCAGTATATTTGTCACAACACTGGGCATAAATTCATCAACCTCATAGTCTATAGCACCTGTTCTTGTTACACACAAACATATTTTCTGTAAATATATTTATTTAATTTTCTTCCTTATTTTAATGCTTGGCTGGCTCAGTGGACCAATTGACCTTTTCCTGCCCTTTCTCCTATGTGCATGTGTATCCCATTTAGGTTTTTCTATGCCCAAAACATTCCCTTCTTAAAAATAAATAATAGTAAAACTGTAAAATTGACATTATTTCTTGGGTTATAGCATGTTAGGGGCTACATTTTGTGGAATTTGCAGTTACAAACTGTAAAGGGCCTTACAGAGTTAGCACTAGAAATTGGGCATTGACAAGGTCTGGGTGCTTTTTGTGGTGCCAAGTTTTGGGATGGATAAGAAAAGTGAGTCAAGATGTGATGGAATATAGGTATAATATGCATAATTAGGTAGCATTTAGATATAGTTAATATATTATACCTTTTAGAATTAAAAATTGAATAAATGGTCAGTTTTCAGAACTCACTGAAATTCCCCTTTAAGAAGGTAGAGTTAAATATTTCAAAGTTTCTGTTAGAATAGAATTTCTGTTGCCAGGGAATTGGAAGATAAACACACACATTGAAATATCCTGTGTGATATCAGTAAGAGGTAGCAATAAACTTAATTAATTTATGGGGTTGTTGATGCAGACAAATCGGCACCAGAGTTTGCTTTGGGCTACCATGGAAAGGGCAATTAACAATAAATGGAATGTATTCACAGGAATGAGAAAGGTCAAGTAAACACCAATTATAAACATTTTGACCAGATAAATGCTCACAACTTCAAATTCCACTAAAACATTAGGTGAAAATGGTAATTAAAGATATGGGCCGGAATTTTACCTTAGGCGGACGGGAATTCGCCACCGACGTAAAAATAGGTCGAGAACCCACTTCCGCCTAGCCCAGGAATCTGTCCCGCATTTTATGGGTCCCAGGCTTTAATTGTCCCAAGGTGGGACTCCCGGCCGCTTGAGAGAGGAAGTCCCGCCTCATTCAGCTGCCGGCCAATCATTGGGCCGGCAGCTCTTGGTCCCAGCAGCTCCACTGGGAGCGGTGGCCACTGCTGGGACTGCAGCCCAGCCGACCGAGAAGGATGCCACGGAGCCAGGATCCAAGGTAGGTTTTGGATGTCTCACCAGTCATGTCCCAGTGAGGCAAGGGTGGACGTTTGGGGGGAGGGGGGGGTGTCTTGGGTCCCGGGGGTGGGTTGGGAGGCGGGGCGGCCCTCAATTGGGCACCTGTGCCCGATTGTCAGGGCAACCCCGGGGTGTGGAAAGGCTGGCAGCTCTCACTGGGCGGCCTTTCACATCCCCAGCACGCCCGCTTGGCACCAGTAAAATACACGTGGAGGTGGGCAAAGGCCCTTAAGTGGCCATTAAGTGGCCAATTAAGGGCTTTGATTGGCCTCGGGCGGGCGGACCATTTCTCCACCTCCCCCAACCCTCAACCTCCATAAAGTAGGCCAGAGGCGAGACCAGATTGGGAAGGCCTCCCGCTCCATTTCATGCCACCCCTATGCCACCATCCGGCTCGCTGGAGTGGCGTAAAATTCCGGCCATGGATTTTAAAAGGTACACAGGAAGATCACATCTAAATGCAGGAGTCAGATGACACATCAGAAATAGTATAAAATTAGAGGTTTTGAAAGCAAACAACACTTCTCATCCCATGCCTTACTCAGGGGATTTAAGGTAAAAGTTTACTTTAAATTTTTGATGGATATTCTGGATATTCTAAGATAATTTTGATGTAACATTAGCAAGGTTAAACTTTTGGATTCTATGTTAGAAATAAGAATATGTGTTACATCTCTCAGTAATATTTGATATTGTGATATACTTATCCACTTAGGAAGTTCATTGCATGTTAAATTCTTTAATAAATATATAAAAGCTAATAAATCGTCTCATATAGTATTCTGTATACAACTACAAGAACCCCCTCTCTGTGTCTCTTTAAGTGGAGAGCTACGTATTGAAGAGAGTTTCCTTATAATATCTGAGATATTTATGACTTAACCATAATATTAAAAATAGGCTATCCGAAAGATGGTAATATTCTCTGTTGGTTTCCTTTCTTTGAGGGAAAGCTAGTACAATTCTTTGGACTCAAATAAGTGTCTGAGAATTTGTCTGGTTTGAACTTGATAAAAGGAGATTCATATGGATGTACTCCTGATTTGGTTTAGTCCCTATAAGGGGTTAAAGTCATAATCACTTCAAAGAGGCTTGCTGATCAATGAATGAAAGCAGAATTTGGATGTTGCACACCTTTTTGGGATGCTATTATAAGCAATGGGAAGTCAGAACCCAATGTTCCCTTCAGCTGGTGAGTGGAGGGAGAAGAGGGTCAATGGCTACATGAGGCACAGGAGTATGATGGGCCTGTAGAACCTGTAGAAAGTGGGCTGCATTTCAAGGCATTTGTGCTGCATGTGCATCATTAGCAAATGTTGCAGATTTACTTTATCTATGGTAGTTGTGGGGTTGTTGTGCTCCATCACATCAGTGGGTTCCACCCCTTGCCACTAAAAGCAAACACTGGGAGAGTCTGCATATGACAGCAAATAGACACTCAGCACTGTACAAAAACATGGTAAATCATGTCAGGAGAGTCTCCTAGGCCTTTCCTATTCAAAAGCATACATAGTCCCTGTGCAACACCTCCAACAGATACAACTGATACAACTCATCATGTCAGAAAATATATGCACCCAGTCATTCCAGCAGATAAAGCATTAGAACACCAATATTTGTCAGTTACGCCATGCATATGCACAATGTACTTAATACATTCCAAAGGGGTATTTATCCCTTGTAATGTTCATAAGAGAGCATTAATAGCATGTGCTGTCATCATTGCAGTCTTAGCAAGTTTATTTTGTAGTTAATTAGTGGGATTTGCTGCCTTGGATGTATATTGCAAATGAATAATAGGTATACTTATGAAGAAATTAGCAAGCTACTGTAGCAAGATTAAGTTCATACAACTTAGTTTCTATTCTTCTAATATCTTTCAAAAAGTTTAATTCAAACTATGAGATCCTGAATTGTTTGAATTATCAAGTAATTAAGCAGAGCTGTTCCAGTCACACTACTGCCACCACATGGTCGCCTTTTGTACAGCAAATGGAACCAAAATTAATTGTCGATGTTTGTGATAGACTTATGTACTTCTGAGGTAGGTATGCATGTCAAGAAATCTAACAGTCCACCATTGATCAATCATAGAAGAATACCACCTGTTGTAGGAAAATAAATTATTGTTCATATTTTCATGCCAGGCCCCTTGTCGGTGAGGGTGCTAAACTGGGAGAATTTTTCCATGACATCCTCTGGCACTGAGAGACAAATAAATAATTTAATTTACAGGATTTACTGAACAAGAGTGAGAAATAATCTCAATCTTACATTCCAGTGATTGTTTTGCAGCCTGTTCCCTGGGACTGAAGGGAACCCATCTAGAGCAACAGCCAATGTTCCTCACCATTACAGTCATTGAAACTTTAGGTTTTTTTTTATTCATTCATGGGATGTGGGCATTGCTGGCTAGGCCAGCATTTATTGCCCATCCATAATTGCCCTTGAGAAGGTGGTAGTGAGTTGCCTTCTTGAACCACTGCAGTCCATTTGAGGTAGGTATACCCACAGTGCTGTTAGGAAGGGGGTTCCAGGATTTTGACCCAGCGGCAGTGAATGAACGGTGATATAGTTCCAAGTTAGGATGGTGTATGATTGGAGGGAACTTGCAGGTGGTGGTGTTCCCATGTATTTGCTGCTCTTGTCCTTCTAGTTGGTAGAGGTCATGGGTTTGGAAGGTGCTGTCTAAGGAGTCTTGGTGCATTGCTGCAGTGCATCTTGTAGATGGTACACACTGCTGCCACTGTGCGTCGGTGGTAGAGGGAGTGAATATTTGTTGATGGGGTGCCAATCAAGCGGGCTGCTTTGTCCTGGATGGTGTTGAGCTTCTTGAGTGTTGTTGGAGCTGCACCCATCCAGGCAAGTGGAGAGTATTCCATCACACTCCTGACTTGTGCCTTGCAGATGGTGGACAGGCTTTGGGGAGTCAGGAGATGAGTTACTCGCTGCAGGATTCCTAGCCTCTGACCTGCTCTTGTAGCCATGGTATTTATATGGCTACTCCAGTTCAGTTTCTGGTTAATGGTAGCCCCTAGGATGTTGATAGTGGGGGATTCAGCGATGGTAATTCTATTGAATGTCAAAGCGAGATGGTTAGATTCTCTCTTGTTGGAGATGGTCATTGCCTGGCACTTGTGTGGTGCGAATGTTACTTGCCACTTATCAGCCCAAACCTGGATATTGTCCAGGTCTTGTTGCATTTCTACATGGACTGCTTCAGTATCTGAGGAGTCGCAAATATTGCTGAACATTGTGCAATCATCAGCAAACATCCTCACTTCTGACCTTATGATTGAAGGAAGGTCATTGATGAAGCAGCTGAAGATGGTTGGGCCTAGGACACTACCCTGAGGAACTCCTGCAGTGATGTCCTGGAGCTCAGATGATTGACCTCCAACAACCACAACCATCTTTCTTTGCGTTAGGTATGACTCCAGCCAACGGAGAGTTTTCCCCCTGATTCTCATTGACCTCAGTTTTGCTAGGGCTCCTTGATGCCATTCTCGATCAAATGCTGCCTTGATGTCAAGGGCATTCACTCTCACCTCACCTTTAGTATTCCAAAAAACTTTGTAAGTGTTTTTTAGAAGATAAGGTTTATCTGTTTCAAACTTTGATTTAATTCAATGTACTTTATATAAACATGTTACCTTGTTCTTGCTCATGTGTCTCCTTTGCAGTATTTGGATGCATAATCTAGAGCATGGTATTCCAGCATCCAAATAGTGCCAACACAATTTTACATTAACTGTGAGCATGTCTGATCAGGACAACTGTCTCACAAAACTGTTGAATATTTGCCTCAAATCTTTAAAAATACTATATAATCTATGAATTGAAATATACATATACTTCACTCTAATGGATTAGATGTCCAAAAACTTTAAACACATTGAGCGCATTTGCTTTTCATGTCTTGAGGAGGAAATGGCCAAATCATTTGTATGACCCAAAAGTGCCATTTTGTGCCCAACACCCTCCAGATTTCTGTCAAGCCAATATAAAAGTATGGCAGAATGGATTTTGATACGCTCATCAATATTTGTTCCTGCTTTGTATCACTGAACAACATAAACAAAATAGCATCTCAGTCAATATGAGGCCAATGTATTAGCATTCACATCAGCACACATCAAAAATTCTTTACAATAATCCAATTAATATTTAACTGTGCAGAATGTGCTATTTATATATATATATATAGATATATATATATATATAAAAACACTGAACAGACCAAGCTCTAATGTATTAAGAAATGTATACAGGGATGAAGACTAACACCATACTATTGTCAGAAGATTGAAGGCCACAGATCTGAAACGTTAACTCTGCTTCTCTCTCCACAGATGCTGCCAGACCTGCTGAGTATTTCCAGCACTTCCTGTTTTTATTTCAGATTTCCACCATCTGCAGTATTTTGCTTGTATTACCATAATATTGTCTTTGGGTAACGTATGAAGGTCAGTTTGTGATTGTTTGGCACAACAGCAGTGAGTTAAGCCACCAAGAGAGGCATTTAATCCCATACTTTTACACTTATGGAGACCTGCAGGGATCTGCATTTTTTTAACAGTTCTGCATTGAAGAGGATTCAATCATTGTGAATTGAGGACCAGCCAGCAAGCTAGTGGTGAAAGAATTTCAAAGAGGTTATAGAATTTTATATAATATGTTTAACTCATGGGTGTAAAGGCTTGTGTGGGTGGATCAATTATCCGAGGACTCTTTAGGCATAACATTTACTCTATGTCATTTTCAGGTATAATAAAGCTTGCTGCTTTTTTCAAGCTAGTTTGGTCTTTGAAAGCTTAGGTCAAAAATGGTATTTATTCTAACATATTAGCCCAGGCATTCAATTCAAGCTGCAAAGGCTGAATTTTTCCCCACTCAAAACCAGATCGATTAAGCTCACTTTTGCTAGCTATGATTCCCAGATACAGTTTGATCATCACAAATTCAGAATATATTATAATACATGACCTATTATAAAGATGAGTAATCTCATTCTGCCTCATGCAACTGATAGTGAATGAAAGATGTAAAATACTTTGCTTGAATGAAATCAAAGCTCTGTTAAAGAAAAACCTTTTTAATGTAACACATGGGATATTAAATATACATTAAAATCAGGAATTATCTTATCTTTCTGAAACTGTAATGTAAAAAATAGACTAAAACCCATATTAAACTTAGTCACTCAGAAGATATAGCAGCTATATAATAGCAGCATTGTGTGTCCTGATAGGCTGAAGTACGTTATGCATGACTAACCCATCTCTCTGTATTTTATTCATTCTATTCACTTTATACCTTTGATATTTTAAATAGTTTTCTCTACTCAGTAAAGATAAGTAAATGTGATATCAAGCTATTTCAAAAGTTTTAAAGGTCTACCGAGAAAATGCAGTGAAAAGGCTTTTTTATAGTTCTTTACTTGAAAAGAAATATCATAAAAGAAAATCAAAGGTTATTTGTCTTTCTTTTACTTAAGGTGTAGAAAAGTCTGCAAATTCTAGTCACAGGAAGTCATATTGCTGTTGTATCTTTATATTATTTCTCCGGCAATACTTTTTTTCAAAAAACAAGGATCCCACCAATGTCCTGGTGATGCTAATACAAATGTTTAACAATTTGAAGTTTAAAAAAAAATAAGCTCACAGCCTTGATATTTTGATTCACATCTATAGGATTATAGCCTTGAATTTCTTAATCGTAGTTCTGGGATTCTTGTTCTAACACCATTTACTCTGGTGACAGTCGTTTGATATAACAAGTAGCCATACAGGTCTAGTTTTACAAATATAGGAAACATCCATTTTTTCCCTTTCTGAAGGAGTTATCTACACTGGTGACTCACTCTAGAAAGAAGAGGGGGGAGGGGGTGGAAGAGGAGGAAGGAGGAGGGGAATCTGAGTGAGACATTGCCAGAGTGAAGTTGTGGGAATTCGGTGCAAGAGGGAAAGAGGGGCTCCTTTTCCTATTTTTTTTAGCTTCCAGCAGCTGGTGAGTCTTCTTCCTTTGACTCAAAGGTTGGTGAGTGCAATTTTCCATTACTTCAGCTTTGTGAATTATTGACTGATTGACTAATTAAAAAAATAAGGTTGTACTGAGATGACAAGGCCAGTGGTGCGCTGCAACTGCAGCATGTGGGAATCTGTGGAATGCACTGCAATCCCGGACAACCATGTCTGTAGTAAGTGTCTGCAGCTTGCATACCTTCAGCTCAGAATTGCTAAGCTGGAGACTGAGTTTCAGACATTGCGGAGCATCAGGGAGGGGGAGAGATACCTGGACACTTTGTTCCAGGGAGCAGTCGCACCCCTTACAGTAGGGAAAACATTAGAGATGGCCAATGGGCAGGGACAGGAGGGTGTGACTGCGAGTGAGGCAGGCCGGGGGAATCAGCATGTAGTGATGGAGGAGCCTCAGCCCCTGACCTTGTCCAGCATGTACAAGGTCCTTGCTACCTGTGTGGATAAAGAGAAGGACTGCAAGGTGGATGAGTGGACTGACCATGTCACCATGGTGAAAGATGCCATTCCAGTGGAGGGAGTGAAGAGGAATGTGGTAGTGATAGGAGACAGTATAGTCAGGAGGATAGATACTGTTCTCTGCAGCTGCGACCGGGAGGTCCGATGGCTGTGTTGCCTGCTTAGTGTCAGGGTTAAAGACAATTCCTCGCAGCTGGAGAAGAACCTGGAGCGGGAGGATCCAGTTGTCATGGTCCATGTGGGAACCAATGACATAGATAGAACCAGAAATGATGTTCTGCTTAGAGAATTTGAGGAGTTAGGGTCCAAACTAAAACACAGAACATCAAAGGGAATCATCTCTGGATTGTTACCTGAGCCACACGCAAAATGGCACAGGGTCAAGCAGATTAGAGAACTAAATGCATGGCTCAAAGAGTAGTGTGGGAAGAAGGGGTTTCGATTCTTGGGGAACTAGCATAAG
Organism: Heterodontus francisci; assembly: GCF_036365525.1. NCBI lineage: Eukaryota > Metazoa > Chordata > Chondrichthyes > Heterodontiformes > Heterodontidae > Heterodontus > Heterodontus francisci. The sequence goes on from NC_090387.1 coordinate 43,622,375, forward strand.
TACTCAGGGAAGAGGGAGCTATTCCGTTGGGATGGGCTTCACTTGAACGGGACTGGGACCAATGTCTTGGCCAATCGCATAACTAGTGTTGTGGATAGGGCTTTAAACTAACGGAGGATGGGGGAGGGTTTAGGTAAAGGGAAATTTAGAAATCGAAAGAGGTCAGGGCATTGGAGCAGGATAGTGATGTGGGTAAATGCCAACAGAATGGGACAGGAGGGGACAGAGAGTTTAACAAAAATTGTACATCAGCAAATAAGGTCATTGCAGGGAATAGAGGTTAAAAAAATGAAATTAAAGTTCCTTTATCCGAATGCACAAAGCATCTGTAATAAGACAGATGACCTAGTGGCATGAATAGAGGTAAATCATATAGATCTAATTGCCATTACTGAGACATGGTTACAAGGAGATCAAGGTTGGGAAATGAATATTCCAGGGTACACAATATTTCAGAGAGTCAGACAGAATGGCAAAGGAGGAGGGGTATCCCTGATAGTAAAGGATGACATAAGGACATTAATAAGAATGGATCATGAAGAAGGAATCATGAAGTAGAATCAGTTTGGGTGGAAATTAGGAATAGCAGGCATCAGAAAACACTGATGGGAGTAGTTTACAGACCCCCTAACAGTAGTTATATTATTGGACAAAAAATTAAACAGGAAATTATTGAAGGTTGTAACAAAAGTAATGTATTAATTGTGGGCGACGTAAATCTGCATATAGACTGGGACAATGAAATTGGCAACAGTGGTCTAGAAGATGAATTTGTAAAATGTTCTTGTGACAGTTTATTGGAGCAATGCGTTGCTGAACCGACTAGAGATAAAGCTACCTTAGATCTCGTATTGTGTAATGAAACAGGGTTAATTAGCAATGTCATAGTGAAAGATCCTCTGGGAAATAATGATCATAATACCATTGAATTTCATGTTAGGTTTGATAGATCAATCACAAACAAGAATCTTAAAATAAACAAAGCCAATTATGAAGGTAAGAGGAGAGAACTGGCTAAGGTTAATTGGATAAATAGAGTAAAAGGTATGGTGGTAAATGAACAGTGGGAAATATTTAAAGAAACAATTCAAAGGGTTCAACAAAAGTACATTTTGTTCAAAAACAAAAACTCATCAAGAAAGACCCATCCGTGGCTTACTCAGGAAGTTAAGGAGAGTATTAGATTAAAAGAAGAAGCTTACAATGTTGCAAAAAATAGTAGCAAGTCTGAGGATTGGGAGTGTTTTAGAAACCAGCAAAGGGCCACCAAAAAGTTAATAAAAGGGAAACAATAGGGCGGCACAGTGGCGCAATGGTTAGCACCGCAGCCTCACAGCTCCAGCGACCCGGGTTCAATTCTGGGTACTGCCTGTGTGGAGTTTGCAAGTTCTCCCTGTGACTGCGTGGGTTTTCGCCGGGTGCTCCGGTTTCCTCCCACAGCCAAAGACTTGCAGCTGATAGGTAAATTGGCCATTATAAATTGCCCCTAGTATAGGTAGGTGGTAGGGGAATTGAGGGAAGTTGGGGGTGTGGCAGGAATATGGGATTAATGTAGGATTAGTATAAATGGGTGGTTGATGGTCGGCACAGACTCGGTGGGCCGAAGGCCTGTTTCAGTGCTGTATCTCTAAATAAAAAAATAAAATAAAAATAAAAAATAGAATATGAGAGTAAACTAGCCAGCAATATAAAAAGAGATTGTAAGAGCTTTTATAAGTACATAAAAAGGAAAGTAGACATTGGTCCCTTAGAGGCAGGAGAAATCATCATGAGGCATGAGGCAGAGGCATTGAACAAATATTTTGTGTCTACCTTCAAAGTAGAAGACTCAAGTTCCATGCCAGAAATAGGCAGTAACCTAGGGGCTAGAAAATGTGAGGAAATTAACGAAATTGATATCAGCCAAGAAAAAGTATTGGAGAAACTTGAGGGACTAAAATCTGACAAGTTCCCGGGACCAGATCGCTTACATCCTAGGGTTCTAAAAGAAGTAGCTGCAGAGATAGTAGATGAGCTCGCTATGATTTTCCAGAATTCCTTAGATTCAGGAATGGTCCCATCAGATTGGAAGTTGGCAAATGTTACACTGCTTTTCAAGAAAGGAGGTAGAGAGAAAACAGGGAACAACAGGTCAGTTAGCCTAACATTGGTCATTGAGAAGATGCTGGAAACTATTATTAAAGAAGTCTTAACAATGCACTTGGAAAAGCATAGTATGATTAGAACAAGTCAGCATGGTTTTACTAAATGGAAATCCTGTTTGACAAATTTATTAGACTTTTTGAGGATGTAACTGGTAGGATAGATGAAGGGAACCAGTAGATGTCGTATACCTGGATATCCAAAAGGCATTTGATAAGGTGCCACATAAAAGATTAATAGGCAAGATGAGGGCTCATGGTGTTGGGGATGGATATTGGGGATATTAGCATGGATAGAGGATTGGTTAACAGACAGGAAGCAAAAAGTGGGCATAAATGGGACATTTTCACGTTGGCAGGCAGTGAACAGTGGGGTGCTGCAAGGATCAGTGCTGGGGCCTCAGCTATTTGCACTCTATATTATTGACTTGGATGAAAAGACAGAGAGTAATGTATATAACTTTGCTGATGATGCAAAGCTTGGTGGAAAGGTAAGCTGCGGGGAGGACATAGAGAGGCTGTAAAGAGATATTGACAGCTTAAGTGAGTGGGCAACAAGATGACAGATAGAGTATAATGTAGGGAAGTAAGAAGATTTACTAAATTTGTACAAGGCTTTGGTGAGACCGCACCTGGAATACTGGGCTGAATTTTATTCGGGCACTGTGCTGCGTAGCGGTGCCCTTTCAACTCAGCAGGGTGCCTGCATTTAGCGCCCACTGCAGAGCGATATTACGTGCAGGGGCTCATTAAAATCATGGCGCTGAGCCGCCCTCCCCATATTAGGTGGGGAGAGGCAGGACATTCGACGCAGCGACAGAGTTTTTGACAGTTGCGCTGCAGGTGCCGGGGCCCTATTTTAAGCGCCCCAGCACCTGCTTCCTGACAGCTGTCAAAGAATACTTACCTGACTACTGAAGAGTGGGGTTGCTGTCAATTTGGCAGCAAAGCAGAAAGTGCTGCAAAACTCCAACAGGTCAGGCAGCATCTGTGGAGGGAGAAGCAGAGTTAACTTGTCCAAGTTCACAGACCTGAAACTTAAGGGGTGGGATGGGGGGCGCACCGAGGTCTCGCCATCGCCGGTAATATGCGTCGGGCCCTTCTCGACGTCCCGGGCTGAGGCGTGCCTCTCCCCTCAGCATTTTACCGGCCCTCACGCCGCGACCCGTGGCATCGAGGGGCTGGTAAAATTCAGCCCACTGTGTGCAGTTTTGGTCTCCACATTTAAGAAAGGATAGACTTGCACTGGAGATGGTCCAGCGAAGATTTACTAAATTGGTCCCTGGAATGAGGGGGTTGTCTTATGATGAAAGGCTGAATAAATTGGGCCTACATTCTCTGGAGTTTAGAAGAATGAGAGGCAATCTAATTGGGACATACAAGATCCTGAAAGGGCTTGATAGGGTAGAAGCTGAGAGATCGTTTCCGCTGGTTGGGGAATGTAGAAAACGGAGGCACAGCCCAGGATACGGGGTCAATCATTCAGGACTGAGATGAGGAGAAATTACTACACTCAAAGGGTTGTGAATCTTTGGAATTGTCTACCCAAAGGGTTGTGGATGCTCCATCTATCTGGGATAGATAGAGTTTTGGTCTCGCAGGGAATTAATGGATATGGGAAACGGGCAGGAAAGTTGAGTTGAAGCCCAAGATCAGCCATGATCATATTGAATGGTGGAGCAGGCTCGATGGGCCTTCTGGTCTACTTCTGTTCCTATTTCTTGTGTTCTTGTGAATACTGTTAAAAGATTGATTTAATTTAAAATGTGAATGTTTAAAAGCAAATGTGAAAATAGGCAATACAAAGGAATGACTTTGCTAGTCACTGTATGTAAATTGCAGTTTTAATTTTGGTATTTTTAGCTTCTACCTTCAATTTCATTGATTTTTGTTCTGGTATAAAGCTGAAGAATCCTACTTGATGTAGCAAAGACATTGTAAGAGCTTCATTGCACTTTCAATGTTTCCCATTTACACAATCACATTCTCACGTTTATAAATCAGAATTAACTATAAGGACAAAGTTTAACTAGAGGAGCAAGCAAATAATATATGTTGTAATAATATTTTACATATGACTAAAATGATATGAACAGACAGAGCATTCTGCCATTAAAAACAATGAAGTGAGAAACTCATAAATTTATTTACAAGTTAATGAATAACTAGGTAACTAATTGTCAAAAATATTTTGCACTGATCTGCTTATCATGTGATGTTTTTGTTTGGAGACTGTGGGCTGAATTTTATTCAGGCACCGCCATCTGCGGCGGTGCCCTTTGACCTCAGCATGGAGCCCGCATTTACGCGTGGGGGCTCATTAACATCACTGCGCCGAGCCTCCCCCCCACCGATATTACGGGGGCAGAGGCGGGTCATTCGGCAGTGAGGAACCCTTTGACAGTTGTGCAGCAGGTGCAGGGGCCCTACGTAAAGCGACCCAGCACCTGCTTCCTGATAGCTGTCAAAGAATACTTACCTAACTGCTGAAGAGTGGGGCTGCTGTCAATCTGGCAGCAAAGCAGAAAGTGCTGCAGAAATCCAGCAGGTCAGATAGCATCTGTGGAGAGAGAAGCAGAGTTAACTTGTCCAAGTTCACGGACCTGAAAGTGAACTCTGCTTCTCTCTCCACAGATGCTGCCTGACCTGTTGAGTTACCTCAGCACTTTCCACTTTGCTGCCACATACTGACCCTGCTGTGTCCCAAGTCCTGTGAAGTTGTGATCCTCTTCTCCCACTCAAGTGTAACATTCTTTCTTGTAGGTGTTCTGCACCTGGGTGACAAATCTTAAATTTGCACATTCCAGGACATGAGACTTAAATAGGCCATAAAAGGTATTACAGAGGTTTACAGAGGACACACTGACACAAATGAGAATGCACAGGTGTCACTGCAATGTAAATACGTCTTTCACTAAATGTTCTTCATCAACATGTGTGTCATTTTCTCTGTGTGAATGATGTGTGCCAGCATGTAGTGCCAATGTCACATCCCTTTGCACCATTGGCCCTTCAGAAGAGCCAACGTATGCAATAACAGCATTGCCATGCCACCATTACACATGGGCGTCTCCACAGATGCAGTGACATGGACATTGGCTCAGTCAGCTGCTGCCTCTAATGGTGTACAAAGGGATGCTGCAGATGTGGACTGGTGCACAGCAGGTGAGCGAGGGTGATATGTGGTTTGCAGAGCTCATGTCGGTTCCTATGGAGCAGACAGTCTCTGTCTGATAAGCCACTTCCGTACATCCCTACCTCACTGCTAGCCCTGCGTGCAGAGCCTATGTGCCATCTGCCCTGCCGTGCATCTTTCATATTGTAGGTCCTCAGCATCCTCATAGTCCAAGGAGGAATCCTGCTGACGTCTCTCCTCATCATGCCAGACCTATTGGGTGCGTAGTTGTGCTGAGCAGCAAAGAAAGCAGCTGGCCTTTTTGGCCCGTAGTGCAGGGCATCACCCTATCCATACAGGCATTGGAGGTGCCCTTTCAGCATGCCGATCACCCGCTCAAGCCTGGCTCATGTAGCTCAGTGGCTGGCGTTGTATCTCTCCTCTGCAGCAGTGGTGGAGTCTCTCGCTGGTGTCGGGAGCCATGTCTGCAAAGGATATCCCTTATCTCCAAGAAGCCAACCCTCCATCTGAGCCAGTTCTGTGAACAGCGGTGGCAGCCAGGAATAGCTCAAGTCCCAGGTGTCATGGCAGCTGCCTGAGAAGCAGTCACACATTCGCTGCAAGCATCTGCGGTGTTCACATACCAGCTTCACTTAGATCGAGAGGGCTCCTTTCATGGTGACGTCTGCAGGTGGTAGCCTGACAGGAGGCCTGATGGCCACATGAGTGCAGTCTATGAACATTACAACCTATGGTTCTCCAGCAATGGTGCCAGAACCAATGACCCTCTGGGCCAGGCTGTGAGAGTCTGTCCTGAAGTGGACATCCTCACTGGCCTTCCGGTGCAGGGCATTGGTGACCTCCTTGATGCACTGCTGACTGTGTGACCCCACAAAGGTCTCTGGTGGGCCCCTAAGAGGCTGCAGAGGCATCAGGCTTGAGAGCCGCTACCACTACGAGGAACAAAGACATGGGATGTCCACCAGAACCCATGGGCTGCAGGTCATCCTTCACCAGGGCACAGAGATGTGTCACCACCCTCTCCACATGCACAATCTCCTCTGACGCTGGTGCTCTGACATCCCATCGCATGTCATATGGGGCCTGTAGATGCATGGCAAATGTCGTGGCGAGCTCCCCTTGGGAGCTGCAGCTCATGACCGGGGGCATCTACGTAGATCACAACTGCCTGTTGATATTGCCTCTGGCGCATACAAATCCTCACATGCAGAGGATCACACAATGTAGGATGAGCCATACCTATTTCCATGTGATAAAGTTGAACCCTGCATGTATTCAAAGGCTCCTAACAGGGCATGGATTGGTGTCAGATCAACTATGTGGCATGCCAGGGCATTGCCCATCTTGGCCAACACTCAGAGTGGCACAACATGACCACATCAAGATCCTACCAGCTGAATCGATTGCCCCCACCATCTATATAACCTTAATGCTCCTGTCCTTTCTGGCACCCTCCCCACACACAGGGTGCCTAGTGGGCCATTGCCCACTCACAAACACTGTTTGTGTACACTGTTAATGGAGGGATGGTACATGGTACCTCCCTTCATGCCAGCACAGCTTTCCCTCTAATAATCCCAGACCCCTTCCCTTTCAGAATGCAGAGTGTGACCCCTGTGTATCCCCCCCTTCCTCCTCCCTTTAAGAATGCAGAGTTGGACTCCTGTGTATCCCCCCTCCCTCCTTCCTTCCAGCCGGCTTTTCAGATTGTGAACGGGACTGCACGTGACGGCCGCCCGTTCAACGAAAAATCCAGCAGTGTCAGTGGAGAGGCTGTGGGTTGCATAATCAGCATAGGTAAGTAAGTATTACCATATGCTAATTGTGGTGCCGCCGCCGTGCGGCCGGGGGGGGGGTGCCCACCGAGGTCCCGCCACCGCCGGTAATATGTGGTGGGCCCATCTCAACGTCGCGGGTTAAGGCAGGCCTCTCCCCGTAGCATTTTACCGGCCCCCGCGCCACAACCCGCAGCATCGAGGGGCCAGTAAAATTCAGCCCTGTGTGTTGGTCAAGTGCTATAGAATGCCCACCCAGCACAACTATAAGAACCAGGTACAAATTAAAGGTTGGTCCCCTCTATTCCACCACCGGAGAAAGAACTGCTTTGTGTGCTCTATATAGTAAAATCGTAAACACATTGGGGTTGATCTTCAACTTGCCACCCAGGCATAAAACTAGTATTGTTGGTCAGCACCAATCATAGAAACCATCCAATTTTAATTTCCATTTAAATTAATTGGGCAGTTTCTGCAATAGGCAATTGATCAGCAATTATGTCGATTATGTTGAAACTCTACCTCATCCTTTTGGATCTATTTATAATGTTGCTATATATAATTATCAGACCAATTCTTTCCCCAGTGTGCTTTAATCACAATTTCCCATTTCTCACATTAGCCATCGTCTAGCTTTTTTGACTGTGGTAACTGGCCTTGGTAGCCTAATGGTTATATTACTTTGGAGGTTGTGAGTTCAAGTCCTACCATGGCACTTTGGAAAACTGAATTCATTAAAGCCTGGTGATTTGTCGGCTGGCATTCTATAAAATAGCCATGAAAGCTGCTTGAGTGTTGTAAAAGCCCAACTGGTACACTAATGTTCTTTTGGTGACTGTAACCTGCCACCTCTATTCAGTCTGGCCTACATGTAACTGCAGTGTCAAACTGCATAGTAGACGCTTAATGACCTCACTCATATCCGGAGAACAGTTATAAAAAAAGTATTAATTTATGCCAAATCGGTTTTGTACTGCACTATCAAACCCAGCAGCAACTGGGCAGCGGCCAGCAAAGCATATTTCATTTATCACCCTTACAGCTGCCAGAGACATCCCATCGACTGGACTGGTTTTGATACCAGGTCCCACAGATAAATGGTGAAGGAAACATCTGAGTGACTACTATCAGTTGACTGTTCTCCATTTGTTTCATAGTGATTAGATCTAGACAGCAGCATAGATAGAGGCTTGGGAGGACCATTAAGAGTGGATCGTCAATAAAAGTAAATTGTTTGCAGTAGCACTTTATATATTTTCTCCAGAGCCAAAATCTTTTCCCTGTACCCTGATGAGGCCACAGCAACATCTATGATGGGACTTGTTTTAGATTTTAAAATGAAAACAAAACAAAGGATTCTGATCACCTGATATACAGTGGGATGATATCAGGCTGGAAAGTGAACAGTACAGAAACTAATATATGATTGCTTTCAAATTTAATTTAGCAAGCTTCCACTTTCATATTTCAATAACTAAATTTGATTACTTTTTGTTTGCTACAGCTACTTTTTTGAAACAAATCTTGATTTCTGAAGCAAATATCGTGCAATTTCAAATGTTATGTCTGTGCTTAATGGTTGTGGTGATGGGAGAGAAAGGAATGGGTAAGTTAGTTTGTTAGACTACAATGTTTTAGAGTTTGGGTGATGGGAATTTAGATTCTAGTTTCAAATTCATTGCTTTTTTTTGGTGTCAGGCTAAAAAATCCTAATCAATGCCTCAAAGACATTTAATTAGCTTCATTGCTTCCCTGTGGATAATTAACTTCTGCTCAATATCACCTACAGACTGGAAACTCAGCTAACTGGGAAATTAGCATGTGTTCTACTATTCTGTGGTGCCATGCATTTATGTTCAAGCAGCTGTATAAAGTAGTATTAGAACCCAGCAAAAGACAGTGGGATGAATTTTATTAGGGCGCCATTGTTTGCAGCGGCACTCTTTGAACTCAGCGCCGCACTCACATTTAGTGGCTGTCGCAGAGCCCGTGCGATATTATGCGCGGGGGCTCAATAGCATTACTGCACCGAGCCTCTCCCCCACACCCCCGATATTACAGGGGGAGAGGCGGGACATTCGGCGCAGTGAGGAACCCTTTGACAGTTGTGCAGCAGGTGCTGGGACCCTATTTTAAGCACCCTAGCATCTGCTTCCTGACAGCTGTCACCTAGTATAGGTAGGTGGTAGGGGAATATAGGGACAGGTAAGGATGTGGTAGGAATATGGAATTAGTGTAGGATTAATATAAATGGGTGGTTGATGGTCGGCACAGGGCCAAAGGGCCTGTTTCAGTGCTGTATCTCTAACTAACTGATGAAGAGTGGGGCTACTGTCAATCTGGCAGCAAAGCAGAAAGTGCTGCAGAAATCCAGCAGGTCAGGTAGCATCTGTGTAGAGAGAAGCAGAGTTAACTTGTCCAAGTTCACAGACCTGAAAGTGAACTCTGCTTCTCTCTCCACGGATGCTGCCTGACCTGCTGAGTTACCCCAGCACTTTCCACTTTGCTGCCACATACTTACCCTGCTGTGTCCCCATGTCCTGTGACGTTTTAATTCTCTTCTTCCACTCAAGTGTAACATTCTTTCTTATAGGCGTGCTGCACCTGGGTGACAAATCTTAAATTTGCACATTCCAGAACGTGAGACTTATATACACCATAAAAGGTGTTACAGAGGTTTACAGAGAACACACTGACACAAATGGGAATGCACAGGTGTCACTGCAATGTAAATACGTCTTTCACTAAATGTTCCTCACCAACATGTGTGTCCTTTTCTCTGTGCGAATGATGTTTGCCAGCATGTAGCACCATTGTCACATCCCTTTGCACCATTGGCCCTTCAGAAGAGCCAATGTCTGCAATAACATCATTGCCATGCCACCATTAAACATGAGCGTCTCCACGGATGCAGTGACTTGGACATTGGCTCAGTCAGCTGCTGCCTCTAATGGTGTACACAAGGATGCTGCAGATGTGGACTGGTGCACAGCAGGCAAGGATGATGCGTGGCTTACAAAGCTCATGTCGGTTCCTATGCAGCAGACAGTCTTTGCCTGATAAGCCACTTCTGTACATCCCTACCTCACTGCTAGCCCTGCGTGCAGAGTCTGGGTGCCATCTTCCCTCCCATGCATCTTTTATATTGTAGGTCCTCAGCGTCCTCAAAGACCGAGGAGGAACCCTGTTGACGTCTCTCCTCATCATGCCAGGCCTATTGGGTGCGTAGTTGTGCTGAGCAGCAAAGAAAGGAGCTGGCCTTTTTGGCCCGTAGTGCAGGGCATCACCCTATCCATACAGGCATTGGAGGCGCTCTTTCGGCATGCCGATCTCCATGCTCAATGGTGGCTGATGTAGTTCAGTGGCTGGCGTTATATCTCTCCTCTGCAGCAGTGGTGGAGTCTCTCACCGGTGTTGAGAGCCATGTCTGCAAAGGATAGCCTTTATCTCCAGGAAGCCACCCCTTCATCTGAGCCAGTTCAGTGAACAGCAGTGGCAGCCGGGACTGACGCAAGACCCAGGTGTCATGGCAACTGCCTGAGAAGTTGTCACACATTCGCTGCAAGCATCTGCGGTGTTCACATACCAGCTTCAACTAGATTGAGAGGGCTCCTTTAATGGTGATGTCTGCAGGTGGTAGCCTGGCAGTAGGCCTGATGGCCACATGAGTGCAGTCTATGAACATTACATCCTATGGTTTTCCAGCAATGGTGCCAGAACCAATGGCCCTCAGGCCTGGCTGTGAGAGTCTGTCCTGAAGCAGACATTCTCACTGGCCCTCCGGTGCCGGGCATTGGTGACCTCCGTGATGCAGCGGTGCACTGCTGACTGTGTGACCCCACAAAGGTCTCTGATGGGCCCCTAAGAGGCTGCAGAGGCGTCACGCTTGAGAACCAGTGCCACTTTGAGGAACAAAGGCATGGATGTCCACCGGAGCCCATAGGCTGCAGGTCATCCTTGAGCAGGGCACAGAGACGGGTCACCACCCTCTCTGTATGTGCAATCTCTTCTGACACTGGTGCTCTGACATCCCATTGCATGTCATGTGGGGCCTGTCGATGCATGGCAACCATAATGGTGAGCTCCCCTTGGGGGCTGCAGCTCATGATCAGGGGCCTCTACATGGAACACACCTGCCTGTTGGTATTGCCTCTGGTGCATACGGATCCTCACATGCAGAGGATCACACAATGTAGGATGAGCCACACCTATTTCCATGTGATAAATAAAGTTGAACCCTACATGTATTTGAAGGTTCTTAACAGGGCATGGATTGGTGTTGACGGGTACATCAGCTGCTTCCTGGATCAACAATGTGGTGTGCCATGGCATTGCCCATCTTGGCCAACACTCAGAGTGGCACACCATGGCCACATCAAGATCCTACCAGCTGAATTGATTACCCCCATCATCCATAAAACCTTAATGCTCCTGCCCTTTTTGGCACCCTCCCCACACACAGGGTGCCTAGTGTGTCATTGTCCCCTCACAAACACAGAGCGTACACTGTTTTTTTATTCGTTCATGGGATGTGGGCGTCACTGGCCCGGCCAGCATTTATTGCCCATCCCTAATTGCCCTTGAGAAGGTGTTGGTGAGCTGCCTTCTTGAACCGCTGCAGTCCATTTGGGGTAGCTACACCTACAGTGCTGTTAGGAAGGGAGTTCCAGGATTTTGACCCAGCGACAGTGAAGGAACGGCGATATAGTTCCAAGTCAGGATGGTGTGTGACTTGGAGGGGAACTTGCAGGTGGTGGTGTTCCCATGCATTTGCTGCCCTTCTCCTTCCAGTTGGTTGAGGTCGCGGGTTTGGAAGGTGCTATCTAAGGAGCCTTGGTGCATTGCTGCAGTGCATCTTGTAGATGGTACACACTGCTGCCACTATGCATCAGTGTTGCAGGGAGTGAATGTTTGTAGATGGAGTGCCAATCAAGTGGGCTGCTTTGTCCTGAATGGAGTCAAGCTTCTTGAGTGTTGTTGGAACTGCACCCATCCAGGCAAGTGGAGAGTATTCAATCACACTCCTGACTTGTGCCTTGTAGATGGTGGACAGGCTTTGGGGAGTCAGGAGGTGAGTTACTTGCCTCAGGATTCCTAGCCTCTGACCTGCTCTTGTAGCCATGGTATTTATATGGCTACTCCAGTTCAGTTTCTGGTCAATGGTAGCTCCTAGGATGTTGATAGTGGAGGATTCAGCGATGGTAATGCCATTGAATGTCAAAGGATGATGGTTAGATTCTGTCTTGTTGGAGATGGTCATTGCCTGGCACTTGTGTGACGCGAATGTTACTTGCCACTTATCAGCCCAAGCCTGGATATTGTCCAGGTCTTGCTGCACTTCTACACGGACTGCTTCAATATCTGAGGAGTCACGAATGGTGCTGAACATTGTGCAATCATCAGCGAACATCCTCACTTCTGACCTCATGATTGAAGGAAGGTCATTGATGAAGCTAATGAAGATGGTTGGGCCTAGGACACTACCCTGAGGAACTCCTGCAGTGATGTCCTGGAGCTCAGATGATTGACCTCCAACAACCACAACCATCTTTCTTTGCGCTAGGTATGACTCCAGCCAGTGGAGGGTTTTCCCCCTGATTCCCATTGACCTCTGTTTTGCTAGGGCTCCTTGATGCCATACTCGGTCAAATGCTGCCTTGATGTCAAGGGCAGTCACTCTCACCTCACCTCTTGAGTTCAGCTCTTTTGTCCATGTTTGAACCAAGGCTGTAATGAGATCATTTGCCCAATCTATATGCAGATTAAAGTCATCCATAATTACAGTCGTTCCTTCATGGCCGGGTGTGGGGCGGGGGACAAGGCTGGAGAATCAGGACAGAATCACGCGCCAGTGAACACGATGCCAGGAATCCCTGTTGCGATTTTCCCGGGGGCGGATAGGCTGATGACGGCCTTCCCACCATGAGGCCAAATAAGGGCCTCTTCCCGCCACTGCTGGGAACTTACCAGTGGCGGGAGGGGGCCTCCACCATGCAGGGAAGGCTCCTACGAAAACAAGGTGCCCTCCCTGCGGGCTTGGGGGGAGGTCCCTCCTTTGTGGGCAATTTGTGGCCCATGGAAGACCCTCAACAGGAACATGTACCCCCCGGGACCCCCCCCTCCTACGGACTGAACGACCACTCCCCCACTCCCCCTCGCTGGGGTCTTCCGGACTGGCCCCAGCGACCCCACCTCACCTACCTCTTGTCTGGGGTTCCACTGGGCCTGGGTCCAAGGTCTCTGCAGTACTTGCAGTGGCTATCACTCCTGGTGACGCTGCTGTTACTGTTGAGCTGTCGGCCCTGTGATTGGTCAGCAGCTCTTTGAGGCAGGATGCAGCAAGTTCTGGAGCACATGTCTTCAGTACTATTGCCGGAATATTGTCAGGACCCATAGCCTTTGCAGTATCCAGTGCCTTCAGTCGTTTCTTGATATCACGCGGTGTGAATCCAATTGGCTGAAGTCTGGCATCTGTAATGCCGGGGACTTCAGGAGGGGGCTGAGATAAATCATCAACTTGGCACTTCTGGCTGAAGATTGTTGCAAATGCTTCAGCCTTATCTTTCGCACTGATGTGCTGGGCTCCCCCATCATTGAGGATGGGGATATTTGTGGAGCCACCACCTCCAGTTAGTTGTTCAATTGTCCACCACCATTCACGGCTGGATGTGGCAGGACTGCAGAGCTAAGATCTGATCCGTTGGTTATGGGATCGCTTAGCTCTGTCTATCGCATGCTGCTTACGCAGTTTGGCATGCAAGTAGTCCTGGGTTGTAGCTTCACCAGGTTGACACCTCATTTTGAGGTATGCCTGGTGCTGCTCCTGGCATGCCCTCCTGCGCTCGTCATTGAACCAGGATTGGTCTCTTGGCTTGATGGTAATGGTAGAGTGGGGAATATGCCGGGCCATGAGGTTACAGCTTGTGGTTGAGTATAATTCTGCTGCTGCTGATGGCCCACAGTACCTCATGGATGCCCAGTTTTGCATTGCTAGATCTGTTCGAAATCTATCCCATTTAGCACGGTGATAGTGCCACACATGGAGGGTATCCTCAATGTGAAGGTGGGACTTTGGCTCCACAAGGACTGTGCGGTGGTCACTCCTACCAATACTGTCATGGACAGATGCATCAGCGACAGGCAGATTGGCGAGGACGAGGTCAAGTATGTTTTCCCCTCTTGTTGGTTCCCTCACCACCTGCCGCATAACCAGTCTAGCAGATATGTCTTTTTGGACTCGGCCAGCTCGATCAGTAGTGGTTCTACTGAGCCACTTTTGGTGATGGACATTGAAGTCCCCCACCCAGAGTACATTTTGTGCTCTCGCCACCCTCAGTGCTTCCTCCAAGTGCTGTTCAACATGGAGGAGTACTGACTCATCAGCTGAGGGAGGGCGGTAGGTGGTAATCAGCAGGAAGTTTCCTTGTCCATGTTAACGGAGGGATGGTACATGGTACCTCCCTACATGCCAGCACAGCTTTCCCTCCAGTAATCCCAGACCCCCTCCCTTTCAGAATGCAGAGTGCGACCCCTGTGTATCCCCCCCTCCCCCTCCCTTTAAGAATGCAGAGTTAGACCCTGCATATCCACCCCCTCCCTCTTCCCTTTCAGAATGCAGAGTGAGGACCCGCTAGCTTTTCAGATCGTGAACGGGACGGCACATGACGGCTGCCCGTTCAACGAAAAATCCAGCAGTGTCGGTGAAGAGGCGGCAGGCTGCATAATCAGCATCGGTGAGTAATCATTACCATATGTTGATTGTGGTGCCGCTGCCATGTGGCGGGGGGGCCACACTGAGGTTCCGCCACCGTCAGTAAAAAGTGGCAGGCCCATCTCGGCATCGCGGGTCAAGGCAGGCCTCTCCCCGTAGCATTTTACCGGCCCCCGGGCCACGATCCTCGGCGTTGACGAGCCAATAAAATTCAGCCCAGGGTATTTGTCAGATTAGCAGACTGTATATTTTACAATAAAATCACTGGTCCAGTGCAATGATCTTATAAAAAGAAAGAAAAGCCTTCCTTGTGATTGGAAATTACACAGAAAAATCTGGAAGTGATGAATGGCATTACCAGTACAAACTATTTTAAATATTCAAACTCACTGTGATGAAAGCTTGGAAAAGGAGGACCCCCACCCTCTTCTCAGAATATTTCAACTGAGACTGTGGAATTAGTTTGTGAGTGAGTTCTAGAGCACACTGAAGGTGTTTGCACAGTGTTCCTAACCACCTTGTGTTTCGCTGTAATTTATGACATCGTTCATGGTGTTCCGGTTTTTTCAATACTGATCTGTTATTCTCTATATACATCTTAGATTGAAGATTTTTACCATTAGAATGTATTTTCTGCTTGCTGGCCCTTCTGGTGGGAAATACAAACAGCTTCAGGTTGAAGAGTGGTAATTGGATAAATGCAACTTTAAGAGTTCTTTTGGGCCTCCTTATCTCGAGAGACAATGGATACGCGCCTGGAGGTGGTCAGTGGTTTGTGAAGCAGCGCCTGGAGTGGTTATAAAGGCCAATTCTGGAGTGACAGGCTCTTCCACAGGTGCTGCAGAGAAATTTGTTTGTCGGGGCTGTTGCACAGTTGGCTCTCCCCTTGCGTCTCTGTCTTTTTTCCTGCCAACTACTAAGTCTCTTCGACTCGCCACAATTTAGCCCTGTCTTTATGGCTGCCCACCAGCTCTGGCGAATGCTGGCAACTGACTCCCACGACTTGTGATCAATGTCACACGATTTCATGTCGCGTTTGCAGACGTCTTTATAGCGGAGACATGGACGGCCGGTGGGTCTGATACCAGTGGCGAGCTCGCTGTACAATGTGTCTTTGGGGATCCTGCCATCTTCCATGCGGCTCACATGGCCAAGCCATCTCAAGCGCCGCTGACTCAGTAGTGTGTATAAGCTGGGGGTGTTGGCCGCTTCAAGGACTTCTGTGTTGGAGATATAGTCCTGGCACCTGATGCCAAGTATTCTCCGAAGGCAGCGAAGATGGAATGAATTGAGACGTCGCTCTTGGCTGGCATACGTTGTCCAGGCCTCGCTGCCGTAGAGCAAGGTACTGAGGTAAGATAAACTAAAAAAACTATTTGTGGTTCTGGTACAAACCGTATGTAAAACAAATGCAAAAAATGACCCCAGGATGTCCCAATCACAGACAGCAATGTACATGAAATGTCATCTCTGTTAGATTTTAGAATATCATCATACTAACATCTAACCCAATAAACTACATTCAAAGGCATGGACTAAAGGTCTGAAATAAATATTATCGAAACGCCTTGATTACAGTGATCAGGAGAGCATAACATCAGAGTGGTGGAATCTGAACCAAAGGACCTGAATCCCAATCTCTATTAACATTTATATTGAGGACCTGTGAAGGTGAGTTTGTCAGTCTCATCTGGATCATCTGCAGGAAGGAAAGAAAATTGTTTCGAGGGACATTTGCACATTTCAAAGGGTTATCTGTGAGTTCATCAAGAAGATACAAGGTGGTTTAGAAAAATCGATAGATTGGCCATCCCACGTTCTGGGCTGGAATTCTACTCCCGCCACCCATGCAGGCCACACGTCGCAAGCCGCCCTGATCCTAAGAGTAGCAGCTTATTTAAATAGCCAGGGCGGTGCGCCCCCCACCCCCACCTCAATCATTTGGAGGGGGTGGGCTGGCCATCCCCAGCAATGGCATCAGCTACCTGTGCGCAGGCACTGACACCATTTTTAAAGGGCTTTGAGCCCTACCATTATATTCAAAGAAACACCCCACAATAACCATAAAATTAATTATGCCCTCTCCCTCCCCCAAAACACAGTCCACCTGACCTTCCCCGCCAAAGTGCACAAACTTTAACTTAAAGCCCTTCCCACCATCCACTACACCAATGATATTTCTTTGACCCCATTTCCCCGCCCCCCCCCCACCCCCCACTGAGAAACTTACCTCCTCCCCCCTCCCAACCAGTGTTCTGCCTCATTTCCCCAGGCGGGGATCTGAAGGCGTGGGAGTGCTGGCCAGCGGCAATATGATCACACCGGGAGGCGGCGTGAGCGTAAGTGTAATTAATTCATTGCTTTTAATTTATTTCAATGGAGGTCCTGTTGCTGTGCAGGCAGGAGGTGGGAGGGCCGCCACGAGGCCTCGTTACCATCGGCAACATTGGGCCAGGCCCTCCCGGCGTCGCAGTGCGTGGCAGCCCTCTCCAGGAAGCATTTTCCAGCCGCCCCTGCCACGACCCCTGACGTCGGGGGGTGGGGGGGGGGGGGGGGTCTGTAAAATTCAGCCAAAAATATATGGTTTACTTTGAAGGGAAAGGTTAAAGCATTAATTTTGCATCAGCTCTGACATATAATCTTCTGTAGCAGAAAAGAAGACAACACTCTTGATTTGTACAAAATTGGTACTATTAGCGCTGTAGTTGTAATTGTGAAAAAATACACAAGTAAAGCATACCTAATCCAGAAATAGAATTCCTATTGTCAAAGTCATTAAGAACTCTTTATCCAAATACAAAATGTTTCTTAATTATTCATGTGTTCATGATCAGCACAACAAATAACTGCCATTTATTCATACTCATCATTTTTGCACACTAATAACTATTTTGCAAAGTTATTTTGGACAATACAATAGTGTTTTATTTGAGATTGGGTTAAAGCATGATTGATTAAAAGACTTGAGGCACATTTTACAAATCTGATTCTTGGTATATGCAGTGGCACAGTTCAATGCATTGTGCCACACAGTGGAAATGTATAGGTTTGCAAGCATAATCTCTAAACAGTGAGTTTCTAATCTCAGAGGTACAGGGTGGAAGACAAACATTTGCACATAGAGAAAATCAGTTTGTGGAAAATCTTGGGTGACTCTTGTATATTTCCTAGCAACCAGTTAGGGAGCAAGAGAAACCTAGGAGCACATTAACTTCCCACTTCGCAAAGGAGAAGTGCTGAATTTTAAATGCTGCGGCATTTTTGCTGTTAATTAGACTATTTCTACAATTCGTCTGTAGAAATTCTGATCTTATATTACACTTCTTCATGAACTGCTGAATCCCTTTATTAGGATTCAGCGATATAAAGAAGAAAGAAAGACAGACTTCCATTTATGTAGCACCTTTCACAATCACTGGACATCCCAAAGTGCTTTGCAACCAATGAGGTACTTTTGAAGTGCAGTCACTGTTATAGTATAGAAAACATGGCAGCCAATTTGGGCACAGCAAGCCCCCACAAACAGCAGTGTGTTAATGACCAGATCATCTGTTTCTGTAATGTTGATTGAGGGATAAATATTGGCCAGGACACCAGGGACAATTCCTCTGCTCTTCTTCAAGATAGGACCACAGGATCTTTTACATCCACCTGAAAAGGCAGACAGGGCCTCAGTTTAACAATTGCATCTGAAGGACAACACAGAACCCCTCTGTACTGGTCTTCATTTTTATGCTCAAGCTCTAGAATGGGACCTAAACCCACAACCTTCTACCTCACAGGGCAGAGTGCTACCAAGTGAGCCTCAACTGACATTATAGAGCTGCTAGACTCTCAATCTGTTGTTGGGTTAAGTACAGAAAATTATCAGCTTTTGAATAAACATTATTTCTTACCATTTTAACAGAACATATATGATTCAGATATTTTATAGCAAAATGACTGCTGTTGGATTATGGAAACTGGACAAGCAAAACAGCCAAGAGCTCCAAAAGTTGTTCCTTAGGTGAATCTACATGGTACTTTACACACTACAGTATAATTAGATTTAATTGTATCGTATACTAAGCAAAGGTCACATTGTTTTTAAAAATAATATTCTACATATTCACTTACTAAATCTGCAAGTCTCTCTCTGAAAAGGTCAGTTGGAGAACTGCAGCTGGCCCAACTCTATGCTTCAGCAAGGTTCAGGATGGCTTGCCTACAAACAACAAATGAGAGATGGGTGTATATGGCCTACAAAGCTAAATGAGTTTTACAATGTGGAGCTCAGTGAAGTGAATGTAGTTTGTACTGTCACACAGTTATCCTTGTTCATCATGGTACACTTAATTATCTGCAATTAATCTGGGGTCATTAGAGTAAATTAATCTGGATCAGTATATCATCAACAACTAGCACCTTGAAGAAGAATCAAAACAGCATCAACTTGGTTCTCTTCAGCAAGGATCCATTTTAAAAGGCCAGTCTTAATGTAGCTTAACAGTCCTGCACAAATGTATTTACTGACTTCATAAGCATTTAAACACAGAGTCAAGCATGCACAAATATGTAGACGGCAGCAATAATTTCAGCCATTAACAGTTATGGCAGTATTCTTGCAAAAGGTTTAATTTAGTTGTTGATTTTTTAAAACTTTCTAGAATGTTGGTGTGCAATTTTTCAGACCAGAACCACATCAAGGAGTCATATAATAAAAGCAAAATACTGCAGATGCTGGAAATCCGAAATAAAATCAAAAAGTGCTGGAAATACTCAGCAGGTCTGGCAGCATCTGTGGAGAGAGAAGCAAAGTTAACGTTTCAGGTCAGTGACCTTTCATCAGAACTGGCAAAGGGTAGAAATGTAATAGGTTTTAAGCAAATAAAGTGGGGGTGGGGCAAAAGAGAACAAATGGGAAGGTGCTGATAGGTCAGAGGTTCACAGAGAATAAGTGACAAGGAGGTCATGGGGCAAAGGCAAAGACAAAGAGTGTGTTCATGGTGTGGTGAAATATAAAGTATTAGGGTGTTAAATGACAGAATAATGAAAGCCCTAGCCAAAAGCAGAAACATGAAAAAAAGTGGGCAGGCACATGGTAAAAAAGCATAATGATGAAGCAAACTAAACTAAAATGAAATAAAAATCAAAAATAGAAAGTAAAACTAAAAAAAAGTAAAACTAAAAAAAGTGACTCTTCTGATGCCCCACGTCATTTTGACAATTTCCAGTTTCCTGGCCCTAACTGCCTCCTCTTCACTATGGACTATCTTCACCTCCATCCCCGACCAGGACAGTTTGAGGGCTCTCTGCTTCTTCCTTGAACAGAGGCCCAACCAGTACTCATCCACCACCACCCTCCTCCACCTGGCTGAACTTGTTCTCACATTGAACAACTTCTCCTTCAACTCCACTCACTTCCTTCAAGTAAAAGGTGTTGCTATGGGTACCCGTATGGGTCCTAGTTATGCCTATCTTTTTGTGGGATATGTTGAACATTCCTTGTTCCAGTCCTACTCAGGCCCCCTCCCCTAACTCTTTATCCGGTACATTGATGACTGTATCGGTGCTGTTTCCTGCTCCCGTCCCGAACTGGAAAACTTTATCAACTTTGCTTCCAATTTCCACCCATCTCTCACCTTTACATGGTCCATCTCCGACACACCCCTTCCCTTCCTCGACTTCTCTGTCTCCATCTCTGGGGATAGGTTGTCTACTAATATCCATTATAAGCCCACCGACTCCCACAGCTACCTCGACTACACTTCTTCACACCCTGCCTCCTGTAAGGACTCCATTCCATTCTCCCAGTTTCTCCGTCTCCGACGCATCTGCTCTGACAATGCAACCTTCCACAACAGCGCTTCTGATATGTCTTCATTTTTCCTTAACCGAGGATTCCCCCCCACACCGCCACTGTGGTTGACAGGGCCCTCAACCGTGTCTGGCCCATTTCCCGCAACTCTGTTCTCACCCCTTCCCCTCCCTCCCAGAACCATGACAGGGTTCCCCTTGTCCTCACTTTCCACCCCATCAGCCTCCACATCCAAAGGATCATCCTCCGACATTTCTGCCACGCCCAGCGTGATGCCACTACCAAATGCATCTTCCCCTCCCCTCCTCTGTTAGCATTCCGAAGGGATCGTTCCCTCCGCGACACTCTGGTCTACTCCTCCATTACCCCCAACACCTTGTCCCCGACCCATGGCACCTTCCCCTGCAATTGCAGGAGGTGTAATACCTGCCCTTATACCTCCTCTCTCCTCACTATCCAAGGCTTCAGACACTCCTTTCAGTGAAGCAGCGATTTACTTGTACTTCTTTCAATGTAGTATACTGTATTCGCTGCTCACAATGTGGTCTCCTCTACATTGGGGAGACCAAACACAGATTAGGTGACCGCTTTGCAGAACACCTCCGCTCAGTCCAAAAACATGGCCCCGAGTTTCCTGTCGCTTGCCAGTTCAACACACTCCCCTGCTCTCATGCCCACATCTCTGTCCTGGGATTGCTGTAGTGTTCCAGTGAACATCAAAGCAAGCTCGAGGAACAGCATCTCATTTATCGATTAGGCTAGAGCCTACCGGAATGAACATTGAGTTCAATAATTTCAGAGCATGATGGGCCTCCCCTTTTCTTTTGTTTTACTTTTTTTTTAGTTTTACTTTGTTTTTAGTTTTACTTAGTATTTTTTTTTATTTCATTTTAGTTTAGTTTGTTTCATCATTACACTTTTTTACCGTGTGCCTGCCCACTTTTTTTCATATTTTTGCTTTTGGCTCGGGCTTTCATTATTCTATCATTTCATTTCTGTCTCTGCACTAATGCTTTATATTTCACCACACCATGAACACACTCTTTGTCTTTGCCTTTGCCCCATGACCTCCTTGTCACTTATTCTCTGTGACCCTCTGTCCTATCAACACCTTCCCATTTGTTCTCTTTTGCCCCACCCCCCACTTTATTTGCTTAAAACCTATTACATTTCTAACCTTTGTCAGTTCTGATGAAAGGTCACTGACCTGAAACATTAACTTTTCTTCTCTCTCCACAGATGCTGCCAGACCTGCTGAGCATTTCTCGCACTTTTTGGTTTTATTTCAAGGAGTCATATAATGCTTTGAAAACGCTAAATTAAAAATTAGGGAATTGAGTAGATAATGAGCAAGCAAAATCATGGATGCTTTCTTCGGGATTCTATTGCCTTCAACTGGCTATTAGAATGAACTCTGTCATGCTGTGCACCTAATTTCACCCTCTGTCAATAATGTGAAAATATTGCAAAAATGCATATTCGTTGGCTTTTCAGTTCAGATTGGAGGTGTGAAGCAAAAACATTGATTAGTGGTGTCAAAATACACTTTTATCCCAACCTTAGCCTTTTGATGCTTGAGTGCACATTATGTTGTTGTCACTAACCTCAAACGTGCAGTAGCAGCAGGGCAACAAACCTCAGAATAAAATTGTTAAATTTTACAGAAGTACAATCAAGAAGAGCATGAATGAGGCAAGAAAGGTTGCCTAGGAAACGACTTAGACTAGAAAATTATTACAGTAGTGTTCACATATTATGCCTAGACTGGAAATGGACATTGAATTGTGTAACTGACTGGTATCTGTCGATGTTGCAGTTACCCACTGCTGCCACCTACCAGTAAATGGCACAATCTGCAGCATTTTTAAAAAATTCACAGCAAATTAATAATTTTAAACAGAAATATGTGTAAAAGGTTGCTGAATTGATTTTAACATATAAGTAGATTTTAATATGGGAAATAAGTCTTGCAATGTGTTCCATTTACTGAATGCAAGAATGCCACCAACTACATAAGTAAGTAAAATATCAACCTTAGCTCATCTCTGAGATGTGATGTTGACTTAGAAAACATTGCATAGTGTGACATTTCTTATACATATCTGAGATTTTTTATTACTAGTTTCCATCCTTTTTTTTCTCTCAGGTAAATATCATGGCTGACAGATATAGACAAGCCTCCAAGATTGAATTGTGATTTGACGCAAAGTAATATTGTGCGACATGGTGGCGGGCCTTGGGGAGTCTAGTGCCAGTCTCCTGGAAGGGTTGCAAACATTGAGAGAGAAAGGTCAGAAAGGCCTTTGGTGACTGGCTGGGAGGCAGGAAGGCTGGCAAAATGGAGCAAGAAGGCATTGGTGGGGGTGGGGGGGGTGGAGGGGGGGTGGTGCCCAACATCTTCCCACAGCCATGCCATTTTGCAGCAATGGGAAAGGTGGCAGATCACTTAAGTGGCCAATTAAGGCCCACTTCCCGCCTCCAGTGAAACCTGGAGGTCTCCCAGCAGACTCTGGGGAGGGGATTCCGGGGGCCTTCCTTTAGTGGCACTCCATGGCCCACAGAGGGGCCCCCTGGTGGCAATGGCCACCCCCATGGCAACAGCGCCGCCTGCCCTCAACGACCCCTCCCTCGAGCTCCAGGGCCTGCCTGCCTAGGCCCAAACCCACTTACCCCTCTTCGAGGGCACCTTGGCCATTGAGGCACCCTCTCCTCGCAGCTGCAGCTGCCAGCCCTCTGATTGGGCCAGCAAACCTTGGGGGAGGACCACAGTCCTTAATTGGGATGGCAACCCAGCAGAGGTCACTTACTTGGCCACCATCCACGATATGCCTCCCTGAGTCCCACCACCAGCCTAAGTGGGGTCGCCTCCCGCTTTTGGCCCCGGTTGCCGGACTTCAGCTGTCCCCATAAAATTCCAGCCAAGGATTCTTAATTTCTGTTTATAGGCTGGAATTCTTGGGATTAGAGTGTCAGATGGACATAAAAGATCCTGTCGTGCTATTTCAGAGAAGTGCAGGGGAGTCATCCCTGATGTCCTGGCCAATATTTATCCCTCAATCAACATCACAAAAACAGATTATCTGGTCATTATCACATTGCTGTCTGTGGGAGCTTGCTATGTGCATATTGGCTGCCACATTTCCTACCTAGCAACAGTGACTACATTTCAAAAAGTACTTGATTGGCTGTGAAGGACTTTGAGATGTCCAGTGGTTGTGTAGGATGCTACATAAATGCAAGTCTGTCTTTCTTTTTACTGCCTGTTACACAGAGAGTGGATAAATCAGTCAGCAGTGAGATACTCCTTCCCTTTTGCATTAAGTCCAGACTCCTTTCTACAGGGCTAATGGCTTTGGTCAGGTTCCTATACAAGAGCACGCCTGCCTGAATGCAAGTAGGAGGTATCAAGTTAATATTGGTAGTTTAATATTGTTAAAAATCCCTTGTCTAATATGTACTTAACTGAATGGCTTGCTAGGCCTTTTCAGAGAGCAGTTGAGAGTCAGCCACATTTTTTTTTCCAAAATAAACTTTATTCATAAAAATTTGTAAAAAATACATTACAAAACGGTTCCAAACAACACCAAGTCAAACAATACAAAGAGTGCAGAGGAGATCAGTTTCCTTCAATACAGGAGTGAGTTGCCTCACAACCCTTCCATTTCATTTTACATGCCATGTACATTTTACAGCAAACAAATATTTTCTGGAAACAGTTTGAGGGGTTTTCTATGGATCCAGCTCCTCAGTTCACCTTGGTGGGGGCACCTTACACAGTGGTCTTTCCCCATTGGGCCTTTGCCGCGGCTGCCCCAAGCTTTAGTGCGTCCCTCAGCACGTAGACCTGGAGCTTGGAATGTGCCAGTCTGCAACACTCGGTCGTGGACAACTCTTTGCGCTGGAAGACCAGCAAGTTTCGGACAGACCAAAGGGTGTCTTTCACCGAATTGAGAGTCCTCCAGCAGCAGTTGATGTTTATCTCGGTGTGCGTCCCTGGGAACAGCCTGTTGAGCACAGACTCCTGTGTTACAGAGCTGCTTGGGATGAACCTTGACAAAAACCACTGCATCTCTTTCCACACCTGTTTTGCAAAGACACATTCCAGAAGGAGGTGGGCAACCGTCTCTTCCCCACCACAGCCACGTCGAGGGCATTGTGTGAAGGGTGTGAGACTCCAAGCGTGCAGGAACGATCTGACGGGGAGGGCTCTTCTCACCACCAGCTAAGCTACGTCTTGGTGCTTGTTTGAGAGTTCTGGTGATGAGGCATTCTGCCAAATGACTTTGGCTGTCTGCTCGGGGAACCATCCGACAGGACTCACATCTTCCTGTAGAGCCTTGAGGACATTCCGTGCAGACCACTGCCTGATGGATTGGTGGTCAAAGGTGTTTTTCCGCAGAAACTTTTCCACGTAGGATAGGTGGTACGGCACGCTCCAACTGGATGGAGCGTTCCGCGGCAATGTAACCAGGCCCATCCTTTGCAACACCGGGGACAGATAGAACCTCAGCTCATAGTGACACTTGGTGATTGCGTACTGGGGTCTATAAATAGCTTGATGCAGCCGCACACGAAGGTTGAGGAATGAGGGCGACGTTGGGTACATTTTTCCCACCCTTATCCAGAGATTTGAACGTCGTGTCCCTCCGGACCCGGTCCATTTTGGATCCCCATATGAAGCAGAAAATGGCTCGGGTGACCGCCACGGCGCAGGAGTGGGGTATGGACCAGACCTGCGCCATGTACAGCAACAACGTGAGGGCCTCGCATCTGATGACCAGGTTCTTACCCACAATGGAGAGAGATCGCTGCTCCCACATGCTCAGCTTATGGTGTACCCTGGCTACTCGCTCCTTCCAGGTTTTGGTGCACACCCCAGCCCTTCTGAACCATATCCCCAACACCTTCAGGTATTCTGACCTGACGGTGAAGGGGGCAAAGGATCGGTCAGCCCAGTTCCCAAAGAACATGGCCTTGTTCTTGCCGTGGTTAACTTTGGCTCCCGAGGCCAGTTCGAACTGGTCGCAGATGCTCATCAGTCTGCGAACGGATAGCGGATCTGAGCAGAAGACGGCGACGTCATCCATGTACAGGGAGGTTTTAACCTGAGTGCCTCTGCTGCCTGGGATTGTCACCCCTCTTATGCTCGTATCCTTCCTAATAGACTCAGCAAAGGATTCAATACAGCAAACAAACAAGACAGGGGAGAGAGGACAGCCCTGTCGGACTCCAGATTGGATGGGAAACTTTCTGATTCCCACCCATTAATTGAGACTGCGCTACTGATGTTTGTGTCGAGCAGTTTGATCCAATTGCAGATTTCCTCCCCAAACCCCATTTTGGAAAGCACATCCATCATGTAGGTGTGCAATATCCTGTCAAAAGCCTTCTCCTGGTCCAGGCTGATGAGGCAGGTGTCCACCCTCCTGTCCCGTACATAGGCAATCGTATCCCTGAGTAGCGCGAGACTATCAGAGATCTTCCTGCTGGGTACAGTGCAGGTCTGGTCAGGGTGAATCACCAACTCCAGAGCAGACTTGACTCGAGTGGCTATGACTTTGGACAGAATCTCGTAGTCAACATTAAGCAGTGAGATAGGCCACCAATTACTGATTTCTGCCTTCTCCCCCTTCTGCTTGTAGATGAGGGTGATGATGCCTTTCCTCATGGATTCTGACATGCTGCCGGCCAGAAGCATACTCTCGTATACTTCCAGCAGGTCTGGGCTGACCCAGTCCCACAGGGCTGAATACAACTCAACTGGTAAACCATCGCTTCTGGGAGGTTTACTTGTCTGCCTTTGTCAGCCCGTCCAGAGTTAACAGCTTATCCAGTCTCTCCCTCATGCTGTCAACTAAGACCTCTGTGATAGATGACAGGAAGGCTCTGCTGTATGTGGGCTTCATGTCAACAGTCAACCACATTGCTGTGGATCTGGAGTTTTATTTAGCTCAGACTGCATAACGACAGCAGATCTTCTTCCCTAAAGGACTTTAAAAGACATGGGTTTTTTAGTCAATCTGGTAGTTACATAGCCACCATTCCTGATGCTAGCTTTTTATTCCAAATATATTTCTTAATTAAAATTAACTTCCCAGCTGTAATGGTGGGATTTGAACTCATATTAGTAGACCATCAGTCTAGATGTTTGGATTACCAGTCTATTAACATAACTATTATGCAAGGGCCATTATGTTGGTATTCCATATAAGGTAAAAAGTAGGATGGATCAAAAGTATTTCATTGTCCAAATTTCATAATTCTATTTAGATTGGTTATGTAATTGGGCAGATAAATTGCAAATTAAATTTAACATTGAGAAATGTTGGTCTAAGAAAAGGTCACTGAACTTCAAAAATAATTATTTGTGTATGAAAAGTAAATTTTTGAATAAAATACCAGGAGATACTTGAATGTAACAAGGTATTATATCAATGAAAGTATTATTTATCCGATGTAAAGAACATAAGAAATTAAAGCAGCAGTAGGCCATATGGCCCCTCAAGCCTGCTCCAGCATTTAATAAAACCATGGCTGATCTTCGACCTTAATTCCACTTTCCTGCCCTGTCTGCATATTCCTTGATTTCCTTAGTGACCAAAAATCTGTTGATCTCCATCTTTAACATACTGACCAACTGAGCACCCACAACCGTCTGGGGTAGAAAATTCCAAAGATTCAAAGAAGAAACTTCTTCTCATCTCAGTCCAATATGGCCAACCTCTTATCCTGAGACAATGACCACAAGTTCTAGATGCTCCAGTCAGAGGAAACAGGCTCTGATCATCTACACTGTCAAAGTCTCTAAGAATTTTACATGTTTCAATCAGATCACCTCTCATTCTTCTAAACTTCAGAAAATATAGGCCCATTCTTACATAGAATATACAGCATAGAAACAGGCCATTTAGCTCAACCAGCCTGTGCCAGTGTTTATGCTCCACTTGAATCTCATTTCATCCTTCTCATCCAACTCTTATCAGCATAACCCTCAATTCCCTTCTCCCTCATATGGTTATCTAGCTTCCCCTTAAAGAGCCACTTGAGAACAGCAGAACAGTGCTATACTATCCTATTCATTTCAACTACTCCCTCTGAATCACAGAATCACAGAATAATACAGTGCAGAAGAGGCCCTTCGGCCCATCGAATCGGCACTGATGCATTAAAGATACCTGACCTGTCGACCTAATCCCATTTGTCAGCACTTGGCCCATAGCCTTGAATGTTATGACGTGCCAAGTGCTCATCCAGGTACTTTTTAAAGGATGTGAGGCAACCCGCCTCTACCACCCCCCCAGGCAGTGCATTCCAGACCATCACCGCCCTCTGGGTAAAAAAGTTCTTCCTCAAATCCCCCTTAAACCTCCTTCCCCTCACCTTAAACTTGTGTCCCCTCGTAACTGACCCTTCGACTAAGGGGAACAGCTGCTCCCTATCCACCCTGTCCATGTCCCTCATAATCTTGTACACCTCAATCAGGTCACCCCTCAGTCTTCTCTGCTCCAGCGAAAACAACCCAAGCCTATCCAACCTCTCTTCATAGCTTAAATGTTCCATCCCAGGCACCATCCTGGTGAATCGCCTCTGCACTCCCTCCAGTGCAATCACATCCTTCCTATAATGTGGCGACCAGAATTGCACACAGTACTCCAGCTGTGGCCTTACCAAAGTTCTATACAACTCCAACATGACCTCCCTGCTTTTGTAATCTATGCCTCGATTGATAAAGGCAAGTGTCTCATATGCCTTTTTCACCACCCGATTAACCTGCCCTTCTGTCTTCAGAGATCTATGGACAAACACGCCAAGGTCCCTTTGTTCCTCAGAACTTCCCAGTGTCAGGCCATTCATTGAATACTTTCGTGTCACATTACTCCTTCCAAAGTGTATCACCTCACACTTTTCAGCATTAAATTCCATCGGCCACTTTTCTGCCCATTTGACCATCCCATCTATATCTTCCTGTAACCTAAGACACTCAACCTCACTGTTAACCACTCGGCCAATCTTTGTGCCATCCGCGAACTTACTGATCCTACCCCCCACATAGTTATCTATGTCATTTATTAAAATGACAAACAATAGGGGACCCAGCACAGATCCCTGTGGTATGCCACTGGACACTGGCTTCTAGTCACTAAAACAACCGTCTGTCATCGCTCCCTGTCTCCTACAGCTAAGCCAATTTTGAATCCCCCTTATCAAGTTACCCTATATCCCATGTGCATTTGCTTTCTTGATAAGTCTCCCATGTGGGACCTTGTCAAAGGCTTTGCTGAAATCCATGTAAACTACATCAACTACACTACCCTCATCTACACACCTGGTCACAACCTCAAAAAATTCAATCAAATTTGTTAAGCATGACCTCCCTCTGACAAAGTCATGCTGACTATTCCTAATCAAATTTTGCCTCTCCAAGTGGAGATAGATTCTGTCTTTCAGAATTTTCTCCAATAGTTTCCCTACCACTGACATGAGACTCACTGGTCTGTAATTCCCTGGCTTATCTCTACAACCTTTCTTAAATAGTGGGAGCACATTAGCTGTTCTCCAGTCCTCTGGCACCTCCCCCGTGGCCAGAGAGGAATTATAAATTAGGGTCAGAGCCCCTGCAATCTCCACCCTCGCTTCCCACAGCATCCTGGGACACAAATCGTCAGGACCTGGTCGAAAGTTTCACATTCTAACTGCTCTCTGGCTGAAGAGGATTCTTCTGAAATCTCCGTGATTTCTTGTTGACTATCTTATTGTCATGGCCTCTGCTTTTGCTCATCCCTCATAGGTGGAAACATCCTCTCTGTATCCATTCTATCAAAACATTTCATTGTTTTAAAGACCTCTATCAGGTCACCAATCAGTCTTTTTTCAAGACAAAAGAGATCCAGTCTGTTCATCCTTTCTACTCATAGGACTACCCTCTCATCCCAGGAATCAACCTAGTGAACATTTGTTGCACCCCGTGTAAGGCACGTTTATACTTCCTTAGGCATGTGTCACACCAATGTGCTTTGTTGAATGATAATTTTCTTTAATGCACTGACTAGAAATCTGAATTTTTTTTTAATTTAAAAAAGAACAGATGAAAAAGGATGACTTTGGTGGCAGCTTAGGATGGCCACCTAATTTGCAACACCATATCCTACATTGCAAGGCTTGTGAGGAGGGAGACGATATGTCTGCTCATTTCCCAGCAAGATTTTAGTTTAGTTTAGAGATACAGCACTGAAACAGGCCCTTCGGCTCACCGATTCTGTGCCGACCATCAACCACCCATTTATACTAATCCTACACTAATCCCATATTCCTACCACATCCTCACCTGTCCCTATATTCCCCTACCACCTACCTATACTAGTGGCAATTTATAATGGCCAATTTACCTACCAACCTGCAAGTCTTTTGGCTTGTGGGAGGAAACCGGAGCACCCGGAGAAAACCCACGCAGACACAGGGAGAACTTGCAAACTCCACACAGGCAGTACCCAGAATTGAACCCGGGTCGCTGGAGCTGTAAGGCTGCGGTGCTAACCACTGCGCCACTGTGCCGCAAGAACCAAGACCCAGGAAGTTTAAGGGAACTACCTGTTCGTTCAGCAAGAAAAATATTGCTAACAGCTATGTTTAAGTCACTGAATGACTGTCATGTGGAATCCTTTCCTTTTTTAGCCGACATATAGCATATAAGAGCAGCAAAATTATACCGGAATTGTATAACTCATTGGTTAGGCCGCAACTTGAGTACTGTGTGCAGTTCTGGTCACCTCATTTCGGAAAAGTGGTAATTGCAATAAAGACGGTATAGGATGTTGCCAGGACTGGAAAAATGAAGCTATGAGGAGAGACTGGATAGGCTGGGCTTGTTCTCCTTGGAACAGAGAAGGCTGAGGGGAGATCTGATTGAAACGTACAAAATTTTGAGGGGCCTGGATAGAGTAGAGGTGAAGGTCCTATTCACCTTAGCAGAGAGATGAGTGACGAGGGGCATAGATTTAAAGTGATTGGTAGAAAAATTAGAATGGAGATGAGGAAAACATTTTTCACCCAGAGGATAGTGGGGGTCTGAAACTCACTGCCTGAAAGCGTAGTTGAGGCAGAAACCCTCAACTCATTCAAAAGAAGGGTGGATTGATTTTCAGTCAGCACAGACATGATGGGCCAAGTGGCCTCTTTCTGTGCCTTAATCTTTCTATGATTCTAAGCCCCTCCCCATCTGTGGTTTTAAGCTGGTGTTTACTCTGCAGCAGAAGAGAAGCTTCTGGACTCTGACACATGCAGACCCAAGTGAGGGTCTCTTTCTCGCTCTCTCCATTTCAGCTTGAAAGCTTCAAATCCTGCTTGTTGACTGACCACTTCTGCATACTCCAGCTACAATCAGAAACCCCGTTAGAGGAAATCATCCACATTGCTGTCTCCAAGAGACCCACCGAACCAGCCATGTACCTCTTTAGGACCACTGAATTCAGCTGGATGTCAGCCGAAACACCCAACGCCACAGACTGTACACCTCTTTTTTATCTGGACTCTATCAACCAATCTACTTTTCTCCATTCTGTAATCTATTTATGTGTGTGTAAACCTCTAGTGTGTGTGTGAGTGAGTGAAAGTTGGCACATAGTTTTTTTTTTCATGAGTTCAGTTTAGTAACAATAAAGTTAACCTCTTTCTTTGTTAAACTCAAGGAAACCTGTCCAATTGGTTCTTGTTTTGATCATTTCAAGTAAGTAATCAAACACCCACTGAATTGGCCAGTACATCTACTTTAAGAAAGAATTAAACCTGTTGTGGTCAAACAAGGAGAGGGAAAAGAAAGGGCTCTTTGACCCCTCCTCACTTGACCGTAACAGAATTCTGGGGGCTTACGTCTGATATCAAACCCAAAGACAAATGGGAAATTTGAAGTGGGAAACCAAATTGATCCCTAGCAATAATTTAAAAACTTCAATACAGGTTTTCTTGAGCTTTTCAGTGCTAGAGTACCAAAATGTCCACATTCAAGGCCAGTACCTTCCTAGAACATAATGAAGTAACTTGGACCAGCTTAAAAGCCCTATCAGTTGAAGAGTTGAAAAATGTAGTTGGGCAGTTAGAGATTACTATCCATCCAAAATTGAGGAAGCCTGAAACCCTAAAACATGTGGTCAATCATTTTAAAATTGACACTGAAGAACTGAAGATAGGTATAAAATCTGAAACAGACAAAGTAACATTAGCTAAGGTACAACTAGAACAGAGGAGACTAGAATTAGAATTCCAGAAGGAGAAAGAGCAGAGAGAATTTCAGGAAAGGGAGAAAGAAAGAGCTTTCCAGGGAGAGAAAGAGGAGAGAGAATTCTAGGAAAGGGAAAAAGAAAGGGAGGAAAGCAGAAAAAAAGAGCTTTACAAAGAGAGTTATGGCGGCTCAAACTGAATAGGGAAAGAAACAAAGTACCCAGTGAAGCACCGCTAGTGAGGGAGTTACCCCTAGCTTAGGACCGGGCGTTGAGCTCTTAAAGTTCTACCATTGATACCAAAGTTCAATGAGGGGGATGTGGAAGCATTTTTCATTGCTTTTGAAAAGCTTGCAAAACAGTTGAAGTGGTTAGTCGACAGCTAGATACTGTTAATACAAAGCAAACTAACTGAAAAGTCCCATGAGGTTTATTCACTGTTGCCTGATGAAAGTTCATCAGATTATGAGATGACTAAAAATGCTATCCTGGGTGTGTTTGATCTAGTATCGGAGGCGTACCGCCAAAAATTCCAAACCCTCTGAAAGAAGACTAAACAAACTTACCTTGAGTTTGAAAGAGTTAAGCAGCTTGCTTTTGACCAGTGGATACAGGCACTTAAGATGGAGTTCACCTATGAAAACCTCAGAGAAGTGATCCTCCTCAAGGAATTCAAAAACTCGCTTCCTCTTTCCATAAGGAACCATGTAGAGGAACGAAAGGTTCCAAGAGCCAGGCAGGCAGCAATCCTGGCTGATGATTATACACTTATTCACAAGCCCTTGCCCAAGGGAAACCCTTCCCTATTCACCTCCAAAACTCTGAAAAGGATAGAAGGTGGGAGAGTGATAGGAGGATGAACAGCCATGGGTGAGAAGGGAGAGCTGGAAACACAGGGGGGCCTTCCTCAGTCCAAAAAGGAAGGTGTTGAGAATGGGAGTGACAGCTGGAAGCCTGGATGTTTCCATTGTAACAAGGCAGGTCACCTTCAAGCTGACTGCTGGATGTTACGGGGAAAACCCATAGATTTAGTCAGGGTACACCAGACCAGTGCAGGAAAAGGGACTCTGATGGAAAGCACAGCCAACCAGGCTGTGCCTTTAACTGCAGTCGTAAAACCCAGTAAACCTACCGCTGAGAGTGCAGGAAAATTGAACAAAATCCCTGAGAGTTACCAGGATTTTGTGTCCAGAGGAAAAGTGACCCCATACCCCTCGAGTGGGATGAGTAAGCCCAAGGCCATACTTAGGAATACAGGGGCCACCCAGTCCCTTCTGCTGGGAAAAGGCATGACCTTTCCCCCAGAGAATGCATTGAATGCTAGAGTGCTAGTCAACGATATCGGAGGAATGTATATGCCCATACCTTTATACCGGGTGCACCTGGAGTGCGACCTTGTTTCAGGACCGGTAACTGTGGGGATTGCCCCTGTGGACAGGGTTGACCTGCTCCTGGGCAATGAGCTGGCGGGGCCGAAGGTGGTAGCTTCCCCCGTGGTTTTAGATAGACCATAAGAGGTCAGGGAAACAGAGCAGTTACAGGAAAAGGTCCCTGGCATATTCCTGACTGTGTGGTGACCTGATCCATGGCCAAACAAGCTCTGTTAGAGGAGGCTGAATTGGCACTGCAGACAGATGACCCTACTGGCTGGTTATCTGAAACCTTCGTTGGGAAGTTAGAGGAGCCAAAGGAAGTGTTCAGCAGGTCTTCCTTGTTCGAGGCTCAGCAAGCCGACCCAGGGTTAAAAAAGTTAGCGCAATCTGCCCAAACTGAAACTGAAGCAGGGGGAGTTCCAAAGTCTACTATTTAAAAGATGAGGTGTTGATGAGGAAGTGGAGACCTCCTCACAGACCTGCAGATGAAAAGTGGACAGTGGTTCACCAGGTAGTGGTGCTGCCAAGGTACCTTCGGGAAATATTGAGAATAGCCCCTGAGATTCCAATGGCTGGACATGTCAGTATCAGAAAAACCCAAGCATCAAATGCATTTTCACTGGCCACAACTCCACAAGGATGTGGTGGAGTTCTGTAAGACTTGCCACACATGCCATGTTGTGGGGAAGCCTCAACCTCCAATAAAACCTGCACCTGTAATTCCCATACCGGCTTTTAGGGAATCGTTCAGCAGAGTGCTGGTAGATTGTAATTGTATGGGACTGCCGAAAACAGGGAGCTACCAGTATGTTCTCACCATTATGGATGTGGCTATCCAATTTCCAGATACTATCCCTCTAAGAGATAGCTCTGCCAAGGTAGTGGTGGAGAGGCTAACCCAATTCTTCACCCAATATGGGCTGCCTGCTGAGATCCAGTCGGATCAGGGCACAAATTTTATGTCTGGTATTTTTCAGAAGGTCATGAGTAATCTGGGCATAACTCACCTAAAGTCCTCAGTCTACCATCCACAGTCACAAGGGGCTTTGGAGTGGTGCCACCAGACCTAAAGACAATGATCAGAGCATACTGCTATGTGTACCCCCATGACTGGAACAAAGGGCTGAGATTTCTTCTGTTTGCTACCAGGATCTCACCCAATGATTCTACTGGCTTTAGTCCCTTTGAATTAGTTTATGGACACAAGGTGAGAGGTCCTCTTAAACTAATCAAGGAGAGGTTTTTGGTACCCACGGACGAATCTTCCCTGTTAGACTATATCTCCATGTTCCGAGAATGGCTCACGCTCATAAGAGCCTGTGCGGTAGCTCAGGAACATCTAAAAAACCTCCTAGATAGCTGTGAAAAAGCAAGCAGACAAACATGCCAAGGCCAGAACATTTCAGCCTGGAAGCCATGTGTTAGTGCTATTACCAACACAAGGAAAAGCATTAAAAGCCCAGTTCAGTGGCCTGTACAGAGTAGTAAACAGAATTAGCGAGGTGAATTATATAATTGACACCCCAGATACATAGGAACAGACAAATTAGGAGCAGAAGTTGGCCACTTGGCCCTTCGAGCTTGCTCCACCATTCAATAAGATCATGGCTGATCTGATTGTAACTTCGACTCAACATTCCCGCCTACCCCCGATAACCTTTCACTCCCTTGCTTATCAAGTATCCTAACTGAGGAGGAATTGTGGGCCAGGCTGGATGAGCTGGAACAAAAAGAAGAGACGCAGGACAAAATAGATAGGTGGTTTCAAGCTGCAAAGAAAAAAACCCAGCTCCGGGTTAAAGTACAAAATGACTATGATGCACTTCAGGGCAGCTTTAAACTTTGCCTAACAAAGTATCTTATGACATATGGTGCCATTTGGCCCACTTGCATTTATGCCAGCTCAGCTAATCCACACAAATGAAGTCACCATTTTACTAGGTGACAATTGGTTTGCAAAGTGCTCTGCAAAGCAAGCTATTGGCCTGGTGCAGCACAGGAAAAACCATGTACAAAAGCACTGGATAATCGTCACAAAGGTATGAACAACTTTGAATCCAGGGTTGAGTTCACTGATATAGAGAAATGGGTTTGTGATGTGGAAAAGGAAGGTATTGTACAAATACATTGGGAAATTCAGTATATGCTGGAGCACAAGCTGATTGCGCCGAGTCAGAGCAGTTGAGGTGCCTCGGTTGTGCTCGTGCCCAATCCCGGAGATAAAAAAAATAAACCAGAGTATGGCTATGATAGTGAGACTGATAAGTGTGTGTGCACAGTTTCTTTTGTGGCCTCATAATGAAATGTTCCTTTCATCACATTTCATTTCACGAGGTGGGGAGGTGTTATGCCAGTGTGCTTTGTTGAATGATAATGTTTTTTTAATCCACTGACTGGAGATCAGAATTTATTTATTTTTTGAAGAAATTTTTAAAAGAACACATGAAAAAGGATGACTTTGCTGGCAGCTTAGGTTGGCCACCTAATTTACAACACTGCATCCTATATTGCAAGGCTTGTGAGGAGGGAAATGTAATGTCTGCTCATTTCCCAGCAAGAACCCAGGAAGTTTAACGGAACTATCTGTTCTTTTTGCAAGAAGAAATACTGCTCACCACTATGTTTGAATCACTGTGTGACTGTCATGTGACAAGCCCCTCCCCATCTGTGGTTTTAAGCTGGTGTTTTCTCTGCAGCAGAAGAGAAGTTTCTGGACTCTGACATGAGCAGACCCAAGTGAGGGTCTCTTTCTCTCTCTCTCTCTCTCCATTTCAGCTTGAAAGCTTCAAATCCTGCCTGTTGACTGACCACCTTTGCATATTCCAGCTACAATCAGAAACCCTGTTGGAGTATATCATCCACATCACTGGCTCCAAGAGACCCACCAAAGCAGTCTTCTACTTCTTCACACTAAAAGCTTCGGACCACTGAATTCAGCTAGAAGCCAGCCGAATCACCAAATGCCACAGACTGTGTATCCCTTTTTTCTCTGGACTCTATCTCAACCAATCTACCTTTCTCCACTCTGTAACGTGTGTGTGTGTGTGTGTGTTGTGTGTGTGTGTGTGTGTGTGTGTGTGTAAGTTGCCGTGTAATTTATTACTTTCATTAGTTCGGTTTAGGTACAATAAGGGTAACCTCTTTCTTTGTTAAAGTCAAGAAAACCTGTCCAATTGGTTCTTATTATGATCATTCTCTTTGGCCTCCTTGGCTCGAGAGACAACGGATAAGCTGGAGGTGGTCAGTGGTTTGTGAAGCAGTGCCTGGAGTGGCTATAAAGGCCAATTCTAGAGTAACAGATTCTTCCACAGGCACTGCAGATACAATTGGTTGTTGGGGCTGTTACGCAGTTGGCTCTCTCCTTGCGCTTCTGTCTTTTTTCCTGCCAACTGCTAAGTCTCTTCGACTTGCCACTTTTTAGCCCCGCCTTTATGGCTGTCCGCCAGCTCTGGCGATTACTGGCAACTGACTCCCACGACATGTGATCAACGTCACAGGACTTCATGTCGCATTTGCAGTCGTCTTTAAAATGGAGACATGGATGGCCAGTGGATCTGATACCAGTGACGAGCTCGCTGTACAATGTGTCCTTGGGGATCCTGCCATCTTCCATGCGGCTCATGTGGCCAAGCCATCTCAAGCGCCGCTTGCTCAGTAGGGTGTATATGCTGGGGATGTTGGCTGCCACGAGAACTTTTGTGTTGGAGATACGGTCCTGCCACCTGATGCCAAGGATTCTCCGGAGGCAGCAAAGCTGGAATGAATTGAGACGTCGCTCTTGGCTGACATACGTTGTCCAGACCTCGCTGCCGTAGAGCAAGGTACTGAGGACACAGGCATGATACACTCGGACTTTTGTGTTCCGTATCAGTGCGCCATTTTCCCACACTCTCTTGGTCAGTCTGGATGTAGCAGCGGACACCTTTCCCATGCACTTGTTGATTTCTGTATCGAGAGACAGTTGGGCCTAGGTAGGTGAACTCTTGAACGACTTCCAGAGCTTGGTCGCCGATATTGATGGATGGATGTAGCATTTCTGACGTCCTGTCCCATGATGTTCGTTTTCTTGAGGCTGATAGTTAGGCCAAATTCATTGCAGGCAGCCGCAATCCTGTCGATGAGTCTTTGCAGACACTCTTCTGTGTGGGATGTCAGCAAAGAGGAGTTCCCTGATGAGGGCCTTCCATACTTTGGTCTTCGCTCTTAGATGGGCAAAGTTGAACAACCTGCCATCTAATTTTGCATGGAGGAAAATTCCTTCTTCTGAAGACTTGAACACATGTGAGAGCAGCAGGGAGAAGAAGATCCCAAACAGTGTAGGTGCGAGAACACAGCCCTGTTTCACGCCACTCAGGATAGGAAAGGGATCTGCTGAGGCACCGCTATGCTGAATTGTGCCTTTCATATTGTCATGGAATGAGGTGATGATACTTAGTAGCTTTGGTGGACATCCGATCTTTGCTAGTAGTCTGAAGAGACCACGTCTGCTGACGAGGTCAAAGGCTTTGGTGAGATCTATGAAAGCAACGTAGAGGGGCACCTGCTGTTCACGGCATTTCTCCTGTAGCTGGCGAAGGGAGAATAGCATGTCAATGGTGGATCTCTCTGCTCGAAAGCCACACTGTGCCTCAGGGTAGACATGCTCAGCCAGCTTCTGGGACCTGTTTAAAACGACTAGAGCAAAGACTTTCCCCAAGCAGAAGGTCCGCCCGCGCATCAATACTAACAGAATTTCTTATCCGCAGCTGTTACATAAGTTTCTAAATTCACTTGAAAAAGCCCTTCAAAACACTCCTACAGGGGATCCAGAGACCAAGTGGGCTCACATCAGAGACGCCATCTATGACTCAGCAATGACCACCTATGGAAAATGTGAGAAGCAGAATGCAGATTGGTTTCAATCTCACTTTGAAGAGCTGGAACCTGTCATAGCCGCTAAGCGCATTGCACTGTTGAACTACAAGAAAGCCCCCAGCGAGTTAACATCCTTAGCACTTAAAGCAGCCAGAAGCGCTGCACAAAGAACAGCCAGGTGCTGCGCAAATGACTACTGGCAACACCTATGCAGTCATTTTCAGCTGGCCTCTGACACCAGAAACATCAGAGCAATGTATGATGGCATTAAGAGAGCTTTTGGGCCAACCATCAAGAAGATTGCCCCCCCTCAAGTCTAAATCAGGGGACATGATCACTGACCAATGCAAGCAAATGGACTGCTGGGTAGAGCACTACCTAGAACTGTACTCCAGGGAAAATGTTGTCACTGAGACAGCCCTCAATGCAGCCCAGTCTCTGCCAGTCGTGGATGAGCTGGACGAACAGCCAACAAAATCGGAACTCACTGATGCCATTGATTCTCTAGCCAGTGGAAAAGCCCCTGGGAAGGACAGCATTACCCCTGAAATATTCAAGAGTGCCAAGCCTGCTATACTCTCAGCACTCCATGAAGGGCGGCACAGTGGCGCAGTGGTTAGCACCACAGCCTCACAGCTCCAGCGACCCGGGTTCAATTCTGGGTACTGCCTGTTTGGAGTTTGCAAGTTCTCCCTGTGTCTGCGTGGGTTTTCTCTGGGTGCTCCGGTTTCCTCCCACATGCCAAAGACTTGCAGGTTGATAGGTAAATTGGCCATTATAAATTGCCCCTAGTATAGGTAGGTGGTAGGGAAATTTAGGGACAGGTAGGGATGTGGTAGGAATATGGAATTAGGGTAGGATTAGGATAAATGGGTGGTTGATGGTCGGCACAGAATCGGTGAGCCGAAGGGCCTGTTTCAGTGCTGTATCTCTAAACTAAACTAAACTAAACTGCTTTGCCTGTGCTGGGATGAGGGAGCAGTACCACAGGATATGCGCGATGCCAATATCATCACCCTCTATAAGAACAAGGGTGACCGTGGTGACTGCAACAACTACCGTGGAATCTCCCTGCTCAGCATAGTGGGGAAAGTCTTCGTTATGATCATAGAAAGTAAGTAATCAAACACCTACTGAATTGGCCAGTACATCCACTTTAAGAAAGAATTAATCCT
Source organism: Heterodontus francisci (assembly GCF_036365525.1). Classification (NCBI taxonomy): domain Eukaryota; kingdom Metazoa; phylum Chordata; class Chondrichthyes; order Heterodontiformes; family Heterodontidae; genus Heterodontus; species Heterodontus francisci. Next base: position 43,661,550 of record NC_090387.1, read on the forward strand.
GTTGTGGTCAAACAGGGAGAGGGAAAAGAGGGAAGCCCTTCGACCCCGCCTCACTTGATCTTAACACATGGAAACCAAAACTGTATGCCAGGTGTGGTCCCACCAAAGCCCTACATAATTGCAGCAAGATTTCCTTACTCTTACACTGCAATCCCCTTGCAACAAAGGCTAACATACCATTTGTCTTCCTAATTGCTTGCTATACCTGCATGCTAATCTTCTATGAGTCATGCACAAGGACACCCAAATCCATCTACATACCAACCAGTATCACCTTTTAAAAATATATTCTGCTTTTCTTTTTCCCTCCACTAGTGGATAATTTCACATTTTCCTACATTATACACCATCTGCCACCTTCTTGATCATTCACTGAACAACATGTCTACATTCCTTTGCGGCCTTTTTACAGCCTCCTCACAGCTTACTTTCCCACCTAGGTTTGTATCGCCGGAAACTTGGATCATTACATTCGACCCACTCATCTAAGTCATTGATATGGATTGCAAATGGCTGAGGTCCAAGTACTGATCCTTGCATTACCCACCTAGTTACACCCTGCCAATCTGAAAATGACCCATTTAGTCCTACTCTCTGTTTTTAGTCCATTCACCAATCCTCAATCTATGGTAATACATGACTCCTAATCCCAGGAGCCCTAATCTTGTGCAACAACCTCTTGTGTGGCATCTTATCAAAGCCTTTTGAAAATCCAAATGCACTACATCCACTGTTTCCTCCTTATCTACCCTGCTAGTTAAAAACTTAAACAGCTTTGTCAAACACTATTTCCCTTTTATAAAACCGTGTTGACTCTGCCTAATATATTATGACTTTCAAAGTGCCCTGTTCCAAGGCACCTAATAATAGATTCCAGCATTTTCCCCATACTGTTGTCAGGCCAACTGGCCTGTTGTTCCCTCTTTTCTCTCTCCCTTCTTTCCTGAATAGCAGGTTTACATTTGTTACCTTCCAATCCACTAGGACCGTTTCCGAATTCCCTAGATTCTAGAAGACCAAAACCAATGTAACCAGCTACCTATTTTAAAACCCTAAGCTGTAGACCACGTAATCCGAGGATTTGTCGGCTTTTAGTTCCATTAATTTCTCCAGTACTTTTTCTTGACTAATAATTATTTTAAGTTCCTCACTTTCATTACAGCCTTGGTTCTCCACTTCCTCTGGTATGTTATTTATGCATCTACTATGAAGACAGATACAAAATATTTGATTACCGACTCTGCCATTTCCTTATTCTTCATTATAATTTCTCCTGTCTCTACCCCTAAGGGACCCACCTTTAATTTTACCAAATCTTTTCCCATACTTGTCCAAGCTCTTACAATCTGCTTTTATATTTATTGCTAGTTCACTCTCAGGTTCTATTTTCTATTTTCTCCCTCTTTGTAAATTTCTTGGTCATCTTTTGCTGATTTTTAGAACCCTCTCAATTTTCAGGCTTACTACTCCTTTTGGAAATGTTTAAGAGAGACTTACAACATGTACTATCCTTAACTTCTCTAGCTAGCCATGGTTGGACCACTTTTCCTGTGGAGTTTTTAATCCTCAAAGGAAGGTATTGCATGTTGGTTGAAAAAGTGTGTATCGTCGGTATGTAATAAATTTAATTGAATTAACAGAAGGAAACTTCAAAAGGGATCTGAGAGTGACAATGTGCAGATGAGAACCAGAACTAACCAGCGCATAGAGCACAAAGGGGGAATGTAACTTCCTCTGCCAAGTGAAAACTAGGTGAAATAGGAGTTGAAATGAAGCAGGAGAACTTCCAGCTCCATTCTCACCCTGCAACTATTTCAGGCAAGAGCTTTGAGCCATTTAAGTACTTTGGGCTCTAAAGCCCATACCTGGGACACTGAAAGCATTTTAAGATCTGAGGGGGGTTGCCCACTGCAGCTGAAGGTGTCCTGCTCACTGAAAGATGCCTGTGAAATGCAGGAGGGAAGAGGTCCTGTAAGATAATCTTAAACTTTCCTTTGTGTGGCCAGGAGGAGCTGGAATGCCCCTCTCTGTCTCAGAAGGAAAAATTGAGCCTCTGCGGACCTGGGCTTACCCCTTCCCATTAATGAGACTGCCGAAACTCACCCCACACACGCCAACCCCACCAGAACTTACCCAAGTGGCAGCGGGTGGCCTTCTGGTTACCCAATCTTCAGGCTGTGTAACACATTACTGGAAATAGTGAGTGAAGCAGAGACCATGTCAACATTTAAAAATAGGTTAGATAAATGGTTGAAAGACAGCTACTTAGAGATGTTTGAATAAGACAGACATGTGGGTTTACAACTACTGCTTATGCTTGACAATGAAATGTTGACATGTGAGGAGGAGGAACCACTTTGTTACCAGGAGCTATTCTGGGACATTGTTCCACAAGAAAATCATGATGGACACGGAGCATACGGCCAAAGAAGGCAACTAGCCAAGGATAAAGAATATGTAATATAAAATAAAAACAAGAAATGCTGGAAATACTCAGCGGGTCTGGCAACATCTGTGGAGAGAGAAGCAGAGTTAGCATTTCAGGTAAGTGACCCTTCATCAAAACTGACAAATGTGAGAAATTTAAAAGGTTACATTTCTAACAGTTGCCAGTTCTGATGAAGGGTCACTGATCTGAAACGTTAACTCTGCTTCTCTCTCCACAGATGCTGCCAGACCTGCTGGGTATTTCCAGAATTTCTTGTTTTTATTTCAGATTTTCAGCATCTACAGTATTTTGCTTTTATTATAAAGAATATGTAGTTTTGGTTAACTTAAAAACATCCTTTCCTAGGATAGCGTAGATAGAAAGTTGAAAGGTTTCACCAATTCTTCATATTTTTCACTCTAAACCCATTAAATTGCTTTACAAGTTTAAATACTGAGCCATCCAGCCAGGTAGCAGCACAAAAAAGTACTGCCTTTGCTTTCAGCTTATCAGAGCTCTACAATCTTAACCTTTCCCTACAGCTTCTTCAACACAGAGCTTCTCTTCAATGATGCAAATAGGAATATAGACTAAGCAATATATGCTGTTATATCCAATATACCTGGTCTTAATGCAAGAGAGTCATCCCATATTTTTGTTTAATTTCTTTCCGGATGAGGATTTCCTCCTCAGTTTAAGGACACCACACCAGATTTATATCCCGTCACCAGCAGTTATCGTGGAACATCATTCAACAAGAAAACATGTTGACAATATTGTTGAAGCATTTATGGAAGCTTCAACCTTGATATGATTTTTCACTAACTGCTTGTTAACTTGCAGGTTAAATAATTATTTGGTTTGTTACTTTCATGTACAAAGAAATATTGTTATTTAAAATGTATGCCCAAATCTATGGTACAATCTTATTGCACTGTTTGTCTATTACTAATTCTCAGTAGATTGTGATCTTCTGCGAGGTCATTTAAAACAGATCAGTGCTGATTTAAATTCCAGCTTATTTTCGCAGTACAATACAGGTTCAATTTTTTAAATTCATTCATGGGATGTGGGCATCATTGACAAGGCTAGCATTTATTACTCATCCCTATTTACCTTCAAGAAAGTGGTGGTGAGCTGCCTTTTTGTACCACTGCAGTCCATGCGGTGAAGGTATTCCCTGTGCTGTTAGGCAGGGAGTTCCAGGATTTTGACCCAGCAACTATGAAGGAATGGCAATATATTTCCATGGCAGGTGGTGCAAGCCATGCACCTGTTGTCCTTGCCTTTCTTGGCAGTAGAGGTCATGAGTTTGAGGGGGAGGGGGCGTTGTTGTCAAAGAAGACTTGAGGAATTGCTGCAGCGCATTTTGTAGATGACACACACTACAGCTACAGTGTGCTGGTGCTACAAGGAGTGAATATTTAAGGTGGTGGATGGCATGCCACTCAAACAGGTTGCTTTGGCCTGGATGCTGTCCAGCATCTTGAGTGTTGTTGAAGCTGCACTGATCTAGACAAGTGGAGAGTATTCCATCACACTCGTGACTTGTGTCTTGTACAAGTTGGAAAGGCTTTGAGGAGTCAGAAGTGAGTTACTCACTGCAGAACACCCAGCCTCTGACCTGCTCTTGTGGCCACAGTATTCATTTGATTGGTGCATTATGCATAATAATATCCCTTATATAGGTTAACATTTTGAGTGGGTCCCTTCAGCTGTGATGAAGTTTCCCATCCAAAATTATAACCGTCTTTCTCTTTGAGACGCCTAACCGACCTGCTACATATTTCTAGCACTTTCTGTTTTTCCATCTGATTTCCAAAACTACTTTTCTTCTCATTTTGATGGATTTTTGTCTTCCCTGTTTGGACAATAATCTAACAGAACATGGTACCTACTTTTTACAAAACTCAATTTTAATTCCATTGGTAGGGCCTTATAAAGCATTCTGCTTTAAGTAGATTACCACTCTGGCAGTGAAGAATGAAATCTATATCATAGGCCCCAATATTGAGTGGACAAGTTTGGTAAGCATGATTGGGGTTGGCAGGTGCGGGAAGGGTGCAGTGGCGGAGTTTCGGTTGGGCATGCTGTGTGCAACTTTTTTTTTAAAAAACAGGATGTCCACTTGGAAGTCAGCTTGATTGACAGATTTGGCTTCCAGTCAGACAGGGAGTGCTCTGGAACAGGCCACAGCTGCAGATTAGGAGCCTGAAGCTGCTTGTGGAAGCGTAGAGAAGTCTGGTCCCAGAATTGGTGGGTGGAGTGCAATCGCTGGAGTGAGGTCTTTGGATTAAGGGGGAGGATTCTGATAAGTGGGGGGGGGTCGATGCACTGAAGGAGGTAAGCTTTCAGGGGCCAGGGGAAGCACTCAGGCCCACAGGCAGTGCTATAAGGCTACTTACCTGTTCCCCAAAGCTGTCCACACCTCCTTATAGTTACCAGGGTAAACTTATGAAGTAGGTTATACGTGAGCCTCCCAGCCTCATTATAATTGTTAGATGGCCAACCTGTCACCTGAAAGTGGGTTGGCTGCCTGCCCCACCTTTGTTAAACCTGGAATGGGCAGGTTGGAGTCTAGTTTGAGAATTTTAAAATGTTAACATCTCACATATTTTTGATAGTTTAAATTATCCCTGTAGTATTTCATGTTGCATGAACTTCCATTTTGTAATTTTTGTACCCTGTTTATAGCAACATTTGGCACAAGAAAGTATTGGTATAGATCCCATGGCAGGTTAATCAGTGTGTTATATCAATGTCATTAGCTGCTTCCTTTTGGCTTGCAATTTGTCTGACTTGCTAGACAGCTACTAACTCTTTTAGTCCTGTGGGAGACTAAGCTAATGAAAAAAATTATCTTCAGGTTTTTTTTTGGAGGTCATCTCAGTGGTTAAAATAACTGAACTGGTGCTTTGGTTTGGAACACTGCCATTTTACTACAGATTTAATAGTCAAACTTTCACACAGTTATGTGCTATTAGAAAAATAATTACCTTGTTCCTAATCCAATATCTTACAATACACAGCAGGGGAAAGAGGAATATTAACACACCCTGCTTGGCAGGAGTGATTTGAAGGGGCTTTTAAAATGCAGCATTCAGCCTCACTGTCCCGTTCCCAATGGAATCCTGCTGGCCACCATTTAAACTGCTCCCTGCCGTTCAGTGGCTGTGAAGTCTGCTGAAAGGTGGTGGGAGCCACATAAATCCATGCAAATTGTGGTCCCATTACATCAATATTCTAACCCAGACCTGAGTGGGGAATCTGCCACAGCTTTCTAGCCTGCTGAAGATAGGTTGGTAACTGTCATGAGGATGATGGGCACTTTAAGGTAAGTGAAAATCTTTTCTTTGTGTGGCTGAGAGAAGCATTAGTACACATGGCAAGTTACAGCCTCCCCTATTCCGAATTCCTCCCCCCCCCCCCCAAAATTCCCTTCCCAAGCTTCCACTCTCACCCAATGGTTAGCTGTTGCTTCCCATGCACTTCGGGCATGCAGAAGAGTCCCAGGTCTCAAACTTAATCCTGCAAACACATTTTGCATTCACATACCTGCCCGATATCCACTGGGATTAAAATTGACCGCAAATCAAGCATATTTGGACCAAGAAGCCTGCCTTCATCCTCATCTTAGTCAACATCACAGCCTAGTCCTGTAAATGACCTGAAAAGATGAGCCTTACACTCTCATAAAATGACCAATAATCATACCCAAATTATTTCCCTTTTTCTCTCAAATAAATTCCAATTGTACATTACTACTTTATACTATTACATAATCTACTTTTGCTTTTAAGTTTGCCATGTGTTTTGAATATATTTGTGAGCCCTATATGTCAAAATATATTCACTAGCTATTTAACAGCCAAGCAGATTATTATATATCCACGAGAGTGTTCTCACCAATAAACTTAGTTATTTCCTTAAGGCAGGGATTCACAGGCTGTACTGCAGAGTAGCTGATCAGTTAAGTAGCTGACCAGTCAGATCTGGTTGCTGCAGTTTCAGCTCCAAAAGGTATAAATACAGAGGTCTGGGTGCAGCCTGAAAATCGTGTTCAGATTGCAAGCTGAGTGTGGAGATTTGAATATGGTGAGTGGCAAGTTTGGTGAAGGGGGGAGGGGGTGCTCCATTTTTCTACCTTTTTTCCTACTTTTCTAACCCTCCAGTAGTTGCTTCTTGCTTCGTTGCAGTGGAAGGAGCTGTTTGGTGAGTACCTGGTAAGCTATTCTGCTTATAATAAACAGTCTGTAAAGTTAAGGTATGGCAGGGCAACTCAGCCGAGTGGAATGTACAGCCTGTGGCATGTGGGAAGTCATGGACGCACCATGTGTCCTAGACAAACAGGAAGTGTCACTGGCTGCAGAAGCTTGAGCTTGAGAAGGTTTCGGAACTCGAGCGGTGGCTGGACTCACTGTTGTGCATCCGTGAGGCGGAGGACTATGTGGATAGCACGTTTAGGGAGGTGGTCACACCACAGATTAGGAGCATGCAGGCAGACAGGGAATGGGTAACTACCAGGCAGTCTGAGAACCAGGCAGGTAGTGCAGGAGTCCCCTGATATGATCTCACTCACTAATCGGTTTTCCATTTTGGATACTGGTGAGGGTGATGGTTCCTCAGGAGTGCAATCAGAGTCAAGTCTGTGGCACCACAGTTGGTTCAGCTGCACAGGAGGGGAGGAAGAAGAGTGTAAGAGCAGTAGTGATAAGGGATTCGTTAGTTAGGAAAACATACAAGCATTTCTGCGGCAGTAAATGTGACTCCAGAATGGTGTGTTGCCTCCCTGGTGCCAGGGTCAAGGATGTCACGGAGCGGCTGCAGGACATTCTTCGGGGGGAGGGTGAACAGCCAGAGGTCGTGATCCACATTGGTACCAATGACACAGGTAAGAAGGGAGATAAGGTCCTCAAAGCAGATTTTAGGGAGCTAGGAAGATTAAAAAGCAGGACTTCAAAAGTACTATTCTCAGGATTACTCCCCGTCCCATGTGCAAGTGAGCATAGGAATAGGAGAATTGAGTGATTGACCATGTGGCTGGAGAGCTGGTGTAGGAGGGAGGGTATCAGATTTCTGAGACATTGGGACCGGTTCTGGGCAGGTGGGACCTGTACAAGATGGACGGTTGCATCTTAGCAGGACTGGGACGAATACCCTCACAGGGTGATTTGCTACTGCTGTTGGGGAGGGTTTAAACTAAATTGTCAGGGGATGGGAACCTGAGAGGGAGCTCAGATTGGAGGGAAGCAAAACTGGTAACTTGTTAGGGGTGTGGGAATCAGGATCAAGTATCAGAGAGGAATACCAAGGTGCACAAAATACTGGAGGAAATAAATAGCACAAGAGTAGGAAATAGTAAATTATTAGGTGGGGTCAGAGTAAGGGAGAAAATAATAAAGTCTGAATCGGGGTTAATGTGCATGTATGTGAATGCACGGAGTGTTGTTAATAAGACTGATGAGGTACAGGTGCAAATTTCCATGTGGAAATATGATGTTGTGGCTATAACAGAGACCTGGCTCAAAGAAGGGCAGGACTGGGTGTTAAATATTCCTGGATACAAGATGTTCAGGAAAGATAGGAAAGGGAAAAAAGGGAGAGGGGTGATGGTATTGATTAAGGAGAGCATTGCAGTGCTGGAAAAAAAGGATGTCCCAGAGGGGCCGAGGACAGACGCTATGGCACTCCCCGTGACACTTCGATTAGGTGAGGCATCAACCTCATGGGTTCTCTGCCCCCTAGAGGTCTTTCTTTGTCTCTGCAAGTTCCTGTAAATGCCGTTAGCAACTCTGGTGGGGTGCTTCTTGTGTCTGCATTTACGTAGGAGGATGTGGGGTCTAACCTTTCACATTTTTTGGGGTTGGCTGACCGGACAGCAGGGCTTTTCATCCAAGATTCCTCCCGGACTTCCTTTAACCTGCCCACTTAGTCACTTTTTCCCCTTCCCTGTCTAACCTTTTGCCAGCCTTGTGCCTGCCTGCCTGTCCCTTTTTGTTCTTGGCGGGCATCCCTTACAGTTTACCAATCCTCTGCTGGAGGGTCCCCCTAAAACCGGTACAGGACTTAGGGGCACAGATTTCACTGTAGGTTGGAGTTTCCCCTCAACCTGGCACATGTGGCAACTCCTGCTGTCCTCCACCACATCTTTGTGGAGTTTTAGTCAGTCAAGCTGCTATGCAGGCTTTGGTCTTTGGTATATTGGCATGTACAGCCACTGTAGTCTCGTGGGCCCTTATTAATATTTCTCTCCGGTATCTCTGCAGCACCACTAATTGGTGAACTACTGCCCACTCCTTGCTCTCAGGTCTGTGAGGAGAACTCCATGTCCTCATCAGTACCTTATTCTTTAAGTTGTAGCAATCAGGGACTCCGTCTGCTTCATTTTCAGATTGGGAAGCCTGTGCTAACTCTTGCAATACTGGGTCGGCTCGCTGAGCCTCAGCTGGGGAAAATCCACTTAATTAATTTCCTGAGTCTCCTAACTTTCCAAAAAAAGTCTCGGACAGACAGACCTCATGGTCATCTGCCAGCAGTGCCAATGCAGTCTCCTCTAGGGGAGCCAGTTTGATCATGGCCTGATTCATTACACATTCAGGGAAACTGTAGGGATCTGTCTCCTGCCACTGCCCTGTCTCTCCGACCTCCTGTAGTCTTTCTTTCACTACTGGGGGGGCTACCACCTTCACCCCCTCCAGATCATTACCTAGGAGCAGATCAACCTCATCCACAGGCAAACTACGGACAATCCCTACGGTTACCTATCCTGAAATTAGGTCACACTCCAGGTGCACCTGTCATACAGGTACAGGCATACCTTGCCCTCCAATACCATTCACCACCATTCTGGTGCTCACTGCATTCTCTGGGGGAAAGGTCAGGCATTTTCCCAGTAAAAGGGATCTAGTGGCCTCTGTGTCCCTGAGAATCACTATGGGCTTGCTTACCCCAGTCGAGGGGTACAGGGTTACTTTCCCTTCAAACACAAAACCCTGATAACCTTCAGAAATCCTATTAAATATTCCTGCACTTGCAGCTGTAAGCTTCCTGGGTTGCACTCTTACTGCAGTTAAAGCCACAGCTTGTTCTGCTGTGCTTTCCATCAGGGTCCCATCTTCACTGAGCAGATGTGCCCTGATTAACCCCACAGGTTTCCCTTTAATTTCCAGCAGTCAGCTTTTAAACGCCCTGCTTTATTACAATGGAAACACACAGGTCTCTAGGTCTCATTCTTGCTCGCAGCACCTTCCTTATTGGCTAGAGGAGGGCCCCCTAAGTGTCCTGCTTTCCTTTCTCTGCCAGGACTGTTTGGGCTCCTATCACCTTCCCACCCTTTGTCCCTTTTAGATTTGTGGGGGTGACTAGGAAAGGATCTCCCCTGGGAAACTGACTTATAAATTAAAGCAAACTCATCGGCCAGAACGGCCACTTGTCGGGCTTCCTGAACCCGCTGCTCCTCTACATGGGTCTTTATTGAGAATGGGAGAGAGTTTTTAAATTCCTCTAACAGAATTACTTCTCTGAGAGTCTCATAGCTCAGCTGTACTTTAAGAGCCCTCAGCCACTGATCAAAAGCCAGCTGCTTACTTCTTTCAACCTCCAGATAAGTTTGATTAGCTTGCTTCTTGAAGGTTCTAAACCTTTGGCGATAGGATTCGGGTACTAATTCATATGCCCCGAGGATAGCACTTTTTGTCAGTTCATAATTTGATGAACTCTCATCTGGCAACAGGGAATAAACCTCATGGGCTTTTCAAGTTAGCTTGCTTTGCAGTAAAAGAGGCCAGGTCTCAGCTGGCCGTTTTAGCTGCCTTGTCAGTTTCTCAAAGGACACAAAAAATTCTTCTACACCCTCCTCATTAAATATTAGAATTAGTTGAGCTAGTTTTAACAATTTTGTACCCAGCCCTGAATTGCGCTCCTCCATATTGGCCATGCTTTCACTGAGGTTACTCTGTCCCACCCTAGTTAATTCAAGCCACTTCAGCTCTCTTTCTTCACATTCCTTCCAGAATATTCTTTGTCACTCCCTCTCCTGCCATTCATTTTCTTCACTTTCCTTCTGGAAGACTCTTTCTTTCTCCCTCTCCTGCCTCTCTCTCTCTTTTTCCTGTCTCTCCCTTTCTCTTTCTCTTTCCCTGTCTTCTAAATCAAGTTTCCTTTGTTCCAATCGTATCTTTGCTAGCAGTACCCTGTATGGGTCTACTTCTAACACTGCTTCTGCTTCTTTAGATTCAAGGGAAAAAATGGTTGACCGCTAGCCTTCGGAGTTCAGACTTCCTTGCCTTGCCACATACAATGATCCCACACTGCTCAACCATTTTCCTCAACTCCTCCTCAGACAGTGCTTTTAACTTATCCCAAGTTACTTCACCCGGGCTTGGAGAGCTACTAGTTTCAGTTGCAGACATGTTAGTATTCAATCACACACAACCACAAGAAAATCTGTATTGAAATCTTGCTCTTTTTTTGCTTGGGAACAATTTGGCTTCCCACTTCCAATTTCTTTCATTTGTCTGTGGGTCAATTCCAGATGCTAGCACCCAAATTTCTGTTACAACCAGGTGAGAAAGAGGTCTAGGGTTCCCTTTCAGCCTTCACCTGGTCTTACTGTAACAGGGTTTAATTTTTAAACACACCATGTTTTAGCGCTCCCTTGGTGAATCCTTGTTCACTGCTTTCCAATTATAAAGCAAAGCAACCAGCACAAACAGGCTTTCTTAGGTTTAAAGAAGAAAAGTTGAAATTTATTAAACTTAAACTCTAATTCGGTTAACGCCTACAGATTCATGAGTCCCACACTAGCATGCATACGTGATACACACATGCAAATAGAGACAGAAAAGAGCAGAAGAAAAATAAACTGGAAAGGTTTGAGGCAATATCTGAAGCGTTTTTATGGTTCTTCGAGCTCACTGTATTTGTCCTTGATTGTAGGTAGATCTTGCTTTTCGTTGGGGCCCAGTATCCTTCTTATTGTTCACTGTAGGAGACTTTTCTCTCTTGGGGTTCATGTGTCTTCAGTAGATTCAGAGGCTTGTGAGAAAGAGATGGGAGCAGACAGGAGCGAGATCTTCTCAGGCCAGGAGCAAACAGACACTCTGAGTTCAAACTCTCTGTGATCAGTTCAAAAGAAAACCTTGAAACAGCCAGGTAGTCATATGACCAGCTGGTCTAACCAGTCCTGGCCCTTCTGGATTGTATCCTCCTTAGCAGGCCCTGGAATGCGCTTCCTCACCTTCAATGTCTGTTAGTATGTAAATGTTTTTTTCCAGCCACAACTGATCTTTTTATCAAGTAATTTCCTCGCTCCAACAACAGTTAAAAATCAATGTTCATGACAAAATTGATGTGCCTCATTCTTGGCAGGTGGGGGCCTAGCATGACAGCATTTTGAGTGGCAACACTGGAGGAGACTTAGTATGTAAACTGTCAAGTAAATGCTTAAAACCTATAAGCAGATATAAAAATCTGAAAGAGACTGAGAATTCTACTTTGGGTTTCTTCACACTCTTACCCTCTTTCTCGATTCTTATTTCTATCTCGCCCTACACACTATGCATGGCTAATTGCAGCTGCTTTCACCAGCCATACCTTCCTTTGCTCTCTTTACATTAAAAGCAAACCCTTGTCCCTCTCTTTCAATTCAGGTGCTACACATCTATCACTTCAGGAAGAGGGGTCCACTCAATTTGACCCTAGTAAGCACCAACTCAGAGACTGGCACCACATGTACTTGAAAGGCCTTCCCATTGCAAATCACTGGTCATAAGCGTGCAGGAGCTAGGGCAGGGTAATAGGGCACCATATGTGGGAAAAATCATTTATTAACTCTTCTGCAAGGACTGAGATGCTGACCGAGACTGCAAGCTACCAAAGACTAATGAGCATATAACACAAAATGCTAGGTGCACTGGGCAGCTTGCAAGTGAACTTTCACACAATGGTGAAGGGCAGTGTCCAGCTTCATCTTGCGTCATGGAGCTCATTCTATTCAAGATGAATCCGAGTGGTCAGCTGGAAGAATATTATTTAAAAGGAGGGAGACTATAGAATGCTTAAGTACAGAGGGATTTGGGTGTCCTTGTACATGAATTACAAAAAGTTAGCATGTAGGTGCAGCAAGTAATTAGGGAGGCAAATGGAATGTTGGCCATTATTGCAAGGGAGATGGAGTATAAAAGTAGGGAAGTCTTGCTACAACTGTACAGGGCATTGCTGAGACTGCACCAGACTACTGTGCAAAGTTTGGTCTCCTAACTTAAGGAGGGATATACTTGCATTGGAAGCAGTTCAGAGAAGGTTCACTAGGCGGATTCCTAGGATGAATGAGCTGTCTTATGAGGAAAGGTTGAGCAGGTTAGGCCTATACTCTTTGAAAGTTTAGAAGAATGAGAGGTGATCTTATTGAAATGTATAAGGTTCTGAGGGGGCTTGACAGGGTAGATGCTGACAGGATGTTTCCCCTCGTGGGGGAATCTAGAACTAGGGGCACAGTTTCAAAATAAGGGGTCTCTCATTTAAGACAGAGATGAGGAGGAATTTCTTCTCTCAGAGGGTCGTTAATCTTTGTAATTCTTTTCGAGAGCAGTGGAGACTGAGTCATTGGATATATTTAAGGCTGGGCTAGACAGATTTTTGATCTCCAAGGGAGTCGAGGTAGAAAGTGGAGTTAAAGTCACAATCAGATCACCCATGATCTTTCTGAAAGGCAGAGCAGGCCCGAGGGGCCAGACAGCCTATTCCTGCTCCTATTTCTTATGATGAACATGGTAGTGGTACCTACCATAATGAAGCCTCTGCTGAAAGCTTCATGGCAGCAAATACTGCCATTATTGTTGCTCAGACAGCTGCCATTTTGACTGTGGAGGCTAATATAAAGAGGGGCTTCCAAATTGCCACATCACTCTTGCACTATGCTCTCTCACAGAGTTATGAGAGTACTAGATAGTCTCAGGAAAGTGGCCTTGACTCCCTTAGGGAGCCACCTCCTGTCCCCTCTCAAGGCACTAGCTGGTATCATTCACCCTATGGTAGGTCAGCATCTGGTACTTTTACATTAGATAATCTAGATGAAGGGAAAACAATTAGAAGCAGCCAAAAGGGACTTTGTGCTTGACAAACCAGATGAAGTTCGAAGAAGGTATACAGATATAGTGGATAGGGAAAATACAGTAGATGCAGTATACATGAACTTTCAACAAGGCATTCATATAATGCCTTTAATGTTGAAAATGGTAGGTTTCAACACTCTTAAAAGGACAGGAGGGGCAGAGGCATTTAGTGACGGATGTCCAGAGTGCAAGGCCTAGTTGATTGAAGACATAGCCAATGGGGCAAATGTGGCTGGGGTTGAGTGTGGGAGAATGCACAAGAGACCAGTGTGAGAGGAACAGAATGGGGATTGAGCAAAGATAACAGCTTCAGTCTGGTCAATATCTAACTGAAGGAAATTACATCACATGCAGGACTAGAAGTCAGAAAATAAGTCAACACAGATGCAGTGGCGTGCTGGAGAATGGTGGTGTGGAGATTGAGCCAGGTATCTGTGTTGGAGGAGTCCACTGTCTTTTCTAGTCCCACTTCTCCGCAGTCACAACATATATTTTAAAAATGTTTCCCCAGTTACCAATTTGGTCAATCATATACTCTACACTTTATCCCAGAATAAAACACACCAACCAGGTTTCTTTAATAAACAACAAAATTATCAGTTTATTATGAAACAAGACTTATCCAGGAACAAAGCAAAGCATTAACATATAGATTGAAATATGAGTGTTCCCTTTTTAAATTCCCACACACCATACACAAACTCACTGAAGAAAATACAGAAATTCTCTCTATAGAGGTCTGTTACAAAAAAAAAAGACAAAATAAAGAATACTTTGGCCAAATAATTGCTAATTCTTGAAGGAAAAAAAGAGAAGATATGGAAGGAAGTCAGTTGTCCCTTTTCATCTGGCTTCCGGGTATACGGGAGATGGGTCACTGGGTCATGGCAGGAAATCTCGCACCCGTGATATGCTCCTCCTGCGCTATGTGGGAAATCAGGGATGCTTCCAGTGTCCCTGAAGACCATGTGTGCAGGAAGTGTATCCATCTGCAGCTACTGGCTATCAGCATTACGGAGCTGGAGATGCGGGTGGATTCACTGTGGAGCATCCGCGATGCTGAGATCATCGTGGATAGCACCTTTAGCGAGGTGGTCACACCGCAGGCAAATGCTGCAAAGGCAGAAAGGGAATGGGTGACCACCAGGCAGAGTAGAGGAAGGCAGGTAGCGCAGGAGTCCCCTGTGGCCATCCCCCTCTCTAACAAATATACTGCTTTGGATATTGTTGGTGGAGATGGCTCAGAGGAAAGCAGCAAGAGCCAAGTTCATGGCACCAGGGGTGGCCCTGCTGCACAGGAGGGGAGGAGGAAAAGTGGCAGGGCTATAGTGATAGGGGATTCAATCATAAGGGGAACAGACAGGCATTTCTGCGGCCGCAAAAGAGACTCCAGGATGGCATGTTGCCTCCCTGGTGCTAGGGTCAAGGATGTCTCTGAGCAGCTGCAGGGCATTCTGAGGGGGGATGGCAAGCAGCCAGTTGTCGTGATACATATTGGTGCTAACGACATAGGTAAAAAAGGGCAGAGGTCCTACAAGCTGAATATAAATTAAAAAGTAGGACCTCAAAGGTAGTAATCTCCGGATCACTACCAGTGCCACATGCTAGCGAGAGCAGAAATAGCAGGATATATCAGATGAATACGTGGCTGGAGAAGTGGTGTAAGGGGGAGGGATGCAGATTCCTAGGACATTGGGACTGGTTCTGGGGAAGGTGGAACCAGGACAACCTGGGTGGGTTGCATCTGGGCAGGACTGGGACCAATTTCCTCGGGGGGGGGGAGGGGTGGTTTGCTAGTGCTGTCGGGGAGGGTTTAAACTAGAATGGCAGGGGGATGGGAATCTGAGCAGGGAGACAGAGGAGAGGGAAACAAGGATAGAAATGAAAGACAGAAAGGTAAGAAGCAAAAGTGGAAGGCAGAGAAAACAAGGGTGAGAAACAAATGGGGCCATAGTGCAAAATAAAGCTAAGATGACTAACAATGTTAAAAAGACAAGTCTTTAATTGTTCTGCCATTTCTTTGTTCCCCATTATAATTTCTCCTGTTTCTGACTGTCTCTAGTGTCTTCACTAATCATCTTCTCTTCACATATCAATCGAAGCTTTTACAGTCAGTTTTACAGCAAGTTTACTCTCATACTCTATTATCCCCTGCTGGAGATGTGGGTGGATTCACTGTGGAGCATCCACAATAAGGTAGATGAATTAACTGCACAAATAGATATAAACGGTTATGATATAGTTGTGATTACGGAGACATGGCTGCAGGGTGACCAAGGATGGGAACTGAACATCCAGGGTATTCAATATTTAGGAAGGACAAGCAAAAAAGGAAAGGAGGTGGGGTAGCGTTGTTAGTAAAGGAGGAAATCAATGCAATAGGGAGGAAGGATATTGGCTCAGAAAATCATGATGTGAAATCTGTATGGCTGGAGCTAAGAAACACCAAGGGGCAGAAAACCTTGGTGGGGGTTGTCTATAGATCCCCAAACAATAGTGGAGATGTAAGGGATGGCATTAAACAGGAAATTAGAGACGCATGCAATAAGGGTGACTTTAATCTACGTATAGATTGGTCAAACCAAATTTGCAATAATACTGTGGAAGAGGATTTCCTGGAGAGTGTATGTGACATTTTTTTAGGCCAATACATTGAGGAACTAATTAAAGAACAGGCTATCCTAGACCGGGTATTGTGCAATGAGAAAGGATTAATTAACAATCTTGTTGTGTGAGGTCCCTTGGGGAGGAGCAACCATAACATGATTGAATTCATCATTAAGATGGAGAGTGAAGTAGTTGAATCTGAAACTTGGGTCCTGAATCTAAATATAGGAAACTATGAAGGTATGAGGCGCGAGTTGGCTATGGTAGATTCGAGAACTTTACTAAAAGGTTTGATGGTGAATAAGCAATAGATAATATTTAAAGAACATGTGCATGAATTACAACAATTATTCATTCCTGTCTGGCGCAAAAATAAAACCGAAAAGGTGGCTCAACTGTGGCTTGCAAAAGAAATTAGGGATAGTATTAGATCCAAAGAGGAGACATATAAAATTGCCAGGAAAAGCAGCAAGTCTGAGGATGGGGAGCAGTTTAGAATTCAGCAAAGGAGGACAAAGAGGTTGATTAAGCAGCGGATAATAGAGTATGAGAGTAAACTTGCTGTAAAACTGACTGTAAAAGCTTCGATTGATATGTGAAGAGAAGAAGATTAGTGAAGACACTAGAGACAGTCAGAAACAGGAGAAATTAAAATGGGGAACAAAGAAATGGCAGAACAATTAAACATAAACTTTAGTTTTGTTTTCACAAAGGAGGACACAAATAACCTCAGAGAAATGTTAGAGAACCAAGGGTCAAATGAGAGGGAGGAACTGAAGGAAATCAGTATTAGTAAAAAAAAAGTGCCAGGGAAATTAATAGGGTTAAAGGCTGACAAATCCCCAGGGCCTGATAATCTACATCCCAGAGTACTAAAGGAAGTGGCCCTGGAAATAGTAGATACATTGGTGGTCATCTTCCAAAATTCTATAGACTCTGGAGCAGTTCCTACAGATTGTAGGGTGGCAAATGTAACCCCACTATTTAAAAAAGGAGGGAGAGCAAAAACAGGGAATTAGAGACCAGTTAGCCTTACATCAGTAGGTGGGAAAATGCTAGAGTTTATTACAAAGGATGTGATAGCAGAACACCTGGAAAGCATAAACAGGATTGGACAAAGTCAGCATGGGTTGACGAAAGGCAAATCATGCTTAACAAATCTAATGGAGTTTTTGAGGATGTAACTAGTAGAATAGATAAGGGAGAACCAGTGGATGTGGTGTATTTGGATTTTCAGAAGGCTTTTGATAAGGCCCCACATAAGAGGTTAGTGTGCAAAATTAAAGCACATGGGATTGGGGGTAATATACTGGCATGGATTGAGAATTGGTTGACAGACAAGAGAGTAGGAGTGAGCGGTCTTTTTCCGAGAGGCAGACAGTGACTAGTGGGGTACCACAGGGATCAGTGCTTGGGCCCCAGCTATTCACAATATATATTAATGACTTGGGTGAGGGAACTAAATGTAACATTTCCAAGTTTGCAGACGACACAAAGCTGGGGGAGAGGGGAATGTGAGCTGTGAGGAGGATGCCAATAGGCTCCAATGTGATTTGGACAAGTTGGGTGAGTGGGTAAATGCATGGCAGATGCAGTATAATGTGGATAAATGTGAGGTTATCCACTTTGGTTGTAAAAACAGAAAGGCAGATTATTATCTGAATGGTGATAGATTAGGAAAGGGGGAGGTGCAACGAGACCTGGGTGTCCTTGTACACCAGTCGCTGAAAACAAGCAATCAAGTGCAGCAAGCAGTTAGGAAGGCGAATGGTATGTCGGCCTTCATTGCAAGACGATTTGAGTACAGGAGCAAGGATGTCTTGCTGCAATTATACAGGGCCTTGGTGAGACCACATCTGGGATATTGTGTGCAGTTTTGGTCTCATTATCTGAGGAAGGATGTTCTTGCCATGGAGGGAGTGCAAAGAAGATTTACTCGGCTGATTCCTGGGATGGCAGGATTGATATATGAGGAGAGATTGGGTCAACTAGGCCTATATTCACTAGAGTTTAGAAGAATGAGAGGGAATCTCATAGAAACCTATAAAGTTCTAACAGGCTAGACAAGCTAGATGCAGGGAGGATGTTCCCGATGGCTGGGGAGTCCAGAACCAGGGGTCACAGTCTCAGGATATAGGGCATGCCATTTAGAACCGAGATGAGGAGAAATTTCTTCACTCAGAGGGTGGTGAACCTGTGGAATTCTCTACCGCAGAAAGCAGTGGAGGCCAGGTAATTAAACATATTCAAGAAGGAGATAGATATATTTTTTAATGCCAAAGGAATCAAGGGATATGGGGAGAAAATGGGAACAGGGTACTGAATTAGACAATCATCCATGATTTATTTTGAATGGTGGAGCAGGCCCGAAGGGCTGAATGGCCTACACTTGCTCCTATTTTCTATGTTTCTATGAATCTTTTCAAAAGCCGTTCTTTTCAGGCAGCGTTGAGAATTAATCTGGCAGGTTTTTCCAGTTTCTCAGGAGAGATGCAGCACCAGGGATTTTAGCTCTCCCACACTGTGGGCTGAATTTTACTGGCCCCTCGACGCGCGGGTCGTGGCCGAGGGCCGATAAAATGCTGCCTGCCTCGACCGGCGACGCCAAAAAGGGCCCGTCACATATTACCTGCGGCGGTGGGACCTCAGTGCCATCCCCCTGGCGCATGGCAGCGGCACCACAATTAGCATATGGTAATGATTACACACCTTTGCTGATTATGCAGCCCACCGCCTCTCCACTGAAACTTCCCTATTTTTCAATGAACGGGCAGCCGTCACGTGCTGTCCCGTTCACGATTTGAAAAGCCGGCGGGTCCTCAGAGGCAGAAGTTATTGTCAGCGAAGGTAAGTTGTGTTATTCAGGGGTCTCACTCTGTATTACGGAAGTGGGGAGGGAGGGGGGATACACAGGGGTCTAACTCTGCACACTGCAAGTGAAGAGGGAGGGGGGATATGCAGGGGTCTAACTCTGCATACTGGAAGGCAGGAGGGAGGGGGGGATATTCAGGGGTCTAACTCTGCATTCTTAAAAGGGAGGAGGGAGGGGGGGATATTCAGGGGTCTCACTGGATTACCGAAGGGAGCCACTGCGATTCCGCCCTCCATCATGGTTGGCAGCTCTGTGCCATCAACTGCCTCTGTCATTGAAGGAGCAATGGCACTCGAGTCACCCAGTATGTGGGGAGAGTGCCACAGACGGTAGGCATGTGAAGCTTATATGTCCTGTGGGTCAATCTATGCAGCATGTTCAATCTTTATGTGGTCATGCGGTGCCACTCTTAGTGGGAGCTAAGTTGGGCAATGTTATGCCATACCATGCAGCTGATGCATGAAAGCACCTGATGTAGCACTCAACATCAATCTTTTCCCTGTCAGGAACCTTCGAAGCATTGAAGGAACTGAGTTGAATTGCAACTTGAAGATGGGGATGGTTCACCCTATATTCATTGATGCACTTCTTGAGAGGATCCATATCCGCTGCAGGCAAAACCAACAGGCAGATGCAGCACACATACAGGCCCCCGGATGTGAGCAGCAGCAGGCCTCAAGAAGCACTCGCCACTACAGATCGCTGCACATCTACAGGTCCCGCATGACATACCTACCGATGTCAGAGCGCCAGCCTCAGAGGTGACTGCGGATTTCGAGAGAGGCGGTGACACATCTCTGTGCCCTGCTGAATGATGACCTGCAGCCCAGGGGCTTCGGGGGATAGCCTATGCCTGTGGCCCTCAAAGTGACAGCAGCTCTCAATTGTTATTCCTCTGCATCATTTCAGGGGCCCACCAGAGACATTTGTGGGGGCACACAGTCAGCAGTGCACTGCTGCATCAGGGAGGTCACCGATGCTCTGTTCCACAGGGCTGGTAACTATATCCGCTTCACGGCGGACCTTGGAAGCCAAGCCGAGAGGGCCACCAGTTTCGGCTCCTTTGTGGGATTCCCACAGGTGCAAGGGGTCATAGACTGCACCCATGTGGCCATCAAGGCTCCCGCCGGGCGACCAGCTCAATATGTAAACCATAAGGGTTTCCACTCAATCAATGTGCAGCTCATGAAGCGATTCATGCAAATCTGTGCCAGCTTTCCAGGCAGCTGCTATTACACCTTCATCCTGCGCTAGTCGCAGTTGCCATTGCTGTTCACTGAAATGGCTCGGATGGAGGGCTGGCTTCTTGCAGACAAGAGCTACTTCTTTCAGACGTGGCTGCTGACACCAGTGAGACACCCCAGCACTGCTGCAGAAGCACGATACAATGCCAGCCACGGAGCTACAACAGCCACCACTGAGCAGGCGATTGGCATGCTTAAAATGCAATTCCACTACCTGGATAGATCAGGTGGTACCCTGCAGTACAGGCCGGACAGGGTAGCTTGCATTGTTGCTGTTTGCTGTGCTCTGCACAACTACACAGTCAATAGCGGGGAGGCCTTGCAGGATGAGGAGAGACATGGGCAGGACTCATCCTTGGACAATGATGACGCTGAGGTCTTACAGCAGGGAAGGCACATGGGAGGACAGAGAACATCCAGGGACCGCATGCAGGGCGTGCAGCGAGCTAAGGATGCACGGCAGCGCCTCATTGCTCAAATGTTCTCCACACCATAGGAACCACTGTGGACTCTGCACGCCACACAGCACCCTCATTCGCCTGTTGTACAGCAGTCTGCATCTGCAACATCTTTGCATCCACCATTACTGGCAGCAGAATACTGAACCATTGTTCATAGTACTGCATCTGTGGAGACACACGAATGATACTGGCATGACAATGATGTTATTCCATACATTGGCAATTTTGGAGGCCAATGATGTAATGGGAGGAGCTGTGATCGGTACATGCTGGGACACTTCATTCACACAGTAAAAGCACTGCAAAGTTAGTGAAGACGAATTTGTTTCCGGCCTTTCTAGGGTGTTTTGCCACACTTGCAGACCTTGCAGGATGCTTGTTGGAAATGCTTGCAGATTCTCCCATGCGGTGCCACTTCTGCACTAGCAGCCTGGTTGTAGGAAGGCTGCTGCTATGAGCCCTTTGGCTGTGGATGACTTTGGAGGCCGTACCCTGTACGCATAAAGCCTAGAGGGCCCCGGCTGGCTGGGAGAGTGATCGTTCATCCCCTTCCAGCACTATAGCCTTTGATGCCGGATAGTACTCACCTTCTCTACTACCTCCAGCCAGACTGCCTTGTTCAGGCGGGAGAGCCTCTTCTTACCATCGCTGATGAAAAGAACCTCCTGCTTTGCCCACACAGTCTACAAGACAGTGAGCAGGAAGGCTTCACTACACTGTGGGGCCACCCTAGAGTACCCCTCTGCCATCCTCGGCTTTTGGTGTGGTCCTTTAAATATAAAGGTGACTCCACCGTCTAACCGCTCTAACGTCTGACTGCAGGACTGGTGGGGAGTAATCTGTGCTACTGTCATGGTTTTTCAACAATTACACATCGACACATGTTCACGAATACTTTGCTTCTGCAGTAGCTGATCACATTTATTGATGTAATATTTGTAGTTGGCACTGCAGCTAGAATATGAACATATTTCCCTGTGTTTTTTTTTAACCAAGATTGTATAATTGCAGTTCCATGTACTTTCACGTAACAGTTATCAGAGAAATTAATACAGATTCCAAATGCATATTAGTCTACGGCTTTTCATAGTCAGATGATTAGATGCTCATAGTAGGTAATTATTCTTCAGTTATGGTTTTATTTCTGTTGTGTATTCACCTTTTATGGTATATTTCAGTCTCACATCATGGAATGTGCAAAATTAATATTATTTTGTTAGAAAGTTAACTTTCAGGTCTGTAAACTTGGTCAAGTTAACTCTGCTTCCCTTTCCACAGATGCTGCCTGGCCTGCTGAGTTTCCACAGTACTTTCTGCTTTGCTGTCACATACTTACCCTGCTGTGTCCCAGTGTCCTATGAAGTTGCGATCCTCTTCTTCCACTAAAGCGTAACATTTCTTTTTGTAGGCGTGCCACGCCTGGGTCAATAATCTTAATTTTGCACATTCCATGATGTGAGACTGAAATATACCATAAAAGGCAAATACACAACAGAAATAAAACCATTTTAAGCTCCAGCACCTGCTACACAACTGTCAAAAACTTTCTCCCTGCGCCGAATGTCCCGCCTCTCCCCAGGTAATATGGGGAGGGCGGTGCGCGGCCTCTATGGAAATGAGCCCCCATGATTAACATCACGGGGGCTGGGCAGTGACTGCTGAATGTGGGCGCCACGCTGAGTTTAAAGGGCACTGCCGTCTGAATAAAATTCAGTCCTGGATCTTTACAGGGTTCCTTCAAACATATAGAGAAAGAGGTGAGCTGGACGGTTTCCTTTTCTTTAGCAGGCAAAAACCCCAACTATCTTCAAAAACACCCCAACCAACTTGAAAACAATATCCAAACCCCAAAGTCAACCTCCTGACCTCCATTAACCTTGACATGTGGCTTCTCTGTAAACATCTTCACCGGGTCACCAAGGTTTCTGTTGTTTACTGAGCTCAAAGCACATGATTTCCAGCACAGGTTGTTTTCAAACAAAATCTCAGTGTCCTTTCAGTGAACTGTCAACAAAAAATACCAAGTCCAGCAATTATAAAATCTTCAGCCTTCCAATGACTCCATCTGCACAATTTAAATATGAGTCCTCAAAATAATACTTAACAAAAAATAGATGCACTTTCCTAACAGCTCCATCCTTGGAGGGGTGAAATGCATTTTATCACAAAGAGTGAAAAAAAAGATGAAAAATGTTAAAACACATTTACACACTCATACTCATTCACTCTTTACCTGTAGCTAATGCAGTTCTGCTTTGTACCATCTTTGCACTCAGATAACTCAAAGCAAAATTAAATCCTAGACAAAGTATCCACAATTACATTATGTTGCCCCGCAATGTGGATAATCTTTAAGTTACAAGGTTGTAATAGTGAACTCGATCAGAATAGTCTGGCATTCTGGTTTTTGAATTTTTCCACAAAGGCTAGGGGGTTATGATCAGTATATACCAGTGTCTCTCTGTAGTCGTGGTGGACATAGACCTCAGAGCTAGTAATAAGCCCAGGGTTTCTTTTTCCACTGAACTTTTTTTTTGGTGTCAATTTAGCTTTTTGGAAAAGTATCCCACTGACCTTTCTATGCTGGACTCATTGTCTTCTAACAGGACTGCACCGACCCCCAGGTCACTAGCATCAATTTCTACCTTGGAGGGCTTAGTGAAATTTGAAGCAGCCAACACTGATTCATTAATCAAAATGGCTTTCAGCCTCTCAAAAGATGCTTGGCACTTCCCTGACCACATTACCTTAGTTTTCTTTTTTTGTAGCATATCAGTCAGTGGAGCCGCTAAAGTATTAAAATTCGGTACAAACTTGCATTTGAAACCACACCTCCCCAAAAACCTTATGATTTCTCACTTAGTCTTGGGGTAGGGAACTCCACCAATGCTTGTAGTTTGGCTGTTCTTGCAACACTTACCTTGCCCTACTATATGCCCGAGGTAGGCCACTCTCACTTTTGCAAATTCACTTTTGGCAAGGTTTATCACTAAATCAGCCGATTGTAATTTTCTGAAAAGAGCTTCTAGTTGTTTCAAGTGGTCCTTCCAAGTGTCACTGCATCACATCACTGCACATCATCAAGGTAAACCACAGAGTTAGGAACACTGGCTACCACTTTGTTCATTAGTCTCTGAAAAGTGGCTGGGGCATTTTATAGCCAGAATGGCATCACTCAGCATTGAAAAAGCCTGTCTGGTGTGACAAAGGCCGATATTTCTTTCACTTGGGGTATTAAATGAACCTGCCAGTATCTCTTTAACAAATCTATTTTTGTAAGAAACATGGCACTGCCCATTCTGTCAATACAGTCTTCCAAGTGAAGAATTGGGTAGGAGTCTGCCTTTTTTACTGCATTAACCTTTCTGTAGCCCATGCAGAATCTAGTTGAGCCGTAAGGTTCAGACACTGACACCACAGGGGAATTCCAGCTGCTTTGCCTGGGTTCTATTAAGCGGTTTTCCAACATGGATTGGTTTTCTGCTTTTACCTGGGCCTGTTTCTCTGGACTTAGGCGACAAGGATGCTGTTTTATAGGAAAGGATTCCCTACATCATCATCATGTGTGGCTAAGGTTGTACATCCCGGTTTGACACTCCAGCCTCTGTTAAATGCTGTGATAGCCTTGTTAGGCCTTCTCGTTGTTCTGTGTTTAAATATGAAAGCATTGTGTCCAATCGCCCTAGCAATTCAGTATTAGCTAAGCAGATAGGAGGTTCAATTTGAGAATTGTTTAGGTCTCCTTCTGCCTGATCCTCAATATCCGTTTCATCCTTCACTGTTCCTACTACCTGACATGCCTGAGCTTGCTTATCCTATTCTTGGCAATGATATTGTTTCAACATATTGATTTGACACAGCCAATTGTTTTTACGGCCGTCTGTGGTGTCAATCAAATAATTTATTTTACCAATTCTTTTGACCACTTTATATGGACCACTGAACCGTGCTTTCAGCCGTTCACCCTGTAAAGGCAGTAATACTAATACCTCATCCCCAGGTTGAAATGTTCAGGTCTTGGTGTGCTTGTCTGCCCATTTCTTCAAATTGTTGTTTGAGAAGCTTTAGGGTGTTCCTGAGTCACTTTGCAGGCTCTTGTGAGCCGCTCCTGGAACACAGATACATAATCTAGCACAGAAGATTCCTACTTTTGCTCTAAAAACTTTTCTTTGATTAGTTTTAGAGGACCTCTTATCGTGTGTCCATAAACTAATTCAAAAGGACTAAAACAGGTAGACTCATGAGGTGAATCCCTAGTGGCAAACAAAAGAAATTCTAGCCCATTATCCCAATCATATGGATATTCATGACAGTAAGCCCTGATTATTGTTTTGAGGGTTTGATTGTACCTTTCTAAAGTCCCTTGTGTCTGTGGGTGGTATGCTGAAGTCTTTAACTGTGTTATCTACTAAAACTACTGGAATTTTTTGAGGATGTAACTAGAATAGAAAAGGGAGAACCAGTGGATGTTGTGTGTTTGGACTTTCCGAAGGCTTTCGATAAGGTCCCACAAAAGAGATTAGCATGCAAAATTAAAGCACATGGAATTGGGGGTAAGGTACTGACATGGATAGAGAACTGGTTGGCAGACAGGAAACAAAGAGTAGGAATAAACGGGTCTTTTTCCGAGTGGCAGGCAGTGACTAGTGGGGTACCGCAGGGATCAGTGCTAGCACCCTAGCTATTCACAATATATATTAATGATATAGATGAGGGAATTAAATGTAATATATCCAAGTTTGCAGATGACACAAAGCTGGGTGGGAGTGTGAGCTGTGAGGAGGATGCAGAGGAGCTCCAGTGTGATTTGGACAGGTTGAGTGAGTGGGCAAATACATGGCAGATGCAGTATAATGTGGATAAATGTGAGGTTATCCACTTTGGTGGCAAAAACATAAAGGCAGATTATTATCTGAATGGCGATAGAATGGGAAAGGGGGAGATGCAGCGAGACCTGGGTGTCCTTGTGCACCAGTCGCTGAAAGTAAGCATGCAGGTGCAGCAGGCAGTTAAGAAGGCAAATGGTATGTTGGCCTTCATAGCGAGAGGATTTGAGTACAGGAGCAAGGATGTCTTGCTGCAATTACACAAGGCCTTGGTGAGACCACATTTGGAGTATTGTGTGCAGTTTTGGTCTCCTTATCTGAGGAAGGATGTTCTTGCTATGGAGGGAGTGCAGCGAAGGTTTACCAGACTGATTCCTGGGATGGCAGGACTGACGTATGAAGAGAGATTGGGTCGATTAGGCTTGTATTCGCTAGAGTTTAGAAGAATGAGAGGGGATCTCATAGGAACCTACAAAATTCTAACAGGCCTGGACAAACTAGATGCAGGAAGAATGTTCCCGATGGCGGGTGAGCCCAGGACCAGGGGTCACAGTCTACAGATAAGGGGTAGGCCATTTAGGACTGAGATGAGGAGGGACTTCTTCACCCAGAGAGTGGTGAACCTATGGAATTCTCTACCACAGAAAGCAGTTGAGGCCAAATCATTAAATATATTCAAGAAAGAGTTAGATATAGTTCTTAGGGCTAAAGGGATCAAGGGATATGGGGAGAAAGCGGGAACAGGGTACTGAGTTTGGATGATCAGCCATGATTGTATTGAATGGCGGTGCAGGCTTGAAGGGCCGAATGGCCTACTCCTGCTTCCTTTTTTTATGTTTCTATGTTATACCTAAATTATTCAGAACTTCCTGGAAAATATTAGACATAAAATTGGAACCTTGATCTGACTAAATCTCAATTGGTAATCCATATCTAGTGAAGAACTGGGTTAACTTCTCTACCACTACCTTAGCAGAATACCTTCGTATTACTCAAATGGAGAACGACTGCAGAACTCAGAGGTGCAGAGGGATCTAGGTGTGCCAGCGCATGAGTCACAATAAGTTAGCATGCAGGTACAGCAAGTAATAAAGATGGCTAATGGAATGCTATCCTTTATTACAAGAGGAATTGAAAATAAAAGTAAGGTGCTATGCTTCAGTTATACAGGGCATTGGTGAGACCACATCTCGAATACTGTGTGCAGTTTTGGTCTCATTATTTAAGGAAGTATGTAAATGCGTTGGAGGCAGTTCACTGAACGTTTACGAGGTTGATAACTGGAATGAGCAGGTTGTCTTATGAGGAAAAGGTTGGACAGACTGGGCTTGTTTTTACAGGAGTTTAGAAGAGTAAGGGGAGACTTGATTGAAGTTTATAAGATCTTGAACAGTCTTGACAAGGTGGATGTGGAAATAGTGTTTCTTCTTGTGGGTGAGTCCAGAACTAGGGAGCACTGATTTAAAATTAGGGGTTGCCCTTTTAGGACAGAGATGAGGAGAACTTTTTTCTCTCAGTGGGTTGTGCGACTTTGGAACTCTGCCTCAGAAGGTGGTGAAGGCGGGGTAATTGAATATTTTTAAGGCTGAGGTCGATAGATTCTTGTTAGGCAAGGGAATCAAAGTTTATTGGGGGTAGATTGGAGTGTGGAATTTGAGATACAAATGAGATCAGCCAAGATCTTATTGAATGGTGGAGCATGCTAGAGGGGCCAAATGGCCTACTTCTGCTCCTAATTCGCATGTTCATAGAAATTGTTCAAGGGAATGGCCTCTAGGAACCGAGTAGCCATATCCATGATGGTGATTATATATTGGTGTCCTGCATTTGTTTTTGGTAAAGGTCCTACACAGTCTACCAACACCCTACTAAATAATTCCTCAAAAACTGGTATGGGAATTAAAGATGCCGGTTTTATGGCAGGTCGCGGTTTTCCCACAATCTGGCACGTATAGCACATTTTACAAAATTGAACCATGTCCTTGGAAAGGCCTGGCCAGTAATAATGTTGACCTATACGTGATTGAGTCTTCCAGATCCCCACACTTCCCGCTATAGGGATTTCATGGGCTATCCTTAATATTTCCCGGCGATACCACTATCTGATGAACAATCGTCCATTCTTCATCCACAGGTCTGTGAGGTCTCCACTTCATCAGAATCCCATTTTTAATATAGTAGCCTTCTGGAACTCCCTTTGCCTTAGCTTCAGTTAGAGCTTATTGTGCTACTTTAACTCTAGCTCAGCTTGCTGAGCCTTGATCAAAGACTTACTGAACATTCCCTTTGGATTGTCTAAATCCCCAAAGAAAGTTTCAGATATTCGGCTGTCTGTGGTGCCAATCTCAGCTCCGAAAATGGAACTTGTTTAGCCGTTGCTCGGGTCGCTACATGAAGGAAAAATTCCCGGAACCTTTTCCTGCAACTGTTCTGTCTCTTTAACTTCACTTGGTTTTTCTGTGACTACTGAAGAAGTTACTACCTTTGTTGCAGCCAAATCATTCCCCAGTAGGTCAACTCCGTCTACAGGCAAACTATAGACAACTCCTACAGTTAGCATTCCAGACATTAGGCCACACTCTAGGTGCACTCAATAGAAAGATGCGGGTATATACTCCTGAGCGATACCATTCACTAAAACCTTGGCATTCAGTGCGCTCTCTGGTGGAAAAGTCATGCCTTTCCCCAGCAAAAAAATTTGGGTGGCTCCTGTAGCCTTTTAATATAACTATAGTGTTACGACCAGGTGAGAAAGGTGTCTAGGTGTCTTTTACTGTCTTCACCTGGTCTTATTGTAACAGGGTTTAATTTTAAACACACTGTGTTTTGAGCTCCCCCTTGGTGAATCGTTGTTCACCACTTTCCAATCATAAGGCAAAGAAATGAGCACAAACAGGCCTTCTTAGGTTTAAAGAAGAAAAGTGAAATTTATTAAAACTTAAACTCTAATTCAGTTAACGCCTACGGATACACGCTGCGCCCAACGCTAGCATGCATATGCGATATGCACATGCAAATAGAGAACGAGAAGAAAAATAAAGAGGTTTGAGGCAATATCAAAAGAGTTTATTACTGTGCTTTGAGCTCACTGTAGTCCTTTTGTAGGTAGTCTTGTTTTTCGTTGGGGCCCAGTATTCTTCTTAAACCTTGTTCACTGTAGGAGACTTTTCTCTCTTGAGGTTCATGTGTCTTCAATGGGTCTTCCATTCCATGAGAAAGAGGTGGGAGCAGACAAGAGAGAGATGTTCTCAGTCCAGGAGAAAAGAGTTTTGAGTTTTAAAACGCTGTCACAAGTTCAAATTCAAAAAAACTCCAACTGCCAGTTAGTCATGTGACTAAACTGGTCTGACCAGGTTTTTTGCGTATTGGGGAAGCAGGGATTGGATCCTTTGTTCCAACACTGTCTGCTAGTATGCAAAAATGATCTTTTCAGCGAGGGGCCTGGCAATTCCTTGTGATAGGTCCTCTTTTCTTCCCAGCAGCAATTTTAAGTTTTAATGTTCATGTGGCAAAATAATGTGTGCCTCACTCTTGGCAGGTGGGGGCCTGCATAACAATAGGTTTACCTGCCTCAGTTGAGGGATAAGGAGTTACATTTTCTTTTGACAAGAATTCCCTATAACTCTCAAGTATCTTGTTCACGTCCCCCGCAGTCACAGTGGTTTTTGTATTTGGCCTTACAGCTGCAGTCAGAGCTGCAGTCAGAGCTACAGCCTAATCTGTCGTACTCTCTGTCAAGGCCCCTTTTTCTACATTGGCCTGTGTACCCCAAGAAGTCCCATGGATTTACCGCACAACTTTTGGCATTTTGCACGGTGTCCCACCTCATTTCCATCCTCAGCATCTTCCTTTCTGGCCTGAGGAGGAGATTCCGGGGCGTTCCCAGCTGTCCCTGGCTACTTGCCTTCCTTTCATCCTCCCATCTTCCATCCTTCTCGGGTTTGTGAAGACGACGGAAACAGGGTTTTGGCTTGTAAACAAGCTCATAATCATCGATTTCTGCTGCCTGTCTGGCTGTTGAAGCCTTATGATCTTCTATGTGGGTTCTTACTAATGGAGGGAGTGAATTTTTAAATTCTTCCAGAATTAGTTCCCTAAGGATCTCATACGTGGTCTCTACCTTTAATGCCCGCATCCACTGATCAAAATTAATTTGCTTTACCCTCTCAAATTCTATATAAGTCAGCCCAGACAATCTCCAGAGGTTCCTAAATTTCTGTCAGTAAGCTTCAGGGACTAACTCACACGCAACGAGAATAGCCTTTTTTGCCATCTCAATCTGCAAAAGCCTCCTCAGAAAGCATGGCATAAACTCCAAGAGCTCTGCCCATCAACCTGTTTTGCATAAGCAGTGTCCAGCTTTCCTTCGGCCACTTCATCTGTCTGGTTATCTTTTCAAAAGAAATGAAAAATGTCTTTACGTCCCTTTCCTCATACCTCAGAAGGGCTTGTACAAATTTAAACAGTTCTCCACTGGTTCCTGGGCTGGAGTCAGATCTTTCCTCACCAAAATTTTCAATGGAGTCAAGGCTACTCTTCTGACTTAGTTCAAGCTTTTGAACTTCAAATTCCCTTTCTTCTCTTTCTCTTTGAAATGCTCTTTTTCCCTTTTCTCTGTCAAGATTAAGTTTTATCATTGTCAATTCTCTTTCCTATTCAAGCTTACGTTTTTCCAATTCTATTTCTCTTTCCTATTCAAACTCAAGCTGCTTCATCTGTAAACTGAATTTTAGCTAATTCAATTGCACAACCATCTGGTTCACCTTTTCCTTCTTCCAATTTCAATGGTGTGCTATTACCTGAATTATATCTGCTTTCTTAGCTCCTGGTTGTAACTAACTCCAACTTTTCTGCCAATTCCTCGAGTCTAACCTCAGTTAAGTTTCTCAATCACTCAGGGATACATCCTCCTTCCCCAGAAAGGTTGTAACAACTGACACAGACATTCTGATAGTGTAAACTTTACTCTAATGCACAAGAAACCTGTTTTTTTACTTTTCCTCTTTTCAATTATTCTTCCTCCACTTACAATTACATGTCGTCAGCTTTTGGGTTATCCCGGACAGAGCCCCCAATTATATGCTACGACTGAGATGGGAGGAGTACACTGTCTTTTCTAGCCCCACTTCTCCGCAGGTCACAACATATTTTGAAAAGATTTACCCAGTTACTGATACGGTCAATCATATACTCTACTCTTTATCCCAGAATAAAATACACCAATCAGCTTTCTTTAAACAACAAAATTATCAGTTTATCATCAAAGACGTATCCAGCAACAAAGCAAAGCATTAACAGATTGAAATATGAAAGCATTGAGAATTAATCTGGCAGGTTTTTCCAGCTTCTCAAGAGAGATGCAGCAGCAGGGATTTTAGCTTTCCCACACTGGATCTTTACAGGGTTTCTTCAAGAGATAGAGAAAGAAGTGAGCTGGGTAGTTTCTTTTTCCTTGGCAGGCAAAAACCCCAACTGTCTTCAAAAACAATTCACACCCCAATCAACTTGAAAACAATATCCAAACCCCAAACAGAAAGTCAACCTCCTGACCGCCATAAACCTTTACAAGTGGCTTCTCTGTAAACATCTTCCCCAGGTCACCAAGGTTTCTGTTGTTCACTGAGCTTAAAGCACATGATTGCCAACACAGGTTGTTTTCAAATAACATCAGTGTCCTGTCGGTGAACTGTCAACAAAAAAAAGTCTTGCATTCATAAAATCTTCAGCCTTCCGATAACTCCATCTCCACAATTTAAATGAATCCTCAAAAAATAATTAAATAGAAGCAATTTCGTAACAGTGTGCATGTGGAAACAAACCTGTACCTGCTGATGATATCGGCAAGGGGAAGCATATAGTCAAGGAAGGTTCAGGGTTGGGGGAGGGCCCCAAGGATATATTTGAGTAACTTGAAAGTAAAAGGTACAGGGGTGGGAAGGGAAGCCATTACTGGAGATGCTCTGGCTTTGGCAAAATCCCAAGCTGCCAGAAAATGATGGTATCAGTTCTGCGTGAATGCAATCAGGTCACTGAATAAAAATCTTCCACAAATTTGAATTCCAACATTAGTTGACACAAAACACCACAAAAAAAAATTCCACGTAGAGAAAAAGTTTTTCATCAATTGAGAATGCATACAAGAACAAGGTTACAATATTTTCTCTATTATAGGAAAAAAAACTAACCTACCATTTGGGTGGCCACTCCTTTTGCATTGAGTGGAAATGTTCCAGACATTGTAGAATCATAAGTTAAAGGGGAATTGCTCTGATTTTTCTATGCCTAAATGTACTTTCTAGTAGAATCAATAGTGCGTAGAGTATGCCTCGAATGTATTTTTTTTTTTAATATTGTTACGACCAGGTGAGAAAGGTGTCTAGGGGCCTTTTAGTATCTTCACCTGGTCTTATTGTTAGAGTTTAATTTTAAACACACTGTTTCATAGCTTTCCAATTATAAAGCAATGAGCATAAACAAGCTTTCTTAGGTTTAAAGAAAAGTGAAATTTATTAAACCTTAAACTCAAATACAGTTAACGCCTACAGATATACAATGTGCCTATGCTAACAATGTACACATGATATACACATGCAAATAGGGACAGAAAAAAGAAAAATCAAATGGAGAGGTTTGAGGCAATATCTGAAGAGTTTCTTGTTTGCTGTGCTTTGAGTTCATTGTAGTTCTTTTGTAAGTAGTCTTGCTTTTCGTTGGGGCCCAGTATTGTTTCTAAACCTTGTTTACTATAGGAGACTTTTCTCTCTTGGGCTTCATGTGTCTTCAATGGTTTCCAAAGCTGGTGAGAGCGAGATGAGAGCAGACAGGAGAGAGGTGTTCTCGTCCAGGTGAAAACAGCTTTGAGTTCAAGATCCCTTTTGGAAGCTCAAATTAAAAAGAAAAGCAAGTCAGCCAGTCATGTGACCAAGCTGGTCCGACCACGTCTGTTTGTGTATTCAGCCATCTTAGTAGTTAACCTGGAAATAAGCCTTTCCACCTTCAATGTCTGGTAATCAAAAGTCCATTGTGGATTAAATTGGAGCAGGGAATAGCTCCTTTGCCCTTTTAAGTACTTGTCTGTTGATATGCTAATGTCTCTCTCCAGCCAAAGTCTGCAATTATTTTTTAAAGCAAGTTCTTTCTTCAACAATAGTTTAAAATCAAGACTCATGTGGCAAAACTAATTTTCCTCATCTTTGGCAGGTGGGGGCTCACCTGACAATACATACTGTGTAGAATTTCCACTGGCAACCACTGAAGCCTATTAAAAATGGCAAAAGCTGCTGTTTTCACCATTTCTCTGTCACCTGCCAGAGTTACAGTGGGAGACTGGAGAATTCTTGCAAAAATGCTACTCTATTGTTTCACAAGTTAATTTAAATACTTTATAGTTAATGCTTTATTGTTCTCATCAAATTCCTACAACCAAAAGAAAAAGTGGGCACTGATTTGATTGCACTGGAGGGTGCAGAGGGAATTCACCAGAATGGTGCTTGGGCTGGAGCATTTCAGCTCTGAAGAAAGACTGGATAGGCTAGGGTTGTTTTCCTTAGAGCAGAGAAGGTGGAGAGACCTGATTGAGGTATACAAAATTATGAGGGCATAGATAGGATAGATAGAAAGAAACTTTTTCCCTTAGCAGAGGTGTCAATAACCAGGGGGCATAGATTTAACAGTAAGTGGCAGGAGGTTTAGAAGGGAATTTGAGGAAAAAAATTTTCACCCAGAGGGTGGTTGGAATCTGGAACACACTGGCTGAAGGGATGGTAGAGACAGGAACCCTCACAACATTTAAGTATTTAAATGGCTACGGGCCAAATGCTGGAAAATGGGATAGCTGCTTGATGGCTGGCATGGACACGATGGGCCGAAGAGCCTGTTTCAGTGCTGTATAACTGACTCTATAGAATTGTTTCACAATGGCTTATGCCCATAGGAGCATTTACTAATTGATTAAACACTTCATTGAATTCCCAATTGTTGGAATGAATGCCTAACCGCAGCATTTCAGATGTGAACATTAAACATAAATTCAAAAGAAGATGCACCTAATCCAAAGCATGCATTGTTGAACTACTTTTAAATAATAAAAGTTGTCGGCATTGCAATTTCAATACAACGGAAGAAGCCACACAAAAATATCACAGCAAAGTTGATATAGCATGCATAATACATGGCAGACATACAATTTCCTTGGGATTATTACAGATTTACCAAGAACAATCTGCAGTCAATGGTAACAATCATTTAGTGTTGTATTATTCATTAACATTTTGTTGAAGGACATTATTCCAATCAGTGTATTGCTTAAGGGCATTCTGAAGAATTCAATCTATTAAACCACAGAAAGATGCAGCTTAGGTTAATACCTGATTTGAAATGTGACATCCAACTACCCATTAGACGGTAGGCACTTTGCCATATGGTAAAATAAAACTAGGCTAAAAATTCCATTAAGGTGGTGCAACATTCCACAGCCAGGTAGTTGTGAAAGGAGACATGGAACAGCAGAAATTGGGTCTTGGGAAATGGATGTGAGCAATAAATGGCCTTTAGCTGCATTAAGAACCTACTGCCAACCTAATGTAAATACCTGGGTGCACTCTGTCCAGAGAGTTGGCATCTCACCGACACCCAATACTATTACAAAAATACCCACAAAATGGGAAGAGGTACTTTTTTTTTCCCCCAGAGATGAGCACGTTGCTGTCAAGGCCAACATTTTTTTTATCCATCCCCAATTGTCCTTGGCAAGGTGGTGGTGGCGAGCTGCCTTCTTGAACTGCTGCAGTCCTTCTGGTGTAAGTACACCCACAGTGCTGTTCGGGAGTTCCAAAGTTCCAGGTTTTTTGACTCAGCAACAGTGAAGGAACGACGATATAGTTGCAAGTCAGGATGGTGTGTGGCTTGGAGGGGAATTTGCAGGTGATGTTCCTATGCATCTGCTGCCCTTGTCCTTCTAGACGGTAGAGGTAGTGGGTTTCAAAGAGGAGGCTTGGCAAGTTGCTGCAGTGCATCTTGTATATGGCTCACTGCTGCCTCAATGCTTTGGTGGTGGAGGGAGTGAATGTTCAAGGTGATGGATGGGGTGCCAATCAAGCAGGCTGCTTTGTCCTGGATGGAGTCAAGCTTCGAGTGTTGTTGGAGCTGCACTCAGCCAAGCAAGTGGACAGTATTCCATCACACTCCCAACTTATGCCTTGTAGATGGAGAACAGGCTTTGGGGAGTCAGAAGGTGAGTTCACTGCCTTCAGAATTCCTAGCCTCTGATCTGCTCTTGTAGCCACAGTATTTATATAGCAGGTCCAGTTAGGTTTCTGGTCAATGGTAACCTCAGGATGATGGTGGGGCATTTGGCAATGGTAATGTTGTTGAATGTCAAGGGAAGATGGCTAGATTTACTCTTGCTGGAGATGGTCATTATCTGGCACTAATGAGGTATGAATGTTACTTGCCATTTATGAGCCCAAACCTGAATGTTGTCCAGGTCTTGCTGCATGTCGATACGGACTGCTTCAGTATCTGAGGAGTTGTGAATGATACTGGATACTGCAATCATCAGTGAACATCCCCACTTCTGACCTTATGATGGAGGGAAAATCATCGATGAAACAGCTGTAGATGGTTGGGCCTAGGACACTACCCTAAGGAGCTTTTGCAGCAATGTCCTGGGGCTTAGATGTTTGGCCTCCAACAACCACAACCATCTTCCTTTGTGCAGGATATGGCTCCAACCAGTGGTGAGTTTTCCCTCTGATTATCATTGATTTCAATTTTGCTAGGGCTCCTTGATGTCACATTCAGTCAAATGCCTTTTGATGTCAAGGGCAGTCATTCTCACTCTCATAACAAATCATACCTAACTATTCAATATGGTGTATAGTTCCACTACATCAACAAATTGTTTTTAATGTACAAAGGTATGTTTTGCCATGCAAAAATTTATTAAAATGAGACTAATACACAATTTTACAAATGCTTTAGAACATGGAACATCCGAACATACAAGCTTGTCAATTTCCAGTGAACACTTTTACAAAGACCTTTTAAGAATTATACACAAAATAGGACATTTGCTTGAGAAGACAGTTACAATCATTTTCATCTGTTCAGTATGTCAAAATCAACACAGCTAAGTGTAGATCAGATTTATAAAGAGACATGGCGTAACTTGCTTTATGGGCCAACAAACGGAACCTAAAAATGGCTGGAAAATGTTGCCTTGTGGAAGTTTTATAAAATCAGTTCCACATTCAGATTTCTTTTTCTGAAAACATTCAACTTATTAATATGTGGAAAAAATCAAGTCTTAAAAGATGTTTTAACAGGAAATCGAACAGGACTTTGTATAAACCTGGACTGTGTAAAGATCCTGTTTATCAAGTTTTAACTCAGCCACAAAACATGAAACCGACAGTATTGAATAAAGTTCATTTTCTCTGCTGCATCCTGGCAGCTTTAAATTTTGAAACTCTCTTTGGAAGTTCTTGCTGTGTTTCAAGAAAACTTTCCTCCTCAGACACTTTCTTCTCAGGAATTGTGGGTAGGACAGGATGAGCAATAGTAGGATGCGGCATTAACATAGGTGAGATAGGTTCCTTTTCCACTACAGTGCCTGAAAATGCCTATCAGAAATAAATATTAATTGTAGGAATTGAATTTAGTAAGATGTTCTAATTAAGATTTTACATACAATAATTACAGCTCACAATGACATGCAACTCAAGAGCCAACTATTCAAGTTATTATCGCAGCTTTCATTTTCTGGTTGTAGATCTCTGTAAATGGTGGGAAGGGAAAAGTTTGTACAGGCCTGCAATGAAAAACTATTTAGGTGCACTCTGTGCCTAACCTATCTGCAGCTAGAACTGTATGTTTGAAAATGTTGGAGGTAGCTATTTAAGATTTGTCTTAGTGGTACAAAAAACAAAATTTTGACCCATGCTCATGATGGCAGCCCCATCTCCAATGGCCGCCTAAGCTCACAGCAGTTTGTCGGAGAACCAAAAAATATGACTTTGGCGGGTTTAAGAGCTCCTGCCAACCTAGAAGCAAAGTAGCTTCACTTCTGCTTTCCTAGATGGACCTTTCCCCAACCACTGGATAAGGTACTGACATTAGAACAATAATTATTTGCAACTTTAGAATGCACAGTTGTTTTGAAGTTGAAAGCATCCTGCAATATAATGCGAGTGGGTTTCAACATTGGGACTGGGAGGGAGTATTGATTCAGGTGGTACAGTGCATAAATTTGTTCCTCAGCATGGTAATAACCCTTACAGATCAGGAAAGTCCCAGGCTTGATCCCTGGTCACTGCTGGGTGATTTGAGTCAAAGTAATGGGAGGAGCACCTTAAAATTGGTCTCAAAACCTTGAGCTGGGCAGGGAGGGAAGTTTACACAAGATTGCTATCAAGGAAGGAAAAACAAAAGGATGGACAGATTAAGGCATGAACTGGATCAGGCTGTCATGTCCGCTTCCCCACAATTCAACAGTCTGCTGGTAGTTCACAGCCATAGCTCATACATTAGGAATGGGCCAATGGGCGACATACCAGAGGGCTGCTAGCAGTCAAACTGTACACAAGAGGATAGTACTCAGGTTTAATCTTGCATGTATACATCAATCTCTAAACACATAAATCATAAATCACATAGACTCATGAAATGATACAGCACAGAAAAAGGCCACTCAACACATTGTACCAGCTCTGTGAAAGTGCTACCCAATTAGTCCCAACTCCCCTGCACTTTCCCCACAGCCCTGCAAATTTTCCCTCTGCAAGTATTCAGCAAATTCCCTTTCAAAAGGTTTTATTGAATCTGCTTCCACCACCATTTCAGATAGTGCATTCCAGATCCTAACAGCTCATTGTGCAAGCTTTTTCCCCCCCCCTGGTTCTTTTGCTAATGATCTTAAATCTGTGTCCTCTGGTTACTAAAATTTACCAACTGCTAACAGTTTCTCCTTATTTACTCTATCAAAACCCTTCCTAGCAAACCTCCTCTGCTTCCTCTCCAGGATCTGGGCATCCTTCTTAAAGTGTGGCACCCAGAATTGGATAATACTCTAGCTGGGACCTGTGCCGACCATCAACCACCCATCTATACTAATCCTACATTAATCCCATTTCCCTCTCACATCCCCACCTTCCCTCAACTCTCCTACCACCTATCTACACTAGGGGCAATTTACAATGGCCAATTTATCTATCAACCCACAAGTCTTTGGCATGTGGGAGGAAACCAGAGCACCCGGAGGAAACCCACGCAGGTCACAGGGAGAACTTGCAAACTACGCACAGGTAGTACCCAGAACTGAACCCGCGTCGCTGGAGCTGTTCTATAAAGGTTTCGCATAACTGCCTTGCTTTTGTACTCTATGCACCAATTTATAAAACCAAGGATCCTGCATGCCTTTTTAAATAGATGTTTCAACTTGTCATGGCATCTTCGAAGACTTGCATACATAGACCTTGGTCTCTCTGTTCTTGAACCCTCTTTAAAATTGTATCATTTAGTTTACGTTGCCTTTCCTCATTCTTTCTACCAAAATTAATTAATTCACACTTCTCATATTTCATTGGCACATGTCTGCCCATTTCACCAGTCTATCTATATCTTCCCAATGCCCTCACTACACCTCTGAAATGGTATGACCGGCCATATAAGGGAGACTGTAACATTACCAGATTTTTACTTATGCGTGGCATAATCTCTGCAGTGAACTAGCACTTGGGGTACACCCTTTACAGATACATAAATTGTGGTAATTAAGTTGCAGGCTTTCATAGGTGCTTCAAGAAAGTTGAGCAAATTATGAAAAAAAAACAAGTATCACCTCTTACCTCAAATGAGCTAGGCCAAGGAAGAGGTTTACTAGAAATGTTTTCTTCTTCCAAAATGCTGCATTCACTAGCATCACTGTGTATAGCGTCTTCATGACTCAGAGATCGTAAGGTACACCGCCTGTCTTCAAATTCTGTTGTGCTGCTCTCACTTGTATCACTGCATACACTGTTCTCTCGACTGCGTGACTTCAGAATGGATTTACGAGGAATGTATTCTCCATTTACAACATCAACAAAAAGTCTACAACAAAAATGCAGCACTGAACTTATGATATAAAAATGGCATAACAAATTGAGGAAAAATTAGGCTAAAATGAGAACTTGGCATTTAGGAATTTGGCAAATTAGAAGTACCTGTAAATATCTGCAGGAGTTTTAATATTTGGCAGCTCTGGAGTAGAGTTTCCATTGCCTGTGCTGTTTTTCCTTTTGCGCTTGGCTTCTTCCTTTTTTTCACTGAACTTTAAGGTTGTGTTCTTGCCAGTGTTTATTCTTACCTGAAAATACACCATTTCAAAGGACTAAGAAACCATAGTAAAAGACCTCAAGACAAAATATAAAAATACAATGTCTCTATATGAAAGTATAAAGGAATAATGTTTTTATATTTCCATTTAACTTACAATGCTGAATGTATCGGTGCAAATATTATGGTGATAATTGTAATTTTCTGCAATAAATATTCAATTAAAAAATTACAACAATCTTCAAAGTATTAGATTATTTAAATAACTGCTATTTAGTACATCTTCTCAGACCAAAACCACAAGCAGAGTTTTTAACTGGTTTTACCTTAAGACAAAGAAAGAAAAAGAACAGTGAACAGTCGTGGACTGCATCATACTATTTTCATGGTTTCTACTCTTTCCTCCCTGACCTACGAGTTAAAGTCTCAACAATAAATCACTGGATCGAAACTGGGAATAACAAGCAGCGAGTTTAGTGAATACATATGGAATTTGAATTGACAGCACACCAAGGACTGGCTGAACTGGAACAATTTTTTAAAAAAAACTTATTTTGCTTCAGCTTGTGCTTTTATAAATGATAAAAGCAAAAATACTGATCAGGATCTAGAGTTTGCAATTAACCAAAAAGCCAGCTTTTGCTTCTTCGGTGAAAAAAACTCAAAACTTGGACTAAAAAATAATCTTATATTCAAGAAAGAATTCAACACTTAAAAATATACTAAAATGACAACTGGGGAAAAAGCAGAGTGGGATTAGAGTAGATAGCTCTATTGTAAAGTTAGCACCAGCACAGATCCTATGGGCCTAAAGGCATCCTCTTGTGCTGAAACTGCTAGGATTACATTACTTTGCATGCAACTGAGTAAATACTGGATTTTAAAAAACTAAACATGCACTTCTCTCGCTAGCACTCCCACATATTTTTGAAAGCTTGGACCACACAAAATGTTCTTGAACTCTCTTTAAAACAACTCTCTCATGGTGGCAACACTAGGTTTCATATGAACAGGTGCACAGACATATCCTACCCTGGACCACTAACATAGTCCAGAGTGGGTGGGGCACCCTAAGGGCAGCACTTAGCGTTGACAAAAAAGGCACAAAATTTAAGCTTCTCAGGCCTCTGAAACTGAAGCCTTCTGGCTCTAGTTGGTCTGCCCAAGAACCATTTGGAATCTATGGGATGGGCCATAGCTCCAGTGCCACAGCATAGGAAACCCCCAGGTATCCCGGAGAAATACAACAGTAGTGGAGATCCATTAAATCAGGACTCTGTCCTTTTTCCCTGATCCTTATGCTCTAAGAAATGAAAAGATTGAGGAAAATCAGTCCTGCGGTGTTCACTTCAACCTGTTAATTTTACAACAATTTTTATTTATGCAACTGAATGCACGAGAAACCCATCCAGAAGACTGGTGCCCAATTAGTCTATGTGCCGAATACACTTAATATCTGCTCGATAATGTAAAGCGAATGGAACAGTCAACTTGTTCCTCATCCCCCAGGATGTGTTGCTCTTTGAAGGGGAGCAGGAGCACTCCTTGTTGAATTAACTATCTTCCCTCCCATTCTAGGAAGGTACCAAATGTTCAACTGGTGCCACTTCATTAAAGCACAGCTGGGTTCAGTAACTAACTGTGTGGGGAGTTGCAATTACATATCCCCATCAGTGCTAATGGTTTAAATTCTAATCACTGCATCAGACTCAAGAACATTTATAATAGGGGAATAAATTCCTTAAAACTTCATGTGAAATGTTGCACGGGTAGTATTTCCCACCTCCACCCCCCCGGAAATAAACATTTTTTGATAGAGATCCAAGTTATACTTACATACTTCATAAAAAAATGTAAAGTTGTTACTTCAAAGTTCCCAAAGGTAGCAAAATTTACAATGCAAAAACCAACACAATAGGGAAATAAATTACCCTAGTCTCCAAAAGGGCCTGCGAAACAGATGCATGTTTTTGACACCAATTGTTGTGCTCAACTGAATGAAAATATTGCCCAGGTAAGCGAGTTTTCAGCTTGGTAACATTCTGGTGCTTGATACCATGTTCTCACTTTAGAATAAATTATGGCACACTAGACAAACAAAATACATAAAAGGAGTCCAGGCTATATGCTGTGCTCTAATTTTTAATTTTCAGACTTGCTTGTTTTATTAACATAAAAATATGTAATGAAATTAATATATTTAATGAGGCTTTTAAAAATGTTACAGGGATCAGCTTTGCCTCATTTGGGCTTTTTAAATTGTCTAATCCAGAAATGAACACTAAAGGAGATTAAAAATTTTAAAGGCTAAAAAATTAAATATACTAACTCTTTTTGGCTCCACTGTGTGTATGAAGTGTATGGTTGGTACACTGTCATCATCTCCAGTAACTTCATCATCATCGTGACTATGCTCATGTTCCAAACCATTAATATGGGTAGTAGGTGAACTCAATTCTGCTGTTTCTTCGCCGCCATCATTTTCACGTACAGCTGGCAGATTCTTCCAATCAGGCCTCCCACCTACGTTGGGCTTTATGTTTTTGTCTTTCTCTTCTTCAGAGGAGCTACCTTCTTCACTATTTCCATCAGCTGTGTCAGACATTCTGATTTAAATGATCACAGATTACTACAATAGTAATAACTGGCTTGTTCTATTGAGTTAATTTATGCAAAACTTTTGCCACAATTTAGTGGCAGACAGCATAGTTGACAGTACTCTCGGCTACCATTTTTGAAAACCACCTCAATAATATGCTTCCTAGAGTCATCACACAGAGATGACAGTGAAGAAACGAGTATCTACAAACATTTGTTAATGTACTAATACAGACAAAAATATAAAATCAATTTTGGTTTGCTGGTCTTCAATCCCAAAGGAAACGGGACATTAAAAGATTGTTATATCAAATATATAGAAGTTATTTTTCAACTTTATAGCTCTGCAATCAAATCAGTCATTTGAAGTCAGGGAGTGGTACTTGAAGCACCCTTAGCTTCACAGAAGCTTTGGGGCTCCATGACAGTAGGGATGTTTTCTTCCAAATTATATCAATTTTGAAGAGTTTGCCAATCTACATATTCTTAAAATAATTGTGTTAACATTAAAACAACGTGTCTTGTAAGTTACAAGGTTTTCATACTCTTCACTGAATAATTATTTTTCATTACAAAAAGACTTCATCTCTTCTGCGTTCAAATAACTTTTTTGGACACAAAGGGAATCAAGGGATATGGGGATGAGGCAGTTAAGTGGAATGAGGTACCACATCAACCCTAATCTTATTGAATGGCTTAGCAGGTTCAAGGAGCTGTATAACTACTCCTGTTCCTTTTTCTGATGTTCTTGTATTCCAAACCTTCAGCAGTTTTCATGAAATTATTTTGTGATTGATTTATTGTATTCTCTACTGTAGAGTGCCTTTATTGCCAATTTCATTCCAGAACATGAAAACAGAATTACATTATGATCTTAGGTAAATTTACTATATGACAACAACCATTCTCAACTTTTACAAAATGAGCTTTGCTTCATATAAAAAGAGAATACTTATTTTTTTAAAATGACGGACTATAATATTGTGACATTTTTGACTATTACTTAAAAGGAACTACAATACTTGCATTTAACTGATTAGGCAGTAGGGCAGCAGAACAAAACAGATTCAAACATGCTTAAAGATACATCCAATACATTAAAAGTTGTGAACGAAAACAAATGCCAAAAACTTAAAACTGATCAGTTGCATTCACTGTGCAGTTTGAAAGCCCATACTTT
Organism: Heterodontus francisci; assembly: GCF_036365525.1. Classification (NCBI taxonomy): domain Eukaryota; kingdom Metazoa; phylum Chordata; class Chondrichthyes; order Heterodontiformes; family Heterodontidae; genus Heterodontus; species Heterodontus francisci. The sequence goes on from NC_090387.1 coordinate 43,704,194, forward strand.
AAATTTAATATAAATAGCTCTGAAGGTTTGATAATAAATCAAGTGTGAAATAAAAACCCTATTCTTCATGCCTTGCAAGTCTCTATCAGCAATAATTTAACATGTCCAGATCAAAAGTTATTTGGGTGAATGGAAATTAGTACTTTTTAGTTATTTTAAGTAAAATTAACAAGATGCTTCCAGTGCAATTAAAAAAAAAACGTGTAAATGTATATATGTGGCAGATGCTGTAACAGATAAATCACAATAAAAAGCTGTCATTCAATCTAGACAGTCAGACAACTTCATAAATCACAACAAAAATTCAAAGGGACTTGTAATGTGAAATCTGACCAATTTGATTAAAGCCTTGAATTTCTCTCCCTATATTTTCTTTTAGGTAATAAGCAGCCAAGTGCTGTTTCAAAGCAAATTTCTTTGTTGCTGATTATGATAACCAGGTGGGGCAGCACCATAAAATTTGATGCAGTCTGAAGCTGCCCTTGATAGGCAGAGGATTACAATTTTTTCTGGCCATTTACATGCTATCACGTCATAATTCCCCTGCTAAATGTTTAACTGTTTTTCAACATCAATTTTATTTCTAGTCTTATCAGGATATAGTCATTTAAACTGTTCATAAGGGTAACGGGATGGTAGACCACAGAGTGGCAGGATGTGGGTTGGCACCTGACAACCTCCATTAACCAAGTTATTGTTCAGTAATATCAGAAATACTAACTAGGAGATAGGCAGTTTCCCACAGAAAGGAAGAAAATGTAATCCTAGATTGTTCTCATGTACCTTCTTGAGGCTGGTTTCAGTGTGCAAAGGGCCTGGCCGAAGATGGTACGTTGCAGACAAAAGACATTTTTAGGTGGAATCTTCCCGACAGTAATTTTATTTTGTAATATGGTATTTTATACCTGCTTTGAGGGCTTTGACTAAGGTATCTTCACAGGTTAAATTTTAGTGTATAAACATAGCAGATGGCACTCAAAATTAAATTACCCATATTATAGCCTTAGCTGCTATAGAAATGAACTGAAGGAAAAGTTGCTTTACTCTTAAAAGGCAAAATAAGCCATGGTGAATTTGTATACATTATATTCAAAGTCCTTACATTTAACTGCTATGTTTCTCAGACAGAGCATTTTGCTCTAACTCGGACAACCAAGGTTTCCATGGTACAAATATGGATAAATAATGCAACTACATGTACTAGATATGACTAGATTTCACAGTGGCTTTTTATGCATCTTTAAAATGATCCATCTGCCTCACTTTTATTGCGATATTAGGACTGCAGAGTTGTGGAAAATGGCTTTGAGAATTCTATAAGTAGGCATGCCAACATGTCGCAAATGGATCTCTATGAACATGGCCTTGATTCCAGTTATACTGCAGTACTTGAAGAAATTAGTCTGAAGTGCCCTGACCTGCCACTTGGTGCCAACAATACATCGTAAACAGCACAAGTGAAAATAATCAAGTGGCTTGATATGATGGCAGTAGCCTCCAATCCATATACAGGTGAGGACAACAGATTGGCATACATCAACTTTTGCTGGCAGACTAAACCCTGGTTTGTGCCAGAGTCCCTGCAATAATCCCAACACCACAGCAACAACTTGTATTTATATAGCATATATATTTAATAAAACTAGAGTGTTGTAAAGCAAAATTTGACACAGCTACGCAAGGTGACATTAGGGAGGGATGGCCAAAAGCTTGGTCAGAGGGGTTGGTTTTAAGGAGCATCTTAAAAGGAGGAAAGATAGGCAGGAAGGTTATTTAAGCTTATGGCTGAGGCAGTTGAAGACACGACCACTAACAGTGGAGCAAATAAAAATATGGGATGCTCAGGATGCCAGAATTAGATGAACGCTCATATCGGAGGTTTGTGAGACTGGAGGTTACACAGATAGGGAGGGGCGAGGCCACAGAGGGATTTGAAATCAAGGATGAGAATATTAAAACTGAGGCATTGTTTGACTGGGAACCAATATAGGTCAGTGAGCACATGAGAATGGAACTTGAGGTGAGTAAGGACACAGGCAGCAGAAGTTTGGATGGCCTCAAGTTTACAGAGGGTAGAATGTGGGAGACCAGCCAGAAGTGGACTGGAAGAGTCAAGTCTAGAGGCAACAAAGGCATGGATGAGTGTTTCAGCAGAAGAGCGGGGCAGAGCGGGGTGATGTTACGGAGGTGGAAATAGGCAGTTTTAACGACGGTGCAGATATGTAGTCAGAAGCTAATCTCAGGCTCAAATATGACACCAAGGTTGCGAAAAGTCTCGTTGAGCCTCAGGCTGTTGCCAGGGACAGGGATGGAGTCTGTAGCTAGGGAACAGAGTTTGTAGCAGTGACTGAAGTTCATGGCTTCTGTCTGCCCAATATTTAACTGGAGGAAATTTTTGCTCATCCAGTACAGAATGTCAGACATGCAGTCTGATAATTTAGCAGCAGTGGAAGAGTCAAGAGAGGTGGTGGTGAGGTAGATCTGAGTGTCGTAAGTTGCACATCAACAATGTGAAAACTAACACTGCATGTTCAATGCACGGGGGGGGCAGGAGGAAACAACACAAATAGATCTTTGGGACAGGTAACGGTGCAGGAGTGGGAAGAGATGCCATTGCGAGTGGTACACTGGCTACGATCAGATAAAAATACAACCAGGTGAGCTGGATGAAGGTGGAGGCACGTTGGAGGAGGATGGTGCAGTGAACCGTGTCAAAGGCTGCAGAAAGGTCAAGAAGGATGAGGAGGGATTGTTTACTTGGTCAATCACAAAGGAGGCAATTTGTACTGTGGCAGGGGCATAAACCTGATGGGAGGGATTCAAACATAAATCCCAGGAAAGTTGGGCACAGATTTGGGACGCAACATTTTCAAGGATATTCGATTGGGACAGTAGTTTGCAAAAGAACCAAATGCGACATGAGGAAAAGCTTTTTTTATGCAGAGAGTGATTACAGTGGCGGCATAGTGGTGCAGTGGTTAGCACCGCAGCCTCATAGCTCCAGTGACCCGAGTTTAGTTCTGGGTACTGCCTGTGCGGAGTTTGCAAGTTCTCCCTGTGACCGCATGGGTTTCCTCCGGGTGCTCCGGTTTCCTCCCACATGCGCGTTGATAGGTAAATTGGCCATTGTAAAAATTGCCCCTAGTGTAGGTAGGAGAATTGAGGGAAGGTGGGGATGTGAGAGGGAAAAATAGGATTAATGTAGAATTAGTATAAATGGGTGGTTGGTGGTCAGCACAGACTCGGTGGGCCAAAGGGCCTGTTTTGGTGCTGTATCTCTATGACTCTGACAATCTGAATGCACTACCCAAGAGTGTGGCTGAGGCAGATTTAATCATGGCTTTCAAAAGAGAATTAAATTTCAGGGCTACAAGGAAAGAGTGAGACTAGCTAAATTGCTCTTGCAGAGAGCCAGCACAGACTCAATGGACCGACTGGCCATAGAACCATAGAAAAATTACGGCACAGAAGGAGGCCATTCAGCTCATCGTGTCTGTGCCAGCCTAAAAAAAAGGAGCTGCCCAATCTAATCCCACCTACCAGAACCCGGTTCACAGCCTTGCAGGTTACAGCACTTCAGGTACCTTTTAAATGAGTTGAGGGTTTCTGCCTCCACCACCATACCTGGCAGTTCCTGGCCACCTGCTGTGCTGTAACTATTCTGATTATAAGTCCTGCAATCCTGCCATATCTAGTCGTGCATAGACAATTAAACAACTGGCAGGAAGAGGAGGCTCCAAAAATATCCCCATCCTCAATGGGGGAGCCCAGCACATCAGTGCAAAACACAGGGCTGAAGCATTTGCATTCATCTTCGGCCAGAAGTGTTGAGTGGATGATCCATCGCGGTCTCCTCCTGAGGTCCTCAGCATCACAGATGCCAGTCTTCAGCCAATCCGATTCACTCCACATGTTATCAAGAAACGGCTGAATGCACTGGATACTGCAAAGGCTATGGGCCCAGACAACATTCCAGCAATAGTACTGAAGACTTATGCTCCAGAACTAGCCGTGCCCCTAGCCAAGCTGTTCCAGTACAGCTATAACACTGGCATCTACCCGGTAATGTGGAAAATTGCCCAAGTATGTCCTGTACACAAAAAGCAGGACAAATCCAACCCGGCGAATTACCGCCCTGTCAGTCTACTCTTGATCATCAAAGTGATGGAAGGGGTCATTGACAGTGCTATCAAGCAGCACTTGCTCAGCAATAACCTGCTCACTGACACTCAGTTTGGGTTCCACCAAGTCCATTCAGCTCCTGACCTCATTGCAGCCTTGGTCCAAACAGAGACAAAAGAGCTGAACTCCAGAAGTGAGGTGAGAGTGCCTGCCCTTGACATCAAGGCAGCATTTGACAGAATATGGCATCATGGAGTCCTAGCAAAACTGGAGTCAATGGGAATCAGGGGAAAACTCTCCACTGGTTGGAGTCATATCTAGCACAAAGACAGTTGGTTGTAGTTGTTGCAGGGCAATCATCTCAGTCTAAGGACATTACTACAGGAGTTCCTCAGGGTAGTGACTGAGGTCCAACCATCTTCAGCTGCTTCAGCAATGACCTTCCCTCCATCATAAGGTCAGAAGTGGAGATGTTTGCTGATGATTGCACAACGTTCAGCACCATTCACGACTACTTAGATACTGAAGCAGTCCGTGTCCAGATGCAGCAGGCCCTTGACAAAATCCAGGCTTGGGCTGATAAATGGCAAGTAACATTTGCGCCACACAAGTGCCGGGAAATGATCACCACAAGAGAGAATCTAATCATCTCTCCTTGATGTTCAATGCTTTAACCATTGCTGAATCCCTCACTATCATCCACCTGGGGGTGACCATCGTCCAGAAACTGAACTGGACCAGCCACATAAATACGGCTGCTACAAGAGGAGGTCAGAGGCTGGGAATTCTGTGGCGAGTAGCTCACCTCCTGACTCCCCAATGCCTGTCCACCATCTACAAAGGCACAAGTCAGGAGTGCAATGGAATGCTCTCCACTTGCTTGGCTGGGTGCAGCTCCAACAACATCCAAGAAGCTCTACATCATCCAGGACAAAGCAGCCCGCTTGACTGGCACCCCATCCACCACCTTCAACATTCATTCCCTCCACCACCAATGCAGTGACAGCAATGTGTACCATCTACAAGATGCACTGGAGCAAAAACACCAAGGCTCCTTCCAAACCCACGACCTCTACCACCTAGAAGGACAAGGGCAGCAGATGCATGGGAACACCACCACCTGCAAGTTCCCCTCCAAGCCACACACCATCCTGACTTGGAACTATCAACGTTATTCTTTCACTGTCAATGGGTCAAAATCCTGGAATTCCCTCCCCACAGCACTGTGGGTATACCTACACCTCAAGGTCTGCAGCGGTTTAAGAAGGCAGCTGACCACCACCTCCTCAAAGGCAATTAGGGATGGGAAATAAATGCTGGTCCAGCCAGCGATGCCCACATCCCGTGAACGGATAAAATAAAAGCCCTATGTGCCACCTTTATAAAGGCTTCAGAGTTCAACATGGAAAACCCTTTGCTTTTTAATTTTATAAAAACCTTTAGTGAAGGGGGCCAAAGAAAAGAGGGTAATTCTCATTTAGTTCTCCCACCAGTGACTCCACCTTTCAAGTTCTGCTGCCAATCTCCTGCTCCAATGTTCCGACCTCTTCTGCCAACCAATGCCTTCCTGTCCTTGACAAATCATTATCATTATGCTTTTCACAGCAAAGGCTCTTAACCCCCTTCCACTGATCGCACTCCTTTCCAAACAAACTTGCATTTATATGTACTCAATATCTCACCTTTTCATCACTTACATACCCCAATGTTACTCCCACACTTCAGAACTCCCTCTCTAGCGCTCCCAGACCCAATGCCCTGTTGTTCCTGCCAGTACCCCAAAACGTAGGGCTTCTCTTCCAACACTGTCTCACCTCACGGTTCCCACTACTACTTCATGTAGCACTTGCAACCTACCTGCATTCTCAAGCATCTTTCCCACCATCTTTCTCTGCAACCTGAGCTTTAAAAACGTTAGACATAAAATTAGCTTTATATTAAAACAAATGATTGACAAAACTTAAAGAAATAAATGCCAAATGCAATTAGACCTGAAAATACCAGTAACACTCCCATAATACTGTGCAATAAAATTACATGGTCATTTATTCACAGTACATCAGTAACCCTGAGAACATATCACAGGGAATAAATATCCTCAGACTACTGGAGAGCAATGAACAAAGAAAAAGAAGAACAAAGAAAATTACAGCACAGGAACAGGCCCTTCGGCCCTCCAAGCCTGCGCCGATCCAGATCCTCTAACTAAACATGTCGCCTATTTTCTAAGGGTCTGTATCTCTTTGCTTCCTGCCCATTCATGTATCTGTCTAGATACATCTTAAAAGACGCTATCGTGCCCGCGTCTACCACCTCCGCTGGCAACGCGTTCCAGGCACCCACCACCCTCTGCGTAAAGAACTTTCCACGCATATCCCCCCTAAACTTTTCCCCTCTCACTTTGAACTCGTGACCCCTAGTATTTGAATCCCCCACTCTGGGGAAAAAGCTTCTTGCTATCCACCCTGTCTATACCTCTCATGATTTTGTACACACCCTATTCTAAGGGTGTGACTGCCTCCTGGTACAAAGTGTCCAGGTAACTTTCCCCCTCCCTGATATGTCGCAGTGTCTGCAGCTCGGACTCCAGTTCAATGACTCTGAGCCGAAGATCTTCGAATTGCAAACATTTACTGCAGACATGCTTGCCGTGGATCACACAGGCATCCAGGAGCTCCCACATGCCACAAAATAATCCTAATCTACTCAACCTCTCTTCATAGCTAGCGCCCTCCATACCAGGCAACATCCTGGTGAACCTCCTCTGCACCCTCTCCAAAGCTTCTCCATCCTTTTGGTAATGTGGCGACCAGAACTGCATGCAGTATTCCAAATGTGGCCGAACCAAAGTCTTATACAACTGTAACATGACCTGCCAACCCTTGTACTCAATACCCCGTCCGATGAAGGAAAGCATGCCGTATACCTTCTTGACCACTCTATTGACCTGCGTTGCCACCTTCAGGGAACAATGGACCTGAACACCCAAATCTCTCTGCACATCAATTTTCCCCAGGACTTCTCCATTTACTGTATAGTTCACTCTTGAATTGGATCTTCCAAAATGCATCACCTCGCATTTGCCTTGATTGAACTCCATCTGCCATTTCTCTGCCCAACTCTCCAATCTATCTATATTCTGCTGTATTCTCTGACAGTCCCCTTCACTATCTGCTACTCCACCAATCTTAGTGTCGTCTGCAAACTTGCTAATCAGACCACCTATACTTTCCTCCAAATCATTTATGTATATCACAAACAACAGTGGTCCCAGCACGGATCCCTGTGGAACACCACTGGTCACACGTCTCCATTTTGAGAAACTCCCTTCCACTACTACTCTGTCTCCTGTTGCCCAGCCAGTTCTTTATCCATCTAGCTAGTACACCCTGGACCCCATGCAACTTCACTTTCTCCATCAGCCTACCATGGGGAACCTTATCAAACGCCTTACTGAAGTCCATGTATATGACATCTACAGCCCTTCCCTCATCAATCAACTTTGTCACTTCCTCAAAGAATTCTATTAAGTTGGTAAGACATGACCTTCCCTGCACAAAACCATGTTGCCTATCACTGATAAGCCCATTTTCTTCAAAATGGGAATAGATCCTATCCCTCAGTATCTTCTCCAGCAGCTTCCCTACCAGGCTCACCAGTCTATAATTACCTGGATTATCCCTGCTACCCTTCTTAAACAAGGGGACAACATTAGCAATTCTCCAGTCCTCCGGGACCTCACCCGTGTTTAAGGATGCTGCAAAGATATCTGTTAAGGCCCCAGCTATTTCCTCTCTCGCTTCCCTCAGTAACCTGGGACAGATCCCATCCGGACCTGGGGACTTGTCCACCTTAATGCCTTTTAGAATACCCAACACTTCCTCTCTCCTTATGCCGACTTGACCTGGAGTAATCAAACATCTGCCCCTAACCTCAACATCCGTCATGTCCCTCTCCTCGGTGAATACCGATGCAAAGTACTCGTTTAGAATCTCACCCATTTTCTCTGACTCCACGCATAACTTTCCTCCTTTGTCCTTGAGTGGGCCAATCCTTTCTCTAGTTACCCTCTTGCTCCTTATATATGAATAAAAGGCTTTGGGATTTTCCTTAACCCTGTTTGCTAAAGATATTTCATGACCCCTTTTAGCCCTCTTAATTCCTCGTTTCAGATTGGTCCTACATTCCCGATATTCTTTCAAAGCTTCGTCTTTCTTCAGCCTCCTAGACCTTATGTATGCTTCCTTTTTCCTCTTAGCTAGTCTCACAATTTCACCTGTCATCCATGGTACCCTAATCTTGCCATTTCTATCCCTCATTTTCACAGGAACATGTCTCTCCTGCACGCTAATCAACCTCTCTTTAAAAGACTCCCACATATCAAATGTGGATTTACCTTCAAACAGCTGCTCCCAATCTACATTCCCCAGCTCCTGCCGAATTTTGGTATAGTTGGCCTTCCCCCAATTTAGCACTCTTCCTTTAGGACCACTCTCGTCTTTGTCCATGAGTATTCTAAAACTTACGGAATTGTGATCACTATTCCCAAAGTAGTCCCCTACTGAAACTTCAACCACCTGGCCGGGCTCATTCCCCAACACCAGGTCCAGTATGGCCCCTTCCCGAGTTGGACTATTTACATACTGCTCTAGAAAACCCTCCTGGATGCTCCTTACAAATTCTGCTCCATCTAGACCTCTAACACTAAGTGAATCCCAGTCAATGTTGGGAAAATTAAAATCTCCTATCACCACCACCCAATGGCATGGACTATCCACTAATAAAAGGACAAGGTTTGGAAGTTAGTGCATATAAGCTCCCTGTTTCATGAAAAGTGGCAACCACATTTATTGCAACATTTTCTTCCCCAATATAACAGCCAATAGATCACAATAGAATGATACAACTTGCCATTCCAGGAGATCAAGTAGCATTGCTGAAGGAATAGGAAACATTTAATGATAATGAAAACAGTGCTAATTACACGAATAACCAAGAAATGACCATGACATTACTGCCTCAGGTCGATGACCTTTCATCAGAACTGGGATTGGATAAAAGGTCATCGACCTGAAACATTAACTCTTTTGCTCTCCACAGATGCTGCCAGACCTGCTGAGTATTTCCACCATTTTCTGTTTTATTTCAGGTTTCCAGCATCCACAGTATTTAGCTTTAGTATGACATTACTGCCCTCGTTTGAAAAAATTAGATTCAAAATGCTTAAAAAAGGCTTTACAACCGACGTGACAGTAAAATTTCAGTCACCATTATTTAAGCTGTGAACAGATTACCTATCAATTTCATCCTGCATCTCTTCCTGTTGTTCCAGCTCATCCAGCCTGGCCCACAATTCCTCCTCCGTTAGGATACTTGACTTGCAGTCACCATTTCCATCACCACCCTCCAAATCTGCCACAAAAATCTTTTTGGGCTGAGGGTTTTTTTTTGGCTTATGAGCTTTTCTGTGTCTCCCTACAAGAAGATTTTAAAATATGCTTATCAAAATTAAAATTTCCAATATCAAGTATTTACTTAAAAAACTAAATGCTTCTTCACTACGATGCACCGAAGTATTTTAGGTACCATAAATGCTTCAATGATTTAAAGCTTGCACATAGACTTCAAAACCACTTTTCTACAAAGAAATAAACATATAAGAAAGTAGGAGATTTTTGCACTTAGTTCAGTTTTTATTAGTTTAAATAGAGGGTTATAACAAATGCTTCAACAGGCAATGAAAATATATTGTTGAGCTATGCGAAAACACAGGGAACTATTCCAAAGGTAATTCAAAATCGTACAAAAGTTTTATGTAGCACGGAAACACATTAAAAATTAAAGGATGCAAGTTGTAATCAGAAAATTTCATCAGATATTGTTGATTAGAAGGTCTTGGTTCCCTTTACACAGAAGTCTCTGGTATTTCCATCATTTTCAATGGTGAATTTACAAAGTGGGAAAGGGTTAATGTCATTATTGAAAGTTTTTGTGGATTATAAAATCTTCAGTATACAGACTGATGCAATGTAGCACTTTGAAAAAAAGTTTACAAAGCTTAAGAGATGTAAAAACTAGGCTTAAAAAAATATTTAACTTTGTGAATCTATGGTGTAAAATATGTGCTTCAGATGCATTTCTCCTGATTGGAACTAACACCAGAGGAGTTGCTGCCCAAATACAATGTTACTGTACCATTAATCTTTGCTTTTTGTGGTGAGGGGTGCAGAGGGTGAAGAGATAGGAAAATCAAATTTGGAGTTGCACCAGTAAACAATCACCATCAGTTCATATTGTCTAAGCACGTGACTGCAACCATTGTCAATTTAATGTAAGTACAAAAATGAGTATAAAATGCTTCCCCCTCACTTCAAAAACATTGAGTCCCAGTTATGTGTCTGAATTTTAATTGATCATAAAGAACAGCAGAAACAGATGTTAAGTACCTTCAGAATTTAAATCTTCATTCTGAATTTCCTCGTGTATTTCTACAATACCTTCCTTTTCCTAATTAGAAAAGAATGCAGTATACAATAAAAGTTTTGTTTGATTTATGGGCTCATTTTACTCAAATATTTTAGGAAAATAAATTATAATTATACAAAAGATTAATTGTTGTCCATTCACATATCCCCCTTCAGTGGTTCTAGCCACGACACGCAAGCTACAACAGCTGGAAAATAAGACAATCTGGACTGTGTAGCTCTCCACAGATGGCATCAATAGCAGAAGGATAAGCAAATCACAAATTCCATTATACAAAAAACGAGGCCCATAGAAATCTAAAGTTCCCATTGTAATGAAGATGAGATACAGCAGTTACCCAATGAAGAAAACATATCTGCACTACAGGTGCAAGAGAATTGTATGCTTTACACAAGAACAACTTAATGTATTTTGTAGGCATCACTTCACAGTTCTATTGAAAATATCTTCAATTGTGCAAAAAAAAACGCACTTTTCCCCTGCCTTGACGGTTACAAACAAGTTACAGTTTAGGATTCAGCAACACTTACTTCTGGGACAGGCATACTTATGAGATTGCCAGTACGTAACAAGTGGCTACATATCATATTTGTGTTCAAACTATTGCTGGAAAGTATAGTTTTCAAAATTTGATCGAGAAAATTGTGCATGACTTGTGAAAAACAAATGTTTAGAGGCTAAGCCCTGAAATGAAGCAACACAAGGAAACAAAATTTAAGTTTTCTGAAATATCAGAACATGAAAGGTTTCAGAGTACACATACTTTGTACAGTTCCTCCCATTTTATGCATGGAGGAAAAGATTGCCATCTTGAAATAGGTGGTGATTTTTGCAGCCTTTAAAATATACACTGATTATATAATGCATCTGCAGAAATTTAATATTTCTAATGATAACATTAGAATGGACAATATGAACGTGCACGCCTTCAAGAGTTTTATCTTATTCAGAATTATAATTCCTCATTCATTTGTGTGCATTTTCCCACCACAGAGGACTTGGCACAATTTTTAAAAAATCAGGAATAAGGTCAGCCCACCCACCTTGTTAATTTTGTCATATAGATCTACTCAGTTCAGCCCTCTGCCTCTAATCTTTATCCCTGTCCTCCTTTTTGCTTCAGGATCTATTCATTTATTTTTAAATACGCACATTATCCAGGTGGTTATCTATTCCATAAAGTCCACCAGTCTTTATATTTTGTTAAGGAATTTCCAAGTCACATGTCAAACACTCACGTCTCATCAATTCTCAATGCTAAATTTTAACACCCACCAAGATCAGAACAAGCATCTCCACTCGAGTCAAAGCCACTGTACAATTAGCCACCAACAGGTATAATTAAACTTCAGATTAAATTTCCTTTTTGAATTTGAAAACCACTAATGGTTTCAAATCATTGCTGTGAGGGGGACAGTAACATAGTGGTAAGGTTACAGGACTCATAATCCTTTTATAAACATTTATAAAACTTTTATGTCAAAAGAAAGAGGCCCAAGTTCAAATCCCACCGCTGCAGCTGGGGGAATTTAAATTAAATCAATAAATTCTAGTCCCTTTAATAATGATCAAGAAACTACTGGATTGACTGGTTCACGAATGACCTTCATGGGAGGAAATCTGCCATCCTTACCCGTTTTGGCCGACACACGACTCCAGACCACAGCAACGTGGTTGACTCTTAACTGCCCTCTGAAATGATGCAGCAAGCCAATAGTTGCATCAAACCATTGCAGACTAAGGACTGTGGGTGTACCATATGGATTGCAGCAGTTCAGAAAGGTGCATCATCACCTTCTGAAGGACAATTCGGAATGGGCACTAAATGCAGGCCTTACCAGCGACACTCACATTCCGAGAACGAATTGTAAAAAAAAATTTAGATGACCAAATATTACCTTGAAAATGCCTTACCAGTTTCGGTTTACTTGCATAAATGTTCCCAGACCAGAATTTTACCTACTAAAGCCAAGTAGCCAATTGTTTCACAATGCTCTATCACTCAGCACAGAGATTAATACATATGAACACGTTGTTTCACCTTGCTGTAAAATTTTCTTCCATGTTTCGGAGCTGGCTGCAACATCATTGTTTATTTATAGCATAATATAAACATGCTGTGCTCTCTTACAATGCAGAACATATCCTTGTGGCCAGGTTCAACAACATATTTGCAGTTAACTGGGCCAAAACAAAAGTTGCAAAAACATCACATACCAGTTTGTCTATATCAGTGAACTCAACCCTGGATTCGAAGTTGCTCATAACTTTGTGAAGATCATCCAGTGCTTTTTGTACATCTGAAAATTAAAAGATGATTGACTTACATTAAATCCACTAAAAAAAAAGTGAATTTAAAAGATATATACAGTGATTTATGAAAATGAGCATTCAAGTAATAGGCTAAGTCTTAAAGGTCAGCATGCAACGAAGTTAGCAGCTCCAAGATTTGTATGTACACCACTTTGCCAACCACACAAAATTGCATAGAATATACAACATAGAAAAAGGCCATTTGACCAAACTGGTTCAAGTGGGTGTTCATGCTCCACACGAGCATCCTCCCACCCCTCTTCATCTATCACCATAATCTTCATTTCTCTTAAGTGTTCGTCTAGCTTCAATTTAAATGCATCTATGCTATTCACTGCTGCTACTCCTTGTGCTAGCAGTTTCCACATTCTAATCACTCTCTGGCTAAAGAGGTTTAATCCTGAATTCCTTATTGGATTTATTAGTGACTATCATATCTATGACTCCTAATGGTAACATCTCTATGAGAGTTTGATAGGGTTGACGTAATCTTAAAAACCTACTACATCAGATCAGCCTTCTCATTTTCGAGAAAAGAGCCCTAGCCTGTTCTATCTTTCCTGATCGATATAACCTCTTATGAAATCCTTATACATTTTTTGCAGTGCCTCTGTATCCTTGTTATAACATGGTACAGTCAAAACATGGTTCTATACAAGTTCAATGTAACTTCATTTCTATCCCTCTAGAAATAAACCCCAGTGCTTTGTTTTTTTCCAATGGCCTTATTAATCTCACTCTTACCAAATTATAAGCTGGAGAACAGCAATCCACTAGTAGTTCATAAATAGTATTTACACAGACTAAGCTTCACTTACAAACACAGACATAATTTACTGCTGGATATTAATGAATAGATTATGTAGAGAGGCCACTATCAGCAATGACCAGCATTTTTAGTAACAGGAATACCTTTAGTTGACTAACTTTTACGAGGAATAAACCTGTTGTATTAGCATTATTATAACAGGGCATTGATGAGTAATCAGAACAGGGGTAGGCCATTTAACCCCTCAAGCCTATTCTATGAGACAATTATATCATGGTTGATCTGTCCTCAACTCAATTTACCCACTGTTAGAAGAGGTTTTATTTTTGTACTAAAATCTTAGAATTCTGTGTGTTTTAAAAAACTGAGAAGGATTTTCAGTGAACATGGACACCTGCAAATAGCTGAAATTTTTTGATGTTGACTTTGTATACAAGAATAGGAAAGCAAGCAGTTTTAAGGAAGCCAGCTAGGGGTTTCTGACCTCTTCAGAGCAACACTTTGAATGACAGGGGAGTGCGTCTGGTCACATGATCAGCTCAGGAAAGTTTACTTTCATTTTGGACCTTTTTACAAACCACCAACTTGGACTTTTGAAATTCGGTTTCTGACCTGCCTGGGGATCAAAATGGAACACCCAGAAAAAGACCACTCTCTGTAAAGGAAACCTGCATCTCTTGGAAAAAAAAAACCCCTGTATTTGAAAGGTGGCAGATTCCTATTGTCTCCTGTCTCTGAAGAATTCCTGCATCCAATGTGATTCCTGTTTCCTCTTGTGTTTTGGGAAATTCTAGAACCTGAAGAAAGCTTCTACTACTATACTGTTGCTGTGAGTCCTAAGCAGACTTTTTTTTTTTAAGAACATTACAGCGCAGTACAGGCCCTTCGGCCCTCGATGTTGCGTCGACCTGTGAAACCATCTGACCTACACCATTCTATTTTCATCCATATGTCTATCCAATGACCACTTAAATGCCCTTAAAGTTGGCGAATCTACTACTGCTGCAGGCAGGGCGTTCCACGCCCTTACTACTCTCTGAGTAAAGAAACTACCTCTAACATCTGTCCTATATCTATCACCCCTCAACTTGAAGCTATGTCCCCTCGTGTTTGCCATCACCATCCGAGGAAAAAGACTTGTTGCTACACCCCTGCTGAAAGACCTATGTAACGCCTGCTGTAGCCAAATTGCCTTGAACACCTACCCATCAGACTGTTCTTCAACCTTGCCTGGAGAGACTTAGAGTGGCATCTAGCTATTTGACTCTGGGACACCTCACTCAACTGAAGAATTTCCTACCAAAATGTGACAAACTGAATTATTTTATTATTCCTTTTATTCATATGAAACAGCTGTAAACCAGAATCCTTTTTCCCCCCAGTTAACCTTTTTTTTTATAAATGTATGCGTGTGCATGAGGGCCAGGGTATTAAGGAGCTTTTCATACATTTAGATTTATTTCATTATTGTTAAGACTTATTCTTTTCCTAATAAATACTTCATGTAGTTGTTCAAAGAAAGCTGGTTGGTGTGCGTTATTCTGGGGGACAGAGTGTTTAATTGGCTATTCTTCAGTAGGTGGGAAAAATTTATTGATATGCTTTGACCCGTGGAGAAGTAGGACTGGATAAGGCAGAAAAGGAAAGCTTATGCTTGACACAGAGAACTCAATACTGCAGAAAGCCGAGAGGAGGATAGGAAGCAGTGGGGTGAAATCAAAAAGGAAATTAGGAAAGCCAAGGAGGGCATGAAAGAATATTGGCAAGCAAAGTTAAGGTGAACCCAAAGATGGTTTATCAATACATTAAGAGCAAGAGGATAACTAAGGAAAGAGTAGGGCCCATAAAAGATTAAAAAGGTAACCTATGTGTAGGGGCGGAAAATGTTGGTATTGTTCTGAATGAATACTTTGCGTCTGTCTTCACGAAAAGGAGGATGATGGAGACATTGTAATTAAAAAGGGTGTGAAGTATTGGATGTGATCAACGTAGGGAGAGAGGACGTATTAATGGGATTAGCATCCTTGAAAGTTGATAAATCACCAGGACCGGATAAAGTGTACTCCAGGCTGTTAAAAGAAGAGAGGAAATAGCAGAAGGTCTGACCATCATTTTCCCATCCTCACTGGATACAGGCGTGGTGCCAGAGGATTGGAGGGCTGCTAACGTTGTACCTCTGTTTAAAAAGGGAGCAGGGGATAGACTGAATAATTACAGGCCAGTCAGTCTAACTTCAGTAGTGGGCAAATTATTGGAATCTATTGAGACACAGGATAAACTGTATCAACTGAAAGGCACAGATTAATCAATGATAATCAGCATGGATTTGTTAAGCGAAGATCTTGTCTGACCAAAGTGATCAAATTTTTTGAAGATGTAACAAGCAAGATAGGTGAGGGTAGTGCAGTTGATGTGGTCTACATGGATGTTAGTAAGGCTTTTGACAAGGTCCCACATGCCAGACTAGTTAAAAAAACTAAAATCCCATGGAATCCAGGGAAATGCAGCAAGGTGGATACAAAATTGGCTCAGTAGCAGGAAACAAAGGGTAATTGTTGAAGGGTATTTTTGCGACTGGAAGGTTGTTTCCAGTGGCGTTCCGCAGGGTTGAGTACTAGGGCCCCTGCTTTTTGTGGCATATATCAACGATACATAAATGTAGGGGGCATGATCAAGAAGTTTTCAGATGACACAAAGATTGGCCGCGTGGTAGATAGCGAAGAGGATGGCTCTAGGCTGCAGGAAGATATTGATGGTCTGGTCAGATGGACAGAAAAGTGACAAATGGAATTCAACCCGGAGAAGTGAGGTGATGAATTTGGGGAGGTCAAACAAGGCAAAGGAATACACGATTAGTAAGAAAATACTGAGAGGTGGAGAGGAAGTGAGGGATCTTGAAGTAAATGTCCACAGATCCCTGAAAGTAGCTGGACAGGTCGATAAAGTAGTTAAGGAGGCATACGGAATCCTTTCCTTTATCAGCCGAGGTATAGAATATAAGAGCAGGGAGGTTATGCTGTAACTGCATATATCATTTGTTCAGCCACAATTTGAATAGTGTGTGTAGTTCTGGTCACCTCATTACAGAAAGGTTGTAATTGCACTAGAGGGTACAGAGGAGATTTACAAGGATGTTGCCGGGTCTGGAAAAATGCAGCTATGAGGAAAGATTGGATAGGCTGGGGTTGCCCTCCTTGCGACAGAGAAAGCTAAGGGGAGGTTTGATTGAAATGTACAAAATTGTGAGGGGTCTGGATAGAGTGGAGGTGAAGGGCCTATTTACCTTAGTAGAGTGGTCAGTGACTAGGGGGCATAGATTTAAAGTGATTGGTAGAAAGATTAGAGTGGACAGGAGGAAAAGTGTTTTCACCCAGAGGGTGGTGGGGGGTCAGGAACTCTCTGCCTGAAAGGGTAGTTGAGGCAGAAACCCTCAACTCATTCAAAAGAAGTCTGAATATGCACCTCAAGTGCCATAATCTGGAGGGCTACAGACTAAATGCTGGAAAGTGGGATTAAGATGGGTATAACGTTTTTTGGCTGGCACAGACACGATGGTCCAAGTGGCCTCTTTCTGTGCTGTAAACTTTGTGATTCTATGAATTAACAGTGCAATTCTCCCACCTTGGTCCTAACACCATCTTTGTTCCAGGTCCTTTGATATCCTTGCCCAACGAAAATCTATCCATTGCAGTCTTGAAAGTTTAAACTGAGCCAGCATCCATCATCTTTAATAATATCTAGATTTCAACTACCCTTGTGAAAAAGCGCTTCCTGATTTCACTCCTACATGGCCTACATTTAATATTTAATTTACGTTGTCTTGCTCTGGATTCCCCAGAGAAAGTAGTTTCTGTATCTATCCAATCGAATCCTTCAAGCATCTTAAGTGTCTCAATTAGATTATTTCTAAACTCGAGAGAATACAAGCCAAGTTTATGCAATTTGTCCTCAATTTAACCATTTAAGCTCTATCATTCTGGTGAATCTGCACTGTACCCTTCCAAGTCCAATATATCTTTCTGACATTGTCTAAAACTGAACACAGTACTGCTCAACTTTGAATTCCAAACCCCTCGTGATAAAGGCCAACATTCTATTAGCCTTTTGATTACTATTGGTAACTGTGCACTTACTTTCATTCAAAAAAAAAAATCACTTTTGGACATCACTAGCAGACCAGCATTTATTGCCCATTCCTAGTTGCCTTTGAGGGGTGTCGGTGATCCTTCTTGAACTACTCTAGACCATGTGGTGAAGGATCACCCAAAGTATTGTTAGATAGGGAGTTCCAAGATTTTGACCCAGCAACAATGAAGGAAGAGCAATATATATCCAACTCAGATGGTGTGAAAGATGCTGTCAAAGAAGCCTTGTTGAGTTACTGCACTGCATCTTGTAGATCGTACACACTGCATCCAGTGCGTAATTGGAGGATGTTTAAGGTGGTGGATGGGATGCCGATCAAGTGAGGACTGCTTTTTTCTGGATGGTGTCAAGATTCTTGAGTGTTGTTGCAGTTGTACCTATCCAGGTGAAGTGGAGAACATTCCATTACTCTCTTGACTTGAGCCTTGTAGGTGGTGAAGAGGCTTTGTGGAGTCAGGAGGTGAGCCATCTGCTGAATACCCAGCCTCTGATCTGCTCGAGCAGCCACGGTATTTATGTAGCTCATCTGTGAGTTTCTGGGGCATTCTGCAAGACTATTGCCATTGAATGTCAAGGGGAGGCGCTCAGACGCTCTCATTGAGATAGTCATTGCCTGGCATTCATGACAGGAATCTTATTTGCAACTTGTCAGTCAAGCCTAGATTTAGTGAATTGGACCATGGACACCGATGATATTATTGCTCATCTATTGCTTAAAGATTTACAGCTTCTCACAACCCATAATCAATAAATCTAGTTTAAGATTTTGTTTAGTTCATATGTCCAATACTCTTCAGTTGGAGTCTGCTTGAGAAGTACAGCACTTATCTAGATTACTTACCATACAAAGCCTGAATTTGACTCTGATACACCACACCACCAATATACTCAATCCCATATCATGTAGGAACAGTCAAACCAAGTAAACTCAATTTTCTATAGATTAATATCAGGAATGCTACATCTGGACTAAACTGATTGTTAAAGTCGTAGGTAATTTAATACACAGAGTCAAGCTGCCAAGCAATCAGCACCCTTTACTCATGCAGGGGAGGAAGTGGCGCAGTGGTATTGTCACTGGACCAGTAATCCAGCCCAGCACCAGGATAATGCTCTGGGGACATGGATTCGAATCTCATCACGGCAGATGGTGAAATTCTAATTCAATTAATAAATCTGGATTTAAAAAGGTAGTCTAATGATGACCATGAAACCATTCTCAATTGTTATAAAAACCCATCTGATTCACTCATGTCCTTACCTGGTCTGGCCGACATGCAACTCCAGACCCACAGCAATGTGGTTGACTCTTAAAATGCCCTCTGAAATGGCCTAGCAAGCTACTCAGTTCAAGGGCAATTAGGGATGGGTAATAATTGCTGGCCTAGCCAGAGACACCCACAGCCCACAAATATAAAAAATGCAGTATAAATTGTTGCTCCCTTTGAAATTTGGCATTCTTGCATCTGTCCTGATGAGTGCAAGGCAAAAAGCTTTGACAGCATGTCTCTTATCAGCAATACTCAAATGATATTACTGGAAGCACATTATTTTACAAAGGCAAATGCAGCATTATTTACAGTGAAATATTTGCATAGAAACCAAATATATTACTGCCAACACTACCTCAAACTGTGCAACTCAAAAAAGAGTAATCCACAGCAACTTTATACCATATGGAATGTTATAAAACTATGCATAAATTGGCGTGATCAGTGAATAAAGTTTAGAAAATAAAAAACAATTAGGTTAAGGAAAAGAGAAATCTAGATGTGGAGGTAATTTCATTTCTCATCACTTCACATTGACAGAGAAACATTTCTCATTGAAGACCATTTAGTCTAAGGTCTCACACTGCACAAAGGAAATTCCTAGCCAAAGTGTTCTGCTTGCTGCTCGATTTGATCAGAAAGGCTAAAGCAAAATTTGTAGATGAGATCCGAGGCAGTGCTCAAATGCAGCTTATTCTTCTAAGCATGTGAATCTTCAGACATGATTGAAAAACCTTCTATGAAGATGTTAAGGGTAAGACTTGAGATGCATGTGTATATTCAAAATAAAATAAAAATTGGAAAAATTTAGAAATCGTCCCCATTGATGAAAACCTGACAAAATGCAATATCACAGAGCTGAGTTTTCTTAAATTCTCAACAGCTGTGTAAACATAACTGTACAAGTGAAGAAATAAGCTGAAGAAAATGTATCTGAAGTCCTCTATATGATGCAGATGAGTAGAGTGTTGCTGTATGATGAAGTGAAGTATATGCTCTTCAAATATTTTGATATTCCTCCACAGACTTCAGAATACTTAGAATTATAGAATGGTTACAGCACGGAAGGAGGTCATTCAGCCTGTCATGTCCATGCCAGCTCTCTGCAAGAGCAACACATGCTAGACTTGCTCTCCCACCCTTCCCCATTGCCCTGCAAATTTCTTCCTTTCAGATAATTATTCAGTATCCTTTTGAAAACCACAAGTCAATTTCCCTCCACGACACTCTCAGGCAGTGCATTCCAGATCATAACCACTTGCTGCACAAAAAAAGGTTTTCCTCAAATCGCCTTTAGTTCTTTTGCCATTCACCTTAAATTGGTGTCCTTTGGTTCTTGACCCTTCTTCCAAAAGGAACAGTTTCTCCCTTTCTACCCTGTCCAGACCCCTAGTGATTTTGAGCACCAAAATGTTACAGTAGGGCACCTTTCTGTTCAGAACTGGATATTATGAAGGCCTTTTTTAATGTGTGTCCCAAATGGGCATGAGTTGGATGCCATGGCCTCGTAACTTACTCTTCTCCAAGGCAAACAGCTCCAGTTAGAACATAGAACAGTACAGCACAGTACAGGCCCTTTGGCCCACGATGTTGTGCCGAACCTTTAACCTACTCTAGGATCAAACTACCTACATACCCTTCATACTACTATCATCCATGTACCTATCCAAGAGTCGCTTAAATGTCCCTAATGTATCTGCTTCTACTACCACCGCTGGCAGTGCATTCCACGCACCCACCACTCTCTGTGTAAAGAACCTACCTCTGACATCTCCCTGAAACCTTCCTTCAATCACCTTAAAATTATGCACCCTGGGAAAAAGCCTCTGGCTATCCACTCTATCTATGCCTCTCATCATCTTGTACCCCTCTATCAAGTCACCTCTCATCCTTCGTCGCTCCAATGAGAAAAGCCCCAGCTCCCTCAACCTTTCTTCGTAAGACATGCCCTCCAGTCCAGGCAGCATCCTGGTAAATCTCCTCTGCACCCTCTCTAAAGCTTCCACATCCTTCCTATAATGAGGCGACCAGAACTGAACACAATATTCCAAGTGTGGTCCAACCAGGGCTTTATAAAGCTGCAGCATAACCTCGCGGCTCTTAAACTCAATCCCCCTGTTAATGAAAGCCAACACACCATACGCTTTCTTAACAACCCTATCAACTTGGGTGGCAACTTTGAGCAATCCATGGACATGGACCCCAAGATCCCTCTGTTCCTCCACACTACCAAGAATCCTGTCTTTAAGCCTGTAATCTGCATTCAAATTCGACCTTCCAAAATGAATCACTTCACACTTTTCCAGGTTGAACTCCATCTGCCACTTCTCAGCCCAGCTCTGCATCCTGTCAATGTCCCGTTGCAACCTACAACAGCTTTCCACACTATCCACAACTCCAGCAACCTTCGTGTCATCGGCAAACTTGCTAACCCAGCCTTCCACTTCCTCATCCAAGTCATTTATAAAAATCACAAAGAGCAGAGGTCCCAGAACAGATCCCTGCGGAACACCTCTGGTCACCGAGCTCCAGGCTGAATACTTTCCATCTACTACCACCCTCTGTCTTCTATGGGCCAGCCAATTCTGTATCCAGACAGCCAACTTTCCCTGTATCCCTTGCCTCCTTACTTTCTGAATGAGCCTACCATGGGGAACCTTATCAAACGCCTTGCTAAAATCCATATACACCACATCCACTGCTCTTCCTTCATCAATGTGTTTTGTCACATCTTCAAAGAATTCAATAAGGCTTGTGAGGCATGACCTGCCCCTCACAAAGCCATGCTGACTGTCTCTAATCAAACTATGCTTTTCCAAATAATCATAAATCCTGTCTCTCAGAATTCTCTCCAATAATTTGCCCACTACCGACGTAAGACTGACTGGTCTATAATTCCCAGGGTTATCCCTATTCCCTTTCTTGAACAAGGGAATAACATGTGCCACCCTCCAATCATCTGGTACTACTCCAGTGGACAGTGAGGACGCAAAGATCATCGCTAAAGGCGCGGCAATCTCTTCCCTCGCTTCCCGTAATATCCTTGGGTATATCCCGTCTGGCCCCGGGGACTTATCTGTCCTCATGTCTTTCAAAATTTCCAGCACATCCTCCCTCTTATCAACCTGTTGAGCATATCAGCCTGTTTCACACTGTCCTCACAAACGACCAGGTCCCTCTCACTAGTGAATACTGAAGCAAAGTATTCATTTAGGACCTCCCCTACCTCCTCCGACTCCAGGCACAAGTTCCCTCCTCTATCCCTGATCGGCCCTACCCTCACTCTGGCCATCTTGTTCCTCACATAAGTGTAGAACGCCTTGGGATTTTCCTTAATCCTACCCGCCAAGACTTTTTCATGTCCCCTTCTAGCTCTCCTAAGTCCATTCTTCAGTTCCTTCCTGGCTACCTTGTAACTCTCTAGAGCCCTGTCTGATCCTTGCTTCCTCAACCTTAAGTAAGCTTCCTTCTTCGTCTTGAATAGCTGTTCCACATCTCGTCATCCAAGGTTCCTTCACCCTACCATCCCTTCCTTGCCTCATCGGGACAAACCTATCCAGCAGTCGCAGCAAGTGCTCCCTAAACAACCTCCATATTTCTGTCGTGCATTTCCCTGAGAACATCTGTTCCCAATTTATGCTCCCCAGTGCCTGCCTAATAGCATTGTAATTCCCCCTCCCCCAATTAAATATTTTCCCATCCCGTCTGCTCCTGTCCCTCTCCATGACTATAGTAAAGGTCAGGGAGTTGTGATCACTATCACCGAAATGCTCTCCCACCGAGAGATCTGCCACCTGGCCTGGTTCGTTGCCAAGCACCAAATCCAACATAGCCTCCCCTCTAGTCGGCCTATCTACATATTGAGTCAGGAAACCTTCCTGGACACACCTGACAAAAACTGCTCCATCCAAACTATTTGCACTAAGGAGGTTCCAATCAATATTAGGTAAATTGAAGTCACCCATGACAACAACCCTGTTACTTCTGCACCTTTCCAAAATCTGCCTCCCAATCTGTTCCTCCGTGTCTCTGTTGCTATTGGGGGGTCTATAGAAAACTCCCAATAAAGTGACTGCTCCTTTCCTGTTTCTGACTTCCACCCATAATAACTCAGTAGACAAACCCTCCTCGACGACCTCCCTTTCTGCAGCTGTGATACTAAGGGCGGCACAGTGGCGCAGTGGTTAGCACCGCAGCCTCACAGCTCCAGGGACCCGGGTTCGATTCCGGGTACTGTCTGTGTGAAGTTTGCAAGTTCTCCTTGTGTCTGCGTGGGTTTTCTCCGGGTGCTCCGGTTTCCTCCCACAAGCCAAAAGACTTGCAGGTTGATAGGTAAATTGGCCATTATAAATTGTCACTAGTATAGGTAGGTGGTAGGGAAATATAGGAACAGGTGGGGATGTTTGGTAGGAATATGGGATTAGTGTAAGATTAGTATAAATGGGTGGTTGATGTTCGGCACAGGCTCGGTGGGCCGAAGGGCCTGTTTCAGTGCTGTATCTCTAATCTAATCAATATCCCTGATTAGCAATGCCACTCCCCCACCTCTTTTACCTCCCTCCCTATTCCTTTTGAAACATCTGAACCCCAGAACATCCAACATCCATTCCTGTCCCTGTGATATCCAAGTCTCCGTAATGGCCACAACATCGTAGCTCCAAGTACTGATCCATGCTCTAAGTTCATCACCCTTATTCCTCACACTTCTTGCATTAAAATAGACACACTTCAACCCATCATACTGGCTGCAACTTTGCCCTGTCAACTGCCTAACCTTCCTCACAGACTCTCTGCACTCTATCTGCCTGTTCAACAGCTACCCCATCCACTGATCCGTAACTCCGGTTCCCATCCCTCTGCCAAACTAGTTTAAAACCTCCCGAAGAGCGCTAGCAAACGTCCCGCCCAGGATATTGGTGCCCCTCCAGTTCAGATGCAACCCGTCCTTCTTGTACAAGTCCCACCTTCCCCAGAAAGTATCCCAATGATCCACATATCTGAAGCCCTCCCTCCTACACCAGCTCTGTAGCCACGTGTTCAGCTGCACTCGCTCTCTGTTTCCAGCCTCATTAGCACGTGGCACCGGTATCAATCCTGAGATTACTAGCCTGCTCGTCCTGCCTTTTAGCTTCCAACCCAACTCCCTATATTGGCTTTTCAGGTCCTCATCCCTTTTCCTAGCTATGTCATTGGTACTGATGTGTACCACAACTTCTGGCTGCTCCCCCTCCCCCTCAAGAATCCCGTAGACTCGATCAGAGACATCCCTGACCCTGGCACCCGGGCGGCAACATACCATCCGGGAGTCTTGTTCGCAACCACAGAATCTCCTGTCTGTTCCTCTAACCATTGAATCTCCTATCACTATCGCTCTCCTATTCTCCCCCCTTCCCTTCTGAGCCACAGAGCCAGGCTCAGTGCCAGAGTCCTGGCCACTGTGGCTTTCCCCTGGTAGGTCGTCCCCCCCCCAACCATATCCAAAACGGTATACTTATTATTGAGGGGAACGGCCACAGGGGATCCCTGCACTGTGCGCCTATTCCCTTTCCCTCCCCTGACGGTCACCCAGCTACCTTTATCCTGTAACTTAGGTGTCACTACTTCCCTATAACTGCTCTCTACCACCCCCTCAGCCGCCTGAATGATCCGAAGTTCATCCAGCTCCAACTCCCTAACGCGGTCTGTGAGGAGCTGGAGTTGGGTGCACTTCTCACAGGTGAAGTCAGCAGGGACACAAGTGGTGACCCTTACCTCCCACATCCTGCAAGAGAAGCATGCAACTGCCCTAGCTTCCATCCCCTCTGCTCTAAATTGACACAGAGATTAAGTAAAAATAAAGGAAAACCTTACCTCACCAAACCCTCCACACAAGAGTCCTTTTTTTTGGTTAGAGGAGGAGGATGGGTGGGAGACACTACAGGTGTAGTGTTTCGGGTTTAGCCACTGCCCGAATATACAAGTTCACTTACCCAGCAGTCCCCGTCTGCCGAATCACGAGGTAAGTACTTTATACTGAAACTTACCTTCCCAGCTGCCCCCCTGGCTCGCACTCTCACTGCTACCGCTGTTCAAAATAAAACAGTTCTCCAATCAATCCTCATAACTGAAGTCCCTCATCTCTGGAACCATTTTCTGCACTCTCTCTAATGCCTTCACTTCCTCCCTGAAGTGTGTCCCCAAAATTGGACACAATACTCCAGTTGAGGCCAAAGCAGTGTTTTATAATGTTTCACCAGAATCATGCTTTGCTATTCTATGCCTCTATTTATAAAGCCCAGGAGCCCATATACCTTTTTACTTTCTCAACCTGCCCTGTCACCTTCAATGATTCGTACACACATACCCCCGGGTTTCTTTGCTCTTGTACTCCCTTTAGAATTATATCCTTTATTTTATATTGTCATTCTCACTCCCAAAATGCATCACTTCACTCTTTTCTGGATTAAATTTCATCTGCCACTTGCCCACCCATTCCACCAGCCTAGGTTATCTTCAAGTCCATCACTATCCTCCTCACAGTTCACAATACTTCCAAGTTTTGTCTCATCTGCAAATTTTAATATTGTGCATTGCACACCAAAGTCTAGACTAATATAGATCAAGAAAAGCAGTGGTCTTAACAGTGATCCCTGGTGAACACCACCTTCCTCCAGTCTAGAAAAAAAAACGTTCACCACGACTGTTTTGTCACTCAGCCAAATTTGTATCCATGCTGCTACTATCCCTTTTATTCCATAGGCTTCAAATTTGTTGACAAGTCTGTTTTGTTGCACTTCATCAAACATCTTTTGGAAGTCCATGTACATCACATCAACCGCATTATCCACATCAACCCTCTGTTACCTCATCAAAAAAAAAAATCAAGTTAAACACAATATGCCCTTAATAAATCTGTGTTGGCTTCCCTTGATCAATCAACATTTGTCCAAGTGACTGTTAATTTTCAAATTATTGTTTCCAAAGGTTTTCCCACCACCGAGGTTAAACTGACTAGCCTGTAGTTGTTGGACTTTTTTGAACAAAGGTGCAACATTTGCGATTCACCAGTCCTCTGGCACCATCGCTGGTATCTAAGGAAGATTATGGCCAGTGTCTCTGCAATTTCCAGTCTTATTTGCCTCATTATCCTTGGATACTGATCATCAGGTCCTGGTGACTTACCAACTTTAAATACAAACAAACCATCAATTTATTGCTCATCCAGTGTCTCAACTACCTCCTCTTTCATTATGACACCGGCAGCATCTTCTTCCTTGGTAAAGACAGGTGCAAAGCAGTCATTTGGTACCTCAGCTATGCCCTCTGCCTCCATAAATAAATCTCCTTTTTGGACCCTAATCGACCCTACTCCTCCTTTTAAACTACCCTTTTACTAATTATATGCCTATAGAAGACTTTTAGATTCAGTTTTATTTTAGCTGCCAGCCTCTTCTCATACTTTCTCCTTGCTTCTCATTTCTTTTTTCATTTCCCCTCTGAACTTTCTATATTCAGCCTGATCCGCGCTTGCATTATCAACCTGAAATCTGTCATACGACCCCTTTCTCTGCTCATCTTATTCTCTCTTTTGTCATCCACGAAGCTCTGGCTTTGTTTAACCTACCTTACCCCTCGTCAGAATGTACCTCGACTTTACCCAAATCATCTCCTCTTTAAAGGCAGCCCATTGTTGCATTACAGTTTTGTCTGCCAATCTTTGATTCCAGTTAACCTCGGCCAGATCTGTTCCTCACCCCATTGAAATTGGCCCTCCCTCAATTATTCACACTCTGGATTGCTCCTTGTCCTTTTCCATTGCTAATCTGAACCGTATGGTACTATGATCACGGTCTCCAAAATGTTCCCCTACCGGCACTTGATCCACTTGACCCACCTCATTCCCTAGAACCATCAAGGCCTCCTTCCTCATTGGACTGGCAACATACTGATCTAGAAAATTCTCCAGAACACACCAGAAACTCTTCCCCACCCTCTCTCTGCCTTTTGCATTATTAGTATCCCAGTCTATATTACGATAATTAAAGTTCATTATAACCACTTTATAGTTTTTGCACCTCTAATTTCTCCCTGGCAGTCTGGTATATGGAGACTGAATGGTCATTTAAACGTTAAATTATTTTACGTAGACCTCTGTGCATTATTCCAACAGCATTGCAACAGATGCCTTACTGCAGCTCAATGCTCATTGAAAGACTTCAGAAAATCTACAGTGTGCCACTAGATCTCCCACAGTGCTGCTCATAACAGATTGGAGGATATATTGTTTTCGAAGGACAGGTGCATTAAACCACAATACATTATTTTGTTGATAATGTGTGCAATTTTGCGTGTTCCTTTAAACCACCGTCTCACTCGCTCAATCAACATAACCAAATTTGACAATAGCACAAAATTCTCTAATCTAGTACTTCAAGCTATCTGAATAAATATTCTGGTCATTTATCCTCTAGCCAGGGATAGAACGATTCTAACCTAAATCACTTCTGTGCTTCGCTCTGTGGCATTCTCACTGTACTTATGTCACTCGGCTCTTCTATCTCTGACTGCATTTTTTCCATCGCAGCAGGCCAGACAAGTGACTGGAAGAACTTGGGGCATATGTGCAAGCAAGCCAGCCAGCAAACTGGTGGGTTGGGAACCACTTGAGATAGGCAGGACATCATTGTTCAGGGATGAGCTGGCATACGAGCTAGGACGCACTAAGCAAGCAATCACGCTGGAAGGAGCGGAGGCAGGTAATCATGGGGGAATGGACTTGAAAATGTTTGGGATTAGGTTAACGAACAGATGAGCCAGATATCCCTCTGTATGGGTTTCTGAGGTAAGAAGCTGGGGCAGGATGAAATGGTGAGCTCAAAAACAGACTGGCAAAAAAGCATTTATTCAAACTAAGTACTTAATTCAGGATTGTTAATAAAATAAGCTAGTAAAACAAAAACTATTATCCTTATAGGTTAAATATCAGATGGTGAAATTCAAGTTTGCAACTCAAACCAACTTTACAAAATGTTGGTGAGATTTAATTGGCTGTTCCTGCCACTTGTCAAGTCAGAATTGATATTTTCTCCTACTTGCAGCGCTACATTGGCAGCTCTGAAACCTAAGGATCGATTTGATTGTTCAATTCTATTCTGGTTGGTACCTACCAAATCTATAATTTAAGCAAGTTGTAATGTCACTCAATTTCACGTGCACGCACACAGATTTAGACACAAAATGAAACCGCTGAATGGCTAGCATCTCTGTCTACAGTCGAATGGGTATAATAAAGGCCATGTTGAAAAATATTAAAAGGGCTTCAAAATCCTATCTCGAACAATTAGTAAAGAAACTCCTAGTGCAATAATAAAAGAAAATTAGGACATTGAAAATATAGCATTATGACTGCATAAACAAAGGAAAATGACAGGGCAAACATTTCATAAAATCATACAGCCTTGAAGTTTGCTCTTGATCATTAAATTTCTGCAACAATTAGGCCTTTTTACACAGCAAAATGGTATGGTTGCCATAGCAAGCCTGAGCCTTGAAACCATATATCTTAGACTTTGGAAAGGTCAGACTTAGACAGTCTAATAACTCAAGAGCGGTTTGACAGATTTCAACCAAGCATGGTCAAATAATAATATAAAACCATGTCTGTGGTTGTTAAACACTGGAGGTCAGGGAAAAGGTTAAGGTTTGGAATATTTTGCTTAATTCAAAAGATAATATGAATTACTATGTCTGGATCGAAAGAACAGCTTGAGATGGGAAGTTGAAGTTAGTGAAAAATACTATGCCTTTAATAAATGTTAAGCTGTCAGCCAAAACACTGACAACATAATAAAATGCCATATTAAAGCAAATCTGAACATGAACAAAAATATAACTGACTAGACATTTGATTAAAAATATAAACGAGAAAACTGCTGAAATTATAGATGCATTACATCATTCTAAGTTATCTCTTTAAAAAAAAACTTTACTTTTTAGCACAAAACCACTTTCCAGAAATTGGTACGCTGAGTTGTTTGAGAAAGCTGTACCTTTCTGAATCTTACACAATTGAATGGTATACACATTTAAGACTATGAAAAAATGGCATTTGTACACAATTGAACATTCCTGTACATAGAAATAGCTATGTCATTCAAAACTTGTTCCACCATTCAATTAGATCATAGTTAATCTGTACCTCAACTCTATTTGCCCACATTTTCTCCATATTCCTCGATACGCTTACCTTAAGTAAATCTATTGATCTCAAACAAGAAAATTTCAATTGGCTAGGCATCCACAGGCTTTTGGGGCATTGAGTTCCTGATCCCATTATTCTTTGCATGAAATATGTTTCCAGATTTCATTCTTAACTGGCCTGGCTTTCATTTTAAGATTATGCCCTTTATTCTGGATTTCCCCTAACGGTTGAAAGTTTCTCTGTGCCGACCCTATCAAATCACTATCATTTTAAATACTTTGATTACATCATACCTTAACCTTCTCAAGAGAATACAAACCAAGTTTATGTCATCTGCCCTCATAATTTAACTTTTTAAACCCAGGTATCATTCTGGTGAATCTGTGCTGTACCTCCAAGGGTAGGAGGCAGCGAACAATATTTAGGGAATAATTGAAGGAGAGAGGAAGTCTGTTCTGCTTTTCTTATTCAATATTTTGTTTTTATTTTTTATGATTCGGTACCCAAAACTGAATGTAGTAATCTGGATATGGTCTGACCAAAGCTCGGTACAACTGAGTCATTTCCTCATTTTTGAATTCCAATTACTTGTGATAAAGACCAACCTTCCAAACCTGCAACCTCTACCAACTAGAAGGACAAGGGCGGAAAATACATGGGAACACCACCATCTGCAAGTTCCCCTCCAAGTCACACACCATCCTGACTTGGAACTATATCGCCGTTCCCTCACTGTCTCTGGGTCAAAATCCTGGAACTCCCTTCCTAACTGTGGGTATACCTACCGCAAATGGACTGCAGCGGTTCAAGAAGGCAGCTCACCACCACCTTCTCAAGGGCAATTAGGGATGGGCAATAAATGCTGGCCTGGCCAGTGATGCCCACATCCCATGAATGAATTAAAAAAAAGAAAAAATTATTATGTTTTGTACCTGTGCACTAGCTTTTAGTGATGTGTACGTAGACATCTAAATCCCTTTGCTCCTAGTCCCTCACAATTATGAAAATATTCTGACTTGTCTTTCTCAAAGAAATTATATAACCTCACATCTCCCCCACCTTGAACTGTTATAGTTTTGTCCACTTAGTCTATGCCCCTTTTAACTTTCTGCTTCCATCTAGACAACTCACAGTACCTAAGTTAGTGTCAGCTCTAAACCTTGATGTACAACACTCTATTCCTTCATCCAAGTCATCAATATATTTGAAGAAAAGTTAAGGCCTTAGCATGGATCCCTTCCTGTCCATCAAAGAATATTCCTTTTATCCCTACTCTTCCCTACCTGTGTCACAATTCTCTGCATTCACTTTTGCTAATCTTATATGCAACCTCATCAAATGCCTTCAGAAGTCCCTAACGTCCAGAAACATTTCCCATCCATCACGGTAGTAACTTCTTCAAAACTTCAAATCAAGATCTATCTTTCACAAATTTATGCTGACTGTGAACAATTCATACTTGTCCAAGGGTTCAGTCACTCTTGTTAATGATAGATTCCAGTAACTTTGCAACAACTGATTTCAAACTGAACTTTACCAGGTTTCTCCCTCCCTTCCAGAATAACGGAGTTATATTTTCATTCTACATACACAATTTAATTAGAATTAAAACAATGTCACTACAAAATAAGTCTGGTCACTTAAATTTGTTTACCACTGAATTAGCTCAAAAATGTATTCACCCCTTGAACCAATGGGTGTAAACCAAAATGTCCAGGTTTGCAAAATCAACTATTTCATTCTTCTACAACTGAACTATGTTCTCCTTAATCAAATTCCCCAGCAAATACAGTGTGGATGTATGTGAAGTGTTTCAATATGTTTTGCATTAAAATGTTTTTTGCTCCACAGCTGTGTTCCTGTTACTTCAAAACAATATACTCTCTGACTAAACATCTAAGCAGATGAAGCAGATTGTTCCTCTCAAATGGAAGAACAAGGAGTTGAGCAAAAGCTCAGCACTGCCACTGGGAGAATGTGGAACTCAAACTATCCTGTGCATGAATGTAGAAATGAATGTACTCTGAGCCTATGCTCAGAAGCACTTGGATTGCCTATCTGGAATCGGGGTATGTGATAGTTGGGATTCCTTCGTTAAAAAAACTCAGGTATTGCAGCATGAAAAACATGATCTGAATTAGTTACTTAATTCTTTTTCTTTATAACTTGTATTTATATAAAGCCTTTTAAAGTCTAGTTACCTGACCTGAACCAGACTACGTGTCGGGTTCAGGTCAGGACGATATTCCGAGTCCAGCATTCGGGCTCAAGTCGGGTTGGGCTGGTCAGTGTTGCTTCCAGGAAGTCATGGGATCAGGCTTACCCGTGATTCCCCACAACTCCATCTGCAGGAATAGCATGCTGCTGGAATGGATGAATGATATTCGTGTCTGGTCGGGCGCGAAAAAAAATTAAAGGACCTGGGCCCAGGTCGGGTTTCAATTTTATACCCAAGCAGGCCTTTAACACCTTTAATGTAACAAAACAAGACACTTTACAGCAACATTATTAAACAAAATTTGACACCGAGCTACACAAGATATTAGGACAGAGCTTGGTCAGATGTAGGTTTTAAGGAGTGTCTGAAGGAGGAAAGACAGGTAGATAGCCAGAGGTTTAGGGAGGAAATTCCAGAGCTTAGGGCTTTGGTACAGCCACCAGCGAGGGAATAATTAAAAATCGGGAATGCTCAAGAAACCACAATTGGCAAAGCGTAGAGATCTCGGGGACAGGTTGTAGGGCTAGAGGAGATTACAGAGATAGGGAGGGTGGGCCATGGAGGGAACCAATACAAGTTAAGAGAGACAGGTCAGTGGGACCTGGTGAGAGATTATGAGCAGCAATTTTGAATGACCTCAAGTTTGTGGAGGGTGGAACTGTGGCAGCCATCCAGGAAAAAGTTGGAATAGTCAATTCTAGAGGTAATAAAGGCATGAATGAGGGTTTCAGCAGCAGATAGGTTGAAGTACAGACAGAGTAGGGCAACCTTACGATGGTGGAAATAGACAATCTTAATGATGGCACCAGTATGTGGTAAGAAGCTCTTGGCTGTAATACCACAGTGAATTATCTTGTTCTGCTTCAGACAGCTTCCAGGGAGAGGAATGAAGTTGCTGGAAAGGGAACTGAGTCTGTGATGGAGATTGAAAACAATAGCTTCTGCCTTCCCAATATTTAACTGAAGGAAATTTCTGCTCACTCAGGACAAGCAGCTGACAGTTGAGGCAGTGGAGCAGTCAAGAGAGTTGGAAATGAGTATCGTCAATATTCAATTTATCTTTTAAATATATTCCAAGCTTTAAATTTTAAAATAACTCACGATTTTTCCTGTGTTCCACCAGGTTAATAGCTTGCTTTGCAGAACACTTTGCAAACCAATTGTCACCTAGTAAAACAGTGACTTCATTTGTATGGATTAGCTGTCCTGGCATAAATGCAAGTGGGCCAAATGGCACCTGTCAAAAACAATCATGAAATAAAAAAGTTTATATCAACAAGTCTATATTGTAATGAGTTAAATGCTCTGTATTTGGTAAATTGTATTTCAACTTAACAAGTAAATCAAAACTGCAATGTAAATTCTTTATTATAATACCCACTTAAAGAGCTCTTTACCCACTGGAGGTTTGTGCTAAAAAAAAAGTTTTGGGGGCATCATCACACTTCAAAGTGTCAAAAGTATTACAAAGAATAGCATCCTGTTTTCTAACTCTGAGCTGAAAATTTACAAGTACCAGCAATGTCATGAAGTCACTTTTCCCTCCTTTCAGATTTGAGCTGCTGAAAACTAAGCAACCAAAATGGTACTTTTATGTCCAAATTAAATTAACTCTAATAATCTAGAGAACACGAGTTCAAATCCCACTACAGCGGTTTGAGAATTTGAAATCTGCTCAAAAAGAAAAGTCTGGAAATTTAAAAACTGGTACTACTATAAGTGACCATGATCATAAAAATCCAACTGGTTCGCTATTGTCCTTCAGGGTAGGAATCCTGCCATCCTTACCTGTTGTGACTTCTATGTAATTAGAATCCCACACCTTATCTCTTAAGTTACCTCTGGACAAGCAAAGCACTAAAGTATTAGCGTAACTAGGATGGGTAATAAATGCCAACATTGCTAGTGATGTCCATAACCCAAGAATTGTTTCATTTAAAAAAATATATTGGGTGTAATCAGGGTGCTAGAAAGCAACAGCTTAAGTGAAATATTTCCATGACAAATCTATCCCAAACACAATTAAGTATTCTGTAGAAAATAAGTCAAAAATATGACAACTAAATACTTTGACAATCACTTGAAATGGCAAATTAAGAACAATTGTTTGCTGATCCAACAAATTAGGTAGGGAAATAGTACTATCCTCTTTGCCAAAAAGGTGACATACTCAACTGTTTCAATCAAGTTAAAACCAAGTAGCTGGGCTTCCCTGATGACTTGCTGTTAAAGCAGTGAATGATTCATCCAAAATAGACCAGGAAGGCTCTACGTTCATTATTTGATCACACACATGCGCGCACACAAACACACGAGCATAACTTGATTCATCGTGAACCATATCACTGGGAAAATCAGTGACAGCTTGCTGTTACCTCTAACTTACAAGATTACCAAGAGTCAAATAGGAGCTCGCAAAGAAACATGCTGATTTTTCAATTGTTACAATTAAAAAAAATCTACATAACTTGTCAGGGAAAAGAAGAAAACTTTTCAGGAAGATTTCATACTCACCATAACATCATAAGACACTTTGTCAGGCAAAGTTTTAAGCCTGCCTTGAAGTGCTTCATAGTCATTTTGTACTTTAACCCTAGATATTGAAAAGTTAACATTTAATTTTTTTAATTACTTACATTAGCAAATGACTTATGCATGTGCAAAGATAAACTTATGCATCCTATTTAGCGCTACTTGCTTTCAAGATGCGCATCATTCTTGACTTTCAATATTACACCAGTTTAGAGATTGCTAAGAGCTTATACTCAACGTGCCTTTGGGTGATCTTTAAAGAAAACATTTTATACCTTTTCGTTGAAGGTACATTGGATAAACTGTAACTGAGATACAATGGTGATAATGCAATATTTAACACTTATTTGAAACAGCTAAAGACAGCATTTATACAATTCCTAAATTCCTACCACAAGTTCTCTAGCAATGCACAAAAAGAATTACTCAAATTTTATAAAGTAGAAGAAATTTCAAATTGATCAAAAATGTGTGCCCACACCTCCTAGAACTGACTGCATTGTCTAGGAACATCATGTAAAAAATTAAGTAGTAAACTATTAAATTATCTGCAGGAGGAGAGAGAATGTAGCCCTTAGTTTCCAATGGATCAGTGGGTAAATGAATTGCATTACAGATCAGATGAGAACTCGGGTTCAATTGCTTTTCTGTACCAAATTGGCCAATCTCAGCTGGGTTGATGAAGCTCTTGGACTACAGGAATGTCGGAGAATAATCAAAAATAAGCCAGGACAAATGCATAGAGATCAGCAGCAGAAATACTGACCAATTTCCTCCCGTCCCTAACCTAGGAATATGAAGGCCAATTATAGGCTCCCCCATCCCTAAGACGGCCTTGGATGGGAGCAGTTAATTCAATCCTTGGGATTTTCCTGGCCAATGATATATCACCCTACATTTAAAGGAAGAATGAACTTGCATTTATATAGTAAAAGCAAAATATTGCGGATGCTGGAAATCTGAAAAACAGAAAACGTTGGAAATATTCAGCTGGTCTGGCAGCATCTGTGGAGAAAGAAATGAGTTAACGCTTCAGGTCTGTGACCTTTCATCAGAACCAGTAAAAGTTTGTAATCTAACAGTCTTTGAGCAAGTGAAAAGGGGGAGGGGGGGGGGGGAACAACAAAAGGGAAGGTGTGTGATAGGGCAGAGGGCAGGACAGATTAAATGACAAAGGTGTCACAAAGTCAAAGGGAGTGCTAATAGTTGTATGAATAGACAAAGCATTAACTCAGAGGGAGTGTTAATGGCAGAATAATGAACAGCTCTGTTCAAAAGCAAAAACATGAAAAACATGTTAAAAACAGATCCATGGTTAAAAAATAAAAATGTGGTCACCTCTACATTGGGGAGAGCAAGCACAGATTGGGTGACTGCTTTGCGGAACACCTCCCCTCAGTCCGCAAGCATGACCCCAGTTTCCGGTTGCTGGCCATTTTAATTCACCATCCTGCTCCCATGCCAACATTTCTGAACTGGGCCTGCTGCAGTGTTCCAGTGAACAACACAAGCTCGAGGAACACCATTTCATCTTCCGAATAGGCACGCGACAGCCTTCTGGACTCAACATCGAGTTCAACAATTTCAGAGCATGACTGCCCTTTGTTTAAATTTTATTTTGTAAACATGGGCCTGTTTTGAACTTGTTTTCCAGGTTTTTACTTTTGGACAGAGCTGTTCATTATTCTGCCATTAACACTCTCTCTGGACGAGTGTTTTGTCTTCTATTAGCACTCCCTTTGCCTTTGTTCTGTGACATCTTTGTCATTTAAATCTCTCCTACCCTCTGCTCTATCATACACCTTCCTTTTCATTGTTCTTCCACCACCCCTTTTCACTTGCACAAAGACTGTTACATTTCTAACTCTCACTGGTTCTGATGAAAGGTCACAGATCTGAAATGTTTACCCGATTTCTCTCTCCACAGATGCTGCCAGACCAGCAGAGTATTTCCAGCACTTTATTTTAATAGCATTTATATAAGTGCTGTTCACATCTTCAGGAAGTCCCCAAGTGTTTCACAAGCAATGGATTACTTTTATAGTACTGGAACTGTAATGCAGCCAACGTGCAGCCAATTCACACACTACAGTGTGATGCTGGTAGAAAGATGTTGGCCAGAACACCAGAAAATGCCTCTGCTCTTTAAATGCAACAATGGGGTGAAATTGATCAATGCCAGTAACAGAAAATGGGCCGACAGTAAATTAGCAACCTGTTGGGCACAGTGTAAAACATTTTGCCAATTTACTATCAGCCCGTTTTGCATTGCTGACCAATTTCTTACAGTTTACAACTTGAGCAGGCAGATGCACCTTGATTTAATGTCGCATCTGAAAAATAGCACTGAAAAGTGCAGCATTCCCTCAGTACCACTCAAGCTTCTGCCTAAATCATTTGTTCAAGACTAGACTGGAGCTTCATTTCATAACCTGCTAACTCAAGGGCAAAAGGCAAGGTAACCAAAAACAAGGCTCCTTGGATGATGAGGGAGACAGAAATGATGAAACAAAAGAAAAGGAGGGTGTGGATACATGTCAGGTGATTTCTTCAAGTAAGAACCAGACCATATACAATAAGTTGAGAGCGGGGGTGAAGGGGAAAATAAGACTGGCAGTCAACGTAAAAAGGAACCCAAAATTCTTCTACCGGCATATAAATAAGTAAGTGGGTAATAAGAGGTGTGTGCAGCCTATTAGGAACAAAGAGGGTAATATATGCTTAGATGTGCAGGGCAAGGCTAATATACTGAATGAGTACTTTGTATCAGTGTTCACTAAGGAAGAGGAATCTGACGAAATAAATCAGCAGAAGCAGAGAGAGTAGAGGCAACGGATAAGGTAAAAATTCAGGTACCACAAAGGCTAGCTATCCTTAGGGTAAATAAGTCACCCGATCTGGATGGCTTACAACCCAGGTTGTGAAAGCAAGTGGAGGTGGAGATAGCAGAAGGGCTTGACATAATCTTCCAATCTTTGCTGGATTCGGGGGAGGTGCCAGAGGATTGGAGAGCGGCAAATGTGATACCATTATTCATGAAAGAGTGCAATTACAGACCTCGCAACTACAGGCTAGTTAGTTTAACAGTGGTGCGTAAGTTTCCAGAAACAATAACTAGGGGAAAGAGAGACTCTTGGAGAGATTCGAGTTAATTAAGGACAGCCAGCATAGATTTGTAAAAGGCAGATCATGCTTGACTAATCTAATTGAGTTTTTTGAAGTAACAGAGAAGGTTGATAAAAGGAATGCAGTGGATGCTATTTATATGGATTTTAAGCATTTGATGAGGTACCACATAAAAGGCTGGTTAACAAAATTGAGCCTCATGGAATAGCAGGGTCAGTGTCCAATTGGATAAAAAATTAGCTTAAGGACAGAAAATCAGAAAAAAGCGAGTTGTCGTAAATGCTTATTTTTCAGACTGGAGGATGTTAGACAGCAGTGCTCCCCAAGGGTCAGTGCTGGGGCCACAGCTTTTTTTTGCTATATATAAATGACTTGGATCTTGGAATACAGAGTAGAATCTCTAAGTTTGCCAATGACACCAAACTTGGAGGTGTGGCAGACAGTGAAAATGATATGAACTGCCTGCAACATGACTAGATAGGCTAGTAGACAAGTGGTGAATGGAACACTGACAAGTGTGAGGCGAAACATTTTGGCAGAAGGAATAGGGAGAGGCAATATATACTTATGGCACAGCTCTACAGAGTGTGCAGGAACAGAGGGATCTGGGTTGCAGGTGTACCTTTGAAGTTGACAGAACATACTAAGAGTGTGATTAGTAAAGCCTATGGGATCTTGAGCTTCATCTTCTTCTTTGGCCTCCTTGTCTCAGGAGACAATGGGTAAGCACCTGGAGGTAGTCAGTGGTTTATGGAGCAGCGCCTGGAGTGGCTATAAAGGCCAATACTAGAGTGACAGACTCTTCCACAGGTGCTGCAGATAAAATTGGTTGTCAGGGCTGTTACACAGTTGGCTCTCCCCTTGCGCTTCTGTCTTTTTTCCTGCCAACTGCTAAGTCTCTTCGACTCGCCACACTTTAGCCCCGCCTTCATGGCTGCCCGCCAGCTCTGGCGATCGCTGGCAACTGACTCCCACGACTTGTGATCAATGTCACAGGACTTCATGTTGCGTTTGCAGACGTCTTTAAAGCGGAGACATGGACGGCCGGTAGGTCTGATACCAGTGGCGAGCTCGCTGTACAATGTGTCCTTGGGGATCCTGCCATCTTCCATGCGGCTCACATGTCCAAGCCAGCTCAAGTGCCGCTGACTCAGTAGGGTGCATAAGATGGGGATGTTGGCCGCCTCGAGGACTTCTGTGTTGGAGATACGGTCCTGCCACCTGATGCCAAGGATTCTCCGGAGGCAGCGAAGATGGAATGAATTGAGACGTCGCTCTTGGCTGACATATGTTGTCCAGGCCTCCCTGCCGTAGAGCAAGGTACTGAGGACACAGGCTTGATACACTCGGACTTTTGTGCTCCGTGTCAGTGTGCCATTTTCCCACACTCTCTTGGCCAGTCTGGACATCAGTGGAAGCTTTTCCCATGCGCTTGTTGATTTCTGCATCGAGAGACAGGTTACTGGTGATAGTTGAGCCTAGGTAGGTGAACTCTTGAACCACTTCCAGAGCTTGGTCGCCGATATTGATGGATGGAGCATTTCTGACGTCCTGTCCCATGATGTTAGTTTTCTTGAGGCTGATGGTTAGGCCAAATTCATTGCAGGCAGCCGCAAACCTGTCGATGAGACTCTGCATACACTCTTCAGTGTGAGATGTTAATGCAGCATCGTCAGCAAAGAGGAGTTCCCTGATGAGGACTTTCCGTACTTTGGACTTCGCTCTTAGATGGGCAAGGTTGAACAACCTGCCACCTGATCTTGCGTGGAGGAAAATTCCTTCTTCTGAAGACTTGAACGCACGTGAGAGCAGCAGTGAGAAGAAAATCCCAAACAGTGTGGGTGCCGAGAGCACAGCCCTGTTACACGCAACGCAGGATAGGAAAGGGGTCTGATGAGGCGCCACTATGCTGAATTGTGCCTTTCATATTGTCATGGAATGAGGTGATGATGCTCAGTAGCTTTGGTGGACATCCGATCTTTTCTAGTAGTCTGAAGAGACCACATCTGCTGACGAGGTCAAAGGCTTTGGTGAGATCAATGAAAGCAACGTAGAGGGGCATCTGTTGTTCACGGCATTTCTCCTGTAGCTGACGAAGGGAGAACAGTATGTCAATGGTTGATCTCTCTGCTCGAAAGCCACACTGTGCCTCAGGGTAGACACGCTCGGCCAGCTTCTGGAGCCTGTTTAAAGCGACTTGAGCGAAGACTTTCCCCACTATGCTGAGCAGGGAGGTTCCACGGTAGTTGTTGCAGTCACCGCGGTCACCTTTGTTTTTATAGAGGGTGATGATAAACATAAACTTAGAGGCAATGAGTACAAAAGCAGGGAAGTTATGCCAAACCTTTATAAAGCTCTGGTCGGGCCCCAGCAGGAGTACTGCGTCCAGCTCCGGTTACCACGCTTCAGAAAGGATGCGAGGATCCTTGAAAGCATGCAGAGGAGATTTACCAGAATGCTTCCAGGGATGAGGGATTTTATTTACAAGGTTAGGTTGGAAAAGCTGGGTTTGTTCTCCTTAGAGCAAAGGAGATTGAGGGGAAATTTCATAGAAATGTACAAGATTATGACAGGTATAGATAAGTTAGACAAGAAAATACCATTCCTATTAAGTGCACAAGGATTAGGGGACACAGTTTGAAGGTTTTGGGCAAGAGATGATGGGGAAATGCAAGGAAGAACTTTTTTTTTTTTTAAAAACACAGCGGAGACAATCAACTGTTTCAGCAGGAAACTGGATGGGCACTTGAAGGAAAAAAGGCTACAGGGATCGAGCCAGGGAGTGGGACAGACTGGATTGCTCCAAGGAGAGCCAGCATAGACTCGATGGGTCAAACGGTCTCCATCTGTACCACAAATAGCTATTTTTCCCCAGTAATCTTGTAACTGTTGTCAGGGCAAAGTGCGAGCTCTGTTCAAGCCGCTATATGTTTGTGCAAGTATCTGCTAGTAACCTAATGTTCTGACTCTAAGTTGTGTAGAAAGGGCTTGCACAAACAGATAGTCTTTACATGCCGAGTAAGAGAGAGAATGGATTCCTCTGTGTGATAACCAATGTAACAAAGATAGACAGAATAGCTGGGGTCTCAAACTTAGAAACACAAAAGCTGCAAACCACAACATCTACCCTCCAGGTCAAGGTAATATTGTTTGGTCTGTAAGTAAATATTTTAGAATTTAACCTGAGTGCATTTATAGCTGGTGTCTGAAGCACAAACAAAGCTACTCATCTCTATGAACATGTTTGAAACTTCAGTTAGGCAATTTACAAAGCACAGGACATTCATGAACTGTTAGACTGGGAATACCAAGTTATGAGTTAGTAATAAAAAGTTATATATTCTCCTATATTGACATCACTTGTTTACTATAAAGTACCAGAGAAAAACAAGCAAAAAATGTGCAACTGTTAATGTGTATAGGTCTATAGAATGTGCATGTTTTTTTCCCACATTTTTCAATTTCTACTGATGGGTTATCATCTATAACAAACAAAATCAAAAAAATTAACAGATCTTAGTACTTAATAGTAAGCATATTCACTGAAATGTTTGGACTTACCAGTGCTGGATTTTTTCCTTGCAGCTTGAGATGACCTGTTATTAAAATAGACAACTGCTCATGAAAAGCAATGTCAAGAATTCCAAGACTGTTCATACTGTAAAAAATACAGCAAACAACTGCAACTTAATTGATCAAAAAATAAGTATCTGAAACAAATCTGCTTTTCCATGGGACTTTCCTGTGTGATGACTACCAAGATGACAACATCTGAAGGCAATACAAATGGACAGACTTTTGTTGTTTTCACAAACTTTCACAATGAACTTTAGCTCTTCTCCCTCAATTGTTGTTATTTAAAAAAAATGATTTTGCTAGCCTCAGTTTGAATATCCAAAAACACTCATTAACAGCATATATTTAGCATGAACAAATTAGTCTCAGATAAATGGCTGCCCATTTTCCTGAGGCACTGAAAATTTTGAATCAAGAATTGATTTTCCCCTTTCACTTCATTTCACAATGGCTTAATTGCTACACGTGAAAGCTATTAACACCACTTTATTTGAGTAAGATTTTAAGCAGTTAGGTCCTTAGATTACTGTAAACAAGGTCAACTTTTAAGTATATAAACATGATTGCATGAAAAACATACAATAATTTGTAATTTAGCTTTCCTCCTCCCCAATAAAAAATCTTACTGCATATTTTATAAATATTATTTATAAATAACCCCGATAAGAAAATTCAGCAATTTAAATGACAGCCTAAACATATTGAAATAATCCAGGAGCTATATCTGGCAATGAATGGATTAGTAACAATATTTTGACAAACAAACCAAAAAAAAGTGTCTTTGAATGAAAAGTCTATTAACTTGTCTCCAATTCTATTGGCAAATAAATTTGATATAAATTGTAGCAGATTTATAAAAGTACAACACAAGTTTATATTAATTTGACATAATTCTTCTGTAGAGTCAGAGTAGAACACACAAACTTCGAGAGATGGAGAAAACAAACTGATCAGGCTATCCATCTTTCAAAAGGGTTCGGAGCTTGAGCTTGATGCCACAGGGTAGGGAAGGATCGAAATGCGCTAGAACAGAACCAAATATCGTCCTTGGTTTTGGCAAAAATTTTAAAACCATTCACCTTCATAAATGTTCCTTCCCACAAAATTTGGATGTACGGTCAAAGTTATTTTTGCACATGCTAATTAGATCCTTGTTCAACTGGTTAAAAAATGTGCTGCTTAATATATGCAGTATCAAGGTGAAGACATAGACCATGTTGTGCCCTTATGAAATACTATCTTGTTCAATTACTGGTCTGTTGTGAATTAACTGACTCAGTTGGAGCAGAAAAGCTATAATTGACCTCAACACCCCTAGAGGGGAAAATGAAAAATTAGCCCTAGTTTTGATCACTATCCATTAATTCCTACTGGCAGTGTGCATATGTAGAATATCAGGTTATGAGGGAACAGGTTAAGCTGCAACGTTTCTGACTCAATAGCCTACATCATGTC
Organism: Heterodontus francisci; assembly: GCF_036365525.1. Taxonomy (NCBI): domain Eukaryota; kingdom Metazoa; phylum Chordata; class Chondrichthyes; order Heterodontiformes; family Heterodontidae; genus Heterodontus; species Heterodontus francisci. The sequence continues at coordinate 43,746,388 of NC_090387.1, forward strand.
AATACTTGTGTATGAAGATTGGCAATAAATATCTTCTGGACAGCAAGAAAAAAATGAAGAAAAAAGATAAATACCATTAATACATACTGCTGTACTGATTTTACTGAGGTTTCACAAAAAGATAAAAGATATAGGGAAAAATTATCTTCCATGTAAAAGTTTTCCCCCATGCACCACTCCTAAAATCTGCTTTAAAGGAACAGGTGCACTGTATCCCTCCTCACTGCCATCCCCAATCCCCAGTCCACTTGGCTAATTTTCTCCTATCTCTCCTGAAAAAGTCAATCGACTCCTTTCTGGCCACTGGTCCATGCGATGTCAAGTCTTAATCTGCATTCACTTGCATGTTGGCCAGCATAGCCAAATGAAGAACCCCTCTGTTTCCCAGTTAGCTACGCTTTGGTCGCCATCTCCAGTCCAAAGCAAATCAAATATATGAAAGAGACAAAAATCCAGTGAAGCAAAGCTTCAAAAATTCAGTCATGACATTACACTTCAAAAAAAAACTTCACTGGCCATGAAGTTGAGGTAATTACACGGTCATGAAATGGACTACATAAATGCATTTTTTTTCTGTTATACTTAAAACTTTTTAAAAAACATGAACATAAGTTGCCACAAGAACTGGAGGAGTGCAGGAGGGAAAGGACAAAGTTTATCAGTACTTCTAATATAATAAACAGGAATTGTTAATTAGAACTCAAAATTCCACCACTTGCATCTAAGGAGCGCCAATGCACAAACTTGAAGGCATTATTTAGCCATACATGGTTACTTGTAAACTCCATTTACAGCAACTTTACATAAGTTCACAATGACAGATAATCAGAACATTTTTTCTGCACAAACGCTAATGAATAAAGTTGCATTTACATTACAAACAATGCTGGTTCTGATGATAACTTCAGGAGTTATACTCCTCAGGGTCCTGATGGTTATATAAATTTATTTCAATTTGTATATTTTGTACATTTGACAAAACAGTCTCTTATTCCAGCTGATTTGATACATTTTTGAAACTTGGACCGTGCAGCTCCAGCGAACGCCTGTGCTCATCACTCACAGCTGACTGTCGACCCTGCACTATTGCTATTTAAAGGAGCAGCCATCTAACTTGCAGGTGAGGTTCTTTAGACTTGCGTCTGCTATTGCAAAGTTTGTGGAAGTACTGTGGAGTGTTTTTGGAGGTGTTGTGATGAATTATTGGATTTGGCCAGGAGTGTTGCTGCATCCTCACAGGTAGGGCAAAAGATGTGGTGACCTGTCCACACAAAGGCTACAACAGGTATGGGGGCTGCAGGTGCAGTACCTTTGGCTCTGCAACACGACAGACAACTGGAGCAGAGACTGCTGAGGGGGGAAGCTCTGTGCAGAGGGGGAAGAGGAGGGCTTCCACAGAGGGCCCCATTCACCACAGGTTTTCAGCGAGCACCTGTCCCATCCTCACCTCAGCCAGCAGCAATGTCTGCAAGTGCTTGTGATTCACCAAGGAGGTTGTCACAGAGCTAAAGATAGTATTAGATCAAAAGGAAGAGGCTTGTAATGTTCCAAAAATAGAACAGCGAGTCTGAGGATTGGGAGGTTTCGAATTTGGCAGAAGGACCAAGAAATTGATGAGGAAAGAAATAAGAATGAGAGTAGACTAGCAAGAGACATTTTAAAAATTGTAACGAGGCAGAGATTAGTGAAAGTAAACATGGATCCATTACAGGCAGAGACAGGTGAAATTATAATGGGGAATAAGAAATGGCAGAAACATTAAACAAATACTTTGTGTTTGTCTTCATCGTAGAAGACACAAAAAAATTCTGGAAATACTGGGGAACCAAGGATTGAGGCAGAATCAGGAACTTAAAGAAATCAATATAATTAAAAAAATAGTCCTGGAGAAATTGATGGGAATCAAGTGGCCAAAAATCCCTAGACCTGACTACCTGTATTCTAGAATTTTAAAAGAGGTAGCTGCAGAGATAGTGGAGGAATTGGTTTGAATCTTCCAGAATTCCTTAGATTCTAGAACAGTTCCCAAGGATTGGAAGGTAGCAACCATAACACTGCTATTTAAGAAACGGAGGAAGGGGAATTATAGGCCAATTAGCCTATATCAGTTGTAGACAAAATACTATAACCTATGAAAGATGAGGTAACAGGGCACTTAGAAAACCATAATATGATTAAGCAGAGTCAACATGGATTAAGAGTTTTTTTGAGGATGTAACTAGTAGGATGGATAAGGGGGAACCTGTGGATGGAGTGCATTTGGATTTTCAAAAAGCATAAGAAGCCACAAAATTAGGGCTCATGGGATTAGGGTTATATAGTAGAACAGATTGAGGATTGGTTATTGGACAGAAACAGTAGGAATAAATGGGACATTTTTGGTGGGAAAATTGCAATGAGCGGAGTATCACAAAGATCAGTACTTGGGCTTCTGCTCGTTACAATCTACATGAAGGGCAAGATGAGGGGATTGAGTGTAACATATTCAAGTTTGCTAACAATAAAAAGTTAAGGGGAAAAAAGCAATGAGGAGGATGCAAAGAGGCTAGACAGGGATATAGACAGGTTGGGCGACTGGGTAAGAATGTGTCAGACGCAATACAATGCAATGAAGTGTGAAATGGTCCACTTAGTAGGAAAAATAAAAAAAGCAGAATATTCTTTGAATGGCGAGAGACTGGGAAATTATTGCATTGAGGGACCCGAGTGTCCTTGAACATGAATCACAAAGTTAACATGCAGGTACAGCAAGCAATTAGGAAGGCAAATTGCACAGTAGCTTTTATTACAAAGGGATTGGAGTATTAGAGTAAAGACTTTTTACCATTATACAGGCATTGGTGAGACCACACCCAGAGAACTGTGTGCAGCTTTGGTCTCCTTACCCAAGGAATGACATGCACAGCCTAAATGTTCACTAGACTGTACCTGGGATCAGGAGATTGTCCCAAGAGGAGATACAGCATAGACTAAGCCTATATTCCCTGAAATTTAGAATGAAAGGTGATCTAAAAGAATCATTAAAAAATTTAAGGGGCTCAACAGGGTCGATGTTGAGAAACTGTTCTTTGGCTTGGGAATCTGCAACACAGGGTCACAGAATCAGCATAAGATGACAGCCATTTAACGCAGAGAAACTTCTTCACTCAAAGGACTGTGAATCTTTGAGCATCCACAGCTCTAGGGTAGAGAACCCCAGTCGTTGAGTACATTCAAGAAAGTCGTCGATAGATTTTTGGGTTCTAAGGGAATTAAGGAATATGGGGATAGTACAGGCAAGTGGAGTTGAGGTAGATCAGCCATAATCTTGGTGATTGGTGGAGCAGGCTCAAAAGGGCCACTTTTGCTCATATTTATGTTCTGTGCCACCTCCTTCAACAGGACCTGCAGTGTCACAGCTGGGCAAGGACAGCATTGCCAATAATCCTCAAAGTCACTGTCACGCCAAACCTCTATGCCACTGATCTTTCCAGGTGAGAGCAGGTGACATTGTGAACATATCTCAGTACGCCATCCATGGCTGCATCTGAAAGGTAGCAGAGGCCCTGTGTGCGAGGAGAGGCAAGTTCATAATTTCCTCTCTAACTAGAGAGGAGGATGAACAGGGGCGCAGTTTTGCCAGGAGAACAGGATTCCCAATGGTGCAGGGAGCCTTTGATTGTATGCACATGGCTCTGCGGGTGCAACATGTCAAGAGGGTGGGGGAGGGGTGGGGAAAGAGGTACAGGAACCACAAGGGATTCCACCTCATTATGTGCAGTGGGTGTGCGCCAATGCCCAAATCATTATGTCAATGAATGCCTGCTATCCTGGTAGCAGTCACAATGTCTTCACCCTGAGGCAGTCTGCCATTACTGCCATCTTCAGGTCATGACAAAGAACCAGAGGCTGGCTGTTTGCTAACATGGACAAAAGAGCTGAACTCAAGAGGTGAGGTGAGAGTGACTGCCCTTGACATCAAGGCAGCATTTGACCGAGTATGGCATCAAGGAGCCCTAGCAAAACTGAGGTCAATGGGAATCAGGGGGAAAACCCTCCGCTGGCTGGAGTCATGCCTAGCGCAAAGAAAGATGGTTGTGGTTGTTGGAGGTCAATCATCTGAGCTCCAGGACATCACTGCAGGAGTTCCTCAGGGTAGTGTCCTAGGCCCAAGCATCTTCAGCTGCTTCATCAATGACCTTCCTTCAATCATAAGGTCAGAAGTGGGGATGTCCGCTGATGATTGCGCAATTTTCAGCACTATTCGCGACTCCTCAGATACTGAAGCAGTCCGTGTAGAAATGCAGCAAGGCTTGGACAATATCCAGGCTTGGGCTGACAAGTGGCAAGTAACATTCGCGCCACACAAGTGCTAGGCAATGACCAACTCCAACAAGAGAGAATCTAACCATCTCCCCTTGACATTCAACGGCATTACCATCACTGAATCCCCCACTATCAACATGCTAGGGGCTACCATTGACCAGAAACTAAACTGGAGTAGCCATATAAATACCATGGCTACAAGAGCAGGTCAGAGGCTAGGAATCCTGAGGCGAGTAACTCACCTCCCGACTCCCCAAAGCCTGTCCACCATCTACAAGGCACAAGTCAGGAGTGTGATGGAATACTCTCCACTTGCCTGGATGGGTGCAGCTCCAACAACACTCAAGAAGCTCGACACCATCCAGGACAAAGCAGCCCGCCTGATTGTCACACCATCTACAAACATTCACTCCCTCCACCACCACAGTGGCAGCAGTGTGTACCATCTACAAGATGCACTGCAGCAATGCACCAAGGCTCCTTAGACAGCACCTTCCAAACCCGCGACCTCTACCAACCAGAAGGACAAGGGCAGCAAATATTTGGGAACACCACCACCTGCAAGTTCCCCTCCAAGTCACACACCATCCTGACTTGGAACTATATCGCCGTTCCTTCACTGTCGCTGGGTCAAATTCCTGGAACTCCCTTCCTAACAGCACCGTGGGTGTACCTACCCCAAATGGACTGCAGCAGTTCAAGAAGGCAGCTCACCACCACCTTCTCAAGGGTAATTAGGGATGGGCAATAAATGCTGGCCTGGCCTGCGTCGCGCACATCCCATGACTGAATTTTTTTTAAAAAGGGATATTTCCTTTATACGTGGCTGTTGACGCCTTGCCGCCATCCTACCACATGAGGACAAGTGCACAATGACAGCCATGCCACCACCACCAGAAACATCGTGGAGCAGACCATCAGCGTTCTTAATCAACGGTTCCACTGCCTGGACCGCTGAGGAGTGTCTGCAAGTTCGTTGCGGTCTGCTGCATCTTCCACAAGCTCGCTATTATGAGGGTGCAACCACTGCCACCAGAGGACTCCTCAGGAGAGGGAGGAGGAACAGAAAGAGGAAGAGGTATCCAGGACACCTTCACTTCAGATGGGTTGTCGGTGTGTGCCTACCTCAGTCTCTGCTTACCTGAGGCATCAACCCTTCACCACCATGGCTCAACGATTTCCCACCTTCCCATCCATCTGCGATGTCACATCACAGCACCAAAATCTTGCAATAAAAGCCACCAAATGAAACCTTTCCGTGACTATCGAACACATCAAATTATACAAAGAAAAATAACCTATTCACCCTTGTGCATTTCCTTAGTGCCCGTCTTGTGGGTGCCTTTATCTGATCTAGTGCTCCTATACAGTGCTAAGCCAGTGTCCACAGCTTAGCTGGTAGAAGGCTGCTGACTTTCACTGGGGGAGACAGCAGATGGCCTTGTAGGTCGCCTTCAAGCAGCTCTGGGCCTTGAGGGTCCAGCTTCAGACTGCACCACCTCCACATGCACTGCAGTTGTCTGGGCTGCCTGGCTGAGAGGCATCAGCAAGGGCACTGGCAGAGTGGCAATGGTAGGAGGAGGATTATCCTGAGGACAGCAGGTTCATGCGCCACGGTGTCACTGCCAGTCCCCCAGGGTGCTGCCTCAGTAATCCAAGAAATCTGGAGAGACTGCTGGACTGGCACAAGACCCTACATGTCCCTTTCAGCACTGAGATCCCCAGCCATTATGGGAGCAGTCTGAGTCTACATGGCAGAAAACATGAATCTCATGACCTCTGCCCCAGCTTCCACTACAACACTGATATAGTGGGTTGCTTCTGCCTGTACTGCATAGCAGCCAAGATAACAGCCACAAGACCCTGCATCATGCTGGGTCCACAAGTGCCATCATGGAGTTGGCTACCATTTCCACATGGGCAAGGATGGACTCCATGCTCTGCACAATGCCCTATGTCACGTTAGAGCCAGACTCCTCCATGTTCCTTGACAGCAAGAGGCTGTTTGGCAGGCCTGCCAATGCACCAACAGTGCTGCCCCAAAATCCTCATGTGAACCCCGTGTAGCAGTACTTTTCTGTGGCCTCGCACTCCGGTGAGCTGGCACACCACTCCTGCCTGGTGACTCACCGCATGCAAATCCCGACTCTGTATTACCGTCTAAAGTTCTGAGCTGGTGGCTGCAACTATCAGATCAAGGGATGGTGCTTCTTCATCAGCGCTGTGGTGTTGCTCCTGCCCTTCCTCCTGAGCCTGCTGTGGGTGGATAGGCTCCAGTTCTTGGGTGTCTGAAAGCAGAAAATCAGAATGATTGAAATGAGGGAAAGTGGAGTGGAAAGCATGAGGTTCAAAGTCACACCATCAGCAGCTTGCACTTCATGCCAGATTGTAGGAAGAGGGTGAGGTGGATGCTGAGAAGGAACATACCGTTAATGTTCTCAGCGACGCTGGATGCGGCAGGCTCTGTTAGTTGGCCCCATGATGCACAGCACCATCTCCACAATGGGGTTCAGGAGACGTAGCTGTGCCCAGCCTCCACCGGTTCCGCTCTGCTTCCTACAATGGTGGAGGTGGTGGGCGGGGAAGAATGTCTGCGAGCGTGTTGCAATGTGTTTGGGTGACGTTCCTGCGATAGCTGAATAGCTAGAAATAGATAGACGCTGAGAGGGGTGAGTGTGGAACTTGCACCATTGAAAGGTTTTAGATGATGAGGAGCAACGCGAGAATGCTAGGACTGAGTCCTGACTTGCTGCTGGGTGAGTGACAGAGGTGTGGTGCACTGAGCAGTGCAAGAATTTAGTCGTCCTTTGAAGATGCATTCACTGGCCTCGACAACCTGCGAGGTCGCTGAACATTTTGCGGCACTGCTGCCATGTACTCAGAGCCAAGCTCAAGAGTCGTCTTCCCTGGCCAGCTGCTCCAATTTCCTTCAAAGGGTGTTCATCGAGGGCCTCTCAGCCCCCTGTGACAATATGGCCTCTCTCCCCACCTGGTGCTCCATTTATTTAGTTTCTACTTGCATCCAATCGCATAACATAGTCAGCAGTAGCTTCTTTCTAATGAGTGCAGCTCCCCTTCAAGAGCTGCAGGCTGCCTTCAAGAGCTGCAGGCTGGCTGGAACACAGGCTGGACCTATCTTAAGGATATTGAGGTACAGGTTAAAACAAATAACGCTAATGTTTTTGTATTTTTCTATTGAAGTCACATTTGAAATGTCATGTGCTATCTTTACCACCTTATCTTCAAAAAAGGAGCTCAGAGAAATTATTTCACAACTTGGGCAATACTCATGAGATTGGCAGAGCTGAACATATTTTCACTAAAGGTTGGGAGGCAGACTAAATCAACATGATGCAACTCATCCCAATGCGGAGTCTTAAAGTTAACAAATTTAAAGTGAGGTTAAAAATCAGGGGAAAATAAATGTCCCTCTTAACATAGTACTGGGAACTTGGAATGATTTCCAGATACAGTGCCTGATGTTGTATTGAAGAAATTGAAAAATAGCTGGAGTATATTTTACTAGCAACAGACTTAGAAATTATATGGCTAGAAATAAGTGAAGGAGATAAACCTTGCGATGATTCACATGCTCAATGCAGACGAGGAGCGAGGAGCTCTGTGGCTGCAGGTCATGAAAAAAAAAATATATGGGAGCAATTAATTTTGCTTAATTACCATCCTGGATCAGGGAGCACTTGTTTTCCTAGTAATATTGACAGCACAATGCATGGACAACCTGGCACTGTGATCTGGTTTTGGATTCAGTGATTACCCTGTTTTTAAAAATGTAGTAGAGACAAAAGCTCCAGGTTGGCATAGCATATTTACCTTAAAATGATTTGATACAGTGGAAACCATTTCTCTTTGTAATACTTAGGACCAGAGGATGGTCCATAGTTCATCAAAATGAAATCCATGAGTTAGAGAAAATAGTTAGAAGCATCATGTTGGTTCTTTGAAAACATTTAAAGGTCATCATGATGGTTCAATCTCAGAGGGAGGGAAACATAGAGTTATTTACCCAAATACAAAAAAAAGAGCATTGACAAATGAAGTGACATTGATACAGGTTAAAGAGCACTTGAGGACACAACAGATCAAACACTTCCAGCTGAACAAGACTGCATAACCAACCACATTCTGTTGTTTAAAACCAAAGGTCGTCAACACATATTGTTAAACTCAAGTGCCTTAACAGATTTCAGGTGGTTTCTAAGAGTAATAAATTTGCAGCACATACTGTCCCTGGATGTGAAAGAAATATGGACTTTACCCACCACAGCCTTTATGGTTATTTTCAGGCAAGAACAGAGGGGCATTAGTCACAAAGTTACCTTTGGCGTAAGCACCCTATTCTTATAGCTGCAGGAAACATTTTGAAGACAATTAGCCAATTTCAGGAACATGGCAAGATAAAACAAATAAATCTTGAAAATAAAGTAACCAAATTTTAATTGGTAAACTTAAAACAGAAATAGCTGGGGCAAATAGTAACATAGCCGCAGCCCATGATTAAATAGGATTTACAGACTTCCAGAATGAAAAGAAATTATACTGCAAATACATGTTAATGACAAATATACAGATTGGTGAACTTCAAAGTATTATACATCATACATTTTGCCTTGAAAACGAGAATAAACACAACTATCTTCTACAGTTTGTTTAGTTATTCACTGCAAATATGTAAAATCTGCATTTTAAGGATAACTGAAAATTCTTAGCATGGAGTTTTAATACTGAAATAAATTGAGACAATTCAACGTTTACAAAATATACTTGGTTTCCACACAACAGCTTCACCACTGGTTATATTTGCTATACAGACATATCTACATATGCAGAGAACTGCCATGTGGGTCTAACATTTGTTTTGGTCAAACCAATGGCCTGGATTTTGCAATAGTAATGATGGCAAAATTGACAGCGCTCGCTATCATTACTCCACTGAAACTGAATTTCTTGAGTCTGCAAGAGCAGAACATGGAATTCCCAAAGTTTTTGTCAGTGATTCTACGCTTCTCATTAGGGTGTGCTGTTGAGGTTCTCCAGACTTCAATCAATGGAAAATCTTATGAACCGATGAGAAATTTTACACTGTTAGTGTTCACTGTAAAACCCTTGAAAAAGCTAAATCTTGTTGAATGAGGTTAAACTGGATTTTTAATGGTGTACTAATTTCATAATTACTGCTAAACATCCTTACTGACCCCGAAAGGCTAATTTTATATTTGTGCAATGCGAAATTTCTCCATAATGAACTTTAAAAAAAAATATTTTGAAAGCATTTGTTTATCTATATCTTAGCTACTTTCTTAATCTAATCATTTGTTTCACTATCTGAAAATTTATCTCAAAAGGATACGGAGTGCTTTTAACTTCCTGGTTTGCAGTGGGTGAATACTTCGACACGTTTGGCTACCTACCTGCTTGTTGACATCACTACCGCTGTATGCCAAGACATCCCCTTGACCTGGCACCAGTTGTGAACTGTCAGTAAAGGGGGAAAAAAACCACACCAGAGTGTGCTAGATCTTTTGAGGTCAGCAATGAGCATCGTAGTTTCGTTGCTGACTACAAAATCCAGGCCAGTAAGGTCGCAGTTCAATGTCACCACAACGACTGCAAGGCCACCCCCACCTCAAGGGCATCACTAATAAATGCATGAATGACCTGCTCACATTAAAAATGCTATATTTGAATAAAATTGGTAGACTAAATCAATTTTAAAAATGTTCTGTAGTGTCCAGGTGTGCAAATGCATCAATGTACAAGCAAATCAAGGAATGCACTCATCTGAATACTGCTCGAGAAATTCCAGAGTAAGTACAATGTAAGCAGTGAATTGAGCTACATCTTGAATTCAAACATCAAATTTAACTGAGATCCAGCATAAACAAAGTATTAGATCCTAATGCAAACATTTAGAAGCACAGAGGAAAGGAAACAACTGTTAATTGCTTAAATATACCAAAAGAAAGAACTGATTATTTTGGTAACTCGTTAGCTTCTGAAGTAGAATATTCTATATTTACTGAAATTGAATTTTGTGCCCCTTTTTGCTTGTTTTCTGTTGATCACATTACACACTTTTACTCGCGTAATAGTTCATCATTGAACTTGATACAATATACTCCATGTTATAATCTGGTCCGAGCAATGAAATATGCAACAGAATGGAATTACCTCATTTATACGGATAGCCACTGCAATTTACTTGCCTCGATTTAGAAAAATGCCAGTTTATGAATATTTGACAATTGCAGATTAATTTGCAACATGTAAGAATATTACTGTCAGTTATTCATCCAAGTACTTCAGTTATGATGTAATTTTCACTTTGCACATCAAATCCCCTCTATTAGTTTGGCTCAATAACTCCTTAAAATCAGTTTTCTCTTCCTCTGCACCCACTTATGTCAGTCATCATTAAACTCACTAAAAACAAAAGTATTAGACAAAATGCATAAAGGCAGTGTCAACCATGAAATGACGCCCTCTTAAAGCATGATCTTACAAATCAACTGCTCATCTTTCTCGACCTTTTGGATCAACTGCCATACAACGATTTCCTACTGTGTAATTTTGAGAAAGCAAATAAACCAACTAATCCTATTTATAAATTATTAGACCAATTTGTCAAATAATTAAAACGAAAAAATGTCCACAGTGGTTCAAAGAGTTTGTCCAGAGCTTAGCCATACAGGTCAGGACATACCTAAGTTTGGGTATAATGAGTTAACTAAGCTTAAATGGTACAGTGGTCAGTATGCTCCCATTGGCTTCAGTGCAAATTATGGGCTCTTTTGAGGTGTAAAATCAACTTGAGTCACAGTTCCTCATTGCTATTCAGCATTCCCTGCTGAATGTGAGCATAGTAAGAAAGTAGTAGGCATGCCAGTCTCCCCCAGCTGAACAGCATACCAACAGTCAGGCTCATACACAACTACCATTTGGAAGAATTATGAGGATAACTGGAACCTGTAGCTCCATACTTAGTATGCATCTATGGGCCAGATTTTGCTGTGAAACTAACAGTGAGGCCAACAAGCTTCCAGAGACCCCACATGCACAGTTAAATAAAAAAAAAATGCAGAATTCTGGAAGTTGCCATCCAAATTGCAACATTCCTCAGTAAACCTCCCGAAAACAGCATCTCACTATCTAGCTCACCTTTCAAATCTATTGAATGGTGAGACAATCTAGTACTTAGCTCAGATATGGACTAATTTCACCCAAAAAAGGTTAGGGCTTGTTCATTTCAGTCTAAGTACAAGTTTAATGGCATGGTCAGTCTAAATTACAGCCAAACAACCTTCGGCATCAAAAATTTACTTTTACAAGTGGAGTCACATTGCTTCAGCTCTTAATTATTGCTAGAATTTTTTTCAAAATTAGAAAATATTTTTCCTGCTTTCCCCTAATCCAATCTATCTTATCCTCTCTTTCACTTTCAGTACCTTACTTAACGTTGAATTAACTATTGCAACTGATGCTTCAGACTTTGCACTTCAATGTGATCATCTGAAGAGATACAGTTGCTTGTCCTATTCACATGGGTCCCACATTCCCTGTACAGGATATTGCACTGTGTGGCTGACAGCAATTTTGCATGTGAAACCCCACTGAAAGTCTATGGGCAAGTGCAAGTTGAACGAACGGCGCGCACAGCAAAATCTGGCACAATATCTTTGGAAGTGATAAAAGCTGAAGAAAATTGGAGGGAACAAAATTAAACGTTACATAAAAATCAGGCATGAACATGACAGTCAGAATCAACCTAAATTTAGCAGATAGTATTAAGCAAGATAAATAGGAGTCCATATGGCTCCTCAAGCCCCCTCCACCATTCAAGATGATGGTTGATCTTCGACCTCCATTTCACTTTCCTGCCCGATCTCCATATCCAATGATTCCCCTAGAGTCCAAATATCTATCTCAGCCTTGAATATGCTCATGGACCGAGTATTAGCAGCCTTCTGGGGTACAGAATGCAAAATATTCACACTAAAATAGGACCACAGGAAGTACAGTGCATCAGAGGGACCTTGGTGTACTTGCCCATAGATCACTGAAGGCAGCAGCAAAGGTAGATAAGGTGGTTAGGAAGGCATATGGGATACTTGCCTTTATTAGCTGAGGCATAGAATATGAGAGCAGGGAGGTTATGATGGAGCTGTATAAAACACTAGTTAGACCACAGCTGGAGTACTGAGTACAGTTCTGGTCACCACACTATAGGAAGGATGTGATTGCACTGGAGAGGGTGCAGAGGAGATTCACCAGGATGTTGCTTGGGCTGGAGCATTTCAACTCTGAAGAGAGACTAGATAGGCTAGGGTTGTTTCCCTTAGAACAGAGAAGGCTGAGAGGGGACCTGATTGAGGTATACTAAATTATGAGGGGCATAGATAGGAAGAAACTTTTTCCGTTAGCGGAGATGTCAATAACCACTGGGCATAGCTTTAAGGTAAGGGGCAGGAGGTTTAGAGGGGATTTGAGGAAAAATGTTTTCACCCACAGGGTGGTTGCAATCTGGAACACACTGCCTGATGGGGTGGTAAAGGCAGGAACCCTCAACATTTAAGAAGTATTTAGATGAGCACTTAAAACGCCACAGCATACAAGGCTACGGGCCAAGTGCTGGAAAATGGGATTAGAATAGATAGGTGATAGATGGCCAGCGCGGACATGGTGGGCTAAAGGGCCTGTTTCTGTGCTGAATAACTATTTTTTAAAAATTCCTCATCTCAGTCTTAAACAATTGACCCCTTATCCGGAAACAATGCTTCTTAGCTCTAGACTCTTCAGTTTGGGGAAAGCAACCTCTCAGCATCTACCCTCACAATTTTAAGTTTCAATGAGATTTACGAGATTAAATTTATGTCCAATATTTAAACATTTACGAATAAAACTTTTCGCGTAGAGGGATACTGGACAACTGTTTCGTTTAGCTATCAAAAGTAGGAAGCAGTTTATTTTTGTTAAGTATTATGTTACTTATCTCGCTGATGGCAAGAGTAAACGAAAGAAAGTTCTAGAAAAATTTAAGCAGCTTGACATCAGAAGTCAAGATTTAAAGGTGCAGCCGAGTGTTTATTCTTTCAGTTTCGATTGTGTTTAATTCGAAACTCTCACTGTAGTTTCTGTAACGCACGCGGTTTCTAATCAAATGCCCACCCAGTTCTTTTTCTCTCTTGAAAAATGTACCCGCGACACTGAGGAGAAATTTCTACCCGAACGGGACCAAAGCCCCTTTAATCAGTACAAATAACAGAACCGGAACTGAGAGCCAAAGTGTAGCAGCAAAGTCCCCGCTGTACTTGGGGGAAGGGGTGGCAGAGTTACACTGGCTTAGTGGTCAGGAAACAGGTTGTAACGGGTTAGTGGGTGGACCCGTTACATTTGAAGTAATGCGGCGCCATCCCTTTAAAAAACCTGGGCTCAAGGGCCCGAGAAAACCATTCCAGCCGAGGTCGCGGCCGCGGCTCCGTCTCCTCATTCTTCAAACTCTCCGCCTGACTTTAACACAACGGCCTTTACCTTTCCGTGCTCTTCCCGGAGCCGTGTCAGAGGCTGGGAGCGAGGCGGTTTGCCGGCGGCACAGGGCCGATGCTGCGAGTCTGCCATTTCCTTCAGAGCGGAGCCGAGCGGCTGTTTGACAAACACTCAGGAACTGGGAGTCCTAAAGAAATGTTTATGTGTGTGATAACTGCAGCCACAGAGCTCCTCACTCCTCGTCCGCATAGAGGAAGCAGGCCTTGTCATCCAGAATGTCGAAGCGGAAAACATTTCACACTCGCATTATTAACCCACAAGCTTCAGCCCAGCTTATTTTTTTCCCCGCAACGAAGCCGCTCCGTCTCATCAGAGCCTCTCAGCCCGCGCCATCTTCCTCAGCGTCGGCACGGAGCGCAGCACGTGATGCAGGGAGGAAGGTCAATGAGAGCACGTGACAGGAGGAGCGCGCGCTGGAGGAGCACGTGACACGGGCAGGTAACAGCACCGCACGTACGTCGAGCTGTTGCACAGTTTCGCTGTTGTTTGGGGAAAGGGAAATAAACTGGATGTGTCTGTGCTGAAAGCAGCACCATTCTAAAGCGCACAGTGTTGGCATCATATAAATATTCCCTTCCCTCTCCGGTATTAATTTAAAACTACTTTAAAGTGCCGTCGTTTCACGTTATTGTCCTTGTGATGACTACCTGTATTCTCCTGTTAACACATGCTGCATAAGTTTCGTGTACTACCAAAGAAGCGCTGCATAAATAAAAGCAAAATACTGCAGGATGCTGGAAATCTGAAATAAAAACAAGAAATGCTGGAAATACTCAGCAGGTCAGGCAGCATCTGTGGAGAGAGAAACAGAGTTAACGTTTCGGGGAAAGGGAAATAAACTGGAACTGCAACCAGTTCCGAAGAAGGGTAACTGACACGAAACGTTAACTGTGCTTCTATCTCCACAGAATCTGCCAGAAGCGCTGCATAAATGCGGGTTGAATGCTTTTCAGTCCTTCCAAGTGGAGTGCTTTTAAGCTGACTGCTACAGAGGATATTGAGGATCAGTATATGGATGCACTAGGAAAAGGATGTTGAGATTTTCCTTATTCTAATCCTTAATATCCATACATCTGCAAAGCAAGAATATGAAACTGGAATTCCCTAGGAAATTAAAACGCACGTTGCAATCACTTGTGCACAGAGGAGGAAATTAACTTCTCTCCTTCCGTATTAAAATTATCCTTTTTCAATAATACTGTCTCACAGCTGTGATATCGCGGTTTGTCATTCACAGACAAACAAATCGCGAAAAGCCGCTATTGGATTCTTGCACTGCAGTAAAATAGATGATGTTAGCTGGGAGGGGATTTAGAGACAGCAAGTTGGCTTCGGAGTTTAACAGGATCCTGGCAATCCCTCGTTGGAAACAGGTTTTTAAAATAACCCATACGTAACGTTATATTCGTTGTAAAGCACTTACAATCTGCCTCCGTTCGTTCCACACCCACTCAGCGACAGTATTTCCGATATTTACTACCAATCATGACCATAAATAATAGGTTGGGTATGTAAATTTATGTTGGTACGGGCTACTTGAAAGTGTTATTTTTAAAGACACTACCTTTTAAAAAAATGTCAAATCTATTTCTAAGAGCTGTCACATCTAATAATGTTATACCCTAATGATGCGATGCTGCGTTTCAACGATTTATGCCATCACGTTGTATGCCTGTCTCTAAAACAAGAGGATGCATGTTCAGTTCATAGCTAATGTTTTTAATTAACAACTTGCATTTATGTAGTGCCTTTAATGTAGCAAAATGTACTAAGGTGCTTAACTAGAGCCATATCAATAAAAACATTTTTGACACTGTGATGGAAATCACACATGCCAAATTGAAAAATATTAATTTCATCGTATGAAACTCTGCTTGAGAACTTTTTACTGGACAGTAGAAATAACTTTAAAATAAAACAAAACTGAACAGCTGAAAATGCCCTCGCACATTTGCATTTGAGAAGCCAAAGGCTGGCTGAGAGACTGAAGTAAATTACCCAGTCTAGCTGGAACAATGAGGGAGCTCCCTGATTCAATTAGCGAGATTGATTTTGGCAATTGTGGTGATCAAAAGACGTCGACACCGTTTGACTTTGAAAGAGCCAACCACCCTCCCCCACCCCCAATACTGAGTAGGTTTGAAGGACTCTGAAGTTCAAACAACACTCCAGGAACTGCTGTTTCAAACAAAGAGATGACAGAGCTGCTGGGTGTAACACTGAGTTTTTTGAATTGTGCCTCAGAGTGAAAAAGAGACTAGAACTGAACTCCAACAGAAAGCATCTCTCTCCCTGTCTCTCTTTCCAGCAAAGTCCCACAGAAACGAGGGTGACAGATACTAAGCCTCGAGACTACAGAACTTTACAGGTGACTACCAAGAAGAAAGATAAATAAAAGCAAAATACTGCGGATGCTGGAAATCTGAAATAAAAACAAGAAATGCTGGAAATACTCAGCAGGTCTGGCAGTATCTGTGGAGAGAGAAGCAGAGTTAACGTTTCAGGTCAGTGACCCTTCTTCAGAAGACAGATAAAACCTCTCTTCGGTCTTCAGGAAACAGAGAAGCAAGCCTGAAATTGTGCAGGTGGCTCCAGCGAGGACTCCAAGACTTTAACTTCAATTAAGGACATTACAACCCAGTATTTGATTTCCATTTATTAGAAAATTTACTTCAACCTCCCAACTCTTTCTTCCCCTCTGTATCGATTTGTGTATGTGTGTGCCACCCATATGCATGTGAGTATGGATGTGTCACATATTTTAGTAATTTTAACCGGTTTAGAGTGATCAGGTTAATAAACTTACATCTTTCTGGTTTAAACCCAAGAAAACCTGTCTCATTGGTTCATTTGTAATCATATATTCGAGGAACAATGAGCAAGGGCTCACTGAGGTGGTAAGCTAAAATCACTGTGTTTAAAAAGTTAAACTCTGTTACAGCCAAACCAGAGAAGGGGCGAGAGGGGAGCCTGAGACTCCTTCCTCAACTGGTCGTAGCAGAAATTTGGGGGCTCCAGTCCGACATTGGACCCACAGAAAAACAAGAATTTGAAAGTGGGAATTCAAATTGATCTCAATCAAAAAGAGAGAAAACTTCAGTACAAGTTTTCTTGTGGTTTGTGTTGCTAGAATACTAACATGTACACATCCAAAGCCAGTACCTCCCCAAGCCAGGGTGAGGTAACTTGGGATAAGTTAAAGGCACTATCTATGGAAGAGTTGAGGAATATGGCTGAGCAAAGTGGGATCACTTTTCATGCCAAAGCTAGGAAATCCAAACTCCTAAGACCAGTGGCCAACCATTTTTCCCTCAAAACTGAAGAGGCAGAGACAGGGTTGGAAATGGACAGACAGGTAAAGTTAGCTAAGATACAGTTGCAACAAAGGAAACTCTAAGTGGAAGACAGAGAGAGAGAAAGAACTTTCCAGAAGGAACAGGTGGAAAGGGAACTACAAAGGCTTGAGTTAGCTAGGGGGGTGACAGAGTAACCCCAGTGAAAGCATGGCCAAATGGAGGCTACAATTAATTCAGGGCCATGTGCTGAGCTTTTAAAATACTGCCAATTGATCCCAAAGTTCAATGAGGGAGACGTGGAAGCATTTTTTGTAATTTTTGAAAAGTTTGCAAGGCAGTTAAAATGGCCGGACACACAGGGGGCCCTCCTCAAGCCAAAGAAGAAAGTCCTAAAAGCAGGAGTGAGACCTGGAGTCCTATGTGCTTCTGTTGTAATAAGGCAGGTCACCTTAGAGCTGACTGCTGGAAACTATGGGGAAAGCCTGCAGGGTTAATAAGGGCACACCGCTCAGTGCAAAAGAAAGGACCCTGATGGAATGCGCAGCAGAGCAGGCTGTGGCTTTAACTGCAGCAGCAGTAAGACCCAGAAAAAACACTGCTGTGGGTGCAGGAAAATTTAATAAGATACCTGAAGGTTATCAGGATTTTGTATCCAATGGGAGAGTAACCCCATACCCCTCAAGTGGGGCAAGCAAGCCCATAGTCATACATAGGGATACAGGGGCCACCCTTTTGCTTTCCCCCAGAGAGTGCAATAAATACCATAATGATGGTGAATGGTATTGGAGGGCAGTGTATGCCTGTACCTTTACATCAGGTGCACTTGGAGTGCAACCTAGTTTTGGGACCGATGACTGTAGGGATTGTCCCTAGTTTGCCTGTGGATGGGGTCGACCTGCTCCTAGGTAATGATCTGGTGGGGGCGAGGGTGGTAGCCTCCCCAGTAATGATAAAGAGACTAAAGAAGGTCAGAGGGATAGGGCAGTGGCAGGTGATGGTCCACTGCATTTCCCCTGAATGAGCAGTGACTCGGGCAATGGACAAACCAGCTCCCTAACAGGAGACTGAATTAGCACTGCAGACAGATGGCCATGTTGTCTGTCTGAGACTTTCTTCAGAAAGTTAGAGGACACAGGGAATGGATTAAATGAATCTTCCCTAGTTGAGGCTCAGCAAGCCAACCCAGTATTAGGGAAGTTAGCATAGGCTGCCCAAATTGAAATTGAAGCAGAGGGAGACCGTCATTGCTACTATGTGAGGAATGAAGTGCTGACCTGAGAACAAAGAGTGGACAGTGGTTCTCCAGTTAGTGGTGTCGCAGAGGTACTGCAGAGAAATATTAAGAATGGCCCATGAGCTTACAATGGCTGTACATGTCAGTATACGAAAAACCAAAGCTCGCATAAGACAGCAGTTTGACTGGCCAACACACCACAAAGATGTGGTGGAGTTCTGTAGGAATTGCCACATGTGCCAGGTTGAGGGGAAACCCCAACTTGCAGTCAAATCTGCACCCGTAATTCCTGCACCGGCGTTTGGGGAACCCACCAGCAGAGGGCTGGTGAACACATATGAACATACATACAAACATATGAATTAGGAGCAGGAGTATTCCACTCGGCCCCTCGAGCCAGCTCCACCATTCAATAAGTTCATGGCTGAACTGATGACTCCACATTCCCGCCTACCTCAATAACCTTTCACCCCCTTGTGAATTGTGAGGGACCCCTGCCGAGAATAAAAGGGGCAGACAGGCATAGGTCTGACAGAGAATTAGAGAGGAAAGGGTCAAAAAGGAGAAAGAGGACAGATTAAAAGAGGTACAGGAGGATTCCCAAATCAAAAGCCCTACTGTCTGATCTGCCGGCCCTGAAATGTTGGAAAAATTAGACCCCACATCCTCCTATGTAAATGCAGACAAAAGAAGCACCCTACCAGGGCTGCTGACCGTATTTGCAGAAACCTGCATTGACAAAGAAAGTCTCCAAGAGGGCCAAGAAACACTGAGGGTGATGCCTTACCTAGTCGAAGTGCCACAGGGGCGTGCAGTGGAATCTGAACAAATACCTGTGAGCAGGAATGTCCCAGAGGATATATGGGAGATTAACAAAGAATCCTTCCCCAAAGTCAGGGAAAAAGGGAAACAAAAATGCCCTGAAGTGAGTAGAAATTGCCTGACTCACCAGAACACTGAAAGTGTGGTCAGAATAGATCCACCCACTGCAGACTCCCGGGATCAGAGCTCAAGCCCAGAGCAAATTAAATCCAACAATCCCCCTGCACACCCAACAAAAACAAATGCACCCTAGACAATTATAGAAATCTGCAGGCACCAAGCTCCCCCAAAAATCACACGTTTATTGGGATTTTTTTTAATTTCCAAAATATACTTTATTCATAAAAATCTGTAAAAAATACATGACAAAACAGTTCCAAACAGCACCAAGTCAAAAAAAATACAAACAGTGCAAAGGAGGTCAGTTTCCTTCAATACAGGAGTGCGTTGCCTCACAACCCTTCCATTTCATTTTTCATGACATATAACTTACAGCAAACAAAAATTTTCCCGATACAGTTCGAGTGGTTTTCCATGGATCCAGGCCCTCCGTTCAGCTTGGTGGGGCACCCTACTCAGTGGTCTTTCCCCATTGAGCCTTTGCTGCGGCTGCCCCAAGCTTTAGTGTGTCCCTCAGCACGTAGACCTGGACCTTGGGATGTGCCAGTCTGCAACATTCGGTCGTGGACAACTCTTTGCGCTGGAAGACCAGCAAGTTTCGGGCAGACCAAAGAGCGTCTTTCACTGAATTGATAGTCCTCCAGCAGCAGTTGATGGTTATCTTGGTGTGCGTCCCTGGGAATAGCCCATAGAGCACAGACTCCTGTGTTACAGAGCTGCTTGGGATGAGCCTCGACAAGAATCACTGCATCTCTTTCCACACTTGTTTTGCAAAGACACATTCCAGAAAGAGGTGGGCAACCGTCTTCCCCACCACAGCCAGCTCGAGGGCATTGTGCAGAGGGGGTGAGACTTCGGGCGTGCAGGAAGGATCGTTTATTGGGATGCCCATTCCCAACTTCTACAAGCTGATACTAAAGAAACTTTCAACCCATTGGGCACCACCTAACCATCTCAGACCCACCTCAAGGGAAAAGGGCAGTTTTAAGCAGCACTACCGCAGAGAAAGGCAAGACGAAACAATTTTTAAGTTTTCTTAATGGATGAGAATGAATGAGAGAAATGCATCTTCCTTTTAACTTGTAATGAAATGCTCCCCAGTATCTCATTTCATTCAGTGTGGTGTGGAGGTGTGACAGAAATCACACATGCCAAATGGAAAAATATTAATTTCATCGTATGAAACTCTTCTTGAGAACTTTTTACTGGACACTACAAATAACCTTCTTAAAAAAGCAAAACTGAACAGCTAAAATGGCCTTGCACATTTGCATTTGAGAAGACAAAAGCTGACTGAGAGACAGAAGTAAATTACCCAGTCTAGCTGGAACAATAGGGGTGCTCCCTGATTCAATTAGCGAGATTGGTTTTGTCAATAGTAATGATCAAAAGACATCGACACGCTTTTACTTTGAAAGAGCGAAACCCACCCCACCCTACCAAAGTATGTCTGAAAGACTCTGAGGTTCAAGCAACCCTCCAGGAACTGCTGTTTCAAACAAGACTGCAATTGTTGACAACGCGATCGGTAGGTGGCGCTGTTTTGGCACATGCGCAAATACAGCATGTGCCACGAAAACGTCACAGCTTGCGACTGTAGCAGCTGCCAGGACTAAAGATGGCGCTGCTCAAAGAATCACAGAGATGAAACCTAACAAACACGTGGCAGAATACAATGGCCGGAGTGAGAGTGTGGAGCGGGCCGGGGAGAGCAGCGCGGGGGCCGGGGAGAGCAGCGCGGGGAGACCAGCGGTAGCGGTGCCGGGGGGGGGGAGGGAGAAAGAGGGAGAGGGAGGGGGGAGTGGGAGAGGGAGGGGGGGAGAAAGAGGGAGAGGGAGGGGGGGGAGAAAGAGGGAGAGGGAGGGGGGGGAGAAAGAGGGAGAGGGAGGGGGGGGAGAAAGAGGGAGAGGGAGGGGGGGGAGAAAGAGAGGGAGGGGGGGGAGAAAGAGGGAGAGGGAGGGGGGGAGAAAGAGGGAGAGGGAGGGGGGGAGAAAGAGGGAGAGGGAGGGGGGGAGAAAGAGGGAGAGGGAGGGGGGGAGAAAGAGGGAGAGGGAGGGGAGAAAGAGGGAGAGGGAGGGGAGAAAGAAGGAGGGATAGGGGGAGGGAGGGGGGGAGAAAGAGGGAGAGGGAGGGGGGGAGAAAGAGGGAGAGGGAGGGGGGAGAAAGAGGGAGAGGGAGGGGGGAGAAAGAGGGAGAGGGAGAGGGAGGGGGGAGAAAGAGGGAGAGGGAGGGGGGGAGAAAGAGGGAGAGGGAGGGGGGGAGAAAGAGGGAGAGGGAGGGGGGGAGAAAGAGGGAGAGGGAGGGGGGGAGAAAGAGGGAGAGGGAGGGGGGGAGAAAGAGGGAGAGGGAGGGGGGGAGAAAGAGGGAGAGGGAGGGGGGGAGAAAGAGGGAGAGGGAGGGGGGGAGAAAGAGGGAGAGGGAGGGGGGGAGAAAGAGGGAGAGGGAGGGGGGGAGAAAGAGGGAGAGGGAGAAAGAGGGAGGGAGGGGGAGAGGGAGAGGGAGGGGGGGAGAAAGAGGGAGGGAGGGGGAGAGGGAGGGGGGGAGAAAGAGGGAGAGGGAGGGGGGGAGAAAGAGGGAGAAGGAGGGGGGAGAGGGAGGGGGAGAAAGAGGGAGAGGGAGGGGGGGAGGGAGAGGGAGGGGGAGAAAGAGGGAGGGGGGGAGAAAGAGGGAGAAGGAGGGGGGGAGAAGGAGGGGGGGAGAAGGAGGGAGAGGGAGAGGGAGGGGGGGGAGAAGGAGGGAGAGGGAGAGGGAGGGGGGGGAGAAGGAGGGAGAGGGAGGGGGGGGAGAAGGAGGGAGAGGGAGAGGGAGGGGGGGGAGAAGGAGGGAGAGAGAGGGGGGGGAGAAGGAGGGAGAGAGAGGGGGGGGAGAAGGAGGGAGAGAGAGGGGGGGGAGAAGGAGGGAGAGGGAGGGGGGGAGAAGGAGGGAGAGGGAGGGGGGGAGAAGGAGGGAGAGGGAGGGGGGAGAGAAGGAGGGAGAGGGAGGGGGGGGAGAAGGAGGGAGAGGGAGGGGGGAGAGAAGGAGGGAGAGGGAGGGGGGAGAGAAGGAGGGAGAGGGAGGGGGGGGAGAAGGAGGGAGAGGGAGGGAGAGGGAGGGGGGGGAGAAGGAGGGAGAGGGAGGGGGGAGAGAAGGAGGGAGAGGGAGGGGGGGGAGAAGGAGGGAGAGGGAGGGGGGGGAGAAGGAGGGAGAGGGAGGGGGGGAGAAGGAGGGAGAGGGAGGGGGGGGAGAAGGAGGGAGAGGGAGGGGGGGGGAGAGGGAGGGGGGGGGAGGGAGAGGGAGGGGGGGAGAAAGAGGGAGAGGGAGGGGGGGAGAAAGAGGGAGAGGGAGGGGGGGAGAAAGAGGGAGAGGGAGGGGGGGGAGAAAGAGGGAGAGGGAGGGGGGGAGAAAGAGGGAGAGGGAGGGGGGGGAGAAAGAGGGAGAGGGAGGGGGGGGAGAAAGAGGGAGAGGGAGGGGGGGGAGAAAGAGGGAGAGGGAGGGGGGGGAGAAAGAGGGAGGGGGGGAGAAAGAGGGAGGGGGGGAGAAAGAGGGAGGGGGGGGAGAAAGAGGGAGGGGGGGGAGAAAGAGGGAGGGGGGGAGAAAGAGGGAGGGGGGGGAGAAAGAGGGAGGGGGGGGAGAAAGAGGGAGGGGGGGAGAAAGAGGGAGGGGGGGAGAAAGAGGGAGGGGGGGAGAAAGGGGGAGGGGGGGAGAGAGGGGGAGGGGGGAGAGAGGGGGAGGGGGGAGAGAGGGGGAGGGGGGAGAGGGGGGAGGGGGGAAGAGAGGGGGAGGGGGGGAGAGAGGGGGAGGGGGGGAGAGAGGGGGAGGGGGGGAGGGGGGAGAGAGGGGAGAGAGGGGAGAGAGGGGGAGGGGGGAGAGAGGGGGAGAGGGGGAGAGGGGGAAGAGAGGGGGAGGGGGGGAAGAGAGGAGAGGGGGGGAGAGAGAGGGAGGGGGGAGAGAGAGGGACAGGGAGGGGGGGAGGGGGGAGAGAGAGGGAGGGGGGGAGGGGGGAGAGAGAGGGAGGGGGAGGGAGAGGGAGAGGGAGGGGGAGGGGGAGAGAGAGGGAGAGGGAGGGGGGAGAGAGAGGGAGGGGGGGAGAGAGAGGGAGGGGGGGAGAGAGAGAGAGGGAGGGGGGGAGAGAGAGGGAGGGGGGGAGAGAGAGGGAGAGGGGGAGAGAGAGGGAGAGGGGGAGAGAGAGGGAGGGGGGGAGAGAGAGGGAGAGGGAGGGGGGGAGAGAGAGGGAGAGGGAGTGGGGGAGAGAGAGGGAGAGGGAGGAGAGAGAGGGAGAGGGAGGGGGGGGAGAGAGAGGGAGAGGGAGGGGGGGAGAGAGATGGAGAGGGAGGGGGGGAGGGAGAGGGAGGGGGGAGAGAGAGTGAGAGTGAGAGGGAGGGGGGGAGAGAGAGGGGGAGAGAGAGGGAGGGGGGGAGAGAGAGAGGGAGAGGGAGGGAGAGGGAGGGAGGGAGAGAGAGGGAGGGAGAGGGAGGGAGAGGGAGGGGGGAGAGGGAGGGAGAGGGAGGGGGGTGAGGGAGGGGGGAGAGAGAGGATGAGGGAGGGGGGAGAGAGAGGGAGGGGGGGAGAGAGGGGGGGGAGAGAGAGGGGGAGAGAGAGGGAGGGGAGAGAGAGAGGGAGGGGGGGAGAGAGAGAGGGAGAGGGAGGGGGGGAGAGAGAGGGAGAGGGAGGGAGAGGGAGGGGGGAGAGAGAGGGTGAGGGAGGGGGGGAGTGAAAGAGGGAGGGGGGAGTGAAAGAGGGAGGGAGGAGAAAGAGGGAGGGGGGAGAAAGAGGGAGGGGGAGAAAGAGGGAGTAAGAGGGAGGGGGAGAAAGGGGGAGAAAGAGGGAGGGGGGAGAAAGAGGGAGAGGGAGGGGGGAGAAAGAGGGAGGGGGGAGAAAGAGGGAAGGGGGGAGAGGGAGGGAGAGGGGGGGAGAAGGAGGGAGAGGGGGGGAGAAAGAGGGAGGGGGGAGAGGGAGGGAGAGGGGGGGGAGAAGGAGGGAGAGGGGGGGAGAAAGAGGGAGGGGGGAGAGGGAGGGAGAGGGAGGGAGAGGGGGGGAGAAAGAGGGAGGGAGAGGGGGGGAGAAAGAGGGAGGGAGAGGGGGGGAGAAAGAGGGAGGGAGAGGGGGGGAGAAAGAGGGGGGGAGAAAGAGGGAGGGAGAGGGGGGGAGAAAGAGGGAGGGAGAGGGGGGGAGAAAGAGGGAGGGGGAGGGGGGAGAAAGAGGGAAGGGGAGGGGGAAAAAGAGGGAGGGGGAGGGGGGAGAAAGAGGGAGAGGGAGGGGGGGAGAAAGAGGGAGAGGGAGGGGGGGAGAAAGAGGGAGGGGGGAGAAAGAGGGAGAGGGAGGGGGGGAGAAAGAGGGAGAGGGAGGGGGGGAGAAAGAGGGAGAGGGGGAGAAAGAGGGAGGGGGAGGGGGGAGAAAGAGGGAGGGGGGAGAGGGAGAGGGAGGGGGGGAGAAAGAGGGAGGGGGGAGAAGGGGGGAGAAGGGGGGAGGGGGGAGAAGGGGGGAGAAAGAGGGAGGGGGGGAGAAAGAGGGAGGGGGGGAGAAAGAGGGAGGGGGAGGGGGGAGAAAGAGGGAGGGGGAGGGGGGAGAAAGAGGGAGGGGGAGGGGGGAGAAACAGGGAGGGGGAGGAGGAGAGGGAGAGGGAGGGGGGAGAAAGAGGGAGGGGGGAGAAAGAGGGAGGGGGGAGAAAGAGGGAGGGGGGAGAAAGAGGGAGGGGGGAGAAAGAGGGAGGGGGAGAGAGAGGGAGGAGGAGAGGGAGGGGGGGAGAAAGAGGGAGGGGGGGAGAAAGAGGGAGGGGGGGAGAAAGAGGGAGGGGGGGAGAAAGGGGGTAAGAGAGGGAGGGGGAGAGGGAGGGGAGAAAGAGGGAGGGGAGAAAGAGGGAGGGGAAGAGGGAGGGGGGAAGGAGAGGGAGGAAGGGGAGAGAGTGGGGGTGGGAGCAGCGGAGCGGAAGAGGAGTGCCTTTTTCTGTGCATGCGCCAGAAACACAACAGCAAAAGACTTACCGGCCAGTCCCTGGACCCGGCGACACCAAGGTCTTCGCACGCTCGCTCCCCGCGGCTCTCTACGGCCTCTCGCTTCCGGCCCTCTCCATTCAGCCGTTCCCTCCAGCTGCGGATGCCCAATCCAGTTGCTTTCTCCCCTTCTCCACAGTACTTCAGGCATTGCAACTGTCTGGTCCCTGCATTTTGCATGCTCCCTCGCCCCACCACTTCCTGCTCTCCCCACCCCTCCCCCTCTTCACCCACCCCTCCCCCTCTTCACCCACCCCTCCCCCTCTTCACCCACCCCTCCCTCCATCCCTCCGCCATAGTTGAATATCTGAAGTGCAGTTGCAAAGTCGGGGAAATAGCATGCAAAACAAAACCTCAACAATTTTGGGTTTAATTATTGAAAAGTTTTATTAAGTTCATTAAGTATCCGAGGAACTGCTGTGCATGGATACATGAGTGTTGTGTCCAGCATTTCCGTTAGACAGACAGGCCGAGTCTCTGCTATGCACAGCTAAAGAGATTGTTCCTGGAGAGCCTTGTGGTTAATGAATGCGTGGCTCTCTATTCCACTACTGTATTGTCCATGTGAAGATGGCAAAGTCACAAGAGTCTGAGCTCAGTCTATTCTTGGTGAATGTTCCCCAAGCGCATCCCAATGTGCATTCCCAATTCATCCATAAATGCAATGTTCCTTTCCACATCGTGATGAGCTCCGCAGCATGATCCAGTTGCCTTCGTTGCTTGAATGCTGACCGTAAGTCTCGAGGATTGTTTTCTCGACGGCATGTTTTACATGAAAAGAAGAAAAGCAAATCAGAGTCAGAGCTTGCCTCCCTCCATCCACTGAAATTACTGTTGCGCACACCTTTTTAAGTTCTGCAGTGAAGACACCAATTGATAACGTCGCCAATGAAGCACTTATTACCCACCTCAGATGCAGGAATCATCACATCTTTGCGTCATCTCCTGCACTGCCTCCTTTGCTGGAATGCCGTCCTTAAGTGTCAAGGATTGTTTTCTCAAGGGCACATTTTACATGAAAGGAAATAATGAAAGAACATCAGTGTCAGAGCTTCCCTCCCTCCAATGAAATTACTGTTGCGCATGCTTTATGCTCTACAGTATAGGCCAATGAATCACTTAGTACCCACCTCAGCTGTAGGAGTCAGGATGATGTAACTGCCCCTATCTCGTGATGGTTCAATGCTGCTCTCAGGGAAAACATGAATGATGTGAGGGTGCTGGAAAAAGAAGCACATTTCTTTTGGACTATGAACATAAAGCAGGCCATTTAGCCCAGCTGTTCCCCGCTAGTGGTTATGCTACTCGTGCGTCTTCCCATCCATTCCCATTTAATCCTGCCTACTACTATCTGCATCATCTTCCATTTCTTTCACTCTTCTCTACCTTTGCCTTAAAGCAACACTGAGGATGGAGAATGGTGTGGCTGCACTCCCACCTCACCAGTTGTGTACGCAGCAAGAGCATTCACATTTGTGCTACCACTGGACACGGCATGCTTGTTTCTTTTAGTGCTTAGTCTCTTCTTGCTGAATGTTCCCCAAGTGCTTGACCCCTTTGGACGCTTTCTCTGCTTGACAGGCAGCAGCTGGCAATTGCGGAGTCTCACAAGGCTCTGCATGGTTGTTTCAAGGTCGGATGGGGAAACATGTGGCTGTGTGTCCACGTGCATTGCTCGGATGGGTGCAGGAACAGGTGACTGTGTAACTGAACAGCAAGGAGAGGGTACCACAGGTGGGGGAAGTGGAGCTTTGAACAGGCAGGCGTATGTATGGTCCATCAGATCATTAGGCCAGGGGGTGAAATGCTCAGGATCCATGGATTGTGGCACGCGACTGATGTCCAGCGCGTGGCCACCTCCATCCGAAGGTGCTTCCGGGCAATTGTTGGGCAATTTAATTGGCTCCATCTCATCAGCCAGTCCTTGTGTTTACATGCGCAAACTGGGCCTGGCAATCCGGACCGCAGCGCATGCGCAGAGGGCCTGAGACCGTGTGCGCATGTGCGCACCACGGCGCATCCTGATGACATAGCGTTGTCATCAATCACTTTGTTCAAACAAAGAGATGGTCACATGGCATACCTTCTGGTGTAACACTGAGCTTTTTGAATTGTGCCTCAGAGAGTGAAAAAGAGACTGGAACTGAACTCCAACAGAAAGCATCTCTTTCTCTCTCCAGCAAAGTCCCAGGGAAACCATGGTGTCGGTTATTAAGCCTCAAGACTACAGAACTTTGCAGGTGACCATCAAGAAAACAGATCAAACCTCTCCGGCCTTCTGGAACCAGAGAAGCAAGCCTGTAATTGTGCACATGGACCGAGTGAGGACTCTATGTCTTTTACTTCAATTAAGGACATTACAACCTAGTATTTGATTTCCATTTATTACAAAATTTACTTCAACCTCCCAACTCTTTCTTTCCCTCTGTATCTATTTGTGTGTGTGCATCTCCCATAAGCATGTGAGTGTGGATGCGTCACATATTTTAGTAATTTTAACGCGTTTAGAGTGATAAGGTTAATAAACTTACATCTTTCTTGTTTAAACCCAAGAAAACCAGTCTATTTGGTTCATTTGCAATTATATTTGAGGAACAGTGAACAAGGGCTCACAGAGGTGGTAAGCTAAAATCATTGTGCTTAAAAAGATAAACTGTGTTACGGCCAAACCAGAGAAGGGCGAGAGGGGAGCCTGAGATCTCTTCCTCACCTGGTTGTAACAACACTCAGCCACAGAAAGAGATATCAGGAGAGTTGACCAAAAACTTGTCCGAGTTAGTATTTAAGCACCATTTTCAACGACCATTTTCAAAGAGAGAGAATTGAAAGAGGCAGAGAGCTTTAAGGAGGGAATTCCAGAGCTTAGGCCAAAAGCAGTTGAAAGTATGACCATCAATGTTGTAGCAAATAAAATCAGAGATGCTCAAGAAGCCAGTTTTGGAGGAGCACAGAGATCTCGAAGGCTTGTGGGGCTGGAGGATATTACAGAGGTAGGAGTGAGGCCATGGAGGGATTTGAAAACAAGGATGAGGATTTTAAGATTGAGGTGTTTTCAGACCAGGAGCCTGTGTAGGGGTGAAGGGTGAACGAGACTTGGAGTGTGTTAAGATACAGGCAGCAGAGTTTTGGATGAGGACATGTTTATGAAGGGTGGAAAATGGGAGGTCAGCTAGGAGAGGATTGGAATAGTCAAGTGTAGAGGCATCAATGACATGAGTGTTTCAGCAGCAGATGAACTGAGGCAGGTGTGGAGTTAGGTGATGTTACAGAAGTGGTAGTAGGCAGTCTTGGTAATGGAGTGGATATGTGGTCAGAAACTCATCTCGGGATGAAACACACCACCAATTTTGGGAACAGTTTTGCTCAGCTTCAGATAGTCATCAGGGATGGAAACAGTGGTGAGGGAATGGAAAAGGCCATATATCTCCATTTTTGTCCCTTCACAGATCTCACCTGGGCTACAAGTTTCTGCAGTTGAGTTACAGCCTGGTCCTAGGCCACCATCAGTGCTACTTTTCTCCAGCAAAGTCCCTTGGAAGTACAGCAGCACAATGAGCTGATACACTCCATACAAATTTTCACTGACCTCAGCACCTCTTCTTTAAATGGAGCTGACATCCATCCATTCTGTGGCACTGTGCATTATCTACTCTTGACTAAAACAAAGGACAATGCTGTTGATTTTCCAATTCTCCATTTCTAAAAAGCCTTTACCAAAGGATCCTAAGCAGCATCTGTGTACAGCTCTACCTTTTGATGAATACTGCACCTGGAACCTATGTGGCTAGGTAGTAAACCTCATCACAGTTCTGTGCCTCTCAGAGTGCATTTTACTATTTTAGAAAATACATTATTCTATGGGCTTTCCTGTGGAAAAATTAATTGCAATAAGTCCCAAAAAGTACTTTCTGTAAATAAAACATCACTTTCTCTACTACTCATTATCTGAATAGTGGACAGAGTCAATGTTTCCTCTCCACTCTAGTCACCATTGCAGTCCAAGTTTGAATCTGATCCAACTTTTGTTATACCAGGCTGCTAATCACAGTGTTTTAAAAAAAAAAGTTACTGTTGAAGTAGCATCATAGTCATTTACACCACACAAGAAGGCCTTTCAGCCTATTAAGTCCATGCTGGTTCTCCACGGAGCTATGCAGTCTCCACTTCCACCACCCTTGTGAGCAATGCGTTCCAGGTCATTACCACCCGCTGCGTAAAAAGGTAGTAGGAATTTTAAATACCTACATAATAATTTACCCCTGGATGTAGTTTCCATGCAATCATTTTTAGGAACATTATTATTTACTCAGGCAAAAAAATGAGTTCTCCATAGGGCCTTACATGTATTGAATTATTGTGATTAAAAGTAAGTGGATATGCTGTGATAATATCAGCCTAGGCAGACCAAAGTATTATCAATCTCTTATTGTAAATTTACTGGGTCATTTACTGAAGGTTGACTTGAGGTTGTTTGCCCATGTTATACTACATGACATGTGAGGGTGAAGAACGGTCTATTAAACCAAAACATACTTACCTGAGAATATTACCAAAATTATATTAGCATAGTACATTGGTCTGCAGAAATAAAAATGTAAACAATTAAAAATAAAAACATTAGTGCTGATGGGCTGAACCACATTTTTGTGTGTTCTGTACTTCCACAGGGATAGTTTTCATAACCTGGAAAATTAGGATATAGTATGCATGTCAATTTCAATTGTAAATAGATAGATAGTATATAATGCGGGAAGTTAAAAGAGGCACTGAAACAAACACCACAATGCTAGCAAACATGATTCAGAAGAACAAACACAATTTTTAAACTAAAACAGAATTTCAGAAAGGATCTTAAACTCTAACCTATTTTAAAAATACCACCTTGCTACAATAGAATATTTCAGTGGAAAACTGACATACTCCTGCTGCCCCATAATACAGAATAAGTTTAATTAATGTATTGTATTTTGCATATTGCATGAATCCCTTATTTTAAATGCATTTCATGGAGGATCCTAAAACTTAAGTTATTCCCCTTTCATTAATCTTCCTTGCATTGGAAAAAATAACGTTTAACACATGGTCAGTCTTCATTTACATTATCTGCATAGAAATTATAACCAAGTAATATCTTTTCCTTTGTAGAGAAGACATATGAAAGTGCACAAAGAAAACAAAAACTTTATGATCAGAGCTTAGATATACTATCTATAACCTACTGCAGGTGTGCATTTCACCCTGTTATATTTTTGATTCTATTTCTTTATCTCTGCATCTTTTTGTTGCCTACAAACATTATCATTTCTGCATGCCAGTCTGGTGCCACGGAAGTATAAGCACTTGCAATTGATGTAAATATATTCCCTGCATGTTCAATGAGTATTGGATGTGTGACAAGTAACACACATTGCAAAATTAATCTCTGCTGTCATTTTAAAATCCATTAATGTACAACTATACCCCCCACCCCCTTCCATTGTCTATAGAAATGTCTGGGGACAAAATTAAAAATATATAACTTTGACATTTATAGCCTTCAGAGGGAATATGAATGTAATCACTGCTTGGGAAGAGGAAAGCAAATTTAACAAAATTCTGTATATGCCATGGCCCAATTTTGTAGTTGATCCTTGGTAGAAATATAGAAAATCTCAAGTCTCCATCTGGTCCTTCTACCTGTTGTTTTTTATTCATTCATGGGATGTGGGCGTCGCTGGCTGTGCCAGCATTTATTGCCTATCTCTAATACCCTTGAGAAGGTGGTGGTGAGCTGCCTTCTTGAACTGCTGCAGTCCATGTGAGGTAGGTACACCCACAGAGCTGTTAGGAAGGGAGTTCCAGGATTTTGACCCAGCAACAGTGAAGGAACGGCGATATAATTCCAAGTCAGGATGGTGTGTGACTTGGACGGAAACTTGCAGGTGGTGATATTCCCATGCACCTGCTGCTCTTGTCCTTTGAGGTGGTAGAGGTCGCGGGTTTGGAAGGTGCTGTCTAAGGAGCCTTGGTGCATTGCTGCAGTGCATCTTGTAGATGGTATACACTGCTGCCACTGTGCGTCGGTGGTGGAGGGACTGAATGTTTGTGGATGGTGTGCCAATCAAGTGCGCTGCTTTGTCCTGGATGGTGTCGAGCTTCTTGAATGTTGTTGGAGCTGCACCCATCCAGGCAAGTGGACAGTATTCCATCACACTCCTGACTTGTGCCTTGTAGATGGTGGACAGGCTTTGGGAGTCAGCAGGTGAGTTACCCGCCGCAGGATTCCAAGCCTCTGACCTGCTCTTGTAGCCAAGGTTACAGATTGTGATTGAGTACAATTCTGCGGCTGCTGATGGCCCACAGCGCCTCATGGATGCCCGGTTTTGCATTGTTAGATCTGTTCAAAATCTGTCCCATTTAGCACAGTGATAGTGCCACACAACATGATGGACGGTATCCTCAATGTGAAGGCAGGACTTCGTCTCCACAAGGACTCTGCAGTGGTCACTCCTACCAATACAGTCGTGGACAGAAGCATCTGCGGCAGGCAGATTGGTGAGGATGAGGTCAAGTATTTTTTTCCCTCGTGTTGGTTCCCCCACCACCTGCCGCAGACCCAGTCTAACAGCTATGTCCTTTAGTACTCGGCCAGCTCGGTCAGTAATGGTGCTACCGAGCCACTCTTGGGGATGGACATTGAAGTCCCCCACCCAGAGTACATTTTGTGCCCTTGCCACCCTCAGTGCTTCCTCCAAGTGGTGTTCAATATGGAGGAGTACTGACTCATCAGCTGAGGGAGGGTGGTAGATGGTAATTAGTAGGAGGTTACCTTGCCCATGTTTGACCTGATGCCATGAGACTTCATGGGGTCCGGAGTCGATGTTGAGGACTCCCAGGGCAACTCCCTCCCTACTGTAGACCAGTCCCGCCACCTCTGCTGGGTCTGTCGTACCGGTGGGACAGGACATACCTAGGGATAGTGATTGCAGTGTCTGGGACTTTGTAAGGTATGATTCCGTGAGTATGACTATGTCAGGCTGTTGCTTGACTAGTCTGTGGGACAGCACTCTCAACTTTGGCACAAGCACCCAGATGTTAGTAATGAGGGCTTTGCAGGGACGACAGGGCTGGGTTTGCCATTGTCGTTTCCGGTGTCTAGGTCGATGTCGGGTGGTCCGTCCAGTTTCATTCCTTTTTATTGACTTTGTAGCGGTTAGGTACAACTGAGCGGCTTGCTAGGCCATTTCAGAGGGCATGTAAGAGTTCACCACATTGCTGTGGGTCTGGAGTCACATGTAGGCCAGACCAGGTAAGGACAGCAGATTTCCTTTCCTAAAGGACATTAGTGAACCAGATGGGTTTTGTCCTTGAATTGTCCAAAATTGTATACACCTTTTAATCTGTCTCACTTGGAGCATTCAGTTTGCTGTACTCCTAAGATGATCTTTAGTCTCGAGGCTTAGTAACTGTCACTGTGGTTTCTGTGGGACTTTGCTGGAGAGAGAGTCAGAGAGAGAGATGCTTTCTGTTGGAGTTCAGTTCTAGTCTCTTTTTCACTCTCTGGGGCACAATTTTAAAAAACTCAGTGTTACACCCAGCAGGTATGTCATCTCTTTGTCTGAAACAGCAGTTGTTTAAACTGGAGTGTTGTTTGAACTTCAGAGTCCTTCAAACCTACTCAGTATTGGGGGTGGGGGAGGGTGGTTGGCTCTTTCAAAGTCAAAGGGTGTCGACGTCTTTTGATCACCACTATTGCCAAAATCAATCTTGCTAATTGAATCAGGGAGCTCCCCCATTGTTCCAGCTAGACTGGGTAATTTACTTCTGTCTCTCAGCCAGCCTTTGGCTTCTCAAATGCAAATGTGCCAGGCCATTTTCAGCTATTCAGTTTTGTTTTGTTTTTAAAGTTATTTCTAGTGTCCAGTAACAAGTTCTCAAACAGAGTTTCATACGATGAAATTAATATTTTTCCATTTAGCATGTGTGATTTCCATCACAGTGTCAAAAATGTTTTTATTGATATGGCTCTTTATAGCCACTCCAGGCGCTGCTCCACAAACCACTGACCACCTCCAGGCGCTTACCCATTGTCTCTCGAGACAAGGAGGCCAAAGAAGAAGATATGGCTCTCGTTAAGCACCTTAGTACATTTTGCTACATTAAAGGCACTATATAAATGCAAGTTGTTAATTAAAAACATTAGTTATGAACTGAACATGCATCCTCTTGTTTTAGAGACAGGCATACAACGTGATGGCATAAATCGTTGAAATGCAGCATCGCATCATTAGGGTATAACATTATTAGATGTGACAGCTGTTAGAAATAGATTTGACATTTTTTTCATGAAGGTAGTGTCTTTAACAATAACACTTTCAAGTAGCCCGTACCAACATAAATTTACATGCCCAACTTATTATTTATGGTCATGATTGGTAGTAAATATCGGAAATACTGTTGCTGAGTGGGTGTGGAACGAACGGAGGCAGATTGTAAGTGCATTACAACGAATATAACGTTACGTATGGGTTATTTTAAAAACCTGTTTCCAACGAGGGATTGTCGGGACCCTGTCAAACTCTGAAGCCAACTTGCTGTCTCTAAATCCCCTCCCAGCTAACATCATCTATTTTACTGCAGTGCAAGAATCCAATAGCGGCTTTTGGCGATTTGTTTGTCTGCGTATGACAAACCGCGATATCACAGCCGTGAGACAGTATTATTGAAAAAGGATAATTTTAATCCGAAGGGAGAGAAGTAAGATTTCCCTCTCTGTGCACGAGTGATCGTAACGTGCGTTTTAATTTCCTTGGGAATTCCAGTTTCATATTCTTGCTTTGCAGATGTATGGATATTAAGGATTAGAATAAGGAAAATCTCAACATCCTTTTCCTAGTGTATCCATATACTGATCCTCAATATCCTCTGTAGCAGTCAGCTTAAAAGCACTCCACTTGGAAGGACTGAAAAGCATTCAACCCGCATTTATGCAGCGCTTCTTTGGTAGTACACGAAACTTATACCGCAGGTGTTAACAGGAGAATACAGGTAGTCATCACATTGACACTAACGTGAAATGACGGCACTTTAAAGTAGTTTTAAATTAATACTGGAAGGGGAAGGGAATATTTATATGATGCCAACACTGTGCGTGTTAGAATGGTGCTGCTTTCAGCACAGACACATCCAGTTTATTGCCCTTTCCCCAAACAACAGCGAAACTGAGCAACAGGATTGGAGGGTTGTTTTTCAGATTGGAGGCCGGTGACCAGTGGTGTGCCGCAGAGATCGGTGCTGGACCCTCTGTTATTCGTCATATATATTAATGACTTGGATGTGAATGTAGGGGGGCATGATTAGTAAGTTTGCAGATGATACCAAAATTAGTGGTATAGTGGACAGTGAAGAAGGTTGTCTAAGGTTACAACAGGATATAGATCAACTGGGAAAGTGGGCAAGGGATTGGCAAATGGAATTTAACCCAGACAAGTGCAAAGTGATGCATTTTGGGAAGTTAAACCAGGCAGGACATATACAGTGAATGGCAGGGCCCTGGGGAGTGTTCTTGAGCAGAGAGACCTTGGCGTGGAAGTACATCATTCCCTGAAAGTGGCAACACAGGTAGACAGGGTGGTGAAGAAGGCGTATGGCATGCTTGCCTTCATCGGCCGAGGCATTGATTACAAGAGTTGGGATGTCATGTTCTTTCTTTGGCCTCCTTATCTCGAGAGACAATGGATAAGTGCCTGGAGTGGCTATAAAAGCCAATTCTAGAGTGACAGGCTCTTCCACAGGTGCTGCAGAAAAATGTGTTTGTCAGGGCTGTTACACAGTTGGCTCTCCCCTTACGCATCTGTCTTTTTTCCTGCCAACTACTAAGTCTCTTTGATTCGCCAAACTTTAGCCCCGCCTTTATGGCTGCCCGCCAGCTCTGGCGGACGCTGGCAACTGACTACCACGACTTGTGATCAATGTCACAGGATTTCATGTCGCGTTTGCAGACGTCTTTAACGCGGAGACATGGACGGCCGATGGGTCTGATACCAGTGGCGAGCTCGCTGAGCAATGTGTCTTTGGGGATCCTGCCATCTTCCATGCGGCTCACATGGCCAAGCCATCTCAAGCGCCCCTGACTCAGTAGCGTGTATAAGCTGGGGATGTTGGCCGCCTCGAGGACTTCTGTGTTGGAGATACGGTCCTGCCACTTGATGCCAAGTATTCTCCGGAGGCAGCGAAGATGGAATTAATTGAGACGTCGCTCTTGACTGACATACGTTGTCCAGGCCTCGCTGCCATAGAGCAAGGTACTGAGGACACAGGCCTGATACACTCGGACTTTTGTGTTCCGTGTCAGTGCGCCATTTTCCCACACTCCCTTGGCCAGTCTGGACATAGCAGTTTCCCATGCGCTTGTTGATTTCTGCATCTAGAGTCGTACATAACATTGGTTAGGCCGCATTTGGAGTACTGTGTGCCGTTCTAGTCGCCGCACTACAGGAAAGATGTGATTCAGCTAGAGAGGGTGCAGAAAAGATTCACAAGGATGTTGCCTGGTTTGTAGGGCTTGAGTTATAAAGAGAGATTGGATAGGCTGGGTCTGTTTTCCCTGGAGCGAAGGAGGCCGAGAGTGGACATGATAGAGGTATATAAAATTATGAGAGGCATAGATAGGATAGATAGCCAGATTCTGTTTCCTATGCTAGGGGTGACTAAAAACTAGAGGGCATAGATTTAAGGTGAGATGGAGGAGGTTTAAAGGGGATAAAAGGGGTAAATTTTTCACACAGAGAATGGTGGGTATCAGGAATAAGCTGCCAGAGGAGGTGGTGGAGGCAGGAACAGTAGCAACATTTAAGAGGCATCTGGACAGGTACTTGAATGAGCAAGGCATAGAGGGATATAGAATTAATGCAGGCAGGTGGGATTAGTATAGATAGGCGTTATGGTTGGCATGGACGCGGTGGGCCGAAGGGCCTGTTTCTATGCTGTCCAACTCTAGAACACTCGACGGACGTGTGGTACTGTTACCTGACGTGCTCTCATTGACCTTCCTCCCTGCATCACGTGCTGCGTTCCGTGCCGACGCTGAGGAAGATGGCGCGGGCTGAGAGGCTCTGATGAGACGGAGCGGCTTCGTTGCGGGGAAAAAAAAATAAGCTGGGCTGAAGCTTGTGGGTTAATAATGCGAGTGTGAAATGTTTTCCGCTTCGACATTCTGGATGACAAGGCCTGCTTCCTCTATGCGGACGAGGAGTGAGGAGCTCTGTGGCTGCAGTTATCACACACATAAACATTTCTTTAGGACTCCCAGTTCCTGAGTGTTTGTCAAACAGCCGCTCGGCTCCGCTCTGAAGGAAATGGCAGACTCGCAGCATCGGCCCTGTGCCGCCGGCAAACCGCCTCGCTCCCAGCCTCTGACACGGCTCCGGGAAGAGCACGGAAAGGTAAAGGCCGTTGTGTTAAAGTCAGGCGGAGAGTTTGAAGAATGAGGAGACGGAGCCGCGGCCGCGACCTCGGCTGGAATGGTTTTCTCGGGCCCTTCAGCCCAGGCTTTGTTTTATAGGGATGGCGCCGCATTACTTCAAATGTAACGGGTCCACCCACTAACCCGCTACAACCTGTTTCCTGACCACTAAGCCAGTGTAACTCTGCCACCCCTTCCCCCAAGTACAGCGGGGACTTTGCTGCTACACTTTGGCTCTCAGTTCCGGCTCTGTTATTTGTACTG
The DNA here is from genome assembly GCF_036365525.1 of Heterodontus francisci. Classification (NCBI taxonomy): domain Eukaryota; kingdom Metazoa; phylum Chordata; class Chondrichthyes; order Heterodontiformes; family Heterodontidae; genus Heterodontus; species Heterodontus francisci. The sequence continues at coordinate 43,783,402 of NC_090387.1, forward strand.
TAGAAATTTCTCCTCAGTGTCGCCGGTACAATTTGCAAGGGAGAGAAGGAATGGGAGGGGGGGAGGGGGGTGCATTTGATTAAAAACCGCGTGCGTTACAGAAAAGGTGCAGAGTGTCGAAACGGGAAATGAAAAAAAAAGCAGTCAGTTGTCTCTTTAAACCTTTGCACTTAAATTGTCATTACGTCATTCCAGGTCAGTGAGAAGAGTTCAAACAGTTTTCTGGGAGGTGGTGTGCTCCTGACAGACCTAAGGTCTACAAAAGCCTCTTATATTATCGTGCTCAATTATATGGGTTGTATGTAAGAGGGAGAGAACAAATCTGTATATACATTTGGTGGAGGAGGCAGAATCTGATTGTAGTATAGGTCTGATCACTGGGCAGGAATTTGCAGTCGGGGCAAAGTGACAGTAATCACCGCTGACCTCAAAGAAAGCTGCCGACAATGATCTAGCGATCTCTGTGGCACGGACTTCCCTGACAGTATAACTCTGGCCAAGTCAAGAGGATCTCCAGGCATGCAGCAGCAAAGATGTCATCCAGCAATCACTTTGAAGTATTCTCGCAGACAGCAAACCAGGAAGTTTGAGCAGCGCAGTGGTTAGCACCGCAGCCTCACAGCTCCAGCAACCTGGGTTCAATTCTGGGTACTGCCTGTGTGGAGTTTGCAAGCTCTCCCAGTGACTGCGTGGTTTTTTGCTGGGTGCTCCGGTTTCCTCCCACAGCCAAAGACTTGCAGGTTGATAGGTAAATTGGCTTTTATAAATTGCCCCTAGTATAGGTAGGTGGTAGGGGAATTGAGGGAAGGTGGGGATGTGGTAGGAATATGGGATTAATGTAGGATTAGTATAAATGGGTCGGCACAGACTCAGTGGGCTGAAGGGCCTGTTTCAGTGCTGTATCTCTAAATAAAATAAAATTTTAAAAAAGTAATAACTACTGAATCCCTTCACTTTTAATTTTGAAATTTTACCGATAGTGGAATAAATGATTGGAATATACACATGGGATTTAGGTAGAAACTGAAGTATCATAAGCAAGCTTTAAAAAACTACTTTTAAAAACATGTAGAACATGTCATTTGGCCTATCAAGTCCATGCAGGGCTCTCCTTGGAGCAATGCAGTCAGTCCCAATACCCCACTCAATCCCTGCAGCCTTGCAAGTTTATTTCCTTCAAGTGCCCATCCAATTTCCTTTTTTAAGTCATTGATTATCTCAGTCTCCACTATCCCCTTGGACAGCAAGTTCCTGGTCATTACTACTAGCTGTGTAAAAAGTTTTTCCTTGTCTTACTTATCCAAGCTTGTCATAATCTTATAAACCTCTATCACATCACCCCTCAATCTCCTTTGCTGCAGGGAAAGCAACCGCAACTTTTCCAACCTAACCTTGTAACTAAAATCCCCCATCCCTGGAACCTTCTTTTCCTTAAAGAGAACTATGAAATTCAGCAAATATACACTTATTCTTTCAGGACAGTGAAGCTGTTTAATAGCAATAAAGAACTTGGTATACCATTAAAAACCCAGTTTCACCTCATTCAACACGTTGTAAACTTTTTCAAGGGTTTTTACAGTGAGACTAAGTGTGTATGACGGTTTTCATCAGCTCAGTGATTTCTAATTGTTTGCATTCTGCGGGAAGCCTCTGGAGAAGCATAGAATTACCGTCAGCAACTTCTGGATTTTTACATTTAACCGCGTATATGCGAACTCCAGAAGTTGCTGTCAGTTTCATAGGAGTAATAACCACAAATGCTGACTGTTTCGGCTATTTACTACTGCAGAATCTGGGCCGATGAAATGCCGAACTGAAGCTATCTATTACATTGCCACTTTTTGGTACCCAGTGCCTCATCGGTTCTGTTTTGTAGTTTTGTTTGCATACGAATTAGGAGCAGGAGTAGGCCACTCGGCCCTTTGAGCCAGCTCTGCCATTCAATAAGTTCATGGCTGAATTGATTACTCCACATTTCCACCTACCCCCGATAACCTTTCACCCCCTTGCTTATCAAGAATCTATCTACCTCTGCCTTAACAATATTCAAAGACTCTGCTGCCACCGCCTTTTGAGGAAGAGGATTCCAAAGACTCACAACCCTCTGAGAAAAAAAAAATTCTCTTCATCTGTCTTAAATGGGCGACCCCTTATTTTTAAACAGTGACCCCTAGTTCTAGATTCTCCCACAAGGGTAAACATCCTTTCCACATCCACCCTGTCAAGATCTTATATGTTTCAATCAAGTCGCCTCTTACTCTTCTGAATTCCAGCAGATACAAGCCAGGCCTGTCCAATCTTGCATGAAACATTGATATTGAATAAATGTACATTGACTTAATGTGCTGATGTTTTAAATCAGAATGTCAATGTTATGGAAAATGTTGTCAAGTTTTCCTCTTTGCATATGTTATACAGGAGCTAGAAGGAGAAAGCAGTATAGTGCTGACTAGCCATTCCTTTGTGACCTGTAGTAATAGTAGTGCTCCATTTACACTTGACTGGGTTTCAGGGAGAAGCAGTCCACATTAACATTACTGTATTTGTTCCTAATTTGTCTTAGAAATTATTTCCTAATTACACTTTTACAGAAATGTTTTAATGTTGATACTTAAATTTTAAAAAATGTTGTAAACTATATAACCGTATTGTATGTGTTTGAATTGTTGATGCTGGCTGAACCTGAATAACCATGAGTAAAACCTGCTACCTGAATTATGTGAAAAGTCACTTTAAATAAGTTGTCACAGAAGTGGGTTACATTATTAACTGATTTGGTGCTTTTTTTCTAAAGCAGTGCTGCTCAGTTTATTCATTTTAACATTTTTATTGAACATTTTGATGTCAATTGCCATTCACTTTTGTGTCTACAGCGATAGTAAAGCACTTTGGGCATTTAATACACAATTTATTATTTTGCAGCTCTACACATTCATCAACTTCATATTGTTTGTATTATACAGTGGACAACTGGAAATCAAACAATTGGTGAGTTACTAGGAACATTGCATAGTTTCTGATCTTGTCTGAGGAAAAAAATCCATGAACTTCAGAAGTCCTTTCTCTTGTATAATAATGGATCACAGTTTTATAAATAATTTCATGGGGTTGGGGAAAATATATTAGGAGTCCTATCCTATTTAATATATTAGCATGGATAGAGGGTTGGTGAATGAACAAAAAGCAGAGAGTTGAGATAAATGGCATTTTAAAGTTGGCAGGTTGCAAGTAGTGGGGTGCCGCAGGAATCAGTGCAGGGGCCTCAGCTATTTACAATCTATTAACGATTTAGATGAAGGTACCAAGAGTAATGTATCCAAGTTTGCTGATGATCCAAAGCTAAGTAGGGACAGTAAGCTGTGAGGAGGAGACATAGAATATGCAAAGGGATATAGACAGGTTAAGTGAGTGGGCAGTGAGGTGCCAGTTGGAGTATAATGTGGGGAAATCTGAGGTTATCACTTCGGAAGAATAAAAAGCACAGTATTTTTTTAAATGGTGAGAAACGTTTAAAGGCTGATTTTCAGAGAGATTTGGTTGTCCTTGTGCAAGAAACACAAAGTTAACATACAGGTACAGCAAGCAATTAGAAAAGCAAATGGCATGTCGGCCTTTATTTCAAAGGGTCTAGGGTACAAGAGTAAGGAAATTTTGCTGCAATTGTATAAGACTCTGGTGAGGCCACACCTGGTGTACTGTGCACAGTTTTGGTCTCCTTATCTAAGGAAGGATATACTTGTCTTGTGGGGGGGTGCAGCGAAGATTTACTAGATTGATTTCTGGGATGAGCGGGTAGTCCTGTGGTGTGAGAGTTTGAGTAGATGGGGCCTATACACTGGAGTTTAGAAAAATGAGAGGTCATCTCATTGAAAGCATAAGATTCTCAGGGGCTTGACAGGGTAGATGCTGAGAGGTTGTTTCCCCTGGCTGGAGAATCAAGAACTAGGGGGCAGAGTCTTGGGCTAAGGTCAATCATGTAAGACTGAGATGAGGAGGAATTTCTTCACTCAGTGAATCTTTGGAATTCTCTACCCCAGAGTGAATGCTCAGTCATTGAGTATATTCAAAGCTGATATTTTTGGACTCTAGAGAATTCGAAGCATAAGGGGATCGGGCAGGAAAGTGGAGTTGAGGTAGATGATCAGCCATGATCTTACTGATTGACAGTAGGCATGAGGGGCTGTATGGCCTACCTCTCCCATTTCTGATCTGTTATGCTATCACTTTCATATCTGGCTTATCCACCTTCAGGATTTGATTTTGAAATCCCTGGATTATTATAGGCGTCCAGGATTGCAAACCCTATCTTGGGATAACTCCAGCCCAATGCAAAGTATGTTTCAAAAGGGTTCATTAGGTCTTGGCACTTTATAATTTTATTTTTGAGTTATTTTAATATTCATCCACACATTCTTAAATTTAGAAATTAATGGCTGAAGAACTGACTGCTGCTGATGTGTGCAAGCATGTATGTACAGATTTGTTACTTCACTAAGCAGAATGTGAATTCCATCCAGTATTGCAGTTGGGTTTGTTGGCTGGGCATTGGATCTTACAGATTTTCATCTCAGACTGTTGTCCGAAATATAATACCCTAAAATCTAAGCTCATGTAGTCTTTCATCATGCAGGTTATTACTTAACACATATCCTGTGAGGACATTCTCCATTTTGTAGTGTGGCACTCAGTGCTGAGTGGGACAGATTAAGGAAAAAGCTAGGAACCCAAAACTAGCCAGCCACAAGGTGCTCTGGGTCATCACCAGCAGAATTATATACCACCACAATTTGTAATCTCATGGTGTGGCACATCCTCATTTCTTTATCACCATCAAGTCAGGAAACCAACCCTTATTCAGTGCAGAGTGCAGAAGGGTGTTTCAGGTGCAGCACCAGGTATTATTTCAAATAAGATACATACTTGTGAAGTTACTATTCTGGTATTGGCACATTAAATACCAAAAGCAGTGGATTATGGACGTGGCTAAGCAGTCCAACGAATGAGAACAAAGCTCTGTAGCAGTACCACACCGAGTGGTGATGGACAATCAGGAAACTTAACAGGAGAGGACCATTCTTAAACACCTGCATGCTTGGACATGATGGAGATTAGGCTGAAGTGTTTTAAACCAAAAATGGCAATTGGATGATCTTTTTTGGCCATGGTCAATGGCCCATGGTCCCCACCATTATCAATACTAGTGTTCACTGAATTTGGCTCACTCTGTGTATTGACCACAGCAAAGGTTATGGTCCTTGCTAACATCCCAGGCATAGTGCTGAAGTCCTGTGGGTCAGAGCTTATGCCACTCCTGAACCCAACCCAAGCTGTTTCAGATATGATATTGATATGTATGCACTGTTATGGAAGATTACCCAGATATGGCCTGTCCATACAAAAACAGGATAAATCTAATTCTAAAAGACCTGTTGCCCTCCTCCTAATCATCAGCAAAAGTGATGAAATGAGTTGTCAGTGTGTCATCAAGTAACCTCTACTCAGAAAAAACATGCACATTAGTGCTCTGTTTCTGTTCCACCAAAACCTTTTGGCCCCGCAGCTCATTGCAACCTTGATCCAGACATGGATGCCAGACATAAATGTCAGAAGAGAGGTGAAAGTAGCTGCCCTTAACATCAAGGCACCAATGCGATACCAGGGATCCTTCGCAAAAATTGAATTTGGTGGGATTGGAAGGCATTCAATAGGCATTCAGTGAATGGAGGCATACCTGACACAAAGAAAGATAGTTGTGATTGTCAGAGGCTAGTTACCACAGACCAAAGGACATCGCTGTCAGGGTTCTTCAGGGAATTGGTTTGGCTTTACTATTTTCAGCTGCTTGTCAATAACCTTTCTTCCATCATGAGGTCAGAAGTAGGGCTGTTTGCTAAAGTGTTTTGCTGTTTTCACAATTCCTTTGATAAACCAATTCATGCTGGCCAACAACAGGACCTGAATGACATCCCAGCTTAGGTAACATTTGTGACACATAAGTCCTAGGTAATGACTATCTCAAACATGAGACAGACCAGTTATGTCGTCTTGACCATCAATAAAGAAAACTACTTGCATTTATATAGCACCTTTCATTACCACCGGATGTCCCAAAGCACTTTACAGCCAATGTAGTGCTTTTTGAGGTATATTCCCTGTTGTAATATAAGGAACTTGGCAGCTAATTTGCACACAGCACTGTGATAATGACCAGATAATTAAATTTTGTGATGTTGATTGAGGGATAAATATTGGACAGATCACCAGGGATAACTCCCCTGCTGCTCTTCGAAATAGTGCCACAGGATCTTGCATGTCCACCTGAGAGGGAAGATGGGGCCTCAGTTTAGCGTTTCATTTGAAAGATGTCACCTCTGACAATGCAGCACTATCAGTACTGAACTGGAGTATCAGCCTGCATTGCTGTTGCTCAAGTCCTGAAGTGGGACTCGAACCCACAACCTTCTGACTCAATGGTATGACCATCGCCAAGTCCCCAACCATCAATGTTGTGTAAGCTGCACACAACCAGTTGTATCAATGCCATGGTAATGCAGAGGCAAGTTACACTGATGAGTGACATACCCCTTCCATTACAGGCTGCAGTATGTATAATCTATGGGATGTGTGGGAGCAACTCGCCAAGGTTACTGAAAAAGCTTTCTGACCTCTACCACCAAGAAGCACAAGAGCAGAAATGTTGTGGAAACATTGTCATGCTCAAGTTTCATGTCATCCTGATCTGGACATATAGTCTTTCTTTTTTAAAAGAAAACTTGTCTTTTTTTAAATCTGCACAAAAGCTGTACAGTCTTAAGGTACATTAAATGGGCTTGTTAGGACAATGTCCAGGATTTATTGTAAAGTTACTTCATGGTTTGTAGTAAATGCTTATGTGGCTAAATGTGAAGTTGGGACTGAGTTCAAGGATGTTGTGCACACACTAAATTTGGCAATTACATGGTATGTAAGAGAAACCCAGAGAGATATGAGCTTCATTTTAATATCTCTTCATATGGGGAAGTGTTTAGGGTCTCAATTTTGCAGCCAGGTTTGGGAACTTGCTGTGTGATTGTATTCAAATTCCAAGGCTCTGAAATTATTTACTGTGTTAACTTAGCAGAGATTTTCATTTTGTGCTATATGGCAGTTCTATGCCAAATACTTCGTAATGCACTATTTCCATCAAATTGTCTCTTAAACAAGAGGTGGATATTTGTGTGACTTGTAATTAACTCCTGATATTGATTTGCTGGTTCCAGAAGTACTTCTCAATGTAGTTATCATTTAGACACAATTCACCGTTGTTAATTCCAACAGTGACATGTTATGATATTACAGGTAGTAAAACTTAAATGTTTTAAGTAAATAAAAAGTGCTGGAAATATTCAGGTCTGGCAGCATCTGTGGAGAGAGAAACAGTTAACGTTTCAGGTGTGTAACTTTTCATCAGTTCTGATTCAATATTGACTTATGGGGAGTTGAAAAAGAGATTGATATATCAAAAGAACAATGACAAGCATTTCATGAGTTTCTGGTTATAGAACTTATGGATCTAATAATTATGGGAAAGGAAATATATACTTCAATGTTTTAAATGATAAAGCTGCTGTTGGCTAGAAAATACATTTTCTTCACTTATTTTTCAGGTTGAAATATGAATATGCCTTAATTCAGCAACTATAATTTACAATTTCTTGCACAGAAAAACTATTTTTGTGAATTTGGAAATTTTACAGAAACAAGACGCGAAAGGAAAATGCTGTGTAAATGGATTAAGCAATTAGCAGAAGTATACTGCCCATTCATTGATAATTCTTTCTATGAAAACTAATGGCATGCCTATTGTTCAAACCTGTGGAAAGCTGATGCTCGATATATATCTAAAATTTGAATTCCGTGTGGCTAACTTGCTTTTTAATACAAGAACAAGAACTGCATGTATGTTTGGAACTGTTCTCTATACATGTATATATGCAGCTTATACAGAAGGAATATGGCTATGTGGATGCCAATATTTGGTAGTTAGCCCAAATTGCAGTTCGATTCAAAGTCTAGTGTCTTGAAGTTCTTCTGCAAGAATGGAATATGCATGGAGGTTGTGAACAATCTTGGCAGTTATTCATTGTATTAAAGGGAGTTACTAATTATTGCCAAGTGGGTTACGAATAAGAGAAATCTGGATGCTGAAATTTGATTTTCTGTTAGCATGGCTACCTGCTTAATCACTGTAAACACAGAATTCTGAGAACAATTAAGCTGTCTGTTTTCTTGGTAATGTTGTACATGTTGGATATAATTTAATTAATGAGCCTGTTGTAACAAATTGCAGTGAAACAAAACTAGGCTAATATTTTGGGTTACTTCTGACAAACTGAATTTAAAAATGTATAGTTTTCTCCAGAAATATATTGTCAATTTCCTACAGTATTGTAGTTGCATATCAATGTTTTTGAAATTGGTAATCTGTCCTATCTGGAAAACCCATCATATATTAAAAGTCTTTCGTTGGGTTATGTCATTCCATTGGTATTATGCGTGTAGGTGGTGCTGTAAGGTAATGTTATGGGATAGCCAACTGCTGTATACTTCAGAGTACTCCGAGAACTCCATTGAGAAACCATTGCCACTGTTCCACTAATCTGCCTCCCCATCCCTCCCGTCCCAACTAGTGAGACACCGTCCCACAATATCAAAGCATATTACCATACACCCCTTTGGAACCATTTCCAAACCCCTCCATCCTGGAGGTACTTCTGTTATACACACTCCCCCAAGCAGAAGTTCTGTTCTTTTCCTATTCTCGCCCTTACTAAGGTTGTTTACTATCTCCCCTCTTTGTCCTCCCTAATTAAATGATCTCTAGGCCCTCTCACTCCATTGGACCTGAAGACAGCACATGGTTGTGACTCACTGTAATGACATGGCAGATTGGCTGGTAACTTAAAAAGGTGATGCAGCAGTTCAAGAAGGCAGCTCACTACCACCTGCTCATGCGCAATAAATGCTGGCCTAGCCAGCGACGTCCACGTCCCATGAAAAATTAAAAAAAGAAGTGTTTTCTCCAAGGGTCAGTGCTCGGACCACTGCTTTTTTGATATCTATAAACGACTTGGATATTAGAATACAGAGTAACATTTCAAAATTTGCAGAGGATAGCAAACTTGGAGGTGTGGCAGACAGTGACAATGATGCCAATTGACTGCAATAGGGCAGATAGATGGGCAGACAAGTGGCAGACGGAATTTAGTACGACGAAATGTGAGTTGATGCATTTTGGCAGAAGGGATAGGGAGAGGCAATGTAGACTAAATAGCATAGTTCTAAAATGTGTACAGGGACAGAGGGACCTGTGCGTTCATGTGCATAATCTTTGAAGTGGCAGGACATATTGAAAGAGTAGTTAGCAAAGTGTATGGGATCTTGGGCTTTTATAAATCTCTGGTTAGGCCACAACTAGAGTATTGTTTCCAGTTCCGTTCACCACACTTTAGTAAGGATGTGAAGGCCCTTGAAAGGGTGTAGAGGACATTTACCAGAATGGTTCCAGAGGTGAACTGAGGGAGTTTAGCTGCAAGGTTAGGTTGTAGAAGTTGGGGTTGTTCTCCTTGGAGCAAAGGGGATTGAGGGGATATATGATAGTAGTTTACGAGATTATGACAGGTTTAGATAAGGTAGACAAAGAAAAGCTGCTCCCATTAGCTGATGGTGCAAGGACCAGGGGACACAGATTTAATGTTTTGGGCAAGAGATGTAGGGGGATGTGAGGATGAATGTTTTTTATGCAGCAAGTGGTAAAGACCTGGAACTCGCTGCCTCTAAAGCTGGTGGAAGTGGAGATTAATTTCAAAAGGAAATTGGTTGGGCATTTGAGGGAAATAAACTTGCAGGGCTATGGTGATAAGAGTGGTGGGGTGGGACTGATTGGATTGCTCTATGGAGAGCCAGCATGGACTAGATGGGCCAGATGGGTTACTTCTGTGCCGTTATGACAGAATTTTTTTATTCTCGGGATGTGGCCACTATTGCAAGATCAGCATTTAATACCCATCACCAGTTGCCCTTGAGAAGATGTGTGTCCACTTGAATTGCTGTAGTCCGTGTGGTGAAGGTGCCCCCCCCACACTGATATTGGCTAGGGAATTTCAGAATTTTGATCCAACAATACATGGCCATGTCAGGATGGCGTGTGATTTGGAAGGAAACATGGAGATGATGATGATCTCATGCATGCTGCCTTTTCCCTTCTGGATGGTGGAGGTCGTGGGTTCAACTTCTCTGCTTCATCTATGATGGCTGCTGATTAGCTGACTTCAACTGGGGCCACAGTAAGATTGCTACAATTTGTCTTTGTTGTTTCTGTGTTGGGGAATGGAGAAGAAAAATAGACTGCCAACAGTCACTTTTTAGCCTTTCACCTTATTGCTGGGAAGAGCTACTGAACAGCTGCTGTATTCCAGCATAAATCATCTTCAGGAGAGTCTTGGGGCAGGGTGGGTGGATGGGGAAAGAAAATGTGGTTGCTAATTAATTTCAAAATGCCTGCTGTAGTTAATTGCAAGATGGCTGCCTCTGCATGTTTTCTCCCCTGCAAATTTCATTTTCATAACTTCATATTTAATTTCGTACAGAATCTATTCCTCTAAATTTGAAAGACTTTAAACATCACAAGATGAAGAAAATTGTACTTAAATTGCTTATTCAAACAATGATTATGAATTATTAGACTGTACATTTATCTGCCATTTTTTGGGTCACCCATAGTTGATGGTTTGGTGTGTTGCTATACAGATGCATATTTGTGTCTCCCCCAGCCAAAAACTAAATTCCCAGTCTGCTTTGCTGCTTTGTGGTGTGTTACGACTGACCGCTCCTGTCAAAGCCCCCAATCAAAATATACGATTCTGATTGTGGTGAGAGAAATGCACTGATAATTCAATCCCGTCGCTCCACAGATCGCCTAACATATAATTTAAAACTTCCAAATTAAAGAAAGACCCAGCCGAATTGTGCCATCTATTAACCCCCGAATGAGGCTAACCAAACCAGGTGTCTTTAAATCAACAAATTAACTCTTTAATTAGAAGAACTAAATTCTTAAACACTATGAAGATATAAACAACATTTAAAATAGAAAAAATTAGAGTCCTTGCAAATTTACAGTCGTGTTGCTTGAAGTCCTCACATTCGTCCGATGGAAAAAAAAAGGTTCTTCCACAGTAGAACAGTCCATAGTCTAACTTCAGCAGTAGGTGATGCTTTCCTTCTCCAGCGAATTTCAACAATTAATGACTTGCAAACACTTTCAATAGAATCAAGCTGACTTTAGAGTTTTGAGGGATAAAAGATTGTCAGTGTCTAACTTCCCTTCCTTCAGTTTAAATGACCAGAGATCTCTGTTTTGGCTTGACTTTTATTTTAGAATTTTGAGAGATAATAAACAGACTAAAATCATATTCTTTTAATTTAAATGGTTGAGAGTTCTTTCTTCAGGTGCCAACACCAGCTGTGTCTGTATGTCTCTGTGTATGTGTTCTGTTAGAACAAACTGTCTTCAGCCAAAAAGCCAGTTCAAAATTGAATTGTAATGTCATGGTCCTGTAGTTTTTTTTCCGGAATATGCGGTCTGCCTTTAAGACTTGCAAGGGATCAGTATTGCTTTAAGAACCAGCAAGCCTCGGGAGTTCTAGGAAGGTGCATTTTTGTTGACTTAGAAACGGCCATTAGGAGACTGCGATTCAAAGGGTGCATTTTTGATACCATGGAAACAGCCACTGGGAGTGAATCTCATGCGATACATTTGTTATAATTCAATTTTGAACTGGCTTTTAGTTGAAGACAGTTTGTTCTAACACAGACAGAAGACACAGCTGTGATGACAGCACCTGGAAAAAGAGCTCTCAACCATTTAAACTGAAGGAAGAGGATTTTAGTCTGTTTAATTATTATCTCTCAAAATTCTAAGAAAAAGTCAAGCCAAAACAGAAATCTCTAGTAATTTAAACCGAAGGGAGGGACGTTAGACCGACAATCTTTTATCCCTCAAAAACTCAAGTCAGATTGATTCATTTGAAAGTGTTTGCAAGTCGTTAATTGTTAGAAATTCGCTGGAGAAGGAAGGCAACGTTCTGTGAGGATGTCGGGCAACATTGGACTGTAAATTTGCAAGGACTCTAACTTTTCTATTTTAAAAGTTTATATCTTCATAGTGTTTAAGAATTTAGTTCTTCTAATTAAAGAGCTAATTTGTTGATTTAAAGACACCTGGTTTGATTAGCCTCATTCGGGGGTTAATAGATGGTACAATTTGGTCTTTAATTTGGAAAGTTTAAAATAATATGTTAGCTGATCTGTGGAGTGATGGGATTGAGTTAACAGTGCGTTGGTCCCACCACAATCAGGATTGTATATTTTGATTGGGGGCTTTGAGTGGTGTGGTCGGTCATAACAGTAACAAATGTATCGCTTAATTCTCACTCCCAGTGGCTGAATCTATGGTAACGAGAATGCATGCTTTGAATCGCAGTCTCCAAATGGCCGTTTCTAAGGCATCGAAAATGCACCTTCCTATAACTCCTGAGGCTTGCTGTTTCTTAAAGCAATACTGATCCCTTGCAAGCCTTAAAGGCAAACCACATATTGCCGAAAAAAAACTGCAGGACCATGACACGTGACGCTGAACAAAGGTCAGCTGTTGCCACAGAGATGGAAGGAATATTGTCGCCCTTTATTCACAATCTGAAGGAAACTTTGGTGATAGCTTGGGAGCAGGTCCCTGAGAAGGTGTAGAGAACGGAGAAATAGAGGGCAAAATAACCTCAAAAAACAAATTCTGAAAAAATCATGCCTAATTGTTTGCATCTGTGTTTCTTTTAAGTTTAGGAATCCTACTCTTTGCCCTTCAAAATAATAAATGCTGTAGTAATTTCAAGAAAAAGGTTAACTTGTAAATCTGCTTATTCTGGTAATTACTTCAAAAAAAAAATCACTATTTGTTGACTTTTAAATTATTGTGTCATCTCAGTTATGTCCAAAAAAATCAACGGATAGCCAGTTGACAACATATTGTATTGAAGATGTGACCTAAACTTGAAATTACCTTTATTGCTGCTCCTATATTTTAATGAAATTGGATCTTGTATTCAGGGGAATGGGGAGAATGAAAGAAAAAAATACTTTCATTTAGATAATGTAATTCCTGATTTCAGAATGTCCTGAAGCGTTTTACAGCCAATTAAATGCTTTTGATGTCTAGTCATGGTTGTAATGTGGGAAATGCAGCAACCAATTTGTGCACAGCATGGTCCAGTAAATGACCAGATCATCTGTTTTAGGTGATGGTTAAAGGAAAGTTGTTGGCTAGGACATCCGGAGAACTACTCTGCTCCTCTTCAAATAGTGCCATGGGATCTTTTCTGTCTACATGAGAAATGGAAAAACAAGTTGTGCTTTATGATCCTGTTTTTGTTTTCTTTAGCTTTGAAAGATGTCTTTTCTGGTAACCTACCTTCAAAAAAACTAATTGTCACCTTAATGCCATATACCAATGGTCCTAAGCCAATATCATTTTTATTGCTCTCTTCCTAATATGAAGGAAAGACTTGCATTTATTTAGCATAATCCATGTCCTTGGGACCCTCCCAAGTGCTTCATAGCCAATGAATTACATTTTTTTTTAAAGTGTGGTTGCTGTTTTTGTATGCAAATACAGCATCCAATTTATGCATAACAATATCACTTAAATAGCAATGAGACGAATGAGAAGTTTATCTGTTTTGGTGGTGTTAGCTGAGAGGTGAATGTTGGCCAGGACACAGAAAGAGCCTCCTGTTCTATTGGGGGGGGGGGGGGGGTGGAATTTGCCATGGAAACACATAACTATAAGAACAGGCAGACAAGGTATTGGCATAGTCTCTCACCTTAAAGACAGGACCTCTGACAGTGCAGAACTCCTAATACTGTGCTGAAATGTCAGCCTGCATGTGTGCTCAAATTCTGGGGTAAGACTTGAACCCACAATCTTCTGGCTCATCTGAGGATGCTACCATTGAGCCAAGCTGACTGCACTGTAGAGAGTGATGTAGTATTAATGAAATAAATCACTTTTTAAAAACTTTTGTTAACTTGGGCTCTTCTGTGCAAATAAACAGTAATTAGTAGCAATAATTCAATCTTAAGTTTACCAGTGATCATAAATCAAGAGCAAAGCTCAAATAATTTATCATAACTATTGGTTTTGAGCTATTTCAGAATAGCAAGTTATTTTTATATTAATGTACTATTTGTTATAATGTAACGTGTAAATATGTTAACATTTTTGTATTAGTCTTCACTTCCCCACCATTAATTGGCAATGCCCTGAATTTGAATCAAAACTGTAGAATAGTTTATATAGCATATAATGTTGTAAAACGTTTCAAGGTGTTTCACGAGTGGTATACAAAATTTGACACCGAGCTACGAGATATTAGGACAGGTGACTGACTGCAAAAGTAGGTTTTATGGAGCGTCTAAAGGGAGGAAAGAGAAATAGAGTAGCAGAGATTTAGGGAGAGAATTCAAGAACTTGGCATTGGCATCAGGTAGAGCACAGTTAGATGCAGAATAAAGCTCCTTATGTTCTTTCCTGAACAAAGCGTTTCAATTCCAACCTCTGATGCTATTGCACAAGTGCGTATGTTACATTTTCCCCGTACCTGCCATTCTTTGGCCTGCCAGATGGAAATTGCTAATTAATTTTGAATTAGGGACTGTTCTCCGGGTTCCAGAATGGACAGTGGAGAGCGAAGTATAATTCTTAAATATAAAGGAAAGGGAAAGTAGAGATTACTGCTCAGAAATAATGTAAAATTAAAATATTAAGAGTTGGAGAGGGATTAAAGAAGAACAGCAGAGAGCAGAAGTAAAAGGTTTTTAAAATATTAGGATGACATAGAACCTTTTGAATAATAATTTGTGACTTCATTTCTGTTTGTTGCCTGTTGGGTAACACCACAGTTATATTCTTTGCACCATTAAAAAGGACTGTCCATCCTTAAGTGAATCTTTGAAAATTGATTCTTTTTGGATTATTCTTCTTTGGCCTCGTTGTCTCAAGAGACAATGGGTAAGCGCCTAGAGGTGGTAAGTGGTTTGTGAAGCAGCACCTGGAGTGGCTATAAAGGCCAATTCTAGAGTGCCAGACTCTTCCACAGGCGCTGCAGATAAAATTGGTTGTCGGGGCTGTTACACAGTTGGCTCTCCTTGCACTTCTGTCTTTTTTCCTGCCAACTGCTAAGTCTCTTCAACTTGCCACTCTTTAGCTCCGCCTTTATGGCTGTCCGCCAGCTCTGGCGATCGCTGGCAACTGACTCCCACGACTTGTGGTCAATGTCACAGGACCTCATGTCGTGTTTGCAGACGTCTTTAAAGCGGAGACAGACGGCCGATGCGTTTGATACCAATGACAAGCTCGCTGTACAATGCGTCCTTGGGGATCTTGCCATCTTCCATGCGGTTCACATGGCCAAGCCATTTCAAGCGCCGCTTGCTCAGTAGGGTGTATATGCTGGGGATGTTGGCTGCCTCAAGGATTTCTGCGTTGGAAATACGGTCCTGCCACCTGATTCCAAGGATTCTCTCGAGACAGGGAAGCTGGAATGAGTTGAACCTTTTGGATTAAACCTTGCATATTAATATCTTCCCAGTTTTTCTTGGCAAAAATGTTAATTTTAAGGACCATGGTAAAGATTTTAGTTTAAAATACTGGTAGACCTTGTGATGTTGCCCATTGAGAGTTGGAGGATGCACTGTATTCTGTAGACCTGGTAAACACTTGATCACAATTGTCTTTTGTCATACCGGACATGCTCCCCTCGCGTAACAGTCAGGGAGGGTACAGGCGAGGCTGAAGAATCTAGCTCTGTTTCACCTTCATTCTAAATGAACTGTGCCTCTCCTCTTTGTCTTTACAGGGATGATAAACTCGTGGTTATGGCACTGGACTAGCAACCCAGGGGCTATGTGTTCAAATTCCATAAGGAAAATCAGTTCACCAAATCTGGCCATTTGTGGGCTGGCACCATTAACAACCCAGCTGGTTAACTACTGTCCTTCAGGGAAGGAAATTTGTCATCCCTACATGTCACTCCAGTCCACACTGTGGTTGAGTCTCAGTACTTTCAGGGCAACTAGAGATGGGCAAATACTGTTCACATCCCAAGCACAAAATTTAAAAAACTCTTCCCTACCCCATTGTTTTTCAATATATTTTATCAGTTAGAACATTCCCATGCAAATTAATTAAATACCCATTGTATAAAGACATCAACGTACACAAATATATAAATTATATTTTTATACTTAACGTTTGTTTCCTTTAGCTCATATTCTTTTAATTCCTAAACCGTTATATTAAAATCCAATTTACAATTCCATATTTTTAGTCAAGATGCAAATTGGTACACAATCACAATTAAAATCTGAAAGGGTCATTTGACACATTCAACCCTTTGTCTTCTCTCTTTGCAGCCTCGCAAAATGGGAAGAAGTATCAGTATACCAACTTTACCCCATTCTTTGCATTAGCGGCAACACAAGACAAACTGCGCAAGATTTTCACCTGGACTGTGTCAATTTACTCTTTTTTTTGGAAGAAAGTCAGTGAAAATGAAATAGCTTCACTCAAGTGGCCATTATTCATGTGTGACCTTTGAAAACTTGACTTCATTGATTTGAATTGCAACTGGTTAATTTAATCAGCGCAACTGCCTTGATCAAACAGTCCATTTTACATTTTGAGAAACTTTCCATTGGATTAAGACAGGAAGAGCCATTAGTATTCATTAGGCTAATGGTATCGAACTGAAATTACATGATGTGCCTGATGTGACGTCCCGGCACTTAGCATGAGGCACAGTCAACAAAAGTTAGAAGTCCTGGAGTAGAAATTAGTATGTATTTCATCCATTTTTTGGACACGAAAGGCATGCAATATGTACTAATTTCTGGGCGCAAGGTTCTGTGCCATCCACATAGCCGCTACCAGATTGGTCCTTGTTTTTGTGTCGTTGGCAGCTGCCTAAAATCAGTGTTTAGATTAGATTAGAGATACAGCACTGAAACAGGCCCTTCGGCCCACCGAGTCTGTGCCGAACATCAACCACCCATTTATACTAATCCTACACTAATCCCATATTCCTACCACCTGTCCCTATATTTCCCTACCACCTACCTATACTAGTGACAATTTATAATGGCCAATTTACCTATCAACCTGCAAGTCTTTTGGCTTGTGGGAGGAAACCGGAGCACCCGGAGAAAACCCACGCAGACACAGGGAGAACTTGCAAACTCCACACAGGCAGTACCCGGAATCGAACCCGGGTCCCTGGAGCTGTGAGGCTGCGGTGCTAACCACTGCGCCACTGTTGGATTAGTTTGCATGCGTAGAGATGGGACGTGCCAGTTTCAGGACTTTTACGCAAAATGCATGAAAAGTAAGCATGAGCCATGGAAGTACCGACTAATTTTCCAGTTCTATAATAGTCCTTAAAGGACTTTTATGTTTTACATAATGGCAGGGCCAAAAACTGCGCGAAGTACTCTAAACCGTGGTTAATGATTGGCTTGTACAAATCTATTTTCACTTTATACTCTTATGTATAAAACCCAAAATCCTGTTTAACACATTTAACATTTATGCAGCCCTTTTTCAATTTGCTAGGAATATATCTTTCTATATTTGAAATTTTTCTGGTTTGCTGGTATCTTTTCTACCCAGTTAAATTACGGCTGATCCTTTATCTAATTGAACTTTGCCTTTTTTCCAATCCAGTATTCTAACTTTTGACTCATTTAGCTTTTTCTATTTTTACATGAAACCTAATGTAGTCATTACTTCCCAATTGTTCTCTTACCCACTTGCCTCATTATTTCCATAATGAAATCAAGCAACGTGTCTTAAGAATTGGACTTGAAACACTTCTGAAGTAGTCTTGGATGCATACTAAAAAGCATTTCCAACTTCTGCCTACATTATCATTATCCATTTTACATTACATTGGTTAAATTTAACTATTGTCCTGAATTATTGACCTGTATGTTTTGATATGCAAGAACATGTTGATTGGAGATGTGCAATTTCCATGCATGTGCCACAAGTGATCTTAAGCCCACAAAAGTGCAAACATGGATTTGAAATGAGGAGAAATCCATGTCAATGGGCAGACCAATTGCAGTGCCTGTATTGATATAGCCCACGTACCTTAATAAATCACATGCTACATTCTATTCTTAATCTCCAATAATAGTCTTTCCCCATCCCCATTACATTTACTATGTTTAATTCTCATTAATCTATATTTCACTATGCCATAACATACTATGCTTAATACTCTAACATACTTTCCACTATATCATTATTCTATTCTTAAACCTCATATGTCCATAGTGAAGAATTATCTTTCATATTTTTCCTCCAATTTCCTGTCATAAAATTACTTATGCGGGTCAGTAAAAAACCGTATCCTGCTATTTAATGGTGTATTCTGTACAACTTGTACCGTAATTGCTTAATCCCTAATAAGTGATCAAATCTAGCAGCTGATTACTGCTTGACTGTCTCTTCTGTCTGGGCCTGATTAAAAGCACTAAGGTAAACTTGAACTCCTGTTGACACTAAAACATACCGAACCAATGGAGAAAACTGCTTGCATGGACAGATGCAGTGTGAGGCAAGTGCACATGTGCAAAGATGCCTTCACGTTAGTGTCAGGAGATAGTGAATAAGAAAATGGATACTTTAACCCTGAGCTGTTTCCACATCCTTGCCAATAAGTACCCTATTTCACTGTCTACCCACAATAATGCAGAGGTTATTTTCAACAACAAAACTCTTATTTATATAGAGACTTTAACATAAAATGTCCCAAGGTGCTTCACAGGAGCTTTATAAAATGAAGTATGACAGCCACAAAAGGAGATATTAGGTCAGATAACCAAAGGCTTGGCCAAAGAGATAGGTTTCAAGGACTGTCATAAAGGAGGAAAGTGAGATGGAGAGGTGTAGAGAGGGAATTCCAGAGTTTAGGGGCCTATGCAACCGATGGTGGAACTATTAAAATCAGGGATGCTCAAAAGGCCAGAATTAGAGCACAGATATCTTGGAGGGTTATGGGCTGGAGGAGATGGGAGGGACAAGATCATGGAGGGATTTGAAAACAAGGATGAGAATTTTAAAATCAAGACATTGCTTGACTGGGAACCAATGTAGGGGTGATAGGGGAACAGGACTAGGTGCAAGTTGAGATATAGGAAGCAGAATTTTGGATGAGATCAAGTTTATGGAAAGTAGAATGTGGGAACCAGCTAGGAGTGTGTTGGAATAGTCAAGTCTCAAGATAACAAAGCTGTGCATGAGGGTTTCAGCAGCAGATGAACTGGGATGGATAAAGTTACGGAGGTAAAAATATGTGGTCTTAGTCATGGTAGGAATGTGAAGTCGGAAGCTCATCTGAGTCAAATTTGACACCAGGGTTGCTAACAGACTGGCTTAATGTCACTATTGGTAGGGAGAGGGATGGAGTTTGGAGTAGAGACTGAAAACAATGGCTGCAGTCTTCCCAATATTTAATTGGAGCAAACATTTGCTCATCCAGTACTGGATGTCAGAGAAGTGGTGGTGAGGTAGAGCGGAGTGTCATCAGCGTACATGTGAAAACTAACTGTGCTTCTGGATGATGTTGCTGAGGGGCAGCATGTAGATAGGAAATAGGAGGGGGCCAAGGATAGATTCTTGGAGGACACCATTGGGCAACGGTGCGCGTGAAAGAGAAGCCATTGCAAGTGATTCTCTGGCTATGATTTGATCGATAAGAATCGAACCTGGTGAGAGCAGTCCCATCCAGCTGGACAACAGTGGAGAGGCATTGGAGGAGGATGGTATGGTCAACCACGTCAAAGGCTGCAGACAGGTTCAGAAGTAAAAGGTTATCTTTGTCACAGAGGACGTCATTCATGACTTTGATACCAGCTTTGGTGCTGTGAAGGGGGCGGAAACCTGATTGGAGGGATTCAAA
Source organism: Heterodontus francisci (assembly GCF_036365525.1). NCBI lineage: Eukaryota > Metazoa > Chordata > Chondrichthyes > Heterodontiformes > Heterodontidae > Heterodontus > Heterodontus francisci. The sequence goes on from NC_090387.1 coordinate 43,803,456, forward strand.
CATGGCGTTCCAGGAAAGGGAACAAATTTAGGAGGCACAAATGCTTTCAATGAGTTTGGAGCTGGGACGGCGATGGGGTTTTTTTGTGGAGAGGGGTCACGATGGCAGCTTTAATGGAGAGAGGCATAACACCTGAATAGAGATAACTGTTTACAATGTTGGCTAATATGGGGACCAGGAGGGAAAAGTTGGGTGTCAGCAGTTTAGTGGAAATATGATCAAGGAAACCGGAGGTGGGTCTCTTTGGACAAGATGATCTCAAAGGCCACGTGGGGAGATCGAGAAAGATGAGAGTTCAGGGCTAGGGTCGGGTAGGGGGAGGCATTATAGGAAGTTTGGCCAGGTGGGCTAGTGGAAGGGACGGACACAGCAGAGGCAGCTGATCAGATGTTCTCAATCTTGATGGCAAAGATGTCCATGAGTTCCTCACACTTGTTGGTGAGGGTGGAGGGGACAGGAGAGAGGGGTTTAAGAAGATGGTTTGCAGTAGAGAAAAGAAGCTGGGGTTATCTTTGCATTCCAAGATGATCCTGGAATGGTGAGTAGTTTTAACAGGGCAAGAGTAGGGCCCGATAGTGGTCCAGCCAGATCTGGTGGTGGATGGCTAACCCAGTTTCATATTTCTAATTTTTAAGTAAAGATTGCACAGTGACAGATCAGCCCTTTAAAAATCAATGTATAAATGGTTGCACAGCAAGGAGACTGTTGGAATAATATAGTCTGTGGTCAAGAAGGGAATGGATGAGGCTTCCAGCAGATGTAGAGCTGGGGCAGAGGCAGATGATTGAGGTTAAGAGGTGGGCGTAGGCTCAAATTCTGCTCTGTCAAAAAGTACACAGGAGGTTGCCAACAGCCTGATTTTGCCAGTGTGTGGGGGGTTGGGGGAAAGTGTCTGAAGCCAGTGGGTTCAGGTTTGATGACATTTAGGTGGGGGAAAATTGTTGGACAGGCAGTTTGACATTATTTATATACTGTCTTTAACTTAGAGGTGGAGTGGTTTAGCGTGAATGCTAGAGCCAAGGCCTTGGCAGCTAAAAGCATATCTGCCAGTGGTGAAGTGATTAAAATAGGGGGTGTTTAGGACTGGAGGAGGTGACAGAGGAAGGCCATGAAGGGATGAGACATTGCTGGACTGGGGGGGCCAATGTAGATCAGTGAACACGACTTGGTGATATGGGCAGTAGAGTTTTAGATGAGCTCAAGTTTACGGATGGAAGATAGGCTGGCCTGGTGAGCATTAAAACAATCAAGTCTAGAAGTAATAAAGACCTAGGGGAGGGTTTCAGCAGATGAGCTGATGTGGGGTGGAGTCATGTGATAGAGGTGAAAGTTGGCAGGCTTGGTGTAGATGTGGAGTCAAATTCATTAGGTGGTCAAATACAACAATGTTGTGAATTATCTAGTTCAGCCTCAGACATTTGAACTCTGGCTTGGGAATGGAATGTGGCAGGGACTGAAGACAATGGCTTTGGTCTTTAATATTTTGTTGGAGTAAATTCTTCCAGTCCAGGATGTTGGTCATGCACTGGCAAATTGTTAGTTGAAAGGTGATGAGGTACAGCTGGGTGTCATTAGCATACATGTGGAACTTGTGTTCAGGTGATGTTGCTGAGGGGCAACACAAATGAGAAAAGGAAGGGGCAAAGCCTAGCTCACTGGGGGACTTCAGGCATGTGAAGAGAAGCTATTGAAAGTGATTGTCTGGTTGTGCTTGAATGATGAGTGGAAGCAGGTGAGTGCTCTTCCACCCAGTTGAATAATAGTGTAGTCAGTGTTGAAGCCTGCAGCCAGGATGAGGGATATTTAACCACAGTCAGTCAGACATCCTACTAGTCTTATTTCAGTACATAGAAGGATATTAGAGCTGGGGGTCATGTGTGGAAATGACTGTCCACAAGGAGATGATTTAGAGGCCCATCTTGGTGAGGGTGGGTGGAGAAGCCCTAGTTGGAGATGCATTGGAAGATGGTGTGGCCAACCTGGTCAAAGGCTGCAGGAGAGATATTGCGGCAGGGTGTAGTTGAGATTTTAATTAGGGATAAAATCCAGCATTATTAAAATAAAAAACAGGCATGGATTAGAATAGATATGTTTTAAGAATTGAGGGGAAAGGGAGATGTGGTCAATAGTTTGGCACATCTCTCAAAGACCAAACCGATCCTTGTAATTTTGAAAGTTGGGTGTGGAAAGAACAGGACAATACCAGAGGGAAATCATTTAAGCTAATGGTCACTCAGTTCACTTATTTTCTAGAGGGCAAAAAATGTCGATAGACAACTGATTTGTCCTCTGACAGCACCTTTTTATTTAAAATAAACATAGCAGCTTTAAGTACATAACAATTTCATAAATCAATACTTTTAAGACCTTACTGTTCATTTTTCCAAGAGCCACCCTCCCTAGCAGCATTCAGGATTACTTGGAAAGTACCCCTTATTTGGTTGGAGTTCTTGGCAAAGTCCACCAGTTTAAAAAGGTCAATATTAAAAACAAAGTTATAGAGATAGTTTTAACATCCAGAATTAAGTGACACTGCAACTACATGAATGCAATTAAAATTCTACAGCCATCTTCTGCATTCACAGGTAGGTCACAAGTCCACTTGGAACCCAACTTTTGTTCATTGCATTGTCATATTACTAAATTCAGACTTAGAGATGAGAAATTCATCTAGCATCAGATCTAGTTTCAGGATTGCAGATGCTGTTCGCAAGGACCCACACCAGAGTTGTGTTTCTTACTGCTTTGTGGTGGGGTTAAAATTCCAGATGGTACAGGTGAACTTCTGCTCTGTTCTGTTAGCAGTGCTTGCATAGAGTGAGCTTTATCCTGAAAAAAGGTGGAGGGACAGGGGGAAAGAAAAATGAAAGTTGATTGCTACCTAATGTTCCTCGTTTGAGGAAGACCTTTTCAATTTGTAAATTTGTTACACAAGCAGGAGGAAATGTCGACCAGCAAAATGGCTTCCAACTCTTCAGTGCCCTCTATACAGTAGTACTAATTTTTCACAGCTTATAACTAACTTGCATTTATATAGTTATCTTTCATTAATATTCCAAAGCACTTTACAATCAATTAAGCAAGCATAGTCATTATAATGTAGGAAGAGGCCAATTTGTACACAGCAAGTTCTTAAACAGCAATACAATGGCCAGATAAACTTAAAATGGTGCCAATTGATAAATGTGGGCTAGGACATGAGAATTACTCTATCTGGTGGCTGTAGGATCACATGGCACTGTGGAGGGCAGGTTTAATGTCTCACTTACCATCTGACAGTGCAGCACTCCCAGTACTACACCAAGATGTCAGTCTGGAGTGGAACTTGAATCCACTACCTTGAACCAGACATGAAAGTGCCACCACTGAGCCAAGGTTAAGGCCAGGAGTCTGAGATGAACTCACTCTCTTCCTTCCCCCCCAGAGAACCAATCTGAGAAGGAGACAGAAATCTCATGTAGTAGTGGGGTGGGGTGGTGGAGGAGAAAGAGAAACCCAGTTACTGCTCTCCCATCCCTTAGGGACTTTTTTTCTCTCCTCCCCCCCCAAAATGTTCTGCCCACCATGACCGGAATATACCCTTCGCTTGATGCATGCTAGAAAAAGAGATTTAAAAAAGGATGCAACTAATAGTGCTATCTACTAAAGGCAGTGGGTTAGTGGTTTCAGTTTTACAGGATTGTAAAAAATTAAATTAAAAAAAATCACAAACAGGTGTTACAGAAAAAACAACTGAGGCTACCAAGCTTACAGTGGTTCTACTTTATATAGTACAACCATCTATAATCCTGTATCTATATAAAATAAACCTTACCAGTAATGACAAACTGTTGGAGTGTGTCTGTATATTGTGCACATCCTCTGGACAGACACCTTTCAAATTCTTGAGTTTTATATTTCCCACTTCTCTCAAGGCCACAGCAAATGGAACCATCCATTTCACACATCCTTCTATTTCACTCCATTCAAATCCTAAGCATTAAACAAGTTTTGTTATCTGCAATACTTACTATAGAGTATTAAATTTGCATGTGTTTTAAGCATTACCCTACCTGTGACTTTGTGAACTAATTCACAAGAGGAAAAGTGATACAAAGCAGAAGCTGCTGTAACTCCATATGTGAACTCCAAACACTTGAGATCTAAGATACAGAGATCCAACAGCTGTAGATAGAAGAGTTTGGTTATTACAAAGTTATCTTATAATTCAGCTTAAAGCCAAATAATTGGTACCCATCTTTATAGAAACCTAACTTATAGCCTGTGGAACAATGTAACCCAATCATGGGCTGTGCTTAAGTTTTGAGGTTTATGGAGGGGAGTGGGGTTGGTTTGGGCTGAAAGTTGGCAAAGGCTCAGGAAACTATCCCAATATTAACTAGGATAGTTTGTGTGAAAAGAATTGAGGGAGCAGAATTCTTGAAGTGCATTCAGGAGAACTGTTTTGGTCAGTATGTAGCAAGTCCAACAAGAGGGTGCAGTTTTGGACTTGGTTTTAGGAAATGAAGTGGCAGGGAGAGCATTTTGGTGGTAGAGATAATCAGTTTGTCCTTTTCCATAATTGTTAAAACTAAGAGAACAAGAGTCAGAGTCCTCAGTTGGGGCAAGACCAATTTTACTAAGCTGAGGAGTGATTTAGCAAAAAACAGCTACTGGAAGGTAAATAGTGTCAGCAATGGGAGGCATTCAAAAAATAAAGGTTCAGGGTAAATGTGTTCCCACAAAGAGAAAACGGTGGGACAGTTGAATCTAGAGCCTCCAGGGCAAAATAAGGCAGAAAATAATTTCCTAAAATCAAGTCCAAAATTGCACTCTCGATGGACTTGCTACATACTGACCAAGAGTTTTCCTGAATGCACTTCAAGAATTCTGCTCCCTCAATTCTTTTCACACAAACTATCCTAGTTAATATTGGGGTAGTTTCCTGAGCCTTTGCCAACTTTCAGCCCAATGAACCCCACTCTCCTCCATAAACCTCTTGAAACTTAAGCACAGCACACAGTTGGGTAGCATTGTACCTGTTAGAAAAAGAGCAAGGGACAGACTAAATAATTACAGGTCAGTCAGTCCAACCAGAGTAGTGGGCAAATTATTGGAATCAATTCTGAGATTGAAGATAAACTTATCAAAGGCATAGAAAAGTTATGGCACAGAAAAAGAGCCCATCCTATCTGCACCAGCTGAAAAAACTAGCTGCCTATTCTAATTCCACCTTCCAGCATCTGTGCTGTAACCTGCAAGGCTACAGACCTACAGGTGCAGGTCCAGGTACCTTTTATATGAACTGGGGGTTACTGCCTCCACCACTGCTCTGGACAGCAAATTCCAGACACACCACCCTCTGGATGAAAAGAAGTTTTTCTTTATGTCCCCTCTAATCCTTCTACCAATTACCTTAAAATCAGTGCCACTGGTAATTGACTTCTGCTAGAGGAAACCAGTCCTTCCAGTCTGTCTAGGCCCCTCAATTTTGTACACTTCAATTAAGTCACCCCTCAGCTTCCTCTGTTCTAACAGAAACAACCCTAACCTATCCAATCTACTTATAGCTGCAATTTCTCAGTCCTGGCAACATTCTTGTAAATCTCCTCTGTACTCTTTAGAGGAATTATGTCCTTCCTGTAATGCGGTGACCAGAATTGTTCTCAATACTCCAGCTGTGGCCTAACCAGCATTTTTATACAGTTCCAACATTACATCCCTGCTTTTGCATTCTATACCTCGGCCAAAAAAATAAGCATTCCATAGGCCTTCACTTTACCTACCGGTCCTGCCACTTTCAGGGATCTGTCAACATGCACTCCAAGGTCACACTTCCTCTACCCTTCAATATCCTCCTATTTGTGTATTCCCTTGCTTTTTGCCCTCCCCACATGCATTACCTCAGACTTGTCTGGATTGAATTCCATTTGCCACTTTTCCACCCACTCAACCAAACTATTGATATTCAAAGCTAGCAAATAGAAGGACATAGATCAATCAAGGATAGTCAGCATGATTGAGAAGATAGCATCTAAGTTGATTTTTTTTTGAAATAGCAACGAGGATTGATTAGTGCAGTTGATGTAGTCTACATGGATTTTAGCAAGGCTTTTGACAAGATACCACATGGCAAACCGGTTAAAATAAAAGCCCATGGGATCCAGGGAAGTGTAGTAAGCAGGATACAAAATTGACTCAGTGGCATGAAAAAAGGTAATTATTGACTGGAAGGCTGTTGCCAGTGGCATTCCGCAGAGTTTGGTACTAGGTTCCCTGCTTTGTGGTATATATTAATGATTTGGACAAAGGTAGGGGGCATAATCAAGAAGTTTGCAGATGACACAAGTTGGCCATGTGGTTGATAGCAAGGAGGGACCCTGTAGACTGCAGGAAGTTATAAAATAGACTGGTCAGGTGGGCAGAAGAGTGGCAAATGGAATTCAATCCAGAGAAGTGTGAAGTGATGCATTTAGGCTGGTCAAACAAGGCAAAAGGAATACACAATTAATGGAGAGAATACAGAGTTGTAGAGGAAGTTAGGGTCCTTGGAGTGAATGTCCACAGATTCCTGAATGTAGTAGGACAGGTAGATAAAGTGAAGGTATATGGAATCCTTTGTTAGATGAGGTATAGAATACAAGAGCAACAAGGTTTTGCTGGAATTGTATAAATTATTTAGGCCACAACTGGAGTACTGTGCACCGTTCTGGTCACCTCATTACAGAACAGGATGTAAGTGCACTAGAGAGGCTACAGAGGAGATTTAAAAAGGATGTTGCCAGAACTGGAAAAATGCAGCTATGAGGAAAGATTGGATCGGCTGGGGTTATTCTCCTTGGAACGGGGAAGACTGAGGGGAGATCTGATTGAAATGTACAAAATAGTGAGGGGCCTGGATAGAGTGGTTGGGAAGGGCCTATTTACCTTAGAGAGGTTAGTGACTAGGGGGGCATAGATTTAAAGTGATTTGTGGAAAGATTGGAGGGGAGATGAGGAAAGGAAATGTTTTTTCACCCATAAGGTGGTGGGGGTCTGGAACACACTGCCTGTAAAAAAAAGATAGTAGAGGTAGAAACCCTCAACTATTTAAAAAAAAAGTGTCTGAATATGCACTTCAAGTGCTGTAACTGGAAGGGCTGGAAAGTGAAATTATGCTAGGTGGCTTTTTTTGGCTGGCACAGATACAATGGGCCAAAGTGGCCTCTTTCTGTGCCATAAACTATGACTTTGAAAAAAATAAAATGGCGGCAGAGTTGTGTAGGCATTGAGCCCAGCATTTCATTCTGGGGAGATGCACACTCCTAGAATTGAACCAAAACATTAGGCATTAGGGCTTTGAATCATTTTCTGTTCTTCCAATACCAGTGCACATCTCACCATTCCTTGACGAGCCTTTTCCACTGTTGGTTTGCAACAATATAGTAGAGGCTTTTCATTTCTCCTGAATTTGAAACTATTTATGCTGCCCCATTTACAACCAGTGTACACAAGTTGGGAATTTGGTGCAAGAGGTAGGAGGTGTGCTGCCTTCAGTACTTTGGTGGTTCATGCAAGCTTGAGGCAGCAATTATTTAAAAGTTTTGTCCAGTGTTTTAGTGCAAGTTAGTGTAGATAAAAGTAAATACAGATAAGAGGTATGGCAGATCAAGTTGTGCCAGGACTGCAATATGAGCATTCGTGGACAGCAAGACTGTCTGAACAAGTCTTCAGTAGATGTTGGTCCTGAATTTCTCTGGCTCACAGCCATTGAGTTGGAGATGTTCTGACAGACAAGGAAGTGGAAGTAGTCTAGAACAAACAGACTTTGATCACACCTTAGATTCAGGTTCAGAACAGGAATGGTATGACTGCAGAGTGGGGGGTGGAGGCAAGGAAAAAGGAAGCATGTATGAGAATTTACAGAAACTGATCGTATGCCAATAGGCTTGCTGCCTGTAAAGGATAAGGATACAGACTGTTGGAAGGTCTGTCAAAGACAACTACAATGCAGACTATGGCAGTTGTCCTAGGGTGGTGGAGGAAAAGGGAAGAGGATGAAGAGCATACTGCTAGTTGTAGGGGGTTCAATAATGAGGGGAGGGGAGGTGGTGTACAGATAGCATCCTTTGTAAATAGGATCAAGAGTCGCACATGGTATGTTGTCTACCTGGTACCAAGGAGAGAGACATCTCAAACCAGCTTGAAAGGCTATTGGGGAAGGGAAGGATCCTGTTAATGCAGGGGCTAACATAGGGAAGAGCTGGCAGGAGATTTTTATTCATTTTATGGGATGTGGGTGTCACTGGTAAGGCCAGCATTTGTTGCCCATCCTTAATTGCCCTTGAAGGTGGTGAGCTGCCTTTTTGAAGTGCTGCAGTCCATCTGGTGTAGGTACACCCATAGTGTTAGGAATAGCATTCCAGGACTTTGATCCAACGACAGTGATTATATTTCCAAATCAGAATGGAGTGTGGCTTGGACGGGAGCTTGCAGATGATGATCCCACTGTCTGCTGCCCTTGATGGAAAAGGTCATTGGTTTGGAAGGTCAAGTAAAAAAAGGAGGTCTCATGAGTTGCTGCAGTGCACTTTGTATATGGCACACACTGCTGCCACTGTCAATGGTGGAGGGAGTGAAATGTTTAAAAGGTGACGGTGGATGGGATGCTGATCAAGCTGGTTGCTTTGTCTGGGATGGTGTTGAGCTTCTTGAATGCAAGTGGAAAGTATCCCATCACACTCTTGACTTGTGCATGACGGCCAGGCATTGATGAGTCAGGACATGGGTTCTTGCAGAATTCTCAGTCTCTGACCTGCTCTGTTGCACTTGTGGCTGCTTCAGTTGAGTTTCTGGTCAATGGTAACCGTCGGGATGTTGATAGTGGGGGATTTAGTGATGGTAATGCTGTTGAATGTCATGGGGAGATGGTTAGATTCTCTCTTGTGGAAGATAGAGATTGCCTGGCACTCATGGTGCCAATACCACTTACCAGACCAAGCCCTGTAGAGAGTACCAAGAACTAGGAGTGTAATTCAAGAACAGGACCCCAAGGTCCCTCACCTTGGCATCAGGTAGGCAACATGTGCGACTCTTGATCGTACTTACAGAAGGATGCTATCTGTCCCCCTCATTATTGAACCCCCTACAACTACCAGCTTATGCTCCTCATTCTCCTCCCTTCTCTTCCTCCACTACCCTAGGACAAATGCCATAGCATTCTGGTTTCCTTCTGACAGACCTACAAACAGCCTGTATCCTTTACAGGCAGCAAGCACATTGTACCAGTTGGCAAAGGATCAGTTTCTGTAGATTCTTGTAAAAGCATGCATGTACACTTTTTTCATTCCTCCACCCCCAAGCCCCTCTTTGGTTTATTACCCAAGCCACATGAAAATTATTATAGGAATAATCAGATTAGGGAGGCAAAGATGTGGCTGAAGTGGTGTGGAAAAAAAGGGAGTGTTGCATTCCATGGGGCACTGGTACCAGTAATGGGATTGGTATTCTAGAAGAGAGATCATGGTAAATTTGCAGGGGCGGGCGAAAGAGAAAAACATAAAGGCAGCATATCAGGTGGAAAAAGGTAGTATAAGTAACAGCTCTCAAATTTAAATATTGAAATGGGTCAAATTGTGCTTTAAGCACGATAGGTGGAAAAAAAAAAAAAGAGGGAAAAACTAGATGCTAAAAGTTAAACCAGGAAACGAAGAAGTGGACTAAAGCATTACAGCAGGAGAGGTTAGGGTGTGGCCCAAATAAGCATTTTATACAAATGAGTATAACAAAAAAGAAAAAAAATTAATTGAATTGCAGGTGCAAATTCAACCCGGAGGGCAACAATATGGCTGCAAGACAGTTAGGACTGGGAACTAGATACATTAGCATAGATCTACAGGAAAAAGGTTGATGAGGAGGAGTAGCCTTTATGATTAAGACTGAAATCACTTCAATGAAGAGACAAGTGATAAGCAGGCAGTGCAGGTAGAATTAAGAAATAAAAAAAAAAAAGATTTAAGACTAATAGTTGTGTATTGGCCCCAGAAGCAGCTGTGAAGGGACAGAATGTGTAAATGCAAAAATTAGACAAACATGCAGAGTGGATTTAATGGGAGAAATTTTAACTTTTAGATTAGGGTATGCTTAGAATGTCAAACAGGTGGCTAATTTCTAGTGTCCAGGATAGTTTTCTGCAGCAATAAGTCCTCTAGCCAACAAGGAGGTATGGCTTAGATTTAGTAATGAGCCTTAAACTGTGTGAACATTTTAGTGATAAATTTGAAAAGGGAGGAGAAGTGTGAAACAGCTACTTAAATTCTAGATTTAGGCAAGGCAGACAGAGAATGTTCACAGTAAACAAGACAAATTTGTTAATAGGTGAAGAGAAAAGATCAGTGGGAGGCGTTCTAAGAATTTAAAATGTGATACAGAACCAGTTTATACCCCCAAAAGGGACAAGAGCTCCATTCGCTAAAAAAAAAGTTGAGTAAAGTCATGAGAAAAGTCTTTAAAAAAAGATGCAAATGGGAGAAACAGAACAGCAAAAGGATAAAACACTAAACTACAAAAAGGGAGTATGAAAGGAAACTTGCAAGGGATATCAAAATCAACGATGTTTACAATTAGCAAAAAACGTGAGGAGCACTGTAGGCCCCTTGAAATACTGATAAGTGATAGTAAAAAAAGGGAGCAGAGGAAGAAGTCAGCATGCTGGATATCAAGGAAAAGAACTGAATCAGGGACTCTCCAAAATTTAATGTAAACAAAGTAACTAATGGCACTAAAGTATGACAGACCCCCAGGATTAGACAGTTTCCATCCAGTCTTTTAAAAACGGTGGAGAGAACATTGCAGGTACCTTAACTATAATCTTCTGAAGTTCAATTTAAGAACCATTCTTTAAATTGGAAAAACTAGGCATGTCACTCTTATCTAAAAAAAAGGTAGGCAACAGAGGGAAACCAGGGAATTGCAGACCAGTTAGCTTGACATCTGTTAGGAAATTACCAGAGTTTATAATTAAGGATGGAGTGAATGACTACCTTAAATTCAGCTGATCAGAGTGCACAAGCATGGATTTGTAGAGAGTAGATCATGACTGATGGCCAGATTGAACTTTAAGGGGTGACTAAAAAAGTAGTGGACAGATCATGTTTATTATATAGACTTCCAGAAGACATTTGATAAAGTTCCTAAGAGACTGTTAGCTAATATTGAAGATTGTGGAATTGAAGGCAAATTGTTGATTTGGTGAGGAAATTAGCAGAGTGGCAGGAGAGCAGGGATAATGGGCAGGGACTCGGACAGGATGTGACTAATGGTGGCCCGCAAAGATCTGTTTGGGGCCTCAACTATTCACCATATTTTAGAGTTATATGATGGGTATAGAAAGCTACATATCCAAATTTGCCAATGACTTGAAAATAGGCAGCAGTGTAGATGAAAGTATAAAATTGAGATATTGATGGTGAATGGACAAAACTGAAATGGGAGGTCATCTACTTCGTACCTAAAAAAAAAAGGGAATTTTATAAATGGTGAAAAATTAAATATTGGAGGTTCAAAGACCTGGGGAGGGGTGGGGTGAATACAGACACAAATAATGAAAAAAAGCTAATGTAATGCTGGCCTTTTATCTAGAGGACTAGAACAAAAGTAGATAAAGTTATGTTACAACTATACAAAGCCTGGGCACCACAAACTTAAGGTATATTGTCCTTGGAGGGAATGCAGCATAGATTTACCAGGACTCCAAGGGTTGTTACAAGGAGCGAGACAGATTATACAAACTAGGGTTATATTCCATGAATCTAGAAGGTTATTGGCTGGTTAGATCAAAATTAGAAATATAAAAAAGGGGAACTGAGTTTCTCTCCAACCCGATTTCCACAGTTTGGGGAGGTCCAGTACTAGGGGACATAGTCTAAAGGTGACATTTAGAAACCTTTCTACACAGAACTCTTCTGCAAATGGTGCTGGATCAGTTGTTAATTTGTAACATTGATAGATTTGTTATCCAAAAAGGTATTAAAGGGATATGAGGCAAAAAGGCAGGTATATGGATTTAGGTTTCAGATCAGCCATGATTTCATTGAATGGCAAACTGTTTCATGGGGCTAAATGGCCTACTCCTGTCCCCATGTTTAAGAGTAAGGATCAAAATTTCTTGTAGTTACATGCCACATCACAAGCCCATGAGAAATACTGAAATCTCAGACTTGTTAGGCAAGACAAGGAAGCAAAATGAAAAACACTTTAAATGTAAAGTATCATTGCAGCACTACAACAGTAGCCAAAAAAGTGCAATAAAATGTCTGAAATTATTTACCTCCATTATTTGAACAAACATTTCTTGAGGATACTGTGGTATTAATACTTCATACATTTCCTTCAAATACGCAACTTGCATGTAGATGTTAAGCCAAGACACAATAGTTATTGGGCACAAACTCCACTTCAGAGCCTAGAACAATTTGAATACAACAGATTAATTATCTGCTACACAACAGAGTCCCATTAATCTTATTGGGACTAAAATATTTTGCAGACCTTCAATCAGTTGAGGTCACTTGAGATCTGCTTTCCATTCAAGACAATTGAATAGAAAGTCTCATTCTGGTTTCTCGACTGATCCTATACATTAATTCAACCAAAGAATTAAAAATATGCAGAACTTTGACATTTCCAATCATGAAATACCTTCAGAACAACAAGTTCCATGTTGAGGATTTCTTCTTCCGTGCAAGCTCCATCAGTAACATAGGCAAACTGGTGCAGCTTTGGTGGGTAGATTTCCTGCAGAAAACCATAATTAAGTGCACTAACCATATAGGAAACAGAAAATTTAAGTCTCGTATATAACTGTTACCTTACCTCTAGCTTTGCAGCAATAAATAAAGCTGAAATACCAATAAGCTGTAATCGAGTCTTCACGACATTTTGCTGTGTTGCCATAAACCTATCGAAGAAGTCTTGGGCTAAATAAAGTGTTTCTCTGTGTAGCTTGTAGACTTCGCAAACCTTCAGTGGTAGGAAAAATTTTAAAACAGGTTGGAAAACTTTCAATTTGGCTGTTTCCGATTAAATAACCTTTTAACTTTTTTTGAAATTTATAGAATCACTTCGAACTAAACCAGAATTGATATTTTCAAAGCCATGATAATACAGTGTTTGATAGGTCTACACTCCACACAAACCTACTGTTACTTCATATTTGAAGAAAAAGTTTGAGCAAGATAATCTACCATTTCAATACAACTGGAAGATACTGGATCTTGAGCACTGATGTGGATGTTGGATGAATCCAAAGTACTGCATTAGCATTAATAAGCATTGCAGCACTAGACAGTAAAGAGCTTTCACCAATTATGTAAATCCACATGCAGCACATCAGGCCAGAGTAATATGAAGTGGGTGGGGAGTGAAGAGAAAATATTGCACTGTTCACTGCCTGCAGCTGTGTCAGGACGTCCTAAGAGTACTTTTGAAGTACAGTCACTATTGCAATGTAGGGAAAAGTCAGCCAGTTGAGACCTTTCTGTACACAGCAATGCGATTAGTGATGTTGGTTGAGGTATATAAATATTGGTCATAACGCCTTTGGTCTTTGAACAGTGCCATGGGATCTTATTCCCATCCAAGATGGCAGCTTAATGTACTGCATTCAAGTGTCAGCCCAGATCATGTGCTTATGTCTCAAGTGGGCTTCAACCCACAACTGACTGAGGCAAGAATGTGATAATTGAAAAAAGAAAGTAATTAAGAACGACCCAGCCTCCTCCTGCTATTATAGTCCAATGGTCATTCTTGAATTCTTTACTTGCACATATCTATCACTGGGTTAAAATCCTAACTAGCAATCACCACAAGGACTGCAGCAGTTCAGGCTGATGGTCCAGCAACATTCAGGTCAACTAGAATGAGAGTGATTTTTGCAATATTACATTAACAAAAAGTTAAAACATTGATTTTAGATCATTTGAATTGGCAGTCTCAGGGGAAGATGCATTTCAAATACTGGTTTGATAAAAAAAAAAGCAAAAGTTGAACATGTAAAATGAGTATTTAGTGAAGTCCTTACCTCCATTAACCAGTCCAGAAGAATAGTCCTCATCTTTGGTTGCAAAAGTGGATGTTTTTGCAAAACATCTTTGTCTCTTAAGTAAGTCTGTTCCTTCTTCAGAAGAATATTCCATACTTCTTCTCGATTTGCCCAGCTATTAGTATTTAAGAAAAAAAAACATACTATGATTGACCTATGTAAAGCTCACTTTTCTTGCATTATGGGTAATGGCTGCTCACACTCCACACTTGATATACATCCAAGATACTAAAAAAATGTATACTGCGGGGGAATACACTTACCAGAATACTGGTAATGGTGAAGCTCTAGTTGGAGTGACTAAGCCATTTTTGAACCTGTACTGCACATAACTAGTAGAGTTTGATGTAACCACATCTGGATTTGAGAGAGATGTTGAATTGAGTCTGTAAGGACTTATACAGTTGGTCATGGTATTCCAGCAAGCCTGCAATCAATTTTGCAAACATATTAGAAGGATAACTAGGACAAAGATTGAATTCAGCTTAAATGATAGCAAAATCAAGACCCAGCCCAGTTCTAAAGTCCCAATTGAATCAGCCAATTTTTGTTTTTTAGTGGTATCCCCAATAAAGAGAAGGTTCTTGATTTGTGTCAGGTTTAACTCTGGCCTAATCAAAACTAGACATAGTATGAGATACATTCAACACCTCAATTACATACTCATTTCCTCATTAGGATGTTGCAGTTATCACACAATCCAAATAGTGGCACTTAAAAGATAGATACAGGTGTACAAGGAAATTTTACAAATACAGTAAATCCACAAGTTTCTAGATCAGCTCCAGCAATAGGACTGGAACTGATGTAGCAGTTCTACTGCCAGCCTTTAAGTAAGTCTTAGTGACATTCAGTTGTGTCCAAAGCCTTAGAGAACAGAAAAGTCTCAAGACAGACTCCCTGAATGCTGGGAAAATCAACAGAAGCATAACTTGATCTATGTGACTATATTCAAAATCAGAGTTGGTTGTGATGTTCCTACAATCAAATAACATTCAGTACTCAATGTTTGGCATCACAAGAATTGGCATTTGAGCGAGCTACTCGTACTATGGCAGTCAAAGGTTTTTAAAAAAAATATTTGTTTTTGGGATGAGAATGTCACTGGCAAGGCTAGCATTTATTGCCCATCCCCAATTTCCCTTGAAGGTGATGGTGGGCTGCCTTCTTGAACCACTGCAGTCCATGTGGTATAAGTACATTTACAGTGCTGATGCAGCATGTTCCAGGATTTTGATCCAGTGACAGTAAAAGGAATGGTGATATAGTTCCAAATTAGGCTAGTGAATGTTTCCCATGAGTCTCCTGCCCTTGTCCTTCTAGGTAGGAGAGGTTGCAGCTGTCAAAGGAAGCTTGGCGAGTTACTGTAGTGTATCTTGTCGATGGTACACCTTGCTGCCACTGGTGGTGGAGGGAGCGAATGTTTAGGTCTTTGAGATTAACATCCTGTGCCCCTATCCCAATGCTGACACTTTTTTTTTTAAAAAGATTGCACAGGTTCATACAAGAATGGCTATTTAAAGGATGGCCAGTAATGTTGTAACTAATGCCTTCAGTTAGAAGGCAAATTTGGGAAGGGGATCAAGGTGAAGAAAAACTATACAGCAAGAATTCCTCCAAGTTATTATATGTGAATTAGATACATGAAATAAAGATGGTTACTGTGCAAAGGACCCATGGAAACCCAAGATTGCTCAGATGATTAACTTTTCTGGTCACTTTAAATGTGCTAGTCACATATGGCCTTTTAGGTTTTACCCACTTGTTCCACTGGCAATGCCATTTTAGACTGCTAGGTTTGCTAGTTTGTAAAAGACTCTTCACTGCTACCCTGTTAATAAACTCCAAATTCATCTACAGTTTACTTTTTTTTTTGGAGGGAACAGAAGTATTTTTCTCAATTTAATTACACAGGAACAGTGGTTGGTGGATTCTAGTATAGTTTATATTGGGCCCATAAACGCAATGATGTGTAACCAATTAACCCACTGACAAAAACGTTCCATAGGATAAAGACTTACATTTATGCAGGAAGTATAGCAGTAGAGTCCAGTTGATAAAATGTTGAAACTGATCACAATCAGCTCAAAGTTGGCACAAGAAATTGTTCTATATATGTACATAGTAAAAAAAAAAAAGTTATGCTTAAATAAAATTGCAGACCGGGTATGCAATTACCTGACTTTCATATGGTTTCGCTGCCTGTACTTCTGTAATTTCATCCAAGTCTTGCAAACACTGCGATCAAAAAAGATTGATTACCAAATTTAGGGATTTAGGAAACGTGTTAATGCACACTGTGTTAATGTACAATGTGTTAATGTGCGGTTAAACTCACAATGGCAACGTCTGCTTTTCTCTTTCTGGAACGCAACACAACCCCTTTGGTTTCTTCGGTCTTTGTTGACTGGTCTATTTCACTAAAAAGAAATAAAAGTTAAGAAGAATACACATATGCTCATAATGGCGAAATACCTAATACAGATTAGGCCTCTGGAGATGCCCACCATGAATTATAACTAGCAACACGTACTGTTTTAATTCAAGTTAAAATGTACCTTTTTCTGGGCATCTTCGGCGTTGGTTGTGTGGGTTAAAGGTCTCCTGTAATTTAGAAGGGACAGGGCTGGAGTAAGTTACTGTCGCTTCTCAAGATTGCTGCTGCTATTACTTACAGGAGCTGCCCTCAGGTCTGAGCGACAGGCTGCTGGGCGCGGGATGGGGGTGGCTGCTCCGGCCCAGTCACATTACTGGCTGCCGGTAAGAGGTGGAGATGGAGACAGCTCCAGCCTCTGCTCCAGGAGGTCGCGGACACTGCTCTCGGCGCGCAGCCGAAGATGGCCGAAGCCGGGACCCGCGCTGCCGCCCTCAGACCCCGCCCGATCTTCAGCTGGGAGTGTTGGCAGGACCAACCCGTGGCGGCGGAATTAGCAGCCGGTGCTCAGCACCGAGGCCTGGTGTTGCCGTCCCACTCCGGCTAGTCCTAGTGCTGAGCTACTCTGTCCGGTTTCTGCCGGTGGTGTTGCTGCCCCATAACCCGCTGCTCTGACTCTAACTCCCGCTCTTACCTGGTGCCACTATAGAAAGCCGGGCAGCTGCGCCTCATTGCGCTTGCGCTGTTCCCTTTAAATCGCTGGCGGGAGTGGAGCGCGCGTTCTCCGCCGGGGGAAATGGTCACCAGGCTCCGCCTCCCCGCGCGCCAGGCCCCGCCCCTTCCCGCGCGGGCTGGTGATCCGTCAGCAGCTTGGCGCGCGATGTGGGCGGAGGCGATGACGGAAGTGATAGCAGCGTGCGGCCGTTCCCCGAATGTAAACAAATTCGGCCCCGGGCGCAGCTAAACCCATACTTCGGCCCAGGGTATTTCCAGCGTCATCGGGGTGAGGGATCGATTGAACTCGCGCTAAGGTCTCGGTCGCCATGAGGCTGCAGCAGCTGTGGGGACGCGTTCGCTGTGCTGTGCTGGGCATGGTGCATCTGCGGCCGTTGCCAGGTGAGCCCAAGCCCGAGAAGCCACCGGCTGGTAATGCTCAATCACAGTCTCACTCTCTGTCTTCTCTCTTTCAGGGGCTCCTCTCCACCGGCTGTCGGTGTCTCAGATAGCCGAGAAGGCCTGTCAGGAAGCGGATGTGTACATCAATGCTGGCGTCGTAGGTATCTCTACATTTTAACCATGCGACACACTTTTTATTTCCAAAATATACTTTATTCATAAAAATCTGTAAAAGAAAATACATTACCAGTTTCAAACAGCACCGTCAAAAAATACAAACAGTGCAAAGATGATCAGTTTGCGTCAATACAATAATGAGTTAACTCACAACCCTTCCATTTCATTTGTCATGCCATATACATTTTTACATTTTACAACAAACAAAAATTTTCCCGATACAGTTTGAGGGGTTTTCCATGGATCCAGCCCCTCCATCCAGCTTGGTGGGGGGACCTTACACAGAGGTCTTTCCCCATTGAGCCTTTGCTGCGGCTGCCCCAAGCTTTAGTGCGTCCCTCAGCACGTAGTCCTGGACCTTGGAATGTGCCAGTCTGCAACTTTCGGTCGTGGACAACTGTTTGCGCTGGAAGACCAGCAAGTTTCAGGCAGACCAAAGGGCGAATTGATAGTCCTCCAGCAGCAGTTGATGTTTATCTCTGTGTGCGTCCCTGGGAACATCCCGTAGAGCATAGACTCCTGTGTTAGAAAGCTGCTTGGGATGAACCTCGACAAAACCACTGCATCTCTTTCCACACCTGCTTTGCACAGACACATTCCAGAAGGAGGTGGGCAACCGTCTCTTCCCCACCACAGCCACCGCAAGGGCATTGTGCGGAGGGGGTGAGACTTCGGGCGTGCAGGAAGGATCTGACGGGGAGGGCTCTTCTCACCACCAGCCAAGCTACATCTTGGTGCTTGTTTGAAAGTTCTGGTGATGAGGCATTCCGCCTAATGACTTTGGCGGTCTGCTCGGGGAACCATCCGACAGGATCCACCGTCTCCTTTAACCATGCGACACAATCCTCGAACAGCTGGCTTCAGCAATTCGATGTCTGTTATCTATTTTATTTTTTCACTGCAATATGCTGACCTGAAAACACGTTCAAGTAAAGGTGGAAAGGATCCTTCCCACAATAGATTGTAAAATTGTTAAAAACTCTCTTGTTGCAAACGCATCACGTTCTTTGCTTGCCACCCATCTACTGAAATTTTCTTCATTCACTAATACAGCCTATGGTTAGAATTATTAAGTGACCGAATGTATTAATTCAGAGATTAGGAAGCTTGTAGTAAAAGCAAATTTATTTTAATCGGAGACTTCGATTTTCATGTACATTAATCAGGAAGGACAGAGTAGCTGAAGTTGAAAGACAAAAGAAAAGCTGTAAAAAGGGAATATACAAAGAAACTTTTGAAGGATAGCAAGATTAGCATGTTGGCCCAGAATATGCGGTTGTAAGGATGGCGAAACTTACCTTTTGTACATGCCGCGGTTAAATGTGGAAATCCAGAAGTTGCTGTCTGTGATTCCTCGCTCCTCCACATTATGCACTGTTGAAGTCCTCACAGATGGAAATCAATTAGAAATCACTGAATTTGCATGAACATCCACTTTTTATGCTACTATTCTTGCTGTAGAAGCCCTTGAAACAGTTACTCCATGCTGAATGATGTGTAGCTGAGTTTTTAACAATGTACTAAGTCATAATTACTGCTGAACAACCTCACTGACCCTGAAAACTAATTTTATGTTGTTGGAATGTCAAATCATTCCATAATAATTACACAGATTTTAATTTTTTTAAAGTTTGTGTATATTTCTGTACCTACCTTAATCCCATGTGTATATCCTAATCTTTATTTCAATTTCTATAAAATACATTAAAAGGTCTGACAGTACTTAGGCAATGGATAGTCTTTAAAGAAATATTACATACTCTACAGCAACTATACATTACTTCAAGGCACAAAAACCCTAAAAGTAAAGGCAGTCAACTGTGGATAACAAAGGAAGTTAAGGATTGTATAAGATTAAAAGAAAAGGCCTATAAAGTTGCCAGAAATAGTAGTAAACCTGAGGATTGGGAGGATTTTTAGAATACAGCAAAGGAGAACCAAGAAACAGCAAGCAAGCAATTAAGAAGGCTACTGGTATGTTAGCATTTATCACAAGAGGATTTGAGTACAGGAGTAGTGAAGTCTTGCTTCAATTGTATAGAAACATAGAAAAATAGGAGCAGGAGTAGGCTATTCGGCCCTTTGAACCTGCTTCGCCATTCATTATGATCATGGTTGATCATCCAACTCAGTAGCCTGTTCCCGCTTTCGCCCCATACCCTTTGATCCCTTTAGACCCAAGAGCTATATCTAACTCCTTCTTGAAAACATACAATGTTTCGGCCTCAGCTGCTTTCTGTGGTAGCGAACCTCGGTGAGACTGCACTTGGAGTACCGTGTGCACTTTTGGTCCCCTTGCCAGAGGAAGGATATTATTGCTATAGAGGGAATGCAACAAAGGTTCACCAGACTTTTTCCCGGGATGGCGGGACTGTCCTATGAAGAGAAATTGGGGAAACTGGGCCTATATTCTCTTGAGTTTTGAAGAATGAGAGGTGATCTCATTGAAACCTACAAAATACTTAAAGGGATAGACAGGGTAGATTAGATGCAGGTAAGATGTTTCCCCTGGTTGGGGAGTCACGAACCAGGGGACACAATTTCAAAATAAAGGGGAAGCCACTTAGGACAGAAATGAGGAGAAATTTCTTTACTTATAGGGTTGTGAATCTTTGGAATTCTCTACCCCAGAGGGCTGTGGAAGCTCAGTCATTGAGTATGTTTAAAGCAGAGATTGACAAATTTCTAAATACAAATGACATAAGGGGATATGGGGATAGTGTGGGAGAAATGCATTGAAGTGGATGATCAGCCATGATCGTATTGTATGGCGGGGCAGGCTCAATGTGCTGAATGGCCTACTCCTGCTCCTATGTTCCGATAAAAAGTGAATGATAAAACCTGCTTGTGACGTCCTGGTTTGCTGTCTGAGAATTCTTCAATTTGATTGGCTGCTTAGCATGCTGGATGCCACAGATCCCCAATAGCTGACGCTGGAAATAAATCAATGTCGGTAAAGGTGAAAACAACACCATAGAGCTTGCTAGATCTTTGTGGGCAGTTTTCTTCGAGGTCAGCAGCGAGTGCCGTCACCTTGCTGCTTACTGTAAATTCTGGCCCAAAAAGTTTTTACAATTAAGTTAGAAGAAAAAGAGTAGTCATGGGTAACCTGAGCCCTTTAACATGGATGCTTGTAATATGCAAATGAAAATGAGGAAATGGCAGACTTGTTGATTAATTCCTTTATGTCAGTCTTCACAGTGGAGGAAGAGGTAAATTCATAATAAATTAAGGGGTGGAATTCACTAAGTTAAAATAAGCCTGAAGACAGTATTAGAAAAAATAATGACATTAAAGACTGCCAAATCCACAAAACATGATGGATCCCCAGGACATGATGGTTTCCATCCCAGGGTTTTAAAGGAAGTAGGTGAAGAAATTGCAAATGCTTTGACCATAGTCTTCCAAAGCTCTCTCACATAGTCTTCCAAAGTATTTACAGCACAGAAACAGCCATTCAGCCCAACAGGCCAGTGTTTATGCTGCACTTCAGTCTCCTCCCACACATCTTTATCTAACCCCATCAACATATCCCTCTATTCCTTTCTCCCTCATGTTTATTTACTGTAAATGTTTATCTACCGTCTCAACTATTCCTTGTAGTATCCACATAACAACTCTGGGTAAAAAATTTTCTTCTTGATTTCCCCCTTAGCCTTTAATTCTGGTCTGCCCCACAAGTGGAAATATTTTCTGTATGGCTACCCTATCAAGTCCTTTCATAATTTTTAAGGCCTCTTATCAGGTCACCCATCAATCTTGGAGATTCAGGAATTGTCCCATTAGATTTAGAAATTGCAAATGTAACTCCACTATCTATGTGAGACACTGAAATCAGAAAATTATAGGCCTGTTGGTCTAACATTTGTTGGTGTAACGATATTGGAATCTATTAAGGGCAAAGTAACTGAGTACTTAGAGAAATTTGACCTGATTAGAGAAAGTCAACATGGATTTGTAAAGGGTAGGTCATGTCTAGCGAACCTAATTGAATTTTTTTTTAATTCATTGATGGGATGTAGACATCGCTGGCTAGGACAGCATTTATTGCCCATCCTAATTGCCCTTGAGAAGATGGTGGTGAGCTGCTATCTTGGACCGCTGCAGTCCATGTGGGGTATGTACACCCACAGTGCTGTTAATGAGGAGTGATGTTTTTGAGGAAGCAACTAATGTGGTAGATCCTGGAATGTTTCTGGATGAAGTTTATATTGATTTCCAGAACGCATTTGATAAGCTGTTAGCTAAAATTAAAACTCATGGAATTGAAGGCAAAGTGGTAAGGAGATTGGTTAGGTACAAGACAGAGAGTAGGGCTAATAGGTGTACTCAAATTGGAAGGAATTGAGTAGTGGTGTCCTACAGGATTTGTGCTAGGGCCTCAACAATGCATTTTATTTATTAATGGTTTAGATAACATAATATCCATATATTCAAGCCATATGTTCTGTGCTGTAACAGTTTTGTAATTCTGTGAAATTTGCAGGTGATCCAAAGACAGATGGCTTAGTAAGTATTGTAGACAAGAGTATATTACATTACAAAAGGACATTGATAGATTAAATGAGTGTGCAAAACTGTGGCAAATTGATTTTAATGCAGCTAAGTGTGAGGTCATCCATTTTGAACCAAAAAAAGGATAGAATGGCGAGAAGCCAGGAACAGTGAAGGTCTAAAGTCATTTAGGGGTCCATGTAAATAGATCGCTAAAATGTAGAACTCTGGTACTGAAAAAATCAAAAACACTAATGGGATTGATAAGCTGGATACAAACCTTTTCCACTGTTGGGGGAGTCTAGGACAACGGGACATAACCTTAAAATTAGAGCAAACCCAGGAGAGAAGTTAGGAATCATATCATTACACAAAGGGTGGTAGAAGTTTGGAACTCTCCCACAAAAAGCAGGAGATGCTAGCTCAATTAATACTTTTAAATCTGAGTTAGATTTTTTTTAGCCAAGTGTATTAAGGGATACGGAGCCAAGGGGAGTGGATGGAGTTAAGATTAGCCATGATAATAAACAGCAAAACAGGCTAGAGGAGCTGAATGGCCAACTACTGTTTCTATATTTTTCAGGCCTGTGTTATAAATGGGTGCATCGCTACTGCAAGCTTAACAT
This sequence comes from Heterodontus francisci, assembly GCF_036365525.1. Taxonomy (NCBI): domain Eukaryota; kingdom Metazoa; phylum Chordata; class Chondrichthyes; order Heterodontiformes; family Heterodontidae; genus Heterodontus; species Heterodontus francisci. Next base: position 43,826,302 of record NC_090387.1, read on the forward strand.
AGGGGTGAATCAATTCAAACTTGCCCCAATTTGCACGTTAAAGTGAGAGTAGGGCCTGACCTGTTTTATCAGTTCAATAAAATGTCAAATCTGCTTTCCAAAATGTTTAGGGGTCCACCAGACCCTAAGCAGTAAGTTTAGAAATGTAGACACTCCCTCCTGAAAGCTGCTTGCTCTCCTTTTCCTATGCTGAATGGTGCATCCGTTCCAGAGGAGACTGGGGCAAGCTTGACAACACATTTCATTTATTTTAACACCTTTAACCTAGAAAAACATCACAACGTGCTTTACAGAGGCGTAATCAGATCAAAGTGAACTTTGAGCCAAAGAAGGAGATATTAGGTGGGGTGACTAAAAACTTGGTCATAGGAGTGGAGTTTAAGGCATTGTGAGACATGCCTGATTTTTAAATTGAAATTGGCTTGCAATACTGAAGTCTGCTTCTCAACTATCTGATGATTGAACTGCAGGCTGAAACTTAATAGACAATCTCATAAATGCACATTAATAATTTTTATGACTCCAAATATTTATATTGTAATTTGTGGGACAAAACAACTTGTCAGACCAGGCAATAAGGCACTGCTACTGTACAAATGATCAAATTAAATGGTAAAATGAAATATAGATAAAAAATTAGAAATTATTTTAGCAATGACTGAATTGAAATTCTTCAGGTACATTGTACTGGTTTCGAGCAACATACAATAACTGAACAATGGTTCAAGTCAAAAGAGCTCAGATTAGTTAATTTCATTTATAAAATTGTTAATCTCATTTTTAAAAGTACTTTTGGCTTTGAAAGAACTTTCACTGAGAACAAAATGATGACACTGGTTGATATGAAATAAAGATTATGACTTTAAAACGAAGTGTATTTGTTCACCTAATCCTTCTGGATTTATTTGACTTTCCAAAGGATGGACTGATTGTGGAAAATATGCATGATATTCCTTACAACATGACTGTTGGTCCAGAAGTGACTGCTATCATGGCGACTATTAGTGCTGCTGTGAGACATTCCTATCCCAGCATTCCTCTGGGTGTTCAGATCCTTTCTGGAGCCAATCAACAAGCAATGGCTGTTGCACTTGCTGCAGGTCTGTATATCAGTAAAAAATTGCCTTGCAGTCACAGATCAGGTGTAAGGACAAAATACTTGCATTTAGATGTTGATGCATAATCATAAGATGCAGTTGTAATAATCTCTATTTTTACTTAATCTACCTTTGTAAGAATCAACTGTAGTACTTTGGTAATTACTTGTGAATCCTGAAATTCTGATTGTGGTAATCAGCAAGACTTGGACAATATCCAGACTTGGGCTGATAAGTGGCAAGAAACATTTGTGCCACACAAGTGCCAGGCAATGACCATCTCCAACAAGAGAGAATCTAACCATCTCCCCTTGACATTCAATGGCATTACCATCGCTGAATCCCCCACTATCAACATGCTAGGGGCTACCAGTGACCAGAAACTGAACTGGAGTAGCCATATAAATACTGTGGCTACAAGAGCAGGCCAGAGGCTAGGAATCCTGCAGCGGGTAACTCACCTCCTGACTCCCCAAAGCCTGTCCACCATCTACAAGGCACAAGTCAGGAGTGTGATGGAATACTCTCCACTTGCCTGGATGGGTGCAGCTCCAACAACACTCAAGAAGCTCGGCGCCATCCAGGACAAAGCAGCCCACTTGATTGGCAACCCATGCACAAACATTTACTCCCTCCACCGCCAATGCACAGTGGCAGCAGTGTGGACAATCTACAAGATGCACTGCAGCAACGCACCAAGGCTCCTTAGCACCATCCAAACCCGCGACCTCTACCAACAAGAAGGACAAGGGCAGCAAATGCATGGGAACACCACCAGCTGCAAGTTCCCCTCCAAGTCACACACCATCCTGACTTGGAACTATATTGCCGTTCCTTCACTATTGCTGGGTCAAAATCTTGGAACTCCCTTCCTAAGCACTATGGGTGTACCTAACCCACATGGACTGCAGCGGTTCAAGAAGGCAGTTCACCACCACCTTCTCAAGGGCAATTAGGGATGGGCAATAAATGCTGGCCTGGCCAGCGACGCCCACATTCCATGAATGAATTAAAAAAAATTTCAAGTGATTAATAGTCAACATTTTGGGGTATTCTACACAGGTAGTCAGGATCAAATGTAGTCTTCAAGTTGGAGGTTGAGAGATAAGTATAAAGATGAGTAGCCCTATTTTTCTAATGTCTTTATCATTTTTTGTAGTTGTGTTCATCCCTTGTTGGAGTCCAAGCTAGTTGCTGTGTTTCACACGTTTGATAAACCAATCTAGATTGGATTTTATTTTTGTATGTAAATGCCATGAAATCCTTTTGATAAGCTTCCAGCTAAATCTTAGGAAAAAAGCTCCATGAGAAACAACCCCAAAATGCTATAAGCAAAATTTCTTGATGATTGAGAAAATTTGCTAATAGTTCCAAAACCATGAAATGGACCTCCTTTAAGAGCAAAAAGAGCGATTTGTTTCTAGCCAACAAATAAATGATTGCATCTCATGTTATTAAAAAAGGAGGTATAAACAACCCTTGCACAACCTGTATAAGCCAGGTCTAACCTAAACATATCAGAAGAAAATGTAACAAATAAAAATTACTTTCTGTTTGAAAGATAATGTTGGGTCATTCCACACAGTAAGTCTGGATGTCCAGACCTACACACTGAAATTATCACTGGTGTATAGTATCTCAATATCTGGTAAGCTCAGTTGCATTCTGTAATCCAGCCATAAAGCTACTTTTCTGTTCTCCAGCAGCCAAAGATTTCTCTGACATATCAGCAATCTGACATTAAATGAACATAAGGTCAAAATGAAAATGCCAGTCAGCCCATCTAGCTTCTTGCATCATTGGCTGGGCAAAAGCCTGATATCAGTAGGCAATAAAACAATGTGGATGAAGATGATTTTTGCGTCCAGCTATTCTTTCCCTAATATTTTATTTTTGGTTTAGAATCTATCTATATTCAGAATAACATTTGTGACTACAATGTCATCTTTTCTTTCCCAGATGCTGATTTTATTCGAGCTGAAGGTTTTGTGTTCTCGCAAATTTCAGATGAAGGTTTTTTGGATGCATGTGCTGGTGACCTTCTGAGATACCGCAAGCAAATAGGAGCTGAGCATATTCAAATCTTTACTGACATTAAAAAAAAACACAGGTATTGCTGAAAGTGCTAGTTGTTACGGCCCATGCTTAACTTATTGGTTCATATCAAACACGCAGCAAGCTATAAGGCATATGGGATACTTTCCTTTATTAGCCGAAGCATAGAATATAAGAGCAGGGAGTTGGTAGAGGCATAAACCCTCTTCGTGTTTAAAAAATACTTGCCTGTGCACTTTGAAGAGCCGGCCAAGAGCTGGAAAGAGGACTTAGGCTAGATAGCTCTTTTTCGGCCAGCACAAACATAATGCGCTAGCTGATTGGCCTTCAGTGGTGTATATTTTCTCTGTTTCTATTTGGCAGGTCCATCTGCATCTGATGTAACATGGGTTAACCCTCCCAATATTTGTGATAGACGTCAAGAGGATGTAGGCAGGTCGGCGGAATGGACACTTGGCAGATGAAATTTAATGCAGACAAGTGTGAAGTGGTACATTTTGGTATGAAGAACAAGGAAAAGCAATATAAACAAAGGGCACAATTCTGATGGGGGCTGCAGGAACAGAGAGACCTGAGGGTTTATGTGCACAAATCGTTGAAGGTGGTAAGGCAGGTTAGGAAAGTGGTTAAAAAGACTGCATAAAGAGTACAAAAGCAAGGAAGTTACGATGAACCTTTCTGGTTTATCCTCAACTGGAGTATTGTGTCCACTTCTGGCAACCGCACTGTAAGAAAGTTGTGAAGGCATTAGAGAGGGTGCAGAAAAGATTTACAAGAATGGTTCTGGGGATGGGGAAACTTCAGTTAGATGAATAGATTACAGAAGCTGGAGTTGTTCTCCTTAGAGACGAGAAGAGATTTGACAGAAGTGTTCAAAATCATGAGGGGTCTAGATTGAGCAGATAAACTGTTCCCATTGGAATGGTCGAGAACCAGAGGACACCAATTTAAGGTGAATAGCCAAAGAACCAACAGCGACATGAGGAAAAACGTTTTTACGCAGCTAGTGGTAAAGATTAGGAATGCACTGCCTGGAATTGTTGTGGAGGCAGATTAAATTGGGGTTTTCAAAAGGGAATTAGACAAGCACCTGAAGAGAAAAATTTGGAGGGCTATGGGGCAAGCGCGGGGTTGTGGGACTAGCTGAGTTGCTCTCGCAGAGAGCTGAGATGGACATGATGGGCCAAATGGCCTCCTGTGCTATAACCATTCTGTGATTCTAATTTTATATACTCACTTTTTAGTGCCATAGTTCCAGTTAAATGTTAAAGGCAATAAATCTATACAGAATTTGAGTGAAAGCATCAAAAATGGTATCAAGACAGGGTGATCTGATCCCATCTATAGTATATAAAAGATCTTGCATCTTTGTACACTTCATATTAGCATTACCATTATAAATTCCTGTGCCCACATTTATAATGGAAACTGCTTATGTAAACCTAGCAACTGTAATTCACTCTCCTACCAGTGCAGGTACCTTTGATGTCTCAGTTTTGCACCTCCAAGCTCCTCAACAGAGACTAAAGAGACGCTCCTATGTTCCAATAGCTCTACTCCTCAAACTGCTGTATGTTTTGGTATTCAGGTATAAGTAATAATATAAATTCAAAATATTGTATGAAAATAAGAGTAGAATATTTAACTTTGACACAGGACTGAATTGTATCTAAACTCCTTGGCCTAATTATCCCCTGTCCTCCACTCCAGCTTTATTTGAAGACTGCACTTGGTCTTGAGCCCCATGTGCAATGTCATAGGAGATCAACTAAATAATTAATAAATGTAGAATTTTTTTGATTTTATCATTTCAGGTTGTATTACTCAGATGGTTTCAGATATTCAAGAGTGTGCTGAAAACATAAAAATCATACTTCAGCAGTGTTACTTGGGAAATTTAAAAAAAGAGAGTAGTGCTTGACTGAGGACTGTCTCAGGATGTGCTATACTGTTTAGTTCATCTGAATACATGCAATGTGAACAAGTTTGACTGATTTAGGCAGCAGAGTAGACTAGGAAAAAATCCAGGTTCAATCCCTGCCTGAGTGAGTTAGTTGACCTCAGCAGAAGTGGAAGTAGAAATGCAGCAATTAGCATCAGTGCCTCCGAGGTGGGATGTGGCAGGGGGAGTTGGCCAGTAATCTTTGCTTGTAGTGGCTTTGTTTACATGTTAGTTGAGAACAGGATTGGGCTCAGCTGTAATGCAACCACCGTTGAAATAGCCAGCAGATTTTAACCTAGCTTCACATCTGAAGAACAGCCACCTGGACAACGGATCACAGAGAGTCAGCATCTCTGAAATCATACCCCAAGAAGCAATCATTGCTTTTTAAGATAATGAGGGGATATAATTGGCAAAAATTAAATACACTGTGAATTGTATTACTCAACAGCAGAAGGAACATGTGGCACCATAGTTGTGTATTAACCAAATTGAACAAATGACACGGCATATTGTTAAGAACAGACAATTGTCAACCTTCTAGATTGTAGTCAGTTTGTAACTAGGTCTGTCTGTCTTCAGTGCCTAGACTGTGATAAGTATATCATATGATCCAATACTCTGAAATCTATATCGCCTGAAACAATACAGGCCTGAAATCTATCACCCTTCCTATTATACTGCAAGATTTCAGTAAGTATGGTGGTCGGGTTAGGTGAAGTTAGGTATTTACCAGGTTAGACCCAGGCTGAATGACATCCTTAACTTCCAGCAAACATGGTTGAATTGCTGATTGCAGTTTCTTTCTGATATTGACAAACATTGAATAAACAATAACAACGAAAGCTGACTTCATGCTTGATATAGCCAGTCAGATCAGTTTGCAATCATGCCCTTACATAGGACAAACCCAGATTGAAAATTGATGTAACATCAGCACTAAGACGTTGGATACTGTTGTGCAGTTTCCAGTCTTATCCTTATGTCATGTAACCCAGGTGTTAATGAATTTCAGTCCATAAGTTGGCTGATGCAGCCTCTATAATGGACTGAACTGCAACCAATCTCGAGCCTACTACACCATGCAACTCAGTAATGCAACCTGCCAAGATTTGCAGATCATAGAGTGTTGTAAGCCCCAACTGCTTACTTCCATGTCCTAATGTTGCACCAATCAACTTGCCTTGGAAGTGGTGACAGCCATCTCTATAATCATGTAGCCTTTTTGTTTATGCCAAAATCTTAATCTAAAATGAGTTTAGGTAATTTTCTCTCTTTAATTTGTAGTGCTGCATCTTCTGTGGTCAAATACATCTGTTCCTGAAGCACCATCTCTCTCCTGTCAAAGTCCCCATCAACATTCCTGCTCAAAAAACACATTGGCCCCATACATCCTTGAACTACTGTCCCATCTCAAAATGTTTTTCCCTCAAGATACTCACTGCCTCCTAATTCAGTGTTAATTTCAAACAAAATTCATTGTTTGAATCCCTCCATTTCAGCTACCCTTCTTACAGCAACAAAATGACCCTTGCAAATGTCACAAAGGACATGGTGTATGAAGGGTCTTTGTCGATTTTCCTTCTTGGTTCTCATTTACCTTTCCACAACATTTGATTCTATTGACCACACCATCCATCTTCAGCGCTCTTTTCTGCCATCCAACTGTAATGGATTGTTCTTGCATGGTCACATTCCTACCTGTCAGTATACAGCCAGTGTATTTCCAGCCATGGCTCTTCATCCTTCCTTCACGTTGCCACGTCCGTGGTTCCCCAAGGAGCTATCCACTGTGGTGCCCCTCAGTGATATCAACTGTAACCACAGTGTCAACTTTCACTTGTACACTGATGATACAATATCTACAAGATGAAAGCTATTGATCCCCATCACAAACTCCACTTCCTTGCCACCAATTCTATCCCCCCTCTCAGGTAGACTGCACTAGACCATTCACAATCTTATGTTTGACTCTTGAATTTCAAACCCAACAATCGACAATCATCAAAACCACTTACTTCTACTTTTGAAACATTTACTACCTTTTTATATGTAATTCTTCAAGATCTGAGTGTCGCTGGCACTGCTAGTTGCCCTTGAGAAGGTGGTGGTGGATCTTGTTGAACTGCTAAAGTCCATGTGGTGAAGCTACTTCCGCAATGCTGTGAAGTAAGGAGTTCCAGGATTTTGGCCCAGTGACAATGAAGAAACGATGATATATGTCCAAGTTAGGATGGTGCATAACTTGGAAGCAATGGTGTTCTCATGCACCTATTGAAATTGTCTTTCCAGGTGGTGGAGGTTGCTATTTTGGGAGATGCTACCAAAGAAGCCTTGCTGACTTCCTGAGTTTCTGATCAATGGTGACAGTGGGGAATTTAGTGATGATAATTTTGTTTTATTTGAGGAGGGAAGCTTGCAAATGGTGATGTTCCCATGTGTCTGCTGCCCTTGTCCTTCTAGGTGGTAGAGGTTACAGGCTTGAAAGATGCTGTTGAAGGAGCCATGGCGAGTTGCTGCAGTGCATTTTGTAGATGGTACACACTTCTGCCACTGCGCTGGTGGTGGAGGGAGTGATTGCTTAAGGTGGTGGATGGGGTGCCAATCCAGTGGGTTGCTTTGTCTTGGATGGTGTCTAGCTTCTTGAATGTTGTTGGAGCTGCACTCAGCCAAGCAAGTGGAGAGTATTCTATCACACTCCTAGCTTGTGCCTTGTGTATGATGAACAGGCTTTGGGGAGTCAGGAAGTGAGTTATTCACCACAGAATTCCCAGCCTCTGACCTGCTGCTGTAGCCATTCTATTTATGTGGTTGGTCCAGTTAAGTTTCTGGGAAATGGTAACTCCCAGGATGTTGAAAGTGGGGGATTTAGCAATGGTAATTCCATTGAATGTCAAGAGGAGATGGTTAGATTCTATGTTATTGGAGCTTGTCATTGTCTGTGCCCGTGAATGTCACTTGCCACTGATTAGGCCAAGTCTGAATTTGTCCAGGTCTTGCTGCATGCGGACACAAACTGCTTCAGTATCTGAGAAATTGTGAATGGTACTGAACACTGTGCAATCATCAGCGAACATCCCCACTGCTGACCCTATGTTGGAGGGAAGGTCGTTGATGAAACAGCTGAAGGTGATTGGGCCTAGGACACTATCCTGAGGAGCTCCTGCAGCAATGTCCTGGGGACGAGATGAATGGCTTCCAACAACCACAACCATCTTTCTTTGTGCAAGGTATAACTCCAGCTAGTGGAGAGTTTTGTCCCTGATTTGCTTTCATTTCAATTTTGCTAAGGCTCCTTGATGCCACATTCGGTCAAATGCTCCCTTGATTTCAAGGGTAACTTCTCTCACCACACCCCTGGAATTCAGCTCTTGTGTCTCTGTTTGGACCAAGACTGTCGTGAGGTCTGGAGCGGAACCAATTGCTATTGAATGTCACTGTTAGACTGTGTTTTGTTGGAGATGGTCAGTGCCTGACACTTGTGTTGTGCAAATGTTACTTGCCACTTGTCAGGTTATGCCTGGTTGTTGTCTAGGTCTTGCAGTATGTGGGCATGGACTGCTTTATTCTTTGAAGAATTGCCAATGGAGCTGACTGCTGGAATCATCAGCAAATAGCCCCACTTCTCACCTCATGATGGAGGGAAGGTCATTGATAAAGCAGCTGAAGATTGTTGGTGTAGGAAGTTGGGCTGATGAGTGGAAAATGCCATTTAAAACAGATAAAATAAAGAAGTTGCATTTATACAGCACCTTTTCTGTCCTCAGCCAAACACTTTTGAGATGTAGTTATTGTCAATGTGGACAGTTTCAGCAGCTAATGTGCAAACTGCAAATACATTGACCACTTTTGTGAAGATGTTAGTTGAGCAATAAATATTGGCCAGGACACCAGGTACCATCCCTACACTTGAAGAAAATAAACTTGCAGGACTATGGGGATTCAGCAAGATGTGGGACTGACTAGATTGCTCTGCGGAGAGCCAGCATGGACTAGATAGACTGACTGGCCTGTTATGCTGTTAATGACTCCATGACGTTAGCATCATAATGAACACATGTGCATGGGTCTAGAGAGACACTATCTTACAGTGCCATGGAACCTTAATCATTCACTTGAACAGGCAGATGGCGTAGTGGTTAAAGTCCCATCTAAAAGATGACACCTCTGACAATGCAGCAGTTCCTCAGTACTGAAGTGCCTCCTTCAGTTATGTGCTCAACCCTGGAGTGTGGCTTGAGCTTCTTATTTTATAACTTGAGTGACAATGCCACCGCTGAACCAAGCTGTTACATAAATACTAGATAATGATTCTGGGAAAGGGAAATAAACAGTGAACAATAAACTAAGTGGATGTAAGATGTCAACTGTGACGCAGTGGTAGCATTCTCACCTCTGAGTCAGATAGTTGTAGATTTGATCTCCAGTCCAGAAACTTGAGCAAATAATCTAGGCAGACACTTCAGTGCAGTAGTAAAGGAGTGTTGTATTGTCAAAAGTTCTATCTTTCACGCGACATTAAATCAAGGTTTCATATGCCTGCTCAGGTGAAAATAAAAAGTCCCATAGCTCGATCAGAAGAAAAGCAGGAGAGTTCTCCTGGCATTCTGGACAACATGTATCTTTCAATCAATATCACTAAAGCAGATTATCTGGTCATCTACCTCATTGCAGTTTGTAGGACCTTGCTGAGAGCAAGCCTTTACCTACATTACAACAGAGACTACACTTCTAAAAGTATTTCTTTGGTTGTGAAGTGCTTTGGGACATCCTGAGGAATTGAAATGCACTATATAAATGGAAGTCTTGCTTTAGGCTACAGGACACAACACAGGAGAGATAGGGCAGAGCACAACTTCGAGGAGATGATGGTAAGTCTTCAGAATACATCAGTACAAGTGCACCTCAAGTTCTATGTACTACAAAAGGATATGCAGGCATTAGAACCAATATGAAAAAGGAAAACCAAGCATCATATCTAACAGGAGTTGAACTATGAGGAGTGGTTGAAAAGCTTGGATCTCTTAGACGTAAGGCAGATATTATTTAAATATTCGTGATTCTTAAAGGAATAAATAAATTGAAACCAAATAATATGAAAATGGTACAAACTCTAAAACCAGGAGACATTGGCTTAATCAGAAAAGGGAAGATGTATAAACAGTTTATATTCAACTTCTTTATGCAGGGAGTGATGAATGTGTTAGAATGGATTGGTGAGGAAGACAGTGGAGGCAGATGGTATGAAAAAGATTAAGGAAGAATTAGATAAGCAGGGGATGATTGAAATATATCAGTTTTTGGTACCGCCTAGAAGAAATGCATAGTGTTACGGTCAGGTAGGAAATGGTATGGGTGGCTTCATCTCTCAACTGACCCCAGATAATGTTTTAAAAATCGTGTTTCAGTCCCTGAGTGTTTAAGAGTCAAATAACCAAACAAACAGGTTTTCTTGAAGATTTAAAAAGAAATAACTATTTATTTAAACAATACCCGAATATGTTCGCAACCTCAGCCACTCACGCATTCACTCACATACACAAACACAAGAAAAGGTAGAGAGCGGAGGGTGGCATGCAATGAACTGTCCAATTGCTGTAAAATAGCCGTCAGCATTTTTCCGTGAAGAAATGTTAAAATGGTGTTGCAGGCCTGGTGCTCCTTGTCTTGGAATTAATGAAGCATCGCAGACTCTTTTAGTTAAAACTCAGTCCGAAGTTGGTGGTGGAAGTCCTGGTTCAGTTTTTCAGATGGGAAGCTTCTCAGGTCACCTTTGCGGTCTCTGCCTCTGTTGATTAAAGATGGTGCTGGCCGGGCTTATTGCTTAGCTGGATTGAGCCCACAGCTTCTCTGGTTGAAAAGGCTTTTCTGTCTCCCTCTCCCAGAGCAGTTACTTCTTTTAAGGTAAAAACTTAATCAGGTTTTGGTTTTAGTTAGGTGACTTGACACTGTTCCCTGGGGTGTCCATACAATGTCCCAGGATATGGGGACCATTGTTACATAATGGTGTCGGAATGTGGTCCATTTTGATAAATAGGTGTTATTTCACACTTATTATTTTTGCCTTGGCGTCGGAGTTACTCTGTCTGCAAAAGCCTTTGCTAGCCCAATTTTTAATGATAGGAGTCGTTAGCATGGAATGTTTTACATATCAATGTGCCTTCTCAAGGCAATTCCTGATGTTAATAATGGTCCTGTCTTCAGCAGACAAATGTGTTGATTGGCAGTACAGGAGGGAATCATCTGACCTCCCTCCATGTTGCCGGGTAGCAAAGTGTCCATTTTCTTGTAACTTAGTTCAATGACCTGGGTTCAATTCTGGGTACTGCCTGTGTGGAGTTTGCAAGTTCTCCCTGTGTCTGCGTGGGTTTCCTCTGGGTGCTCCGGTTTCCTCCCACATGCCAAAGACTTGCAGCATGATAGGTAAATTGGCCATTATAAATTGCCCCAGTATAGGTAGGTGATAGGGACAGGTGGGGATGTGGTAGGAATATGGAATTAGTGTAGGATTAGTATAAATGGGTGGTTGATGGTCGGCACAGACTCAGTGGGCCGAAGGGCCTGTTTCAGTGCTGTATCTCTAAATAAATAAACAGTTTACTTTTATTTCATAATTCTTCCAGTTCATTTCATATTTTATCACTGTTCCCTCTATGAGTGTGACAATAGTCTTGCATAGTACTTTGCTTTCCAATGTTTCAGGCTTCATTTTATTTTCTCCCCATTGATCTTTGGTGTTGTTAAAATCGATGTGTTCGATCTGAAGTAATACATTGTAACAGTTTACTGTGTTTTGGTGAGAGGCATTTGAAACTCTTGGTTTCTTTTCAGCTCGCATGCTCTGACATCAGATGTCAGTGTAGCAGAGACAGCCAGGGCTGCTGAGTTCTTCCTGTCTGATGGAGTCATACTGACTGGAATAGCCACTGGGGTGCAAGCAAATCCTGAGGAGCTGAAGGGTATGGAACTACTTGTGGATTGCTATTGCCTCTTAGTTCCTTTGTTTTCTTGTACTGTAAATAAAAAATATTAACACCTCACTACCTCTCTCCTCCACCTTCAAAAGCCTCAAACATATGAACAATGATGGATAGGAAAAGACCCTCTGGCCCATCCAGCCTGTCCCACACAATTATGATACTTTCACAATATATACACTCTCCACTCAACCCAAAACCATGTGATATCCTGAGAGAGGCAAAGAACGAGATAAAAACCCAGGACAATTTGAGGGGAAATCCCTTTCCAATCCCCACTTGGATGTCAAAACTAGTCCAGAGGATCACTCTGGCCCTGATAATTCTGTGCAGTACCTACCTTTTATAAGAGGTGATCTCTGCCCCAGCTAGAAATAGGTCCAACTCTTGCTTGAAGGAAATCAGCAAATCTGAGTTCTGAGCCCAAACCAGCAGCCTAATCCAGAGGTCCATAATTCTCTGGTGAAAGTGCCGCTTCCTGACATCTAACCTAGATCTGGCCTTATACCACTGAAAGTTGTGACTCCTAGTCCTCTATAACCTATTCACTCGGCACAGATGGTCAACTGAAACACAATCTATTCACTTCTTCATCTTATAAACCTTGATCAAATCCCCCTGTAGTCTGTGCTTCACAATCTTCCCAGCTCTTTTAGCCTATCTTGATAACTAAGTGGCTTTAAAGTGGAAATTAGTGTAATGGCCCTCCCCTGCACCCTTTCTAAAACCTCAGTATATTTGGAAACGAAAACCAAACATGGTATTCTAATTGAGGCCCAACCAATGTCTTGTACAAGGACAAAATAATATGCTTTGTTTTATCATCAGTTGTCATATAAATGCACCTCAACAGCCTATTCACTCTAGCTATTGCTTCAAGAACCTTTGACAGATTTGCAGATGGTACTAAGATTTGTGCATTTAGTTTCTAAGTGATCAGTGCACTCTTTCTTAACCAGGTTGAATGCTTTCACCGTGCCCACATATATAACATTGCAGTTTCCAAGCTAAACACCATTTGCCAGTTACAAGCCAAATCCCCCAACACATCAAGATCTACCTGAAGGAGTCAAGCATCGTTGACAGTCCTTACATTCGCACAAATCTTAGTATAATTTGCAAATCGTGCCCCAGGACCTACATCATTAGTAAAAAGATCAGTGGCCCCAAATCCTGCAGGAGACTACTGGTGACCAGTCTCCAAATCCTTCTATAACTACTTTCTGGCTACGGCCTTCAATCCAGTTCTCAATCCATCTAAATACATTACCACTAAAAGCAGAGGCTTCAGTCTTTTACAGAAGTTTAAGTAGACAATGTCTACTTTACTTTTAGTGATTCATGGGATTTGGGCATTGTTCTCAGCAGTTACTGTTCATTTCCAGTTGCTCTTGAGATGGTAGTAGTGAACCGCCTTCTTGAACTGCTGCAGTCCATGTGATGAAGCTATTCCCACGGTGCACTGGTGGTGGAAAGAGTGAATGTTTTTTAAGATAGTGAATGGGGTGCCAATCAAGTGGGCTGCTTTGTCCACTGGTGGTGGAAAGAGTGAATGTTTTTTAAGATAGTGAATGAGGTGCCAATCAAGTGGGCTGCTTTGTCCTAGATGGTGTTGAGATTTTTGAGTGTTATTGAAGCTGCATTCAGCCAAGCAATTGGAGAGTATTCCATGACCCTCCTGACTTGTGCCTTACAGACAGTGGAAAGGCTTTGAGGAGTCAGAAGATGAGTCACTTGCTGCAGAATACCCACCCTCTGATCTGTTTTTGTAGCCACAGTATTTATGTTACGGGTCCAGTTAAGTTTCTGGTCCATGGTGACAACCTCCACCCCATGATGTTGGTAGTGTGGGATTTGGCAATGGTACTGCTGTTGAATGTCATGGCAAACTGTTTAAACTCACTCTTGGGATGATCATTGCCTGGCACTTGTGTGGCGCAAGTGTTACTTGTCACTTATCAGGCCAAGCCTGAATGTTGTCCAGATCTTGTTGCAAGCGGGCATTATTTGAGAAGTTGCGAATGGAACTGCGCAGTGCAATCATCAGCAAACATCACCCTTTCTGACCTTATGATGGAGGGAAGGCCATTGATGAAGCAGCTGAAGATGGTTGGGCCTAGGACACTGCCGTGAGGATCTTCTGCAGTGATGTCCTGGGATGAGATAATTTTCCTCCAACAACCACAACCATCTTCCTTTGTGCTAGGTATGATGCCAGCCAGAGGAGAGTTTTCCCCCTGATTCGCATTAATTTCAATTTTGCTAAGGTGCGTTGATGCCACATTTATGTTTTCTTGATGCCTAGGGCAGTCACTCTCACCTCACTCTGGAATTTAGCTCTTTAGTCCACATTTGGATAAAGGCTGTAATGAGGTCCTCGCAGAACCTAAGCTGAACATTGGTGAGTAGGCTGTTGGTGAGTAAGTGCCGCATGATAGCACTATCGATGACACTTTCCATCACTTTGATGATGGAGAGTAGACCAATGGAGCATTAATTGGCCAGATTAGGTGTGTCCTGCTTTTTGTGGACAGGACATGCCTGGACAATTTACCACTTTGTCAGGCAGATGCGTGTGCTGTAGTTGTACTGGAACAGCTTGGCTGGAGGTGCAGTTAGTTCAGAAGCACAAATCTCTACAGCGGGAGTTATCGGGGTCCTTTAGCCTTTTCTGTATCCAGTGCATTCATCAGTTTCTTGATATCAGGTGGAGTGAATTAAATTGAATGAAGACTGGCTTCTGTGATGCTGGGGACCTCAAGAGGAAGCTGAGCTGGATTATTCACTTGACACTTCTGGATGAAGATGGTTGCAAACATTTCAGCCTTGTCTTCTACCTACGTGTTGGGCTCTGATATCATTGAAGTTGAAGATGTTCCTGGAGCACCCTCCTCCTCCTGTTAAGAAACTTAGAAAGATTTATGGCATTGAAGGAGGCCTT
This sequence comes from Heterodontus francisci, assembly GCF_036365525.1. NCBI lineage: Eukaryota > Metazoa > Chordata > Chondrichthyes > Heterodontiformes > Heterodontidae > Heterodontus > Heterodontus francisci. The sequence goes on from NC_090387.1 coordinate 43,841,314, forward strand.
TCGGCCCATCATGTCTGTGCCAGCCTGATACCACTTTGCAGCTCTTGCTCTGTAATCTTGTAGTTTATGGCACTTCAGGTGCATATCCAAGTATTTTTAATTACGTTGAGGGTTTCTGCCTCTACCACCTTTTCAGGCAATGAGTTTCAGACCTCCACTACCCTCTGGGTGAAAATTTTTTACCTTAACTCCCTTCTAAATCTTCTATCAATTAATTTAAGCCTATGCCCCTGGTTATTGACCTCTCTGAAAATGGAGATAGGTCCTTCCTATGCAGTCTCTAGGCCTCCCATAATTTAATATCCCTGAATTAAATCTTCCCATAGCCTCCTCTGTTCCAAAGAAAACAGCGCCAGTCTATCCAATCTTTCCTCATAGCTAAAATTCTCCAATCTTGGCAACATCCTCCTAAATTGCCCTTGTACCCTCTCCAGTGCAATCTCATCCTTCCTGTAATTGTGACCAGAACTGTACGCAGCACTCTAGCTGTGGCCTAACTAGTGTTTTATACGGTTCTAGCTTAACCTCCCTGCTCTTCTTTATTAGCCAAGGCATATAATAGGAAAGTTTCCTATATGCCTTCTTAACCACTTTATCTACTTGTCCTGCTTTCTCCAGGAAACTGTGGACATGCACTCCAAGGTCCTTCTGTTCCTCTACACTTCTCAGTATCCTATCATTTATTGTATAATCACTTGCCATGTTTGCTCTCCCCAAATGCATTAGCTCACAATTCTCTGGATTGAATTCCATTTGTCATGATTTCGCCCACCTGACCAGTCCATTGATATCTTCCTGCAGTCTACAGCTTTCTTCCGCACTATCAACTACATATCCAATTTTTGTATCATCTGCAAACTTCTTAATCATGCCCCATACACTTAAGTCTAAATCATTGATGTACATACTACAAACATCAAAGGGCTTAGTACTGAGCCCTGGAGAATCTCACTGCAAACAGACTTCCAGTCATAAAAACGCCAATCAACCATTACCCTTTGCTTCTTGTCACTGAGCCAACTTTTCCTTGGATCCTATGGGCTCTTATTTTTCTGGCCAGTCTGTCATATGGGACTTCATCAAAAACCTTGCTAAAATCCATGTAGATTACATCAAATGCAGTACCCTTAGCGATCCTCCTTGTTCCCTCCTCAAAAATTCAGTCGTTAGTCAGACATAACCTTTCCTTAACAAATCTATGCTGACTGTCCTTGAATAATTGTCCTTGCCTTTCTAAGTAACAATTTTTACTGTCCTTCAGAATTTTTTCCAATAATTTGCCCATCACTGAGGTTAGGCTGACTGTCCTGTAATTACATGGTCTATCCCTTTCTCTCTCTTTAAACAGCAGTATGATGTTCGCAGTCCTGTAGCCAGAGAGGATTGGAAAATGATGGTCAGAGGCTCCGCTATTTCCTCCCTTGCTTCTCTTAACAGCCTGGAATACATTTTATCCGGGCCTGATGATTTATCTACTTTCAAATATGCTAAACCAATTAATATTTCCTCTCTCACTTTGCTTATTCAATCCAATATTGCACATTTCCTCTTGACTACATTGTCTGTGTCCTCCCGCTCTTTTGTCAAGTTAGTTGTTCATCACCATTTACAACTGAATGTAACTAGAGCTTTGATCTGATCCGTTGTTCGTTGATTATTTAGCTCTATCTGTAACGTGTCACTTCCGCTGTTTAGCATTCATGTAGTCCTGCATTGTAGCTTCACGACGTTGGCATCTCATTTATAGGTATGTCTGCTGCTGCTCCTAGCATGCTCTTCTAAACTCCTTATTCAACCAGGGTTGGTCCCCTGGCTTGATAGTAATGGCAGTGTGTGGGATGAACTGGGCCATGAGGTTACAGATTGTTGTGGAACACAATTTGCTTTTGCTGATGATCCACAGCACCTCAGGGATGTCCAGCTTTGAGCTGCTCAATTTGTTCTGAATCTATCCCATTTAACACGGTGGTAGTGTTACACATTACGATTGAGGGCGTCCTCAGTGTTAAGATGGAACTTGGTCTCCACAACGACTCTGTGGTGGTCATTCCTATCAATACCAAGCAGTCTGTGTAGAAATGCAGCAAGACCTGGACAAAATCCAGGCTTGGGCTGATAAGTGACAAGTAACTTGGTGCCACACAAGTGCCAGGCAATGACTTTCTCAAACAAGAGAGAATCTAATCATCTCCCCTTGACATTCAATGGCATGACGATCGCTGAATCCCCCACTATCAACATCCTGGGGGTTACCGATGACCAGAAACTGAACTGGAGTAGCCATATAAATACCGTGGCTACAAGAGCAGGTCAGAGGCTAGGAATCCTGTGGCGAGTAACTGGCCTTCTGACTCTCCAAGGCCTAGCCACCATCTACAAGGCACAAGTGAGGAGTGTGATGGAATACTCTCCACTTGCTTGGTTGGGTGCAGCTCCAACAACACTCAAGAAGCTCGACACCATCCAGGACAAAGCAGCCCACTTGATTGGCACCCCCTCCACCACCGATGCACAGTGGCAGCAGTGTGTACCATGTACAAGATGCACTGCAGCAACGCACCAAGGCTCCTTAGACAGCACCTTCCAAACAAACCCATGACCTGTACCACCTAGAAGGACAAGGGCAGCAGTTGCATGGGAACACCACCACCTGCAAGTTCCCCTCCAAGTCACACACCATCCTGATTTGGAACTGTATCGCCATTCCTTCACTGTCACTGGGCCAAAATCCTGGAACTCCCTTCCGAACAGCTCTGTGGGTGTACCTACCCCACATGGACTGCAGTGGTTCAAGAACCTGACTCATCACCACCTTCTCAAGGGCAATTGGGAATGGGCAATAAATGCTGTCCCAGCCAGCGATGCCCATATCCCATGAAAGAATTTTTAAAAAATACTGTCATGAACAGACACATCTGTGACAGGTAGATTAGTGAGGATGTGGTCAAATAGGTTTATCCCTCTTGTTGGTTCTCTCACCATCTTCTGCAAACTCAGTGTAACAGTTATGTCCTTTAGGACTCAGCTAGCTCCGTCATTAGTGGTGCTACTAAGCCACATTTGACGATAGACATTGAAGACCTCACCCAGAGTATATTCTGTAACCTTGCTTCTTCCAAGTGGCGTTCAACATGGGGGAGCACTGCGATCTCAGGCTGCTACCAGTAATAAAAATGGCGCTGCTCAATTTGTCACAAAAAACAAATTAAACCCAAACCCCTTAATGGCTGTGATCGCCGCCTCCATCCCACTCCCTCCTGCCATCGCGCTTCTCTTCTCACTCCCAGCCTAGCAGTTGCCTCCACTGGGCTGCTCACTCCCCACCTCGCCGTTGCCTACCCTCGGCCACTCATTCCCCGCTGCCTCCACTCGGCCGCTCGCTCCCCGCTGCATCACTTCGGCCACTCGCTCGCCACCTCCGGAAAAATTGCGAGGAGGCGGGAAGATGTCAGGGAGCTGGCCAGTTGCTTTTTTTTTGCCATTTTCAAGAGTGAAGACAATTGGAAAGTACTTATTTAATATTTCTGCCATACCCTGTAAGTCCTTTGCACCCTGTTCTTGGTATCATGACCTGACTGATACAGTCTTCGACAGTTCTAACTCTTCATATAATTGAAATAGCTTTTCCGACGACTTTTACAGCTGTCTAAAATCATCTTTGCCATTAGTATTTTAGCTGATCTAATAGCAGCCTTCGTTTTCTTTAGCTGTTCTTTATCCTTCAACTGAGCCTTTGGTTTCCTCTCCTAACTTCCTTCCTACTTCCCACTCACTCCAGTAAAGTAATTTGGGATGTTATGTTTCAGTAAATGAAATGCTGTAGAAATGTAAATTGTTCTGCATTCTTGTGTAATGTATTTTTTGGAGTGTTTCCTGACAACGCAGAGCATGCGCAGAGCAATCGCCGACGTTGTCAGTGTGTCCAAACATTTACCAACTTGCCAGTATGAATCTGTGCAAGCGCGCAACTACATCACTGTGCAATGACGCCACACGTAATGTCATCCGAGCATTGCCTCACCCCTGAATGCCTGCAATCGCCGCCTCCATTCCCTTCGACAGTAACCCGTTTTGGTCGTTCGCTTCCCGCCTCATTGCTCCCTCACCTCGGCTTTGCCACCTTATTCCCCCTTGGCAGCTGAGTCCTGGCCTCGCCGCTTTCCACCTCAGCCAATCTCTCCCCTTATCGTCACTTCAGCCACTCACTCGCTGCTTCCCCCCCGGGCTGATCGCTCCCCGCCGCGTTGCCCGGAGAAGTGGCAAGGAACAAGCTGCCAAGGGCGGAGCAAGTGACTGAGGGATCACGGGTTGATGCGGGGAGCAAGCGACCGAGGGGAGGCAGTAGCGAGGCAGGGAGCGAGCGACCGAGGGGAGGCAGTGGCAAGGTGGGGAGCGAGTGGCCGAGGGGAGGCAGCGGGGAGCAAGCGGCCAAGTGGAGGCAACGGGGAGCGAGTGGCCGAGGGTAGGCAACAGCAAGGTGGGGAGTGAGCAGATGAGGGGAGGCAGCGGCGAGTCTGGGAGTGAGAAGAGAAGCACGATGGCACGAGGGAGTGGGATACTGTTGGGTGTGTGATGGAGGCAGCAATCGCAGCCATTAAGGGGTTTGGGTTTAATTTGTTTTTTGTGACAAATTGAGCAGCGCCATTTTTATTACTGGTAGCAACCTGAGATCACAGACAGCGGCTTTTCAGTTGATGAGGCTGCATTTGCGCATGTGCCAGTACTACGCCACCTAGTGGTTGTGTTGTCAGCAAACGCAGCCTTTTTAGTGACAGTCTGTGTTTTGCAACATTTAGTGACTTATCACTACAATGTACAACTTACAGTGTATGGATTGAAAATGCCAAGGGATGTAAGATTTTTCCTATTTGAATTGCCTCCTTGGCCTTTCTTGCAGGGGTTAAACAAGCTGTAAGAATTCCAGTCCTCATTGGCTCTGGTGTGACGGTTGAAAACATGGAGCAGTACATGGATGCAGACGCCATGATTATTGGTTCATATTTCAAGAAAGCAGGATACTGGGCCAATGAAGTTGATTCTGAACGGATTAAGAAATTTATGACTAAGATGAATCGACTCAGGAAATAAAACTGTTTAACAAGATACTTTGCAAGTATATCTACATCTGTGCGATGAAACAAATCTGATGGTTTTACCTGTGCCTCTAATTTAAATTTAACACATTAATATTGATGCTGCCATAATCAGTTATTTTTGATGAATGTTTGTATTGTTCTTGTGTTCTAATTTTTTTTTAATGAATTTTTCTCTAGAATGTCATTTGCAGCATATGGTGCCGTTTGAACCACTCCAGTATGATTTTTCTTTTGATTTAAAATGTGATGTATATAAACAAGAATAACTGAAATAAAAGTAGTAAGTGTTGGAATGCAGCAATACTCAAAATTGGCAAAGAAAAAATACAGGTTATAGTGGTTTAGGTGTATACCAGTCATCAGAATTGAAGTCTGCAGGACTGTTGCATTTGCTTCAAGATTATTAATAATTTGCCTTAAATCTACATAAATATGATCTGAAGTTACAAATATAATTGGGGGTATAACCTATACAATTAATAAGGCCACCCAATACATGCTAAAACAAACCCCATTGTTGACTTTTGTAAAACCGTGGTTGTTATGGAATGCCTGGTATTTGAGTATGGATCTCATTATGCATAATTTCTGTAGTAAAATTGCTTCTCAAAACTGGTAATTTAAATGGTTGAGCATACCAACCAATAGGAACCCATGTGGGTTGTTCCAGCAGGGGATGATTGGTGTGCAGCACAGCTGGGACAAGATGGCCTTGATGTTGCGACTTAATATGCAGTCATATTACCTAATCTCAATTTCAGTGTTCTACTTCAAACAGGGAACTATCTGCTTTCAAATGTTTTTTTCTTTGTAGGTTTTTCTGCACACCATGCTGAGAAAGATCTATTACATAATTAGAATATAAAACAGAATAGATGAATTTCCTGTAAAGTAAACCACTTAACTGGCATGATTGATTTATGTTGTTACATCAATCAGTTTAGTTTCAGTAAACTGTTATTCCTGTGTGGTCTTTAAATGTTCTCCGGTACTCTCCCATGCCTGTCCTTTCCTGGAGAGGAGAGAAATGCTGGGGTTGTATATGCTGCCTCAAGTCTTGAAGTACTTGACTCTCGTGCAAGCCTATGCTGTAAGGCCAATGTGATGTTTAACTGTGTAGTCCATTACAAAATCAGCCTGAGCCTCTCCAAAAATGTTTGTATGTATGCACTAACAGAAGAGATTATTGTATAGCAATTTTTCCCCTTATCAAGCAATGAGACCAAGGACAAGACCAACTGTAGTACTCTTGTCATCACCCCAGCTGACAACAGCTAACTCAAAACAGAAGTTACACTAAAGGTCAAACTTGGGAACTTCCCGGGCTATATAGCTTAGTGCAGTACTCCCATTGTGGGGCAGATGATGTAGTGTTGAAGCTGTGCCGTCAGTATCACAGCTCTTGAGAGGTTGCCTGAATAATTTTACCTCACTCCTAATGCCAGGTCAGCACCTTGTCATTTGCTAGCATTCCCAACATGTAGCACACAATATAGTGAGAGTGTACTAAGATCATGGGCCAGATTTTCAAAGCAGGGTCGGAAGCCCGATACCCTGATGAATTCTAGGTCCCGACCCCATGCTTCAGCTGTGTCATTCTTCTGACGCGATCTTTGAATCCAGTGCCCTAATCGGGCAGGAGACGGGAACTGTCTGCCTGGCGCCAATGACAAAGGCAGGTGGCAGCCGTGTTTGGGGCAGCCTCTGCCTTGCCGAGGAGAGCAGCCAGCTCATGTTAGGGCCAGGTTGGTAACAACGGCAGACAGTGGCCATGGAGGTACAGTGCTCCACTCACTGCTAGTTGGCCCCTCAAACTTAATCTCATCACACATGGAAACAAACTTGATTTTGCCCCGCACAACCCTGATGGCTGTGTACGAACGTGCACCAGACTGTTCGGGATCACCAAAATCTGATTTAAAAATTGCCTTCCCAAAGCCCACCCCCCAGCCCCTCAACAAGCTCGTAAAGGAGCTTAATGAGCCGTTAATTGTCAGTGTGCGTGTTCCCCGTTCCTCCCCCATCCCTCAGCATTGAAAACTGTAAACTATGCCGGAGGCGTCGGGATCCTGAGACAACCTCCAGGACCCTGATTTGCAAATGGCACCTGCAGTGGTTCCTGACCCCGTGGCCCTTTGAAAATCCGACATCAGGGGTAGCATCTCCAGCATCAGCAGTACATAAACAGGTGCTTGCTCATATGATCAAAGGACCATTCTGGATCGCAAAGTAGAAGAGGTGGTCAACCAACTAAAGTCAGTCTTTTAAGGCCTAATAGTCAACATGCAGATAAGCTATTTGGAAGTACAGGATTACTAATGTAATTAAAATATTTGTTGTGCCCTTCCACTGTAGAACTCATTTGTGTGGCCAAAGCATATTTTTTTTAATTTATTGATATGATGTGAGCATCACTGGCATTTACTGCCCAGTCCCAATTGCTTTTGAGAAGGTAGTGAGCCATCTTCTCAAATACAACTGAGTGGCTTGCTAGGCCATTTCAGAGAGCAGTTAAGAGTCAACCACATTGTTGTGGGTCTGCAGTCACATTAAGGACAGCAGATTTCCTTCCGTAAAGGACATCAGTGAGCTAGATTTTGTTTTACAATAATCCAGTTGTTTCATGGTCACCTTTACTGATACTAGCTTTTTATTCGAGATTTTAATTTAATTAGCTGAATTCAGATTCCCGGTGCCATGGTGGGATTTGAACTCATGTCTGTAGGTCATTAGTGCAGTGCAGTAACACAACCACTATGCTACCATATCCTGTAAGGCACTCCAGACAAATTATGAGGTTTGAGACCTTTATATTACTTAAATAAATGTTGAACCCTTAATAAGTTTGGGTGCAGGTTCTGAGAGCCATCAGTACTGACCAGCCACATGGGATGGTGTTAGGCCCATTGAGTGTGGTGTACACCTCAAGTAACTAAAAAGAATAATGTAGGGGTACACATCAGTATAATAGGAGCTACATATCTCACTTTGGCCTAAATATGTACATCAATCTGTACAGCTGTATAGTAAAAATAAGTAATTTAAACTAATTGAAAGTACACCTGGGAGTTTTTTGAAACAACATTAATACTTTTGAAATGTGCTCCTTAGGTTTTCAGTTTGTCTGAAATATTAATGTCATAGTTGAAGTTGTCTTGTGATTCACAATCATTCTGATTAGCTTAAAAATCTTCAATGTAGTTTTGAAAAAAGCCAAATGCCCAAATTACTAAACTTTTGAGATAAATTATTTGTTTATACATAAAAGAAAGGTGATTAAACTTATTAAAGCTTACCCCTCTAGTATTCCAATATTTCCTTACATCCCACTTGCACTTTGAATTCCCCTAATGTCTGTCTCCATTGCCATACCTGCCAGCTTATTCCATACATTTATCACCCTTTTAAGTAAAGTTATTCCGAATACCTAAAATTGGTTTTGACTAGTTTAAATTTATGTCCTAGGGTCCTATTTAATGCACGATTCTGATAATCTTCCAATACTGAACCACAAAGCTCGACAAAATGAGCTGAATTTTGTTAACTGGTGAAAATCAGTTCAATATGGTTAAGCACTGGTGCTAATACTGCCAGAATCCTAAAGTGTTAATAGGAGTTGAAATTGCTGGTTCAGCTTTGCTGCACAATTATTCACAGTTCCAGATGTAAGTTTGGGAAGGCATAGGGAACCAAGGGCTGAATTTTATCAGTGCACCGAGCTCCGCGGCGGCAGCTGTGAAGCCACTGCCTTCCGACACGGAATTGCCGCCACAGAGGCCCCCCCCGATATTTTGCGCGGGAGCTCATTTAAATAGAGGGGGCGGAGCGGCTGCCCCGATGACATAGAGGGGGCGGCCGCCGCATTCCCGGCAGCGGCGTCCAGCGCCACCGCGCAGGCATTGTAGGGGAATTTGTGCACATTTGTTAATAAAATGTTATTGAAACCTGGAGGCCCGATCAAACACAACCCCCCCCCCCCCCCCGATGTCTGTTTTAGAGCCACTGATCATGACTAAGCTCCCCGACTAAACATCGCGAACTCCCCCCCCCCCCCCCCCCCGCCAACCTTTTGACGTTTGCCCTCAACCTCTTCCCACCATCCCCACAGCCAATAAAAAGTGTTTTCCCCGCTCCCCCACCGGAGTTCCGAAGACGCGCGAGTTGCGGCTGCTTGGCCATAAAATTGGGTGATTCACCCTGATCAGACCTGTACTGTACCCGGCAGGAAGATCTCTGACAGTCTCGTGCTACTCAGGGATACGATCGCCTACGTACGGGACAGGAGGGTGGACACCTGCCTCATCAGCCTGGACCAGGAGAAGGCTTTTGACAGGATATCACACACCTACATGATGGACGTGCTTTCCAAAATGGGGTTTGGGGAGGGAATCTGCAATTGGATCCAACTGCTCTACACAAACATCAGTAGCGCAGTCTCAATCAACGGGTGGGAATCGGAAAGTTTCCCGATCAAATCTGGAGTCAGACAGGGCTGTCCTCTCTCCCCGGTCTTGTTTGTTTGCTGTATTGAACCCTTTGCTGAGTCTATTAGGAAGGATGCGAGCATAAGAGGGGTGACAATCCCAGGCAGCGGAGGCACTCAGGTGAAAACCTCCCTGTACATGGATGACGTCGCCGTCTTCTGCTCGGATCTGCTGTCCGTGCACAGACTGATGAGCATCTGCGACCAGTTCAAACTGGCCTCGGGAGCCAAAGTTAACTACGGCAAGAGCGAGGCCATGTTCTTTGGGAACTGGGCTGACCGATCCTTTGTCCCCTTCACCGTCAGGTCAGATTACCTGAAGGTGCTGGGGATATGGTTTGGAAGGGCTGGGGCGTGCACCAAAACATGGGAGGAGCGAGTAGCCAAGGTACGACAAAAGTTGGGCATGTGGGGGCAGCGATCTCTCTCCATTGTGGGTAAGAACCTGGTCATCAGGTGCGAGGCGCTCACGTTGTTGCTCTACGTGGCGCAGGTCTGGCCCATACCCCACTCCTGCGCTGTGGCAGTCACCCGAGCCATTTTCCGCTTCGTCTGGGGATCTAAAATGGACCGGGTCCGGAGGGACACGATGTTCAAATCTCTGGACAAGGGCGGGAAAAATGTACCCAACGTGGCCCTCATCCTGATGACCACCTTCGTGTGCGGCTGCATCAAGCTGTGTGTAGACCTCCAGTACGCAAACTCCAAGTGTCACTACGTGCTGAGGTTCTATCTGTCCCCGGTGGTGTGAAGGATGGGCCTGGGCACATTGCCGCGGAACGCTCCATGCAGTTGGGCCGTGCCGTACCACCTATCCTTCGTGGAGCAGTTTCTGCGGGAAAACACCTTTGACCACCGGTCCATCAGGCAGTGGTCTGCACGGAATGTCCTCAAGGCCCTACGGGAAAAGGAGACGGTGGATCCTGTCGGATGGTTCCCCGAGCAGACCGTCAAAGTCATTTGGCGGAATGCCTCATCACCAGATCTTTCAAACAAGCACCAAGACGTAGCTTGGCTGGTGGTGAGAAGGGCCCTCCCCGTCAGATCCTTCATGCACACCCGAAGTCTCGCCCCCTCCGCACAGTGCCCCCGCGTTGGCTGTGGTGGGGAAGAGACGGTCGCCCACCTCCTCCTGGAATGTGTCTTCGCAAAGCAGGTGTGGAAAGAGATGCAGTGGTTTTTGTCGAGGTTCATCCCAAGCAGCTCTGTAACACAGGAGTCTGCTCTGCGGGCTGTTCCCAGGGACGCACACCAAGACAAACATCAACTGCTGCTGGAGGACTATCAATTCGGTGAAAGACGCCCTTTGGTCTGCCCGAAACTTGCTGGTCTTCCAGCGCAAAGAGTTGTCCACCACCGAATGTTGCAGACTGGCACATTCCAAGGTCCAGGACTATGTGCTGAGGGACGCACTAAAGCTTGGGGCAGCCGCAGCAAAGGCTCAATGGGGAAAGACCACAGTGTAAGGACCCCCACCAAGCTGAACTGAGGGGCTGGATCCATGGGAAACCCCTCGAACTGTATCGTTGATATTTTCTTTTGCTGTAAATGTAAAACTGTAATTGGCATGACAATAGTGAATTGGAAGGGTTGTGAAGAAACTCATGATAGTATAGAAGGAAACTGATCTCCCTTGCAATGTTTGTATTTTTTGGTGCTGTTTGAAACTGTTTGGCAATGTAATTTTTGCAGATTTTTATGAATAAAGTATATTTTGGAAATAAAAAAAATAAATAAATAAAATTGGCTTAGGACGGCCAGCGACAGCAGGTAAGTTCATTTGCATTTTATCTAATTTCAATATTTTAATGAAGGCCCCGCAACTTAGCCACTTGGCGGCAGGGGGACTACACCGAGGCCTCGCCGCCGTCGCCAGTATCTGGCGGGGCCTTCTCGGTGTCATGGGTCGTGGCGGACCACTCCCACTAACATTTTACACGCCACGCCGCACAGCGCGAGGGGCTGGTAAAATTCAGCCCCAAGTTTTTATGGTGAATTAAACATTGCGTGAAAAAAAAGAGTGGGGACAATTAAACTGGAAGGGCAGGCTGAACCACAGATTAAGTGACAAAAATTCTGATAGCTCAAGAACTTAAAAGACATCTCATTCCAAGGGACACATAGGTTTACATTGCAGTGCACCTGGAAGGAGGTGGAGGCGAGCTTAAAAATTCAACTGGCTAATGCTATCATTTGTGCCAGGCCTGTTGTATCCTTGGAGGATAACACAACTTTGCATTTGACATTCTACTGACACAGACTTTGTGAAGATAGTTCTCGACAGTCATTGACAGGTAAATGTAACAATGCCTGGAAATATAATTGGTAGCATCTTGATAGGTGTGACCAGCTTTGCTGATGGCTGACCATCCTGACATTCTATCCTTTGTGCAGCACCATGTAAAGCAGAAGTATGTCTGAAGAATCATCCAATATAACTGTTAGGTTTTCACACACAGCTCATAGTTATACAGCACAGAAACAGGCCCTTTGGCCCATCGTGTCTGTGCCAACCATCAAGCTCCGATCTATTCTAATTCCATTTTCCAGCACCTGGCCCCTAGCCTTGAATGCTATGGTGTTTTAAGTGCTCGTCTAAATACTTTTTAAATGTTGTGAGGGTTCCTGTCTCTACCATCCTTTCAGGCAATGTGTGAATTTTATTTCCCTCGAATCCCCTCTAAATCTCCTGTTGCTTACCTTAAATCTATGCCCCCTGATTATTGATCCCTCCGCTAAGGGAAAAAAGTTTTTTCCTATTTATCCTATCAATGCCCCTCATAATTTTGCATACCTCAATCAGGTCCCCTTTCAGCCTTCTCTGCTCTAAGGAAAACAACCCGAGCTTATCCAGGCACTCTTCATAGCTGAAATGTTCCAGCCCAGGCAACATCCTGGTGAATCTCCTCTACACTCTCTCCGGTGCAATCACATCCTTCCTACGGCTGTGCCATTGCCCCAACTTTTACAGACTACTTTCAAAGTTGGAGCTTCAATGTGCAACAATCATCTGCAAGTGAGGTCTGGTCACCTGTTTGCAGATGTGGTTTTGAAGGTAGGCATGGAGCACCTCATACAGCCTGTCCTGCTGATGCAGTTTAAGTGCACTTCCTCTTCCAAGCATTTCAAATAGGTGCTCATTGGGAAAAACTAGTGATGTCAGTAATTGTGCTGAAGGCACCATAAACAAAAACAGTTGGCAGAAATACCCAGGGGAACCTACACGCCAAAACAAATCCTGAAAAACAGTGCTAAAACTAATGAATGAACCTCCTTTCTACCTCTTTAAACTTATTCCAGCTACTGTTCAGTACCTGCCCATTTATATGGGTAATTAGAAGCAAAGTTGACAAATGGTTGCACACTGAACAGTAAAATTGTCGCCAATTATGATGGCCAGTGCAAGGAAGACATTGGCCTAGATTCTGCAATTGTGATTACAGTGAAACTGTCAGTGCTTATCATCGTTATTGTGTAAAACTGACAGCAACTTCTGTCATCTGCACATGTACAGTTAAACACAGAAATCTGGAAGTTGCCGTCAATGGCACCCTGTTTCTCCATGGGTGTGATGTTGCAGTCTTCACAGATGCAAACAACATATGATCAGTACAAAGTCATAGTTACTGCTGAACAACTTATCTCGCCCTGAAAACCTAATTTTATTGTGTGGAATGTCATTTCCTCCATTCTGTGATTAAAAATTCTATTTAAAAAAAAAAGCTTTTATTGTTTGATATTTCAGTTCCTACCTTAATCCCATGTGTATGTCACAATCTTCATATTGCTGTCTGGAAGATGATGAAAAAGTGAATTATTTAATCCATGTTTTTTGCTTCCTTGTTTGCTGGCTGAGGGAATTCTTCAATATGATTGGCTGCTCAGCCAGTTTGCTGACTTTACTGATGCTGAATGCCACACATCCCCTACAGATGGCACCAGATTCAAGGTCACATCAGAATGGGGGTTGGGGAACGTACTTGAGCCTGCTAAATCTTTGTGGGCAGTTTTTTTTTTATTGGGTCAGTAGCTAGTGTTGACCCCTCGCTGCTGACTGGAAAATCCTGACTAACAAATATCTGGCCAGAATTTCCTCAGAACTGTTCCACTGCCATAACTGCAGGAATTGTAGAAACCCTGTTTGTGTGTGTTAATAAGGTTTCCGTTGTATCTCCAGTGAAGTTAAGGTGATGGAGCAGGAGTAATGCTGAACAAATTCTCAGCAGCATCTCAGAATATGAATGCTTTCTCCCAGGAGCAGTGAACTGGAAAGTAAATAATGAAGTTCTTCCACATAGCAAGAAAGAACATCAAGCCTATAGGATCTATCCCTCATAAAACTGAATAAAGCATGCAAATCTGTGGATATTTAACAAACTGTATTATACCAATTAACCCTGAATAAAATAGGAGTTTCACGCAATTGTACAAATTTTGTGGCTTCGTGGCTTTTACTTTAAGCATCATTGTGAATATCTAGTGGCATTGGTTCAGTTGTTTCAACACTGCTATATGTTTTGAATAAACTTGTAAAGCCACTTTCAATGCATATAGGAATTCTTTAATCACCTGATATTTCTTGCACATTAACAATAATCTACTTTTATACCTTGTATTAGTACAGCAAGTGATTCAGTACTTTTTAAAGTGATGTCAAGAATGAATTACTCCAGTCATCTGTTTTAAGAAACATCCACCACTTACAAGCAACTACAGGAAATCATAAATTTTGTGCACTGCAGAATTTTGTGTTCGTCTTTAGACTGGAACATTTAAGTAATTTTAAAACACCCTGAAACACGGTCAATCTTTAAAATTGAGAGAAGTTTTAAAATATTTATAGACGCTATTTCCATTTATACATGCAGCTACATAACAGGTTAACCAGTTATTCTCTCTACACATTTTTCTTTTACAAAAAAAGCCAATTAAAAAGCCACAGTTAGTGAAGGATTAAGTGAAGAGTGTGCATATAATAATGTGACTTACCAATATATGAGAGAATATTTAAGAGCAGGTGCTGACCTTTTGGATTCCAACACAAAGGTTGAGGCATCCTTTGGTTATTCTGTTTTGACAATATTGTAATCAAATAGTCGTTTGGTAGTACAGAACTTGAGTATTGCTGAAATTAGAGATGTTGTCGAAGCTTCTCGTCTTGCACTCATCAGGACAATTGGCAAGAATACCAATGTAAGGGAAAACAACTTCATACTGTATGAGAGTGCTGATTGGTTGGCAGAGTTCACTCATACAATATAAAGTAGTTGTTTTCCCTTACATTGGTACTCTTTCAGATTGCCTTGATGAGTGCAAGACGAAAAGCTTCGACAACATGTCTCTATTTTCAGCAATACACAAATATTGTTATCATTATTATGATCATCTAATTCATGGTTTGTATTAATATTTTTAGATGTCACTTTTAGTTTAGGGAAAATTAAATTGGTAGATGAGGTAATTGAAACTTTAGAATTTAGAAGATTGCCAGACCATCCCAGATATACACTTCAAAGATTGTTCCATGTGTATAAAAAGGTCAGAGTTAGAGAGGTGAGAGCCATTAAACAGCAGGTACACTCGTTTAGTTGGGGAACTGAAGTCAATAAGTTAGAAGAGAATTGCCCTGTCTTTGTTAGCAATTTGAATTATTCATGTGGGTACCCAGAATCAAAGAGATGTTTTGGAGTTGGAGTTAATTAGCTATCTGGGACATTCCAAATGTACCACAGTGCAGATGTACCACATTGCTATGGAGTTAGATGATGCAGGGTGATGCCTTTTGGTCAGATGTCTTAGCTCTGTGATTGCTCACAGAGAGGCTTTGGCTTTGAAAGCAGCTGAATGAGGCAGAGAGATAACTGCCAGCAGTTGGCATTGGGATGCAGCTGGATTCAGTAGCTTGGGCTATCAGGAGCTGGTGTGCTTTCTGATTCAAAGTCAGTGCGTAAGGTTTGCGAGTGAGGTACGTGCACACGCTGGGGGAAATCCAGATTTGTGAAGTGTTTAAAGGAGAGCTGGAGGGTTCGCCTACTGGAAGCTAGAGGGAGAATCATCAAGAAATCTCACCTCGGAGAATCAAAGTGAATTCCTGAGAGCTGTTGTATTCTTTGGATTGGTCCCAGGAGAAATGAATGAACCTTCAAGATCCTGAGAAGTATAAGGGACCTGGGTGAAAGTAAAAGTCAAACAGGGAGTGTTCTATTGAGATTTTAAGTTTAAAGTATAAGTGATTACAAAATATAGTGTTAAGTTAATAGCGCTTGCTTTGTTTAACTTTTGTCTAGTATTTTTGTTTAAAATGTGAAATCTTGTGTCATAATTATTTCAGTAATAACTGGGAGTTCAAATATCTTTTTAAAAAGTTATTGGTCTCTAGTGAGATCGTAACATCATGAAAGATTCTTTTGGCCGTTATTACTGTTGAAATCATACGCTCATTCCAAAAGAATGCTTTTTAGAATTCTACAAGAAATTGCAGACACAGGAAATATTCACATTATTACAAAGTCACTAATATGTAGCAACCAGAAGAGAGTTCATCCCAATAATGCTAACATTAATGCCTTTAAATACCAAATGAAAACAGAAAATTCTGGAAACACATAGCATCTCTGGAAAAAGAGTGTACATTTCAGCTGGATGACCTCATCAGAACTACCAGGTATTAATACCTGGTCACTGTTAACAATTCATCAATACTTTTATATTACTTGAGTCACACAAGAAAAAAAATTTAAACAGACTTGAAAAATGGTACATATCCTCCGAGTGCATTGAAATCATAACGTCTTTCCTTTTACAAAATTAAATTGGCAATGTAAACTGAGGGTTATTTGTATGCATGTGAATACTGCAAATTATTCCAATATAGAATCAACAGCTTCCTTAAGCTTTGTCCTAGTTCTCATCCAGTAAGAGTTTAAAAAGTGATAGCACAATATGAATTACATATTTCAAAAGGTTTGCTATATACAGGAGCTTTTAACCATTTAATAGGGAAGCAGTCATCATTTATTCTTTGAAACCAATATGTTCAGCCAGAAAATCTGCTGATGTGGGATTCATGTGGTACAGAGGCTTGTTTGACTGGATGGGGTGAGTGGTCACAACTATGTTGAGAATAACCATGCAGAATTACTGTTAAAGGCACAAGTCGTGTACAATTGATTCCATCCTAAGAAAAAAGACATTATAAGATGAAAAGTAATTATCTGCTGAGTAGCATATTCCAAGTGCAATTTATCAAGTTCTTTGTCAGCAGGGATTGACATCTGAAATTATACAATCATTCTCCTTTGAAAACTGTTTAGCGTTGGTCTATGCCATTTGTAAACAGAATGTGGCATTGCTGCTCATGATACTACAAAAAAGGAAAATATTAGGGGTTATTTTCCAATATTTGTTGGTGGTGGGGAAGATCACCCATCGTCAGAACATTAGAAAACTACAGGCATGTTGCCACAATTAACATGAGCTGGCACCAGGCGAGATTCCACACCACCAGGAATACTCGTCTAACAACCACCAGCATCAGGTAAAAAATCTCTGTTCATTATTTTAGTTTTTGCCAGTGTGACTTTCATTATAACAATGGCCCTGGGAAAAGAGAGATATAGGGTGGTGTTAACTTTAAATTAATATTTTGTCAGGTCTAAAAGAGAAATCCCCCACCATAATTGAGAGATTTCAAACCCAGTGACTGAGAAATCCATAATTGTAGAATTTCTATTTGTTCAATGTGAAGTGCACACCCTCTCTCTATCGAACACAATATACTTGCCCAAGTCAAGGCCTGGCAGCATCTCAATGTGCAGAGGTATTGCTAGAGTCTAACCAGATAAAACTATGGAGTCTACCAATACAGAATGCTGGGAAACTTCCTCCGACGTCCAGTGAGAATCACCCTGCTCATTAGGTATTGGATTCCAGGTTTATCTGGAACCAAGTGGGCAAAATCCCAGCCTGCAGTAACAGGTCTACCCCTTTAGATTTGATTAGTGAGCCAGGTTTGCTGGCCACCATTCAACAGTACTTGCCAGGTTCTGGTACTGGATTACTCAGTGGCACAGATTTGAGTTTTTGGTAGGTGGGCCACAGACAGCATAGACTCTTCACACATGTTATAGTGAGAAGCACAACCTGCAATATAATGTGAGTGCACTGCCATCATCTTGACCACAGCATAGGCACACATCACATCCCACTGAACAGTTGTCTCATCTGTTAAATTTCAACAACAGGTGCTTGCCTCCCTAACCAAAACATGACAGAGCACTGGATAAATAATCATGTCTTCCCATATGTAGCCTCCAGATAATATTTTCTGGCATCTTTGAGATACCTCATTAGCAATGTAACAGATATGTGCCTTGTACAGTTCGAAGGCCCTACAAAAGGCAGCATGCATGATGTCAGTCCACTTGAAGTTCTAGTCCATGCGAAAGGTTTTAGCAAAGTGGTATGTTCACCTTGAGGCTGACTCCACAGATGCTGACAGGTCAATGTGGACCAGAATCCTGTGTTTGCAGACACTTCCCCTTTTTGCCATAAATCCACTTCACAGCTTAGTTCTGGATCTTGCACATGGGTCAGTGAAAGTTCTTCCACTACATACCCAGGAGTTCCGAACCATGAAGGAAAATTGTTTTGAGATGTATGCCACAAGTCTTAAAAACCACTGCAATTTCCCTCTCATGTGACCCTGAACTGCCTCGCCGCATTTAAATAGAGGGCAGCACCGTCACAAGCACTATCTGCACTGCAACGTTTGTCATAGGAGAAAGATAAGGAAAATCACAATGGCTTTTTGTCCTGAAGGTCTGTGTTGACTAAAGTTGACATCCACTAGGATTTTAGATACTAATACAAGTCTATAATTTGAGCAGCTGGCCCCTGCATTTTCAAATCATTATCTTTAAGATCCACTCTTGGTCTGTGCAAAGCCATACCTCTGCATGTAGCAGCACCATAGGGAACTGGTGAGCACAATAGCATGAAAATGTATTAGCTGCACTTTGTAATTCCTAGAAGGTAAGCTACTTTTACAATATATGGCAATGTAGAGGGAGTTTCATTTTATATCCAGCTTGAACCTGGCCTGGATGTGTTTAATGGGAGAGTGTAGAGGAACAATTAGAAAGCATCCACCCTTGGCTCAGAGGTAGTGGTCTCAGTCAGAGAGTCATAGATTCAACCCCATTCCAGAAACATGAGCACATAATCTAGGGCAAAATGGTACTGCACTGCTGAAGGTGCCATCTTGTGGAGGAGGTTGCCATCTCCAGTGAGCATAAAAGTTCCTATGACATTATCTGAACAAGAGCAAGGGAGATCCCCATGTGGTGTGCCTAACATTTATCCCTCAATACTGTTGTGGGACTTTGACATGTGCAAATTAGCTGACAAATTTCCTGCATTACTGCAGTGACAAATTCAAAAGTATTTCATTGGCTGTGAAATACTTTTGAGATATCCTGAGATCATGAAAGGTGCTATATGAATGCATGTTTTTTTCTACATACAATTATAAGTCCTCTAATTTACAGGTTTTGCTTTGTGAGCTCTCAATTTTCAAAGCTTTATATAATGGTTATATATAAGTGGTTAGCACCGCAACTTCACAGCTCCAGCGACCCGGGTTCAATTCTGGGTACTGCCTGTGTGGAGTTTGCAAGTTCTCCCTGTGTCTGCGTGGGTTTTCGCCGGGTGCTCCGGTTTCCTCCCACAGCCAAAGACTTGCAGGTTGATAAGTAAATTGGCCATTATAAATTGCCCCTAGTATAGGTAGGTGGTAGGGGAATATAGGGAAGATGGGGATATGGTAGGAATATGGGATTAGTGTAGGATTAGTATAAATGGGTGGTTAATGGTTGGCACAGACTTGGTGGACCAAAGGGCTTGTTTCAGTGCTGTATCTCTAAATATAAAAAAAAATAATGCCAAGTCATATTAGTAATAATGCCTGTTAAAAGTAAACATTCAAGAATGCAATATAAATTACTTATTAGCAACGGTAAACTAACAGTTTTAACATATTCAATACAGATAGTGCAGCCCTAATGTGGGCTCTGAATAATGTCACTTTACTGTGAAAAGCAATTAAATAAGCTGTGAATGACATTTTCCAATATCCTATATAAAACTATTGAGGGCTTATTTTCTTGGGTACATCACATCACCACTACCCTGGTGTTAGACAAGAGCAGTGCACTGCTCTGGTCCACCCTGGGATTTTCCACCCTGGCCCATTTACTTGGCTCAAGGAGAATGCGAAACAGGTCTGCAGATATCTGGGTCTAGTAACAAGAGGCTCATGAAAATGAGGTGCAACTGTGAGCTTGGTCTGGGTATTTGGAACCTTCTGGATCCTCATGGGAGAACAGCAGCCAGAAAGCCAAAATAGAACAGGATACCAGGGCATGGGCTAACATCAATTCTGGAGGGCTGCTTGTAATCTATCAGGCTGCCTCCTGAACCATCTGGCTACTGGAAATTCACAGAGCAGCTCATAGTGCCATTCTTTCTAGATGTCCTGCACTGGGGCACTTAGCAAGTATTGAAAACAGATTATGGGGTGAAAGTCCCTTCCTGCCTCATTTAAATAGACTAGCTCTATGGCCCCATGGAAAACTTCAAAGTCCTTTTAAAATTTTAAAAGGACAGACAGGCAGCAAAATATTATTGTATCTATCTCCATGAAACTGAACATTCCCAGGGAAAGGGGTGGGGGCACAGGAAAATAAGCCCTTTAGACACAAAAGTAGTAAACATACAGGTGTAGAACTCTTGCAAGATTCTCCAAATCTCCCAAAGTTACAGTGTGAGAGCCCTTACAGAAATTATACCCCTTGAAGTTTACCATCCAAACCAAACACAAAAAGCTTCCTTATTGCCTTGAATATCTGGAAATGCGTTGACGGGGTTGTTTGAAATGTCTGGAGCTTTTGTCTTTAGTAGAATGTCGTTTCCATGCTCTATTTTGCCTCAAAAGTTGATTGTGGCTTAGCTTTCTTCGCTCAACATGTAATTTGGCCCGTTGCATGAAACTCATGTGACTGGTATGTACCACACCACCATTTCCAATCAAAGCTGACATTCTTCGAGGGATATAATGAGCAACTGTAATAGCCCTAAATAGAACAGAGACTTTAACTCACAACAGGTTTCAGAATATAAGTTCATACTATGAGACAAAGGTACAGTAATACTATATTATTAACTCCTATAGGAAAGGAGCATGTAGTGTTTATACTTTTCCCCAATACATCCACCTCTGTGAAAAGTTGTGACTCCAAATGCTAATTTGATATTCATACACAGGATCCATATGAAGTTTGCTGAATTTACAACTAAGTTACAGTGGTGGAATGGAAACAGTTCAGGCAAAAAAAAAAGTGTTCTTTTAAAAAAAGGAAACATTCAAGTCACCATATCTTGTAATAGGTGCTCACTTATACAATAGAACATTTTAATACATTTAAATATTGCATTCATATTCTCTTTCAGGGAATCCCCTCCAGCCACACATGCTGTTGGCTTACGGTGTTCCATTATGTAGCAGATCCTGGAAATGTCAAGTAAAGAACAAAGAAAATTACAGCACAGGAACAGGCCCTTCGGCCCTCCAAGCCTGCGCCAATCCAGATCCTCTACCTAAACATGTTGCCTATTTTCTAAGGGTCTGTATCTCTTTGCTTCCTGCCCATTCATGTATCTGTCTAGATACATCTTAAAAGACGCTATCGTGTTCGCATCTACCACCTCCGCTGGCAACGCGTTCCAGGCACCCACCACCCTCTGCGTAAAGAACTTTCCACGCATATCCCCCCTAAACTTTTCCCCTCTCACTTTGAACTCGCGACCCCTAGTATTTGAATCCCCCACTCTGGGAAAAAGCTTCTTGCTATCCACCCTGTCTATACCTCTCATGATTTTGTACACCTCAATCAGGTCCCCCCTCAACCTCCGCCTTTCTAATGAAAATAATCCTAATCTACTCAACCTCTCTTCATAGCTAGTGCCCTCCATACCAGGCAACATCCTGGTGAACCTCCTCTGCACCCTCTCCAAAGCATCCACATCCTTTTGGTAATGTGGCGACCAGAACTGCACGCAGTATTCCAAATGTGGCCGAACCAAAGTCCTATACAACTGTAACATGACCTGCCAACTCTTGTACTCAATACCCCGTCCGATGAAGGAAAGCATGCCGTATGCCTTCTTGACCACTCTATTGACCTGCGTTGCCACCTTCAGGGAACAATGGACCTGAACACCCAAATCTCTCTGTACATCAATTTTCCCCAGGACTTTTCCATTTACTGTATAGTTCACTCTTGAATTGGATCTTCCAAAATGCATCACCTCGCATTTACCCTGATTGAACTCCATCTGCCATTTCTCTACCCAACTCTCCAATCTATCTATATTCTGCTGTATTCTCTGACAGTCCCCTTCACTATCTGCTACTCCACCAATCTTAGTGTCGTCTGCAAACTTGCTAATCAGACCACCTATACTTTCCTCCAAATCATTTATGTATATCACAAACAACAGTGGTCCCAGCACGGATCCCTGTGGAACACCACTGGTCACACGTCTCCATTTTGAGAAACTCCCTTCCACTGCTACTCTCTGTCTCCTGTTGCCCAGCCAGTTCTTTATCCATCTAGCTAGTACAGCCTGGACCCCATGCGACTTCACTTTCTCCATCAGCCTACCATGGGGAACCTTATCAAACGCCTTACTGAAGTCCATGTATATGACATCTACAGCCCTTCCCTCATCAATCAACTTTGTCACTTCCTCAAAGAATTCTATTAAGTTGGTAAGACATGACCTTCCCTGCACAAAACCATGTTGCCTATCACTGATAAGCCCATTTTCTTCCAAATGGGAATAGATCCTATCCCTCAGTATCTTCTCCAGCAGCTTCCCTACCACTGACGTCAGGCTCACCGGTCTATAATTACCTGGATTATCCCTGCTACCCTTCTTAAACAAGGGGACAACATTAGCAATTCTCCAGTCCTCCGGGACCTCACCCGTGTTTAAGGATGCTGCAAAGATATCTGTTAAGGCCCCAGCTATTTCCTCTCTCGCTTCCCTCAGTAACCTGGGACAGATCCCATCCGGACCTGGGGACTTGTCCACCTTAATGCCTTTTAGAATACCCAACACGTCCTCACTCCTTATGCCGACTTGACCTAGAGTAATCAAACATCTGTCCCTAACCTCAACATCCGTCATGTCCCTCTCCTCGGTGAATACCGATGCAAAGTACTCATTTAGAATCTCACCCATTTTCTCTGACTCCACGCATAACTTTCCTCCTTTGTCATTCAGTGGGCCAATCCTTTCTCTAGTTACCCTCTTGCTCCTTTTATATGAATATAAGGCTTTGGGATTTTCCTTAACCCTGTTTGCTAAAGATATTTCATGACCCCTTTTAGCCCTCTTAATTCCTCGTTTCAGATTGGTACTGCACACATTTCCGTTCTTTCCAACACTGTCTCCATTTCTTTTTTCTATATGTCTCAATATGTTAGTGTATCTCTTGCAATGGAGAAAATTTCTAATTGTTTCTATGTTTTTTGATGTTAGGAGCAGAGGAATAGGAGTAGACCATATAGCCCTTCACATCTGTACCACCATTTAATGAGATTCTGTCTGATCTGCATCCTAACTTCATCCACCTGCAATGGCCTTTTTAAAGAAAATTCATTCATGGGATTTGAGCATCACTGGCAAGGCTTGTATCTGTTGCCCATCCCTAATTTCCCTCGAGAAGGTGGAGGTGAGCCACCTTCTTGAACTGCTACAGTCCATCTGGTGTAGATACACCCACAGTGCTGTTAGGGAGTTCCAGGAGTTTTGACCCGATGACCATGAAGGAATGTCAATTTAGTTCCAAGTCAGGATGGTGTGTGGCCTGGAGGGAAACTTGGAGGTGGTGTTCCCATGTATATGCTGCCCTTGTCCTTCTCGGTGGTAGAGGTCATGGGTCCAGTCAAAAGAGGCTCGGTAAGTTGCTGCAGTGCATATTGTAGATTGGACACACTGCTGCCACTGTGCGCCGATGGTGGAGTGAGTGAATGTTTAAAGTGGTGATTGGGGTGCCGATCAAGTGAGCTGCTTTGTCCTGGATGGTACTGAGCTTCTTATCAGTTGTTGGAGCTGCACTCTATCACACTCCTGACTTGTGCCTTGTAAATGGTGAAGTCAGGAGGTTACTTGCCACATATCCCAGCCTCTGACCTGCTCGTGTAGCCACAGTATTTATATGGCTGGTCCAGTTAAATTTCTAGTCAATGGTAACCCTCAGGACATTGATGATAATGTCGTTGAATGTCAAGGGGAGATGGTTAGATTCTCTCTTGTTGGAGATGGCCATTGCATAGCTTGAATGTTACTTGCCACTTATCAGCCCAAGTCTGAATGTCATCCAGGTCTTGCTATATACAGGCAAAACAAGCAGAAAAATAGCCTGTGTAGTACAAGCTTTTTTAAACAAATTTTCTTCCCCCACATCTGTAAACTTTGGAGCGAACATGGTAAAATTGTATTTTATTTGCAATTTGAATTACTCATGTTCTTCATTGCTACTCAACTAATGTTATTCATTCAATTAATACTGAGCATGAGGGGGTTTCATTAAAAAAAACCCATGAGACTCATTTTGGTCACAAAATATATGTTTTGCCCAATCTCAACTGAAATAGGCCCAATTTTACTGGCCAATACAGTCCTACATATTCCCTGTAGTAGTACCCAAAAACTCAGTTCACTTACTAAGAATGGTGGGCAGTGCCTAGAACTGACCCAAAACAGGCAATCAAAAGTTATTTATTTTTTCAACGTCAAGCCAAGCTCCTGGTTACCAGTTCAGTACTACCACATTCTAGAAAAAGCATACAGGCCACATCAGTTGGGATAGGGACAGATAGTTGGTGGGTTCTTTGTAAGTATGCAGTGCTAACTACAGAGTTTTTGTTTAAAGTATAAATAGAAAAACTTGCTGAATTGGTGACATAAAGGTGCAGGGGTGGGAAGGAATTTACCCAGGCCCTTTGAGGCAGATGGGACAGGAAAATCTTGAAGAACAGAGCGTGGGCCGGCTCCCCAATGAGGTCCCATCTGCAACCTCTTATTCCAAGGGCAAGTTGGATCCATGGATGGCAACCCATCCAACAGCAGCAGGATGCCGATTAAGGCCATTGAGGGACTAATTAACCAGCATTTTCATACCACAATGGCAGTTTGCCCAGGGTGAACAGGACTCCTGCCACGTCTGCAGCATGTCTCCTCAAGAGGATGCAGTGGGAGCTCGATGCATCATTACCTGAGTTTGCATGCTCATGTTTAAAAAGGAGCAGAAAGGTTTTATACTGTCATTTGGAGGCATCACCCTTGTGGACTGATCCAAGATGGTTCTTCCTGCAGGATGCCATTTTCACCATTAGAAGAGCCATTCCATCTTGTGGCTCTCCCTCAGTCTCAGTCTGCCTGAGCAGTGCTTACTTTTCCAAACGAGTAGGGCTGGCAGCTGACACGGGGGAAAAGAGCAGGGAGTCAAGACCCAGAAATTGGGTTCCTAATGTGGGAAAATTCAGCCCCAAGTTTTCCCAAATGAAGACCCCAATTCTTTTTCCCCCTCCTCTTCCTACCCATCAACCTTCTTTCCTCTACTCTTGCTCTTCTGACAGCACTCACTCCTTGGGGAATTCTATTACTGGTAGTGAAATACTTGAGCTTTCTTAGTAGAGTTATACAGCACTGAAACAGTCCCTTCGACTCATCGTGTCCGTGCCAGCCATCAAGCACCTATCTACTCTAATCCCTTTTCCAGCACTTAGCCCATAGTATGATATGGCATTTCAAGTGCTCATCTAAATACTTCTTAAATGTTGTGAGTTCCTGCCTCTACCACCCCTTCAAGCAGTGTGTTCCAGATTCCAACCACCCTCTGGGTGAAATTTTTTTTCCTCAAGTCCCCTCACCTTAAATCTATGCCCCTTGGCTATTGACACCTCTGCTAAGGGAAAAAGTTTCTTCCTATAGAGCTTATCTACCTACTCCTTGAACAAAGCATGCAGTGCTCCAATTTGAAAAGGTCGGGGCTTCATGGCACAAATTTGTAGCTTAGTTAAAAAGTCCAACATTTTTAACTTGGCAGCAATAAGTTAGCATTGACAAGAGGTGGGAATACTATGACATATTCTTCTGCTTACCTTTCCTCCCATACTAGCGAAGGTGGGGGAAATCATTAAGAGTCAAATTCCAGAAACAAACGTAAAGCAGTCAAGTAACATCCATATTCGAGAAAAAAATAGATTTGCATACTGGTGTTTTATTAAAGCATTCACTTGGTCAGGGGAGAAAAAAAAACTTCTGCTTATACAAAAATAGGAAACAAGATAGTTTCAGTCATTTGCATTCAGAAGGCCTGAAGCTAAAAGGTCAAAGACATTATGCTGCATAAAATAGATGTCAGTTTTGTTACCCAAAGGCAAAGAATTTCAAGCAATTGCCAGCAATGGAGTGTTACTTTTTCATTAACTTTAGGCTCTGGTAAATTGCCTGCAGCAAGAACATGCTGCTGTTCATGTTTACTGATGTCATAGTAAAACAAGACTATAAATATTGATAACAAGTGACAAAGCTCAAATATTGATATTACTATGCATCTTATAAAGCCTCAATACATGACAGCATGAAATGCACATTTACAGAAAAATTCATGAGACTACAGAAAGTCAGATTTATGCACGTGTGTACGTTATATTACGTTTACACACTGAGGTTCTATTGCACACTGAGGGCAAGATTTTATCCATCTTGTGCCTTTTCCGATGGTGGAACCAGATGTTGGTGGCAGTTCTGCTCCTGCCCTTTTCACTGGCTCCCACACAATTATAAAAATCAAAATTTAAGTTCCGGAGGTGGACACAGAGACACTTGCGATCATACGGTGGGAAACATATTTCCATTGGTGCATCCAGATGTCATTTAACTGAGCATCATTTAGGGCAGGGCTGTAAAATCAATCTTTATTGCAATCATGGAAGATAATTAGCTTTGCCAAATTTCTTCAGGAGACAGTGATTTCTAGGTTCTTTCCCTTAAATTTAGTCGAATTTCTTACCCACCCTCATTTGTCTTTACACTCTCCCACACCATAACCACTTCTCTTTAATTTTGAGATCACCACCACCAAAATGTCAGACCAGCCCCATACTTCAGTGATGCCTCCCAGCAGGTGCTCCACCAGGCCATCAGGGAAAGGCAGGAGATCCTCTTCCCTACAGATGGCATAAGAACCTCCCCCGACCATGGCAGCCTGGACAGAGGTGGCAGAGGTGTTGAACCGTAGGGTTCAGAGAACCTCGGTGCAGGAAATGTGCTAATGACCTGCTCAGAATTGCAAGTGTAGGTGATGCAGCTGAAGCTTTACAAATGATATCTTATGGGGTCAGTAAAACTTTGTCAGTGGGCATCCATGCCAAGCAGGTGAATGCATGATCAGCCTTGGTGCCACATAGCAATTCTGTCCACAGAATATGCAAGTCTGGTGTCTGGTAGTACTTAGATGCAGCACATGACTGACAGGCCAGAATGACTGATGAGGATGATGAGAGAAGGAGTGTTGACATGTCATCAACTCAGCACTCTTAAATGCAAGACAAACAGATCCACAAATCAGCGAGAGCAAAAGAAGACAGGAGGTGGTGTACCTGATTGGAGACTCCTGATCCCCTGGAGGAGGCGGTTCAGATTGTCAGAGAGGAGTAAGGATGAGTCATCACAGATGGGGAGGCTGGATCGTCAAGGTGTAAGGATGAAGAGCCAACCTTAATGTTGAAGCCATATGGGCACACAGGATGAATGTACGAAAGTGACAAGCTTATGCTGTGATGCTGCTTAAATGTGCTGTTTGTTCTGCACTGCAGGTGCCCGCAACCGAATGATAGCACACCGAGATGTTGACTCTCCTTCAGGGAACGATAGTGCACCTGCCTCTTCTGCAACCTCTGCCAGTGCAGCTACATGTGCACAGCCTGCAGGTGGTTTGCGCATAGAGTCAGGGTCACACTCTGGTGGGCATGACCCAGACATCCCAGCAGCTGAGTGAGATGTTCCAGCCGAGTCCCCTGACATTCAAGTGGTCTGCTGGGTCTAGTCATGTAGCCAGGCTTTAAGAGGTGTTGCCATGGAGATTGCACCAGTTTATGGTGACTGACAGTTAACTGCCAGTTTTGTTTGCAATTTAAACCAGGCAACTTGACTGATTCCTCAGGGCAATGCCTTAGCCATTTGCTGCTTCATTAGTCATTACTTATTTTGTTTAGCTGAAACAGGTGCAATGTGTGTACATGTTCTGTCTGCAAAGACCAGGCCCAGTCTATCAATATATGTAGCTTCCAGAATGCGCAAATGTGCCATAGTGCGAGCCAAACTGAATCTTAAATTGGTTGTTTGTGTAATTCTTTGGACCAAAATTACTGACAACCAATTTAAGATGGTCAGTCGGGCTCACAGTGTGGTGCATTTGCGTGTACTGGAAGCTACATATGTTAATATACAGGGCCCTGTTCTTTGCAGACAGAAAGAATGTGTTCAAACATTGCACCTGTTTCATCTGAACAAAATAAATTGACAGAAATTTGCTGGTTCATTCCTCAGGGCAATGCCTTGACCAGAGTCAAGCTGCCTGGTTTAAATTTCAAACAAAGCTTGGCAGTTAACTGTCAGTCACATAAACTGGTGCATTCTCCATGGCAATGCCTCTACCAGAGTCCACTTGCCATCCAATCAGCACTCTATTCAGAGTATAAATGTTGCTTTCCTTTACATTGGTATTCTTGCAAATTGTCCTGATGAATACAAGATAAAAAACTTCAACAAAATATCTCTGCTTTCAGCAATACTCAAGTTCTGTACTACCAAAAGACTATCTAGAATTCCCTTTGTAGCCTTATGTCCTCTTCACAAGTTACTTCCTATCTATCTTTGTGTCATGAGCAAATTTAGCAACCATACCTTCGGTCCCTTCATCCAAGTCATTTATATAAATTGTAAAAAGTTGATGCCCCAGCACTGATCCCTGTAGCACACCACTTGTTACATCTTGCCAACCAGAAAAGTGACCCATTTATGCCTTCTGTTCCCTGTTAGCTAGCCAGTCTTCTATCCATGCTAATACATTAGCTTCTACACCATGAGCTTTTATTTTCTACAATAAATTTTGATGTGGCACCTTTTCAAAGGCCTTCTGGGAATCTAAGTACAGTACATCCACCAGTTCCCCTTTATCCACAGCATGTTACTTCTTCAAAGAACTCCAATAAATTGGCTAAACATGATTTTCCTTTCACAAAACCATGTTGACTCTGCCTGATTACCTTGCATTTTTCTAGGTGCACTGGTATAACATCTTTAATAGCTAACATTTTCCCCAAGCTAACTGGCTTGAAGTTTCCTGCTTTCAGTCTTCCTCCCTTTTTGAAGAAAGGAGTTACATTCACTACCTTCTGGGAGTGGAGCAGAGAGGAGCAGACCTGTGGGAGAACACAGAGAGGAGCGGATAAATATAGCCTGAGGATCATGGCCGAGATACTTACCTTCCAAGAGTGGAGAGAGGTCCAGGTGCGCCGGAGTTTTGAAAAAAAGAAAAAAAAATCAGTGACATCACAGGAAAGCTGCAAGGTGATTGGTTGGGTAAACAGTTAGTGCCTGTAAATAGCTTTAAAAAAAGGGGGAAAAGTGCAATTTATTAAGGACTTTAGATTGTAGTGGGTAGTGTTTGGAGTAGAACAAGGCCCCTAGTGTAATTAGTATTTTAATTAAAGGGAGTAACTAAGTAATCTAAAGGTAAGTCATGGCAGGAGAGCTTGCACCCGTGATATGCTCCTCCTGCGCTATGTGGGAAATCAGGGACGCTTCCAGTGTCCCTGATGATCATGTGTGCAGGAAGTGTATCCATCTGCAGCTACTGGCTACCCGCATTATGGAGCTGGAGCTGCGGGTGGATTCATGATGCTGAGATCACCATGAATAGCACATTTAGCGAGGTGGACACACTGCAGGCAAATGCTGCAAAGGCAGGAAGGGAATGGGTGACCACCAGGCAGAGTAGAGGAAGACAGGTAGTGCTGGAGTCCCCTGTGGCCATCCCCCCTCTCTAACAATTATACCTCTTTGGATATTGTTGGGGGAGATGGCTCAGGGGAAAGCAGCAAGAGCCAAGTTCATGACACCATGGGTGACTCAGCTGCACAGGAGGGGAGGAAGAAGAGTGGCAAGGCTATAGTGATAGGAGATTCTATCCTAAGGGGTACAGATAGGTGTTTGTGGCTGCAAACGTGACTCCAGGATAGTATGTTGCCTCCCTGGTGCTAGGGTCAAGGATGTCAGAGTGACTGCAGGACATTCTGAAGGGGGAGGGTGAACAGTCAGAGGTCATGGTTCACATTGGTACCAACGACATAGGTAGAAAGAGGGATGAAGGCCTGCAACAAGAATTGAGGGAGCTAGGTAGTAGATTAAAAAGTAGGATCTCTCAAAGGTTGTAATCTCTGGATTACTCCTGGTGCCATGTGCTAGTGAGTATAGGAATAAGAGGATAAAGCAGATGAATGCATGGCTGAAGAGATGGTGCAGGAGGGAAGGCTTTAGTTTCCTGGATCATTGGATCAGTTTCTGGCAAAGGTGGAACCTGTACAAGTTGGACAGGTTGCACCTGAATGGGACCAACATCCTTGATAGGAGGTTTGTTAGTGCTGTTTTGGAGGTGGGGGGGGCTTAAACTAATTTGGCAGGGGGTTGGACAGTAAGGGTTGATGGACAGTCAAATATAAAAGAGAAACGGAGTCAGTCTGGAAGGCGGAGCAAATATAGACCTGTTAAGGCACAAGTAAACAATGCAAGGCTGGATTGCAATCTATTTTAACGCAAGGAGTCTTACTAGTAAGACAGATGAATTGAGGGCATTGATTAACACATGGGAATATATTATTGCTATCAGAGACATGGTTGAGGGAAGGGCAGGACTGGCAGCTCAATATTCCAGGGTATAGCATCTTCAGGCGTGACAGGGGAGGGGTAAGAGAGGAGGTGCTATTGCACTGTTGATCAAGGAGTCAATTACTGCAGTAACGAGGGATGATATCTTAGAAGGTTCCTCAAATGAGACCATATGGCTGGAAATAAAAACAAAAAGGCAGCAAATCACTTGGCTGGGAATGTACTTTTTTATTCATTCATGGGAAGTGGGCGTCACTGGCTATGCCGGCATATATTGCCCATCCCTAATTGTCCTTGAGAAGGTGGTGGTGAGCTGCCTTCTTGAACAGCTGCAGTCCATGTGAGGTAGGTACACCCACAGTGCTGTTAGGAAGGGAGTTCCATGATTTTGACCCAGTGACAGTGAAGGAACGATGATATAGTTTCAAGTCAGGATGGTGTGTGACTTGGAAGGAACTTGCAGGTGGTGATGTTCCCATGCATCTGCTGCTCTTATCCTTCGAGGTGGTAGAGGTCGCGGGTTTGGAAAGTGCTGTCTAAGGAGCCTTGGTGCGTTGCTGCAGTGCATCTTGTAGATGGCACACACTGCTGCCACTGCGTCGGTGGTGGAGGGAGTGAATGTTTGTGGATGGTGTGCCAATCAAGCAAGCTGCTTTGTCCTGAATGGAGTCAAGCTTCGAGTGTTGTTGGAGCTGCACCCATCCAGTCAAGTGGAGAGTATTCCATCACACTCCTGACTTGTGCCTAGTAGATGATGGACAGGCTTTCGGGAGTCAGGAGGTAAGTTACTCGCCTCAGGATTCCTAGCCTCTGACCTGCTCTTGTAGCCACTGTATTTCTATGGCTACTCCAGTACAGTTTCTGGTCAATGATAGCCCCTAGAATGTTGATAGTGGGGGATTCAGCGATTGTAATGCTATTGAATGTCAAGGGGAAATGGTTAGATTCTCTCTTGTTGGAGATAGTCATTGTCTGGCACTTGTGTGGCGCAAATGTTACTTGCCACTTATCAGCCCAATTCTGGATATTGTCCAGGTCTTGCTGCATTTCTACACGGACTGCTTCAGTAGTTGAGGAGTCCTGCATGTGCAATGTTCAGCACCAATCAACAGCGAACATCCCCACTTCTGACCTTATGATTGAAGGAAGTCATTGATGAAGCAGCTGAAGATGGTTGGGCCTAGGACACTACCCTGAGGAACTCCTGCAGTGATATGCTGCAGCTCAGATGATTGACCTCCAACAACCACAGCCATCTTCCTTTGCACTAGGTATGACTAAGCAGCAGAGAGTTTTCCCCCTGATTCCCATTGACTCCAGTTTATTCTAGGGCTCCTTGATGCCATACTCGGTCAAATGCTGCAATGCAGGCCTCCAAACAGTCAGGGAGAGATAGATAGAGGAGAAAATATGTAGGCAAATCTCAGGTGCAAAAATAATAGGGTAATGATATTAGAGGATTTCAACTTCCCCAATATCAACTGGAATAGTCTTATTGCAAAAGGCTTAAATGGGGTGGAATTCTTAAAGTGCACACAGGAGAGCTTTTTGAGCCAGCACGTAGAGAGTCCTACAAGAGAAGGGGCAGTACTGGACCTAATCCTACAGACAAGTGGTAGAAGTATCAGTGGGGGAGCAGTTCGGGGATAGTGATCATAATGCTGTAAGATTTAAGGTAGTTATGGAAAAGGACAAAGATGGACCAGAAATAAAATGTACTGAATTGGGGGGAACCGGGCGGGAGTGGGGAGGAGAAGGCCAATTTCAATGAGGAAACAGGATCTGGCCAAAGTGGACTGGGAGCAGCTACTTGTAGGAAAGTCTACATCAGACCAGTGTGAGTCATTCAAAAAGGAAATAGTGAGTTCAGGGCCAACATGCTCCCATAAAAGGTGAAAGGTAGGACCAAGAAGTCCAAGGAACACTGGACGTCAAGGGATATAGAGGGTTGGACAAGGAAAAAAAAAGGCGGATTATGGCAGATTCAAAGCACTGAAAACAGCAGAGGCACTAGAAGAGTATAGGAAGTGTGTGTGGGTGGAGGGGGGGGTTGCAGGGTGGCACATAAAGTAATTAGTAGAGCGAAAGGGGGACATGAGAAAACACTGGCAGGCACGATAAAATAAAATACCTTGCGATTTTCCCAAGTATATTAAGGGCAAGAGGATAACCAGGGAAAGAGTAGGGCCCCATTCGGGGACCAAAGTGGCAATCTGTGTGTGGAGCCGGAGGACATAGGCGAGGTTTTAAATTATTACTTTTCATCTGTGTCACTATGGAGAAGGACGATGTAGGTGTAGAGATCAGGGAGGTGAATTGTGATATACTTGAACATATTAGCATTGAAAGGGAGGAAGTATTAGCTGTTTTAGCAGGCTTAAAAGTGGATAAATCCCCAGGCCTAGATGAGATGTATCCTAGGCTGTTATGAGAGGCTAGGGAGGAGATTGCAGGGGTTTGGACACAAATTTTCAAATCCTATCTGGCCACAGGAGAGGCACCAGAGGACTAGAGGACAGCAAATGTGGTACCATTATTCAAGAAGGGTAGCAGGGATAAACAAGGTAATTACAGACCAGTGAGCGCAACATCAGTGGTAGGGAAACTATTGGAAAAATTTCTGAGGGACAGGATTAATCTCCACTTGGAGAGGCAGGAATTAAATCAGAGATAGTCAGTATGGCTTTGTCAGGGGGAGATCGTGTCTAACAAACCTGATTAAATTTTGAGGTGGTGACTAGATGTCTAGATGAGGGTAAAGCAGTTGATGTAGTCTACATGGACTTCAGTAAAGCTTTTGAAAAGGTCCCACATGGGAGATTTGTCATGGTAAAAGCCCATGGGATCCAGGGAAATTTGGCAAATTGGATCCAAAATTGGCTTAGTGTCAAGAGGCAGAGGGTGATGGTCAAGGGTTATTTTTGCAAGTGGAAGCCTGTGACCAGTGGTGGACTGCGGGGATTGGTGCTGGGACCCTTACTGTTTGTAGTGTACATTAATGATTTAGATGTGAATATAGGAGCCATGATCAGTAAGTTTGCAGAGGACACAAAACTTGGTGGTGTCGTAAATAGTGATGAGGAAAGCCTTAGATTACAGGACGATATAGATGGGCTGGTAAGATGGACAGAGCAGTGGCAAATGGAATTTAATCCCGAGAAATGTAAGATGATGCATTTTGGGAGGACTAACAAGGCAAGGGAATATATAATGGTTGGTAGGTCCCTGGGAAATTCAGAGAGTCAGAGGGACCTTGGTGTACTTGTCCATAGATCACTGAAGGCAGCAGCACAGGTAGATAAGGTGGTTAGGAAGGCATATGGGATACTTGCCTTCATTCCCCGAGTCCTATAGACTTCATCCTAGGGTCCTCAATGAAGTGGCTAGTGAGATAGTTGATGCATTGGTTTAGATTTTTCCAAAATTCCCCAGATGCAGAAGGTTCCATTTAGATTGGAAAGTCGTCAGCTCATAGAGTCAGTTGTACAGCACAGAAACAGGCCCCTCAGCCCATCGTGTCTGTGCCAGCCATCAAGCACCTATCCTATTCTAATTCCATTTTCCAGCACTTGGCCTGTAGCCTTGTATGCTATGGCATTTCAAGTACTCATCTAAATACTTCTTAAATGTTGAGGGTTCCTGCCTCTACCAACCCTTCAGGCAGTGTGTTCCAGATTCCAACCACCCTCTGGGTGGAAAAAATGTTTCCTCAAATCCCCTCTAAACCTCCTGCCCCTTACCTTAAATCTATGTCCCCTGGTTATTGACATCTGCTAAGGGAAAAGCTTCTTCCTATCTATCCTATCAATGCCCCTCAAATTTTGTATACCTCAATCATGTCCGCCCTCCCCCTTCCTTTTCTGCTCCAAGGAAAACAACCCTAGCCTATCCAGTCTCTCTTCTTTGCTGAAATGTTCCAGCCCACGCACCATCCTGCTGTGGCCTAACTAGCATTTTATACAGCTCCATCATAACCTCCCTGCTGTTATATTCTATGTCTCAGTTAATGAAGGCCGCCAAAAGAAATATCTTGCTGGTCTTGAGCTTGAAGACAAACATCTATTCCAATGTTGCCCTTGTGCCAAAGAGTAAAACACCTCAGACAACTACACAAAGCCGACTGGTATGCACAACCTTTAAATGAAGGTGTACCAGGTGCCATGAAATTTCTGCGTACCACTGACTGAATATGGCAGGTAGGACTTAATGCGTATTCGTGGTATGCAAATATATGAGAAGTTGGAACCTACCACATGGTGCTAGGTCCGACCTGCTACAAACACACTGCTGACTTAATCTAAAATTGAACCTATTGTTGGGAAACTGAAATAATCACCTCCTACCTAATTAAGTCACCCCACTCTTGCAGGTCCCATAAAATTCCCAATATTTCAGGAAAGTTGACTGAACAAAAGCAATGAAGTTATCATGCAAAAGCAAGTCTGGAGTTGTACAAGGTATTAACAGAATGCTTTCTGTTTCTACCATGACTCCAATTTAAGTTATTGGGGTAAGTATCCTGCAAGCTGCACAGTGTACCCAATGTTATGATGGAGGTGGGAGGAGTGCATGGTCTTCAGTTCCACTTCTCCACAGTGGAGAACATATATTTAAATGTTTACCTGGTTACTGATGCAGACCAACCAGGCTTCTTTAATGAACAAAATTATCAGTTTATCAAACAAGGCTTATCCAGTAACAAAGCAAAAGTATTAACAGACTAAAACATGAAATGTCCCTTTTTAAAATTCCACAAAAAAAAAACTCTGCAGAAGTCTGTTACAATGAAAAAAAACCAGAAAATACTTGCTAATTC
This sequence comes from Heterodontus francisci, assembly GCF_036365525.1. NCBI lineage: Eukaryota > Metazoa > Chordata > Chondrichthyes > Heterodontiformes > Heterodontidae > Heterodontus > Heterodontus francisci. The sequence goes on from NC_090387.1 coordinate 43,876,733, forward strand.
TTGAAGAAAAAAAATTATGGAAAGAAGTCAGTTGGCCTTTTTGGTCTGACGTCTGGGTATAAATAGACGGGCCACTGGGACCTTTTCTAAAGCTGTTCTTTTCAGGCAGCATTGAGAATTAATCTGGCAGGTTTTTCCAGCTTCAGGAGGGATGCAGCACCAGAGGAGATTTTAAACTCTCCCATGCTGGATCTTTGCAGAATTTCTTCAAAGGAGGTAGAGAAAGAAGTGATCTGGCTGGTTTCCTTGGCAGGCAAAACACCAACTGTTTTCAAAACAGTTCACACCCCAACTGAACTGTAAACCATATTCAAACAGAAAGTCAACCTCCTGACTGCCATAAATCTTGACACGTGGCTTCCCTGTAAACATCTTCCTCAGATCACCAAGGTTTCTGTTGCTTATCAAGCTTAAAAAGCACATGATTTCCAGAAAAGGTTGTTTGAAAACATCAAGTGTCTTTTCAGTGAACTTGGTTAAAAAAAAAACACATCGATGGAATTTTCAGTTTTAACAAGTCCTCAAAAAAAATTTTTTTTAAAAAGGAAGCACTTTAACACCCAACAAGGTTTTGATCACTAATAATCAAGTTCCTTGCTCATGGCCTTGGTCATATTACTACTTTAAAGTCACTATATAAATGCAAATCTCAAATGAGCTTGTAAAAAGCTAAATTTATGACTAGTTCATTTTGAGCAAAGAGTGATCAATACTGTGATGGCATCCGTCGTTGTAAAATTTTTTTTTCCAAAAAAAAAAGAGCCTGAGAGGGAAACAGAAATGGAAACCAAAACTGAAACAGAAGCTGGAAAAATAACTTCAGTTTTCCAGGGAAACTGACATGGTCACCTTTTATCTGGTTCGAACCAGAGTCCTCCCCAGATTAGGCTGGAGCGGAGTGCCACCAAGCAGAAGAAAGTTTAAGACTGAATGCAGGAGCTGTTTGTTCCTTAAAAGTAGCTGATTAACCAGATCTGGCCAAACAGTGTACAGTTTATCACTGAAGGAAGGATTTGGATAAAGGGAAAACTAGTCAATCCATGCCATCAAGATGGTCTTGAACAGAGCTGAGGAAGTTTGGGAGAAGTGTGCCTTGTGGTGAAGACCGCACTTGTGGAGTTTGATTGAAAGGGAACTCTTATGTTCTTATAGATAGATTTTTGAAATCTTGGGGAGTTGATGGCTATGTGGAGCAGGCCCGAAAGAGGAGTGAGGCCTAGGACAGATCAGCCATGATCTTCTTGAATGATGGGGCAGGCTTGAGGGACTGAATGGCCTACTCCTGCTCCTATTTATGTTCTGATGTTCTTCACTGCTGTTGGAAGAACAGCAGCTAAATCCTTGAACTAAAAAGAGCTGAAAAATCTACCTGAGGAACTTCAGGAATTGTGAAGAACTGTAAGACTGTAATTGTTGCCATGTATGCTGGGTGGATTACCCAATGAAACTGTGAGACCCATCTCTGTTGTATCTGATAGAGGTGGTGTAATTCAGACCACGGATTTGTCTGTTGCTTCATGTTTAATTTATGTTGGTTTTGATTTGAGTGTTAAAGTAAAATAAAAGTGAAATCTTGGCCATTTGGTTTGATTCCCTAAATTGGGGTCAATCAGTGGATTACATTTTTTGTTTATTTGGGTCTCCAATGGGGATCATAATCCACAGCATGGACTTCTGGGTAACAGATTGGAGGCAAGCATTCTGGAGTCATTTAACAGTTAATGCTGCAATGGGTGAGCGTTAGTATCTTTCTGGACTGTTAAAATAAGTTGGGCCAAATTGCCTACTTCACCTATAGTTATCTTGTGAACTTGTCTCATTTTGGAGTCTGGTGGGAATGAAGAAGATTCAAGTATGATAGGGAGGAGCCTTTTCACCTTGCTGCTAAAATTTGTTGTTAGGCAAGCCACAAGTGAGTCCACTTGTAGGGAGAGTGCTGTGAACAAACAATTTTGCACCTTCAATAATGGTTTGCAAAACAGCCTTCAGACCAAGTCATATTTAGAAGTTTTTTTAAAAAATAACCCAATTATGGATTGTGGAATAGAAACATTAACTTAAACCTTTCCTATATCATAATACTAACTTGTGACCCTCCAGTTTCTCTGTCAATTCAGCAATTTCTTCACAGTCACTGTTCTTATTCCTCAGAGTATATATAGACACGCTTGGGTGTTCAATCAGTAGATTTTCCAGAGGATCAATTTCCAACTTTGTCACTGGATATTGGACTGTAAAGAAACAAGACAATGTTAAAATATTTAATCCTAATCATGAAAGGAAGTTGGAGTCTTTGTGTTCTCCATTTGTCCACTATTATCTTCGTAGATCCATTGGTTCAAACTGGCCTACCTAACTGAATACTAACAAAACCCCAAGTTCATGCATGCAATGGCCAACTAGATAGCATTAATCAGAAGTCTGCTGTATTAAAAAAAGCTACACAAGTCCAAATAAAGCACATTCTATGCTCCTCCAATGGATCATCTGGTTTAAGACAATGAAAGTCAAATAGAGCACTATGGTTCTAGATTGGGTTCTCAATCTTTGAGCTAGCAGATCTCAGCTGGTGTGTCAATTGGAAAGCAACAACACTTACATTTTGATTGCACTCACAAAGGAAGAAATCAAGCATTTCCATCAAGGAGTCAAAAAAAAAAGCGGAATGGTGGCAGGAAGAAAAAGGGAAAAGAAAATAATGTTGAGAGTCAGGGTGGAGAAATCAAAGGGAAAAGAAGAATTTCAAAGAAAATTTTTGAAAGTGAGGAAGCAGAGTGCTGGAGAGATTTCCAGAGTGAAGGAGCATATAATGGCTACAGGAGCAGCACCAACAGTAGAGCAGAGGGAGGTAATGGGAGAAGCATGTGTGCAGATGACCATTAAAATCATCAACATACAAAAAGAAAAGGCAGCCCCTGGAGCCTGCCTGATTAAGGCCATTGAGGAATTTCAATGTGAGAATGAGACTTCTGAACTCAACCTCATTGGGGCTTGAGAAAGTAGAGAAGGTTCAGAGGACAGATCTAACCTCCTGTTCTTTTTTTTTGGGGGGGGGGGGGCGCGTGTTGGTGGATCCCTCCTGCAAGTGCATTTGTGTGGAGAATACAAAGTCAACCTTGGCTATGGTGCCCTTCTATACCTTGCAGTTAAGTTTCCTACTGATGCCTACAGTCTCACTTTATACACGTGTTAACTTTGGCAACATAGAAGGCAATAGAGCAAAACCATATTCCAGCAAGCATTTATACCTTCAGAATGGGAGGAGAGAATTGGGGGGGGGTGGCGGGGGAAAACAATGATGTATGAATAATTATTTTAGTAGCAATCTATGATTTAGGTTACAATAACTACTGCTCTGTATGTTAACATATTCTTCTACTGGTTTGTTTATATGCTCAGTTTTTGGTCTACTCTATAATGGATGCCTATTTAACAGTTTCAGCTGTTACTGTGACAAGTGGCTAATTTCTAACGATCAATGCTGATTAGCTTGATTTTTAGTCAAATTGCTGGATTTTTTGGAAATCTTCATTTTACAAAGCTGCTGTGAATTTAACATTAAAATCTGCAGTGAGCTTACATGGATATCACATTACAGCTGTATGACTTCATTGTTTGAAACAAGAAGTCATAGTATAAACATATAACTGTATATTAGACTGACATTATGCAAAATGATTTAAAATTCATTGAAAATAAAAAGGTTTAGGTAAAAATCCGATTGCATAATTATAGTAAACTTTATTTCAGATTTTTTAAAAATCTGGGATCCTCACTATCCCCCTTTCCTAATCTAGACTCAATTCAAATCATAAAAGGAGGTTTATGCTACCCAACTCTGTTCAGTACTGACACCAAGTCCTGTATTTGAGGTGACTATCTTAGAATCTGCCAGTTTGTCAAAGTCTGGGCTTCTGACATTGGATAAAAATGAAATCTGATACAAGTTTCATTCTGGAGCTTTGCATATATTCAAACTTGTGTGGATTCCATTGAGATAAAACAGTGCCATATGCATCTTCATATCCCTCCCATTTCAAACCATACCAGTAGAGCTTCAACCATTTCATTGATTTTCATAAATTTATGTCATAACTACTCTTTCTAGAGTAGAGATGCTATCTTATATCAAATGATAAATGTAAAGCACATGGGGAAATACTTGATTATTCATTTACATAATGTGTCTGCTGCTAAAGATCATTAAATAAAACTGTATCCGAGATCTGATCTATAAATCTTTCACAACAATCTTAGGATTGAAGATTCAAGTCTTACCTTGGATATTCACAATAATCCAGTCGTCTTCCTCATTCTCATACAGAATGTTGTTCATATCACTGTTTTCTTTGTTGTCTTCTACATCCACCTCACCCAGGAAAAAACTGGTGAGTCTTCCAAGCATATTTGATGTATACAAAGCTCGAACTCAATTAGGGCTTCAATTGTGCATGCTGTTTCCTTTATTCCTATAAAAAATGCAATCTGTGCTTTAGAAAAAAAAATCATGTTGTAATTCTTAAAGTGTACATTAAAACATGTCAATAATTTTACAATAATGACAGGTAAATGTAATCACAATCTGAACTTAACCCAACTTTGATAATGTGGCACATTATACAACATGAAAATATTGCAGTCATTTTGAATGATTTGGACTTAAAATCTCTGATCCAAATGCATAGTAGCAGCTTTCAGTGACAGTTATCAAGAGAGGTCATCATCACTGTTAGGTCAATATCCAACCTTGCATTTATCCTCCCAAGGTGCTTCACAGGAGTGTTAAGAAATTTTGACACTGAGCCACATAAGGAGATATTAGGACAGGTGACAAAGAGCTTGGAGAGAGAGAGAGAGACTGAGGCAGCTGAAAGTACAGCTGTGAAAAAAAAAGATATGCAAGAGGCCAGGATTGAAGGAGTGCAGTTTTACATGTCCTACCTAATACTATGTTGGAAATACCATTAAACAACTGTTGTCTTGGTGGCAAAGATAGAGCCACCATCACTGTGACCGCGTGGGTTTCCGCCGGGTGCTCTGGTTTCCTCCCACAGCCAAAGACTTGCAGGTTGATAGGTAAATTGGCCATTGTAAATTGCCCCTAGTGTAGGTAGGTGGTAGGAGAATGGTGGGGACATGGTAGGGAATATGGGATTAATGTAGGATTAATATAAATGGGTGGTTGTTGGTCGGCACAGAATCGGTGGGCCGAAGGACCTGCTTCAGTGCTGTATCACTATGACTATTACCTTCTTAGGGCAACTAGGAATGGGCAATGTGGCCTTTCCAGGTTTTCCCACATCATGAAAACAAATTTTTTTTTTTTAAATTGCTGCAAGTAGCATGTAGATTATTGTCCAATATCACAGTAATATATTAAATGGAAACTTCCGATGGAATGCGCTGGTGATGTTATGTGGACGCCCTGTAAAGAAATAAGAGTAGGGGTTCAGAAAAAACATTTTGTAGAAATATGCTTTGTGTCTACTGTGGTTGCGATGGCACTTCCTTTTTTTTAAAAAAAAAATGGCTGCAATGTTGTTAACAGCAAATGTATGCTATCCCCACATGCAGATCATTTAAAGGGTGTGAAAATGATGGCCTGAAAATGTTGTGGACAGCAGTGAAAGAACAATGCTTGCTCTTCATCATGCTTACAACTGCCCACATGCTTTGCTTGGGTGGCAATAGAGATCACTTGCAGTGTTGCATCCTCCACAGGACATTTGTGGTGTCTGTGAGCAGCACAAGCAACGTGTCTCATCAGCCACACTGGAGAATCCTCGCAGATGTCAGGAGTCTAAACCAGGGAGGAACAGACAGACATTAAAAATTCTGGAGTAATACTCCAGACTTTTAAAATTAAAATTCAGTGGCAGTAAGTAAGACTTATTTAAAAATTCACCTAGAATGGACCAGCACAATTGTTTGTGGCGTGTTTAGTGGGCAAGTACCACAACTCATTATGCCCTTACATAGTATCTCACCGAGGTTCAGCATTGAAGTCAGAGTGTAGTGTAGTGCAGTTTGTGGAGAGCAGCAAGATAACTCATACACCAGCTTCTGCATTTCCACATAGACTTGAAGTTGCTGTCGGATTTAGTTCATAAATGGAGAGTGCGCTGATAGCTGCCCTGGTTTTTTTGATGCAAAATCCAGGCCACTATGAAATGATGGTATAACCCAGAACTATGGCATTATTGGAGGTCCAAATAAAGTTAACAATTTTTGAACTTCTCTCCTGACCTTTTGTCATGAGTTTCAGTTGTGTGGCTTTAGTTTGGTGAGCTCCTGCCCCCACCAACCTCATATTTTTGCAACTGTCAGACCAGCCAGCCTGCAGTGCATTTCCACATTCAGAAGTATTGATGTAAGTGTTTTCCAATCCCCCCACCCCCATTTAAAACTATATCTGTAAATATGTTACCACTGTTTGAAAGAGCCAGACCATGGTACTTCTCTCATTGAAGAATTTCAAAGCGGGGAAAAATAGGAAGCAAAGTCAGGGCAATTTTTCCTTGGTACATTGATGACGGTATCAGCGCTGTTTCCAGCTCACTGAATTGGAAAACTTCAACTTTGCTTCCAATTTATACCCTTCCTTCACCTTATCATGGTGCATCTCAGTCTCTTTCCTTCCACTTTTCGGTCTCCATTTTCTAGAGATTAATTATTCATTGCAAGCCCTCCGACTCCCACAGCCACCTCAACTACACTTCCTCACACCCCACTTCTTGGAAGGACTTCCATTCTCCTAATCTCAGTCTCTGTTGCATCTGTTCAGATAATGCAACCTTCTACACCAGTGCTTCCATAGGTCTTCTCTTTAACTGAGGATTTCCCCCCTGTCCCCGCCCCCCACTCCATGGTTGCAGGGCCCCTCAACCATGTCTGACCCATTTCCCGCATTTCTACTCTCACACCTTCCCCTCCCAGAATCATGACAGGGTTCCCCTTGTCCTCACCTTCCGCCCCACCAGCCTTTGTATTCAACAGATCATTCTCCACCATTTCAGCTACCTTCTGTGTGATGCCACCAAGCACATTGTCCCCTCCTGTCCCAGCATTCTGAAGGGACCATACCCTCCATTACACCCTCGTCCACTCTTGTATCACCCCCAACGCCCCAGGCAAAAACAGGAGATGCAACACCTGCCCTTTTCCCTCCTCAGTGTCCAAGGCCACAACACTCCTTCTAGGTGAAACAGCGATTTACATGTACTTTCAATTCAGTATACTGTGTCCCCTGCTCACAATGCAGTCTGCTCTACGTTGGGGAGACCAAACACAAATTAGGTGTTCTGCAAAGCAGTCACCCACAGTTAGTCTGTGAGCATAACCCCATGCTTCCGATGGCTTGCCATTTTAATTTCCACCTTGCCTTCACGCTGACGTCTGTCCTGGGCCTACTGCAATGTTGCAATGAAGCTTAATGCAAGCTCAAGGAACAGCACCTCATCTTTTGATTAGGCATTTTATAGCCTTCTGGAGTTCAACAATTTCAGACCGTATTCTCTATCCCCATTTTTGTTCCTTTATTTTGCATGTTTCAGCCTTAATCTTGTTTTTGCTTTTGGATGGCAATTGGTCATTATTCTGCCATTGACACCTCCTCTGGGCACATCTTTTGTTTCTTTACTTGTCCCATTACTACTTCCTTTGGCTCTGCCCCACCAACTCTTGTCACAATGTCTCCTGTATCCCCCCCCCCCCCCCCACCCCCCATTTAACCTACTTAAAACCCATTACATTTCTAACTTTGACCAGTTTTGTTAAAGGGCCTTAGACCTGAAATATTAATACTATCTTTCGCCACAGATGCTGCCAGACCTGCGAGTATTTCCAGCATTTTCTGTTTTTATTTCAAGTTTCCAGTATCTGCAGTATTTTGCTTATATTAAAATATCCCTACTCTGATGGGCCTTGCTTCTAGCTCACTTTATTTCCTGCCCTTACTTCAAAACACTATAGAATATGGTTGACTAACTGTACTCTTTCTGCTGTTCGACAACTTGTTATAATAGCACCTTCAACCAAAAAGTCCCAAAGCACTTCAGAAGAGAATGTTACAAAACAAAATTTCACACTGAGCCACATAAGGAGATTAGGATAGAGGAGCAAAAACTTGATCAAAGGAGGTAGGTTTTAAGTAGCATCTTAAAATGGGAAAAAAATGGGTAGAGAGGTTAAAAAAATTAAAAAAGTGAAAAAGAATATTGTGCATGTATTTAGCTTTTAATAAATGAAAAATAGTATAGAATGCTGTATTTGGCAGTCACAAAACATTCTAGTCATTGCAATATTTATAACTAGCAGCTGAAAGGATGTACCAGAGAGATTGTTATTGTACAATTTCTACCATGTTCCGCTGTGATTGTCTGACTGGCCATTCTTTTTATAGTTCAAAGTCAGTCCCAAAAGACCAGTGATCCTATGGAGCCAGGGAGTTGTTTGTAATTACTGATAGTATGTAAATAATCCTGCATTGAGTCAAGCCAGCTATTTTTGCAATTGCACAAACTCATTTTCCAAACCTAATTCAGACTGCTCATCAGAATTGAAGCATTCAATAGCATGATTTATTTACACCAATTTCAACTCACTGTACTTTAGGCAGCGAGTCAGAATATAGAGCACAACCCAAAAGGGTGACATTTAGTGACCTCTGCATAAAAGATATTTCAGCCATCAGCTTGGAGATGACTACATAATAGATAAACATGAAAAGAATTGTAGGGTTTTGTACAGAATGCAAAGTAATAGAAATAGATTCAAGCGCGAATTGTAACCTAGTTTGGACTTGCCGACGACTGGGCAACTCTCAACCTCCATAAATTTGCCCAGGCATGCGCCATGGAGAGGTCACTCCATAGTTGCCTCACAGCGACTGAAACAACACGGAAGGCAGCACTGACCACCTCCAGGCGCGTATCCATTGTCTCTCGAGATAAGGAGGCCCAAAGAAGAAGAGAAGATTATGCTTCCAATAAAAAAAAGGAATCATACATAAACAGTAGGACAACAATCTAACCCATGTCTATTTTACACTCTTCCACCTACATATGTAGAAGAATAATTTCTGTTATTAAAGGCTTTAGCATGCAGTTAGTGGTCTGTATCCAGTAACCTAGCCACTCAGTTAAAGATTGGGCTGCATCTTATCCTTGTCAATCTAAGTAGTTTTTGCAAGCCTCCAGCTTAATAGTTTCAGTACAGACTTACCACAACAGTAATGTTTAAAACCTAGAATTCAAAGATTCCAAATTTTGGACCTTGTGAATCCATACTCCAGAATGATCAATTAAGTTTATACATCCAGTAATGTATAAAAACCACAGCAAAAGAAAACATAGGATTGAAATGATTTGAAAAACTAATGGGAAAGACAAATCTAATTAGTGTGTTATGAGTGTGACTTCCATTTTGTCAAAGCAAGAAAGATGCACTTACATCAATGGTCAAGGTCAGCCTCAACTACCGAAAACCAATCCAGAGATTATGGCTGATATGTGACCTAACTCTATACACCTGCTTTTGCCCCAGGTTCCTGAATGTTTTTCTTAGCCAAAAGGTATTAAAGAATCTGGGACAAAACCAGGTGTATGCACTTAGGTTGCAGATCAGTGATAATCTCATTGAATGGCAGAACAGGCTTGAGGGGTTAAATGGCCTACTCTTGTTCCTATACTGTACCCTTAGTCTGCCATGTACATAGCAGCTGGATTTTTAAAAACAGTTTTGGGGTTGGAAGCAGGCAGGCGAGGAATTTGACACTGCTGACCCCTGTACCAGTTCAGAGTCACAATTCCAACCCATCCTGAATGAGGGCAGCTCAGGGCCGGAGCGGCTGCTTGTCAGGAAGCGGCGGGCAACCAACTGAGGCCAATTGTTAATAGGCCCTGTTTTATGCTGACTGGAATTTCCAGTCAGCAATGTGGGCAGCCCACATTGACTTGGACCATGTCCAGGCCAATGTGATGGGCTCAGGTCAGGAGGTGGAAGGGGGTGGCGAGGCTAATGGATTACATGAGGGACCCACAATGACCTCTGGCTGTCCCCAGGAAGGGTTGCCCATCCAGGATCATGGCTAGGCAGCTATGGCTTTTTCTTTTTAAAAGAAAAACTAAAAATAATGCTCATTCCTCCATTTCCATCTTCTTTTAATCGGTTGAAGATTTGAAAATCTCCATGGGCGTACTTAAAGCACATTGTGTGGGGGTCAACTAAAACTAGCCCCCATTTCCAGATCCCACTCCGATTGAAAATCCAGCCCTCTTTCTCACTTCTGGCGACCATTCTATTCTTGCGTGTGCCTCCCCCGCTCTTGCTCAGGTACACAGTCCCAAGCTGGTGAATGCAGCACAAGCTCCAGAAAGTGGAGCAGGACTGCACAAAGCAATAACATGTAATGTTGTCATTATGGATAGGTTTGGTGCTCAAGAAAAAAAAATATTTTGTATTACTGTAGTATTACTTAAGCTGCATACAATGAGCTTTAACGAAAAAAAAAGTTTTTTATTTTCAGAAAGAAACATTTCTGTTTTTCCCCTGCCAGGTACTGTTTTATTAACTCCAGATTTGTGGCTTTGAAAGGTTTGCCAGTGTTTGGGAGCTCAAAATCTGGAAGGAAGTCAGGGATGAGGTGAACAGGCAATGAGACTGCAGCTGAAATAGTTAGGAGCTTGATCATTAGAGATCATATCCTGTGTATTATTCATGTTCAGGCCATTGGGGGTGGGTTTTTAAAAAAATTCATTCATGGGATGTGGGCGTCACTGGCCAGGCCAGCATTTATTGCCCATCCCTAATTGCCCTTGAGAAGGTGGTGGTGAGCTGCCTTCTTGAACTGCTGCAGTCCATGTGAGGTAGGTACACCCACAGTGCTGTTAGGAAGGGATTTTGACCCAGTGACAGTGAAGGAACGGCGAATTAGTTCCAAGTCAGGATGGTGTGTGACTTGGAGGGGAACTTGCAGGTGGTGGTGTTTCCATGCATTTGCTGCCCTTGTCCTTCTAGGTGGTAGAGGTCACGGGTTTGGAAGGTGCTGTCTAAGGAGCCTTGGTGCATTGTTGCAGTGCATCTTGTAGATGGTACACACTGCTGCCACTGTGTGTCGGTGGTGGAGGGAGTAAATGTTTGTGGATGGTGTGCCAATCAAGCGGGCTGCTTTGTCCTGGATGGTGTTGAGCTTCTTGAGTGTTGTTGGAGCTGCACCCATCCAGGCAAGTGGAAATGAAGGAAACAAATATTTGTACATCTATTGGAGCTTCAACCATGTGGAGGATTTTGGGAAATGTAATATTTTACATTAGCGATAGACTCCTATGCAGATACTTTTTGTTTACATTGGAGGCAGTAATTGGGTCTCCATGAGGGGATCAGAAAGTAATTCCAGAGGCCTCCCCGGTGACAATTGTTGAAAAAAAATATATATGGTTGAAGAAACAGTAGACTCTGGGTTCTGAACATGCAAAATTTTTGGGGTGTGGTAGGTTGAGAAGATTGTCTCAAGTTCTGTAATGTAGTTACTCATTACAACAGACTTAAAAAAATATATATAAATTAATAGGATATGCAAGCATTTTTTGGTTCAAACTAAAAAAAAAAAATCAACTTTATCAAATGAAGTATCAACTTTGTGAGGTATTAATGTTACAAAATCCAAATTTTTCCTGGGACGGTATTAAACTAGTTTTTGCAATAATTAAGATCATTCTAGCAGTCTTAGATTGGTAGAATCAATGTCGAACAGGTTAGAATGTATATTTAAAATGGCACCTATATCAATAATGAAACAAGTTTGCCTGACTTATCAAGTTACCATCCAATCATTAGCACTGGATCCAATTTCATGAAAGGGCACAAACAGGCACCATCAGCTGGTTAGATTTTACGTACAATTTGACCTTTATCTTTACAAAAAGACAACTTGAAAAATCTATCGTTTGCTCCCAAATAGTTATGTGACATTCTGTGACTATTTCCAAACCGTCATTCAAACTTTAAGATATGTCTGAACATGTTCAAGCATGAATCGATAAAGCTTCCCAAAGTAAATGTTAATCTAAAATTATATTCCCGAAGAGACCAGCCATATGTTACCAATAAATAGCAAATAATACAACATTTTCGGAGAAAAAAACTATTCGTAACAGATTACACATGGAAAACAAATCCCCTATGGTATAACTACAGTATAAAAAGGAACTTACCAATAAAAACATGCTATCAAGAAAGTTATTAAAATAAAGGTTACCTTTTAAACCGTCCTGTTGATGAAACAGAATTTCTACTCCAAAACGACTCTAATCCAAGAACAAGCTTCTGAACAACGAAATTGCCTTCACCTTTATTTTGGTCAGCTGTTAGCATAATCTATGATTTTCAAATAGCTTCACTGACTCCGCCTGTCAAACCCCATTCCTTTCCCAGTCCAATAAAGCAGCATCAGCTTCTCCCATTACATTCACCAGCACAACCACATTCACACTGATCAGTACAGCTGCTCCATGTGAAACACTGCTTTCCATTCTTGGACTTGGCACAGATAGTGTTGTGCAGCAGCAATTAAATAGGTCCTTTTAGTGTTTAAAAAAAAACTTTGATGAAACTTAGATGTAAAATAATTAATAATTGCGTTGTTTTGGGTTTATTAACAAAATGCACTGTCCCTTTAAGAAATGTATCCTGTCCATTTGCAAAGTATTTTTAAATGATTCATATTCCAATTGGACCAATAAGGGTGACACTGGGTTTAATTATGTGAGTTGGAGAAGGATTAGGGTCAATTTCTGGTCCAGCCTCCCAATGCCTCACCATAGAAAAATTACACCAAAGAAGGAGGCCATTCAGCCCATCATGTCCGTACCGGTGGAAAAAACTATCCACCCAATCTAATCCCATCTTCCAGCAGCTGGTCCATAGCCTTGCCAGTTACAGCACTTCAGGTGTATATCAGGGTATCTTTGAAAAGGATTGAGGGTTTCTGCCTCCACCACCGATCCTGGCAGTGAATTCCAGACACCCACCACCCTATGGTTGAAAAAGTTTTTCCTCATGTCCCCTCTAATCCTTCTACCAATCACTTTAAATCTGTGCCCCCTGGTAATTGACCTCTCCACTAGGGGAAACAGGTCCTTTCTGTCTACTCTATCTAGGCTCCTCATAATTTTGTACACCTCAATTAAGTCACCCCTCAGCCTCCTCTGTTCTAAGGAAAACAACTCTAGCCTATCCAATCTTTCCTCATAGCTGCAACTTTCGAGCCCTGGCAACATTCTTGTAAATCTCCTCTACTCTCTCCAGAGCAATTATGTCCTTTATGTAATGTGGTGACCAGAACTGTACAAAATACTCCAACTGTGGCCTAACCAGCGTTTTATACAGTTCCAGCATTACATCCCTGCTTTTGTATTCTATACCTCGGCCAATAAAGGAAAGCATTCCATATCCCTTATTCACCACTCTATCTACCTGCCCTGCCACCTTCAGGGACCTGTGGACTCACTTCTTCTACCCCTCTCAATATCCTCCTATTTATTGTGTATTCCCTCGCTTTATTTGCCCTCCCCAAATGCATTACCTCACACTTATCTTGATTGAATTCCATTTGCCACATTTCCGCCCACTCAACCAAACCATTGATATCTTTTTGGAGTCTACGGCTATCCTCTTCACTATCAACTACACAGCCAATTTTTGTGTCATCAGCAAATTTCCCAATCATGCCTCCCACATTTAAGTCCAAATCATTAATATATACTACAACCAGCAAGGGACCCAACACTGAGCTCTGTGGAACGCCACGGGAAACAGCTTTCCATTCATAAAAACATCTGTCGACAACTACCCTTTGTTTCCTGTCCCTGAGCCAATTCTGGATCCAACCTGCCACATTCCCCGAAATCCCATGGGCTTTCATTTTACTGACCAGTCTGCCATGTGGGACCTTGTCAAATGCCTTACTGAAATCCATGTCAACCACATCCACTGCACGAACCCTTCTTGTTACTTACATAAAAAACTCAATTAAGTTAGTAAGATATGACCTTTCCTTAACAAATCCATGCTGACTATCCCTGATTAATCTGTGCCTTTCAAAGTGGCAGTTTATTCTGTCCCTCAGAATAGGTTCTAACAATTTACCCACCACCGAGGTCAGACTGACTGGCCTATAATCATTTGGCCTATTCCTCGCACCTTTTTAAAATAATGGTACAACGTTCGCAGATCTCCAATCGTCTGGTAGCTCTCCTATATCTAGTGAGGATTTGAAGAGGATCATCAGCGCATTTGCTATTTCCTCCCTGGCTTCCTTTAACAACCTGGGATGCAATCCATCTGGCCCTGGTGATTTATCCACTTTCAAGGATGTCAGATCCTCCAGTACTTCCTCTCTCATTATGCTTACAAAGTGATTCCTGACAACACAGCCGGCCACTGACGTCATCAGGTGCGCACATGCGCAGATGGGCTCCTGCTCTCTGTGCGTGCGCTGCGTTCCGACTTGCCAGGACTGGTTAGTGCATGCGCTGATTACGTCATCGCGTGACATGTGCATCTTTGGGCAACGCGCCTGGTCCGCCTCTGCGCATGTGCTTTATGCGTACAGCAGTGCAACGCCAATGGGTATTCACCCATGCATCAAGCTCCGCTTCCCCCCCCTCTCGCTGTTCTCTCCAGCCACTCTGCTCCCCCCCTCACTGCTCTCTCTGGCCGCTCAGCTCTTTCCGGCCGCTCCACTACCACCCCCCGTCCCCGGCCAGCTCCGTTCTCCCGCCTCCCCGGCCCACTCCGCACACCCCTCCCCGGCCCGCTCCGCTCCGCTCCCCTTCCCGCCCCGTCCCCGGCCCGCTCTGCTCCCCCCCGTCCCCGGCCCACTCTGCTCCCCCGCCTCTCCGGCCCGCTCCACTCCCCCCCTCGCTGCTCTCTCTGGCCGCTCCACTCTCCCCCCACCCGTCCCCGGCCCGCTCCGCTCCCCCCACCCATCCCCGGCCCGCTCCGCTCTCCCGCCTCCCCGGCCCGCTCCACTCCCCCCTCGCTGCTCTCTCTGGCCGCTCTGAACAAAGAACAAAGAACAAAGAAAATTACAGCACAGGAACAGGCCCTTCGGCCCTCCAAGCCTGCGCCGATCCAGATCCTCTATCTAAACATGTCGCCTATTTTCTAAGGGTCTGTATCTCTTTGCTTCCTGCCCATTCATGTATCTGTCTAGATACATCTTAAAAGACGCTATCGTGCCCGCGTCTACCACCTCCGCTGGCAACGCGTTCCAGGCACCCACCACCCTCTGCGTAAATAACTTTCCACGCTTATCCCCCCTAAACTTTTCCCCTCTCACTTTGAACTCGTGACCCCTAGTAATTGAAGCCCCGACTCTGGGAAAAAGCTTCTTGCTATCCACCTTGTCTATACCTCTCATGATTTTGTACACCTCAATCAGGTCCCCCCTCTGCTCTTTCCAGCCACTCCACTCTCTCCCCCATCGCCTCCCCGGCCCGCTCCCCTGTCCCCGGCCCACTCCACTCTCCCGCCTTGCCGGCCTGCTCTGCTCCGCTCCCCCGCCTCCCTGGCCCGCTCCACCCCCTCCACTCCCCAGCCCGCTCCGCTCCCCACACCGTCCCCGGCCCGCTCCGCCCCCTCCACTCCCCGGCCCGCTCCGCTCCCCCAACCCGTCCCCGGCCCGCTCCGCTCCCCCCCGTCCCCGGCCCGCTCTGCTCCCCCGCCTCCTCGGCCCGCTCCGCTCCCCCCCGTCCCCGGGCCGCTCAGCTCCCCCGTCCCCGGCCCGCTCTGCTCTCCCGCCTCCCCGGCCCGCTCCGCTCCCCTGCCTCCCTGGCCCGCTCCGCCCCCTCCACTCCCCGGCCCGCTCCGCTCCCCCAACCCGTCCCCGGCCCACTCCGCTCCCCCCCGTCCCCGGCCCGCTCTGCTCCCCCGCCTCCCCGGCCCGCTCCGCTCACCCCCGTCCCTGGCCCGCTCCGCTCCCCCTGTCCCCGGCCCGCTCCGCTCTCCCGCCTCCCCGGCCCGCTCCGCTCTCCTGCCTCCCCGGCCCGCTCCGCTCCCCCGCCTCTCCAGCCCGCTCCGCTCCCCCCCGTCCCTGGCCCGCTCTGCTCCCCCGCCTCCCCGGCCCGCTCCGCTCGCCCCCGTCCCCGGCACGCTCCGCTCCCCCCCGTCCCCGGCCCGCTCCGCCCCCCCCCACCTCCCCGGCCCGCTCCGCTCACCCCGTCCCCGGCCCGCTCTGCTCCCCCCCGTCCCCGGCACGCTCCGCTCCCCCCCATCCCCGGCCCGCTCCGCTCCCCCCCATCCCCGGCTCGCTCCACTCACCCTGTCCCCGGCCCGCTCTGCTCCCCCGCCTCCCTGGCACGCTCCACTCCCCCCCCCGTCCCCGGCCCGCTCCGCTCTCCCGCTTCCCCGGCCCGCTCCGCTCTCCCGCTTCCCCGGCCCGCTCCGCTCCCCTGCCTCCCCAGCTGCTCCCCCCACCCGTCCCCGGCCCGCTCCACACCCCCGCCTCTCCGGCCCGCTCCACTCCCCACTTGCTGCTCTCTCTGGCTGCTCCGCTCTTTCCGGCCGCTCCACTCCCACCCGTCCCCGGCCTGCTCGCTCGCTCTCTCCCTCCTGCCATGTCTTCAGGTTAGGTTGCCTTCGTGTGATTATTTGAGCAGCGCCATCTTTAGTCCTGGCAGCTGCCTGAAGTCACAGACTGTGATGTTTTAGTGACACATGGGGCAGTAGCCGGAGAGGATTTGAAAATTTGTGTCAGAGCCCCTGCTATCTCTTCACTTGCCTCACATAACAGCCTGGGATACATCTCATCTGGGCCTGGGGATTTTTCCACTTTTCAGCCTGCTAAAACAGCTAAGACTTCCTCACTTTCAATGCTAATATGTTCAAGTATATCACAATCCCCCTCCCTGATCCTTACACCTACATCGTCCTTCTCCATAGTAACACAGATGAAAAGTAATAATTTAAAACCTCACCTATGTCCTCCGGCTCCACACACAGATTGCCACTTTGGTCCCTAATAGGCCCTACTCTTTCCCTGCTTATCCTCTTGCCCTTAATATACTTATAAAACACCTTAGGATATTCCTTTATCTTGCCCGCCAGTGTTTTTTCATGTCCCCTCTTTGCTCTCTTAATTACTTTTTTAAATACCCCCCTACACTTTCTATACTCCTCTAGAGCCTCCGCTGTTTTCAGTGCTCCGAATCTTCCATAAGCTTCCTTTTTTTTCCTGATCCAATCCTCTATATCCCTTGATATCCAGGGTTCCCTGGACTTGTTTGTCCTACCCTTCACCTTAATGGATACATGTGGGCTCTGAACTCTCACTATTTCCTCTTTGAATAACTCCCACTGGTCTGATGTAGACTTTCCTACAAGTAGCTGCTCCCACTCCACTTTGGCCAGATCCTGTTTTATCATACTGAAATCAGCCTGCCCCCAATTCAGTACCTTTATTTCTGGTCCATCTTTGTCCTTTTCCATAACTATCTTAAATCTTACAGAGTTATGGTCACTATCCCCGAAATGTTCCCCCACTGACACTTCTACCACTTGTCCAGCTTCATTCCCGAGGATTAGGTCCAGTACTGCCCCTTCTCTTGTAGGACTTTCTACGTACTGGGTATGCATTTTAAGAAATCCGCCCCCTTTTGCACTAAAACTATCCCAGTTGATGTTCGGGAAGTTGAAATCCCCGACTATTATTACCCTATTATATTTACACCTCTCTGAGATTTGCCTACATATCTGCTCCTCTATCTCTCCCTGACTGTTTGGAGGCCTGTAGTACACTCCCAGCCAAGTGATTTCCCCCTTTTTGTTTTTAAGTTCTACCCATGTGGCCTCATTTGAGGAACCTTATCAGATAATATCCATCCTTACTGCAGTAATTGTCTCCTTGATCAACAGTGCAATACCACTTCCTGTTTTATCCCCTCCCCTGTCATGTCTGAAGATTCTATACCCTGGAATATTGAACTGCCAGTCCTGCCCCTCCCTTAACCATGTCTCTGTGATAGCAATTAAATCATAATCCCATGTGCTAATCAATGCCCTCAATTCATCTGCCTCACTCGTAAGAGTCCTTGCATTAAAATAGATGCAATCCAGCCTTGTATTTTTCACTTGTGCCTTAACAGGTATATATTTGCCCTGCCTTCCAGACTGACTCTATTTCTCTTCTATATTTGACTGTGCATCACCCCTTACTGGACCTCCCCTCTCAATCCCATCCCCCTGCCAAATTAGTTTAAACTCCCCCCCAACAGCACTAGCAAACCTCCGAGCAAGGATGTTGGTCCCGTTTCAGTTCAGGTGCAACCTGTCCAACTTGTACAGGTCCCGCCTTTGCCAGAAACAGTCCCAGTGATCCAGGAAACTAAAGCCCTCACTCCTGCACCATCTCCTCAGCCATGTATTCATCTGCTCTATCCTCCTATTCCTATTACCACTTGCACGTGGTACCGGGAGCAATCCGGAGATTACAACCTTTGAGGTCCTGCTTTTTAATCTGCTACCTAGCTCCCTAAATTCTTGTTGCAGGACCTCATCCCTCTTTTTACCCATGTCGTTGGTACCAATGTGTACTGCGACCTCTGACTGTTCACCCTCCCCCTTCAGAATGTTCTGCAGCTGCTCCATGACATCCTTGACCATCGCACCAGGGAGGCAACATACCATCCTGGAGTCATGTTTGTGGCCACAGAAACGCCTATCTGTACCCCTTACGATAGAATCCCCTATCACTATAGCCCTTCCACTCCTTTTCCTTCCCTCCTGTGCAGCTGAGCCACCCGTCCTGCCACAGACTTGGCTCTTGCTGCATTCCCCTGTGAAGCTATCTCTCCCAACAGTATCCAAAGTAGAAAATCTGTTAGATAGGGAGATGAACCCAGGGGACTCCTGGACTACCTGCCTAGTTCTTCTACTCTGCCTGGCGGTCACCCATTCCCTTTCTGCCTGAGCAATCTTTACCTGCGGTGTGACCACGTCCCTATACGTGCTTTCCACAATGATCTCAGCTTCACGGATGCTCCACAGTGTCTTCAGCCGCTGCTCCAGATCCAAAATGCGGATTTCGAGTAGCTGCAGCTGGAGAGACTTCCTGCACACGTGTTTGCCCTGGACACCGGAAGTTTCCCTGACTTCCCACATTGCACAAGTGGAGCACTCTATGCTGCTGAGCTGCCCTGCCATGACTGACCCTTAATTAATCCCCTTAGATTACCCAACAATTAGATTATATACACTAGGGACCTTGACTCCCTAAAAAAAACTACCCACTATATTTTTTAAAAAACTGTAGACCCCTTTACTTTTGGTTATTTACCCAGCTATTTACAGTTATTCTCTAACAGCAGTTACTCACCAATCAATCACCTTGCAGCTTTCCTGTGACGTCACTGCTGGCTTTTTTTACTTTTTGTTTCAAAACTCCAGTGTGCTTGAAGAGGTCCGACTGCTCTCTGCTCCTGAAGGTAAGTGAAGGCCCCGAGCTTTGCGCTGGATTTATCTGCTCCCAGTTCTCGGCGTTTCCACACAGGTCCGACTGCTCTCCGCTCCCGGAAGGTAAGTGAAGGCCCCGAGCCTCGCACTGGATTTATCTGCTCCCGGTACTTGGCATTTCCACACAGGTCCGACTGCTCTCCGCTCCCTGATGGTAAGTGAAGGCCCCGAGCCTCGCGCTGGATTTATCCGCTCCCGGTTCTGAGCGTTTCCACACAGGTCCGACTGTTCTCCGCTCCTGAAGGTAAGTCTGCTTCACCAATGACCTTCCTTCCATCATAAGGTCAGAAGTGGGGATGTTCGCTGATGATTGCACAATGTTCAGCACAATTTGCGACTCCTCAGATAATTAAGCATCCCGTGTCCAGATGCAGCAAAACCTGGATAACATCCAGGTTTGAGCTGATAAGTGGCAAGTAACACTTGCACCACACAAGTGCTAGGCAATGACCATCTCAAACAAGAGAGAATCTAACCATGTCCGCTTGATGTTTAATGACATTACCATCGCTGAAACCCTCATCAACATCCTGGGGGTTACCAATGACCAGAAACTGAACTGGACCAGCCAAATAAATAATGTGGCTCCTTGAGCAGGTCAGAGACTGCAAATTCTGCGGTGAGTAACACACTTCCTATTTCCCCGATGCCTGTCCATCATCTACAAGGCACAAGTCAGGAGTGTGATGAAATACGCTCCAAATGCCTGAATGGGTGTAGCTCAAACAACACTCAAGAGGCCCGACACCATCCAGGACAAAGCAAATCTGACAGCATTCTCTTACTGCAGATAATTCCTACACACTGAACTAACAACAAAAGTGGATGATTTTAAAAGGTGTCAACCATTAAAGCGTTTAACCGAAGAATTGTACATGCAAGACTAACAATATGCAAATATGGAAATCCTAGTTCCCTGAAAGCAGCCTTTGATAGGCGCTATTTAAGAATTTTAGCGAAGCCATTAGAGCAGAACTGGGATTATCACAAATTAACATTGTAAAAAGCGCTTGACCCCTCAAAGAAACAAAGCAGTCGCCATTCCAGATATGCTGATCAGCAACTTTGGAGCAATGGCTCAGAAATCATGAAGAAAAAAGCTCTTTCACCAGCACTGAGGCGTAAATTATAAAAGTAGACGTATTGGTCAGGACCATGCCAGGATTCAGCTCAGATGTGCAGCCACCTAATTCACACGACAGGAAATACATTTCAAAGGACGTCACTTAAGGATCAACACCACATGAATGCCCATAGAACTTGGCATGAGAGCAATAAACACACCCATGATTCAAAACTCACCATCATCATCATCATTGGCAATCCCTCATGTCGAGGATGATTCTTCTTTGCGGATGGCTGGATGGCAGCGAGATGCCAGTTTTGGCTTTTCACAGATGGCTTTGAGCCCTATCTTAACCTTGCAGGGTGTCCCACAGTGTGAGCATCAGTTGTCGAGTGGTAGAGGTGGTGTTGGATTGTTGGCTCGAATAGCTGCCCTCCCTTTTCATCTCTCTCACTGTTCTCTCTCATTGGCTGCTCTTGTTGATTGTCATGTGTGATTAGAAGGGCAAGTCACAGCTGAGTGGCCCGTTCAGTTTTATTCTTGTCACTATCTTGATGATAACATTGAAATGAAACATGCTAGCCTGGTTTAGGGTGAAATTATTTTTTTCTGTGGTATATGCTTTCCCTTGACAAGAATAACATTAAATAAAAAAATTTCCAAATGAATTATGACAGTGAAATCCACAAAAACTCCATTGGTTGTTCGATTGTTTGAATGTGTGCTTTTCTGGCATACTATGTCAGTTCAGCCCCCTTTCCTAGAATCTGTCTAATGTATGGAACGTGAAACTTAAGAATGAAATGTGTTTCATGTTGTCTAGATATATTTTACAATACTTAATAGAGTGCTTAAGGTACCTAAACAAAAATCTTTAACAGTGTGCCATTACTGTTCATTTCATTTTACTTCCCTTAATTGGCCTTTAAAAACATGATTCACATTTCATCTCACCAATGATCTTCCAAAATGGCATCCAGTAACTTTAGAAAAACTCTGAAAGATCCTGCAAAAAAAACCCAGCTGAGATTGGCTCATATGGAGTATTAACACCAGCATAGATCAGTCGGGACGATCAGCCTGTTTCTGGGCTGTAGATTCTATGTAATTTACTGGAAGTTTTTCATTGCCTTACATATATATCTGATGGTGAGGTCCCTGAGGTTCTGCCCATAGTTTTTGGTTTTACTGTAAGTATTTACACATTTAGAGAGAAGGCCTTTCACTATTCTTAAGATTCCAGTGGCAATGTTTTTCCTTAATGATAATTTTATCAGACTGCATTGTTTCCTGTCATCTACTTTCAACAAAAGAAATGAATGACACAAAAATTTTAACATGTTCAGAAAAATGTAAAAATTAACTGTGATTGTAATTTGATCATAAATATGTTAAGAAGCATACTTCATCTATAGAAGCAGAATGTACTTCAAGTGAGAGTCCCATTATTGGTATCACATTTAAAAAGCAAACCCTTAAAATAATTATCATCTTGTACACGTTTGTATTGATATTAATGACCACTGGGAAGTGAGTGAGAAAGATTACTGGCCTGACAATAAGCTAAATTGAAATTTACACCTAATCATAAATGAAGGGTCTTTGAGTGTGCCATTACTACAGTGCAAGTCAATTCAATCCAATGACACTCTACGGGATCTCAGTGCTAATAGTCTTCATTCTGGCATCTGCACTACCTCTTCAATTGAATTATTTTAAATATGAGCTGAAAGAAATTCAAACCTGTTGACAAGGGTGGTGCTATTGTTGTCTGGCATACCGACCTCTAACTTGCAGAGGCTGACTGCTAACTCTCACAAATTTCTTCCTACTTCCCCCTGGACCATGATCCCACCACCAAACATCAAGCCACCATCTCCAGGACTATCACTGAACTCATCTCCTCCGGAGATGTTCCCTCTACAACTTCCAACCTCATAGTCGCACAACCCCACACAACCCGCTTTTACCTCGTTCCCATTATCCACAAACAGGACCGTCCTGGTAGCCCCATCACTTCAGCCTGTTCCTGTACAACTGAACTTATTTCTTTCTATCTTGACTCTATTTTTCTTCTCCCCTGGTCCAGTCTCTTCCCACCTATATCTGTGACTCTTCTGACACCTACATCATTTCAACAATTTCCAGTTTCCTGGCCCTAATTGCCTCCTCTTCGCTACACCTCCATCCCCCATTAGGACAGTCTGAGGGCTCTCAGCTTCTTACCTGAACAGAGGCCCAACCAGTCCCCATCCATCACCACCCTCCTCCGCCAGGCTGAACTTGTTCTCACATTGAACAACTTCTCCTTCAACTCCACTCACTTCCTTCAAGTAAAAGGTGTTGCTACGGATACCCACATGGGTCCTAGTTACGCCTGTCTTTTTGTGGGATATAGCAAACATTCCTTGCTCCAGTTCTACTCAGGCCCCCTCCCCCAACTCTTTTTCCGGTACATTAATGACTGTATCGGTGCCGTTTCCTGCTCCCGCCCCAAGCTGGAAAACTTCATCAACTTTGCTTCCAATTTCCACCATTCTCTCACCTTCACATCGTCCATCTCTGACACTTCCCTTCCTTGATTTCTCTGTCTTCATTTCTGGGGATATTCATTGTAAGCCCACCAATTTCCATGGCTACCTTGACTACACATCCTCACACCCTGCCTCCTGTAAGTTCTCCATTCCGTTCTCCGAGTTTCTCCGTCTCTGACACATCTGTTCTGATGATGCAACCTTCCAAGACAGCGCTTCTGACATGTCTTCCTTTTTCCTCAACCAAGGGTTGCCCCCCCAGTGTGGTTGAGAGGGCCTTCGACAGTGTCCGACCCATTTCCCACACTTCTGCTCACCCTTTCCCCTCTCTCCCAGAATCATGACAGGGTTTCCGTTGTCCTCACTTACCATCCCACCAGCCTCCACATTCAAAGGATCATCCTCCGCCATTTCCATCACTCCAGCATGATGCCACCACCGAACACATCTTCCCCTCCCCTGCCAGCATTCTGAAAGGATCATTCCCTCTGTGACACCCTGGTCCACTCCTACATCACCCCCGATACCTCATCCCCTTCCCACAGCACCTTCCCATGCAATCACAGGAGGTGTAATACCTGCCCTTTTACCTCCTCTCTTCTCACCATCTATGGCCCTAAACACTGAAGAGTGCAGGAGGGCATGCCAGGGGCAGCACCAGGCATACCTATACATGAGGTGTCAGCCTGGTGAAGCTACAACACAGGACTACACGCATGCCAAACAGTGGAAGCAGCATGTGATAGACAGGGCTAAGTGATCCCACAACCAATGGATCAGATCTAAGCTCTGCAGTCCTGCCACATCCAGTCATGAATGGTGATGGACAATTAAACAACTAAGAGGAGGAGGAGGGGGCTCCACAAATATCCCCATCCTCAACAATGGGGGAGCCCAGCACATCAGTGCAAAAGACAAGGCTGAAGCATTTGCATCCATCTTCAGCCAGAACTGCCGAGTGGATGATCCATCTCGGCCTCCACCTGAGGCCCCCAACATCACAGATGCCAGTCTTCAGCGAATCTGATTCACTCCATGTGATATCAAGTAACGGCTGAAGGCACTGGATACTGCAAAAGCTATAGGCCCTGACAACATTCTGGCAATAGTACTGAAGACTTGTGCTCCAGGACTAGCCGTGCCACTAGCCAAGCTGTTCCATTACTGGCATCTACCCGAATGTGGAAAATTGCCCAAGTGTGTCCTGTACACAAAAAGCAGGAAAAATCCACACACCATCCTGTCTTGGAAATACATCGCTATTCTTTCACTGTCTCTGGGTCAAAATCCTGGAACTCCCTTCTTAACAGCACTGTGGGTGTAGCTACACCCCCAAGGACTGCAGCGATTCAAGAAGGCAGCTCACCACCACCTTCTCAAGGGCAATTAGGGATGGGCAATAAATGCTGGCCTGGCCAGCGACACCCACAACCCATGGGAAAAAAACTGTCCTTTTAGGTGAGGCAGTGATTTACTTGTACGTCGTTCAATTTAGTGTACTTTAATCACTTGCTCACAATGCAATCGCCTCCACACTGGGGAGACCAAACACAGACAGGGTGAACGCTTTGCAGAACACCTCCACTCAGTCCTCAAGCATGACCACAAGCTTCCAGTTGCTTGCCATTTTAATTCACCACCCTGCTCTCACGTCCACATTTGTGTCCTTGGCCTGCTGCAATGTTCCAGTGATGCTCAACGCAAGCTCGAGGAACAGCACCTCATCTTCTGATTAAACACTCTCAGCCTTCTGAACTTAACATTGAGTTCAACAAATTCAGAGCGTGACTGCCATTTAAAAAAATTTTTTTTTAATCATCTGCCTGTCTTAAACTTGTTTTCATGTTTTTGCTTTCGGACAGAGCTGTTTATTATTCTGCCATTAACACTCACTCTGGACTAATGCTTTGTCTTTTACTACAACTATTACCACTCCCTTTGCCTTTATTCCATGACATCTCTGTCAGTTAATCTGTCTCCTGCCCTCTGCCCTATCACAGAGCTTCCCTTTTGTTTTCTTACCCCCTCCCCCTTTTCACTTGCTCAAAGCTATTACATTTCTAACCGTTGCCAATTCTGATGAAAGGTTACAGATCTGAAACTTTATATCTGACATGAGAGTGTCAGAATACTGACAGTGAGTATCTCAATAGGAAAACATTTCATTTCCCACAAACCCTCATATGATGTAAGCAAAAATCACAATGAAATGTAAAGCCTAGTTATCTTGATTAAGTACTCTGATTAAAACCATTATACAATACAGCTTTATTGTAGTACCTGATTTTTGCCACTAAATGGCACTGTAAGTAATTTCTACACTGAAATACCAGATAATGACCAGATAATCTGTTTTACTGATGTTGGTTTAGGGATAAATATTGGCCAGGCCTTAGAAACAGAAAGATTTACAGTACAGAAGGAGGCCTTCAGCTCATTGTGTCCGTGCCAGTTGAAAAAGAATTACCCAGCATAATCCCATTTTCCAGCTCTTGATCCGTAGCCCTGTAAGATTTCAGCATCTCAAGTACATGTCCAAATATTTTTTCAGTATGATGAGAGTTTTTGCCTCTACCACCCTTACAGGCACCCACTATCCTCTGGGTGAAATAAATTACTTTTCAACTCCACTCAAATCCTTCTACTAATTACTTTAAAATCTATGCCCCCTGCTTTTGACCCCTCTGCCCCCTGAAATAGGTCCTTCCTAGCTGCTCTATCTAGGCCCCTCATAATTTTATACACCTGAATTAAATCTCCCCTCAGCTTCCTCTGTTCCAAAGAAAACAACCCCAGCCTATCTAATCTTTCCTCATAGCTAAAATTCTTCATTCCTAGCATCATCTTCATAAGTCTTCTCTGTACCCTTTCTCATACCCTTCCTATCATGCAGTGACCAGAACTGTATGCAGTACTCTAGCTGCGGTCTAACTAGTGTTCTATAAAGTTTTAGCTTACCGTTCTGGCCTTCTGGGAGAAATGCCCTTATCCTCTATGAAATAGTGTTATGGGACCTTTTACATCCACCTGTAGGGTTTAACGGCTCATGCGACAGTGCTGCACTCCCTCAGTACTGCATTGAAGTATTGACCTAAATTTTGTGATCGGGTCTTTGTACTGGAACTTGAACCCACAATCTATTAAACTACCATTGAGCCATGGCTGACACTTAATATTGGAAATACTGATTGATTTTTTAAATAATCATTACTTTCTCAGATTGATACTGTCTGACTATAGTTTTGATTGATCAGTTCTACTTGACTTAGTGGTTAATGGAGATGTTTGATACCAACTAATATGATGTGTCAAAACTGATCAATGTTGCAGAATGTACTGCACAATGTTTGGTGACAATCAATTTAATTCATGATCTATGATGGTAGACAAAAGTTGTATATGGAGATTATGTGGATAAATGATGTGTTTAAATCAGGTTACAGGAGCAGCACATCAGTGCAAGAATTGTTCCATTCAATGAGAACTAATCTAAGGGAAGGTTCATACTTGACTGAAAATCCTCTTTAAATTAACTGTGGAAAACTGCAAGAAGAGCACAATTCTTTGTTTTACAGAGATGTACAGAGATCTGTTCACCCCAGTGCACAGGTACATTAATGGAATATATAGAGGGGAGCTAAAAATAAAATGACAATTTGATACAGATTCAACTATGGAACTGCTGAAGCTATGTCCGATGTCAATATTTATCCCCAGCTCTGAGTCATAAAGATGTAAAACCAGAATATAGACTTGTAGGAAAAGATGCTTGTGGCAGCTGATTAATAAATTCAGTTTACTTTTTTCAGCATTAGCACACTTGTTATGTCTGAGGGATGTTAAGAGATTATCATTATTTTTGATCAAAATGTTTGAAAAGATAGTTTTTGTGACCCCAGATCTTTAGGTATTGGTAAGCATGTTCTTTTCCCTTTCATAGATTATTTAAGTTTAAATTGTTCTACAACAAGTAATAGAGGTTACTATTATAGAGTATAGGATTAGAGAATGCCACTTTGGAGACAGAATCTGGTAGCTAAAGCAATAGTGTTCAATTTCAGCTATGAATTCAAGTTCAAATGCTAGCATTGAATGATATTCTCAATTAGTTTACTCTGAGAGGGGGAATTTTTCCAGTTTTGGCCAAGTTTCAAGGACTTCCAGGTCAGGTAAAGCACATAAACTTCTCTCTAATTTATCTCTAATTGCTACAATCCAGTTTTACAAAAACACCCTTACTGTGCCAGTGAGGCATTTCCATTATTGCACCAGCAATTCTTATAACTCTTCTGAGTGAATCAGATCCTAACATCAAGCAGAGAAAGAAGGTGATCATTATCCCATCTGGGTCAGATTCAAATCCTAGACTCTGATCTAATCACTGCATCACCTATTCCCTTTTATGTTGTACACATGCATAAAGGATTTAAAAAATACTTAGGTGTTTCAAGACAAGTAGTCATTTGATAGTACAGAACTTGAGTACTGCTGAAAATAGAAACGTTGTCAAAGCTTTTCATCTTGCACTCAGCAGGACAATCTGCAAGAAAACTGCAATTGGACAACTTTTGCTAAATAATCTGCAGTGTGCTAAGAATTACACTGACAACCAGTTTAAGATTTTCAGTAGCGATCAATGTGTGGCGCATTTGCCCGTACTGGCAGACAGAAAGAACATGTACAAACATTGCGCCTGTTTCAGCTAAACAAAATAGGTGACAGCCATTCGCTGGTTCATTCCTCAGGACAATGGCTTGACCAATCAGAGTTAAACTGCTTGTTTTAAATTTCAAACAAAGCTTGTCAGTTAACTGTCAATCACCGTAAACTGGTGCATTCTCCATGGCAATGCCTCTACCAATCAGAGTTCACTTACCAACAAATCAGCACTCGTTTCTCATGCAGTATAAAGTCGTCGTTTTCCCTTACATTGGTACTTTTGCTGATTGTCCTGATGAGTGCAAGATGAAAAGCTTCGACAACATGTTTCAAGATAATAAATAAACTATGAGCTCAGATGACATTGACAAACTGCTTGTGTGATTTACAATCCAATGAAAACCTTTTTTGAGCTATGAATTTCAATGGAAAAGAAACACCCAAAGTACTTTCATGGCCACCACACTGAAGAGGAGGGGGTGTTAGGGGTGGGGTACTATTCTGATTGGCATCTCAATTAGCCAATCCTCAGCTGGGGAAGGGTCAGAGATAAGCTGACCTTGTTCATTTCTCTCTGGAAAACACACATCTGCAGCAGTTTATATAATGCATTAGTATTTACAGAAGAGAAACAGGGAGGTTCTACTCCACAAGAGCCAGTTTCAATTTGTAATGATTAGAAAGACAGACCTTTCCTAAAAGTTAGTACTAGTCAAATGAACAAATATTGGCTTGTAAAGTGAAACCCGTCTCATATCAAGAGCAAAATTTGTCTAATTCATTATTTTGATATTACAAGGAACAATAACAAATAGATCAAGTTTCACTGAAAACAGTGTTTTGTTCAGTCATCTATTCCATGTAAAATAAGACTGTTTGTTGGCTTACAATAGAATACTTAAAAGTCTGACTTCTGGAACATCGCAGAGTCCCTCATGGGGCATGTGTGAAATCATGGAATCTAATACACAGAAGAAGTCATTTTATTATTATAGGCACCAGATCACAGTATCATGTTATTGGATATTGAGAGGGAAAGGTACTCACTGGATCATAGAGGGCACGAATCCATTTATAGTCGTGACCCAAAATTAGTTACAAGCTGACTAATGCCATTTTAAAAGTATCTTAAATACTTAAAACTGCACACAAAGAAAAAACGTGCCCTTTTTGCCCCATGTGATTTATTTTAACACAGATAGAAAGAAATGAATCTTGAAATTCTTAAGTCAATTTTACTCCTGGGTGGAAAAATGGCCTAGCCTGTGTCCAGCCTGTCCAGGATTGGCAGTGGGGAGGCTCAGCCAATTTTAATGGTTGCGCCTCATTAGCATGCCATTTGCCAACTTTCCAACAAAAAGGGATGGAAATTCAGTGGGAAGCGGCTGCCTGGATGTTCAAATCAAGCAGCTCGGAGAATGCCACCACAGATGATCCTGGCGCAAGATGAGTGACTGCAAGGGCTCAAGAGAGGAGGGAACCCCAGGGCCAAGGGAGGCCCAAAGTACAAGCATTTTTCTTTTAATTTACCTTTCTGTGCCTTTTCTGTCCTAGCTCCTGTTTCCAACAGCTTTGGCCTGGAGGAATATGAGCACTGTTCCCCTGCTCACGCCTCAGGAAAAAAGAGCCGATGATTTTATCAGAGCCTAATTAGCATATTTAAAAATGACCCCACCAGCTTGGGATGGGTGTCCTCGCTGGCTGAAGTTTAACATTGTAGTTGTCCAGGTCAGGGTAGGAATGGAGTGGGTACGTCTCCTGCTCTATCTTAACTGCCCCTGCGGTTAGCTTTCACTGGATGGGGTGGGGGCGTAAAATTACCTCTTGGGTACTTGTTTGTGTTAGTAGAGGCTTTACCATGCTTATAATAAATGGGTTAACATCTCTACTAAAATAGGTAGTAAAGAATTTCATACAAATGCATTATGTGTTCATATGCAAGTATCCCATGAAGTAATTTTAGGGCCTACATTTCAGACCTTTGTGTTTTTCACAAAACGCTAATCCAAAAGAAAGGAAAAAAAGTGCATTTATAGAGCACCTTTCCCACAACCTCAGGATGTCCCAAAACACTTTTGAAGTGTAGCCACTGTTGTAACATAGGAAACATGGCAGCCAAAAGCCATTTGGTAAAGGAGTATAGTTTGAAATGTGCAGAAGAGCAGTACTAATTGTGTTATCTAATCATGATAACAAGCCATTAATTACAGCCACAGTATCTGCAGCACTAGTTTCTCTCCCCACCTCTGCATCATTACCTCCAGAGTCCTCCAAGGGTCTATCCTTACCCCCCCACACCTCCCCCCCCCCCCCCCCCCCACCCCACAACACCCCTTGTTTTCCTCATCTAACTGCTGGCCTCTGTGACATCATGCTTCCGTATGTATACCAATGACACACAGCTTTACCCCTCATACTTCCTCTGTACTGCCAAACTGTTTGTGCAGTATCCAGTTCTCCATGAGTTTTAACTACTTCCAACCTAAGAAGATCAAACTCACTGTCTTCAGTCCCTGTCATAAAGTCCATTCCCTTTAACAGATTCCATCCCATTCCCTAATCAATCTCTCAGACACTGTGACATGTCACAAATGAAAGCCCAGTAGTTATCAATCATTGCAAATGATAATCAGTTATTGATTACCAGAAGTAATAATCAATATGCATTAATTATATAGCAAAGTATAGCAAGACTGCAATAATCAAAGACAATACATTGATAGTTAAAGAAAACAGTATTTCGTAATAATGATTTGAGAGCTGTGTAATGCTTTTTAACAGTTTGTTCAAAGTTCACAGGATATGTCACTAAAGTTGAAGTTCCATGCTGCATCTACTAGCCTCCCACATTAACTCTGGTGGAAGAATGGAGGACTCCCAGGGAAATGGCAGCAAAGGCCAGTTTCAGCCATCACCATCATTTTCCTGACGTCTCCGCCCGTCTCGCACTGGAGTTATGGGAGACCAGTGCAATCCCCATAAAAGTGCAGTCCCAATGTCTCCGAGGTCCAATTTGTTATTGCTGAATGAAACTCTAAAGATACATTACTTGTAAAACACTAAATATAGACACATATTGCACATGATATGTGTATTTTTCAATTTAGTGCCTATATTTATATCTTATATTTTTCTGTATTACATTTCACACTGGCAACTGGATTATAAATAGCACTAATCAAATTTCGCAGCCCTGGGAAAATATTGTAGTAAGGGGTTCTTCAGATACCCAAACATGCTGATGCATCTAACTTTTTAAAAAGATTAAGAAAGGGGCAGTGCTTAATCAGAAAGACCCAAAGGGTAGAAAAACTATCAATGTAAAAATAAAACAGTGTCGAATGGGCTGGATTTTATGCTGGAGGCAGGAGTCCTGGCACCAGGCCAAAAAGACCGGGGAACACCGTCTCTGCCTTTTCATGCCTCCCCCCCCACACCCCCCCCCCCACCCCCGACTCCCTCCACAGGAGCAATCCTCTGGTATTTTTAAATCAAAGTTTCAGGAGCCGGGATCCCAGTCCCTCTAAAGATGGGGATCTCGCCTCCAAGAGCTGCCAGCCAATCAGACGGCCAGCAGCTCAGCAGTATTGGCAGCACTACCAGGAGCAGTGGCCACTGCCGGTACTGCAGAGGCTTTGGACACAGGCCCAGCACTGGAACCCCAGACCAGAGGTAGGTGAGGAGGAGTCACACAGGTGTGTGGGAAATTGGTCATGCAGTCCAGGGAGAGGGGGGGTCCCGGGAGGTAAAATTGTTCCCAGTGGGGGTCCTCCATGGGCCACAAATTGCCCACAAAGAATGGACCCGCCCCACCAAACCCACAGGGAGGATGCTTCATGTTACAAGGCATCCTCCCCGCAAGGCGGATGCCCCCTTCACCGCTGGCAAGATCCAGCAGTGGCGGAAAGAGGCCATTATTTGGCTGTTAATAAGCCACTTAAGGACCTCAATTGGCCTCTGGGTGGGAATGCCATTGTCGGCCTATCCTGCCCCCTAGAAGATCGCTTGGAGACAGGCCCTCTGCCCTGCCACTCCCCCCGCCACCCGTCGTGATACTCCGTGCCCCTCTGCCTCAGGGGGCCACACAAAATCCTAGCCTTAGATCAGGACTATCAGCATCAGAAAAAGAAAAATCTGGTGTGGAGCCCCATTGTCTGAAGTTGTATAGCCTGGTTGGACAACCCCCTTATAAAACTGGCTAAAGTGAAGACAGTCAGGAGAACAGTGTGTAATGGACAAGAGTGTAAATTTGTTAGCTACTTTTGCAAAGAAGTAAGTAATGAATTTCATAGCATCTAAACAGATGTTAAAATGCTAGAAAGAGGTGATAAAAATGCTACATAGCTGGCAATACCTGCCCCACTCAGGATTGGAAATATCAGAAAACAAAAACCCTGGCTTTACAAGAACCCATGCCTCCACTCGGGTCTCACAGGCACTGGGTTACAAAGTTAAGCACCTGACCTCTGCACCAATTTGTAAGTCAGTTGATTTTGCAAGGAGGTGGAAAATCAGGCCAAACTAACAGCCTGCATGTCCACATTTCAAAATGATAGCCTCATATTAAACTTTCTGACCCAAATTTTGAGATTTGGCCCATAAAAAGTAGGGCCATTTTGGCTTTGTGCGATAATGTAAAATGGATGTTATTGATTCAATTGCCTGTTACACATCACTCTCGATTCTCATTTCCATTGGCAGATGATGGGAGGTAAGGTTGGCCAGCATGCCTAAAGGGATCGATTGCCAACCACACTGACACAGAATAGCCTCAAACTTCATTAGGATCTTATATGTGATGCCACAAAATATGTCCAGTAAACATTACCACAGAGCTTTCCTCTAAAGTAGCACCTATAAATAATTCTGCTATCAACTGGATGCCAAAGACTTGCGGGTTGATAGGTAAATTGGCCATTGTAAAAATTGCCCCTAGTGTAGGTAGGTGGTAGGAGAATTGAGGGAAGGTGAGGATGTGAGAGGGAAAATGGGATTAGTGTAGGATTAGAATAAATGGGTGGTTGATGGTTGGCGCAGACTTGGTGGGCCGTAGGGCCTGTTTCGGTGCTGTATCTCTCTGAGACTCTATGACTCTACGACATTGCGTGACATGGGGCTGAATTTAATGAGCCCACTGCTGATCTCAGCAGCAAGCCTGGTAAATAGCATTATTCCTGTCTGTCGCTTTGGCACCCGCCCAAACATGATCGTGCAGTGGGCGCCCATTTTTCATTTGTGGAAGTGCGTGTCCCCCCAATCATGTGGCAGGGGTAGAAGACGATTCATTGATCATGGCCTCAGATGATTCCAGTGCAGGTGCAGGAGGCATATTTAAAGGCCTTCCAGCACTGCATTCACTCCTGTCCTGGATACAGTGTTCAACTTTATTCTATTGGGTCTTGTATTCCCCCCAACCACCTGAGGGCTGAAGATGATGTCAGAGCAAAGACACAGGGTGGCCCCATGGTTCAGTGATGCCTCCCTGCAGATTCTCCTTCAGGCTGCAAGGGAAAGGCAGGAGGTTCTTTTCCCCCACAATAGCAAGAAGAGGTCCTCCCGCTTGACCATGCAAACCTGGGTGGAGGTCAGCAACCGTGGGGTCACACAACACAACTGTGCAGGAAGATGGTCAATGACCTACTGCGTTTTGCCAAGGTGAGTGCTCCATACCAATCGCCTCCTTGAGGCTTGCATGTGAGCACACAGGAGGTTGCACATCATGGGGTAGGTAGCAGCAATGCGGCATTGCCTGAGTGCTTAGGGGTCTGTCTCTTCCTGGCAGTCTTCCTGGATGTCTCTTGCCCACAGGCCACCTTCCTTCATAGCTCACCCACACCCCCACCCCCTTAACTCGGGCGGCACAGTGGCGCAGTGGTTAGCACCGCAGCCTCACAGGTTTACCAACCCGGGTTCAATTCTGGGTACTGCCTGTATGGAGTTTGCAAGTTCTCCCTGTGTCTGCGTGGGTTTCCTCCGGGTGCTCCGGTTTCCTCCCACATGCCAAAAGACTTGCAGGTTGATAGGTTAATTGGCCATTATAAATTGCCCCTAGCATAGGTAAGTGGTAGGGAAATATAGGGACAGGTGGGGATGGGGTAGGGATATGGGATTAGTGTAGGATTAGTATAAATGGGTGATTGATGGTCAGCACAGACTCACTGGACTGAAGGGCCTGTTTCAGTGCTGTATCTCTAAACTCCCATGACAGTGAGTGTTGGCATGAGAGACATCAGATTGTCCAGTAGGAGCTGAGGGGCTGAAAAGAGTTGAACTGTCATGTTGATGTCTGTGCCATTCTCAACCATCTCCATCCTTCCTCTTGCAGGTTAACAGGGTCCATAATAGGAGGGAGATCTCCCGGACAGGTGGAGGAATCCCAGATGTACATCCACTTACCTCTGCCGAGCAAGTGGCCTTGCAGCTGGCGGGCACCCAGGGTGGCCATTCAATAGCCAATAGGGAGAGAGTGAGGATTGTCTCCCATTGGCATGTGCATCAATGTTGGAGACCCACATAACGCTTGGTAGGCATCAGGAGAACTGCACAGCCTAACCCACATATACTTGTGTTCTGTTGCAAGGGTCCCCAACCACTAGGGGTGAAAGACGTCCGCCTCTGAGGAGGAGGACGACTCAGAGGATGCACTGTCCCATGACTCTCTTGCACTTCCAATGGCGTAGATACTTTCACCTCAGTGGATACACTCTCAGCTTTAGAATCAGGGTCACAAGCTGGTGAGAGCACCACACATGTGTGCGAGCAGCTGGCGGAGGCTGAGACAGCCGAGACCTCTGACAGTTAGAGGACTGTGGTGACCAGGCCCATGCTGAGCCCCAGGATGATGACAAACCTCTGGTGCCGACAGCACAGGGCATGCTGGAGTTGCAGAGAGGGATAGGGCAAAATCTGGCAGAGATGCCATCGGCCATGTGCAGCCATGAGCAGACAATAGTGGAGTCCATCCATGCCATGACAACTGTCATGTTTCAGGCATATGGGTACATGGCTTCCTGCATCGAGAGGTTGGCGACCCTCATGGAGAACCAGATTCCACAAATGCGCGCAAACCTACAGACCACCACCTTGGCCATGAGCTCAATGCAACAGTGGCAAGGCAAGAGAAGGAACAGGTGCCCAGATGATTCTGCAGCTCCTGGTCCTTCTTTGGTGAGCAGGGAGGCTCAAGCGAGCCTTCACAAGGAGGAGGAGAGGCTAACTGCCACATCTGGTGGCTCCCCTCAGAGCATGGCAGTCGGCTCCTCAGCCCTTCCGCCAGTGATCCCAGCTCCAGCAGCCGCGGCGCCTGAGGAAACTCCTGCACCAGTCCTGGACACCCCCAGGCAGCTGGGGTCCTCCAGACCTCAGGCAGCCAGAGCAGGTCCACCAAAGTCAGCACAAGCCAAGGGGCAGCCTGATCAGCAGCCTGCCTCCAGCACAGCTGCTGCCGCTGGGATTACACCACGTAGGAGCACCCGCAAACAGATTAAAAACAGCACACAACAACACTTTGGGTTTCACGGGTGTAGAATATACATTTGGGTTAAACAATTAAAAGATCCTTTGTTCAAATCTTTAGGCTTCATGTCTGAATGCCATGTGCATTTACGCCTTAATTGTGAGATGTAGACGTCACCCTTCCACTTTAGGGCTATGCCAATGTGAACACAGCCCTCTTAACACGCCAATGTAACGAGAGCCTTCGTTAATAAATGCCCTCCCATGGGCACTAGTGCATATTAAATCAGTTTGCAAGACAGGAACCACAAATGTAAAGGACATGACAGAGCCCAGGCATTAAGGTGAGATGCTGTTGCCTCCTTCACATGTAGCTGTACCCATCTGGCATCCTGCCTTGGTACCTGAGGGTGTGCTACTTCAGTTAGCATAGTCACTCATGGATTTCAGATCCCAACCATAATGATAGCCCACGCTCTGTTCCAGCTGTGTGATCACACAGACCCATCATACAGCAGTTTACCCACACCAGACTGACCCCTTCATCCCTACCCTCACCCCCAAAGTGCACATTTCTCCCCTTTGCAGAGCCCCCGCTACCCCAGACCCCTTTGCAGAGCCCCCGCTACCCCAGACCCCTTTGCAGAGCCCCCGCTACCCCTGACCCCTTTGCAGAGCCCCCGCTACCCCAGACCCCTTTGCAGAGCCCCCACTACCCCAGATCCCTTTACTGAGCCCCTGCTACCCCGGACCTCTTTGCAGATCCCCCACTACCCCAGACCTCTTTGCAGAGCTCCCACTACCCTGGACCTCTTTGCTGAGCCCCTGCTACCCCGGACCTCTTTGCAGAGCCCTCACTACCCCGGACCCCTTTGCAGAGCCCCCACTATTCTGGACCTCTTTGCCGAGCCCCCACTACCCTGGACCTCTTTGCAGAGCCCCCACTACCCTGAATCCCTTTGCAGAGTCCCCTTTACTCCGGACACATTTGCAGAGTCCCCACCACCCTGGACCCCTTTGCAGAGCTCCTGCTACTCTGGACCCCTTTGCAGAGCCCTCTTTACTCCTGACTCCTTTGCAGAGCCCCCACTACCCTGCACCCCTTTGCAGAGCCCCCACTACCCTGGACCCCTTTGCAGAGCCCCTACTACCCTGGACTCCTTTGCAGAGCCCCCTTTACTCCAGACACCTTTGCAGTGTCCCCACTACCCTGGACTCCTTTGCAGAGCCCCCTTTACTGCGGACATCTTTGCAAAGTCCCCACTACCCCAGACCTCTTTGCAGAGCCTCCACTACCCTGGATCCTTTTGCAGAGCCCCTGCTACCTTGGACCCCTTTGCAGAGCCCCCTATACTCCGGACACCTTTGCAGAGTCCCCAGTACCCCAGACGCCGTTATAGTGCATCCACTACCCTGGACACCTTTGCAGAGCCCCCACTACCCCGGACAGTTTTGCAGAGCCTCCTTTACTCTGGACATCTTTGCAGAGCCCCCACTACCCCGGACACATGTGCAGAGCCCCTGCGACCCTGGACCCCTTTGCAGAGCCCCTGCGACCCTGGACCCCTTTGCAGAGCCCCTGCCACTCCGGACTGCTTTGCAGAGCCAGCAGCAATGCACACCTACAAAAGCGTCCAAACCCACCTCTTCCCCTAATCTGCAGTGCGCAAGGCTGCCTACCCATTGTGTCAATATGCCCTCTCGCTTTTGTGCCACCAGGTTTCACTGGTCATGAAAACAGAGACATGTCAGTGTTGCCCGCTGTTCACAGAATCAGGCTTCAGACAAAGAATCACTTTTAATGATATTTAAATACATTTAAGTCAACATCTGAGTCATTTAAAAAAGTTCCCATCACACTGCAGTGAGAGTACCGCCACTGGGCTTCCCTGCCACTGAGAAAATCCAGAACTGATGTCACAAAGCCAGATTTTTGAGTGGACAGCTGCGTTGCGATTCTCTGGCCTCCCCCACCACCATTCCCACTCTCAAAGGCCACTCAAAATCCATCCCATGATATGCAAATCTGCTGCTTATGTAACGGTTTTTGCCAAGCAATGGCACCAGAATTGGTTTAGTGAAAATGACAATCCAATTATGAACATACGAACAAACGAATTAGGAGCAGGAGTAGGCCACTCGGCCCCTCGAGCCTGCTCCACCATTCAATAAGTTCATGGCTGAACTGATTACTCCACATTTCCAGCTACCCCCGATAACCTTTCAGCCCCTTGCTTATCAAGAATCTATCTACCTCTGCCTTAAAATATTCAAGGACTTTACTTTAACCGCCTGTTGAGGAAGAGAATTCTAAAGACTCACAACCCTCTAACAGAAAAAAATTCTCCTCATCTCTGTCTTAAATGGGTGACCCCTTATTTTTAAAAAGTGACCCATAATTCTAGATTCTCCCCACAAGGGGAAACATCGTTTCAACATCCACTCTGTCAAGACCCCTCAGGATCTTATATGTTTCAATCAAGTCACCTCTTACTCTTCTAAATTCCAGTGGATACAAGCCTAGCCTGTCCAATCCTTCCTCATAAGACAGCCTGCCCCTTCCAGGTATTAGTCTAGTAAACCTTCTCTGTACTTCCTTAAATAAGGAAACCAATACAGTACACAGTACGCCAGATGTGGTCTCATCAAAGCCCTGTATAGCTGAAGCATAACCTCCCTACTTTTCTATTCAATTCCCCTCGCGATAAATGATAGCATTCTATTAGCTTTCCTAATTACGGGCTGTACCTGCATACTAACCATTTGCGATTCATGCCACTTCTGCCCATCTGATTTTTCCAGTCTATATGTAGGTTACAATCCCCCATAATTATCGCTGTACCTTACTGACAAGCTGCCATTATTTCTTCCTTTATATCCCGTCCTACAGTGTGGTTAATGTTTGGCGGCCTGTACCCCACTCCCACAACTTCTTGCCTTTATGATTTCTCATCTCTACCCAAACTGCTTCTGCATCCTGCTCTCCTCAACTTAGGTCATCCCTCTCTACTGCACTAATACCATCATTAATTAACAGAGCTACCCCTCCACCTTTCCCTAGCTTCCTGTCCTTCCTAAATGTCATGTACCCTTCAATATTCAGGTCCCAATCTATGTCGTCCTGCAGCCATGTCTCTGTAAGAGATAGAAGATAGTTTGAAAAGAAATAGAGGTACACAGTGGCCTATTGATTGATCCCAAGCCAGTTGCCAAGTAAACATACCACAAAAATATTAGTGCTGTGGTCTAAACTTGATTACTGCAAATAAAATATACCTGATGAGTAAAAAAAAGCAGATGAAGTCCAATCCTTTGCAGACTATAATGACATAATATGCATGTATTATGTGCTAAAGGATGTATATGGCCAAACATGGATCAATACTGCAACTCTGCAAAGTGGGGACAATGTCATCATTGACACTGGTAGGACTGACATCATGCAGAGATGCCATTAGCAGATCAGCATGTTACTGAAATGATAATCTACCATTAAAGTCAAAGCTCTTGGAGTCCACACATGAGACACAACATAATAAGGTGGATGGGAACTACATTACTACTGAGGTTATAAAGCCATCAAAGCAATGAAGATCAATAAAACTTAAGAACCAGATGGAATCCCCACCGGGTTTTACAAGTGCTGCTGCAGGGCTTTCCTGACTGGCTGCACAGATTCTTCTGAACCAAACACCAAAAGCAGCTGTTCACAATATATATCAATGATTTGGATGTGGGGACCAAATGTCGTATTTCCAAGTTTGCGGATGA
This sequence comes from Heterodontus francisci, assembly GCF_036365525.1. Taxonomy (NCBI): domain Eukaryota; kingdom Metazoa; phylum Chordata; class Chondrichthyes; order Heterodontiformes; family Heterodontidae; genus Heterodontus; species Heterodontus francisci. The sequence continues at coordinate 43,915,727 of NC_090387.1, forward strand.
CACAAAACTAGGTGGGAATATGTGTTGTGAGGAAGATGCAAAGCGGCTTCAAGGGAATTTGGACAGATTAGTGAGTGGGCAGGAACGTGGCAGTTGGAATATAATGTGGAAAAATGTGAGGTTATCCACTTTGGGCGGCACAGTGGCGCAGCGGTTAGCACCGCAGCCTCACAGCTCCAGTGACCTGGGTTCAATTCTGGGTACTGCCTGTGTGGAGTTTGCAAGTTCTCCCTGTGTCTGCGTGGGTTTCCTCCGGGTGCTCCGGTTTCCTCCCACATGCCAAAGACTTGCAGCTTGATAGGTAAATTGGCCATTAACAATTGCCCCTAGTATAGGTAGGTGGTAGGGAAATATAGGGACAGGTGGGGATGAGGTAGGAATATGGAATTAGTGTAGGATTAGTATAAATGGGTGGTTAATGGTCGGCACAGACTCGGTGGGCCGAAGGGCCTGTTTCAGTGCTATATCTCTAAACTTTGGTAGGAGGAACAGATGTGCAGAGTATTTCTCAACTGGTAAGAGATTAGAAAGTGTAGATGTACAAAGGGGCCTGGGTGTCCTTGTCAATAAGTCACTGAAAGCTAACATGAGGTTGTAGTAAGCAATTAGGAAGGCTAATGGTATCGCAAGAGGATTTGACTACAGGAGTAGTGAAGTCTTGCTTCAATTATATAGAGCTCCTTGGTTAGACAGAGTACTTGGAGTACTGTGTGCAGTTTTGGTCCACTTACCTTAGCAAGGATATTATTGCCATAGAGGGTGTGTAATGAAGGTTCACCAGACTTGTTCCCGGGATGGCGCGACTGGGGAAACTGGGCCTGTATTCTCTAGAGTTTCGAAGAATGAGAGGTGATCTCAGTGAAACCTACAAAATATTTAAAAGGATAGAGGGGGTAGATGCAGCAAAGATGTTTCCCCTGGTTGGGGACTCTAAAACCAGGGGACACAATTTCAAAATAAGGGGGAAGCCACTTAGGACAGAGATGAGGAGAAAATTCTTTACCTAGAGGGTTGTGAATCTTTGGAATTCGCTACCCCAGAAAGCCTGTCATTGAGTATGTTAAAAGCAAAGATTGACAGATTTCTAAACACAAATGGCATAAAGGGATATGGGGATAGTGTGGGAAAAAGGCATTGAACTGGATGATCAGCCATGATCATATTGAATGGCAGGGCTGGCTCGATGGGCTAAATGGCCTACTCCTGCTCCTATTTTCCTAGGGATGCAAAATTGCAACAAACTATAAGCAGATGGAAGAGGAGAATGATTGCAGAAAGTATGGCAAAAGTCACTTCCTTTGGCAGTTAGGAAAGCACTAGCAAGAACATTTCTCAATCATGAAAATGTCACTGCTTCAGTCCTCACAGAAACATAATGGCCCTGATTTCATGATCAGCACCAAAGCAATGGTGCTTGCCTCGGACCTCAAAGAATGCTTCCCAATAAGATTTAGCAATCTCTGTGGCATAGATGTCACTTTCCCAAAGTCAGTTTGAATCTGGCACCAAGTCAAGGGGATCTCTCAGTGTCCAGCAATAGTGATAGGAACATGCCATCAAGCAGGGTAAGGAGCCAATCACATTGAAGTATTCTCATAGACAGCAAACTAGTAAGTAAAAAGCATTGGATTTTTCATTTTAATTCAAATTTTACAGGAAGTAAAATAAATAATTGTGGCATACACATAGCATTAAGGTAGAAGCTGAAATATCATAAACTTTTTAAAAATAATATTTTAAATATGATTTTTATTTATCATATTCTAGAAATTTGACATTCTACAAATATAAAGTTAGTTTTTCAGGGCCAGTAAGGCTATTTAGCTGTAATTATGAACTTGGTATGCTGTTAAAAACAAAGTTACACTTCATTCAACAAGGTTAATTTTTTCAAGGGTTTTTAACAGCAAGACTAATCATGTAATAGAACAAGTTTTTGTCAGTTTAATCATTTCTAATCGATTAAAATCTGGGGGACTTCAATAGCGCACCCCATGGAGAAGCTCATTATCACTGACAGCAACTTCTGGATTTCCACATTTAGAACACAGAACATAGAACAGTACAGCACAGTACAGGCTCTTCGGCCCACGATGTTGTGCCGAACCTTTAACCTACTCTGAGATCAAACTAACTACCTACCCTTCATTCTACTATCATCCATGTACCTATCCAAGAGTCACTTAAATGTCCCTAATGTATCTGCTTCTACTACCACCGCTGGCAGCGCATTCCACGCACCCACCACTCTCTGTGTAAAGAACCTACCTCTGACATCTCCCCGAAACCTTCCTCCAATCACCTTAAAATTATGCCCCCTGGTGATAGCCCTTTCCAGCCTGGGAAAAAGTCTCTGGCTATCCACTCTATCTATGCCTCTCATCATCTTGTACACCTCTATCAAGTCACCTCTCATCCTTCTTCGCTCCAATGAGAAAAGCCCTAGCTCCCTCAATCTTTCTTCGTAGGACATGCCCTCCAGTCCAGGCAGCATCCTGGTAAATCTCCTCTGCACCCTCTCTAAAGCTTCCACATCCTTCCTATAATGAGGCGACCAGAACTGAACACGATATTCCAAGTGTGGTCGAACCAGGGCCTTATAGAGCTGCAGCATAACCTCGCAGCTCTTAAACTCAATCCCCCTGTTAATGAAAGCCAACACACCATACGCCTTCTTAACAACCCTATCAACTTGGGTGGCAACTTTGAGCGATCTATGGACATGGACCCCAAGATCCCTCTGTTCCTCCACACTACCAAGAATCCTGTCTTTAAGCCTGTATTCTGCATTCAAATTCGACCTTCCAAAATGAATGACTTCACACTTTTCCAGGTTGAACTCCATCTGTCACTTCTCAGCCCAGCTCTGCATCCTGTCAATGTCCCGTTGCAACCTACAACAGCCTTCCACACTATCCACAACTCCAGCAACCTTCGTGTCATCGGCAAACTTGCTAACCCAGCCTTCCACTTCCTCATCCAAGTCATTTATAAAAATCACAAAGAGCAGAGGTCCCAGAACAGATCCCTGCGGAACACCACTGGTCACCGAGCTCCATACTGAATACTTTCCATCTACTACCACCCTCTGTCTTCTATGGGCCAGCCAATTCTGTATCCAGACAGCCAACTTTCCCTGTATCCCTTGCCTCCTTACTTTCTGAATGAGCCTACCATGGGGAACCTTATCAAACGCCTTGCTAAAATCCATATACACCACATCCACTGCTCTTCCTTCATCAATGTGTTTTGTCACATCTTCAAAGAATTCAATAAGGCTTGTGAGGCATGACCTGCCCCTCACAAAGCCATGCTGACTGTCTCTAATCAAACCATGCTTTTCCAAATAATCATAAATCCTGTCTCTCAGAATCCTCTCCAATAATTTGCCCACTGCCGACGTAAGACTGACTGGTCTATAATTCCCAGGGTTATCCCTATTCCCTTTCTTGAACAAGGGAACAACATTTGCCACCCTCCAATCATCCGGTACTACTCCAGTGGACAGTGAGGACGCAAAGATCATCGCCAAAGGCGCAGCAATCTCTTCCCTCGCTTCCCGTAATATCCTTGGGTATATCCCGTCTGGCCCCGGGGACCTATCTGTCCTCATATCATTCAAAACTTCCAGCACATCCTCCCTCTTAACCTCAACCTGTTTGAGCATATCAGCCTGTTCCATGCTGTCCTCACAAACGACCAGGTCCCTCTCACTTAACTGCACATGCGTGGACTCCAGAGGTTGCTGTCAGTTTCAGAGGAGTAATGATGGCAAGCGCCAATAGTTTAGTCATCATTACTATAGCAAATCCAGGCTAATGAGATTTAAATTATTTAGGTGCAAAAAAGTGCAAAGTATACCAATTTAGTAGTGGGACAGCCTGCTCCGAGTCTGCGCAGGTTTTGGTTCTGCAGATAAATTTGTGGGACTTAGGCACCCAGGAAGATGACGTTGGTTCTAATGACATCCTATGTGACTAACAATCGCTCCTCATCCTTCTTCACCTGTCTGCAGCCTTTGACACACTTGACCACACCGTCCTCCTCCAACGCCTCTCCGCCATCATCCAGTTGGGTGGGACAGCTCTCACTGGTTCCATTCTTATCTATATAATTGTAGCTAAAGTATCACTTGCAATGGTAGGTGGCAATGAAAAACATTGAAAAAACACAGCCAAAAGATCTCATTGTGTAACTTTCCAAACTTGTGTTGATTATCACAAAAGCAGCGAACATTTTATAAACTGTGTTTGCCTAGATTTTCATTTATTGTTGAAAGTTAGATCCTATGGTTATTTGCAATTTTAGACTGACTCACATAGAAGTGTGTTGTTTGTTCCCAATTTTCCTGCGCCAATCTCAGGGGTAGATATGGATGGGTATAGATAGCACATGTGGTGTATTTTAACATTTGAGTGGCCTACTGGCAGAGGGTACCACAGCCTCCTGCCCATGGCATGAGCACAGGGATGAAGCCATTTAGAGGCCGGGGCCTCCTTTAAATAGAACTGTCAAGCTGCCTGCCCCAAATGGGCACCATGATGCAACTCATGATTTAGGCCAGTGCAATATTGGTTCCCTGCAGGTCACTTGCAAGCTGAGTCCTAGGAGGGAGATTCACAATTGCGGGGGAGTCTGGGGTGGTAGTTGCCTGTAGTATTATTGAGTGACCTCGCAAAAATATTTGGAAACATATATTTTTTGGGCTCAGCGCACAGTCCATTCTATTGTCTCTCAAAATGGCACCTGAGAAAAGTTGGTTGCTTTGGCTTTCTTTTCTAAAATAATTCATAAAATAAAAAAAAGGTCAAACAAATAATTGACACAAGCAAGGCTTCAATTATTTTTATTAATCAACTATTTTTACACAACATACTACAAGGATATTCTAACAATGGTTCAGTGAAATAACTTCATAGATAATATACATCACATAAGAGCACAATAATTTAGAAACTGTTGAGTCGATTATCGCAAAAATATCAAAATGCTTAGGTTCCAAAACTGAATATGACTATCATCTTCCTAATTTATTCAATGATATTTCTTAATGTTTTTAGTAACAACAATTTTGAAACTTTTTAAATCACCATTATGTTTTACACCTGACATCCCACCCACAGAAATACACATGCCTTCAAAATTGACCCCGGCTATAAAATCTAGAATATCTCAAGGAAGCTCTTTGCTTTTTATATGATCACAACAATTTTGATCATCACTGAATCTTGCATGACTTTCCATCATCAAAATAACTTTCTTCTAAAATGGGACAAGCTGGGAGGGGGGTGCAAAAAATCCAAGATGACTTTCAATGACAGGTGGATCATTTAATTTATGGGGCTGGATTTGGTTGTCCCACCACCAGGAGTGTCAGTGAGTGCGGAACATGGCAGTCCCCCACCCCCGCCACAGGACCCGCGCCGCCGCAATTACGCGGCAGTCAGTCACTTTACATATTGGCCATCAAGCACCCCCCGCCCCCAATCATATGGCGGGGGTGGCCTCAGCGATGCTGTTCACAGTGTCACCTGTTGAAGGAGCAGGTGCTGGTGCCATTTGTGAAAGGCTGCCAGCCCTGCAAACACTACACCGTAACGTAGAGTTCACCTCTTCCACCCCCCTCCCCACACCCCCAACCCCGATACTCATCAGAGTGCAGAGTTCATCCCTTCCCCACCTCGGTGGCGCCAGCTTTCCCTAGACGGGAAAGTGAAGTTACGTGAGTGCTGCAGGTCATGCTGAAGATCGGGAACTGAAGGCAAGATCACTGCAGTTTACATTTTACTTCATGCAAAGATGTAATGTACATATGCTAACTCGGGTCCCATCACAAAGCGACAGAGAGGCCGCCACGGAGCCTCCCTGTCACCGGGAAGATCGGGCCCGGCAATGCCGGCATCGGTTTCCGTGATGGCCACTGCCACTCCGATTGTCTGGCCCCCCCACCCCATCATGGAACCCGACGGTTAAAGGAATATTGCTGTAAGAGTGAGCCAGAAGTCACTATTATAATAATTTCAAAGAAAATTCTCAAGTTGAACTGTGCTCTAGCACTCTTCGTGCAGCAGTCATTAGCTTGGAACAAAACATAATCAAAAATCCTCACCTTCAAGGTTCATTCAGTTTTCTGTAAACAAGAGCAACAGATTGTGTTGTCACCACAAACCTGCTGATACGTAGCCACTGTACATTCTATTTTACTTATTTTGTTGTTCTTCTTTTTTTTCTTTTCTTTTTCTTTTGGGCCTCCTTATCTCGAGAGACAATGGATACGCGCCTGGAGGTGGTCAGTGGTTTGTGAAGCAGCGCCTGGAGTGGCTATAAAGGCCAATTCTGGAGTGACAGGCTCTTCCACAGGTGCTGCAGAGAAATTTGTTTGTTGGGGCTGTTGCACAGTTGGCTCTCCCCTTGCGCCTCTGTCTTTTTTCCTGCCAACTACTAAGTCTCTTCGACTCGCCACAATTTAGCCCTGTCTTTATGGCTGCCCGCCAGCTCTGGCGTTGTATTATTCTTTAAAAGGTACATATCTTCATTCTAGTTTTATAATTGGGATTAATAGCGAGATGGGTACAATTTCTATGTCTTTTGAGCAGTGGTCAAAAATGCTGATCCTTCCAGCATTATAATGCTAATTGATAATTATTAGATATAAAACAGAGAACCTTGGGACATGAAAACAATTGCATGATGACCTAACCAAACAACTATTATGTTTTGAAGTTGATCTGAAAACGTAATGTGCACTTTTTAACATTTTCATACCTTTCTTGTTAGGTATCATTAATGATGCAATTAGACATGTGCCATGTGAACTTGGTGTGATGCATTGCTAAGCCCCGAACAGCTTTGCCTGAATTAACTGACGTCATTCAGTGGAGCACAGTAGCATCTTCCTATAGTTTTAAGTATTTCCTTAAATCTATCTAAACCTTTCAGTTTCATTCAACATTGTATGTTATATACATTTTGTTCACCGTGAATTGATATTTGACTGGATCCAGTGATAGGGAATATCTCATTGTATATTAAAATATTGAAAATAAAGCCAGTTTTTGACAAAAAACCATATAAAATATAAAGTGCCACTTATATCATGTATCATGCACACACCACTTAGAGGAATGTGTAAAATGAATTACATCTATGATTTATACATTTTTCTAAATTACATTTGCAAAGCTTTCAAAATGAAGTTTGCTACTCTGTCCAACAAACAGTGATAATTATGATGTTGGCCCATTAATGTGCTGGATCAACTCCATACTTTCTAGTTTTCAGCAATGAGCTCTACAACTCCCCCCGATCTCAAAATCAATAGTCACCCAGACTAATTTTAAGAATATATTTTACCATAGAAAGTGTTTTGCCTCCATTGTTACACCAACTCTGGGTGATCTTGCCAACTTAGGGCCAATTTATTTTCCAATGTGGGCAACTCTGCCCTACCAATAATTTACACTAAGAATTAAACTGGAAAAAATTGACAAGAGCCTTACATTAGGCTCTTAGTATTGCAAGAGAAGTGATTTTCATCCAATCAATCTGGGCTGCATTCAAACTGAGAAGTAATAGCTCAATAAATTAATCTGAGGAACCAACCAATAATTTACATTTAGTGTTCCCAGCTATGCAATTGGAAATTGGGCATAAGTTGCCCACAATTTCCATCCATAATGGATGGAAAATTATGGGCAGTGCATGGCCAGTTTTCTGATATGTGTTTCTGGGGAACAAAGAAAGCTCTGTCCCAAGAAAGTTAAAGAAAATAATTTACTGCATATTATGAAAATGGTGTAAACATTATGCAGACTAATGCTAAAGCATTTTTATGCAGTTTAGCAATTCAAGCAGTTAAGATTTTTTTTTAGGAATTTTTCAATATGTTTTGCACATAAATGCAAAGGGCAATAAACTTTGGGATTCCTTAATTTCTCTAATTCTACCCAATTTCTACTCTAAAAATGACAGAAATTATTTATTCACAATGTATAAATAAAAGGCTTTGAATAAAGATTGTAGATTGGCATCAAAGAATGTACCACCTTGCACAGTGGATTTACAGACTTGTCGTTGAATGCTCACAATTCTCACAAAGTACCTGCTAATGCCTTACTGCATGGCATTCATTAATAAATTAATTCAACTCATTTACATTTTTGTGCATTTGTCTTACTCCTCCTTTATTAACATGGACACTATCCAGTTCTATTTTCTTGGAAATTCGCCTTGAAAATAAATACCTTATCTGGCTGTACTTTGAAAAGATAAGCGTAGCTTAGAAGAAGGGATGTCATTGAACATTCAACAATGTCCATATTTAGATTGTTTTAAGGCTGATTTAGAATTTGAATTGAAATATCAAAAGCAGCAGCGAAATGAGAAATCCAAGATCTCAATATTTGAAGTACTGTTGATGTCAGCAAAGGTCTCAATATTTGAAGTTAAGCTTTATTAGTATTTTCTAAAAGAAAGTTACTGTTTATCCATTGTAAGACTCAATGGCAAATAATTCATCTCGGGTGGGAACACAAAATGCGCAATAGTCAATCGGCATTGGAAAGGAAATTGGGCAGAAAGCAAAAAGGCTTACGATTTGTTACTACACAGTTTGCCCGACCATCCAAGACATATTTGTACCTCTTGGGTTGCTCCACAATGTATGCATCTCAATTTATTTCATTTACGGTGTCAGGCAAACCCCACCTGCCAAGACTGAGGCACACATTATTTCGCCACATGAACATTAAAACTTTAAAAATTGCAATCTCTAACTGGAAGGGCATTTGCATAGTACCAGACAATGTGGAAACAAAGGGAGCCAATCCCTATTCCTCCAACACACAGAAGTGGTCAGACCAGTTTTGGTCACATGACTGACTGGCTGTTACAAAGTTTTTGAACTCCCAAACAAAGGAATTGCCAGGAGAAAACGCCATGTGCTCATGGACTGAGAACATCTCCTCTCCTGCCTGCCTGCTTCATCTCTTCCCATGGAACTGAATCTTGTGAAAACACATGATACTAAAAGAGAGAAAGATTTCCTACGTGAACAAGGTTAAGACATTGACCGGGCCCCAACGAAACGTATGACCATATCTTCAATCAAGGATTACAGCAAGCTCAAGAAACAGTAACAAGATATTGCCTCAAACTGTTCTACTTATATTTTCTTCTGTTCTTTTCTATTCCTATCTGCATGTTTATATCACATGTGCATGCTGGCATGAGCGCATTGTATATCCGTAGGCATGAACCGTATTAGAGTATTAGTTTAAGGTTTAATAAATTTCCTCTTTCTGCTTTAAATCAAAGAAAGCCAGCTTGTGCTCATTTCTCTGTCTGATAATTGGAAACTGTGAACAAGGATTCACACAAAGGGGAGCTCAAAACACAGTGGGTTTAAAAATTAAACCCTGTTACAATAAGACCAGGTACAGATAGCAAAAGACCCCTAGACATTGCTCACTTGGTCATAACAAACGTCATGTTAAACCACACATAGAGACAGATAATGCTAGAAATACTCAACTGGCCAGGCAGCATCTGTGGAGTAAAAAACAGAACAATCTGATGGCAGGTCATTAACCTGAAACATTAACTGTTTATCTGTTAACTGAGAATTTCCAGCATTTTCTGTTTTTATTTCAGATTTCCAGCATCTGCAGTGTTTCACTTTTGTATTAGTGTTAAACCACACAATGGTTAACTTTTTTTGCATAAATTATATTGATCGTTTAATATAGGGAAACATTTTTTGTAGATACAGTGGACCTCATTTTCAAAGGTGTTGTGCACATACACGGACAAAAAAAGCATACTGGATCCTATTCTCAGTGAATTTCTTGCAGTGACTAGTTATTTGTTGCATTACCAACTTGACCAGTAAACTATCGAGCTCGCTCCAGAATGTCTGTAAAATTCAATCTCCATCCCAATCACTATAGCTGGCTGAGGATAAAGACGTTAGTATAGAGATTAAGGGGTGATTTGATAGACATGTTTACATTTATGATAGCATGTGACCAATAGATAGAAACAGACTATTTTCACTGACAGGATCTAAAGAAGGGGGTATAAAGATTAAATTTAAGAAATTTCAGCCTGAGAAATGAACTACTCAAATTAGGGATTGGAACAGGGGCTAAGGCAACATTTAGGAATAGGTTAGATAAGTGGTTAAAGGACCCACAGATAAAGGGATATGGGAACAGAGTGGGCATACAGGATTAGGACTACAGCTCTTGCTGAGGATAAATGCCAACATGGACTGGATGGTCCAATGACCTATTTCCATACTGTAATTTACATGTAACTCAATGGACAAAGTTCAATGGGGCCATCACTTGCATAGTGGCTGCTAACAGTTTATAGTGAACAAGAAGTAGATTATAAATCATTGCATGAAGTCCTTAAACTTTCTGGCTGTTTTAGAACCTTAGATTCTAAAACAATTTTTCAATGTCCTTTTCCCTCAATCCCAAATTCTGATCATCCACATTTCTTACCTTTGCCCTATATTCACTATCATCACCAATCTGTTTCTCTCCTCAAGCACTGTTTCCCTCTCCTTCAAACCATCATCACCTTGCTCAAAAAATAGGTACATCCTTTCATTTTCACCAACTACAGCCCTTCATTCTTCATTTCCTTTTTGAAATCCAGGAATATATTTCTGACTCAGAACTGTGCTTCCATCTCTCTCATGCTTCCCCATTTGAGATCCTACAATTCAACTTCTGTATCACCCACAGCCCTGATATTGCATCATCAAGACCATAAAGAGCCGTGTAACTGTGACTACAACACATTATTTCCCAAATCCTCCTCAATCTCTCCACTGCCTCTGAAAGCCTTGGCTAATTCATCCTCCTCTGCAGACACCTCTGTGACATTGCTATAACCTAGTTCTAAATCTACTTGTCAGAATAAACATATTAAGACCTGCAGCTTCCCCCAGGGCAAAGGTTGGGACCAGGATTTCCATTTGCCAGCCTGGCTCTAAGGCATTTTCCTGGGTTGGGGTCAGTTCTGAATGCAGGGCAGGCTCTCAGTGGGATCTCCACTCTACAGAGGCAGCCTGCCCCTGCAATGAGGGAAAATTCTGTTGTGCTGCAGTAGGGCATTTGCTGAAGCACCTTAAAGGAGTGTAGCAACTGTTAAATGGGTTACTCTTTCAGCCACTACATTCTGGTACTTCTTCCCCAAATGAAATCCATCCTCCATCATCTCACTCCCTGTTTTCAGATGCTCTTTTCTTCAACTGGGGTTTACCTGATACAGCTTTTACCACTTCCTCTTTTCCTTGCTGTTCAGTCTCTTATTGCTTCGCACCACCGTGTAAAACATTTGGTAGCATTTTTCTGTTCACTGGAAGTACCACCGAAATGTACTGCTACAGTTATTATTATCCATCCTATGTACATTTTCTGCCTAATCGACTTACTGGTTTGGAGATCCCATTTGTGCTTTTTATAAAATGTCATGAGCATAAACTGTGAAATTTTCCATGTTCCCCTTCACGTTCTACTCTCACCTATTTATTTAAGGAAAGGACATTTTATCAGTTCAGGATCATTCTAAGCTCTCCTGGTGGGACAGAATTTATCTTTATCCATTTTTGTTACTGGTTAATGAATTACTATTTCTGACATAACTGGTCAGTCAGGTGCTGCCTTTGGTACAACTGGTTGATTGGCAGCTTGTGGTAAATGGAGGGGCTCCAATTGCATTATGGATACTGTACATCCTGTTGTGATTCTTGAGGTTCCTGATGGGATCTGTACCTTACTGTTGAATCAGAAAGGCATTAGAAGCTATTGGTAAACAGTACACTTAGCCAGTGGTTACTTTGGCTAGTTATACTTAATGGTGATTGATTCATATTGTAACCTGATACCCCATTATGGTCCCATTTTCACAATTTGCATTTACAATTTGCTTCTCCTAATGCATTAGGCACTTTTCCTTGGCAATTTCAATTCTTTGGCTTATTTAAAGAGATTGACTTCAAGTCCCTCATCCCTGCAACCTTTTAATTTGTAAATTGCATTGGTATTGCAGTACCCCATTCACCTTGCCCGGTATATTCTTCTCAGATTACATTTTGGTCACTAGGATTTGTGATCAGAATCGACATTTCCTTGTCCTTGCATCAGCTTTAGTCAGATGAATAGTTAATGGCATATTTCTACCTTCAGAGGTATGTTGCATCATTTCTTTTAGCATTCCAGCATGCACCCATCCACTGCGTTTTAAATTATCACATTTTTGGCATAAATACCATTTTTGTGATATATCACCAATTTAATTCATGGCTCACCAATCTGCAATGTAATTGAAACAGCATTAACAAGCCTTTGAAAATCGGGCCCAGTTATCTTTATGTTTCCTACTTATCCAAGCAGAATTATTCTTTGCTCGCGAACCAGGTTTAATTCCAAATCATCAACTATTGACAATTCAATGGCAAGATAACATGGCCATCAAAAAATTAAAACAGATTCAAAGAATCCTGGTACTGAAGTCAGCTCGATATAACGTCACGAACATTTAGCCAGTTGAATTCATCATGTAGATTCCCCAGTGTCATTGCAGCATAGCCCAAATTACATCCTTCACAGATCCTTGAATCTGTATAGTCAAAATGAATGCTCTCTTATTTATGTTCCAGTATACGCAATTTAATTTAGATTTGTAGAAAAGGCATCTTTCAGTCAAAGTGTCGGACTTCAGCATTGAGCTGCTTTATAAAAAACGCACTTATTGCTGACATCACCTGCTGCTTCAGGATATCATTTCCCATCACTAATGCTATCAGTTGGGCTGCATCAGACCAGTCCAAATGCCGGACAATATTGTGCACATCATTAGAAAGTGTCAGCTGTTGATTTGGTGGCAATTCCATAATAATCTGAGGTAATGGTTTAAACTGTCCACTAGTCATCCAGGCACCCAGCAACCCACCAAATGCACCACCTAGGGAGAATAAAAACAAAAAAAAAAGACATTTGAAGATTGTTTATTTTCTACTTTTTAAAATGCTTTGTTCCTCTTTTCCTGAAGATTCATATTCAGCTACATTCCTCTGAGTTCCAATAGCCCTCCGGTCCCTTGACCAAAGAACTACTGTTCAGATGGGAGCCAGAATAGTGAGTGTCAGCAGGTGATTTAATCATGAAGGATATCACAGCCAGGTCTGATCGCATCCTCACATAGCATCCATACATGAGCACTTTCCAACATAATTCAAAGAATCATACAGCACAGAAGGTGGCCATTCAGCCCATTGTGCCTGTACCAGCTCATTAAAAGAACTATCAAATTAGTCCCACTCCCCTGCTCTTTTCCCATAGCCCTGAAATAACAATATTTTCCTCTCCCTTGCTTGGAATGCAGAGGGCAATTGAAGTATCCTAAACTACCCAGCTAAAATCAGCCAATTCAGCACTGACCAGGAATCAAACTCTTCATGGTCTATATGCCTCAAACTCCTCCTAAATGGTTGATTTACCGACAAAACCACAAGGGGAGCTTATTCACTATCGACTCTATATTTATTTCACAATGATCAGAAGCTGAGTGTATTTAAATACTGCAGCAAATTTATATTAGGGTAATGCCTCAAGTAACTGCATAACACAGAACTCTTTTCAGCCACATCAATTTTTCACTCACAATAAACATTTTTGTCAGTCAATTCTTTTTGCACTGTGTCGGGGAAGTACATATTGCCTCTCTGTCGTACCACATAAAGTGATTTTGAGTGTACCATACTCTAGCACTCCTGGATATGGAATCCAAATGTAGGCTTGTTAAATATGCAAATGATACTAAAGTAAAGTCTGCAATGGGGAACAATAATTGAAGTTTTGCAGAAGGACTTAGATCTGTTACGCAATTGGACAGACAAATAGAAAATGAAATATAAGACTGTCAAATCTGAAATATAGCATTTTGGAACAAAGAACAAGCAACAAAGACACATATACAACAAAGTGAACTGAATTAGCACAGGGAGATTTTGAAAGGGATCTGGGACTGACATTAGACTCAGGGCTTTCAATGTTAGGAAATATTGGGATATGTAACCAGAATGGGAGAATATATATTGACAGAGGTTATGATGAGATTTAATAATCCATCGGTCAGAACACATTTGTAATAATGTGTGCATTTCTGGTTAGCACACTTTAAGAGGGCTGTGTATGCATTAGAAAAAATGCAGAGATAAGCAACAAGAATGACCCAAAGCATAAAGGGATTAGTTGGAGGGGAAATGGTGGTGTAGTGGTAATGTCACTGAGCTAGTCATCCAGAGGTCCAGCCTAATGTCGTGGGGACATAGGTTCAAATCCCACCATGGCAGCTGGTGAAATTTAAATTCAATTTATTAATAAATTCAATTAATAAAAATCTGGAATTGAAAGCTAATATTAGTAATGGTGCCATGAAACTATCATCGATTGTTGTAAAAACCCATCTGGTTCATTAATGTCCTTTAGAGAGGGAAATCTGCTGTCCTTACCTGGTCTGGCCTACATATGACTCCAGACCCAGAGCAATGTGGTTGACTCTTAACTGCCCTCTGAAATGGCCTAGCAAGCCACTCAGTTGTCAAGGGCAATTAGGAATGGGCAACAAAGACTGGCCTTTCCAGCGACAACCATATCCCATGAAAGAATATTAAAAAAAGGAAAAATGAGTAAAAATAATTAAGAGAATTGTTGCATATGCACGATTAACAATGGTTAAGGTCCATACAGTGCATGCTCCAACCAGTTCCATTCTAAAATGAGGTGCAAGGACCCCGATTTACATACTAAACTGGGCATACCACCTGAAACACTTCAGCTGCCCAGCAGTTAATCCCTGTAAAAATGGGGCAGCTGGAGTGTCCACTGATCCCATCTTGAGGCCAATACAACTCTGCTACTTTCAATTTATTTTTAAATATTTCTTCTAGGGATGCTGGCAAAGCCAAATTTTTTTGCCCAATTCTAATTGCTGTGAGGGCATTAAAAATAACAAGGCAGCGTGGGAAGGCTGGGCACGGCTGTAGAGTTTATTTCCCTCAAGGATATTAGTTTACCAGTTGGGTTTTTATAACACTCCAGCAGCTTTCATTGTTATTTTATCTGGTTACCAGATTTACTGAATTAAACTTCTCTATTTGCCATTATGGACTGCTAATACAGTATCACAACCACTTGGCTATCATAACTAGTTAAAACCAGCTCTAATATTTCTCCAGTTTTCCCACACAAATTGGTGTCATTTTCAACTTCTTTTGCAATATACTTGTCCAGGTTTTGGTCATTAATAAATATTATGAATATCAGAGTTTCACCACTGATCCTTAAAGCATGTGTTTCGCAAGCACCTTTTTTTCATTTGTTCACAAACCCTTTTTGAAGAAGGTAATAGTTGGTAAGTTACTGTCAATGATGTTATCACACAATTGCTCAATGTGTTCAAATCAAATGCTTCTCCACACTATTTAAGGTCAGGCATTAACCCATTAGTTTCATGGGTTGCTGTTTCTGTTAGGATAATTTAATACAGTATGATCAGCACCTGTTTAATTTCATTATTCATTGTCATTCTCAAACTACTTTCTCTTAAGGTCAATAACAAAAATTTACCAACTGCTATTCCTGGAGGACCACCGACCATGCCTCCGGCAAATGCTATTGCACCAGCCAAAAGTGCCCCCTTCGCAGAACTTTTTACTGCAATTTGCAGCTTCTCCACCTCTGAAATATGGCATACCAAGCGCATCACGTCATCAATGTGTACAGGCATCTTGGTGAACTATAGGATTCAGAAATCACATGTCACAGTATGCCAACTATAACAATATATCTATAAACAGACTCTCATTGGAAAGGCAATTATGTATTATTTGACCTCCAATTTGATTGCTACTGCAATTAGCAAAGACTATGAGAAAAGTACTCTTTCGCAGACTATTCAGTAGAATTAGGCCTTACAGCTACAAAGCTGTTATTGTCAGTAATTGTCTAACTGTTCTTGTACACCTGTGTCAGGGAACATTTTGTCCGATGTGGTTATCTCATGGGATCATAGCATGGGAGCCATGGATTGACTGTTTCTGCCTATTTGGAATGTGCAGGAGTTACTAGAAAGCTATTTGGCTTGGGAAAACACTGAAATCTATTAACTGTACAAAATATTACTTAGGTCACAGCTGGATACTGCGTGCAGTTCTGGTCACTGCACTATGGGAAAGATGTGATTGCACCAGAGAGAATCCAGAGGATATTTACAAGGATGTTGCCTGGACTGGAGAATTTTAGTCAGGAGGAAAGATTGGACAGGCTAGGGTTGTTTTCTTTGGAACAGAGGAGGCTGAAGGGAGACTTAATTGAAATGTATAAAATTATGAGGGATCTAGATAGAGAGGATAGGAAGGCCCTATTCCATTTGGCTGAAGGGTCCATAACCAGGGGGCATAAATTTAGGGTAAGAGGTAGGAAGTTTAGAAGGGATTCAAGGGGATCTTTTTTTCACCCAGAGTGTGATGGGACTCACTGCCTGAAAGGATGATAGAGGCAGGGACCCTCATAACATTTACTTGGATATGCACTTGGAAGTGCCATAACCTTCAAGGCTGCAGACCAAGAGCTAGAAAGTGGGATTAGGCTGGATGGTAACATGTCAGCCAGTGCAGACACAATGGGCCTAATGGCCTCTTTCCATGTTGTATATTTCTATGATTTCTATGACATATAAACACAAAAAGCAGACTCGAGTTGCTATAATATAACTGGCTTAATGTATACTGTTATGACCGAGGTGGGAGAAGTGCACTGTTTATTCAAGTCCCACTTCTCCACAGGTCACAACATATATTTTAAATTTCCCCACTTACTAATACAGTCAATCGTATACTCTATTTTTCCCAGAATAGAACACACTAACCAGGTTTCTTTAATGAACAACAAAATTATCAGTTTATTATAGAATAAGTGTTAACTAGTAATGAAGTAAAGCATAAACACACAGATCGTAAATTTTAAAGCCCCCTTTTTTAGCTTAGCCCCTCATACTCACACACATAGACATATACATACTGGAAAAATAAAAGGGATTTTTTAAAATTCAGAGCTCTGTTACAGACAAAAAGCACTTGGGCTGATCACTTCCTCAATTTTGAAGAAAACAGCAGATGAGATATGCTGTTCCAAAACTGGCATACGGTCTAGCCTCCGAGTACACTAGGCAGGTCACTAAGATCTTTTAGAACAGTTCTTTTCAGGTGGCACTGAGACTATTTTAGCAGGCTTTCTTCAAAGACAGAAGATGAGATGAATTGACACAGTGGCCTTCTCAGATTCTTTTAGAGATGCTGGAAAGTGAACTGGGTTGTGGTCTTCTCTTCTTCCTTCACGTCTTCTTCAGGTTAACTTTATCAGGCGCTCACTCCAGAAGGTAACCAAAAGCTTGTGAGTTTTCTGCCCTCTCAGGTGCACACTGCTGCTGCCGGGCTTGTCTAATCAAGGGGCGCTACTGACTTCTCTGCCTACATTATTCTCCTGTTACCGGGATTGCTATTCTATTTTTAACTTGAGTCATGTGACAACCAGTAAACGTTGTTACCAAAATAGTTCTTTCAGTGCCCTCTTGAAAAAAAAAAACTGGTCCAACATTTATTCAAACTGGAAAACTTCATCAACTTTGCTTCCAATTTCCACCCTTCTCTCACCTTTACATGGTCCACCTCCAACACTTCCTTTCTTTTCCTCAACTTCTCTGTCTCCATCTCTAGGGATAGATTGTCCAGTAATATTCATCAGAAGCCCACTGACTCCCACAGCTACCTGGACTACACTTCCTCACATCTTGCTTCCAATAAGGAATCCATTCCATTCTCCCAATTTCTCTATCTCCAACGCATCTGTTCTGATGATGCAGCATTCCACAACAGTGCTTCTGATATGTCTTCCTTTTTCCTCAACCAAGGATTTCCACCCCCCCGCCCCCCCCCCACTGTGGTTGACAGGGCCCTAAATCATGTCTGACCCATTTCCCACACCTCTACCCTCACCCTCTGTCCTATCACACACTTTCCCTTTAGTTCTCTTCCAACCACCACCCACCCACATCCCCATTTTACTTGCTTAAAACCTATTACATTTCTAACCTTTGCCAGTTTTGATGAAAGGTCACAGACCTGAAATGTTAACTCTCCTTCTCTTTCCACAGATGCTGCCAGACCTGCTGAGTTTTTCCAGCAATTTCTGTTTTTATTTCAGATTTCCAACATCTGCAGTATTTTGCTTTTATTACAACATTTATTCAGTTTGACTATGAATTACTTTGAAAAATATTTTTAAAAACAGAAGCACCTTCATAACAATACATAGATGTAAAGTATAGAATATTACAACATTCTCAGTGAGACTAAATACGTTCACCTATTACCACAAGCCCATTCGAAATCAATTAGCTTGAAATGTTGTTGATATTGGCATGTTATTTTATCTTATTTTACTACGCTGTTAGGTATAACCTTTGTATTTTAACTCTACTTCTTGTATTAGTATATTTTATGATTGTCATAAACATATATACTTTATATAAATGCTCCCTCTAAATTACTCACATACAAAGATTTCCTTATCTATTACTGCCATTTCAATTTCTCTTACAGGTATATTTTCCTAAACGTGGTCACCAAGATTAGGGCTGCTACTGATCAGAGCTCTGTAGTTTAAATCATAAAACTCTATGGCCCTGAAAGTCAGTGATATTTCCAGGATGCCAAAGGTACTATAGTTCCAGCATTGGTGGCAAGAATTTGGAATGCAAGTCATTTACTCCAGAGATACACCCATTCTAAAACACCAAACTTCAGGGAATCTGGCAACAATGTAAAATTATATAGCCCATCATGCTGTTGTCATGGCATCATACCAAAATTGATAAAGCTCCAACTTTCCGAAAGAAGGCAACTATGACCTGGTGAATACAGGAATAGACAACATTCCAGCTTAGGTTATATGATAGTCACTGCCTCAAAGAAGCTGATGACATAAAAGATATGGTTGTGAGGCTTGCAGCAGTATGTGAGAGGAAGGGTCAGCTATTAATGTTAGATAAGATTACTGATTAATAGACTGTTGGTAGGTGAGTGATGAGGGTGTGGTGCATTGAGCAGTGTGTGAGGCTAATGGTGCAGTTGCTGGGATATGGCATTTAAAGATGAATTCATCGACTTTGGCCACATGTGTGAGGTTATTGAACATTTTGTGGCACTGCATCCAGGTCCTTAGGGCTTGAATCCTCGTACTGACCGCTAGGGATATCTGGTTGCATTATCTTTTGAGCTTTTGTCTGGAGGGCCTCCAGGCCATCTAAGGACACAACACTTCTCTCTTCCTTCGCCCCTCCTCCACCAAGTTCTCCAGTGCAATGTCCGAGAATCCCCATATTGTGTTATTCGGTCTTTTCACAGACAGAGTGACCAGTACAATGACTTCCACCACGTGTTCCATCCACCTCCCCTTTAAGAGATTCAGGCTGGCTTTAAGCAGTGCAGGTTGGCTTTAACTTGTGCTAGCCTCTTAGGATTTCAGGCCCCAGCTGAGGCGTGCAGCCATGCAACAGCCAGGTTAGTGCTGGTTGCACAGTATAATAATGAATGAGCAGGCAGCATAAAGTTGGCATGGCTGGCATCAGATTGAAGTGCCACAGGTTAATCATGCATCATGAGACCCATGCCCATTGTGGGGGCTGTCCAATTTAGCCCCCAAAAGGTTTACCCAACATTGCTTTCATTCAAGACAATAGCGCTTTAAACAGAAAGCATGTAAACCGTATTCATTCCAGGCCACTAGTAATAGACCGACATTGACTCCCAATTCAGATCCCCTATTGTTACCTACGACGTTATAACGCGCCTTCAAATTCATTGCTTGCGACTCAGCTCGCATTCTGAGTGTAAATGCTACACCTTCTTTTGTTATTGTTCCCCATGTAATGTGTAAACCTCCACAGCCTGAATGCTGTTTTCCCGATAGACAAGTGAACATAACAAGCCCTCATCCCGGAAGCACATACACAAACAAAACCAGACGATCGCGACAGTTCTGCCCACTAGTAATCGCTGTGCACAGGATACCTGTTTTAGGATCGTTCACGGTTATTTTGTCCCTTACTCGGTTAAAGGAATCTCCACGCCGGCTCCGGATTTTCGATATTGTAATGTGGGAGCGGTCGGCAGCAAAGTGACTATCGCGTGGTTTCTGTGGAACCTCCCCAGTGACTGTGAAACTGACAAACATCATGTGCAGTCACCAATGTGCTGCAAACTCTCAAGCTCAACAACAGCAAATTACATTCATGTAGCACCTTTATAAAACGTTATCAAAAAATCACAAAATTGTTACAACACGGAAGGAGGCGATTCAGAAATAAAAACAAGAAATGCTGGAACTACTAGTAATAGACCGGTCTGGCAGCATCTGTGGAAAGAGAAGCAGAGTTAACGTTTGAGTTCAGTGACCCTTCTTCAGAACTGACAAATATTAAAAATGTCACAGGTTATAAGCAAGTGAGGTGGGGGTGGGGCAAGAGATAACAAAGGAGAAGGTGCAGATTGGACAAGGCCACATCGCTGACCAAAAGGTCATGGAGCAAATATGTTAATGGTGTGTTGAAAGACAAAGCATTAGTACAGAAAAGGTGTTAACGGACTGAATATTGAACAGCAGCAAGTGCAAACATGAAAGAAAAACAGTGGGTAAGCAAACTGAACAAGCTAAGATGAAATGAAATAAACATGAAAAAAAGTAGTAAAAAATGTAAAATAGAAAAAAGAAAAAACTAAAAATGAAAGTAAAATGGGGGGCTGTTATGCTCTGAAATTATTGAACTCAATGTTCAGTCCGGCAGGCTGTAGTGTGCCTAATCGGTAAATGAGATGCTGTTCCTCGAGTTTGCGTTGATGTTCACTGGAACACTGCAGCAATCCCAGGACAGAGATGTGAGCATGAGAGCAGGGGGGAGTGTTGAAATGGCAAGCAACCGGAAGCTCAGGGTCCTGCTTGCGGACTGAGCGGAGGTGTTCCGCAAAGCAGTCACCCAGTCTGCGCTTGGTCTCCCCAATATAGAGGAGACCACATTGTGAGCAGCGAATACAGTATACTACATTGAAAGAAGTACAAGTAAATTGCTGCTTCACCTGAAAGGAGTGTTTGGGGCCTGGGATAGTGAGGAGAGAGGAGGTAAATGGGCAGGTATTACACCTCCTGCGATTGCAGGGGAAGGTGCCATGGGACGGGGACGAGGTGGTGGGGGTAATGGAGGAGTGGACCAGGGTGTCGCGGAGGGAATGATCCCTTCGGAATGCTGACGGGAAGGGAGGGGAAGATGCGTTTGGTAGTGGCATCATGCTGGAGGTGGCGGAAATGGCGGAGGATGATCCTTTGGATATGGAGACTGATGGGGTGGAAAGTGAGGACAAGGGGAACCCTGTCACGGTTCTGGGAGGGAGGGGAAGGGTTGAGGGCAGAGGTACGGGAAATGGGCCGGACACGGTTGAGGGCCCTGTCAACAACAGTGGGGGGGAATCCTCGGTTGAGGAAAAAGGTCCTATCAGAAGCACCGTCATGGAAGGTAGCATCATCAGAGCAGATGCGTCGAAGACGGAAGAACTGGGAGAATGGGAGGAGGCGATTCAGCCCATCTTGTTTGCGCTCGCTCTCTCTGAAGGTGCCATTTACCTAGTGCCAATCCCTGCCTTCTCCCCATTGCCCCGCACATTCTTTCTTTTCAGATAACAATCACATTCCTTTTGAATGCCATTGCTTCTTTTGACAATTATCTTAAATCTGTGCCCTTTTGTTCTCAATCCTTCCACCAATGGGAACAGCTTTCCCCTATCTACTCTGTCCAGACCTGCCATGATTTTGAATACTTCTATCAAATCTCCTCTCAAACTTCTCTTTTCCAAGGAAAACAGTCCCAACTTCTCCAATCTATCTACATAACTGAAGTTCCTCATCCCTGGAACCATTCTCGTGAATCTTTTCTGCACCCTCTCTAATGCCTTCAGATCTTTCCTATAAAGTGTGGCGCCCAGACCTGGACACAATACTCCAGTGGAGGCTGGGCCAGTGTTATATACAAGTTTAACATGCAACACCCAGCCACAAAAGGATATCTTTGGACAGGTGACCAAAAGCTTGATCTAAGAACTAGGTTTTAAGATGGGTCTTAAAGGAGGACAGAGAGGTGGAGAGGTTTTGGAAGGGAATTCCAGAACTGAGCTTAAGGGATGGCCACCAATGGTAGAGTGATGAAAATTAGGGATGTGCAACTAGCTAGAATTGGAGGAGTGCAGAGATGTCAGAGAGTTGTAGGACTGGAAGGGGTTACAAGGATAGGGATGGGCATAAAGGAACTCCAAATATTTCCACAAATATAGATTGAAAGCACAGAATTCCAGTGTATTGTCTGTGGCATCACTGCACAAAAACGTTAGTCATTTCCAAGAGAAAAAAAAAAATCCAGACTTGCTAAGTCTTGAATTTTGGGGTGGTGGTTGAGGTGGAAATGTTGTTTGGGACAATACAGAAACTACAAATTATTTGAATAGTGCCACAGGATCTTTAACCATCCAGTCTAAACAGAAAGTTAAGTGAACAATATTTTAAGGAGCCAGACAGAAATACTTAATAGCCCAATTATCTGGTCACCATATTCAGGGAGTCAGAGCAATGGTGCAGGAAGTTGATAGCACTGTCGCTTCAGTATCAGATTATGGGTGCCTGACACAGTTGTCAACCCTTCAGGATTGCCTGGAGTCTCCAGCAATTAAAGCTTCATCGCCTAGACGCTGCTGCGAGCAAACCAGCAGAACAATCATAGGTTTATTAAAAACTGTTTTTTTCATTTACTTTGAATACTTTCATTTATTAAGTTTAAAAATGTTGGAGATGCTGGGGAAAGGCTGTTTGACTGGAAGGGATGTATGGAGATGGGAGGTTCTGTGACAAAACATCCAGGAATATGCTGACCAGAGTTGGAGCCCTAATTCAAGACCTACAGGGTAATTTGATCCATAAACTGGTAACAAATTATTGCAGTACTGAGGAAGTGCTGTGTTGCTGTAAGTGCTGCCCTTTGGATGAAATGTTAGGTTAAAGCTCTTTGTATCTGAAATTTAGATGCTCAAAGATCATGCAGCACCAATTCAAAGATTGGGGGTTTCGGATAACCCTGTCAATATTCTTATCTTTATCTTGTCATGCAGACCCCACCTGCCAAGAATGAGGCATATTAATTTTGTCACATAAACATTGATTATAAACTGTTGCTGGAGCGAGGAAATGACTTGTTAAAAAGATCAGCCATGGCTGGAAAAAACATTTACATACGAACAGGCAGTGCTTGTGGAGACAAAGAACCATTCCTTGACACATTCAACCCACAATGGACTTTGATCATCAGACATTGAAGGTGAGGAGGCTCACATTCCAGGATGACTGCTAAGATGGCTAAATCCAGAAACAGTGATCAAACCAGCTGGTCACATGACTAACCTGCTGGGCAACCTGAGTTTTTCTGAATTGTACAAACAGTTTGAGGGAGAGAGACTGTTTGCTCCTGGACTGTAAAGACCTCTCCTGGCTGGCTCGCTACTGCCTCTCCTGTCTGCTTTCATCTCTTTCTCACGGAACTCCAAACCCACTGAAGACACGTGAACCTCAAGAGAGAAAAGTCTCCTACATCGAACAAGGTTTAAGATGAATACTGGGCCCCAACGAAAAGCAAAATCTACCTACAATCAAGGACTCTACAGCGAGCTCTAAGAACAGTAACCAAAACCATCTTCAGATATTGCCTCAAACTTTTCTCTTTATTTCTTCTGTTCCTTCCTGTCTCTATCTGCATATGTATCGCGTATGCATGCGAGTGTGGGCGTGTCACGTATCCGTTGGCATTAACTGACTTAGAGTTTAAGTTTAATAAAGTTCAACCTTTCTTTTTAAAAACGTAAGAAAACATGTTTGGCTGGTTTCTTTGCCTTACAATCAGAAAACAGTGAACAAGGATTCACCAAGGGGGAGCTAAAACATGGTGTATTTAAAATTAAACCCTGTTACGGTCAGACCAGGTGAAGGCTGAAAGGGAAACCTAGACCCCCTTTCTCACCTGGTCGTAACAGAAATTTAGGGGCTACCCTCCTGGATTTTACACACAAATGAGAGAAATTGGAAGTGGGAAGCCAAATTGTTCCCAATGAAAAAAGAGGAAGATTTAATTACAGGTTTCCTTTTGATTGTGCGTGCTTGAATACTAATAAGTCTGCAACTGAAGCTAGTAGCTTCTCAAGCTAGGGTGAAGTACTTGGGATAAGTTAAAAGCACTGTCTATGGAGGAGCTGACAAAAATGGCTGTGCAGTGTGGGATCACTGTCCGTGACAAGGCTAGAATGTCCAAACTCCTAAGGCTAGTGGCCAACTATTTTTCCCTTGAATCTGAAGAAGCAGAAGCAGGTTTAGAAGCAGACCCAGACAGCATACTGCTAGCAAAATTACAATTGGAACAAAGGAAACTTGAATTAAAGGAAAAAGAAAGAGAGAGGCAGGAGAGAGAGAAAGAAAGAGCCTTCCAGAAGGAACGTGAAGAAAAAACACGTCAGGAGAAAGAAGAAGAGAGACAGGAGAGAGAGAAAGAACCTTCCAGAAAGAATGCAAAGAAAGAGAGGTGAAGTGACTTGAGTTAACTAGGGGGCAACAGAGTAACCCCAGTGAAAGCATGGCCAATATGGAGGAGCATAATTCAGGGCAGGGTACAGAATTATGAAAACTATCTCAACTAATCCCAAAATTCAATGAGGGAGACGTAGAAGAGTTTTTTGTGTCTTTTGAGAAACTGGCAAGGCAGCTAAAATGGCCAGCTGAGACCTCGCCTCTATTATTACAAAGGAAGCTAACCGAAAAGGCCCATGAGGTTTATTCCTTGTTGCCAGATGAGAGTTCATCAAATTGTGAACTGACAAAAAATGCTATTCACGGGGCATATGAATGAGTACCCGAAGCCTATCGTCAAAAGTTTAGAACCCTGAAGAAGCAAGCTAATCAAACTTATATGGAGTTTGAAAGAAGTAAGCAGCTGGCTTTTGACCAGTGGCTGAGGGCTCTTAAAGTACAGTTCAGCAATGAGATTCTCAGAGAAGTAATTCTGTTAGAGAAATTTAAAAACTCTCTCGCATTCTCAATAAAGATTCATGTAGAGGAGCAGCGAGTTCAGAGAGCCTGGCAAGCAGCCGTTCTGGCTGATGAATTTTCTTTAATCTATAAATCAGTTTCCTAGGGGAGAACCTTTCCTAGTCACATCCCACAAATCCGAAAAGGACAAAGAGTGGGAAGGTGATAGGAGCCCAAGCAGTCCTGGGAGAGAAAGAAAAGCCGGAGACGCAGGGGGCACTCCTCCAGCCAAAAAGGAAAGTGCTGTGAGCAGGAGTGAGACCCGGAGACCTGTGTGCTTCCATTGTAATAAGGCATATCATCTAAAAGCTGGCTGCTGGAAACTAAAGGGAAAACCTGTAGGGTTAATCAGGGCACACCCGCTCAGTGAAGAAGGGACCCTGATGGAAAGCACAGCAGAACAAGCTGTGGCTTTAACTGCAGTAAGAGTGAGACTCAGGAAGTCTACTACTGCAAGTGAAGGAAAATGTAATAGGATTCCTGAAGGCTATCGGGGTTTTGTGTTTGAAGGGAAAGTAAGCCCATACCCCTTGAGTGGGGCAAGCAAGCCCATAGTAATTCTCAGAGACACACGGACACGGGGGCCACTAGATCCTTTTTACTGGGACAAGGCCTGACCTTTCCCCCAGAGAGTGCAGTGAACACCAGAATGGCGGTGAATGGTATTGGAGGGCAGTGTATGTTTGTACCTGTAGGTACAGGTACCTGGAGTGCGACCTAGTTTTGGGACCGGTGACCATAGGGATTGTCTAAACTAAACTAAACTAAACTAAGACAGCAGTTTGACTGGCCAAAACTCCACAAAGATGTGGTGAAGTACTGCAGAAGTTGCCACATGTGCCAGGTTGAGGGGAAACCCCAACCTACAGTGAAACCGGCTCCCCTAAGTCCTGTACCAGTGTTAGGAGGACCCTCCAGCAGAGGGCTGGCAAATTGTAAGGGACCCCCGCCGAGAACAAAAGGGGACAGGCAGGCACAAGACTGGCAAATGTTTAGAAAGGGAAAGGGAAAAAGCAACAAAGAGGGCAGGTTAAAGGTAGTCCGGGAGGAATCACGGATGAAAACCCCGACTGACCGGTCAGCCAACCCCAAAAAATGTTAAAAGGTAGACCCCACATCCTCCTATGTAAATGCAGGCACTAGAAACATGCCACCAGAGTTGCTAACAGTATTTACAGGAACCTGCAGAGACAAAGAAAGACATCGAGCGGGCAGAGAAACTGTGAGGGTGATGCCTCGCCCAGTCGAAGTTCCACAGAGGAGTGCAATAGAGTCTGCACAAATACCTGCAGGCAGGAGTGTCCCAGAGGACAAAGGGGCGATTAGCAAAGAATCCTCCTTCACAGTCAGAAGAAAAGGGAGCCACGCATCCCCTAAAGTCAAAAGCCTTTGCATGACTCAACAAAGCACTGAAAGAGAGTTCAGGATAGACCCGCCCACTACTGACTCTCCTGAGGAAAAGAAATTCCAATTTAGGGATAATTAAATCTAATTCTCCCCCCCACCCCCTTTGCTGACTTCAACAGGAGCAAAGACCCTGGGCAGTCATGGAAATGGGCAAACCGAAAAATTTCCCCAAAGAACCACATGTTTATTGGGATGCCAAAAAAGGGGCAGTTAAAGCAGCACTGCGACCAAAAAAGACAGGCTGGAATAAGTTTTAGGATTTATGAATCTTTGTGAATGAATGAGAGAGAGAGATGCATGTTTTTTTCGTATATCTTCCATTTTCGTCTCTCGGCCCCTTTTAATGAAATGCACTTGTCTCAAATCGCATTTCATTCCACTGGTTGTGGAGGTGTCATGCAGACTCCCACCTGCCAAGAATGAGGCATATTAATTTTGTCATATGAACATTGATTTTAAACTGTTGCTGGAGCGAGGAAATGACTTGTTAAACAGATCAGGTATGGCTGGAAAAAACATTTACATTCGAACAGACAGTGCTTGTGGAGACAAAGGACCATTCCCTGACATATTCAACCCACAATGGACTTTGATCACCAGACATTGAAGGTGAGGAGGCTCACATTCCAGGATGACTGCTCAGATGGCCGAATCCACAAACAGACGTGGTCAAACCGTCTGGTCACATGACTAACCTGCTGAGCAACCTGAGTTTTTCTGAATTGTACAGACTGTTTGAGAGAGAGACTGTTTGCTCCCATACTGTAAAGAAATCTCCTGGCAGGATCGCCACAGCCTCTCCTGTCTGCTCCCATCTCTTTCTTATGGAACTCCAAACCCACTGAAGATACGTGAACCTCAAGAGAGAAAAGTCTCCTATATCAAACAAGGTTTAAGAAGAATACTGAGCCCCAACAAAAAGCAAGACCTACTTCCAATCAAGGACTCTACAGCGAGCTCAAAGAACAGTAACCAAAACCATCTTTGGATATTGCCTCAAACTTTTCTACTTTATTTCCTCTGCTCTTTTCTGTCTCTATCTGCATGTGTGTATCACATATGCATGCTAGCATGGGCGCATTGCGTATCCGTAGGCGTTAACTGAATTAGAGTTTAAGCTTAATAAAGTTCAACCTTTCTTCTTTAAACCTAAGAAAACATGTTTGGCTGGTTTCTTTATCTTACAATTGGAAAGCAGTGAACAAGGATTCACCAAGGGGAAGCTAAAAACAGTGTGTTTAAAATTAAACCCTGTTACGGTCAGACTGGGTGAAGGCTGAGAGGGAACCCTAGACCCCTTTCTCACCTGGTCATAACAGCCTCATTTAAATTGAGACCCTTTGACATAAGTAGGAGCACAATGCAATTTTGGTCTTCCATTGGGCGGAGTACATGTTGCCATGCTTCACCCAATGGAACTGAACAGGGCGGCACAGTGGCGCAGTGGTTAGCACTGCAGCCTCACAGCTCTAGTGACCCAGGTTCAATTCTGGGTACTGCCTGTGCGGGGTTTGCAAGTTCTCCCTGTGACCGCGTGGGTTTTCGCCGGGTGCTCCGGTTTCCTCCCACAGCCAAAGACTTGCAGGTTGATAAGTAAATTGGCCATTATAAATTGTAGTATTGGTAGGTGGTAGGGGAATTGAGGGAATATGGGATTAATGTAGGATTAGTATAAATGGGTGGTTGATGGTCGGCACAGACTTGGTGGGCCGAAGGGCCTGTTTCAGTGCTGTATCTCTAAATAAAAAATAAAAGGCAGCCTTATAGAGGTTTTATGGAGACTGCTGACAGCCTCTTCTGTAAACAGTAATTGTAGCTCCGCCTCCATTAAAATCAATAGTAAGGATGAAATAAAAACAGAAAGTGTTGGAAATACATAGCAGATCTGGCAGCAACTGTGTAAAGACAAACAGTTAATGTTTCAGGTCTGTGACCTTTCATCAGAACTGGCAAATTTTAGAAATGCAATAGGCTTTGAGCAAGTGAGAGGGTGGGGGGTGGATGGGAGAAGAACAAAAGGCAAGGTGTGTGATAGGGCGGATGACAGGACAGATTAAATGACAGCAATTTCATGGTTTGCTGAGTTTGTTGAATTTAAGCAACTGAAATCATCACTGCCACTTTGTCACAGAGTGATACAGATGGGTGTGTATAAAGCCCTTTGCTGTCACCCTGACCCGGACAGGCCTTACAGCCAACAAGTTTGAGAACCACTGACATAAAATGCACGCTCTCAGACTAGAAGTTATACTTGTTTAACAAATATTGCTATGTTAAGAAGACCACCAATCAAACCATGAGAAACCTCTGTTACACTCGCCATAGTTGCTTCTTTGAAACTGTTTGCATTGCAATCTGAATCTTCCCCACCTCCAAAAGATAACACACAAAATGCAATGAGTCAACAATGCTCCCAGGCATCGAGGTGACCTAAAGGTCCCTGAAATAAGATGTCATTATCATCAATTGTAATGATTTTTATATTTTTAGCTTTTTAGGATACATCCCACCATTCTCACCAAAAATTGCATGAGTAACCTGACCCAAACCTCTATCATTGCCAAATGGTGGCATTTGAAAGGATGGAGAATGAGAGGGCACAGATTTAAAGTATTTGGTCAGAGAAGCAAAAGTGACGTGAGGAAAAACTTTATCACGCAGCGAGTGGTTAGGGTCTGGAATGCACTCCCTGAGAGCGTGGTGGAGGCAGGTTCAATTGAAGCATTCAAAAGGGAATTAGACAGTTATATGAAAAGGAAGAATGTGCAGGGTTACAGGGAGAAGGCAGGGGAATGAAATTGAGTGAATTGTTCTTTCGGAGAGCCGGTGCAGACATGGTGGGCCGAATGGCCTCCTTCTGCACTGTAACAATTTTGTGATTCTGTGAAGAGGACCCTAGTAATTTTCCTTCCTTGTGGAATGCTGCTTGACCATCATTCAATGTCTCCCTACATAGTGATGGTAGAGATCAAGATGCGCTGTGTCCTGTCACCCCTTGCGAACGACAAAAAAAAACACTTTCCATAGGGAGGCCTCAACCTCCTATGAACTATGACTTGTAAGCTTATGCATGAAATGAGTAGGTTAGCTTGCTTCAGGATTAACAGTTGCCTTTTAAGTTCTGTGTCAGACACTAAGTCATTCAAGATGCCCACTGTACACTAGACTCCAGCTGTAGACTCAGTGGAAAGTTGAAATTAATTTCCTATAAGACGGTCACTGACTCTGAAATTCCTGTTCTGTAATGTGCCAGACCATGACTGTGAACATTTTTGTGGGCTTCACTTATGCTGATGAACTGTGTTGAATACCAATAACCTGCTCATGTCAAGTGCATTCCAAGCACCGAAGGCAGGAGCATCAAGAATTCTGGCAAGTGATACCAGCTCAACTGTTCTGGTGTCTCTTTCTGGCACAACACCCCCCCTTGATGATATTTCAGACAGTGATCTCCTCACAATGACAAATTTGAACATATTATTATTACACAAATGGAGTTATTTGATAGACAACCTTGAAATTATTTGAGTTTTCTTAATATACACAGAAACAAGTTCCCCTCCTCACTCCCTGGCCATTCTACAGACAGTATTTTGTATTTGTTCTCTCCTCAAACATTTATCAATGATAAACATGTATACTTTAAATGCTAAATCTCAACAGAACACCCCTGTTTGATTATTACCTCCACCCCAAAGGTTCCCCTATATGTTACAGGATCTTGTTGGCTTGTTCACTTCTCCTGGGACCAATTCAAAGTGTACCACAGCTCTTAGGATTTCACTTTGATTTCCTTAATTTTTCAGCTATTTCCTGAATCTGGACTTCCCAGCTTGAGCATGGGCCTTACTCAAAACAGAAGCACTCCAGGCTCCCGGTGGCCTCTTTGCTCCTGAGAACAGCTGCTTTCAAAACCAAGAGCTTTCTAAAAGCTAACTGCTTGCCTGTCAACAAATACACAGATCAAAACACCAACAGGCACCCCCTGCATCATCTATTTCCATAGCCTTGTGGTACTTATGGGATGTCCCAGATAGCAATTTAAACTAATTACCTCCAACTCCCAAAACATCTCTTTGATTTTTGATATCCACATGAATAATTGATATTGTTAACAATGACAGAGCAATTTCTTCTAAATTGCCCAACTAAACAAGCCCACCTGCGGTTTTATGATTCTCACCTCTCTAACTCCATCTCTGTAAACACTCATGGAGGGATGTTTGAACGTTAAATCTTGGGTGGTCTGCAACCTTTTGAAATTCTTACAGCTACATGTAATTTCCCAAAACTAAAAGTGACCGCTAAAATATTAATATAAATCATGAACCAGGAGATCATAACAACCTCCTCACAAATATTAGTTACAATAAATACATCCTCAAAAAATTTCAAATTTAACATTTCTTTTCTTTCAAAAAAAACATAACTTAGGCTTTTAATGCTTTTCTAGAATTATTGCTTATCAGAAGCAATTACTTTTATAATACTCACATTTTAGAAAGACACCTTGGTATTTTCTTTGTTAGCAAGCCCTGTTAGGAAAACACAGCACCTTTGTGCTAAATAGTTTCTTAACCAATTTCACTTTTTGGTCAGGTATCAGGGATGGGAATGTGAACACATTGATCAAGAAATATCAACCAGACTTTGTAGAAGTTCAACATCCATATATGCAATTAGAAGTATTCTCATTTTTTTTACATTTCAATCAAATTTGGTTTGGGCTCCCAGAGTGGGTTTATAGAATTGAATAATCTGCAAGTATTTTTTTCTCTATTCTTCTCTTTTCCCACCTGAAAATATTCTTTCTGGGTTATCTTTACCTTTATTCTCACCATTACTTCCTACAGAGAATTTGTAACTATTGCTGAAGCTCTCATTGCATATTGTTGTACCAGGGAAGTGTTTCTCACTATCAAGTCTCCAATCAGCATTTTGCTATGTTCCCTTTATATGCTCAGCATGTTTCACAAAGTACCTTTAAATGGCCAAAACTGCAGTTTCTAAATTATGGAAGTGATTTGCAACCAAAACCACGTTTCAGTATTCATTGTTATGGGGATTATCAGTAACTTTAGCAAACAGATGATCTTCCTGTGTGTTCTCAAGTTTTATAATGATTACCTGATATTGTATAGCTCAACAACATCACCCAGTAAATTAAGTTTCTGGGTTATTACCGATTAAGATTTGAGGAAATAAACTGCCTCCCAAATGTTCATGAGTCAATGTAAGTTTCCTTCTGGCTGGTTTGCTAACACTGAACACACCAGATAGCACACCAATTGATTCAAGAAACTCACAAGACAGCTAGTTCATTGTATAACTTTATTGGGTTCAAATTCCACCTGAATTTATTTAAGCAATAGATTCATTGGCCAATCTTGATGTTATGATACCTATTTTATTATAGGCTATGAGTGTTATTTAAGCCATTTTATAGTCACAATCTGGGAAACCTCAGGTGAGATTTTAACTCACTCAAAACCCATTCATTTGCATAGAGTTAAAATTGAGTCAGAAGCTGGGTCCTGTTCTCCCGAAGTGCCAGCTAACACCCTCTCCTTTATAAAATAATTTGCGTTCTTCCCTTTTCTCAGCAGACTGTAGCGATTAGACTTCCTTTCACATGAGAGTAAAACCACAGCTTCTGTAAAGACCTCATTCTTATCTAAACTTTAAAGATTGCAGACTGAATTCATTCCTTCTCAAGTCCAGTATTTTCTATTATCCCTCTTCTTCTCTAACCTATTTAGGCTGGTTTATCAAAAACATGTTTTCTCCTTCTAGCTGGTTATATGTTAGCTGAAGTCTGTTAGACTATAAGACTTGCCATATGTACTAACTCAGAGTAACTTTACTTTCCCATGATGCCTATGTTAGCCATTTTATCATTGTTTAATGCTAAAACATACAGAGAAGAACATTTATTTTCTAACATAACATGTACTGTTTTAAAATGATAGGGACATTGTCAACAGAATGTGACAGGAAAGGTGTGAGTGGGAAGGTGTCACAGGAAGTAAATGAAGTGTGAGTTAAATGCACGACTTTTAATATATTGCTTGTGAATTTCAGGATTAGTCAGAGAAAATGGAATATCTTTTAGTCATGTTGTAATGGGGAAAAATGGCAGCTGGACCATGTTGAATCATGCCACTGCACCACTATGTGATCTAATTAACGTAATAGAAGTAGGTGTTATTATTACCGTTTAGGTTTCATGTCTAAACATTACTAATGCCGCAAAAGCATTACTAAATTGTGCCAACATGAAATAAGGACAAAAACAAGAATTCTAAAAGAATATATATCTAAATATCTATGTGTTGTAGTAAACAGATTGCACATGATCAAAACATTTGGAAAAAGAACCTACCCTGCCACTGAAAAGGAAACAGCTCACATAGATACATAACAGCAGAATGTATTGTAACATCATGCTAATAGAACAGCAAGTTAGTAAAGCCAGAGGTTCAGGATCAATAATCAACAGTGTGCTTCTCTGTGGTAATGAGACGGCGAGTAGAAGGGGCATTTAGATTAGATTAGATTAGATTAGAGATACAGCACTGAAACAGGCCCTTCGGCCCACCGAGTCTGTGCCGAACATCAACCACCCATTTATACTAATCCTACACTAATCCCATATTCCAACCAAACATCCCCACCTGTCCCTATATTTCCCTACCACCTACCTATACTAGTGACAATTTATCATGGCCAATTAACCTATCAACCTGCAAGTCTTTTGGCTTGTGGGAGGAAACCGGAGCACCCGGAGAAAACCCACGCAGACACAGGGAGAACTTGCAAACTCCACACAGGCAGTACCCGGAATCGAACCCGGGTCCCTGGAGCTGTGAGGCTGCGGTGCTAACCACTGCGCCACTGTGCCTAGGTGAATAATAATATTTCTGAAACTTTCACCATAGCCTAACTGCATTAAGTAGTGATGTGCCTGACCAAAATTTGTTCAGCATATTTTCTGCATGATCCCATGAATGGTCTAGGCCAGGAAGATTACATCTAATTTAGTACTGATGGCTGGTTGTTCAATCTTCAGTTGTTGCATGTTCATTGGCTTCATTATCATAGATGTTATTTGTGAGCAGCTATTCACCAAAGACTGTGCACACTGTGGAAAACATTCAGGTCATTCTAGGTCAATTTGCAATTGTTGCAGCCTGCTTTAGCCTCACAATCAACCGGAAAAAAACAAAAGTCCTTTTTCAAAACTAAGCGAGGACTATTACAATCCAAATAGCTCCATCAGCATAACAAGATTCAAAAGCACCAAACACTTCACTTACTCTGATACTGTGCTCTCATGTAATGATACAGTCAATACGTGAATCACCAATTGCACCAGGAATTGATTCAGTGTACTGATGCATTATGATGTGCATTTTGATCGGTGGGAGTCCCAACTAATAATCAAATTAAACGTCTTGGGTAGTGCTTCTGAATTCCAATCTCTATCATCAGTTGCTGAGTTCTTATCTTCCTGACTGACCGTCTGCTGTGATGGAACAGCTTCTGCAGTCGTGCGTATGTGTCTGCAGTTGCGATGGAATATCTGGTCGATCACTTCCACCGCATACAATCAAGGTGAGAACTGCTCTACGCAGGTCCCAAGCTGCCACTTGGGCTGACTCTTGTTGAGAGCAATGAAGGTTTGTACCCTTGCTGGCACTCCAATGCTCAGTTCTGGCAATGGTTTGGCAGTTTTGTCAAAGTGAACTTTAGCTTTCTGCCATTTCACCTTGATTTTGTCACTCATACCTGTTACTACTACTGGCTTCATTAGATTTATTGCTATTGGAAGAGTAGTTTGGGTGTGGCGTGACATTAGTTTTTGTACCGGACTACTTTCCAAGCCTTCGGTAGGTATGTTTCTCCAGTCAAGGATTGCTTTGTGTACATCTGTGCTAGATTTGCTCGATTTCTTCATGATTTCTTTGACAATTTTCACTGCCGCCTCAGCCTTTCCATTAGACTGGGGTTAGTGTGGAGATGATATATGGTGTTGAATTTCCCAATCCTTTATGAAGTGGCTCAATTCTTCACTCGTGAACTGCGGATATTTTCGGTCATCACAATGCCGTAACGACCGAAGTGTGCTTTCAGGAATCTACAATCTCACTGGTAGTCATTGAAGCCTGGGTCTACCTCCCAGTAGTCAGAATAGTAGTCTACAGTGACAAGATAATCAGTACCTGTGAGAGTGAAGAGGTTTACTCCCAGCTTCACCCAAGGTCTGTCTGGGATGTCAAATATCATCAGTGGCTCTTTAGCTTGCTTAGCTTGGTACTCGGTGCACGTACTGCACTTGCTGATGTGACCCTTGATTTCATTGCTCATATTGGGCCAGAAGAGCACTTCTCTTGCCTTCCTCAGACTCAACTCAATTCCTTGGTGGTTTGCATGGATGCGCTTTAGCATCTCTCCTCTCATTATCCTTAGGGATAATGACTCTATTTCCTTTGTACAAGATGCCATCTTAGGCAGTCAATTCATCTCTACAAGCCCAATATGCTTGTGATCACAGGAGTGTCCTTGATGTTGTCAGGTCATCCTTTCATCACTACTTCTTGCAACATTTGTAGAGTTGGATCTTGTTGGATAGTTTGCTTGATTTGAGCAAGGCACATGTCTGTCAGATTCAATGTCTCTGTTGGGTTGATGACTTCCAGAGCATGTCGAGCTGTAGCTTCATGTTGGATCTGGAAGATTTCACAGTCTGCCATAGCATTCTCTACTTTCTTCATATGAAGTGCATATGTTCATCTGTTTCCCTTGCTTGTATGTCACATCCAGATGATATCTCTCTAACTGGAGTAACATTCTTTGCAGACGCTTTGGAGCAGATAATAACGGCTTGAGGAAAATGCTTTGGAGTGGCTTGTGGTCGGACTCAGCTGTCACTTTGTCTCTTCCAAGTAGGTAGTAATGAAAATGTTCACAAGCAAAGTCAATGGCCAGGCACTCTTTCTCAATCTGAGCGTAGCGGCATTCCATTTGCATTAATGCCCTGGATGTAAATGCAACCGGTTGTTCTTGCTGCATTAGGGTTGCTCCAAGTCCTGTCTCGTTCGCATCACACTGCAAGGTAACTTCATCTTTTACACCATAGTATTTCAGCATTGGTGTTGCCGTCACAAGTTACTTGATTTTAGTGAATGCTGCTTCTTGTTCTGTGCCCAATACCACTGCACGTCCTTGGCAGTGAGTTGCTGTAATGGTTCACACTCCAACGACAAATTGGGCAAGAATTTTGCTAAATAGTTGACGAGTCCAACAAATCATTGCACTGCTTTTACATCTGTCGGTTGCCACATCACTGATACTGCTCTCACCTTTTTGGGATCTGGGCAAAGACCTTTTGCTGTCAGTACGTGACCTATGTACTTGACGTCAGGCATCTTTAATTGCAATTTTTTCTTGTTCAGCTTCAGGTTCAGCTGGTGAGCTCTGTCCAGCAGTCGCACTAGATTTTGATCATGGTCAGCAATGGTTTCTTCCATTGAGGATCCTCATCCATAAACTAGCAGATAATCCACTATAGCTTCCACTCAGGGAAGATCACTAACTATTTCATGCTGTCTGCGTTGATACTCCTCTGGAGCCGTGGAAATGCCAAACGGCATGCACAACCATCTGTATCTCCCGACTGGCGTCCAGAATGTAGTTAGAAAGCTGCTGCTTTCATCCAGCTTCACTTGCGAGTAACCATCTTCGCATCTAGGGTAGTGAAGATTTTTGTCTTTGCAAGTTGTGGCAAAATTTCTTCGATGGTTGGAATGGGGTAGTGAGATCTCGTCAGAGCTTTATTTAGATTCTTTGGGTCGATGCATACTCTCAGCTTTCCTGGTTGTTTCACTACTACCATGCTGCTATTCCATTCTGTCGGGGTTGTCACTTTCTTGATTACTCCATTCTTTTCCAGCTCTTCTATCTTGTCTTTCTAACTGGCCTTGAGGACAGCTGGAACTTTCTTCGGCAGGTGCTGAATTGGTCTTACCCTCTCATCTACTTTGAGGTGATATTCTCCAGGAAGAAATCCTAAACCTGTAAATACATCGTTGTACTCCTTTAGGATCAGTTCTGTGGTCAATGGTTTAGTGTGCTGCGACACGTTGCAAATTTCTTTTCACACATTGAGGGTTACCAGTCCAAGCTTTAGACTTGCTTCAGGTGAGATGAGTGGCTTTTAATTGCCGTCTATGATCTGGAACTCCAGATCTTCGTTCTTGCCGTTGCATTGGGCTCTCAGAGTAACTTGTCCTCTTGGCAATAGTATGGTGCCATCATATAGCCTCAACCTTACTTTCGAGGGCTTCATTTTTGGATCGCCATGTTGAGTCACTTTGCACAGGTCTATGAAGGTCATGATGTTGCATGATGCACCAGTGTCTATCCGTCACTTTATGTTGACTTGATATTCTCTTCTGCAGTCATCATTCCAACAGTCACAAACCATTTATTACCTATCGACCTGACTGAACTAACCTGTTGTATGGTGTATAATGATTCATCAGAATCTTCAGCTGACATCTCTCCGGTGAACATCTGTACCTGCTTGTTGTGCTTCCTTCTAGACAAACACTTGTGTGCAGAATGATTCAGCTTCTTGCAGTGAGAACACTGCTCTCCCCATGCTGGATGTGCCTTCTCTTCCTGTGTGTGATGCCCTCCACAGTATTTGCATCCTGTCCTTTGTCTGTGATCTTCATGTCCTTTCGGCTTGGAATGTCTATCAGCATAATGCAAGGCCTGGTCTGTTCTGCCATGAATACGCTCTAACTGCTGATTTACAACCTCAGTGCTTCTGCACATGTCAATTGCATTCCCGAGAGTCAGTTTCTCCTCTCTCAGTGGACGTGCGCTCACTGTGGGATCTCTTATGCCTAACACATTCCTGTCTTGAATTAGATCATCTTTTAGTTGCACAAATTCACAGGATTCTACGAGCAGTGTTAATGCAATTGCATATTGATCAATGTACTCTTTTTTCACCATGGGCCTTAATATTGAACACATACCATTCATAGGTTACGTTCACTTGGGGTTCAACGTGTGCCTTCAAGGCTTTCAAAATTTCTGCTATCTGTTTTTTTGGTTCTTCAGAAATATTTAGGGTGGAGTACAATTTGTAACAGTCTCTCCCCAACAGTGATAAAAGTGTAGCTAGTCACAGCTGCTCTGGGTTGTTAATTAAATCTGCTGTAATTTAGTAATTTTGCTATTGCGAGTGGAAAAACTGCAAGTTCTGTTTCATATCACCATTCATTTCAACCAGCGCAAGCAGAGGAACATTTGCAGCCATAGTCTTATCCTATGGTTTCAACTGTTTCTTTGTTCCTTTTCTGTGGCTCCCTGTGCCTTTTAGCATTTGTGACCATTCCTGTGGCCTTTGTTCTGTAACTGTGCTTCTTCACCACTCAATTTCAGCTCCACTCTGACACCATGTTATGAGCTCACAGGACACCAGTTTGGTGTGTACTCTGTCTTTAATGAAACTGACTGTAATGGCTGTCCGCAGTCAGAGTGCCTCATGGTACAAGTCACATGACAATGGCAAGCCAGGAGGCACATTGGTACAGTATTGCATTTCGATTCCAAACATTGCTCGCCTTAGTATGGGATTTGAACCCACAACCTTTTGATCACAATTCAATATTCCTTTGTTTTTCTGTTTCTTTCCCTTAAGCTTAAAACATTCAGTAGCTTTTTAGATCTGTATTCAATGTTCCCAACAACCCTATTATTTTTGGGTTTTTGCACTGGATATCAGAGGAGCTATGAACATAAGAACACAAGAAATTGGAGCAGGAATAGGCCATATGGCCCCTCAATCTTGCTCCACCAATCAATAGGTCATTGCTGAACTTCTACATTAACATTGATCTTTGAAGGTGGCAGGACATATTGAAAGAGTGGTTCGTAAAACATATGGGATCCTGGGCTTCATAAACAGAGGCACTGAGTCTAAAAGCAGGAAGTTATGCTCAACCTTTATAACGCTCTGGTTAGGCCCCAATAGGAGTATTACATCCAGTTCTGGTTACCAAACTTTAGGAAGGATGTGAGGGTCCTTGAGAGGGTGCAGAGGAGATTTACCAGAATGGTTCCAGGGATGGGGGATTTTAGTTACAAGGTTAAGTTGGAAAAGCTGGGGTTGTTCTCCCTGGAGCAAAGGAGATTAAGGTACAAGGACTATGGGACACAGCTTGAAGGTTTTGGGCAAGAGATGCCGGCGGAATATGGGGAAGAACTTTTTAGGCAGCGGGTGGTAATGTCCTGGAACTCACTGCCCACAAGGGTGATGGAAGCAGAGACAATCAATGACTTCAAGGGGAAATTGAATGGGCACTTGAAGGAAATAGACTTGCAGGGCTATGGGGATCAAGCGGGGGAGTGGGACTGACTGAGTAGCTCAGTTGGGAGCTGGCATGGGCTGAATGGCCTCCTTCTGTGCCATAAATGACTCTATGACCCTATAACCTTACTTTCCCTCCATATCTCCATATCCCTCCCAGCACATACTGGGGGCACATATCATGAAATTGCAACAATTTAACCCATGAGTTTCTGTCCATTAAAAATAATGGATGAAAAACCACAGTGAATGAGGCATTGTCAGCCAACCAATTCATAACTTTTCCACTGGCTGACTTTCAAACACAACTTCCACAATTCCTCTGCCAAGCATAGCAGTGAAAATACTGGGGCAACATAAAAAAGTTGAAGGTTCAGTGTTAAAGATATCTGATTCCTTTTCCCTGAACTCTGAATTCAGGAAAATTAGCCAAAAATGCCTCGAGAGTCAGCTGTCTTGTCCAAATGAGCTATCTTTATTATGAGCATGCAAGGAGAAGTCCTACTCTCACGAATGATTGTCGACATTCTACGAGTACAATGTCTGAGCAGTCATTTTATACAGTTTACAGGAGGTTTATTTGATATGCTGTTTCTTTAATTACCTCATCTCCCACCTACTGTCTTCCCTAATCTCATCCTGCCTTGGTTATATTATTCACCTCCTCAACCTTTTGATTGGGTATATGATGCGGGTGTCTCCCTCCTGATCTCCTTACCTTCTGATTAGGTATTCATATAATTCATGTGTCTAGCAGGCAAGCTTTCTCAAGTTACAAGGACCTAAGTTACGCCAAGTATCCCATGGTTCCGTATGCCAGTCTCCCCTAAAGAGCCCCCTTTTAACCCTTGGCTAGCGCCTGGCCCATGTGTACCATTACCCTCTGTCCTTGAATAATCCGGGGATCCGACCAGTTTTGATGAGCTTCGGATCCTTCCCTAGCATCCTCTTATGACCTCATCTGTGTCCTAGTGACCAGGCTTAGTCTGGGATTGATACTTTGTATTCTTCTACAGAAATTACAGCAATTTTAGTCAAGCCTGCAGTACTGCCGGGGTTCACCACTTCAGTCGCCCCTTTTGGCCCTTGACTGATAGCATGATGGCCAACTAACGCTAAGTGCTCCTTGCTCCATCACTGTTGGCCAGACAGGTGGTTAGATTTGCATGGTTACATTTTCTAAATTATGTCTAACATCTCAATTTAGGTGTCATAAGTCAACCATAATTCCGATAGCAATTAGCAACTGCACCGCTACCAGTACATGGGAATCAATTCTAATCCAGGGGTGAACGTCCACCCAAATCCCCAGTCCCAAACCGCCTCCCACCACGATGCATCCTCCAGTTCGGTTACCACATCCTCTCCCAGTTGCTTGACATCCTGTTGGATTCGGTGATACTGCTTCATTGCTGTCCGGGCCACTTCCCTCACCTTCAGTAGATGTTGCAGCAGTTTAGGGGTTTGCTTCCCCTCGGGAAGCAAGTATCGCAACAAGTCCTCCGTTATATCATTGGTTGTGCTCATCCACTCCCTATCGAGAGGCCAGATGTGAGTTATCATCGAATGTCCAATTGTCATTGGGGCCCAGGGGTGGAAGCAGAAACTCAAGTTGATCACTGGGCAGTAAGTGTTACCATATTGGTATTGATGCTTGCTGGTGGTCACGCAGTATTCCCCTTCTCCATGATGTGCCACCTGTATCGGTTCATGGCAGGTGCTGGAAATTTCAAGGCTACAGTTTAGGGTGATATTAAAACCATGCATGGCTCTTGTCCCTATCCCTATGGGATGTGGACAGACACCATTATTCCCTATACCCAGCCAGTGAGATCCCATAAGGAGGAAATCTCTCTGGATCGCGTATTTGGGTACAAGGTAGTACTTTGGCCAATTGCTATCTCCCATGATCCCTGTATTCTCTACCCTGAGAAGGGTTTGGATGCCCCTGGTTCTTTAGTGTTTTGCTAGCATGTTGGCTAAATTCAAATCTAACTTAAAATTCCATTTAAACATTGCTTTGCTCAATATGATTTAGAAGTAAGCAAGCTCATTACAGCCAGCAGCTGTAATTCATGAATAAATACTGACTGGCTCTACACAATTATTCTAGCAATTCAATTTTATTTTTAAATTAAGAGTTGCAATTGAATCAGTGAATCTGGCTATGCAGTTCAGCCACAAAGCTAGCCAATGTGCTCATGTACACTTAATGGAGACTAACAACCTCTCGCATTCAGGATGCAAATAATGAACAGATTACCCAAAATGGGACCCTGCAGTCAACATTCATGTTGGTTAGACAATTTAATAACAAATAACGGCACAGTGGCGCAGTGGTTAGCACTGCAGCCTCACAGCTCCAGGGACCCGGGTTCGATTCTGGGTACTGCCTGTGTGGAGTTTGCAAGTTCTCCCTGTGTCTGCGTGGGTTTTCTCCGGGTGCTCCGGTTTCCTCCCACAAGCCAAAAGACTTGCAGGTTGGTAGGTAAATTGGCCATTATAAATTGACACTAGTATAGGTAGGTGGTAGGGAAATATAGGGACAGGTGGGGATGTTTGGTAGGAATATGGGATTAGTGTAGGATTAGTATAAATGGGTGGTTGATGTTCGGCACAGACTCGGTGGGCCGAAGGGCCTGTTTCAGTGCTGTATCTCTAATCTAATCTAATCAAACTTGAATAGAATTTCATCCTACAAGAAACTGCATACAAATAGAATAGGGGTTGTAAAGTTAGAATTACATGACACATGGATGATACTGATGCTAGATTTATGCATGACTGCTTTAAGTAGAAAGGGAACCTTCATTGCTACACTTTGCAACTTCAGGCACTGCTGTTCCCCATTCCCAACTGCCCTGAACTACTCCTTAGGCATA
The DNA here is from genome assembly GCF_036365525.1 of Heterodontus francisci. NCBI lineage: Eukaryota > Metazoa > Chordata > Chondrichthyes > Heterodontiformes > Heterodontidae > Heterodontus > Heterodontus francisci. The sequence continues at coordinate 43,957,642 of NC_090387.1, forward strand.
CTATTTTGTTAAATGTGACATTTAATATTCCACGCGCCCAATTGGCATCGCTCGAGTTCTTATAGAACAGGCCTTGTTGGGTCCCCAGTCAACCGACTTGGTTTCTTCCACGATTGTGGTTGCCAGACATATCAGCAGTACTACGGTTTTCATGATTCTGTAAAGAGAGAACATAGAGGACGCCAGTCGTCACCGGTTAGTCCTTATTATTCTTTGCGTTTCCATACCACTTGATCTGTGTCCAGTGTTTCCGGCCTTTCCCTTCCACATCCACACGTACAAGTGTTGCTGTTCATCGGGACCTCGCAAGGTCCTTGTCAGCGAGATGCTAAGCCTGGTTTTGCAAGTAGGACCCTAACAATCATTTGATCCCCTACTCCTGGCAACCTTTCCCTGTCCTTTAGAATAACTTCCAAGTTCTGATGTTCCCTACTTAACCACATTTGAATTGTGTCTTCTTTGACTTGCTGCAAAAGTTTGAAAGGCTAAAGCTGGTTTTCTGCCAGACTTCTACAAGGCTCTGGACTTATCTTTATATTTGGAAAACAAACTGGAGCTTCATCCCCACTTGCCAGTAGTTTGTGCCAGTATGTCTCAGTTTTAAAATTGCACTGAAAATCACAAATTCAAGCACAAAAACATCATGCACCCAAATAAAATAAATAAATCCACACACACCCACAGACAGAAAAGAGCAGCACGTGCATTTAAAGGAAGGGAAACAGAAATAAATCAATTACGTCAATGATCCTAATTCTCTTATCTTCAAATGTCTTGCACCAACTATATTAGAAACTAAAGGAAAAAGATTAGCTCTCACAAAGCAGACAAACTCCAAGAGGTTATGCAGCAGCCTTTCACAGTCATTCTTTGACGAATATTCTGAACTAGCTGATATGCATTGCCTTTTCTGAGGCCCATAGCCCTAGCTACCCAAGTCTTTATTTCATCCCAGGTGCAGAGCCATTCTCCCTTCCTCTGATAGGGCCGAGTAAATCCCTGAGCTTAATGCATGGTCCATCCTGGTCTCGCACTCTGACTGCAAAATCCAGTGGTTGGCTTTAACATCATCTCGCTCCTGCTCGGCTTTGCTACACCTCTGCTCCAACAATCTTTCGTCCTCCTCCGTCTTTTCCATTTCCCTTGATATATCTGCACAATATGCCTTCAGGAACTCCACTTTCCCAGCCCATTGACCTGTCTCTTACTTGACTCTTTGTCCTGTCAACTATGGCACACCTATCTTCCTTCTCTTTCCTTAATTTACTCAATTCTAACTCCGATTGTCTACACTTTTGTCCTGGTGCTTACACTTAGCCTGATACTCCAACAGCCAGACTGCTTTAATTTATCTGTTTTACATGTGGACCTCTGCACCTACTGCTCTGCCTCACCGATAGGGTCATCCAAAATCTGTACAACCCAGACCCACCCTATAAATTTCACTACCACCAAACAAAGCAAGTTAGAAAGCAATGCTTTCTAATAACTTAACCACTCTTCTTTATCATAGCTTCTTCTTTTAACTTACACCAATTTAGTACAACTTCACTCATAGACGCTTCACACACATTCACATTTACAAGTCAACACCTTCCAAACACACAAAGAGACCAAACACCAACGTAGACTTACACACACACACATACGTTGTCCTTCTTTTGTTCTTTCAGCAGTAGAGTCATAGAGTCATAGAGTTCTACAGCACAGAAACAAGCCCTTCACCCCATCATGTCTGTGCCAGCCATCAAGTGCCTAACTATTCTAGTCCCATTTTCCAGCACTTGGCCCATAGCCTTGTATGTCAAGGCATTTCAAGGGCTTATCCAAATACTTCTTAAATGTTGTGAGGGTTTCTGTTCTACCACCCTTTCAGGCAGTGTATTCCAGATTCCAAACACCCTCTGGGTGAAAATATTTTTCCTCAAATCCCCTCTAAACCTCCTGCCCCTTACCTTCAATCTATGTCCCCTGGTTATTGACCCCTCCGCTATGGGAAAAAATTTCTTCCTATCTAACCTATCAATGCCCCTCATAATTTTGTACACTTCAATCATGTCCCCACTCAGCCTTCTCTATTCTAAGGGAAACAACCCCAGCCTTTTCAGTCTCTCTTTATAGCTGAAATGCTCCAGCCCAGGCAACATCCTGGTGAATCTCCTTTGCACCCTCTCCAGTGCAATCACCTCCTTTCTATAGTGTGGTGCTCAGAACTGTACACAGTACTCCAGCTGTGGCCTAACTAGTGTTTTATACAGCTCCATCATAACCTCCCTGCTGTTATATTCTATGCCTCGGCTAATAAAGGCAAGTATCCCATTTGCCTTCCTAACCACCTTATCTAGCTGTGCTGCTGCCTTCAGTGATCTATGGACAAGTACACCAAGGTCCCTTTGACCTCCCTAGGGTCCTACCATCCATTGTATATTCCTACTGTGGTACTTACAATGTAATTTCTGCCAATCGTTTTCTGAAACTTGTTTCTATCTCTGGACTTGTTTCTGGACTTGCTGTTAATTTGTTTCTGCTTTTGGAAATGTTTGTGGACTTGCCAGCAGAGTCCCATATAAGAATTGATTATGATCATAATTGCCTTATCCTTCTGATCCTTCTTTTGGCCCTTCCACCAAGCTCTTTGTACTTCTGGGGGGTTATTAGATTTCCATCCACCTTTTTCATTTTACTGGTCAAATTTTCACAGTCATCCACTATAAACCTGGTAACGGACCCCTTACCCAATCCCCAATCTAGGCCTTCTGCGCTATTGGTCATTCTGTCAGAGTGTGGTCTGCCCAAGTGGTATTGACCTATGGGATACCCTTTAAATCCCCTGCACAGCTCAACCTCTTGTGAAGGTCTGCCTTGCGGTCTCTCTTAGCACGGTCTCCTGCGCGGTAACGACTTTTGGGATACCTCTAAATCCCCTGCGTGGCTTCACCTACGATGAGGCTCTGCATTGCGGCTTTCTCAGCGTGGCTGTCTGCCCGGTTCTCTCAACTCGCGACCTGCTACCCAGGCGCACGCTTTGATTGCTCAGCACTCGTGTCTCCAGGCATTGGTTCTTTGAAATCCACTTAAAGTACCAGTCCTGTGACTGTGAGATAGACCTTTCCTAACTATGGGTGGTAAAATAAAAGGTACTCACCCTTTGATAGGTCTCCTCACTGTCGCAGTCCCAATGTGGTGTATCCTGTTGACTATGCCAAATGTAAGGGATAAGGGCTTGCCCTGGTATGCAAAAATGCCTTGAGAGTTGGATGTCTTGTCCTACTCTTACGAATGATTGTCGACATTCTACTCGTACAATGTCTGAGCAGTCATTTTATACAGTTTACAGGAGGTTTATTTGATATGCTGTTTCTTTAATTACCTCATCTCCCACCTACTGTCTTCCCTAATCTCATCCTGCCTTAGTTATATTATTCACCTCATCAACCTTTTGATTGGGTATATGATGCGGGTGTCTCCCTCCTGATCTCCTTACCGTCTGATTAGGTATTCATATAATTCGTGTGTCTAGCAGGCAAGCTTTCTCAAGTTACAAGGACCTAAGTTATGCCAAGTATGGTTCCATATGCCAGTCTCCCCTACACTCCTATATATACTTTTGTCTGCAATTGCCACAAACTTCTGGGTATGGTTTTCAAATCTGAAACATAAGTCAGAATTTCTGACCTTTTGCGGAAAAAACATTTGCAAACAAGCCATGTAAAACGTTTAATGGACTCTAATTAGTAATAAGCTAATTAATCAAAACAAATTGCTGCTTTTACATACAGAAAAATTATGAATTGACTGTACTTTTCATGAAACAAATAAAGTATTATTTATAGACTTATTCAAAGACCCATGGTTTCTTTGATGTGTTCTGTTTTTAACACAACAACACTGGCAGGGAAATAACATAGGCAATAGCGGAGAATCTTTATTTGATGAGAATGTGGCCCTTTGATCTTAAGTTTTGGATTCATGTATTCCTAAAATTCAACTGGTCATAAGTTTGGATTAGTTTGAAGTTGTCAAATGAAGTTGTAAGCCTTCACATTACTTTGCATTTCTTCCCTCTTTCCAAAAGAAGACATAATTTTTCATTCTGCTTCCAACTTTACAGTGAACCAAAAACAAACATTAGAAGTTTTCAAATAATTTCAGTTTATAAACTAAAAGCTCCATTATAATTTGTCATAATTAACAACCATATACTTGTAGATAGTCATGTAATGCTAATTCCTAAACATGCTTTAAAAGTACTGCAACAAAAGCATACATTAAGCAAATGAATTGGTTTATTTTATTTATTTATCTAATTTATGATCTTTATGTAAAATAAATCTTCTTAAATTCTAGTTGCTTTAATAGTCTTACATTAGTGATAGCCATGACTGATGTTTTATCACTAGCCTGTCATCCCTATATCGTCCAGTTCATATTCAGTTCAATTTACATTTGTCAATTGTGCTTATTGTCAAACCCCACAACAGTAACATTCATCTTTCTTCCTTTGATTTCTTTTTTCTTCTCTTTAATTGTCTTCTAATGAAAATGTTGTTTATGCAAAAACCTTTCTGCCTCTCTTTTTCATTTGCTAATATGATAGTTGCATGTTTTTACTCTGATCATTTTTAATCCATATCTGACTCATTTGCATAGCATTTCACAATCTCATCCTAATGAAAGGGAGGAACTGAAGGAAATCAGTACTAGTAAAAAAATAGTGCTAGGGAAATTGATGGGGTTAAAGGCTGACAGATCCCCAGGGCCTGATAATCTACATCCCAGAGTACTAAAGGAAGTTGTCCTGGAAATAGTGGATACATTGGTGGTCATCTTTCAAAATTCTATAAACTCTGGAGCAGGCCATACAAATTGGAGGGTGGCAAATGTAACCCCACTATTTAAAAAAGGAGGGAGAGAAAAAACAGGGAATTACAGACCAGTTAGCCTTACATCAGTAGGTGGGAAAATGCTAGAGTTTATTACAAAGGATGTGATAGCAGAACACCTGGAAAACATAAACAGGATTGGGTAAAGTCAGCATGGGTTTACGAAAGGGAAATCATGCTTAACAAATCTAATGGAGTTTTTTGAAGATGTAACTAGAAGAATAGGTAAGGGAAAACTAGTGGATGTGGTGTATTTGAATTTTCAGAAGGCTTTTGATAAGGCCCCATGTAAGAGGTTAGTGTGCAAAATTAAAGCACATGGGATTGGGGGTAATATACTGGCATGGTTTGAGAATTGGTTGACAGACATAAAACAGAGAGTAAGAATAAGCGGTCTTTTTCCGAGAGGCAGGCAGTGACTAGTGGGGTACCACAGGGATCAGTGCTTGGGCCCAAGCTATTCACAATATATATTAATGACTTGGGTGAGGGAACTAAATGTAACATTTCCAAGTTTGCAGACGACACAAAGCTGGGGGAGAGGGGAATGTGAGCTGTGAGGAGGATGCCAATAGGCTCCAATGTGATTTGGACAAGTTGGGTGAGTGGGTAAATGCATGGCAGATGCAGTATAATGTGGATAAATGTGAGGTTATCCACTTTGGTTGTAAAAACAGAAAGGCAGATTATTATCTGAATGGTGATAGATTGGGGATGGGGGAAGTGCAATGAGACCTTGGTGTCCTTGTACACCAGTCGCTGAAAGCAAGCAATCAAGTGCAGCAAGCAGTTAGGAAGGCGAATGGTATGTTGGCCTTCATTGCAAGAGGATTTGAGTACAGGAGCAAGGTTGTCTTACTGCAGTTATACAGGGCCTTGGTGAGACCACATCTGGAGTATTGTGTGCAGTTTTGGTCTCCTTATCTGAGGAAGGATGTTCTTGCCATGGAGGGAGTGCAAAGAATATTTACTAGACTGATTCCTGGGATGGCAGGATTGACGTTTGAGGAGAGATTGGGTCGACTAGGCCTATATTCACTAGAGTTTAGAAGAATGAGAGGGGATCTCATAGAAACCTATAAAATTCTAACAGGACTAGACAGGCTAGATGCAGGGGGATGTTCCTGATGGCTGGAGAGTCCAGAACCAGGGGTCACAGTCTCAGGATACGGGGTATGCCATTTAGAACCGAGATGAGGAGAAATTTCTTTACTCCGAGGGTGGTGAACCTGTGGAATTCTGGAGGCCAAGTCATTGAATATATTCAAGAAGGAGATAGATATATTTCTTAATGCCAAAGGGATCAAGGGATATGGGGAGAAAGCGGGAACAGGGTACTGAATCAGATGATCAGCCATGATCTTTTCTGAATGGAGCAGGCCCGAAGGGCCGAATGGCCTACTCCTGCTCCTATTTTCTATATTTCTATGTCTATGTTAAGAGCAGGAAAGCCAAGTGTTTCATTCTAGCTAACCTTTCTATAAGTGAAACATTGTTACATAGACTAATCAGTAAGCTCCCAGCCTTTCATTGCTGCACAATCACATTGGACCATGAAGTTTAACTGAGGAATAGATTATTATGGGGTGTTATTATTTCATGGCAGTGTAAGCTTAGGGTTGTCATGAATACATGAAACACCATAGTAAGCTGTTTATCTATTAAATGTGACTGTCAAATCTGTTTCAATGCATGTAGTTAAATATTTCAAAACAGTTTCTCAATGCTTCTGCTACTGTTTAGTGTAAAGTCTGTTATTAAATCTCACTGCAGTCTTCAGAGTTCTTCTCTTACTTCTTCTTAGGCAGTCCCTCGGGAACGAGGATGACTTTCTTCCACTCCGGGGTTGTGTTTCCTTAGGTGACTGAATAGTTCAATTCTGGATCGGCACACTCTGCCACAGATGGCACAGGTGGTGTTTGGTGAGGCGAGTGAATGGGATGCTCGAAATTCTGACCGCTCCTTCCGCTGTTTGCACTTGGTTGCTGCCTGGGCATGTCGACATTATTCGAACTGGCTGGCACTGTCGCGGATGCTTCTTCTCAATTTTGGGCAGTCTCGGGCAAGAGATTCCCACGCATCAGTGGAGATGTCACATTTTTCAGGGAGGCTTTAAGGAAATCCTTGTTGTGTTTCCTCTGCCCTCCTGGTAACCTCTTGACATGACAAAGCTCAGAGTAGAAAACTTGTTTTGGAGTCTTGTGTCAGGCACGCAGATGATGTGGCATGATCAGTGTCTCGATACTGGGGATGATGGCCTGAGAGAGGGCACTGATATTGGAGTACCTGTCCTGCCACTGAATTTGCAGGATCTTGCAGAGGGTTTTGAGATGTCTGCTGTACAACGTCCATGTTTCCAAAGCATACAGAAGGGCAGGTAACATGCGCCCCTGTAGACCATGAGCTTGGTGCCAGATTTGAGGTCTTTGTCATCAAACATATCATGAGCAGCACAAGCAACTAACCCAGGGCTCTACTGTCAATGAAAGTAAGGTTATGGATTAGGACTAGTACATGTGATAGTACAGTCATATGGAAGCATGAGTGTAGTGCTGAGAGTACACTTTTCATGTAAAAAGTGCAAAAAACCAATCCTTTTATTTGAGTAGAGTAGGGCAGTGGAAATTTAATGAGAGATTTTCTTCTTTTGCGCTTGATGTTAATATGTGCTTGAAGGAAAATAAGGTAAGAAGCTCACCTGATTTTATGTCCATTACTATAAATGGTCAAAGATATGTCAGGTTGGAGTGGCATGATCTGTAAATGTGGACCATTTGGTATTCGCAGCAGTGAACATAACACCTAAGGTGCCTATAGACCTTAAAATTTTGTCCCCTCATGAATGATTTGCAACATTTAGGAAACAGCCAGAGACCCCATGTTCCCAGCTTTATTACCTGCAACTTGTACTGCAACAACACTAGTATTTCAGGAGATTCTTGATTACCAGACTGAAGGCTTTAGCAAAAAGGCTTAAATACACAGAGAAAAAAAATGCAAGATGTTTAATGGAGAAGCAATAAATGCTCATTGGAATGACAAGGAAACTCTACATGCCAAATGAGAAATATTAATTTCTTTGCTTGGAAACTTACATTTGACTTTTAATGGAAAGATTCTTAAGTTAACTTTTAAAAAACTAACAGTCAAGATGGCCACTGCAATTTGCATCTGAAATACCAGGAGATTGAACTGGACAAAAATTCTAACAAGAAGCCCAACCAGATCAACGCTTTGGCTAACTTTAGCCAGATCACCCTCGTTTGCGGGATATTCCAAAGCATCTCAAGGCATTCATAAATAGAGACATCCCTCCAGGGGGTAAACCCTGACAACCGCACCTGAGAAAGATTTTAGGATTTAGACTTGGGACCTCATTGAAAACAAAGGGAATTGAGAGAACCATGTGACCATCTGTCCATTTCTGAAGAAACTGGGAGCTGTTACACAGACAAAGAGACAAGCAGTAACTGTGTGTGCAGCAGCAGGGAGGGCTGCAGGCTTCTCTTTCCCTCTCTCTCTTTCTCTCTCCCCAGAAAACATCAAGTTTGAAAACCTTCTGCAACTGGGGGAGCCTCCAAGCCTACAGACCACTGCAGCCAGCAACCAGGGGAAGAGAACCAACTGCAATTCTGCCTTCAAGAAAACCCTGAGCAAAGCAAGCCAACCAAAGTGTACTTTGACCAGCGAGGACTTCAAGAATACAGCTTCACCCGAGGACTACCAGATCAGTCGCTTCACAGACTGTGTATTTAAGTTCGATTTATTCTGGACATTAATCTAACCACCAAATCTATTTTTCCCTCTGTAATCTATTTGTGTGTGTGTGATTCTTGTGTGAATGTGTGCGTGAATGTGTAACGTATTTTGTAGTATTTTTAAAATGGGTTAGAGTGTTAAGTATAATAAACTTGGCTGCATTTGCAGACAAAGCAACCGCTAGGTGGCGCAGTACTTGCACATGCGCAAATGCAGCCTCATGCATTGCAAAGTCACTGTGATGTTTTTGGAAGCTGCCAGTAGTAAAGATGGCACTGCTCAATTTATCACAAAAACAAAAACAAATGAAACCAAGTCCCCACAGTGGCTGCGATCGCCACCTTTATCCCACTCCCACCGGTACCCTGTTCCCTCCTGCCATTGCACTTCTCTTCACCGCTGCCTCCCTTTCCCGTCTGCTCGTCGTTTGCTCCACACCTCGCCACTTCTCCCCCCTTGGCCACTCAATCCTGTTTCACACCTGCCCCCGTCCCACCCACATGTGGGCCACTCGCTCCTGCCCTCGCTATTTCATCCCCTCTGCTCTGGCTCTGCTCCCCGCTCCTTCCCGTATCTGCTCCCCGTTCCTTCCCGCATCTGCTTCCCGCACCCTCCCGCTTCTGCTCCCTGCTCCATCCCACTAGCAGTCTCTCTCCCCGTCCACAGGTAGTTGGGGGGAGTGAAGTAAGGAGCGAGCGGCCGAGGGAGGAAAAGAGTTGAGGCGGGTAGCGAGTGGCCCACAGGTAGGTCGGGAGTTGGGGGGGTGGTGTAATAGGGGAGCGAGCAGCCCAGGACAAAGCAAGGAGCGAGGGGTGAACAGACGTTGCTGTACGCAATGACGTTTTCGCATGCATGTGCGAATTAGTCTTGGCAAGTCGAGTGCTGACGTAGGCTGTGCATGCACAGCACCATACTGACAGCAAGGGTCCGTTCTGCACATGTGTGAAGCTGGAGTGCTCTGATGACCTCTGAGCTGGGCTGCGTTGTCAGGAGTCACTTTGAATAAACTTATCTGTTGTTTGTTGAAACTCAAGAAAACCTGTCTGATTGATTCTTTCACAATCACAGTAAAGGAAAACAGTAAAACACTCACAGAGGTGGTAAGCACAACCACTGTACAAAAGGAACAAACCCTGTTGCAGTCAAATAAGAGGAAAGGCGAGAGGGGAGCCTGAGACCCCCTCTTCATCTGGCGGTAAAAGGAAAAAAAACTACAATGCCACACTGAAACATAAGCAGCCTTAAGTATTAGGCCAAAGAGAGCCCATTTTGCTAAACATTAGAGGGCAGAACCTTAATAGAAATTGAGATATTTGGCACGGGCCTGATCTAAACAACTGTGTGACCGCAGGTTTGGTGTGCCAGTAGCACAGCCTCCATTCTCCCTCCAAAATCCTGCATCACAAAATTGGGCATGCCATAAAGTGAGGTTCAGTATTATGACCTGTACTCATCACCAGTGTAACTCTGCTCCACCATTGTAAAATCGGCCCTATATTGTTTCCTTTTGAACAAAAAGTATATATTTTGTTTATTTATAAATTGTATTTTGTGAATTTTTACATCATTTTAATATTTTACTCATTTTTATTGTCTCTGTATTTCCTAAATGCTTGAGTGATAATCATTTTAAAACAAAATATTGATGTGGTGTGTTACAAATAAGGAGGAAAAACCAAAGGGTGAGTCGCCCTACCTAGGCCACTCTTTTGCACCCCCTTGTGGTCAATGCTATTGAAATTGAATACTTATATCTATTATAGGCCGGAATTTTACGCCACCCTCCCAAAGAGTGGGTTGGTTGCGGGGGGAATGGGTGGGTGGGGGGGTGCATAAAATGGAGTGGGAGGCTCAGGGGGTCCTTCCCGACCCGCTCCCGCCTCCGCCGCCATTTTACACGGGGAGGCGGCAGCAAAAACCAGCCCGCCCGCCCCAGGCCAATCAAGGCCCTTAAGTGGTCAGTTAACAGTCACTTAAGTGCCTCTGCCCACCGCCACGGGGATTTTACCTTTGGCCAGTCGGGCAGTCCAGACCTGAGAAAGGTCGCCTGACAAAAGCATGGGGGCCATCGTGATCAGGCACCCTGTGTCCGACAGAGGGCTGCCCCGATGCCCTAACCACCCCCAACACCCAACAAGCCCCCCCCGTCCCCTCAGTCGACCACACTTGTCTTGCCGAGGTCTGACTGATGACCCCCAGTGAGGCCCCAAAAACTTACCTTTTCCCAGGGCGTTCTTCCTCTTCTTGTTGATGCTGGGTGCAGTCCCAGCAGTGGCCATTGCTCCCAATGGTGCTGTTGGGACTAAGAGCTGCTGGCCTGCTGATTGGCTCAATGAGGTGTAAGTCCTGCTTCAGACCAATTAAGGGCCCAGGGACTGTAAAATGAGGTCTGGATCCCCAGGCCAGGTGGAGACAGGATCACCACCGACTTTTCAGTCAGTGGACAGCTCCTGTCCGATGAAAGTAAAATTCCAGCTATACTTTTGGACATTCCTTTTAGTGGGACTTCTCCTGAGAGAGATTTTAAGAAGTGTATATAAACAGTAGTATTGAAAATCAACACCCATTCAACTAGGCAGAATTTTGGAAGGAGAATGGAGATTGTGCTACAGGCAACTTCAACCCAAATGCACAAAATTTCAGAAGCTGCAATGCTAATTGTTACATTGTCATATTTTCAGCTCAGTTTTCATAGTGAGATGATTATAACTATTGAGCTATTTAATAAAACCTCTAAACCTCATTCTCACCTGTCAATGGTTATCATATCTATATATTTTTTTCTCCTTTACAAACCAGATGACATGCACATTCTACTGTATCTTTGAAATTCCTACAATTGATTTTCTAATAAACAAAATTAATCGGAAGGATATGGGTTATTCTAACTGGAAGTGTTTTTGATGGACTATTAGATTAGATTAGAGATACAGCACTGAAACAGGCCCTTCGGCCCACCGAGTCTGTGCCGACCATCAACCACCCATTTATACTAATCCTACACTAATCCCATATTCCTACCAAACATCCCCACCTGTCCCTATATTTCCCTACCACCTACCTATACTAGTGACAATTTATAATGGCCAATTTACCTATCAACCTGCAAGTCTTTTGGCTTGTGGGAGGAAACTGGAGCACCCGGAGAAAACCCACGCAGACACAGGGAGAACTTGCAAACTCCACACAGGCAGTACCCAGAATCGAACCCGGGTCCCTGGAGCTGTGAGGCTGCAGTGCTAACCACTGCGCCACTGTGCCGCCCCCTATGAATATGGGTTTCAAAAAAGGGGCGCATGGGGCTTGTCTTCAGTCTCAATGCTTCTGCATGATGCTCCAAATATAGTCTGACAAAGATACACAAGCACATGGCTTGATGCTGCTGGTGCAAGGAGGACAATCAGCTGGAAGGGCTGGGTATTCAAAATGAGAAAGATTGATTGCATGCAGTAACAGAGCTCTCTATGGTGAAAAGATTGCAATGGCAAATGCAAAGGACTTGTGTTTCTGTTAGGAAGACAATTTGTACACTAACAATTGATGTTGAATGGGTCCGAAGTGTGAAAAAGCAACATGAAAGTGAAAGCTGAGATGATGGCAAAGACATGAATTGAGCTGTGACAGCAGTCAGAGAGCAAATGGAAGAGCACAATGATGAAATGTTGTGACATCTCAACCAGGACTGGTTTTGGTGAATGACTTTTCCTCTAAGATTTTATTCTCAGTAGGACCTGTGGTAATCAGATTTTCAATTTCTATTGCCATCTGCTAAATTTGTAACGATCATCTATGTACACTCTCAGAGGAAGAAAGATATGAGTATTTATTTTTCAATATTAGTCCACTATGTAGTCACTGTCAAGAAATGAATATAGCTGTAAAACCTAAAATCCATCAATAAAAGACATCTCATGATCATTTTTCAAACGTAGGTGTTAAATTCATTCTCCTCGGAATCTAGTTACTGGTATTTTTTTCTCAACATTGAGTTCAGATCCGAAAATGTTTGAGGATTTGTGCTGTATTGAATGTCTTGCAATGCAGTTCAATACAGCTGTATCTGTAAATGTCATTGAAAATTTGATGATCCATTTAAAATACAATCCTAATAACATAATAATAGTTTGTTTTCTGCACAAATATCATAGACTAAGAGTTAATGTTATGACGATGTGAGAAAGGTGTCTAGGGTTCCCTCTCAGCCTTCACCTGATCTTATTGTAACAAGGCTTTATTTTTAAACACACTGTGTTTTGAGCTCCCCCTTGGTGAATCCTTGTTCACCACTTTCCAATTATAAGTTAAGGAAATGAGCACCAACAGGCTTTCTTAGATTTGAAAAATAAGGGACATTTCATTCAAACGGTTGAGAGAAATATATATGATACAGAAAATCATGCATTTCTCTCATTCATTACCATTTATTCATGAATCCTAAAACTCATTTTGTTCTCGGTGGGGGTCCCTTACACTTCACCAGCCCTCCGCTGGAGGGTACTCCTAACTAAAGGCCAGCTCAGGTCTGCAAATGAAACCCGACCCGAGCCCGATAGAACCACATCCGACCCCAAGCCCAACCCGGCCCGAGTCCTTCCATTTTTTCTTGCGCCTGACCCGACCCGACCTGACCATCAATTAACCTACCTTCCATTTTTCACTTTGTTGCTGATCTGCACAAGCTTAAAATAACTGTTAAAAAACCACGTTTCTAGTCCAAAAATTATATTAACATTGGAGTCACTTACCTGAGGTTGTGATAGAGAGTGCCTGAGATGGCCCAACCCGAACCGAGCCTGAATGCCGAACCTGGAAGTGCGACCCGACCTGACCCAAATCCAACACATGTCGTCAGGTCCTGTTGGGTTTGGGTCGAGTAGCGGCCTCTATTTCTAACACCGGTACAGGACTTAGGGGTGCAGGTTTCACTGTAGGTTGGGGTTTCCCCTCTATCTGGCAAATGTGGCAACTCCTGCAGTACTGCACCACATCTCTGTGTAGTTTTGGCCAGTCAAACTGCTGTCTTATGTGGGCTTTGGTCTTTCGTATACCGACATGTACAGCTACTGTATTCTCGTGGGCCCTTCTCAATATTTCTCCCCGGTACCTCTGCGGCACCACTAATTGGTGAACTACTGTCCACTCCTTGCCCTCTGTTCTGTGAGGAGAACTCCATTTCCTTATCAGTACCTCATTCTTTAAATAGTAGCAATCAGGGACGCCCTCTGCTTCACTTTCAGACTGTGCTGCCTGTGCTAACTCTCACAATGCTGGGTCTCAGCTAGGGAAAATCCATCTAATTCATTCCCTGGGTCTCCTAACTTTCCAAAGAAAGTCTTGGACAGGCAGACCTCATGGTCATCTGCCTGCAGTACCAATGCAGTCTCCTCTGGGGGCGCTGGTTTGATCATGGCCTGACCCACTACACATTCAGGGAAACTGCAGGGGTCCGACTCCTGCCACTGCCCTGTCTCTCCAACCTCCTACGGTTTTTCTTTCACTACTGGGGGGGGGGGGCTATCCCCTTTACCCCCGCCAGATCATTACCTAGGAGCAGGACAACCCCGTCCACAGGCAAACTAAGGACAATCCCTACAGTCACCAGTCCCGAAACATGGTCGCACTCCAGGTGCACCCGGTGTAAAGGTACAGACATACACTGCCCTCCAACACCATTCACCACCATTCTGGTGTTCACTGCACTCTCTGGGGAGAGGTCAGGCCTTGTCCCAGTAAAAAGGATCTAGTGGCCCCTGTGTCCCTGAAAATCACTATGGGCTTGTTTGCCCCACTCGATGGATATGGGGTTACTTTCCCTTCAGACAAAAAACGCTGAGAGCCTTCAGGAATCCTATTAAATTTTCTTACACTGGCCATAGTAAGCTTCCTGGATTGCACTCTTACTGCAGTTAAAACCACAGCTTGTTCTGCTGTGCTTTCCATCTGGGTCCCTTCTTCACTGAGCAGGTGTGCCTTGATTAACCTTACTGATTTTCCCTTTAGTTTCCAGCAGTCAGCTTTTAAATGCCCTGCTTTATTATATTGGAAACACACAGGTCTCCGGGTCTCAGTCTTTCTCACAGTAACTTCCCTTTCAGTTGGAGGAGGGCCCCCTATGTCTCCTGCTTTCCTTTCTCTCCCAGGACTGCCTGGGCTTCTATCACCTTCCCACCCTTTGTCCTGTTTGCATTTGTGGGGGTGATTAGGAAAGGCTCCCCCCGTAAAATCGACTTATAAATTAAAGCAAACTCATCAGCCAGAACGGCCGCTTACTGGGCTTTCTAAACCCGCTGCTCCTCGGCATGGGTCTTTATTGAGAGTGGGAGACAGATTTTAAATTCCTCTAACAGAACTACTTCCCTGAGATTCTCATAGCTGAGCTGTACTTTAAAAGCCCTCAGCCACTTGTCAAAAGCCAGCTGCTTACTTCTTTCAAACTCCAAATAAGTTTGATTAGCTTGCTTTTTGAGGGTTCTAAACTTTTGGTGATACACTTCGGGTACTAATTCATATGCCCCGAGGTTAGCATTTTTGGTCAGTCCATAATTTGATGAACTCTCAACTGGCAACAGCAAATAAACCTCATGGGCTTTTCCAGTTAGCTTGCTTTGCAATAAAAGAGACCAGTTCTCAGTTGGCCATTTTAGCTGCTTTGCCAGTTTCTCAAAAGACACGAAAATGCCTCCACATCTTCTTTACTGAATTTTGGAATTAATTGAGCAATTATTAGCAATTTTGTACCCAGCCCTAAATTATGCTCCCCCATATTGGCCATGTTTTCACTGGGGTTACCCTGTCAGCCCCTAGTTAACTCAAGCTGCTTCAACTCTCTTTCTTCGCATTCTTTCTGGAAGCTTCTTTCTCTCTCTTTCCTGCCTTTCATTTTCACATTTCGTCTGGAAGGCTCTTTCTTTCTCCCTTTCCTGCCTCTTGCTCTCTTTATCCTGTCTCTCCCTTTCTCTTTCTTCTAATTCAAGTTTCCTTTGTTCCAATTGTATCTTTGCTAGCAGTACCCTGTCTGGGTCTACTTCTAACACTACTTCTGCATCTTCAGATTCAAGGGAAAAATGGTTGGCCACTAGCCTTAGGAGTTCAGACTTCCTGGCCTTGCCACATACAGTGATCCCACACTGCTCAGTCATTTTCCTCAACTCCTCCATAGGCAGTGCTTTTAACTTGTCCCAAGTTACTTCACCCTGACCTGGAAATCTACTAGCTTCAGTTGCAGACATATTAGTATTCAATCACATACAACCACAAGAAAACCTCTAATGAAAACTTGCTCTTTCTTTTTTGACTGGGAACAATTTGGCTTCCCACTTCCACTTTCTCTCTTTTGTCTGTGGGTAAAATTCTGGATGCTAGCACCCAAATATCTGTTACGACCATGTGAGAAAGGTATCTAGGGGTCCCTCTCAGCCTTCATCTGGTTTTACTGTAACAGGGTTTTATTTTTAAACACACTGTGGTTTGAGCTCTCCTTGGTGGATCCTTGTTCACTGCTTTCCAATTATAAGCTAAATAAATGAGCACAAACAGGCTTTCTTAGGTTTAAAGAAGAAAGGTGAAATGTATTAAACTTAAACTCTAATTCAGTTAACGCCTATGGATACACAACACACCAACACTAGCATGCATATGTGATACACACATGCAGATAGGGACAGAAAAGAGCAGAAGAAAAAAATAAGTGGAAAGGTTTGAGGCAATATCTGAAGAGTTGTTACGGTTCTTCAAACTCATTGTAGAGTCCTTGCTTGTAGGTAATTCTTGCTTTTCATTGGGGCCCTGTATTCTTCTTAAACCTTTTTCACTATCAAAGACTTTTCTCTCTTGGGGTTCATATGTCTTCAATGGATTCCGAGGCTGGTGAGAAAGAGATGGGAGGTGACAGGAGGAGAGGAGGTCTGCTTCAATCCAGGAGCCAAGAGCTTTCTGTCTTCAAACACAGTTTCTCCAATTTAAAACTCTCAATTCAAAACTCTGCAACAGTCAGTTAGTCATGTGACTAAACTGGTCTGACCACTTCTGTTCTGTGTATTGGGAGCAGGGACTGGTTCTTTGTTCCAAGCAGTGTCTGCGACTATGCAAAAAAAATGTTCTCCTGGCCAGGCCTGGCAATTCCTTGCATCAGGCCTTCTCTTCTTCCCAACAACAATTTGAAGTTTAATGTCCACGTGGCAAAATTAATGTGCCTCGTTCTTGGCAGGTGGGGCCCTGCATGACAGTTAGCAAACCAGGAAAATCCATATGCATGTCCAGCAGGGGGTGTAAGAGAACATTCACAATGTTGGCCATCTGCTAACTTAACTGAAGCACAAAGTTGGTAAGTAAGGATATTATTTGGAAGAAAGAACACCATTTCAATGTATTTCACACCTTATCGCATTTAATTTTTTAAATGATTTGAAGAATGGATCAGATACAATTACAGATGATGCTTTAAGCACTTAGCCTGATGAGAACGGGGTCAATTTGCTAAATGAATGACTACAGGAATTTGGTAGAACAAAGAACAAAGAAAATTACAGCACAGGAACAGGCCCTTTGGCCCTCCAAGCCTGCGCCGATCCAGATCCTCTATCTAAACATGATGCCTATTTTCTAAGGGTCTGTGAGAGCTTGGAGCAGAGAGGGAAGAAGGTGCTATGTAGTTCAAACCAAGTTGCAACAGTAAATATATAAATTATCAGGGTAATTAATTAGATCTAGAGGATAAAATTAAAATTAACTAAGTAAAGGATACCAACATTAAAGGGATCCAAATTGCAATAAATAAAAATCTGGCATAGATAAATAATAAATAGAAGTAGGGGGATACTACACTAATATTTATATATATATATATATAAATATAACATATGAAATTATATATATATATATATAAAAATAAATGTAAGTAGATAGACTTTTAAGCAAAATGATGGGGCAGCTGAGACCCATTGCCTACAATTCCTGTGCTATGCGGGAACTCCATGACCTTCATGTGTCCTGGATAACCATGTCTGGAGGAAGTACCCCATTTGCTCAAATTACAGCTCAGAGTTTCTGATGAATGGTTGGAGTCATTACAGGATATATGGGAGACTGGAACTTTCTTGGAGCATACATTCCAGGAGGTGGCCACCCCTCAGTTACATAGATTTTGGGAGGATTGTAAGTGGGTGGCCATTCGGAAGATTAGAAAGAGGCAGTTGTAGTATAAGGGTTAAAAGGATTAATATTTGGGACAGTGAGAGTAACTCCCCCCAGTGTGATGATGATGTAAGAGATCACATGTGTAATGGGCTTTGTGAGAAACAAGAAGCATCATTAGAGGTAGCAGCTAGTCAGGCTTATGGAAAGTGTCCACATAAATAGAATAAACGAGTTATTATTCAGATTTACGACGACTCTGAGACCTCTGTAAACCAAGCTCAACCTAGCATCTGAAATGCTAGCAACTATATACAACAGCAGGCAGTGCAGAAATCCTCTGGGAGGTGGCACTGACAAACCAGTTTTCAGTGAAAATGATGACACCTTCGGGGGACTGCAGTCTAGAGCACATCCATGGCACTCTGGAGCAAATGACAGCTCAGGGGTTGTGAGTGGAGGCAGTCACAGTGAAGAAATGCAGTGGTCATAGGGGATTCAATAGTCTGGGGAATAGACAGGCATTGCTACAACCGCCAGCATGAGTTTGACATGGTGTGTTACCTCCCTGGTGCCAGGGTAAAGGGCATCAATGGGCACTGAATGGGCAAAGAACATTTTACAGGGAGGAGGGAAACAGCCAGAAGTTGTGGGCTACAGAACCAATGACATAGGTATGAAAAGGTTTCATTTCCTACGGACAGAGTTTCAGGAGCTAGAGAGGAAGGTAAAGACCAAAGCCTCAAATGTAGTAATCTCTGGGTTACTCCCAGTGCCTTAGGCTGGTGAGTATACGAGCAGTAAGATGAGACAGGTTAACATGTCATTGGGGAAAGCGTGCAGGAGGGAGGACTTCAGATTCCTGGGGCATTGGAATGAATTCTAAGGTAGGAGGGGCTTGTACAAGATGGATGTGTTGCATCTCAACAGGGCTGGGGCCAATGTCCTTGGAGGAAGATTAATTAGTTCTGTGGGGAGGGGCACCAGGATGAAGCATTGCAGAGGAGATACAAGGTGTACAGAGAACTGGGAAAGACAAAAGTATTAGAATAAAGAGTAGTTCAGAACTAGGAGGGAGCTGGCAGGGGCAAACGTGAGGCAGATAAATATGGGATTACAGCGCATGTACATAAATACATGTGAAGTGGTAAATAAGGTTGCTGAGCAGCAAGTACAAGTAGCCATGTGGGACTGTGATATAGTGGCAATAACAGAGCCCTTGCTCAAATAAGTGGAGGAATAGGGATTTAATATTCCTGGCTACAATGTATTCAGGAAAACTAGTAAACAGTCAGGAGGATAAAGCGAGAGTGGCAAAATGGATAGACATTTGGCAGATGAAATTTAATGCAGAGAAGTGTGAAGTGATTCATTTGGTAGGAAGAATGAGGAAGGGCAATATAAATTAAATAGTACAATTTTAAAGGAGGAACAGACAGACCAGGGGTGTATGTTTACAAGTCTGTGAAGGTGGCAGAAAAAGTTGAGAACACTGTGAAAAAGCCTAAAGATCCTTGGTTTTATAAAAAGAGACATAGAGTAGGAAGGAAGTTATGCTAAACCTTTACAAAATACTGGTTAGGCCACAGCTGGAATATCTTATCTGATTCTGGGCACCACAATTTAGATAGGATAGTAAGGCTTTAGAGAGGGTACAGAGGAGATTTACTAGAATGGCACTGAGATGAAAGATTCCAGTTACATGGAGAGAGAAACTGTGGTTGTTTTCCTTAGGGCAGAGAAGATTAAGGGCAGATTTGCTAGAAATGTGCAAAATCATGAGCAGTTTTGATAAAGTACATAAGAAGAAACTGTTTCCAGGCAGAAGGGTCGGTAACCAGAGGACACAGCTTTAAGATGATTGGCAAAAGAACCAGCGGCCACATGAGGAAAAAAATTTATGCAGCAAGTTGTTATGATCTGGAATGCACTGCCAGAAAGGCTGGTGGAAGAGGATTCAATAATAACTTTCAAAATGGAATTGGATAAATACTCAAAGTGAAACAATTTGCGGGGCTATGGGGAAAGAGCTGGTACAGGTGTGATAGGTTAAATGGCCCCCTTCTGTGCGATATAATTCTATGATTCTATGCGTAAAAAGTCTTTCCATTCATAATGAAGATGCCCTGACTATCAAGATGAGTTTGGATTCAATTCAAACTACAGGTATAACACTTATAGGAATACAAAGTTCCCTCAAGCTGTGAACTATATTGTGGAGGTAAGGTGTTGGAAATGAAGTTTTACTATTTATTATTACTGGTAGATTCAATTATTTTACTTAAGTTCTAGACAATTTCACTAATTTTACCCAAGGGTATCATAAAAATAATAGTTTTGGACGAAAGAAAGAAAACTTTATTTGGTTGGTAAATGCAATGCCATAATCCTATAGTCCTATTTTGTTTGAGATTATTCAGCAAGTTGATTAAACAGTGAAGAAAGTTAAATTGTTGACATATTATCACTATCATTGTCATAATTCCCTATTTGGACACTGAGAAAAGCAGAAGTTTTCAGAAAAATAATCATACAATCATATTTGATCTCCACAATATAGAGGATTGTGAGCAGCAAATAAAATGTTAAATTAACCAGTGGATACTGTAAGGATATAGTTGAAGATTATCTGGAATTCCTGTCACATGTAAAGGTTGAAGAGATTGTTACCAAAATCTTCCAGTACAAAGTACAAGACAAAAATGTTTCACATGTTAATGTTGTGGCCCCAGGCAATTTGTGCAGGAGGATGTGAATGGACAAGTGTGATATCATAGGGAAAGCAGCAGATGGTAGAAAAACAAAGGTATCATGGATGGATTGTCTCTAGTTTCTTTCTATTTTACACGCATTTGACTTTTCAATGTGCTTTCATATCTTCATGATCACACCACTGCTCATCCCTTTCTATCTTTCCACTTCTTTCCCCTCCCACCATTTGTTTGGTTTAGTTGCATTAAATAGTTTGTTTTATCCTAATTTGGCTCAGTACTCACAATGTTAATCTGTCTTTTCCGGTTAGGATGCTGATGGACCTGTTCTATGCAGTCATCATTTTGGGGTTTTATTTCATGATATTGTGCTGTGATTCTTTTTAACTCTCAGGTGAGAGTTGGTTTAAAGAGGCGCAAGAACGGCAACTCAACATCCCTGGTTTTCAGGCGAGATAGAGAGGGAGATAAAAAAGGAGGGGGTGAAGCTTTTTTAGTTAAGGAATCAATAACAGATTTGAGGAGGGATGATATGCAAAATGAATCATCAAATGAGGCCATATGGGTGGAGCTCAGAAATAAAAAAGGGGCAGCCACACTATACTATATATATAGGAGTATACTACAGACTCCCAAATAGTGAGAGGGAGGTAGAAGAACAAATATGTGGGCAAATTTCTGTACGCAAAAACTATAGGGCAATAATAATTGGCACTTTCAACTACCCCAATATCAACTGGGATACAAACAGTGTGAAGGGTACAGAGGGCACAAAATTCTTGAACTGTGTTCAAGAGAACTTTTTTAGTCAGCACGTAACAAGCCCAATGAGAGGGGGCACAATTCTAGATTTAGTATTCGGTAATGAAACTGGGCAAGTGGAGGCAGTAACAGTGGGTGACCATTCTGGAGATAGTGACCATAATCCAGTAAGTTTTAGCATAATCATGGAAAAGGACAAAGCCAAAACAGGAGCAAAAGTTCTAAATTGGGGGAAGGCGAATTTTAGGAAACTGAGAGGTGACCTGGCGAAAGTGAACTGGCCACAGCCACTTGAAGGAAAATCAGTGGCAAACCAGTGGGAGGCATTCAAAAGCGAGATATTACTGGCACTGTGTAGGCATATCCCCACAAAGATAAAGGGTAGTACTGCCAAATCTAGAGCCCCTTGGTTATCTAGAAGCTTACAGGGTAAGTTAAAGCAGAAAAAGAAAGCTAGTGACAATCACAACAATCTTAATACTTTAGAAAGTCTAGAGGAGTATAGAAAGTGCAGGGGTGAAGTAATAAAGGAAATTAGAAAAGCAAAGAGAAGACATGAAAAATTATTGGCAGGTAAAATCAAGGAAAATCCATATCAGTACATTAAGAGCAAGAGGATAACCAAGGAAAGGGTAGAGCCTATCAGAGATGTACAAGGGAACTTATGTGTGGATGCAGAAGATGTGGGCAGGGTTCTTAATGAGTTTTTGCCTCTGTCTTCACAAAGGAGAGGGTTGATGTAGACATTGAAGTTAAAGAGGAGGAGTGTGAAATATTAGATACAATAAACATAAGGCTGCGTTTGCTGACAATGCTACCGCGGCCAGAGAGAGCAGCGAGGGGGCGGGGGAACGGAGCGGGCCGGAGATGGGGGGGTGGAGGGAGGCGGGCCGGGGAGGGGGCGAGCGAGCGGTCCGGGGACAGGGTAGGGGAGGGAAATGGAGCAGCTGGAAAGAGCAGAGCAGCCGGAGACAGCAGCGAGGGTGGGAGCGGAGTGGCCGAAAGAGCGGAGTGGCTGGAGAGAGCAGCGAGGGGGAGAACAGAGCGGCTGGAGAGAGCAGCAAGGGGTGAGGGAGCAGAGCTTGATGCATGGGTGAATACCCGTTGGCGTTGTACTGCTGTACGCATAAAGCACATGCGCAGAAGCCGACCAGGCCGGTTTCCCGAAGATGCACATGTCACGCGATGACGTCATCGGCGCATGTGCTAACCAGTCCTGGCAAGTTGGAACGCAGCGCACGCGCAGAGAGCAGGAGCCCGTCTGCGCATGTGCGCACCTTGGCGCAGCCTGATGACGTCAGTGGCCGGCTGCGTTGTCAGGAATCACTTTGAATGGAATTTAATCCTGAGAAGTGTGAGGTGATGCATTTTGGGAGGACTTACAAGGCAAGGGAATATACAATGGATGGTAGGACACTAGGAAGTACAGAAGGTCAGAAGGACCTCAGTGTACTTGTCCATAGATCACTGAAGGCAGCAGCACAGGTAGATTAGGTGGTTAGGAAGGCATATGGGATACTTGCCTTTATTAGCCGAGGCATAGAATAAAACAGCAGGGAGGTTATGATGGAGCTGTATAAAACACTAGTTCGGCTACAGCGGGAGTACTATGTATAGTTCTGTCACCACACTATAGGAAGGATGTGATTGCACTGGAGAGGGTGCACAGGAGATTCACCAGGATGCTGCCTGGGCTGGAATGTTTCAGCTATGAAGAGAGACTGAAAAGGCTAGGGTTGTTTTCCTTAGAGCAGAGAAGGCTGAGGGGGGACATGATTGAGGTATACAAAATTATGAGGGGCATAGATAGGTTAGATAGGAAGAAAATTTTTCCCTTAGCCGAAGGGTCAATAACCAGGGGGCAGAGATTTAAGGTAAGGAGCAGGAGGTTTAGAGGGGATTTGAGGAAAAAAATTTTCACCCAGAGGGTGGCTGGAATCTGGAATGCACTGCCTGAAGAGATGGTAGAGGCAGGAACCATCACAACATTTAAGAAGTATTTACATGAGCACTTGAAACGCCATAGCATACAAGGCTATGGGCCAAGTGCTGGAAAATGGGATTAGAATAGGTAGGTGCTTGATGGCCGGCACAGAAATGATGGGCCGAAGGGCCTGTTTCTGTGCTGGATGACTCTATGACGCTATGAGCTGAAAATGGTTGGGCCTAGGCCACTACCCTGAGGAATTTCTGCAGTGATGTCCTGGGACTGAGATGATTGACCTCCAACAACCACAGCTGTCTTCCTTTGTGCTAGGTATGACTCCAACTAGCGGAGAGTTTCCCTTCGATTCCCATTGACTCCAGTTTTGCTGGGGCTCCTTGATGCCATACTCTGTCAAATGCTGCCTTGATGTCAAGGGCAATCGCTCTCACCTCACCTCTGGAGTTCAGCTCTTCTGTCCATGTTTGGACAAAGGCTGTAATGAGATTAGGAGCTGCGTGGTCCTAGCGAAACCCAAACTGAGTATCAGTGAGCAGGTTATTGCAGAGCAAGTGCCACTTGATAGCACTGTCAACAATCCCTTCCATCACTGTGCTGATGATCGAGAGTAGGCTGATAGGGCGGTAATTGGCTGGGTTGAATTTGTCCTGTTTTTTGTGTACAGGACATACTTGGGGAATTTTCCACATTGTGGGTAGATGCCAGTGTTGAAGTTGTACTGGAACAGCTTGGTTAGGGGCGCAGCTAGTTCTGGAGCACAAGTCTTCAGTACTATTGCAGAATGTTGTCAGTATCCAGTGCCTTCAGCCGTTACTTGATATCATGTGGAGTGAATCGGATTGGATGAAGACTGGCATCTGTGATGCTGGGGACCTCAGGTGGAGGCCAAGGTGGATCATTCACTCGGTACTTCTGTCAGAAGGTGGATGCAAATGCTTCAGCCTTGTCTTTTGCACTGATGTGCTGGGCTGCCCCATCGTTGAGGATGGGGATATTTGTGCAGCCTCCACCTCTTGTTAGTTGTTTAATTGTCCACCACCATTCATGACTAGATGTGGCTGGATTGCAGAGCTTAGATCTGATCCGTTGGCTATGGGATTGCTCAGCCCTGTCTATCACATGCTGCTTCCGCTGTTTGGCATGCAAGTAGTCCTGTGCTGTAGTTTCACCAGGCAGGCACCTCATTTTGAGGTATGCCTGGTGCTGCTCCTTGCATGCCCTCCTGCACTCTTCATTGAACCATGGATACCAACACCCATCTGGATTCTTCCTCCCCCTCACTATCCTCTGACCTCATCTCTCCTTCCAATCTCACCCTTTGCTGTGTTTTCACTATCACTCCGACTTTCTCCTCTCTGACCCTAAATGATCTGCCCGCAGCAAAGGCGTCAGCTTTATCCCCTCAATTGGCCTCTGGATGGGAAGGCCGTCCTCACCCATCCCAATGGTGTTGGGAAGGCAACGAACACTCCACCACTCCCTCCCCCCCCGCATCCCCCCACCTTCCCTTGCCATTTTACGGCCTCCAAGCCTGTCCCTAGAAGGTTAGTAAAATTCAGCCCTTTAATTCTGTTTCTCTCTGCACAGATAGTACCTGGACTGCTAAGTCATTTTCCTTGCAGTAGCTTGTAGGTTGCTTAAATAGGCTCAGATTGTCCAGAGAGATATTGGCCAAGTTCTGTTACATCTGACAAAAAGACTCACAGGCAACTGTTAAAGTGAGTAAAGCATTGCCAGCTGTAGTCATGGTTATTGCTGCGCTGATTTTTTTCCCCCTCCAACTTCTTTCAGTGTGCCTCAGGAAATATCAGCAACATCAATCAATGTGGAGTCCATACTTGTATTAAACAATTGACTGATGCCTTGTTTGCTATTCACATTCATCATTTTTCACCAAGGTCATCTAGATGCAGCAACACAGGGCTCTGGGGTCTGCACAGATCACAGGAATCTTCCAAATTGAGGGCATTATTGATTGAATCCAGACCGTCCTGCAGGCTCCTCCACACTCCTTCATGTATTGCAAAAAGTTTCACTTTATTAATTTAAGACTAGTGTGTGATGCCTAGCAGTGCATCATGCAGTTTTGTATCCACCAGTCATCCATCCCCCTACTGTTTGCCCCAGCACAGCAAGCCTCATATCCCCTGCATATGATTTCTCTTAGGAATCCTAACTTGCCTGTGGAACTCGATTCCGACTAGATTCATAGGACAATGAGAGCCCTGATCGCGTATGCCAGTGGAATCCTCAAGCAATCATCCAGGTGCCCCTGGACAGGTCTGGTAGCTTCTTGCAATACTCACGAGTGTTCTGTGTGATTGTAGTTTGCTGTATACTGCATAACTTTGCTTTGTAACTGGGACAGCACATGGAGTCACTATTGGAGGAGGGCTTTTAGCATGATGATGGAGGGGACACTGGTAACATAGAGGATGATGAAGAAACAGGTGCAGTCCAATAGTTGTTTGCAACCAGAGTTGTTGGGCAGCAGATCAATGGAATGAGAATTTCAGCTGAACAATCAGTGTTAGCCTTAACTGTCATGTCCAAAATATGTCCCAGTCCTTCCACCTTAAAATCAATAGTATCTGCACAGACAAAGGCTGGTTGAATGGGCAGAAACATGGCAGATGAAATTTAACACAGAGAAGTTTGAAGTGATACATTTTGTTAGGAAGAACAAGGAGAGGCAATGTAGACTAAAGGATTCAATTCTAAATGGGGTGCAGGAACAGAGAGACCTGGGGGTATTTGTGCACCAATGATTAAAGGTTCAGAAAGTGGTTTAAAAAGGCACATGGGATCCTGGGATTTATAAATAGAGGTATAGAATACAAAATCACGAAAATTGTGATGAACATTTATAAAACACTGGTTTGACCTCAACTGGAGTACTGTGTCTATTTTTGGGCACCACACTTGAGAAAGGATCTGATGGCTTTAGAGAGGGTGCAGCAATGATTCACTTGAATGGTTCCAGGGATGAGGGACTTCAGTTATGTGGATAAATTGGAGAAGATGGGGTTGTTCTCCTTAGAGAAGATTGAGAGGAGATTTGATAGAGGTGTTCAAAATCATGAGGGGTCTTGGCAGAGTAGTTAAGGAGAAACTGTTCCCATTGGCGGAAGGGTCAAGAATCAGCGGACTTCAATTTAAAGTGATTGGCAAAAAAAACAAGGGCAATATGAGAAAATACTTTTTTACGCAGCAAGTGTTTAGGATCTGGAATGCACTGCCTGAAAGAGTGGTAAGGCAGATTTATTTGTGGCTTTCAAAAGGGAATTGGAGAAGCACCCAATGGGAAAATTTTGCAGGCTAGGGGCGAAGGGTGGGGGAGTGGGAATAGCTAAACTGCTTTTGCAGAGAGCTGGCACAGGCAGGAGGAGCTGAAAGGACTCCTTCTGTGCTGTAACCATTCTGTGATTCCAAATACTAAGACTGATACTAATATCTCCTAACTTTGCAAGATTGTCAGCTACTTATAAGGACACTCTCATTTCAAACAACATTATGGTTTTACTGGTTTACAGAAAGGCCCAGAAACTACACCCTGTTGTGAATCTCTCATGCCTATCTGAAGTGCTCTTTTACCAACTCTAGTATTTCTATTTTAGGAGGTTAAGAGAGGGCAATAGCTGAAGCGTTAAGCTCCAGAATAGCACCAATGGTGTCAAATCAATGTGGCATACTGATTGATCTCATAATCTGCCTTCTCTGCATACTTCTGTCAGCCGTTCACTGTGCATGTGCTACTGCTGTCACCGAGATTATAATTCTAACATTATAAAATAAGAGAAATAAACTTGCTAACAGCTACAAAGTTTTAAGGTGATCGATCCCGAACGGTCTTGTTCTGACATGTAAGCACATCCACTCCCATTCCGAAAGCAAGCTAATATTATATGTTTTATGTCTTACTTAGAGACATTAAATCACTCATATTATGGGAACAACATTTCAAAGCTTCCCCAAGTTAAGCAGCCTCCTTACAACTCCTGTACAGTTCCCCTGCTATGATTCCATAAAAATAAGGTAACTACAGCAGACGAGATGTCTACTGACGTAGCTGTACAAGGTCAGTTACACAATCTGCTGAGAAAAATAACTTTGAATCTAAAAGGCCTATTTCTATTAGTAAGTCTGCAAAAGAGTACTTTTCTCACAAGTAACCTGGAAATTAGGATCAGACCCCACCAACCTGTTCAGGCTTCTGCTGCTCCTACCCCATCCACCTCCCACCAGTTTCTCAATGGGAAACCAAAATCGACTTCTTGGGGGACATTTTATGCAGTCCGTCACAGTGAATTTGTGGCATACAGGGCGATATAAGTAGGCAAGAAGTTTTTTTTCCAGATTCCCGATGGAAGGATATTTTAGAGGAATTAAGTTGCCAGCGGATTTGCGGTGTTCCGGGTTCCCCCAGCACGGTGGCTGATTGCAGCTTTGCATTCATTTTCATGCCATGAATACTCATTACCCTAAGTAAAGTTAGGATTTAATCCTTCCTGCAGATTAACTGAATGGCGAGTGATATTCCCATGCCACCCGGTTCATGAATGTTTCAACATAACGTGCAACGGTCGGATTTGTACAGTTGAGTCTCAGGACTGTGCTCTTGTCTACTTCATTCAGCCGCTAAACTAATGCCAGCTTTGGAATGGATGCTTGCTTCCAGGCTCAGCATCAGCAAGGGTGAACCTTCTTAGGGGATGGTGGTGGCGGCATGGGCGGGCGCTACATGGAGGAGCAGAGCAGGGTAGTCGGGCAGGACAGAGTGGGGTCTTGGGTACATGGAGGAGCCGGGGAAGGAAGAGGGCAGAGTCCAGGGTGTGCAGTGGCTGATTTTAACGATGAGGCTGGCTGTGTGCAGTTGCAGAGGGTGGTGAGTTGATGTGTTCCTGTCAGAAAACTGATGGACATGAGAGGCCTAAAAGGGGGGAGGATCGCTGTCGTCGTCCGAGTCCTGTGTGTCTGCATAAGAGTACTGGCTGTCAATAGGTACAGTCACAGTCACAGGGGGCAATTGTATATGGTAGGGGGGAAGGTCAAGACTTAGGGGTGGGTATTTGAGGTCATCATAGGGAGGGGATTGGGAATCTGTAACTATATCAAGGTGGATTCTTGGAGGTTCAAGGATGAGAGTCGGCAGTTGGATGGTGATGGGAGTAGGGTCGGGGGAGGGATGGCATGTATAAATTGATGATGACCTGGTCCACGGTAATGGGGGGAGGTTCTATGGTAACGGGGTAAAGGTGAAGGTTAAGTTGGGTGGGTGCAGGCTGGAAGATGGCAGGAGAAGGGTGGAAGGTGGGCAAACTTGCCTAGTATCGCAGACACAACATTTTCTGGAAGAAGAATGCAAACCATGTGTCCAATCAAGGAATGCAAGTTGATTGGGAGGAGACAAACGATGGTGGGTGTGATCTCCTGTTGCATATAAGTGTAAGGCACATAACAGCGATCTGCTCATAACTTTCATGGTTCTGCTGAATGGCAGAAGGATGGTTTTACAACACGCTTCTCAGCTCAACAATTGAAAAGCTGCAAAGATATGAGTCTCTTACACACAATTTGTCCTCAAACACGTGAAGAATTGTAGAGGGAGAGACTGAGGTGATCAACGGATAATGCCTTAACAGGAGCAGCAGGCAGCACAAGAGGGTGAGGTTGTTCAGAATGAAGGCATCCAGGAAAGGCATTACTGAAGATGGGTGCTGGTGTGTGATCGCATCCTCAGGACAAGGGCACGTTACCTTTAAATGTCAGAGAGACAATGCCAAAGAAGCATGAGGACGTGACTTGCAATGGTGACAGAAATGTGTACGATTCTTCAGTATTACCTGCAGCTACTTGTTTTCGTTGGGAACCCAATGCCACTTGCCCTCAAGGTTACTATTGCACTCAATTTCTTTGCGACCAGGGATCAATGGGCGACATATGTGGCATTTCGCAGTCTGCAA
The DNA here is from genome assembly GCF_036365525.1 of Heterodontus francisci. Classification (NCBI taxonomy): domain Eukaryota; kingdom Metazoa; phylum Chordata; class Chondrichthyes; order Heterodontiformes; family Heterodontidae; genus Heterodontus; species Heterodontus francisci. Next base: position 43,986,797 of record NC_090387.1, read on the forward strand.
TCCACAGGTGCATCAAAGAGGTAACCAATGCCCTTTCCCGATGTGCCAATGATTCCATCTACTTACCTGGAAATGAGGACAGCCAGGCAGCAAGGTCTGTGGCCTTCGGTGCCATCAATGGCTTCCCTAGAGTGCAAGGTGTGATTAACTGTACTCATGTGGACATTAGAGCTCCCTGGGACCAGCCTGCTGTCTGGACTAATCACAAAGGATTCCACTCTTTAAATGTGCAACTAGTTTCCAACCACAGGAGATCATGCATGTTTGCGTACATTTCCCAGGGAGCTGTCATGACTCCTCCATTTTGAGGAACTCCCAGCTGCCCACAGTTTTTGAGGAACCAGCCGAAGTGGACAGTTGGATCCTGGGTGACAAAGGTTACCCCTTTGTACATGGTTGATGGCACCAGTACGTCATCCCCAAAGTGTTACTGAAGAGAGGTACAATGTTGCTCACGCATCTACCAGAGCCATCATTGAGTACACCAATGGCATGCTGAAAATGCAATTCCGTTACCTTGACCAGTCTGGAGGGGCTCTTCAGTATGCGCCACAGAGAGTGTCAGGAATAATCGTAGTCTGCTGTGCCTTGCACAACCTTGCAAATTAGATGCCACAACAGTCTGTGGGCGGAGGAACAGGAGGAACACCAGTCTTCCTCAGATAAGGATGACTATGAAGCGGGTGAGGAGGAGGACAACAATGACAATGATGCCGCCATTGATATGAAAGCCATGGAGAGATATGCAAGGGAGAACCTCATTTAAGCACATTTCGGCCAACAATAAGTCACATCATCAAGGAACATTGGGAGAAGAAAAATAACAATTCTACACAGAAATTCCCTTTTGCATGAGGTCTTAGTCATCTCTGCAATGTTAATGAAGCGTGGCTGCACTTTCATGTGATTGACATTTGAAATCATCCATGGGCTATGATGAATGTGACTACACACCACTACAGGCAGCATTAAATTATGAGCCTAGAAAACAGAAGTAAGGCTTAACAGTATTGAAAAAATTTATTAATCATCATTGAAGAGTAAGGGCTAAAATTCCAATGAGATATGGACGTTAGACATTTCCTGAGATGCTTTGCAAGCATCATTGAGTTCCTGCCATAGGCTTCCAAAAAATATCTTTGTATCAATCTGTAACTGAACAAAACATTACTGAGAGTGGATCAAATTTTGCAAGAAATAAAAATGTTTTAATACATCTTTGCATTTGTTAACATTTCTACATCACCCGTGCCACCTTAGTGCTCAAAACTGTTTCAATTTTCTTTTCCTGCCACAACATCTAGGTGCTACTCCGATATTAGCAGCTGAGGTGGAGGCAGTCTGCTCAGTGTGCTGCCCCATGGCTGTGGATGACCGTGACAGGCGTCCTCTGGGGGAATGGGGCCTTGATAGCTCCATCCTACTGGGGGTCTGCAGCAATGGTGCTTGAGTATCCCCTGTGTGCTTGCTTGCTGGATGTAAGGGGGCCAATGTCGAGGGGGAGGACGGGACACCGCTTTCCGTGGGGATGTCCTGAGAGGAAGGCCCTGGGACAGCTGGCACCCGCTCCTCCATCTGTGTGCATGATGGCACCTGCCTGACTCCCTGAGGGGACGGAGCACCCAGAGGGAGGTCCAGGTTCCTCATCCCATCTCGCTTAGACTCTGCTACATGGAGCCCACAGCAACAGCGATGGAGTGCAAGTCAGATCGCGTATGGCTCGAGTGCTCGCCATGACTCTCTACTGAGGAAGCTATATGCTCAAATGCCTGGGGCATGGTAGATGTCATGGCTTGCATGGACTCCTCCACGGCACGCGCAAAGCCACGCATGACCTCGGGCACCTCCGATATATTTTCCACATGGCTTTGCTGCCACAACCAGCACACTTTTCGTTGCAACAAACAGAGGATCATCATGACTGTGAAGCTGAGCAGGGGCCTGGTACCCAGCAGTCTTCCGATTGTCAGGGTTCCTGGCTGGCACATGCTCCCTCAGCTGCTGGGACGTGTCTGTGTTGTGCACACCAGCTTGTGACCCAGATTCTAATCTTAAACTCCCCGAGAACCATGTGGTTGTATTTGCACTGGCGGAGGTGGAAGAAGAGGCAGGTGACGGTGTACCCTCTGGGGCATTGGCTTCTTTTTGCTCCCCAGAGGAGGATTCTTGGACCACACGGCATTCTGCGACTTAAGTGTGGGCATCAGCAGTGGAGACACAAAAAGAGACACTTTATGTATGTGCTTCACATGAGTTCACACAATTTCCTTCAGTTTCCACATATGGCTGCAAGAGCAGAGATGACACTTCATCCTTACGCCTTTTTGGTTCAGCCTTACCATTTCTGCTCACCCTGCCTCCCTCCTCTCTCACAATCTCAGAGGCCTTCTCCTCAGCCGTGGCCAGCAGCTTGATGTCAGGGACCCCTCCTCCTGACTTAGTATGCCCGCGCTGGTTGTGGCTTCATTTATACTGCAGCAGACAGTGCAGATTTAATGTCATAACAAATGATACATCACAACCATTGCATACATGCATCAACATTACAAATTCTGCATTGGCTTTCACACGACACATCCAATCACATAAACAATGCCAATCTTCATCATTTAGTAGATGGCACCAAGGCAGCTCACGCATTCAACTGCATTCCTTGTGTACCCTCTGCCTTAAAGACACAGAGCCATGTCAGAAATCAATGGAGCAGCCTCGCCAGGACCACTTACCCTAGCTGATCTGAGCAAGTCATTGATGTGCTTGCGGCACTATACTCATGTTCTAAGAATTATCTCATGGTTCAAGACCTCACTTGAACATATTAGCATTGAAAGAGAGGAAGTATTAGCTGTTTTAGCGGGCTTAAAAGTGAATAAATCCCCAGGCCCAGATGAAATGTATCCCAGACTGTTATGTGAGGCAAGTGAAGAGATAGCAGGGGTTTGGACACAAATTTTCAAATCTTCCCTGGCCACAGGAGAGGTGCCAGAGGACTGGAGGACAGCGAATGTGGTGCCATTATTCAAGAAGGGTAGCAGGGATAAACCATGTAATTACAGGCTGGTGGGTCTAACATCAGTGTTTGGGAAAATATTGGAAAAATTCTGAGGGACAGGATAAATCTCCACTTGGAGAGGCAGGGATTAATCAGTGATAGTCAGCATGGCTTTGTCAGGGGGAGATCATGTCTAACTAACTTGACTGAATTTTTTGAGATGGTGACTAGATATGTAGATGAGGGTAAAGCAGTTGATGTAGTCTACATGGATCCTTCAGTAAGGTCCCACATGGATCCAGGGAAATTTGGCAAAGTGGATCCAAATTGGCTGGCAGGAGGCAGAGGGTGATGGTCGAGGGTTGTTTTTGCGAGTGGAAGCCTGTGACCAGTGGCTTACCGCAGGGATCGGTGCTGGGACCCTTGCTGTTTGTAGTGTACAATAATGATTTAGGCGTGAATATAGGAGGTATGATAAGTAAGTTTGCAGATGACATGAAAATTGGTGGTGTCGTAAATAGTGAGGAGGAAAGCCTTAGATTACAGGATGATATAGATGGGCTAGTAAGATGGGCAGAGCAATGGCAAATGGAACTTAATCCTGAGAAATGTGAGGTGATCCATTTTGGGAGGATTAACAAGGCAAGGGAATACACAATGGATGGTAGGACCCTAGGAAGTACAGAAGGTCAGAGGGATCTTGGTGTACTTCTCCATAGATCACTGGAGGCAGCAGCACAAGTAGATAAGGTGATTGGGAAGGCATATGGGATATTTGCCTTTATCAGCCGAGGCATAGAATACAAGAGCAGGGAGGTTATGATGGAGCTGTAAAACGCTAGTTAGGCCACAGCTGGAGTACTGTGTACAGTTCTGGGCACCACACTATAGGAAGGATGTGATTGCACTGGGGAGGGTGCTGAGGAGATTCACCAGGATGTTGCCTGGGCTGGAGCATTTCAACTATGAAGAGAGACTGAAAAGGGTAGGGTTGTTTTCCTTAGAACAGAGAAGGCTGAGGGGAGATGTGATTGAGGTATACAAAATTATGAGGGACAGAGAAAGGGTAGATAGGAAGACAGTTTTTCTCTTGGCAGAGGGGTCAATAACCAGGATTTAAGGCAGGAGGTTTAGGGGGGATTTGAGGAAAAAATTTTTCACCCAGAGGGTGGCTGGAATCTGGAACGAACTGCCTGAAGAGGTGTTAGAGGCAGGAACCCTCACAACATTTAAGAAGTATTTACATGAGCACCTGAAACGCCATAGCATACAAGGCTACGGGCCAAGTGCTGGAAAATGGGATTAGAATATTAGATTAGATTAGATTAGAGATACAGCACTGAAACAGGCCCTTCGGCCCACCGAGTCTGTGCCGAACATCAACCACCCATTTATACTAATCCTACACTAATCCCATATTCCTACCAAACATCCCCACCAGTCCCTATATTTCCCTACCACCTACCTATACTAGTGACAATTTATAATGGCCAATTTACCTATCAACCTGCAAGTCTTTTGGCTTGTGGGAGGAAACCGGAGCACCCGGAGAAAACCCACGCAGACACAGGGAGAACTTGCAAACTCCACACAGGCAGTTAGGTGCTTGATGGCCGGCATGGACACGATGGGCCAAAGGGCCTGTTTCTGTGCTGTATAACTCTATGACTCCTCTGCTACCCTCATCCAGGCCACCTTGGTGAGGTGGGAGGGTCTTTGCACTCCATCTGCCGGGAAGATAACCTGCAGGGTGGCTTCACTGAACCGTGGGGTGGGACGCTGCCTGCTGGCTGCCATTTGATTCACTTTGGCTGTGGGGAAAATAAATGGTGTGAAGTTGGTGGTGAGTTTCACAAAATAAGGGAGGCAAAAACATTTTGATTTAATTGAAAGCTTCAACCAAGTTATTCTGAAGATACTTATAGGAAAGGAAGGCTGCTTCTTCTTGAGGCTGCAAGCACAGAATGTTTTATATCTGTGGTGATCATGGTGCTCGGGGCAGTGATGGCGGGTCCCACCAATGAAAGGCTGCCCCCGCCGCATGATCCCATGTGTCCCCCGTGCCTGTCGCCGCACGGCAAATTTAAATACAAAATCGTGGGGAAAAGGGATTTGCGTCCACAGCAGAAGTTACGACAACCTCCGGTCCCGCCACGGCAATCATAAGATTCCATTTGTGTCTGGCCAGTTTTACATTGCAGTTTTAACATGTACATTGCCTCCAGTCTGATTAAATCAGAAATCGAGTTGCATGTTCCATTTATTTACAGTTTCATCTAAGCTAATATATTTTGTAAATAATTCTGGGTGATTTGTAACTGTTGTACATTTTTTATACTCTAACGATAGACATACAAATGCACTAATTCAGAAATTGCACAAACAGAATATAAATTTATTTTACCACCACATAAAATATATATGTTATATAACACAAAATTTATACCAAGTTGTCCAGAAACCAAATAAAGAAACGCTGAAAAGTTTTAAGTCTATGTTTTTTGCGGGGGTGGGGTGGTGTCAGGGGAAGTTGGGGTGGGTAGGGATGTGCATTCTCTTCTTTTTAAACTCATTTTTCCACCTTCTTTCCACTTTGGTGATGGATGACTAAACCTGGGGCACAGTTTGGCGGCCCAGGAGTGCCTCAGCTGAGTGACAGATATTCATGTGTGAACGTAGAGAGTGTGTATCTGACCATGGCTGCCATCAGACCCAAGCCCAGTTCCATCCTCACTTGATCAGGAGTGGAAACTTCTGTTCATTTTCACTTCCCTAACACAGAGGTGCTGAAACCAATCATTACACCACCACCACCCCCACAGCTGAGGTCTGCTAACTCATTACGCACCAGAAATTGAACCAGATATCTTCTTAAAGTGTAGCATTCAGGATTGTATGCAGCAGCACATTTACCGACAAAATTTGTGTTATTTAAAGTGCGAATTGCATAATTTCCCTCTGTGTATGGCAAATCAGTCAAATCTCTGGTTTGTACAGTATCCAATATTGAAGAAAAACATACACTGCTGTGTAAAGCACAAGAAGTATTTTATTCAGATTAGTATAAAGTGAAATTATAATTTTAAGTGATACATATTTTTCTGCAAAATTGCTTGGAAGAAACCTGCTAAATTATTATTGTTATTTATTTTTCCTTGATAGTTTTGTGGTTGAGTTAATTGTCTGTGTATATGACTAGGCGTGGAATGAGGACCAAGAGAGATCTGTTGAAAATAATTGATCCTGACCCAGCCATTGCTCTTGTTTCTCTTCGTCACTGGATTTGTCACTATCTTCAACCTTGCTAGAAATCATGGTATTCAGACAAGTGACCTCATCTGATGTTGATTCTTTGTTCTTCTCTTCCACCAATTGATTGTAACATAGAGTGCATACTCTTAAGGGTTTTGAGGACAGCTTAGGCATGAGAAATTTGTGCTTTGAACAAGAATGACACACCACAAAGCCACACTTTCGACAATGATGTCTGCGGATTATAGCATTGAACTTTCTTTGAGTGCACCGCATACAGATTTCAGTCATCTTGTCTGGTATCCAAGGGGCTGCGTGTTCAGTAGGTGGTGTCCTTCCTGTCTTTTCCAGCAGTTGTTTGACACAGTTATTAATATGCTTCATCCAGTTGTCTTTTTCAAGGGGGGTTGCAGCGCACACTATGAATGATTTTCGTGAGGTTTTTATCATCCATTGATTTTTCAGACTCTCATCATCTGCAAGGTCTTCAACAGTGACACCCTCCAGTGGTATTATCTGTTGATTGGTGTACTTCTTCTTGAGGATGATAACGCTTCCATACACCAGGATGTCATTAAACAAGAAAAACATTCGGGGTTTTGTCTTCTTGCGGCAGACTTTTGTCAGTAATCCTTCACCCACAAGTACTCGCCCATGCAGGGCCAGAGGTTGACCAGTTGGTCCAAAGCAATTATCGATTGCAACAATCCGTTGTGCATTGATCTCTGTGTTTATCAGGTGGTCCACCATCCTACTCAAAGGCCCCTCTGCAAAGCTTATTCCTATAGTTTAAGAAATTGAGAAATAAAAAGGTTTTGGTGATTAATTCTTAATTATTTTTGCATATTTTATAGGTATGATTCTACACTACATTATGAGGACAAAAAGGTTAAAAATTTATCCAGTAAACACTCTGATTACTGAAGAACTTTTGAAGAATTTATATCCTTTTTTCATGCAAGAAGTAAAAAAAGGTCTTTAAATCTTTAAAGATGTCATCCTCCCCTATGATCTCCTGGTGACATACCATTCATTGTCTGGCATCAGTGAGGAGATGTAGAGACTATTGAGTTCCAGTCTACTGTTCATCTTTGTTGAACCATGAGGAGCCAACAGGTCCTTTAACATTTCTTTCATTTGGGGAAGTACTTCATCTTCATTTGGCTCCTTTTTGGCAAGCCAGCTGAGATCAGCACCTTTATATGTGGTTTAAATCATTTCCTGACACTAGTGTGCTGCACTATTGGGTTCCTTCCTCAAACAATTTCTATAAATGCCAAACGATCATTGCTACATTTTGAAAAATATACTGTTTAACTCATAACGTACCTAGAATATAAAAGATATTTTTTGTTTTGAAGTTGATGCTGAACTACTCCTGCAATCCTCAAAGGGTTAGTAAAATAGATTTTAAAATAAATCATTCAGACCACAAAAAGGGCAAATTTAGATTGTATTTTTCATTTTAGCTTTGGGAAATCACCCCAAGTTACAGGAGTACCATATATAGAAAAGAATAATTACATTAAGACAAGGACACTAGGCATTCATATGTAATCATTTAATACAGTACAATTAATACAGATGAACATTTGCTAAGTCCAATGAGTGGTAGCTTTATTTCATTAGTATGTGAATGATACTTCAGTTAAAACAATATTTTCTTTAAACTTTTAAAGTGTATACAGTTTTATCCTTCCATCATTTTCACTCTTGCATGTTCTCTTCATCTTTGTGTGCATCATTACTGGTACTTATCCAATCCCTCTGGCCTTCCCTGTAGGTATCTCAGTTATTCCGTCCACCTCAGTGAAATCCTTCATCATTTACACTGTTCCTACTCTTTCAGTGCATCCTTTAGTATCAATAGTTTTTCTCTTATCATTACTGGCACAGTTCTTGAATTTCAACACATGTCCCAGTACTGGACTTCCTCTTTCTCTCTCTCTCTCTCTCTCTCTCTCTCTCTCTCTCTCTCTCTCTCTCACACACTCTATCACTCTCCATCACTGCACGTCCCAAACATCTACATTAATCTCAAGATTTCTTAATCAGTTTCCCATTAAAAATTGTTTTTGACTCTCTTATTCAATTTTGTATCACACTGCTCCCAGATTTTCTTATCAGTTTCACATCTACACTGCTCACACCCTCTATTAATCTACCGCTTATCACACAACTTCAGCCTCACTTTGTCATTCTCCCATTGGTATGGCTTCCTGTCTTTTAGTGATCCATCTGTAAAAATGTTGTTTCCTCTCACTGTAGGCTGGTGAGTCCTTACATTACAGCTTTCAGCCTATTGATGATAGTTTTAGTTAACCATGCCATTCTTTGATCAGTAGCCAGAGATATAATTCAACAGTGAGCCAAATAGCATCAATCCCCTCCTGGTTAAAGCAAGTTTAAATATGGTGCCATCTGGGATTTAAGAAAGAAAGAATTTGCATTTATATAGCACTATTCATGACCTCAAGACACAGCTAATGTCGTACTTTCTGAAGTGTAGTTACTGTGTAATGTAGGAAACCTGGCAACCAATTTGCAGGACAGCAAAGGCACACAAACAGTAATGAAACAATTACCAGATAATCTGTTTTAGTGATAAACATTGGCCAGGACACATGGAAAACACCCTTACTCTTCGGTGAAAGGTGTCTTGGAATCTTTTGTGTCCACCTGAGAGAGCAGATGAGGCCTCAGTTTAACTTTTCATCCAAACAATGGCACTTCCAGAAATGCAGCAACCCCTCACTACTGATGTCAGTCTAGATTATGTGCTCAAGCCCCTGAAGTGGGGCTTTAAACCCACACCTTTCTGACTCAGCAGGTGAGAGTGCTAGCATTGAGCACAGCTGGTAGACAGCTTTCCTGACCTCTGATGGGGAATTAATTACAACCAGAGCTCTCCTATGTAATCTGGCTTAACTGTCAACCTTTAATGTTTGTTGTGTGTTTTGTGGGAGAAAGTGCACATGACACAACACTGTCTCATTCATACTGTCTCTTAAAGATTGTCTGCATGAAAAGAAAGATATTTTGTTTTTTTATTTCCTTTTCAATAGCAACAGTGTAATAGTTGCACTTTTATGTCCTGACTTTTTTAAAAAAGCACTGCACAATTGCTGTCAAAAAAGTTAAGGAGATATCAAACCCTGCTATTTGTTGAATTAGCTGATTCCTGCCAGAGCAAGAAGGGAGTTCGGTTACCCCCAGTGCCACTTGGCAAGTGTGAGGAAAATTAGACCTGGGTTTGCTTCATTGCTAATTAGCAATTCTGGTTGCAAGTACATGATCTGGATTTTGTGTTAGAAATAAGGGGTATGCTATAGGCACTTACCATTAATAAAAATAAATTAGAGAGCAACTTCTAGCAATCGCACACACACCGCTAAATGTGGAAATCAGGAAGTTGTTGTCTAAGTTGGCTTGTTCCTCCAGAATCTGCAGTATACTGCTATCTCGCTGGGAGACTCATCATTGCAAGACATGAAATGCGTGATGTTGCAATACTTACTCACCAGATACCCATGAAACATGCCAGAAATTGTTGGGCCTTGTCCATTCAACTGTAGGTGAATATTTAAGGGTGTGATAGGTCTTAATTACTGCCAAAAACTTCTTGGACACTGAAAATTTATTTCCTTCAGACTTTAATTATGGCTGGAGATTTCAACTCATTACAAATTTTTACATTTTTTTTTGCTTTTTTTTATCTCTCTCCCTTAGTCCCAACTTTCTTTCCCTCTCTTTATTTTGTTTTCTAAACATGATTTGAGTTTGAATTAAATATTCTAATTTACTCTTCCTGACTTGGACTCTGCATGGCTCAGTGAGGATTCTTCAATGGGATTGCTGAAGGTGAAAACAAAAGAATCCTGTTATGTTGAAACATTATGGCATCCAAGTTGAATGCACAGTTGTCAGTGCAATTGAGAAAATTAATTCAAAGTAATTTTGACTTTGTGTGAATAGAGTAAAATGGGTAATAGCATTTCAGCAACCCATTCTACATCTCTCCCAAATTGCATTTTCATTGACTTCAATTGAACAACAACATATAGTATTTATACAGCACATATAACATAGTAAAATGTCCCAAGAGGCTTCACAGGAGTGTTATCAAACTCCTTTTATAATTCACAAATTGTTGGAACATTTGTTTGCTTCTTTAACGGATAAGAAAGTTTTGATTCTTACCTCTGGTGTTGTCTCAGCGATTACAATGTGCTGTCTGATTGTTCTAGTATGTATCTCACACACTGACCACTTTTGGAATATCGAAATAAAGTTCCTGTAATGTAGTCTGACCTTACTGTCTTTTGAAAAAATAATAATCAACAGATCTGACTTTATTTTTATTTGCTTACCTATGGGCCTGATGATATTGTTTCTTTGCGAAACTGGTTATTCCAGTTATGCATTCTTTCACAACACATCAGCCCAGCTATGCAAACTTGGTATGTCTTGATATAGAATCTGACTTTTAGTTTCAACATTGGGCTGAACTTTACCAGACCCTCGACGTGCAGGTTGCGGCGCGGGGGCCAGTACAATGCTACAGGGAGAGGCCCACCTCGACCTGTGATATTGAGAAAGGCCTGCTGCATATTACCAGTGGCGGGGGGACCTTGGTGTGGCCCCCCACCCCGCCCCCTCCACCTGGCGGTGGGCCCTGCATCTCCATATGCAGATTTATTTATTTTTTATATTTTATTTAGAGATACAGCACTGAAACAGGCCCTTTAACCTACCAAGTCAGTGCTGACCATCAACCACCCATTTATACTAATCCTACATTAATCCCATATTCCCTACCACATCCCTACAATTCTCCTACCACCTACCTACACTAGGGGCAATTTACAATGGCCAATTTACCTATCAACCTGCAAGTCTTTGGCTGTGGGAGGAAACTGGAGCACCCAGCAGAAACCCACACGGTCACAGGGAGAACTTGCAAACTCCACACAGGCAGTACCCAGAATCAAACCCGGGTCACTGGAGCTGTGAGGTTGTGGTGCGAGCCACTGCACCACTGTGCCACCCCAATGGCCATTAAATATATGCAAAGTAACTTACCTGCTGTCCCACGTCGATTTTACGGCCTCTGTTTGGCCTTCACGTGCCTTCGGAACTCCGCACAGAGTTCCGAGTCGAGAACCTGGTGGGGGGTAAAATAAATTTCAGGGCAGGAGGGGTGGCGAAATGAGGAAAACAGATTTAATTGGTTACGTGAATGGTGGGAAGGGGTTAGAGGCCAGATGTTAGAAGGTTGGGGGGGAAAGTTTGGGTATTTGAGAAATCAATTGATGGTCATTTCATTGCCTGAAATGACCATGGGGTGGGGGGGGGGGGGGTTGTTGGGGAAGGACTTCCATTACTTACCTTTCTATTTAGTAACAGTCACTTATGTTTTGCCTTTAAACATTAAAATGAATTGTAAGGGCTTAAAGTCCTTTACAAATGGCGCCGGCGCGGTGGCGCAGAACTCTGTTGCTGGGGACGTAGAGAATGCCCCTACACGTCATTGGGGGCGGGCGCTCTGCCCCACTATTGAAATGAGTCCCCATGCGAAATATCGCGGGGGCTCCTCGGCGGCCGCTAAATGCAGGCACCCCACTGAGTTTAAAGAGCGCTGCGGCGGAGTGTGGCGCCTGGATAAAATCCAGCTCATTAATTCTGATTTCCTGATGTAATGCTATATTTCTCCTTATATGAGTCACATTTGTGAAATTGTTAACGTATCAAAATAATTCTAATTGGAATAACTCAATATTGCAATTTTAATTTTTTTTAACTTAAGGAAGCTCACTAGGTTTAATAGTCTCATATATTTACTTCCTGCTTTTAGAAATGTCTTGGCAGTCTTGATATCTTGCTCTAAAAGCTGATAAAATGTTTGGGTGGCTACTCATCAAACAGTAACTTACTTAAGAATGTTTGCTCCTTATCCTGTGGTCACAGAGGCAGATTTAACTCTCTATACGGTTGTGTAAGATTGGCTAACTTAGTATGGATTGAGAATGAAACCTGGAATTTATGGTCTGTATGTCTCAGGACCACACTATGTAGTGCATTTACCCACTGGGTCATTCAAAATGCTTCAAATGCTAAGTTAACCTTTATTTGTGGAGCTTGAATTGGTAGAATGGCATTAAGGACTGGGAGTACCTGCCTATTAGTGATGGAGCATAATTTTACCAACCACCAGTGCTAGCCACATGAGTCATGCAAATAAGTAAGATGCATATGAAGGTTACAATTATCTGCCACTCTAACATGTTGTCAATCAATCCAACATTAAAAGAAAATCTCAAGAACTTTGCAATAACATTGGAGCATCACACATAATTCTACTGGAATGTGCACTTATGGCTGCGTCTGTGGGTAGGAGGAACACTCATGACAGGAGAAATTGATCAATCTCGTGCTCAGTAGGAAGCTGCATTCAAAAGAAGAACAGGTTGAAGGATGATCTTAAAGGAGGAGCAAGAAGCAGAGAGGCACAGATATTTAGGAAGGAAATTCCAGAACTTAGGGCCTAGATGGCTGAAGGCACGGCCACCAATGATGAGTAAAGGGAGTTGGATATAAAAGATTCAGAGCAATGCAGATGATTGTAGGACTGGAGGAGGTTTTGGAGATAGTAAGGGGCAATCCCATGGAGGGATTTGAACACAAAGTGGAGAATTTTGATTTTAAGATATTGGGGGGCTGGGAGTTAATGTTGGTCAGTGAACAGAGAGCTGATGGGTGAATGGGTCTTGGCGTGGGTTAAGATATAAGCAGCAAAGTTTGGATGAGCTGAAGTATTTAAGAGGATGGAAGAGGGGAAACTGGCTAGGAGATTATTGTCAAGTCTGTGAGCCTGGAGGTAACAAAAGCATGGTTGAGGGTTTAAAAGCTGAGGCAGGAGTGGAAATGGGTGATATTATGGAGGTGGGAGTAGGTGTTTTTTGTGATGGTGAGAATATGGGGTTGGAAGCTCAGCTGAGGGTCATATTGGACGCAGGGGTTACCTACAATTCAATTCAGCCTGAGACAGTGGCCAGAAAGAGGGATTTAATCAGTAGCAGGGAGCACAGTTTATGTTGGGGGCCAAACACAAAGGCAGCGATCATCTCGACATGTAAAGGGGCTCTCCTTCCAATGCCTTCAGCTGCCATTTTACAAGGTCTCCCACCTCCCATCCCGTCTCCAGAAGGCTGGTAAAATCTAGCCAATTAACTCTGTTTCTCTACCCACAGATGTCGCCAGACCTGCTGAATATTTCACACATTTTCTGTTTTTATTTTAGATTTCCAGCATTCACAGTATTTTGCTTTTGTATTCATGGCTGATTTTAACCAGCTCCTGTCCTGTTTCCAGCAGACAGGTAGGGTTATAATTTCCTCTAGAGGATCTGGGTTAGGCTGTGGCAAAGTTATATATGCAATTGAAAAAAGTTATAGAATAAATCGAAAATCTGTAAAACTATGTTTGTTAAAAATGATTCATTTTATCATCACAGCTTTCAACTGGAAGTATAATAAATCATAACTAAATTTGAAAACGAGGATAATGCATTGGTTGATTTGTTACAGTAGCTGTCATCACAACACACTGACATATTTTCACTTCTGTTTTAGGGCCACTTTTAGATAAATATCGTTCAAGAGGAGCCTATGACCAGAATTACATACAAAACAAGCAAGTGTTGAATATGTCCCTTCACACATTATGTAAGATCTATTCTATCATGAACTGGGGTTTGCTGCTTGTAGGTCCAGCAGCCTTTAATTTCTCCCATGAATTTTAATGTACAAGAAACTCACTGGCGAATGAGCACAGAGTGGAAAACTTGGCTCATGGACTCAATCCAACCCGCTTAATCTGCCAAGGTTCCATATAATTCCTTCCTGCTCCTCCCTCTCCCTTTAGTAGCAGAGTGAAACTGCAGATGATGATCTAAAAATTAGATCATGCGGGACTTGCTTTGCAAACAAATAAGTGAGTGCTAAAGGTTCCAATACGGCGTGCAGTATCCATGTGTCATTTTGTGACAATTATGTGTTGCACCGCATATTGGTTTTTAGCACATTGTAGTCATCCCGGGCTCCAGATTAGAACTGCTGGCTGTTGTTTGCCCCTTCTTGATCTCCTCGCTCCTCTCCTGGACTCACCTTAGGTCTGGTTCTGGAGCAACTGCGGGCTGACCTTCATCTTCTTTGTGACTGATGAACCACCTCTTGGGGTGCAACTGCTACCCCCAGCCTGCTAGTCAACCCTGATGACACAAGAGGGACAGTCTTGCATGGTCCTCTCACTCATCAGTCTTTGGGCAATGGTTTGGGTTTACTGCTGGGTTTGCATTGGAAGAACCAATCTCTGGACCCGACCGTTTAATCCTACATCCCAAATTCTTCCACTGTCACGGGGCACCCTCCTTGACGTGACATTTTCTTGGTCTCAGAACTTCATGTTTCATAGGGTATTAGAATCATAGGTTGGGATGCCTGCTCATCCTCCACCTCTAGATATCTTACAAACAGGGCCAAGTAGTGTAAAATATGCTCAGATATATGGGCTACTGTAAGCAGATGCAATTGAGAAATGCATTCTCCGATGTATTTCCCATCATTTAGACCATAGCAATTCTTGATGTCAGAGTGACCTGTTAGTCCCTTGCGTTCAGTATTGTTGTGATGGCAGGGGTGGAGAGTGTTTCAATTTCTTTTAAGCAGAAAGTCTGACAAATTTATAGCAGAGTAATTGATGGTACAGGAAAGGGGAGCGATTTAAGGATTCTTCAAGATGTTAAGCTTTCATCTGCAGCTTAGAGGCTTCTGGAATCACTCCACTGTGGCAATAGCTTCTGTTTCTCTTTCACACTATTATCTCTGAATCCCCCAAGGATCCATCTTTTTCCTTCTTCATCTACATGCTGCCCCTTGGCGACATGATCCAAAGACATGACATCAGATTGTACACATACACTGATAAAGCCTACCTCTCCTGACCGTTCCACTGCCATTCTGCTGTCAGACTGTTTGCCTGACATGCAACCTTGGATGAATGACAATTTCCTTCAATTAAATATTGGAACAAATAAGTCCATTGACATCAGGCGCTGCCACAACTTCAGACCATTCCCACCAATTCCAGCCCCCTCTCCAGTCACTACCTCAGATTGAAGGCACCTGTTCATAACTTTGGTATCCTACTTGACCATAAATTTATCTCAACCACAAACTTCTATCATTTCTACCTCCATAACATTGCCCATCTCTGCCTCTGCCTCAACCCATGTGCTGCCGGTTTGGTTGCATTTCAGTGAAACAACTTGGGATGTTTTCCTTTGTTGAAGATGCTATATGAATGCAAGTTGTTATTTTTAAAAATTCTTTCATGGGAAGTGGGCATCGCTGGCAAGGTCAGCATTTGTTGCCCATCCCTAATTGCCCTTGAGAAGGTGGTGGGGAGCTGCCTTCTTGAACTGCTGCAGTCCTTATGGTGTAGGTACTCCCACAGTGCTGTTAGAAGGGAGTTCCAGGATTTTGATCCCGTGACAGCGAAGGCGATATAGTTCCAAATCAGGATGTTGTTCCTCTCTTAGCAGCTCTACCATTATCTTGATGATCCTTTTACTACTAATGTGCTTATAGAAATGGACTTTTTTCTCTCATACATTTTAACCTAGTTTTTGTAGCTTTCTTACGTTCTTTGTATTTGCCCTGATATATTTTTATTAACCGCTGTGTAAATACTAATCGCTTCCTTTTTTACTTTCTTTTTTTTTTCTAATATCCTTTTCCATCCTTAGTTGACAGGCACTAATTTTTCTCCTTACTGGAATAGATTTGATTTCTACTATCTGTTTAAGTATTTCACAATGCTGGTCTACATTTCTATTTATGAATTTTCTTCTCCAATTTAATCCAGTCAAAGTCCCCTTTTATCTGACTGCAATTTTCTTCTTCCCAGTCAAGAAACCTTGTTCTAAATATTTCTTTCTTATTTTCAGTTGTTGCGCTAAACCTAATCATTTCCTGGTCACAATTTCTCAAATGCTCATCTTCATTTAGTCTATGGCAGGATTTTCCTGTGGGTTTCTGAACTTTGCTCAAATGAAGGTCAGAAGCCCACACTGTGTGGGAAACAGTCACTCACTTATGATTTTCCTCTATTTGGCCAATTAGTGGCCAGAGGACAGGCTCGTTGTCCAATTAAGGAGGCCCTCAGCTTGGAATCAACAGGTAAGTGAGGGAGAGGGCACCTGAAAATGAAGAGCCGTCTCTCCAATGTTTTAAAATTTAAAATAAAAAATGGCTTTTGCAGCCGGGCCATCACTGTGATGGGGGACAGGTGGGTGAGTGGGGGCCGGGGGGTGGGGGGGGGCAGCTTCTAAGCCTGCCTGAAGTGCTGACCCCTGGTCAGCTAAACTGTCCCCTGCCACCTGTGGGGACATGAAGGCCAACTTGAAATCTCAGTTGGCCTTGTTAACAGGCCATAATCGGCCTTTAAGTGATTCAATTGGCCACCTGCTGCTTGCAGGCAGGTAGCCCTGCAGCTCCCCCCCACTCCCGAATCCCGCCTCTGGGAAAATGGTCTGGGGTGGGTGGAGCCGGAGAACCAGCACGGAGGCTGGCGACACGAAATTCCGTGCCTGCTCTCTTCTGTTCCTATCCTGGGTAGTGGCTAAAGATCCTGCCTATCTTTTTGCTCCACATGATTAGCCACTTCTTTTCCTTGTTGGAGCAACAGCATATTGATTGAGAAAACAGAACTGAGCAAACCCAAAATACCTTCCCTTTCTCCTCAAAACTGTTTTCCAAATTGCAATCTATTTTGATAATTAAAATGCCAGTAATTCTAATCCTATAGTTGATACACAGCTGTCTGATCCAATTCTATAACTTCTATTCATCTTTGAAAACCCTTAATGAGTAAATTTCCTCAGGGCTTCTCCCATTCTAGCACTGTGACTTCGACAGAATCCCTGTTTGCGCATGTAAAGAAGGTTTCTACTGAAGTTACAGCAGTGGAGGGGGAGAAGCCTTGAGGAAGTTCCTCCTCTTATCCTTGGGTTAAATTTCCATGGAAAAATAACAGGGATTTCATGACACACACCATTATTAATGTACAAATTGACAAGCAAGTTCAGGGAATGAAGAAATACGTTTTGAGTTGTGAATCTTCAGAACTTGTTGGTTTACAATCCTCCACCATTTGTCCCACTCAAACAACAGCTCATCCTCAGCACATTATTCTTTACACAGAGAGTAGTAGGGGCGTGGAACGCCCTGCCTGGAACAGTAGTAGACTCGCCAACTTTAAGGGCATTTAAGTGGTCATTGGATAGACATATGGATGAAAATGGAATAGTGTAGGTCAGATGGTTTCACAGGTCGGCGCAACATCGAGGGCTGAAGGGCCTGTACTGCGCTGTAATGTTCTATGTTCTATTATTTTTATGAACTTGCTAGATTTGGACATTAATTGCCCATTAAACTCACCACAGAAAGTTAAGGCTCATACTTAATAGCATAAATACCCTTTTAATGCTGCAGTAATTGTAAATGCAATGCCAATCAACCTCTCCAGCCCAGAAAGGGAACAATTTAAACTCATTCCTACATCTAGTAAATTCTTCTTCAAGATTTTAAAAAAGTCAATTTTTAAATTATTTTATTCTCAGGCAGTGTATTCCAGATCCTAATC
This sequence comes from Heterodontus francisci, assembly GCF_036365525.1. Lineage (NCBI taxonomy): Eukaryota > Metazoa > Chordata > Chondrichthyes > Heterodontiformes > Heterodontidae > Heterodontus > Heterodontus francisci. The sequence continues at coordinate 44,004,744 of NC_090387.1, forward strand.
ACTCGCTGCGTGAAAAAGTCTTTCTTCATGTCACCGTTGGCCAAACACCTTAAATCAGTGTCCTCTAGTTCTCGACTGCTCTGCCAATAGAAACTTGTTCTCTCTGTTTAGTCTGTCCAGACCCCTCATGATCTTGAACACCCCAAACAAATCTCCTCTCAAATTTCTCTAAAGAAAACAGTCCCAGCTTCTCCAATCTATCCAGGTAACTGAAGTCCCTCATCCCTGGAATCATTCTCATAAATCTATTCTGCACTTTCTCTAAAGCCGTCACTCCTTCCTAAAGTTTGTGCCCACATCTGAACAATACTCCAGTACACTGACCCCTAATATCTAACCAAATATTATTTCATTTTAAAAAATAATTCAGCATTAGTTGAGTTAGTGGAGAATCTGTTCCATATATTCACTACTCTGTCAGAAGAAAATCTCTAATCATAAGTTTTAAACAAGAAATTTCTCCAGTTTTACATTCAGAGTATTTTCCTGCGTCACATAAAAGCACATAGCCAAATCACTTCCTTGTAGATACTTACAAGATGCAGTCAATCTTCTTTTCTAGTGTTTTCTTATTTGACCTGCAAAAGACTCAGGTCGCCCAAGCTGATCTTTAGTGTTTGCTGAAAGGCCATGGCTAATTTTAATGTTCCAGGACTATTTTTGTTTCAGATAATTTTAACATGTCAGAGTCAAACATTCCTCACAACTAAAGCTGCCTCAGCCAAGTCTTTAAACTGTGTGAGGCTTAGCCAGTGACTGAACTGAAATACTGAACGAATGTCTGATTTTAGCACCACTTGGTTAACACGGCATGAGGTAAAATATATTTAAAAGCACATACCTGTTTTCTATTGAAAGAATTTTGTTGTTCCTGATATTGCGCTTGATACCACTGTAGACAGTGTAAAGGTTGGTTGAGTAATGTTTGTGTTCTTGGTGCATTTCTGTTAACATGAATGTGTTCAGGAAGGAAGGAAGGAAATTCAAAGCTAGATTTAATTATTTTTTAAATAGCCCGACTCTCTCTTCCCCTTGCTTATAGTTCGTAACAGCAGAGTTGTAGAGAACAGTAAGGTTGATTTTATAATCAAGATTTCAGTTCCAGAAGTTTGAATCATTTGCCGACTACATTGGGATTTTGCCAGGATGATGAAAGCACATCTATAACGAGGTTTGAGATAGGATTTAAAGTAGGTTGTTGGTTTAAAAAAGCACTAAGCTAGTTTAAAAGTTAAATGTTGACAAAACTATCACAACTGTAACTTCAAGGAAGCCATGATTCCCCCCTGTTCCCCCAAAAGTCTCCTTTTCATTGCCAAGGCTTTATAACAGCTGAACATGTAATGGCCCCTCCCCCAATCACTAGGAAAGCCTACGCCTGTAAGCAGGGCTTCTTGATGTGGATAAGGACAGGAATGAAATATTTTTAATGTTAAAAATGTGTGAAAACAGAGCTTTAACTCAGTAACATCGATAGGTATATCTCAGATATCTTAGTGAAAGAGCAAAATTTGAAGTGAACCCATCAAGATTGGATGGGGTTAAGACGCCAATTTATTTGCTATTTGGGATTTTCAATAAACAGAACATTTTCAGCATTTAAAATGCTACAATTCAGATAATAAGGCCTCAGACTGTTAATAAAGCCACATGGCTGACCTATTCTATATTTATAACGGTATTACATATTTAAGCATTCATGCTTGAGAAAATCTCAACAACAGATGGTTAAAAGCTCTAGTAAACTTTTTGGCATCACATTGAAGGCTGCAAAGTGCTTTTAGAAGTTAAAATTACAATCAAAGCCATATTTTTAAAATGAATTGGAGAAAAGCCACATTCTCTTGAACAATTTTGATTTTCAAATCCAAAAACATAGTTTCAACTCAAGTTTTGCAGACTACAAAACAGAAGAAAACAGACAAAGGAACATTAAGGAAGACAAAACCGACAGCCAAAAAGACCCAGTAAGGAAAGCAGACTGTAATGTAATGCTGTTGTGACTGTGACACTATGACTGGGTTTTATGGGCCCACCCCCGGGCCCACCCCCCCACTGAGGCAGGATCGGAGCTCGGGGGGGATGGAGTATTGTGACTTGTGGGGTGGGGGTGGGGCGGAAGGTCCGTTGGCCAGCGATCTTCTTCCTAGGGGCAGGATAGGCCAACGATGACCTTCCTGCCCAGAGGCCAATAGAGGCCCTGAAGGGGCCTATTAATGGCCAATTAAGAGCCTCTTTCTGCTGCTGCTGGTGTGAGGGGTGGGAGGGTGGGGGGCCTCCACCATGTGGAGAGGACACCTTGTAAAATGAGGCGTTCTCCCTGTGGGCTTGGGGGGGGCGGCGGCGTCCCTCCATTGTGGGAAATTTGTAGCCCATGGAGGACAGCCAACAGGAACAACTTTATCCCGCCGGAACCCCGCCTCCCCGTAGACTGAACAACCAACCCCCATCCCCCCTTGCCAGGGCCTTCTGGACTGGCTCCAGTGACCCTGTCTCATCTACCTCTGTTCCGGGGTTCACCGCTGGGCCTGGGTCTGAGGCGTCAGCAGTAACAGCAATGGCCACCGCTTCCTGTGGTGCTGCTGATATTGCTGAGCTGCCAGCCCTCTGATTGGCCGGCAGCTCTTGGAGGTAGGGTAACCGTCTCTTTAAAGTCTTTAAAGGGACAGGGATCCCGCCTCCTAAAACCTTTAATCAGAATGACCTGAGGAACGCTCCGGGGAGTGGGGAATGAAAAGGCAGAGGCGGGGCTCCCCCTGGCTTGTTGCCTGCCACCGGGAGCCCCACCTCCAGCACAAAATTCAGCCCTAAGTTATTGTAACTGTATGATGATGACTTTGATAATTATGTTGTATTTGTAATCATAAGGTTAAAAAAATCATGACTGAGATGCAATTGTGCTGCTATTTATTTCTCTCACTGTGATGTTTTGCTGCCTACATGGAGCATGCGTACCTCCAAGGGGGAAGTGCTATAGGTTATTCTTAGTCCCTGAGATCAAATAGAGGCCATTTTCATTGCTTATTAATTCAAATCAGAAGAATCACTGTCTTTCTTTTTTTAAGCTTTTAGCATTTATTTTTTACACACACACACACATATAGGACCTTAGCTCAGCTTTCTTAAGAAAGCAATGGATACATAACAGGTAAATATGAAATAACCATTCATGTTTTGCTGATGGAAATATCTTGAAACCTCATGTGTCACAATCATCGGTGGGTTATATCCTTGCAGCAATAAGTATACATTAGGGCCCTTTTTGCAAGTGAGGAGCCTAATACACAAGGGGCTCATTTTGGGAAATTATGGGTCCGACTGATGTATGGATTCTGGATGGTAAAGCTATGCAGCGGGAGCACAATTTTGTAAAATCAGCTCTTGTTTGAAGCGTTACACACTTTTGCACACGACATGCTCCTCAAGGTGTAAACATGCAACTACTGATTTTTGATTTCAGTGAACTAAAAATAGAGGGAATTAAATTTTTCATTGGTATTAGTGCAAAACAGCAAATTGGCAGCCAGTCTAACACACTGCCAATATTATTTTCCATTAACTTCAATGTGAAAGCAAATAGTCTAAAGCAAGCTGCTGCTTCACTATCACCCATTTCTTATTACTGCCCAAGTCGAATTTCACCCAGGTGCTTTATGATATCAGCAGGAAGCTACTGAGATATTTAGTTATAGAGTTTAATGTTAATGTTCTAATCATCATGCAGCACATCATTCATTAATTTCACTGATGAGTGTTATCACTTGTGCTGTTATTCAAGGAAATGTAAGACTTTGGATACATTGCGCAATCTAACAATATCTAGTTCCCAGCAATAATTAATTTTTATCTTTCACCCATCCAAGAAAAACAGGATTAAAAGTAAATGATTTCCAGTCAGACGACATTACTGCTCTGCTCAAAGGTCATCAATATTGTTTTGTTACTAAGTAATATTACACTGTTTCTTATGTACCACATCTGGGCTTCTTGTTCAACCTTGAACTGATTTTCAGACCCTGTCTATTAAAACACCAATTCCTTCCACCTTTGGAATGGTATCTGCCTCTATCCCTACCTCCAATCCTTCAGTACTGAACTCCTTATCCATGCCCTTGCCATGTTCAGACTAGCCTATATCAAAGCTTTCCTTCCATCCTTCACTCTCCTTAACCTAAGCCTGTCCAAAATCTTGTGCCTGTATCTTGCTCCATAATCACCCATCAACATCATCCTCAGTGATGCCCCAGCACCTTACATTTAAAATCTTCAACCTCTTCTTGAAATCCCTCCATCCCCACCTTATCTGTGAAACTTCATCCTACCCTATGTCCTCCCTCTATTCATCTGACTTTGGTCTTTTGTATATTTCCCCTACCCATCGCATCACCACTGGATGTGGAGTCTCACAGAACTTACTCTTAAATACCAATTCAAGTTTCTTCATGGGTTAATGCACTTTAAAGTGTGGTACTGAGCTGTGTGGAACAGAAAGGCCTCAGATTCAGACTTGAGTCTGCGGTGATTTAGCTGATCTCGGAAAGGATGGTGGTAGCATGCAGCAATTGACCTCTGTCCATGGGCTAGGTGCCCTAGTGAAGGTTGGTGCATAGGTGAGGGCAGGATAGGGCTTGGCTGCGATTCAACTTTCCCTGTTTTCAAGCAAGCTAGACTCAAGCATTAACTGTATTCTGGAGCTAAAAAATTGAAAAACAGAATTATGTTTCATAAAATTGGGGTTTGACCAGTAATTAAGCAGAAGAGGAAGTTTCTCTCTGTTGACAGCTACCCTGAATTTCAAGTGCACAGATGCCTTTAATATCAAATACCTGGCAGCAAGCATTATCTAATCAAGCTAATGATGTCTCCACAGCAATCAGGGGGTGGCTACTGTCAAAGAGTGAAAATAACAACTTTGATAATTATCTTTCATATTTAGCTGAACTCAACAAAATTAATTAGTATGAGAAACTAGATAGTTGAAGAATGAAAGCTTTCTGAGTTTGTGGGCAGAGTTGGGCTCAAATCTGTTGAAAAATAGTCACAGGCACCACCATAGCTATTTTCTTCCACTAGTGATAAAATGTTATTTCAAAGATATTAAAATATTGCTAGAAGTATGGAGGAGAAAGCAGTAGAGAAAGATTAAATTAGATGGTTCATCTGGGTGTAAACATTGACAGACTTGGCCATTTCAGTGTTATAATATTCTAAGTATCCCCTCAAACCAAATTTCTTGGCACATATTATTAACTTTTGGAACAGAATGTACCAAGAGACTCACTCTCCAATTTAACCCTCTTAAAGTGTATGCACTCTTCAAAGGGCATGGCTGACACTCGGAATTTTCTGTTCTCATCATGCGTGTAGATGAGCAGTTGGTCTGACCGTACAGAAAAATGCATTTTACCAAGATAGATTGTCAAGATAATTGCATTTATTTTTGAGCACAGATCACAAGTTTGATACAATTTCCTTGTTATACAATGCAATGCTAAAACATGAGATCATCAATGCACAACTCCCTGGGCAAAGATTGGCTTCTTATACCTTATTATAAAGCGGCCAGAACAGGACAGTAAGGTCCTAGTTTAGATTCTGCTGTGTGCTGAGTTGGTTGATCTCAGCTGGCCACAATAGCGTCATGTACCAAGATTAGGCAGAGGAAAAAGAGTTGGCTATGGTTATCACTATATGATGAACTGCAGGAAGTGCACGTGTGCAGATGCTGGTTGAGAGCATATGCTCCGCTATGACGGCACCTCAGCTTAAACAGCTTCTGAGGCTTGCTCTCTGCACTGTTACCTCCATTCAGAAATATGGAGTGGATGCCAGAGACACATCATCTGGATAGATTTGATTTAGATTTATTTGATTTAGAGATACAGCACTGAAACAGGCCCTTCGGCCCACCGAGTCTGTGCCGACCATTAACCACCCATTTATACTAATCTTACACTAATCCCATATTCCTACCACATCCTCACCTATCTCTATATTCCCCTACCACCTACCTATACTAGGGGCAATTTATAATGGCCAATTTACCTATCAACCTGCAAGTCTTTTGGCTGTGGGATATTAAATAAAAATGTACAAGGTTGAAATCATGATTGCTGCTGTTCTAATCACACCTAAATTACTTCTATTATACTGTTATAATACTGGTGGTTTCACGTCTATATTATAGTGCAGAGAGATTTCAGGATTTTTGTAGGTGAACAGCACTAGTCGAGGTTTCTACCCTTATATTGAGGATTCACAAAATACTTCAGTCAAACATTTCAAATCAAAACAAAATTACAGTTATTATGTATGCATTTCATATTCTTTTAATTCTGAGATGTGACGAATAGGAAAATTTAAGAAAATGGAGGCTTTTGTCTTTGCTGTTGTAAAATCCCAACTGGTCACTAATGTCCTTCAGCTAAGGAAACCTGCCAATCTACTAGGTCTCCAGTCCCATAATATGTGGTCTCAAGCATAGGCCTTGCCACATACTGAGAACAAATTTAACTAAAAGAAAATGCAAGTCTGCGAGGAATAAAACATAAACTTTCAGCTCTTAACATTTCAACTGAAGGGTGCTGCCTGTGCAGGGTGATTACCACAAATATCTTTACAAAATACTTTAAGGTGGCATATACAAACCATGGCAATGCATCAATGACACGAACATGGAGCATTTTATAAGCCCCTGGTTTTTCTGTATATTTTGCAAGGTGGTTGCATTTTCTGAGAGAAGAAAGCCCATCACTGAACTTGCTCCTTGTCAAGGAAAGTTCTTATGTTTGTCAATGTAGCTCCCTGTATATGCATCTGGGTTCCACTGGAGACATTTTCCACAGTTGTGAACTTGCTGGTCTTGGACCACTCAAATTGTGTTCATTTTTAGCCCTGTACAATTCAGAACAATGCTGAATTCAGTAAGAGATTACATTCTGTGTCCTAATTAAATTCATTTTTCATACCCTATATTGTAGTTCCTAAACATGAAGTAAGGCTTGAGATTAAAAGTTTCAGGAATGGAAGTAACAGATGTCACTACTCTGCAACAAAAAACACTGCCTGTCAATACTAGAGAGAATAACAATGTTCCTGTTGTTCATCCACCAGAAGTTTACTGAGCAGAGCCTACACAGAAAGCTTCCTTCATGCATTCCTAGCACAGTCAGCCTGCATCAGTGTTGGAATGTGTACACCTGTCTATTAGACTACACTATCCTAATCATTGGCTGTCACCAGATTTAGTCTTGGAGAACGATCTTTCTTTTAAGCTCTGGGTACATTTACAAAAAATATAGGAGTCAGATCTAGCAATCAGATCTTACTTTTAACCAAAATGTTTTACACACCTTTGATATGCCTTGAAATACATACAGAAATGCAGTATTTCTCAGTTCGTGTCTCTAGTCCTGAGACACTAGGCCAGCACACTGCCATTTCAGGCTAAGTTTAAACACAAACCACCCAGGATGTAAGTCTACTCTCTCTGTTGTCTGTAAGAGACCTAGGGGAGAAATTCAAATAGCGCTGGTTTCTGTCTGAAATGGATGGGGAAATTTCACACGGCCCAAGGACCAAGAAAAATAGACACTCAGGCATCAACTGTATGAAACCGGTTAGCTATGGACAGCAGTTGGGTATTTCATGCAGCTTGCAGATTGGAGGGTTTGGCATTTTGGTTGACTCTGCACCCAGCTGCCCAGCTGGCCCTGGAGGTGGGGGAGCTGATATTTCTGGGGAGACTGGGTGGGGTGGAGGGTCAAATCCGGGCTAGCAGTGAACTGCAGTGTTTCTGTGGAATCGAAACAACTTCTGCTCCTCTTGGCTCCATAGAAATTAAAGTCTAAAAAAGTTTTTTCACCTTTTTGTGGACAGCCTTCAGTCCACAAAGTGGCCCTTAATTCAGCCGCTGAAGACCTGGAACAACTGGGCGGGGCAGATTGGGTGCAGCTAATGACCAATTTTGCATCAGGGTGCTAAAACTAGGATCCCTATGTTGCATACTCTAGATGTCTAACGCCTGGTTCAGGTGATTGCCCATGACACTCCAAAGTCACCAGGGCACTTCCAGTGGACATTGGGCACAAGTGATTGCAGCCTGATAGCTGTCCCCCTAACACTCATTGTCACCCAGAAGATGGGCACAATGCTGCCCCATTTCCACCCCTAGTCTTAATCCATTTTCTACTGTAGATGGTCCCACAGCACAAAACTGCTCCCAATTTGGTACCTATGGGATAATTCTATGCTTCTTCCCCTCCAGCAGAAAAGCACATTGATAGAGACTGCCAGTTAGTACTGTAGCCCTATCTCTAAACTACATTCTTTTCAACTTTGGCTTCCCTGCTTGGAACACAAGAATGTGGAACTCCCCCTTAAGCAACCAGTCTTATTCAGGGAGGGTCGAAGGATGTATGGGAAATAGAAAACTGGCTGTCAAGATAGACTTCAAAATTCAGACTAAAGTACATTGTTGGGAAAAGTAAAAGGGAGTTTTCTGCTGAAGTTGGCTGTGTTTAACCTGACCTGGGAGTGTTTGATATGGGTGTTCCATTCTTAAGTACCAACCTGCTTTGCTCTAGTGACCACAAAAATTCACCAAATGAAGTTGGTGCATATTCATTACCTGACCCAATTCTAACTCTAGTCTCAAATTGTTTTATAAATTGACCTGTCATGTGACACAGTGTAAAACCAGAATAAGTTCTAAAAAAACATTATACACGTCATTCTTTAAAATAGTGACTGAAGGGCTTTTGGGTTGTGCTATGCTCTCCGCATTTGGTTTATGATGTTATGGCAATATTCTAATTTCAGATCAGGATTGGAATAGAAACAAAATACTGCAGATGCTGGAAATCTGAAATAAAAACAAAGTTCTGGAAATAACATCAGGTCTGGTAGCATCTGTGGAGAGAGAACCAGAGGTAACATGTCCCTCCAGTGGCAGGCACCTTGGGAGCCATTGGCAATGCTTTCCTACTTGTTCCATTAGAAAGGAGGTCTTGTTCCAGGAGGCTGCAGATGTCTGGTGCTCAGACACATTGAGAGAGCTGATCCTCTACCTGTAGGCCCTGTGTTGTGGTTTCTCGCCCTTCCTGCTGTATCGCAGTGGCCATACACTCTTCCCTGAGGAGGGGCATGTGGCTAAGGAGAAGGCAGCTGGTGTTTCTGCTGGTGCTACTCCAGTTGCAGCTGCAGCATGTTGCAGTGGCAAGCCCACTGCCCTAGCCCCTCAGTAGAGGGTGATGGTGTAACTGCATAGGTTGCTCCCATGCCACTCTTAAGGCTGGCAGCCAGGAAGGCCAGCTGAAGGTGGGTGAAGTACTGGATAGGTGAAGTGCTTTCCAAGCTGCTGACATTCACCTGTCAAGCAGTGATAGCACTCTCTGACAGAAGGAGTACTTTGAACAGCAGCCTCTCACCTGGCCATGGCTGGAGCTCTTCAGTGTAACTGATCAAAGGCTTCATGGCTTGTCAGTTACACCGAGGAGGTCCCTCCCGCTGTGCTCTCACCTTCTCCAACCTGACTGGTTGGAGACACAGCATGGGACTGCTCCACTGTTGGGAAAGAGGGAATCCATGTGCAAAATCCCTCTTAATTGCCTGTTTAACAACTTAAATTGCTTCTCATCTCTGCCGCTACAGTTCCTGACTTCACTCCCTACCAGCGCCTGGGAAAAACAGAATGAGGCAGGAAGATGTCAGGATACTGGCCTGATGGAATTAAAAAAAAAAATTCCCAGCTTCCCCACTTCCAAATCCATCTCCACCGGCCTGGGAAAACTAACCCCCTTGATGTCTATAAATCTGCTAGAATGTAGTATTGAGTCAACATAACATACTAGAATACACTGAATAAAGAACTCACTGCACTTTAGGTTTTGTTATTGAAATGCTAAGTCCTTAAACTATTGAATTTACTATTAACATAATATTAAATAGTCAGATTTTTCACTGTACTGAAACTTTTAATATTACTGTCAGAATATTTAGTCAGAGGAGACAGGTTAACATGGTATATGATGATGTGAGTCTGAATACTGTGGGGTTGAATTTTCCCACCTTAGGTTTTTTTCTGCACAGTGGGACTATTTTCAGGTCACAAACCCGATCTCCGCAGCAGTGGGACTGCCGGTACAATCAGTACAATCTTCTGGGAGGCGTCCAATTAAGAGGACATCTCTGCGATTGCTGTCCAATCGGTGACGGTGGGAAGGTTGAGTGGGCGAGAGGACAATTCAGCGTGAGCAATTGCAAAGGAAGCTGGCAGCCTTCACTGTCTCTGCAGTGAGAATATTGCTGAGGGGAATGGGACAAAGGAAGGCGGGAAGAAACGGAAACGCGAAACAGCTGAAGGAAACAACAGCTCTATCTGTGATATCTGGGAGATAATCAAGCAATTGCAAGCCTCTGCCTGCGGATAACCTCAGGCTGCCGCTACATACCTTTAAGGTTGAATTTAGTTAATCCGTCGCCAGAACCAGAAGTGGGCATTGTTGCCACTTGTCAGGTGTGTGGCGGGCGGCCAACTGTCATAATGGAGGCATGGGGCCCGTCCAATTATGCGACGGGGGTGGGCTCCGAGGGTTCCAGATGATTCAGGAGCAGGTGCTGGCACCATATTTAAAGCCTAGCCAGCCCTACTTTCATTGCTGCCTTTGAGTGATTTACTCTTTGCTGATCACTGCTGAACCCGGTATGGTAGTGACTACTGGACCATCACCCCAGCCCCGCTCCCAGCCCAGAAGGATGGCGCACTATGGCAGAAGCAAGACACCGGATGGCCCCATGGTTTAGCTATGCCTTCCTGGAGATTCTCCTACAGGCTGCAAGGGAAAGGCAGGAGGTCCTCTTTCCCAGTGATGGCAAGAAGAGGTCCTCCTGCCTGACCAAGCAAGTCTGGATGGAAATCGCAGAGGAGGTCAGCAGCCATGGGGTCACCTCCTGAACATGGGTGTAGTGCAGAAAGAAAGTCAACAACCTCCTTTGCTCTGCCAAGGTGACAGCTCCATACCTCTCTCCTCTTTGGGGCTTGCATGTGGCAATGCAGGAGGCAGCGTGACATGAGGAGGGAGTGACCACAAAGGCGCAGGCAAAGTGAGTGAGGCATCATCACATCCTGCCAGATGCATGGCTGCATCTCGGCCACAGGCCACCTTCTTTCACATCTCACCCCCATTACTTCTCCTGAGAGCAGACATGGGGAGAAGCCATGTAGGAAACCCCAGCAGGGGACGAGGGGCTACCGCTAGCAGAACTCTTCCTGCGAGTTCTAACCATCTCCTTCTTTCCACTTGCAGGACAAGTGGGCCCATAACAAGAGGGAGACCTCAAGGACTGGTGGAGAAATTCCAGATGTACAGCCTCTGTCGATAGCTGAGGAGGAGGCACTGGACCAAGGCCGGCTGCTCAAGACTGAAAGGTGAGACTGCAGTCTCCAAGTAATTTGTCATCCAACACACTTCTGGATTTCCACATCATGCATGGTTGGCATGACAAGATCTGCACATGTTTGTGTTCTCTCATGCAGGTCGGTGTTCGCAAGAGGCTTCAACTGAAGGGGAACAGACGTCAACATCTCAGGACGAGCAGTCAGAGGAAGCACCATCACATGACTCTCCTGCGCCTTCCACCAGCACAGATACTTTCACTTCAGTGGGTTTCCGCTCAGCTTTAGAATCAGGGTCACAAGCTGGTGAGAGCACCACACAAGCACCCGAGCAGCTGGCTGAGGCTGAGACAGCCGAGGCCTCTGACAATCAGAGGACTGTCGGGTTTACAGGCACATGTTGAGCTCCAGGCTGATGATGAGTCTCTGGTTTTGACAGCACAGGGAATGCTGAAGTTGCACAGAGAGGTAAGGCAACATCTGGCAGAGCTGCCAGAGGCAGTGTGCAGCCATGAGCGGACGATGGAGGAGGTCATCCATGACATGAGTGCTGCCATGTCTCAGGCATGTGAGTGCATGACTTCCTTCACTGAGAGGTTGGCGACCATCATGGAGAGCCAGATACCACAAATGTACGCAGATCTGCACACTATCGCCTTGGCTGTAGTCTTCTCCAGCTCCCCTTCCTTCCCTGGTCAGCAGGGAGGTTCAAGTGAGCCTTGAAAGGCACACACCTGCAGGAAACATTTTCAGTAGTGGCAGACCAGTTAAACAGTGATAGAATGAAAGTCCTTCCTGTTGATGAAGCTGGCCACATGTGTGCAATCTATCACACATTACACCTGGGGGAATCTAGCGACGGCCTCGAAGCCGACGGCCCTCTCCGCCTGGCTGTCAGGGTCGGTTGGTAGTGCAGATAGTTGCCAGCCATCTTGGACATAGCATTGGTTATTTCCTTGATGCAGTGGTGGGCTGCTGCCCGGGAGACTCTGCACATGCAACTGGTGGATCCCTGGAATGATCCAGAGACTGAAAAGGTAAGTCCCATGGTGATCTTTAGGGCCACTGGCATAGGGTGACCCATAGGTCATAATTCGTCTTGCAGCAGGGTGCATAAATCAGTGACCGCCTCTCTGGAGAGGTGTAGTCTTTGCTGACAATGCCACTCAGACATTTGGAGGTAGCTGAGTCAAGTCCGGTACACTCTCTGGTGCAGATGGGCCCTTCTTGCCATGGCCGGCTGCTGTCGCTCTCATCGTGGAGCTTCACGAGCAGGCAGAGCTGCCTCTTGGCCCTCTCTCCGTCGGAGGCGCTGCATCACGCCACGGGGGGTCCAAAAGTACAGGGTATACAAGACCCATCCCAGATGATCAGTGGACTCTAGAGCTCTGTTCTTGCAGAGACGAACATGCTTTGGCACCTTTGCCGTAGCTACTCCTCTCGGTTTATGTGTTAATGGCTCTCAGTGCCCACCCTTGCTGAGAGTCAACCCTCTCACCCGACAGTATGATCACCTGACCATCTCACACAGCAGTATTGCCACCTGTGCTGGTCACTTGAGACCATGCCCACCTGGTACTGCCACCCTGCAACACGCCCACCCTGTACTGCCATCCGAGATCACACCCACCTGTACTACCACCTGGCAGCACGCCCACCCTGTACTGCCACCTGAGACCATGTCCACCTGGTACTGCCACCTGGCAACACGCCCACCCATGTAGTTCACAGCACTGCAGGTCGACAATCACCTTTGTTCTGCCCCCTTTCCCTATCCAGTGCTGATCATGGTTGCCTTCCTGTCGCAGCACTGAGGCCTCATCTTGGTGCCACCACCTTTCAATGGCCGGCGATCCGAAGGGTGAGGGCCACTCATCATCCATTTTATTTCAAGCCTTCCATTGAATCGCTTTCAATTGCACGTATATGTATTATAACTGCCTGTTCAGCAACTTAAATTGGAGTCCTGTCGGAGTGGCGACGATACTTGTAGCTTTCCTGCCACTGACTAAATCTGGAACCGACATCCTGATGCTGGATTTCTGGGCGGACGTGTCTCACACTATTCTCCGGCCCCCCACGCCTCCATTCCTGTTCCAAACAGCTTTACAAAATTCAGTCCTTAATGTGCAAATTGCATATTATTTTCATGGCACTGTGACCTCCTGCTGTGCACTTGCCTCCTGTGAGTTAATGGGCTGCAGGCACTGCGGGGTTCCCGAGGACCCCCGGGAAATTTCCACCGCCCTCAGAAAATGCCTGCTAACCCGCTTCATTAACAACCTGAATTGGCTTCCTGCTGCTGCCAGGCATGTACCAGTCAGCGCACAGAAGCCGCCTCCAGGTAAAGCAGTAGGTGGGGGGTGGGGGGGGGGACACATAGCCATTCCTGTCCAACGTCATTTAAAAAAAATTTCCTCCCACCACCGCCCCAGCTTCCAAAGATCTGGTAAAATTCCCACTTTCATTTAATCGGGTCCTGACCAGAACACAAAAGGACAATTAAGTTTTTATGGGCTGGGCTTTACTTAGCAAGCACGCTGTTCTGGTACTCATAACAAATTAGAGCAGAAACTTTGATCTTCAACCATCTGTAGAAGATACATACCTATATGTAATTAATTCAGTCGAAGATTTGGGTTTTTATGACTGTCATTTTTCAATCTTTCCTTTCCATCATTTGATATGTTATTTACCAGAATCCTAAAAGAAAAACAAGTTAAAGAGTTATAGAAATGAGAACACAAAAACTATACATTAAAATCCTTGAGTTGGTAAAACATTTAAACCTCAGAATATTGAAATGAAGGGCCATTTTGTAACAGCTGTTTTTGGCTGCAGTTCTTTCTTCATCCACAGGGGGATGATGCAACTATTTTTAAAGGCGATTTTGTTCGTGTACTTGGGTCCAAAGGATGTTTGGATGCAGTGCAGAAAGGAAAATCAAGGCTGAAATCTCATATACATATTGCAGCACACTCAATTTTTCACCCAGCTAAAGTGCAATAAGAGAAAACTGCCCTAATACCACAAGAGCACTTTTTTTTTTACTATTTCCTTTAGAGCAAGGTACTGCAAAATCTTCAGTCTTACAAAAAACACAGCTAAAAGATATACAATTTCCTTTGACTGCAAGCAAGGTCATGGGAAATTGGGTAGTATTATAAAAAAATATTCGCTTAAATATGCTGGACGTTTGAGCTGATTCTGAAATTAACTATCTCACAGAATAAATGCATTTTACCATTTGATACCCAACAATTAGCAGATGTTTTCAATATAAGATGTGTTATTACAGTGTGATTTTGTGATGCAGTGATGGCTGAAATTAATCATTATTTCAAATAGCACCAATTGGAAATCTTTTGAATTATTTGTATTGTTAAGTAAGATAGACAACACACTTACTAATTTTCTTACATTTCTCTTTTAATTCAATAGCATTTTAAATAAGGAATTTCTTCTCACAATGTGTAGTATTTCATTCTTAATAATACAAAAGTCAAATTGGTACAACGTAAACATGTGTTAATTTTGCTTCCTTCAGAGGTGGGTTCACAGATCCTGTAAACACAGACATACAAGACTGACATTTCAGGGTTGAAGTCTCCAAATTTTTAAAACTAGGAACAGGAGTAGGCCATTTAGCTCTTCGAGCCTGTTCCACCATTCAATGAGATCAAGGCTGATCTGTGACCTTACTCCGTGTACCCGCCTTTTGTTCATATCCTTTGATACATTAGGCTAACAAAAATCTATTAATCTTAGTTTTAAAATTAATTATTGATCTAGCATCAATTGCCATTTGCAGAAGTGAGTTCCAAATTTCTACTACCCTTTGCGTAAAGAAGTGTTTCCAAATTTCACTCCTGAAAGATCTGTATCTAATTTTTTTGTACTTTGCCCCCGAGTCCAAGACTCCCCAACTAACGGAGATAGTTTCTCTTTATCTACCCTACCTGCTCCCCTTAATATCTGGCTCCCCTTAATATTTCTCCTCATAATTTCACCTTTGGAGTCCAGGTATCATTCTGGTAAGTCTACACAGCACTCCCTCCAAGGACAATATATCTCTCCCAAGGTGAGAACTACTCACAGTACTCCACGTGCGATCTAACAAGGGCTTTGTAGAGCTGAAGCATGACTTCGACCTCCTTGCATTCTAGTACTCTAGATATAATGGCCAGCATTCCATTAGTCTTTTTGATTATTTTCTGTACTTGTTCATAACATTTTAATGATCTGTTTACCTGGACCCCCACACCCCTTCCAAGTCTCTTGGGACCTCCACTGTTTCTAGCATTTCACCATTTGAAAAGTACCCTGTTCTATCCTTTTTAGGTTCATTTTTCCACAATTTTCTCCATTTATTTAATCTATCAATATTTTTTAATTTGATGCTTCCATCTAGATTGCTTACAATGCTTTGTGTCATTGCAAGTATGTGGCTTAAAAATACACCTTTCCAATAAAAAGTCAGCCTTCTATGCATGATTGTAATGTACCAATAAATTCTAAATAAGCAATTTTTTAAACACATATACAATTACAATAAAATTCTTACCACAACTCTTCAAGTGTGCCATTCACTTCCAAAGCACTTCTGAAGTAATCACTCCCCTTTTCAGTTATATTATTGTCTCCCAGTCTGCAAATAAGTATTGTCCATTTTATTATTTAGCTATCCACACAAAATAGGTAACATGTAAAATGAAATCTCTTAATTATCAAGGGCCTGAAGCACAGAACATATATTGAACACAAAACAATGTAACACTTTTGTTTTAAAGGAGCCCCTCTCATAATGATATACAATGGACAATTACTTCCATTGTTTAACTGAAAATGATATAAAGATAAAATGAAAGCATTAACAGTTTTGGCCAAGGTTAAAGAGCAAAACTTGAAATGTAGCATTTATTCATAAGTTAGTAATTAACTCTCGTAATTAATTGAACTTCTTCAATAAGGATACTTTATAAGATGAACAAGGTTAAAACTTGCTGAAAATAGATATTTGAGTTTAATTTTAAAGACAGTAATCAATACGCACCTGGCTTTATTAGTAACATAACAGGTTGCCAAAAAAAGCAGTGATTTCCCAAACAAGATAGTTGTGGGGAAGTTAAGTGAATGCAGGAGATGTCTGCTTTTAAAATCAGCCTTTCAAATTAGATTAAAATATAAATAAATAAATAAAGAAACAAACTTGAATCGCTCAGTCCATAATGCATGACACTTCCAAGTTCAAAAGAGTAAAGGAAGTGTTGAGATAATAATAAGTCCCAATAGAAAATCCAAAACTGGGCAATGTGGGCCATCAGTAGCAGCAGAATTACATCCAACCACAATCTGTAATCTCATGACTCTACAATTGCAGTCAAGCAAGAGAATCAACCCTGGTTTAATGAAGAGTGCAGGAAAGCATGCCAGGAGCAGCACCAGGCATAACTAAAAATGAGGTGACAACCTTGTGAAGCTACAACACAGGACTACATACATAGAAAACAGCAGAAGCAGCATGCATAGACAGAGCTAAACAATCCCACAATCAATGGATCAGATCAAAGCTCTGCAGTCCTGCCACATCCAGGCATGAATGGTAATGGATAATTAAGCAACTAAACAGAAGAGGAGGCTCCACAAATATCCCCATCCTCAATGATGGGGGAGCCCAGCACATCAGTGCAAAAGACAAGGCTGAAGCATTTGCAACCATATTCAACCAGAGGAGCTGATTGGATGATCCAGCTCAGCCTCCACCTGAGGTCTCCAGCATCACAGATTCCAGTCTTCAGCCAATTCGATTCACTCCACATGATATCAAGAAACGGCTGAAGGAACTGGATACAGCAAAGACTATGGGTCCCAACAACATTCCAACTGTAGTACTGATGACGTGCTCCATAAATAGCTGCGGCCCTAGCCAAGCTGTTCCAGTACAGCTACAACGCCGGCACCTACCCGACAATGTGGAAAATTGTCCAGGTTATGTACTGTCCATAAAAAGCAAGACAAATCCAATCTGGCCAATTACCACCCCATCAGTATACTCTCAATCATCAGCAAAGTGATGGAAGATGTTGTCAACAGTGCTTTCAAGCAGCACTCACTCAGCAACAACTTGCTCACAGATGCTCAGTTTGGGTTCCACCAGTGCCACTCGGCTCCTGACTTCATTACAGCCTTTGTCCAAAGATGAAAAAAAGAGCTGAATTTCAGAGGTGAGGTTAGAATGTCTGCCCTTGACATCAAGGCAGCATCTGACTCAGTGTGGCATCAAGGAGCCCTAGCAAAACTGGAGTCATTGGGAATCAGGGGATAAACTCTCCACTAGTTGGAGTCATACCTCGCACAAAGGAAATGGTTGTGGTTGTTGGAGGTCCCAGGACATCACTGCAGGAGTTCCTCAGGGTAGTGTTCTAGGCCCAACCATCTTCAACTGCTTCAGTTCCCCTCCAAGCCTCACACAATCCTGACTTGGAACTATATCGCCGTTTCTTCACTGTTGCTGGGTCAAAAACCTGTAACTCCCTCCCTAATAGTGCTGTGGGTGTACCTATACCATAGGGACTGCGGCAGTTCAAGGTGACAGCTCATCACCACCCTCTCAAGGGCAATTAGGAATGGGCAACCTTCCCTCAATCCTAAGTTTGGAAGTGGGGATGTTCGCTGATAATTGCACATTCAGTACCATTTGTGACTCCTCAGATAATGAAACAGGCCATGCACACATGCAGTAAGACCTGGACAACATTCAGGCTTGGGCTGATAAGTGGCAAATAACATTCATGCTAGAGAAGAACAACCATCTGCAACAAGAAGGAATCTAACCATATCCCTTTGACATTCAATGGCATTGCCATTGGTGAATCCACCACTATCAACGTCCTTGAGGATACCATTGACCAGAAACTTAACTGGACCAGCCTTATAAATACTGCGGCTACAAGAAAAGGTCAGAGGCTAGGAATTCTGCAGCAAGTTACTCACCTCCTGATTCCCCAAAGCCTAGCCACCATCTACAAGGCACAAGTCAGGAGTGTGATGGAATACTCACCACTTGCCTGGATGGTTGCAGCTCCAACAACACTCAGGAAGCTTGACACCATCTAAGACAAAGCAGTCTGCTTGATTATCACCCCATCCATCACCTTAAACGTCACTCCCTCCACCACCAATGCACAATGGCAGCAGGGTGTACCATATACAAGGTGCACTGCAGCAACTCGCCAAGCTCCTTCGACAGCACCTTCCAAACCCATGACCTCTACCACCTAGAAGGACAAGGGCAATAAGCACATGGGAATACCACCACCTGCAAGCTCCCCTCCAAGCCACACACCATCCTGACTTGGAACTATATCGCCCTTACTTAACTGTCACTGGGTCAAAAGCTTGGAATTTCCTCCCTAATAGCACTGTGGGCATACCTACACAAGGACTGCAGCAGTTCAAGAAGGTAGCTCACCACCACCTTCTCAAGGGGAATTAGGGATGGGCAACATATGCTGGCCTAGCCAGCAATGCCCACATCCCATGAACGAATAATAAAAAAATCAGGAAACATTTGATGCCAAACTTGAATTTTAAAAGGCTGAGACTAGAAAAAGGAAGGAAGACAGAATGGATGCTAAGGATCGCCACAGTCTTATGACCCAGTGAAAGAACGAGTTAGATTGGGAATGGGCCTTGATTCTAACACAGTGAAGCCCTGAGGAGGGGAAAGTGTAAAGAGCATCGTATTTGGAGGATAGGAGGAACAAAGAAAAAACGTTCAGAGAAACATGGATTATAATAGTATAGATAAAACACAAAATGGCAAAATAAGTTACAACAGAAGCTTGAAATGAGAAACAGATCGCCTATCAGATGGCTTGGAATTAGAGAAACGGATTCAAAGAGCCTCCCCAAATATGAGAATAGTATTCAGGTGAACTTGAGGTTCAAAGAGAGTTAAGGATTTTTGAGAGGAAAACAAGTACTAACATGAAATTGGAAAACAAATCTCATGGAGGCATCTTTATAAGTGACAAGTGGGAATTCCATCTGAGGTCAGAGGAGATAGGCAGAGAATGTTGATAAAAGTGGGCTCTTATTATTGAGGACATGAAATCTGAAGGAGGTTGATGAACAACGGAATGAAATCATCAGCCGAAGGTTGGATGTTGACTGTAAAGATCATTAATATGAAGAAGGAATTGAGTACCAGAGAGAACAGAGCTCTGGAGAATCCCTGAGTTAATGGGGAATAAAGTCAGACAATAAGCCACCAAATATTGCACAGATGGAATGATTTGAGAGGAAACTATCTTGTCAAAAAATAGCTTTGTTGAGAACCCATATGATGGTAACTTAGAAGGGCACATGGTCAAAAGTTTTTAAGATGTTCAAAAGTTTTTAAGTTGTCCGAAGACATGTTGGAAACCACATTATTAAAGATGAATCAAGATGATGGATAAATTGAGATTGAACAACAGCATACACAGCCTTAGAAAGCACATTGGTAAGGGCAAGAGTGTAGTATAGTATCTGGAAAGATAAAGAGTGAATGTTTATCTGAGGAATAGGATGAACATAAGCAAATTTCTCAGATGGAAAAGTGAACTGGGGTAAGAGAGATTGAGGAGGTGTCAAAGAACAAGGGTGAGCTTCGAGGCACAAGTCTTAAGGGAGACAGGAGGGACACAAGCATCAAAACTCACACTGGAATCCAGAGAGTGGAAGATACGACTGATCTAGCAGGGTTAACAGAATGAAGCAATGGAGGGAGGCTTTACAAACAACTGCTTGTAAAACGTAGCACAAAACTTCTTATGGAAGTGAGTGTGCATGGAGGGGATAGGATTGGAGAAAATTCTCTTTTGTGAATTTAGATTTAAACCCTTACCTTAATTCAACTAAGCTGCAATTTCTTTTTATTGCTTGTGCCATGTACATTGCACCTTCGTCCCCAATCTTGTTAAATTGTAAGCTGAAATAGGACAAAGACATATATTTTAATGCTCTTGTTTAATGAAAGCTGCACTCGTAGCTCCAAAATAACTGTTGATTAATATATGAGCAGTGTGGAACTGAGTCATACAGATCAGCAAGCTCCCAGGTTCAATCTTCAATCTGTGCTAAGTTAGCTGATTTAACTTTAGGTGGTGAAGGGGTGTTGCAGTTGGCTCAGTGCCCATAGGTGAAAGAGGGAAAATGAAAATGAGCCAGGCTTTCTCTCTAGATTTTGATCTAGTGACTCCTGCTCCGCGAGGACGAGGACAGCATCAGGCACACTAATAAGCTTTTGTTTGAAACTATCTAGACTTGTGCATGAAGACATGCACCCTTGGAACCACCCTGCCACGGGAAGCAATATAGAATCATAGAATTTTATAGCACAGAAGGAGGCCATTCGGCCCATCGTGCATGTGCCAGCACTTTGAAAGAAATATGCAATTATCTCACTTTCCCTGCCCTTTCAGTACCTTCAGGAAAGAAAATAGGGGAAAAAAGGAAAGTTGGATTTTCCAGGATGATGGTGCAGTGCTTTGGAGCACCAATGTGTAGAGATTTGTAGAGTGCAGGCTCTCACATGCATCCTCTCATGTGGTGAGTTTCCCCCCTTAGCCATGCCAACTGAAGGCCACACGAGGGTAGGAAAAAACCAGAGAAATAACTATCCAATGTTGCTGATGCCAACTTCCTAAAGACCAGTATTACTGGAAATCTGGAGCAGGTAGTTTGTTCACATCTTTATCTGGGGATGATGTGTGGTAAAAAGGACGAGGAGGAAAAAAATAACAAAATCCTTACCAAAAAACACACAGCTTCCAAAGACTGATAAAACAATCAAACTGAAACATAACTTCCTAATACATCTGAAATCATATTTTTGTCAATTCTAGCACTTTGGCTTTGTATGTGTTTGGACATAAAATGTAAATAAAGCAAATTTTGAATCAAAACAAAATGAGAATGCCAACTCTTGGAATATTTAACCCATACAAAGCACATTAGCCATTGGACCCATGAAACTGCCCAGACATGAAAACTATCCAAAGTTGAATAATGCAGGTTATAAGCTTAGATATTGCCTGACGCCCTTGGTGGGCAGAGGAGCTTCATGCCCCCAAATTTCTTGGATAGCACTGATCGCACTAGCTTGCAGAGTGAGCTACAAGGAATCTTATTTGCATGGGTCATATGAGTAGAAGAGACACCAGAGAAATCTTTGGCAAATGCCTGGCAGGAGCTTTGGCGCCTATTTGGCCTTCGGGAGGGGGTTGCCCTACGTTGCCCCCAGACACCCTGCCCTGATAATAGTCCTATAGGCAGAGCCAATCTAGTCCCCACCAGTGGGGTCCACATTCAAAACTGTGGATGCAAGTATGTCTCCGCTTTGCATACAGTCTACCACAAATAAACTGGATCACACTGGAGCAATACAGTAGGAACTCCTGGCTTAGGGAAAGTCCACTGATGGTTCTGTCCCTGGCTGTCATTTGCTTTGCAGGAAGTGATGTCTCTTACAAGTATTGAGGAAGTGGTGGTGACCCAGCACACCTGCCAAAGGATTTCAGAGCATTTTTAGAAACAAATTTATGCATAATGCTATCATTGATTATTTGATAATTTATTTCTGTCTCTAGTTATAGCTGTATGATACAAGCTTATTTTTAAAATCTTAGTTTTACTAAAAAAACAAATAATAAAATGTACAAGTTAAAATGTTAGCACTTTAGCAAGTAAAGCGCAGGCTGCAATGAAAGTTCCTGCAGGTCAGTATGAGGAACCACAATGGAGTTTTCAAATCAAGTTACAAATAGTGCTACCCTGAAATTCTGCAATATGGGAATGTACTGCATGAGGAAAATAACAATTTAGGGGGAAAGAGTACGTACCCAAAAACACGCAATGTTGCGTTGACCTCCAGAGCTTCAGCCATTGAACGGGCACCTTTGGCTCTGACAGTGTTTGCTCTTAATCTAGTGAGAACAAAGTGATTGTTAAAATTAAGAGAACAGCATTACCACAACGGCAGTGTAGCTAAATTATTTTATTCATAAATACTCCTGAAAGTTTGACATGTATTCTAATTTACCAGGTTTAATACCTACCCCAATGTTTTTAGACTGCTGTTTGTTTTCAAAGCTTCAGCTATTTGTGCTGCTCCTTTCTCCCCTATGGAGTTGTGCTTCAACCTGTGAAGATTCCAGATATTCAGTGACTGTATCATTTGTATCATATTCCTGGACTTTGAAGTTAGTGATATACAAATATTATATAACACAATAATCCATCATTTCAATTATAGCATCTGATTTAATGATAATTCAGTTGGAACTATTCCTGATTAGCCTACTTACCAGTATTGCATGGCATAAGACGAATTATCTACTGCATTAAATAAATAAATTGCAGGCTCTTACAACGTAGACCGAATAGAAAGCAGTAATTAGCATGTGTTAAAAAGGCTTCTTTCATAGTATGTTAATCTAGAATATAAGTATTACCCTGCTTGTCACTAGAACCAGGCATACAGTGGTGCAAATAACATTTTAAATCATTTTGAATGTTGATAAAACAAGATTATTTAAACCAGCCAAAATAGAATGATGCGATATATGTTTACAAAAAAGACAGCTCACATGCCCTGAAACTCTATCATTAAAATCAGTTACACAGAATCATGATTAACTTTGCCATCCTGTGAAGTTCATTAATCTGTACTTGCACATTCATAAATTTGTTTAAACTATCTTCTTTAAATAGTGAACGCAGATGATATTGTTAGCAAATTGGATTGGAAAAGTAACCATGTCAGACTATGAATTGGAGCATAAATAATATACACACAATTGATATAATCTAATAATCACTGAAACACCCAGAATTAATCATCACTTTTCTCCTAATTCAATCTTTTGCATCATTACCTTTAATGAGTCCTCCCAATTTCCATTATGTCACCAACATTCAGTACATAAACCAATATTCCAACAAAAAAAAATAGACAGAAAATGATAATCATCATAATTTTTAACAGTCTGATCTTTAAATCAGTCACAGTGAGGTACAATTTCCAAATTTCTATAAAGTAAAAAAGTTATGAAACTAAAATTACACAGTTATAACAATTGAGAAACGATCTCATAATGAACTATTGACTTTGTAATTCTTGGGCTGTGAATTTTAAATCTGAAAAAATATTTTTCAATCAGCCTTCATTTTATGTCTCTATATTTTTGTATTTAACCAAAACTTGTAGTTCAGCTTTAATTTTACTATCGTGCCATTTTAATGATGTGGTGTACAACAGTGGAACAGATATGGACATTTTACCTTAAGATTTCTATTCTACACATTTTACTTTTGAGTGCATTTGCAATGATCTCTGCTCCTTCATCCTCCAGCATGTTTCCCTCTAAACTGTGAATAAAAATAAAATAATTATCATCTTTTCTTTAGCTCTGCCTCTGTGAACATAGAATGTATTTTTGAAACAATGAAGTGGTCATTGACTGAGTTATAATTGTTTGATTTACGTTCTGCTGGTATATTCCCACAAACTAAACAGTCATTTCTGTCTTCCTGTCCTTTATCAACATTTAACCACAACTGGCACTTATATTGCAACTTTAATACAGAAAAACATTCAAAAGTTACTTAAAAGAAGCTTAAGGGAAAATTCGATGGTGAACCAAAGATGGAGATGTTTGGGGAATGACCAAAAGCTGGGTCATGGCAGTGGGTTTTTTAGGCGGAGGGCAGTGGGGTGGAGGTGGGGTGGGGGGTGGTGAAGCAGGTTGAAGAACGAATTTCAAAACATGGAGGCTAAAGGCACATCCATCAATTGTGGGATGAAGAGATGGAAAAATGCTCAAGAAGCTAGAGGCAGAGGAATGGAGTTTTCAGGCAGAGTTGTAGGCAGTTAGAGAAATCAGAAAAAGTAGGGCTATGGCCAGATTTAAATATAAGGATGAATATTTTAAATTTGAGGCACTGGGGGATCAGGAGCCAATGTAGGTCAGTGAGGACTTGGTGTAGGCTAGAATATAGGCAGCAGAATCTGTTGAGCTGAGGTTTAATGAATGATGAAGGATGGAAGGCGAGCTAGTAGAAAATTGGAATAGTCAAATCTAGAGGTGACATAGGCATGGAAGAGGGTTTTAGCAGCAGATGAGTTGAAATAAGGTTGGAAGTGGATGATTTTACAGTGGTGAAAATAGACAGGTAATGCCATTTCCCGAGGCACTTCACTGGTCTTCAGCTAGATATACATAGGGATACTGCTAGAACCCCCACAGAATTTCAGGGCTTAAATATCTTTCCTATGGAGAGTGTTTACTGAGCATTTATCTTTAAATTATACTGAAAGATTTGAATTTATAAGTGGCTTTCATGACTTCATAACATCCCAAAGTGTTTTACAGCCAATGAAGTACTTTTCAAGTGCAGTCACGGTTATAATGTAGGAAACACATCAGCCAGTTTGCACAGTGATGTTGGTTGAGGGACACTGGGAAGAACTCCCCTGCTCTTCTTCGAATAGTACCATGGGATTTTCTACATCCACCTGAGGGGGGCAGATAGGGCCTTAGTTTAACATCTCATCCAAAAGACAGCACCTCTGACAATGCATCACTCCGTCAGTACTGCAGTGGAGAGTCAGCTTGAATTATGTGCTCAAGCCTAACCCACAAACTTCTGACTCAGAGGCGAGATTGCTACCTTTTTGTAACAGCTGACTTCACATTGAGTGATCAGCACCACTGTACCCAAGAAAATATGAGGCAAGACTCAAACTTGCAGTAATTGGTCACAGTAAATAACTAGTCCTACAACAACTGCACAAGCATTTTAAACTAAAGTTGTTCATGTGGATTAAAAGAAAATGTGTTGGACCATTTTCTTTTAATGCTATGATTAATCACAAATTATTTTAATATATGCGATCAAATATTAATATTTTCATGTTCAGTGTTTTTGCTGTTTTAATAAATTTCAATAAAAATTTGAATCAAGTAAAAATTTGAAAATATTAGTCACAATATAAATATATCAATTGTAGAACTCAATTTGAAAGCCAAAAAGCAACCTTAATATTTACTATAGCCAAGTGTGAATATTATTTATAGTATCTTCTAAATGCAAAGTGTGAGACTCATCTGTCTGGTTATCTGTATGTACAATATTAAATATACTTTCATTAACAAAAATTTAGTAGGTTTACCTTTAAAAAAACACAATGACTGAGTCACCAAAACTCCAGAACATTTCTAATACTTCTAGTTCAAGTAACAAAAAGCACATTTGAATACCTCAACGTCTTGACTCTTGAGAAAACAGACTCCAATCTTTGGAAACCTGAAGCTCCAGCTTTGCAGCCATCCAATTCCAAAGTTTCAATAGTTCTATGGTAAGAAAGAAGGTTTGCAATTGCAGTGCAATCAGTCACATTCAAAGAGACGTAAGAAAAATTTACAACGTCACTGGTTTGGGAGGCAACTTGTTGGGTTAAATCTTCATTTGCTGCTTCATATAGACAATGAGAGGCTGTTAGCATTTGTCTTTTGTGTGCTGTATATTTTGGAATATTTTCTGGAGTTAACGCGTCTTGTTTTGGAACTTCAACTGCAGCAACATTTTTGATAGCAGCAAAGACTTCCCTTTCCTTAACTTGATGTTCAGGCACCAACTGTTTCACAAGTTTTCTGTTGCTGTGGGAGACTAGGCCAGCAGTGAACCTCAATACAATCTCAAATACATTGTCCTTTGAACTGAAGGCTTTATGCACATGATCCACACCAGGTTCATTTGCAGAAATGCAATAGAGTGCTGCAAAAAATTCCTGGTGAGTCAGATGGAAAAATTGCCAAATGTGGGATTGCATCATTTTCAGGCTTTCTTTGGTGAGAATTTTCTTCCAGAAGGACTTTGTGTCCTTGGGGTTTTGGGCGACGTTCCTTTCAATGTCTTTTGCTGAGAATATTATTGTTTTATTGATGACCCCATCCCATGCAAGTTGTGCCAATTTAATTATTTCTTTTTTTTCTTCATCAGCTTCTATGCAGAAGGACTCAGGGTCTTCTTCCTCGTCATTGTTACAGACCAGTAAACACTTGGTGAATCTGAGGAACAAATCTGTGATTGTCCTGGGAAAGGAAGAGAGCTGGGACCACTTGCCTTTACAGTGAAAAGATTTATGGAGGTAGAAACACAGGATGTCACAAAATGCAGGAACATAGCAAAGTCCAAACAAGGAATCGATACCCTTCACTGTTCGAAAGACGTAATCAGCAACTTTTTTATCCTTAAGGCACTTCAAAAAGTATGTAGCAATTTCTTTTTTGGAAAACCCTAAAATTTCAGCACATCGATTAAAATATGTTTTGTTATCTATATCAATTGTGGTTGGACGCGATGTAATGAGGACAGATGCCTCACGAACAAGGTCTCCCTTTATGATACTTACAATCAAATGGTTAACAGGTTGAGCAATGGACGGGTCAACAGTTGAATGATTGTTAAATTCAAGAGGCAGTTTGAATTCATCCAATCCATCAAATAAAAATAGGATCCCACTAGAAAATTCAAGCATCTTATTGCACACTGCTCTCAGATGAGGGTAACTACATACGATAAGGTCAGTCAGACTAATTTCTTCCTTGATTGTGTTTAACTCCCGAAAACTGAAATACAGCAGCATATAAAACCCTGCATAAATTGTTCCACAGGTCCAGCTATGAGTGAGCTTCTGCATCATAATGCTTTTACCTATACCTGCCACTCCTTGCACCAGAGTGACTCGTGGTGGCTTTTCTTCAGGTGCAGATGGTGAGAGAAGCTGTTTCAAATCTATACGCTCACACGCTGTATAGTCTCTGTGTTGCAGGAGCTCATGTTCAGTCTTGTTCCTTTCTCTAACATTGAGAATGACTAGACTAGTAAAATGTTCTTGCAGCAATCGTTTGGAGTTATCAAATTCAAAGTATGGTTTTATTCTCTCCATCTGTGCTTTTAATGTGCATTTATGTGTAGCTACTTCTTCAGAAATTTCTGTAATTACAAGAAAAAGTAATGACTCACAATGAAGCCTCCATTATTCACCATAATGTATGGGGCCTCCCTGGTGAATATTAGAATTTCATACATACCCAAGTGTCACCAACTTTTGGGGTATAACACATATGATGCAGTAATACGCAAAATGAAAACAGGTACAACATAAATCACAGAAAACAAATGTAATTTTTCCTGGTTTATGAGGTTGAGTTATGTTGAACCAAGGAGGTTGGTATTCGTGCCTGATGAAATGGGACAATGTCTCCTTCAAGACTTTGCCGTACAAGAACGAAGGCTTATCTCAAAGACAAATAATTGGAACTTGGGCAATGAAGGTTTCGTTGTATATAAAGAAATGCAAGCCATCTGATAAACTGTAGTTCATCTTAAGAATTAAAATATTTCTCGTAGAAAGATGTGAAGGTGTTCAATCTGTAATCGATTCCATTCCACTATGTGATAAATACAGTCTATTATTAAAATCAGTTAGCAGGAGTATTTGGACACCTGACTGTCACATAATGTATTGGTGCGATCATCTGTAAAGTGCCACAAACATTCCTCAACTCTGGACTCGTTCTGAATGTAGCAAATGTGAATTGTAATGGCTGGCTAAAAAAAATTATACCTAAAACAATGTGATTATTTTCATCTTGCACCACAGGTCACATATAATTCATGATATCAAATCAGCTCTCTCCTAGGTTTCATTGTTTCCAAGAAAAGCAAAAATGCCACTTCCTCCAAATTATTAGGAAGACTCTGAAGAAGGAATTCTGACCTAGGCAAGGTTCCCAAATAAAAATATAATCTTTGCCTGATATCTTGGATATAATTTTGGATTCATTTTTTAAATATACGTTCTGCAATATCTAGTGTATAGCTTGTTCTTTAAAGCAGTTTTTTACTCAATAAAAATGAGATAACAATGCTACACAAATTGAACATCATGTGACTTATACTGATGTAACTGGGCCGTTGCACTGAGTACAGGAACATAAGAAACCATGGAATGAGAAGGAGCCCATTGTCCAATGAGGCCATTCCCTCCAATGTTCCATGCACAACTATACTATCACAGCTTCCATCTAACCTAATCCAGAAATTCCTAAGGAAGGTGGCTTAAAACAGCTAAAACTTCCTAAAAAGCAAAAACAGTGAAGTCTACAGAGTGCTTCAGTGGACTCGATAAAACAAGGTGTCACATATGTCAAGGATGATCAGTGGGATGGAAGTTTGTTATTGGTGAGTGAATGACCTGGATCCGATGGTGATCTGGATGGGAAATGGAGGGGATTGTGAGGAAGGTAGAAGTTTAGGAGAAGTGATGGTCAGTGAATTGCTTGCAAGCATACTCTGGTTGGAGACTGATGTTGGCAGTCTCCTGTTGCTGCTGCCCCATCCAAAAACAGGGATGAAAATCGCCCCCTCTGTGTGTAAAGATTTCAAACAAAGCATGATCAATACAGACCCAACAACAGAGACTCACCTCAGCCAAATAAGGAAACAGAAACATTAGGATAAACCCTATCTATATCCATATTTTATCTGGAATGTGGTTTAAATTGTGCTTCTGTCCATCAGTATTAAATAAGTTACAAACCAATAGGTCCAAACTATTAACAATACTGGAACCTTAAACATGGAGATGCCTACTTATTATTAACAGTTGAGACATTACCTTTAACAAATCACACTTACCTTCAGGGAAATTGGTTATTCTGATGTTTGCATTAGTATCCTCAAATGTAGCCATTGGTAGGTCTTCGTGGAGAAGATCAATAATTGGCCTGTCATCTTTGTCAATGTAGGATTCCAGCAGTGATTTTATGTACTTCTTTAAGCCAAGATAAAGGTCTTCAGTGTCTTGCAGCACATTGAAAAAATCAGCACATGACTGCTGACCTCTGTGGCTCAGCATATCGAGAAGAGTTCGCCCTTTATCAATATCTGGTTTATCTTTTATCACATTGAGGTCATCTTCAGAGATTATTTTCTTATCCATTAAAATGTTTAAGAGTGGCAGTATGTTAGGACTGATGTAATTAACTACAATGCGACGACCTTCTTCAATAGCATGTATTGCCCAGTCTGCACGTTTCATTTGTGATGGAAAATATGCAGTACTGTCACGAGCACCTGTTGAGAATGGTACAAAACCTTTAAATCAAACAAATTAAGCCAACTAAAACATGCAAACTTTTGTGGCTAATAAGATGGTTATTACAGCAAAAATAACTGGCTTATAATTTTTCAACTGCTGTATAATTTTGCAACTGCTGCATTATTTTTGTCTGGCAACTTTATATCAATGTTTGAAGTACTAATTATTTTCCCTGTTTTGCAGGTTAAATTACACACATACCAGAACAGCATTTTCCCAGTAATCCTACAAGGACAGCAATACAGAGCACAATTGTTTATTTTACCCACTTGTGCTTGCCTTTGTTCTAGTGAATGGGCAATGGAGCCACCTTTCCTATCCGAAGCTAGTGCTGCTAAAAGGAGCCACCTTAGCACAGAGTGAAGTAGGAATGTCTGTTCTTTTTTGAGTGAAGTCCTCTGATGCCACCACTGCTGAGTAACATAAGGAGTATGCCAAATGTTGGGCATAGCTACATCTGTTGCTTTAGGGCTTTATACACACAAGCCCGGAATTTCTGCAGGGTTTTGTAGGAGGAAGTGGATGAAACCCCTGGAAAATGGTGTAAATTATTAAAAATAGCCACTTCTGCCATTTCTCCAGAGCAGAAAATTGGGAGTACCTTGTGGAATTTTAGGGCCATAACTATTTGTGAGAGAAGAAAATATCTTATACTCTTTTATTCTACCAAGTTTCTTTCCTCTTCCTTTCTCCTTGCTCAGTACGGTTTTGTGGACACCTGTTGCTCTCTGACACCTGACCCATTCTTCATGTGTGAGCAAAGAGCATTATAGACTGATCCTGTCCTGGCATTCACGCATGCTCACTTTCAAGAAGAGTTGTTGCATAGCACTTAGGCGCTGAGGTTAACTTTGATACCCCCACCACAACTCTACCACAGATAAGCAGAGGGCAGGACTCAAACCTGGGACCCTCTTAGTAATGAAGAAAACTTTTAAAGGGTATAATTTCTTGCCTGAAAAGTTAAAGAGCAAGTTCTCAAAATACCAAAAATACTTGGGCAATATTGTGTAGTTCTGGGGTAGAGGAACAGAATTTCAGATGTAAGCCAGAATTACACCTATTCTAAAATACATACAAAATGCCAGTAGAATTGGCTGCAGAAAGAAGATTCTCCCTTCCTCAAAATGCTGCATGTTTGCAACTAACACAATGATCAGGGAAAAAGCTGCTCTCAGAAATGTCATCGTTTACACTAGAATTTCACTTAACTTAGCTTAAATCAGTAGAAAACAGAACTGAGTTACCTGCATGACCATCTCTGTCTGAAACATTAACTTTCACTAAAGTAATTAGAAAACTCTATTCTCAGCTGAGCAACTTGAAAAGGATTCTACAATCTGATTTTCGCAGTTTCAGGCAGGAAATGTTTTTCTTCCCACCCTTCTGTCATGGAGCCTTTATCAAGGGGCTCACTATGTGCATTTCCACATGTGTCCTTATAATGAGGCAGAACAGGAGTAAGAGGAGATAACAGAGGCATTCAGGATGAAGCTGCACCATTGGAGAAGATGACCAACTAAGGAGTTATACTTTCACCAGCATTTACAAACCACCTTACTTCCAGGTAGTGCTGCATTCTGTCAAATTCTTCTTGGATATTGAGCCCAAATTCATTTTAATAAGCAGTTTAACAAAATAATCTTTCTGTAACTTTACACACAAAGAAAATATGCCCCTAAAATCACTACCATTTTTGTATAAGAGCAGAGACTTTTGAAACAAATTTGCTCGCAGGAAGCCTATTGAGTCAGCCACACACCTACTCATTAAATTTAATAGCTTTCCTCAAATTTTTCTAACCTGCAACGCATGTACTTTTACGACAGTTCTGCACAAATCTTTAAGTCCATCGCCTCTTTTCTACAATTAAACTTCTAACTGAACATAGGACATTGCAATGAGATTGTTACCTTGGGTAAAAGGAGCAGCAGATGGCCGACCAACACATCAAACTTAGCAATCTAGTTAATATATCCTGATGGTATATTCTGCTCATTTTACTCAGGGTATGTTAAGAGCAGCTAAAGCATTCAGAGATATTCTAAATATCATTATAATTTATTATTGTATGAACATGCAAGGCATTTATATGACATTCCTCTGCCCACTATTTTAACCAAGGCATTAAGCCAAGTATTTTAAATGGGTTAATGCCTTCACCCTGACTTCACCCATACCTCAGTTCATTTACTGCTGAATCCTTCATCCAAGCCTTTGTTACCTCTAAAGTTGGCTATTCCAAGGCTCTCCTGGTCTTCCTCCTATGTTCCAACATCCATAAACCTCACCTCATCCAAACCTCTGTTGATTGTATTCTAATTTTCACCAAGTCCCTTTCAACCATCAGTCCTGCGCTCGCGGACCTACATTGGCTCATGGTCCTGCAATGTCTCAATTTTAAAATTCTCATCCTTGTTTTCAAATCCTTTCATGGCCTTGCCCCTCACTATCACTGTAACCTCCTACAACACTTTGAGATCTCTGCGGTGCTCCCATTCTGGCCTCTTGCACATCCCCAGTTTTAAGCATTCCTAGGTCCTAAGCTCTGAAATTCTCTCCCTTAACCTCTCCACCTCTCTACCTCTGTCTCCTACTTTATGCTGCTTAAAACCTACCTTTTTGACCAAGCTTTTGGTCCTCTGTCCCAATATCCCCTTGTGGGGCTCAGTATCAAATTTTATTTGATAATGCCTCTGTGAAGCATCTTGGGACATTTTACTATGTGAAATGTGTTATATAAATATACGTTGTTCCTGTTGTTATTAAAATACTAGTGGAAATCAACTAAATGTGGTAAGGGCTTGTATGCTAATACAGCACACAATAATTTGTAGGTTATAATATTATACACAACTATGCAAGGTCAAAGCATTTCTATTTTGTTATTTAATCATGCTCATTTTGACACAGATAAAAACAATTCTAATTTTCTTTGCATTTATTATGCAGTGGAATAACTCACCTTTGATTTCTAAAACAACTACTTTTGAAATTGTGTGCTTTAGAGAGTCATGTTGGACTTCAAAAGAATACACCAGCCTTCTTTCTGTAGCTTTTGCATTTCTGAAGGTGAGCTGAGATATTAAACTGTATGCTCCACTTCCTTTGTGATTTTTCAAAGTCATGGCAATGTCATATTCTCCTTCTGTGAAGTATATCGTTTTGTCTTGTTCCTGTTCACTCTGAAAATAATCTCCTATCCTTCTGTATTCATGTTGTTTTACAGAAGATAAGGTGCTGTCCCATTTACTAATGAGAACTCTCTGGAATTTATCCCCCTCCTCCCTGTACCAAGAAATAGTGATAGCTTTTGGTTTGAACCAGAGAACTGCACACGCCAGAGAGAGGGGATCATCCATAAGGAAATGATTTGGTTTAATAACATCTGTCACTTTGGGAGCAACTGAAAAACAAAGAGGAACAGAATCACCCAGTTGTTCTTTTCTAACAAAAACTGCAATTCTTGTACTGTGCTTCATTGATCACTTTTTCCACCACTTCTATTTTAATGTTCCATTCTCTTTGAATAGAAGCTAAGTGATAGCCTTCAAGTGTTCTGATTGATTAACAACTGTTGATCTGTCTTCTCACATTTTGCTACATGGGTTGAGCACTAAGGGCCAGACTTTTAAATCCCGCTGGGGGCAGGAGCGGGTGTGAGCGCGATTTAAAAATTGCGTTCTTGGAAGTCGGCAGTGGGTCCCGCCGCCTCCGGAATGTGAAGCTGCCTTTAAAGGGACACAAGGAGGGAGGGAATGACAACTCCACACGTCTCCAATTAATCACCTCTTGAGTTCATTGAGGAGCTCATTAACAGGCTTGTCAGTGGCAGTTTAAATTTTCAAAGGAAGGGAACTAGGAAAAGCCATGTCTGGAATACAGCAGGGTGTACAAGTTGTGAACGCTGCGGGAAGGCCATGAGGGCTATGGGAAGGGCTGATTAACATGACGCCATTGCAGGAACTGAAAGACTTGCATTTGCCGGTGGTGAGTTGTAGGAATCTGGAGAAGGATGTGAGGGCGTTGGTATCACATGTGCAACTGGGGTTGGCATGGGAAGGCCTGGTGAATGCACAAAGCCCGCTGAGGGAGTTCAGATGGGAACAGGCTACCCTGACATTGGACAGAGCAGCCAGGATGAGCTTCAGCAGATGCAACCTCCTGAACAGCAGGAGGCCAGAGGAGCACAGTGGGGACTGCAAGGTGAAGCAGGGGCTTCCTGACATTGGGTCTACTGCCCAAGAATCAAATGTCTGCAAATGACAGAGCTCCAATACCGCAGGCGGCTATACCTATCCAGGCAGACGGTCTCAGCCCTTTGTGCTCTGCTTCACAATGACCTGAGGCCTCATGGCCCCCATGGCAATTGCTTACCCAGCAGTCAAAGTCACCATCTCCCTGAATTTCTGTGCAACTGGGACGTTCAGTGATCAGATAGGTGGCATCTCGCAGTTGGCAGCTCATCATGCCATCAGGAAGGTCACGGATGCCACTTTGACACAGATGGGTCTGTGCAGCGACAGATGGCATTGGGTTTCGCCTCCATTGCTGGATTCCCCCAGGTGCAGGGCATCAACTGCACCCATGCTGCCATCAAGGCACCCAGTGACGAGCCAGTGAGATCCATCAGCAGGAAGGGATTCCACTCCCTCAACGGCCAACTGGTCTGCGACCACAACAAGAGCTTCCTCCATGTGTCTGCTTGCATTCCTGGCAGCTGCTGTGGTTCCTTCATCCTCCGCCAGTCCAGGCTGCCTCAGGTCTTCACTCCATCCCCCAAAATGTGTGGATGGATCCAAGGGGACCAGGCATATCCCTTGAAGACATGGCTACTGACCCCTCCACTGGTTCCTCAAACGGAGAACCAATGCTGCCTGCTCAGCAGGCCAACCATTGAAGAGGCCATTGGATTTCTGAAGAAGCGATTCCAGTGCCTGTACTGGTCATGTGGAGCCCTCCAATACTGTCCTGCAAGGATCCCTGTCATTATCATGGTCTGCTGTGCTCTCCATAGCATGACCCTCCAAAGAGGTGTGGATCTTGAGGACAGTGAGGTCCAGAAGGAGCCAGCTCATCAGGGGAGGAGCAGGAGGTAAGAGAGGAGGAGGAAGAGGGGAATAACACTGAATAGAGAGATGCCCCTGCTGCGCGAAGAGGTGGCCTCCTCTAGGAAAAGGACCTCCCTCATGGCCTCCAGCATTAGATCCAGGCTGGCATCGATGATATGAGGGTCTGCCCTAACCTTCGTGCCAGGCCTCCAGCTCCCCTCTGGACAACCAGCAGCCTCAGAATTGGCTGTCTTGGGGAGTCTCCATGAGCCCCACAACTGATCTGATCCACTTCTATTCCTGACCCCACTGGCTCTAAGTGTTCAGGAAACCCATCCCCATATCAATTAAGGGCTCACCCATTTTAAAAAATGAATCTGAATCATTTTCCCACTGGAGATGGGCTTCTGACCCAAAACCAGACCCGGTTCCTGTTTCCCGCCTCTGTAACAAAAATTCAGCTCTAAGTGTCAGCTTAAAAAGCCACCTGGTATGTAAATGTGGTTAAAATGGCATGCACATTTGAATATTGTGACTGATAAAAAATAATTACAATATAGAGTAGCAAAGGAAATAATGCTACCCTTAAAACTGGATCATCATCACATGGTCAATATCCTGACTTTTGTACCTAACATCTTTGAGAGAGAATCACCACCAGACGAATTGCTGTGGTTCAAGGAGACAAGCCACCACCAGCTGTTCAGGGCAACTAGAGAGGGGCAATAAATGCAGTCTGCCCAAAGTCACCCACATCCGAAAACAAGCTTAAAAAAGACTGGTTATTTACTTGTTCTTCTATTGCTGTAGAAAATAAATGTTCCAAAGCAAACAGCTGCAGTGGTCACAGAAGTTAGAAGCAAAGTGAGCAATGTTCCTGATCTTATTCTTGGATTGGATCCTACAAAAAAAAAGGAAGACCAAAGATCTGTTATTGATTATTCATTGCTGTTTCTCTGTGCTGGCTATAGCAAGACTGTGCTTGCGGCAGAAAACAAAGTTTTAAATTTTGTTGCAGCACAGCATAAAGCAGCGTCACATTTGAATAACTGAAAGCGCCCTTTATTAATAAATGAGGCAGTAACTTCTAGTTCATTTATAATGTCTGGTGAAATGTTATCTGTTGGCAAGGCAAGTG
Source organism: Heterodontus francisci (assembly GCF_036365525.1). NCBI lineage: Eukaryota > Metazoa > Chordata > Chondrichthyes > Heterodontiformes > Heterodontidae > Heterodontus > Heterodontus francisci. The sequence goes on from NC_090387.1 coordinate 44,040,542, forward strand.
GCCTTACTATATTCCATTTTGTATTGTAATTCTTGACATTTTTAAACATATTTGTATTTCAGAGGGCTCCCATTGCTTTGCAAGTGGAATTCTTTCAACAAAAATAGAAATGTGAAACTTGTGACAGTTTAGTGTCTGCATTACCATTTAGATTGTGAGGTCAATTTAAAAAATAATTACTTATTGTTCCAATATTCCACCCAGTCCCACTCTGCGCCAAAGACATGTTGCACCTGACGCTCCAGCCCCTCGTTTAGAAAATAATACTTTTCTTTTTCTACCCTAAGGATCAAGTGCTGGCTTGCATCAAGGTTGTTCTTTTGCTGATATTAAATGTGGGATATGGTGATAAAAATAAAAGCCAAAAGTTGATGAGTAGCATTATTACAAGGCAGTGTAATGCAAAATAACAGGTTTGGGAGCATTTAAAAAAAATTACATTTATACTTACACATGCAAAGGAAAGGCATCCTATGGTCTGTGTGCAAGATCCGTGGCACAGATTTGTAGTAAAAAGGACAAAAGGCTACAAAGAGGAATGCTAACATACTTCTTTGATAAAGCCCCTCAAATATGGACTTGGATTAACCAGTTGGGACTTGGGAAAATTAGAAGAAATGTATGGCATGACACAAGCTGCCCTATGTAGATTCTTCCATCAAGTTGAAAGCAGACGACTGTCTAATAACGAATAGAAGAAACTGAGTTTTGAGATGACTACTACTTGAAGGTGTCACGTGGGAGCTATGTTGTCATATTTTCAGGACCCAATACCTAACATGATTGGCTTTCAGAGAGGCAAACAGTTACTTCTCAAACCAGACAACCAGAAAAAATAATAAGAATAATAATAACCACACTTTAGGAAAGATGTGAAAGCATTGGAAAGAGAGCAGAAAATAGCCACAAGAATTGTTCCAGGGATGAGGAACTTCAGTTATGTAGATTGGAGAAGTTGGGAAATTTTCCTTAGACAAGAGAAGGCTGAGGAGATTTGATAGAGGTATTCAATGTCATGAGGGGTCTGGACAGAGTAGATGGGGAGAAACTGTTCCCACTCATGAAAGGATCGAGAACGAGAGGGCACAGATTTAAAGTAATGGGTAAGAGAAGCAAGAGCAACATGAGGAGAAACATTTTCCCGCAGCGAGTGGTTAAGGTCTGCAATGCACTGCCTGAGAGTGTGGTGGAGGCAGCTTCAATTGAGGCATTCAAAAGGGAATTAGACTGTTATCTGAAAAGGAAGAATGTGCAGAGTTATGGGGAGAAGTTGGGGGAATGGCACCAGGTGAACTGCTCAGTTCAGAGAGCTGGTGCAGACACAATGGGCCGAATGGCTTCCTTCTGTGCTGTAATAATTCTGTGATGCTGTGTGTATGATGTGTGCCCACACTGTGTTAAGGAAAATGATGGCAATATACACATATTTTATGGCCAGTTCTGATGCCAGTTCAGGGAATGAGAAGGTAATTGGATCTCTTTGGGGTCAAGGTGACTCCAAGATAATACAAGTGGTTATAGAAAGTCAGACCTAATTTAACTCTCTGTGGCAGGTGTGTAATCTAATATCTGCCCAAACTGATCCTAAATGCATGAGGGAAATGTTGATGACTGCCCTGCCAGGCTGGCTCATGAATGGATCCTGGATGGGAGAAACTTATCACAGGGGGCTGGGAATTTTCCCATTGGTTTGCAGAATTATCTGGAGTCGAGTGGGTTTTAACTGTAGCGCTACACCTGTGCACTCTTGGGGTCCCTAAGCCAACCTACACCTAAGCTCGTGACAGTGAGTTGGACTCCAATGGGGAGAGTGTGTGCACTCCATACTGAAATTCTACATGTAGTTTGGTTCAGAGACTCAAACATGTTGATGGGTTTTCATATGTCTCAGACAGCTGACTGATCAAAAAATAAATTATTCAGTTGAATCTTTACTAATGATAGGAAAACTGTTTGTTCCTAACAATAAAAAACTGTTCCCTTGTATATTTTGACCTAGTAACAGCCAAATAAACTTGTAAATTCCTCTGAATTCAGATATAACACTAATATCCAGAATGGAATATGGTAACAATACTATTGCTTTGTTGTCTTGTACATTTCTAGTAAATTCATATGAAAGTTTGTTAGTATTTCCATCGTACTACCTCTGTGAACATTTTCTGAAAAACATTCACAATTCTCCACATTTCATAGAACAGCTGAGCAAAGAACAACATGAATCATGAAGAGAAACTGGGCCAAAATTAAAATATGGCGAAGCTCCTTGTAAGAAATAGACGTTTACATGTTAAGAACAGATAATGTCTGTTACTTGTGTGTGTGGCTCAATTCCTCAAATTCAAATCAAGGTTCCCGAAGTGAAAATAAGACAGAATATATGCAATATTAGAATCAAAAAAATGAAATGTTCCTCATCATTTTCTTGATACCATTCTCCTTTATTATTACTCACCCTTGATGGTTAAAGTAACAACTTTTTGTAAAGGTGTCTTCAAAGCTTCATGACTAACTTCACATTTGTAAGAAGCTCCATCATCTGCTTGATTGCCTTTGATGATTAGGAATGAAAGCAGATTAAACGTCCCATCTTGATTTTGTTGAGGTGATCCTGTAATCGCTCTTGAAGTGATATCAACTTGGTTTTCACTGTCTCTTGAGCCACTTTTTAACCAAGAAACAGAATGGTTTTTTGGGTAAAAGTTTTTCATCTCACAGGTGATTGTTTTATCTTCCCCAGGTTCAATGACAATGTTTACAGTGTTTACTGAAACTGTAGGAGGTGCTACAAAGACACAAGGAATAAAGATAAATATTATATTCCTTATATTAGCTTTCATTATTGATGTCATCTTAAAATGCAACGTGTTCATATTAGGCATGGATAGGACCAGATGTCGGCAATTTAGCCCCTCGAGCCTGCTCTGCTACACAGTGAAATAATGGTTGATTTGCAGCTTAATTCCATCTTTGCCCCATATCCCTTAATACACTTGGTCAACAAAAATATAGAAATCTCAGATTTAAAATTTACAATTTGTCCAGCATCAACTGCTATTTGCGGAAGTGAGTTCCAAACTTCAACCACCTTTTTTGTGTAGAAGTGTTTCCTAATTTCATTCCTGAAAGGCTCTAATTTTTAGACTGTGCCCCGTAGCCCTGGACTCGCCAATCAGTTTCTCTCCTTCTACCCTATCAACATATCCTTCTATTCCTTTCTCCCTCATGTGTTTATTTGGCTTGCTCTTAAATCCATCTACGCTAGTATCCTCAACTACTTCTTGTGGTAGAAAATACACATTCTTACCACTCACTGGGTAAAGAAATGTCTCCTGAATCCTTACTGGATTTATCAATGACTTCCTTATATTTGCAGCCCCTAGTTTCCGAAAATGGAAACAACTTCTCTACATCTGCCCTATCAAACCCTATCATAATCTTAAAGATCTCCACAGATCACCCTTCAGTCTTCTCTTTTCTAGAAAAAAAAACAGCCCCAGTCTGTTTAATCTTTCCTGATAGGTAGAACCTCTCGGTTCTGGTATAATTCTAGTAAATCTTTTTTGCGTCTTTCCCAGTGCCTCTATATGCTTTTTTTTTTATTAATATGGAGGCCAGAACAATTCTCAGAACTCGAAGTGTGGTCTAACCAAGGTTCTATGCAAGTTTAGCATAACTTCTTTTCAGTTCTATCCCTCTAGAAATAAACGCCAGTTCTTTGTTTTCTTTTTTAATTACCAGATTAACCTGCATTGCTACTTTTAATGATTGGTGTATCTGTACCCCCAAATCCCTCCGCTACTCTACCCCATTTAGACACTTAGGGCTGCATTTTACTTTGGCCGTAAGGGTGCACTTGGCGGAATCGCCGTGTTATTCAGCGTGGCGGCTCATTTAAATGGCCGGGGTGGACTCCCCACCCCGATGGCATGGAGGGGGTGGGCTGTCCCTCCCCGGCAATGGTGCCAGAAGCCTATGTATAGGCGTTGATGCCATTTTTAAAGGGCTTCGAGCCCTACATTGCAATGTACATATTTACGGGAATACTGATGTATTCCCCCCCAATAAGCATAGAAGTAATTACCTGCCCCCCACCCCCAAAACACTTACCTTGTGCTGCCAACCTTTACTCCCCAAAGTTCATCAAGTTTAAACTTTACCCCTACCCACCACCCACTAGACCAATGAAATTAATCTGACCCCGTTCTCCCGCTCACGCACTGAAAAACTTACCTGCTTCCCCCTCCCCACCAGTGTCATGCCTCAGATCCCCAGATGGGTATCCAAAGGCGTGGGAGTGTCAGCCACCGGCAGCTGTCTCGCTCCAGAACGGACGGCAGGAGTGGGTAGGTTATCAATTCATTTATTAAAATAAATTTAAATATTTAAATTTTGCTCCAATTGCCCAGCTAACGAAGTTAAGGACTGTATAAGATTAAAAGAAAAGGCCTATAAAGTTGCCAGAAATAGTAGTCAACCTGAGGATTGGGAGGATTTTAGAATACAGCAAAGGAGGACCAAGAAACTGATAAAGGGAGAACAGAATATGAATGTAAACTAGAAATAAACATAAAAATGGACTGTAAAAGCTTCTATAGGTATGTAAAAAGAAAATGTTTGGCTAAGACAAATGTTGGTCCATTGAAAGGTGAGTCAGGAGAATTTATAATAGGGAATAGAGAAATAATAGAGAAGCTACATGATTAATTTGTGTCTGTCTTCACTGAGGAACATACAAGAAATCTCCCAGAATTAGAGATCCAAGGGACTAAGGAGAATGAGGAATTGAAGGAAGAAGGCTGTATTGGAAAAATTAATGGCGCTGAAGGTTGATAAGTGCCCAAGACCTGATATTCTACATCCCAGAGTGTTGAAAGAGGTAGATATGTAGATAGTGGATGCATTGGTGATCATCTTCACTATTTAAGAAGGGAGGTAGAGAGGAAACAGGGAAACCTGTTAGCTTTACATCCGTAGTAGACAAAATGCTAGAATCTATTCTAAAGGATGTGATAAATCCACACTTGGATAATAATGATCTGATTGGGCACAGTCAACATGGGTTTATGAATGGCAAATCATGTTTGATGAACCTGTTGGAGTTTTTTGAGGATGTTACTAACAGAACTGATAAAGGGGACTTGGTGGACATAATATACTTGGATTTTTAGAAGGCTTTTGATAAAGTCCCCTACAGGAGGTTGGTGCGCAAAATAAAAGCACATGGGATAGGAGGTAATATACTGGCATGGATTAAGGATTGGTTAACAGGAAGAAAACAGAGAGTAGGAATAAATGGGTCATTCTCATGTTGGCAGGCTGTGACTGGTGGGGTACTGCAGGGATCACTGCTTAGGCTCTAGCTGTTCACAATATATATCAATGAATTGGATGTGGGAACCAAATGTAATATTTCAAAGTTTGTGGGTGACACAAAACTAAGTGGGAATGTGTGTTGTGAGGACGATGCAATGTGGTTTCAAGGGGATTTGGACAGACTTAGTGAGTGGGCAAGAACATAGCAGATGGAATATAATGTGGAAAAATGTGAGGTTATCCACTTTGGTAGGAGGAATAGATGTGTGGAGTATTTTTTAACTGGTAAGAGATTAGAAAGTGTAGATGGACAAAAGGGACCTGGGTGTCCTAGTCAATAAGTCACTGAAAGCTAACATGCAAATGCAGCAAGCAATTAGGAAGGCTAATGGTATGTTAGCCTTTAGCGCAAGAGGATGACAGTACAGGAGTAGTGAAGTCTTGCTTCAATTGTATAGAACCTTGGTTAGACCGCATCTGGAATACTGTGTGCAGTTTTGGTCCCCTTACCTCAGGAAGGATATTATTGCCATAGAGGGAGTGCAATGAAGGTTCACCGGGGTGGCGCGACTGTCCTATGAAGAGAGATTGGGGAAACTGGGCCTGTATTCTCTAGAGTTTCAAAGAAAGAGAGGTGATCTCATTGAAACCTACAAAATACATAAAGGGATAGACAGGGTAGATGCAGCTAAGATGTTTCCCCTGGTTGGGATACAATTTCAAAATAAAGGGGAAGCCACTTAGGACAGAGATGAGGAGAAATTTCTTTACTCAGAGGGTTGTGAATCTTTGGAATTTTTTATTCCAGAGGGCTGTGGAAGCTCAGTCATTGAGTATGTTTAAAGCAGAGACTGACAGATTTCTAAATACCAATGACATAAAGGGATATGGGGATAGTGTGGGAAAAATGCATTGAAGTGGATGATCAGCCATGATCATATTGAATGGCAGAGCAAGCTCGATGGGCTGAATGGCCTACTCCTGCTCCTATGTTCCTATGAAACTCATGATTTCCTTGGGTTTTAATAAAATAATCAGGTTTCATACTAATGTTGGTTGAATTTTCTGTCTATTGTTTTGGCAAATTTAGATGTCAGACCTGCAAAATGGATCATTTTTCTATTTTAAAAATCAGTAGGGCAGTTATAGTGTGGTCAGATGCGAAGCAATGCTCTTTAAATCACATCTCAAGACTATGCCTGAACTGTAGCCTCAGATCGGAAAACCTTTCTGTGCCATGTTGAATGTTTACATTTGCTTTACTCGCCATCCTTATTTGAGTGAGAGTGCCCATTTTATTGCCAGATTGTGCTGTAGGCCCACTAGTATGTAGGCTGAGAGGCCAAACTCATTTCATATAAAACAATTACAACTAGCACATAGCAGACAATTATTCATTACTCTGGACATAGATATGGGCACTAAAGATAGAGTCCACCTATGAAAACCTCAGAGAAGTGATCCTTCTCGAGAAGTTCAAAAACTTGCTCATTAAAACCGACCTGGAGGAACAAGAGGTTCCAAGAGCCAGGCAGGCAGCAATCCTGGCTGCTGAATATATGCTTGTCCACAAGCCCTTGCTCCAAAGGAAACCCTGCCCTAGTCACCTCCAAAAACCTGAAAAGGATAGAAGGTGGGAGGATGATAGGAGGATGAACAGCCATGGGCAAGAAGGGGAAGCTGGAAACACAGGGGGCCCTCCTCAGGCCAAAGAGGAAGGTGCTGAGAGCACGAGTGATGTCCAAAAACCTGTGTGTTTCCACTGTAATAAGGCAGGTCACCTATGAGCTGGCTGCTGGAAGTTATGGGGAAAACCTGTAAGATTAATCAGGGTACACCAGACCAGTGCAAGAAAAGAGGCCCTGATGAAAAGCACAGCAGACCAGGCTGTGGCTTTAACTGCAGCAGTAAGACCCAGTAAATATAACTCTACGAGGGAAGGAGAACTTAACAAAATCCCTGAGAATTACCAGGGTTTAGTGTCCAGAGGAAAAGATGCAATGAGAATTTTTTTTTTTTATGATGCAGCATAAATGAGATGTGTGGAGTTCAGTTGATTGAAGATCTCAAAACAGGTTTATTAAACAGCTAACTATTACATGCAGCACAGAGCTAACCATTTACAGGACTTGCCTCTTGGTGTTACAGTAGCAGAATGAGACTGGCATGTTGTCACATGACTGCATCCTGGTACTCAGCTCATTAGCATACTAAGATCTTAAAGGGATATCACTCTTAAAGGCAATCACACAATAAAAATGACCCTATACCCCTTGAATGAGGCAAGTAAGCCCAAAGTCATACTTAGGGATACAGGAGCCACCCAATCCCTTCTGCTGGTAAAAGGCATGACCTTTCCCCAGAGGGTGGTTTATTATTTTACTTAGATCAGTTTTAGGTACAATCAAGCTCACCTTTTACTTTGTTAAAATCAAGAAAACCTGTCCGATTGGTTCTTTTATGAACAGTTCTGGAAGAATTACACTTCAGGAATTATTCCTAAACTCACCTGTCACTGACAGAGTAACTCTCCCCGTTGCTTTATCGGAAAATATTGTAACTGTGCAGGAGTATGACCCGATGTCATAGATTGTAACATTTTTTAGGAGTAAAGAAGCATTTGCTTTGCTTATTTCATTTAAAGAGAGACTTGATCCTGGTCTGTAGCTTTCATATTCTCCAAAGTCGAACAAACAAACTGTTTTTTCATCATTTCCCACTCTGTGGTTCCATTCAATCACAATGTATCGCAAATCAAGCGCAACTGTGGGGGAAAATGCACAGCTGAGCAGTACATCTTTACCGATTGTGGCATTGACAGCTGGGCTGACCACCAGCTCCAGGGAAGCTGCATTAAAAAAAAGATACACATATAAAAAGGCTCTAAACATGGTTAATAAATCATTAATTGAATTGTTTTTTATTTAGTAAAACTCCACCGGGAAAAATGGCCAACAGTTTTACGGCAAGGAGTTGCAAAATGGTGGGAGAGGTTGGGGACACCTTGGCCATTTATTCAGCACTGTTTCCCACCTGGTAGCTGGTCCAATGGAGCGGCCTGCAATCGGAGCTGGTGGGAATTTGGTGATCGGACGGGGGTGGGGCGGGACGTTGGTGACTGGGAGGAGGTTGATGATTGTGGGGGAGGTATTCGATCGGGACGGGGTGGGGTGGTGATCAGGGGTGTGGTGTTTGGGGGGTGGGGGAGGGTTAGTGATCGGCAGGGAGGGCTTGGTGATGGGGGGATTGGTGATTGAGGGAGGGGGCGGGAAGGCCAAATGTGGTCCAGCAAGCAAAGGCCCTTGGGAGTGTTGTGGAGCCAGAACGACCACTCCTGCTCTTCCTGGTTCCACATGAAACTTAAAAAAAAAATAAACTACTTATTTAGTGGAGGTCACTTGCTAGGCTGCAACCATGCCTCTTTTCTGGATCTTCTCTTTATCAAACAGAAAACTTTTCTAAAACAGCGGGGTAGAAATTGGACCTTGTTGCTTCTGTTTTATGGGCAAAGCGAGGGACAACTTAGTAGACCTAAAGAATGTCTGGAGGATGTTTGACCCAATATTGGATCGGACTGCATTTCAGGCACTCTAAGAGGCTGCCCAAGACAGACCACCAGGTCAACATAAGAAGGAAAGGTAATTTCCTCTGAAGAGATTGGAAGGGCATGTTACTTAAATGGTGGACATTAACCAAATATAAATTGGACATATCCACAATGACAGAATCAATGCAAAGCTGCTTCAGATATATTGAGGTAAATTTGAGATCAGAGACCCCACTTTCCTGTTTCAGTTTCTGGATTTACCATGGATCCCTTGTGGGCCTTCTTGTCTTTTGGAAAGTGGCAGAATAACATTACACACCAAACAAATTTATTAAACAAGGCTAATTTATTGATTTGCAAGGCTACAGGGAAAGGATGGGGGAGTGGGACTAGCTAAGTTGCTCTCACAGAGAATCACAGCGGACACATCGGGCAAGTGGCCTCCTCCTGTGCTGTAACTATTTTATGATTTTAGTTTATTTTGATAAAATAGTTGCAGTTTTGATGGGTTCAAATATATTTTTGAATAGGTGCTCTTTCGGAGTTGAATAGACAATTACTTAAATCGGCTTGGTGCTGTCACTTTTGGAAAGTATTTCTCAGCCTGTCTAGTTCATGCTGGAGTCTGAAGCTAATACACAAAAAAAAATCAGACCAGAAAGTTTTTGTGATGGTGAGGAAAGGCCAGAACTGGCAAATTAGAATATTATGCACATTACAGTTTAGAGCAGCAGTCACAACTATTTATTACTTTCCATTTCCTGAAGATAGTTTAGCTTAAGAACTACTGTAAAATCTTCAGCAACACAATTGTTTTGGGTGAACTGTAACATACCAAGTATTAGCTCTATTTTTTCACAAAAAGATCTTTTAACCAGAATAATTAATTGTGTATCTTTCCATCTTCTAGGGAATGATTCCCTGGTACAAAGGCCTACTTTACAATATACTCTTTCATGCCCATAGGTTAAGAGAGAAATTGACTTCCTTGTTAGTAGTAACAGATGCAAAACAAGTTTTAAAGGAAATCTCCACTTACCTGTTAAAGACATGATGTAAAATATCATCAATTCTACTAGAAAGCAGTTCATTGTCCCATTTGTTTTGTTTTCAAATCGATTTGTGAAAAGTAGAGTACATGATAAACTAGTCTCTTAACCGAATAGTGAAAGTGAAAGCAAAAACAGGAAGATACAGATAACAAAAAAATTTAAAGGGGCAGTGTCTTCATGAAAAGTGTATTTTACATTTTGAGGGGGACACGATGCATTTCAACAATAATTTGTGTCATTGCATTGTGCATTTGTAAACGCATAAAAAAAGTTTTCTAAACACTTCATGAAGATTGTGCTCTTTTAAACAAAAAACGAATGTTACTATGTGGGGAGCGGAAGGAGGAGGAAGAAAGAACTCCTTTAGTTCAGAATAGAATGAATAAGAATAAATGGTGAAAATCTGAAAGAAAAACTGAAAATGTCAGAAATATACTGCTTGTCTGAGTAAAATCAGACAGGTGAAAATCCTTCAGAACTGAGAAAGGTCAGTATGACTCTTTAAAAGACTAATTAAAACAAAGATGGCTGGGGAGAACAATAGGAAATATCAAGAGTGCAGATATGCTATTATAAAAATGCTGAGATTTTATAGTCTGTAAATGGGTTCAATTAAAACTGGAAAGAAGTAAAATACTGGATACTGTTTCAGGCAAAACACAGTTACTCCTGACAATGCAGAGCATGCACAGAGCGATCACAGACATCGTCAGCGAGTGTGAACATTTGCCAGCTTGCTAGTATGAATGTGCACATTTACGTGCTGTCAGCAATCAATGACATCCTCACCTCTTAATAGCAGTGATCGCCACCTCCATTCCCCTGAACAGTACCCCGCTCCCTCCCGCCATATCTGCTTTAGTTGTCACTTCTCCCCTCAGCCACTCACTCCCCGCCTCGCTGCTGCCTTCCCTTAGCCACTTGATTCCACCCTCGGCCACTCGTTCATACCCTCCCCACTTCCTGCTCGCTTCCCACCTCGCTGCTTCCTCCCCGCCTCACCTTAGTCACTCGCCTCCACCTTCGGTCGCTCGCTTCCCCCGAGCCACTTGTTCACACCCTCTCCACTTCCCGCTCGCTTCCCACCTCGCTGCTTCCTCCCCGCCTCACCTTAGTCACTCGCCTCCACCTTTGGTCGCTCGCTTCCCCCGAGCCACCCGCTCACGCCCTCTCCACTTCCCGCTCGCGTCCCACCTCGCTGCTTCCTCCCTGCCTCACCTTAGTCACTCGCCTCCACCTTCGGTCGCTCGCTTCCCCTGAGCCACCCGCTCACGCCCTCTCCACTTCCTGCTCGCGTCCCACCTCGCTGCTTCCTCCCCGCCTCCCCTTAGTCACTCGCCTCCACTTTTGGCCGCTCGCTTCCCCTGAGCCACCCGCTCACACTCTCTCCACTTCCTGCTCGCGTCCCACCTCACTGCTTCCTCCCCGAGGCCAATCACTTCCTGCTTCCCCCCACCACCCCCCTCGATTGCTTGCTCAAGGCTTCGCCGCATCCCCCCCTGAGCTGTGCGCTCCCTGCTGCGCTGCCCGAAGAAGCAGCAGGGGTAGTGAGCGACTGAGGGGTGACAGGGCAACATGGGAGTGAGTGGCCGAGAGGGGGATGTGGCAAGGCACGAAGCGAGTGGCCGAGGAGGAAGAGGCGAGGGGGGTAGCGAGTGGCTGAGAGGGGGAAGCGGTAAGGCCTGGAACTATCGGCGAGCAGACGGGCATGGGAGGGATTGGCGGAGAGAAGTGTGATGGCAGGAGGGTGCGGGGTAGAGGCATGATCGCAGCCATTGAGGGGATTTGGGTTTGTCTTTTTATGATAAATTGAGCAGCGCCATCTTTATTACTGGCAGCTGCGAGGCATCACAGTGACATTTCAGTGGATGAGGCACCACCTAATTTTTGTGTCGTCAGAAAATGCAGCCAAAAGAAAAACTACACAGTGGAATTTGAATGGGAGAACGTAGCAGGAAAATAGGGTTGGCTGCAGCAGTGTAGGAGACCAAAGACAGAAAAAGTACGGTTTGAGAGGAGGGTGTGAGTGAATTTGAAGCAGTCACAGAGAGGTCAGGATGATATCTGCAGACTGGAAGATGTTCAACAAAGTTCTCAGCAATCTTCATTCATGAGCATACTGCAGCCCTCCCATAACCAGCCATTCTAAGGGAACAATATCTTGACTCTCTCGTGCTGAATATCATTTGGGTCTGAAAATCCTTTTGCCAACCGTACTCCATGTTGCTAACGTCTAATCCTGACCCGACTGTCCAGGGTCAGTGTAGTTACCTTGCAAATAATTTCAGCAGGTGCTTACACCAGAATGAATAGATCTTGGGTGCCCACTTTGAAATGGGACAGGGACAGTGGGGCAGGCACTTCTTTAAGATTTTGTTGTCGTACGTCGCCTATTTTATTTCAGTGCACAGCTGAGGAGCAGCCTGGAAGTTATCGTGTACTGAAAAAACTAGCCACACACAACAAAACTTTACAGGGAACATTAGTGCTCACCTCCCCCACGATTGCATCCAGGAACCTGGGTTGAATGCTGGCAGCTTATTCAACCACAGGGATTGTCACAACCAAGTTTCATTTGTTTTTACCCAAACAGCACACACACACAGTACTCTCACCCAGTATCCTTTATTTCTTCTAAAGCAGCAATGACAAACCATATAGCAGTGGCAAATGTCAGGTTTCTGTTTCTGAAGCAGAATCTAACTCCATTCCCCCCCGTCTCTAGTCACTGTCTGGCTGAACTAGACAGCCACCTTGGTATCCTATTCAACCTTGAGCTGAATGTCAGACCCTATAGGCCCAATTATAACTGTTCAAGTGGATGGGTTTTGATTAAGTTAAAATCTCACCCCATATCTTCTCTATTGCAAAGACTACCTCCTTCCACCTCTGTAACATCACCTGCCTCCATCAATCTGCTGCTGAAACAATCGTCTATTTCACCTCCAAACGAATGTGCTCTAATGCTCCTTCTGGCCAGCCTCCGATCCTCCAGCCTCTGTAAAATGCAGATTAGAAGCTCTGGTGTCCTTTCCTAACCTACACCAAATCCCACTTATCCATCACACCTGTCATCACTGATCTGCATTGGCTCCCACTCCCAAAATATCTCAATTTTAAAGTTATATTTAAATTCTTCCCTCAATTCTGTAACTGGCTGTAGCATCACAACCCTCCCTGAACTCTCTAATTCCAGTCTTTATGCCTCTCCTCTTTTCACCCCACTATTAGTAGTCATCCCTTTGGCCCTGTAGGCTTCACGCTCTGGAAATCATTCAAAAGCATTGCGCCTCTCCGCTTCCCTCCTTTTCGCAACCTGCCTTAAAGCTCTCCTGTTTGACCAAGTTTTTGATCACCTACTACACCTCCTTCTCCACCCTCCTCAAAATGTCTCCTTTGTTGACCCATTTCTTCATATGCCTCTGTGAAGTGCACTGGGACATATTTCTGTGTTAAAGGTATGTAAATGGAAGTTGTTGCTGCTTTCAATATAATCAATGACTTCATTTTGGCTTTTATATTTTAAATGACCTTTAATGAAATCAAACACTTGGTAAACACATTTTCAGTATGTGTTAATTCACTGTCTGAAACGATAATGTACATTAGGACACATTTACTGAATGTTGTGACAAATCCTTTCATTGCCCAGCAATTGAGTACAAGAATCTGATAGGGAATCGAATTGCAAGTTTACAAAAAAACTCAAAAACAGACAAGACAACCAGTTCTTGTTTCCACTGATAGAGTTGAACAAACGGGGTCACATCTCTTCCAGTGAAACTGTGTCGAAGAGTCAATGATTGCAGTGGTTAATGCACACCGGCTGCACAGCCTGGATTTAAAGGTCTATGCTTCCTTTCCCTTTAAATTTTTTAGCAGAACGTTCACTTGATCTCAGCTGAAACTTGCTGCCATAGATATAGGAAACAAAGCCATCGATTTCCACACTGAAGATACTATTTTGCTTGGGAATAACTGTGGTTACAGGAGAACAAAATAATGCAGTAATTAGAACAGTATGTGAAATCAAGTTTCAAACTTCCTTCAATTCTTCAGTATTTGAACGCTTTACAACGCAAGATGCTTCAATAAAAATGTTCTACAGACATAGACGATGATGTCACGACTGCTACAGGATCAATGTTTTATGAAATAACGAAATTTACAGCTGGTATGTAAAACAAAGAATAACTGATATCTGGGAATGATTGCAAACCACTAATTTGAGGAATTTGTACAAACCCAGATTCGCACAATGATTTATGCTTCACAATTCATCACTTATCCACATATAGCTTCCAGCTAACTAGCTTTGAATTAAATTTTGAACTGCAAAACCTGAAGTTCAAATGGGATTTAGACCCACACACAGTGGAGCTTATGCTGCACTAAACACAAATTACTGTATGAGAGGCTAATCAGAACTTTATTTTAGCTGAGCTATTTTTCAGTTAGCTCTCCCAGAATAAAACTGAGCACATGGGGACAATAAGATGTACAACCTTGTCGTGTTCTAAGATCTATCTATTTTGCCACAGAAGGACCATAATCTGATTTTCAATAATATGTGACTTTAAAGCTAACTTATACTCAGTAGGGTTTAAATTTCCTTGCAGCTGGGGGGAGGGAGGAACTTAAGAAAAAGGAGCAGGAGTAGACCATACAGCCCTGAGAGACTTGGGTGAGCCTGCTCCACCATTCAATATGATCATGGCTCATCTCGGGCTTCAACTCCACTTTCCTGCCCGCTCCCCGTATTGCTTGATTCCCTGAGACACCAAAAATCTGTCTATTCCAACCTTAAATATATTCAATGATGGAGCATTCACCACCCTCTGGGGTAGAGAATTCCAAAGATTCATAACTCTTTGAGTGAAGAATTTTCTCATCTTAATCCTAAATGATCATCCCCTTATTCTGAGACTGTGCTCCTGTGTTTTAGATTTGCCAGCCAGCGGAAACAAGCTCTCAGTGTCTATCACCTATCGCTCTCTGGAGGATAGGATGTGTATTAAAACTAGTCAGTTTGTGGACTGCCTCTACTCAGATACCACTTCAAACTTCAACAATAAGGGTTGTTATCTCTTCCCTCAGATAGGCTTATTCATTTGGTAAACAGTAAGAGATAGTTGCTCGGATACTTCCACCCAGGAGTGCGCTAGCTGGTTTAATTGGCCAACCTCAAGACAGGAAGTGGATCAGAGGTCAAACTGCTGCTTTTTTTTTGTTCAGTTAAACGAGAACAAAGAAACACAAGAGCAATTAGTTTTGTAAAAGAGATTGATTTAGCAAGAATAAGCACTCTCATTTTAAGCTCATAACTGGTCAGAAACTGTATCAACTGTGGCTCGGTAGCACTCTTACTTATGAGTCACAAGGTTCCCAGTTCAAGTCCCACTCCAGGACTTGAACATTAAAAATCAAGGCTGACATTCCAGTGCAGAACTGACTGAGTGCTGCACTGTTGGAGGTTCTGTCTTTCAAATGAGATGCTAAACCAAGGCCCCACCTTCCCTCTCAGGTGGATGTAAAAGATCCTAATACACTATTTTGAAGAAGAGCGGGGGAGTTCTCCCCAGTGTCCTGGCCAATAGTTCTCCCTCAATCGACATAAAAAAACAGATTATCTGGTCATTATCACATTGCTGTTTGTGGGTGTTTGCTGTGTGCAACTTGGCTCCCGGGTTTCCTACATTACAACGGTGACTACACTTCAAAAGTACTTACTTGGCTGTAAAGTGCATTGAGACATTTTGTGGTTGTGAAAAGTGCTATATAAATGCAAGCCTAAGAATCGAGAGATAATTTATCAGAAAAGTCTGACTTTAGAAAATTGAAAAAATAAACATAGAAAGAAGCAAGGGTTTATCCTGTTCATCTCCTACAGAGTTTTACTGCTAAGACCCAAGGTCATGCTATCATATGACTTGATATTGGGCAGTAAAAATAAAGTTTTCATTGTAAAGGATGTGAAATCCACTATGGAACTGACCAGTAATAATACACCCTAGAACAAACCCAAAATTTGCAACAATACCTTTAAGCTTATTTTCCTCAGTGATAATCTTGAATATGTGTTTCATTTCCTGCAGAATAATTCCTGTGACCCCCACATAGGAGGGACATTTGGACTTCACCACTGTAATGCAAACAGATTTTTAATATAAAAATGTGATCTCAGCAAACATTTTAACCTGAGGTTTTCTTTATGCTTATAGACTGACGGGTTAGAAGGATTGCTTGCACATGTGCACTTTGCAAAAACAAATTAATTTTACATTTAAGAAACCTGCTGGATCTAATTATTTATCGGGGAAAGATCAGAACCCTTGGGGGCAGAGTTGTGTTTGTTGGTAGCAGACATGCCAACCCCACCGTCTCATAAATCAAGGGACAAACCTTTAAAAAAATCAAGAGATTTGGTATAAAAATCATGACTTGCTATTTTTTACAAACATAAACCAAATAGATTAACAATTGGTTAATTGGTGGCTTATTTAATCTAACAGGAAACAGAGAGTAGGCACAAATGGATTGTTTTCAGATTGGCAAGCTGTAACTAGTGGAGTGCTGGGACCTCAACTATTTACAATCTATATCAATGACTTGGATGAAGGGACAGAATGTATAGTTGCGAAATTTGCTGATGACACAAAGATAGGTAGGAGAGTAAGTTGTGAAGAGGACATAAGGAGACTGCGAAGGGATATAGATAGGTTAAATGAGTGGGCAAAGATTTGGCAGATGGAGTATAATGTGGGAAAGTGTGAACAGAAAAGTAGAAAAGCAACATATGATTTAAATGGAGAGAGTTTGCAGAAATCGGGAGGTGCAGAGGGATCTGGGTGTCCTAGTACACGAAACACAAGAAGTTAGTATGCAGGTACAGCAAGTGGTTAAGAAGGCAAATGCAACGTTGTTTATTGCAAGGGGAATGGAATTTAAAGTAGAGATGTTTTGCTGCAGTTGTATAGGGCACTGGTGAGACCACATCTAGAGTATTGTGTACAGTTTTAGTCTCCTTACTTAAGAAAGGATAAAATTGCGTTGGAAGCAGTTCAGAGAAGGTTCACTCGGCTGATTCCTAGGACGAGAGGGTTATTTTATGAGGAAAGATTGGACAGGTTGGGTCTGTATTCATTGGAGTTTAGAAGGATGAGAGGTGATCTTATTAAAACATATAAGATCCTGAGGGGACTTGACAGGGTGGATGTTGAAAGGATGTTTCCCCCCGTGGGAGAGACTAAACTGTGGCACAGTTTAAAAATAAGGGGCCTCCCATTTAAGACAGAGATGAGGAGAATTTTTTTCTTTCGGTGGTGAGTCTGTTGAATTCTCTTCCCTGGAGAGCAGTGAAGACAGGGTCATCGAATGTTTTTAAGGTAGAGGTAGACAGATTCTTGACAAACAAGGGAGTCAAAGGGTATCGGGGGTAGGAAGGAAAGTAGAGTTGAGTCCACAAACAGATCAACTATGATTTTGTAGAACAGTGCAGCAGACTCAAGGGGCCAAATAGCCTACTCCTGCTCCTAGCTCATATGTTAACAGGTCAGAGCTCGTTACAAAAACTATCTCACTTCATGTATTCATCCAAATCCCTTTTGAAGGTTACAACTGAATCTGCTTCCACCACCCTTGCAAGCAGCACATTCCAGATCATAATCATAACTCATGATGGAGAAATGAATAGAAGGATATCCTAATAGGTTGGATGAAATAAGGTGGAAGTAGAATTACAATTCAGACTTGTGGAATCCAAATTATGCTTTCTAATTATAGCTTCCTAAGATCACTTGAGGGATTATTTTCCATAACACATCCTTTCAATATTCAACTCATCTTTTGAACAGCAAATAGGAGGGCCAACTTTTTAAAAAAATCTAACAATGGGGCAGGCCAAATTACACGTTTCCATATCGTAATATGCCCTTCATCCCTTTGTTTTTTTTTAAAGAGATAACATTCTTTGTTCTTTACAACGTATTCTGTTTTCTTCTCAGCACCCTCTGGGACTTGCTAAGATACTTTACTTCGGCAGTAGCAGAAATCAGCACACAGGGCAGACAAAGAAATTAGTGCTTCTTTGGCAAAGTCAGAAATACTGCTTGCAGTTGAAATTCAAATTAAAATAAAATGTAAAAACTGGTTTTAATAAAGCACAATGGAAATTCAGATGAAAATGCCCTAAGGAAAAATATATATTTGCTAAGAAAATGCAGGTTACATGGTCAACATCCAACAACTGTACATATTGGAAACACATAAAATGACATTGTACAACAGAAGGGCAGAAAGGTCTGCAGCAACCACCTGACTTACTTGAACCCTTGATAATGATTTCACTTTCGGTTCTGAAGTTAAGTATGTAAATCCACTGTGTTCCCCTCCCTGCTCCACACACAACCTATCAGCATTCACAAGTAATATTTGTCACACTCACTGCACAGTCAGCGAGTTTCAACAGGTCGACAGCTCTGACAGGGACTGAAGGACTGTGGAGACTGTACTCTGCATTAAAAGGTTTTAACTGTTTAGGATACAGCTGGGTGACAGGTCAGTCGATGTTTGGCCCGATTTACTTTTTTAAAAGGATGTGAGTGTTGCTGACTAGGCTAGCATATATTGCCCATCCCTAGTTGCCCTTGAGCAGGTTGCGGTGAGTCACCTTCTTGAACTGCTGCAGTCCATTTGGTGTAGTACACTCATAATGCTGTTTAGGAGGGAGTTCCAGGTTTTTGACTGAGCGACAGTGAAGGACCAGTGATATAGTTCCAAGTCAGGATGGTGTGTGACTTAGTTTAGTTCAGAAATACAGCACTGAAACAGGCCCGTCGGCCCACTGAGTCTGTGCCGACCATCAACCACCCATTTATACTAATCCGACACTACTTCCATATTCTTACCACATCTCCACCTGTTCTTATATTTCCCTGCCACCTACCTATACTAGGGGCAATTTATAATGGCCAATTAACCTATCAACTTGCAAGTCTTTGGCATGTGGGAGGAAACCGGAGCACCCTGAGAAAACTCACGCAGACACAGGGAGAACTTACAAACTCCACACAGGCAGTACCCAGAATTGAACCCGGGTCGCTGGAGCTGTGAGGCTGCGGTGCTAACCACTGCACCGCAGTGTGCCGCAGGGGAACTTTCAAGTGGGGGTGTTCCCATATATGCTGCCCTTGTTCTTCCAGGGCACAGAGGCCATGGGTTTGCAAGGTGCTGTAGAAGGTGGCTTTGCGACCTCCTGCAGTGCATCTTGTAGATGGCACACATTATACGCTGGTGGGGGTGGGAGTGAATGTTTAATGTGGTGAATGGTGTGTTGATCAAGCAGGCTGCTTCGTCCTGGATGATGTTAAGCTTCCCGAGTGTTGTTGGAACTTCACTCATCCAGGCAAGTGGAAAGTATTCCATCACACCTGACTTGTGCTTTGTCACTGGTGGACAGGCTTTGGGAAGTCAGGTGGTGAGTATCTTGCCACAGAATTCCGAGCCTCTGACCCATTCTTGTAGCCACAGTACTTATAGGCCTGGTCCAGTTAAGTTTCTGGTCAATAGTAACCCCCAGAATGTTGTTGTTGGTGGACTCAGCAATGGTAATGCTGTTGAATGTCGCCCAGTCTATACTTGCAACCAGGCTACAACTGGAAAGTAAACTTGCTTGATTTGGTAAGACTAATGCTGGAAGTCATGATTTAAAAACTGAAGTGAATCTTAGCAAGATAGCTCTTGGTTTGCTAAACAATGCATCAGGTGCCGGTGCCACTATCAGGCAATAGGTTTCATGCCATATAATAGTATCTTTATACTTAGATTTGAGTTACTTTGTTCTCATTTCAAAAGAGCAGCCGCTATGCACTTGTAAGAATCCTCCCTCAGTATTGTCATGCATTCCGCTCGGTGTCGACTTGGAGATACAATGATATGTTTACCATAATCTGTCTGGGGGAGCAGCAGAACCTATGGAAGGTGTGTTTTTGAACACCTATCTAAAAGCCTGATTTTAGAGCCCTGTTGCATAATTGTGACTGGGGCTTACTTTACCTTGAAATTGCATCTGAGTTGGCGTGTCTGTGGTAGGAGGTTACAAACCCTCTTTAACACTTGACACCATTTCTATAACCGTACACAATACATGACCATTATAGGGACACCATTACAGCAGAAAAAAAGCCCAGTTAAACATAGTACCTTTAAACATAAGTGAAGTAGATGCAACTGAAGCATTCAAAAACTCAAGACTCCTAATTCGACAGAGTAGAAAGACACAAGCTCAACAGGAAGGATATAGTATGGATAGTGCCTAAATGACAAGTTAAATGAGCTGAAACAAAAGACAAAATGTTCTTAATTCAGACATTAATAGAAAGTGCATTTTAAGCATTTTCTGTTTTTGCATCAGAGTTCCAGCATTTGCAGTGTATTTTTTTCTATGGATCATAGAATAGTACAGCACAAGAGGAGGCTATTCAGCCCATTGAGTCTGCGCCAGCTCTTTCGAAGAGCAATTCAGGTAGTCACACTCGCCTGCTCAGCCCTGCAATTCCTTTCTCCTTCAAGTATTTATCCAATTCCCTTCTGAAGGTTACTATTGAATCTGTATCCACTACCTGATCAGGCAGTACATTCCAAATCCTCACCACTTGTTGTATAAGTAAGTTTTTCCTCGTGTCGCCTCTGGTTCTTTTGCTAATCCCCTCAAATTTGTGCCCTCTGCTTATCGACCCTTTAGCAATTAGAACAGTTTATCTTTATTTACTCGTTATGATTTTAAACACCGCCATCAAACCTCCTCAGCCATTTCTGCTCCAAGGAGAACAACCTCACCTTCTCCAGTCCAGTTTGTACAAGTTAGATAGGATGAACACTATAGCCACATTCTGATGAAGGGTCACTGACCTGAAACGTTAACTCTGCTTCCCTCTCCACAGATGCTGCCAGACCTGCTGAGTATTTCGAGTATTTCTTGTTTTTATTTCAGATTGCCAGCATCTGCAGTATTTTGCTTTTATTACTATAGCCACGATGTTACCTTAAAACTACCCTATGTTCTGCATCTTTAGGGTTTACCTTCCATAGTATAAGTTCTGCATACTTTACTTACTAGAAAACAAATCTATCTATATGTGTACCTGTCACAATGGCTCCATGAAAGTCTGCCTTCAGCAGTTTGGTCTGGATCATCTGTGTCTGCCTATAAATGTTAAAAGAAAGCACAGCAATCAAGCAGGCACACTGGTAATGGATTACACATAAATCAGTTGTCATTCAGTGGGACTTACCAGGAACCTGAAAAGCAATGAATAACTTTTTTTTACTTCTGCGTCCTAAACCAAATCAAATATCCCTGAGCGATTTTCTACATCCCTGAGACTTATTAATTTGAAAATCTCAGTTAAACCCCCCCCCACCGTTTTTTCCTCTCCCATTATAATAGTCCCAGTTCTGCAAATCTCTTTTCATGTTTGATACCTCCAGTTCCATAGTCTTTCTACTAGCTCTTCTCTGCACCATTTCCACAAAAGCACATAATATTCCAAGAAATGTGCAATGCATTATTCTGCTGCTAATATGGAACTCTGTGGGGAAAGTCTTTGCTCGAGTCGCTCTGAACAGGCTCCAGAAGCTGGCCGAGCGCATCTACCCTGAGGCACAGTGTGGCTTTCGTGCAGAGAGATCGACCGTTGACATGCTGTTCTCCCTTCGTCAGATACAGGAGAAATGCCGTGAACAACAGATGCCCCTCTGCATTGCTTTCATAGATCTCACCAAAGCCTTTGACCTCATCAGCAGACGTGGTCTCTTCAGACTACTAGAACAGATTGGATGCCCACCAAAGCTACTAAGTATCATCACCTCATTCCATGACAATATGAAAGGCACAATTCAACATGGTGGCTCCTCCTCAGAGCCCTTTCCTATCCTGAGTGGCGTGAAACAGGGCTGTGTTCTCGCACCCACTCTTTTTGGGATTTTCTTCTCCCTGCTGCTTTCACATGCGTTCAAGTCCTCTGAAGAAGGAATTTTCCTCCACACAAGATCAGGGGGCAGGTTGTTCAACCTTGCCCGTCTAAGAGCGAAGTCCAAAGTACGGAAAGACCTCATCAGGGAACTCCTCTTTGCTGACGATGCTGCTTTAACATCTCACACTGAAGAGTGTCTGCAGAGTCTCATCGACAGGTTTGCGGCTGCCTGCAATGAATTTGGCCTAACCATCAGCCTCAAGAAAACGAACATCATGGGGCAGGATGTCAGTAATGCTCCATCCATCAATATTGGTGACCACGCTCTGGAAGTGGTTCAAGAGTTCACCTACCTAGGCTCAACTATCACCAGTAACCTGTCTCTAGATGCAGAAATCAACAAGCGCATGAGAAAGGCTTCCACTGCTATGTCCAGACTGGCCAAGAGAGTGTGGGAAAATGGCGCACTGACACGGAACACAAAAGTCCGAGTGTATCAGGCCTGTGTCCTCAGTACCTTGCTCTATGGCAGCGAGGCCTGGACAACGTATGTCAGCCAAGAGCGACGTCTCAATTCATTCCATCTTTGCTGCCTCCGGAGAATACTTGGCATCAGGTGGCAGGACCATATCTCCAACACAGAAGTCCTCGAGGCGGCCAACATCCCCAGCTTGTACACACTACTGAATCAGTGACGCTTGAGATGGCTTGGCCATGTGAGCCGCATGCAAGATGGCAGGATCCCCAAAGACACATTGTACAGCGAGCTCACCACTGGTATAAGACCCACCGGCCGTGCACGTCTCCGCTTTAAAGACATCTGCAAACGCGACATGAAATCCTGTGACATTGATCACAAGTCCTGGGAGTCAGTTGCCAGCGTTCGCCAGAGCTGGCGGGCAGCCATAAAGACGGGGCTAAAATGTGGCGAGTTGAAGAGACTTAGTAGTTGGCAGGAAAAAAGACAGAGGCGCAAGGGGAGAGCCAACTGTGTAACAGCCCCGACAAACAAATTTCTCTGCAGCACCTGTGGAAGAGCCTGTCACTCTAGAATTGGCCTTTATAGCCACTCCAGGCGCTGCTTCACAAACCACTGACCACCTCCAGGCGCGTATCCATTGTCTCTCGAGATAAGGAGGCCAAAGAAGAAGATGGAACTTTGCCTCTTTAATGCTACAAAGACGAATTGTTAAGTAAAAAGAGCTTCAGGTCAGAGTTTAACTGTTGTTGGGTGAAAGATATTGATAGAGCTAAGCAATCCCACAACCAACAGATCAGATTAAAACTCTGCAGTCCTGCCACATCCAGTTGTGAATGGTGGTGGATAATTAAGCAACTATTTGGAGGAGGAGGCTTCATGAATATCCCCATCTTCAGTGATGGCAGAGCCCAGCACATGAGTGGCAGAAAGACAAAGCTTGAAGCATTTGCACCTATCTTTAGCCAGAAGTGCTGAGTGGATGATCCAACACAGCCTCTTCCTGAGGTCCCCACCACCACAAATGCTAGTCCTCAGCTAGGTCAATTCACTACACGTGATATTAAGAAACCATTCAGCACACTGGATACAGAAAAGCCTATGGGTCCCAACAACATCCAGGTGTACTGCTGAAGACATGTGCTCCAAAAGTAGCCCCGACTCTGGATAAAGTGTTTCAGTACAGCTACAATACTGGTATCTACCTGATAACGTAGAAAATTGCCCAGGTATGTCATGTCCACAAAAAGGACAAATCCAATCTGGTCAATTACCCCTCCCTCCCGTTAGCAGCCTACTCTCAATTATCAGCAAAATGATGGAAGTGACAGTGCTAACAAGCAGTACTTACTCACTAATAACCTGCTAATCAATGTTCAGTTTGGATTCTGGCAGGATCATTTAGCTCCAGACCTCATTACAACCTTGGTCCAAACATGGACAAAAGAGCTGAATTCCAGAAATGACATGAGTGTGACTGCCCATGACACCAAGGGAGCCTTTGACCCGGTGTGACCTCAAGGAGCCCTAGTAAAATTGAAGCAAAAGGGAATCAGGCAAATAACTTTATACCCAGCACAAAAAATGGTGGCTGTGGTTGTTGGAGGCCAACCATCTCAGCTCCAGGACACCACTGCAGGAGTTGCTCAGGACAGTATCCTAGGCACAATCATCTTCAGCTGCTTTAACAACATTCCCTCCATCATAAGGTCAGAAGTGTGGATATTTGCTGATGATTGCACTGTGTTCAGTTCCATTCACAACTCCTCAGATAATGAAGCAGTTTGTGCACACATGCAGCAAGATCTGGACAGCATTCTGGATTGGGCTGATAAGTGGCAAATAAGATACATGCCCACAAGTGCCAGGCAATGTCCATCTCCAACGAGAAAGAATTTAACCACCTCCCCTTGACATTCAACAGCATTACCACTGTTGAATCTCACACCATTAACAACCTAGGGGTCACCGTTGAATAGAAAATTAACTGGACCACCCACAAATACTGTGGCCAAAAGAGCAGGTCAAAGGCTAAGAGTTCTGTGGTGAGTGACTCACTGCCTGATGTCCCAAAGACTTTTCAGCGCCAGCAAGGCAAATGTCAGGAATGTGATAGGATACTCTTCACTTGCCTGGATGAATGTAGTTCCAACAACACTCAAGAAGTTTGACATCATCCTTGACAAAGCAGCCCACTTGGATCGGCACCCCAACCACCATCTTAAAAATTCACTCCCTCCACTACCAGCTCAACATGGTTGCAGTGTGCACCATCTACAATTTGCACCGCAGCAGCTTGCCAAGGTTTCTTCGACAGATCCTCCCCAACCACCAAAAGGACAAGGGCAGCAGGTGCATGGGAACAGCACCGTCTCCAAGTTCCCCTCCAAGCCACATACCATCCTGACATGGAAATATATCGTCATTCCTTCATCGTCACTGGGTCAAAATCCTGGAACTGCCTACCTAACAGCACTGTGGGTGTACTTTCACCACATGGACTGCAGCAGTTCAAGACGACAACTCACCACCACTTTTTCAAGGGTAACTAGGGCTGGGCAATAAATGCTGGCTTTGCCGTGAATCCCATGAATGGATAAAAAGACTGGAAAATACTTGAGAGATTCAGGCTTTACTCCAGAAGCACACAGAATTGAGTTGCTTTTAAAAAATGATTTTGCCTTTGTTGCAAGACGTGAAAGACAAAATTTACAACTGATGCTCTTATCTATCCAGTTATAGCCAGAGAATTTCCTGTAATGGTCTCCCTTCCCATCCTTGCACCATTACTTCTGGAATCCCCCAAAGATCTATCCTTGGATGCCTCCTATTTCTCATCGACGCGTGGTCCCTCAGTGACATTGGCCAAAGACATGAGCCTGGTTCCACGTGTCGGCTGACAATATCCAGTTCTACCTCACCTTCACCTCTCTTGACGTCTTCACTGCCTCTATGTTGTCAGCCTGCTTGTCAGACATCCAGTCCTGGGTAAACCACAATTTCCTCCATAAAATATTGGGAAGACTGAAGCCAATGTCTTTGGCCTCCGCCACAAACTCTGTTCCTTCACCACTGATTCTATCACTCCCTCCGGCCAACTCAAGCTGAACCAGACTGTTTGCAACCTCAGCACCCTATTCGACCTGAGCTGAGCTTCCAATCACAAAGACTGCCTGCTTCAACTTTTGTAACATCACCCGTCTCTGCTCCTGCCGCAGCCCACCTGCTGTTCACACTCTCATCTGCGCTTTTCTTACCCCAAACCTGACTATTCCAATTGTCTCCTGGCTGGTCTCCCATCTTCCACAGTACATAAACATAAACTCATCAAAAACTCTGCTGCCCGTACCATGTCCTACTTATCCATCATCCCTGTGCTCACTGACCTACATTGGCTCCGGGTCAACCAATACCTCAAATTCAAAGTTCTCATCCTCGTGTTCTAATCCTTCCATGGTATCGCCCCTCCCCTTCTGTAACCTCCTCCCCCTCCCCCCCAACGCTGCAACCTTCAGAGAACTCTGTGTTCCTCCAACTCTGGCCTCTTACCCATCCTCCACTACCTTCAACCCACCACTGGCGGCTGTGCCTTCTACTGTCTAGGCCTGAAGCAGTGGAATTCATTCCCTAAATCTCTCTGCTTCTCTCTCCTTCTTTAAGATCCTCCATAAAACCTACCTCTTTGTCCAAATCTTTAGTCATTCCTACTGATATCTCCTTCTTTGGCTCAGTGTCAATTTCGGGCTGATTATACTCCTGCGAAGGTGCTATATAAATGCAAGTTGTTTAATATATAATAATATATGTGTGCATATGTCAGTGGAGTGTCTTCTGTTCATAAAATTGTGTATCAGTTTATACAAATCTACTTACTAAAGGTTTTGAAAACTCCAGTTTGTGTAGTAGCTACAAGGTAGAAAACAAAAGACTGAAATCAAGACAACATTTGATAATCCTACTGCCTCAAAACATGACACTACTCTAAGTCTCAAGGGTACTGACTAATCTTAAATGGTCTCTAAAATATTACTAAATATATATTGTTACCATTGATGGACCATTATACTACAACTGTGAGCCTGTAGCACTGAATAGATATTTCTAGCTGGAAATTCTTCTATGATATTATTGTAAACTAAGACTATTTGGAAGAATTCTCAGTGAACATAAGCCGTGTTTGATAAGATAAAAGCAATTATGAAGCTTGACTAAATCTGCTGAATCATTTTTGCACATTGGAAGTGAGATTTTAAATACTCACTAGTAGCAACACAATATAATTTCCATCTCATTAAAGGGATATCATCGAGAATACATTTAAAAACTTAGGTCGCTAAGCGCTTCAATTAACTTTTTCCATTATAAATTCTAATGCCACATTTATAAAGGAAACTTTCGATGTAAATTTCTCACACTTCTGCCAGGAAGAATCGCTGTAACACTTCCATTTTGCAACTCCCAGCTCTTCGCCCTCCACTGCAGAGAAACCACCACAACAAACCTTACTTCTTTGCTTCCCAATTTGCCCTTTATTTTGCTATTTGACTAAAAATATTAAACGAATGTAGTATGAAAAATAAGGACAGAATATATGACGCTTTAGAAATGGCGACTGAATTACATCTGTGTTCCTCTGTCATTGAGTCATAGAGAGATACAGGACTGAAACAGGTCCTTCGGCCCACCGAGTCTGTGCCGACCATCAACCACCCATTTATACTAATCCTACATTAATCCCATATTCCCTACCACATCCCCATCTTCCCTCAATTCTCCTACCACCTACCTACACTAGGAGCAATTTACAATGGCCAATTGACCTATCAACCTGCAAGTCTTTGGCTGTGGGAGGAAATCGGAGCGCCCGGCGGAAACTCACGCGGTCACAGGGAGAACTTGCAAACTCCGCACAGGCAGTACCCAGAACTGAACCCGGGTCACTGGAGCTGTGAGGCTGCGGTGCTAACCACTGCGCCACTATGCTGCCCTTGAACCATGCTTCACCTCAAGACCACATTTGATCTTGAGTCCCCACGTGCAATGCCACAAGAGATTAACTAGTAAATTAAGAATCTTATGTACACTTCCTACTAACTTTATTAGAAACTTCTTTGCCTTCAATTACATGAAAATTGTCCATGTAAACCTGACATTCTGTCATTATATCCTCCACCCCGTCGAGATGCTACAATGCCATCACTGGTAGGATGGTGTAATAACAATGTGTCAAGATGATGCAGATAATTTCCATTATAAATGTGGACACAGAATATAAATTCAAAAATAAGGGCAGAAAGTGGGGACTGACTTATGTCAGTAGCTCCTGGACCAATCATCCCTCAGACTCTAACTACACGTAAAAGATAGGTGTAATCACGTCATTGAATATTCTTAATAAAAAAAATGTTTGCCAAAAAATGTTGTTGCGTATAAAGAGCTGATGCAACAGTGCAAATTATAAACTTTTATAGCACCTTAAACATAGAAAATCCCCCAAGAAGCTTCATGAGAAGAAATGGATACTGAGCAGAAGTGGAAGTCAAAATGAATTACTGTATTACTAAAGTATTATTTCACTGTGATAAATAATTATCCAGCCTTATGTGAAGTAACTCCCGAGAAAACTTTAACTTTGGTAAACATATCTGCAATGAAGACACTGCCTCTTAAAAAGAAACAATAAATGAACAACATTTCATCTTATCCGCAATATAATTAGGTGGAGGAGCCCTTGCTGATCTAGAAATCATCCAAATTAAAACAGACATCTTGCCCTCTAACAGTGCCAGCAACAAGGAGCAAAACAAAAACAACTTTTTGTTCCCCTCCTTCCCATCAGTAAAGTGAGCAATATCTCTGAGATCACTGGTACATTGTTACCCAATGACTTACACTTAATATTTCTGTCGAAGCTTCCACAGCTCATTGAGAAACAACAGCTAAAGACAGGGGCAAAATTAAAAGCACCTATTTATTAATCTGCGGTGTTCTGTGAAATAACTTTAAAAAAATATTTTGACCCTGAAATAGTTCAATCAATTTAAGAATCAATGCTCTAGACACTAATGAAACTGCTGATAGATTACTGTGTAATCACTGGGTTTTCAAGACAGTCCCAATATTTTCCACATTGTGTGTGATAAAGGAATCTTTCCAGTTTCACGCATGTACAATGTAATTATTCAGTAGCCAGTAACTGTAAATGTGCCCATTCTATAGTGCTAATACTGTACTTACATGTCAGGTTTCAAACCATTACACAAGTCTCGAATGTATTGCTTCCACAGCTCATGTAAAGGGAGAAACAAGTCATATCTGGAAAAAGGAAATGGTTCAGATTAGTACTTTAACATCTATGGATTAAAAGTGTCTGAATAATGTCAATCTGATAGGCAAGAATGAGCATTTCATTGAAACCTCCTTTGATACAGAGGAGAAAATATATAGGATGCAGAAAATTTGATCAGTTTACAGTGTAGAACAAGCTTCAAGACATTACAAAGTCTTCATTAAATCGTTGTGCTTAAAAATTGAGAATTGCCATTCAAAACAGGTATATCATTGTATTTCCCTCCACTCAAGTACAAAATTAATGGAAAGACTGGACTATATCTGCCCAGCACTTGCTTAAGAGCTGTGAACTAATACTGATGAAATTAAACAGAAATGTTATTTGTTAAAACACTCAATACAGCAAGTGATCAATAAGAATTTTCAAAGCTCTATTACAAGTTTGAATACAATTTACTTGTGTATAATTATCACCAACCTGCAATTAAGTAGTTCATTTTTTAATTTATAATTCTTCCTTGTGTTTTTTTTTAAGAATATCAATTTTTCTGCTTTCTCAGCTTCATAAGATCTTCAGCTTGGACAGAAGACCCGACTGTGGATTTCAACATATGCATCAATTCGGATCATTATCAGTGGATAGAAGACACATACTCAGAATGGGTTTTGCACCCAAGAATCTCTGGGATGGTACTCATCACTAACCAGAGGTGTTGTATCTTGCACTTGGATGAAGTTCTATGAAACTCAAAAGACTGAATGAGAGTTGAAACTGGGATACAAAACTGGACTCTAATAATCTGATGCAGAATGCGTGCCTTGTGCAACATATATCAATATTGCAGATTTTTTATTCTGTAACTGTACCAATACAGAAAACCAGCATCAAGGGGGAAAAAAGTGTCTCCACAAACATGAGCAACCTACTTTTGTTGTTCTGGTTTGAGCTCAAATATTCTCAATTCCCGCCTCTCTTTTGCAGACAGACACTTTGTTTTTCTCCTTTTCTGTTTCTTGCGCTTCTTTAAGAAATGCTGGAGAATAACAGCTTTTCTGTTCAGGTGTGTCTGAATCTGCTCAGCATCCAACCGTGGTAAACTGTGCTTGAGAAAGGCATTGACAAATGCTTCAGCCTGTTTAGATCCCTGAGGCTGTCAGAAGAAATGTAAGAATTATTTGAAAATTGCAGACAACTTTGCATAACATTGGTAACTGCACTCCCCAAACAAATTATGTTAAACTTCAAAGACTATTAATATTGCTCTGATCACAAAATCATTCCTGTTTAAATCCTTGATTGCAAATAAATTGGCACAAAATTATACAATTCTCATGCAATAGTGTGTACATATATGCAAAGTGACAAAATACAAAGCACAAGGCATAAAGAACAAAAAAAGAACTAAAGCATTACACCTAGCCAATCAATATACCTTCGAAATAAGATTATTTACAAATATAGTAACATTTCAGGTCTGTTGTATGATATATTCATCGTGAATGTGCTTTCATCAAAAACACTTCAATTCACATTGCTTGTGAAAGAGAGCTTGAAGCCAGTTACATGATCTAACCATGCTGCTCTCAGCACTGCCAACACAGAAACACCAGAGGGCAGCAGCAAACATAAAGTAGCGTACCTGAATGTCCAAGTGGTCTGTCTCTTTCACAGAAATTGTTCTGTAAACAATATCTTCAACAGGAAAACAAAGAACCTCAGTTAAACTGGGTAAAAAGATGGTAGCGAGAATAAGTAAGACAAGATAGTTCTATTATTTAATCATGCTAAAGCACACAGTTATTTCAAACAGAAATGCAAATCATAGAAAAGGCAAGCCACAAATTTATTCTACTAATCAAAGACATTCTGCCGAGATATATCACAAATGTAGTTTGCAGTGCAGAAACCTATAAATAAAGCTACAAAACAAGACCTTGCTTCCGATAAAGATCAAGTCATCAGGAAGATGTTATTGCACTTCTAAGAAAGATTCATGAAATTTTCTGGGGCTTGTGGCTAAGTAAAGTAAAATAAAGTAACATATTTTTGTGCTCCAGACCACACTTCACTGAAACCTGCTTTTGGTAGGGTGTGGGAGGGGGGAGGAGGGCATGAAGAGGAGGAGAAAAATAAACACAGGCTGGATTTAAACTCATGGCAACATCTCTGACAAGTTACATACTTCAGCAGTTGTATATGTCTTTTGCCAAAATGGATTTAAAGCACTAAAACCCCGCCACAAAATTTAGGTGATATTTGATTGACTTGGTAGGTCCTGCATTTGACTGTTCTTTGAACACATCTCTTTGAAGCTTTCACTTCAGTCACCTGCTGAGTAGAACATTAACTTGTTTTGCTTAAATTGTACAATTCGCAAAACACATCAAGTTCAGAGGCTCACCAAGCATGGCAAACAACTCCTTTAATGCTCTGCTGCAGTATCTGAGCAAATCAATTCAAAGTTAAGGAGTGATTTAAAGCCTAATTTTATTACCTAATGAGTCTGTCATCAAATAAAAGTGTAAAGCACTAATTACAGAAAATAATTCCAGATAAATTAATTGTTGTTTTGTCCAGATTCAATCTATGGCTACATCAATTGTTGACTGGACAGAGCCAGTTGGGTTTCGCCTACATCAGCACATTTTCTGGCTTTATTCTCCAAATGTAACAGTATGCATTTGAAGAACTTGAGATTTTTTGTACACTTTATTAGACTAGTCAGATCTAAACCAGTTCAATTAAGAGTATGAAACAATAAGTGGTACACTTATTGGAACTAAATACAACAGCAATAGTTACCACATGGCTGCAGATGTCACTTATACCAGCCACTTTTAGAGAATTCTAGGAAATTAAAATGTTTTAAAAAGTAATGCTTTTAATGCATGAGTTTAGGTACTGGTATTCACAAACCCCAGCCAAAGTCAGAGAAAAATTGTTTGTGGGAAGGGATAAAGAGAATGGAAGAAAAAAATTAAATCAGCAGTTAAGAAAATTAAATATAGACGAAGACGACAAGGGCATTATTCACGTTACATCATATGAATATGCATCATACAGATTATGCTTCAAACCCATTAAAGGAATATTTCTTCACAAATGAGCGCCTAAACAAAATCATCAATGATTTGAAAGAAAACCTCAGTCAAAATGAACCACACTATTACTCTTGCATTCAACACTGACATTTCTGACAGAATGAATAAATGTAGGGGGAAGTCACAGAACTGTTTGTTTGATATCTCCAGCATTGGAATGGAGAAGCATGTCTACTTGATTAATTTGCTAGACATTTTCCTTGCATTTTAATTAAAGAAAACCAGGTTTTCGTTGATCACTTACTTTAATTTCCTTCCGAGATTGAAAT
This sequence comes from Heterodontus francisci, assembly GCF_036365525.1. Taxonomy (NCBI): domain Eukaryota; kingdom Metazoa; phylum Chordata; class Chondrichthyes; order Heterodontiformes; family Heterodontidae; genus Heterodontus; species Heterodontus francisci. The sequence goes on from NC_090387.1 coordinate 44,072,569, forward strand.
TCTCACAAAGCTGCAGATCCATAAAGTTAGGGGTATACAGCTCTAAATGCAAATTTCTAACTGTACCATGAGCCTACGAGCAAAGTCTCTCCTAAAGCACCATAAATGCCAAAATATCATTAATGTTTGCTCTTATTGGTAACTCAAAAACAAATGTCTAGATATGCCCCAAATTTTCAATATGGTAGTGAACTATAAACTGAGAACTGGTTTTCACCTGCATATTCCAAGGGAAATAAGACGAATCCCTCACCACTTCTTCCTGCACTGTCCCCTTAATTAGCTATCATTACTGGATTATTGAATCTTTGGGTTTTCTTTTGCTGAGAAAGCACTCATTGCTATGCCTTCATTTCAAAACAGACTGCATTGCCATAGCTCAGTCAACACCTGCCAACAACTAAATAAAACATTACAGCATGATGTTTTGCTCTATTAGAAGGCCAAGAGTAGATCAGTGATTTGTTCCAATACCAGCACAGAACAAGCTGGCATGTTTCTTATAGTTAGAACAATGATTCAGTCACAAAATCAAAGCTCCAAAGTGGTGAAGGCTTATTTATAGAGTGAGAATATTTTAAAGATATATATTTTTATTTATTTTATTTTGAGATACAGCACTAAAACAGGCCCTTCGGCCCACCGAGTCTGTGTCGACCATCAACCACCCATTTATATTAATCCTACAGTAATCCAATATTCCTACCCCATCCCCACCTTTCCTCAATTCCCTTACCACCTACCAATACTAGGGGCAATTTATAATGGCCGATTTACTTATCAACCTGCAAGTCTTTGACTGTGGGAGGAAACCGGAGCACCCGACGAAAACCCATGCGGTCACAGGGAGAACTTGCAAACTCCGCACAGGCAGTACCCAGAATTGAACCCGGGTCGCTGGAGCTGTGAGGCTGCGGTGCTAACCACTGTGCCACCCATGCGAGAGAAAGTAAGTGATTGGATGAATAATGGATACAGATGTTATTTGGAATCAATTGTAATCCATGTATTTTTTTCTCAGTTAACATGCACAGTGTTGTGTTTTAAAGGTTATTCCACTTACAAGCACATGGCAAAAAAATTAACCAACTATAAATGCCACAGATTTTGGATAAAATTAACCATTTAACTGTAGATTTCAGAGAAGGACACATTTTTTTTATTCTTTCATGGGATGTGGGTGTCGCTGGCCAGGCCAGAGGACAGGTAAGAGTCAACCACATTGCTGTGGGTCTGGAGTCACATGTAGGCCAGGCTGGGTAAGGACAGCAGATTTACTTCCATAAAGGGCATTAGTGAACCAAGTGGGGTTTTACAATAATCGATAATAGTAATGGTGCCATGAAACTGAGACTAGCTTTCAATTCCAGATTTATAGAAATGAATTAATTTAATTTAAACTCCACTAACTGCTGTGGTGGGATTAGAATCTGTGCCCCCAAGGCATTAGCCAAGGCCTCTGGATTACTAGTTCAGTAACATTACCACTACACCACCATCTCCCAAGTATAAGTTGACTATTTGTGATGCAAAACCAATTCCATACCTGTTTGGTCAAATCTAAACTGCCTGTTCTCCCTCTAAACATCTATGACCAATGCTGTGAAGCTATAGCTAAAGTGAATAGGGTTTAGACTCAAAGTCATTTTGGTTCATAAGGAGGCCACTTAACCCATTCAGCCCATGCCAGTTCTAGGGTGTATTGACAGGATAAACCAATATAAAAAAGGTATCATATAGTTAGGCCTCAATTAGAACATGCCCAGTTTTGGTCTCCTCACATTGCAGGGGATATTGAGGCTTTAGAAAGGGTACAGGAGAGCAACAAGATTAATTCCCAGTTTTAAAAGCCTTAGTTACGCAGATAGGTTTCAACAAGCTGGGCCACTTCAGAAAAACATAGACTTGGGATGACGATCAAGGTTTGTAAAATAAGGCAGGGACTAGATTGTTTAGTTTAGTTTAGAGATACAGCATTGTGTTGAAGCAGACTAATTACTTCAATTGAATTGGCTGGAGAGAATTTCAAAGTAGAAGAGGTAGACGGGTTTAAGGAAAGAATTACAGAGCTTAGGGCCTAAGCAACTGAATGCCATCATTGGTGAAGTGAAGAAAATTGTAGATGTGCAATGGGACCTAAAGGGCTACGGACCAACAGCTGGAAAGTGGGATTAGGCTGGATAGATATTTTTTGGCCGGCACAGACACGATGAGCCAAACAGCTTCCTTCTGTGCCGTAAATTTCTATGACTGATTCTATCTCAGAGGGTTGTAGGGATGGAAGCGGTCATAGGGATAGGGAGGGGCTAGGCCATGGAGAAATTTGAAAACAAGGATGAGAATTATAAAAATCAAGGCATTGCTGGACTGGGAGCCAATATGTAAATCTGTCCTCTGTTTACCAACCCTCCTACCAATGGAATCAGTTTCTCGCTTTCTACAATATCAACATTCCTCATAATTTTGAACACCTTGATTAAATCTCATTTTAATCTCTCTGCTCTAAGGAGAACAATCCCAGTTTCCCTATTCTCTCCACATAACTAAAGTGTCACCTTGGTAAATCTCCTCTCCAAGGCATTGACGTTCTTCCTAAAGTGTGGTGCCTCCAGTTTTTCTTTACCTCTATTCAACCAGCCCTTTTTACAACTCTGAAAAAATGTGAGCAAGCTAAGATTTACACCGATCACCTCAATTGTGATCAGGCTATGATCAAATTAATTTATCTTAACTTGAAGCCTATAAATAATTTAAGAAACAGTAAGGTGAAGGGCCAATTGCAGCTGGAGCACAAAAGAGCACAAAAAAGACAATTTTAAAGGATATATTTGAAACAAGGAAGGGAAGCAGTCAGGAAGTTACTGAGACATAGGAAATAATAACTAAGAGAATAGGGGAAAAGAGAATGAAGAGTAATCCACTGTTGGAGGAAGAAAGCATTAAGTGGAGATGCACAGCTGACAGATCACTGAAGTACAATGGAACAAAACCATAGAGGGACTTAAGGACGAGGTCTTAAAATCAAATTACTAATGTACAGGAAGCCAGTTAGGCTGAATGGAGAGATGGGAATGCAGGAGGGGACATGGGCCAGATCACTTAATAAACTGCAATTGTGGAGATTGGAAGCTTCAAGGTTGGGCCTCAAAGTAACAGGAATACAAATTAAGGGTTCAGCAGGACAGAAGGAGGTGTAAAGACTGAGGCAAGTAAATGTTATGGAGGTGATAGAAAAAAAATGGATCAGCCAGGGGAAGAAATCTTAAATCAGGGTTAACAGCTTCCACACTTTTGGACTAAGTAGCTTGAATGGAGTAACGGCCACAGTCATATAGGTATTAGCTGGAACCAACAGCATAGCTTTGATTACACTGATTATCCTAGAGGGAAATGTTTATCTTATCCAGCTCTTCATGTCAGACAGGTAGTTGGGGATTACAGAAATTGTCACAGAAATTTGGAAGCAAGCAAAGCTGAGTACCAGCAGGCTACATGTGAAGGATGAAGTTCTGGCTTCAGATACCAAAGGAAACCCAAGAATAAAGAGAAGAGGCTGAGATAATTGAGATTAGGTTTCTGTTCACTTTGAACCTTTTAATGTAGTTTTATTGAGCCTGTTCAAATTTCCATCTGAGAACGGGATAAGGTGTGTATTGAAAGCGACAGCTATTTTTGGGGTCAGTAACTCCCGCCCTCCCCAAAGCAGCGACAGAGACCCTGTCATTCCTCCTGCACTTGACAGGAGATGGCCGGCCCCGGGTGCGAAGGCAGTCGGAGCTCGGTGTTGTTGCTCGGTCCGAGAGGAAGCAGCACCAGCCTCTCACATCACATCACCAAACCTGACCCGACCACAACCCCCCCCCTCCCCCCCCCCCGGTAACGACCGATAAACCCCACTACTTATCACTCTGAAGCATGAAGGCCACTTACTGTCCATGGCGCGGCGTGCTGACGTTACATCCGGCGCATAGGAATGACATCAGAGCGCAGCTCAGGGCGCGGCAGCAGGCACGTGATGATGTGGTTGTTCCAGGGACAAAGGGAAACCATGGTTACCGTAACCGTGGCGACCTTTGTTCCGGGAATCAGTGTTCCAAGCATTGGAACCTGAGTACAACATCGCTGTGTCTGATCGCTGATCATCCATCCAGAATGAGCAGACACCCCAGCACCTTGTTTCCTAATGATTCCAGGTTGTTTACCTCTTCTACACCCCAGAAACTATTCCATCTATCCAACACACTTTTTAAGAGCTGCTTGCCATCAGTTTTAAATGTGCAAAAGCAAAATACTGCAGATGCTGCAAATCTGAAATAAGAACAAAAAATGGCTGGAAATCGCCCAGCAGGTCAGAGAAACAGTTTATGTTTCAGATCGAGGACCTTTCGTCAGAACTGGAAAAAGTTCGCGCAATGTAATAGGTTTTAAGCAAGTAGAGAGGCAGGGAAAGTGGGGATGGGGAAAGAACAGAAGGGAAGGTCTGTGATAGGATGGAAATAGGAGAGGTTGAACGACGAAAGGGGTGATGGTGCAAAGCAATGGGGAGTGGTAATGAGACAAATAAAGAAACAGGGTGGGTTTAGAGGAATGAAACCAGAAAATGCTGGAAACACTCAGCAGGTCTGGGAGCATATGGATAGAGAAGCAGAAGTTCTGCTGTAAAGTCACAGTCTTGAAAGGTTAACTCTGCTCTCTCCACAGATGCTGCCAGACCTGAGTATTTCCAACATTTTCTGATTTTCAGCATCCATGGTATTTTGCGTTTATTATGATGGATCTAGAGTAGGTGTAATTGGCAACACGGCACATTCCTTACCAGCACTTACTGTCTGAAAAAATGGGAGCAGTAGTTATGATCTGAAATTGTTGAACTCAAAGAACAAAGAACAGTACAGCACAGGAACAGGCCATTCAGCCCTCCAAGCCTGCGCCGATCTTGATGCCTACCGAAACTAACACCTTCTGCACTTCCGGGGCCCATATATCTCTATTCCCTTCCTATTCATGTATTTGTCAAGATGTCTCTTAAACGTCGCTATCGTATCTGCTTCCACCACCTCCCCTGGCAGCAAGTTCCAGGCACTCACCACCCTCTGTGTAAAAAACTTGCCTCGCACATCCCCGCTAAACTTTGCCCCTCGTACCTTAAACCTATGTCCCCTAGTAACTGACTCTTCCACCCTGGGAAAAAGCTTCTGACGATCCACTCTGTCCATGCCGCTCATAACTTTGTAAACCTCTATCATGTCGCCCCTCCACCTCCGTCGTTCCAGTGAAAACAATCCGAGTTTTTCCAACCTCTCCTCATAGTTAATGCCCTCCAGACCAGGCAACATCCTGGTAAACCTCCTCTGTACCCTCCCCAAAGCCTCCGCATCCTTCTGGTAGTGTGGCAACCAAAATTGCACACAATATTCTAAGTGTGGCCTAACTAAGGTTCTGTACAGCTGCAGCATGACTTGCCAATTTTTATACTCTATGTCCTGACCGATGAAGACAAGCATGCCGTATGCCTTCTTGACCACCGTATCTACCTGCGTTGCCACTTTCAGTGACCTGTGGACCTGTACGCCCAGATCCCTCTGCCTGTCAATACTCCTAAGGGTTCTGCCATTAATGTATACCTCCCACCTGCATTAGACCTTCCAAAATGCATTACTTCACATTTGTCCGGATTAAACTCCATCTGCCATTTCTCCGCCCAAGTCTCCAACCGATCTATACCCTGCTGTATCCTCCGACAATCCTCATCATTATCCGCAACTCCACCAACCTTTGTGTCGTCCGCAAACTTACTAATCAGACCAGCTACATTTTCCTCCAAATCATTTATATATACTACAAAGAGCAAAGATCCCAGCACTGATCCCTGCGGAACACCACTAGTCACATCCTTCCATTCAGAAAAACACCCAACCACTGATACCCTGTGTCTTCTATGACCGAGTCAGTTCTGTATCCGTCTTGCCAGCTCACCTCTAATCCCGTGTGACTTCACCTTTTGTACCAGTCTGCCATGCGGGACCTTGTCAAAGGCTTTACTAAAGTCCATATAGATAACATCCACTGCCCTTCCTTCATCAATCATCTTCGTCACTTCCTCAAAAAACTCAATCAAATTAGTAAGACACGACCTCCCCTTCACAAAACCATGCTGTCTCTCGCTAATAAGTTCGTTTGTTTCCAAATGAGAGTAAATCCTGTCCTGAAGAATCCTCTCTAATAGTTTCCCTACCACTGACATAAGGCTCACCGTCCTATAATTTCCTGGATTATCCTTGCCACCCTTCTTAAACAAAGGAACAACATTGGCTATTCTCCAGTCCTCTGGGACCTCACCTGTAGCCAATGAGGATCCAAAGATTTCTGTCAAGGCCCCAGCAATTTCCTCCCTTGCCTCCCTCAGTATTCTAGGGTAGATCCCATCAGGCCCTGGGGACTTATCTACCTTAATGCTTTTCAAGACACCCAACACCTCCTCCTTTTTGATAATGAGATGACTGAGACTATCTGCACTCCCTTCCCTAGGCTCATCATCCACCAAGTCCTTCTCTTTGGTGAATACTGATGCAAAGTACTCATTTAGCACCTCGCCCATTTCCTCTGGCTCCACACATAGATTCCCATCTCTGTCCTTGAGTGGGCCAGCCCTTTCCCTGGTCACCCTCTTGCTCTTTATATACGTATAAAAAGCCTTGGGATTTTCCTTAATCCTGTTTGCCAATGACTTTTCATGACCCCTTTTAGCCATCCTAACTCCTTGCTTAAGTTCCTTCCTACTGTCTTTATATTCCTCAAGTGCTTCATCTGTTCCTAGCCTTCCAGCCCTTACAAATGCTTCCTTTTTCTTTTTGACGAGGCTCACAATATCCCGCGTTATCCAAGCTTCCCGAAACTTGCCAAACTTGTCTTTCTTCCTCACAGGAACATGCTGGTCCTGGATTCTAATCATCTGACGTTTGAAAGACTCCCACATGTCAGATGTTGATTTACCCTCAAACAGCCGCCCCCAATCTAAATTCTTCAGTTCCTGCCTAATATTGTTATAATTAGCCTTGCCCCAATTTAGCACCTTCACCCGAGGACTACTCTTATCCTTATCCACAAGTACCTTAAAACTTATGGAATAATGGTCACTGCTCCCCCACTGAAACTTCGACCACCTGGCCGGGCTCATTCCCCAATACCAGGTCCAGAATGGCCCCATCACTACTTGGACTATCTACATATTGTTTCAAGAAGCCCTCCTGGATGCTCCTCACAAATTCTGCCCCATCCAAGCCCCTAGCACTAAGTGAGTCCCAGTCAATATAGGGGAAGTTAAAATCACCCACCACCACAACCCTGTTACCTTTACATCTTTCCAAAATCTGTCTACATATCTGCTCCATTACCTCCCGCTGGCTGTTGGGAGGCCTGTAGTAAACCTCCAACATCGTGACTGCACCCTTCCTATTCCTGAGCTCCACCCATATTGCCACACTGCATGACCCCTCTGAGGTGTCCTCCCGCAGTACAGTTGTGATATTCTCCTTAACCAGTAATGCAACTCCCCCACCCCTTTTACATCCCCCTCTATCCCGCCTGAAGCTTCTAAAGCCTGGAACATTTAGCTGCCAATCCTGCCCTTCCCTCAACCAAGTCTCTGTAATAGCAACAACATCATATTTCCAAGTACTAATCCAAGCTCTAAGTTCATCTGCCTTACCTGTTATACTTCTCGCATTGAAACAAATGCACTTCAGACCACCAGTCCCGCTGTGCTCAGCAACATCTCCCTGCCTGCTCTTCCTCTTAGTCCTACTGGCCTTATTTACTATGTCCTCCTCAATTATTTCACTAGCTGTCCTACTGCTCTGGTTCCCTCCCCCCTGCCACACTAGTTTAAACCCTCCCGAGTGACGCTAGCAAACCTTGCAGCCAGGATATTAGTCCCCCTCCAGTTTAGATGCAACCCGTCCTTCTTCTACAGGTCCCATCTGTCCCTGAAGAGAGCCCAATGGTCCAGATATCTGAAACCCTCCCCTCTACACCAGCTGCTCAGCCACGTGTTTAGCTGCACTATCTTCCTATTTCTAGCCTCACTGGCACGTGGCATAGGGAGTAATCCAGAGATTACAACTCTGGAGGTCCTGTTTTTTAACTTACTACTTAACTCCCTAAACTCCCCCTGCAGGACCTCATCACTCTTCCTGCCTATGTCATTGGTACCGATGTGTACCACAACCTCTGGCTGTTCACCCTCCCCCTTCAGAATGCCCCCTGTCCGTTCAGAGACATCCTTCACCCTGGCACCAGGGAGGCAACATACCATCCTGGAGTCTCTTTCACGTCCACAGAAGCGCCTCTCTGTGCCCCTGATTATAGAGTCCCCCATAACTATTGCTCTTCTACGCTTTGTCCCTCCCTGCTGAACAACAGTGCCAGCCATGGTGCCACTCCTCTGGCTGCTGCTGTTTTCCCCTGATAAGCCATCCCCTCCAACAGTATCCAAAATGGTATACTTGTTAGAGAGGGGGATAGCCACAGGGGATTCTTGCACTGACTGCCTGCCCCTTCTAGCGGTCACCCATCTATCTACCTGCACCTTGGGTGTAACCACTTCTCTAAAACTCCTGTCTATGACGCTTTCTGCCACCTGCATGCTCCTAAGTGCATCCAGTTGCCGCTCCAACCCATCCATGCGGTCTGTGAGGAGCTGCAACTGGGTACTCAATGTTGAGTCCAGAAGGTTGTAAAGTCTTAAGTCTTAAATTTACCTTTTGTCTGTTTGAATCTGTGCCTTTTTCCTCCCAATAGTTTAGTGTGGAAGTACATTTCTGAACTTACCTTTTCCATACATTTTTCATCTTTTTACCTTTGTAAGATTAGTTGTCTCATTTCAAGTTTGAAAATCATGGTCTCTCAGTATTACCTCATAACATACGAATATGAACTATGTTCCGATTTATTTATTCATGCACATGTATCAATCAAGTGTATTTTGGAATCTTGGTGCCATTTTTTATGCATCATATTTTTATACATTAGTATTTTATACACTCTAATTATATATTTATATACATTGTTATACATCCTAGATGTTATCTGAACTATCTTTTAGTTTTGTATCAGTTTTGAGATTATGTGATGTACCCTGATATCGCCAGGTGAAGAGGGGGTCACAGTCTCCCCTCTTGCCCTTCCTCTTATTCAACTGCAACAGGGTTTATTCATTTTATAAACAGTGGCTGTGCTTACCATCTCAATGAGTGTTTTACCTTTTACCTTTAATCTGATCAAGAAAGAGCCAGTCAGACAGGTTTTCTTAAGTTTAACTAGAAAGAGGTGAATTTATTACACTTGGCAATCTAAACCCAATCTAAAAAAAATGCAATACATTCATGCACACATTCACATGAGAATCACACACACATAAATAGAGTGAAAAGTAGATTTTGTGGTTGGATTAGAGTTCGGAATAAATGGAAATTAAATACATGATCTGTGAGGTTGGATGATTCGGTGGTCTTCCGGATGAATTTGTATTCTTCAAGACTTTGGATGGTCAAAGTGCACCTTGTGGCTGGCCTACTTGGCTCAGGATTTTCTTGGAGGCAGATGTGTAAGTGGCTCTCTTCCCCTGGTCGCTGTCTGTAGGCTTGGAGGGTACACTGTCGCAGACGGTTTTCAGACTTGTCGCGTTACCTGGAGAGAGAAAGAGAAAGGAAGGGACACAGCCTTCCTGTTGCTGCACAGTCTAAGTTACCGGCTTGATCCTTTGTTCAAGGAAACTCCCAGCTTTCACAGAGATGGACAGGCAGTCACATGACTGCCCCTGTATTCTCTGGCATCTTCTAATTAGATTCAAGGTTTGGAATTGGCTCTCCAGGCTCCAGAATGCCAATATTTACACTTGGAGGGGTTTTCTTTTTCAAAGTCAAGGTGTTAGGATTGCCTTGAATACTGTGCTAATGAAGCAATCTTAGGTAATTCAATCACTTAGACCAAGCCATTGTCTGGGTCTAATCTCCTCAGACCTCTATCTCTGGTTGGAGCCTTGAAATGTGAAAAGGTGTTTCAGATGCAAATTGTGATGGCCATCTCCACTGCTAGTTTGTTAAAAGTTAACTACAGGATATTTTTCATTAAAAGTTTAATGTAAGTTTCCAACCAATTAATTAATATTCCTTAATAAAAGCAAAATACTGCGGATGCTGGAACCACTCAGCAGGTCTGGCAGCATCTGTGGAAAGAGAAGCAGAGTTAACGTTTCGGGTCAGTGACCCTTCATCGAAATAAGGAATTAATATTCCTTATTTGGCATATCATTTTCTTGACAATCCTCTTACTTTTGTTATGGTTAAAAACATTATTCGCCCTTAATAATTTCATTTATAAGAAAATATGAAATGTGCAGACTCTTTCCTGGAAACCACGTGATCCCCTCAGAGTAGAATTCCTGGAAATCATGTCTCCTCAGTTTGCAGTGATAAAACAGAAATTCTGGAAATCACACGACCCTAATTCCTGTAAAACACGTGGTCCCTTATCTCTAAAGAGCAAAGGGATTGTGTAATGGATAGTGCTCCTAGGTGACTGTCTCTTTAAGAAACCATAAGAAAGTGATCACATGCACCTGAGACCAATCAAAAGAACTAGGGAGGGTTGTTTGGTTAGGGATGTAAACCTCCCAAGAAAGGGTTAAAAGACTATTCCCAGTAGCCTTTGGCACACAGCCTTACTGAAGAAAGAAAAGAAGAAAGAAGCAAGAAGAGGCCAGAACTAGCACCGATTGGTGTCCAAGCTGCGGAGAGTGAAGACCGTGTGTGACTTGTAAACTATTGTCTGGTTGTTAAGTATAATTCTGTTACTTAATAAATCAGCTTAATTTGTTGCACCGGAACTACTGTCTGCAACTGTTTTATTTTGTCCAAAAAACAAATAAGGTTCAGAACTGCGAAAAACCTTTATATCTGACACCAGCGATCAGCCTCATGGCTATTCGAACTGCTTTCAGAGATTAGGGGTCTGATTTTAACTCTGTGCAAGTGGATGGTGTATAAGGGTATGAAAGGGTTAATCTTGAGAAACTGTAAAAATTACCTCCCACCATGAAGAAGTAAGAGATCCTGTGGGAGAGACTAGAGAACAGTTACAGTGTGGCTTTTGAAGGACACACACAGGCTAATGTGGAGTGGACATAGTTGTTATTAAATAAATAAAGGTTAAATACTACAGTCTAAGAACCTCTCTGGTAGGTTCAATAAGGTGGCAGCATACAGAAGCCAAACATATAATAACAGTGGTGGTATCGTGAACAAGACAGCATGGAGTGGGCTTCGCCATCAGAAACTCCTTGCTCAGCATGATAGAGCCTCCCTCAAATGGCTCGGAACGCATACTGTCCATCCGACTGCTGACCACCTCTGGTCCAGTACACCTACTCAGCATCTATGCTCCAACACTCTGCTCCCCATCTGAAGCTAAAGACCAGTTCTACGAGGAACTCCATAATATTATTAGTAACATCCCCAACAACAAACACCTGTTCCTGCTGGGGGACTTCAATGCCAGGGTTGGGGCTGACTATGACTCATGGCCCTCCTGCCTTGGGCGCTATGGCGTTGGAAGGATGAATGAGAATGGACAGAGACTGCTTGAGTTGTGTACCTATCATAACCTCTGCATCACCAACCTGTTCTTTCACACTAAACCCTGTCACCAGGTTTCATGGAGGCACCCAAGATTGCGTCGTTGGCACCAGCTGGACCTCCTCGTCACAAGGCGAACCTCCTTAAACAGTGTTCAAATCACTCGCAGCTTCCACAGTGCGGACTGTGACACCGACCACTCCCTGGTGTGCAGCAAGGTTAGACTCAGACAAAAGAAGCTGCATCATTCCAAGCAGAAGGGCCACCTGCGCATCAACACGAGCAGAATTTCTCATCCACAGCTGTTACAAAAATTTCTAAATTCACTTGTAACAGCCCTTCAAAACACTCCCACAGGGGATGTTGAGACCAAGTGGGCCCACATCAGAGACGCCATCTATGAGTCAGCTTTGACCACCTACGGCAAACGTGCGAAGAGGAATGCAGACTGGTTTCAATGTCATATTGAAGAGCTGGAACCTGTCATAGCCGCTAAGCGCATTGCACTGTTGAACTACAAGAAAGCCCCCAGCAAGTTAACATCCATAGCGCTTAAAGCAGCCAGAAGCACTGCACAAAGAACAGCCAGGCGCTGCGCAAATGACTACTGGTAACACCTATGCAGTCATATTCAGCTGGCCTCCGACACCGGAAACATCAGAGGAATGTATGATGGCATTAAGAGAGCTTTTGGGCCAACCATCAAGAAGATCGCCCCCCTCAAATCTAAATCGGGGACATAATCACTGACCAACGCAAGCAAATGGACCGCTGGGTTGAGCACGACCGAGAACTGTACTCCAGGGAGAATGTTGTCACTGAGACTGCCCTCAATGCAGCCCAGCCTCTACCAGTCATGGATGAGCTGGATGTACAGCCAACAAAATCGGAACTCAGTGATGCCATTGATTCTCTAGCCAGCGGAAAAGCCCCTGGGAAGGACAGCATTACCCCTGAAATAATCAAGAGTGCCAAGCCTGCTATACTCTCAGCACTACATGAACTGCTTTGCCTGTGCTGGGGCGAGGGAGCAGTACCTCAGGACATGCGCGATGCCAATATCATCACCCTCTATAAAAACAAAGGTGACCGCGGTGACTGCAACAATTACCATAGAATCTCCCTGCTCAGCATAGTGGGGAAAGTCTTTGCTCGAGTCACTTTAAACAGGCTCCAGAAGCTGGCCGAGCGCGTCTACCCTGAGGCACAGTGTGGCTTTCTTGCAGAGAGATCGACCATTGACATGCTGTTCTCCCTTCGTCAGATACAGGAGAAATGCCGCGAACAACAGATGCCCCTCTACATTGATCTCACCAAAGCCTTTGACCTCGTCAGCAGACGCGGTCTCTTCTGACTACTAGATAAGATTGGATGTCCACCAAAGCTACTAAGTATCATCACCTCATTCCATGACAATATGAAAGGCACAATTCAACATAGCGGCACCTCATCAGACCCCTTTCCTATCCTGAGTGGCGTGAAACAGGGCTGTGTTCTCGCACCCACACTTTTTGGGATTTTCTTCTCCCTGCTGCTCTTACATGCGTTCAAGTCTTCAGAAGAAGGAATATTCCTCCACACAAGTTCAGGGGGCAGGTTGTTCAACCTTACCCGTCTAACAGCGAAGTCCAAAGTACGGAAAGTCCTCATCAGAGAACTCCTCTTTGCTGACGATGCTGCTTTAACATCTCACACTGAAGAGTGTCTGCAGAGTCTCATTGACAGGTTTGCGGCTGCCTGCAACAAATTTGGCCTAACCATCAGCCTCAAGAAAATGAACATCATGGGACAGGACGTCAGAAATGCTCCATCCATCAATATTGGCGACCACGATCTGGAAGTAGTTCAAGAGTTCACCTACCTAGGCTCAACTATCACCAGTAACCTGTCTCTAGATGCAGAAATCAACAAGCACATGGGAAAGGCTTTCACTGCTATGTCCAGACTGGCCAAGAGAGTGTGGGAAAATGGCGCACTGACACGGAACACAAAAGTCCGAGTGTATCAAGCCTGTGTCCTCTGTACCTTGCTCTATGGCAGCGAGGCCTGGACAATGTATCTCAGCCAAGAGCGACGTCTCAATTCATTCCATCTTTGCTGCCTCCGGAGAATACTTGGCATCAGGTGGCAGGACCGTATCTCCAACACAGAAGTCCTCCAGGCGGCCAATACCCCCAGCTTATACACACTACTGAGTCAGCGGCGCTTGAGATGGCTTGTCCATGTGAGCTGCATGGAAGATGGCAGGATCCCCAAAGACACATTGTACAGCGAGCTCGCCACTGGTATCAGACCCACCGACCGTCCATGTCTCCGCTTTAAAGACGTCTGCAAACGCGACATGAAGTCCTGTGACATTGATCACAAGTCGTGGGAGTCAGTTGCCAGCGTTCGCCAGAGCTGGCGGACAGCCATAAAGGTGGGGCGAAAGTGTGGCGGGTCAAAGAGACTTAGCAGTTGGCAGGAAAAAAGACAGAAGTGCAAGGGGAGAGCCAACTTTGTAACAGCCCCGATAAACAAATTTTTCTGCAGCACCTGTGGAAGAGCCTGTCACTCTAGAATTGGCCTTTATAGCCACTCCAGGCGCTGCTCCACACACCACTGACCACCTCCAGGCGCTTACCCATTGTCTCTCGAGATAAGGAGGCCAAAGAAGAGAAGATCGTGAACAACAAAAAAGCTTGAAGCAACTACCATCTTTCAGCAAGAAGAGAAAATTTAAAACAACTAGCTGAAAAGGAAAACAAAATAAAGACTTTAAGAGGCAGAGAGAAGCTCCATTGAATGGAAACCTGGCTGCCTGCAAATCAATTGAGCCATAGCAGCGACATTTCAGGAATTGTGTTTAAAAAAAAAGGCCTTCGAAGAGCTTAAAATTATTTTCTGAAGCCATCGTGAGAAAAAAAAGGGAAAACCCAATCCCTCACTCAGATTGAATGTGAGGGAAAAGAGCAGGAAATCCCCAAATACAGCAGGGAGACTCGATTAACGTAGCCAATCCTGAAAATACAAATAATCTGCAGCTCTCAAAAAAAGGGGAAACCCTTGGACTGTCTATCAAACAGCTGTGACAACTCCATTAGGCAAGCTGAGTAAATAAATAAAGTGAAGTGCTTAAGAGAAAAAACCCTAAAATAACCCAATAAAAACAGCAGGGGCCACTTGAAAACATCTGCTACACTCCATTAAAGCAAGCTAGCCTGAAAAAAAGAATTTCTTAAAGGGGAACATTCTAAAAAAAGTCTATAAAATAAAACAACATGGATCAGAAATTGGGAATGCTAGAGAGTTTCAAAATTCACAAGGGACCTAATCAGACTCAAAACTGGGTATTATGGAGAAAATAGGTTTCTCAGATATAGAATTGCATCTTATTGGACAGCAGATCTGAAGCAGAGCACATGAATACATTATTATGTTCAATTGGTGCTTTGTCTGATGATATAATAGCAAGACAAGGTATTAATGAAATATCAGCCAAATTTGACAAAGTTTCTAAATGCTTATGATTCCTACTTCAATCTGCGCAGCAGCAAGATACTTGAAAGAGCAAAATTCAATAAAATGATCCAGAAACCAAGCAAAACGGTCAATACTTTTATCAATGACCTTTACACACTTGCAGAGAGAGGGAGATCTTAAAGAGGAATTGATAAGAGATAAGCTAGGTGTTCCAGCTGATTCTATATCAGACCTTTTACTGTCTAAAGAAGACCTCACCCTATTCAGCTGGTGAGGGAAGCTGAGGACAGGAAGAACAACCGAGCGATCCTGCAAGGTGAAGAAAGACCTTGGTTCGGGAAACCCCCTGCAACTGTTCAGTTCCTTCACCAGAGGGCTGAAAATGAGGCACCAGGAGAAAAGGTACCCTGAGGGGGGTGGGGGGTGGGGGTGTGTGTTATGGTGAAGCAAAAGTTGCCTTTAAACCTGCCAGCGATGTGGGGCCAAAAGTTCCCATAGGTACAAACAATGTCCTGCCAATAGAGCAGAATGCTTTCATTGCAAAAAATGGGCTTTCAGTAGTATGTCCCAAAATAACATCTTGACTACCTCAAGCTCTAAAGGAAAGGTATTTAAAAATAGAGAGGTAAACAAAGTTAAACAGCCTCCTGCAAGAGACCATTTGAAATATTTTCTGAGCAAGGTCAATGACCCGAATCAAGCATTTTGGTTAGCAGACATATATGTCAACAGATCACTAATTTCAAACTTGACATCAGAGCAAGTGTAACAGTCTTATCTGACAGAGCCGTAGCTTTCCACACACTTTCTGCAACCAACAGATACTCAGTTACATGGCCCAGGAGGGTTTGAACTTGAAGTAAAAGGGAAGTTATAGGTAACACTTCAGTACAAGGGGAAGCAGATATTGGAAACACTGTATGACCTGAGAAATCAGGAGTTCTCACTCCTAAGCAGAAGAGCTTGTATTGACCTTCAACTTATAGAGAAGGGAGAAGAAGATAAACAACAACAATCGGGAGTAAAAACAAAAAGTGCTGGAATTACTCAGCAGGTCTTGCAGCATCTGTGGAGAGAGAAACAAAGTTTACATTTCAGGTCTGTGACCTTTCATGAAAGGTACTATACGGAGAAATAGAAGAAATCTTATTCTTTTACAGCAAAGACATCAATCGGTCATACACTTAGACGACATAGATGTTGAACCGGAAATTCAATAAGCACCAAATACTACAAACCTCAACGAAGGCTGTCCAAGTCTAGACACAGGAGATCTGAGAAAGACTACCAATCTTCCACATCTGATGACAACAAGATCAGGGAGAGTTGTGAAGCCTCCTGACGGGTTGAATCTATAAAGTCAGAGACTTGTGGGGGGGAGATGGAGTAGTAAGTAAATGAAAAAAGTGAATGTATGTAAATATATGTATTAGGATAAAGGGGGGGGGGGGTGGTGGAGATGTAATATAAGGGTATGAAAGGGTTAGTCTTGAGAGACTGTAAAGATTACCGCTGGCCATGATGATGTAAGAGATCATGTGGTAGAGACTTGAGAACAGTTACATCATAGCTTTTGAGGAGCTACACATGCTAGTGTGGAGTTCATATAGTTATTAAACCAGCATTAATGTTTAAATATGACAGTCTAAGAACCTTTCTGGTAGACTCAATAAGGTGGCAGCATACAGAACCAAACATATAACAGATGGGTTTTGAGTGGTTAAAATCTCACCCAGAACTCTCCTCTGTGTCTTGGGAACCAGAGTTGGACACGGACTGAATCAGAGCAATGTGCAGTTTGAGGATTCACCACAATACTTATGCAGCTGTCAACTTCTCAACCATTCCCTCACCTCCACTTTTGATACTCTTGCCTGCAGTAGGTCCCCGACTCTTTTTGACTATATTTGTTTTCACTCATTATGCTTTCTGCTTCCAAATGCAAGGCCATTTTCAATCCACCTAGCCAATTTGCCATTACTGCTATTATCCTTAACTTGCTTAAAAAATGATTTCTGAAAATCTAAGTAAGTTATACCACTGAAAAACTGCTATCCACCAGTTTAATTACCAGTTTAATTACCTCCTCAAAAGAATAGCAATATGAGACATTATCTACTGCTTCTATATGCATGCTTAAAGCTGCTCATCTGTATGTGTAAATAAATATTGATAGCATTCTATATAATGCTGCCAAATATGAGTCCCACTATGGATATCACGTCAGCTTCTTTCTAATTTCTGTGTTCCTCTCATTTCTGTTTTGAATATCAGGATAACAGTTGATTTTCTATCCTCCTGTCCTTAGTTACATCTCCGGTGTTAAGCACATTCCTGAAACATATTAACCAGAGCCTTGTCCACTATCATTTTGTTGATATTTCTTGGCTATACTGAAGTACGGATTCACTGTAAACATTTAAAGGTAAAGGCTACAAAATTGGGCTCCATAGCGCCCATAGTTTCAGCACTACCGGAGCCATTTTCATACCAAAATGATGGCCACACTGTGCACGCACAATGGCGGCATGGCTCATGCTGATTAAGGCAGGCATTGGAAGTATGCAGTCAGCAGATCGCGATGTCAGTCAGTGTGTAATGTTGATTTGATACCAGCCCAGTCATTTTTGACCTCACTGCTCAAACTAATGCCCTGTCTTAAACATACACAGCTGAACATGTGTTGAACAGCAGGAAGGCCCCCATCAGTGCTATTTAATGGGATCATCAACTACTTACAGGTTAATTGCTGATTGATTTTTACTGGCTGTACCTTGAATTTGTAGAAGTACAGTGAGTCTTCTACTGCTGTTTAAAGTTGGGGAAGTTGACAGGGAGTGTTGTTGCATCTGGTGAAGGCTCTGGTTCTGACCTCAAGGGTTCTGGTCAGCCCACTTTCTCCCACTCATGGATACTGTAGTTACCATTCCCTTAGCTTGCTGCATGACAGGGAGATTGAGCAGAGGCAACACAGAGGATGGGAAGAATGGCTCTCAGCTGGAAGCCATATCTACCCAAAAGCTTCAGAAAGTATTTCTCTTTCCTCAACCTAAGCCAGGAACAGTGTCTGCAATGTTTCTGTTTTATAAAGGAGGTCCTCACTGAATCTGTCACCTCTTGAAGGCAGACCTGCAACCTCAGAGAAGGCCAAGGATTGCCCTGTCAGTGGCTACGACAGTGACTGTGACCCTGAATTTCTTTGCTCCTTCAAGACTGTTAGAAATCTCTAACAGCTCCCAATTTGCCATCCACTGTTGTATAAGGAAGGTGACTGACACTCCTTATGCCAGGTCAAGGGAATACATCTCTCTGACTAGAGAGAAGCAGGCGAAGTGTGCACATGGTGTCATCCCTATGGTGCAGGGTGCCATCCACTTTCTGTCCGGGCTATCTGTGATTGTCTTATCTGACTGCACAACCCCAAATCCCCATTCTACAACAGTCTCACACCTGATCCATTCTCTGTTACTGATCATCACTGTGTCCTCTTGGCTACAATGCTGAAATGAAAGCCACACAAAGGAATCATTCCAAACCAACTTTATCAGACAAGCCATCCAATATTCCAGACAAAAGACACTAATCAACCTTGTGCAATCCCATAGTGCCTGTCTTCCATGTGTCTTATCTGGCTAGTGCTCCTAGGCAGTGCTGCTCCAGTGTCTGCAACATGGCTGGTGGAAGACTGTTGAATTTCACTGGGAGAGACTGAAGATGACCTTGCATGGTGATCTCAAGTAGCTCTGGCCCTAGAAGGCCTGGCTTCGGACTGCACCACCTAGGCATGGGTGGCAACAGACTGGGCTGGCTGGCAGTGTGGCAACGGTGGGAGGACGAATGCTGTTATCCTGAGAGGGGACAGCAGGTTCGTGCTCCATGGAGCCACAGCCACTCCCCTGGAACAGCACCTCAGAAATCCTAGTAGTCTGCTGGAGCTCAGACTGCTGGACTGCTGTGAGAACCTGCAAGCTCCTTTGAGCACTGGTGTCTGCAGTCATGATGGCAGCAGTCTGAGCCAACATGGCAGAAAACTGTACTTGCATGACGCTAAGATGAGATTTCATGACCTGCGTCTGAGCTTCCATGCAGCACTCAGACGTTGGGTGGTTTCTGCTTGTACTAAGACTTCAGCTATCAGATTCTGCATGGTGGTTGGGTCAGCAAGTATTCTCATGGATTGGCCACCACTTATACGCTGGAAAGGATCGGCTCCAAAGTCTCGCCAAGTTGGTGCTGGTCTCCTCCATGCACCTTGACAGTGACAGCAGGCTTCCTGGTGGGCCTGCCAATGCATTAAGCATTTAATTATTCATGCCCATCATCTGTTTTCGAGCCTCTTTGAAGTCCTCATCTGAGTCTTCTGGAGCAGAACTCATGTGTGATCTCGCCCTCTGGGGAGCTGCCACCTGTGCGATCCTTTACCCTGACCGGATGCAGGCCATTTGTCCCCAGTGACTCACCACATGAAGGTCCCGTATCTATTCTGTCCTCTAAATTACATGCAGTGTAATTACCTGAGCTAATGGCAGCGAGTGTGATATCAATTGATGGTGTTTCATCATCAACAGTCACTTGTTCCACTTCGATTTCAGCTTCCTGCACCTTTGGTCAGGTGGCAGTTCTTGAGTAGCTGAAAGGAGAAAGGCACAAAGATAGGGTTGCCCTGAGAGAAGGGTGGGGGAAAGCAAAATTACACCATCTGCAGCTTGTAAATCAGAAGACATTGTGGGATGAGAAGGAAGTGTGATGTGAGGAGGTGCACTAGGTAGCAACACATTACCATCTTCAATGATTTCAGCCCAGCTGCTGGCCACAGCCTTAGTTGTGGCTACTCCAATGATGACCGGCACTGTCTCCTCCAGTGGGTTGAGGATATGCATCTATGCCTCTCCCTCGCTGGTTAGCTGCTGCTGCCTGCAATTGTGCATCACCTTATCCTGCAAGAGAGAGGGAACTGTGTTAATGAGTGTGGTGCAATGTGCTTGGGTGATGTGGCTGTCATAGTTGAATGCGTGGGAGTGTGCGCAATCTGTGAGATGTGGGTGTGAGGGTTGCAGCAATGGTACATGTGTGAGGGTGAGGTGAAGCTACGAATGTGAAGTATGAGTTAAGGTTGACAGAGAATGTTGCTTTGTGAGTGACGAGGGAGGGGTGATTGGGTGGTGAATGGAACAGCATGTGAGGTTGGTGGTTCATTTGTAAGGAAATGGCATTTGAAGATCCATTCACTGAACTTGACCAATTGTGTGAGGCCATTAAGCTTACACAGGATAATGGCCCAACCAGTCCATGCGGCATTTATGCTCCACTTGAGCCTCCTTCCATTGTTCCTCATCTAAATCTATCATCGTAACCCTCTACTCCCTTCTTCCTCATATACTTGTCTAGCTTCCCCTTAAATGCATTCATACTATTCACTTCAACCACTTCCTGTGGTAGTGAGTTCCACATTCTCACCACACTTAGGGCAAAGACGATTCTTCTGAATTTGCTACTTGATTTCTTGATGACTCCAGTTATGCTCTTCCCCACAAGTGGAAACATTCTTTCTGTATCCACTCCATCAAAACCTTTCATAATTTTAAAGACTCTATTAGGTCACCCCTCAGCCTTCTTTTTTCAAGAGGAAAGAGACCCAGCCTGTCCAGCTTTTCCTGACATATATACCTACACTTTCCGGTATTATCCTTGTAAATCTTCTCTGTACCCTCTCCAGTGTCTCTATATCCTTTCTATAATATAGTGGCCAGAACCGCATGCAGTACTAGAAACATAGAAAATAGGAGCAGGAGTAGGCCATTTGGCCCTTCAAGCCAGCTCCGCTATTCATTATGATCATGGCTGATCATCCAACTCAGTAACCTGTTCCCGCTTTCGCGCCATACCCTTTGATCCCTTTAGACCCAAGAGCTATACCTAACTCCTTTTTGAAAACATACAATGTTTTGACCTCAACTGCTTTCTGTGGTAGCGAATTCCACAGGCTCATCACTCTCTGGGTGAAGAATTTTTTCTTCATCTCAGTCCTGAAAGGTTTACCCCGTATCCTTAGACTATGACCCCTGGTTCTGGACTTCCCCACCATCGGGAACATCCTTCCTGCATCTACCCTGTCAAGTCCTGTTAGAATTTTATAGGTTTCTATGAGATCCTCTCACTCTTCTGAACTCCAGTGAATATAGTCCTAACCGACTCAATGTCTCCTCATACGTCAGTCCTGCCATCCCAGGAATCAGTCTGGTAAACCTTCGCTGCACTCCCTCTATAGCAAGAACATCCTTCCTCAGAAAAGGAGACCAAAACTGCTCACAAAATTCCAGGTGTGGCCTCACCAAGACCCTGTATAATTGCAGCAAGCCATCCCTGCTCCTGTACTCAAATCCTCTCGCTATGAAGGCCAACATACCATTTGCTTTTTTTACCGCCTGTTGCACCTGCATGCTTACCTTCAGCATGTACGAGAACAGTACGAGAACACCCTGGTCTCGCTGCATATTCCCCTCTCTCAGTTTAAAGCCATTCAGATAATAATCTGCCTTCCTGTTTTTGTTACCAAAGTGGATAACCTCACATTTATCCACATTATACTGCATCTGCCATGCATTCGCCCACTCACTCAACTTGTCCAAATCACCCTGAAGCCTCTCTGCATCCTCCTCACAACTCAACCTCCCACCCAGTTTTGTGTCATCTGCAAATTTGGAGATATTACTCTAAAGGATAAATTTTCTCAGTTCATTGGCAACAGGCTGGGAGGTGGGAGGGCTGGTAAAATGGCTGGTGGAGGCTTCAGGAGTGGAGCCCGATGTCTTCCCGCCACAATGCCATTTTAACAGCAGTTGGGAAGTTGGCAGCTCAGGCGCCCGCCGGGTGGGCAATGAGCCATTTAAGTGGCCAATTAAAGGCCACTTCTCACCTCCACAGACATTTTGCCCACGTCAGGAGGGCCTGCCACCACCTCGGACAACCAGCCATTCAAACCTGGTGGCCTCCCAGATGGTTCCAGAGGGGTGTGGTCTCTGTCATTGGCACTCCATGGCCTGCAGAGGGCCCCCCTCGATGGCAGTGGCTGCCCTTGCAGCAACGGCGTTGCTCATGTGCCACAACACCACCCCTTCCCCCACCACCAGCAACCTACCTGAACTCTCTGCAAAGTGGGCCCCACCCTCTTCCCAGAGCAGCAACCTCAGCAACGTCCAATGCTAGGAGAGGTGCTGCTGGCCCTCTGATTGGGCCGGCTGCTCTCGGGGGTGGTCCGCCATCTTCAATTGGACTGCGGCCCCAGCAGTGGCCTGTTAATTGGCCACGGCTGGCAACATGCTGCCCTGGGTCTTGCTGCCCACCGAAATGGGGTCACCTCCTGCTTTCAGCCCCGGTGGCAGGAGTTGCTTGTACACAACAAAATTTCGTCCTATGTGTGCTCTAACCAAGGTCCGATACAGATTTGGCATAATTTCCTTACTTTTCAATTTTATCCCTCGAGAAATAAAGCCTAGTGCTTGGTTTGCTTTTTTTAAGGCCCTGCTAACCTCTGGCATGTCATTGTTCAAACTCTTTTTGGAAGCTCATTTCCTAGTCTTACTATTGATTTTACATGGTTTGAAATTAAAAATCTTGACAATATTTCCCAAGTCACTGAAAATAAAAACTGGCGCAGTGAAAAATCAGCGGCAGATTCATTACGACATTTTAAACCAATTTCATCCCCTCAGTGTTTTGTGAAGACAGCTTACAATTGAATGTCTTTATTGAAGAAAGGAAGATTATGAGGGGTAATTAATCTTAATGAGAGATGAAAGTAATATAGATGTAAGCCATGACTGTAGAATTTAAGGATTTAGTGCAAAGTGAACTGTCAGAAAAGCCCCCCACCGACCAAGACTGAGGCACACATTATTTCGCCACATGAACATTAAAACTTAAAATTGCAAGCCCCTGACTGGAAAGACATTTGCATAGTATCAGACTGTGTTGAAACAAAGGAACCAGTCTCCATCCCAATACACAGAAGAGACCTGGTCAAACCAGTTGGTCACGTGACCACCTGCTGGCCAGCTAGGGGAGTTTTGAATTGGAAAAAACAGAATTTGAACTCCGAGAACACCGGGTGCTCCTGGTTGGAACAGAACCCTCTCCTGTTTGTCTGCTCCCATCTCCTTCCCACGGAACTGAATCTTGTGAAAACACGTGAACCTCAAAGAGAGAAAAGTCTCCTACGTGAACAATGTTTAAGCAGAATACTGGGTCCCAACGAAACTCAAGAATTACCTACAAAAGGACTATACCGTGAGCGAAGTACAGTAACAAGATATTGCCTCAAACCGTTCCACTTTATCTTTTCTTCTCTTTTCTGTCCCTATCTGCAAGTGTATATTGCATGTGCATGCTAAGGGCATGTCGTATATCTTCAGGTGTCAACCGTATTAGAGTTTAAATCTAAGTTTTAATAAATTTCACTTTTCTCCTTTAAACCTGAGAAAACCTGGTTGGTTTCTTTGCCTTATAATTGAAAAGCTGTGAACAACAATTCAGAAAAAGGGGAGCTCAAAACACAATGTGTTTAGAAATAAAACCCTGTTACAATAAGACCAGGTAAAGACAGCAAAAGACCCCTAGACCCATTTCTCACCTGGTCGTAACAGAAATAAATTTCAAATAAGATTCAAGGTTAGAAGAATTTTCTCCCCTCCCATACAGACTCTCACCTCAAGCAGATAAAGCTTTGTTCAATGACTTCCCTAAACAGAGCAAGTGAATGTTTGTTCAAGACATTTCAAAGCATACAGACACAATTGGCCCGATATCTGCAGTGTATGATGGTTCAAGTTAGGAGTGACCTGTGAAATGCAACTGATCAGAGTTGTAAATGTGGGTGGTAAGACTTGATTAATATTCTGGAGTCTTTCTCAACTAACAATGGGATCAGAGAGACAGTTGACAACAGTCTCTTCTTGGAGATTTACTTGTGGTTGATTGCCTTTCTCAAGAGCTTTACTGAGTTAGTCGGGTCCATGATTGCAAATTGTATATGATCTGTTGAGAGAATCAGCTTAATGGGCCATATGACCTATTCTCAATTAACAGCTTCTAACACAGTAGAAATTTAAACACATATCCAGGTATAACAAACTACTTTAATTATATATTACTTTATCAAAGTAAAATGCATAATAGTGCATCAAACATGACCAAACACAACACTTCTCTGGACCCTCAAGTCATGCACCAGTCTGTGCTGATGGCATGAGTGAAAGCTGTACTGAGACTGATGGTACAATTAATACTTTTAACAGTTCTTTGAATTACTGTACTGTACTTCTAAACTTGCCATTTTAATGATCAAGCAAGTGACATTCAATTGGCAGCCTTACTCTGTGGTTTGCGTCAAGTGCATGAAAAGATTTGGAATTTAATCTAATACGTTCCGATAGAAGTACACATGGTTCATTTGCAGGTATAATTTAAATCTACTGATAACGTATGCAATAAATGTATAACTGTGCCAAACAATTTCTTTTGTAATCAAATAGTCTAGCAGCTGTAGTGTTTAGTGAATTGCATTGTACATATTGTTCACTTGAGGCTACTATGCACACATAAGTCAGCAGACAGAACTGAAAGAGAAAGTAAAAGTAAAACAGAATAAAGAAGACTCCATTATGTTCAACATCAGGCTGTCTCAGTCCTCGCGTCATATTTTTTACTAAACTCGGCTAAACTTTGCCTGAAAACATCACAATGGCAACGAGGTAAAAAATGAAAATGGATGGTGAAAAACAGGAAACATTTCTTTCAGGTATGAAAATTTTGGAAGGTTTTTGTTTATTTTTACAGACAGCATTTTAAGTTGGAGACTGTGTTAGAGTGACGCACAGGAATCTTGCACAGTGTATACACACACACTAATCTCTCCAAAATAACCATCCAATCCAAAAAATATATAATCTCGATCACTGCAGAGAAGTTTCCTCTGAAAAGGAACATGATCCCGGATCCCTAATCACTCACCATCACTGCACTGCTGATCAATATGGCGTTGTTTATGGCCAGCCTACCACCTTTTGATGTGCAATCAGAGCTATCATCTGTGTTCCCACGTTGGCTAAAGTGGCCTCGATGTTTCAAAGGCGCGATGGCAAGTTTCACAATCACAAATGACACAAGGAAAAAGGCCTTACCTCTACACTTTGGAGGTGAAGAATTAGAAGATATCTTTGAGACACTTAGACCCGAGGAAAATGACTACAACTCAGCAAAAAATGCACTGATGACCTACTTTACACCCAAGAAAAACACCATATATGAAACTATTGTCTTCTGACACACTAAGAAAGAAGCAAACAAGACAATTGATGAATATTGTACGTGATTGATGCAACTAGAAAACCTGAAAACAATGTTTTCTGTTTTTCACCATCCATTTTCATTTTTTACCTCATCGCCATGTGATATTCTCAGGACTGGAGCAAGGTTTAGCTGAGTTTAGTAAGAAATATGACGCGAAGACTGAGACAGCAGGATGTTGAACATAATGGAGTCTCTTTTATTTTTTTTAACTTTCTCTTTCAGTTCTGTCTGCTGGCTCATGTGCGCATAGTAGCATCAAGTGATGTTGAACATGTCAAACAGGAAATTAAAACACAAATAATTGAAGGCTGTCTCTCCAGTCAACTATGCCAAAAAGCACTTGAGAAAGCTGTCAGAGCTGTTAGAGTCAGCAAGATTGCTATTGCTCTCAGAGTCCAGAGCTACTGAAGTTGAAGCTGCTAACAGTAACTACCACACTCCAAACTCAACATCTGTGAACACTGTTCATTGCTCACGTACCAGAAAACCAGCTGCAAAGCAACAACAGCAATCAAACAGAGTTGCGACACGTCCAAAGAATGTTTCCACTGTGGCAGTACTTACCACATGGAACAGAGTGTCCTGCTACTGGTAAACAGTGTAAAGCTTGTGGAAAACCTAACCACTTTGCTTGTGTTTGTCGCTCATCAGTAATACCAACAGAAGGGTGCCACATATGCATGCCACGGCAAAAAGACAAGAGAATGTAGCCAAAGTAGAGGGGGATGACCCTGAACATACTTTTGAGCTCTCTCTCAGGCACAGCAAACAGCCACGTGTGACAGTCACCATTGGTTGCTTAGATGTAGATGTTCTCATAGATACAGGAGCATCTGTCAATGTCATGGGAGACAAAACATTCAACAAATTTCAGGATTCTTTGGAAACCAGGGAATACAAAAAAAATTCCCTTATAACAGTGACAAACCACTGAAAATCCTCAGAACTTTTGAAATGCCAATCTCATTCAGACACTAGAATGAATGCTCTATTTTACGTAATATCTGGAGAATGTGACATGCTTATCAGTTTCCACACAGCACCAGACCTGCAGATGATTGTAGTCACATATGCGATTCCTACACATAATGACAAAACCATTCTCAAACTGTATATTGATCATTTCACTGGTATCGGCAAACTGAAAGGTGTTACATTGCAAGCTGCATGCAGACCTTAATGTGCCTCCAGTTGCACATCAACGGCGAAGAATATCATTTCAGGTAAGGAAACAGACAGAAAACGAACTTCAACGCCTACTTGACATTATAAAGTTGGGGATGAGCCGACCCCTTGGGTCTCACCCATACAGCTCATCAAGAAATCCAAGAATGAGAATCAGATTAGAATCTGCATTGATATGTGATCACCAAACCAAGCCATACAACAGGAAAGACTCTAGACACCGACAACTGATGACATCATAGAGAAATTGAATGGTGCTAAACATTTTGCTAAACTTGACCTCAACGCAAGTTACCATCAAATCGAGATCGCAGAAGAATCAAGATATCTTACCATATTCTCTACTCACATCAGACTTTTCTGATACAAGAGGCTCAACTCTGGAGTCAATTCAGCAGCTGAGGTATTTCAGCACTTGATTCAGTCTGTCTTTCAAGGACTTGAAGGCATGCTGAACATCAATGATGACATTCTCATTTATGGTCACACCAAAAAGGAACTCAAGACATGTCTGCATCATGCCTACAGGGTCTCAGAGAATGTAAGCTCACCTTGAACAAAGACAAGTGCTTGTTCAATGAAAGCAGAACTGAATTCTTTGGTCATGTGTTCAATGCTGACAGAGTATCACCAGATCCATGGAAAGTTGAAGCCATTGCAAATGCTGCAGATCCTATAAATGTGCAGGAAATCCAGAGTCTGCTAGGACATGTCACATAGTGTAGTTGCTTCGTTCTTGACCTCGCTACACTATCTTTCCTCCTACATGATCTGATAAAAGAGACCACCAAATGGGAAAGGACTAAATCACACATATTGATGGTACATGAGATCAAATGATGTTTGTCAGCAAGTTGCACAAATGCCTATTTCGACCCTGAGAAAACTATCCTGCTAGTTGTGGATGCAAGCCCGGGTGGATTAGGTACAGTTCTCATACAGAAAGACAAGACAGGTAACCCAACAATCGTTGTGATGGCAAGCAGATCACTAATGTCCATAGAACAACGTTACTCACAAACAGAGAGGGAAGCGCTTTCAATCACATGGGGTATCTTACACTTTCATCTCTATTTATATGGAAGCCAGGTTACATAATAACCGATCATAGACCACTAGTGAATAGAGCATTGGATACTCAAACTACAAGAGTACGAGTTCCATGTTGAGAATCAGCCAGACAAGCTCAACCCAGTGGAGTAACTTTTGTGACATCCGTTGCCGACAGTTAGTCCTATTAGTTGTGAGGAAAAGATTGCCAAACAATATCTTAACCACATAAGCCTAAATGCAGTGTCAAAGTCACCAAAACTAGCTGACATCAAAGCAGCAACAAAACAAGATAAGGCTTTGCACCTCTGTATGAAGGCTATGGAATCATGAAACTGGAAAGACCTGGTTGAGAAAGCATCTACAAACGACATCGCTCACACACTACAAGATCTTCACAATGAGCTCAAAAACCACATCTGATCTCACATTACACAACAGCTGTACTGTCATTCCACTTGATAGAATGTGTTCTCGAGATAGCACATGAAGGTCACCAAGGAGTAGTCAAGACCAAACAACTCCTTAGGGAAAAGATATGATTCCCAGGAATTGACTACATGGCAAAGCACAAAATCATCAGTGTTTGCCATGTCAAGCAATCACAATGTCAAATCTTCATGATCCTCTCAAGATGTCCGAACTGCCTCCAGGACCATGGATTGAAGTTAGCGTTGACTTCACAGATTTACCCACAGGTGAACACCTGCCTGTTGTCACTGAGAACTACAGCAAATTCCCAATCATGGAAATAGTAATGCCAACTTCAACAAAAGCAGCCATCTCAAAACTTGACCAGATCTTCGCCTTGTTTGGAATCCCTCAAATGGTAAGAGCTGACAATTGACACCCATTCAACAGCGATGAGTTCAGTAAATTCACAAACTATCTAGGATTCACTCATTGGAAATTCACACCCCATTGGCCAAAAACTAATAGAGAAGTTGAGAGATTGATGTGAACCTTAAAAAACGTGATACGTACAGCTACAGCTGAGAGCAAGTCATGGAAGCAAGAGCTATATCACTTTCCTCGTAATTACAGAGCGACACCTCACTCAACTACTGGAAGACCTCCAGCTACACTCAGCTTTGCACATCCTACGTGCACACATCTTCCTGAGCTACCCTGCGGAGCTAATGGTCAACATATACGCGAACGCGATTAAGAACAGAAGGATTGAATGAAAGTAAATGCAGAGTGAAACATGCAATTTAGAGCGACATCACTTAAGCCAGTTGATAAAGTACTTGTGAAACATGATGGTCATGTTGGAAAACAAACAACCCATTCAACTATTTGTTGTGACCAACACAAAAGGATCAATGATCCCTGCTAAGCACGGTTCATAAATTATCACAAGAAATGTGTCATTCTTCAAAGCACTGAAAACACCACTCGTAAGCATTGAATCCGATTCAGACGTCGACATCTCAGATGAAGAACATGAGTCAAATGAGACTACATCTGATGTCAGACCATATCCTACTCGTGAGAGAAAGTGCCAACCATACTTAAGTGACTACGTTATGAAGCGAACTATTTATGTTTAAGTATATCGTTTACCTTTCTGGAAACAAACCATTGAAACATGCTATGTCTCTCACTTACTAAGAAGGGGAGGGATGTAGTTTTTTGAGAATTGCATTGCACATATTGTTCACTTGAGGCTACCATGCAAACATGAGCCAGCAGGGGGAACTGAAAGAGAAAGTAAAAGTAAAACAGAATAAAGAAGACTCCATTATCTTCAACATTATGCTGTCTCAGTCTTTGCCTCATATTTCTTACTAAACTCGGCTAAACATTGTTCCAGTCCTGAGGACATCAGAGCAGCTATTAACATTTGCTGAATATTTAGATACATTAAACCAAGGCAAAATTGAAAAAATACAAATAATTGGGAATTATAATGATCTGGAATAATGTCCTTTCACCTCTAGGTCTAAAATTCTAAATGGAGAGGCTTCAATATCTTTTAATAGTCCTACATTATACAAGTATAACAGCTCAGTTCCCACTAAATTTGAGTGTACAGATCAAGATTGGATCGCAAGATTTTGCATTATTTTAGTATCCAATTGCCAGCCAGTCAATGGCAGTTTAATGACCGTCACGGTTTGGCATTCTGTGGCCATCATTTTCATGAATATGATCGAGTCATGAAAAGTATTTTAAATTGTCTTGAAGAGTTTCTAAACAATGGGCATTTTGTTAGAAATGCTTGATGATTCAGGAGACATCTAACATCTTGATATTGCAACTTTAGTGCTATTTTCTATAAAACAGACTTTTCAAATGTCAACACAATGACTAGGAAACAAAGGAAAAGCAGCAGAACAGCTGTGAATGGAAGGAAGGAGCATAAAAACTGTAAGGGGGACATAATCTCTGCACTGTTGGCAGGATAGAATCATAGAATCTTAGCAGAATTTATAATTGCTACCAACATCTTCATGCCCTTATGCAGCCTCTTACCTTTAAAGTAATTTCAACCCTTTAAATTTACCCATTATCCAACGGCAAGCTCCCAGCAACAGGCCGAATTTGGGCTAGGCGCTCACCCACACAATAGGGCGAATTTAACAGACCCCCGACGTCGGGGGTCATGGCTGGGGGGGGGGGGGGGGGCGGGGCTGGAAAATGCCTCCGGGAGAGGCCCGCCACAGGCCTCGACACCAGGAAAGCCCAGCCCTGATAGTGCCGCTCAGTGACGGGAGCAGAATTTACATATTTTAAAAAATGCAATTTAACGAATTAATGACTTACCCGCTCCTGATGTGCATTCCACTCAGATATTGTTGCCGGTGGCCGGCATTCCCGTGCTTTCGGATCTCCGTCCAGAGATCCGAGGTGGAACACTCGTAGGGAGGGGAGAGCAGATAAGTTTTTCAGTGCAGCGGTGGGGTAGCGAGCTCAAACTAATATGATTGGTGCAGGGGATGATGGGAAGGGTTAAAGATAAAAGTTTATGAACTTGGGGAGGGAGGTCAGGTGCATACGATAAGCTAAAAGCAAAATACTGCAGATGCTGGAAATCTGAAATAAAAACAAGAAATGCTGGAAACACTCAGCAGGTCTAGCAGCATCTGTGGCGAGAGAAGCAGAGTTAACGTTTCAGGTCAGGAACGGTCACTGACCTGAAACGTTAACTCTGCTTCTCTCTCCTCAGATGCTGCCAGACCTGCTGAGTATTTCCAGCATTTCTTGTTTTTATTGCATAAGATAAGCATTTTGGGGGGAGAGGGCAAGGAATAAATTGTTTGGTTATTGGGGGAGGTGGGAGAAGGGCAAGAAACATTTATTTAATTTTCTTCAATAAATTCTAACTCATTATTTCTTTCAAAATTCAAATTAAACGAATGGCGTCGGCACCTGTGCAATGGCGCCTAATGCCGTTGTTGGGGACGTACCGCTCACCCCATTAATGTCATCAGGGTTGGAGGGGGGGGGAATGGTCTGCCCTGGCCATTTAAATGAACCACCGTGTTTAATATCGCGATGGCTCTGCAAAGCTTGGCCCGCTTTTACAGCCGCCACTGTGCAACGTAAATTTCAGCCCCATGTAAGTAAAGCCAACTGGAGCATAAGTTATGACTTAATCTGTATTTTTAAAATTTAAGTAGTTGTTACATTTTGATGTAGTTACTTCCTGATAAACTTGATGAAAGAGGAACTGTTATTGAATATCTGTTGCCTACACATAGAAGAGCTGTCACAGACCTTTCAACTTGCTGCCAATATGAATCTCTGTATAGAGATTGGACAAGGAAATCTGCATAATGTCTGTGTAAGTACAGGCCCAGTATGTTTGAGTAAACAATGACAGTGCCAGCAGTCCAAGAGTGTAGCACTCAGCCAGAGATTCACTGCTGCCAAGCACTAATTTTTCCTATTAAAATTTACTGTCTTTGTTGAAGGACACAGCTGCTACCAACTTCTGCTGTCAGGCTCCCTAAAATGTCTAATTCTGTTGGAGTTAAAGCTTGTCTCTTTTATAATACAGTATACAGGGGAGTGCCACCTGTCTGCAGTCAAAGGCAGTCTAACAGCAGAGGGCAAGAGAGAGACAGAGGGAAATATCCTGATTCCAGAAAAGAATGCAAAATCTGCTCCGGCTGCAGTCGATGGGGGTCGAGATCAGGGAGAATCTCCAAGAGGTGAAGAGCCAGCAGGTCTCGCTCTTTGCCACAGAGGCCTCCAAGATCATCTTCTGGTCCAGAGTCCTCTCTGTTGAGCAGGATGAGATGTGCTTGCGTTTCTTCTTGCAAAAGGTACACAGAGAGAGCTCTGTGATCAGCAACCTGAAGGAAGAGGATGGCTCGGTCATGTCTTCACAGTCTGACATACTAAAGTTTAGCAAATCCTTTTATGCTGGACTGTACGATGTGAAGCTCACGGACAGCACGGCCTCCCAGTCTTTCCTGTCATCTATCACGGAGGTCTTAGATGACAGCATGCAGGAGAGTTTGGACATACCGCTAACTCTGGATGAGCTGACAAAGGCCATCAGGTCCTTCAAGACGAGTGAAACTCCTGGAAGTGATGGCTTACCGGTTGAGTTGTATTCGGCCCTGTGGGACTGGATCGGCCCAGACCTGCTAGAAGTGTACGAGAGTATGCTTCTGGCCGGCAGCGTGTCAAAATCCATGACAAAAGGCATCATCACCCTCATCTACAAGAGGAAGGGGGAGGGCGGAAATCAGAAATTGGAGGCCCATCTCACTGCTTAATGTAGATTACAAGATTTTGTCCAAAGTCATCGCCAGTTAGGTTAAGTCTGTTCTGGAGTTGGTGATTCACCCTGACCAGACCTGTACTGTACCTGGCAGGAAGATCTCTGATAGTCTCGCGCTACTCAAGGATATGTTCGCCGATGTACGGGACAGGGGGGTGGACACCTACCTCATCAGCTTGGACCAGGAGAAGGTTTTTGACAGAATATTGCACATATACATGATGGGGACAGATAGAACATACATGATACTCCAAAATGGGGTTTGGGGAGGGAATCAGCAATTGGATCAAACTGCTCTACACAAACATCAATATTGCAGTCTCAATCAATGGTTGGGAATCAGAAAGTTTCCCGATCCAATCTGGAGTCAGACAGGGCTGTCCTCTCTCCACTGTCTTGTTTGTTTGCTGTATCGAAACTTTTGCTGAGTCCATTAGGAAGAATGTGGGCATAAGAGGAGTGACGACCCTAGACAGTGGAGGTACTCAGGTCAAAGCCCCCCTGTGCATGGACGACGTTGCCATCTTCTGCTCAGATCTGCTGTCCGTTAGCAGGCTGATGAGTATCTGCACCCAGTATGCACTGGCCTCGGGAGCCAAAGTAAATCGTGGCAAGAGTGCGGCCATGTTCCTTGGGAAGTGGGCTGACCAATCTTTTGTCCCCTTCATCGTTAGGTCAGACTGCCTGAAGGTGCTGGGGATATGGTTCGGAAGGGCCGGGGCGTGTGCCAAAACCTGGAAGGAGTGAGCAGCTATGGTACACCATAAATTGAGCATGCGGGAGCATTTGTGGGTAAGAACCTGGTCATCAGGTGCAAGGCGCTCACGTTGTTGTTGTATATGGTGCAGGTTTGGCTCATACCCCACTCCTGCGCCATGGTGGTCACCCGAGCCATTTTCCGCTTTATCTGGAGATCCAAAATGGACCAGGTCTGGAGGGACATGATGTTCAAACCTCTGGATAAAGGTTGAAAAAAACATATCAACGTCGCCCTCATCCTGATGACCACCTTCGTGTGCGGTTGCATCAAGCTATTTATAGACCCCAGTACGTGAACACCAAGTGTCACTACGTGCTGAGGTTCTATCTGTCCCCGATGTTGTGAAGCATGGGTCTGGTCACATTGCCGGGCAATGCTCCATCCAGTTGGATTGTGCCGTACCAACTATACTTCGTGAAAATGTTTCTGTGGAAAAACACCTTTAACCACCAATTCATCAGGCAGTGTTCTGCACGGAATGTCCTCAAGGCTCTACGGGAAAAGGAGATGGTGGATTCTGTCGGATGGTTCCCCAAGCAGACTGCCAAAGTCATTTGGCAGAATGCCTCATCACCAGAACTTTCAAACAAGCACCGTGTAGCTTGGCTGGTGGTGAGAAGGGCCCTTCCCGTCAGATGCTTCCTGCATGCCCGGAATCTCTCCACACCCTGCCCTCGAGGTGGCTGTGGTGGGGAAGAGATTGTTGCCCACCTCCTTCTGGAATGTGCCTTTGCAACGAAGGTATGGAAAGAGATGCAGTGGTTTTTGTTGAGGTTCATCCCGAGCAGCTCTGTAACACAGGAGTCTGTGCTCTACGGGCTGTTCCTAGGGATGCACACTGAGATAAACATCAACTGCTGCTGGAGGACCATCAATTCAGTGAAAGATGCACTTTGGTCTGCCTGAAACCTGCTGGTCTTCCAATGCAAAGAGTTCTCCACGACTGAGTGTTGCAGACTGGCACATTCCAAGGTCCAGGACTACATGCTGAGGGACGCACTAAAGCTTGGGGCAGCCACTGCAAAGGCTCAATGGGAAAAGACCACTGTGTGGGGTCCTCCTGCCATAGTGAACTGAGGGGCTGGACCCATGGGAAACCCCTCAGGCTGTATGTACCAAAATATTGTTTTGCTGTCAAATGGATAGAGGATTGGTTGACTAACAGGAAGCAGAGAGTGGGGATAAATGAGTGCTATTCTGGCTGGCAATCAGTCACTAGTGGTGTGCCTCAGGGATCGGTGTTGGGACCGCAATTATTTACAATTTATATAGATGATTTGGAGTTGGGGACCATGTGTAGGGTGTCAAAGTTTGCAGATGACACTAAGATGAGTGGCAGAGCAAAGTGTGCAGATGACTGTGAAACTTTGCAGAGGAACATAGATACATTGAGTGAGTGGGCAAAGGTCTGGCAGATGGAATACAATGCTAATAAATGTGAAGTCATTCATTTCGGTAGGAGTAACAGTAAAAAGGATTATTACTTGAATGGTAAAAAGTTGCAGCATGCTGCTATGCAGAGGGACCTGGGTGTCCTTGTGCATGAATCGCAGAAGGTTGGTCTGCAGGTACAGCAAGTAATTAGGAAGGCAAACGGAATTTTGTCCTTCATTGCTAAAGGGATTGAGTTTAAAAGCAGAGAGGTTATGTTGCAGCTGTATAAGGTACTGGTGAGGCCGCACCTGGAGTACTGTGTGCAGTTTTGGTCTCCTTACTTGAGAAAGGATGTACTGGCACTGGAGGGGGTGCAGAGTAGGTTCACTAGGTTGATTCCGGAGTTGAGGGGGTTGGCTTATGAGGAGAGACTGAGTAGATTGGGATTATATTCATTGGAATTCAGAAGAATGAGGGGGGATCTTATAGAAACAAATAAAATTATGAAGGGAATAGATAAGATACAAGTAGAGAGGATGTTTCCATTGGCGGGTGAAGCTAGGACAAGAGGGCATAGCCTCAAGATTAGAGGGAGCAGATTTAGGACTGAATTGAGAAGGAACTTCTTCACCCAGAGGGTTGTTAATCTATGGAATTCCTTGCCCAGTGAAGTAGTTGACGCTACTTCAGTAAACGTTTTTAAAGCTAAGGTAGATATCTTTTTGAACAATAAAGGAATTAAGGGATACGGTGAGAGAGCGGGTAAGTGGATCTGAGTCCACGAAAAGATCAGCCATGATCTTATTGAATGGCGGAGCAGGCTCGAGGGGCCGGATGGCCTACTCCTGCTCCTAGTTCTTATGTTCTTATATACATTGCATGTAAAATGGAATGGAAGGGTTGTGAGGCACTTCTGTATGAAGAAAACTGATTTCCTTTCTGGAATGTTAGCTTGGAGCTGTTTTGAACAGTTTTGTAATGTATATATTTTTTTTACAGATTTTTATGAATAAAGTATATTTTTGGAAAAGTCTAACAGCCTTTACACCTACCAACTTGTTGCCTATTTTCACCTCTTGGTTTGTCTTTTCCATGCAACCACATTCTGTAATGGTTCTTTCAGTTCATCAAATAGATCAGCAGGTTCTCAATCTCTTTTGGTTGAAGGACTGCTTTTCAAATACATTAGTAATCATGCCCGCCCCCATCCCCCTCCCCTCATCTAAATTATACTACTACTGAGGACTTATACAAGCTTCAGAAAACAGATATAGGATTTGTGTTTCACAAACCTGCAAACTATATTTTCACTTGTATATCATGGTTTAGTCACTCCTAAATTGTAATTGCAGCATGGTGGCTAAGAACAGCAGAACATAAGAAATAGGAGCAGGTGTAGGCCATTTGGCCCTTCAAGCCTGCTCCACCATTCAATAAGATTATGGCTGATCTGATTATGGCCTTAATTCCACTTTCCCTGCCAGTCCCCTATAACCCTTGACTCTTTGTAGATCAAAAATCTATCTAACTCAGCCTTGAATATATTCAATGACCCAGCCTCCACTGCTCTCTGAGGAAGAGAATTCCAAAGATTAATGACCCTCTGAGAGAAGAAATTCCGCCTCATCTCTGTCTTAAATGGGAGACCCCTTTATTTTGAAACTGTGCCTCCTAGTTCTAGATACCCCCATGAGGGGAAACATCCTCTCAGCATCTACCCTGTCAAGCCCCCTCAGAATCTTATACATTTCAGTAAGATCACCTCTCATTCTTCTAAACGTCAATGAGTATAGGCCTAACCTGCTCAACCTTTCCTCATAAGACAACTCCTTCATCCCCGGAATCAGCCTCATGAACCTTCTCTGAACTGCTTTCAATGTAAGTATATCCCTCCTTAAGTGAGGAGACCAAAACTGTACATGGTACTCTATGTGCAGCCTCACCAAAGCACTGTACAGTTGCAGCAATACTTCCCTACTTTTATATTCCACCCCCCTTGCAATAAATGCCAACATTCCATTTGTCTTCCGAAATACTTGCTAACTTTTTGTCTTTCATGACACCCAGATCCCTCTGTACCACAGCATTCTGGAGCCTCTCTCCATGTAAGTAATATTCTGCTTTTCTATTCTTCCTTCCAAAGTGGACAACCTCACATTTTCCCACATTTTACTCCATCTGCCAAATTTTTGCCCACTCACTTAACCTATCTACATTTCTTTGCAGACACTTTGTGTCTTCCTCACAACTTGCTTTCCTACCTATCTTTGTATTGTCTACAAATAATAATAATACGCTCTGTTGCTTCGTCCAAGTCATTAACATAGATTGTAAATAGTTGAGGCCGCAACACTGATTCCTGTGGCACTCCACTATTTACAGTTTGCCAACCTAAAAATGCCCAATTTAACTCAACTCTCTGTTTCCTGTTAGCCAATCCTCTATCCATGCTAATATATTATCCCCAACACCAAGAGCTCTTATCTTGATAGCAACCTTTTATGTGGCACCTTATCGAATGCTTTTGGAAATCCAAATACATTACATCTACTGGCTCCCCTTTGTCCACTCTACTTATTACATCCTCAAAGAACTCTAATAAATCAAACATGATTTCTCTTTCATAAAGCAATGTTGACTCTACTTGATTGCATTATGATTTTCTAAACATCCTGCTACTACTTCCTTAATAATGGATTCTGGAATTTTCCCAATGACAGATATTAGGCTAATTGGCCTATAGTTTCCTGCTTTCTGCCATCCCCCTTTCTTGAATACAGGTGTTACATTTGCAGTTTTCCAGTCCACTGAGATCTTACCAGAATCTAGGGAATTTTGGCATATTACAACCAATGCATCCACTATCTCTGCAGCCACTTCATTTAAGACCTGAGCATGCAGGCCATCAAGTCCAAGGGATTTGTCAGTCTTTAGTCCAATTAGTTTTCCTAGTACTTTTTCTCTAGTGATAGTGATTGTTTTAAGTTCCTCCCTCCCTTTGCATCTTGATTTTCTGCTATTCTTGGCATGTGTTTTGTGTGCATTCTGTGTTCAGTTAGATTTATTAAGCTCTCAGACAGGACTAGAAAGCACATATCAATGCTCAACAAACAATGCACTTATTAGTGTTAAAATATACGTTTACTAACAAGTCTTTCTGAGTTGATACACACATTCTTATAAATGTGCAATAGTATTTGTCTACTAAAACTGTTATAAGTGTTGATTGTACACATGTAATTATACACAAAAATGTGCACATACTTCAATTACACATAATGTGAGGAAAACATTCCATATTATATTGTATTCATACATCAAGTGAAACCTTCATTATCTGTTCTGAACTGCAAATTGGCTATATGTTGAATTCCCCACATTGCAGTCTTATGCATTCGGTACATCAATCCTCTATGCAGGAAAATAAAGCCAAGTATGATACAGATTAAATAAAACACCATTTTGATGCCAGGTGTAGGGTTTCATCTCATGAAAATTTTAGCAGTCAATCATGAAGGGAGATAATTGAAATTCAGATAATAGAGGTTCCACTCTATACCTATATTATGTAAGAGATACAATCAAATTAGGTTCAAAATAGTTTACTTTAAAATGTGCGATCAAACAGGAAGCCTGGCAGTTATCACTATTCCCTTTCAGCCTCTTATACTACATTTCCTCCCAAGTCTTTGTCCCTATCTATTTTTGATATATATACATCCGTTCATTTTGACTTCACATACTACCCCATCTCCCCCAAGTCTTTGTCCATCACAAATTCAGCCGATCAGGAGGCATCATGACTCTTCCTGTTCATGTTCTTATTGGGCTCTGAAGATTGGTAGTCTTGCTTGAAAGTTTTTTTGGACGATTTGGATGGCCTTGACCAATGTTTGTAGTGTCCTGTTATCTCTGGGTTTCTTGATCATCAGCTGGTTCATCCAGGTAAATGATTGTTTGTTGCTTCTGTGGAATAGGGACAATGTTTCTCCTATTTTGTCACATAGTACTCTCTGTCGTGCTTACTAGATACGATCTCTGATAATTTTCATCTTTTTGGATGAGAACATCTTCTTGTTCTAGCTCTCATATCCATGCCTTCTCGCCTTCTTTTAGCTGAGGTAAGTTTCTGGTATGAAATCTTATGTTGTAGTTGTGAGCTTGTTGGTTCCTGTAGCACTTCTGTCTATCTTTCACTTTTCACTAGTCTTTGACATTTAGCCCTGGAAGTAGTTTGCTTGGCAAAATGGGAAGTTGGGTTTTTAACTTCTTCCCCATCAAAAGCTCAGAAGCTGATAGTCCACACAACTATGGAGTAGATTGATAGTTAATCAATGCAGTTGGAAGATCGTCGTTCTTCTTCAGCAATGCCTTTATGTTTCTTGTACCTCTTTTGGCTTCGCTGCTCGACTGAGGATATCGTGGTGAACTCGTGAGATATTCAAATTCCCATTTTCTTGCAAATTGTGCGAACTATTCATTTGTGAACGGTGGTCCATTGTCTGACATAACTTTGTCAGGGATACCATGCGTCGCAAAGATCTCCTGAAAAGCTCAGATAACAGATTCTGTCGCTGTTGAGTACAACCTTTTCATTTCAATCCATTGTGAGAAATAATGGATCATGATTATTATTTTCTGTTGCACGTAAATAAATCCATCCCAAGCCGTTCCCAACGTCTGGTTGGGAATTTTGTTGTAATCAGAGCTTCTCTCTGCTCCGGTCTATGCATTACACGTACTTGGCAGTTCAGGACCATGTTTTCTACGTCCATGGATATTCCCGGCCACCACACAATGCTCTGCATTTCGTTATGCCCACGTGGCCCGAATGTAGAAATTCCAAGATATCTGATCTGAGTGAACCCAGAATGACTAGTCTGTCATTATACACCAGCAAATCATCAATGATTGTAAAGTTTTTTTTGAATTTGTAGAAGGTTTCATGATCTTACCACTAGGACATTCTTGAGGCCAACCCTGTGTGCAGTATTGACGTATATGAGTACATTCTTCATCCAGTGTGATGAATTTCTTGCAGTTTCTGTATGCTTGCCGGCTATTATTGTGCAGTATATTATGAATACAACTCTATCTCATCCACAAAGTTCACATCCTGTTGAGTTGGATGGTCTACCATTGCTCTTGATAACGCATCAGTGGAAGTTTGCATCTTTCCCTGAACATATACAGTCTCATAAGTAAATCACATCAATAGTAACTCTGAATTCTTGGAGACACTTTTGCAATCTCCTTCTCATCCAGTAAAGAAACTAATGGTTTATGGTCTGTCTCAATGATGACTTACAATTCCATAATGTAATCAGAGAACTTCCCGCAATCTCATGTGACTGCAAATAGTTCTTTTCAACTACACATATCTCATCTCTGTCTTGGACAAAACTCTTGACGCATTGTAAATTGGTCGTCGATTACTATCAGGCTGTTCTTGGAAAAGGATGAGGCATCTGCACCGATTGTTGTTGGCAGAGTGGGTTATAGTGTGTTCAGATGTCAGATGATATGAGCATTTCTTGAATCTTTCAGATTGCCTGTTCTTGATGTGAACTCCAACACCACGCTTGATGTTTTTTCAAGAGTTGTCTTAATGGCTCGGTTAACCGCAATAGATGAGGTAAAAATTTGGCTACTTGATTCCCTATTCCAAGAAATCTTGGGGTTTTTGGACCGTGGTTGGAATTGGAAACTCATTAATGGTTCTCGTCTTTTGCGAATCTGCCACTATGCCATTGTTACTTACAATGTGTCCCAAGAAATGGATGGACGTCTTGGAGAATTCACACTTGTCATTAAGCATGAGCCCTTCTTCCTGAAGACAGCTTAAGACTGCTTATACTCGCT
Organism: Heterodontus francisci; assembly: GCF_036365525.1. Classification (NCBI taxonomy): domain Eukaryota; kingdom Metazoa; phylum Chordata; class Chondrichthyes; order Heterodontiformes; family Heterodontidae; genus Heterodontus; species Heterodontus francisci. The sequence continues at coordinate 44,112,980 of NC_090387.1, forward strand.
GGTCCTATTCTTCTATGCAATCTCCATGCACCAGGATGTCACCCATGTGACATAAAACCCCTTTGAGACCTTGCAGTATGTTGAACATGGTCCTTTGAAAGATTTCAGGTGCGTACGTTATCCCAAATGGAAAACGATTGAAGCAAAATCATCCAAGTGGTGTGAGAAATGTTGTGAGTAATCTTGACTGCTCATCAAGGAACCTGCCAAAAGCCACTATTTGTGTTGAGTTTAGTGAACATTCTGTTTTTGGATAGCTTTGCCAGGCTGTTGTCTACCAATGACATAGGATTTCCCTTTTCATTGCTTTGTTAAGCTACGTTAAATCTGCACAGATACAGAGAGTATCATTTGGTTTTGGAACTGGAACCATAGGTGAACACCACTCTGTTGGTTTTGTGACAGGAGAAATGACTCCCATTCTGGTCATCTCCTCCAGCTGATTTTGTACTTGGTTTATCAACAGGTGTGGTATTTTTCTGGATGTAAAGATACAGATCGGTCTGGCATCTTCTTTTAGCGTAGTTCTATACTCTGACTTCAGCCTTCCTAGACGGGAAAACAGTTTGTGATAGTCTGCTTGAAAGCAACTGTTTGACTCTGGCTGTTTGACTTCATCCACCTTTTTAAGTAGATGTCGGTTTAAGCACACTTTTCTGCTTAACAGGGAAAATTCTTGGTTTTTCAAACTAGGTTTAGTGATAGTTTCCTAGTTTCCATAATCTGTCTCCCTTTATATTGGAGAGTTGCTTGAGGCTACCTTTCACCTTCAGTTGGATCCCTCCTGGACCATACAACTGTGTGTCCATTGGTTGTACGCAATGTCTCGTCAACCATGGCTATTGGTATGACAGAACTGTAACACTTGCACCTGTGTCCAATTTGAAATTAGTAATACATCCATTGACATAGATGTCTGCTGTCCAAAATCCTTGACTGGGGTCATTAAGTTCCCCTAGGAAGTCTCCTGATTTATCTTCCACTGGAAGTTGTTCCACCTCATTCATTTCTCTATGTGTGAAGACATTTTGTTTTGTAAATTTGAGAGAAGAGGTTTTGCTCTGGTACATATTTCTGAAGTGACCTGTCTTTTTGCAATTAAAGCATTCCACTTTATTGGCAGGACACTGATCATGTCTGTGGGTATTTCTGGCTCCATAGCGCTGGCACGGTTTCACGGTGTCTTGCACCCTCTCACCTGTGTGTACCTTCTTATCCGGGGATTGCTTTTCCATCCTGGACTTCAGGAACTGAACTGAACAGTCATGGGATTTTTTTCTGATCCAAGGCCTCTCTTCAGGCTACAAAATAGCTCTGTTTTGTCTTCGAACTTCTGCTTGTCGCACCATCTGAATTACTTTCTCGAGTGTGAGGTCATCTTTAGACTGCAGGATGTCTGACAAGGACTTGTCAGCTAGTCCCGTCACTATTAGGCCCCTGATCAACTCAGACTTCAGTTCTCCATACTTGCAGCCCTCGACCAATCTGTACAAATCATTAATGAAAGCATCCATGCATTCGTCTATCTTCTGGACTCTCATTAAACTTTGCTCTATCTAGGATCTTATTACTTCTCAAATTAAAATATTTATCGAATGCTTGAAACACGTCCTCAAATTTGACTGAAGCTTCATTTATGCCTTGCCTTATGATCACGTCATCAGCAATGGCACCCACGGCGTATTAACTTGCTCAGCTTCTGTTTTAGTGTGCAGCTGAGAAGCTATTCTAAATCTTACGAATCTTTTACTCCACACTGACCAATTCTGTATCTGATTGGCTCCTTCCCAATTGTAGAAGCTTTCGGGCATCATATGTTTCAAATCCATTCTTTGCTGGGCTTTATTTTTTTTCAGGGTGGTTATCTTTCTTTAATAATTTTCTTTTTCTTTTTAGGCTTGCTTGCTTTAATGGAGGTGTCCCCACTCTGTTTGGGAGTTCCCAGGCTTTTTCAGGGGTTTCCTGCTCTTCGAAAGTTCCTGCACTTTTCTGGGATTTCCTGCTATTCGCCCTCTCTTTCAGCCCTAGTTCAGGATTTGGTTTTTCCCTGTTTATCTTTCTGTGCACAATGCCATTAGAAAATTACTGCAACCTTTTCAAAAGGCTTCTTACCTGATCGCCGACTGTCGGTACCATGACTCGCCCGATTGCTGGATTCTTCTTGCAGGCTGCCACGCTTCTGCAGTGCAGCCTGTAATTCAATGCAGTGACTCCCCGAATGTCTGTGTCAGAGCAGCTATGGAGTGCTTCACAGCCTCTTTTGCAGATAAGCAGTTTTCCTCAGCCTTCAGGATCTACTGTGCCAGCAAATAGTATTCTTTAAATTCGTAGGTTGTCTACCACTGTCACCATATTGTGTATTGTTGTAGCATAGATCGCGTGTTGTCTACAGAAGTCTCAAAGTCTTTATAGGGCTAAACTTATTTATTATAGACATATAACTATTTACACTCTCCACAAGCCTATCTAGCCAGCAAACCTCATGCTACTTCTAGCTTCTTCCAAGCAGATATCCAAGTGACTATTACATCATCATCACAACAGTGGGAGGGGTTTACTCTCACTGTCTCAAATATTAGCCCTTTCAGGGCCTTGTACAACAGAGGAGAGATGACATCTACATGTAGGGGGCCAGAGGGCACTCCAGAAATACTATTGGAAGGCAGTGGGAGCAGAAAGCTGTGGTGGTCAATGCCAGGAGTGGAGACGTGTGTAGAGTACCCAAGAAGTTCAATGGTCAAAGCCAGTAAATGTACCTTTAAATGTCATATCCCACCAACTGCCCCACTGGACTCACACTCTGCTCAATGCAGTCACCTGCCAACAATCTGTATCAATCATGACTGAAACCTAACATTCCTAGCCTCACCTCATCCTCACACACTTAGCACCACTGCAAATCTCACACACACATCTCACAGCTTGCGCACAAGTGGGCTGAATTTGGTGCAGCTGCTTGGAGCAGGAATGGTGGCGTGGGGGGCTGGAGAATTGCATCGGAAGCGGCCGACCGGAAATCTGACATTGTGACATTGGTTCCGGATTTAGCCAGTGGTGGGAAAGCACCAAGACGACATCACCACCCCCCAGCTCCCCCCACACCCCACCCCCCCTCCCCCCCGGCGCAACGGGAATGCAATTTAAATTGCAGAACACTAAATTTCAATACATTCGCATCTAATTCATCGCGATTCAATGGGGGGCTTGGAATTAAGTGGATGATGGGCGGCCCTCATGTGCCTTTGGATTCCTGGTTGTTGAAAGCTGGAGGCACTGAGGAGAGACCTCAGTGCCACAATAGGTAGGCAGCCATGTTCAATGTTGCATAGGGGAAGAGGGGGTGCAGAGGCGATTTTTGGCCTACAGTGCTGTGCACTTTGCAAGGGGGATTGTGGTCTTGGGTGGGAGTGGCGGCTGAGCAGGGTCTCAGGTGGTTTTGGGTGGCTGTATCGGGTGTCCAAACTGTTAGGTGAGATATTTGGCTGCCCATACTGCTGTTTGAAAGGGTCGGCTATCAGCAAGGGTGGGCACTGAGGACCATCAGGGAGTCTGCAGGAAGAAGGCACATTGGTCACCTGACATGAATCTCATACATCCTGTCTTTTTGGACCCTGTGGCGTAATGCGGCACCTCCAATGGAGGGAGGGTCAGGAGGCAGCTGCACCTACCCGTGAAGCTCCACGACGAGAGCAGCAGCAGCCGGCCATGCCAAGAAGGGCCCACCTGTGCCAGAGAGTGTACCGGACTTGAATCAGCTACCTCCAAATGTCCGAGTGGCATTGTCACCAAAGACTACACCTCTCCAGGGAGGCCGTCACCGACTTATGGACCCTGTTGCAAGACGAGATGTGACCTATGGGATTTGAGGATCACCCTATGCCAGTGGCCCTGAAGATCACAGTGGCACTAAACCTTTATGCGTCTGGATCATTCCAGGGATCCACCACAGACATGTGTGGCGTCTCTCAGGTCACAGCCCACTGTTGCATCAAGGAAGTGATGAAGGGCTGGCGACTATGTGAGCTACTGGAACGATCCTGACAGTCAGGCTGGGAGGGCCATCGGATTCAGGGCCATCGCTTGATTCCCCCAGATACAAGGTGTGATAGAGTGCATGCATGTGGCCATTAAGGCTCCCATGGACCAGCCAGCTTCCTTCATCAACAGGAAGGGCTGCCATTCAATCAACATTCAACTGGTCTGCTACCACCGAAAACCTTTCCTGCATGTGTGTGCCCGCTTCCTAGGAAGCAGCCACAACGTCTACATACTTTGATAGTCCCAGGTACCACAGCTTTTCAGGCCCCCGCTTGCCTTCAGGGATGGATTCTCCAGGACAGTGGCTATGCATTGAAGACATGTCTTCTGATACCTGTGAGGAACACTCCCAATGCAGTGGAGAGGTACAACACTTGCCACTGCAATACCCGAGCGACCATCGAGCAGGCCTAGATCGATCTGGTGGAGCCCTGCAGAATGCCCCAGCAAGGGTTTGGTGAATCATTGTGGTCTGCTGTGCTCTGCACAATCTAGCATTGCAGACGGGGGGAGGCATGATTGAACAGCACTCACCCCCTGAAGAGGAGGACGCGGAGGAGGAAGATGAGCAAGCAGCACTGGATGTTGAAGCCCTTGCAAAGGAGGCAAGGCAGATTGAGCTATGGCCAAGGAAGCAAGAGACAGTCTCATACTTACCCGCTTCCAGCCACCATGATGGCCACTCAGAGTAAACACAATAAAGACGCACCTTAATGCATGTAGTCTGTTGCTTCCTTTCTATTTGTGTTCTGTGCCTAATGCCCAGCCGAACCATGGGCTGTGGCCCATGGGAGATCGTATTCAAATGAGGGCTGTTCTTAGATTGGCATCCAATGAGGGGGAAGGTGAAGTCAGCAGCTCACAATTAAGGCGTGATAGAATAATTCCTTTACACAATGAAGGTTAGTTGCAAGAATAGAAGAACTTTATATGATGAAGCAGATGTCAAATTTCAAACACCTGTGAAACTCCAAGTCTATGTGGTTTTCTTTATATGTTTATGAGCGCTTCTACAAGGTTTGATCCCAGCAACAGCAGCTGGGCTGGAGACAGCCTCCTTGGCCTGTGATCATTAGCTGGCCGTCCTCTGGCGGCCTCAGACCTGGAGGACCCCAGCTGCCGGAGGGTTTCCGGGACAGGGGCAGGATGTTCCTCAGCCATTGTGGCTATGGGAGTTGGTCTCACTGGCGAAGGGGCTGAGGAGCCAGTGTCCACTCTTGGAGCACCCTGAGGGGAGCTCCCAGCTGTGGAGGTCAGCCTCTCCTCATCCCTTTCATGGCTCACTTAAACCTCCCTGCTCACCACAGAAGGATGAGGACCTGGAGAAGGCTCCAGGGGCCTCGTCCTTCTCTCGCCTTGCCACTGCTGCGTTGAGCTCATGGCCAAGGCAATGTTTGTGGGACCTGGCTCTCCATGAGGGTCATCAACCTCTCGATGGAGGAATCAATGCACTCAGATGCCTGAGACATGGCAGCACTCATGGCATAGATGAACTCCTCCATAGTTCGCTCATGGATGCGTATGGCATCTGGTAGCTTCACCAGATGTGGTCTTACCTCTGCCTGCAACTCCAGCATGCCCTGTGCTGTCAACACCAGAGGCTCAAGGCCTTGGCTGTCTCGGGTGTGTGCAGTGCTCTCACCAGCTTGTGACCCTCATTTTACAGCTGAGTGGAAAACCACTGAGGTGAAAATATCTCATTGGTGGAGGGTGCAGGAGAGTCATGAGACGGTACTTCCTCTGACTGCGGTACTTCCTCAGTGGTTGATACCCTTCTGCTTGATCTCCTGCAGCCACTAACCTACATGAGAGAATACAAACATGTGTGGGTTAGCCTGTGCAGATGTCATCATGCCAACCATGTGCGATATGGGTCTCCAGAAGTGAACTGTATGTCGATGGAAGACAATCCTTACTCTCTCCATCTGATATGGAGCGGCTGTCTTTGGTCTCTGACAATTCAAGTGCCTCCTCCTCTGCTGTGAACATAAGCTGAAGATCTGGGGTGCGTCCACCAGTCCAGGTTGTCTCCATCCTGTTATGGGCCCTCTTGTCCTGCAAGTGGAAAAGAGGGGGATAGTCATACTTCTCAGAGAGATCAACATGATATTTCTGCTAGTGGCAGCCCCTCATTCCCGACTGAGGTAATCTATATAGTCCATCCTCCAGTCAGCTCTCAGAAGAGCTGCAAAAGAAGGTGACCTGTAGCCGAGATGCAGCTATGCATCTGTCAGAATGAAATGATGCTTAACCCCCTCTGCCATTGCCATTGTAGTGCCTCCCTCTCCATCTCCCACTTTCTCCTGCATAGCCACTTGTGATCACTAAAAAGGAGAGAGTTATGGAGCACTCACCTAGGCAGAATGAAAGAGGTCATTGACCCTCTGGCAGCACTGTACCCATGTTCAATGGGTGACCCGATGGCTGCTGACCTCAGCTGTCTCCATCCAGACGTGCTTGGTCAGGCGGGTGGACTTCTTCTTGCTGTCACTGGGGAAGGGGACCTCACGCCTTTACCTTTCAGCCTGGAGGAGAATCTCAAGGGAGGCATCACTGAATCGTGGGGCCACCCTGTGTTTTGCCTCTGCCATTCTGCTGGCTCTGTTTCCGGGGGGATGGGTGGTCCAGGAGTCACTCCAACATTGGTCTCTGTCTTGAACAGTAACCCAGTCCAAGGCAGCAATGCAAGCAGGGCTGGCAGGACATTAAATATGGTGCTAGCACCTGCTCCGGAGTCACCCGATGCTGTATTCTTGTCTCGCTTCCCGCCTTGGCCACATGATTGGCCGCATCCTGAGCCTCCATTATGTAAAGTGGCCACCCGCCATGTGATCATGATGGACCTGCTGCCCACGTGACTACCGGGAATGGTGCACATTTCCTGAAATGCCACCTGGACATGCAACGGGTTCACTAAATTCAGCCCACTCCCAGATATTCAACCATGACAGCCACTCAAACACTTTGCACCACACTCACTGACATTCTTTCCTCTCTCTTACAGGACAAGATGGCAAGCGGGGGCAGCAGGAGCTAACCGAAAGGGGGCAGGCATGCTTGCATGGCCTTACACTCATAGAGGAGACGGTGCTCGCGATCATTGACATGGCCATGATTTAGGCTGTGGCCAGCAGCAGCAATGTAACTGTTGGGAAGACTGGCATAGGGAACTATGGAATACTTGACGTAACTTAGGTCCCTGCAACTTGAGCAAGCTTGCCTGCTAAACATGCAAATTATATGAATACCTAATCAGAAAGTAATGAGCCAGGATGGGGAACACCTGAATTATATGACTAGCCTAAGAATCCTATGAATAGGGTAATCAAGAGGTTGACGAGGTGAATAATATAACCAAGGCAGGATGAGATCAGGGAAAGCAATAGATGGGAGATGATGTAATTAGTAAACAGTTTATCAAGTAAACCTCCTGTAAAACTGTATCAAATGACAGCTGGAACAATCTACTAGCAGAACCCTTACAATCCTTCGTGAGAGGAGGACTTCTCCCTGCATGCTTGTAAATAAAGATCGCTCGTTTGTACAAGACATCCGACTCTCGAGGCGTTTTTGGTTACTGGGGCAAGCCCTCACCCTTACACTAATCATTGAAGATGACACATGCTCATATCTAATCCGCTTCCTACATCCCACTTCTTCCTTGTCCCTTATCCCACAATCTCTTCTGATTTACAAGTTGGCAAATGGTGTAAACATGCACCTCTTACTTACTCCTCCCCTCACCACAACCTTACTCTTGTGCTTTTCACCTTTCAGCTACCAAAGAACTGCAAACTGGTGGTGGAAGAGAAGTAGATGGAAGACTGCTGAAGAAGAAATACCATCACTCATGCCCACACTCGCAGTCACCAGCTCAGGTACTGACACAGCACATACCATAGAGGATAGCTTAGAGTGCACACGGTGAGACATCAGGCACAAGTGGCTTGCAGCCAGGATATCAGACAAGGGTAGCAGAGGTACCTGCTAGTCGGAAAGTGAGCCCGCACACGAGGTCTTCTGCAGAGGACTCAAATGAGGACAGTGATGGAGCGGCCGACAGAAAAAGGCTAATGGGTATGCACACGGAAATGTTTGTTGCATTGGCAGGCCTGCCAGAAAGCCTATGGTCACTGTCTAGGAGCATGGAGGCGTCCAGCACCAACTTGACACAAGGCTTTGTGCAGAGTTTGGAGCTCTTCCTTTCCACTGTGGAAGTGGTGGCTGATTCCATTAACAGACTTATAGACCCAACCGTGTTGCAGCATCTGATGGTCGATGTGTCAGCTTCCATTGAAACACAAACAGAAGCTACCTAACATCTTGAGTGCTGCAGTGGAAGCTCAGACTGAAGTCATGCAAGCACAGCCTGCTGCCATGCGAGCTCTTACTGCTACCATCATGGCTGTGGATACCGGTGTGCAAAGGAACTTGCAGTGTGTCACAGCAGTCCAGCAATTTGTCCTCCGGCATATTACATTGCTGAGGCACTAACCCAGGATAGAGGCAGTGGCTCTATGGAGGACAAACCTGTTGTCCTCACTCAGGATGACAGCATTCATCTTTCCACCACTGCCACTCTGCTGCTGGCATTGCTGTTGCCAATCAGCCAGCCAGTCCAGCCTGCTGCCACTCAGGTGCAGTCTGAAGCCAGGCTTTCCAGACCCAGAACTGCTTGAAGTCGTCCTGATCAGCCATACTGCAGCCACTGGGGCAGCACTGTGTAGGAGTACTAGGCCAGGCAAAGGCACACAGAATACAGGCACTAGGGGAATGCACAAGAGTGGTCAGTTGACTTTTCTATGGAATATTGGATGGTTTGATTGATAAAGTTGGTTTGGAATGTTTGTTCTGTGGTTTTTTAAAAAAATTCATTCATGGGATGTGGGCGACGCTGGCCAGGCCAGCATTTATTGCCTATCCCTAATTGCCCTTGAGAAGGTGGTGCTGAGCTGCCTTCTTGAACCGCTGCAGTCCATTTGGGGTAGGTATGCCCACAGTGCTGTTAGGAAGGGAGTTCCAGGATTTTGACCCAGCGACAGTGAAGGAACGGCGATATAGTTCCAAGTCAGGATGGTGTGTGACTTGGAGGGGAACTTGCAGGTGGTGGTGTTCCCATGTATTTGCTGTCCTTGTCCTTCTAGGTGGTAGAGGTCGTGGGTTTGGAAGGTGCTGTCTAAGGAGCCTTGGTGCATTGCTGCAGTGTATCTTGTAGATGGTACACACTGCTGCCACTGTGCGTCGGTGGTGGAGGGAGTGAATGTTTGTAGATGAGGTGCCAATCAAGCGGGCTGCTTTGTCCTGGATGGTGTTGAGCTTCTTGACTGTTGTTAGAGCTGCACCCATCCAGGCAGGTGGAGAGTATTCCATCACACTCCTGACTAGTGCCTTGTAGATGATGGACAGGTTTTGGGGAGTCAGCAGGTGAGTTACTCACCTCAGGATTCCTAGCCTCTGATCTGCTGTCATAGCCACGGTATTTATAAGGCTACTCCAGTTCAGTTTCTGGTCAATGGTAGCCCCTAGGATGTTGATAGTGGGGGATTCAGCGATGGTAATGCCATTGAATGTCAAGGGGAGATGGTTAGATTCTCTCTTGTTGGAGATGGTCATTGCCTGGCACTTGTGTGGCGCGAATGTTACTTGCCACTTATCAGCCCAAGCCTGGATATTATCCAGGTCTTCCTGATTTCTACACGGACTGCTTCAGTATCTGAGGAGTCGCGAATGGTGCTGAACATTGTGCAATCATCAGCGAACATCCCCACTTCTGACCTTATGATTGAAGGAAGGTCATTGATGAAGCAGCTGAAGATGGTTGGGACACTACCCTGAGGAACTCCTGCAGGATGCCCTGGAGCTGAGATGATTGACCTTCAACAACCACAACCATCTTCCTTTGCGCGAGGTATGACTCGAGCCAGCGGAGGGTTTTCCCCCTGATTCCCATTGACCTCAGTTTTGCTAGGGCTCCTTGATGCCATACTCGGTCAAATGCTGCCTTGATGTCAAGGGCAGTCACCCTCACCTCACCTCTTGAGTTCAGCTTTTTTGTCTATGTTTGAACCAAGGCTGTAATGAGGTCAGGAGCTGAGTGGCCCTGGCGGAAACCAAACTGAGCGTCACTGAGCAGGTTATTGCTAAGCAAGTGCTGCTTGATGGCACTGTTGATGACACCTTCCATCACTTTACTGATGATTGACAGTAGGCTGATGGGGCGGTAATTAGCCAGGTTGGACTTGTCCTGCTTTTTGTGTACAGGACATACCTGGGCAATTTTCCACATTGCAGGGTAGATGCCAGTGTTGTAGCTGTACTGGAACAGCTTGGCTAGGGGCGCGGCAAGTTCTGGAGCACAGGTCTTCAGTACTATTGCCGGAATATTGTCAGGGCCCATAGCTTTTGCATTATCCAGTGCCTTCAGTCGTTTCTTGATATCACGCGGAGTGAATCGATTTGGCTGAAGTCTGGCATCTGTGATGCTGGGGTCTTCAGGAGGAGGCCGAGATGGATCATCAACTCGGCACTTCTGGCTGAAGATTGTTGCAAATGCTTTAGCCTTATCTTTCGCACTGATGTGCTGGGCTCCCCCATCATTGAAGATGGGGATATTTGTGGTGCCACCTCCTCCAGTTAGTTGTTTAATTGTCCACCACCATTCACGGCTGGATGTGGCAAGACTGCAGAGCTTCAGTCTGATCCGTTGGTTATGGGATCACTTAGCTCTGTCTATCGCATGCTGCTTACGCAGTTTGGCACGCAGATGGTCCTGCGTTGTAGCTTCACCAGGTTGATACCTCATTTTGAGGTATGCCTGGTGCTGCTCCTGGAATGCCCTCCTGCACTCTCCATTGAACCAGGGTTGGTCTCCTGGCTTGATGGTAATGGTAGAGTGGGGGATATGCCGGGTCATGAGGTTACAGATTGTAGTTGAGTACAATTCTGCTGCTGCTGATGGCCCACAGTGCCTCATGGATGCTCAGTTTTGCATTGCTAGATCTGTTCAAAATCTATCCCATTTCGCACGGTGATAGTGTCACACAACACGACGGACGGTATGCTCAATGTGAAGGTGGGACTTCGTCTCCACAAGGACTGTGCGGTGATCACTCCCACCAATACTGTCATCGACAGAAGCATCTGCAGCAGGCAGATTGGTGAGGACGATGTTTTTCCCTCGTGTTGGTTTCCCCACCACCTGCCGCAGACCCCGTCTAGCAGCTATGTCCTTTAGGATTCTGCCAGCTCGGTGGTCAGTCGTGGTGCTACCGAGTCACTCCTGGTGATGGACATTGAAGTCCCCCACCCAGAGTACATTTTGTGCCCATGCCACCCTCAGTCCTTCCTCCCAGTGGTGTTCAACATGGTGGAGTACTGAGTCATCAGCTGAGGGAGAGCGGTAGGTGGTAATCAACAGGAGGTTACCTTGCCCATGTTTGACCTATGCCATGCGACTTCATGGGGTCCAGAGTTGATGTTGAGGACTCCCAGGGCAACTCCCTTCCTTTTGTATACCACTGCCCCGCCACCTCTGGTGGGTCTGTCCTGCCGGTGGGACAGGGCACACCCGGGGATGGTGATGGCAGTTTCTGGGACATTGTCTGTAAGGTATGATTCTGTGAGTATGACTATGTCAGGCTGTTGCTTGACTAGTCTGTGGGACAGCTCTCCCAACTTTGGCACAAGCCCCCAGATGTTAGTAAGGAGGACTTTGCAGGGTCGACAGGGCTGGGTTTGCCGTTGTCGTTTCCGGTGCCTAGGTCGATGCCGGGTGGTCTGTCCGGTTTCATTCCTTTTTATTGACTTCGTAGCGGTTAGGTGCAACTGAATGGCTTGCTAGGCCATTTCAGAGGGCATGTAAGAGTTAATCACATTGCTGTGGGTCTGGAGTCACATGTAGGCCAGACCAGGTAAGGACAGCAGATTTCCTTCCCTAAAGGACATTAGTAAACCAGATGGGTTTTTACAACAATCGACAATGGTTTCATGGCCATTATTAGACTAGCTTTTAATTCCAGATTAATTGAATTCAAATTCCACCTTCTGCTCTAGTAGGATTCGAACCCATGTCCCCAGAGAAATACCCTGGGTCTCTGGGTTACTAGTACAGTGATAATACCACTACACCACCGCCTACCCTTTGGTGGTTTTAAGTTCAGTATTGTGGTCAAGTGAATGCTGTGATGGTCAGTAACAGAGGGAAGGAAAGATAAAGGCCTGTTGGTGAATGCGAAATTTGGGTTGTGTACACTGGTACCAAAGTCAGATGAGCTGATCCCAGAGATCCCAACCAGAAAAGACTTATCTGGATTGCCTCCTCTCTTACTCCCCTCTCCTCTTCCTTCTCCTCCTCCTCCTCCTCTTCCTCCTATTCCTCCTTCTCAGCTGCCTGCCTTATGCCTGGTGGCAAGGGTAGTGCCCTCATGATAACAAGGTTGTGAAGGATGCAACGTACCATGATGGATCGTGACACGCATTTTGTCGAGTACTGCAGGGCTGCTCCACAGAGGTCCAGGCAGCTGAAGCACTGCTTGAATATCCCAATAGCCAGCTCAATCACATTTTGTGTGGCAGCATGGTTTTCTTTATATGCATGCTGCCAATGTGTGCATTGGTTGCACAAGAAATTCATAAGCCAAGTGGTTAGTGGATAACCCTTATGGTCCAGTAGTCACCCTCTGGTTTGATGTAGTGGCTCAAATGCAGATGGTACAGTGGACTGTGGCAGAATGAAGGCATCATGACTGCTGCCAGGATAGCCGGCATTGACCTACATGATGCACTAAGTATGGTTGCACATCAGCTGGATAATGAGGGAGTGGAACTCCTTCCGGTTGCGATACATCTCACAATTTACTTGTGGCGCTGTAAGAAAGACAAGTGCACAGTTAATGGCACCCTGCACCATGGGGAAGCCTGCAATCCTGGCAAAGCCCATGCTCACTCCACTTACTTCTCTCTGGCAAGAGTCTCAGTCATCTCCTTTACACAACAATGGATAGCAAACTGAAAGATGTTGCAAATATCAGCTTGTAAGATTTTTAGGGTTTATGTCCCCTTCTAAGGCAGGAACAGACTTGGCAGCACAGCATTGTTGTGAATCGACTCTATTGAGACAAAGTCAGGACAAGTTTAATAAGTTTTCAGATAAACTATGGTCACAAACTCAGGCAGTGGTTAACAGTCTAACGTGGATTTACTACCCCTGTCAGAAACTGGGCAGTAGAGTGCACGATTGGTTTCTCTTGCAGCTTTTGGTCTTCGAGCTTTTTCTCTCTCTCGTCTTGTTTGTTCAATGATCCTCTTGGCTGTACAGAGACAAAGTCAAGGCATCTTTTATCCTGGCTACTTTCCAATTAATCCCTCCCTTTCCCCAATCATCTTTAGCCTCATGTTAAAGCATACTTTCCTTAACCAACCAAGGATTATTTTGTGGCTGTTGCTAGCCTTTCCGATTGACCGAGGTAATGCCCTTTGTATTCACTACTGTATCTCCATGCTTTTACATTCTGTGGTTCCTCATCTTATTGGGAGACAAATTTGCATTCTGTTCTCACAGAAGCTGCTTTGCACAGACTGTCTTCAATGTCTCTCTCTTTTTGCTGTAAGTGAGCTTTTAAAACTTGACATAATTTCCCAGAATCCCTCTATCTTGACATCTTGTCAATATTGTGCCCTATTTCCTAAGTTTTCCCTCTTTACCATACCACAAAGAAGGGTTCTAATAAAGTTAAATGTTAATTTATGATAATATGTTAGTTGTTAGTTTATAATAGCTTTATTTTAGCAATGAGTATTCTGGTAAGTAACCTAATAATCTTACAACCTGCTCCAGCCTGGAAGGAGCTGGACACATGAAAGTTCATGGCCGCAGCCACCTTCACAGCACCGCTGGTATCAAATCAGTCCTACATGTGACTGACATCATGATCTGCCTACTTTGCAAACTTACAGCGCATATTCCCTACCCCCTCGCTAATACCCTTACCAAAATGGCACCTGGCGCCTGCACTGGAACTGTGCACGCCTGGTGTGAATACCATTTTGGATCCAAAGTGGCACTCGTATTGCTGAAAATACAGGGGTCTTTGCCCTGTTCTGAGGCTGCAGTTTGGACTGCAGCTGGTGGCAGATTTCAGTGAGTGCCTGCTTGGTGAAGAGGAGGCATCATATGCGTTGTTCTTCATTAAGGCTGAGGTAGGAGAATTGCTCACTGAAGACCATAGGCAGATATGGGCTCCTGCTGAGAGCCCTTCGGCTCCTTCCTCTTTGAGCGGCTTCTCCTCTTCTGTGCTGCATCTGCTCATTCTCCCTCTCATACTGCAGGAGAAGGGGGATAGAAACTTCTGCAACCATGACTGGGAGCAAGTGATGTGAGCAGAACCCTTGAAGTTAGAAGACCAAGGCCTTCATCTCATGCCACACCATTCATGTATACTTCAACAACTTTAAATAGAAATACAAATCACCAAACACCCCTATTAACTCAACAGCAGCCAGTAGAAGTCAATCAGCAACTAAGCTGAAAATAGTTGATGATCCCTTTAAATAGCATCAGTGGAGGGCTAGGGTTGGCGTTACTTGCTGCTGTTGAATGCATGTTGAGCTGTGTGAGGTTAAGAGAGGGAGCTAATTGGAGCGTTCTGGTCAAAAATGGTATTGGTAGAGTCTTATAGGCTTACTGACATCCCTATCTGCCTACTCTGAATACCTCTGACCCTTGCTCCCTGTGCTTGCACTAATGCCTTTATGAAAATGGAGACTGGCAAGGTCTGTAGCCGAAGTGTGCCTGTTGCGAAAGCCATTTTGCACCTGAAACGGAACCCAAAATGTCAGAAATACAAATACTATGCAACCGAATTTTGTGACTGATGGGGTTTTCAATAGTTACCATTAGCAGTAAGCCAGTCGAACAGTTGACTAGCAAGAGCTTTGAGAGGAAATTACCTTTCATTTGACATGGCACAGGGGATGAGCTGCTTTCTTCACAAAATCAGTGTCATTTGAGGTTCCTGTAGCAGTTGCATATTGGGCTGAAAACACATTTGAAAACAAAAGCAGCTTAAGGGATTTTAAAGTCATTCATTACAAACACCATCTGGCATCACAGGAGCAAAATGACGTTCAATGTTACTGACAGCCATTTATCGAATATCTTCTTCTCCCAAGAAGTGGTGGAAAAGGTCATGGACAGTTTGCTGAATTTCTCCAAAGAAATGGAATAGAGTTACTTTAACACGGTGTGAAAAATACATTGATTGATTGTAACAGCAACTTGTGAGGGCTATTAATTTTCTTCTTACCTCAACAAGTCAAATAATTTTGGACTGGGCTGGTTTGACAGATAGCCTCATTCACACCTTTATTAATAGCTGGATGCAGATTGGCAACCCGTACAGCTTTTGCATAGAAGAGCTTGAAAATTACATTTGTACTTCTGAGTGACAGAAACCACAAATAGGCAGGTTTGCATTTAACAAAATGTTCACTTTAATATGGCAGTTAATAGGCTCTGTATTTTTCATGTTCATGTTTATGTAATCATCCATTCTTCATATTGACTGACATTTTAAATTGTATTAATTATATTATTTCACCAATTAACATTTTTTTTTCTTCTCCAAGAGGACTGTGCCTAGTATTCTTACTGTCTGTTCACATCAGTTGTAATTCCTCATGGGGATAGAATACTAGGGACATTAGAGTTCACATTCTATATTTTCGTTATTTAATTAAAATAAATAAGACAAAATGGGACGTTTCTTTAGTTGTTGTTCCTTCATTCACTTCTATAGTGTTCCATTTATTTTGACAGAACTTAATGAATCCCAGAACAGACTGCACCCTATTACAACAGTGCAATGGATGTTACAAGATGTGAAATGGAATTCTATGATATTGGTGCTGAGTGTGAAGTCTACACACGAAAACAGAGAGGCATCTGCATTCAGCTGGGATCATAGATCCTCAGGAAGATTGTCTCATCTGATTAATAGGACATTGTGAAACATCCACAGAGATCTCCAGAAATCACTGACTAATCACACAGCAGAGCTCTTAGCAGGAAAAAACAGCGGATTGGAGGGGAACGTGATTGTAACCAACTGGAACACAAGTGCAACACTGCGCAGAATGCTGGCAACATGAATAATTATTTTCACACCTGGGAAAGATTATATAATGCTCATACAACAAAGTGCAGTAGTTAATGGAAAGTACTCCACAGTGCAGTTAACAGAATGAAAACATAATCCTGAAAAAATGTTACTATTTCATACCAGGGAAAATAAAGATCTGTACACTGATCTGCAAAAAAAAAATCAACTACTGAATGTAGCCTTAGCACTTCAGTAACTTTTCCAGATTAATTGCCAACAGATTGGAGTAAGAATGTCCAAACCCCCCCATCTGGGCAGTTTGTGAATGGAAAAATTCACCGCTGTTTAAATTTAGGCTAGATTTTATATGATGTCACTGATGATGCAGAAACTTTGCACAGCAAGCTTTGCAGGCACCCCAGAGTGCAGATCTGACCCTAATGAATGTCCTGGGGCCAGAACCTAATTACATATTGTTGGCCAGGGGCTGCAAGAAGTACAGAGTCTGTTACAAATTGTTGCATAGTTCATGACCTGAAGTAACCCGAGCTCAGACACTGTCGAATAATTCCGGAACAGGAATCCTATACAGTTGTGGCCATCAAAAGGGGTATGTCTATTTTCCCAGTTATTTCCAGACTTTAGGACACAGCAGATCTTAAAGATGAAGCTGCAATTCAACCATAGAAATAAACAATTGCAAACAGGATCAATGTGAACCTCCTTGGAGGCCGATTTTCACCGAGCCAAATCGGCGTTAGCAGGGCAGTAATGGCCTCAAGATGAGCTCAGTAGAATTATTGCCCCCTAATGCTGGGCTCTGGCTACCATTATTATTAAAGGGGCCTTCTCCTGGGGGAATGGAGCAACCAGCTATTTTTGCTTGTAGGCCTCTTGGCTATATAAATCAGTGTCCTGTGATGTTAAGACCTTAATTGCTCAGTGAACTCACTGAACTAGAGTGGAAGCAAGTCATCCTTGGTCCCGAGGGACTGCCTAAGAAAAGAATTGCAATGGAATGGGGCGCGTG
Source organism: Heterodontus francisci (assembly GCF_036365525.1). Taxonomy (NCBI): domain Eukaryota; kingdom Metazoa; phylum Chordata; class Chondrichthyes; order Heterodontiformes; family Heterodontidae; genus Heterodontus; species Heterodontus francisci. Next base: position 44,130,146 of record NC_090387.1, read on the forward strand.
AGTGAAGTATTCTCCGTGCTTACTCCACCCATGAATTCTGATGTTGCGTGGCTTAACCAGTAGCTCTTAAAGGGACAGCTGCTGGCCACTCCCAGAAACGTTTTCATGTTATGTTTTTGTGGAGCCAGGAGGAGCAGAAATGCTCCTCTTGTATACAGAATGCAGTAATACTATGCTTTGCTAAGTGCTTTGCTTATGCATCTGCACTTGAGTGCCTGATATCATGGCAGTCCGAGCTGGTGAGCTGCAGCATGATGCCCATTCGAGGTGTGCAGTTTACCGGTGAGATTTAGGTGAGACCTGGGGTCTCTCTGGACTGGGGAGAGGGGGTGGCTGACCCAAAAGTGAAAATTAGCCACCATTTCAGATCTCTCACTTCACATTTGAGGTGTTTTTGTACCTCTTTGAATAGTGAGTATCGATAATGCCAATTGGAACCTGGCGAATAGGAATTACATGTCTAACAGACGAAGGCTGAATTAATATGCACAGTTGACTTGTTAAGCTCATTGAAGCACACTGCGATAATGACTATTTTTACTGATGTTAGTTCAACTCCATCACACAATTAAGCTCAGTAATTCTTCCAGTCATTTCCCTTGATGGCATTTATCACCTATTGTTTCAACACAAACATTCCAAAATATCAACAGAAATGAGCAGAAAGACAAATAAAACGAATCACAAATCTTTACAACTGCGTGAATTGACTGTGAAACTGATTCATAAACAGGCTGCAGGAAGTTTATTCCCAATCCCACCTACTGTTTGGTTAATTTGTGTTCCCCGTTCATAGCTATAGAAGAAGAAGTGAGCAGAAAGCTATATTGTACTAATGACCAGCAACATCCTCCATTGCATAACAAGGACAAACACTTAAATAAAAGCAAAATCTGAAATATAAACAAGAAATGCTGGAACCACTCAGCAGGTCTGGCAGCATCTGTGGAAAGAGAAGCAGAGTTAATGTTTCGGGTCAGTGACCCTTCTTCGGAACTAGCAAATATTAGAAATGTCAAAGGTTATAAGCAAGTGAGGCGGGGGTGGGGCAAGAGATAACAAAGGAGAAGGTGTAGATTGGACAAGGCCACATGGCTGACCAAAAGGTCATGGAGCAAAGGCAAACAATATGTTAATGGTGTGTTGAAAGACAAAGCATTAGTACAGATAGGGTGTTAACAGACTGAAGATTGAACAGCAGCAAGTACAAACATGAAAAAAAACAATGGGTAAGCAAACTGAACAAACTAAGATGAAATGAAATAAACACAAAAAAAATTGTAAAAAATGTAAAAAAGAAAAAAAAGAAAAAAAAGAGCAAAAATAACTAAAAATAAAAGTAAAATGGGGGGCCCGTCATGCTCTGAAATGATTGAACTCAATGTTCAGTCTGGCAGGCTGTAGTGTGCCTAATCGGTAAATGAAATGCTGTTCCTCGGGCTTGCGTCGATGTTCACTGGAACACTGCAGCAATCCCAGGACAGAGATGTGAGCATGAGAGCAGGGGGGAGTGTTGAAATGGCAAGCAACCGGAAGCTCAGGGTCCTGCTTGCGGACTGAACGGAGGTGTTCCGCAAAGCGGTCACCCAGTCTGCGTTTGGTCTCCCCAGTGTAGAAGAGGCCACATTGTGAGCAGCGAATACAGTATACTACATTGAAAGAAGTACAAGTAAATCACTGCTTCACCTGAAAGGAGTGTTTGGGGCCTGGGATAGTGAGGAGAGAGGAGGTAAATGGGCAGGTATTACACCTCTTGCGATTGCAGGGGAAGGTGCCATGGGACAGGGACGAGGTGGTGGGGGTAATGGAGGAGGTGTCGCGGAGGGAACGATCCCTTCGGAATTCTGACAGGGGAAAGGAGGGGAAGATGCGTTTGGTAGTGGCATCACGCTGGAGGTGGTGGAAATGGCGGAGGATGATCCTTTGGATATGGAGGCTGATGGGGTGGAAAGTGAGAACAAGGGGAACCCTGTCATGGTACTGGGAGGGAGGGGAAGGGGTGAGGGTAGAGGTGCGGGAAATGGGCCAGACACGGTTGAGGGCCCTGTTAACAACAGTGGGGGGGAATCCTCGTTTGAGCAAAAAGGAGGTCATACCAGAAGCACCGTCATGGAAGGTAGCATCATCAGAGCAGATGCGTCGGAGACGGAGAAACTGGGAGAATGGAATGGGGTCCTTACAGGAGGTAGGGTGTGAAGAAGTGTAGTCGAGGTAGCTGTGGGAGTCGGTGGGCTTATAATGGATATTAGTAGACAACCTATCCCCAGAGATGGAGACAGAGAAGTCGAGGAAGGGAAGGGAAGTGTCAGAGAAGGTGAGAGAAGGGTGGAAATTGGAAGCAAAGTTGATAAAGTTTTCCAGTTCGGGGCGGGAGCAGGTAACGGCACCGATACAGTCATCAATGTACCGGAAAAAGAGTTGGGGGAGGGGGCCTGAGTAGGACTGGAACAAAGAATGCTCGACATATCCCACAAAAAGACAGGCATAATTAGGACCCATGTGGGTACCCATAGCACCTTTTACTTGAAGGAAGTGAGTGGAGTTGAAGGAGAAGTTGTTCAATGTGAGAACAAGTTCAGCCAGGTGGAGGAGAGAGGTGGTGGATGGGGACTGGTTGGGCCTCTGTTCAAAGAAGAAGCGGAGAGCCCTTAAACCATCCTGGTGGGAGATGGAGGTGTAGAGCGATTGGACGTCCAAAGTGAAGAGGAGGCGGTTGGGACCAGGAAACTGGAAATTGTCAAAATGACGTAGGGCATCAGAAGAGTCACGGATGTAGGTGGGAAGAGACTGGATCAGCGGAGAAAAGAGAGAGTCAAGATAGGAAAAAATACGTTCAGTGGGGCAGGAGCAGGCTGACACAATGGGTCTGCCGGGACAGTCCCGTTTGTGGATTTTGGGAAGGAGGTAGAAGCGGGCTGTCCGGGGTTGCGGGACTATGAGGTTGGAAGCTGTAGAGGGAAGATCTCCAGAGGAGATGAGGTCAGTGACAGTCCTTTGGACAGTGGCTTGATGTTCGGTGGTGGGGTCATGGTCCCAAGGCCAAACACTTACCATTCCTCACTGCAGTGATTCACCTACTCCACTACTCTATAATATACTGACAAAACTTTGTCTTAAATCACACTAAATGACCTCTAGCAAGATTCAAAATTGTTTGAGGGATACATTTGTTCCAGGTTTATCCGGTTCTTAACAAATAAACCTCCATTATTCAAAGTGATTTCAGAATTTGCATTCAGCCAAATCAAATCTGTTTGTAGTCTCTGAATTTGCCTGATTTGAATCAACTAAGAGACATCAAATGCTGATTTCAGTTAAGTCCAGTGATTAGTCTGACGACAAATAAAACTTAAATCTGCCTATTGTAGCAATCACATGGTACAGAAACCTGGGGCTGAATCTTCTGGACTCTGAAAATAATTGAGTGCGGTACCATTTTTGGGTCATTTTGCAGCATCAGCAGGACTTCAGGCATGCTCTCATGGGAGCTGGCCAATTAATGTCCTTTAGGGAAGGAAATCCTTACCTGGTCTGGCCTACATGTGTCTCCCGGCCCACAGTAATGTGGTTTCTCTTAAATGCCCTCTGAAATGGCCTAGTTTGCCACTCAGTTCAAGGGCAATTATGGATGGGCAATAAATGCTGGCCTAGCTGGACGTATTTTTTCAGATTTTCCTGGCCACTGCCAACGCCACAACCCCCCCCCAACCGCACCCCCCCACCACTACCCACCCCCCACCGCCTCCCCCCCCACCACCCCCCCCCCCCACAGAGCAGCAAAGGCTGGCCCCACAGCTAAGGAGCTGCTGCTGGAATATGCCCCTCACCCCAATCACCAGGGCCTGCTTGCCGGGCTCCAGCTTGCTGAAAAAACTTACCTCGGCTTCAAGGGTGCCTTGGCATGGAGGTACCCTCTTCCTCGTTCTACAGTCTCAGCAGTGGCTCCTGCAAGCGGTGACGCTGCTGAGCTGCTGACCGTCTGACTGGGCTGTTGTCCTAAATTGGACCGGAGCAGCCTGTTAATTGTCTGTCACCAGCAAAATGCCACCATAGGGTCCTGCCACCAGCTAGTGCAGGGTCGGCTCCTGCTTTTGGTTCTAGGGGCAGGACTTCTTTGATGGTGATTAAATTCAGCCCCCCAGACTCAGATTACCTAGAATGTGTTCAAAATGAGGAAAAATGTGCACAGACCAAGGGGTGATGTCGAACTGTGACAGTCCCAACTTGATGAAGGTACGTCAAAGAGCCAAAATGTGAATCCAGAAAAATATGTTGTTACGACCAGATGAAGAAGGGTTCTCAGGCTCCCCTTTCACCCCTTCTCTGGTTTCACCACAACAGGGTTTATCATTTTTACACAACTTACCCCCTCAGTGAGCACTTGCTCCTGTTTCTCTAATATATTTGTAAATGAACCAGACAGCTTTTCTTGAGTTTAAATAAGAAAGATGTAAGTTTATTGACCTGAGCACTCTAAACCAGTTAAAATGACTAAATTAGGCGACGCATCCATACTCACATTCATATGACAGGCACATATACACACACAAATAGATTACAGAAGGAAAAAATAGAGTTGGGAGGTTAGAGTTAAGTCCGTAATAAATGGAATTTAAATACTGAAGTTTAGTCCCAGTGTCCTTAGTTGAAATTGTAGTCCTGAAGTCCTCACTGGGCTACGTACATAATTCGGGCTTGCTTCTCTGGTTCCAGAAGGCAGAAGAAGGGCTTTATCTGTGTCCCCTTAGTTGTTGGCGATGCTGGGCTGTAGGTTTGCAGCTGAGGCTTCTCTGGATCTTTGCTGGAGAGAGGGAGAGAGAGAGAGATTGCAGCTCTCTTGCTGGCGTACAGTTACAGTCCCCTTCTGAGGCACAATTCACAAACTCCCAGAATTACACAAGCAGTCATGTGATGTAATCACCTCTTTATTTGAAACAGCATCCTCTGGAATGATCTTTGAAATTCAAGGCTGATCAAATATACTTGGTAGGGGAGGTTTGGCTCTTTCAAAGTCAATGGGTGTCGATGGCCTTTGAATACCGTGTTGACAAAACCAATTTAGGTAATTTAATCAGAGAGCACCCCATTGTTCTGGCTAGACTGGGTAATCACCTCCGTCTCCAGCTGGCCTTTGGCTTCTCATATGCAAATTGTGTGTGGCCATCTTGGCTGCTCGCGGTTCTGTTATTTATAAGTTATTTGTAGCAATCTCAGTAAAGGTCTCAGGCAAAGTTCCACACGATGAAAGTAATATTTCCCTTTGGCATGTGGGGTTTCCGTCACAATGTAGTTTCTGAAAGGTTGACGGTGATATACTAGAGACTGTCTTTTAAAATATTGAGTTTAGGGGGAAGAATGCTAAACGACATTACCTTAATATGCAATTGCACAACCAGGTTATGTATTGGAATGGAGAAATTATAATGTAAATAGCTTGTTGCTTAATTTAGTACTTTCTTTTTTATAAGGAAATAGAAACTTGCCTTCATATGCACTGTTACATTGAAGATATACTTAAAGTAGACTTGCAGGCATGCCATGGTATTTCGTTACCTTAATTTTCTTGCAAAAGCCAAGACAACTTTTATAAACATCGTTATCTTTGCTTTCCAGTTGGCTGATTTCATGACCATAGCAAAAGAGTCACAAACTGGAACATGATGGTTGCTAAAGTTAAATGTCTGAACCCGAAAGGGCATGCATTAAGTCTAATTCACATGTCACTGGCTACATTCTCTTGCCAGATTAACCTACAGGTGGACTTGACCTTTCTCCTCCTGTTCCCAAGAGCCGTGAATTGATTGATACATATCAAACGTGTGGATGCCTGACAAAACATTGATGTTTATTAGTGTCTTTCAAAATCCTGTAACCTTAAAGGATATTTTGAATCATGACATGTGCATGGATTGAAGCAACTCTGACATTATTTCCTGACAGAAAGCATTATTGTAAAAGACTATCATTGTATTTCTTGGCCTAGTAGTGCACCTAAGGTTCATTGCCACTTATGGCCCTGAATTTCCTCAACGACAGTTGCGCCATTGTTAGGCATGTTGTGCCGAAAGGTTATGCCATTCACTGGCATGGAGCATTTCCTGGGGTAATTAATTTAAATATTTTTGTTGCAATTCTGGGGTAATTTGAGCATAGAAACTGTCGTGCAACAATGTGTAACTGTTTAAAAGCTCTCTACATACCCTTGCAGCAGCAGGACACTGTCCAACAGCAAGGTAAGCAGCCAATAAGTGTTTTTGCTGTCACTTTCCAGCAAATTACTTGATGGCATTTCTCACCCACAATATCAATTCAGATTGGCACTATCGTGCTCCACTTAGGTGCCAGCTGTGCCCAAAATACCATATGAGGGTCAAGTCCACCTAACTTCTCTGATGAAGAGCTCTATGAATTCCTGCAAGAGTTCTGAGTCTTCCTTTGATAAAGCTGTACACCAACATCAGTTGTGCCAGGTGCAGGAACCTGGCACTGGCTCCCAACTGCCTCCCACCCAGGACTCATCCACATTATTATGACTGAGGTGGGAGGAGTGCACTGTTTATTCTAGTTCCGCTTCTCCACAGGTCACAGCATATATTTAAATATTTTCCCACTTACCGATACAGTCAATCATAGATTCTATTTTAATCCCAGAATAAAACACACCAACCGGGTGTCCTTAATAAACAACAAAATTATCAGTTTATTATAAAACAAGTCTTAACCAGTAACGAAGTAAAGCATAAACACACAGATTGAAATATTAAAGTTCCCTTTTTACTCTTGCCTTTCTTACACATACACATACACACACACACACACACAGGTAAACCAGAAAAATAAAGGGATTTGCGTTTGAGAGCTCTATTACAAAAAAAGGGCTGAATACTTACTCATTCTTGAAGAAAAAGCAGATGAGATATGTTGTGTTCCAAAACTGGCATACAGTCTGGTCTCTGAGTACAAGTAGACGGGTCACTGAGATCTTTTAGAACAGTTCTTTTCAGGTGGCATTGAGAATTAATTTAGCAGGCTTTTCTTCAAAGACAGGAGACAAGATGAGTTGACACAATGGACTTCTCAGGGTCTTTTAGAAAGGTGCTGGAAAGCTGAGCTGAGTTGTGGTCTTCTCTCCTTCCTTGGGAACTCTTTCCTCTCCTTGGAAGTTCTCACCTCTCCTTTGAAATTCTCTCCTCTCCTTCGAAGTTCTCTCCCTTTTTATACAGTTCAACCCCAAGCCAAAACAATTCAAAAGCGAAACTGACAACAGGAGGTCAACCTTTTAATTGCCATCAATCTTGAACTGTCACTTCTTTGTAAACAACTTCTCCAGGTGTCCACAGTTTTCTGTTGTTTATTGAGCTGGAAGTCAGGTGGTTTCCTGAAAAGGCTTGTTGTTGTTGCTGGAGGTCAGGTGTTTTCCCAGAAAGATTTGTTTCCCTCATCAGACCTCTTAGAGCCCCTTTTAAAAAACATTTCCAGGGACTGTTTTTCAAAGTCAAGTGGCCTTTACATGACCCCCTTTTGAAAACCCCAAAGTTTAACATTTCTTCAGTCTTGCAAAAATTAATCTTCAAAAAATATATTTAACAAAACATAGAGGCACTTACTTTACAACATTAAAGAAAGAAGAGAATGGGCAACAGTAACTGTTCCCACACTTATCCTTTCCTCCTCGCCCACCCTGGGCACCACTCTTCACCCTCTTAAAATATTTACACTATTAAGACTTCGCACTACAGTCTGGATAAGGGCAACTACAACTCCTGTAACAAACACCAATTGCCTTGCACAATTGAAAAATGACTTCCTTTACTCTAACATCCTTCTCCCCCTATAAATGCCACTTTATTCTCCCATCACAATTATAACACATTCCTTAACTGATAATCAACACACAACATCCCACCACCTTAGTTTACAATAAAATAAATGTTTGTTCTGAAGTACATCCCCTCAGGGCGCAGATCATATAATTTGCTATTTATGAACATTGTAGTGAGTCAGGCAACAGACCATTCAGACTTCTTCACAGAGGTGAGGATTTCTTGCTGAGCCAAAGAGATCTGCTTTGGCGTCATCTTGTAAGGTGCATAGAATAGGTTAAGACTGAGGTACTGCCACTGGAGTTGATTAGCCGATGAAGTTACCCTGCAATCTTTCCTCAGGCACTCCCAGCAGTGGTGAGTGAGAATATGGCTTGGTTTGCATTACAGACAAACTGTGTGTTCTGGAAATGGAGTGCCTTTCAGTTCACATATGTCGGCTGCTCGGTTGATGAACCATGTGCCACATGTGTGCCATTGTTACACTTTGGGAAATCCAGCTATGCTATAGAAGTCCCTGGCTCTGTGTCTCTGCTATCTGTGGGTGATGCCCATGTGGGTGAATTGGGCTGCTTCATGAAAGAGGGTGCCTGTCACCTGCTCGATGCAAGCCCTGAAAGCTCCCTGGTTAATGTTGCACAGATCCCCAGGGCAGCTTGGAAGGATCCAAAGCCATAAAGGCTAAGAGCTGCTGTCAGTTTTATTGTCATGGACAGAATGTTGTGACAGTGGAACGAGTCTGCAAATCTTTGTGATGAAGATGGCAGTCATGCTCAATGGCATCTTTGGAGAGACACAGCCATCAGATGCAGAGTCCTTAGAGAGGCACACCCATCAGATACACAGCTCCACGGAGTGGCACAGCCATCCGATGAACAGATCCTTTGAAAGGTACAGCTATCAGATGCACAACTACTTGGAGGAGCACAGCCATCCATGCACACTCGTTGGAGAGACAGCCATTAGATGAATAGATCCTTGGAGAGGTCCTTGTAGGACTGTTGCAGCCAATACACCAGTTGGGGAGGGTCCTGAATGGTGCAACTATTCAAATGAATCGGGCCTTTGGTGGGCAAAAGATCTGCACTGTCAAAAAGATTGAAGAAATTTACTATTAGCACAGGGCGGCACAGTGGCGCAGTGGTTAGCACCGCAGCCTCACAGCTCCAGCGACCCGGGTTCAATTCTGGGTACTGCCTGTGTGGAGTTTGCAAGTTCTCCCTGTGTCTGCGTGGGTTTCCTCCGGGTGCTCCGGTTTCCTCCCACATGCCAAAGACTTGCTGGTTGATAGGTTAATTGGCCATTATAAATTGCTCCTAGTATAGGTAGGTGGTAGGGAAATATAGGAACAGGTGGGGATGTGGTAGGAATATGGAATTAGTGTAGGATTAGTATAAATGGGTGGTTGATGGTCGGCACAGACTCGGTGGGCTGAAGGGCCTGTTTCAGTGCTGTATCTCTAAAAAAAAAAAGGCACAAAATAGTGGTAGTGTGCTAAAATGCAAAGTCCCTTGATCGTTGTCACAGTAATGACGAACAACAGCATACGTGCTGAAAACAGCAGGGAAATTCAGCGCTTACTCCCTTTACAAAGAGCAGGACAAATCCAACCCAGCCAATGACCACCCTATCAGTCTACTCTCAATCACCAGCAAAGTGATGGAAGGGGTTGTCGACAGTGCTATTAAGCAGCACTTGCTCAGCAATAACCTGCTCACTGATGCTCAGTTTGGGTTCCACCAGGGCTACTCGGCTCCTGACCTCATTACAGCCTTGGTTCAAACATGAACAAAAGAGGTGAGGTGAGAGTGACTGCCCTTGACATCAAGGTAGCACTTGACTGAGTATGGTATCAAGGAGCCGTAGCAAAACAGAAGTTAATGGGAATGAGAGGTAAAACTATCTGCTGGTTGGAGTCATACCCAGCACTAAGGAGGATGGTTGCCGTTGTTGGACGTCTATCATCTCAGTCCCAAGACATCAATGCAGGAGGTCCTCAGGGTCGTGTCCCAGACCCAACCATCAATGACCTTCCCTCCATCATAAGGTCAGAAGTGGGGATGTTTGCTGATGATTGCACAATGTTCAGCACCATTCGCGACTTGTCAGATGCTGAAGCAGCCCGTGTCCATGTGCAGCAAGACCTGCACAATATCCAGGCTTGAGTTTATAAGTGGCAAGTAACATTTGCATCACACAAGTGCTAGGCAATGACCATTTCAAACAAGAGAGAATCTAACCATGTTCCCTTGATGTTCAATGGCATTACCATCGCTGAAACCCCCACCATCAACATCCTGGGGGTTACCATAGACCAGAAACTGAACTGGACCAGCCATATAAATAATGTGGCCACTAGAGCAGGTCAGAGACTGCGAATTCTGTGGTGAATAACACACCTCTTGTTTCCCCGATGCCTATCCATCATCTACAAGGCACAAGTCGGGAGTGTGATGGAATACGCTCCACTTGCCTGAATGGGTGCAGCTCCAACAACACTTAAGAAGCTCGACACCATCCAGGACAAAGCTTGATTGGCACCCCATCTACAACCTTCAACATTCACTCCCTTCACCACCGACGCACAGTAGCAGCAGTATATACTATCTACAAGATGCACAGCAGCAACTCAAGAAGGCTCCTACGGCAGCACCTTCCAAACCCTTCCACCTAGAAGGACAAGGGCAGCAGATGCATGGGAACACCACCACCTGCAAGTTCCCCTCCAAGCCACACACCATCCTGATTTGGAACTATATCGCCGTTTCTTCACTGTCGCTGGTCAAAATCCTGGAACTCCCTTCCTAACAGCACTGTTGGTGTACACCCAAAGGACTGCAGTAGTTCAATGAGGCAGCTCACCACTACCTTCTAAAGGGATAAGCAATAAATACTGGCCTAGCCAGCGATGCCCACATCCCATGAATGAATAAAAAAAAATCACTAGAAAACATTTCGGTCTATAGGATAGCTGAACAGGCTTCCTCACTCGACAGCCCTCTGCCCACACTATGGGCTGAATTTAATGAGCCTGCCGCTGGCTGGTAATGGGTGCCATTCCCATCTGTCACGTAGGTGGCCGCCCCATCATGATCACACAGTGGGTGGCCATTTTGCATGGTGGAGATGCAGGCCTCCTTCCTTTCCAAAACATGTGCCGGGGGTGGGATGCGATTCACTGATTTTGGTGTCAGATGACTTTGGAGCAGGTGCTGGTGCCTTATTTAAAAGCCTGCCAGCCCTGCATTCACTCCTGACTTAGAATCATCGGCAGCTTTGTGCAGCTGAAAATGTTGTTTGACTGTTTTCTGTATCCCCCCAACCCCCGAGGACAGCACAGGGTGGCCCCATATTTCAGTGATGCCTCCCTGCACATTCTCCTCCAGGCTGCAAGGGAATGGTGTGAGGTACTCTTCCCCAGAATTAGCAAGAAGAGGTCTTCCCACCTCACCAAGCAAGCCTGATTGGAAGTTGCAGAGGAGGTCAGCAGCTGGGGTCTTGTGGGGTCACCCACAAGAACTGGGTGTAGCCGTGAAAGAGGGTCAATGACCTCCTGTGTTTGGCCAAGGTGAGTGATCCATACCACTCTCCTTTTTGGGGATTGCGTGGGAGGTAGCAACATGGGTTGGGTGGCACTACCACAGCGATGGCAGTGGGGCTAGGGTATTAAGTCATCCTGACAAATACATTTTAGCCATTGGCCACCTTCCTTCAGACCTCACCCTCCTTTAACTCCCCTCACAGCTTGAGGTACAGCAGATCCCCCAGTAGGGGACGAGGGGCTGACACTGGCAGAACTGTCATTGAGTGTCAATTTCTTCTATCTCCATCCTTCCTCTTGCAGGACAAGAGGGCCCACAGTAGGAGTGAGACAGCCTGGACTGGTGGAGGAGTTCCAAATCTGTGTCCTCTCACCACTGCCAAGGAAGAGGCCTTGGGACTGGTGGGGATCCAAGGCGGCTGCACACTTTTGAACAGGGAGACTGGAGTCCCTGTGCAAGAGAGTGAGGATTAGCTTCCATCGACATACTCATTACATTTGGAAACCCTTATCGTGCATGGTTGGCAGGATGAGATCTGCACAACCTAACCCACACACATTCGTGTTCTCTCATGCAGATCAGCATGTGCAGGGGTCTGCAGCCAGAAGGGGACAGTCTGGGAGGAGGAGGACCACTCAGAGGATGCAGCATCGCATGACTCTCCTGCACCTTCTACCAGCGCAGATACTTTCAACTTGGTGGGTAACCGCTCGGCTTTGGAATCAGGGGCACAAGATGGTAAAAGCACCACACACGCACCCGAGCAGCTGGTTGAGGCTTAGACAGCCGAGGCCTCTGACAGTCAGAGGACTATGGGTGGTCAGGCCCTTGCTGAGCTCCAGGCTGATGTTGAGCCTCTAGTGTTGACAGCACAGGGCAGGCTGGAATTGCAGCGAGAGGTAAGGCAACATCTGGCGGAGATGCCAGAGGCCATCTGCAGCCATGAGTGGATGATGGAGGAGTCCATCCATGCCCTGAGTGCTGCCATGGCTCAGTCATGTGAGCACATGTCTTCCTCCATTGAGATTTTGGCAACCCGCATGGAGAGTCACATCCCACAGATGTGCGCAGACCTGCACACCATCACCTTGGCCATGAACTCACCACAGCAGTGGCAAGGCGAGAGAAGGAATGGGAGCTTGGAGACTTGTCCAGCTCCTCATCTTTCTCTGGTGGGCAGGGAGGTTCAACTGAGCCTTGAACTGACCTCCAGATCTGGGCACTCCCCTCAGGCTGCTCTGTGTGTGGTCACCAGCTCTTCAGCCCCTCTGCCAGTGAGCTCAGCTCCAGCAGCCATGATGCCTGAGGATTGTGCAAGATACCCTCAGGCAGCCAGGGCCTTCCAGGCCTCAGGCAACCAGAGGACGCCTGCCAAAGTCATCCCAGGCCAAGGGGCAGCCTGATCAGTAGCCTGCCTCCCGCCCAGCTGATGTTGCAAGTATTACACCATGTAGGAGCATTTTCAAATGTATTAAGATCACCTAGCCACACTTTGGGACTCATGGGTGTAGGGAATATGTAATGTAGTGATTAATTAAAAGTTCTTTTGGGCAAATCATTAGCCATCATTGTCTGAAAGCCATGTTCCATTATGCCTGAATTGTGAGCTGCTGACTTCCCCCCTCTTCCTTAATGCAATGCCAATGTGGCCACAACCCTCATTAACATATGTTCTCCTATGGGCACTAGCGCGCATTGCAGCTGGTCACAAGTCAGGGAACACAAATGGGAAGGAGACGACAGATTACATGCATTAAGGTGAGTCTTTATTGGGCTCTCTGTGAATGGACATCAGGATGGCTGGAAGTAGGTAATTATGAGATTATCTCTTGCCTCCTTGGCACATCGCTCAATCTGCCTGGCCTCCGGTGCAAGGCCTTCACCATCCATTGCTGCTTGCTCCTCTGTGTCCTCCTTGTCAGTGGAGGAGTGTCACTCAGGCATCTCATCATCATGTGAGGCCTCCTCCTCTGTAGTGCTAGATAGTGTAGAGCACAACAGAGCACCACGATACGTGACACCCTTGCTGGGACATACTGCAGGCCTCCACCAGATTGACTGAGGCAGCAAAATCTCATCTTCAGCAGCCTGATGGCCTGCTTGCTGTTCACTTGGGTGGAGCTGTGGCAATTGTTATACCTCTCCTTTGCTGCATTGCCAGGGTTCCTCACAGCAGTAAGAAGCCATGTGTTTAATGGGTAGCCCCTGTCCCGGGAATCCATCCCTGAAGACGAATGGGGGACCTGAAAAGCTGTGGCACCAGGGACTGTCGAAGTATGTCGGCACCATGGCTGCTTCCCAGGAAGTGGGCCCGCACCTGCAGGAAACGCTTTCGGTGGTCACTGACCAGTTGAAGGATGATTGAATGGAAGCTCTTTCTGTTGATGAAGGCGGCTGGCTGGTCCGTGGGAGCCTTGATGGCCACATGCATGCAATCTATTACACCTTGCACCCGGGGTAATCCAGTGATTGCCCTAAACCTAATGCCCCGCTTGTCCTTACTGTCAGTGTCAGGCCAGCAGCGCACATAGTTGCCAGCCCTCTTGAACAGGGCATTGGTCACCTCCTTGATTCAGCAGTGTGCTGCTGCCTGTGAGACCCCACGCATGTCCTCAGTAGATCTCTGGAAAGATCCAGATGACACTGGCATAGGGTGACCCCCAAATCCTAGGTGTCGTAACTCATCCTGCAGTAGGACACATAAGTCAGTGACAGCCTCCCTGGAGAGCCGTAGTCTTCACTGTCAATGGCGCTCAGACATTTGGAGGTGATTGATCCGCATCTGGTACGCTCCCTTCTTGGCATGGCTGGCTGCTGTTTCTCTCATCATGGAGCTTCACGGACAGGCGCAGCTACCTGTTGGCCCTCCCTCTGCTGGAGGCGCCATATCACGCCATGGGACTTCAAAAATACAGGGTGTCTGAGACTCATGCCAGGTGACCTGTGGGCCTGCAGATCTTTGTCGATGCGGCAACGACCCTGCCTTGGCAACTAATCTTTTGACAATTCTCTCGGCGGTGTCCCTGATGGATCTCAGAGCCCAACCTTGCTGATGGCTAACCCTATCTTACAGCAGTATGAGCGACCAAACATATCACAGAGCAGTTTGGCAAGCCAATACAGACCCCCCAACCCACACTAAACCCTTGCAGAGCCCCCGGACCCTGAACCCCCTTGCAGAGCCCCCTAAACAGCGAACCCCCTTGCAGAGTTCCCTAGACCCTGAACCCCCTTGCAGAGAACACAGCAACACAGTCCCACAGTGGCCTTCAAATATGCTCTTCCCCTATGTAGCAATGCTCAAGACTGTCCCTCTGTCACGGCAACATTGCCTCTCACCTCACTGCTGCCAGATTTTGGCAGTTGTGAACCTGGAGGCACGTGCCACCCGCCATCCACTAAATCAAGGGCCAATGATTAAATCGGAAATAATTAGATTTAAATGCATTTAAAAAGCTGCTTAGCAATTTAAAATAGTTTCCCGCCATGTTGGGGTGTCAATGCTGCCATGGTGCTTTCCCGCTGCTGACAAAATCCGGAACTGACGTCGCAACATCGATTTCTGGGTGGATCGTTCCTATGCAATTCTCCACCCCCAAGACGACCATTCCTGCCTTAAATGGCCACATTAAATTCTGCCCTAAGTGTGCAGGAGTAGAAGCCAGATTGAAGCACTGTGGACATGTGCTACATATTTTCACCATGCACTTACCATTAAGAAACTAAAATGTGAATTATACTCAACATTTTAAGTTTAAAGCATTGACCTTCAGCTATTTGTAAGAATTAATATGAGTGCAGTTTTGTTGTTTCTTGTTTGCAGTTGATGGAAAATATGTTGAAAAATTGTGAAATAAATTTTAATTTTATATTATTTTAGCTTGTGTTCAGTGTGTCATTTTAAAGCTAGATACTCAATCCACTTACTTTATTAGCAGATAAGAAGGTAATGATTATTTCCTTACACTCAAGTCATAGAAAAGATAACTTAGGTCAGACTTACAAATATCTTTATAATGCAGAAATAAAAGAACATGTGGTGACAGATGTCTGGAATATTCTCTTTGCTGCTGTTGATTTATTATGATATGAATATGAGTTTCAAAATGCTACCTTTCTTCAGCATTAATCCAGCTGGATCCAAACACAGACAGATGCATTATCATGCTATAAGTTATACCAATTGCATTGTAAGGTAGACTCTGTAGTTCTGTTCACTGGGCAAACAGGTGAAAGTGGATGCAAGGTGTCATCGCACCAACCCTCCTCCATTTTCCTCACTGCAATGCTACACCTCACCTCCAGAAAACTGCCTGAAGGCATGGAGATAATCTACAGAACAGATGGGAAACTGTTCAACCTATGCCACCTTCAATCCAAAATAAAAATCACTCCAACCTCAGTCATCGAGCTTCAGTACGCTGAAAGTGCTTGTGTATGTGCTCACTCTGAAACTGAGCTCTAGATCATTGTCGACTCCTTCTCTGAAGCATATGAGAAAGTGGGTACTTTCACTAAACACTTGGAAAACGAAGGTCCTCTTTCAACCAGCTCCCACAGCACAACACCTCCCCCATCAATCAAAATCAATGGCGAGATCCTGGAAAATATGGACCATTTTCCATATCTTGGGAGCCTCCTCTCGATGAAGGCAAACATAGATGATGAGGTTCATCATCGCCTCCAATGTGCCAGCTCAGCCTTCAGCCAAATGAGGAAGAGAGTATTTGAGGATCAGGATCTCAAACCCAAGACTAAGATCATGGTTTGTTGGGCAGCAGTGATTCCTGCACTCTTATATGCTTCAGAGACCTGGACAACCTACAGTAGGCACCTCAAAGCACTGGAGAAGTACCACCAGAGGTGCCTCTGCAAGATCCTGCAAATCTGGTGGCAAGAAAGGTGGTCCAACAGTCCTATCCTAAGCCAATCTGCCCAGCATCGGGGCACTAATTACCCAAAACCAGCTCCGCTGGGTGGGACATGTCGTTCGCATGCCTGACACCAGACACCAGAAGCAGCTGTTCTACCCAGAACTTGGTCGTAGCAGGAGAACACTTTCGAGATGTCCTCAAAGCATCCCTGAAGAGATCAAACATCCCCGTCGACTTGTGGGAGTGCCGGGCTCGTGATGTCCTGGATGGAGAAAGCTCATTCGGGCAGGCATTGTACACCTTGAGGGACTGCGACAGGAACATGCGGAGGTGAAGTCGAGGCATCGGAGGGAGGGCACAAACCTCCAAACTACTCATCTACCTGAACCTTCAAGCACCACCTTCCCCTCATGTGGCAGAGTCTGCAGATCATGCATTTGACCTATCAGCCATTTCTGAACCCATCAAACCAGAGTGGAAGCAAGTCATCCTCAATCCCAAGAGACTGCTTATGAAGAGGAGGAGGATGTGCAGATTGGGTGAGAAAGCCCATGCCCTTTTCCACTAAATTTCAGGAGTCTGCTGTATTTCGTATAGTTCCGGCATGTGCCCCTCTCACCTGCTCAGAAGAGCAGGCTAATTGTGTGATCTGCAGGAGATCAGAGGGGGTAAGCTACTGTGACCATTTTAATTACCCACCTGTTAAAACTGCCCAGTCTCAGCCAATGACCAGGGTTAAAATCCCATCCACTCTGTTTTTCATGGTTGAAATGATACAAAATGAAAGAAAGTATGAGGGAGAAATCAGCAAATATCAGAACATCTCTTTAACACCTTGGCATTTCCAACTCCCAATGACCCAAGGGCAACTGCCTCAGCTTTCTCCAGGTCAGTGGGGAATCTGAAAGCTACAGGAGGAATATCTGCAGCCAGTTTGCAACTACTTACATTGCCAGTGGGTGGTAAGGCTACCACTACTTTTAACTGTTCTGGCTTATTCCTGGTCAGCTGATAGGTCGCCCACGTATGCAACAAATAGGCAATTGATGCATTGGTCGGCATGACTAGCACTTTCATTCCCTTTTTCAGAGAATAGTACGACATTGCTGCCCAATGCCACTGCGCTGCTTCATTTCCCAAAGTAGGCGTAGGCATTGGAGCTGCCAGGTTTAGGAAAGTGGCCTTATTAGCAATCCTACTGAAATCTGAGAAAACAGTAAGAGTTAATGTTGAAGAATTATGTATCACGAATCAAGGCAGCACCATGAGGCAAAGAATCTTTCACAACCTGGTCTGGCAGTGCTAGGTTGTCAAAGACCACAGCTTGGAGGTTAAATCAAGTGTGCCTTTTGTATATAAGACAGGTTTCCCTGAAAATAAGAAAAATGAGATTAAAACTAGCTCTAATTCAAATATAGCTTCCAACTTATCAGTTAGATTGACTCAGGAGAGACAGACAATCCAGGAGAGAATCAATACCACTTCTACAGATGGAGGCTCATTGCTTTGACGTCCCAAGAAATCAGAGTGAGGATCCTACTAGGAGGAACGACAATTAATTCCACTTTGTTGACTCTGAAGGATGAAGTTGTATAAGATCCAAGGATCATGCCAACAGCTGTGAGTTTATCAGAAATAAATTGAACTCACTAGACTTGTAATATAGCTTAAACAAATCAATTCTATTGAAATCAACACTTTATAATGTGGTATCTTGGGTCATCTACATGGGACATGATAATCCTGGGTAGTCTTACCTTGCCAAATTCCTTAAAATGTGATGTCTTCTCTCTCCTCTGTTGTTAGGTACTTTGGACAGCATTGAGTCTGGCTGCCACCTCTTTCCAGGAATGGCGTACTGTTGTCCTCTGAGGAAGGAGCCTTGGAGTGCCAATCCAGGTAACCCTGCTCAAACGTACTGCATACTGTAGTATGTCTGCCTTAGCAACCATCAAACTGGGAACTGGGGACAGCAACACTCCAATACTTGCTAACAGACTGTTTTGGGTTTCTATATTGAATTTTTTGCCCTTTCATTCTCGCCTGATGCTCCTTGCCCCCATAAGGAATTTGCAAAAACTGATAAATTGTTGAAATTATTTCTGAGCCTTTTAAAAGGCTTTAACAATTCTTGTTCCGATATGCAAGTGCTTAAAGTGGTCCTATCTCTAAATTTAAGGGCACTATGCTCCTTTAGTCATGCAGTCAGCACATTCCCCAAAAGGTGTGGGGAGCTTATTTAAGTTAGCTTCATGAGCTGTCCTTACAGCATTCAACCTCTCTTGATGTGTATCTCAGGCCATGCATTGTGATTCAAGAGAGATTTTTTGCCAGGATCACATACTTGGTCCTTACATCTTCCAACTTTTTCTATCCTGACTCTAGGAAGATAGCACCTGAACTGTTTTCTAAAACCATCTATTGTAAAACACTGCAATAGTTGTTATTACTGTCATTCCTTGCTCCTCACTCTGGCTGCTGTTCATATGTTCCTCATGTCACCACGCCTATAAAAAAGTCACAAAAAGAAAATACTTTAAATATTCATGAGTGTTGACATTTCTGTATTTTTGAAAGGCAGTTGTATTAGTGAAAGAAATTGGAGATTTTCAACAATCACCTATGATTCTAAAGCTGACCATCGCTCCCCACAACAAAGTGCTTGTTAGCAGCCAACATTGATTAAAAAATGTATACTTACAATTTCCCAAATAGGGCAATGATAAAACCCTGTAAGACCTCTTATCTATGTAGGCACATCCCTTAGGTATCCCTGCCCCAGCTGAGCCCCAGAAGGGTTGCCCAACTACTTTGTACGGTGGCCAGCATGTACTCAACTATACTGCCAGCCTGATGTGCCATGCATTTTTCTATAAATAGTGTGCAACAAAACTGTACAGTGACTTGACAAGACACACGCATGAAATCCCATCCCTGAATAAGACAAACCGTAGTTACGCTACATTGACTAGCAGTAAATGTAAATACTGTGAAGAGTTGGACTAGAGGCTGAAACCATTGAAAGCTTCCACTAGAGTGTGCACTAACACAAGATATATTGAAGCTGAAAAGGCCAAGTACTAATATAAGGTTTTGTGCTTTAGGATTGTTACATACTTTACTCATGATTAGAAAGCAAACCAAATATTCCAGGCACCAAAAACTTTGAGCGAATCTGCTCTGATGAATAACTTTTACCCATGTTATTAACATCTTGTTTAACATGTGTATTGCAACACAGTACAACAGACTGCATTAATTTTCAGACCCAGAGTTTTGCATCATAATCTTGTTTAATGTAAGCACTGAATGTTTCAGTTGAGAAATGCATTGACTGTTGTGAAATTAGGGCATACAAACCAAAAAGGCTGCCAGCTTCAATCTTTATGCTGTGCTGAATTAACCTGACTTTACCCAGCATTGTAATAGGTATCCTGCAATGGCTTGAGTTTCTGGTTAGAGCTTCTGGTGATGACGCTGTGCAGTTTACCATATGCTCATCATCACATCATAATATATAGAATATGCATCCAAGCACAGAGCTGTATACAGATATTAGTTTAAAAAGGCCCAGAAAGGAGATTAATTCAAGGATTTATTTGCTAGTTTAGAGGCCATTTCTGCATGTTTTCCTTTTAGAATTTCTTTTTCCTCTGCTAACTGCTTAGGTTCTCGTAAACATTTGTGACTATTGTTCTGAGGATTCTTTTTGTTCTCATCAATATCATTAGTTCTACCCTTCTGGAGGAAGCAGGTGGCAGCCAAAAGAGGTATATGATACAGGATCGGGCTGCCCCAGAGGTGATCTGTGCCCACACACCAATACCCTCCCACGGTGTCTAAAGGCAGAAGTGCACATATGCTGCTTTCACAGAGAATTGGTGCATGCAGACTTTCCTATTTGCATGGTAAGTGATGACAACATACCTGTTGGCACAAATAAGTGAAGGCTTGGCTAACAATACTGCTGGACGTGGTTTTCAAGAGCCATGACAATCACGGTTTATAATGCTTTCAGTAGTACTGCGTGCAAAAGGTATTGTGGAATGTTTAGAAACAATTATTACGCTAATGCAAGAAGCTATTGTGAAAACTCAGTTATATATGTCATATATATATCAAATCAGAAACAAATGGGGTGAAGGAATTTTCTGGTAATTTGCATAATTTCTTCTAACTTCTTAAATGGAGCTTTTGAGATATGGAACTAGTCACATTTATGTTTTCTTATTGTACTGAACCAAATCTATGTAATAGTCAACAGATAGCACCTTTCTTGTGACATTACTCATGATAAGTTGAAGGTTATACTGTTGCAAGCACTTCTGTCTCTCATCCTCTTTCATACACTTAAACACAATTAGGTACAGCAGTCAAGCAAAAATTATTATAACAACAACACCAACTTGTGCTCATATAGCATCTTTAACATAATAAAACTGCTTTTACTCAGTTAGAAGGGTGATTTAATTCAAGTCATTACCACCAACTACAATATTAAATCAACAAAATATTACAGATGCAAGGAAGTGTATATATTTGACCTCTATTCATAAACTAAAGGGCACAAACTAGGCAGAGTCTCTGTTTGAACGAGCAGTTTTTCTAAATACAGCCTTTAACTTTAATAAAAACAAGAAATGCTGGAACCACTCAGCAGGTCTGGCAGCATCTGTGGAAAGAGAAGCAGAGCTAACGTTTCGGGTCAGTGACCCTTCTTTAACTTTAATAATTTGCTTTATTGGTCCTTTTATATTTGCTTCTTTGGTTAGCAGAAAATACAAATGGCGATTTTCCAAAAGCAAATGACCAGCATGGAGCCTTGCCCACCAGCTGTGTATATCTGAAAATTGCAAGTCTGCTGCCCATGAATTTCCATCTATTAATTTTAATATGCATAGACGGTGTGCAAAGCTCCCTGCTGGTGGTACGCATTCATAAAAACAGCTCTATAATTGCTTGTGTAAAGATAACACTTATAGCACAACTTAAAATTCTTTTCAAAATTAGTTCTCACCTAGAATGTAAAACTGCCAGATTCTCCTGATTGATTCGAGTTTTTTTTTATTATTCATTCGTGGGATGTGGGCATCACAGGCCAGGCCAGCATTTATTGCCCATCCCTAATTGCCCTTGAACTGAGTGGCTTGCTAGGCCATTTCAAGGGCATGTAAGAGTCAACCACATTGCTGTGGATCTGGAGTCACATGTAGGCCAGATCAGGTAAGGACAGCAGATTTCCTTCCTTAAAGGGCATTAGTGAACCAGATGGGTTTTTACAACAATCGACAATGGTTTCATGGCCATCATTAGACTAGCTTTAAATTCCAGATTTATTAATTGAATTCAAATTCCACCTTCTGCTGTGGTGGGATTCGAACCCATGTCCCCAGAAGAATACCTGGGTTTCTAGTCCAGTGACAGTACCAGTAGACCACCGCCTCCCCTAAGTGTGACCTATATGAAGCAAGCTAGAGTGAGAACCAAGAAATATATAACCATTTTGTATGTTTCCTTCCCTGGCAGATCATCTGGTATGAGTAAAAAGTTTCTCTGTAAAATTAAAATGTGTTGCCAGAGGATTACAGGATTACCACTGTACTGTTTGTAACGTATGATAGATAGATGGATAGATACCAAGAACAAAAAGGCAAGTCCATTCCACTTATCTGAAAAAGATGTTGGTGGAGTTGGGAGTGTAATGGGACTTCGTTTAATGATGTCCTATTCTGAAGGGTTGTACATTTAGATTGTGTGGCAGATCCTGATTCTTACAGAAGTTGTACAGTTGTAATATAAGCAGACATTACTGAAAGTCTCTCAATGAATTTGTTTTGCAGCTCTCTCCTAACTGCTGTCTGTGATTCTGTTTTGTCCTCCAAGTTCCTTTGTCTTGGGTGAACAGCTTTTGACTCAGTTTCCTTCTGAAGAATCACAAAGCTTAGGCCTTTTTGGTGACTGAAATTATGGAAGATGCAGCAGGTTATTTTTGTGACACATCATTCGGGGTATACTCGAGGGAGTACCTGGACCTATCTAGGCACATGAATCTATGATGTGTTCAATTATTATCTGAGTGCAGATGTATGCCTTATTGTAATATTCCCCATTTCATTGGTGGTCCTTCTCAATGATATTAGTAGCTAAGGCAGTATTGAATGACCCTTCTTTGCAAGAAGGCAGTCAGCAGCTGGCCCTTGTTTCTGAAAATGAGCCGAAGGGTGAATGAATCATGGTAGCTCCTGCATACTCGCATTGATAAACAGAAATCTATGCCTGTAACCATGTCTTAATTGGACATTAAGGGAGCAGAATTAACTCACATAATGGTGTGGATTTAGAGTAAGGGCTCAAATCTACAGCTCCAAGCATTCATGGAAGCCCTGCAATCTGATAACAATTAATGACTTACTCAACCATTTGCCTTGATCCTGCATTAAATATACTAAACTGCACTGCCCTGGCAAACAAGACATTTATTACATGTCTTACGTAAGAATGTACAACAAATAAATTTGCCTGGTAGAAGTCATCTATTGCCCTTTGGAATGATCCAGTAGCCATGAAATTAAGCACTGTAATGGCTTTCTGAGCCACAGTAACTGGTAGCTTGGTTCTTGCTCAGATTTTCACACCTCCCTGTATGAATGTGCAAAGCTCTTCCAGGGCTCAGTAGTGGCAAACATACTAGTGCAAGTACATCTTATACCCATCTTCACTTCCAACTTAACTTACATATGAATACATAGAATATAAAGCATGGAAGCAGGCCATTCAGTCCAACCAGTCCATAATGGTGTTTATGCTCCACTCGAGCCTTCTCCCATCTTTCCTCATTTAACTGTCAGCATAACCATCTATTTCCTTCTCCCTCATATGATTATCTAGCCTCCCCTTAAATGCACCTATGCTATTTGCTTTAACTACTCCCTGTGGGTAGCGAGTTCCACATTCTCACCACTCTCTGGGTACAGAATTTTATTCTGAATTCTCAATTTGATTTCTTAGTGACTATTTTACATTTAGGGGCCTATCAAATTCATGGCCATGAAAAATGCACTATGGACGTAAAATCTCTGGTCCTCCGTGAAATCTTGGGTCCTCCTTGAAATCATGCATTTTATTAATTGATACAAGGCTCAAGTCGCTGATTGCTGGACACCTTGTGAATATTGTGAGTTTTAGTGATTGACACAATGCTCACCTTGTGATTGCTGGGCATATGGCAGACATTGCATATTTTATTCATTGACACAAGGCTCAACTCATTGATTGCTGGCTGTCATGCCCACGCAATCTGAATTTATGAACTATAAAATTGACTTATGAAATAAACCCGAAACAGTCACTTTTCCTGTAAGACAATATGGAGTAAGAGGTCAGATGACCTTTCCTTTCCCGCCAATACACATAGAACTACAAGGACACTGAGCTAATTTTCATGTCTGGACAAATCTTGGAGAAGTCATTAAAATACAAATGCCCTTTCTGGACACGTCCCTGAGAAATCATTAAGATGCAAATGACCCTTTCTGTGGCAATGGCTGCTTCTCTCCAACTGATTGGGTTAACAATATTGCCACAAACTTTTTTGTACTCCAAAGTCGATTTTCAAAGAATGGGTGTAAAAAGCCCTACCTTATCAAGGCGAGATGAGGATGAGTGACACCCGTACTCCATTGTCTAACAATGGCCTCATCATCAGAAACCATTAATGAGGGCCATGGAAAGAGAAACACCTGGCAGAAACTAGGTTTCTGATAAGGAGTTTTAATAAAGATATATTCTGGGCAGCCAAAGGAAATCTATCTATGCCATTGAAGAGACAGGACCGTGCCTAAGATTACCAGTTTTGAACTACATGTAGGCAGTGACTGGAGTTGGTCTTGAACTTCCTACCTGAGAAATCATACCACGACTTTACCATTGACCTTTGGCTGGAATATAACAACAGCAGTCTGCAACAGCAGATCCACCTTTCTGAACCTCCCAAATCTTTCTTCAGTGAACAAGGGAAAAGATTACAGGCCTTCACCATTTCAAGTCTTCACCCCTGGGGAAAGCAAGTTTAACAATGAACACTTTACAAATCATCAGACCTAACACATGCTATCTTTATAATCTCTATCTTTTCTTGAGTGTGTGTGTGTGTGTGTGTATCTGTATGAGTGTGAGAGCGGGTGTTGTTGAAAATATTTTGCGTATAATAAACATTTATCTTTCTTTTAAACATATGAGAAAACCTGTTGTTTGTCTGCTCTTGACAATTAAAGGTTACAAAATACCTTTTGTAAAAAAAACACGCTGTTCTTGGTCACTCGAGAATTGAAAAAGGGGGGACCATCCTGATCATCTCTCACCTGTCTGTAACATGGGCATGTTGTGAACATTGCATGTTTTAATGATTGACACAAGGCTCACCATGCTGATTGGTAGTTGAGGAGGGCTTCCAGTGAAGTTTTGAGAGAAACAGTCTGAAAGATTAGCAGACAAGTGAAAATGCCAGAATGAGAAAATCAAAAGCAGCCACAACTATTACTGCAACACATCAAGTGAAAGAATTTGGAAGTCAAATTCTGCATGCCAATTGCAGAATACTGTTTTGTACAAGCTCCAATGTTTTGTTGAATCACACACAGCGGGAAAAGGTTCAGCAGCACTTAGAGTCTGAAAGCCATCTCAGCAGAGAGCATCCGACACTGCACTACTAGAAAATGAACGCGCAAGAAAATGAGCCACGATTTCATCTCTTTTTAAGAATTCAACAGAGAGCTCAGAAAATAGTCAGTTGGTTACAATGGAATTTGTGGATGCTTTTGCAAGCTCCAACATACCATTGGAAAAACTTGATCACCCAAAACTGCGGGTATTCATTCAATGATAGTTGTTTGCCAAGTGCAAATAAACTACGACAGGACTACCTACTGAAGGTTTTTGCTACACATTTTGAGCAGATGAAGTCTCAGATTAACACATGTGAGTCTTTTGCAATTATTTGTAATGAGTCCACTGATGAACAAAACAACTATGTGCTATATACTATTTGATTTTATGTCTGGTAAGGCCGAAAATGTAGTCAGGAAAGCTAACAACAGTGCTCGCAAACTGCACCTATATAGAAGCACAATCAAAACCATTTCAAAATATAGTGCAGATTTCAGCAAACTGTCTGTTTTCATTAGTGACATGGAACTTACATGACAAATTCTTTCAAATCTGTGCTCCAAGGTGTATTGCCTAATGCTGTCTATATTACATGTGATGCACATATAATTTCTTGTCAGTGAGCTGTGGAAAAGCGAGTTTGGTAAAGTTGGCAAACTGGTCAGCTACATTAAAAAGATCTTCAAACACTGCCTTCGATACAGGCAACACATTGCAAATGTGGCTGAAATTGGGGAACAAAACATCACCCTTTCTCCCGAGCCAGTAATTACACCTTGGAATTCTTGGTTTCGGGCAGAACAGTATCGTACAGCTCACCTGAAATACTACTCAGACTTGGTCTCAGAAGAGCTCACACTGACACCAAAAACACAAGTTTTAACAGATATCGTAACACTTCTGAATGATCTTTAATGAGGAAGTTCTGTGTGTTGCCAAGAATGCTACACGACTGATGGATTTAGTCACAGTTTGAATCTTGACATGTCACAATCCAGGAAGCTTTCAATAAAATAATGCATGCACTGTTCTGGGCTGAAGCATAGTCAAACAAACAACACTGATGACACGGAATTAAATGCCTGTGCTCTACAGGTGCTTACTTGCATGTCAAAGAAGCTCAAACAATATTACTGCTACAGGGAAGAGTCAAGTGGTGAAGATAAAGTGGTTCAGAGGTTTCAACAACCTTCTGCAGTGTTCCTGAAAGCTGTGCATTTCTTTGACCCTGCACAAATGCACCTGTTTTTGGTGAATTTAAACTCGTTTGATGTGATTCCTGGCTTTGACAAGAACTATAGTCTGGAGATTCCTGTTTATAAAAGCATTGCAAAAGAAACGGATTGTACTTCACCTGTGCTACAGTTTTGGAACTCTGTGGAATGCAGAATCCCCCACCTTACAAGGTGCTATCTGACAATTCCAACAAACTCTGTGGATGCAAAAAGAGCTGTGTCTAAACATGGACAGGTATTCACTGCACAGAGACAGGGAATGAAGAAAGAGACAGCTGCAGGTTGCTCCATGCTCCCATTCAACCACTGACCTCAGTGAGTACAGAATGTGACCAATAGTTTGAAACCAGAAACTTCCTTTGTCTTTTTTTTGTTTTAAATAGATAATTTTCATGGTTTGTTCTGACACTGTGAAATTTACTATTTCAATCTGTGAAATCGTGAAATTAATGATCCTTAAAATGCCATGACCGTGTAATTCGTAAAACTTTGACCATGAATTTGGTAAGACTCCACTTATATTGATTGTTTCTGGTTTTTCTCTTCCCCACAAGTGAAAACATTCTATCCATGTCTACTCTATCCAAACCTTTCATAATTTTAAAGACCACCCTCAGCCTTCTCTTTTCAAGAGAAAAGAGACCCAGCCTGTCCAATTAATCCTCGCCTCATAGGTATACACCTGCATTTCATCTTTGTAAATCTTTTTTTGCACCCTCTCCTATCTTTTTAAAAATATACCAACCAGAATTGGACAGAATATTTCAGGTGTGGTCTAACCAATGTTTGATACAGGTTTAGCATGGCAGCGGGAAGATGTCGGACTGCCCTCAGAAATCTTCTGGAGTCATTTTGTCAGCCTTCACACCTCCCAGTCCCTCCCCAAAGGGCCTGCAAAATTCTGGTCTCTGTTTTTGATTCCAAAGTGTAAATCCTTATTATAAATTGTGAATAACAGTGGTCTCAGCACTGATCCTTGTGAAACACCACTTTCCAACTTCTGCCACTCTGAATAACCACCCTTTACTCCCATTCTCCTTTGTATGTCTTGAAATCAGCTAACTATCCATTCTGCTACTTGTCCCCTGACCCTGCATTCTCTGACCTTATTCATTAGTCTATTATGTGGTAACTTACAAAAGGCTGTTTGAAAATATGGATAAAATTACACCTACTGCATTAGGAGAGGCAGTGGCAATATCGCTAGACTAGTAATCCAGATGCCTAGGCAATGCTCTGGGGACATGGGTTCGAATCCCACGATGGCAGATGGTGAAATTTGAATTCAATTAATAAAAATTAAAAGTTAGTCTAATGGTGACCATGAAACCATTGTCGATTGTTGTAAAAACCCATCTGGTTCACTAATGTCCTTTAGGAAATCTGCTGTCCTTGTCTGGTTTGGCCTACATGTGGTTGGCTCTTAAATGCCATCTGAAATGGCCTAGCAAATCACTCGGTTGTATTAAACTGTTACAAAATGTAAGAAAAGGAATGAAACCAGACAGACCACCCGGCATCGACCTTGGTACTGGAAACGACAACAGCAAAGTCTAACATTTAAGTTACTAACACCTGGGGGCTTGTGCCAAAATTAGGAGAGCTACCCACAGACCAATCAAGCATATGCACGGAATCATACTGTGGGAACAGAGTAAAAGTGACTGTGAGAACAGATTAAAAGTAAGCTAATCAACTAACTGTGAAGCTGTGGAGTCAACTTGTAACAATAACAAGCAGAAGCTAACAGGACAACTGCAGATAGCTTATTAGCCGCCCATTGTTGATGGTCAGTCTAACGGGTATACCAATCAGGCTCTGACAACACGAAATTGCGGAGGTTTGTGAACCACTCAGAAACAAAGGGGTGGGGGGGGCGTTACGAGTTTTGTTTGAATAACTATAAGAAAGGCTTGCTGTAGTGAGGTCTCTCTCTCTCTCTCTCTCTCCTCTCCTCTCTTCCCTCTTCTCTCTTCTTCTTTGTTCTTTGTTTCTTTCTTTTGCTTTGCTCTTTTGCATGTTCTTTGTTTTGTTTTTTGTTTCTTTTGTAACCTTGCAATGTAACAACCATATACTGCAATAAAGTTTCTAAAAGTTACGGTCGGACTTTGTCTCTCCTTGTAATCTATGGGATCCAACACATACCTTACAGACAATCTCCCTAACACCACCATCACCATTCCTGGGTATGACCTGTCCCACTGGCAGGACAGATCCATCAGAGGTGGTGGCACAGTGGTATACAGTCGGGAGGGAGTTGCCCTGGGAGTCCTCAACATTGACTCCAGGCCCCATGAAGTCGCATGGCATCAAGTCAAACATAGGCAAGGAAACTTCCTGCTGATTACCACCTACCACCACCTCCCTCACCTCCCGCCCCACTCCGTCCTTCAGAAGATGAATCAGTGCTTTTCCACATTGAACACCAATTGAAAGAAGAACTGAGGGTAGCAAGGGCACAGAATGCACTCTAGGTGGGTGACTTCAATGTCCATCACCAAGAGTGGCTCAGGAGCACCACTACTGACCGAGCTGGCTGAGTGCTAAAGGACATAGCTGCCACACTGGGTCTGCGGCAGCTGGTGAGGGAACTAACAAGAGGGAAAAACCTACTTGACCTCGTTCCCACCAATCTACCTGTCACAGATGTATCTGGCCATGACAGTATTGGTAGGAGTGACCACTGCACAGTCCTTGTGGAGACGAAGTCCCACCATTGTGTTGTATGGCACTATCACTGTGCTAAATGGGATAGATTTCAAACAGATCTAGTAATGCAAAACTGTGGGCCATCAGCAGCAGCAGAATTGTATTCAACCACAATCTGTAACCTCATGACCCAGCATATTCCCCACCCGCACTCTAACATTACTATCAAGCCGGGGGACCAACCCTGCCTCAATGAAGAGTGCAGGAGGGCATGCTAGGAGCAGCACCAGGCATACCTAAAAATGAGGTGTCAGCCTAGTGAATCTACAACACAGGACAACTTGCGTGCCAAACAGCGGAGGCAGCATGCGATAGACAGAGCTAAGCGATCCCATAACCAATGGATCAGATCTAAGCTCTGCAGTCCTGCCACATCCAGTTGTGAATGGTTGGTGGACAATTAAACAACTAACAGTAGGAGGAGGCTCCACAAATGTTCCCATTCTCAACAATGGGGGAGCCCAGCACATCAGTGCAAAAGACAAGGCTGAAGCATTTGCATCCATCTTCAGCCAGAATTGCTGAGTGGATGATCCACCACAGCCTCCTCCTGAGGTCCTCAGCATCACAGATGCCAGACTTCAGCCATTTCGATTCACTCCCCGTGATATCAAGAAATGACTGAAGGCACTGGATACTGCAAAGGCTATGGGCCCTGACAACATTCAGGCAATAGTACTGAAAACCTGTGCTCCAGAATGTGCCACGCCCCTAGCCAAGCCGTTCCAGTACAGCTACAATACTGGTATCTACCCGGCAATGTGGGAAATTGCCCAGGTATGTCCTGTACACAAAAAGCAGGAGAAGTCCAACCCGGCCAATTACTGCGCCATCAGTTTCCTGTCAATCATCAGTAAAGTGATGGAAGGTGTTATTGACAGTGCTATTAAGAGGCACTTGCTTAGCAATAACCTGCTCAGTGACGCTCAATTTTGGTTCCGTCAGGGCCACTCAGCTCCTGACATGATTACAGCCTTGGTTCAAACATGGATAAAAGAGCTGCACTCAAGAGGTGAGGTGAGAATGACTGCCCTTGACAACAAGGCAGCATTTGACCGAGTATGGCATCAAGGAGCCCTAGCAGAACTGAAGTCAATGGGAATCAGGGGGAAAACTCTGTGCTGGTTGGAGTCATACCTAGCGCAAAGGAAGATGGTTGTTGTTGTTAGAGGTCAATCATTTCAGCTCCAGGACATCACTGCAGGAGTTCCTCAGGGTAGTGTCTGAGGCCCAACCATCTTCAGCTGCTTCATCAATGGCCTTCCCTCCATCATAAGGTCAGAAGTGGGGATGTTCACTGATGATTGCACAATATTCAGCACCATTCGCGAATCCTCAGATACTGAAGCAGTCCGTGTCCGCATGCAGCAAGACCTGGATGACATCAAGTAACATTCGTGCCACACAAGTGCCAGGCAATGACCATCTCAAACAGGAAAGAATCCCCTTAATGTTCAATAGCATTACCACCATCAACATCCTGGGGTCAGCATTGACCAGAAACTGAACTCGACCAGCCACATAAATACTACAACTACAAGAGCAGGTCACAGACTGGGAATTCTGTGGCGAGTAACTCACCCCTGACTCCCCAGTGCCTGTCCACCATCTACAAGGCACAAGACAGGAGTGTGATGGAATACTCTCCACTTGCCTGGATGGGTGCAGCTCCAACAGCACTCAAGAAGCTCGACACCATCCAGGACAATGCAGCCTGCTTGATTGGCACCCCATCCACCACCTTCAACAATCACTCCCTGCACCACTGATGCACAGTGTGTACCAACTACAAGATGCACTGTAACAACTCACCAAGGCTCCTTTGACAGCACCTTCCAAACCCGCAACCTCTACCAACTAGAAGGACAAGGTCTGGTGCAGGGGAACACCACCACCTGCAAGTTCCCCTCCAAGCCACACAGCATCCTGACTTGGAACTATATTGCCATTCCTTCACTGTCGCTGGGTCAAAATCCTGGAACTCCCTTCCCAACAGCACTGTGGGTGTACCTACACCCCAAGGACTGCAGCGGTTCAAGAAGGCAGCTCACCACCACCTTCCCAAGTACAATTAGGGATGGGCAATAAATGCTGGCCTATCCAGCAATGCCCACATCGCATGAATGAATAAAAATCTCATCCATTCTATCTGCTACCTCTTCAAAAAATTCAATGAGGTTGGTCAAGCAAGACTTTTCCTTTTGAAATCCATGCTGGCTATTCATTGTATTATTTTAGGTTTTAGATTAGGGCAGAACTTAAATAGGATGTAAAATTGGAGGATGCTCTTTCCTCACCAAAATTAAAGTCCCCCAGATGGATCCACTAGATTTATACATCTGCCAATCAAACAGAATTTCAGGGCCTTGGAGTTCATTGCATTTTAAATTAATGTTTTCTCCTCATTGGTTAATTGTTTAATTACTAGTAACATCTATTGTTATGATTTACATGTTCAGCGATCCTCATCCCTCTTTCAGGTGCGTGCTCCAATTCATCAGTCGTTGCACTTCTGGGAGATGTTGGGCATGAGACATTGTGACCCAAAATTTGCCCCTCGAACCTCAATTTATCACCCATACAATGGGTTAAACAAGGTTAAATTCCTTCTGATGATTGCATCTACTTTAGCGAGACAAAGCTGGCATCCTGATGTCAACAATTGGTGATAGACAGCTGCTAACATCCTTTCCAAAGCAGCTGCTGGCTGCTGTCATGTGCTAGAAAAACATTCACTTTGAAACCTGTTTTATTTGGTAAATAATGGAAGTAAAATATTTGAAAAAAATCTATCAACTGGAGTTTGCCAGAAGCATAGCTTACGTTTAACTGTTGGCGTTATAATTTATCAGTCTTTGTATTCATTTATGAGAATAATTCAATCTGTCACTTGACCTTTATGAGTGTTAGCAAGAACACAATAGAACAATGAATAGATTGAAAATCAAGGACAGGTAAGGTGACTAATTTTTAATATTTCATCTGATATTGGCTTGGAGCTTTTGAAATCTGTCTTGCAAAAAAAGCACGATTTCTTAACAGGAATGGGTGACCTACATTTATCATACTCAAAGCTGAAAGGTATTTACTATAAGCTTAATGTAACTTTGTAACACAATACTGTTTATTTAATGGAGTAATTAGTTACACTTCATTTACATTTCTGCAATTATAAATCCATTTGAAAACAAAATAGACCTAATGGCAGTTTAGGTTCAAAGGATAAACTTGTTACAAAATTAGATTGAATGCAAACTAATATCATTAAACATGTCATCAGATCTTGTGAATAATTCTTCATAACACCCTTCTCTACCCAAGTGATTTGTTTAAAGTGGCAATCTAAGGTTTAAGGTGGGCGTTTTCTATGTCTTAAATTTGATATTAGTTATCAAAAACAATTAATAAATGGTATAAATCTGAAACATTCTGCCACCATGCTTTCTCTTCTTTGGGATATTGACCACTGCAGCCCACAATGAAACAACACTGTGAAAAAAGAAAGACTTGCATGGCATCTTTCATGACCTCAGTGTCGTGTTTGATCGATCAGGGTTTGAATGCATCAGTCTGTCCACTATCAGTGTTCACTGTGTTTGATCGCTTAAGCCTCCAGGTGGAGCTGCAGTGAAAGTGAAACTAAGATAGACACACAGCTAGAAGCTTCTACAGAACACACTGCTCTGATTGTACTGAAATCCTGTAAGTACCTTTATCGTCAAAGTCTTGCAAATAAACCAGTTGGTTGACTTCACTTAATGGCTCACCAGGGTGCTGCTTTCCACATTTTTCTGCTGTTTTGTTTTCATTTCAATATCAATTGTTCATGTAATAAAACTGATATGTGTGTTATTGATGCTTCATGCCAAAAGGGGAATGGAGTTATTTTGGGTGTGTGGGAGGGCTGGGATGTGTCCTGGGATTGCTGTACTTTCATGCTTTATGATGTTGGAGAATGTTGGTGGTGGAAACCTCATTATCTACAGTTATGGTTGGCAAAGGGACTTCACAGATGTGGGTCATTGCGGCATGATTGCTCTCTATACTAGGAGGTGAGTTATGGGTTTATCTGTCACAAGGGTTCAGAGGCGATCAGGTGAAAGCCTGCTGAATCAATGTGGTCCTTGTAGCCATGCCAGCCTGCTGGTCACCCTGAGGTCTGGGACAGCATCATCGCATGTCCTCCACTGCCTGGGCATCGGCCGCTCTGGAATGATCCCTTCCTCCTCCTCTTTCTCCTCCCAGTCCTCCTCTGTGGTGGAGTGGCGTTCCCCGTCCTCCTCTTCAACCAGCTCCAGGCCTCTTTGCCTTGTCATATCGTGCAGGGTGTAGCAGACGAACACAATACAAGACTCTGGCTGGTTCGTACAGGAAAGCACCACCTGACCGGTTGAGACGACGGGAGCGTATCTTCAAGACACCAACGGTCTGTTTGATGAAGCCCAGCTGATGATATGGAGCCGGGACTGCAGATAGGTTGGGGTTGCCTCGCTGGGGGTGATCGGTCATGCCGGCGAGGCAAGGGTGGTCATTTGGGATGTGGGGGAGAGGGTGCGTCTTGGGTGCCGGGGGTGGGTTGGGAGGAGGGGGCAGCCCTCAATCGAGCACCCTGTGCCCAACTGCCATGGCAACTGGGGCACGGCCTTTTTATTGCTGGGCGGCCTTTCATGTCCCAGCATGCCTGCATGCCATGGGTAAAATACCCGTAGAGGCGGGTGAAGGCCCTTAAGTGGCCGTTAAGTGGCCACATAAGGGCCTTGATTGGACTGGGGCGGGCAGGCCGTTTTCCGCCCCCCCCCCCCCCCCATGACCGCCGTAAAGTTGGCTGGAGGTTGGAGCGGGGTAGGGAGGCCTCCCGGAGCCTCCCACTCAATTTTATGCCGCCAGCCCCACCCCCCCACCCCTCCCCCCACGCCACCATCCAGCCCGCTGGGGAGGCGTAAAATTCCAGCCTTTGAGTCTTTGTGGATACATTGATCAAGTAGCAAAATAAAATTCTATAGTACATTCCAATTATAAAACATGAATAATGTCAAACATTGCACATTCAATACATATCTATTAAATAATACAAGCAGCTGTTGGACTGTTGATGTCAGGGGCAGTAAATAAGGTTTTGAGGGAATGTCACTGTTCATGAATATGCACACATACTAAAAAGAAACAAAAGATGACTTGGCGATCCAGCTGGTAGCCACACAGACATGGTGCAGCCTATGTACACCATTAGTCCACCCTGCACCCCCCAATCACCCACCCACCACCACCCCCCCAACCCCCTTCATCATCAAGGAATCTCCTGGGACAGGCAATAACAAAACTTTTCTCCTGGCCTTTTGTTAAAAAGTTTACTTCCTCAAAACAGTGGCCAAAAATACACCTCTCGTCAATACTTGAAACTGAATTGAGCTTGAAGACTCGTAAATCTCTACTAGTGGGCAGGAGAGGTCCACTTAGCTTGACAATGGATTGAAGGGCATGAAACATCTTACTTTGTTGGAAATGCTGACACCCTGATAATCCTGCCTGATGTAGGTTTGTATCCAATATCCAGTGCCTGGTTTAGTATTAAGTTCAACAGCCATTAAGGAAGCTAATTACACCCGCTGTTTTGTTTTGTTGCATGTAGGGAGCCGACCAGTTGCATTGGCTTGGTGAAGGGAGTCCGGGGTGGGGGGCGGGGGGAATAGGGGTTGGAAACAAAATTTGGTGACACTAAGAACTCCTAAAAGCCTGTTGTTCATCATTAAAGGAGAGGGGACTGTTTGTTATCTTAATGTGGCTGTAGAAAGGCAGTCAACGTCGTGAAAACAGGATGTATTAAAACCTATGGATGAAAATTTGTGCAATGTGGGCAACGAGGACAACTCAGAGAAGACACTGAAGTCCTGCTGCAGTGGAGCAGAAAAGGAAGGTGGCTCTCTTGGTAAAACACAGGTACTAGTTGCATGGATGTAGGTCATGCAGAGACTTAGTGCAATGTCCCAGATCAGATGCCTCCAGAAGTAAATGTGGAATAAATTCTTCACCACCATAAGTGCCAAGATAAAATTCACTACCTTTGCTTTCATGATTACTATTGGGGGAAGAGAATGCATAGCAAAAAGGCAATTGTTCAGCTGCAGCCCTCATGGGGAGGTAGCATACAAAGCACATTTCTCTTTTCTCCACACATTTTTAATGCACAAAAGCTATAGAGGTACACAAATCTGTGCATATACCAGATCAAAGTTGTGCTCTGGAAGAGTACTGCAATCAATTTCAGCATGCTGCTTTTCAATGCTCTTACACAGAGACGGTGATGGACTGGGCACAGTTATAGGAGCTGAAAAATGAAGGCTGCCTCGATCACAGGGAGGGAAACAGGATAGGCAATGGACCTGCTACATTAAAACAGTACTTAAAATTTGAGGACAAGACCTTGG
This sequence comes from Heterodontus francisci, assembly GCF_036365525.1. Taxonomy (NCBI): domain Eukaryota; kingdom Metazoa; phylum Chordata; class Chondrichthyes; order Heterodontiformes; family Heterodontidae; genus Heterodontus; species Heterodontus francisci. The sequence goes on from NC_090387.1 coordinate 44,165,418, forward strand.
CCCTTTCTGACCAGGAATCTGTGGAGGGCATTGACCAGGGATTTGGAAGCATCATGACATATCCACAATGCAGACTGCATTTTTTATTATCCTTCCTGTCTTCTCAATCATCCAGCAGAGCTGGACACGATGTACAATATATATTATAGCATAGCGTCTGTTCAAAGGCATTGAAACAAAGATCCTTTTCCCTTCCTATAAGGTTTGTTCCAGGATGACAATGGACTATTAAAGTGACAGCACAGACCCAGGGACATCACAACAGTTTGTGTCAAACTTTCAACCTTTTCCAAACACCATCACAATTCCCAGCAAGTGATGGAAATTTTAGGTGATGAGAAGTCTGACACCCTCTCCCCCAAATGGCTATGGACAGTGGATCAATTGAAATTTTCAAGAATCAAATCGATTCATCTTCTTAGGTAAGGGATCAAGAGTTAAGGACAAAATGTGGGTAAATGAAGTTGAGGTACCGATCAACCATGATCTAACTGAATGACAGAAGAGGTTCAAGGGGCTGATTGGCCTATTCCTTTGATCCTATGCTTCAATGTTTCTGTGTTTCTGTAGTCTTCCACAATCTTGGCAATAATTTTCCATAACCCCTGTCATATTTTGGAATGCTTTTGGACTCATTTCTTTGCAGAACAGATTTGGAAGTGGGTTACATTTGAATGCTGCATTTAAAACCAAAGTAGTTCATGCACACCTTAAATTCTCTTCACAATCATGTGCTGCAGCTTCTGAGGCAAAGCGTTTACATGCTGATGGGCCAGGCAGTCAAGATGTGTATTAAAGTTGGATGGACCCATTTATGAAATGTTGGCTCCCAAATGATTTTAAACTGAAACAATTAGAGCCAATTAACTGACTAAGTCAGGATGGTCCCCAATCAGTTTGACATAACGGTAAATGATCTCTGAAGGTCCTCTCTACTAGGGGAAAAGGAAAACAGTAGTTGGTTTTATTAATGGCCCAACTGGCAAATAATTGAACAGGAATTAAGTCATAGAAGTCAGCCTCCTGGTTCCTAGAAACACAGGCTGAGAAAGAACAAAGGAACACGTAATGCTGGATTTTCCTCTATGATCCCGCCCCAATTCGGAATGGATAACTCCAGAAAATGGGGGGAAAATCAAACAGCCCAAATTCAAGCTTCCTGTCCCAGTTCCAACTGGGAAGGCTACTTGCTGCCCCTTCATTTCCCATTGCATGGTAACATCAGAGGAAAGTCTTAACCACTGCTGGAGGGATATTATAACTTCCTCCCAGAAAATAGTGTCTGATTGATTAGTTCTGACAGCCTTAAGTTCTGCCCTCAATTGTTAATTTAAAATCTGAGATTGATTTTTATTAATGAAATGTATTAAGGGATATGGGGTAAAGGTGGATATAAGGAATTACGTCGCAGATCAGCCTTGATTTCATTGAATGGTGAAACACGCTCAAAGGGCTAAATGGCCTACTCCTATTTCTATTAACACTAATGTTATTTAAGTCACAGTAGTGTCTTATAAAGCAGCACTTGGTCCAAGTTTGTATTTGCCAAATCTTCCTATTAATTATTGAAAAAAGCTATTAATAAAAGTTGCTTACAGTATAAGGTAATTTACAAATTGAATTGTTTTCAGTAATGATGCTTACATTCTCCCAAATGTTCCCACAGTGCATATTTAATCCAATTGGATGGGTTCTCCTCAGCTTGAGAGAAGTGATTGTGAAACATTGAACATTCCAAAAAACTGAAACGTTGTGAAAGTGATTCAAAATATTACAATGTAATTTTAAAATTTAATGTAAAATATTTCTATTATAGGCCATGACACCTCACAGTTACACAATAGTTTCTATTTAACAATCACATTACATTTAGTTGCATACTTGAAGATTGGGAGAAGCCATTATAGTTCTGGACTGGTCCTGACAAAGAAAATTGAGAATAGGTAACTCAGTTTATTGAAAATAAGTTATTGGCTTTGGTCCTGTCAAAGAAAACAATGTCATCATGATCGACAGGACTATGAACCTTGGGGAGAGCAGAAAAAAAGACACTGTTACATTAATTTGGTACCATCTCCAACTGAATATCTTAAGAGCAAAATTGAGCTGTGTGTAGAAGCTGCTTATTTAGAAAGAGTTCTTCAGCAAAATGCAAATTTGGAGCAGTCAGATATATGAGCATTCGAAAATGATACTTCACCTGGCCGCTTGGATGTACAGCCTGTTCATACACCATTGTATTCTCCTATGGATTGCATTATAATTATTTACATGGCTAAATCCCACTGATAAAAAGAATTGAAGGGTTGTGTTGTGATAATTGCTTTAACAATATATTCCACTCAGCATCACAGGAAGTGATGTCATGTCAGCATGTGATCAGTTAGTTGGAGTCAAGCAAGACACCTAGTCGCATATGTAAGATAGAGCTCTTTTGTAAATTTGCTACTATACAAATAAAGAATCCATAGATTATGACCGTTCAACTTAAGATTTTTTGGCGCCTTATTGCTGCACATAAAAGCAATAACACAACGTGGTGCCAGTGGTGAGATTGATGGCATCGGTGACAGCATTTGGTTTCTGAAGAATCATACCTTCATTGAAATCACAGCAGCGTGTGGTCTCCGAAGCAGCACACCATTCGCAGCATGATGATAACAATGTGCAGGGAAGATCACAGCTCCAAGGTAACATTAATATAAAGAAGCAAAGGAACGGTATTCATAGGGACTAGCGATCTTGGGCAGGATGTGAAGACCAGCGACCTCTCCCATTGTGGTCTGGAATGAACAGGGCGGTGCAACTCCTCGTTGGGAGTGGTGGTGATGCGGCTCAGGCAAGTTCAACAACCTTCCATAAAGTGGGTGCTCAAAATACAGTGAGTACACAAAGATGACTGGTCACATGAGCAGTGATCGAATTAGAAAACCCAGCAGAAATTGGACGGAATCGTGCTCAGAAAGAGCAAACAAGGTCTGTTCTAGTCAAGCCTGCGTACTGGCATCTCCATTACGCGCCAAGTGTTTTCCCACGTTAATGCTCATGTGTGGGGCCCCCATCACAGGCAGAAAATCCCACGCTGCAAGCACAGGTTCTGGGCATGGCTGAAGCTTGATGTTGTGGACACCGTAGACCTACAAGTTTTTTTTCCCCATCTAGGAAAAGGCCCAAGAAAAAAATGCAGTAGAGTCTGCAATTTAAAGGGGAAAGCTCCAGCTGCATTTTTGACACTGGAAATTTCCATGTCCACTAACTATCCCTCCATGAACTGGAAAGCCCAAGACCTCCTCCACGGGTTTCAACCTTTTAAACAAAGAATGGAGTTGTGTCTTTTGGATCTGGCCATCACAGAGTGGTCAAGATAAAAATAACAATCAGTAATGATGGGCTACAAAGATTAAGACCTCGGGACTTTCTGAAGCTGAGCAGAAGGACCCAGTAAAACTATGTTCCATGTTGGAGGACCAGCTCAAGGTTAGGATTAATTTCAGAATTCACCGCCTTGAGCTGATGACATACAGGCAGCAATCAAGAGAGACCATTGACCAATTCGTGAGCAGGTGCTGCGAGTAAGGCAAACTCTGTGACTTCTCAGAGGCGGAATTATCAGAATACATTATGGAGTTGGTGATTGTGTCTACCCCAATAGAAGCTTTTCAGCAACAGCTACTTGACAAGGAAAAAGGGTACAATGTAGAAAGTCTCCTTCACAGAAGGCAGGAAGTTTGAAGCAATTGCTGCAAGCAGGCAGTGCATAGGGGCGCTTGGTACTATAGCTATAGGTGAGGTAACCAGGAAACCTCAGCCAGTCAAGAAATGTGGCAAGTTCAGGCTGATGCACCAACCAAAGAATTGTCCCATCTTCATGGACAACTGCAAGGTGTGTGGCAAGAAAGGTCACTGGGCAAGGCTGTGCAAGGGCTCCAGTAATGGAAAACTGGCCAAGAGTCAGAGCACATCGAGACCTGATAAGAAGCAGCTGCCACTTGGTGGAAGAAAGAGGGACAAATCTGCAAAAAGCCAAATCAAATGCAGACAGTCCATGAGATTGACAGTGATGTGAATAGCATGCAGGGCACTGAAGATGTGCAAGTCTTCCACAGAGTAACCCTTACGCATCAAATGGATGTAGTTACACAGAGGGAAGTGTTCACAACCAGTGACATAGTGTGCCCATAAAAAAGTGGTCAATGTACATTAAGGTTTAAGGTTGATACAGGGGCAAGTGCAAACAGTTTGTCACTCCAAATAGTGAAGGACAAGTACCTGGCGAGATGGAAAACCATGATATAACCAATGAAGACAAGACTCACTGTACACCAATCAACTGCATAGGTACTCTAGAGCTGAAGTGTATAGAACCTAGGTTTGGTCACAAGAGATTTTCTACATTAACAACACAGATGGTTCAGCAGTTCGAGGCCTGTTGGCATGTAGTGAGCTCCAAATTTTAATGATCCATGGGATTAGTAGCATGCCAAAGACACATGCCCAGAACAGATTCGAACCTATCGAGTCCATCCAAGATTTACAAAGAATATTTCTAGACCATTTCAACAGAGTGGGAAGTTTCAAAGGAGAAGCTGTCCTACAGGTGAGGGATGACGTGGTTCCTTCTATAGATCCGCCAAGAATATGTAACGTCCACATCATGGACAAACTGAAAACTGAGCTGGATACTATGGAGAGACAAGTGAATCATCAGGTGTCTTCAACAGCACACAGATTGGTGTAGCTCGATAACAGCTGTAGTCAAAGAGGGTGGCACCATCCAAGTTTGTTTTGACCCCAGAAGGCTAAACAAGGCATTGAAATGCTGTCCTCACAAGATTCCCACATTAGAAGACTTTCAGGACTCCATTTGGGCAATATTCCTTCTTGCATGTAGCATTTGTCTTATCAGTAAGCCAGGATTTGTTTCAGCAATGCATGGATCACATTACGGAAAATGTGCCAGGGTGTATATGTATTGCTGATGATATTGCTGTTGTAGACACCACAAAAGAAGAACATGACAAGAATTTACACATCCTGCTGGAAAAAGCCAGGAAAGAAGGCCTCGTATTTAACAGTAACAAATGTGCCATAAAATGAGACACATTAACTTCTTTGGCTCTATTTATTCAGACACAGGCAATAGACCGGATCCCAGCAAGATAGAGGATATCCAGTCCATGTCAATCCCACAAGACAAAGAAGACTTGCAAAGATGTCTCGGGCTCTGCAATTTCTTAGCTCCTTACATTTCAAATTTCTCCGAGAAATCTTCATTTCTATGGGAACTGCTCAGAAAGGAAACACCATCTCTGTGACATGAGGACCACCAGCATGCACTTGATTTGTTGAAGCAGTCATTATCAACAGATGCATTATCAACAAGGATACCATTCTCAAAGTAGCTGCCTTGCAAAAAGGCCTGGGAGCATGCTTGTTGCAGGATGGACGTGCAATAGCTTTTGGTTCGAAAAGCTTATCCCCCACACAGGCCAACTATTCCAATAAAGAAAGAGAAACACTAGCACTGGTGTTTGGAATCACAAGGTTTTACAGTTACCTGTTCAGGAAATGCTTTGTAGGCGAAACAGATCATTAACCATTCGCAATAATCTGGCAAAAGCTGCTGACTAGTCCACCTTCGTGGCCACAAAAGCTGTTGGTAAAAGTGCAAGAGTATGACTGCAATGTCAAATACAAAGCAGGAAATCTCATGGTAACCTCTGACGCTTTAAGCAGATTACCTAATCCCAAAAAGTGCAAAGATATTCCACTAGACGTGCAGGTTGACATTGAGCTGACGGATGTATACCAGATCGATTTGATGCATTTTCAGGCAGAAAAAGCATGAAGAATTACAGGAAGAAACCTCAAAAGACCCAGTCTTGAAGACTCTATGGCAACTCATTATTAATTATTAAAGGATGGCCTGACAGCTTACAAGAGGTTCCTGCAAATCTCATAACTTTCTGGCCATACCATGATGAGTTGGGTATTTCTAGCAGTGTTATCTTCAAAGGCAGACAGGTAATAATTCTGCAGATGCTTTGCCCTGACATCCTCTCCCAGTTGCATATCGGCCATATGGGTGTTGAGAAGTCTAGAAGACTTACGTGTGAGACCATCCAATGGCCAGATATGAACAGTGACATTGAGCGAGTGGTAAAGTCATGTGATGCTTGCCAGCAGCACCACCCATGCCAGTGTGAAGAGCCATTCCTTCCTCATGACATTCCGGTGCACCCTTGGACAAGGATAGCAACCAATTGCTTCACAATCAAAAGCAACGATTACTTGTTGGCCCCCGATTACTACTCTAAATTTCTGGTAATACATCAAAGTAAAGAACACTTCAAGTGCATCAGTTGCCAGTACCAGTGCAATTTTCAGCTTGTTTGGTCCTCTGGACGAGATAGTATCAGACAATGGTCCGCAATACGTTGCCAAACCATTCCAAGACATGTGCAGGAGATGGGGTGTAAATCATATCATTTCTTCACTGCTTTATCCTAGGTTGAATGTCCTTAGACGAGAGAATGGTGCGTTCAGCCAAATCGTTGATTATAAAACGCCGTGAAATGAAGCAGGATTTCCAAGTAGCCATGTTAAACCCGAAGGAGGCACCAATCGACACAGGTCTACCATTCGCTGCAGAAATCATATTTGGAAGACAGGTTAAGGCAACACTTCCAAGCCACCATCTCATGAAGCCCTCGTCAATACAAGATAAGCACCAAGCAAAACAAGATGAAGACCGCGCACAATAATCACGCGGGTGTGGAATTACCACCATCACAGATGGGGCAGAAAATCAGGGTAATTAATCCACAAGAAAACGTGTGGTTCCCTGCAGACCAGTTCCCTGCAAAGTCTGCAATGAAGCAAGATCTTTTGAAGTAACAATCCCCAACGGAGCAGTGCTAAGAAGGAATTGCAGTCAGCTAAGAGAACTAGCTAAGAATATTATACCTTACAGTCCTATTGCATCGAGAACATGGTCACAATCAGATCAGCAGAATGTAGAAGGAGAAAATGACCAGTGTAATAACTGAGGATGACTGTCAGAATACACATAAAAATGTCAAGCAAAGAAAGCTGATTAAGTCTAGCTCTCAATTAAGCTACACTGTGACAAGATCAGGTCGAGTCAGTAGACCGCCTGTACAGTTCAGAGACACTTGACTAAAGAACATTAGTGTCAATGCATGTTTAAATTATGTTTAAAAAGTTATTTAATTCCCTTATGTACATAGTTATCATTTGTGTATTTCCGTTTTAAGAAAGGGGAATGTTCTGATATCGCATTAACGATGTAAGTACTCCCTACAACAACACAAGAACTGATGTCATTCAGCATGTGATCACTTACTTGGAGTCAAGCAAGACACCTAATGGCATGTGTAAGGCAGAGCTCTCTTGTAAATGTGTTACTATACAAATAAAGAATTGACAGTTTATGACCACTTAAGATTGCTTGGTTCCTTATTTCTACACATAAAAGCAATAAAGCAACAGGTTGGTAACCAGAGGCTACTTTTGCACATCTGCTCATGGATGGTTATAATCACTGCACTGATACAAACCTGGGAGCAGGAACCTGTAGTGTTCTAAAGTCTTCTTAAATGACAACTGCAGGCTTTATATTTAGATTCAAAACAGACACTATTTATTGTCTTATTTACACTGCATGATTTCAGGTACAGGTCTTTCCCCACTAGTGCATGTCCTCTCTTTATAAAGCTGTGTGCTGAGTCTGCCTGTTTAAATAGTGTCTCCTCCTTATATATGTCTGATGATGTCATCAGTTGCCTGATCTCTTAAAGGTACAGTTTCTTAAAGGTGAAGTCGCCACTGCACTACATTACAAAACCTTGCCTGCTTTTTAACTGAGGAATAATGTAAAGTGAAGGAAGAATATATACTTAGAAGAAGGGACCGAAGGTATGGTTGCTAAATTTGCTGATGACGCTAAGATAGGTAGGAACGTAACTTGTGAAGAGGACATAAGGAGGCTACAAAGGGATATAGATAGGTTAAGTGAGTGGGCTAAGACCTGGCAAATGGAGTATAATGTGGGAAAGTGGGAAATTGTCCACTTTGGCAGGCAGAAAAAAAAGCATATCATCTAAATGGTGAGAGATTGCAGAGCTCTGAGATGCAGAGGGATCTGGGTGTCCTAGTGCATGAATTGCAAAGGTTAGTATGCAGGTACAGCACGTAAGTAGGAAAGCTAATAGAATGCTATCATATATCGCGAGCGGAATTAAATACAAAAGTCGGGAGATTATGCTTCAGCTATACAGGGCATTAATGAGCCCACATCTGGAGTACTCTGTACCGTACTGGCCTCCTTTTTTAAAGAAGGATGTAAATGCGTTGGAGGCAGTGCAGAGAAGGTTTACTAGACTAATACCTGGAATGGGTAGGCTGTCTTATGAGGAAAGATTGCACATATCCGCTGGAATTTAGAAAAGTAAGAGACGACTTGATTTAAACATATAAGATCCTGAGGGATCTTGACAGGGTGAATGTGGAAAGGATGCATCCCTTTGTGGGAGAATCTCTAACTAGGGGTCACTTTTTAAAAATAAGGGGTCGTACATTTAAGACAGAGATGAAGAGAAATTTTTTCTCTCAGGGGTCGTGAGTCTTTGGAATTCTCTTCCTCTAAATGCAGTGGAAGCAGAGTCTTTGAATATTTTTAAGGCAGAGGTAGATAGATTCTTGATAAGCAAGGGGGTGGAAGGTTATCGGGGGAGGTGGAAATGTGGAGTAATCAGTTCAGCCATGAACTTATTGAATGGCGGAGCAGGCTTGAGGGGTCGAATGGCCTACTCCTGCTCCTAATTCATATGGATTAAATGGAAGTCAAAAAAGAAGAGGAGAAATCAACTAAATATTCTTGCAACAAAGAACAAACAAAGAACAAAGAACAGTACAGCACAGTACTTCCCTAGATTTTGACTGTTTTGGGTGTTCCAGCCTAGTACTTATAACACTACTTTAATATATAGTAAATCCACTTTTTCTTTAAGAATCCATTTTTAGCAAAATATTTTATAATGTATATATATTATGTAGGTCCTATGTATCATCTGGTGAAATGAAACTCAATATTGTTGCATTTAAATCAAATGGTACAATGGGACTTCAGTTTAAGTTACGTGAGGGATGATTCCATGAACCTGAGCTCCTAGCAGGGATGCTGCACTCACAGGGAAAATAGTTCCGTGATAGGGTGCCAACAATGTAGCCACCACCCCCCACCCTCCCCATTCTCCAAACTGAACTTCCCGCAAACGCAATTCCTTACCAGGAGCACAGGCTCAGGGGATGTGATTGTAGGAATATGTCATCCATCAATGCTTGACACTACCTTCCTTTTGTGGGAGTTGTACTAGGCTGGACTAGGGGCAAAATCTCTGAGCACCGCACCACTAACAGGACCTTGCATGCAGCAGGCCTCTTATTTGAAGAGCATGGTCTCTGAAGATGTCACCCTATATTGATTGAAAACTCTAGACTATCTTCTATTAACTCAACATAATTGAGTTTGTGGCAATGCTTTGACTGGTTGCCACAACTTGTTGAAGTTGAATAAGTGACACTCAGATTCAGAAGTAGCTGAACCAATCACACAATATTTATGTATTTGAAATACATTGCTTGATATCTCTCTCAAACCTGTAACCTTGGGAACAAACTGACAAACTTTATAACATTTGTATTGATTTAGGCTGGAACAGTACAGTTGGCTTTTACATGCTTTAAGGTAGATTCTTCAGTGGTGTTGCACCAATTTTTAGTATAACTCCAACAGGGGTGAAATTGTTCTGCTGGCACATTGCCGACCATGATATGGGTTGATGTATTGAAGTGACATATTAGTCATGGAAAATGTCATACAATGCACCTTCCAACATTAACATTAGGAATTGAACACTGGCTGATTGATTACATTCCCTCAGCTCAGGAAATTTCTCGAGGTCATTAAATTGGGAAGAAAGTGTTAGTTCCCAAGATAGACACAAGCTAGCTAAGGACAGACAATTTAACTGAGTAAAAGACAAGCCATATCTGACAAACTCAATAGAGTTTTTTGAGAAAATAATGGAATGTATTGATAAAGAAAATGCAGTGGATGCATTTCTAACTTGTTACCCAGGCATTAAATACAGTGGAATTGAAAATTTGGAGGTTTCTATAGTGGGCAGTCAATCTATAACATCAGTTTTACATTGAGATGTCAGTTAAAAATCTATCTCATGGTGTAAATGGATTTTCCAAAGGTATTTGATAACATGTTGCATAAGAGACCAGTTTATAAAATGAAGGCACACAATATTAAATGATGTATGCAACATGGATTAGAAGTTAGTTAAATGACAGAAAACATATTAATGGTCAATGGATGATTTTTTTGGACTGGAGGAAGGAAAATAGTGCTGACCCTTGTGGATCAATGTTGGAGCCATTGCCCTTCTCAAACTATATAAGTGATCTTTACTTATAGGTATGTGGAGAAGATTTGCAGAAGATACAAAAATAGGGAACATGGTTTATTGCGAAGAAGACTAATCAATTTCAGAAGGACACAGACAATTTACTAGATCAGGCAGATTTCAGATGAAAATTAATACAGAACAATGCGAGGTGAAACTTTTTGGGAGGATAGTTAAGTAGAGCACACGCAATGTAAAACATTAAAAGGAGTACAAGAACAGAAATACTTAGGGTTTCAAATTCAAAACTCTTTAAAAGTGGGGAGACCCGTTGATAAAACAATTTAAAAAATGCATGCGAGGACAGTGGTTTTTACAAGTAGGGGTCTACAGATTAAAAGAAAATATGCAGTGGTCTCATTCTGTCCTGTGTGACTAGCTTCAACTGTCACATTTTTCATTTACCCTTACTATTTAATGTGTATTTTTTATATTGTAACATGTATCATTGTTCTATAAAATCTAATAATTTCTAAATGTTCTGGTCTATTGATAAAATCTTATCTCACTTCGCAAATCTGGTACTGAATTTTCACCACAGAAGTAGAACACAGGAGCCTGATTTGTTTTCAGGTCAGAAACCTGCCTCTGCTGGGAAACTGATTAAAATTAAGATTTTTACAGGGTAACCCCTTCATTGATATGGAGATGGATTTCCTGTCCAATTAGAGTCAGTGTGATTGGGAACAGAGGCGGGTCAGATGAAATGTGGGACTGAATTAGACACCCCACGACAGCCATCCCTGAGGCTACAACTACACAAAAGCAAAATACTGCGGATGCTGGAAATCTGAAACTAGAACAGAAAATGCTGGAAATACTCAGCAGGTCTGGCAGCATCTGTGGAAAGAGAAACAAAGTTAACGTTTCAGGTCTGTGACCTTTCATCAGAACTGAGGCTGCAAGTTGTACTAAGGGAGAAATCTGCTGATTGTGCCAAAGCTTTCCACAGCACGAGAGGGAGGCAAGATGTCACTGGAGTGCCAGAGGCTGCCCATCGCTTCACCAACACTGACCTGGATCTAATGTTGGAGGCCGGGAGGGAGAGGTTGGTGGGGGGTGGGGGTGGCGTGGGGGTGGGGGTCCTGTTCCCGCAGGGTGGCAAGAGGAGGCCACCATGTCATGCACAGCATTGAGTGGGTCACTGGACTGTCTTCTTCCAGTCTCTATCTACTGTTTTCCTCTTTTTGCACTGTATAAATGATGACACTTTATGCCACAGGTCTGGGTCTCCTTTTATTGCTGACATGACAGGAAAAGTGGTATCAAGTAGGAAAAGAGATAACAGGATCCTTTACGGTAAGGGAAAAGCCTCTGGGAAGAAGTGCATCCTTCATTGGCGGTAAGTGATTAGATATTCCAGGCTGCGTCTTCCATGCATGTGTTAGCATAGATATCTCAGACTCCCTTCCATGCCATGACCCTCAAGCTGGGTCAGAGGGGCTCAGTTGAAACGTTCCTGGATCAGGAAATCCCTCATATTCACGGCATCCTCACAAGCCCCTCGCGTCCTTAGCCATGCCTGACCACCTTGTTGTGCAGCTGGGGTGCCTCTCTGTTCCGTGTCATCTCTCTCTGCCACCACTTCCTCCTCCACTCTCACCTCCTGTGCCTGCTAATCCCCTGATGAGCTATCTCCTTCCAGGGCCTTACCATCCTCAAGGTCCACACCTCGCTGGAGGGCCATGTTATGGAGAATGCAACAGACCACCACAATGACCAAGACCCTTGCAGGAAAGTATTAGAGTGCACCATCTGACTGGTTGAGGTACTGGAATCACATCTTCAGAATCCTGATGGCCTGCTCAGTGGTTGCCCTACTGAACAGTTGTATCGCCTCTGTGCTTCTGTCACTAGCTTTTTAGAGGGGTGAGTAGCCATATCTTCAAGGGATATCCTTTGTCCCCTAGGATGCATCCACGCACTTTGGAGGAGTGGCAGAGGATGAATGAATTATTGCAGCTGGCAGGGAAGCAAGCACACACATGGTGGAAACTCCTGTTGTGGTCATGGACCAGTTGGATGTTGACGGAGTGGAAGCCCTTCCTGCTAATGGATCTCACTGGCCAGTCACTCGGTGCCTTGATGGCCATATTGGTACAATCGATGTTGCCCTGCACCTGGGGGAATTCAGCAATGGTGATGAAACCCAATGCCTTCTGTGCATGTGAAACCCCATCTGTCCAGAATTGAATGTACTGTCCAGTCTGGCAAAGAGGGCATCAGTGACCAGTGAGATGCAGTGGTGTGCAGCTATTTTTGAGATGCCACTAAGGTCCACAGCTGACTCTTGGAAGGGGCCAGAGCTCAAGGCCACAGTGTCTTTTATGGCTACTGGCAGGGAAATCGCGAGCAGTGCTGTGAGGTATGAGGTCTTTAGTGACATGGTCACAGAGCTGCCTGGAGAGCCGCAGTCTCTTGCGGCACTAGGTGTCAATCATCTCCAGGTTGGGTGATTAGCAACTTACAGGGCAGTAAGCTGAAAAACTATTCTACTGTGTTTATGAACAGCTGAGTATGAAAATTGCAATGTATTTCTTTATGACCTGGATTTGGCAGTCAGCAGCGAATGAATAGGGCTTGCCATTCATTACACCTACAGCTGCCAACAAGCCTTTTGTGGGCTTTTGAGTGGCAACTTACGTTCATCGTGCATCTGATGCAGCGGGGTGCCTCGACAGGGGATCTGGGACCTGTATGAAAAGGGCAAGCAACAGCATGTTTCCTCAACCAATCAGATCAAAGAATCCTCATTGAGACAGATAGAAGCTAAACCAGGGAGTGTAAGGTAGAATAGTTAACTTAATGTAGATCATGTACAGAATGTGAAACAAAGGCCGGAATTTTATGTTGGGTGGGAAGCCCTGCCCACCAGCTGAAAAGTTGGTGATGAACCCACCTCCCCCGGGGAGCCAGGCCAGGATTTTTCACTCCCCAGACCCTTAATTGGTCTTGGGCAAGACTTCCAGCTCCTTGAGGCAGGAAGTCCCGCCAAATGGAGCTGCCGACTAAATAATGGGTAGCACAGTGGCGCAGTGGTTAGCACCGCAGCCTCACAGCTCCAGCGACCCGGGTTCAATTCTGGGTACTGCCTGTGTGGAGTTTGCAAGTTCTCCCTGTGTCTGCGTGGGTTTTCTCCGGGTGCTCCGGTTTCCTCCCACAAGCCAAAAGACTTGCAGGTTGGTAGGTAAATTGGCCATTATAAATTGCCCCTAGTATAGGTAGGTGGTAGGGAAATATAGAGACAGGTGGGGATGTGGTAGGAATATGGGATTAGTGTAGGATTAGTATATATGGGTGGTTGATGGTCGGCACAGACTCGGTGGGCCGAAGGGCCTGTTTCAGTGCTGTATCTCTAAACTAAACTAAACTAAAATGGGTCAGCAGCTTCTAGTTCCAGCAGCGCCACCAGGAGCAGTGGCCACTGTTTGAACTACACCAAGCCATCGGAGGCAACAGGAAGGAAGGCCCTGGAACTCAGGTAAGTTTTTAAGGCGTTGCTGGGGAGAGTCGGTCCCCGAGAAGGCAAGGGGGGGTGTCGGTTAGAGGGGGTAGTTTTGTGCATCAGGGCAGTTGGGGCTTCAGGGGCGGTCCTCTGTGGGGCATGGGGTACCTGATCAGGAGGGCCTCCAACAGCCCACACGAAGGCCGCCTAGTTTTACCTAGTGGGGTTCCTGGGGCCTTTGCCATCTGGCCGCCGACGGTAAAATAACCGCGACAGTGGGAGGAGGCAGTTAATTGGCCACTTAGGACCTTGATTGGCTTGGAGCAGGCAGGCCCTTTCTCGCCACTGCCGCCCCATGTAAACTTGCAGTGGGGGCTTGAGGGGGTCAGGAACGGCCTCCCCCGCCTCCCACTCAATTATACATCCCCCCCACTCCGCAACCATCCTGCTCGTTGGCAGGCCGTAAAATTCCAGCCAAAAAGAGGGAAGGGTGGGATTCAGAAAGAGAGATAAATGATAGAAAGAAAAAGTAAAAAATTATTTAATTTTAGGTTTTGATTTTTTTTTAATCTCCAGAAGTAATTAAAACCTAAAGAATGAGAGGCCACACTTGTAAAAGTAAATTTTCAGGGCCAGAGAAGTTGCTTGGCAGTGATTGAGACATCACACGATTAAAAATTCACTTACACTTGAATGGACATACCCTATCTCTGTCGGGCATATTTAGTGGGTAGTTAGTGCTAATTACCACAACCTCACACCCTTATATGCATTTTAATGCTGAGTATATTGGAGAGGAACCAGTGTAGTGCCGCTTTTAGAGGAGCCAGGTAAATAGAACAAGAAGTTCTGGATTTTCGCAGTTTACTATGTGTGTGCAAACATCAGAGGTTGCTGTCTGATTTACTTCTTACTAATGGTGAGCAGTGATAGTCTCACCATTATTCTTACCGCAAAATCTGGGTCCATGCCTTTGCATCATGACTTTTATCAAATCTTGGTTGGTTTCATGTTGGCCAGGAATATCCTCTTGCTTTGCAGAAAAATAACATGCTATTATCTCTTTATTAACTAAAAAAAGTAAAAAAAAAAATATGGAAAGGGATATACATTGGCTGAAAAACCTCTGCAAAAACTTATAACTCCTGTAAGGCAAAATAATCAATGATAAATATATGAAAAGCTGGGTGAGCAGGATTCACAGATTGCAGTTTGTAGCTATTTTTCAATGAAGCATTAAAACAAATAATTCAGTATTGCTCTCTACGTACTGTTCCATATTCCTTCTCTGTGCTTTTCTTTCTATTATCTGTTCTTCTTCTGTCTTCTAATCTATTCTTATTTATGCTCCATATTTCCTCTTATTTTGTTGCTCTCTTCCTTAATACTGTGCCTTTCTCTTTTCCAATTTCTAATTATTTTTAAATAACTTCTTACTGCTTCTTGTTTATGATGATATTTCCTCCCTCCTTCCAGGCTTGTTCACCCACACGCACAACATTCCCCATTAGCAGCTGAGTCATCCTCCCCTTAGGAAAATATCACTTGAGTATTTGGTGCCTCCCACAGTAACTCTGCAGCAATCTGCAACTTATGCAATGCCTGTGGCGTGTCAAATCCTTTCTTTCCATTTTTCTTTGTTCACTTCTCTATCTTGTCTTCTCTTTTTATAACTCTTCATTCAAACTTTTTCATGTTTCTTTTTTCTATTCATTCATTATTCAATACACTATAATCAGTTATTTTTCTTCCTTTGTCAGTGACCCCATGGACCTCCTTTTCAGTCTTTCTCTGTCTCCTGATTCTGTTCATTTGTTTCTGGCTCTGCAAGATTTTACATAGATTTTAAACTTTACTCCTTATTTTAACTGTATGCAAGAAGTTACTAATATCCGCTAATATGAGTTCCAACATTGTACTTTCCATTAGGTTACACTGAAGTAAATTTTCAAGCTACTTAATATGCAAATTATTTGGAACTAAAACGCCTGAATTCCTACAACTCCCTATTACTAGTTCAACCAAATGCTCAATTAAGTTTCTGCTTTTCTCCCCTGCTCTGTGTGCCCCAAGCCTCCTTTAATTGGACTGCGTCCAGCTGAGTCATCAAGCAACTCCTCCCCACTGTGTACAACCCAATTGTACAGAACTATTTAAGATTCTCAATGTACATATCTGCAAATACTATGTGATCTGCATTGTAACTTGTATCACAGAATGACCTGAGAATGTGCATAAACTTTTTCATAGCATGATAATTCACTTTAAATAAGACCACTTTGGTGATTTATCACTTTGGTGACTGTTGGTGCCTGTAGAGACATAATTAATAATTTTGTTTATGAGAGGAAGGAAGCAGAAAAACTACAGCAAACCTGGAGCCACACAACAGACAGCCGGACATGGTTGTTTAGAAATTAATCTATGTAAGCCAGACAAAATATGAGCAATTAAAGTTGTTGATGTTTTAAAATATTCTTATGAAAAGTTTATATTTTACTTGCATTAACCTTCTTGGGGGTTAAATTGAATAAGATCTGTAAATGAGCATAGGGATTACAGTACACGATTAACCCACACCCATTCATTCATTCTGATGCACGAAGCATGATAAATTCACGTTACTTGCTACTTCATGATTGTTGTGTGCAGCCAGTGCTATCTGCATTATTCATTGGCTGCATGCATCAGCAGGGAACCTGATACCGTGAGTGGCTAGTGCTAGTTAAAGGCAGCCTGTACCTTTTAAAGGGGAGGTGTATTGTGGCTGCAAGAAGTCATGGGAGTCACTTGAAAACTGAATATGTGCTCTGATACTTTGAACAATGGCTGAACATGTGAGTGAGTTTGCACCAAGGTTTTCAGAGACTGCATGGAAGGTCTTGGTGGAAATGGTAGAAAGGAGGAGAGATGATCTATATCCACAGTGGGGCAGGAGGTTCTCCAGACATATGTGCAGGAGGCAGTGAAAAGAAATAGTGGTAGAGGTTAATGCAAATATTGTTGTTCTTCGAATTTTGTCGCAGTGCAGGAAGAAGTTTAATGATCTCACATGAGTTGTCAAGGTGTTGCGGACAGGTGATGATAGGGATGCTTCCCACTTGTCCATCTCTCAACTGACCGAAGACGGCATTTTTTAAAAGATTTTTTTTAGCCCCTGATTGCTTTAATTATCAAGAACAGTCAAATGCCAGGTTTTCACATAAGTTGAAAAAGAAAGATAAATGTTTATTATTCTTTGGCCTCCTTGTCTCAGGAGACAATGGGTAAGCACCTGGAGGTAGTCAGTGGTTTGTGGAGCAGCGCCTGGAGTGGCTATAAAGGCCAATACTAGAGTGACAGACTCTTCCACAGGTGCTGCAGAAAAAATTGGTTGTCGGGGCTGTTACACAGTTGGCTCTCCCCTTGCGCTTCTGTCTTTTTTCCTGCCAACTGCTAAGTCTCTTCGACTCGCCACACTTTAGCCCCGCCTTTATGGCTGCCCGCCAGCTCTGGCGATCGCTGGCAACTGACTCCCACGACTTGTGATCAATGTTACAGGACTTCATGTCGCGTTTGCAGACGTCTTTAAAGCGGAGACATGGACGGCCGGTAGGTCTGATACCAGTGATGAGCTCGCTGTACAATGTGTCCTTGGGGATCCTGCCATCTTCCATGAGGCTCACATGGCCAAGCCATCTCAAGCGCCGCTGACACAGTAGTGTGTATAAGCTGGGGATGTTGGCCGCCTCGAGGACGACTGTGTTGGAGATGCGGTCCTGCCACCTGATGCCAAGGATTCTCCGGAGGCAGCGAAGATGGAATGAATTGAGATGTCGCCCTTGGCTGACATATGTTGTCCAGGCCTCGCTGCCGCAGAGCAAGGTACTGAGGACACAGGCTTGATACACTCGGACTTTTGTGTTCCGTGTCAGTGCGCCATTTTCCCACACTCTCTTGGCCAGTCTGGACATAGCAGAGGAAACCTTTCCCATGTGCTTGTTGATTTCTGCATCGAGAGACAGGTTACTGGTGATAGTTGAGCCTAGGTAGGTGAACTCTTGAACCACTTCCAGAACGTGGTCGCCGATATTGATGGATGGAGCATTTCTGATGTCCTGTCCCATGATGTTCATTTTCTTGAGGCTGATGGTTAGGCCAAACTTGTTGCAGGCAGCCGCAAACCTGTCGATGAGACTCTGCAGACACTCTTCAGTGTGAGATGTTAATGCAGCATCGTCAGCAAAGAGGAGTTCCCTGATGAGGACTTTCCGTACTTTTGTCTTCGCTCTTAGGCGGGCAAGGTTGAACAACCTGCCTGCCACCTGATCTTGTGTGGAGGAAAATTCCTTCTTCTGAAGACTTGAATGCTTGTGAGAGCAGCAGGGAGAAGAAAATCCCAAACAGTGTCGGTGCGAGAACACAGCCCTGTTTCACGCCACTCAGGATAGGAAAGGGGTCTGATGAGGTGCCATTGTGCTGAATTGTGCCTTTCATATTGTCATGGAATGAGGTGATGATACTTAGTAGCTTTGGTGGACATATGATCTTTTCTAGTAGTCTGAAGAGACCATGCTTGCTGACGAGGTTAAAGGCTTTGGTGAGATCAATGAAAGCAACGTAGAGGGGCATCTGTTGTTCACGGCATTTCTCCTGTAGCTGACGAAGGGAGAACAGCATGTCAATGGTCGATCTCTCTGCTCGAAAGCCACACTGTGCCTCAGGGTAGACACGCTCGGCCAGTTTCTGGAGCCTGTTTAAAGTGACTCGAGCGAAGACTTTCCCCACTATGCTGAGCAGGGAGATTCCACTGTAGTTGTTGCAGTCACCGCGGTCACCTTTGTTTTCATAGAGGGTAATGATATTGGCATCATGCATGTCCTGTGGTATTGCTCCCTCGTCCCAGCACAGGCAAAGAAGTTTATAGAGTGCTGAGAGTATGGCAGGCTTAGCATGATTGATTATTTCGGGGGTAATTCCGTCCTTCCCAGGGGCTTTTCCGCTGGCTATACAATGCACAAAAAATACGCAACAACACCCACTCTCACACTCATACAGATACACACTCAAGAAAAGATAGAGATTATAAAGATAACATGCAGTAGGTCTGATGATTTATAAAGAGTTCTCTGTTGAACTTGTTTTTCCCCAGGGTGAAAACTTGAAATGGTGCAGGCATGTAATCTTTTCCCTTGTTCACTGAAGATAGACTTGGAAGGTACAGGAAGATGGATATACTGTTGCAGACTGCTCTTGTTACATTCCAGCCAGTGGTCAATGATGAAGTCCTGGTACGATTTCTCAGGTAGGGAGTTCAAGACCAAACTCCAGCCTCTGCCTACATGTAGTTTAAAGATGTTGGTCTTAGGCAGGGCCCTTCCTCGTCGCTGGAATCTTCAATTTTGAATTAATAACCGAATTAACCAACACTGATTCCACTCCGATTGTTCCAGAATGGGCTGTCACAATCTTTTCTCTTGATTGGTCAGTTTGAATCCGGGCCGCTTTGGCGCGCCTCAAGTCTGTGTAGGTTTGTTTCGTAAAATCATTATATAGTTCATAATTTCTCCTTGCGCGTGCGTGCCAAAGCTGAGCGACTTCATCTTCAAATGGCATATCTTGTCAACTACACCATTAGCCTTATCCACTGCTCAATTCACTACATCCCCATCACCTACATACCGACAATCTCTAACATTCTTTACCTCACTCTCCACACAAAAACTGTTGCAAAACTCAAACTCACAACTAAGAGATCACACACATTGACAGCCACATCATGCAAACATATTGCAGGACACTTGCTGACATGATTCCTTCTTTCTTGTTGGAAAAGGCAATGCATAACAGCAGGCAGTAGGAAAGAACTGAAGGAAGACAAGTGTGTCTACATGTTTTAACATATGTGCAGGAGACAATGTTGGCCATCCTGGGAAGGGGCAATGCTGAGGCTGTGGAGGCTGTGGAGACTGGCGGGGCTGGAGCGATTGATAATGAGAGTATCTTCATATCGAATACTCTTTATTTCAACCTGCTTCTCCATCAACTCTCAATCATTTCTGACTTAGCAGCTGCAGATTGGGTAAGCACAAACTTCTTATTTCCTCCTCTCTATTCACCAAAACCCAACTCTTCTTCCTTTTTCATTTCAGATACTCAAGAACTGGAGCCTACCCAATCAGTGGAGGAAGAGGAAGAAGACAGTGAAGATGAAGAGACACTCTCACTCGATCTCACACTCACAGCCACCAGCTCAGAGACTGGCATTGCACGTTATTTTAGAGGCTGTGATAGAGGAGGGATCTGCATGTGGTGAGACACCAGGCCTAAGTGCGCAGGCACCAGAGTGGGCAGTACGGATAACACAGGTGCCAGAATGATGAAGGGCAGGGCTGCACACGAGGCTCTGCTGCAGAGAACTCAGATGAGAAAACCGATGGGTGGACATAACTAAATGCTTGGTGCACAGGAAAGCCTGCCAGAAATCCTGCGCTCAATGTCAAGGAGCATGGAGGAATCCAGCACCGATTCGGTACAGAGTTTTGCGCAAAGCTTGGAGCCCATCCTTTCCAATATGGACAGTGGTCGCCTCCATCAGCACACCTGCGGAACCCACCATGATGCAGCGTTTGATGGCTGATATCACAGCTTCCATTGCAGCACAAACAGCTTCCATCAAAGGTCTGAGTGCTGCAGTGCAAACTTCGACTGCTAGCTTGCAAACTGAAACTGCTGCCATCATGCCTCTCGATGCCACTGTTGAAAGGGGCTTCCAAGGCATCACAGCAAACCATCAATATGTTCTCCAATAGATCAGTAGGATTGCTGAGGTGCTGCCCCTATAGAGTGGCAAAGGCTCCATGGAGCATACTAAATGCATACTTTGGTTCTGTCTTCACAAAGGAGGACGCAAATATCATACCAGAAATGTTGGGGAACACAGGGCTTAGTGAGAGACAGGAACTGAAACAAATCAGTATTAGTAGAGAAATGGTGTTGGGAAAATTGATGGGATTGAAGGCCGATAAATCCCCAGGGCCTGATGGTATGCATCCCAGAGCACTTAAGGAAGTGGCCCTAGAAATAGTGGATGCATTGGTGGTCATCTTCCAAGATTCTATAGACTCTGGAACAGTTTCTGCAGATTGGAGGGCAGCTAATGTAACCCCACTATTTAAAAAGGGAGGTAGAGAGAAAGCAGGGAATTATGGACCAGTCAGCCTGACATCGGTAGTGGGGCAAATTCTAAAGTCCATTATCAAAGATTTTATAGCAGAGCACTTAGAGAACAGTGGTAGAATCGGGCAGAGTCAGCATGGATTTACGAAAGGGAAATCATGCTTGACAAATCTGCTACAATTCTTCGAACTAGTAGAGTTGATGAGGGAGAGCCAGTGGATGTGATTTATTTGGACTTTCAGAAGGCTTTCGACAAAGTCCCACATAAGAGATTAGCATGTAAGATTAAAGCGCATGGGATTGGGGGTAGTGTATTGCGGTGGATAGAAAATTGGTTGGCGGACAGGAAACAAAGAGTAGGGATAAATGGGTCTTTTTCCGAATGGCAGGCAGTGACTAGTGGGGTACAAGCAGGGATCTGTGCTCGGACCCCAGCTATTCACAATATACATTAATGATTTAGATGAGGGAACTAAATGTAATATCTCCAAATTTGCAGATGACACAAAACTGGGTGGGAGGGTGAGTTGTGAGGAGGATGCAGAGAGGCTGCAGGGTGATTTGGACAAGTTGAGTGAGTGGGCTAATGCATGGCAGATGCAGTATAATGTGGATAAATGTGAGGTTATCCACTTTGGTAGCAAAGACATGAAGGCAGATTATTAACTGAAAGGCTATAAACTGAGAGAGAGGAATATGCAGCGAGACCTGGGTGTTCTCGTACGCCAGTCACTGAAGGTAAGCATGCAGGTGCAACAGTGGGTAAAAAAGATAAATGGTATGTTGGCCTTCATAGCGAGAGGATTTGAGTACAGGAGCCGGGATGTCTTGCTGCAATTATACAGGGCCTTGGTGAGGCCACACCTGGAATACTGTGTGCAGTTTTGGTCTCCTTATCTGAGGATGGATGTTCTTGCTAAAGAGGGAGTGCAGCGAAAGTATACCAGACTGATTCCTGGGATGGTGGGACGGACGTATGAGGAGAGATTGAGTCAGTTAGGATTATATTTGCTGGAGTTCAGAAGAGTGAGGGGGGGAAGAAACATATAAAATTCTAACAGGACTCGACAGGGTAGATGCAGGAAGGATGTTCCCGATGGTGGGGGAGTCCAGAACCAGGGGTCATTGTCAAAGGATATGGGGTAAACCTTTCAGGACTGAGATGAGAAATTTCATCACCCAGAGAGTGGTGAGCCTGTGGAATTCGCTACCACAGAAAGCAATTGAGGCCAAAACATTGTATGTTTTCAAGAAGGAGTTAGATATAGCTCTTGGGTCTAAAGGGATCAAAGGGTATGGGGCAAAAGCAGGAACAGGCTACTGAGTCGGATGATCAGCCATGATCACAATGAATGGCAGAGCAGACTCGAAGAGCCAAATGGCCTACTCCTGCTCCTATTTTCTATGTTTCTATGGAGCATAAATCTGTTTTCTTCTCTTAGGATGTTAGCATTCCTGCTCTCACCCCTACTATTCAGCCAGTGAGCCCAGGCTGCTGCAGCAAAGGCAGAGACAGTGCAGTGTGAATATAGCCTTCTAGCTCTTCTAGCTTGACCTCCAAGGCCATCTGCAGTCTACTCAATTGAGAGGCAGCAGCCTACTACCACACATGTTCCAGCGACTGAGGAAGCATCTCATAGGAGCACTGGGACAGGCAACGCATGCAAAAGACAGGCATTAAGGGAATGCACAAGGGTGATTAGTTAATTTATGTTTATATTATGTACTGTTTGAAATTATAAACTTGGATTAGAATGTACATGTTTTGGTGACTTCTATTTTTGTGTTGTTG
This sequence comes from Heterodontus francisci, assembly GCF_036365525.1. Lineage (NCBI taxonomy): Eukaryota > Metazoa > Chordata > Chondrichthyes > Heterodontiformes > Heterodontidae > Heterodontus > Heterodontus francisci. Next base: position 44,188,312 of record NC_090387.1, read on the forward strand.
GAAAGAGGATAATGTGATGGTCAGTGATAGAGGAAAGGTAAGGAGTGTGGGACTGTTGGTGAATGGGGAGGTGTGGTTGAGGTTACTGGTATTGTTCATTAATTATTTCATCACGTATAGTCTGGGCAGAAAAGGACTGTCTACATTGTAGTCTTCCTTCCTGTTCCTTCACTTCCTGTTGCACTTCCTCCTCCTCTTCCTCATGCTCCTGCTCCTCAGCTTCTCCATGGGTAGGTGTTGGTAAGGGCTGTTTCCCTTATAATGGCCAGGTTGTGCATCATGCAGCATGCCACCATAAATCTTGAGACCCACTCAGCTGAGTGCTACATGGCTCCTCCAGAATGATCCAGGCAGCAGAATGTTGCTTGCGGATGCCGATGGTGTGCTCTATAATGTTCCTCGTGGCAGCATGGCTCTCATTGTAGACCTGATGTGCATGGGTGTGTGGGCTCCGGACCAGAGTCATGTGCCATGTAATGAATGGATAACCCTTGTTGCCCAATAGTCCGCCTTTGGCTTGCCATGATAGTTCAAGTACAGATGACACAGAGTGAAGGAATCAAGCTACTGGCAGGATGATGGGCATTCATCTCCATGTTACACACCAGCTACACATTGAGTGAGTGGAATTCATTTTGCTTCAGGAAAATGGCAGAGTTCACATGTGGCGTATGCATGGCAATGTGTGTGCAGTCAATGGTATCTTGCACCATGGAGAAGCCTGTGCTTTGTGCAATCTTTCGTATTCACTGCGCCTGCTTGTCTTTGGCAAGAGGGAATGAGATGAAGCTGTCTGTCTGTGGAGAGAGCCTTAGTGACCTCCATTATGCAGCAGTATACTGAAAACTGCAGCAGCCTGGAAGGAGTCAGATGCATAAAAGTTAAGAACTACGTTCACCTTGAAAACTATAGGCAATGTGGTCCTTGCCCTGCTTTGAGGTTGCAGTCATGGCTGCAGCAGTTGCAGATTTAAGTTACAACCTCTTTAGTAAAGCAAAGATGTCTCATGCATTGGTCATTGCTGATGTTCAAGTAAGAGAATTGCTCCCTAAATACCCTAGGTGGATATGGCCTCCTGATGAGTGCTCTTCTCCCATTTCTTCCTCTTTCAGTAGCTTGTTCTGCTCTGCGTGGCCTATCTTCATTCTCACAGTCATGCTCAATTCCAAGAAGAAGCCCTAAAAGGTCACCCATGCTGGGAAGCAACGTCTTTCAACACAAGCTTTTAAATCAACATTGCCATTGACCAGAAACTGAACTGGAGTAGCCATTTAAATACAGTGACTGCTAGAGTAGTTCAGAGGCTAGGAATCCTGTGGCGAGTAACTCACCTCCTGACTCCCCAAAGCCTGTCCACCATCTACAAGGCACAAGTCAGGAGTGTGATGGAATACTCTCCACTTGCCTGGATGGGTGCAGCTCCAACAACACTCAAGAAGCTCGACACCATCCAGGACAAAGCAGCTCACTAGATTGGCACCCCATCCACAAACATTCAGTTCCTCCACCACCAATGCACAATGGCAGCAGTGTGTACCATCTACAAGATTTACTGCAGCAACGCACTAAGGCTCCTTCAACAGCACCTTCCGAACCTGCGACCTCTACCACCTAGAAGGACAAGGGCAGCAGTTGCATGGGAACACCACCACCTGCAAGTTCCCCTCCAAGCCACACAGCATCCTGACTTGGAACTATATCACCATTCCTTCACTGTTGCTGGGTCAAAATCCTGGAACTCCCTTCCAAACAGCACTGTGGGTGTATCTACCTCACATGGACTGCAGCGGTTCAAGAAGGCAGCTCACCACCACCTTCTCATGGGCAATTAGGGATGGGCAATAAATGCTGTCCTAGCCAGCAACGCTCACATCCCATGAACCAATGAAAAAAACCAAAAAAGTACTTCAGGATCAGCCAAAATACTCCATGTAAGACTACTGAAATTTTAGGCAAATATAGGAAAGTTAAAAAAATTACATCAACGGCCAGAAGAAATAATCCAGCAACTAACCTGTAAGTAGTTCATGTTCCCTTTAAGCATTAGTGGTAGGGTGTTCTTCATTCAGCTGTATGAGGTTAAGACAGGGCGTAGGCTGGAGGTTGGCATTTGAAAATGGTAGTGCTGGTGTCAAATCAACATTGTACACTGATTGACGTTATAATCTACCTGCTTTATATGCTGCTGGCGGTTGTTAAGTGCACGTATGCAAACCTTTTTACCAAGATTGTGTCCTGCAGACACCATGACATCTTGGAACCCATTTTCAAGCCTTAGGAGACCGCTTAGATCCTAAATAAACAGCAGTTCAGAGCCCAGATTAGCCCCTCATGCCTTTCAATCTGAGGATAAACCTTTCAAACTATAGTGACCTGCAAAACACCAGACCTTTCAGGGGGGATGGCAGGGTGAAACTACAATAATGGCTAAAGGGATCCCTTGGCTGATATGTTGAAGACGGTGCAAATTGTCTTGAGGAAATCATCATTGACATCACACCAAGACAAATGGTCCTCAGAATTATATCCTGCTAAGCATTTCAGGAAGTAACCATACAGCTGGTCAATGGCACTCCAAGTTGAACAGAGACATTTACCATATTTTTGTTTGTGTAGAATCTTTTGATGTGGATAGGCCTCTGGTTTAGGGTAGAATTCCAGCATGTGAGGTCTAGGTGGCTGAAGGCAGGGCCACCAACGGTGGAGGTGAAGGAAGGGGAGATCAGAGTCATAGAGTGATATAGCACTGAAGCAGGCCCTTTAGCCTACCGAGTCTCTGCCAACCATCAACCACCCATTTATACTAATTCTACATTAATCCCATATTCCCCACCACCCCTCCTACCTACACCAGGGGCAATTTACAATGGCCAATTTATCTGTCAACCTGCAAGTCTTTGGCTGCGGGAGGAAACCAGAGCACCCAGCAGAAACCCGCGCAGTCACAGGGAGAACTTTCAAACTCCACACGGGCAGTACCCGGAACTGAACCCAGGTCACTGGAGCTGTGAGGCTGCAGTGCTAACCACTGTGCCACTGTGCCGCCCTGTGTCAGAGGATTGGAGAGCTCTGAGGCAAGATGTCATAGGGCAGGAGGAAGTTATGGAATTAGGGAGAAGCAAGGCCATGAAAGGATTTAAACCTGACAATAAGAATTTAAAGTTTGAGGTATTGGAGGACCAGGAAATAATATACGTCAGTAAGGACAGCAGTGATGGGTGTGCAGGAGTTGGTGTAGGATTAGGGATGGGCAATAAATGCTGGACAAGCCAGCGACGCCCACATCCCATGAATGAATTAAAAAAAGGATACAAGCAGCAAGTATTAGCTGAGCTGAAAGTGGCCACTTAAAATTAAAAAGTTTGTGGCTGAATGTTTGGAGATCCAAGCCTCAACTGTGACTTGTACTCTTGATGATCCCTATTTCTCAGTGGTCAGGAAGGCACACCAGCTGAGTTCTGTGCCCACGGCAGATCTCCTGTCGCCGGGCTGAAAAGGCAGGGGGATTCGTGCCTCGGCCAGCTGGAGTCCCACCTGCCGCCCCCATAACGATTCTATGACACTGGGCCATTTAACAGCCAGGAGCCAGGATCCCCTTCCCTTTAAAGACAGGGATCCCGCCTCCAAGAGCTGCCAGCCAATCACAGGGCCGGCAGCTCAGCAGTATCGGCAGTGCCACTGGGAGTGGTGACCACTGTTGGACCCAGGCCCACGCTGGAGCCCGGATCCAAGGTAAATGAGACAGGTTCACCAGGGCCAGACCAGCAGGCCCGGAGAGGGGGATGGAGAGAGTGGGCATTTAGTGCAGGGGGAAGGGGGTTCATGGAGGTGCAGATTTTCCTGGTGGGGGGGGGATACCCGCAATGGGCCACAAATTGCCCACAGAGGAGTGCCCCTCCAAGCCCACAGCGAAGTCACCTCATTTTTCTGGGCAACCTCCCTACATAGTGGAGGCCCCCCTGCCGCTGGTTAAATCCCAGCGGCAACAGGAAGAGACCCTTAAATGGCCATTAATAGGCCTCTTCAGGGCCTCAGTTGGCTTCTGGGTGAGAAGGCTGTCATCGGCCTTTCCCACCTCCAACAAAATCACGTTGTGACAGGGAGGCGACGGACCCTCAGCCCACCACCTGTCGCAATTTTATGGGCTCTCCCGCCTCTGACCCATCTCAGTGGGGCCCATGATAGTCTGACCAAACTTACTGCTGTTGACAACATGTTAGTTCAGTCTGAGGCCTTGGTGTATTGGAATTCCTGAAGAACAGGATTGTCACCTCTGACCCTGCCCCTTATGATGATGGGATGTGTGTGTCGGCTCTGCTGCCAATCCAGAAATTAGGGCTTAAAGCCAGGATCTACAGTATCTGGTTCCCTGCCAATTGAGCAGCTATGTCCAGAGCATTACAGCTGGGCCATGGATTTTTAAGGGTCTCATCTTGTATTCAGAAGCTGGCAACTGATAATTTTTGCAGGCTTTGAGGCCTTCTAACATTTTACTGAGGTATAAACATCACATAAGAACACATATATCGTCCAACTGCTAATGAATAATACCACAAGAGACCTGTTAGTTATTAATAATTGTACATGTGGGCTTCAGCATTTACATATAAGCTTTAGCAAAGATATTCTACAATGATCAAAATGCCAGTTCTCAACCAAAATCATGAACTTACTTTCAAAGTACTTTATTAATGGGTTTCAGTTGTTGCCATGGTGATATGACAGCTTTTACTGCAAAATGCAGCATGAATTCTCTGCCAAGTCTTTGAAAGGTTCATATAACAGACATCACCAACTGAACTGTACATTTATTTCCAATTAAAGATAACAAAAGAATAACCCATTGCAAAAATATTCCTGAAAGACTTTGTTATTTGCATTAAGGTAATATGATCTAACAGATACAGACAGTATTGTCTAAGAGTGCAATAAAAGATGGAGTAATGATTTATCTTTCTAATAAAACCTCAAGTAGTTGCTGCTCCTCAATATAACAGTGTACTCGTTTGGCTGTATCTTGATAATCTTGTAACATTGAGAAACTAAATTGATTTGAAGCGATGGCAAAAATGAAAAGACTTATTAGATCCATACTACTCATTCTGAAAGATTACCTGTGAGCTGTGTATCAAATGATAAGACATGAGTTCATGCTATTAATTCATGAAATGGAGTGTTGTCAATCTACACCCTGCTGTTAAGAAGTGGGGCTCTACTTCCTTTAGGTGTTCAAGCCCATTTCTGAGAACAGTATGACTGTTAGCCTTGGTGATGCTGGCTTCTCACACAGCTCTGTAACTGGTGTCATGCAGACCCCCACCAGCCAAGAATGAGGCATATTAATTTTGACATATAAACATTGATTTTAAACTGTTGCTGGAGTGAAGAAATGACTTGTTTGAAGATCACCAGACACTGAGCTGGAAGGACATTTGCATACTAAGAGACACTGCATATGGAGACAAAGGACTATTCCCTGCTCCAAATAATCCAAATGGATTTTGATCAGATATTGAAGGTATAAGGAAGCGCATTCCAGGGCCTGCTAAGATGATACAATCCACAAAGCCAGGACTGGATAAACCAGCTAGCCACATGATTAACTGGCTGGTCCAGGTTTTTTGAACTAGCCACAGGACAATTTGAATTCAGAAGTCAGTGTGCAACTGAAGCTGGAACAAGCAAGTCTCTCTCTTGGCTGTCTCTCTCTCTCGCTGTCTACTGGCCTCTAACAACACAGAACATATTGACCCGAAATTTGCAGTCAGTTGCGAAGTAATGCTGCTTGCTGCTGACCTTGAAGAAAGATGCCCACAAAAATTTAGTTATTTTCGGAGTATGGATTTGAACATTCTCGATCTCAATTTCATTCTGGTGCCAGCTATTGAGAATCTTTGGTATCCAACAATAGTGATGTCATCAAGCAGGCTAAGCAGCCAATTACATTGAAGAGTTCTCACAGACAGCAAACCAGGAAGTAACTCTCAGGTTACCTCTTTCCCTTCATCATAAGGTCATAAGTGTGGATGTTTGCTGATGATTGCACAATGTTCAGCACCATTTGTGACTCCTCAGATACCGAGGCATTCCGTGTCCATAAGCAGCAAGACCTGGACAACATTCAGGCTTGGGCTGATAAGTGGCAAGTTACATTCATGCCACACAAGTGTCAGGCAATGTCCATCTCCAATAAGAGAGAATATAACTATCTCTCCTTGATATTCAATGGCATTACCATCGCTGAAACCCCCAATATCAACATCCCAGGCGTTACCATTGACCAGAAACTTAACTGGACTAGCCATATCAGTACTGTGGCTACAAGAGCAGGTCAGAGGCTGGGAATTCTGCAGCGAGTAACTCACTTCCTGACTCCCCAATGCCTGCATTATCGACAAGGCACAAGTCAGGAGTGTGATGAAATATTCTCCACTTGCCTGGTACAGCTGCAACAGCACTCAAGCAGCTTGACACCATCCAGGACAAAGCATCCCACTTGATTGGCACCCCATCCACAACTTTCAACATTTACTCCCTCCACCACCAACGACGCACAGTGGCAGCAGTGTGTACCATCTACAAGATGCACTGCAGCAACTCACCAAGGCTCCTTTGATAGCACCTTCCAAATCCGTGACCTCTACCACCTGGAAGGACAAGGGCAGCAGATGCATGGAAAGACCACCATCTGCAAGCTCCCTTCCAAGTCACACACGATCCTGACTTGGAACTATATCGCTGTTCCTTCGCTGACGCTGGCTGAAAATCCTGGAACTCCCTTCTTAACAACACTGTGTGGGTGTACCTGTACCACATGGACAGCAGCAGTTCAAGAAGGTGGCTCACCACCACCTTCTCATGGGTAATTAGGAATGGCAATAAATGCTGTCCTAGCCAGAGATGCCCACATCGTGTGAAAGAATAAAAAAAGCAGTTTTTATCATTTATTTTTTATGATTTTAAAGGAAGTGAGATAAAGATTGGGACATACACATGGGATTAAGGTAGAAGCCTAAATATCATGAATAAACTTTTAAAAAATTTATTTTATGGCAGAATGGAGTAATTTTACATTCCAGAAATATAAAATTAGCTTTTCAGGGCCAGAGAGGTTGTTCAGAGTAAATATGACTTAGTACACTGGTAAAAACCCAGTTATACCTCACTCTATGAGGTGTAACATTTTCGAGGACTTTTGCAGCAAGACTAATAGGTTGTAAATTTGGCTCCTATCCATCTAGCTTTTCGGCACTATGAGTGCAATTCTGCCTCCAAAATGGCATCCACGATGTGCGCGCATACTTCTGTTGCTAGCCTTGCTGGACGCAGTTTGGTGAGGGTGTTAGTGGGTAATGCTGATTCGATGTCAATGCTGCCATTTTGGAGCTCAACACTCCAGCTGATGCCCTCCTTTATCCTCGCACAGCTGAACATGCAGCAGCAAGGACCACCCATCGGTGATATTTAAGGAGATTATCAACTATTTTCAGGCTAGTTTCTGATTGATTTCTAATGGCTGTTGCTGAAAGTAGAAGTATTTTGTGGTTTCTAGAGTTGTTTAAAGTTGCTGAAGTCTACAGGGAGTGGCATGCTGAAGGACTGATTTCAAGATTTCTGCACAAACCATCTGATGCACAAACTCCACTGTGGGTGCAGTAGTATGTAGCCCCCACCCTTGAAATACAGCATGACAGGGACACAGGGCAGGACGAGCGGCTGAAAGTGGGAGAAGGAGGAGGGGAAGAAGGGCTCTCAGCAGGAGGCCATATTCACCCAGGGAGTTCAGCGAGCAATTGTCCTACCTGAACCTCATTGAGAAATAGGGGACTGAGAAGTTGGTGCCATCGCCGCTCGTCACATGTACAGCCAGCCAACTGTGGTCATGCAAATTGAGGAGACATGAGGTCTGTCCATTGAAGGATGAGGATGGGTGGTGAGACACAATGACACATCAGCTTTAAAGTGCTGCCAGCCCTGCTTAAACTGCTGTTTCACTGAGTATTTTTTCTGCTGCTGCACTGCTGTGCTGCTGGCCCCCCTGCCTGGAGTCCCTCTGCTGCTGTGCTGCTGAAACCCCTGCCTAGAGACAGTCTGCTGCTATACTGCTGTGCTGTTGACCCCCTGCCTGGAGTCACTGTGCTACTGGCCAAGGCCTCAAAAGACCAGGACCTCTCAGAATCCAAGAGGCACCATGTCAGGCAGAAGACATCAGGTGGCCCCACGATTCAGCAATGCCTCCCTGGAGATTCTCCTCCAGGCTGAAAGGGAAAGGCAGGAGTTCTCTTTCCAAGGGATGGCAAAAAGAGGTCCACCCAACTGACCAAGAGAACCTGGATGGAGACCGCAGAGGAGGTCAGCAGCTGTGGGGCCACCCAACACAACTGGGTCCAGAGCAGCAAGAAAGTCAAAGACCTACTTTGTTCTGCCAAGGTGAGTGCTCCATACCTCTTTCCTCTTCGGGGCTTGCATGTGACTACTCAGGAGTAAATGTGACATGGGGACGGAGTCACCACAAAGGCGATGGCAAGGGGCTAGGCATTACCACATCCTGGCAGGTGCATGGATGTATCTCGGCGACAGGTCCTCTTCTTTCACAGGTCAGCCTAATGATATCCCCTGAGAGCGGACGTTGGGAGGAACAATGTAGGAAACTCCAACCACTAGCAGAAATGTTCTCTTGCACTTGCTGTGAAGTCTATCTCCCTCTTTCCACTTGCAGGACAAATGGACCCGTAATGCCAGGGAGACCTCGTGGCCTGGTGGAGGAACTGCCGATATCTGGCCTCTTTCCATGGCTGAGGAGGAGGCACGGGAGCTAGCAGGGGCCCAAGGCGGCCACTCAATAGCAGATAGTGAGACTGGAGTCTCCACGCAAGAGAGTGAGGACTGTCTTCATTTGACATCTACCACATTTCTGGAGATCCCCATCACACATGGTTGACATGACCGAATCTGCACAGCCTAGTCCACAGCTGTTTGCATTCTCTCATGCAGGTCGTTGTTTGCAGGAGGCTCCAGCTGAAGGAGGGGGGGGGGGCGGGTGGGCAGTCGTCAAGCTCTGAGGAGGAGCAGCAGTCTGAGGAAGGACCATCACATGAGCCTCCTGCACCTTCCACCAGCACAGATACTTTCACTTTGTTGGGTTTGCGCTTGGTTGTAGAATCAGGGCCACAAGCTGGTAAGAGCACCACATATGCACCCGAGCAGCAGGTGAGGCTGAGACAGCCGAGGCCTCTAACAGTCAGAGGACTGTGGGAGGCCACCCCATGCTAAACCCCAGGATGATGACGAGACCTCTGCCGGCAACACAGGACACGCTAGAGGTGCAAGGAGACATAAGACAACATCTGGCAGAGCTGCCAGAGGCAATGCGCAGTCATGAATGGACAATGGAGGAGTCCATCCATGCCATAAGTGCTGCCATGTCTCAGGCGTGTGAGTGCATGGCTTTCTCCATTGAGTGATTGGCGCCTGTCTCGGCGAGCCAAGTCCCACAGATGTACACAGACCTGCACACCATTGCCTTGGCCATGAGCTCAAGGCAGCAGTGACAAGGCAAGAAGAGGGAAAAGCGCCTGGAGTCTTCTCCAGTTCTCGGCCTTCTCTGGACAGCAGGGAGGTTCAAGTGATCTTTGAAAGGGAGGAGGAAAGGCTGACCTCCACAGCTGGAGGCTCCCCTCAGGGTGCTCTGAGTGTGGTCAGCAGTTCCTCATCCCCTCTGCCAGCGAGCCCAGCTCCAGCAGCCACGATACATGAGGAGAATCCGGCACCTCTGCAGGAAACCCTCAGGCAGCCGGGGCCTTCCAGGCCTCAGGCAGTCAGAAATGGCCGTCAAAGTCATCCCAGGCCAAGGGCAGCCTGATCAGCAGCATGCCTCCAGTCCAACTGCTACTGCAGGGGTCACAGTTCATAGAAGCACTCGTAAATGTGTTAAGAAAACCACAGTAAGGGTTTCACAGGTGTTTGACATTTGCCCTTTGTATTGTGTTATAAAGTTCTATCGTTATTATAGTTTACATTCATTGTTGAAAATGCTTATTCTTTCATGCCTTCACCCTTCCTTCCTCATAGGGCTTCCAGTATAGGCACAGCCCTCCTTTGGTAAGCATCTCACATGTGCCAGAGCGTGTGGCTAAGCTGGGTGCTAGACACGTAATCCAGATAGAACAGATGTGACAGACTGAATCCATTGAGGTGAATCTTTATTGAGTTAACTTTGAGAAGCTATCATGGTGGCTGGAAGCAGGTAAGTATGAGTTTGCCTCTTGCCTGCCTGGTCCATCGCTCAATCTGCCTGGCCTCCAGTGCAAGGGGTTCAACATTCAGCACTGCCTGTTTATTAGCCTCCTTCTTGTCCTCCTTGTCATTTGAGGACTGGCAATCTGGTAATCAATCATGTTCTCTTCAAGTAAGGCCTCCCGACTCTGCAGTGCTAGATTATGCACAGCACAGAAGACCACCGTGATATGCAAGATCCTCTTTGGGGCATACTGTAGGGCTCTACCAGATCAATCCTGGTCCTGCCAAGACTAAGCCCACCTGTGCAGAGTGTACAGCACTGCAGGCCGACGATAGCCTCAACTCCCCACCTCTTCCCCGACACAGTACTCATCATGGCTGCCTTTCCATTGCGGCACTGAGGCCTCGCCTTGGCATCATCACCTTTCAATGGCTGGGGATCCGAAGGCACATGAAGCCGCCCGTCGTTCACTTAATTCCAACCCCCCATTGAATCACGGTCAATTGCATGCTAATGAATTACAACGACCTGTTCAATAATTCAAATGGCAGTCCCATCACGTCGGGGTGGCGATGCCACCGTAGAGCTTTCCTGCCTCTGACTAAATCCAGAAGCAACGTCGCAACATCGGATTTCCAAGTGGGTGTGTCTGTCATTTTTACTGGCCCCCACACTCCATTCCCGCTCCTAATAGCCTCACTAAATCTGCCCGGTGTGTCAGACATCTTCACTTCATGAAAGATATCCTCATTGAAATCTTCCACCTGATGCAGCCACAACTGCCAAGTGGGGCAAGAACAGCATTGCCAGTGGCTGTGATGGTGCATGCTTACAAAATCTGCAAGTTGTAAATTAGAAGATATTGTAGGATGAGAAAAAAGGCGAAAAGTGCTATTTTGAGAAGGAGGATTAGGTATGAGCGTACTGTCATCTTCAATGGTTTCAACCCTGCTGCTAGCCATGGCCTCAGTCATTGCTGCCACAATGATGATGACCATTGTCTCCTCCACTGGGGCTCCATGTAGCCGTGCCGGTCCTCCACCACTTAGATCCTGCTGCTTCCAGTTATGCATCGCCATGTCCTGTGGTGCAATGAGTTTGGGTGATGTGATAGCAATGGTTGAATAGCTGGCAGTGTGTGCAAGCTGTCAGTTGGGTGAGAGGTTTGCAGCAGTGCTAAGTATGTGAGGGTGAGGTGAAGTTATGAATGTGAGATATGAGTCATGATTGATAGACATTTATTTAGAGATACAGCACTGAAACAGGCCCTTCAGCCCACCGAGTCTGTGCCGAACAAGAACCACCCATTTATACTAACCCTACAGTAATACCATATTCCCTACCACCTACCTACACTAGGGGCAATTTACAATGGCCAATTTACCTATCACCTGCAAGTCTTTGGCGGTGGGAGCAAACCGGAGCACCCGGCGAAAACCCACACGGTCACAGGGAGAACTTGCAAACTCCGTACAGGCAGTACCCAGAATTGAACCCGGGTCCCTGGAGCTGTGAGGCTGCGGTGCTAACCACTGCGCCTCTGTGCCGCCCTTGATAGGTGAGTGGTGCATTGAGCAATGAGTGAGGCCTGTGGTGCAGTTGGTGGAATATGGCATTTGACGATACATTCACTGACCTTGACCACTTGTTAAAGGTCATTGAGTGTTGTTGGAGCTCATGTCCTTTAGGGAAGGAAATCTGCTGTCCTTATCTTGTCTGGCCTACATGTGACTCCAGACCCACAGCAATGTGGTTAACTCTTACATGCCCTCTGAAATAGCCGAGCAAGCCACTCAGTTGTACCTAACCGCTACGAAGTCAATAAAAAGGAATGAAACCGGATGGACCACCTGGCATCGACCTAGGAACCGGAAACGACAATGGCAAACCGAGCCTGTCGACCCTCCTGACTAACATCTGGGGGCTTGTGCCAAAATTGGGAGAGCTGTCCCACAGACTAGTCAAGCAACAGCCTGACATAGTCATACTCACGGAATCATATCTTACAGACAATGTCCCAGACACTGCAATCACTATCCCTGGGTGTGTCCTGTCCCACTGGCAAGACAGACCCAGCAGAGGTGGCGGGACAGTGGTCTACAGTAGGGAGGGAGTTGCCCTGGGAGTCCTCAACATCGACTCTGGATCCCATGAAGTCTCATGGCATCAGGTCAAACATGGGCAAGGTAACTCCTACTGAATACCACCGACCGCCCTCCCTCAACTGATCAGTCAGTACTCCTCCATGTTGAACACCACTTGGAGGAAGCACTGAGGGTGGCAAGGGCACAAAACGTACGCTGGGTGCGGGACTTCAATGTCCATCACCAAGAGTGGCTCGGTAGCACTACTGACCGAGCTGGCCGAGTCCTAAAGGACATAGCTGCTAGACTGTGTCTGCGGCAGGTGGTGAGAGAACCAACAGGAGGGAAAAACATACTTGACCTTGCTCTCACCAATCTGCCTGCTGTAAATGCTTCTGTCCATGACTGTATTGGTAGGAGTGACCAGCGCACAGTCCTTGTGGAAACAAAGTCCTGCCTTCACATTGAGGAAACTGTCCATCGTGTTGTGTGGCACTATCACCATGCTAAATGGGATAGATTTCGAACAGATCTAGCAATGCAAAACTGGGTATCCAAGAGGCGCTGTGGGCCATCAGCAGCAGCAGAATTGTACTCAATCTTATGGCCCGGCATATCCCCCCACTCTACCATTACCATCAAGCCAGGAGACCTGGCTTCTGGTTCAATGAAGAGTGTAGGAGGGCATGCCAGGAGCAGCACCAGGCATACCTCAAAATGAGGTGTCAACCTGGTGAAGCTACAACACAGGACTACTTGCATGCCAAACTGCATAAGCAGCATGCAATAGACAGAGCTAGGCGATCCCATAACCAACAGATAAGCTCTGCTGTCCTGCCACATCCGGTCGTGAATGGTGGTGGAAATTAAACAACTAACTGGAGGAGGTGGCTCCACAAATATCCCCATCCTTAATGATGGAGGAGCCCAGCACATCAGTGCGAAAGATAAGGCAGAAGCATTTGCAACAATCTTCAGCCAGAAGTGCCGAGTTGATGATCCATCTTGGCCCCCTCCTGAATTCCCCAGCATTACGGATGCCAGACTTCAGCCAATTCGATTCACTCCGCGTGACATCAGAAACGACTGAAGGGACTGGATTCTTCAACGGCTATGGGTCCTGACAATATTCCGGCTATAGTACTGAAGACCTGTGCTCCAGAACTTGCCGCACCCCTAGCCAAGCTGTTCCAGTATAGCTACAATACTGGCATCTACCCGGCAATGTGGAAAATTACCCAGGTATGTTCTTTACACAAAAAGCAGGACAAGTCCAACCCAGCCAATTACCGCCCCATCAGCCTACTCTCAATCATCAGTAAAGTGATGGAAGGTGTCATCAACAGTGCCATCAAGCAGCACTTGCTTCGCAATAATCTGCTCAGTGATACCCAGTTTGGGTTCCAACAGGGCCACTCAGCACCTGACCTCATTACAGCCTTGGTTCAAACATGGACAAAAGAGCTGAACTCATGAGGTGAGGTGAGAGTGACTGCCCTTGACATCAAGGCAGTATTTGACCGAATATAGCATCAAGGAGCCCTAGCCAAACTGGAGTCAATGGGAATCAGGGGGAAAACTCTCTGCTGGTTAGAGTCATACCTAGCGCAAAGGAAGATGGCTGTGGTTGTTGAGGTCAATCATCTGAGCTCCAGGACATCACTGCAGGAGTACCTCAGGGTAGTGTCCTAGGCCCAACCATTTTCAGCTGCTTTATCAATGACCTTCGTTCAATCATAAGGTCAGAAGTGGGGATGTTCGCTGATGATTGCACAATGTTCAGCACCATTCGCGACTCCTCAAATACTGAAGCAGTCCGTGTAGAAATGCAGCAAGACCTGGACAATATCCAGGCTTGGGCTGATAAGTGACAAGTAACATTTGTGCCACACAAGTGCCAGGCAATGACTATCTCCAACAAGAGAGAATCTAACCATCTCCCCTTGACATTCAATGGGATTACCAGCGCTGAACCCTCCACGATCAACATCCTAGGGGCTACCATTGACCAGAAACTGAACTGGAGTAGCCATATAAATACCGTGGCTACAAGAGCAGGTCAGAAGCTAGGAATCCTGTGGCGAGTAACTCACCTCCTGACTCACCAAAGCCTTTTTCACCATCTACAAGGCACAAGTCAGGAGTGTGATGAAATACTCTCCACTTGACTGGATGGGTGCAGCTCCAACAACACTCAAGAAACTCGACACCATCCAGGACAGAGCAGCCCGCTTGATTGTCACACCATCCACAAACATTCACTCCCTCCACCACCACTGACGCACAGTGGCAGCAGTGTGTACCATCTACAAGATGCACTGCAGTAACGCACCAAGGCTCCTTAGACAGCGCCTTCCAAACCTGCGACCTCTACCACCTCGAAGGACAAGAGCAGCAGATGCATGGGAACACCTCCACCTGCATGTTCCCGTCCAAGTCACACACCATCCTGACTTGGAACTATATCACCGTTCCTTCACTCTCGCTGGCTCAAAATCCTGGAACTCCCTTCCTAACAGCACTGTGGGTGTACCTACCTCACATGGACTGCAGCAGTTCAAGAAGGCAGCTCACCACCACCTTTTCAAGGGTAATTAGGGATGGGCAACAAATGCTGGCATAGCCAGTGATGCCCACTTCCCATGAATGAATAAAAAAAAAAATTAAACTTTTATGGCACTCCATCCATGTCCTCTCGGCTTGACTGCTGACATTGACTGCCACAACTATCTGGTTCCACTGCATTTTCAAAGTTTTTCTAGAGGGCCTCTTGACTCATTGTGGATAGATGACATCTCTCCTGCACCAAGGCCTCCACTGCAGCACTGGAACATCTTGGAGCCCGCACTTTGCCATATTGTGTCATTATTGAGTGTTTCTTTTTATTTAGAGATACAGCACTGAAACAGGCCCTTCAGCCCACCGAGTCTGTGCTGACCATCAACCACCCATTTATACTAATCCTACACTAATTCCATGTTCCTACCACATCCCCACCTGTCCCTAAATTTTCCCTACCACCTACCTATACTAGGGGCAATTTATAATGGCCAATTTACCTATCAACCTGCAAGTCTTTGGCATGTGGGAGGAAACCGGAGCACCCGGAGGAAACCCACGCAGACACAGGGAGAACTTGCAAACTCCACACAGGCAGTACCCAGAATTGAACTTGGGTCGCTGGAGCTGTGAGGCTGCGGTGCTAACCACTGCGCCACTGTGCCTATGTTAAAATCACCTATTCCAACCATAAAGAGGTAGAGGCTAGTTTTAAGTAGTGCAGGCTAACTTTAATTTGTGCTAGCCTCTCACGATTTTGTGCTCCCTGGTTAAGCATACATCCACTCAACAGCACCCTAATTGCTGGCTGCATGCTATAATCAGTTAAATTAGCAGGCAGCATGAAGTTTGTGCGCTGCCTGCATCCTGCATCATGATCTTCGTGCCCGGTTTCGGGCCCTGCCCAATTTTGTGCCCATAACATTAAAAGTGGAATTTCACATCAACTCAGTGATTTCAAATTGATTTCCATCGGTGTAGAATTCAAGAACACCCTGTGGAGAATCAGAGAATCAATGGCAGCAGCTTCTGGATTTCTGCGTTTAACTACGCATGTGTGGACACCAGAATCTCCTATCATTTTCACAGAATAATGATGACGAACATGGTCATTGTCAATAGGATTGCAAAATATTCGGAAATATAGATCATTACATGTGAGAAATATAAGTGTATTATTTTTCAGCAAAACACTGTTTTCCTCCCAACTAAATCTGTTATAAACTGTCCAGTTTAATCAAGCTGAAAATCCCTCTCTTTTTTTCACATGATGGAAAAACCACACAACAAAACCTGGCAGTCATGACAGCAATGGTCAGTACTTGCAAGGAAAAAATGGCATTCATGATAAGAACATGGATACAATAGTAAAACGTAAATAGCAGGCCTCATAAATTGATAAATGCCACAGACTAAAGTTGTAACATACTCTTTGTTCTTTACAATTAACTCCATTTAAATTCCTTGGCATGCCAGACACCCTTAGCAAACTTTCAATGGTCAAGTATCATTGACGAAAGTTATTGGTGTCCAATTCTTTGCAGAACTGCAATGGTAAAAAATACTTCTGCAGCATATGACAAGCCGACAGTTTCAGTGGGAGCTGTTCTACATTTAGACTCTAGTTTTCCATATGAAACAGTGCTTTTTTAATGTTACCCATTGTACAGATATCAGGTGAATGAAGGTTTGCTGTATTCCTGCATGTCACAACAATGAGATACACTGTGGCACAATAAAACCTTATCAAAATGCAATTGAAATGAAATGCACCGAAGGTCAAATGCAGAATTAATTTGATATTGCACTTTAGATTAGTATTGATGGAAAGCTTACTTTATAATCATGGGCTGTTGTATTGCATTACAGAGTGCAGTAAGTTGGCCAGTATAATTGCTGTGTGATTCTCTCCCCAAGGAAGCCCAAAAGACCTATCATTTAGTACCAAGGAGGGTGGGAGCAAAATACTGTCACATCCAATTTTTCCATTGCTATTGTGCCACTCTGTAACTTTCACCAATCCCACTGTATTTAATGATCTAAGTGTTTGGTTATTGTAATTCAAAAGTAGTGAGCATACACTGAAGCAAGGATTATCAAAGGATGATTAGAGACCAGGATGAGCTTTAGGGTATGATTGAATCCATGTTACACAGAATGCAACATTTCTCCGACCCACAGAGTGAGCTTGCAGTGAATGTAATAATGAAAGACCTATGTCAATATTTAGAAATTGAACTTTTGGAAAAAATGATCAGATAGATGTAAGGTAGCTGAAACCAAAATAACACATATAAAAAAGTAACTGATATCTGTACCTACAAACGATTGTGATTTTATATTCAAATTTTCATATAATATTGAACCAAGGATAAAAATGTTGGCCAGGAACTTTTTTTGGTTTTTTTCCTGACTGACAGCCGTAACTTTGGTGAAACCCCATTTTTATTGTACGAACAGGGTATCCACCAACCTTCCACAAAAATTACGGTGGCTTTTACATTTATAGTAAATGTGAAGCGTAGAATTTTTAATCTGAAGAATAAACCAGAGGAAGCACTGAAACCAGACAATTTTTCTACTTATTTTCCAATAATGTAGCTGTTTCATCTATTTCTCCTGGTGTTATTCATAAATTTCCTCCAATTTGAAAACGAATGAATCCTTGACATAAGACAGAGCGCACAACCACTGATTGCAATGTTAACGGAGTACATCATAAACAGAGTTAGAAGTTGAGAATTTTGTGAGAGTGGAAATTCAGTGAAGAGGAGGAAAGAGGTGCTCCTTTTTGCTTTTTAATACTTGCAATGTTTTAAAGAAGCTTGAAGTATTTTAAATTAGGAACCTATAACTACTACTTTATTAAATTGAATATTTAAATGAGGTAAATTAATTAGTTTAAAAAAAATAGATTAAGTGAACTAATTACATAAAACTTGCATTTATAAAACAAGGTGAGATAGAGATGGCCCAGTAGGAGGTGTGCTGCATCTGCAGCATATGAAATTTTGCTGAGAGCAGTGTGATCACAGGTAACCATATCTGCAGTAAATATCTGCAACTTGAACTTTGGCACAGTGAGGGGAGTGAAAAAGAAATGTGGTAGTGGTAGGGAATAATATAGTCGGCGGGATAGATACTCTTCTCTGTAGCCGCAGCCGGGAGTCCCAAAGGCTGTGTTGCCTGCTCAATGCCAGGGTTAGGGACATCTCCTGACAGCTGGAGAACTTGGAGGAGAGGGAGGATCCAGTTATTGTGACCCAGATAGGAACCTACAACTTAGGTAGAACTAGGAATGAGATTCTGCTGAGGGAGTTTAAGAAGCTAGGGTACAAATTAAATAGAAGAATCACAAAGGTAATAAACTCTGGATTACTACCTGAGCCATGCACAAATTGGCTTAGGGACAAACAGATTACAGGTTTAAATGTGTGGCTGAAGGAATGGTGTGGGAGACAGGGGTTTCAGCTTATGGAGCAGCGGCACCAGTACTGGGGAAAAGGGAGTTATTCTGTTAGGAGAGACTCCACTTTAGCTGGACTGGGACTAATGTCATGGTGAATTGAAAAACTAGGGCATTAAACTAATAAAGGGGAGGGGAAGGTTCAGGTAAGGATAAATTTATATTTGAAGAGAAAGTCAAGGTCATAAGGCAGGGTAAGTGACTTTTAGAAAAGATAGGGCAAATGGAAAGGAAAATGGAAAAGAAGATGGTGTAAGCCTGACAATAAAACATGAGATCAAGCCAGTAAGGCGAAAGTATCTTAGGCCAGACATTCAGTATGTAGAATCAGTATGGGTGGAGTTAAGAAATAACAAAGGGGGGAAAACACAGTGGAAGTAATTTATAGGACCTTCCCCCCTCCCCCTCCCCCCCCACAGCAGTAATCATAATGTTGGACAGCGGATTCATTAGAAAATTAGAGGAGCATGTAACAAGTGTAATGTAATAATCCTGGTGGATCTTAATCATCATATAGACTGGGCAAAACAAATCGGAAAACTAGCTTGGAGGATGAGTTCTTGGAATGCATTCCAGACAGTTTTTTATAACAATATATTGAGGAACCAATTAGGGAGCAGGCTATTTTAGATCTAGTATTGTGTAACGGGACAAGGTTTAATTAGTAATATTATAGTAAAGAATCTTCTGGACAAGTGTGATCATAATATAATAGGATATCATATTAAGTTGGAGAGTGATGTGGGTAAGTCCAAAACTAGAGTCTTAAATTTAAACCAATTATGGAGGTATGAGAAAACAGATTGGTAGGGTAGGTTGGGAAATTAGATTAAAAGATATGATGGTAGATAAGCAATGATAAACATTTAAAGAAATAGTTCAAAACTTAAATATATATCCCCTTGTGGGATAAAAACTCCACCGGACAAGTGGTACGACTGTGGCTAACCAGAGAAATTAAGGATAGTATTAGATTAAAAGAAGAGGCTTACAATATTGCCAGAAAGAGTGATATACCTCAGGATTAGGAGGGCTTCCAAAATGAGCAAAGCATGATGAAACTGATAAAGAGGGAGAAAATAGAGTATGAGAGTAAACTGGAAAGAAATATAAAAACAAATTGTAAGAGCTTTTACAAATATGCAAAAAGGAAGAGATTAGCAAAAGTAAACACAGATCCTTTAGAGGCAGAGACAGGAGAAATTATAATGGGAAATAAGTAAATGACAGAGATCTTTAAAAAAATTGTCTGCCTTCACAGTAGAAGACACAAAGAACATAGTGGAAATTGTACAAAACCAAGAGCTGAATTTTCAAAGCGCTTTGCGGACGAGCATGGGTGCGGGAGCAAATTGAAGAATGTATTCCTGATTCCTGATGCCTTCAGAAGGTGCTGCAATTTTCAAAGAGAAGGTGGGATGTGGGGAGCCAGAAACTCACTCACCTCCAATTAACTGCCTGTTAAGCTACTTGAGGAGCTTGTTAACAGGCTGGGGATTGCTAGAAAGGAATTTTCAAAGGGGAGAGTGGGAGGAATGAAGTAATGAATGAAATGAATGTGAGTGATTAGCTGTCAGGCGCAATGCGGTTGGACGTTGTTTGAGGTCAATAATTATTCAATGAAATCGAAAGTGTGATTGAAACATAGTGCTTCACCTGCCTTTCGGTCCACCGTTGGGCCACTTGTTTGCACTGTAATGCTGCTGGCCCTCTGATCTGCTGCCTGCGCCATTCTGCAAGGCAACAGCGAGCCCTGTCATGACCATTATCTGCCTTTCAACAATGTAGTCATAAGCGGCTTCCCACCTCCATGCCAGTCCTGGCACTGCTGATTGTGTGCCACATGCACTCCTGGCCCAATGCGATCATTTACATTTGAAGATACAGTAGTGCTAGCTATGCTGACGCAGCACGAGACCGGGAATTATCCAGGCCTCGAGGTCCCAACCCCGGAATGAGAATCCAGCCCCAAGGTTCTAATGAGAGTGGTGAACTTAAAGTAATTAATATTAGTAAAGACAAAGTACTGGAGAAATTAATGGGATTAAAGCTGACAAACTCCCTGGATCAGATGGCCTACACCCTAAGGTTTTAAAAGAGGTGTCTGTAGAGACAGTGAATGCGTTAGTTTTGATCTTCCAGCATTCCCTTGATTCTTTTTTAAAATTCGTTCAGAGGCTGTGGGTGTTGCTGGCAATGCCAGCATTTATTGCCCATCCCTAATTGTCCTTGAGCACTTGGTGGTGATTCGCCTTCTTGAACTGCTGCAGTCTGTGTGGTTTGCTTTGTCGTAGCAGTTTGGTATAACTAAGTGTTTGCTAGACCATTTCAAAGGGCAGTTAAGAGGCAACCACATTGCTGAGGGTCAGGAGTCACATTTAGGCCAGACCAAGTAAAGATGGCAGATTTCTGGCCCCAAAGGATATTAGTGAACCAGATGGATTTTATGACTATCCAGTAGTTTCATGGTCACCATTACTGATACTAGCTTCTTATTTCAGATTTATTTAATTGACTGAATTTAAATTCCCAAGCTGCCGTGGTGGGATTTGAACATATGTCCCAGGCCTCTGGATTACTAGCTCAGTGACATACCTGCTATGATACCATACCCAAGAATGGTTCCAAAATGGTTCCCATAGATTGGAATGTAGCAACTGTAATCCTGCTGTTCAAAAAAGGGAGAGAAAACAGCGAACTATAGGCCAGTTAGCCTGACACCCGTAGTGGGGAAAATGCCAGAATCTATTATTACGGATATGGCAGCAGAGCTGTTTTAAAATCACAATAGCCCAGAATTTGTGGTTGTAGTGATAGCTTGCCGTTATTACTGTGTAAAACAGACAGCAACTTCTGGTGTCTGTACATGTGCATTAAATGCAGAAATCTGGAAGTTGCTGTCAGAGATACTCTGCTCCTCCACAGGGTATGCTGTTGCTGTTGTATCTCTGCAGATGTAGTAATCTATACAGAATCACTGGGCTGGATTTTACGTAGGCAGCAGGGGTCCCGTGACCGGGGCTGAAAGTGGGGGGAGGCCTTGCTTTGGTGGGCAGTGGGACCCAGGGCCGCATTTTGCTGGTGGCAGCCAAATAAGTGTCTGCTGCTGGAGCTACCATCCTGATTAAGGACAGTGGCCCACCCCCAAGTGCTGCCCACCCAATCAGAGGGCTGGCATCTCAACAACCTTGGCAGTGCTACTGCTGGCGGTGGCCAATGCTTGGCTTGCACCTGGATGATGAGGGCACATCAATGGCTATGGCCCCTCAAAGTCAGGTAAGCGGGGTCTGGGGGTGTCATGGTCAGTCAGGCAGGCCCCGGCAAGGGTTGGGGTTTTTTGCTGAGGGCAGGCAGCGCCATTGACAAGGGTCTGGGCAATGCCACTGGTGCCCAAAAATGAGGGCCTCCCCTGAGCCCACTGGGAGGGCAGCAGGGTTTATCTGGCAGTCTCCTCATGTGTAGGTGGGCCTCCCCAGCAGCTGGTAAAATGCCAGCGGAGGTGGGAAGAGGCCCTTAATTGGTCACTTATGTAGCTCAATTGGGCTCTAGGCAGGTGGGCAATCTGCCACTTTTCCCACCATTGGCAAAATGGCATAGCACCAGGAAGATAATGGGCATGCCACCCAATGCCTTCCTGTGCCATTTTGCCAGCCTTCCTGCCTTGCAACCCATCTCCAAAGGGCTGGTATAACTCAACCCACTGATTTGTCATGAACATCAACTTTTTATGCACTATTCTTGCTGTAAAAAACAATAAAAATGTTAAGCTTTGTTTAATTGGGTTAACCAAGCTTTTAATTGTGTACTAAGTCATAATTACTGCTGAACAACCTCTCTGGCCCTGAAAAAATCAATTTTGCAAGGGTGGAGTCTCATTCCCTAAGAAGAACATGTGAAATGTATAATTTAAAAAACATGTTTTTTTTTAAAGATTGTTTTACGATATTTAATCTTCTTTCTTAATTCCATGTGTATGTCCTGACTTTTTATTTCACTTCCTGTACTCTGTATTAATTGTGAATAATATTCCTTGCTTTCTACTTGCTAGTTTGCTGTTTATTAAGATTCTTCAATTGGGTGATCAGCCTGCCTGCTGCCTGCCCTGTTGCTGTATACCACAAATCCCCTGTGTTCGGTAAAGATGGCACTGAATTCAAAGTGACATCAGAAATCTACACTCCAGAGCCTGGAAAATCTTTGTAACATTTTTCTTCGAGGTCAGTGGCGAGCGCCGTCCCTTCACCACTAACCATAAAATCCAGACCAATATGATTAGGCAGAGTCAGCACGGTTTTATGAAAGGTAAATCATGTTTGAAAAATCTATTACAGTTTTTTGAGGGTGTAACTAGCAGAGGAGATAAGGAAGAACCAGTGGATGTAATATTTTTGATAGATGGCACACAAGAGATTGTTACACAAGATTATGGTTTATGGTTTTGGGGGTAATGTATTAGCTTGGATTGAAGATTGGTTAAGGAACAGAAAACAGAGTAAGAATAAACAGATCATTTTTGGGTTGGCAGGGCGTAACTAGTGGGGTTCAGTGTTTGGGCCTCAGCTATTTACAATCTGTGTCAATGACCTAGATGAGGGAACTGAGTGTAATATATCCAAGTTTGCTGGTGATGCAAAGCTAGGAGGGAAGGTAAGCTGTGAGGAGACCACAAAGAGGTTGCAAAGATTGGTTAAGTGATTGGCAAGAAAGCAGCAGATGGAGTATAATGTGGGGAAGTGTGAAATTATCCTCTTTGGTAGGAAGAATAGAGAAGCAGAATAATTTTTAAAAGATGAGAGATGCAGCAAGCAATTAGGAAGACAAATGTATGTTAGCTTTTATTGCAAGAGGGTTAGAACATAACAATAAGGAAGCTTTGCTACAATTATATAGGGCTTTTGTGAAACCACATCTGTCTTCTTTCTTAAGGAGATATGATTGTCTTGGCACAGGTGCAACAAAGATTGATTCCTGGGATTAGAGGGCTGTCCCATGAGGAGAGTTTGAGTAGAATGGGCCTATATTCTCTAGAGTTTAGAAGAATGAGAAGTGGTTTCATTGAAATGTATAAAATTCTTAGAAGAATTAACAGGATAGATGGTGGGACACTGTTTCCTCTGGAATGTCTAGAACTAGGGTTCATAGTCTCAAGATAAGGGGTAGGCCATTTCGGACTGAGATGCGGAGAAGTTTTTGAATCAAAGGGTTGTGAATCTTTGGAATTCTCTGCCCAAAGGAACGTGGATACTTAGCCATTGAGTATATTCAGAACATAGATCGATAGACTTTTCGGCACTAAAGGAATCAGGGGATATGGGGATATAAAGCCTCAAGCCATGATTTTCTTGAATGACAGAGGCAGAGAATGGGTTGATAGGCTGTATGGCCTACACCTGCTCCTATTTTTTATGTTCTTATAATCTAATAATATATCATATATTTGGTACTCAAGTAGTGACGTTTAGACCTGGGATGAAATTCAAAGCACAGTTTGACTTCAGCACATTTCATTCTCAATCTTTCCTTAACATGCATTGCATTTAATACATTTTCCCGGTCATGCATTTTTATTCTTGTTGTAGTGACAAAGTTCTCATTGAGAAGGCAGAGAATTATGATCATGACCGTACAGTGAATGTAGGGTCAATAGCTGTAAAAAACAGAATTATGGAAATGGGAGTCAGATTCTCATTTGATGATCGATCAATTCCTATTGAGTTGATCAATGATTTCAAGAATTCCCATGTGACCACTGGATTTCAAATCATCATTGACTATCTGGAAGAAGTTAGAAATAAAGACTGTACTCATACTGTAATTAAAGCTGTGTTGATTTACTTCAGTTGCCTATGTAGCTAGTACAAGTAAAAATATGAAGTAATTAACAAAATGGGTATATAATTAATGGAAATATAGCATTCATATGACTCTTTCCTTAACATGGTAATAAATTACAAATATAGCTAGCTGATAGGAAACATTATAAATAACAATTAATCGAGGAGTGCTCATTTCTCCCATGCTCCATTCAAGATTTTATTTTTTCTTTTAGAAAAAACAGCCTTGAGTAAATCAGTTAATGATGAAAATGAGATTCGCGTAGATTGATTCAACCAAACAGGCAAAAAATGGTGGGGAGCTCCCCACCTGAACTCACTTATTTTCTTTCCTTTGGTTTCCTGAAACCATGACTGAAGATCAGAGTTCACAGTTGCTGGGATGAATGTATCCTTCATTCCCTCTACTAAACTCCTGATTTAAGCCTTGCTGAGCAGAGGCGGCTGCCACATTGGAGAGGAGAGTATGCATAGCTGATATTGAGCCCTTTCTGGCTTAGCTCACTGTTGGGGATGGCCTAAGGACACAGATTTGCTCCTTCAATAACAGAGGCAGGAAGACCACAAAGAGTTGTTTTAAAGTTCTAAACTGATATAGAATTCTGCAGTGGTGTACAAAAGAATAACAAATGTTCTGCTAACTTTACAAAAATTAACTGGAAGTTATCCTTAAGATGCTTGTATGAGTTAAACTTATTAAAGAGAAAAGCATCCTCCTGATTTCCTGTATCGTTCTGTACATCAACCAATGATTCTCTTGGATAGTGGATCTGAAATGCAGTTAAAGGATCATATCACTAAGACAATATTACACCATTTTAAGATATAACTGCTGAACAATTAGATCTTGTGACAACGTGAATGCTTTCACAAAATTTTTGCAGTTATGAGTTATTCACTGCACAATATATCTTACAGCTTTATACATATTCTTTAGTATTATCATCAACTTCTGAAGCAGGGCTGCAAAATATTAGATGCTTAGGACAAAATAATATTTTTGTGACTTCTGCATAATCTAACTTGCAAGACTGGAAAAATAATGGCCTAATTCTATGCACAAAATGTACAGAAAAAGATACAAAATACTTTTCATCAAGAACAATTTTCTTAATTGTCAGTAAAGATGTATAGCATAACCATGCACTGATTTAGGATGGGCCGACATCTTATCCCAAGTTATGGGTATATAAATAGTTCTGTAACAAAAGCACCAACTGCAGACATATCTGTGCTAGACATCTGTTTACCAGGCATACCTCCGCCAGATGTACTTGCACCAGACATAGCAGTACTAGACATATGTATAACAGACACACCTATACCAAGTATACTTGTACCAGAGATATATGGACTGAACATATATGCTATGAAGGTACACTTTCAGCACAGACCCTCGTCAACTGGCTGAGTATGGAAATCGCAGATGCACTGCTCAAAATTTTCCATCCTACATAATCCTGAATGTGACTGAATTTTGTTGTTTGTCCCCGCCATGGTGGTCTCATGAATATTAAAAAGTTTACTGTGCCATCTCTTCCACAGCTATATGAACTGGTACAGGAATGGACCTGGAATTTCCTGCTATATGCTCCTGGTGCTGAGACACCACACCAGATGCGTGCATTTGTAACTTTGGACCAATAACTTCAAGGAAAAAGATTGTAATGAATCTGCCATATTTTGTGCTAAGATTGAGATGCACAGCAAAGTAGATATTGAAGACATTATTTGAAAATTCTTTATTCCAACTTATTTTCAGCAATATATCAATACAGTTTATAAGTGAATGTCTTACCTTAATTCACATCTTTATTAAAAATAAATATTGTTGATGCTAAATAGTATTAATGATTTGAGGTGTTGTATCTACTTAAAATTCAGAAAGGGAATCAAATCTAAATACCATAAAATAAAATGAGAGAATGAATGAAGAGATTAATCTAAAATATTCAAATTTAATTAGGTTACTGACCCTGCAATATCACTTTAGAATATCAAGAACTGATAGGTGACTATGGAACAATTTGTGCAGAAAACAAGCAGGTGGAATTTGTTACAAAGAAATTAATCTTATTAATAACAATTACCATGCTATATAGAGCAAGGCTTTACATTGCATTTAGTGGGAAATGAATTTACCACGTCGTGAACATTTAGAATGTGCAACATTGGACTGCTGAAAATATTTGAAGGTCGTTCTCACATGAATATTTTCGCTCTCATGCCTTCAAGTGCTTCCTTTGCAATTTATGAAAGGCAGCTTGATCGAACCAGTTTTTAAATTCTTCATTCTTCATAGTCTTTTTTTGTCTCCACTGCACATTTTCTTAGTTTGCTTGAGAAAGGTTACTTTGGAGAAGTCAGTCAAAGGTTTACTAATATGTGCAGAGCCTTTGTAAGATTAGCAGAGAGATAAACAGGAATGGGTGTGTAGCAGAAAGGGGTTCAAAACCTGCAGGAAAAATGAGAGATCATTTGTACAGTACTTCACTTTGAATAGTCATTAATGACATTTTCTGATCATTGCAATCAATGTACAAAATGAGGTTTGATACTAACCCACGATGCCCCACTCACCGCCCACCTGATTTACATGGAACGTGAAAATAGCTTTTATCCTCAAAATATTCTAAACCAAATTTCATCAATTCAGGTCCAAAGTACTGGGCTATAAACAGAATAAACATTAATATAATTGAATTCTGATAATAAACAAGTAATTGGTAAAGAAATAGAATAGCTCTGTTTGGATTAGAGTTGTATTATTGTATGTGATTAAACTCGTACTATTTTATGGTCATGTGAACAGGACACCAATTAAAATTAATTGGCGATATGTTTATAGTTGCTAGACGTCCCTTCTGGTCAATGCATCATACAAAAGTACTTTCTCTTTGTGCAACTATTACAATGCTATTTTGATACACATGAAGGAAAAGAAAAAAGATTTGAATTTACATAACATCTTTCATGGCCTCAGGACATCCAAAAGCACTTTACAGCCAAGGAAATACTTTTAAAGTATTTTAATGTTTTTAAGGTATTTCACTGTTTTAATGTAGGAAGCTAAGTATGTAGTGAGCTGGAGATAGTTGCAGCTTAAGGGAAGGTTCTATACTCCTGACTCCTCCATTTTTTTTATCCTCTCATGGGATGTGGGCATTTGTTGCCCATCCCTAATTTCCCTTGACACTGCATGCTTTGCTAGGGCAGTTTAAGAGCCAACCACATTGCTAAGGGTCAGACCAGGTGAGGATAGCAGATTTCCTTCCCTAAAGGACATTAATGAACCAGATGGGCTTTTATGACAATCAATGATTGTTTCATGGCACCATTACTGAGAATAGCTTTCCATTCCAGATTTTTATTAATTAATTGAATTTATTAGTAAAACTTAAATTCCACCAACTGCCATGGTCAGATCTGAACCCCTGGCCTCTAGGGCATCAGCCTAGGCCTCTGGATTACTAAGTCAGCAGCATTACCAGTACACTACCATCTCCTCCAATTGATTGCAGGATAAGATCCATCACTGAGTTGGATTTCTCCATTGCAAATGACAAAGCAGAACTACATAACTTGGGTTAGTGTCCTGATTTCCGGGCAAAGCCAGATTCTTTTCGCAGTTATAACTACTGTACGACATTTGTAATCTATGGCTAAACACATTGCAGCCAGCAGCAACTTTCCTATGACTGTGAATACACACTAAACAGAAAAACTTTTCCTAAGTATGTAATTTACACTCTTATATGCTAACAATCTCTTCTTTCAATTTTTTAAAACAGCAATAATACACGCAAGTCTGTAAATATAGGAAAAATGTGCAGTATCTTCACACATGTTCCACAGCTTGAATTAAAAGGAGATGAGAGTTGGAAATCAAATTTCCTTCCTTCTAGTTTTTGTAATTCATGTTGGATTCATTTAGCTCTATACATGGAATATATGTTGACGGAATTAATTGAAGATTCTGTCTATCTATTTGGTTTTTGTTAGAGAAACTGCTTCAGGTTCTTATTATCAAAACCAACAGCTCCTCAGCCTGACCTTCAGAGAGATAGTTGGAAGAAGGTTATTTAAACTTTGCTATCTCAGGTACCAATTCATCTGTTAAACCAAATAGCCTGTGCTGTCTTCAGGCTTACTAATGCAGGAAATTACTGAAAATGAAGCTCTTCTCTAATAGACACAGGGTTCAGCTCCTGCTCTATGTTGATTGTCTTTTATTTATACCATTTAAATACTTAACTGTTGCTTTCCCCGGTGCTTATGCTTGCAACCATTTCTACATAAAGTCCACCGGGTGGAAAAAAAAT
The DNA here is from genome assembly GCF_036365525.1 of Heterodontus francisci. NCBI lineage: Eukaryota > Metazoa > Chordata > Chondrichthyes > Heterodontiformes > Heterodontidae > Heterodontus > Heterodontus francisci. The sequence goes on from NC_090387.1 coordinate 44,216,817, forward strand.
CCATTGTGCCGGAATTGGTATTATAAGCTGCTCCTCAGAATGAAAATGACTTTAGTCCAGACTTGGTCAAAGAATTGTTTTAAATTATTTTCTTGCATTAAATTGAGCTGTATTTACCTTTATAGGCTGACATTTAAAAATGGCTTTAATAGGCTGTGATGCCCCCATGTTTGACTAATCCATTTAACACAACTTACACATGAATACTTGGGCAAGATACTTCAGAGTTCCCAGCATTTGGGAATAGAACTCCACCAAGGAGTCAATACCATCAGGACAGGAAATGGTGGTGAGGGGCAGGGGACGGGGGAAGAAAATGGCTGAGAGAAAAAAACAAAGTGGGTTTCACCGTAATGATATTCCAAGTGGTTGTAGGAATCCTGTTCAATTTCAATGTCTTTTTGTTTTTGACATCCTATTGACCTTGTTTTCAATGTGCTGCCTGGGAGGCCTGGGTGCAAGATTTGAAATACCATCAGCAAGAAAATCACAATACATCATACACAACTCTTCTTTAGTCATGTAATTCCAGTTGTGTAAAATGATTCATCTCCCTTGCACTAATGGCCTCAAGTAACTCTTGCAAAGTTGTTTTCCAAATAATTTCATTAACCCTTACTATTTAAACAAAGTTTAATGCTAATTGGGTGATCTTTGGTCGAATGTATGGGTCTAATGACTGCTTTAGATGGCTGCCAAGGATTCCTGGAAAATAGCTCGATCTAATATCGGCTCAGACATCATTCAGGAATTCTATGGGCATGAGACATTGGTCCCCAAAATTGTCTCTCATTTTATGCCAGTAAAGCGCAACGAGAAATAATTGCAACCCTATTTTGTTTAAGTCAACAAATATGATCCACTGACATGGGGGCATACAGTATTTTCATTATTTTGTATTATTACATGAGGATAAATTGTACTGATTTTATGAAGTGACTCTGATCAGAACTGTTCTCTTGCTGTGAAATAAAACAGCTTAAAAATTGATATTTGGCCTCATCTTACCAGGTGTTTTCTTGGTCCACCTTGAAGAGGATTGGAGAAGCATGAGAGGGCATGTCTGAAAGACATGAATGTCTGGTTCAGATCATAAGGGGGTCACTATTGTTACATCTTTGGGTTATGCTATTGCATAGTTAGAAATTAGGCAGTAAAGGCACACCAGTAAATGTAAAATTAGAACAGACCGCTAATGGGAGTGTCTAGTACCGCGGTACCTGAGAATTTTAAAGCAAGACCCAAATTTGTAACAACCATATTAACTCAACTGGTGAATAATGTACAATCAAAAAAATATAGGACAATGCATACTGATGGATCATTATATTTCCTTCACAATTTTGAACACCTCAGGAAGTGGTGTATTAAGAAGGTTTTCTCACGTCCCAAGGTGCTTCACATCGAACAAAATTTAACACCGAGCCACAGAAGGAGACATTAGGACAGATAACCAAAAGCTTGATCAAAGAGGTGGGTTTTAAGTGGCATCTTAAAGGACGAGAGAGAGGTAGAGAGATGGAGAAATTTAGGGAGCGAATTCCAGAATTTAGGGCCCCGGCAGCTGAAGGCATGGCTACTAATGGTAGAGCGATTAGAATACAGATGATCTGGTCCTTCAGATCTTATCAGAGAGCAAATTGTTGAAATTGTTTCGGTAATAAAACAAGCAATTCTGATATTTACTTTTAATCTTTAGATTGTTAGCCAAGCAATAGACTCTGTACTGCAGAAAAGATTTAATCTGAATGAGCTGTGGATTGCTTGTATCATTTCTTTTCGATCTGCATGATCATCTAGCACAATAACAGTCAGAGGTCAAGGCCTGGCTCTAAATCCTTACTGTAATAATATACAGTTAATACTTATATGAGATTATATACTAAATATTCTCTGTTCACATAGAAATTTAATGGATTGGCACAGTACTAGAAATCAGTAACCATCCCTCTAATCCTCTCATATTCCAATCTATTAATCATTCTGAAACACAAGGTTGCAACAAATAAGACAAAATTACCCCAGCCCTGTGAGAAATGGCAAATACACATTTAGATTTAAACCTGAAGCATCTTTTATCAATAATCCTAACATGATTTGCCAATTTCAGATAATTCTTACAAACTCAAATCAAACCAGTTACTTAGCTGATTTAGAATAGGATCTGTCAGCATACAGATTAATGCCATAAAATAGAATTACGTTTTAACCCATACAGGTTTTCAGCCTTAAACTTACCATTTGCATAACTTCTGTATTTTTAGAATTATATACAATTTCTAGCTATTTTAAGTAAAGAACAAAAAAAAAAATTCATAGTCATAGTCAAAGATTCAACACACTCAGAACCAGCCAACATGAGTGGGTTTCATGCTGGAGTAGAGAAGAGTACAGTAAGGTACCAGCTGAGAACTTAGCATTTTAGATAATTCAAAGTTTTGATATGACAGCAATAAACCTTCTTGAATATGCACCACAGCCATTACAGGAACATGGTTCATGATGAGCCACTCTTATAGTTTGCTTGAGCATTTTTGTTTGACTGTTCTGGTATTGGTTTAAGAATTTTCTTTTGAATGCTGCTTTTTCTTCTTCTGCAGTCTGTTTAATAAAGAATTTAGAATATGTTCACTGATTCCATAAATTTATTAGGAGTTATTGACTGTTCATAATGCAATCAAAATCTTAGATTTTACATGACCATAGATTACTGTGTCAGTAACATGTGATTCATGCTGAACTAGAGGACAAATAGCTGATTAAAGCACCAAGTACTTTAGTCACCACAGTGGACAGTGTTAGCATGAAATATCATTATTTCTTGTTATTATTACTAGATAGGTGATTCTGTTTATAAATACATTAATTTTATAAAGTTGGAAAAAACACAGAACAAACACAAATGAAGAGAAAATGGAGAGGCAATAGGCATCTAAGGAACTTGCTGTCACTATATTCATTTTTGACTGTTCAACATATGTATAACATAAATAAATTTATTATCCTCTACTTAATACATACTGTAGAGTCCTTTACTGTCTGTATACATGATGTAGACTGTAGATCCCCAAGATGACATAGCAAAAAACATGAAAACAAATAGGGACTTTTACCATGGAATGAACTGCCAAACTGAACCTCAGGAACTATGTATTAAAAGGTTGAATTATAAGGACAAGTTGCAGAAACTTAGCTTGTCTTCATTTCAGTTTAACAGGTTAAGGGGTGACTTATTTGAGGTCTTTAAAGGGTAGATACAGAGAAACAATATCCTCTGGCAGGGAAAGCAAGCACAAAGGGGGCACAACCTTCAAATTAAAGTTAGAAAATTTAGGAGTGAAATCAGGAAGAACATTTTTGCACAAAGGATAGTGGAAATCTGGAACCTTCTCCCCAAAAAGGCTGCGGTCAATTGAAATTTTTCAGACTGAATGATAGATTTTTGTTATGTAAGGGTATCAAGGGATATGGAGCAAAGGAGGGTAAATGGAGTTGAGGTAAATGGAGTGGAGTTGAGTTGAAATATTAACAGCACATAATATTTATTTTGTTTTATACATTTCACAAGCAGAATGTTTCCTTCATTCATGATGTAGAAAGAAAAACCCCATAATGAAATGTTGCAGGAAAAGGACACGAAAAATCACTGATCCTTATAAACTAACTGAATAAAAAAAGGACACACATAAAGACATCTTCCTTGCAGTCCTACGTCAAACTACTATTCTTTCTTTATCATGCTGTATAGCAGAATATACATTCTATTATTTTCTTTCCACATATATTAAGTAAATCTTCAATGGCAACAATGCATTAAATACTGATTTTTTTCTTCTACTGTTTAAGAATTCTGGCAAAGATATTGATTTAAAACTCATGAAGTATTCTTTAATTTCTCATACATATTCTATCTTTGCCCGTTTCCCTGCAGGAGGACATTATTTAATTATATATTGTCTTATTTGTGTTCTGAATAATTTATGTTTTCGGCATAGAAGCAGATAAGATCCACATACATTTGTTTTTTACTCAAGGCTAACACTTGAACTTCAAGCTATTCTTTACCTGCTTTCCAATAGTACGGCACATACGATATAATGAACAACACTATATCTCAGGATTAGTTTGTAACATTCTCCTACAAGTGAAACAATCAGTAATATATGCTTGCTTATGTGAAAACGCATCACAGAATAGATCCCTTTATTTTGTTTGTGCCAGTATGTGGTCCATTTCCAGATGAAGGTGAGTTTATTGCTCCATTGGCGCTAACTGGCTGCAGATATTGTGAATAATTTTCAACTTCACTGCCTGGGTGGTAACGTGAGAGTGATGGCCTGCTTGTTAAAAAACTCGCCCGACTTACATCCCGTTACAATCAAAGCTTGAGCAAATTCTAAAACGAGTAGATAATCTGTTCTGCTCCATTACCACATAGGTGGTGAAATGGTACATTTCCTCCACGGTGTGCAAGCCAATAGAGATTAATACTCTTGGTTTTTTAATGTAAATTGAGTGTGAATTGATGGAAATCCTCATGCTACTGATTTCCTATGGTGTTAAATTCAATCCAGAATGGACATGCAATTGTTTTCACTGGTAATTTTTCTACCCCTGCTGCCTTGACGTCATTGGTTCTGGTCGCCCTCCAGTACCTTGCCAAATGCACATTATTTATGAATATTGATAGTGAGTGTTGGCAGGTGATTCAACCATGAGGGGCATCACAGCTTGACTCTGTCCTCACCTGACATCCATCCATACAGGAGGGAATGTTGGATTGGAACCATGAGCAGATATTTGCTCAATTTTTCTGTTTCCAACCTGGGACACTGAAGCACTGAGATCTCCTAACGCCATTCAGCTGAGATCAGCATGGACTAAGGGCTGGATTTTACCAAGCCCCTGATGTCATGCTCCATGGCGGAGTGGTGGGGTGGCAGAAGCTGGGTCTGGTACAGGCCCACCATAGAGGTCGACGCCGGAAGGGCCTGGCCCAGTTCTCCCGGCGTCGGCCAGGCTCCATGCATCCCCCCCTGCTGCTGGGTGATGGGAACACCATTTCAATATGTAAATTAATGATAATAAATTTAAATCAACTTACCCGCAATCTTCTGGGCCCGCTGCGATCCTCAGTGTGGTGGCTGGCACTCCCGCACCTTCAATTCCCTGTCTGGGGAAACTGGCGTGACACTGGTGGGGAGGGGGGAGAGTTAGGATTTTCAGTGCGGGGGTGGGGTAAACGGGCTCAAACAAACGTTATGAGTATAGAGCATGGTGGGAAGGGTGAACTTTCAACTTGTATAGCCTGGGGGAGGAGGGTCAGAATTCAAAGGTAAGTGTTTGGAGGGGTGGGGTGGGGGGGGGGGGGGCAGGGGGAAGGGGTGGTAAGGGCAAATACCTATCATAATTTTTCTTGGGGGGCGGTTGGAGAGGGGTGTTACAATTTTAGTTTGTAAATTTTGGGGCGGTTCACTTTAAAAATTCTAATTTGCCGCCAGGGTTGACTGCCCTTTAAAAATGGCGCCAGCACCTGTGCACAGGCAGCTGACGCCATTGCTGGTGACAGACAACCCACCCCCTCCATGTGATTGAGGGGGGGCCAGCCACCTCGACTATTTAAATGAGCTGCCATGTGGGAGATCGCGGCGGCTCCTAGGTGTGCAGCCCGCTATTTTTTTAACTCGTCGCTGGGAGCAGTGACAGGCTCTTAAAATCCAGCCCTAAGGATCTGGAATATACTGGTCTGTATGGCTCAATTATTCAGTGGATAAACTCACTAATGAAGCTGGGCAACTTCATTGAGGTTGCAATAATGCACAGTGTGTTTGGAATTTAGTTTCAGATTAAAACAGAGCTCTGGAAATGTCAATTGTCTAGTCTCCAGTCAGCAGGGATCCAGTTGTTTGAGCAATGTCAATTTGTTTTAATTCTGAAGATGGATCCAGCCCAACTATTCTGTGCTGCTTTGAGGGCTGGATTTTAATCTGCAGGTGTGTGTGGGTTTCGGAGCAGGTAGGGGTTTAAAACTGGCAAAATTGACAGCCTGTCGGGAAATTGGCTCCAACTAACTGACTTCCAGGTTTTAGTGCATCGTGTTAGACTGCATGCGAGCAACACCTTCTGGGGAGGTGTGTTGTCAAATAATATGTCAGATGCTCAATTAGAGTGATATTAATATGAATTTTTTGGTTCAATTTTGGGCTTTGTGGAACTTTTCAGTGAAAGCAAGGTAAAAACACAGCAGCAACTAATGGGGCTGAACCAATCTCAGGGAAATATGCCAATAATTTGCCAATAAGTACTCACAGGTGCTTTCTTATCTACTTCACGGAAAGGGTTTGCTCACAGTGCCTGTGCTGAAAGGTTATTTTATGCACCCTGGAGATTTCTTCAACATTTTGGAGGTTTGGCGGTTTGACCTGCACTTTGCAGTTTTGATCTATCAGATCAGGAAGGTTTTTGCTTTTGCTGCCTTAGATTGGATCTCAGATGAGACCCAAGATGACCAGCAGCAGTAGCAAGATGCACCAGAAATAATGGCAGCAGCAGTACCAGACTGCTCACAGACTTGCAGCTCTACAGGAGAGAGGGGAGCAGGAGAGAGGTGCAGTTCTCAGGAAGCCAAAGCTGACATACAGGATGTACAGGTGGAGGATCAGCTTCCTCAACACCAGTGTCTCAGGAAGCTCAGGTTGTCACGTTAGGTGGTGGCAAACATTTGCCACTTGCTGAAACATGACCTGCTGCCAAGTGGACCCGGTGGCCATACTTTACTAGTGGTTGTCAAAGCCATCATCGCCCTGAACTTTTTTGCCTCTGGATCCTTCCAGGGATCTGCTGTAGACATTTGCAGAATCGCATAGTCAGCGACACACAAATGCGTAGGACAGGCAACTGATGGTTTATTTGCCAGGACGACCAATTATGTCAATGTTTCTGGCAATGATGCCAGTCAGAATGAGTGGACACTTGGATTTCCGGCTCTGGCTGATTTTCCATAGGTGCAAGGCATCACTGACTGCACACAAGTGGCAATTGAGGCACCCCCAGAGTACCTCGGCATGTTTTTCAACCACAAAGGCTTTCACTTCATCAATATGCTGCTCGTGTGCAACCAAAAACAGGTTCTTATGGCAGTGTCTGCAAGATTCCTGAGGAGCTGCCATAACGCTTTCATCTCACAGCATTCCACCCTCCTTGAACTCTTCGTATCTGGAAGCAGACTTAATGAGTGGCTTCTGGAAGACAAGGGATATCTACTTAAAATGTGGCTTATGACACCTCTCAGAACCTGAAGATTGAGAAGCGTTAGGAGTGATATAATGAATTCCATATAACAACCAGATGTGTCACTGAACAAGCCATGAGCATGTTGAACAGGCACTTCAGATGCTTGGACAGATCTGGAGGCAACCTTCAGCATTCAACAGCCAGGGTGTCCAGAATGGTTATGGTGTGCTGCGTTCTGCACAAGATTGCCCAGAAGCGGGGTTTGGATCTGCAGGAGGACAAAGGTGCAGAGCGCAAAGCCACTTCAGAGGAGTCCAAGGAGGGGGAGGAAGCTAAGGGGGAGGAGGAGGAAGATGAAGAGGTGAAAGCTGAGGGGGGCAATGGACCACTAGGGGTGCACATTCTGCCTGGGATGCCATGATTATTGCGAGGTTCACTTAGATTCAGGCAGTGCACCCATCTTCCAAACTAATGTAAAACTCACTTTTGCCCCCTTTCCAACCACAATGCCACTAACACAAAGCAGACCTTTAAACAGGCAAACCTCCCTTTCACAGCACCCCACCCCTTCCACCAACTCCCACCCCCCTCCCCAACACTGGTCATCATCAATTCAAGTCTTTTTATTTGTCATCAACAACTGAATAGCCCTCTTGTCAACCGCCCAGCAACCAAGAATGGGCAACACGGGAAAGTGGTGCAAAACATTAATATTTATATGCTTCAAATACACTTAATATAAAATACATATTTAGTTGCATGTCCTTGTGCAACTGCAAGTCTTCATTCTTGCTTTTTCTACTGTTTCTACATGGTACGACCCCTGTGGCTTCAGCAGAGGTAGTGGTAGGCTGCTCATATCCCTGCTCTGACTATGGTGTTGCAATTGGTCAACATCCTCTGAGTTTTGGAGCCCATAAGGGCTCTGCCAAACATTGCCAAACATTGCTCCACCTGCACCTGTGAGAAGCAGACTTGGCCATTGGGACACAAGGCAGCATGATGGGTACTAACTGAGGGGTGGGGGGCGAGGGGGTGCAGTGGATGAGGAGTGGAAGCACTTTTAGCAGAGTGTCCATTTTCAAGTCCCCTTTTGCCATCATCCCTCTCATGGTCCAACCTGACATCATTGCTACCACTTTGCTGAAGACCACTTTGCCACAGATCAGTGGGGCACTGAAAGGTCAAGGCTGAAGTATCGGTCATCCTACTTAAGGTGGAATCCAGAGTGTGCAGGCCCTTGTCAAAGGCCTGCTTGTATTTGATTGCTGTGTTTGATGCTCCATGGAGTTGGCCCCTGTATCCATGGAAGAAGACATCATTGCAATGGCCTGTGACATCATCCCACTCATGCTTGCAGGGGCAGGCCCCTGCAATCTGTCTGCAATCAGGGACAGTCTGCTTGGAATGCCTGTCAGTGCATCGCACAATCTCTGTTGGTCCTCAATGATTATCCTTTTCATCGATGATCCTCAGGGGACAGCATCTGTATCCAACTAAGTAGAGCTTGCAGAGGCCTATGCCCTCCATCATGGATTCTCCACTACTCTCCCTGACTCCACTATCTGTTGTTGCTCACTTGTGAAGTGCAAGTCACCATGTGAAAACCCAATGATCTCACTAACTTGTCCCATAGAATTCTGAGTATCTGAGCTGTGCAAGGTCCGTATGAGTCCTTTGACAATGCACCCTCAGGGGGATTGAGTTCCTCTGAGGAGTAGTTGTCAGCAACCTCGCCACCTCCTTCTGGATGCTTAAAGGCCCTGTGGGAGATAAAACATAAACATGAATGAGTATTATCAAGGTAAGAATGTTTGAAGTTATTATGAATATAATCATATTTCACTCACTATTGACATCAAGTCAACATGACTGAGTGTTGTACACCATATCGCTGTGTGATATTTAATTCAGTCAACAGGTATCTGGGTGCCCACATCTCCCCATCTCTGATGGCCAGGCATGCAAACGCTCCGCTGATCTCTGCACTTGTGAGTTGTGAGATCTGTGGAGGGCCACCTCTGGTTCCCTGCTCCTCCCTACTGTTTTCAGCTCTTTTTTCCTGCAAGGCAGGAAAGAAGAAATCAATCAGTGAGAGCAATGGCATGTGTTTGTTCGATGGATGGGCAACATTTGTTGAAGGTGACTATGTGGGAGAGGCATGACATTGCATAAGGATGAGAAAGTGCATCAATGGTGGATGGATAGATGGAGATGTAAGGAAATGCACGGACAAAGAGGAACAGGTGTACCTGCAAGGTAAGTGGGTGTGAGGAATGATGTACTGCGGTAGGCTTGAAAAGTCAGAGTGATGCGATTGGGGTGATACACACATGTGGATGTAGATAAATGTGTCACTGCTCTCACCTCTCCTGCCCTAGCTAGATCATTAAACTTCTTCATGCATTGGATCCAGGAGTATGGCACCACACTCCTGCAGCTGACCTTTTCTCCCACCTCCAACCAACCTTCTTGGTTTTCCCAGCAGGCTTCTTCTATCCATTTCTGGGGAATAGTATCTCCCTCCTACTCCTCACAGTTCCCATCTGCACATTGAGGGAGGCGTCCGTGAAACAGGGCGCAGCTTTTAACCATCTATCTTCCATTGCAAAGCTTCTTACTCTCTCCTTCCCAACTGCAACTGCTTCGACTTGCATGTTTGGATTGCCCCTTTAAATTCTGGAGTTGAGATCACTGGAGTCATCATCACGCCTGCTGCCACTGATTGGACGGGAAACCCGGAAATAAAATGATAATGAGGTTGCTGCGTCACATGCGCTATCAGCAGCACCCAACCCCCCCACCACTACTGCACCCCACTCCCAGCATGTCAGTACATTAAGATCCAGCCCCTTCTTTCCATTTAACTTTACTGACACCGGAAGCCCAGTTAATTCCTGCAAAGGGGTTAATTTAAATACTTAAATCTATAAATCATATTAAGTGACATGGAAAATTCACGTATAGATCCAGATTTACTTTTCCATGTGGCGGGGCCTTGGAGCCACTCAGACAGAAATAACCCCAATGGCCTTTGTACAGAATGGATGCAAATGATTTCAGTAAACAAAAAGTAATAAGCTTGTAAGTAAAGTCACTGATCTGTATCAAACTGTATATGAAACAACAAATGGCAGTGAGCAAGTTCAAAGGGGGCACACAAATCCCAGGTTCATGGCATAAACTGCTTAAGATATGCTGCTGTGATTCATGATGCTATCAGAATCTCTCACCCGTGTAACTACTTTGAAATTCACTTGTAACCATTTATTATGAGAGATGTAGTACCACAACAGATTTCTATTTCCTTATACTTGTCGGCATGATGTTCTATGAAATGACGGTGCCCTGTGCGTTTAGTCAGAATTGTAACTTAATAGGCTGTGCAGAATTCTTTTGAATTATTGTCCAAAACCGTGGGTGGAAGATGTTACAGTTACAATGGTTTTTGTAGAATTAAATTGTGCAAAGGCTCCATTTTATTGAATTAATATTGATCTAAGAATAAATAAAATCATTATCATCAATCTGTGTATGACGGGACGTTGTCCCAAATATGAGAGACTGTTTTGTTGTAATGAACGAATCTGCATAGTATTGAACTTACATCTGCCAAATTAAAATATGTGTTTCTCTGTGGCTCCAATATTAGTTGAACATTACAGGAGACAGCACAAAATTTAGCTGTATTCAAATGCCATCATGTTTGACATTTACAGAAAGAAAGCAGTCGGTTTGATTCTAAAGAAATATTTCCATTAGCACAAGAACAACTTGAGGCTGAACATTTTTGCATTAAGATGAAAATAATATAATACTATTCAGAGAATACAGGATAAAACCAAATGTTTTGCAAGTTGGTCTGAGCATTTGTTCTGACTAATGTTGTTTACACTGCAGTTTCCAACAGTTTCAACGTTGAAATGTTGAACAGAGCAAGAGACACAGAAAGAGAGAGAGAAAGGTGTTTAAAGCATAACATGATAATTTGCTCCTCAGGCAAGTTTTATATTTCCTATTCCAGAATTGAACTTGGAGGGTGCGCTAGATTCATTTGTTGATGGGTTGCAATGCAATAGCAAATAATACTGCTTTTCAAGTCAAAGCACTAGCCTAGAAATGACTGCCTGCGGGAGTGTAAATAATGAGCTGGTTCTCTCAGCTCATTGCAGCTTGGCTCGGTTGGTGACATTCTCACTTCTGACCTCTTGGGTCAGAGGTTGTGGATTGAAATTGCTCTTCCTCTAGTGAGAGGTAAAATCGATGCGTTAAAGACCCCATGTTACTATTTAAAGAAGATCAGCAAACCCACCCAGTTATCTGAATAATATTCTTTCTTCAACCAACGCCAATATGAATAAATTAACTGGCCATTCATCTCATTGCTGCGAAGGGGATTGTGCTGTGCACTCACAAAGCAATAGTGACTGCACACACCTCAAAAATAAATCCTTGTACGCGAATCAGTTTGGGACAACATGAACAACAACTTGCATTTATATAGCACCTTTAATATAATAAAATATCACAAGGTGCCTCACAGGATCATTATCAAATAAAATTTGACAACCTGAGACACGTAATAATCTGCTATATTTATGCACATTCTTTATTTCTTGCTCTTTTCTCAGCTATTTTAAAAGAATAGAGCAGAATGTGCTTTGAGAATACTAATTTTCGTACGCTAATAATGCAAATAATAATTTATATGCTAATGTTTTTAAAATGACTTATTGGATTGGTGGCCTGAATACACAAACGTATTATAGAGAAATAGCAAGAAATAATGATGGAATGCATTAAAATACAAGCAGGTTCTTAAGATTTTAAAGGAGGCTCACTCCTCAGAGGATTAATTGCTATAGAACCTGCTTCAAGGAACCTCAGACAGCATGCAGTTTTTCTTCTGCTAAGGTATACTGTTTTTCATCTAAGAACAATTACTTCTTAGTTGTTCTTCTGTTAAGAATTGTAAATTATCTGGGAGATGCACTGCTGAGATGGACTATTTAATGTTTACATCACTGATGGCTTTCTTTGGTTCCTAAAAACATAACACTTTTGCCCATCCCATATTTTTTCCACAACTTTTTGCCGTTTCTCCTTTTTCTCTCTCCTCTCCTCAGGGTGCTGCCTTATGCTGGGACATGGTTCAAGGGCACTTTTCCATTTCACTGCCAGTTCTCCATTTGTCACGTATATGTTTAAGCATTGGTGGACTGTTTTACAGTGGGGGACATCACAGCTGAGCCTGTTGCTGCCATCAGCCAACATTCACAAGTGCACAGCTTCAAGCGGGAGTCACTTGACAATAATTAGGAGTGGGAACCTTACTAATTCTTCCCTTTCCTACTCTGGAGAGATTGCAGTTAATTGTAGTAACTCATTGCTGCTCCAACTGAGATTAGATTAATTTATCATAGGTAAGAAATCCAATTTGGTACCTTTCTGTTGTGTATTGTTCAGTATTTCCCTAGATTATGACAGTAACCAAAGCTGTGAATCGCTTTGGAATGTCTTGAAAGGTGCTATAGAAATGCAAGTTCCTTTTCTTTAAAAAGCTGTTACCCACTGAACAATCAATGGAGCCTCCTACTCACAAGTGCAAACTAATGATCTTGGGGATGGAAATCAACTTGGGCAGGAATATAAGATGAGTGATATCCCATTGGACACTGGTTATGTACCCTGCCCAAAATTCAGTTCCGGAATTGAATATCAGGTGGTTCATTTTGCATCCTGCCCTAGTCAAATTTCACCCCCCTCCTGTTACTTTGGACAGCTGCAAAAATACTTCAGTGGTCAATCCACAAAAGGTTATGCATGAAGTGTAATTACAAAGCTCAAATCTTTAAACTCTCAGTCGGCTGTGCAGTAACATACAAGGCTCATTTATTGATTAACAAAGTATATAAGTCTTCTCGCACTATAGTTAGAAATTATTTAGCGTAGGATGCTGCACATTTTCTTAATAAAATCAGAAAAATCACCAATTTGCATTTTACATCTATAATATTCATTAGCACATTAACCACAGTAAAACTTCATGGTTCCACATAAGAATGGCATTTCTTCCAGTTTCTTGTTATTTGTGGAGCTAAGTGCAGAGATTGCCGGAGGAAATACATATGCTCCAAATATAATTTTTTGAGAAAACTATCAAAATAACTTTGAAAGAATCGATCTTAATCTCCAAACAAGTCCAAGTTTTGATTTGAAATTAAAGATATGACTTTCGTCAAGGCCAATTTTAACCCAGCCAGCTTGGTGGAAACTGGACATGTGGCCAGTTAAAATGACCACAACAAATTACTGCCTCCAATCCTGCTGGCTGTAATTCTAAACTGCTCTTTTGAACAGGTGAGAAAAACACCTGCTGGAAAGCTGTGGGGTCCTTCTGTAAATATGTAGATAAAGACATCAGACCCTGACTTCAATTTTAACCCGAGACCTGCATGGGGAAGCTGTCGTGACTCCCAAGTTCCAGACAGCTGGATGGTTTGCTGTCTGCCTCAGCCCCTGGCTGCATGACCCCCACTAGGGAGTTAACTAGGGCGGCACAGTGGCGCAGTGGTTAGCACCGCAGCCTCACAGCTCCAGCGACCCGGGTTCAATTCTGGGTACTGCCTGTGTGGAGTTTGCAAGTTCTCCCTGTGTCTGCGTGGGTTTCCTCCGGTTGCTCCGGTTTCCTCCCACATGCCAAAGACTTGCAGGTTGATAAGTAAATTGGCCATTATAAATTGTCACTAGTATAGGTAGGTGGCAGGGAAATATAAGGACAGGTGGGGATGTGGTAGGAATATGGAATTAGTGTAGGATTAGTATAGATGGGTGGTTGATGGTCGGCACAGACTCGGTGGGCTGAAGGGCCTGTTTCAGTGCTGTATCTCTAAAAACTAAAAACATCAGGTTCTAAGGTCAGCTTTTTTCTTATTTTCATCTGGTTAATAGTAACAATGCCAGACGTTCCACACAGACCATTAGCTGATTTCAATTTGAGAAATGTGATCATTGTAACTTTGTAAACAGGGATGATGGTATTAGTGAGGATACAAAACCTGTTTCCGTTTTATTCGTTTCCCTACATGTTAATTGGATGAAAGAAACAACCAAATAATAAAATCTGCAAATGGTGATTCCTACATCTTAGGGTCATAGAGTCAAGGAGTCATTTACGGCACAGAAGGTGGCCATTCGGCCCATTAAGTCGATGACAACTCTCCATTGAGCTATCCAGTCAGTTCCACTCCCCTGCGATAGAGTCATAGTGTCATTTACGAGTCATCTTCTAATGAATAAGAACCTCTTCAGCTCAGATATGGCATCAACACTAAAACAAGGAGCAGAGTGGAGATCGGGGTGGGTTGTGTGCAGTTTATTATTAGTTTCAACACCAGTACAGTTCAGCTGATCAAAGACAAGCCACTTTGTACGAAAGCAATCTTTAACCTTATCTGCACTTATGGAGACTATTCCAGCTTGTCAGTGTGAACTTTCCTTGTTTTCATTGTAAATATTATTTTGACGACAGTACAGGCTTGTGCAGTACCACAAACATATTGGACCTTCTCTCAGACCAACAAAAATCCTTTCAATGCAAAGATGCATCAAATAAATGATCTAATAACTCAATTTCCCACATTCCCACAGCAGGGATCTTTGTTGTTTAATTCAAATTACTGGATAATTCAAATATTTTTAGTGCTAAAGATGACTCAATTATGAAATCACTATAGTTAATTTCTTTGAAGTTCTTGGTGATTAATACTTAAGAAAATGAGATGAACACTAAACACAGCCATTCGTACTAAATGGGTTTGCAGCTGTTTATAGTCTGTTCCAGAACAAATATGTCTTGGCTGAATCTTTGCTCTGGGGGGTAATTTTTCAATCCCAGAATAGGAATCTGCAGTTTAGCAGCCAAGAAAATCTGGAAGTATGGGTGTTCCTTTATCGAATCCATTGTCTGGTCACAGCCAGCCATACAGATTGAGAGGCTGGCTAGCTGTCAGATGGGTAGTCCTTTTGCACCAGGCTGCAGCCAGGTACCGGGAGGGAGAGATTGGGGGAATGCAGTGGAGACATGGGGTGGGGGAACAGCTCAGAGGTCAGGGGAGGAGGGGGAAAAAATCATTGGGGAGTCTGAAGAGATTGGGGGAGGAGTCATAAACAAGATTGCAGAGGGTCATGGAGAAGATCGCAGGCTATGGAGGGAGTCTGGGGGGCAGGAGAATGCAGGCTGGAGAGGATATCGGAAGGTCATCCGATTGCTGTGGTGGGCAGGGTGAGAGGTGGGGGGTGGGGGTGCGATTGCGGGGGATTCTAACAAAGTAGCTTGGGGGAATGGATGGAAGCACTCCTGCTCCTCCTGGCCCACATGCAGTACTGGAAAGGCTGGAGCCTCATTAATATTTAAATGAGGGAGTCATCTCCTGAGTGCAGGTTGGTCGTCTGCCTTCAATCCAGCCTCCATTAAAACCACAAGTGGGAAGTTTTGAGGAGTGTTGGGATTGGGTTTGAAATTTAAAAAATTTTAACTTCCCATCCTCTCCAAACCTACCCATTTTTGGGGTTAAGATTACCTCAAATGTGTCATCTCTAGCTAAAGATGGTGAGGTTGAGTTTCCACTCATTTCCCTCAGAAATTGTTCCCAATGGTCAGGGAATCTGGAACATGTGGACACTGTCTCAGGATAAGGGGACAATCATTCAGGACTGAGATGAGGAGAAATTACTACACTCAAAGGGTTGTGAATCTATGGAACTCTCTACCCCAGAGGGTTGTGGATGCTCCATCATTGAATACACTTAAGGCTGGGATAGATAGATTTTTGGTCTCACAGGGAATCAAAGGATATGGGGAGCAGGCAGGAAAGTGAAATTGAAGCCCAAGATCAACCATGATCGTATTGACCATCAGGCAATGACTATCTCCAATAAGAGAGAATCTAACCATCTCCCCTTGACATTCAATAGCATTACCATCGCTGAATCCCCCACTATCAAAATCCTAGGGGCTACCATTGACCAGAAACTGAATTGGAGTAGCCATATGGCTGCAAGAGCAGGTCACAGGCTAGGAATCCTGTGGCGAGTAACTCACCTCCTGACTCCCCAAAGCCTGTGCACCATCTACAAGGCACAAGTCAGGAGTGTGATGGAATACTCTCCACTTGCCTGGATGGGTGCAGCTCCAACAACACTCAAGAAGTTCGATACCATCCAGGACAAAGCAGCCTGCTTGATTGGCACCCCATCCACAAACATTCACTTCCTCCACCACCGACGCACAGTGGCAGCAGTGTGTACCATCTACAAGGCGCACTGCAGCATCACACCAAGGCTCCTTAGACAGCGCTTTCCAAACCCGCGACCTCTACCAACTAGAAGGACAAGGGCAGCAAATGCATGGGAACACCACCTCCCCTCCAAGTCACACACCATCCTGACTTGGAACTATATCGCCGTTCCCTCACTGTCGCTGGGTCAAAATCCTGGAATTCCTTTCCTAACAGCACTGTGGGTGTAGCTACCCCACATGGACTGCAGTTCATGAAGGCAGCTCACCACCACCTTATCAAGGGCAATTAGGGATGGGCAATAAATGTTGGCCTGGCCAGCGACACCAACATCCCATGAATAAATTAGAAAAAAGAATGGCGGAGCAGGCTCGATGGGCCATATGGTCTACTTCTGATCCTGTTTCCTGTGTTCTTGTGTTCTTGTGAGTAACATCAACACCATTTGGGCAAAATCTTCTGAACCAGCACAAAAGATCCAAGAACTTTAAACGTAAGTGTGTGGTACACCCAAAACCACTTATGTTTATGGTTTTCCATGATCTTTTATGCTGATTTAAGATTTCATTCACCTGGATCAGGCCCTTTCCACAAAGATGGCCATTCCACCAGATCAAAATTGCGAGATTCCACTGACTGCTGGGTCAGGAAGTCCTTCAAATTGTACTAATTTTCTTAGGTGCACTGGTGGACACGTTTAAAAAAAAAATTAATATTAAAAGTAAGTTAAAAAACTGACTAGTGTAAACCAATAAAACTATTAAATGGTTTAAAAAAAAACATTTTCAATGATTTTAAATCAGCTTACTCACAGGTGCAAGACTGGACACTTTTATTGAAAATGCTTATTTTTGGTGATGAACCCATTTTCAACTCTATTAATAAAACTACACCAGGTTACCATTCTTAAATATATCAAGGAATAATTCTTGATTGTGCTGGTTCATGCAAGATTTTATATTTGTGATTGTGCAAATGAATTTTATCAGAAACTTGAACTGTAACCTAACCAGTGTGATTTTGAGCACACTTTGGGCACAATTTCCCCATGAATGTGCACCTTAATAATCAAAATAATCTCGCTAATTTTTTTATGATTTTGCTTAACGTATCTGCTCAGCTGGAAACAACAGAACAAAATGTGAAAACTAAAAGCGTAATTAATGCAGAATTCAAATACATGATTAGTGCAAACTTCAGAGGGAGAGGGCTCACTGAATTCCCATTGGAAAGAGGCATTTTGGCAGTACCATCAAGATGTGTGACTATCCTCAGCCTGCACAGCATTGTGTGCTGTAGTGTAGCAACTCAAGCAATGCTCCCTCCACTATGATGGGTATAACATCTCAGCATCCCTCCCCCACGCTCCTTGTGGATTAAAACAGTTACTGGACAATATCATTTTATCAGCTTTTTTCCATTCCTTCTTATTTGCTGAGTTTCTCTTGCTCTTTTTATACTTTGGCATTTTTCTAAGCATTATTAAATCTATTTTCAGATATCCCCTCGCCTTTCAATGGTGATTACTTATTTTATACCTTACATTAATACAATTTACACCTTCTTAGTAATCCCTTTAATCCCCTTAATCGCTGCCTTCCGTTTTCATTTTTGCCCTGTGTACTCCAGAATCTGTCAGCCTTTTTTTTATTCATTCCTCGGATATGGACATCACTGACTGGGCCAGCATTTATTGCCCATCCCTAATTGCCCTTGAGAAGGGTGCGAGCTGCCTTCTTGAACCACTGCAGTCCATGTGGGGTAGACACACCCTCAGTGCTATTTGGAAGGGAGTTCCAGGATTTTGACCCGGCGACAGTGAAGGAACAGCAATATCGTTCCCAGTCAGGATGGTGTATGGCTTGGACGGGAACTTGCAGGTGCTGGTGTTCCCATGCATCTGCTGCTCTTGCTCTTCTAGGTGTTAAAGGTCACGGGTTTGGAAGGTGCTGTCTAAGGAGCCTTGGTGTGTTGCTGCAGTGCGTCTTGTAGATGATACACACTGCTGCCACTGTGCGTCGGTCGTGGAGGGAGTGAATGTTTGTGGATAGGGTGCCAATCAAGTGGGCTGTTTTGTTTGAGCTGCATCCATGCAGGCAAGTGGAGAGTATTCCATCACACTCCTGACTTGGGCCTTGTAGATAGTGGACAGGCTTTGGGGAGTCTGGAGGTGAGATACTCGCCGCAGGATTCCTAGCCTCTGTCCTGCTCTTGTAGCCATGGCATTTATATGGCTACTGCAGTTCAGTTTCTGGTCAATGGTAACTCCCAGGATGTTGATAGTGGGGGATTCAGCGTCCCCACTTCTGACATTATGATTGAAGGAAGGTCATTGATGAAGCAGCTGAAGATGGTTGGGCCTAGGACACTACCCTGAGGAACTCCTGCAGTGATGTCCTGGGACTGAGGTGATTGACCTCCAACAACCACAACCATCTTCCTTGGCGCTAGATATGACTCCAACCAGCAGAGATTTTACCCTCTGATTCCCATTGACTCCAGTTTTGCTCGGGCTCCTTGATGCCATACTCGGTAAAATGTTGCATTGATGTCAAGGGCAATCACTCTCATCTCACCTCTTGAATTCAGCTCTTTTGTGCACATTTGAACCAAGGCTGTAATGAGGCCAGGAGCTGAGTGGCCCTCAGTGTCAATGCTACGGAACAAGCAACCCAGAGATCAACTCCCATCATGTTGTTAAATTGACTTTAATAATTCCAGTCATTTGCAGGCTGGCACCAGGAAAAAATGGTCATGAAATCTGTGAATTGTTGAAAAAACCCAGCTGCTTCACTAATGTCCTTCAGGGGAAGGAACCTGCCACTCCTACCCAGCCTTGTATACCTGTGACTCTAGTCACACAATATGTGGTTGACTCCAGGGGCTGTATTGTAAAGTCCCTCCGCCATTGGGAACATTTGCGGGGGAGAGGGTCAATGAACATCAGTGCAGCGGAGGCCCACCACCGACCCCGATGGCGACAGGCCCCGTGCCGATCTTGGCGGCAGCGGTGAGGCTTCGTGGCAGCCGCTCTGCCGCTCAGCGATGGGACCCCTATTTAAATATGTAAACTAATTTACATACCTGATTTAATGAGGGCCCTGTTGCCTCCTTAATCGCCATACTGATCTTCATTCGGGTGGCCGACAATGCCGCGCCTTCAAATCCCCGTTCAGGGAAACGTGGCACGACACCTGTGGGGAGTGGGGTGGAGAGGAGGATTTCTTTCTCTGTGCGGAAGTGGGGAGCGGGGTTAAAACGCTGCAGATTAGTCGGGGGTGGGTGGTGATGGGAAGGGGCAAAGGTGTCAAATTTTAAATATCTGTATTTCGTGAGGAAAAAGGGCAGGAATGTTGTGATTTGCCACTGGGGAGTTGGAGAGTGCATGGTATGTTTATTTTATTTAGTTTTAGGAAACATAAACTTACCTGTCCCTTTAAATTTTAAATGTGCATTGAGGGCTCTAAGCCCTTTAAAAATGGTGACTGTGGCGGCTCGCCCGCCCCCTCCACATCATCGTGGGGGGCAGGCGCCGCGGCCATGCTAATGAGCCACTGTGTTTGATATTGCGGCTGCTCCGTGACGCGGTGCCATTGCAGGCGGGCAGAATTGTTTTACATCCGCCGCCTACTTTGGCGATGGTCTCTTAAAATGCAGCCCAGGATGTCCTTAGGACAACTAGGGATGGGCAATAAATATATAACTAGGAGCAGGAGTAGGTCTTACATCCTTTCGAGCCTGTTCTGAGCAAATGCTACCTTGCCATTGTCAGTCACATCCCAAGAACAAATAAATAAGAAATGACCACACAGTCACTGAAGTAGTGATGATCCCTGATGCATTTCACATCCAAATAAGGACAATAAGTCTTCTTCCCCCTTCACGACATACTGATGGCATGAATCAGACCTAGAATTACACAGCCATAATCAACCATTATCTCATTTCAATCTGAACAAACACTTTTTAGTTTGTTTTCTAATATTCTGGATTGGTCCAAAGAAACCTTGCAGAATACATTTACTTTCTTATGTTTGCTTTTAATGTCGGTGAATGTGTACAGTAAAAAAGAAACTTTCCTGTATACCTAGATTAAACTGGCTCAGAGTGGGGCTCGGTCAATACTTCTGACATTTAGAAACAGAACAAATGGAAACTCTACAACATAAAACATTTGTTCAGTCATTAATAAAGGAGTGGTGTGGTTAAACCAACTTATCCAGGAAAATAAGAAGCTTGGTCCTCACTGTCTTTTTACTAATGGAGCTACTGAACATATGCTTTTGAAAGTGATTATATTTACAATGTGACAGCAACATTGCTCCTCTTAGATTGTTCCAGCTGTGCAAATAATATAACACTGAATATAACTGTAACAAAATATAATTGAAAAGCCGACAAAGTCATCTTCCAAATGTGCAAAGTTCTTTGCAGCAGGTCAAAATAAAACCTCACGGGCACTGGCCAATGGTTCGGTTGGACTAATACCACAAGGAGATATGCTTGAATGATATGGGACTGCTCCCTCCTGGATGGCTTTCCTTTCTCCCAGAAATAACTTGTCTAGAAAGGCTTTATTGCAAATTTCAGTCACACTTCAAACACGTTGTCAAATCTCCCATGTTTGTCCAAAGGGGTTTAACATCAGCAGTGAGTGAAATATTATTTAGGCCCTGCTCAACTCATGCCTGGATAATGATCAGGCTACCTTTGAGGTGGACATGGAAACTGTGTCCTCGTTTACTAATCACTCTCAGCATGGTGAATAATTATTCTATAATTAAGAAACAAATGCAAACAATTAAGCTGATAAAGAAATGCCTAAAGTATTGATATCATTATGCACCAAAGGTGTTCTCTGTCTCTTTCCCTCAGTATGTTTAAGGTATTGCCTCTTTAACAGAGACTTAATATCTCCACTACTCCAAGACATCTTTGACTGATATCCCCCTTCTTTCCTTTCCTATCCGAATTCCCATGAAGCAATAAGATAACCTGCACCTAAAAAAAAACTAAAAAAAAAGACACTCATTTAGAATTAGATGAAAGGGCTGTCTTATGAGGAAAGGTTGAGCAGGTTGGGCCTATATTCATTCGAGTTTAGATGAATGAGAGGTGATTTTATTAACACCTATAAGGTTCTGTGGAGGCTTGAGAGTAAATTCTGAGAGGATGTTTCCACTCATGGGGCAATCTGGAACTGGAGGCATAGTTTCAGAATAAGAGTTCCCCCATTTAAGATGGAAATAAGGAGGAATTTCTTCACTCAGAGGGTCATGAACCTTTGGAATTCTCTACTCAAGAAAGCTATGGAGGGTGAGTCATTGAATATATTCAAGGCTGCGAGAGAGGGCTGAATATTACCCGCTCACTGCCATTCTTGGCGGCAACCTTGAAGAAAGGCACGTATCATGTGCGACTTCTCCGTCGCTGAGCCCCCACGATATTACAAGTGGGGGTTAATTTAAATGGAGGAGGCGGAATGGCGCCCCCGATGACATTGAGGGGGCGGCCACTCTGTCCCTGGCAATGGCATCCGGCGCCATTTTTAAAGAGTATCAAGCCCCAACAGTGGATATAAAATTTTAAAGAGACCAGCACATAAAATGTCAATAAAAACATTAAACTGAACATCAAAGCCCTTCTTCCACTCCCCCAATAATCAAACAATATATTTATTTCCCTCTCCCCCCCCGAAAAACCATTTTTGACAGTCCTGACCTTTCAACCCCAAACTTTGCACTCTTTGCCCTTCAACCCCTTCCCACCATCCCCACAGGCAATAAAAAATGCTTTCCCCCCTACCCCCCTCCCACCCTGCTAATTTCATTCTTCCACCCTCCCCACCAGTGACTCGCCTTGGAATTCCGAACGGAGTTCCAAAGGCGCGCGAGTTGCAGCAGGCAAGCATAATATCGGCGTGGGACGGCCACCAGGACCAGGTAAGTTGATTTGTATTTTTATTTAATTAATTGTAATATTTAAATGAAGGCCCCACCGCCAAGTGGTGGTGGGCCGCACCGAGGCCTCGCCACTGCTGGTAAAAT
Source organism: Heterodontus francisci (assembly GCF_036365525.1). Taxonomy (NCBI): domain Eukaryota; kingdom Metazoa; phylum Chordata; class Chondrichthyes; order Heterodontiformes; family Heterodontidae; genus Heterodontus; species Heterodontus francisci. Next base: position 44,239,396 of record NC_090387.1, read on the forward strand.
GCAGCGGGGCCTTCTCGGCGTCAAGGGTCGTGGCAGGCCTCTCCCACAAGTATTTTACGGGCCCCTCTGCCACAACCCACGATGTTGAGGGGCTGATAAAATTCAGCCCTTGAGAGATTATTGAACTATAGTGAGTCAAGGGTTATGGGGAATAGGCAGGAAAGTGGAGTTGAGGCCAAGATCAAAGCAGCCATGATATGGTTGAATGGCAGACCTGGCTCCAGGGGCTGAATGGCCTACTCCTGCTCCTATTTCTTATGTTCTTATATTATGAGCTGGATTTTATGTAGGTGGTGGGGGGTCCCAACACCGGGCTAGACAGGCAAGAGGAACCTGCGTCGGCCATTTTAGAGACCCCAGGCTGCATTTTATGGCACTCAGACAGTTAACTGCCTGGTGCCGGGATCATCGTCCCTTTAAGGATGGTGATCCCTCCTCCAAGAGCTGCTGGCCAATCAGAGGGCTGGCAGCTCAGTAGTCCTAGCAGCACCACCAGGAGTGTTGGCCACTGCTGCGACTGCAGTAGACCCGGGACCAAGAGCAGCCATGAAGCTTTGGAGAACAGGTAAGTGGGGTGGACTCACTGGGGTCAGTCAGGCAGGCCCTGGAAAAGGGTGGCGAAAGGGGTGTTGGTGCAGGGACGGCCTTTGCTGCCGGGGGCCCTCCATGGGCCACAGACTGCCCAAATAAGAGGGCCCATTCCCCTCCGCAAGCCCACAGGGAGGCCGAATGGTGTTACTGGACAGCCTCCCCATGTGGCGGAGGGCCCCCCCTTGCTGCTGGTAAGATGCCAGCGGCAGCGGGAAGAGGCCCTTAAGTGGCTATTAATTGGCCACTTAAGGGCCTCAATTGACTTTTGGGTGGAAAAGCTGTCCTCGGCCTTTCCCACTCCTGACATAATTGAATGGTGTCAGGAAAGAAACGGGCATTACATACCATCCCCCCCACCCCGCCCGCCTTTCCTTGCTATTTTATGGACCCCCCTATCTCCCTGCCTGTTCCTAGAGGGCTGATAAAATTCAGCCCTATGTTCTTACTCGCACAGAAGGAAGCCATTTGGCCCATCCAGCCTTTTTGAAGAACAATCTAGTAAGTTTGACTCCCCCGCTCTTTCCCCATATCCCAGTAACTTTTTTTGCTTCAAGTATTTATCCAGTTCCCTTTTGAAGGTTACTTTTGAATCTGTATCCACCATCCTATCAGGCAGTTCATTACAAATCCTGACCATTCGTTGCGTAAAAATGTTTTCTTCATGTCACCTCTGGTTCTTTTCCAATCACCTTAAATCTGTGCCTTCTGGTTATCAACCCTTCAGCCATTGAAACCAGTTTCTCTTTAATTATTCTCTTTGAACCCTTCATGAATTTAAACACCTCTTTCAAATCTCCTCTCAGTCTTCTCTGCTCTAAGAAGAACAATCCCAGCTTTTACAATCTATCCACATTATTATTATCCCTCATCCCCGGCACCATTCTAGTAAATCTCTTCTGTGCCCTCTCCAAAGCCTTCACGTCCTTCCTGAGGTGTGGTGTCCAGAAATGGACATAATACTCCAGCTGCGGCTGAATTAGTGTTTTATATAGATTTAGCATGGCCTGCTGGCTTTTGTACTCTATGCCTCTATTTATAAAGTCCTTTATTAATTGCTCTGTTAACCTGTCCTGCCACCTTCAAAGATTAACGTGCAAACACTTCCAAGACTCTCTCTTCTTGCAACCCCTTTAAAATTGTGCCATTTAGCATATATTGTCTCTCCCCATTCTTCGTACTCAAAATGTATCATCTCACATTTTTCTGAATTCACAAACTCTTCCAGCCAGATCCAAGTCAACGGTATCTACTCTTCAGTTAATAAGAACTACACCTCCCATCTAAACAGCTGAGACAACTCCTGCAAAGGGTCCAGCTTTAATCACATTGTAGAAGTTGTTAGGCATCAATACACTCTGCATAGCAAATGTGTTTGATCACTCCTAGACAGGATGTACAATTTAAGAGGTAAATTCTCAAAATAGAAACCTCTGTGACAGAGATGATGGATGAAAATTTGCCCCCATATATGTCCAAAGAAGTGTCAGAAAGAGAATGTCATGGACAGCACTGAATAACATGTTATTCCCAATGGTGAGGCTGACCATAACTCACTGGTAAATTCGTTAATTTTGAGGTGTTGGATCAGCCTAAAAATAAAAAGTGTTTCACAGCTCATCATGACCAAGGCAACTGATATTTTCCTACTTTACAACAGTGATTGCAAATTAAAAGTACTTTGTTGACTGTAAAGCACTCTGGGATGTTCTGAGGTCACGAAAGCAGCCACATAAATGTCATTCTTTCAATTATTTTATTTTGTTTTTGTGGAGAATGGATGGAATTGTGGAATGTGATTCCCAAAACACGAGTAACAATCCCAAAATTCCAAAATGGAATGTGACTTAATTATCATAAACCAGTGGCTCCAATTATAGGAAAGAGCAACCCTTTGACTTTTATCGGCAAGACCAGTTTTTCCATTTTCATAAAAACTGAATGGAATTGCACAATGTGAAACTCATGAAACAACAGTAAAAATCCAGGAATCCCAATATAAACGATATATTCTTGATTTAGAAAATATCTTTTTAGGTAGCTAGGTAGGACTGAAGGGAAGAACATTGAGTTCCCAACACTGAGCATCATGTGTATGAATCTTAGTATTGAGGTTAAATGTTCTTAATTTGCTTGTCCGGTTTGAGCAAATTTTTACAGTTTTGACAGCTCTTAGTTGTAGATGGCAAGCACCGCACCATTTTATGTGAAAGAGATATGTCTATGAGGGATACTCTGATTTAGAGTTCCCTATTCTCTTGCAGGTGAAAAGGTAGCAATGGGGAGACAGTGGAAGAGAGTTTGAAAAGTAGACAAAGTTGAGAAAACAAAGAAAATTACCTCAGTTGAGAAGAATGTAATGTTTTAAATGTTTAAAAAAATCTTTTAATGACTGAAAATGAATAGGTTTCTATAACATTCCCATACACATACACATACAGACATGAGCATGTGCCTACACAGAGATGTCCCAAAGGACTAACTTTGCTTTACTGAAAATGTAAGACCCAGTCAGTAACTTTTGGCTACACAACGCCATAGCAGAGAAATGAAGGAAAAACATTTACTGACTTTGGCTGGGGTAAACGAAAAGATTTAAACTCAGACAATGTTATTTTCAAAGAAATCAAACAGTTTTGTATTATTCACCTTACCTGAAGTTAGTGTCTGCGTTGGTTTCCCACCTGTATGAAAAGCAAATGCATGACAATGTTTAAGCAGCTGTTGTGTTCTCAGACTGTCTCAGAGCTGCATTGTTCCTCTTCCTTTTCCTCGAGATTTCCATATTCAATACCTTCCATTTTGAGTACAGCAATATTGAAAAATGCAAATGCTCTTCCTTAATCTTTTTGGTGAGTTTTGCTCTCGTAGAGAATGTCAGACTGGGGTAGGATGGGGCAGGAGGAGTTTTAGTGGAATGTTGTTATATTTTACTTATCAGTATCAAGCACACATGGTCAAGTGTTGAGGTCGAATATTGTCAGACACAGAGTAAAGCTCCATCTACTTTAATTCAACTATTTTTCCTTACCCCTAGCAAAAAGAAAAATCCTACCTCATCAACACATCTCAATTTCTCACAACAATCGTCATTATGGCCTTTTTGAGTGTGATTGCCAATTTAATGCTAATTAATGCTGGATTGTGCACAGTTTTGTGGTGTGGGCCTATAATCTTCAGAAATCCATTTTATTAAGGGGCCATTATAATTAGCATAGAGAGACTATCATGCCATCAGCTTGGGCTGGATTCAAATCCAGGAGAAATCAGGAGAAAGAACAGTGCATTAACCCATTAAATCACTTTTTTTTATCAGCCATGTAAAACAATCGCTACATAATTTCCAGTGAAAATTGTTAACTTTAGCATAAAAGTTGCTATGGAGCTATCTCAGCCGCCAAAGGACTAGGCCTCACAGCAAACTTTTTTTTCTCAAAACCACAGCAAGTTCCATCTATCTGACAGTGTTTCTGCATTTCTGCTTGTTTAATTTGGATGGCACAAGTGCAGCATTTACATTGCTAAACCAGCTTCCTTATTCTGAGGGCAGAATTGTAGATTCATGAAAATGTAGATCCACGATTCTGCTGCCAAGATGAGGGAACCAATTTGGCAATGTAAAGTAGAGAAACGATAGAATGGGCAATGGTCTCACAAGATTCAAGCTAAACATAAATAAATGTAGAGCATCTCAATTTTTCTTGTAGTCATGATAATATTTAGAAAAAAGCCCTCAGTATCAAAGTTCTAAGCTGCTAGCTATATCAAACATTTGCAGATAACATTTTACTCTAGCAAATAAAAGCATTGTTTTAAATTCCCTGGTGGTAAATCTGTGGCTAATGTGGAACTGAGTCATACAGCTCAGGAACACCCCACATTTGATCCCAGGCCTCCACTGATCTTAGCCAGGGCAACAATACAGCTGTCACAATTGGCCTCAACACCCCTGGGCTAGGAAGGGGGAAAAATCAGCAAGGGTCAATATTGAGCAACACTTGCCAAAAAAGAAGCAATTCTGGACATCAGGTGAGGAAATGACTGGGCTCGGCTATGCTGACCCCACACTGAATAGCATAGGAATTTTTCAAAGACAGTTTACTCATATCCCTCACAAATCTAATAATAATGGGGCGGCACAGTGGCGCAGTGGTTAGCACCACAGCCTCACAGCTCCAGCGACCCGGGTTCAGTTCTGGGTACTGCCTGTGCAGAGTTTGCAAGTTCTCCCTGCGTCTGCGTGGGTTTTCACCGGGTGCTCCAGTTTCCTCCCACAGCCAAAGACTTGCAGGTTGATAGGTAAATTGGCCATTAAAAATTGCCCCTAGTGTAGGTAGGTGGTAGGAGAATGGTGGGGATGTGGTAGAGAATATGGGGTTAATGTAGGATTAGTATAAATGGGTGGTTGTTGGTCGGCACAGACTCGGTGGGCCAAAGGGCCAGTTTCAGTGCTGTATGCTATCAGCTCTTACCTTTGATGACTCTATTTCTTTAGCTAGCAACAACAATTAATAATCTATTTTCATCTGTTGATAGACTGCAAGTAATTCCATAGATTTGTGGATATTTTGTTGAATTTAATTACATTTGAAAATAAATGATCAACTTTGTGATCAATTTGTGGCACAATGGACCAACTGTTATGGAGTTAACATCTACATAGATAAAATAGCAAGTCAAATAATTAAAATAATTTGGAATAAATTATTGAGCTAAGAAATGTATCCAAAATGTCAATATTTGTATGGTGTTTCAGCTGTAGGGAAGTCCTGTACTGTCCTATTTCCCAGAAACTTACGTGTACTTTAACCTGCATAATTCAGCAGCAGATTGGGGGACAACCAGGTAAGTGCTTGGCTCTTTCACATAACTTCATGTCTTATCAAGATTTTTATTATACATTTCAAGAAGTATAACAACATCACAACTGGACTAAAACCAGCAGCTGATTGTAGCACCAAGCCAGAGAAGAACATAAAACTTCATTCAAACCTCCAACCCCTCTGACAGGGGATTGAAGGAAAAAAGAACAGGCCCCTGGATGTGGGTGCCACCAAACAACACTGAAATATAATTTATGCCAGTTAGAAAGAGATTGCACTGGCACTAAGTGCCAACTCCCTCACCTCCAAGACTGCAGAACAGTGCCCCCAAAAGTTCCACATCCTCAGCAGGACAGGCAAGGTAATACATCAGACACTACCTTTCCTTCACTGCCCAACCTGGAGACCAACACACTCTTCACCACCTTAAAGCAATATGTGCACAACTAACCCTTTACAATACTCCCTCTTTAAGGAGGGCTCTAACTTATCTGCACAATCTTCCCTCTAACAGCCTCATATCCCCACATTCCTTATGTCATACCTCCCATGCCACTTCTCACAGATTCCTTAACTGCTGAGCCTTACCCTATGCCACCTATACTAGATATTCATGCAGGACCAGTTGGTGCAAAAGGCCTACCACAGGCAATGCACCCCCTTACTTGTGAGGAAGTACTCAGCTCTTACTGTGGAAGATGGCGAGGTTGACAGCATCTTGGCAGTGCTATATTATGGACTGAGCACCTACCATATTATGCTGGTATTCCATATAGCCAAAACCTTCCACCTCTTTTTAAATCTCCTTAATCCCAAAAGGGTAATGCACACACATTTTTAGCTCTGCTCTTCTTTCCTGCAGATCCATCACAGCAATAAGTGGCATAGGGAGATGATGATGATGAAGCAAATGATGAGGATCAAGCCGCCTCAATCACAGTCACAGGATACTACCAGACCTCAGAGCGAACTCCCTCACAGAACTATACCAATGGAACATGGGAGGTGACACCAAACTAACAAAGAGAAAACTGACATGAGACAAGGGCCACCTCAGTTGTCTGTACAGAGTGAGGAGTCAACCTTCACCCATGATCCTGGCCCTGAGGTGGCACTCAGCAAAAGCATGAAAACAGATATAGAAAGGCACTAGTAAGCACCCAGGGGAAGTACAGCATTAGGAATTGTTTGGATTATTGTATGCGTTTTCAACTATTATATTAAAATAGACTATACACTGACATGGTGCTTTGGCATTCATAGAGGTTAGTCATACAGGAAAGGATGCATACCTTTAGTGCTGACTTACTCCAATGATTATCACTAATTTGGCCATATCAGGGCAAATAGGCTGATGTGCTGTCATGTGGTGGGATGGGCAGTAGAGTGAGAGAATGTCCCTTTCTGTACCATTGTTGGCTGCGCCTTCAGTTGCCTAGGCCCCAACCTCTGGAATATCCTCCCCATACCTCTTCGCCTGTCTACCTCACTTTCCTCCTTTAAGATACTCTTTAAAAGCTACCTCTTTGACAAAACATTAGGTCATCTGATTTAATATCTCATATCTCCTTATATGGCTCAGTGTCATATTTTGTTTTATAATGCTCCTGTGAAGCACTTTGGGACATTTTATTATGTCAAAGGTGCTATATAAATCTAAGTTGTTCTTGTTGTTGTTACTGGGGTCATTAGCCATGGGAGCAGAGTAGATGTTGCCATCCAGAAGCTATCCATTGATTTGATTCTTTTCCCTAAAGAGGCCAGATAGGGCTGAATTGTGAAGAATAGGTCATCAGGAAAACTTCCTGTATATCAAGCATTGACATTCAGAATCTTCTCATTGTTGTCACATGTGGTTTGCATATTGAGGTAGTGGAAGCTCTTCCTCTTGATATAGTTGATTGGGTGTTCTGTCGGCACCCTCAAAGCAATGTGGGCGCCATTGATTCGATCCTGTATTTTGAGGAAGTCAGCAACCCGCAAAACTGTATGGCTCTCTCTCGCTGCTGTCTTGCTATATTGCCAAATTGGCCTGCTCTCGTGACAGTGCCCAGACGAATTCATGCCTGTAATGTATGCTGTCTGATATTACGTAGATCCTCTGTGGCTGCCTGCAATGATCCTGTGCCACCTTCACAGCCACTGAGCGTTCAAGGGCTTGAGCACATCCTGCAGCAGAAAGAGTTGATCTATTGGTTCTTTACTGAAATGCACATTACTTATGCACAATTCATAGGAAAGACTCTGATAAGAACTTTGCTGCCTGCGTATTCACTGGGGTGGGAGTAGGGAATACCAAGTATGCTGCATCATCCTGAAATGGTACCTGTCTCTCCTTAGCTCCAACCTGTGCTGCTGCTGCCCCTCCTCCTCCATGACAGAAGCTCATAAAAATACCCTACCTTATGGCATTTGGTAGCAGAGTGGCTCTGTTACTGGAGTGGTAGTCCAGTAACATGAGTTCAAATCCTACTATAGCAGCTGTGTAATTAGATAAACCTGGAATAAAAAGTTACTAACAGTTATGGTGACCATGAAACTACTGGATTGTTGTAAAAACCCATCTGGTTCATTCAAGTCTTTGGGGGGGAAGGAAATTTGCCGTTCTTATCCAGTCTCAGTTCCTGGAGGATTTTCAATATAAGCAGATGTTTTCTACAAATATACATGATAAAAATTTGACACATTATTTCAGCAAGTTTCCAAATGTTGACATTATAGAGAAGTACAAAACTGCAAACTGTGATTATCATTGGTGGAAACTATATTTCATGCTTTTAAATGCAAATTAATCAATGGCAAATTTACAAACTACCGATTAGGTGTCAGCCTGCGAGTTAGACGGCTTCTGGGTTCAAGTCGCACTCCAGAGGCTTGAGAGCACAATCTAGGCTGGCACTATCAGTGCGGTATTGAGGGAGTGCTGCACTGTCAGAGATGCCATCTTTCTGTTGAAATGTTAAACTGAGGCCAAGTCTGCCCCTCAGGTGGATGTAAAAGATCACATTGCACTATTTTGAAGAAGAGCAGGGGAATTCTCCAGTGTTTTGCCCAATATTTATCCCTCAACTAACATAAGTAAAACAGATTAATTATTCATTATCCCCTTGCTGTTTGCGGGATCTTGCTGTGCACGTTTCATACGTTACACCTCTGGCTATACTTCAAAAGCACTTTGTTAGTTGTGAATGGTCTGGGAAGTCCTGGAGTTGTGAGAGGTGTGATACAAACGCAAGACCTTTTTAAGTAACCGGCAGCAAACTGTTCAGATATACTCTGATCAATCCCGATTACTCCGGACATAGTAGCAGAACTTGTGAGATAGTGAGTTGATTATTATGGAAATGTAAGGCTACATCGTAAAACCTGTAAAAAAAAACCCCAGTTGGAAACGTTTATTTGTCCAGGATATAAACGGATGCTGATGAAAAGATCACCGATCTGAAGTGATAACTCTGTTTCTTTCTCCACATATACTGCCTAACCTGCTGAGTAATTCTGGTATTTTCCATTTTTATTTCAGATTTCCAGCATCCGTAGTGTTTGGCTATAGTATAAATTGATTTGATCAGCACACACTCCTGCCCTGTACATCCCACTGACTGCCCACACGGTGGCAATGTCGCCCCACTTACCGGAGGTATGCTGTCCGATCATGGCTGCGTTGCCCGGGGGTGGGGACACAGAGGCGGGGATGGGTGAGGAGCCTGCCTCGCTGCCGGAGCCTGCTTCTGCCACTCGCCGCTTGTCTGAGCCGGGCACCGGGGTGGAGCGCACGCTGCTCCTGCGGGGTCCGTTACTCTGAATGTGGGAGACAGCTTCGGCCGCTTGCATCTCTGGGCTGTAGCGGGCTGTGACCCGTAAGGTGGCCTGGGCTTTATGTTCCTGAGTTTCGTCGTCTATAAAGTCGGTGACTCTGCATTCATAAATACCCTCATCCTCCTTCTTAACGCCAGAGAGCCGCAGCTTATGCGAAATGTCATTGCCCATCACCCGGACAGTCTGCAGACACGGAAAGGACTGGCTCAGAACATGGGGCTCCAAATACACCAGAGTAAGAACAGCATCACGAACAGGGAAATGATAGAATTGAAACATATAGAAACTATAAACTATAAACCAGTCAACATGAAGAATGGGAGGACAGAGCAGGAAACAAAAGTAAATTGACAATTAAAGCTACAGTGCCAACACTATTAATAATCCGAATTGAAGCATTGTAAAAAAAACTATATATGTGTGTGCTTTTTCACAAAAAAAGGCCAGAGGTAATGGAATAGTTTTTATAATAGTACAAAATAATGGCGAAATAATGAATGGGATTAATTATGCCAAACATGCAATTATTTAATTAAGGGAAATAATAACAATTGTGGCCGAAGAAATATAAGTGCCCGAGGATGTAAGCTTTCTCTTTTGAAGTATATCGCTATCGTTTCTATTGGGCGGAATTTATAGCGGAATTCTGTAAATTCGCGAATCAAGCATTTTAGGGATTACGATGAGAAGGGAGTACAGAGCAGATGATGTGGCTCGTTCGCCTCCACATTATTTTAGGACAATTTTTGCTTCATATTGAAAGGTCTTGTTTATTAATAACACGTAGAGGAAAATGGCACTTACGCTTATTTTGGTGGCATCCTTATTTAATGGAACCTGAAACAAGTAAAGAGATTGTATCAAATTCCCCAAAGAAGCCACTGTGAAAGTCAAACCTGGCTAACAGCAGGAGGAAAAGGTTATTAGAAACAAGAGTGGAATGTCATTTCTTGATCTTGATTTTTTTCCCTTATAGTGCGGATTGCTCTGGGTCATAAATTATGCATTTAACTCGTGTTTCGGTTCCAGCCTATGTTTTTTTTGCCACATCTGGAGTTAGAATGCTATAACGTCAGCACTTATAATGTAATTAACGCACCTGACTCAGAGCACATTGAAAACATTATTAATCCGCTATCAACTGACGCCATCAATTCTATAACATGTAACAATGTATTGGTACAATTATAAATGTATAATTGATGTATTACAGTGTCACAGACAGCGTTACCCTTCACTGTGTACTCGGTGTGTGGATGATTAATACGGATCTGCAGGAATCTGACACCGTACATGTGGCAGGTTTCCCATCGTAGAAAAATAAATGAAAGAGATTAGACTGACGACGCCGTGCTACAGATCAGTCCCACACCCCGTGCCTCTCACTGGAACACCTCTGTCCCAAAGTCCCCACCAAACGTGGTCCCTGTCTCTTTGTCCAAAGGTGATGCATTTGCACTGACACTGGAATCAAACGGGAGATTCCATTCCGAGTCGACACTTACTTTACTCCTGGCACCTTGTGTGGGGCACTCTTACCTGGAAGCCCTTCTGTCCTCAGGGCACCTTCAGGATGACTACGCCCGGTAGGATTAGGAGCGGAATCAAAGCCAAGAGTTCCATTCAGATGCTATTGATTCCCCAGTTCAACCCAAGGAATTGTCCTGACAAAAGGCGAGTGCACCCCAGTCCTTCTATTTTCCACGCTACGCCTTGTTTGCTATCTCACCCATCCGAGGCGGTCTGCATTTGACTTCCTCAGGTCTACGCCGCACACCTTTCAGTCCCAGTTTAGTGTTAAGCCGATTGTGGCAGATATATCCTGCACTGGGTTTGAAAACCTATCAGGTTCTGTTCCCTAATTATTGATTATTTACCCAAGAACATTCCCATCTACCTCGATTTTCTACAAGAAACCCTCAACTTGACCCGACTAGAATTCACATCACCTAGTCTTCATCATTAGGATTTACTTTTACTCTAGAACGGTGCTACTAGGGATTGTCTTTCAGATATCGCCTTGTCAGTTCAAACCTTGACCTATAATGAATCTCTATTGGGACTTGGAAATGTCGCCTTTCGTGTATTTATTTCAGCACTTGTTGCATTTCTCTGTTGCTTTGCTCTGAATTTTGCCTTTTGGTTTTCGAACGGAATATCTCTACCATAAGCTTTCCCAAATCCTTTTCCTCTCAGTGTTGTGTTATGTGACACTGGCTGCTGCCGACTCCTTGAAAATGATCTTTTAGTTCTCATCTTTTCTCATCATTGACGGTCACATAGATTCACCATTTCTTTAGTTACGGCATTTGCGCCAACGCTCCATAAATATCCTACAGGCCCTCAGCCAAGCTCCCCTCGTCCAGTTTTGTTCTCACCTTGGCCCTGCTTCCCTGGGCGCCCAGTGCCAGCTCGTGTGCCAGCTCTCGGGGGGCTTCCTTCAGGTACCACCACTGGATCTCCAGGGAATACGAGGTGGTCCCGCTGGCTCGGAACGCACAAGACATCTCAATGTCGTCCCCTTCTTTAGCAATCACATCCTGGGGGACTTCGAGAAATTTTGCTGGCAGAAAGAGAGAATATGACAAAGCGATGGTTAACAGATAAGATTTCGCATCTAATTTCCCCTGAATTCAGTGAAACATGCAGGTTTGATGGAAAGCCTACATCGTGTAGGTGACACTTATTTCTGTTCCTATCTAAGTAATAATTTGACTTTGCCTACAACAGGTCTGACACGCCATTCACCCAATTCCAGTTAAACACCGCGCATCCATCCTTAGATATATCAGCTTTCGTTACTGGCATTTAAAAACAATCACAATATGATATAACTAAAAATGAAAGGCACCCACGCAAATCCCTCTAGGTCGCTCCATTTTTTTCCAAATGCAACTTTAAATGGAAGTCAAATGCTTATAAAAATGATTGATGCATCATCGAAGTATTATAGAATTATCACTCAGTCCTGAGCAGTTAGAAACAGGGCATGGTGCAACTCTGAAAACTAGAGAATGTTGAGTGACGACGTATTCCGGAGGCTTTCTCCAGCACTCTCAGCTCCGAGTGCAGCGAGATTGAAATTAATAATTCTGTAAAATGTGCAGTCAACACTTGCCAGTCATTTGTACCATTTAGTCAGATGTCACGACCACTTATTTCCTTCTTGGCTAATTAGTTGTGGTTTCCGTGGCCTCAACCTGATCAAAGCCATTGATACCGAGCTCTACAATTATAAGACACTTGAATCAGTTATAAAACACCACTCACCGTTAACACAGAGCAAAAGTGGTGCATTTAGCATCAAGTAATAGAGAATATTGGCGATCCCGCGATTTTCCATTTCATAGAGACTTTTAATGTACAGAACAAACGCCAGGTAGTGTTAGATCTGGAGCCCTCTGGAGTGCTGCAATCCCATCCCAGTTGCTAGAGCTTCAAATATCTCTCTCCAAGGTTACAAATGTGGAACACCAGACTCTGTTGTCTGGCTGAAAACGAACAACTCGATCGACAACTTCGGACCCCTTCCTTCTATTTACTCCTGGTGGCAAAACGCAGCCTCTGATATTTGACCAAGATGCCTCCCAGTCTCACAAACACGTCTTGCTTGAATTCATATTCAGAAATATGTGTGATCAGAGCACCGGCTATTTTCACACAATAAGAGATTGGAAGTGGCTGCACGGACGAGGGAGGGGAATGATTCCGGGCTGGACTGGCGAGCACCCATTCCCGTGTGAACCAGCCCCTGATCCCCGGGAAAAGCTCACCAAGACAGCCGCGTATCCTCCAGTGTTCTGTGGGAAATGTGCGTCTAACAGAATCAGATCTTGCCTTTTTTTGCTGCTGCTTGTGACTTTATGGATTAGCGGAAGGCGAGGCGAAGAGGGCTTCTGGGCATTTCCAAACAGCAGCAGGAGGAGCGGCAGTGTGCGCACCGTGCGCTTCCACACAGCACCAAGCAACACAAAACACAGGGCAGGACAATCTCAGCCAACGGGCAGGAAGGGGGAAAACACACATACACAAACAAGCTTCATCGGCTCCCACATCAACACCCTCCTGAACCTGTCGGGACAATGAGTCCAACTGACGTCTCACGTAATGGATCAACCAGCAAAATAGCCCAAAGAAAGCCCGAGTTTGCCAATTTTGTCGCTTGCGCCATACGCCCCAAGCAAGCACCACATTCACTGTAAATATCCTTCAGTCATGGGGGGAGGGGTGGTATATAATACACAGATGCTTGGAAAGGTGAATCCTGAATTGTGATGCATTAGGGATCCTGTAATCAGATAGCCCCAGGGGATAATAAATAAGACCCGTGCCTCCGCCTGGATGTTTTTAAAATCGTAAATTAATTTAGCTGCAAGGATTAAGAGGGAGAATTTTTGTTTTGGATAGTAGTGTTAAGAGACAGCTATATTGCGTTTGAAAATAGCAAACAACACTCATTAGGAAATTGTCCCCAATCCACAAGCCGGTGAGTGTAATATGTGTGATTTCTGCATCTTGGTGACACACTGGACAGTCTCAACTCTTTCCCAGTTATCAGATACCCGCTAAAATGCTGCTTCAGGTTAAACGATGTTAGTACTGTATAATACAGACCATTCTGATACTAGCATTTTTTCTAATGAACGCAACTTGTTAGCCATGTACCCTGGGCGGTGGTCCATACAATTAGTTGCCCATGGTCTGTATTGTACGTGTCTGGACCCATTACATATCACACTGTCCAAACTGCAATATTATGTTCTAAACACGTCCCATTCCTTTAAAGTGCATGATGCCAGTTATACGTCTTTTAAAAATATTGAGAATGTACTGTGCGTCTCCACAAACCTCCCGTTTGAACCGCACTTTATTTGTAGGGCGTCTTGCTCATTTCCCAGTTCTTTGTTTCAAAAGTCTTGAACCACAATGAGATCTAAGGGGATAACGGAATATCTGATTATTTTGGAGTGGGCTAGCCATTACTATAATAATGTCACAAATGTTACTCTCGTCATCACACGGGAACGTCATTGAGAAGTTTCTGCATGTAAAAGGAAGAAGTTGTTCAATTGGAAAGAGCTCCTTTCCCACTTAATCTTGCTACTAGTTTGCATCAATGACTTGCTTCACATTTTGGGTGCACTTGGCTGCATTTTATTTGAGTGGTTGATACATTGCTGGCTGAGACTCCGCATACACGCTTTGTCCAATAATAACTCACATCACACCGGGTCATCTCCAACAGATGCTGCCTGACCTGCTGAGTATTTCCAGCATTTTCTTGCTTTTATTTCAGCTCAGTCTAAATATGTTTCTCAAGCAAAGCATGACAAGCTTTTTTTTTTAGAGATACAGCACTGAAACAGGCCCTTCGGCCCACCGAGTCTGTGCCGACCATCAACCACCCATTTTTATACTAATCCTACGCTAATTCCATATTCCTACCACATCCTCGCCTGTCTCTATATTTCCCTACCACCTACCTATACTAAGGGCAATTTATAATGGCCAATTTACCTACCAACCTGCAAGTCTTTGGCATGTGGGAGGAAACCGGAGCACCCGGAGAAACCCACGCAGACACAGGGAGAACTTGCAAACTCAACACAGGCAGTACCCGGAATTGAACCCGGGTCGCTGGAGCTGTGAGGCTGCGGTGCTAACCACTGCGCCACTGTGCCGCTTGATGTCTAGAATCGTGCTGGAAGCAGACTGTACCCCTGTTATTTTAACGTTAACCTGGAATTGCTGCGATTTATCAATACAATGGGAGTTCTGCAACTAAACGCTCTGAAGTAAGCTGTTTTGCTTTTTTTCCCCCCTCGTAAAGCTCATGGTACTTTATATTTATATGCGAGAGAGTATAATCTTTTGATAATCCCTGGAGGGTTATGACTTTAGAGGACTTCGATTGAATTAATGTCGGGAGAAGTATAATGGGCTGATGTACAGGCCGTTGCATTGCCATTTGATATCATACTAACTAATCCCATGAGTATAAATTCGATAATAGAAACTGTTACGACCAGGTGATAAGGGACCTAGAGTTTCCTGACATCCTTCACCTGGTCTGACCGGAACAGGGTTTAATTTCAAACACACCGTGTTTTTAGCTCCCCCTTGGTGAATCCTTGTTCACTGCTTTCCAATTGTAAGGCAAAGAAACCAGCCAAACAGGTTTTCTTATGTTTAAAGAAGAAAGGTTGAACTTCATTCAACTTAAACTCTAATTCGGTTAATGCCTATGGATATGTGACACGCCCACGCTAGCATGCATACACGATACACACAGGCAGATAGAGACAGAAAAGAACAGAAGAAATAAAGTGGAAAAGTTTGAGGCAATATCCAAAGATGGTTACTGTTCTTAGAGCTTGCTGTAGGGTCCTTGATTGTAGGTTGGTCTTGCTTTTCATTGGGACCCAGTATTCTTCTTAAACCTTGTTTAATGTAGGAGACTTTTCTCTCTTGAGGGTAATGTGTCTTCAGTGGGTTTGGAGTTCCGTGAGAAAGAAATGGGAGCAGACAGGAAAAGTCTTCTCAGTCCAAAAGCAAACAGTCTTTCTGCATTCAAACTGTTTGTACAATTCAAAAAACTCAGGTTGCCCAGCAGGTTAGTTATGTGACTAGCTGGTTTGACCACATCTGTTTGTGGATTCAGCCATCTTAGCAGTCACCCTGGAATGTGAGCTTCCTCACCTTCAATGTCTGGCAACCAAAGCCCATTGTGGGTTGAATGTGTCAGGGAATGGTCCTTTGTATCCACAAGTACTGTCTGTTAGTATGTCAATGTCTTTTCCAGCCACAGTTGATCTGTTTAACAAGTCATTTTCTCGCTCCAGCAACAGGTTAAAATCTATGTTCCTGTGACAAAATTAATATGCCTCTTTCTTGGCAGGTGGGGGTCTGCATGACACCTCCACACCAGCAGAATGAAATGCAATTTGAGAAAAGTGCATTTGATTAAAAAGGGTCGAGAGAGAAAATATAAGATACAGGAAAAAGCATGCGTCTCTCTCTCTCCCTCTCTCTCTCTCATTCATAAATCCTAAAACATTTTACAGCCTGTCTTTTTTGGTGCCAGTGCTGCTTTAACTACCACCTTTTTGGCATCCCAATAAACATGCAGTTCTTTTGAGAGGTTTTTCTTCAGTTTGCCCATTTCCATGACTGCCTAGGGTCTTTGTTCCTATTGAGGTCTGAAAAAGGGTAGGAGTGGGGTTAGATTTGATTAGACCGAAGTTGGAAGTTTGATTTTTCAGGAGAGTGTGTAGTGGGCGGACCTATCCTGAACTCTCCCTCAGTGCTTTGCTGAGTCATGCAAAGACTTTTGACTTTAGGGGATGGGTGGTTCTTTTTTATTCTGACTGCGGGGGAGGATTCTTTGCTAATTTCCCCTTTGTCCTCTGGGACACTCCTGTCTGCAGGTATTTGTGCAGACTCTACTGCACTCCTTTGTGGCACCTCGACTAGGTGAGGCGTCACCCTCATGGTTTCTGCACCCCCTAGAGGTCTTTCTTTGTCTCTGCAGGTTCCTGTAAATGCTGTTAACAACTCTGCTGGGGTGTTTCTAGTGTCTGCATTTACATAGGAGGATGTGGGGTCTAACTTTTCAAATCTTTCAGGTTGGCTGAACAGTAAGGGTTTTCATCTGGGATTCCTCCCGAACTTCCTTTAACCTGCCCTCTTGGTCACTTTTTCCCCTTCCCTTTCTAAACTTTTGCCAGCCTTGTGCCTGCCTGTTCCCTTTTGTTCTCGGCAGGGTTCCCTTACAGTTCACCAGCCCTCTGCTGAGGGTCCTCCTAACACTGGTACAGGACTTAGGTGGGTCAGGTTTCACTGTAGGTTGGGTTTTCCCCTCAACCAGGCATGTGTGGCAACTCCTGCAGTACTCCACCACATCTTTGTGGTGTTTGGCCAGTCAAACAGCTGTCTTATGCGGGCTTTGGTTTTTTGTATACTGGCATGTACAGCCACTGTAGTCTCATGGGCCCTTCTTACTATTTCTCTACAGTACCTCTGTGGCACCACTAACTGGTGAACTACTGTCCACTCCTTGCTCTCAGGTCTGTGAGGAAAACTCCATTTCCTCATCAGTACCTCATTCTTTAAATAGTAGCAATCAGGGACTCCCTCTGCTTCACTTTCAGACTGGGCAGCCTGTGCTAATTCTCACCATACTGGGTCAGCTCCCTGATCCTCTGCCAGGGCAAATCCATTTGACTCATTCCCCGGGTCTTCTAACTTTCTAACTTTTCAAAGAAAGTCTTGGACAGACAGACTTCATGGTCATCTGCCTGCAGTGCCAATTCAGTCTCCTCTGGGGAGCTGGTTTGATCATGGCCTGATTCATTACACATTCAGGGAAACTGCAGGGGATCGTCTCCTGCCACTGCCCTGTCACTCTGACCTCCTGTGATTTTTCTTTCACTATTTGGGGGGGGGGGGTGCTACCACCCTCACCGCTGCCACATCATTACCTAGGAGCAGGTCAACCCCATCCACAGGCAAACTAGGGACGATCCCTACGGTCACCGGTCCCGAAACTAGGTCGCGCTCCAAGTACACCCTATGTACAGGTACAGGCATACACTGCCCTCCAATTCCATTCACCACCATTCTGGTATTTAATGCACTCTCTGGGGCAAAGGTCAGGCCTTTTGCCAGTAATAGGGATCTAGTGACCCCTGTGTCCCTGATAATTATTATGGGCTTCCTTGCCCCACTCAAGAGGTATGGGTTACTCTCGCTTCAGATACAAAACCCTGATGGCCTTAAGGAATCCTATTAAATTTTCCGGCAATTTCAGTAGTAAGCTTCCTGGGTCTCACTCTTACTTCAGTCAAAGCCACAGCTTGTTCTGCTGTGCTTTCCATCAAGGTCCCTTCTCCTTCACTGAGCGGATGTGCCCTGATTCACCCTACAGGTTTTCCCTTTAATTTCTAACAGTCAGCTCTTAAATGCCCTGCTTTATTACAATGGAAGCACACGGGTCTCTGGGTCTCACTGCTGCCCACTGCACCTTCCTTTTTGGTTAGAGGAGGGACCCCTGTGTCTCCTGCTTTTCTTTCTCTCTCAGGACTGCTTGGACTCCTATCACCTTCCCACCCTTTGTCCTTTTTGGATTTGTGGGGGTGACTGGGAAATTTTTTTCCCCTGGGAAACTGACTTTTAGGTTAAAGCAAACTCATCAGCCAGAACAGCTGCTTGCCGGGCACTCTGAACCCACTTCTCCTCTACATGGGTCTTTATGGAGAGTATGAGAGAGTTAAATTCCTCGAACAGAATTACTTCTCTGAGATTCTCATAGCTGAGCTGTACTTTAAGAGCCCTTAGCCACTGGTGAAAAGTCAGCTGCTTACTTCTTTCAAACTCCAGCCAAGTTTGATTAGCTTGCTTCTTGAGGTTCTAAACTTTTGGCGATAGGCTTTGGGTACTAATTCATATGCCCCGAGGATAGCACTTTTTTTCAGTGGGGAAAGTCTTCGCTCGAGTCGCTTTAAACAGGCTCCAGAAGCTGGCCGAGCGTGTCTACCATGAGGCACAGTGTGGCTTTCAAGCGGAGAGATCGACCATTGACATGCTGTTCTCCCTTCGTCAACTACAGGAGAAATGCCGCGAACAACAGATGCCCCTCTACGTTGCTTTC
The DNA here is from genome assembly GCF_036365525.1 of Heterodontus francisci. NCBI lineage: Eukaryota > Metazoa > Chordata > Chondrichthyes > Heterodontiformes > Heterodontidae > Heterodontus > Heterodontus francisci. Next base: position 44,258,275 of record NC_090387.1, read on the forward strand.
ATTGATCTCACCAAAGCCTTTGACCTCATCAGCAGACGTGGTCTCTTCAGACTACTAGCAAAGATTGGATTTCCACCAAAGCTACTAAGTATCATCACCTCATCCCATGACAATATGAAAGGCACAATTCAGCATAGCGGCGCTTCATCAGAAGCCTTTCCTATCCTGAGTGGCGTGAAACAGGGCTGTGTTCTCACACCCACACTGTTTGGGATTTTCTTCTCCCTGCTGCTCTCACATGTGTTCAAGTCTTCAGAAGAAGGAATTTTCCTCCACGCAAGATCAGGGGGCAGGTTGTTCAACCTTGCCCGTCTTAGAGCGAAGACCAAAGTACGGAAAGTCCTCATCAGGGAACTCCTGTCTGCTGACGATGCTGCATTAACATCTCACACTGAAGAGTGTCTGCAGAGTCTCCTCGACAGGTTTGTGACTGCCTGCAATGAGTTTGGCCTAACCATCAGCCTCAAGAAAATGAACATCATGGGACAGGACATCAGAAATGCTCCATCCATCAATATCGGCGACCACGCTCTGGAAGTGGTTCAAGAGTTCACCTACCTAGGCTCAACTATCACCAGTAACCTGTCTCTAGATGCAGAAATCAACAAGCGCATGGGAAGGGCTTGCTATGTCCAGACTGGCCAAGAGAGTGTGGGAAAATGGCACACTGACATGGAACACAAAAGTCCGAGTGTATCAAGCCTGTGTCCTCAGTACCTTGCTCTACGGCAGCGAGGCCTGGACAACGTATGTCAGCCAAGAGCGACGTCTCAATTCATTCCATCTTTGCTGCCTCCGGAGAATCCTTGGCATCAGATGGCAGGACCATATCTCCAATGCAGAAGTCCTCGAGGCGGCCAACATCCCCAGCTTATACACACTACTGAGTCAGCGGCGCTTGAGATGGCTTGGCCATGTGAGCCGCATGGAAGGTGGCAGGATCCCCAAGGACACATTGTACAGCAAGCTTGCCACTGGTATCAGACCCATTGGCCGTCCATGTCTCCGCTTTAAAGACGTCTGCAAACGCAACATGAAGTCCTGTGACATTGATCACAAGTCGTGGGAGTCAGTTGCCAGCGATCGCCAGAGCTGGCGGGCAGCCATAAAGGCGGAGCTAAAGTGTGGCGAGTCGAAGAGACTTAGCAGTTGGCAGGAAAAAAGACAGAAGCGCAAGGGGAGAGCCAACTGTGTAACAGCCCTGACAACCAATTTTTCCTGCAGCACCTGTGTTAGAGTCTGTCACTCTAGTATTGTCCTTTATAGGCACTCCAGGCGCTGATGCACAAACCGCTGACCACCTCCAGGCGCTTACCCATTGTCTCCCGAGACAAGGAGGCCAAAGAAGAAGAAGAAGAATTTGATGAACGCTCATCTGGCAACAGGAAATAAACTTCATGGGCTTTTCCGGTTAGCTTGCTTTGCAATAAAAGAGGCCAGGTCTCAGCTGGCCATTTTAGCTGCCATGCCAGTTTCTCAAAATACACAACAAAGTCCTCAACGTCTCCCTCATTGAATTTTGAGATTAGTTGAGATAGTTTTAACAATTCTATCCCCAGCCCTGTATTACGCTCCTCCATATTGGCCATGCTTTCACAGGGGTTACTCTGTCACCCCCTAATTAACTCAAGTCGTCTCAGCTCTGTTTCTTCGCATTCTTTCTGGAAGGTTCTTTCTCTTTCTCTCACCTGTCTCTCTTTCTTTCTCCTCTCTTGCTTTCTCTCTCTCCTCTCTTCCTTTTTCTTCATGTTCCTTCTGGAAGGCTCTTTCTCTCTCTCCTATCTTTCTCTCTCCTGTTCCTTCTCCTGTCTTTCTTTTTCTTCATGTTTCTTCTGGAAGGCTCTTTCTTTCTCCCTCTCCTGCCTCTCTCTCTCTTTTTCCTGTTTCTCAAATTCATGTTTCCTCTGTTCCAATTGTATCTTTGCTAACAATACCCTGTCGGAGTCTGCTTCTAACCCTGTTTCTGCCTCTTCAGATTCAAGGGAAAAATGGTTGGCCACTAGTCTTAGGAGTTCAGACTTTCTAGCCTTGGCACGTACAGTGATCCCACATTGCTCAGCCATTTTTCTCTGCTCTTCCATAGACTGTGTTTTAACTTATCCCAAGTTACTTTAGCTTCAGTTGCAGATATGTTTGTATTCAAACACACACAACCACAAGAAAACCTATATTGAAATCTTGTCCTTTTTTGGATTGCGAACAATTTGGCTTCCCACTTCCAATTTCTCTCGTTTATCTGTGGGTAAATCCAGGACGGTAGCCCCCAAATTTCTGTTACGAGCAGGCGAGAAGGTGTCTAGGAATCCCTTGCAGCCTTCACCTGGTTTTACTGTAACAGGGTTTAATTTCAAACACACTGTGTTTTTAACTCCCCCCTTGGCAAATTGTCAGGCAAAGAAACCAGCCAAACAGGTTTTCTTAGGTTTAAAGAAGAAAGGTTGAACTTTATTAATCTTAAACTCTAATTCGGTTAACACGTAGGGATACGCAACATGCCCACGTTAGCATGCATACGTGACACACACAGGCAGATAGAGACAGAAAAGAGCAGAAGAAATAAAGTGGAAAAGTTTGAGGCAATATCCAAAGATGTTTTTGGTTACTGTTCTTAGAGCTCGCTGCAGAGTCCTTGATTGTAGGTAGGTCTTGTTTTTTGTTGGGGCCCAATATTCTTCTTCAACCTTGTTCGATGTAGGAGACTTTTCTCTCTTGAGGTTCACGTGTCTTCAGTGGGTTTGGAGTTCCGTGAGAAAGAAATGGGAGCAGACAGGAAAGATCTTCTCAGTCCAAAAGCAAACAGTCTTTCTGAGTTCAAACTGTTTGTACAATTCAAAAAACTCAGGTTGCCCAGCAGGTTAGTTATGTGACTAGCTGGTTTGACCACATCTGTTTGTGGATTCGGCCATCTTAGCAGTCACCCTGGAATGTGAGCTTCCTCACCTTCAATGTCTGGTGATCAAAGTCCATTGTGGATTGACTGTATCAGGGAATGGTCCTTTGTCTCCACAAGCACTGCCTGTTAGTATGTAAATGTTTTTCCAGCCACGGCTGATCTGTTTAACAAGTCATTTTCTGGCTTCAGCAATAGTTTAAAATCAATGTTCAGATGACAACATTAATATGCCTCATTCTTGGCAGCTGGGGTCTGCATGGCAAAAATCAAAACAGAAACTGCTGGAAACAGTCAGCAGGTCAGGAGGCGGGAACACCTTCCAGTTCTGCTGAAAAATCATTGACCTGAAATGTTAACTCTGTTTCTCTCTCCACAGATGCTGCCTGGCCTGCTGAGTATTTCCAGCACTTTCTGTTTTGGTTTCATATTTCCAGCAACTGCAGTATTTTGTTTTTGTTTTTAAGTATAAATTCACTTTTTGGACACGCACCATCTACACATCTGACCAATCAACCGCAAATACTTTAGCACCTGGAATAAAGTAGGGAATAAAGTAGGGACAGTCTGCAACAGTTTTGATATACTGAGAAATAGTATTCTGCAGAACAGAACGTGTATCCAAAAAACACATCAACAAAGAAACAAGAAATGCTGGAACCACTCAGCAGGTCGGGCAGCATCTGTGAAAAGAGAAGCAGAGTTAACGTTCATCGGATGAAGGGTCACTGACCCGAAACGTTAACTCTGCTTCTCTTTTCACAGATGCTGCCAGACCTGCTGAGTGGTTCCAGCATTTCTTGTTTTTATTTCAGATTTCCAGCATCCGCAGTATTTTGCTTTTACATCAACAAAGAATTCGCGAGGCTTCGGCAGCTAAAGATCAACCCTTTCTAAAGGGAGTCGTAAATTTAATTCGGCAAAGTGCAGTTTTAGACAAAAAGAGTTTAGATCAGCGCCCTTTTAAGTGTGACCTTTAAGAGTGGTTCAGTTTAATGATTAATGTGAACATCGTTTTATGTTCCCAGAGCGTCAAGTCAAGCGACAACTGCAGCAGTCTCGCAGAATTCCCTTCCCGAAGGTGACAGCATTCGTTGCTAAACATCTTTAACCCGTTTGGTGTGTCGTGTGCACAGATAACAGCGTATGGTGCCTTGTCTGTCTATATATATGCGCGTGCGCGACTGTGTGAGGCATCACCAACAGAGGCAGATAAATGAAAATGTTAACTGGTGATAAGAGGATGTCAAATAAAAGAACGGGGTGATGGAGCCATTTGCTTGTACAGTTATACTTTATTTCCTGGAGCCGGTTTTATTGTGTGCACAGATAATGGTCAACAGTTAGTACAGGTGGTCACTTGACTGAGGCGCTGTTCCTCTGGCGTGGAGTGGGGAGGACTGAACCAGAATGAAGTGATGAAAACATTGACAGCTGTGATCACCAGGATCAAACCGGTTACAATATTATTCAGCAGATGTACTCTGAAAGCAAAGAGTAAAGAGCTCGGAATCAAATACATCAAGGTCATGCTGGAAGACATGCTGATATTTCCTTTACACTGACTGTTAGCTTGGAGGCTGCAGGTGGAAGCTCTCAGGCCTGAGTGTGCTACATTATATGGAATCAGTGCCAGCATTTAAATATTTTAATTGAGGTTTGCACTTATTCCTGACGTACAAGTGGTGGAGCTAATGGGCATCATGAGCACCCCCCCCCCCCCCCCCACACAAAATCATTTGGAGGTTGGTCAATGCAGCTTGGCATGACTGCCTCCATTTTGCTCCCAAGAGCTTCTGTCACCAGGTGCGGCCATGTGCAATGAGTAGTCTTGACCCCAGTCTCTGTGAAGTTTGGGTCCACAGCACAAACAGTTGGGAAAAAAAGTAACATTAAATTAACAGCCTCACTCAGAGGGTCCAGAAGGACAAATTGAATTTACGGTTGAATTAAATAGTCCTTTTGGGGTTTAGGGACATTGTCGGAGAAGAGTAGATGGAGTTTGCAAGGGCAATTTTTCTAACTCTAGTCACCAGGGAACGCTTAGTATCAAAGGCAAGAATCAGTAAAAAGGGGCAGAAACCGATGTCGCTGTATCTCGATCCTTTGATATTGCCCTGGGATTTCCAAGGCTTTGCTGGAGGTGGGTAGAGCTTGAGCTGTTCCTTCAATCGGTGCAGGCCTGTCATAGGCATGTAAATAAGGTGAGAGAGGGTGTTTCTAGCCTCCCACCTAATTTTCTAGATCACTAATCTGTTGAGCACCCCAGGACAAGGGATACCCAGAAAACATGGCACTGTTGCCTGCCTCTGAACCATTGCCAGCTCAAAGGTCCATGGGGATCCCAGGGCAGGCCTCTTTAGGTACATTGCTTATATTTAGCATGGGATGAGATAGAGGGCAGGAAAACTGCCTCTTCATTGTTCACCAGTTACTTTCTATATTCAACCTGAGAATGCTTAGGAGATGCATGATATTGATGCTAGGTGCTCAAAGTACTGTGATGATACTGTTTTTTAGGCAGGGAACAAGTGGTACTTGCAAGTCCACAATGGAGGAGGCTATGTAGTGATTTAGTGAAAAAATTCTTTACAAATTTTTATGATTTTACTACAAAAAACACACAGAAGAAATCTTCCCTTAATATGTCCAATTGAAATGTTCCAGACCCTTAAAAGTAGCCAGCTGCAAAACCCTAACAATGTCATAACAAATAAATCAATAAATAATGATATTACTTAATGTTATTAAGTACGTACTGTATTATTTGTTCATGCATTGAGCTACAAAAACAGTTTAGTGGCATCACTAAAAGTATTAAATCAGTTCTATCTTCTGCATGTAATTTAAATTGGCAGAACCTCTATCAGCCTCATTTAATAAATAATTTAATTTCCTACACAATTGAAAGGATATCTAGCGCAACCACTTACAAGATTTCTTATTCTAGGCTCCATTAACATACCAATTGTTTTACAAACACCCTGGAGTGAAACAGCAGCTTTACCCTGAGACCACAGTTAAAAATTTACATGTCCAAATACAAGGCAGTAAAAAGCCAGGAGATATTGCTGGGTACCTACTTAGCTAAAAATCGCAGTGAAATTCTACCTTGGTGATAAAAGAGTTACAATGCAAACACACTAATATCAAAAAGCCATACTGAGGTTTTGCCAAAGTAAAACAGCTGCATGGTGTGAACTGGTCTGTCTGATAATTAACTATCTAATATATACACACACAGACACGCACACACACACATATATATATATATATATATATATATATGTACACAAAATAGACACTATATATAGTATATATATATTATTTGAACAGAGTCCATGGAATTTGTTGGTATGAAATTAAATGCTGATTGCTAGAGGCAAATTCCGTCTTGAGATAGTATGCTTCAACATCCTTTAGAAAAGGTTTATGATCTGAACTTAGTTCAATAGGCCAATTATACTGCACGTTTTAATTTACAATGTCCAAGGTGTACTGCAGGCAGGAAATGCGGGTGATCTGTAATTGTTCACATTCTCACTGATCCAAAATTTTGCATCATGTTTGTCTGATGCCAGAAGTGTCCACCCTAAAATGGATGGGCGTATTGTATGAAATGGTAATGATCTGATGAGATTATGCATGCTACTTTCCATCGTTACAGCTCATTACTGCTGAGCTTAAATTATGCCTTTATAGAGTAGGTGATAGGTGATGAAGATGGAAATTCATCTAAAGGGCCCAGCAGGTACTTTTATAATGGCCACAAGCCAGCTGTCATCAATTTTTGTTTTATTGCTTTACTTTTATGGGGGCCTCACTCAGCCTCCTTTCTCATCCTCAGTTCAAAAGGTTTCAGTTTTCTCTGCCCAGAGTGTAATGGGACTATCATGATCATGTGAGGCTACTGGTCTCAGACCAGTAATTGTGGTATAATAGCACCCTTAGAATATCCCATCAAAATGAAGCTTGTTTGGTAATAGTTGATTGCTTTTATGGAGCAGCAAGAAGAACAACAAAGTCCCAAGTCCACACACATAAATATAAAATTTAATCATTGATGTTGGTTACACTCGATTTTGCATACTGAATTCCACAGCTGTATGTTCAACATTTATAACATGATGCATGTAAAACTTTGCAATCACAGCTTTGTACCAGAATTAAAATAAAGCTAATTATCAATTTAGAATGTAATATATAAACTCAACAAAAAGCATCTCTTTAGGCTTAGAATGATGGTGTGTGATATTAATAACTTATGTATTTTAATTGGGTGAACATCGCTGTTAATGTAGTGAACAGAGTTTTCATACACTTGTGTGTTACTAATATTGTACAGGATGAATTCAATGCCATGGAGTTTTTAGTGAACACAATTATGGGTATAATGTGCTGTGTAACCTTATTACTCTTAGTAAGTGAAGTTTTAATCTAACATTTTAATGTGCTTTAAATTTAGGTATTTCACATTTTCAAGGCCAATAGTTGGAGTTACCTGGTAATGGCTTCAGCATTTTTTGTTAACTTTCAATCCATTTTGTGCTACTTGGCTCACTGTAACTTGAGTTACTCAAGTAATGAGTTAATGTTTTTGTTACTGTCTGATACATTGCTCCTGATATAGCAGCTTACATTAGCTTCAAACACTATCGGGTTCTGCTCTTGTCTGCTAAAACTGCTCACTGTTCAAGGATCATCATGGAATGCAAAGATAACCCCTATCTTCTTTTCTATACTGTAAACTGTCTTCTTAAACTGCTTTCTCTGACCCCTCCACCATCACCTCCAACAATAAGTGCAAGTAGCTCATGGACTTCTTTGTCATTGAGATCGAAACCATCCAATCACTGCCTCTGCCATGTCCCTCCCTTCCACTAGCCCACCTGGCCAAACTTCCTATAATGCTGTCCTCTGCCCTAGCCCTGAACTACATCTTTCTCTAGTTTCTCTCCTATCTCCCCTCATGCCCTCTCTGAGTTCATCTTATCCATAAGGTCCACCTCCTGTTTCCTTGATCATATTCCCACTAAACTGCTGATTACCCAACTTTTCATCCTGGTCCCCATGTTAGCCAATATTTCAAAAGGTTCTCTCTCTTCAGGTGTTGTCCCCCTCTCCTTTAAATCTTCCGTCATCACACCCTCCTCAAAAACTTACCCTTGACCCTACCACCCCTGCAAACCACCGTCCCACCTCCAACTTTCCTTTCCTCTCCATAGAATCATAGAATGGTTACAGCACAGAAGGAGGCCATTTGGTCCATTGTCTGTGCCAGCTCTCTGCAAGAGCAACTCACCTAGTCCCACTCCACCACCTTTTCCCGGCAGCCATGTAAATGTTTCTATTCAGATAATTATCCAGTTCTCTTTTGAAGGCCTCAATTGAATCTGTCTCCACCACACTCTCAGGCAGTGCATTCCAGATCCTAAGCACACACCGTGGAAAAATGTTTTCCCTCATGTCACTGTTGCTTCTTTTGCCAATCACCTTAAATCAGTGTCCTCTAATCTGCATCCTTTCACCAATGGGAATAGTTTCTCCCAATCAACTCTGTCCAGACCTCTCATGATTTACCCTTATCAAATTTCCTCTTAATTTTCTCTTCTCCAAGCAGAACAGCCCCAGCTTCTCCAACCTATCCATGTACTGAAGTTCCGCATCCCTGGAACCATTCTCGGGAATCTTTCCGGCACCTTCTCTGATGCCTTAACATCCTTCCTAAAAGTGTGGTGCCCAGAACTGGACACAATACTCCAGTTGAGGCCGAACCAGGCTTTGGTACAGGTTTACCATAACTTTCTTGTTATTGTATGCTATGCCCCTACTTATAATTCCAAGGATCCAGTATGCTTTATTAAATGCTTTCTCAACCTGGCTTGCAACCTTCAATGATTTGTGTACCTATACCCACAGATCCCTCTGCTTCTGCACACCCTTTAGAATTGTACCCTCCAATCTACATTGTCCCCCTTGTACTTCCTACCACACTTTTCTTCCAATTAAATGTCATCTGCCATTTGTCTGCCTATTCCACCAGCCTGTCTATGCCCTCTTGAAGTTTATCACGATCCTCCTTGCAAGTTTGGTGCCATCTGCAAAATTTTGAAATTGTGCCCTGAACACCCAAATCTAGGTCATTAATATATATCAAGAAAAGCAGGGGTCCAAACACAACCCCTAGGAAACCCTTCCTCCAGTTGAAAAAACAACCATTCACAACTACTTTCTGTTTCTTGTCACTCAGCTAATTTTGTATCCATGCTGCTACTGTCCCATTTATTCCATGGGCTGACAAGCCTATTATGTTACACTGTTATCAAATGCCTTTTGGAAGTCCATGTACACCGCATTAACTGCATTACCTTCATCAGTTCTCTCTGTTACCTCATCAAAAAACTCAAGCAAAGTCCTTGTTACATGTTGTCACCTTTCAAATTCATTCCCATCTTTTCCGGAGATTCATGTTTGAATCTCTCCAATCAGGTGTTCAATACCTTTCGCAACTCCTCAGATACTGAAGCAGTCCATGTCCATATGCAGCAAGACCTGGACAATATTCAGGCTTAGGCTGATAAGTGGCAAGTAACATTCGCTCCACACAAGTTCCAGGCAATGACCATTTCCAACAAGAGAGAATCGAACCAACTTCCCTTAATGTTCAATGACATTACCATCGCTGAACCCCCATCTATCAACATTCTGGGGGTTACCATTGATTAGAAACTTAACTGGACCAGCCATCTAAATACTGTGTTTACAAGAACTGGTCAGAGGCTGGGAATTCTGCAGAGAGTAACTCATCTCCTGACTCCCCAAAGCCTGTCCACCATTTACAAGGCACTAGTCAGGAGTGTGATGGAATATTCTCCACTTTCCTGATAAGTGTGGCTGCAACAACACTCAAGAAGCTCAACACCACCCAGGCCAAAGCAGCCCACTTGACTGGCATCGCATCCGCCACCTTAAACATTCACTCTCTCTACCACTGGTGCACAGTAGCAGCAGTGTGTACCATATATAAAATGCACTACACCAACTCACCAAGCCTCCTTCAACAGCACCTTCCAAACTCATGAGCTTTACCACCTAGAAGGATGAGGGTAGCAGATGCATGGGACACCATCAGCTGTAAGTTCCCTTCCAAGCCACACATCATCCTGACTTGGAACTATATCATTGTTCCTTCACTGTTGCTGGATCAAAATCCCTTTCTAACACTGTGGGTGTACCTACACCAGATGAACTGCAGCAGTTCAAGAAGACAGCTCACCACAACCTTCTCAAGAGTAATTACGGATGGGCAACAAATGCTGGCCTTGCTAGCGATGCTCACAACTTATGAAAGAATAAAAAAGGGTTTCTGCCCCTGCCACAGTACCATAACAGCCCTTCTCAAAGTCACAAATGACAGTCTATGTGACTGTGACAAAGGTAAACGTTCCCGCCTTGTACTTCCTGACCTGTCTGCTGCCTTTGACACAGTTGATCACAACTTCCTGCTTCAACGCCTCTCCACTGTCGTCCAGCTAGGTGGAATTTCTCTCACCTGGTTCCATTCTTATCTATCTAATCAAAGCCAGAGAATCACCTGCAATGGCTTCTCTTCATCCTCCCGCACCCTTAACTCTGGTGTTCCCCATGAATCTATCCTTGGCCCTTTCCTATTTCTCATCTACATGCTGCTCCTCCGAGACATCATCTGAAAGCACAGCATTAGTTTTCACATGTATGCTGATGCCACTCAGCTCCACCCCACCATCACTTCCCTTGACTCTTCCAATGTTGCTAAATTAGCAGACAGTTTATCTGACATCCAGTACTAGATGAGCAGAAATTTCCTCCAATTAAATATTGAGAAGACTGAAGCCATTGTTTTCAGTCCCTGTTCCAAACTCTGTTCCCTAGCTATCAACTCCATCCCTCTCCCTGGCAACAGTCTGAGATTAAACCAGTCTGTTTGCAACCTTGGTGTCACATTTGACCCCTAGAGGAGCTTCCGACCTCAGATTCGTGCCATCACTAACACTGCCTATTTCCACCTCTGTAACTTTGTCTGACGTTGTCCCTGTCTCAGCACATCTGTGGCTGAAATCTTCATTCATGCCTTCGTTACCTCGAGATTTGACTATTCCAATAAATTCCTGGCTGGTCACTCAAATTCTACTCTCCATAAACTTGAGGTCCTCTAAAACTCTGTTGCCCATGTCTTAACTCGCACAAAGTCCTGTTCCCCTATCACCCCTGTGCACGCTGACCTACATTGGCTCCTGGTCAAGCAACGTTTTCATTTTAAAATTCTCCTCTTGTTTTCAAATCCCTCCTGATCTTTGTAAGCTCCCCCAGCTCCACAACCCTCTGGGATATTGGCGCTCCTCTAATTCTGGTCTCTTGTGCATCCCTGATTTTAATTGATCCACCACCGGTCAGTTGCCTAGGCCTCAAACTTTGGAATACCCTCCCGACTCCTCTCTGCTGCTCCACCTCACTTTTCTCCTTTAAGACACTCCTTAAAACCTCCCTCTTTAAACAAGCTTTTGGTTGTCCGACCTAATATCTCCTTTTGTGTCTCGGTGCCATACTTTTGTTTTACAATGCTCCTGTGAAATGCCTTGGATCATTTTATTATATTAAAGGCAGTATTTAAATATAAGTTCCTGTTGATGTTGAAGAACTTTCCTCAATAGCTTTCTATCATTTCAGAAAGCAGCATCCATGGCAAGCTCAAACTCAGGTGCTGCGTTTTACTACTTTCAACCGTTAAAAAAATCTTTCTACTTCCTTTTTCTCTTGAACACCCAGAGAAACTTCTGTAAGTTTTTTTTTAACTTGGGCCAGTATCTTCACTGGTCAGAGCTTTCATCAGCAGCTCTGACTTTAAAGGTAATTTGTATTTTTTTTCGTGACCGTGGTGTGAAATGCTGACCCTTTATTTTGTGTAGAGGTTGCAGCACAAAGTTATCCCTGTATAATCACTGCAGTTTTATGAATTGTCCAGATACCTCGGGGTCGATTCTGATAGAGCTTTCTTGCAGAAGTTATGCACCTAGAAAACTTCTGGACAGAAGTAGATCCTGAAGGTCTTTCAATAAAGTTCATAAGATCTGAAAAATCTATAACTATCTGATATGCAGAGGCATATTTTAAATAATTGTTCAATAGTTAATTATTTTAGATCACACAGATTACAAAAGTAAATGAAACAAAAGCAAACACTAAATTGTGACTAAATTCTTTTTTTTTGCTTATAGTGATATTACTGAACCAAATATGGAAAATTATCTGTCAACACATTTGCATTGTATTACGTTTGTGGCTTGCAGAGTCTCTGAAAACTACTTATTGAATAACATTTTCAGTATCAGCTGTTATTAAACAGTCCTAGCTCAGGACTTTCAAAGATATAATAAAGACATTATTTGAAATAAGGGCCAGAATTTAACATTGAGGCGGTGGCCCCGCCCACTGCCAGGCCTGGAAGTCACTTTGCTATTTTGCGTGGCTTTGGCCCTTAACTGGTCTCAGTTGGGACTTGTGCCCCTCTGAGGCAAGAAGTCCCACCTCCAAGAGCTACCAGCCAATCAGAGGGCCAGCTGCTCCACAGTCACAGCAGTGCCACTGGGACTGCACTCAGCAAGAAGAGCCATGACGGACGTTGCACTTGGAACAGCTAAGTGGGGTCGGGGCTTGCTGGGGACAATTGGCTAGGCCCTGGCAAGGGATGGGTGGGTCGGAGAGTAGGGCAGGGGAAGTAGTTTTAGTGGGAACGCACCGTGCTGCTGGGGAGGCCCTCTGTAGGGCACAGCATGCCGATCAGAAAGTCCCCGCCCCAAGCCTGTGGGGTGGCTTGGTGTGCCCCGTGGCCAGTAATTGCCACTTAAGGGTCTCAATTCGCCTGGGATAGGCAGGCCATTTGCCACCTCCCCTGCCACTGGTAAAATAACAGTGGGGCAGGTCGGCACCAGGCATGATTTTATGCTCCCCCCCCACAACCCAACTTCCCAGCCCGTTCCCGGGGTGTGGGGGAGGGCGTAAAATTCTGGCCAAGAAGATATTGGCTAATTTTTTTAAATGGGTGGGTTTGGGTCAGATGGGAAGTTAAAATATTACAAATCTGAAACAGGAACCAAACATGCTTTGAACAGGTTCACATTTTTGACGGAGGCAGGTTGAGGGCGGGTGACAAATCCACTCTCAGGAAGTGGGTCAATAACTGAAAACTTTTAAAGAGGCAACATACCTTCATTTTAACAGGATTTCTATTTTTAACTCATTTTGCAAAGGTTTCCCAGGCCTTGGGAAATCCGGCAGGTAAAAGGAGGTCAGGAGGGTTGGATCCATCAGGTTAGTGCACTACTGTGGGCCAGAAGGAGCAGAAATGTTTCCCCTGGTCCAACCAGCTTACCTGTGTACACTGTTACATCTCCAAGATCTTCCCCAGACCCCAAATCTCCATCATTACTTCCTGATCTCTCACTGACCCCTGCCCCCACCTGAACTCTGACTCTCCGATAATCACCCCCGACAACCACTAAAGATAACTGCTTGTGCTTTTTACAGTCTCATAATTTAATTTTCTCATCTCTGGCAGGCATAGCTCACTGTCACACATATTTATATGCAATTCAAGTAGTTTTTTTTCTGTTTTCCGCATAGGTTTTCTTTCTGATCCAGATGACCACATCCCACATACCCCGAACAGTTATCTTCCTACTCCAGACTCTCACTCTGTGATTAAACACAAGAGTGTTTTCTGAGCCCAGGCACTTGCGCTTCAGATTTCCATACAGTTTCCCTTCCAGGTCACTAGCAGTCATTCTCTCTGGTTGCACACACCCCTACCTCTTGCCTTTAAACAACCACTCCTCACAGATCCAGATAGCATCTTTGTTTGACCCTTGGGAAGTACTTGACTAAAGTGCAGTTTAGCGTCCTCAAGCTCTTTTTGTGACCTCACTCCTGCTCATTGTACATTGAACAAAATTTCTGAAAGAGCCTGTGAGTGAGATCACATAAACAATGTCAATTTCTGCTCTAACCCCTCTGAAATAGGCGAACTATAGCAAAAGAATAAGTTTAATATAGCCCTATGAAGTGAAATAAAACATATGGTTTAAGCAGAATAAATAGCACGGACCAAATCTTATCAAAATAAGTTTCACACTTCTGATTTGATTGCCTATGAGTTATGAGGTCAGGTCACAAGTATAAACATTTTCTTGGTCAGTGGTCCATGATGAATGGTCTCTATTTGATAAACTGCAAATACTCTGCCGTAATACCAAACTAAGGAGATGAAAGGGTATTAAGTCATAGTATTTTCATTTACTTTTGTGGCTATAGAACACCTTTTTATGTTAAGTATCATCATTTCTACTGAAGAGAATGCTGCCAATCTTCATATATAATTAGTGGAAATTAATATGACCATTTTGGATAACATTTGAACAATAATTGGCAGTAAACATGGCAAAAAAGATGTTTTGATTCAAAATGCCAGTTTTGGAATTTAAAAATGCAATGTATCATACTGGCAGGGTTATTTGAAAGACTCTTTCCATTTTTACAAGATTTGGATTATAATAAAATATTGCCAATTTGCTCTACTAACAGGATTTTTTCATAATTTTATAAACTTTTTCAGTGTTGTAACGATAATTTCACACAAGACATGCTTGAGTGTAAGTATGTTTATCGTTTATTCCACTTTTTTGAACAGCTGTACCTACATTAATCCTTAAAATCCTTATGAGTTCTGATGAAAGGTCACAGACTTGAAATATTAACACTGTTTCTCTCTCCAGCAGCAGTATTTTGCTTTTCTCTTCCTACATTAATCCTTGTTGCTCCTCCATCCTTTAGCTAGTGGAACTATGAGGATAATGTCTGAACCTGCCAGTTAAAAATCACGGTGCAGAGTTTTCGCTTGGGACACAGTTGGCAATCTGGGTGCAAATTGTGCTCAAATTGCGCTGGTTTTCCAAAATTAAGTTACGGTTCAAGTTTCTGCTCAAACTCATTTGCATAATTATAAACATAACTTTGTTTTAAAACCAGTGCAACCAAACAGCGTTTAGAACATAATTGTTTTATTTTCCTTGCGCTAAAAATATTCCTTGATGTATTTAAGAGCAGTAACCTGGTTCAGTTTTATCGACACAGCTGAAAATGGGTGTATCACAGAAAATAAGCATTTTGTATAAGTCTAGTCCACCACCTGTGAGTAACCAGGTTTTAAAGAACTGAAAGTGACTTTAAAAAAACTATACAGAAACATTTACTAGTTTCATTGGTGTACAGTAGTTAGTTTATTTGTAAATTAAATCATTTTTAATATTTAAACATTTTAAAAAGTTGCCTATTAGTGCCCTAGCGCCTAAAAAAGAGGTTTATTTGGAGAGCTTACTTGAAAGCTTGCAAATTGGCACAATTAGCAGAAACTCATCATGCTCATGAATTCAATCTGTGGGCGAGGCCAGCTTCCAGCACAATGTATTTTAAACCAGGGCAAAAGATTGCAGAAACCCAATTTGCACTGAACATAATTTTTCCTTGAAATCCTATGATCTTTTGCACTGGTTTGGCTGATTTTGGGGGAAGTGCACCGGAAACATTTTGAGTGTAACTCTATTCCCACATTCTTATTAAAGCCATGCCATTGACATATCCATTACACAAAAAATCCTTGTCTGCTTTCAGTTAAATCTTAATACATGGGTTATCAAGTGAAAGGCAAGATAAATCTTTAAAGAACAAGCTGCGTATATGTGGTAAGAACCAATATACCTGTCACTGAGTCTGCGCTCGGGATCATCACATTCTATGTTCTTTGATCCTTTATAAATTAACAGAGCTGCAACAATCAACTGGAGAATGATGGAGATGCACTGTAAAACAATAAATGGCAACATTGAACAAAACCTGTAGTGTGTGATGATGTACAACAACCCAACATATGATTTAGTATTTCACTAATCACTCTGGATATAAAAATGTTTTATCATACATACTTAAATTTAGTACAATGTCTATGAAACATTTTTAAATATACCATTGTTTTGTTTTAGAATGAAACTTGCATTTCTGTCCATACAATTCTTACAAGTAAGCAGTTTAAAAGGAATTGGGTTGTCTTATTTGACAATTTAATTCATTTTAAAAAAGGTAATTCAAACATTGAGTAGCAGAACCCCTACTTCTTCAAACCTCTCAATACACGAAGGGTAATCACTGATTATTTATTGTTACTGAGTCTTACACAAATAGAACTAAATCAAGTTTTCTTACAAATTTGTTCAGATATATGGGTGATACTAACAAGGCTGTATTTATTGCCCATCCACTTGTTATAGTAATTGCTTTTATAACTGAATGATATGCCCTAGCAATGCAGAGGGCATTAAGAGTTTAGCATATAGAGTTGGACTGAAGCCATGTGTAGATCAGACCAGGTAGAGGTGCTAATTTGCTTTCTCTGAGGAACATTAGTCAAATAATTCCATTTTTACAATAATCCAGCAGTTTTGATGATAATTTGTTTGGTTCTATCCTACAAGTACCAGATTTTACTGAATTCAGTTCCACAATTTGATGTGATGGGATTTGAATTATGACTTTGGGTTACCAATAACCAGGATACTATCACAAATGTGGTTTTCTATGTTGTAAAGTTGAATTCATGGTTTGCAGAATAAACACTGCTTTGCTTTCAATCGTTGTACCACCACATGCAATGGATTCTAAACAGTGGGTCCTGAGGCCAATTTAATATTACTATATCCTAAAAGGTGTTTCATGTACACACCAGTAGAACAAACAGGAAATAGTAAAACTGTATTCCTGGGCCTTGTTGCAGGAGATGTTTCATCTGTGATGCATTCGCAGTAAATAGGGCAATATCTAGAAAGCCCTGAGCAATAGTCTTTGTTCTGGCATACGTGTTGATGTTCCTTATTACCTGGAAGAGAAAATAGACTGTAAGTATAGTGCATCATTCCTGAATTTAGCAGAACGGCAGGTGTCTAAAGACATTAGGAACTAAAAAAGCAACACAATCCAAACTCACTGTTATAACACACCTTAAAGCACATTTTCTTCTTTTATTCAAAGTTAGCTGAATACTCTATTTAATTTATGGTCCTTTAATAAGATGGTACAGTTTTGCAATGTGTAATTTGGTTGGATGTTATTTCATAAGCATGAATGAAAGGGTAGCTGAATATGATACACCTATAATAGTCAGCCATTGCCACTTCTTAAGCAGCTAATGAGTAATGTAGCTGGTGTAAGCAATGGAAAGCTCAGTAATGAAACTATGGAATGGTGAACATTGATGCAAAGTGGATGAGTCACAAATTTGAAAAGTCCATTTTCCTCATGAGGCCTAACATGGAAACCTTTGAATATGATGGAGAGGTAACAAGCATGTCTATGATGGAGAGGTAACAAGCATGTCAGTAAGTGACAGACAATGTGGGCTCTATGGATGTCAGATTTTCCTCTCTGGCATGATTGCTGCTGTAATTATGACGAAGCAGGATTTTTGCACACCTGAAGGATTTGGCACTGATCTTACTGAACTTTCTGCATCAGGCCAGTTATAAATATTTTTGGTATCGCCTGACCTATACTTAGGAACTCACCACTTGAGGGGGTGGGGAGGAAAGGACAGTGAAGTGGGAATTAATTTCTGCTGCAATACCAGTAGCAGCTTGAAGTGCTAGGTATCCTCTCCAACTGGGAACATGTGGTACCTCCACTAAGGAAGTGAAATTCCAACATTACTTTTTACATTTCTGCTGTTGCCAATTATACTTTGTTTGGCCCTTTTGATTACCAAGGAATACTGGACACATGTTGTGTACAAGTGCAAGTCACATCCAGCATTACCAAGGTGGTAGTGATGGGATATACGATGCATGACGTTAGTGTCATTACCACCTCATTTACACATACCAACACCTACTTGGACAAGTGCTTTCAGCAACCAGTGGAAGCTATATGATGGCTTAAAAATTGGCAGAGGTCCAGTGTAATGAGCGCCCACACCAATTTTCACCTCCATCCCCTCGAGCATGCCAAAAATTGGGTGGTATTCAGAGGAATATCCTGCCTCAAATCCACTACTGAGAGGATCTTGCAGAATGGTGGAAGAAGCTTCATAGCTTAAAAAAAGTAAATAAACAAGAATATAAGAGTAACATAGCAGCACAGGGCATGTATAAAAATGAAGAAAACTTGCAGTTGCTAAAAGCATTGTATTCCTACAGAAATTTATTTATTTATTTTATTTAGAGATACAGCACTGAAACAGGCCCTTCAGCCCACCGAGTCTGTGCCGACCATCAACCACCCATTTATACTAATCCTACATTAATCCCATATTCCTACCACATCCCCAACTTCCCTCAATTCCCCGACCACCTACCTATACTAGGGGCAATTTATAATGGCCAATTTACCTATCAACCTGCAAGTCTTTGGCTGTGGGAGGAAACTGGGGCACCCGGCGAAAACCCACGCGATCACAGGGAAAACTTGCAAACTCCGCACAGGCAGTACCCAGAATTGAACCCGGGTCGCTGGAGCTGTGAGGCTGCAGTGCTAACCACTGCGCCACTGCCGCCCCATATTGAAAGAGAGTTATGCAAATTGTAATTGCAGGCTATGGTGACAGAATGTACTATAGGAAGGAATTTCATGAGCCAAGTCGTCTGAAGTTTCATAGCATCAGGTCAAACATGGAAAATGAAAATCTCCTGCTGATTATCACTTACTGCCCTCCTTCAGCTGATAAATCAGTACTCCTCCATGTTGAACACCACTTGGAAGAAGCAATGAGGGTAGCAAAGGCACATAAGGCCTTCAATGTTCATCACCAAGAGTGGCTCAGTAGCACCAATACTGAATGAGCTGGTTGGATCCTGAAGAACATAGCTGCCAGATTGGGCCTGCGGCAGGTGGTAGGAGAACCAACATGAGGGAAAAACCTATTTGATCTCATCCTCACCAATCTACCTGTTGCAGATACATCTGTCCATGAAAGTATTGGTAGGAGTGACCACCGCATAGTCCTTGTGATGCCAAATTTCTGTCTTCACACTGAGGGCACCCTCCTTTGTGTTGTATGGCACTACCACAATGCTAAATGGAATAGATTCAGAATTGTGGGCCATCATCAGCAACAGAATTGTATTCCACCACAATCTGTGACCTCATTGCCTGACATATCCCTCACTCTACCATTACCATCAAGCCAAGGGTTCAAGCCTTCAACGAAGAGTGTAGGAGAGTATTCCAGGAGCAAGACTAAGAGTACCTAAGAATTAGGTGTCAACCTGGTGAAGCTACAACATGGGACTACATGCATGCTAAACAGTGAAGCAGTATGCTATAGACAGAGGTAAGCAACCCCACAAACAGTGGATCAGATCAAAGCTCTTCAGTCCTGCCACATCCAGTCATGAATGGTGTTGGACAATTAAACAACTATCAGGAGGAGGAGGCTCCATGAACATCCCCATCCTCAATGAGTCCAGCACGTGTGTGCAAAAGACGAGGCTGAACCGTTTGCAACCAACTTCAACCAGAAGTGCAAAGCAGATGATCCATCTTGGTCTCCTCCTGAGTTCTGCACCATCACAGATGCTAGTCTTCAATCAATTCAATTCACTCCATGTGATAGCAAGAAACAGCTGAGTGCAATGGAGTTGTTTGAAACCAGTGGCATTGAGAACAGCAGTAGCATCTGCAGTGACATTCTCAGTAATAAGGCCTTTGGTAGGAGCATCTTTCATGACTGAGATCTTAGGATTCACATTCCAATTGTAGTCATGTCTGTCTTTAACTTGCTTGTATAATGGTTTCAATCATAATGAAAGAAGAGACTTTACAGATGTTTTATGCTCATTCAGATTGGTGTTTATTCTAAGTATATGTATTCCAGCAGTGGCATGTCTGAGGTCCCATTGTTGCCATCGATTATTACTCATCAGTGGCACTTCTGTGCCATCACATAGACCGGCTTAAGTGACCATAGGTACTGCCTGAGATGAATGAACTCATGGTGAGATCAGCAAAGTAGATTCTAGTGTTGATCCTCATTCCTCATGATTAATTGCGGATAAAAGTATCAGGCTATCTGTATCCCATGCAGTCCACTAGTTGCCTGTGCAGTTCATTACCACGATACTCCCTCAGTTAGTGTTGGCACATGCATAAGCAGCATGCAGAAGATCAGTTCTGAAGAAAGGTCATTGAGCTGAAACTCTGTTTTTCTCTCCACAGATGCTGCCTAACCTGCTGAGTATTTCCAGCATTTTTTGCTTTTGTTTCAGATTTCCAGAAACTGCAGTATTTTGCTGTAGCAGTTTATGCCTCCGAAAGGGAAAACATACAATAAAAAGCTGATTAAACAAGTACGCCAAGGGCATTGAATTCATTTTAATGTATCTTGCAATGTATCATGCTTGCATTGTGTAAAAAAGGGAGTTTTAGTTGTTGAAAAGTAAACCTACCAGAAAAGTGCAATTCTCTACAAAAAATATACTGTAAAGCAAATAGCTGTACTGTGATTGTAAACATGGCCAATAGAAAGTAATGTGCCCAATTGCAGAGTTTACTGTGATGAAACCCTCATCTCCCTGACTTATGATCAAGCCGCTAATGCAGTTTTATCTGGACCTCAGATGAGGGACACGGCGAGCAGCAACAACAATACCAGCAGGAGCAGTGGTAGCCTTCTTTTCAACCACCTGCCGCTCCACAAAACAGAGGAGATTGGCATGGAGCTCCAGCTTACAGGAGGCGATAACCACACCACAAGGTATATAGGCAGAGGAAAATCTTCCTGGACTTGACTGAGCATCACTGTCTCTGAAGGTTCAGTGTTTCCCGTCAGGTCATTGCTATCATTTGCAACCTCCTGGGAGAAGAGCTCCTTCCAATTGGACCAGGTGGGCACACATTTCCAGTGCCGCTGAAGGTCACCACAGCCCTGAATTTCTTCACCTCTGGCTCCTTCCGGGAATCTGCTGGCAACCTCTGTAGAATCTCAATCTACTGCCCACAAGTGCATTTCACAGGTGATGGTGCCATGTTTTCCAAGGCTGCCACTTATGTGCACTTCGCTTCCGATGAGGCCAATCAGAATGAATGGGGGCTGCCGTTACTGGTTTCCCACAAGTACAGGGAATCATATACTGCACATATATGGCAATCAAGGCACTCCCAGATCACCCAGCAGTATTCATCAACTGAAAGAGATTTCACTACATCAATGTTCAGCTGGTCTGCAACCACTGAAAAATCATCATGCATGTCTGTGCCAAGATTTTCAGGTAGCTGCCATATTGCATTCATCCTGCGCCAGTCAAATCTCCCATAGATATTCACACCTTGAGTCCACGGATGGCTCCTTGGAGACAAGGACTATGTGACTGATGAGGAGCCCTACCACTGATGCCCAGGAAAGGTACAACAGAAGCCACATAAGCATCAGAGCTGTAATTGAGCAAGCAATCGGGGTGCTGAGGATGCGACTCAGGTGCCTGGACAGATGTAGGTGAGTCCTTCAGTATGCACTGATTGTGATTTTTGGAATGGTAGTTGTCTGCTGTGCCTTGCACAACAAGGACTGAAGCTCCAGCAAGATGAAAGTGATCAGGGCTCTGCAACTTTGGAGGAGAAGCAACAGGAGGAGGATGAGGAACAGGAATAGAGTGATGTGGCAAGGACACCAGCAGCTGCACACATAGTTGCCAGGGATGCCCGGGACAGCCTCATCCAGACATGCTTCAGTTAAACTGAGGCAGTTCAGTCACCTGGCAAACAAAATCTGAAAGCACTGTGCCCTCCCCCCACCAGGCCCAAACACAAAGCAGTCCCACAATAAACAATTCATCCCTCTTATAGACACCTGTATCTGTTCTTATCAGTTTAATATCTGATACATCCCTTATCTGGGGACCATATATTAAATGGGAACAGGTTACTGAGTTGGATGATCAGCCATGATCATAATGAATGGCGGAGCAGACTCGAAGGGTCGAATGGCCTACTCCTGCTCCTATTTTCTATGTTTCAATGTTACCCACTGCTCGCCTTTAACTCTTGTCCTACCATTCTTCACAAGCTAGAAGGTCCCTTGACAGGCGATAGGCAAAAACAGGTATGGTGGAACAATAAAGCAGTGAAAAAACATGTTATGGTGCATAAATATGAATCTGAATTATGTGACAATTAAACACAGTGTTAAACACCCAAGTTAATACCCTTATGCAACTACAAATCCTCTCTCTTCATTCTTCTAGTACTCCTCCATGGTGCTACCCCTGTGGCTTCAGCAGAGCTAGAGGCAGGCTGCTTGTATCCCTGCTCTGACTGCTCAGATGCTGGTGACCAATGCCCTCTGGGTTTTGGAGCCTGTGAAGGCCTCACCAAAGGCTGCCTCTCTTGCACTTTTGCAGGAACAAACTTGGTCATTGGGACAGGAGGCAACATGTGGGGCTGTGACTGAGCGGGATGCAAGGGGGTCAGCAGGGGAAGATCCTGAGGGATGCTTGTAGGCGCTTTGGGAAATGAAAGACATGAGTTAGAACTAACAAGGTGAGAGGGTTCCAAGTCATCATTGTACAGATCACCATATTTCAGTGGCTGCTGACATCAAGTCACTATCAATGAGTGTTGTGTGCCATGAGGCTGTGTGATATTTAATTCTGTCACCAGGTAGATGGGATGCCCCCATTTCTCCATCTCCAATGGCCAGGCATGCCAAGATCTGGCTTGTCGCCATCACTTCCTCCTCTGCTACTGTCAGGGTGGTTATGACTGGAGGGCCACCCCCAGTTCTCTGTCTCTCCCTGGTGTTCTGCACTCTCCTCCTGCAAGGAGAGAAAGAAGAGACCTATGAGTGTGAGAAGTAGTATGTTTTGAGAGGGTGGATGACAACATTTTTGGAGAGTCACTGTGAGGGATGGGTGTGATATTCCAGTAAGATGAGGGTGAGTGACAGTGTTGGCTGGTCAGAGGGGGATGTAAGAAGGTGCCTTGACAGAGAGGGATGGGTGCAGCTGGAAAGAGTATTGGTCTGAGGAGTGATGTGCAGGAGAAGGCTTAAGGAGGCAAAGTGAGGGGGTTTGTACTTGAATGTGCCATGCCACTCACCTCTCCTGCCCTAATTAGGTCATTGAACCTCTCACGGCACTGTATCAAGGAGTGAGGCATCACATTCCTGCTGCCCTCATTAACCACTTTCAATCACATCTGCTTGTATCCAGTGGCTATCTTCATCCTGCCATCTATGGGGAACAGAATCTCCCTGAGGCCCCTTAAAGCCTGCAGCATTATCTCCAGAGATACATGAGAGAAGCATGGCACTGCCTTGCCATGTTAAGCCTCCATTTCTGCAGGTTTTGGCTCTGTCTACACTGCTGTAAAATGATCCAAGTTTGATTCTCGCGAGGTCTCTTTAAATAGTGGAACTGACAGGGGCTGATACGAATCGTCATCATGCCTGCCTGCTCAAATTGGTTGGGAACCCGCAAATGCAGTGTCTGGGTTAAAAAGCTGCTGATAAACACATCGCTAAAACTTTCAGGTTCCTGAAGCACTGTCGGGCTCTCCTGCTGCAAGCGGGTCTGAAAGTTAAAATTCAGCCTGTAGGATCTAAAGGATTGCTTTAATTTCCCTGAAGGCTCTAGTTTACCTTTATACCTTATTGTATGTGTTCTCTTATGGGATGCAGATGTAATGATATAGGGCTGAATTTTGCCACTTTAGTCTTTAAATGGGAGGCAGCTTAATTTCTGGGTCCATAACCCAGAGATGAGAGTGGTACACCTTCCGGTTCAATCTTCCGAAAGTCCAAAAGAACCCGCCTCTGGGATCGCCATCCAATTAGGGATGATGGGCGGGTCGAGGCGGCAGGAGGGCAAATCAGCGTGCATGATTTAAAGGGCAGCCAGCAGCCTTCACTGTGACTGTAGTGAGTGTGCTGCTGAAGTGACTGGCACACATGAGGGCAGAGCAAAATGGAGGTGAGATGAGGCTGAAGGAGCCAGCAAGCAGTTCTTCACCCCAAGCTCCAACCATGACAGCAGTCCAAATGACATACTACTGCAATGGCAAGTCTCTGCCTACGGATGACCTCAGACTTGCTGTTACCCTCATTTAAAGTTCACATTGCATGTCATTATGATGCCGTTCCAACCTCCTGCTGTGCACACACCTCCTGTGAGTTGCTGGGAAAATGCCTCCTAATTGCTTCCTAAACAACGTCAATTGGCTTCCCACTGCTGCTGCTGCGTTGGCTGCTGACATCGCACTCAGCCCATTCCTTGGCAAAGCGGCTGGAGGTGGGAACAGGCCCAATGCATTTTTTCAAATTTTCTGGCTCCCACCCCCCACCCCCCACCTCCAAACCCGCTCCCAAGGGCTTGGGAAAATTTCCCCCCAATCAGAGTTATCTGACGTCTCTGAGGAATTGGTCATCCATTCTTCCTTCTTCAAATCATGTTTGATTCTGCAGTACAAGCATTATGTGCATTGCAGGGATTTGTGTCTCGAGGTACTTTATTTTCTCATGGTGTAGTCAAAGCATTTGCAAATTTATGCTGTAATCGCCTTCTTATTGGGTATGCTAAAGGATTTTTGTCATCTACATGATTACAGTTGATAATGCCCTCTACCTTGGTGAAGCCACCAATTTGTTGGAACTTTATTACTGCATTAGAAATGTATTTTATTTTAACTTTTGCTCATTTTAGGAACGGTACTAACTGTAGACAAAATAGTCAGTCAATACTTTTCATTGCTTTTGTACCATTGGGTGGGATTTCACGGGACCAGGTGGGAAAGGGTAGATAGAAATAGAAGTGGAAGCGGGTGGTGAAAGCCCTCCCACTCCAACTCCTATTCCCATAGCAATTTTGCGCCAGCTGGCCAATTACCGGCCAGCCGGTGGGGTGACCAGTCACTCAGTGGCTGGAGGTGGAATTTAAAGCAGCGACTCCCGTTGTCACCTGAAACAGAAGGAGTTGCTGGAACCATATTTAAAAGGCTGCCAGCACCCAAGACATGATGCACATGTCTGTTCCTGCAACTCTCATCCCTGCAAACATTCTCCAAAGACTCAGACCTGCCAGCATCCAGTTACCAGTGACTCCTCTGGCATCCAGCTCCCGGTGACTCCTCCGGCATCCAGCTGTCAGTGACTCCTCAGGCATCCAGCTCCCGGAGACTCCTCCGGCATCCAGCTGCCAGTGACCTCCGGCATCCAGCTCCCGGTGACCCCTCCGGCATCCAGCTGCCAGTGACTCCTTTGGCATTCAGCTGCCAGTGACCCCTCCGGCATCCAGCTGCCAGTGACCCCTCCAGCATCCAGCTGCCAGTGACTCCTTTGGCATCCAGCTGTCAGTGACCCCTCCGGCATCCAGCTGCCAGTGACCCCTCCGGCATCCAGCTGCCAGTGACCCCTCCAGCATCCAGTGACTCCTTTGGCATCCAGCTGCCAGTGACCCCTCCGGCATCCAGCTGCCAGTGACCCCTCCGGCATCCAGCTGTCAGTGACCCCTCCAGCATCCAGCTGCCAGTGACTCCTTTGGCATCCAGCTGCCAGTGACCCCTCCGGCATCCAGCTGCCAGTGACTCCTTTGGCATCCAGCTGCCAGTGACCCCTCCGGCATCCAGCTGCCAGTGACCCCTCCGGCATCCAGCTGCCAGTGACCCCTCCAGCATCCAGCTGCCAGTGACTCCTTTGGCATCCAGCTGCCAGTGACCCCTCCGGCATCCAGCTGCCAGTGACCCCTCCGGCATCCAGCTGCCAGTGACCCCTCCGGCATCCAGCTGTCAGTGACTCCTCAGGCATCCAGCTCCCGGAGACTCCTCCGGCATCCAGCTGCCAGTGACCTCCGGCATCCAGCTCCCGGTGACCCCTCCGGCATCCAGCTGCCAGTGACTCCTTTGGCATTCAGCTGCCAGTGACCCCTCCGGCATCCAGCTGCCAGTGACCCCTCCAGCATCCAGCTGCCAGTGACTCCTTTGGCATCCAGCTGTCAGTGACCCCTCCGGCATCCAGCTGCCAGTGACCCCTCCGGCATCCAGCTGCCAGTGACCCCTCCAGCATCCAGTGACTCCTCAGGCATCCAGCTGCCAGTGACCCCTCCGGCATCCAGCTGCCAGTGACCCCTCCGGCATCCAGCTGTCAGTGACCCCTCCAGCATCCAGCTGCCAGTGACTCCTTTGGCATCCAGCTGCCAGTGACCCCTCCGGCATCCAGCTGCCAGTGACTCCTTTGGTATCCAGCTGCCAGTGACCCCTCCGGCATCCAGCTGCCAGTGACCCCTCCGGCATCCAGCTGCCAGTGACCCCTCCAGCATCCAGCTGCCAGTGACTCCTTTGGCATCCAGCTGCCAGTGACCCCTCCGGCATCCAGCTGCCAGTGACCCCTCCGGCATCCAGCTGCCAGTGACCCCTCCGGCATCCAGCTGCCAGTGACCCCTCCGGCATCCAGCTACCAGTGACCCCTCCAGCATCCAGATGCCAGTGACCGCTCCAGCATCCAGCTGCCGGTGGTCCCTCCAGCATCCAGCTGCTGGTGACCCTTCCAGCATCCAGCTGCCGGTGATCCTTCCAGCATCCTCCAAAGAAATGTGTAGGAGGAATGCACGCGTAGGCATGGCAGAGGCAAGATTCTGGAGGACCCTACGGTACAGTGTCAACTCCCTGCATGTTCTCCTCCAGGCTGCTTGGGCAAGGCAGGAGGTCCTCTTCCCCAGGGACAGAAGGACGAGACCTCCCCACCTAACCAAGCAAGCCTGGACGGAGGTCACAGCAGAAGTCAGCAGCTGTGGCATCGTCCGGTGAGCCTGGCTGTAGTGCCGCAAACGTGTCCCAGACCTTCTCCACCCCACAAGGGTGAGTTCCCCACTCAGTGCCCTTTGGGGGCAGCAAAAGGATAAGTATGAGGGTGCAGATGGTGAGGGGAGAGACACCACCATGCTGGTGGCAATGGGTGGAGGCTACAGCATCTCCTTTGTAAGGAATGTCTGCAGCTCTGTCTAGGGGAGTGAGCCTCACACTGCTGACCCTTGCCGGGTGATTCAAGAGAAATCTAGTGGCACATGCATGCATTGGCCCCAGACACAGCAGCAAGCATGCAAGGTGATTAGGCATTGTGTTTGCTCTAGTGCGGTCACTAACATTATTCTTCCTTATTACCACAAGAGAATAGGGCCCAGAACGCAAAAGAGAGGATCTGAACTAGTGGCGGACTCCCAGTGATCGCCATCCTGACACCCATGGAGGCGGAGGCTCTAGAGCTGGCAGGTTATCATGCCAGCTGCTCCATCGAAGACGGTGAAGCCAGAGTGCATTCGCAGGAGGTGAGCCACCTCATCAGCGGGCACAAGGGAAGCCTCAGGCGTGCATAAGGGATAGTGTACATATGTCCTCCAATGTAGAGACATCAATTTGAGATGTAGGCAACTCTCTGGGCTCCTGTCTGGAGAGACGAGAAGTGCTGATCATTCTGTTCTCTTTCACAGGTCATGCGCAAGAACAGAGCTGCCATCTCCAGGGGACAGTCGTCCACCTCTGAGGAGGTGGAGGGGACCTCAGAGAGCTCAACATCACAACATTCCCCTGCACCCTCCACCAGTGCAGATACTTTCACCTTGGTAGGTATGCGTTCATGAATAGAATTGGGGTCACAACCTGGTGAAAGCACCACACATGCGGCTTTCCAGCTATTGGAGGCTGTGACAGCTGAGGCCACTGACAACGGAGGAGTGTGGGAGGCCAGGCCCAGGCTGAGCCCCAGGCTGATGACATGCCACTGGAGTCATCTGTGAGGTGGCAGATGCTGGACGTCCAACGTGAGGTGCGTGAAAATCTGGTGGGGTTTCCAAAGGGTATGCATGGCCTGGCTCAGACAGTGCAGGACTCCATCCAGCCATGGGTGCTGCGATTTCCCTCTCATCTGAGTGCATGCCTTCCTCCATTGAGAGATTGGCAACTCTGATAAAATACCACATCCAGCAGGTCAGTCAGTGGATGCTGGAGATATGCCATCACCTTATCCTGAGCTCTATCCAGTAGTGGGAAGGCGAGAGAGGGAAGAAGCACTTGGAGTCTCCACCAGGTCCTTGTTCATCTCAGGTTAGTAGGGAAGTGCCTTACAAAGGACGATGAGAAGCTGCCTTCAGTTTCTGGGGGCTTCTCTCATGGCACTCCTGGAGTGGACAGCGGTTCCTCAGCTCCTCTACCAGTGACACCAGCGCCTCATGTTGTCGTACCTACAGAGGAGGCTCCTACACCTGTGCAGGAGCTACTCAGCATTCCTGGGCCTAGCAGGCCTCAGACAGGCAGAGGACAGCTGCCAAGGTCATCCTAGGCCATGGGGTGACAAGTTCAGCAGCCTGCCTCCATCGCAGCTGGCAGCGAAAGGAGAGCACCACGTAGGAGCACTCATAAAATAATTAAGAGAAAGCAATAGATGTACCTGGGCCTCACGGGTGAACGGACAGTTAAAGACTCTCTGTTTGTTGGAGATGATTTTTGTAATAACTACTGAATTTAGTTTATGTAAGTTTCTATCCATTGTTGGTGATCCTCTGTCAGTGCAAGAGTGTCAGGCGTCGACCCAAGGGATGGCTGGGTACGACCATGGCTTGTGTGTTCAGCCTTTGCATATTGTTGAATCAGCAGTTACGAGTGGCCAAGGGGTTCTGGGCTAAGTGCAGAGGTAAGTGGCACTTGTGCCTCCTGAGAAAGACTTTTATGCTGTCCCACTAATGAGATTAAATTATATTGTTATTGACAATCAAACTACGTTGAATCCAATGAGAGATTCCTATTAGTGAAGACAGATAGCAGGTATCAGTTGTACCAACAGTGTTTGCCATTCAAACCCAGACAAGTATAGCATAAAATTTAACGGGCTGAGTTCTATGCTCCGGTTGAAGGCGGGATCGTTGGCATGGAGGGCCGGAGTATCCCCGTGGAACCATCCACCATGGAACCTGGCGCTGTAATGCCTTTTTCTGATTTTGTCGGAGGCGGGGAAGTACTGTGGCGACACTGATGCCCTAACGCAATGGCATTATCATTTAAATATTTTACATACTGATTTAAACACATTTGAATGTCATTCACTGCGATCCACCGTAGTGTTCTCAATTCTGAGTTTGATACGCAGCACTCACGGGCCTTCAGTTTCTTGACTTTCCAAAGCTGGTGCCACTGCAGAGAGATCCTCAGTGCTTCAAAAGGAAAGGTAACTTCACTGGAGTTTTTTAAGGGAAGTGGGGTTTGCAGTGGACATTGCCGCTATGCTGAATCTGCGAGGGGATTATGTGTGAAGGGGGTTGAAATTTAATTCAAAACACAGAGATTTTGTTTTAATGCACTGCTGCCTGGAGAGCCTATATACAGGGCTGGCAGCCCTTTAAAAAATGGCGCCAGCACCTGCTCCAACATCAGGTGATGCCGTTAATAGAGTCATAGAGTCGTACAGCATAGAAACAGGCCCTTCGGTCTACCGCGTCCATGCCGACCATAGTGTCTATCTATACTAATCCCACCTGCCTGCATTAATTCCATATCCCTCTATGCCTTGCTCATTCAATTACTTGTCCAGATGCCTCTCAAATGCTGCTACTGTTCCTGCCTCCACCACCTCCTCAGGCAGCTCATTCCAGATTACCACTATTCTTTGCGTGGAGGCGCGTCTCCATTGCTGCCCCTGCCACATGATTGGGGGCAATAGCCGTCTCCATTATGCAAAATGGCTGCCCACCGCATAATCGCGGCTGTGCGAATGCTGACGTCACATGCATGATCTCCACCAAATTGCACATCCGCCACTGCTCCCGATGGTGCAATCATAAAATCCAGCCCAACATTTCTGCAGAATGGTAATTTCAGTCTTACACCTAGTACTTCTCCACTGAAGATAAGAACCTTTCCATCATCAGGGGCGGCACAGTGGCGCAGTGGTTAGCACCGCAGCCTCACAGCTCCAGGGACCTGGGTTCAATTCCGGGTACTGCCTGTGTGGAGTTTGCAAGTTCTCCCTGTGTCTGCGTGGGTTTTCTCCGGGTGCTCCGGTTTCCTCCCACAAGCCAAAAGACTTGCAGGTTGATAGGTAAATTGGCCATTATAAAGTGTCACTAGTATAGGTAGGTGGTAGGGAAATATAGGGACAGGTGGGGATGTTTGGTAGGAATATGGGATTAGTGTAGGATTAGTATAAATGGGTGGTTGATGTTCGGCACAGACTCGGTGGGCCGAAGGGCCTGTTTCAGTGCTGTATCTCTAATCTAAAAAAAATCTTTAATAAAAATCCATTTTCATATGTAGTTTCAAATAATGCAATTCCACTCTCCTCCTTCGACACCAAAGCTTGGGTCAGGCTTTGAATCTTTGTGCAATGGGTATAATGCTTTTAATCCAGATGTCCTGAGGCTTCATCAACACTTTCAGAAAGCTGTCAGAATTGGGGGAAAGGGGGCAAAAGTAAATTTAGTAATAAAGTTAATTTAAACAAAGTGATTCCTGACAACGCAGCCAGCCACTGAGGTCACCAGGCTGCGCCAAGGTGTGCACTTGCGCAGATGGGCTCCTGCTCTCTGCGCGTGCGCTGCGTTCTGACTTGCCAGGACTGGCTAGCGCATGTGCCGATGATGTCATCGCGTGACGTGTGCATCTTTGGGCAACGCGTCTGGTCAGCCTCTGCTCATGCGCTTTATGCGTACATCAATGCAACGTTAACATATTCACCCATGCGTCAAGCTCCTCTCCCCGCCGGCTGCTCTCGCTGGCCGCACTGCTCCCCCCTCACTGCTCTCTTCGGCCGCTTCGCTCTTTCGGCTGCTCTGCTCCCCCACCACCCCTACCCCCCACCATCCCCGGCCCAGCCCGCTCCCCCGGCCCCAGCCCGCTCCGCTCCTCCCCTGTTCCCGGGCCTGGCCCGCTCCGCTCCCCCCTGTCCCCAGCCCGCTCCCCTCCACTCCGCTCCCCTCCCATCCCTGACCCATTCCGCTCTGCTCCCCCCCATCCCCAGCCCCGGCCCGCTCGCTCACTCACTAGCTTTCTCTCTCCCGCCATTGTGTGCTGACATGTGTTTAAAGAACAAAGAACAAAGAAAATTACAGCACAGGAACAGGCCCTTCGGCCCTCCAAGCCTACGCCAATCCAAATCCTCTATCTAAACCTGTCGCCTATTTTCTAAGGGTCTGTCTAAGGGTTGCCTTCCTGTGATTATTTCAGCAGCACCATCTTTAGTCCTGGCAGCTGATGTGGTTTGTTAGGTTATGTCCATGAATCCACACTGTTCTGAAAACTGCAGGATCTGTCTCTGTTCAAAATAAAATATTCTTAATTTCTCCTTGTTGTCAGATTATACACAGTAACAAATATATATTCAATATATTTTTGGTTAGTAAATTGAGTTGATACTGCAGACGATCCCTATGCTATCATGGATTCTGCCACACACATTACATACTAATAATCCACACTGTTTCAGGCCAAAGCAAGCTGCTAGAACCTTGCTCAGAGGATTCCTTAATGGAATAATTGTAAAAGGCCAAATAATTGGTTACCTGTGACAAATCCTACTTATTTCCATTGCCTGAATGAATTTGGTAATTGTTTAGTCAGAAACATATGCCTGATAGCATTAAATTATTTAGTCCTGACAGGCTTGGTTGTCTATTCTCATTGTTACGAAGTTTACAGGTCTACGGTTGATATTCTCTTGGGATCAGCAATGCCAGTTACTTCCATAAGCAGGCCCCACATTCCTTATGATCAGGATCAATCTTTTACTGCCTATTGTCTAATTAAACAATAGCATGACTGATGGTCTGTGACAATGGATCCTTCACAGTGTGTATCAGGTACTCTGCTCTTGCAAATGAAGCACTGTACAATACTCTGTCTCTTCAGCAGGTGAGAAATGGCCAATTCTACAGTGATAAACTGGTTTATATTACATGAAATATATGAATGAACAAAATATAATTTTCTAATGAAATGCATCTATTTCCTACTGCCCCTCATAACCTAAAATAACAAACTACACATCCTTACCACTCTTCTGGGTGGAACTTCACCTACTAATTACTAGCTGTCACTTAACAGGTATTAAATGTTGGTTACCCAGTGGTATTGTATCATATTGGCAACATAGGAGTCTTCCTATTGCCCCGGACCCACTGACTAGAGATTGAGATTTGTGTCTGACTGTTCCAGACTATTTTTTCAGGTACAGAAACTCTTTCCCAGAGCTGTGCAGAACAGAAAAATTATTAAAGAAAATGGAATCTGTAAAGTGTCTCCCACAGGAATAAAATTCATTCCATGTTTTTGTGGTTATTGGAGGCCAATCATCTCAGCCCCAAGATATTGCTGCAGGAATTCCTCAGGGTAGTGTTCTAGGCCCAACCATCTTCATCTGCTTCAACAATGACTTTCCCTCCATCATATTTTCCTGATATATATTAATGACCTGGACCTTGGTGCACAGGGCACAATTTCAAATTTTGCAGATGATACAAAACTTGGAAGCATTGTGAACTGTGAGGAGGGTGGTGTAGAATTGCAAAAGGACATAGAAAAGTTGGTGGAATGGGCGGACAGGTGGCAGATGAAGTTCAATGCAGAGAAATGTGAAGTGATTCATTTTGGTAGGAAGAATATGGAGAGACAATATAAAATAAAGGATACAATTCTAAAGGGGGTGCAGGAGCAGAGGGACCTGGGTGTATATGTGCACAAGTCATTGAAGGTGGCATGACAGGTTGAGAGAGCGGTTAATAAAGTATACAGTATCCTGGGCTTTATTAATAGGGTCATAGAGTACAAGAGCAAGGAAGTTATGCTGAACTTATATAAGACACTAGTGCGATCTCAGCTGGAGTATTGTGTCCACTTCTGGGTGCCACACTTTAGGAAAGATGTGAGGGCATTGAAGAGAGCGCAGAAAAGATTTACGAGAATTATTCCAGGGATGGAGAACTTCAATTATGAAGATAGATTGGAGAAGTTGGGACTGTTTTCCTTGGAGGAGAGAAGGTTCAGAGATGATTTGATAGAGGTATTCAAAATCATGAAGGGTCATGTTTCCATGGATGAAAGGATAGAGAACGAGAGGGCACAGATTTAAAGTAATGGTTAAGAGAAGCAAAAGTGACACGAGGAAAAAAATTTTCACGCAGTGAGTGGTTAAAGTTTGGAATGCACTGCCTGAGAATGCAGTGGAGACAGGTTCAATTGAAGCATTCAAAAGGGAATTAGACAGTTATATGAGAAGGAAGAATGTGCAAGGTTACAGGAAGAAGCGGGTAATGTCACTAAGTGAATTGCTCATTTGGAGAGCTGGTGCAAACACGATGGTCCGAAAGGCTTCCTTCTGTGATGTAACAATTCTGTGATAATGTCAGAAGTGGGAATGTACGCTGAAGATTGTACAATGTTCAGTACCATTCGCAGCTCCTCAGATACTGTATGCAGCATAACCTGGAGAACATGTAGGCTTGGGCTGATAAGTGTCAAGTAACATTCATGCCACACAAGTGCCAGGCAATGACGATCTCCAACAAGACAGAATCTAACTGTTTCCCATTGACATTCAACAGCATTACCATTGCTGAAACCCTCACTATCAAAATCCTGTAGGTTACCATTGACCAGAACTGAACTCGAGCAGCCACATAAATACTGTGGCTGCAAGAGCAGGTCAGAGGCTTGGAATTCTGTGGTGAGTAAACCACCTCCTGTCCCCCCAATGCCTGTCCACAATCTACAAGGCACAAGTCAGGAGAGTGATGGAATACTCTTCACGTGCATGCATGACTGCAGCTCCAACAGCACTCAGGAAACCTGACACCATCCAGGACAAAGCAGTCCGCTTGATTGGCACCCCATCCACCATCTTAAGCATTCATTCCCTCCACCACCGATGCACAGTGGCAGTAGTGTGTACCATATAAAAGATGCACTGCAGCAACTCACCAAGGCTCCTTCAATAGCACCTTCAAAACCCTTGACCTACTTCACCTAAAGGAAAGGGCAGCAGACACGTGGGAACACCACCATCTGCAAGTTCCCCTCCAAGCCACACACCATCCTGACTTGGAA
Source organism: Heterodontus francisci (assembly GCF_036365525.1). NCBI lineage: Eukaryota > Metazoa > Chordata > Chondrichthyes > Heterodontiformes > Heterodontidae > Heterodontus > Heterodontus francisci. The sequence goes on from NC_090387.1 coordinate 44,292,308, forward strand.
ATATATCACCGTTCCCTCACTGTCATGGGATCAATATCCTGGAACTCCTTCCCTATCAGCACTCTGGATGTACCTGCACCAGACGGACTGCAGCGGTTCAAGAAGGTGGCTCACCACTACCTTCCGAAGGGCAATTAGGGATGGGCAACAAATGCTGGCCTCATCAGCGACACCCACATCCCATGAAGGAGTTAAGAAAAAGGTCATAATGGGAAAGTAGCAACACTGCAGAATAGTAGGTAACATGAGTGCAGAACCTGCAGCAGCATTTACATCCACTTTCAAATCCATTAAGGTGGAAAACTCACAAAAGGCTATCAAAAAAATCTCCGAATCTCCATCCAGTTTTACCTGCCAGAAGCTGAGGATCTCTGTATCAATTTCCCTGAATAACTGCCTCCTGACTAGCATCCCCATAGTTGGTGGGCAGCAGCAGGAATCGGTGGTAGCCATGTGGGCAGAAATAGCTGTAGGGGTATACATTATGTCAGTTGACCTCTAGTTTTTTTTTATAAGCCTGTTTACAACAGGAGCTCCAATTGCTCGGATTCAAGGTCGCCTGAAAATTGGAACAGATGTCAAATCAGCAGTTCATTGGTGGAACTAGATGTTGCTTCACTTTGGTTTGAGTGCTGTCCCACTTTTGAGTGCAAAGGAGGCAGTCGGAAAATAAAAATTGCCCCTCACATCTGCAGGCTCTGGAACACAGACTCCATTCGGCAAGGTTACAGGACACTCAGTTTCTGGCTCTACCTCCTGGGCTATCATGTGAAAGATCAGCTGCTCACAGATTTATGAAACAGCTGACTGATGTATTGGTCAGCATAATCATCTCCTTTCCTGCTAGCCAGCTATAAGTCCCAAAGTATATGGGTAACCAGCTGGTTCCTGTTTCAATTCTGTTACAGTTATCACCTCTTCATCTGTGCCCAGTGACTCACCCAATGCAACCTTGTCCTCGAGGATGCATATAGCTGTCCTGGGGCCTGCAAGGGTTGGTGAGTGGGACACAGGTGCTCTGAGGTGCTGTCTTCTTCTAGCCTTTTGGTAAGTTGCCTGCTTCAGGTATATCATAAGAAAAAAATGACCAAGGTTACAATGATGGCAGGAGATATGTATTACAGAGTTCTCTTTGGCCTCCTTATCTCGAGAGACAATGGGTAAGCGCCTGGAGGAGGTCAGTGGTGTGTGGAGCAGCGCCTGGAGTGGCTATAAAGGCCAATTCTAGAGTGACAGGCTCTTCCGCAGTTGCTGCAGAAAAATTTGATTGTCGGGGCTATTACACAGTTGGCTCTTCCCTTGCGCCTCTGTCTTTTTTCCTGCCAACTGCTAAGTCTCTTCGACTGGCCACACTTTAGCCCCGCCTTTATGGCTGTCTGCCAGCTCTGGCAAACGCTGGCAACTGACTCCCACGACTTGTGATCAATGTCACAGGATTTCATGTCGCGTTTGCAGACGTCTTATTTGCGCAATGGTTTGTATGCCTGTGGGGCAATGAGTGAGAACGGAAGGAGAATGAACAAGAACTGGATAATACTAACCCAGAGATTTGGGGAGGTCTGCAGCCTCACCTTCTTTTATCTCCTGGTGCTGTCATAGGAACATAGGAAATAGGAGCAGGAGTAGGCCATTCAGCTTCACGAGCCTGCTCCGTCATTCAGCTAGACCATGGCTGATCTTCTACCTCATGCCATTTTCTCGTACTATCCCCATATCCCTTGATATCTTTAATATATAGAAATATATTGATCTCTGTCTTGAACGTGCTCAATGACTGAGCCTCCACAGTCCTCTGGGGGAGAGAATTCCAAAGATTCACCACCTTCTGAGTGAAGAAATTCCTCTTCATCTCAGTGCTAAATGGCCTACCTCTTATTCTGAGACTGTGTCCCCTGGTTGTAGACCCCCCAGCCAGGGGAAACATCCTTCCTGCATCAACCCTGTTGAGCCCTGTAAAAATGTTATCAGTTTCAATGAGTTCACTTCTCATTCTTCTAAACTCTAGAGAATATAGACCCAGTCTCCTCAATCTCTCCTCATAGGACAATCCCACCATCTGGTGAACCTTCGTTGCACTCCCTCTATGGCAAGTATATTCTTCCATAGGTAAGGAGACTAAAACTGTACACAATACTCCAAGTGCGGTCTCACCAAGGCTCTATACAATTGCAGCAAGACTTCTTTACTCCTGTACTCAAATCCTCTTGCAATAAAGGCCAACATACCATTTGCCTTCCTAATTATTTGCTGCACCTGCATGTTAGCTTTCCGTGACGTACGAACAAGGACACCCAGTACTATTTGGACATCAATACTTCCCAATCTCTCACCATTTAAAAAATACACTGCATTTCTGTTTTTCCTACCAAGGTGGATATCTTCACATTTTTTCAAATTATATTCCATCTGCCATATTCTCGCCCATTCACTTAGCCTGTCTAAATCCCTTGAAACCTCTTTGCATCCTCCTCACAACTCACATTCCCACCTAGTTTTGTGTCATGAGCAAACTTGGAAATATTACATTTGGTCCCCACACCCAAATGATTGATATAGATTGTGAATAGTTGGGACCCAAGCATTGATCCTTGCGGTACCCCACCAGTCACAGCCTGCCGAACTGAAAATGACTCGTCTAATTCCTACTCTCTGTTTTCTGTCTGTGAATCAATTCTCAGTCCATGCCAGTATATTACCCCCAATCCCATGTGCTCTAATTTTGCTTACTAACCTCTTGAGTGGGGCCTAAGCTGAATGCATTCGAGAAGTGGACATATTGGAGGATGTTCTACATATCCTACACAGCCAGAAAGACTAATGAGGAAGTGGTGGAAATGGCTGGAGAAAAGATGAAATTAGTGCATAACATCAAAGAGAGAAAGATACAATATTTCGGTCACATCATTAGAGCAGAAGGTAGACAGAGACAATTATTGGAAAGAAAGATCAATGAAAAACATAGGAGAGGGAAGCAGAGAAGAAAATGGATGATAGGTATAATGAACTGAATGCTGCTGACTTATGCAGAATGTGTAAAGACAGCACAGGACAGACAATAAGGAATCCATGGCAGTCAACCTTCTGGGAAGAAGATGACACCAATGAACTAACGAAGGCAAGATGTTCCAGGACGGCCTCCTCTTGAACAGCTTATAATTTCTGAGGCCTCCGACTATTCGGGTTTGTTCTCTTCTGTTAGTCTCTATTATTGTCCAAGTAAAGTCGTTTTGACAAGTTAAACCAGCTAGGTTGTATTAGAGTGCTTTTATGTGTGAGGTCCTTTGGTGATGTTAGCATGCTAAGGTTTCTAGTTGAAAGTAATTCCCTCATGCCAGCAGCAGCTTTATTTTCTCAGTATCAAATGTGTGCCTGACTGTTTCGCTGCTCCATCAATAGCCCATCGACTCCACGTTCTGCCCACACATTTCTCTTGGCATTTCTTCACACACAAAGATTTTGGGAAGGTTGTACTCATTGATTGCAGGCCCGCTGGTGGCTAGTCAGGCCTATCTGTGACCAGCAGATTCTCCCACAGTGGGTGCAAGTGAAGGTGTAGACGCTGTTGGGGGGCAATTAGATCTATCCTTCTCCTCCTTTTCTCTTTCATGCTGGTTCTTCGCTCAGTCTCAAAGGTGTCTGCAGCCTTCCTGATGTCGCATTTCCAGGCATCACGATCAATGGCCTGCGCTTCCCACTGGTGATGGTCGATGTGGCACACAGAGAGGGACTTCTGCAGGGAGTCCTTGAAACATTTGCATGGGGCCCCTCTGTTCCTTTTACCCGTGGTCAGCTCTCCATACAACACGATTTTGGGCAGGCACCTGTCGTCCATCTGGGCAACGTGACCCGCCCAATGCAGTTGGCTCTGCAGGAGGATGGCCTCAATGCTGGTGATGTTGGCTGTTTCCAGAACTTCACTGTTTGTGATGCAGTCCTGCCAGCGGATATTGAGGATGCTGCGGAGGCAGCGCTGATGGAAGTGCTATAGAAGGCGTACATGACTCGGCGCCATACAGAAGGGTGGTGAGGACTACGGCTTTGTACACTTTGAGTTTGGTCTGTGCTCTGAGGCTGTGGTTACTCCACACTCATTTGTAGGGTCTTCCAAATGTACTGTTTGCTTTTGAAAGCCTATTGTCCACTTCCTTGTCTATGGTGGCATCAAACGAGATGATGCTTCCCAAATAAGTAAATTGCTTAACGGCATTCAGCTCGGTTCCCTCGATAACAATGCTTGGTGGTCTATATTCTTCTTGGGGTGCAGGTTGATGCAGGACTTCAGTTTTCTTTAAACTGATTTTTAGTTTGAAGAGTTGTGCCGCCTTGGAAAAACGTGTTGTTTTCTGCTGCAGGTCTGACTGACTGTGGTCCAGGAGAGTGCAGTCATCGGCGAAAAGAAGTTCACGGATGAGTTTTTCTGGTGTCTTTGAGTGAGCCTGAAGACACCTGAGGTTGAAAAGGCCTCCAGAAGAACTCTGGGAACACTTCAAAGCTGCAGTACTGGATACTTCCAATGAGGTCATCGGACCCAGCACCAAGAAGAATAGGGACTGGTTTGATGAAATGACAAGGAAATTCAAGATCTGCTAAAAATAAAAAGGTCAGCTCATTGGGCTCAACTGGCTCAGCTAGCCAGCCAAGAGAAAAAGACAGCCTACCGTCAAGCATGCAGCACCCGATAATGTAAACCGAGGAACATCCAAAATATCTGGTGGATCACACCATCATATCATAACCTCTGCATCACCAACTCATTCTTTCACACGAAACTCTGTCACCAGCTTTCATGGAGGCACCCAAGATCACGTCGTTGGCACCAGCTGGACCTCATCGTCTCAAGGCAAGCCTCTTTAAACAGCGTTCAAATCACACGCAGCTTCCACAGTGCAGACTGCGACACTGACCACTCCCTGGTGTGCAGCAAGGTTAGCCTCAAGCCAAAGAAGCTGCATCACTCCAAGCAGAAGGGCTGCCCGCGCATCAACACGAGCAGACTTTCTCATCCACAGCTATTACGTAGGTTTCTAAATTCAGTTGAAAAAGCCCTCCAAAACACTCCCACAGTGGATGCAGGGACCAAGTGGGCCCACATCAGAGACACCATCTATGACTCAGCAATCGTGTGAAGCGGAATGCAGACTGGTTTCAATCTCACACTGAAGAACTGGAACCTGTCATAGCCGCTAAGCGCATTACACTGCTGAACGACAAGAAAGCTCCCAGCGAGTTAATATCAGGAGCACTTAAAGCTGCCAGAAGTGCTGCACAAAGAACAGCCAGGCGTTGCGTAAATGTCTACTGGCAACACCGATGCAGTCATATTCAGCTGGCCTCTGACACAGGAAATATCAGAGGAATGTATGATGGCATTAAGAGAGCTTTTGGGCCAACCACCAAGAAGATTGCCCCCCACAAATCTAAATCAGGGGACACAATCACTGACCAATGCAAGCAAATGGACCGCTGGGTGGAACACTACCTAGAACTGCACTCCAGGGAAAATGTTGTCACTGAGACCGTCCTCAATGCAGCCTTGTCTCTGCCAGTCATGGATGAGCTGGACGTACAACCAACAAAATCGGAACTCAGTGATGCCATTGATTCTCTAGCCAGCGGAAAAGCCCCTGGGAAGGATGGCGTAACACCTGAAATCATCAAGAGTGCCAAGCCTGCTATACTCTCAGCACTGCAAGAACTGCTTTGCCTGTGCTGGGACGAGGGAGCAGTACCACAGGACATGCGCGATGCCAATATCATTGCCCTCTATAAGAACAAGGGTGACCACGGTGACTGCAACAACTACCGTGGAATCTCCCTGCTCAGCATAGTGGGGAAAGTCTTCGCTCGTGTCGCTTTAAACTTCAGCATAATTACAATCTCGACAGATTGCTAACATAGAATGTTGATGGTGTACGGCTGAGCGTGTTGATCCTGAGGCACAGTGTGTCTTTCGAGCAGAGAGATCCACCATTGACATGTTGTTCTCCCTTCGCCAGCTACAGGAGAAATGCCGTGAACAACAGATGCCCCTTTACGTTGCTTTCATTGATCTCACCAAAGCCTTTGACCTCGTCAGCAGACGTAGTCTCTTCAAACTACTGGAAAAGATTGGATGCCCACCAAAGCTACTAAGTATCATCACCTCATCCCATGACAATACGAAAGGCACAATTCAGCATAGCGGCGCCTCATCAGACCCCTTTCCAATCCTGAGTGGCGTGAAACAGGGCTGTGTTCTCGCACCGACACTGTTTGGGATCTTCTTCTCCCTGCTGTTCTCACATGCGTTCAAGTCTTCAGAAGAAGGAATTTTCCTCCACACAAGATCAGGTGGCAGGTTGTTCAACCTTGCCCATCTAAAAGCGAAGACCAAAGTACGGAAAGTCCTCATCAGGGAACTCCTCTTTGCTGACGATGCTGCATTAACATCTCACACTGAAGAGTGTCTGCAGAGACTCATCGACAGGTTTTCGGCTGCCTGCAAAGAATTTGGCCTAACCATCAGCCTCAAGAAAACGAACATCATGGGACAGGACGTCAGAATGCCCCATTCATCAATATCGGCGACCACGCTCTGGAAGTGGTTCAAGAGTTCACCTAATTAGGCTCAACTATCACCAGTAACCTGTCTCTCGATGCAGAATTAAACATACGCATGGGAAGGCTTCCTCTGCTATGTCCAGACTGGCCAAGAGAGTGTTGGAAAATGGCGTACTGACACAGAACACAAAAGTCCAAGTGTATCAAGCCTGTGTCCTCAGTACCTTGCTCTACAGCAGCGAGGCCTGGACAACGTATGTCAGCCAAGAGCGACGTCTCAATTCATTCCATCTTCGCTGCCTCCGGAGAATCCCTGGCATCAGGTGGCAGCACCGTATCTCCAACACAGAAGTCCTCGAGGCGGCCAACATCCCCAGCATATACACCCTACTGAGCCAGCGGTGCCTGAGATGGCTTGGCCATGTGATCCGCATGGAAGATGGCAGGATCCCCAAGGACACATTGTACAGCGAGCTCGCCACTGGTACCAGACCCACCGGCCGTCCATGTCTCCGCTTTAAAGACGTCTGCAAATGCGACATGAAGTCCTGTGACATTGATCACAAGTTGTGGGAGTCAGTTGCCAGCAATCGCCAGAGCTGATGGGCAACCATAAAGGCGGGGCTAAAGTGTGGCGAGTCGAAGAGACTTAGCAGTTGGCAGGAAAAAAGACAGAAGCGCAAGGGGAGAGCCAACTGTGTAACAGCCCTGACAACCAATTTTATCTGCAGCACCTGTGGAAGAGTCTGTCACTCTAGAAGTGGCCTTTATAGCCACTCCAGGCGCTGCTTCACAAACCACTGACCACCTCCAGGCGCTTACCCATTGTCTCTCGAGACAAGGACGCCAAAGAAGAACACTTGCATAAAAAACGCAACTGTACGCTGATACTGGTGACATAAGAAGTTTCTATGAAGCACTAAAATCTGTCTATAGAGCAGCAAATCAAACCCAAAACCCTTTGAGGAGTGTCGATGGCAAGATCTTACACACTGACAAGGAGTCAGTCCTGGATTGCTGGTCGGAGCACTTTGAAACTCTCTTCAGCGCCAAGTGCACAGTGCATGATACTGCCAGCAATTACATCCAACAACAGCCTGTCAAAGAAGAACTGGATGAGACCCCAACTCTGGAGGAAACTGTGCCCGCCATCAACCAGATGAAAAACAACAAAGCCAAAGAGTCGATGGAATTCCACTTGAAGCCTTGAAGCATGGTGGCCCAGCCCTATACACCAAGCTCCATGAGTTTTTCATGGCGTTCTGGGACCAGGGCAGGATTCCACGGGTTCTTCATGATGCCATTATTATCACCTTGTACAAAAACAAAGGAGAAAAATCAGACTGCTCCAACTGCTGTGGGATTACTCTCCTTTCTCTTGCTGGGAAAGTCCTGGCTAGAATACATCTGAACAGGCTTGTGCCTACCTTTGTGGAAGAAAACCTCCCAGAGAGCCAGTGAGGTTTCAGAGCAAACAGAGGCACCACAGACATGGTATTTGTACTCAGACAATTACAGGAAAAATGTTGTGAGCCTGCACATTTAGTGTATTAGCTATTGCATACTACCAAATACATTTCTGTCCCAAACAGTTTTTGGAATAGCTCAAATATGTATCGATAATATTTACAGTCTTCTCAATAGTTAGCCCCATAAAGGTTACATCCCTTTAAATTTATCTGTAATTGATTATCAGGAGTCCTTGGGAATAGGGGCCAGGGAATCATGCAACTTCAGACTGCTGACACACAATTTTATGTCCCATCCTTTGGTAAGCTCCCAGCACCAGGCCCAATATAGACTGCGAGTTCACTACAACTATTAAAATTAGTTTAACTCTGGAAGTCCTGGTAGCATCAGTTTTCATCTAATCAGACACAAACAAATCTTTCAGAATCCACCTCCCAAAATACCAATCCTAGAGTCTCTAAAGAATGAAATAGGACAGATCTCAAACTGTCACAATAATGGCCCAAAGTGCAGAAATATTAATTCCTCAGGGTACCTTCCTCTTGTACTTGCTATCACCAAGGAGTCATGCATTTCAACGTCCAACTGAATATGTTATCACTTGTTCTAATCTATATGTTCCTAGCTGAGCAGTCAGAATTTGGGAACCATAGTTGCTCTTAATATAGCTGGTTCCTTATTTGAAGTGGTATCTAGCTCTTTTGTTCCTTTGTCAGTGTCAGGGAACTACAGTACTAGAGTCACAAAGATCTCCTTGCTTTTGGAGGAACTCCCAGAAGTCAGCTGTGCAGGACTTGGTGCTGCTAAGGTGTTCATACTGACATCTGGCACTTGGTTGCTCCTGTGCCTGAGCTGGCAGACAGCTGCTGGAGCTCCTCTTCTGAGAAGGCAAGGGGACAGAAGAATACATATTTCAGTGGCTCCAGAAACTTTCCCTCATGGTGACAATAACCTTTCATTCATGGCATTGATTTATAAGTGAACCTTCTAATCCTGAAAAAGTATATATTTCACACGTATGCTGTTGGGAAAGTCAGGAGTAGCTGTGTTTTTAAATGCCACAGGTAACCTTTACCTGTGCATTCTGAACTCTTTACTGCATAGCTATATTTATGGCCTGTTAAAATGTAAGCTAGAGCTGGCGGGCAGCCATAAAGACAGGGCTAAATTGTGGCGAGTCGAAGAGACTTAGTAGTTGGCAGGAAAAAAGACAGAGGCGCAAGGGGAGAGCCAACTGTGCAACAGCCCTGACAAACAAATTTCTCTGCAGCACCTGTGGAAGAGTCTGTCACTCTAGAAGTGGCCTTTATAGCCACTCCAGGCGCTACTTCACAAACCACTGACCACCTCCAGGCGCGTATCCATTGTCTCTCGAGATAAGGAGGCCCAAAGAAGATAAAATGTAATGGTGATTAAACTGCTGATTAACTACCTGAGCACTGTAAATATGTAACAGTGCAAATTTGGCACTTTCCATTGGGCAAGATTGTAAAGTTCATGAGGAAAAGACCCAAATATTTAATTGATAGGTAGTCAAAAACTGAAGCAACTAACCTTTAATAATTTGTTGCAGAGGGTGAAATATTGGGCCAAAGATATTTATAGAAAAATATTTATGGTGCTTTTTTTCATTGATTTTATTGAAAACATAGTTGGTGAAAACTGCATTATAACAGTGACTACACTTCAAAAAGTACTTCATTGGCTGTAAAGCATTTTGAGATGTCTGGTGGTCATGAAAAGTGCTATATAAATGCAAGTCTTTTTAAAAATCTACACTATTAATAATTGCCTATCTTCAAAGGGTAGTATTTTACTGAGTTTACATTCCTCACAGCTCTTTACATCGGAAATAAGTTATGCTTAATTTAAAGAGGCAAATTGCCTTAAATGCGATTGAATGTTTTCAGTTGTTTTATCTACATTTCTAAATTGCCATGATGATCTGCAGCAAGGCTACCTCTCCACCTGTCAGGGCTCTGCCTTGGGTATCATGTGCCCATTTCTCCTGCAAGGATGAGAGTGTGATAAGGCACTGCTGTCCTCTATGGCCAATGGCATCTTCACCAATTCATTTGAAGCTACATGTATCAGTGCTGGTGGGTCCTCAGCAGCACTATGACTCAGCCATTCTGAGAGGTCAGTCAGTACTCTGAACACACACAACTCCCATGTTCAGGCGCAGCATGTGCCCTGAGGTTTCTAAGCTGGTGTGACTGCTGCAGGGTGAAAATCCAGAGGCCTTTACTGAGGGTGGGGATAGCACTCACCTTGCCAAAAAGTATTAGGTCATTGAACCTTTTCCTGCACTGGATCCAGCTCCTCCTCACAATGCGTCTACTGCTCACAGTGGCGGCAATTTTCACCCAGGCCTGTTTGGTCCGTGTGGGTGGCCTCCTCCTGCCACCCTCCGGGAAAGAACCTCCATGCTCTCCCTTATGGCTTCCAGCATGACCTTGAGATTAGCATCTGAAAAATAAGGAGCTGCCCTGCCCCAGGATCCAGGCCTTTGGCTTTCCGGTGACATCATTCGCATGAGAAATGCAGCTCAAGCCTCTCTGTCTTTCTTCACTTTGCGCTCTCACCACTCAAACGGCAGCCACAGTAATCGCTGCTAATTGACCCCCGAACCCATCTCCACAACAACAGTGGAGTCGCCCCTGTGAAACTTGGGGCTCTTTACTGTTTCCCCCAGGGGGCGGGTTCAAGACCCGGAAACGGTGCCAACTTCCATTTCGAGCCACCGATGCAAAAATCCAGCCCATTGAGTGTTGAGTCTGTTATGACTCCAAGATCTCCTTCAACCTCATTCCAAGCTATTTCAATACTGTCCATGGAACCTGTGTAATACTCATTTTTCTTTCTTATGAGCAGTATTTTACAATTGTCTGTTTCATCTGCCACTGTTCAGTCCACTCACAGATGCTGCCAGACCTGCTGAGTATTTCCAGCATTTCTTGTTTTGATTTCAGATTTCCAGCATCTGCAGTATTTTCCTTTTTAGTTTCGTTTAGTTTAGAGATACAGCACTGAAACAGGCCCTTCGGCCCACCGAGTTTGTGCCGACCATCAACCACCCATTTATACTAATCTTACACTAATCCCATATTCCTACCACATCCCCACCTGTCCCTATATTTCCCTACCACCTACCTATACTAGGGGAAATTTATAATGTCCAATTAACCTATCAACCTGCAAGTCTTTGGCATGTGGGAGGAAACCGGAGCACCCGGAGGAAACCCACGCAAACACAGGGAGAACTTGCAAACTCCACACAGGCAGTACCCAGAATTGAACCCGGGTCGCTGGAGCTGTGAGGCTGTGGTGCTAACCACTGCGCCACTGTGCCGCCCTCATATTTTATTCACTCATATTTTGTTTAGTTCACTTTAATTTCTAAGGTGCCTCCTTCAATTCCACTGAGCTGCCATGTTAGGTATCATCTGAAAATTTGATCAATTTGCATTGAGTTTCTCAATTCAAGTACTGATGTAAGTTAGAAATAGCAGTGGTCCCAATTCTGAGTCCTGGGCCACCCCACTCAGTACTTGCTCCACTCTGACATTACCTGCCTAACTAGTATGTTTTATCTATTAACAAATTAGCATAATCCATTTTATTATGCTACATGGATTTGAAGGAAGACTAAAGGGTCTGTAGTTGCTGGTGTCTGTTGTGTTATGCTTTTTGAATATGGGCACCACATTAGCCTGTATCCAATCTGCTGGTGCCTTCCAGTGTACACAATTGTTGTCAATGCCTTACAAATTGCCTTCATATTCTCCCTCAACATTCTAGGATTAAAGCAATCCACCACTGGGAATTTATTGGCTTTAAGCCCTTTTAGCTTGTCTAGAATTTCCATCTCATTTATATGATGTCTTGAATTTTGCCTTCATACATATTTTAAAATGTCCAAGGGAAATTTAGTAGTAGAAAGAAAGAACATGTCTTTATATGGCACCTCTAATATTTTCAGGACATGATAAAGTGCTTCACATCCAACTATATAATTTTAAAGTGTAGTCACTGTAATTAAGTAAACATGGCAACCAAAATGCACACAGCAACGTTTCACAAACAGCACTGACATAAATGTCCAGATAACCTGATTTTGATGGTACATGGATAAAAAGGATACATTTTTGACCCAGGATACCAGAACTCCTCCCTGTCTCTTCCACAAATAGTGACAAGGGGTTTTGTACATCCACTCGGGAAGACAGACAGTGCCTCGGTAGAAAGTCTCATCTAAAAGACAGCACCCTCTCAGTTCTGCAGTGAAGTGTCAACCTTAATCATGTGTTCAAATCCTGGAACCCATGAACATCTGATTCACCGGTGAGCATGCTACCATTGAGCCATTCCCTAAATTTAACCTATGTTACGACCACGGCAGGAGCAACGCACTGCTAATTCAGTCCCGTCACTCAGGTTGCAGCATATTTATTAATTGTTTACCAAAATCGGAAAAAACAGCCAAATCAACACTCTAGTATCTCTAGAATGAAGCAGACCAAACCAGGTATCTTTAGACAACAACAAATTAACTATTTAAAAAAAAACTAAATCTTAAACACTATTAAGATAAACCTATGTCTAAAGATCTTATATAAAAGCAAAATACTGTGGATGCTGGAAATCTGAAATCAAAACAAGAAATGCTGGAAATACTCAGCAGGTCTGGCAGCATCTGTGGAGAGAGAAGCAGAGTTAACGTTTCAGGTCAGTGACCCTTCTTCAGAACTGAAGATTTCATAACTGCCTAAGTTAACCTAACTCCCGCATTCACTCACATACATTCAAAAAGAACAACGGTTTGGTTTTAAAGGTAGAGTTTTTTAAAATTAGCTGTCCCTTGGTGACTGAGGTCTTCTGATGTGAAGATAATCAAAGTTCACTTGAAGTCTTCACTTCGATTTGATGAAAAATACTCAGTTCTTGATAGGCAGATAGTTCGGCTGCTGTAGCATTAACAGTTACTTCCACAAAAAGCACAGCAATACAAATAATTGTTAAGAAAGAAAAGCTTTTCTTATTAGGAAATTAATTTGATTTGTGGCCTTGTAGAATTTTTTGGCGAGAGAGAACAGAACAACTCCTTTCTGCAGGTCACCTCGCTGGAAAAAGCTCCCAGAACCAACTGCTTCAAACTGGTTTCTGCCAGCTCCAAACACAGTCAAAATGGACACACCATAACATATGACCTCTCTCTGCTGCTGTTGCTCAGTAACCAAAATGCAGCTGTGGTACACTGTCGCTCCAGAATGTTCTCCTCCCTTAAAGGTGCACTGCTTTTTAACAGTCTTCAAGGCACAAACATTCTTTTTTAATTCGGAGAGAAAAAAATTCAAGTCTGTGACACCTTTTGCACATGAAGCTTTAAGAACATAACATTGTAGCAGCCCAATGGTTAAACTGGAGCAGTAGTAGTTCTTGTTTTCTGTTTGCCTGGCGATATTTGTTCCAGATGGTTCCAAATCTTAATGGCATTTTTGTCTACTTGTCAGTTTCTTTTGAATCAATGTAAATGCAGTTGGATACACACTTCAAAGAACCTGGGAAAATGTCTGAAAGCCATTCAGCATATTTTCTGCATAAGTGCTCTTTGACATTAGGTAAAGTAAAACTGCCCTAACATCTGTTAGAGGCCGCCCAGAAATATTATTGCGGAATATTTGATGACGTCTTAAAACACCGCTGTAAGGCGGTGTACAAAATGTCATATATTGCAATGAAAATATTGAACTTTTACAAAATAATGTAGCTATTTGATTTTGGGAATGTGGATTCTGTAAGACCAGATAAAGCAAAATAAAAACTAAATCTATTGTGACAAGCAGCAAATCCATTAAAACTGCAATTGTACTTCTTTCAATGAAATCAATGGGAAACAAACTCTATTATATCAGCAGAAACTGCAAAAAGAAGCTTGTCGACACAAAATTGCTTTGTTTTTTTTAGATTTCCTTGTAACAGATTTTGATGTCTGCAGTGATATATATGAACAAAAGAGTGAATTTCAAAAGGCAGTCCCGTAAGAAGCACTGCATCCAATTGAGAATGCAGGGCACTAGGAGTGTTGTCCAATGTTTGGCAAACATGATCCCCTCCATAAAGCCATGTTTTAAATAATATCATATTCCTTTCACCATACATCATGCCTGGTCTGTAGCTCAACCCCATTTATCTGCATTAGACATATATCTCTTGATACCTAACAAAACTTTATCAACTTCAGTCCTGAATGTTTCAATTGACTCAGCAGTCACAGACTTTTGGGAGAGAATGTTCCAGATGCTTATTGCCATTTGTGTGAAAATATGCTTCCTGATGCCACTCCTTTAGCATAGTGCTAACATTTTAGCACACAGATGTTAGCCCAGATTTTGTCTTGATGACAGGGGTCTTGAACACCAGCAAAAGCACTGATGAGAGTCCGGTGTTGCCTGCTCTGGGGAAGGCCCACCGGGTCAAGTGCCAATTAAGCACTTAAGCGGACAGTGGTGGGCCTTCCCTGGGATCAAGGACCCCAGTGATGGAAGTCCTGCCTGCTGAGAGCTGCTGGCCAATCAGAGTCCAGTAGCTCTTTAACTGAGCAGAGCCACCACTGCTGCCAATAGAGCACTCACCCGAAGCCCTGCAACCAGGCCACAGGTAAGTCTCAGTGGGAGAGGTTTCACCGGGTGGGGGACCATGGGGAATGGGGGTTTCGGGGGGTCAGCAGCAAGGGCACTCCTTTCCAATGCCGGGTCCTTCGTTTAGGCACTGTGCCCCCATCACCACCACCACCAGAGCCAGCAGGAACCTGGACGGGTTTGCTTGGCGTGCTCCCTGTATGTCAAAAGGCCTGTCTGCTGCTGGGCTAACTCCAGAGGCGGCAGGATGAGGCCCTTAGTTGGGCATTAATTACCCACTTAACAGCCTCAATTGGCAGCGGGGCATGAAGGCTATTCACAGGCCTTCCCGCCCTGGATTTAATTTGGGTGGAGGCAGGAAGGTGGCGGGCTCCCCATCCACCACTATCCTGCCCAATTATATGCTCTCCCCACCTCCAAACCCAACGTGGGAGTAAGCATGAATTTCCCCCTGTCGCATTTAACAGACTGTGATTTCCCCCACTTTTTTCTTTAAAAAATATTGATGCATGTTGGCTTTTCTCTAAACCTTTTGTTCAACTCCCTAATCTAATGATTTTCTGAAAGATCCTCACCAATATGTAACCAATTGCATCAGCCATTTCCTTAAATGCAGGCCATCTGGTTACAGAGAGGAGTAAATGGATGTGGTGAAGATCTTCCAATGAAACCATTACTTCCTTATCAGAAACTATAATTGTTCTTAAAATTCCCTCCTCATTTTTCATTTAAAAAAAATCAACCTTTACTTCAGGCAAAGAGTCAATGGCTTCTACTGTGAAAAATCAATGCAGAGGATAGTAACTATTTCCTGGCTACCTGATACTTCCTTACTTTCAGTGCCTTTTAAAGGTCCGAAAAACTCTTTTGGCTTCCTGTTTACTCGGTATGTACTTTGGCACGCAGTCCAGAAGTGCAATGATACAACAATTATGGATCAACTCTGAAAAATTATGAAAAACGGACTTTGTCTTTAAAAAATGAACCTTTATTTTAAAAAGTGAACAAGGGTACAAAATGGCCACCAAAGAAAAAAGGATTGGGCTTTTTTGCGTTCAAACTGTCTGAAAAAGACTAAGGACAAATCTTCAAAGCTAAGAGGTGTCAATTTAACCCATCCTACTTCTATCCTAAAACTTTTCAGAATTGAATTTCTTACCTGCACCTCCTCTCCACCAGTGTTACACCTCAGTTCCCCGGATGGGGATCCGAAGGCATGGGAGTGCCAGCCGCCAGCATGAATATTGCACCAGGACAGATGGCGGGAATGTAAAGGTAATTAATTCATTAATTTAAATTTATTTCAATATTGTTAATGATGGTCCCATCGCCGAGCAACGGTGGAGGGGTGGGGGAAAATGCTATGAGGCCTCGCCACAACCAGCAATATCAGGTTGGGGCCTCAAGGCGTCGGGCTGCATAGCGGCCCTCTCCCAGAGGCATTTTCCTGCCCGCCCCCCCCCCCCCCCATTCCACCATGACCCCCGACGTCTGGAGGGGTCTATAAAATTCAGCCCAGTGTCTTCAATTGAACTTCTAATCAAGAGAGAAATCTACACTCATCTCAGGCCTGCATCCATCAAGAACTTGATTTCCAAGAGAATTCAATAGGTGTATTATAACCTCTCCCCCACTAAAAAACACCTTCCTTTTTCCCTTCTCTATCTGTCTCTTGTGTGTGTGTGCGTGGGAAAATGCGTGAGTGGATGCAGCTGCAATAATTTGGGGATAAGGTGTATTGATCAATAAACAATTGATTTTCTGCTTATTTAAAAACCTGCAAGAAAACCTGTTGCTGTCTGCTTATTTGAAAAATAAAACACCAAGGGTTAAACTCTTATACAAATACACTTGCTGTGGTCAGATGGGGAATGAACAGTGGAAACCACCCATGTCACACCACATGGTCGTAACAAAATGTTTTACTATATAAAAATTGTAATCCTGTTTTCATTGTTTATTTCTACCTGTCTAACAAGTTTTGTAACTGCCTTGCACTCTTGTTTGTCTAAAATTGCACCTAATGATGTATATTTGAGGAATACTCTATTGCCGCAAAATTTGGATGCATAGCACCCATATTTTCAGTGCTGTGGCTGATGTTTCAGGTCTAAAATGGCGCTGCACTGCACATATACTTCTGGTACGGGCAGCATTGAACGCCATATGGTGAGGTTATTAGCATGGGTGCTGAGAGAGTGTGTTGAAAGTATGCAGAATAGGCAGACGATGTCAGTCAGCATGTAATGCTGACTTGACCCCAGTGATGCCATTTTTGGCCTGAATGCTCCAGCTATTGTCCTCTTTTGAACTTGCACAGCTGAACATGCATCCAGCAGCAGGAAGGACCTCCCCTCAATGCTTTTTGAAGGGATCATCGACCATTTTCAGGTTCGCTGTGATTAATTTCTGCTGGCTGTTGAGTTAGTAGAAATGTTTGCTGGTTTGTTCTGCTAATTAAAGTTGGTGAAGTCTACAGGGCTGGTGTAGCATGTGGCGAAGGCCTTGGTTCTGGCTTCAAGGATTCTGCACAGACCACTTGCTCCAAGTCATGAGTATAAGGGAGGTGACCAACGTACTGTATGTGAAGAGAGGGGAATACATTGTCTTCTCTTTCCAGAGAGAAGCAGGCAGAGCATGTACACGGCTTCTCCAGGATAGCTGGTTTCCCCATGCGCAATGTGCCATTGACTGTGCACACACCGCTTTGTGTGTACTGCATCTAAATTCAAAGCTGCACTACCAGCACAACTCAGTGTGGAGCTGGTGAGCGACGATACTCAGCACATCATGCTTATCAATGCCCAGTAGCCTGGCAGCTGTCATTATGCTTTTATTCTGTGCAAGTCCATTGTGCCATCAGCATTTGAGCCACCATGGGAGAGCAGATGGTGGCTCCCGGGCGACAAGGGCTATGTACTGATGATCTGGCTCATGACTCTAGTGCACAACCCATGCACACATGTATAGCACGCAAATAACAAGAGCCATGCTGCTACATGAAATATCATCAAACAGACCATTGGGATTCTTAAGCAATGCTTCCACTGGACTGCTGTGAAGGAGACCTGCAGTATTCTGCAGTGAGCATGCTAAAATTTATCATTATCTGAAAAACTTCTCCATCATGAGGGCGCAGCCCTTGTCACCAGGAGGAGGAGGAGTAAGAGGAGAATGAAGAGGAGGAGAGGAAGGCAGGAGGCAACCAATACTTCCCATTTTTGGCCAGGCTATACGTGATTGTCACACATAACTGTATACCAGTGAATGCAACCCCAATTCTCCACTGTACAATAGTCCCACACCTTACCATCCATCTGTCACTCACCATCACAGCATCCTCTTGGCCACAATACCGAAATAAAAACTACCACAAAACAAATGTTCCAAACCAACTTTATTAAATAAACTATCTAATATTCCATACAAAAGTCAACTAATTACCCTTGTGCATTCCTTTAGTGGATGTCTTCTATGTGCCTTTGCCTGGTCCAGTGTTCCTATGCAATGCAACCCTAGTGGCTGTAGCATGGCTGTTGTAAGGCTGCGAAATTTCAGTGGGGGAGACCCAGATGGCCTTGTAGGATGATCTCATGTAGCTCTGGCCCTAGAAGGCCCCATTTTGGACTGCACCAACTCAGCAAGGGCAACAACAGTCTGGGCTGGCTGAGTGACAGGCAGTAACAAGGGAACTGGTGGAATGGCAGCAGTGGGAGGATGAATGCTGTCTTCCTGAGAGAGGGCAGCAGGTTTGTGCACTATAGAGCCACTGCCGCTCCTCCAGGGCAGCACTTCAGAAATCCTAGTCATCTGCTGGAGTACAGATTGCTGGACATTTGTGAGACCCTGCAAGCCCCTTTGAACACTGGTGTCTGAAGCCATGAAGGCAGCAGCTGAGTTTGTGTGTCAGCAGTCTGAGCTTGCATGGTTGCAGTCTGAGCTTGCGTGGCAGTAAGCTGTGCTTGCATGATTTCAGTTTGAGCTTCTACTGGAGCACTCAGACACTGAGTGGCTTCTGCTTTTGCTGCAATGGAGTTGAGGCATTGGCCATTAAACACTGAATCATGTTTGGGTTCACAAGTATTCTTATGGAGTTGGCCACCAATTCCATGCTAGAAAGGATGGGCTCCACGTTCTGCATCAAGCCCTGTGCAAAGTTGGTGCCAGACTCCTTTATGCTCCTTGACACTGACTATAAGCTTTCTGGCAGGCTTGCCAATGCATCAAGCATTCCTGTGTGTATGCCCATCAGTGCTTCTCTGTATGCCGCCCCATTGAGGCCCTCATCTGAGACTCTGTGGCAGAACTCATGTGACCTCGCCCTCCACCAAGCTGGCATCTGTGTTATCCTTTCCCCATGGCCTGGCTCCACGCCATCTGTACCAGGTGTCTCACTCCATGCAGATTCCGCTTCGAGGCTTCCCTCTAAAGTACGTGCAGTGTCAGTATCTGAGCAGGTTGCTGCGAGTGTGAAATCAAATGATGGTGCTACTTCATCATCAGTCTCTTCTTCCTCTACCACTTGTTGCTCCAGCATTACTGCCTGGCCAGGTTGCAGTTCTTGAGGTATCGGAAAGGAGAAAGGTGCAAGGTAGTGTTGTTGTTTCAGCACCAGTTGCATTTGCCCCAGTGGGGATAAGGATATACATTCATAGCTGTCCCCTGCCAGTTAGGTGTTGTTGCCTGTTATGCACCACCTTGTTCTGAAAGAGAGGGAAATTGTGCCAGTGAGTGATGGAATATGTTTGGGTGATGTGGCTGTTATGTTTGAACAGCTGGCAGTGTGTGCAAGCTGTGAGCTATGGATATGTAGCTTGCAGCGGTGTTAAGTGTGTAATGGTGAGGTGAAGCTATGAATGTGAAGCATGAGTCTTGATTGATCGAGATTGTTGATAGGTGAGTGAAGTTGGTGGGCTGGCGGTGAATAGAGGTGTCTGAAGCGAGTGGTTCAGGTGTGAGGATATGACATTTGAACAGAATTCACTGACCTTGATCACTCATGCGAGGTCATTAACCAGCTTGGGGGACTGCATCCAGATACACGAGGCTATACTGCTTGCATTGACCGTGACAGATATCTGCCCTCATTGTCTTCTGAGAGTTTGTCTGGAGGACCTCCTGGCCCCCTATGCATAGAGGACATCTCTCCTCCTGTCCACCTCCTGCACCAAGGTTTCCAGTGCTGCACCTAAGAATGTTACAGCACACTATCTTCCATGTTCTGCCATTAGTCAGTGTTCTGTTCAGAATGTCTTCCCCAGTCACTTCCAGCACCTGCTCCAGTCAGAATACACCTCCCCTTTAAGAGGTGCAGGCTGGCTTTAAGTAGTGCAAGCTTCCCAGGAATTTGGATCCCCTGCTAAGGGGGGGGCAGTCATTCAACAGTGCGTGGGCTGCATGCAGCTATCATGTAAATATGCAGGCAGCACGAAATTTTATGTAAACTTTGGAAGGAAAGCTCTCGGGTTAATTGTGCATCGCAATCCCTGCTCTTGTTTTCTGGGTCTACATTTTACCCCCTATATTTTGCACTTATTCCTTGCAATACTTCTCTTATTGCCTACATTGGTTTCCTCCGCTTATTCTGTTTTTCACTCAGTGCTATGAATTGACTTTGGATTCCCCATACTGTGCATTTACTATTATACCAGTTTTCCCCCAAGCATTGTTTCTCTAATAATCCATTCCAGCTCCATCAGTTGCTTCTTTATTCCTCCAAACTCCACCTTCCTAAAATTAAGATTCTGTTGTACTTTTCTTATCCATGGTGATTTGAACACTGAACTCACTTATGATAGGATAACAGTTTCCAAAATGTTTCCTAACCTTAAGTTGTTCAACACAAATCCAGATCCAGAATCAGCTCTCCCATCATGTGCTCCTTAACCACCTGAGTCAAAAAATCATTGTGACGATGGGCAGGAAGTGAATCTCTTTAGTCCTGCTCACATTAATAATCCTCCCTGCTAAATCCCAGTAGATTAAATTTCCCAATTGTATTTGTGCAGAAAAATACCTCGCTAACTTGTTTCTATAATTCTGAACCCACAGTCTCATTCTGACTTTGTGATCTGAAATAGATCCCAATAACTAGTCTCTTTTGCCTGTTATTCCTTATCTCAATCCATACAGCCTTTACTTTTTCCATACTGAATCCAGGATTCATTATTTCCATTAATATAAAAAGCAAGACACCTTCCTTGCCTAAGATGTCCATCCTTACATGTCAATCAATATCCTTTGAGTTGCACGTCTCATGTGGAAGAGATAAGTCATAAAATGCTGTGGGGAGGATTAGGGACTTTGCTTGCAGACAGGTGGATGTCAGTAGTCTATGCAGTTAAACTGCTTGTACACATGCAGGGCTTGATCTGTTGTGCAAAGTGGTGTAGGTTAAGCTGTTTGGCTTTTTATGTGCTGAGAAGTCAAGTACCATTTTAGGCAGGACAGATATGTTGGAAGCCAATGTTAAGGATGGAATAGGTGTCTCAGGCCCCATTAGCGTAGAGCTTGAGAGATTCAGTTACACATTCTCAGCACTGAAACAGTGTGGGTGCATGCATGGAATGAACCTTGCAACTAGATTCTGGCCAAAGCGAGAGGGAAAGTGAAAGCATAACAAGATGAGTTTAAGTTATGGAATCTTTTGCTACGTCATTGATAAGTTAATTAAATCTTCTTTGCTGAGCCTCATTTAAATGCCACCAGCATATATCCCACCCTGTTCCAGTTGGGAAGAGGCTGGCCGCTGGAGGACCAACTGCCAGGTCAACCAATGGTAGGTCTTGTAATGAGGAAAAGGGGGTGGGGAATCTGTAGCAGGGGAACCTAAGTCAATGAATAATAAAATCGCGGGGGGTGGGGGTGGTGCATCTAGAGTAGGTGTCCAACTTGAGCTGACCCCATTCCCACAGGGCAGGATAGGTGACACAGGTTGTTAAGTATCAGGCTGTGCAAAGCACTTGAAAGAGAACAAAAGATTTCCTGTAGTAATGCTTTAAATATACATTTGTTTACAAGTATGTAAAGACATTTTCTCAAATGGCAATGTGGAAAATTGCCTAGGTATGTGCTGTCCACAGAAAGCAGGACAAATCCAATTCGGCTAATTACCACCCCATCAGTCTACTGTTACGACCAGATGAGAAAGAGGTCTAGGGTTCCCTTTCAGCCTTCACTTGGTCTTACTGTAACAAGGTTTAATTTTAAACACGGTGTTTTTAGCTTCCCCTTGGTGAATCCTTGTTCACCGCTTTCCAATTATAAGGCAAAGAAACCAGCACAAACAGGCTTTCTTAGGTTTAAAGAAGAAAAGTTGAAATTTATTAAACTTAAATTCTAATTCGGTTAACGCCTATGGATACACGATGCGCCCATGCTAGCATGCATACGTGATACACGCATGCAAATAGAGACAGAAAAAAGCAGAAGAAAAAATAAAGTGGAAAAGTTTGAGGCAATATCTGTTGTTATGGTTCTTCGAGCTCACTGTAGCGTCCTTGATTGTAGGTAGATCTTTTCGTTGGGGTCCAGCATTCTTCTTAAAGCTTGTTTGCTGTAGGAGACTTTTCTCTCTTGGGGTTCATGTGTCTTCAGTGGATTCAGAGGCTTGTGAGAAAGAGATGGGAGCAGACAGGAGAGAGATCTTCTCAGTGCAGAAGCAAACAGACTTTCCTGCCGAAACTATTTGTACAAATTCAAAAAACTCAGGTTGCCCAGCAGGTTGATCATATGACTAGCTGGTTTGACCATGTCCATTTGTGTAATCGGCCATCTTAGCAGTCAACCTGGAATGCAAGCTCCCCCACCTTCAATGTCTGGGATCAAAAGTCCATTGTGGTTTGAATGTGTCAGGGAATGGCTGCTTTGTCCTTCCAAACACTGTCTGTTAATATGAAAATGTCTTTTCCAGCCACGGCTGATCTGTTTAACAAGTCCTTTCTTCACTCCAGTAACAGTTTAAAATCAATGTTCATGACAAAATTAGTGTGTCTCATGCTTGGCAGATGGGGGCCTAGCATGACACTACTTCAATCATCAGCAAAGTGATGGAAGGTGTCTTGGCAGTGCTATCAAGTGGCACTTAATCAGCAACAACCTATTCACTGCTGCTCTGTTTGGGTTCTGCCAGGGGCACTCGGTTCCAGACCTCATTACAGCCTTTATCCAAATATGGACAAAACAGCTGAATTCCTGAGGTGAGGTGAGAGTGACTGCCTTTGACATCAAGGCAGCATTTGATTGAGTGTGGTATCAAGGAGCACTAGCAACATTGAAGTCAATGGGAATCGAGGGGGGAGGGGGGAACTCTCCACTTGTTGGAGTCATACCTAGTTCAAAGGAATATGGTTGTGGGCTTGTTGGAGACCAATCATCACTGCAGGAGTTCCTCAGCGTAGTGTCCTAGGCCCAACCATCTTCAACTGCTTCATCAATGACCTCCCCTCCATCTTAAGGTCAGAAGTGGGGAAGTTTGCCGATGAGTATACAGTGTTCAGTACCATTCACAACTCCTCAGATACTGAAACAGTCCATGCCTACATGCAGCAAGACCTTGACAATACTCAGGCTTGGGGTGATAAGTGGTAAGTAACATTTGCACCATACAACTACCAGGCAATGATGATCTCCAACAGGAGAGAATCTAACTATCTTCTCTTGACATTCAATGGCATTACGATTGTTGAATCCCCCACTATCAACATACTAGGAGCAACCGCTGACCAGAAACTGAACTGGAGTAGCCATATGAATACTGTGGCTACAAGAGCAGGTCAGAGGCTGGGAATTCTGCAGTGAGTAACTCACCTCCTGACTCTCCAAAGCCTTTCCACCATTTACAAGGCACAAGTCAGGAATGTGATGGAGAGACGTGGACTCTGCAGGAAGGTACCCTAGTCCCTTGAGTCACCGTGCTTCCCTCCTGCACCTGGAAGTGGCTTTCGTCCATGCTCCCTGGTGCAGATACTGACTTGGTGGCTTGGATCAGGGAGATGGGAAGTTGTGGGGGGAGGGGTGGCCTGATGCTGGATTGAAGGGACATGGAGCAGAGGTGTACCATGACTCCTGGCAGATGTTTACTGTGATGGGACATCTGCTGCCTCCATCTGTTGAGGGAGCTCTGGAGCAGCATGCTGTCAGCTTTGTCAGAGAGCTCGGGGGAAGAAGGTCAGAGCCCTGGGAACTGCTGCTGTCCTGACAGTCAGCAGAATTGCTCTGTGGGATCTTCACTGCATTCACTGCAAGGTGGTGGAGGCTTATTCTTAGAATTGCCAGCATGAGCATGACCCATTGCATGAAGGGTAATCATGACTTAAATCATCTATTGCCAGGCTCAGCTGATGCAGGTGGATGTGCTGTACTTAGGAACCAGCAGCCTAAAAACACTTTCAAGAGAGATTACTCAATTTGCAAAAGAGCTTTTGAAGGTTTTTTTTTTGCTTTCCACCTGAATAGAGCTAAATGCCTTTCACAATCTGAGGGATTGTGAGGCCACTGGAAAAGTATTTCACCCCCACAAAGAGGTTCTGAGTTACAGCTGTGGAATTCTCAATGGACATTCCCTTGTTGCTAATTGTTTTGGAGGAGGACGAGAAACAGGAAGGAAGGAAGGATCAGTCAGCATTTTTGAAGAGGATGTGCCCTGCAAGATGTTATAGCCCCAAGGAATCTGCAAGCTTTGCACATCTTATGAAGATCTTAATGAGGAGCACTGCATGAGAAGACCTGCTGCCAAGATCATCCACTTGACAACCATTCCAAACCCTCCGCATAAATATCTGAGAAAGTAGACTTCTATGAGGACTCAGTTGTGAAGTGGAAAATATGTCAAGTATATTCTGCATATATCCTAGTTGACTCTATGGAGAAATCTGTGCAGCAAGCTGTTTGAAAGTTCTGAATGAGTCTGTGTCCAAAATTTCAAGAAACCTGAATTACAAGATTAAGGTGATTGAGGAGGTCTTCTCCAGCCTGAAGTTGGAAATGTAACAAACCGCGTTGCTTCAGTGGCTGAGACCACCAGCACATTAGGTGTATCTCAAATAGAAGCTCATACTGCCACAATGAAAAGGTGACTAATACATGGAACTGCTGACGGTTATCTTCTACTCATTAAGAGCAACACTGTAAACACAACCTGCAGCAGGAACTGCAGCAGCTTATACTGATACATTATTCTGTCCCTTAATATTGTCCATTTTACTCCATTGCCCAAAGTTAAGATTACCCCTAAAACGTTGGGCTGAATTTTCACGGCCCAGTGGTGGCAGGCTTGGAGGCAGGGAAAATAGGTGGGAGTTGCGTCGGGACGGCTCCCCGATTCATTCTCACCACTGGTGATCTTTCCCAGGTGTAGGCTGGGAAGAGAATTGGCTGCCCATTCCACAGAGGTGGCCAGCCAATGATGCTGGTTAAGGCCCCAATGACAGGGCCACGGGCAGGAAAGACCACACTTGTGGCCCAATGATTCTGCCAGAGGGTTTCCCCTTTGCTCCGAGGGTCCTAACTGCTTCGGCCCCGATAATTTTTTATTTGCATCCACGCCTCCGAGGGCACCTCCATGTTAAAGCGCCCTCATGATACCCGACCTGCATCAGCAGTGCCCACCTCTCCTGCTGGGGTTTCCAAGGCTCCACAGCTGCCTGCCCTCTGATTGGGCCACCAGCATCGAGAGCCCTCCCGCCATCCTTAATGGGGTGGTGAGCGCAGAGGCAGCCAATTTAGGAGGCTGCCTCCCGGAAGAACGTGCTGCTGGTCTCACTGCCTGTAAGTTTGAGCTCAGGACCCAATTTGGTTCTGACATCAAGGTCCCAAAGCCTGCAGGAAAATACAGCCCATTAAATCTAATGACTGGCAGTACTAATGCTTTTTTCCTTGATTTTCAACACTTTTGAGTACCAACCTTAACAAGTGCTAGCAGCAGCAAATGTATCTGATTATCTCCGCTCAAAGCCAAGCCAAGCCAAGCTGTATGCTCATGAAAAGTATTCTTATAATCATTCTACTGAAGATAGCTTGTAAATAACTGATCCCATTTTCTGGAATAAATAAACTCCTCAGTCATGTGCAAAAATAATTTTAAACATTTTGCAAAACTTTAAAAAAGTGAGCAAGATGTTTTGCATGTTTAATTTATTTCACAATTTTAGAATGACGACTGCATGACAGGACACAGATTTTAACATAGATATATTTCATCATGTGTGAAATGTCCTGTGTATATAGGAAACGCACACCATTTTTATGGTTGTTTTCCTATTATAAGCTGGATAAAGCAAAATCAGCTCCTCCACTAAGCAAGACTACTTATCCTGCCTTCATCTGCTATGTATATTGTGACCAATTCATACATACATGTGCAGCAGCCATTCAGAGACAAATTTTAATTAAATTGGCACATTTCAAACGAAATCTGCGTTAGGTTTTAATACAGAAATTCACAACAAACATTAGAAACTCCTACCAGAGAAACACAAAAGCAGATGATTAGAAATTTCAGAATGTTGCTGCAGGGATCAGAGCAAATTATTTCTGTGACCTGCTGAAATTCAGATGAGCCACGCACTCATGACATGGAGTCTGTATTTATCCTTAAGCAGCTTCTCTAAAGTATACAGAGGACACAAATCAGAGATTTTCTTCTGGAAGGTTTACTGACGTGGGTCAATGTCTGTGAAAATGCATCCATATGTACTTCCATTCATGCATAGCTGACTTGGATTCCTAGCTGTACTTCATAAACATCCATCACAATGTCATGCACGATGATTTTGATATCGTCACACTATTAGAATGCAACTTTGATTTTTCTCCACTTCATAAGCTATTGAAGTTGTTTCATGCTCTGCAGAAGCATTTCAAAAAACTGTTCTCCAATTCCTATTATAATAGATACTCACATTTATTCTGCTTTCTTCATTGGAGTTTTGCCGAAAGAGTGGCTCCTCATCAGTAGATATATCACTGCCATCACAGGGGGAGTTACGGTGCATATTTCTCCAAATTAAGGTGCTCATCCTGTTCTTATGAATAAATTTCCTATCAGAAAATCACAAGGAAGCATGAGGTTTTATGAATGCACAATTAACTTCCAAATCCTTCTGGAATTTTTATCACCAGTTGCTAACAGTAGTGAAAACAATATGCTTTATGGCTCCTGTCCATTTCAAGAACTTTAAGCCATGCTTACCATTCATTGTATCAGTGGCAGTAAATACAAGATATGAATGTGCTGTAATTCTGGCAGTCTCTTTTTATGCACCATGGTGTAGAGTTTCTCTTTTACAATCACAGTGAATGAAAGCTCCAGAGTTGCTGACTCATGCAAGCTGTTGAAAGCTTTTAGCTGTCTCTTACACTTTTTTTGTGTTCTTTGCTTTCTGTTATTAGTTGTTATTTACATATTTATTCGACATGATGAATATCACATCAACTACTAATTTAAATGCTCAGTTTTTTATGGAAAAATATTTGTCAAGTCTATCTCCATTTCTTTACAAACACAGAAGATAATATTTAAATGTTTTCAAATATATTATCATGGTAATTTGTGTATCATTTTGATAGTGATAATGATGACACATAGTTTTAGCTTATCTTCCTTCCCAAGCAATGTAAAGTTTGGTATAAAGCTATTCTGTAAAAGATTTGGCCTTTTGAATGTTTCTAAATGCAATTATACATAGATTAAGGCTCGGTGAGGAGTTTTGGGGAGCCTGTTTATTTCATGGGCAGGGAAGATCTCGTAACTCATGAGTGAGCTATAAAGGTCTTATTGGAGGCTTTCCCAATGGCTCAACCAGTTTAACAAGTAAATAACTGAGTTCTACAAACTAAGAACTTGCCAGATTTGATCACCAGTCAGTGCTAAATTACCTGATCCCGGGAATCGTAGAAAACCTACAATCAGGGACTGTGCCTGAGGGAAGGGAAAGTTGATCACAACTTCTGCTCCTGATCAGGATCCAGACACCCAGGTTGGAAATATACACATGGGACTTCTGGTGAGGGTAGGATCAGGCTAAGCCCTGATGTCCACCATAGGGAATAATTGCCAGCACTCACTTAGGCAAACAAAAACAAGAAATGCTGGATTCACTCAGCAGGTCTGGCAGCATCTGTGGAAAGAGAAGCAGAGTTAACGTTTCGGGTCAGTGACCCTTCTTCGGAAGTTCCGAAGTATTTTGCTCTCACTTAGGCAAAGCTTTCCCTCAGGTTTGAGCCAACACTAATTAAACTGTATCCCAGCAAGGAATGAAGGCCTTAAGGAGCAGACAGAGAAAAACTGGTGAATAAAAAGTAGAAGAGCAATTAACATTTTACTGACAGTGAAATAAATTCTCCACCCATTAGTTAGATTTTGGACTGAAATCAGGGTTGAGATCAATTTTTCATCATTTGAATCATTCCACCCTACGTTTATTTGAGCAGAGACTTTTCACAGCGGCTTTAAATCGATCAGTTTAGCAAATCCCTATGTTTCAGATTCAACTCAACTGAGAGTCAATGAAGTCATGGACTCTGACTTAAAACTCCAACTGATAGAATTTATATCTACTCAAGAGTAGGCTTGAAAATAGCTTTGACTGTAGATCAGGAAGGATTTTTTTTCTGGAAATTATTGACATGTTAAAATTTATCCTGCAATTTTATCAATAGTATTATATCATATCCATTAATTTTTAATGTAGGCACTTGGGTGATAACGTGGCAGAGCAGGTTCTATAACAGGTATGTGATCCATTTTTCCAGGATACCTCCCTGGCAGTCAAGACCTAGCAACCTTCTCACGAGGTTGGGAGTTTCCCTTGCTCGGGGGGCAATCCCCGGCAGTGATTGCAGAATCCCCTCTACCCCATCATTGGGGCCTGCCTGACTGGTCCCTGCGACCCCGACCCCGACCCCGACCCCTCTCATCTGAGTCCCGGGGTCTCCTCCATCTGCGGCACTGCAGGGCCTCTTGCAGAACCGGCTGTGGCCAACACTCCCGGTGGTGCTGCTGGTGGTGCAGAGCTGCTAACCGTCTGATTGGCTGACAGCTTTGGAGGCGGGAGCTCATCCCTTAAAGGGACAGTGTCCTGACAAGGAGCAGTTAATTGGGCTGTCATTAAATTACAACAGGAGTCCGACAGAGGGCCAAGGCGTGTTCTCCCGCCACTGGGACCCCTGCATCCGGAAGAAAATCTGGCTCATTATTTCCACTGCAGCAAAGAAGCTTAAGAAGAGATTACATGACATTATATAGCATTTACAGCACAGAGACAGGTCATTGGGTCCAACTGGTCTGTGCCAGTGTTTGTACTCCACATGAACCTCCTTCCAGATAGAGTGGACAGTTATTTCTTCTGGTTGGGAAGTTAGTAATGTCATTTCTGGCTCCCAAAGGATTTTTCACTACTTTCCACCTGAATTATCCTGGGAAGCTGGCATAGCTGCAGCAGAAAATGTAAGTCTATGATTTTATTTTGTTCATTTATATTGTTTATAAACAAATTTAGGTGTCAAATTTTTACTACAATTCCAAGAGGATGCAAGTTTAAAAAAAATTATTTCACTCCATTAAAGCTCCTTATGCCATCATGTTGCTCTCTGCTGTGTTTTTTTTCAGTTTTTATTAGCTCATTCCACAATTCATTTAAAATACATTCTGACAGCATGGAATATGTGACTATCATCTTATGATCCAGTTTGAGAATATATTGTATGACATTAAATGATGCTAAGTTGGGACATAATTCTTATTTTATGTTCTTGCATATATTATCTGCATACTTTCATCATAAATCAATCTCAGTTATGGGTTGTTTATAAAGTGCATCCACCCTCTTTTCTTTGTGGGTGATTTTTTTTCCAGTAGCACAAGCATCAAGTATCAAACAACTACAACTTCCATACGTTAAAGCAAATTGTCAATAACCTGGCATGCAACATTATTATTCACAGAACCTGTACAAAGACTGCTCACATCTAAAATTAAATGCAAGGAAAGTAACAGTTGGAATAATTTTAGCTGCTGCTGGAATGATATTTGACATCACTGAAGCCAAATCCTCCTTTTGTTTAACTGCTGCAATATCCTTCAGCTCTGCTTTCTTACAGATCTACCCTGAAATCTATTACAAGATACGAGCATATTTTACTGTCAGCACTGTTCCCTTTCTCTTCTGTTTCTTTTAAAATGTATGCAATTGTAAATGTTATTACAGTAATCAATTTGCATCTCTGATTCTAATTTGATCGAAGAACACATGCAACTGAATGGAGATTGACAGGTAGATAATTGAAAAAGGAAATGTGCCATTTTAACAGCAACATGTGTTTAAAACTATTGGTTGAAACAGCGCTGACCAACAAAAATCATTCACCAGCCACAGATGTGGCCAAAGCAATTCCAATTTAGCCACATGCACTAATTTTAGTAAAACGGTGTTTACATAGAATAGAGGTAAATGTAGATCATGTGCATATTTACTTAAAAGACACCTAAAACCATTCAATGTGAAACTTTGCAGTTTTTCTTCACCAAATTTTGGAATTCAGGCACAAATTTACCAAGCACAGCACATCTAAGTGCAGTGTCCAGGTTTTTGTTCAATCATTGCAAGCAGCACTTTGACTTCATCAAGGCAATTGCTGAGAACTTTGACTTACACAACAAGATGCACAGACCTGTCCCTGTTCCATCCAGTACACGGTTGGATGCTGCTTGATCTTTGCCATGAAGTGTCTTGTTGGAGCTGTTCATTATTGGTTCGGCTTGCTTTCTTCAGCTGGCCTAGAATGGTCATTCCGATTGGTTGAGCTGACCACAATGGCGGCTCCCTTCTCCATACAAGGTTGCTTGTCTTTCCATGGTGCTGAAGTCCAGTGTTTTCATCCGTGTTACGTGCCATTCCAGCAGATAACTCATAAGCATTAAAAAAGGAAATAAAGCATGCAGAACACTCACTGGGCTGGATTTTTACCTTAGGCGGACGGGAATTCGGCACTGACATAAAAGTCGGTGGCGAATCCACTTCCGCCTAGCCAGGGGATGCATCCTGCATTTTACGGGTCCCCAAGCTTTAATTGTCCTGAGGCAGGACTTCCACCCGCTGGAGGGAGGAAGTCCCGCCTCAATGAGCTGCCGGCCAATTAGCGGACCTGCAGCTCTTAGTTCCAGTAGCGCCACCAGGAGCAGTGGCCACTTCTGGGACTACAGCCCAGCTGACAACATGGAGCCATGAGTGAAGGTAAGTTGGGCATGCCTCACCAGGGGGATCAGTTGTGCCCTGGTGAGGCTAGGGTGGTTGTTTGGGGGGGGGACGGGGAACATCTTGGGTCCCTGGGGTGGGTTGGGAGGCGGGGGTGGCCCTCAATCAGGCAGCCTGTGCCCAACTATCATGGCACCCCCCTGGCACATGGAAAGGCTGGCAGCTATCGCTGGACAGTCTTGCACATCCCCAGCACGTCCGCATGCCACGGGTAAAATACCCGTGAAGGTGTGCGAGGGCCCTTAAGTGGCCACTTAAGGGCCTTGATTGGTCTTGGGCGACGGACTGCTCCCCCCACCCTCCCGCCCGGCCACTATAATGTTGGCCAGAGGCAGAAGCGGGACAGAAAGGCCTCCTGGAGCTTCCCGCTCAATTTTACGCTGCCCCCACACTACCATCTGACCTGCTGGGGAAGCTTAAAATTCAGCCCACTGACTCTGATTTCTGTCTTACCATTTTACCAATAATCATATAAAATGGTCAATGTACACAGGCATATGCTGTACAATATGAGTATTGAAATCACATGCCTAACGATGGTGTTTATTACGCAATTGGCAATATATGGATTTCTTATTAGCCACTCGTGGTTACTGATTATTGTATTGGATAACGCTGGGTTAAAAATACTATAAATAAAATTATTAAGAGCATAAAGTTTCAGTTGACATGCATGGTTTAAGATAATTTGAGGTGATGAAACTTTAACATATTCTATCAAGGAGTGTGATTTTAGTGTTCTGTGTTTATTCCTGATTTTATTCTTCAGTATCGTACATTAGTTTTTATAACAAATTGCATTTTGCACAACAAATGGGGTCATATCATCCAAAAAGTATAATGCTATAGTCTTCAAAAACACATTTGTGACTAACTTTAGAAGATATAGTGATTATTTCCAATTAAGAATATTTGTCTCAACTCAAAGTAAAATTTCAGCAAACTCACTGTTGATTATAACAAAGTACATAGATTTCAGTCACATGAAATATGCATGGGTTACATTCTCAACCTTACTCTTCTTTTCTGCTTCAGCATTGATCTCGGCATCAACTTTGGGAGCAGAAACACTATTATTCATTGCATTATTCCTCCAGTGAGAATTTTCTTAGCCTTGAAAAGATGTTCACCTTCATTGGCCCTGTTACCTTCAATTTTACATGAGAAGGTAGTTAGAAAATCTTCAGTCACAATGTCTCATGAAAGGCTTCTCAAGGGAATTACTAAATGCTTATAACATTAAATCTTTTCAGTCTATTGAATAAAATATATTCCTCTGTTGCACTTCTTGTATCAACAAGAAATGGACCAAATACTTTTTTATGGGACCAAAAGTGCAATTGAACACCTTGACAGGATTTGTGATTTATGTCTTTTAGATTTACTGCAACTGTCTGAAGATTTTTCTGTAATCAGTTTGGAACCAGCTCCTGCTTGGACTTCTTTCAATTCATAGATCAGTAAAGGGTTAGAATCATGCCCCAAAACTGCTAATGCTGGACACTCCAGAAAGGTCCCAGTGCCAGTAAGTGAACGACAATGACATTTTTCAATCTTAGTACCATTCTAGCTAAAGCCAGAAACTGAAGGATCTAAAGACTCAGCTAGATTTAGTGACCCCTCTGGTCAGAAGCACTTGTTCAGTTTACTATTGACATTTTCAGTGAAATTATGAAATGTAAAAGGACAGTTGTATCAACTGTTGAATGTAAATAATCTGTAAGCTGTCCTTCATCATCTACTTTGCAGTTTTTGCAGACATGACATGTAATTGATATTTGACTAACTAAACTGGCTTTCACTAAAATTGCTTTGTTTTGCATTACATTGCACCAGATTCATGTCAATCCTTTTGTTAATATACTTTAGGATTTACTAGATAATGGAATATATACTTTACTCTTCCCAATTATCTGATTAGTTCATTATGCGAGGAAGACAGTGACCTTTTCCGACTTCCAATGGTTCCTCTATCTTTATTCAGAAACACTTACATCTTACATTTTTTCAAATTCGGGTTGTCATTTTTGACAATGATCAAAGCAGTCAGAGATTACAATTAATTTCGTTATTTGTAAAACTAAGATGGTGAATCTGTGAAATATATTTTGAAAGAGTTTCTGAGCAGACTCTTGAACCATGTATCTTGTGAATGACATATACACATGTCTCTTCAGATTGCCCTGTTAATCCCAATAGAATTTTGTCCTTGATTGGCTGTCACACACAAATTGGTTTACTTTTGGGTTGAGTTTGTCTCTTTTATCAGAAAGTAATACTTTTTCACTTTATTTTTAAATATAAATTAAAATATCATGTTGCAAACAATTTGGTTTGACTACTTGTAGCCGGTCCTTCAGCAAGAATGCAGACAACTAAAAGGGAGCCAACATTTAAAAATCAAGAGGCTGTACTGCAATAGCAGTTTGTAAATTGACAATCGCCAAAAAATGGGCCAAATTTCACATTCCAGGAACCAACAGGACTTTTAACTGAACTTTTCTTGAATGAGCAATTCACCTAATGCCACTCCTCTGCCTTCTCACAGTAACCCTGCACATTTTCCCTTTTCAGATAACAGTCTAATTCCCTGTTGAATGCGTGGATTAAACCTGCCTCTGCCACACTCTTAGGCAGTGCATTCCATATCCTAACGACTCGCTGCATGAAGTTTTTCCTCATGTCGCTTTTGCTTCTTTTCCCAATCACTTTAAATCTGTGCCCTCTCGTTCTTGATCATTTCACGAGTGGGAACAGATTTTCCCTATCCACTCTGTCCAGACCCCTCATGATTTTGAATATCTCTATCAAATCACCTCTCAGCCTTGTCATGAAGGTGCTTCCATTATTAATATTTTTTGAGGACTCGTGTTTAAAAGATTGTGAAAATTGGTTCATTTGAAAGACTGAAGAGATGCCTGGTTTTGATTTTTTTAAAGGTTACTGGAAGGACACTTTGGATTTTTTTTTAAACACATACTGGAAGAGACAATGAAGGGCTAAATAAATTTAAGGAGCCTTGCTAGAGTTGTTTACAGAGAAGTCCCTTGTCCAGGTTTATGGTTGTCAGGAGTTTTGGGCTTTCTTATTTGGGAATGGACTGTTAGAATGCTCAGTTGGTGTGCATCTAGCTAAGAGAGAATTCACCCAACTCATCCTTTTCCACCTGCTTTGGCAAATCTTCTGAGCATCCACTGTGATAGCTGAAACCACTCATGCAGTAATTCTCCCGAAAAGCCTGCAAGACTGCTCCTCATGTCTCCTGAACAGAACTGCTCCAGAAAGATCCCGTGACAGCCATCTATGTGTACCCGAACGCCAGACCAAAGGCCATCTGGAACATTCCATATCTTATCCTTTTTCTTCAAGAATTGACAATAACTTGGCCAAAGTATTTTTTGTTATAATTGATCTCTGCAGAGCCAGTTTTTCATTATTCTTTAACCTGTGTGTGTGTGTGATTATTTTACAATGGTAGATATTTATACTTTCATATTTCAAACTGTGTGTTAATAAGCTTTGCACTTTATTGAATAAGTCTTGTTTTATAATAAATCAACAATTTTGTTGTTTATTGAAGAAACCTGGTTGGTGTATTTTTATTCTAAAAGTAAAATAAAGTATATAATTGGCCGTATCGGTAATTGGGTAAAACATTTAAACATATGTTGTGATCAGTGGAGTAGTGGAACTAGAGAAAGACAATGTATTCCTCCAAACTCGGTCGTAACAGCCTTCTTTTCTCCAAGGAAAACAGTCCGAACTTCTCCAATCTATCTTCATAACTGAAGTTCCTCATCCCTGCAAACATTCTCATTAGTGGACTAGTCATGAACACAAGATGTAGAATTGTTGTAAGATTCAAGAATTTACAATCAAAAGCAGGAGGGGTTTTGCATCAATCATTGTCACAGGTGTGATATTTGTACTATAAGAAACTTGTGTCTAGGGACAAGAGCAGTGATTTGCAAGGTAACCACAAGCGAGATTGATCATCTGCATTGATGGAAATGTATCACTCTGAGTGATTGACAGGGTGAGTGCAGTTTGGAAATAAAGGGATGCTATTTGTGAATATTGACTTAACTTGAAGGAAGCAGAGTACTGATGTTTGTAAGTTATTGGTGGCACAATAAACTGTTAAAAGAATACTGAGTGTACTGAGTCATGAGCCTTGGAGATTTCCCCACCTGAATGGGTTCAGGTTGGACTTTAGAGTTATTAGTATAAGGGGGGAGGTGAGAGTTCACCTACCTACAATTAGTAAACAATAGGGGTGGAAGCAGCATGTTTCTGTTAGTAAGAGCTTGGGCGATAAGGTCCACACCATTCATGGAAGAGAGACAGGTGGAATAGCAGAGGGCAGTTTGTGAGGTAAATTGAAGTGTAAGTTCCATGGTATCCCAATAGCAGCTGTACCATCCAAGAGCTACCTGTAACTCACAGAGGAGCAATACCTGAAGTACCACTGTTATGCATAATGACAATGACAAATGTGTGATGTCTGGTGAACAGCAACTCAGCGATGCAGCACCAACAACTTGCATTTATATAGCACCTGCAATATAGTACAATGTCCCAAGGCACTTCAACATTCAGATGGCATGACTATTGGAACTAAAAATCGTCATGTACCATGCAACAGGGTTGTTTCATCAACTGCCTGTGAAGTGTGAAGACAAATGTTTTGTCCTATTCTATTGGATTGTGGCAAAGGTAACCTATTCCTCCTCAACCTGTCTGCAGCCTTTGACAGGTTTCACCATGAAATTCTATTCCAACGCCTCTTTGCTGTCAACCAGTCAGGTTGGACGGCACTTGCCTGATTGCATTCGTATTAATCCTGTTGTAGCCAGAGAGTTATCTGCAATGGGTTCTCTTCTCACTTCTGCACCATTACCTCTGATGTTCCCCACAGATCCATCCTTGGGCACCTGCTTTTTCTCATGACCATGTTTGCTCTCGGCCACATCATCTAAAATTGTGGTGTCAGTTTCTACCTTTCCTCCACCTCTTTTGCCCCCTCCTCCATATCTAAATTGTCTGATTGCTTATCCAACATCCAGTATTGGATAAGAAGAAAATTCCTCCAATTAAATATTGGGAAGACAGATGTCTCTTCAGTCCCTGTCACAAGCACCATTCCCTTATCACTGACTCTATCCCTCTCCCTGGCAACTGTCTGAGGCTGAACCAGACTTTTTGCAACCTTGGTATTATATTTGACATGGAGATGAGCTTCCTACTACACATCCGCAGCAGCACTAAAGACTGCCTATTTCCACCTCCATAACATCGCTTGACTTCAACTGTGCCTCAGCTCACCTGCTGCTGATACCCTGATCCATGCCTTTGTTACCTCTAGACTTGACTATTCCAATGCACTCCTGGAAGGTCTCCCATATTCTACCCTCCGTAAACTTGAGGTCATTAAAAATTCTACTGCCCAAGTCCTAGTCATGCTTTCCCCTGCGATCGCCATTCTGCATTGGCTCCTGGTCAAGAAACACCTGGTCAAGAAAAATCAAGATTTTAAAATTGCCATCCTTGTTTTCAAATTGCTTCATGGCCCCATCCCTCCCCATCTCTGTAATCTTCTTCAGACCTACAACCCGCTAGATCTCTGCGCTCCACAAATTCTGGTCTATTGAGCATTCCTAATTTTAATTGCTCCATCATTCATGGCTGTGCCTTCAGCTGTCTAGGCCCTAAGTTCTGGAATTCCATCCCTATATCTCTTCACCTCTCTTTTCTCCTTTAAGTTGCTCCTTAAAACCTACTACTTTGACCAAGCTTTTGGTCATCAAGCCTAATATCTTACATGGTTCAGTGTCTAGTTTTGTTCTATAATGCTCCTGTGAAACGCTTTGGGATGTTTTACTCTGCTAAAGGCATTATATAAATGAAAGTAGTTGTTGTTGTTGTCTTGAGACATTAGAACCACCAGCAAGGCAGTATCAGAAGTCAATGCCTATCAGGCACAGTGGCTGCAACTTTTTGATATGCATTAGCAGTATGCAAGACCCTGGAAGTGGAAGGGGTCCTAAGAAAATGTATTTTTTACTGGTCCAGATTTTCCTGTGGACTTGTGCCATTGTCTATAACATGCAGATCCTTGAAGAGTACAAAGGACAGAGGAGCTGATGCAATGACTTACGCCATTATTAAGCCACTTCATTTTTTCCTGGGACTTTTGTGCCACACTACCACTCCCCTAGCTGAAAACACTGAGAAGTTAATAACCATAGTTTCTCACCCTCAGATCGAAACCAATAGTGATTGTCATTTTTGTCAATTAAATAACTTTTTCATGCCACTTCGGTTTAGAATTAAAAATAATGGCTTTGATGGCCTGGCAGCAGGGAGATCTATTGCTCGAAGGTAGGTTCTCATGTTGGTTTGAGCTCATTTGCTTGGCTCCTGGCAACTTACAAAGAGCCTGATTTATTTCAAAGCATGCATTCTATATTAACTGTGATAATTGTTTGGTGTTATTATCATTTACCTCTTGTGATACCAGGGCTGGTGTCTCATCTGCGTCATCAGAGGAGGAGTTTGGATAAGGACAAACGCAAATCAATTTTAGTTCCCATACGTCAGTGGAATCAGCATAAACTCAGGGAAAGAACTGTTTTTGGCAAGGAGCTCACAGTGGGTACATCTTAAACAAACCCATATTCTCCACTTCGTTATCAATTCAAATCCTTCAGAACAATATCACCAAGTAGCAGGGAACTTTGTACCAAATAGATAGCCAGGAGTTCCAATGTTGGGCCATTATTTGCAAGTATTAAAACTGAGTTAAACATATTGGTCATTGGCTGTGCTGCTTCTGATTCTTTGGTATACACGTCTGTCAATGCCGGTCTCCGCCCTGCCTTAGTTTATCTGCTGCTGAAACTGTTACCATGTCTTTGTTACCTCGCAATTCAACTATTCTACGCAGTCTTGGCCATCCTCCAATGTTCTACCCTCTGTAAACTTGAGCTCAACCAAAAATTTGTTGCCTGTGTCCTAAATTGCACCAAGTCCTATTGACACATCACCTCAGTGCTCCCTGACTTACATGCGTTCCTGGTCCATCAACGAATGGATTTTAAAATTCTCATCCTTGTTTTCAGATCCCTCCATGACCTTTCCCCCTTTCTATCTCTGTCACCTCCTCCAGCCCTCCAACCCTCTGAGATATCTGTGCTCCTCCAATTCTGGCCTCTTAAGCATCCCCCATTTTAATTGCTCCACCATTGATGGCTGTGCCTTCAGTTGCCTTGGTCCTAAGCTCTGGAATTCCCTCTCTAAAGCTTTCCACCTCTCTACCTCTCTGTCCTTCTTTAAGATGCTCCTATAACCAATAACTTTGACTAAGCTGTTTGCCATTTGTCCTAATATTTCCTTATGTGGCTCCGTCAGATTTTGTCTGATAACATTGCTGTGAAGCACCTTGGGAGGTTTTACTACATTAAAGGAGCTATATAAATACAAGTTGTTGTTATTCCCTATTTTTTAAGTGTATTTTGACTGCATCTCTTGCTGAAGAAAGTGGCATATTCTAATTAGAAATGCAGGAATATATGAAGGAAGTTATCAATGGCAAGATTGACGCACTGGGAAGTGAAATTTATGGCGTTAGTCATCGAGCTCTCTTTTGTGAAAAATGCAGCTCGCTCGTTGTGGTTGGTGGGTGGGAGGGGAATGTGTATGAGAATGAGGCAGCAAGATCTACCTGCTCAGATACCATCCAGAAAGTTCAGGAGAATTCAGGAGTGGAGGAGGCAGTGGGAAGAAGGGCCTGTGGCAGCTGGCAGCAGCCCATGGTTTTAATGTGGAGCCAGCTGGAATTTTCCTGCTTCTGTGTTAACTTGAGTGATTTATTCTGTTTAATAATCTTGGATAAGACAAGAGGCCTGGGCACGTCCTTTTCTTCTGGAGTGCTTTTCAAAATTGATTCGAGATTGATTATCAAAGTTAACTCTTATTGGTTTCCTATCATTAACCTTCTGAGTGGTAAGCTTGTCAGTAGATTTGTTTAGTGTTTTTAACCAATTGTTATTTCAGGACCTGAGCTTTTGGCTTAACTTCCCCATAACTGTTTTGCTGACTGTGATCAGATTTGGAACAGTCAATAGTAACTCAGGCCACTGAGCGTGAACAGGGTGCTCCTAATAATCAT
This sequence comes from Heterodontus francisci, assembly GCF_036365525.1. NCBI lineage: Eukaryota > Metazoa > Chordata > Chondrichthyes > Heterodontiformes > Heterodontidae > Heterodontus > Heterodontus francisci. The sequence goes on from NC_090387.1 coordinate 44,331,382, forward strand.
AGAGCAGCACTTACTGGTGCTCTCCGATCCTGTCAGCTACCATTTTCCACAAAGCCTTCCTTAGTAAAGCTTAGTGTCTCAGGCACACATTTGAATCAGGTGGCAACCTCATTATTGTACACAAAGCAGGGTTCCAGGATGTACATAAGATACTGATGCAATTTAATGGGAGCATGCTGCACCCAGTTGTATCAGAAAAGGGCTGGAAAAGTAGGTACAGCATCATATTTGTGGGGCCAGAAGCAGCAGGAGTGTTCTTCAAAGTCCTACCAGAATACTGTGGGCAGCTGCTATCCTGGTTTACTGCAGGCCTGGAAATAAGACCTGGCCGCTAAATGGCTCAGGCCTCTTGCTAGCAAGAAGAGGTGGGTTTTATGTCGGCTGCCCCCTCTCCCCCATACCATTCCTTGCTAGTAGTAGATTCTAGTTTTTACCAGTCATTATTTTGGATGTCGGGTTTGTTTCTAAGTCATTGTTTTACAGAATGCGGATGTTAGCTGCTGAATTTTGTTCTCAAGGCACTCCTAATATGTTATTCACAATAATACATTGATATAAATTATTCTAAGTGGCAATTAACTCAGGCGATTTTCATCTTGTTACCTCACTGTTTACCCCTAAAAACAGGTTGGTGTTGGAACCAAAAACATGGGGATTGACTCATGGAGGTCCATCCATTCCAATTTTTGGGCAGATCTTTATTTAAGCAGCTGGATGTCATACCAGAAATAAGTGACATCCTCATTCATACTTGCAAACGGGAGTCAAATCATGGTCAGTTAGGACCACAATGTCATTTCTGTCTCTATCCCCCCTCAACCACCAGTTCTGCAACTTGTCCACAAACCAGGGATGGTACAAGTTGGGAGGTAGCCATTTCCAGTGGTATTTAAAGGGGTACTCACCTGTTATTGACTAAAATGGTGCAAAGGTTTGGGAGACATTTTGCTTGTTTTAACTTTGTAGTTCTTTGCTTCTTAGACTATAATAAAGTTCTCGTAGTGGCGATAAACACTTGAAGGGCTTCCAGCAATGCAATTCTTCCTTCCTGGAGGTCCTTCTGGCAACTTCATGCTAGCTAGAAGATGAGGAGCAAGCGGAGGAGGAATAGGGGAAGCAACAGGACAAAGGAGCAAATAGAGCTGCAGAGAGACCAAATATAAAGAGGTGCGCATACAGAGTTTGTATCCTTGTAAGACAGGGATGACAGATGACATCTAGGATGATATACTGACAGATCTCTGAGGAGTAGTGTAGAAAGAGGCGTCAGTACTCTAGGGAAATAGTGACAGTGCATTGTCATCTTCTGCATTAAGACCTACAACCAACTGTCACAATTATTGCAGCATTACCTGTTGCAGTCAAATTCATTGCCTCCAGCTGCTCCCACACCACCACAGAGGGTATCAGTAACATCAATCAATTTGCAATTACATAAGAACATAAGAAATAGGAGCAGGAATAGACCATATGCCCTATCGAGCCTGCTTCACCATTCAATATGATCATGGCTGATCTTGAGCTTCAACTCCACATTCCCGCCTGCTCCCGATATCCCTTGATTCCCTGAGAGAACAAAAACCAGTCTACCTCAGCCTTAAAGATATTCAATGATGGTGCATCCACAACCCTCTGGGGTAGAAGAGAATTCCAAAGATTCACAACCCTTTGAGGGAAGAAATTTCTCGTCATCTTAGTCTAAATGATCGTCCCCTTATCCTGAAACTGTGCCCCCTTGTTCTAGATTCCCCAGCCAGGGCAAACAACGTCTCAGTGTCTACTCTGTCAAGCCCCTTCATAATCTTAAAAGCAAAATACTGCGGATGCTGGAAATCTGAAATAAAAACAAGAAATGCTGGAACCACTCAGCAGGTCTGGCAGCATCTGTGAAAAGAGAAGCAGAGTTAACGTTTCGGGTCAGTGACCCTTCTTCGGATGTCCCTTCATAATCTTGTATGTTTCAATGAGATCACCTTTCATTCTTCTAAACTCCAGAGACTATAGACCCAATTTACTCAGCCTCTTATCATAGGACAACCCTCTCATGCCAGGGATCATTCTAGTGAACCTTCGCTGTGCTGTCTCCGATATAAAGTATATCCTTCCTTAAATATGGAAACCAAAATTGGACACATTCCAGGTGTGGTCTCACCAAAGCCCCGTACAATTGTAGCAAAACTTCTTTATTCTTGTACTCCAACCCCCTTGCAATAAAGGCCAATATGTCTTTGCTTTCCTAATTGCTTGCTGTACCTGCACGCTAACCTTCTGTGTTCCTAGTACAAGCACAACATTTACAAGTTCACACCTTTCAAAAAATATTCTGCTCTTCTATTCTTACGACCAAAGTGAATAACCTCACACTTCCCCACATTATACTCCATCTGCCACTTTGTTTCCTACTCGCATAACCTATTTATATCTCTCTGCAGCCTCTTTGATTCCTCTTCACAGCTTTCATTCCCACATTGCTTTGTATTGTCAGCAAACTAAGATACATTACTCTCAGTCTCTTCGTCTAAGTCATTAATATAGATTGTAAGTAGCTGAGGCCCCAGCACAGATCCTTGTGACACTCCACTAGTCACAGCCTGCCAACTTGAAAATGCTCTATTTATCCTACTCTCTGCTTTCTAGCCATTAACCAATCCTCTATCCATGCTAATATATCACCCCTAAATCCATGAGCCCTTATCTTGTGTATTAACCTTTTGTGTGGCACCTTATCAAATGTCTTTAGGAAATCCAAGTATACTACATCTACTGGTCTACTGGTTCTCCTTTATCTACCCTACTAGTTACATCCTCCAAGAACTCTAATACATTTGTCAAACAGGATTTCCCTTTTATAAAACCATGTTGACTTGTTCTAATCCTACTATGCTTTTCTAAATGCATTGGGAAGATTTCCTTACTAATAGATTCCAGCACTTTCCTGATGACTGGTGTTAGGCTAACTGGCCTGCAGTTCCCTGTTTTCTCTCTCCCTCCTTTCTTGAATAGCGGTGTTACATTTGCTAACTTCTAATCTGCTGGGACCATTGCATTATCTAGTGAATTTTGGAAAATCATAGACAGTGAATCCACTATCTCTGCAGCTATCTCTTTTAGAACCCTAAGATGTAGGCGATCAGGTCTTGGGGATTTGTCGGATTTTAGTCCCTTGAGTTTCTCTAATACTTTTTTCTGCTGACATTAATTACCTTAATTTCCTCACTCTTATTAGCCCCTAGGTTATCTTCTATTTCTGCTAAGTAATTGGTGTCTTCTACTGTGAAGACAGACACAAAATATTTGTTCGATACTTACATTGACTATGTGACTGATGCCATATAGCAAACATTTTCATGACTTTCCCCGTGCACATTTGGAAGAAGCAGGATAAAGCTTTAGGGTTTACACAAAACACAGCATTTATCCAAGTCCAGAGTCTCATTGACTGCACCCGTGCTGCCCTGTGGACTCCACCACATGACTTTCCTGCCTTGAAGAATCAAAAGCATGTGTATAACTGGTGTGTGATCACCAGTAGTGCATCATACAAGCCAGCGCTCATTTGCTTTTCAGCTGCCATGATACTTACAAATTGCACAGCAGGTGAGAAGCTGGCTGCTTGATGACAAGAGCTAAATGCAGCATATTTTTTGTCATGAAATGATGATGATGAAATAAGAAGGCCCAGCACAGCCATCGCAGGACGAGTAGCGATGGGTAAAAAGTGCACATTTTCCCTCATTACTCATATCCAAGGGGAGAAAAAGGAGCCAAAAGAACAAGGTGAAACAATAAATCCTCCACAGTTAACTAATCTGCAGTTGAAGATGTCAAAATGACATATGGTTTTACCCTCTACATAGAATCATCTTGCTGGGGTGAGTAATCAATATGGAGCAGCTTTACTGATAATCAAGTCTATTCTTCTCATAGTATCCAATTATCACATTCGGTTATTGTTCGATACCAATTAAAATATCTGCAGATCTTACAAACACATGGATCTTTCGCGTGTAAGTGTTCACTAATCACTTTCTACCCTTGAATAACTTCTCATTAATTTAAGAACCAAGGATTTGTTGCAAAAATTATTTTAAACATTTACCATAATTCTTCTGCACTTTCAGAGCTCCCATGGAAATGCTTCTGGGTATTCTAGGACCTGAAGTGCAATGTCTTATTTTTAAAAATTATTTCATGGGATGCAGGTGTCAATGGCAAGGCCAGCATTTGTTGCCCATCCCTAATTGCCCTTAACAAATGAGTGGCTTGCTAGATCATTTCAGAGTTAATCACATTGCTGTGCATCTGAAGTCACATGTAGGCCAGACCAGGTATGGACAGCAAATTTCCTTCCTTAAAGGACATTAGTGAAACAGATGGGTTTTTTTTACAACAATTCATGGTAGTTCCATAGCACTATTACTTGCATTTCCAGACCTATTTTTCTATTAATTAACTGAACTTATTAACTGAATTTAAATTTTACCAGCTACCATTTGAACCTATGTACCCAGGACATAGAGCTGGGTTTCTAGATTATTAGGTCACTGACATTACCGCTACACCACCATCTCCCCAGTCTTGCTGTAGTTTAAATGTGACAGCAGTTTATCCATAATGGCAAATTAACTGAAGCAATACATCACTTGACTGACGTGAGGTAAATATTTGTGATACTTTAGTAATACTGAAATAGATAAGCATGACAAATTATATATTTGCAATGCTAATTACCTATCACCTTACAAAATTCCTTTTAGATGCAAATAATATGAGTTTTTCCCTCCTAAAATCTCTTATGTTTCATTATTTACATTTTCATTGAGTCATTGAATATATTAAAGGCAGAGATAGACAGATTTTTGAACTATAGTGAGTCAAGGGTTATGGGGAACAGGTAGGAAAGTGGAGTTGAGGCCAAGATCAGATCAGCCATGATCTTATTGAATGGCAGATAAGGCAGAAGGGCTGTATAGGATCTCCTCCTATTTCTTATGTTCTTATGTAAAATATTAATTATTTTGTCCTCTCTCCAAGATGGATTTGCAATATTTGCTTGTCTGTTTACTCTTCCTTTCTGGTTCCCCAAGCCTTCCACCTTCTCAATTATTTACATGATTATTAACAAAGACTTTGCTCCCCCATTCCCAAGATAGATTTATAGTACCTGCTGCCTCCAAAGATGTAGCTGGTTTAGCATTGCCAAAGAACATTTCCCCCACTATTGAGCCTCCAATAACCGGTGTCTGATTGAGTGATCATTTCTTATAGTCCAGGTCTGCCTGACTGTCTCCAACTGCAATATCTGAGGTTAGCATCAAAGAGCCTTATAAACATTCTCAACTGGCCTTGAAGAAAACATCAGTTCACCTCAGTGACATAAACAAATATCAGCCCAAACAGAATTTTTATCTGTTCTATTTTACTCTCTTATTCTAATACTGTTATTATAGAACGTTTCTTGAGCGTTTGGTGTAAAGTTCAGATAGCTGTGTAAATGTGGTTTCTGCCAATCTTTCGGCTAAGTTACAGCAGTTTATCAGGAGGACATCAGAAGAAATTTGTGGCATTAATTTCAACATATGTTAATTCTATAGATCATTTCTTTCTTTAAGGAATAATGGATAACAATCACAAAACCTTCATATTCTCAGAATTGATGGCTTGTAAGTGGATGGTATATTCAAGCATCAGAATGTTAATAGATGTAGCCTAAATAAATGTTAGAAAGAATAATTTTATACAAAATGAAGTAGTTCTAATTACAAAGTGTTCTTTTTCCCTTGATAATGCATCCACTGGCCTTGACATTTATTGACAATATTACAAGAACGAACCATTCATCACTCCTTCAAAATTAATATTCTTCTTTTTATCCATATGATTGCCTTTTGTATTTTATACGTGAGAGGCAAATGGCACATCAAAGGTAATTGGCAACCTTAACATCATTAACTTTGGGGTGATAAATTTTTTCTGTTGACTGCCTTTCACAATAATCATGATCAGATTTACATAATACCAATTAATGAGAGATATTAGTTGATGATCTGCTCTTTCCCAAATATCTGTGTTATCAGCTGAAGATGCAGAATAAACAACACTAAAATTATGTTTTACCTTCATATTATATATTTGTGCACAATATCAGGAGGAATGAAAGTAGGGTTCTTTTATAGTATAACTCAGTCGAAGCAGGATGAAGAGACTTTTTTTTTATCAAGAAAGGGTGTAAGGACAGTTCTAGCAACTACAGGCCTGTTAGTTTAACATCAGTGGTGGGTAAGGTTTTTAAAAACAATAATCGGGGAAAAAAATCAACAGGCACTTGGAGAGGTTTGAGTTAATTAAGGAGAGCCAGCATGGATTTGCAAAAGACAGATCATGTTTGACTAATCTAATTGAATTTTTTGATGAAGTAACAGAGACGGTAATAAAGGAAATGTGGTGGATGTTGTCCATATGGATTTTATGAAAATATTTGATAAAGTACCACATAAAATGCTAGTTAACAAAATTGAGGCTCATGGAATAGAAGGATCAGGGGTACAACTGGATAAAAAATTGGCTTAAGGACAGAAAACAGTGAGTTGTGGTAACTTTCCAGACTGGAGGATGTAGACAATAGTGTTCCCCAAAGGCCAGTGCACAGACCACTGTTTTTTTGTGCTATATATAAATGACTTACATCTTGGAATACAGAGTATTCTACAGAGTAGAATTTTGAAATTTGGTGATGATACCAAACTTGGAGGAGTGGCAAACAATGAGGATGAAAGGAACTGCCTGCAGAATGGGCAGACAAGTGACAGATGGAATTTAATACAGACAAGTGTAAGGTAATGCATTTTGGCAGAAGGGATAGAGTGAGGCAATATAGTCTTAATGGTCCAGTTTCAAATAGTGTGCGGAAACAGAGGGATCTGGGGGTGCATGTGCACGATCTTTGAAAGTGGCAGGACATATTGAGAGAGCAAAGGATGTGGGATCTTGGGCTTCATAAATAGAGGCAATGAGTACGAAAGTACAAAAGTACAAACGTTATGCTGAACTTTTATAAAGCTGTGGTTAGGCCCCGAGTAGAATATTGTGTCTAGTTCTGGTCACCACACTTTAGGAAGGATGTGAGGGTCCTTGAGAGAGTGTAGAGGAAATGTACCAGAATGGTTCCAGGGATGGGGGATTTTCATTACAAGGTTACGTTGAAAAAATTGGAATTGTTCTCCCTGGAGCAAAGCAGATTGAGGGGAGATTTGATAGAGGTGTACAAGATTATGACAGGCTTAGATAAGTTAGATAAGGAAAAACTTCCCATTAACTAATAGTACAAGAACTAGGGGACACAAATTGAAGGTTTTGGGGAAGAGATGCAGGGGAGAATGTGAGGAAGAACTTTTTTACGCAGTAAGTGGTAATGACCAGGAACTTGCTGCCCATGACGGTGATAGAAGCAGAGACAATCAATGATTTCAAAAGGAAATTAAATGGGAGCCTGAAGGAAATAAATTTGCAGGGCTATGGGAATCAAGCGAGGGAATGGGACTGACTGGATTGCTCCATGGAGACTTGATGAGCTGAATGGCATCCTTCTATGTAGTAAATGACTCTATAATTTTTTTCCCCTGTTGTGTCTTATATATTGGCTATTAAAATAATATTTGAATTGAGCTTTAAGCCTGGTGAATGTACAAATCCCAGCTGAGGGAACAGACTACTTTGACATTGGACAGAGCAGCCAAGATGAGCGTCAGCAGATGAAATCTCCTGGACAGCAGAGGCCAGAGGAGCACATTGGGGAGCAGGGGGAGGAAGGTGCTACCCAAGACATCGGGTGCACAGCCCAAGAGTCAGCTACATGCAAATGACAGAGCACCTGCGCCTATTCAGCTAGATGGTCTTGGTCCTGTGTGCTCTGATCTACAATGACCTGAATCCTTGCAGCCCCTATGGCAGTCCCCTACCTGCAGCTGTCAAGGTCTCCAACACCTTAAACCTCGATGCAACTTGGTCATTCCAGGGATCAGCTGTGGACCTAGGTGGCATCTCGCAGTCAGCAGCTCATCAGGCCATCAGGCAGGTCACGGATGTCATTTTCAGGAGGGCAGGGACTACACCCACTTTGACACAGATGGGCCTACACAGGCACAGAGGGCATTGGGTTTCACCTCCATTGCTGGATTCCCCCAGGTGCAAGGCAGCATCTCTTGCAGCCATGTGGCCATCAAGGCACCCAGCAACCGGCCAGTGAGATCCATCAACAGGAAGGGCTTCCACTCCCTCAAAATCCAACTGGTCCACGATCATAACAAGCGATTCCTCCATCTGTGAGCTCACTTTCATGGCAGCTGCCACGACTCCATTATCCTCCACTAGTCCAGGCTGCCTTGGCACTTCACTTCATCCCCGAAAGTGAAAGGATGGATCCAAGGGGGCAAGGTAAACTTTTTGAAGAGAGGCTACTGACCCCTTTACAGGAGCCCCAGACATAGGGACTGAGGCAAAACAGCCAATGCCACCTGTTCAGCAGGTCAACCATTGAGCAGGCTATCAGGTTTCTGAAGATGCAATTCCGTTGCCTGGGTTGGTCAGGTGGCACCCTCCAATCCCCTCCTGTAGGGGTCTCTGCCATTGTGGTGGTCTGCTGTGCTGTCCATAACATGGCCCTCCAGAGACGTGTGGACCTTGAGGACAGTGAGGTCCTGGAAGGAGAGAGCTCCTCGGCATAGGAGCAGGAGGTAAGAGAAGAGCAGGAAGAGGGGACAGAGGGGGATAACATTGAACAGAGAGGTGCCCCTGCTGCACGATGAGGTGGCCTCCTCCTGTCAGACTCTAGGAAGAGGACCTCTCTCCTCTCCCTCACAGCCTCCAGGTGGGCATTCGTGAAGTGAAAGTCTGTCCTGATCCTAGCGCCTCCATCTCCCCTGTGACATTTTGCTTCCCTCCGCTGCTGTGAAAGGAAGGTCTGTCCCTTAGGACAACCAACAGCCTCAGTAATGTAGACTTCCACAGCAGCCATGAGCCCCACTCATCTGACCCACTGCCATTTTCAATCCCACTGGTTCTAAGAGGACAGGAAATCTGTCTCCATACCAATTAAAGCTTTACCCATTTGAAAATTGCAATCTGAATCAGCTTCCCACGGGAGGCAGGTTTCAGACCCAAAACCAGACCTGGTTCCTGTTTCCTGCCTCCATAATGAAAATCGAGTCCTATGTGTCAATATTTACTCTATGCTCAAACAGTAAAATAGGTGCAAATTTGCAAATTTACAGGTGAGGCAAGCCCCAGTGACCCACTTAGTGCTCTACCTGACCTGGTGGCCTCCGCTCTCGTCCACTTCTACATAGTTGTGCTCTTGTTGGAGGAGGTAGAGGCAGCCTGTTCTCTGCCTCTGCTTGCAGCGGATATACTGTAGCAGTCTTCTTGCCATTGGAGGTACCTCCAGAGGCTGCTGCACCGGAATCAATGCAGGGGCAGTCTCCATCACTGGGCCCTGCTGCACAGATGGTCCCTCAGTCAGCGGGGCCAAGGAGGCAGATTATCGTAATTGTGCCCACTGAGTGGCACTCCCATCCTCCTTGGTGACTACCTCAGTCTTGGCTGGTGCTCTGGGTGGCTGGAGGGGAGTACCGGTTGGTGTGCCACTGGCAACCAATCCAAACATCTTTGCGTCATCAGCGCCAATGACCAGTCAATGTACAGCGCACTGCATGCATTCTGTGCATGTCAGAGCACTACTCCTGCATCTACTCCAACTGCTGCCATATGGCTTTCCATGAGGTTGGCAACTCTGTCAATGGAGGAGCTCATGCTTTCAAAGCTATGAGCCATGGTGGTGCACATGAGCTGAATGGACTTCTCCATTCTCAGCCCACACCCCACACTGCTTCAAGGAATTCTGACATGTAGGTACACATCTGTTGCTGCTGCTCTAAGTAGAGCCTCCTTTCTTGTGACTCCCGAGGCCCTGCAGCTGTGCCCAGATGAGCACGGCTGTGTCTGTCCTCCATCCTCCGACTGGGATTGCCCAAAGCTGCCTCTGCCTCTCTCACCACCTCCTGCTCGTGACGTGCTCTTCACCCAATGCCACCCTATCTAATTGCACATGAGTACCCACCGGTGTGAGTGTATTTGCACTGGTGGATGGTGTGATTATAAGATGTGGCGGTGCCTGCTCTGCTGTCTCAGTTTCTTGCGAGTGCCACGGGCCTATTACAGGACTCAGGCTTTCCCTCTCCATGTCAGAACCCGTGGGAGACACAAGAGATCATGACAACTAGCCTGTGACAGCAGAAGCCTCTGCACTGATGAGTCTTTGGCATGATGTCAGATGGGAAGGAGTTCACCCTCTCCCCCAGGAATACCCATCTCTCCTTCCCTGACTTGTTCCTGCAGTGCCACCCTTACAATTTACATGGCTCCCTCCTCCATGGCAGTGAGGATGTGGAGATGGGGCATTCCTCCTTTCTCTGGCATTATGTGCTCTTTTCTCCTGCAAGGACAAATGAGAGAGAGAGAGAAAAACATGCCACTGCTGGCCTCTGTGACCAATGCCAGCATCTCATTGACATAGGGAGCTGCATGTATCAATGCTAGCAAGTCCCCAACAGCACTGTGGCTCTGAGCCTTGCTGAGGGGTCAGTAAGTACACTGGGCACATTCCTCCCATGTTCTGGAGCAGCATGCACCCTCAGGCTGCTCAGCTGGAGTGTACTGGAGGTTGGATACCCAGAGGCCTACCATCAGGGTCTGGCGTTGCACTCACCTTGCCAGAGCGAAGAAGGTCATTGAAACTTTTCCAGCACTGGACACAGTTCCTCCAGACCACATTTCATGTGCTAACTATATCAGCCACATGGAGCCATGCCAGATTTGTTTGGGTGGGTAGCCTTCTTCTTCCACCCTATGGAAGGAGGACCTTCCTCCTCTCCCTCATTGCCTCCAGAAGGACCTCAAGGTTGGCATCGGAGAATCTGCCTCTCCTTCTGAATCCCTGGTGCATCTTTTCTCTCAGTCATAAAGCAGCCACAGTAATGACTGCCGTGATGTCTATAAATTGGACCTGCCCTTGCACAGTCCTGCCTCCATCCCACACCCGCAGCCGCTAATTGATTGCCCAACCACTCCCCCTCCAACCAATTAGCAGCCCACCTCCGTGAAAAATGCCAGCTGTGACTACCTCCCCCAGTGCGGAGTAGGGACCTGGAAACAGTCCTGACCTCGGTTTCCTGACCCTGGAGGGAAAATCCTGCCCCAGTCCATCAACTTGCCTGAAAACTATCTACATCATGTTGCAATTATCCATTTGATATTGATCAACATATTCACTGAATTAAGAATTTAATGACAAGCACATTATTACTTAACCTTGCATTACAGAAATAGCTATTCAACACAGAGTAGTAGTTTTGCATATTTATAGTTCTTATAATGATCCAATTGTTAGGGATGTTATGTAGATTGCAATGGCTGGCATCAAATCCCTGCACTTGTAAATATAAATCTGGAAAACTGGGAGTCACTGGATAAAAATTCTGGCAGGTTTCCTTTTCCTATTATGCAATGCATGGCATAAGGTATAATGCATGGACTGCAGTGGCTCAAGAAGGCAGCTCACCACCACCTTCTCAAGCGCAATTAGGATGGGCAATAAATGCTGGCCTTGCCAGTGACGCTCACATCCCATGAATGAATAATAAAATAAATTACAATAGGGATCCCAACATATTTCCCTTCGCACTTGAAATTTCTGTTCCAACTCAGTACTGCTACCAAAACATCAGGCTCTTTCATTTATATAATGGGGGATGGAGTGAGTTTCTCTAATATTCCTCACTGTTCGGCTTTCAGGCGAATGCTGCATGTAACAACCAGAAAAGGATCATGACAAGCAAGGGTCATTATAGGACACAGGGTCACACATTACAAAAATAATCAAGTATTCTACCTTTACCCAGCACTAGCCCAGTTAATAGCATTACATATTAGGCAATTAATGAGTTTGAGGAAGAGGCACTGGGCTGAAGCAATATTCACAAGTGAGGAAAAGCAAATGGAGGGGCAGGAGAGGAAGGTGTCAGATTAGAGAAGGGTGCAAGTCCATGATGTGTCTTCACAACATGGGTAATAGATTGGAATTCTACTGAATCTACCTTGAGTTGTGTGACTTGATGCTAAAGCACAAGTTAAGTTTCAGAAAAAAGTATAATGACTGGAGGAGCAAAGCTATCTAGACTGGCTTCACTCAAATGGTTTGTAACTAGCAAATACTGCCCAAATCTATGCATGCTAGTATAAAATAATTTGTTCCTTACTGAACTTGTCTTTAACTAGACACCTATTGCATCAAATCACTTAGATACTGGATGGTTAAACTACAGGGGATGCCAAACATACAACATTATGCCTCAGTTGCCAAATCACTTGTGCCAATCCAGTGAGCTCTGAGTTGCTGTCAATGGTGGAAAATCAGAGAAGGAAAATTGCTTGACCTTTAAGGTACAAACAATATATAGCCAAATGAGGCTATTTAGTGTACTAATTTTTTACAACACAATTCCTTTTATGTTTACTGAATTGTTAATATTTCTCATGTCTATATGTGTTGCAATTGACCTCAAAAATGGGCAAAATCTTAACATAACAGACTCATATGAAACGGGGAGGCCGATAGCAGGTTGGGAACACGATTGCAATTGAAACAGGCTTTACCATGACTGTTTAATTCAGCCACAGTATTAGCATCCCGCTTCTTGGTTTCCTGATGAATGACAGAGGGCAGACTTGATGAAGCACTGCATCTGTCAAAGGATAGATTTCTAGTTAAAGGGACCCTAATAGGGGTCAGAATAGCTGAACTGTACATTGATTCTTGAGGCTTCAGCAAATCCAGGAATGGAAAAGAGACCTGGGAAGGCTCATCCACTGGTGGTGCTGCTGCGGGATCTGAGGGACTCAGGTGAGGTGATGTTTCCCAAGGATGGGAGGAAGAGGCCAGCCTTTCAAATTAAACAGGTGTGGATGGAAATGGGCAAGGACGTGAGTAGCAGGAGTGTGGTCCCTCAAATGAAGATACATTCCCTAGAGGTTCAAGGGCCTCAGGAGGGCATGATAGGAGAGGGCCATCTCACTTTCAAGTCCCAAACCCCATATTTTGACTCTCCCAGCATTCTCCTACACTGCACCCCTCAGACCAATGCACCTTACATCTCCACTCACTCCACTCTCTCAAGGCATCTCCTCCCATCCCCATCTGAACAGCTAACACTGACTCTCACCCTGATCTTTGTGCCATCTGACACCCATGCCTCACAGTTACCCTACACACATGTTGTCCATCTCTTGTCTCCACACAATCCATTCGTCATATTCACAACTCTCTGCTTTCTCTCCTTGCAGCAGAAGAGAGCACAGAATTCCAGGGAGAGGCAGAGATTCAGGGTGGGAAGCAGAGTGGGGGGGGGGGGGGGGGGAGCAGTTGTGGGTGGGAATAGCATTCAGTGATAGCCAACTTGATGGCAACTGACAATGTGCAACCTGAACCACTGGTGCTCATATGTTCTAGAAAGTTGATCCTGGGCCTGTGTTGGGTCCAATGCAACATAAATGAGATGAATGGAGTCCAGTTGGTTGAAGATCTCAAACAGGTTTGTTACATCTAAACTATTATATATACAGTGCAAACTATTTACAGCACCTTCCTCTAGGTTTTGCAGTTGCAGAGTGAGACTGGCTTGTAGTCAGATGACTATATTCTGGTACTGAGCTCATTGGCATATTAAGATCTTAAAGGAACATCACTCTTAAAGGCAATCATACAGCATTGGGTGTCTCGCCTCCTTTGAGCTGGATCTCTGTGTCCATACTCTCCGTCCTGTGGAGTGGCATGTAGCTGCAGAGAAGGCAGTTTGTGCTGCTGCTGGTATTTGTTCTATTGCTCCTGGTGCTGTTGGATTTGCTTCTCCTCTTGTTCCTTGTCAGAGGTGCAAAGTAGAGCTGCAAAGCTGCTCCCATGCTGCAGTGAAGTCTGACAGTTGGCAAGTGCAGATCAAGGTGAGTGAAGTCCAAGGCAGATGAAGTGACTTCCAAGAAGTTGGAAGCTGCCAAGGAGTTCCAAGATTGAAAGCACACTTTCAGAAGAAGTGCTGTGAGCACCAGCCTCTCATGTAGGCATTGCTGCAGATCTTCAGTTTCACTCTTTGAAGGCTTCCCAGCCTGTCAGTTTCACTGAAGAAACACTCCCCTCTTGCTCAGGTGTGATTGACCCTGGTGAGTTGCAGACTGCATGGGAAACCTATGTGCTGCCTGTTAAAGTCAGAATTCTGGGTTATATCCTGAGTTAATTGAAGATTTTAATATTTTAACTGATTACCTGACACCTCCACAGGGGTTCCTCACCCTCTTCCAAACATGCCTGGGTTAATCCCTGAAATGGGTGGGATCATGTTGGGTTTCTGACCCGAAACCACTTTTCGGGCTTTAACCCTTGTCCACACCCAAACCCACCCCACTTTGGCAGTTAAAATTCTGCCAAATGTTTTTCAAAACATTTTCAACAGAAATCTTGTGTTGGATGAGCACCAGGAATATAGGCACTGCAGATTTCTCCTTTAATAGCAGGAGTGTATATGTGTTAAATTGTGCTTAGTGTTATGAAAGTGCTTCTGTTTTTTGTTAACGATATTTTTTTGAGGAAGTTATAGTAAAACTGAAGAAATGTTGGACAAGTTTTTTTTCAAGAGGGTCATCAAGAGGACACTGAGAGAACTAGTTTGGCAACAATGTTTACTGGGGGTTGTCACATGACTCAAGTTAAAAATAGAATAGAAACCCTAGCAATTAGGGAAGATGTGGGCAGAGAAGTGTCAGTTGCGTGCTCCTTGATAGGACAGAACCCCCACCTCAGCTCAGCCTGTTCCATCTCTTTAAAAAGCCTGCAGAAGAAGTGAATTCCCAAGGAAGGAGAGAAGACCACAATCAAGCTCAGCTTTCTAGCACCTCTCTAAAAGTCCCTGAGAAGTCCACTGTGGCAACTCATCTCATCTGCTATCTTTGAAGAAAAGCCTGCTAAATTAATTCGTAATGCCTCCTGAAAAGAACTATTCTGAAAAAGATCCCATCTATGTGCACTCAGAGGCTAGACTGTATGCCAGTTTTGGAACACAACATATCTCATCTGCTGTTTTCTTTAAGAATGAGCAAGTATTCAGCCCAAGTGATTTTTTTTGTCCGTAACAGAGCTCTGAACAGAAATCCCTTTTATTTTTCCAGTTAGTGTGTGTGTTTGTGTGCGTGAGTGTGAGGGGCTAAGATAAAAAGGGAACTTTAAAAATTCAATCTGTGTGTTTATCCTTTACTTCATTGATGGTTAAGATTTGTTTATAATAAGCTGATAATTTTGTTCATTAGAGAAACCTGGTTAGTGTGTTTTATTCTGTGAAAAATAGAGCATATGATTGAGCGTATTGGTAAGTGGGAAAATTTTAAATATATGTTGTAACTGTGGAAAAGTGGAACGAGAATGAACAATGCACTCCTTCCTCCTCGGTCAAAACATTAGTGTGCTAATTGCAACCTTTCCTTCACCTCAATCAACAGCTGCAGCTGTAGCTACCAGCCCTAAGTAAAATAATACAATCTCACCTCTGGAATATGCATCACATTGCAATTATTCATTTGTTATTCTTTGATGCATATTTAAAAGCATTTAACGATCTATTGAGAGATCAGAGGCACATATTAAACATTTCAATGGCAAGTTTTACACCATATTTGCATGTTTACTACATCTGTACTTGGAAGGGTTTCTAGGATAAATGGATGATTTATCAACCTTAGTTTGTGGCTATAATAACTGTTACCATAGTCTGATCCTGAAGAATTTCATCTGTCAAAATCATTTGGGTCACAGATGATTGAATTATAACAAAAAGTCACACATGATACCAGAATAATTGGCATAAGCATATGTCATGAATTTTTTGCCATCATCTCCTACTTATAAACTCATGAGATAAAATCATTTCCAATTTAGGTACAGTAAGACATTATGAGACATATTTGTTAATGTTTTGTCAGTAGCACATAATACCCTTGCATAAACCAAAAATGGCACAAACTATTGTTGGGTTTCCAGTGACTGGGGTAGATCTTGATTTTAATGTGATACTGTAAAATGTTTGATAGTGAGTTGGCAGCCCATTTTACATCTCTCCTGATTTTATTTCCACAATGGGAATAAAAATCAGCAAAGATGCAATGTGGGCTACAGACTGGCTATCACTAATTTTATACTATTGTAGAAAGCCAAGATCTACCCCATTGTGTCTTAGACTATTGTATTTGATTTGCAGTTTTCAGAAAGGCATCTGTAACTGATATACAATGCAATATGAATGAATCATTGGTTCCTTCAAATACCCAGAAAGTGCACAGAAAGACCCAACAACATAGACATTAATATCTGTTGTGACCTTTGTGACTACCAGCAAGGAAACTTACAGGATGAGAGGAAAAGGATGTCCCTTTTTAAAAAAAGAAAAAAGATAAATCAGACTTTGTCTCCTAATCTCTTCAAGCAATGATTTTCTGAAGTATCCAAATAATTAGTTGTTAACTGGGAACTTCTGTTCTGAAAGGAAATTCTCTTCCTGATATATTTGAGTTGTTTTTGTTTTGTGTAGCTGCTGTTCCTGCCTTCGAAAGTTGTATCAGTACTATCCCTATAGGGACTGCTTCAAAAAGAATACTGGCTGTACTTCTGAGAATAGTTTTACATGAGTCTGGCAGTATTAAACTCATATTGAAATTGGATGAATTACTGTTAATATTTAACATCAGGGTGAAAAATTTAAAATTGTTCAACCCATTTTCTGGGCACTCAGTCACATCAGGAATCCAAGTTTTGGGTCACAAACTTCCGAGTCCAATGTCTCCTGGAAGTATGCCACCTGCCAAGTTGGAAGCTGTTGACTTCTAGCTATGCAGGCGTCTGCCTGAATCAGACATTAGGTGCCGTGCACTTACAAATCAGAGTCCTAATCGCATTTGGAGGTACTTAAGTGCAATTGGTCTGCAAACGAGCTGAACTTGCAGCTGCATGCTCTGCCCAGTTGTTCCGGGTGTTGAGCAACCTAGCCAGAGGTCTTTAAATGTATCGCTGGAAGCAACTCAATAAAGGTAGGATTTTTTTTGTTTAACAGTTCCATTTCTATGGAGCCAGTGGGAGCAGGAGTGTTCCTCCTGTCTGCACAAAAATACTGTGGACCGCAGGCAGCTTCCCGCTTACTTTGCATCACCCTGCACCCCCACAACCCCCCCACCCCAACCCCCCATCCTACCCCCAGTCCCTACCTGTGGGCTGGCTTGGCATGGCTGCAATTGGTCAGGTCCCGACTGACGAGCTGCTGCGTTATGTTTGATTAGTGGCGCTTGCTGCCAGTTTCCTTCAAATGAAGTCTGAGGCCCAATTTTGATCGGGCCCTCAGGCCAATATCTCCAGGCATGCGTTTTGATCGTGAGTTGCTTTTCCTGAAAATTGAACTTGTTGCTATTTTCTCTGCATTCTGCCTTTTAATTTATAGCTCTAGCGTGAACAAAGAACAAAGAACAAAGAACAGTACAGCACAGGAACAGGCCATTCGGCCCTCCAAGCCTGCGCCGATCTTGATGTCTGCCGAAACTAACACCTTCTGCACTTTCGGGGCCCATATCCCTCTATTCCCTTCCTATTCATATATTTGTCAAGATGTCTCTTAAACGTCGCTATCGTATCTGCTTCCACCACCTCCCCTGGCAGCAAGTTCCAGGCATTCACCACCTTCTGTGTAAAAAACTTGCCTCGCATATCCCCTCTAAACTTTGCCCCTCGCACCTTAAACCTATGTCCCCGAGTAACTGACTCTTCCACCCTGGGAAAAAGCTTCTGACTATCCACTCTGTCCATGCCGCTCATAACTTTGTAAACCTCTATCATGTCGCCCCTCCACCCCCGTCGTTCCAGTGAAAACAATCCGAGTTTTTCCAACCACTCCTCATAGCTAATGCCCTCCAGACCAGGCAACATCCTGGTAAACCTCCTCTGTACCCTCTCCAAAGCCTCCACGTCCTTCTGGTAGTGTGGCAACCAGAATTGCACGCAATATTCTAAGTGTGGCCTAACTAAGGTTCTGTACAGCTGCAACATGACTTGCCAATTTTTATACTCTATGCCCTGACCGATGAAGGCAAGCATGCCGTATGCCTTCTTGACTACCTTATCCACCTGCGTTGCCACTTTCAGTGACCTGTGGACCTGTACGCCCAGATCTCTCTGCCTGTCAATACTCCTAAGGGTTCTGCCATTTACTGCATACCTCCCACCTGCATTAGACCTTCCAAAATGCATTACCTCACATTTGTCCGGATTAAACTCCATCTGCCATTTCTCCGCCCAAGTCTCCAACCGATCTATATCCTGCTGTATCCTCTGACAATCCTCATCATTATCCGCAACTCCACCAACCTTTGTGTCGTCCGCAAACTTACTAATCAGACCAGCTACATTTTCCTCCAAATCATTTATATATACTGCAAACAGCAAAGGTCCCAGCACTGATCCCTGCGGAACACCACTGGTCACATCCCTCCATTCAGAAAAACACCCATCCACTGTTACCCTCTGTCTTCTGTGACTGAGCCAGTTCTGTATCCATCTTGCCAGCTCACCTCTGATCCCGTGTGACTTCACCTTTTGCACCAGTCTGCCATGCGGGACCTTTTCAAAGGCTTTACTAAAGTCCATAGAGATAACATCCATTGCCCTTCCCTCATCAATCATCTTCGTCACTTCCTCAAAAACTCAATCAAATTAGTAAGACATGACCTCCCCTTCACAAAACCATGCTGTCTCTCGCTAATAAGTTCATTTGTTTTCAAATGGGAGTAAATCCTGTCCCGAATAATCCTCTCTAATAGTTTCCCTACCACTGACGTAAGGCTCACCGGCCTATAATTTCCTGGATTATCCTTACCACCCTTCTTAAACAAAGGAACAACATTGGCTATTCTCCAGTCCTCTGGGACCTCACCTGCAGCCAATGAGGATGCAAAGATTTCTGTCAAGGCCCCAGCAATTTCTTCCCTTGCCTCCCTCAGTATTCTAGGGTCGATCCCATCAGGCCCTGGGGACTTATCTACCTGAATGCTTTGCAAGACACCCAACACCTCCTCCTTTTTGATAATGAGATGACTGAGACTATCTGCACTCCCTTCCCTAGGCTCATCATCCACCAAGTCCTTCTCCTTGGTGAATACTGATGCAAAGTACTCATTTAGCACCTCACCCATTTCCTCTGGCTCCACGCATAGATTCTCTGTCCTTGAGTGGGCCAACCCTTTCCCTGGTTACCCTCTTGCTCTTTATATATGTATAAAAAGCCTTGGGATTTTCCTTAATCCTGTTTGCCAATGACTTTTCATAACCGCTTTTGGACCTCCTAACTCCTTGCTTAAGTTCCTTCCTACTGTCTTTATATTCCTTAAGTGCTTCATCTGTTCCTATCCTTCCAGCCCTTGCAAATGCTTCCTTTTTCTTTTTGACTAGGCTCACAATATCCCGTGTTATCCAAGCTTCCCGAAACTTGCCAAACTTGTCTTTCTTCCTCACAGGAACATGCTGGTCCTGGATTCTAATCATCTGACATTTGAAAGACTCCCACATGTCAGATGTTGATTTACCCTCAAACAGCCACCCCCAATCTAAATTCTTCAGTTCCGTGCCTTAATAATTTCCATTAAACACTAATGTTGACTACCTTAGGACCGGAGGAGCAGTTGGCAGCAGACATGTGAGGAAACGGAACCGGAGCAGGAGGTATAAATAAAGAGCAGGGCTCCAGGCCTACACCTATCTGAGGAGCGGAACGACAGTCGGTGGTGGACCTGTGAGGAAACGGGATGGGAGTGGGAGGTATAAATAAAGAGCGGGGTTCAAGGCCTACACCTTCCTGAGAAGCGGAACAACAGTTGGCGGCGGACCTGTGAGGAAACGGGACTGCAGCGGGAGCTACAAATAAAGAGCAGGGCTCAAGGCCTAAAACTACCTGAGGAGCAGAGTGACAGTCAGCAGTCTCTCTCTCTGTGGCTGTGTCGGCACGTGCTGGGTTTGAAAAGTGAAAAAAAAACTACCGGTGACATCATGGGAAATCTGTAAGCTGATTGGTTAGTAAGTAACAGCTGTTATTACCTGTAAATAGCTCAAAAACTCCGAGAAAAAAAAGTTATTTAAAAAAACCCTCAAATAACTAACTTGTAAGTGATAAGGTTAGTACTACTAAGGTTTTTTAATTAGTGTAATTTATTAATAATGACTAATTAGACTAGTGCTGTTTGGACAGAGAGTAAGGCTGTGAGTTATGTGTGAGGTATTTCACTGACTAGGGGAAGGAGGTGCTCTTTGGTTTCTTTCTTTTCTGCTTTTTCAGCCTCCACAATGCAGAGGAAGAAGCTGATTGGCAAGTAACTGGTAAGTTATTCCACTTATTACACTGGCAATAATTAGTTTGTAAAACGAAGGAATGGCAGGGCAGCTCGGCCAAGCGGAATATGCCTCCTGTGGCATGTGGGAAGTCGTGGATGCACCGGCTGCATAAGCTTGAGCTTTCGAACTCGAGCGGCAGCTGGAGTCACTGTGGTGCATCCATGAGGCACAGAACTACATGGATAGCACGTTTCAGGAGGTAGTCACTCCAGAGCTTAAGAGAGCACAGGCAAAGAGGGACTTGCTGCCAGACAGACAAGAAGGTCAAGAGAAGTAGTGCAGGAGTCCCCGGAGAGCCTCCCACTTCTAACCGGTATTCAGTTCTGAGTACTGATGGGACAGAGGGTTCCTCTGGACAGTGCAGCGAGAGTCATGACCAGAACACCATGGGTGGCTCAGACGTGCAAGGAGGGAGGAGAAAGGACAAGAGAGCAATAGTGATAGGGGATTCTATAGTTAGGGGAACAGACAGGCGTTTCTGTGGTCACAGGCGTGATTCCAGGATGGTATGTTGCCTCCCTGGTGCAAGGGTCATATCACCAAGCGGCTAGAGGGAATTCTGGAGGCTGAAGGTGCACAGCTAGAGGTCATGGTCCACATTGGTACCAACGATATAGGAAGAAAGAGGGATGAGGTCCTGCAGGCTGAGTTTAGGGAGTTAGGCAAGAGATTAGCAAGCAGGACCTTAAAGTAAGTAATCTCCAGATTACTCCCAAGGCCACGTGCTAGTGAGTATAGAAATAGGAGAATACACCAGATGAATGCGTGGCTGGAGAGATGATGCAGGAGGGAGGGCTTCCAATTTCTGGGGAATGTGGGACCTGTACAAGCTGGACGGTCTACACCTGAACAGGACTGGGACAAATATCCTTGCAGGAAGGTTTGCTCGTGCTGTTGGGATGGTTTAAAATAGCTTGGCTGGGGGTGGGAACCTGAGGGCAATTTCAGATAGGACAAATTCAGGGAAGGGAATGGGCGGCAGAAAATTAGCGAGTCACTCTGAAAGACAGAAGAAGCAAAGGTTAAAAAGTGTGCAGCACAGGAATTTGGCTGTGTTAAAAGGTATTTATTTAAATGCAAGGCGTATAGTAAATAAAGCCGATGAGCTGAGGGCACAGATAGATGAAATCATTGCTATAACAGAAATTTGGCTTAAAGATGGGCAAGAATGGCAGCTCAATGTCCCTGGATATAGAGTTTTCAGGCGGGATAGAGAGGGAGACAAAAAAAGGAGGGGGTGTAGCATTATTAGTTAAGGAATCAATAACAGCTGTGAGGAGGGATGATATGCTAAATGAATCATCAAATGAGGCCATACGGCGGCGCACTGTAAAATTCAGGCCTAGGAGTGTACTATGGACCCACAAATAGTGAGAGGGAGTTAGAAGAACAAATATGTAGACAAATTTCTGTGTGCAAAAACTATAGGTCAATAATAGTTGGGGATTTCAACCACCCCAATATCAACTGGGATACAAACAGTGTGTTTAGTTTAGTTTAGAGATACAGCACTGAAACAAGCCCTTCGGCCCACCGAGTCTGTGCCGACCATCAACCACCCATCTATACTAATCCTACACTAATTCCATATTCCTACCACATCCCCACCTGTCTCTATATTTCCCTACCACCTACCTATATTAGGGACAATTGCTAATGGCCAATTTACCTATCAACCTGCAAGTCTTTGGCATGTGGGAGGAAACCGGAGCACCCGGAGAAAACCCACGCAGACACAGGGAGAACTTGCAAACTCCACACAGGCAGTACCCAGAATTGAACCCGGGTCGCTGGAGCTGTGGGGCTGCAGTGCTCGCCACTGTGCCACTGTGTAAAGGGCACAGAAGGCACAAAATTCTTGAACTGCATTCAAGAGAACTTTTTTTAGTCAGCACGTAACAAGCCCAATGAGAGGGGGTACAAATCTGGATTTAGTCTTTGGTAATGAGGCTGGGCAAGCGGATGAAGTACCAGTGAGTGACCATTTTGGAGGCAGTGACCATAATACAGCTAGTTTTAGCATAATCATGGAAAAGGATGGGGATAAAACAGGAGTAAAAGTTCTAAATTGGGGGAAGGCAAATTTTACGAAGCTGTGAGGTGACCTGGCGAAAGTGGACTGGATACAGCTGCTTGAAGGAAAATCAGTGGCAAACCAGTGGGAAGCATTCAAAAACAAGATTCTACAGGCACAGTGTAGGCATGTCCCCATGAAGATAAAGGATGGTATTTCCAAATCTAGAACCCCCTGGTTATCTAAAAGCTTACAGGGTAAGTTAAAGCAGAAAAAGAAAGCTTATGGTGATCACAAAAAGCGTAATATTTTAGAAAGCCCAGTGGAGTATAGAAAGTGCAGGGGTGAAGTAATAAAGGAAATTAGAAAAGCAAAGAGAGGACATGAAAAATTATTGGCAGATACAATCAAGGAAAACCATAAGATATTTTATCAGTACATTAAGAGCAAGAGGATAACTAAGGAAAGGGTAGGGCCTATCTGAGATGTACAAAGGAACGTCTGCATGGAGGCAGATGATGTGGGCAGGGTTCTTAATGCGTTTTTGTCTCTGTCTTTACAAAAGAGAATGTCGAAGCAGACATTGTAGTTAAAGAGGAGGAGTGTGAAATATTAGATACGATAACCATAATGAGAGAGTAAGTACTAGAGGGTCTAACCTCCTTGAAAGTGGATAAATTGCCAGGGCCGGATGGATTGCATCCCAGGTTGTTAAAGGAAGCTAGGAAGGAAATAGTGGATGCGCTGAGGATCATCTTCAAATCCTCACTGGATATGGGTGAGGTGCCAGAGGTTTGGAGGTCTGCGAATGCTATACCATTGTTTAAGAAGGAAGCGAGGGATAAGCCAAATAATTATAGACCGGTCAGTCTGACCTCGGTTCTGGGTAAATTACTAGAATTAATTCTGAGGGACAGGATAAACAGCCACTTAGAAAGGCATGGATTAATCAGGGATAGTCAGCATGGATTTGTCAAGGGAAGGTCATGTCTCACTAAATTGATTGAGTTTTTGAGGAAGTAACAAGGAGAATTGATGAGGGAAGTGCAGCGGATGTGGTCTATATGGATTTTAGTAAGGCATTTGACAAGGTCCCACAAAGCAGACTGGTCAGTAAAATGCAAGCCCATGGGATACAGGGAAATGTGGCAGGCTGGATCCAAAATTGGCTCAGTGACAGGAAGTAGTAGTTGACAGATGTTTTTGCGAATGGAAAACAGTTTCCAGTGGCATTCCACAGGGCTCAGTGTTGGGTCCCTTGCTGTTTGTGGTATATATTAATGATTTGGACTTAAATGTGGGAGGCATGTTTGAGAAATTTGCTCTGAACACAAAAATTGGCTGTGTAGTTGATCGTGAAGAAGATAGCCATAGACTCCAGAAAGATATCAATGGTTTGGTTGAGAGGGCAGAATCACCACATTACAGGAAGGACATAATTGCTCTGGAGACAGTACAGAGGAGATTTACAAGAATGTTGCTACGGCTTGAAAGTTGCAGCTATGAGGAAAGATTGGATCGGCTAGGGTTGTTTTCCTTAGAACAGAGGAGGCTGAGGGGTGACTTAATTGAGGTGTAGAAAATTATGAGGGGCCTAGATAGAGTAGACAGGAAGGACCTGTTTCCCCTGGTGGAGAGGTCAATGATATGGTTTGGTTGAGAGGGCAGAAAAGTGGCAAATGGAATTCAATCCAGAGAAGTGTGAGATAATGCATTTGGGGAGGGCAAACAAAGCGAGGGAATACACAATAAGTGAGACACCTTGAAGTGCATGTCCACTGGTCCCTGAAGGTGGCTGGACAGGTAGATAGAGTGGTGAAGAAGGCATATGGAATGCTTTCCTTTATTGGCTGAGGTATAGAATACAAAAGCAGAGATGTAATGCTGGAACTGTATAAAACACTGGTTAGGCCACAGCTAGAGTATTGCATACAGTTCTGGTCACCACATTACAGGAAGAACATAATTGCTCTGGAGACAGTACAGAGGAGATTTACAAGAATGTTGCTAGGGCTTGAAGGTTGCAGCTATGAGGAAAGATTGGATAGGCTAGGGTTGTTTTCCTTAGAACAGAGGAGGCTGAGGGGTGACTTAATTGAGGTATAGAAAATTATGAAGGACGTAGATAGAGTCGACAGGAAGGACCTGTTTCCCCTGGTGGAGAGGTCAATTACCAGGGGGCACAGATTTAAGGTGATGGATAGAAGGATTAGTGGGACATGAGGAAAAACTTTTTCACCCAGAGGGTGGTGGGTGTCTGGAATTCACTGCCAGATATGGTGGTAGAGGCAAAAACCCTCAACTCATTTAAAAGGTACCTGGACATGCACCTGAAGTGCTGTAACCTGTGAGGCTATGGACCAGGTGCCAGAAGGTGGATTAGATTGGGCAGCTAGTTTTTTTCGGCCGGCTCAGACGCGATGGGCTGAATGGCCTCCTTCTGTGCCATAATTTTTCCATGGTTGTATGGATAGAAAATGGTGATAATTATGGCACCAATGATTCATCATAAAAAACGTATTTTCTCACAGTATTGAATCTAGTCAAATGCGAGCACCAACAGGTAAATGTAAGTTTTATTGGCAACCTTCGAAACAGGAATAGAACTCTTGGTGCATCAAAATATAAATTTCCTTTTTTTATTTGAAAGTATTATAGCAGTGATGCAAAATAAGAAGGTTTTGACTGAATACTGGTAGACTTATCTAAGCTGACGTGATTTTTGTTTTACATGTGATCAAAATGGGAAATTTTCCTGGTTGCCCCCTAATTAGAACTGCTATATCCACCTCCTGGTAGAGTACTAGCATGAGCTAGCCAGATGAGTTAGTGCATTCATAGAAATTCTTCCTATCCTTTGTGAACGGACTGTTAAATGTATTACATTTTAAAAAGTAGGTTACTAATAGATAAAATCACATCTTTATTGTGTATATTGGGAATATTTTACAGCTCTGCTGACCATTCAGAAGTACTTTGTAGACTGCAAAGCACTTTAGGATGTCCTGAGGTCATGAAAAGTGCGATACAAATACAAGCTCTTTTTTTCAATTGCCTAAGTGGATTTTAAAGAAATCACATTTTTGCCAAAAGTGACCAAAATACATCCAAGTATAATAAATAGAAGTGGCATTATAATTCACATCTGGAATTTGACATTACCAGTCTTTTTCACAAAATAGGACATCTTTCTCCCCTGCTGGCATTCCCAATATATCCACATTGATGTTCTTTCTTTGTATGAATCTATGTATAGCACCATCAGAGAATAGTCTGGTAATATGTGGGAGAATGCATATGATATTTAGTTGTGGCATTGTCTGTTTGGAGTATGCAGTGAGGAAGAGGAAAAGAATACTGGTTCAGAGGATTTGCTGTGAAACAGAATGATTATTTCCTTATTATTTGTAACCTGCACTTTTGGAAAATTAAGTTGAAAGCTGCATTTACCCAGTCAGTTTTCGTGATTTCTTTACAAATATATTCCAAATGCAATAATTTTGTTTGATTGGTTACGAAAACAGTTGTCAGTTTTTTTTTCCAATCTGATTTGATTTTGTTAGTACCCTTTAACTTCAACTTAATCAGTTATAGAGAACAGGAATGATAAGTGCATCTATTTTTACCCAGAAATAACATAAAGGCGATAATTTTGACTATGGACAATAGGGCAATATCAGCTCGGCTGCCTGTTTAATACCTCTCCTGATTTTCATTCAATTGGATTTCTCCTTAACGGGTGGCCAAGCCAATTTTGCATGTTTTACACTGTTGCCAAAAGTCAAAATCACTCCCAAACAATTTAAAATTACTTTAGTATCATTGGATACTGCTCATTTTCTTGGGCATTTTATAGGCCTAGAGAAAATCAAAAGTAGACTAGCTCCATATGAAATTCTAAAACTACTTCTTTATGATCTCATTATTAATTTTAGAGTTAATGGCATTTTCAGTGATCTACTCACTTCCAGAATCACTCAAAACTGCACTCAAAAATACAAGGTGTTGAACCTATATTAACGGGGTTAAATGCAATGAAAACTCATTTATGTTCATATTGTTGGCTCACATGTTTATAGATATACATATTTATATATAAACCAACTGTAAATATACACTATTAAAAATGTAACAACTGAGAAAATTCAAAAATATATAGCAATTCTGAAAAGATTCCTATGAACAAACAAGTACAATTCTGAATATTTCTTCAATTTTTAAAAGGAGAACTTTGTGCTATTTTATTCACATACATAATCTTTTACTGTACACTTTTAGTCATACCCTGCTGTTTTGTGCAGAAGTTCAATTTATGCTTAGACTGCTCTGTTCTTTTCCCTTCCTGCAGTAGATTATGTCCAGAATCACATCACAGGGTCTTTCTGCAGACATTGTAGTTAAAGAGAAGTGTGAAATATTGGATCCAATAAGCATAATTAGAGAGGAAATGCTTGATATCGCAGAAAGTGGATAAATCGCCAGGACCAGATGGATTGCATCCCAGGTTGTTAAACGAAGCCAGGGAGGAAATAGTGGAAGTGCTGAGGATCATCCTCAAATCCTCACTACATACAGGTGAGGTACCAGATCATTGGAGGTCTGCGAACGTTGTACCATTGTTTAAAAATCGTGTGAGGGATAAGCCAGGCAATTCTAGGCCAGTCAGTCTGACCTCAGTGGTGGGTAAATTGTTAGAATCTATTCTGAGGGACAGGATAAACAGTTACTTAGAAAAGCATGGATGAATCAGGGATAGTTAGCATGGATGGATTTGTTAGGGGAAGGTCATGTCTTACTAACTTGATTAAATTTTTGAGAAAGTGACAAGGAGGATTGATGAGGGTAGTGCAGTGGATGTGGTTTACATGGATTTTAGTAAGGCATTTGACAAGGTCCCACATGGCAGACTGGACAGTAAAATGAAAGCCCATGGGATACAGGGGAAGGTGGCAGCTTGGATCCAAAATTGGCTCAGTGTCAGGAAACAAAGGGTGGTAGTGGATGGATGTTTTGTGAATGGAAAGCGGGTTCAAGTGGTGTTCCACAGGGCTAAGTGTTGGGTCCCTTATATTTATGCTATATATTAATGATTTGGACTTAAATGTGGGTGGCATGATTGGGAAATTTGCTGATGACACAAAAATTAGCTGTGTAGTTAATAGTGAGGAGGAAAGCCGTGGACTCCAGAATGATATCAATGTTTTGGTTGAGTGGGCGGAAAAGTGGCAAATGGAATTCAATCCAGAGAAGTGTAAGGTATTGCATTTGGGGAGGACATATCAAGCGAGGGAATATACAATAAACAGGAGAATATTGAGAGGAGTAGAAGAAGTGAGAGACCTTGGAGTGCATGTCCACAGGGCACTGAAGGTGGCAGGACATGTGGATAGAGTAGTGAAGAAGGCATATAGATTGCTTTTCTTTATTGACCGAGGTATAGAGTACAAAAGCAGGGATGTGATGCTGGAACTGTACAGAGCATTGGTTAGGCTGCAGCTTGAGTATTGCATACAGTTCTGGTCACCACATTACAGAAAGGACATAATTGCTCTGGAGAGAGTACAGAGGAGATTTACAAGAATGTTGCCAGGGCTTGAAGGTTGCAGCTATGAGGAAAGATTGGATAGGCTAGGGTTGTTTTCCTTAGAACAGAGGAGGCTGAGGGATGACTTGATTGAGGTGTGCAAAATTATGAGGGGCCTAGATAGAGTAGACAGGAAGGACCTGTTTCCCCTGGTGGAGAGGTCAGTTTCCAGGGGACACAGATTTAAGGTGATGGGTAGAAGGATTAGAGGGGACATGAGGGGAAAGATTTTCACCCAGAGGGTGGTGGATGTCTTGAATTCGCTGCCGGGAATGGTGGTGGAGGCAGAGACCCTCAATTCTTTTAAAAGGTACCTGGACATGTACCTGAGGTGCTGTAACCTGTGGGGCTATGGACCAGGTACTGGAAGGTGGGATTAGTTTGGGTGGATAGTTTATTCGGCTGGCGCAGACATGATGGGCTGAATGGTCCCCTCCTGTGCTGCACTTTTTCTATGGGTGTGGACTTTCTTTGTGAGTCCACCCACATACTGACTTGCAGGATTCCCTGAACTATATCCTTCCTTCCTTTATACGCTCATGTTGTGGGGATAGAAGTGCTTCCCTTTTCCTCATCATAAGCCTTTATCCAATTCAACGTTATGTTGTACACAGCAGGTTATAGTGATTTGGAGACTTCTACTGGGCTTTGTTAATCTATCTGGGCTTCTGAAGTAAGACTTTATAATTCCCATTGTCTGCTCTATCAAACATATTATGCTGGCACAGGCCATGTTGTAAATGTTGTCCCTCTCTGTCTGAGGAAGCCTTACTGGCATCATATATCATGACTTCAGGGGATAGCCCTGATCACCAGTTAATACTTGACTCCAACTTAGGAGGCCTGGTATGGTAGTTTGTCAGATAATGCTAGCACGAATACAGTTTCATGGCTATTGGTTATTCACATGCTGTATAAGGTGATTGGCATCACACACGAACTACAACTATTTATAAAATTGAGGAGGCACTCATGGAGCTTTTAATGATGTTACATCATTTGCACTTTTCATCTGTGCAAATCCTCGCCGTCTGCAGAATTAGATAGAGCTCTCTCTCTCTGTTTCTCTGGTTCAATTTGGAAGGATGTCAAGTGTGCAGCACTCTTGAATAAAGCATCAGTTACTTTCTTGATACAATGTTGACCTGCTGATTGATTAATGCGGGAGTTGCTGCCTAGAAGGATCCAGTTGCAAAGATATTTGTGGCAGTGTTGACTTTGGTACAAACAATACTGTTTTCCTGATGGAAGTGAGCTGCAGATCTTCATCCGGCAGTTGGCATATCTCCACAATTGTGTCTGAGGGGTGTGGGGAAAGAAGTCATTTACAGCCTTCTGAGGTTGAAGCATTCAAATTTTTTTCAAGATTTTGATATGTAGACATCTACATGTAGGGAAGAGATACTTACTGTGATGCATTATGCTAACAGCTTACAATCTAGCTTCTTCTACCTCCTCATTCTTGTCCTCTTCATAACATAGGAATAAAGGGATTTGCAATGGAAAATGTATATTCATTGCACAAAACTCTACTTTCTGCTGATGAAACCAGGCAGTAAAGCTACTGACAAATCCTACAGAGCACCATATAACCAAAATAAATGTGCAGGCCAAACTCCAGCAAACAT
Source organism: Heterodontus francisci (assembly GCF_036365525.1). Taxonomy (NCBI): domain Eukaryota; kingdom Metazoa; phylum Chordata; class Chondrichthyes; order Heterodontiformes; family Heterodontidae; genus Heterodontus; species Heterodontus francisci. Next base: position 44,361,123 of record NC_090387.1, read on the forward strand.
GGCCTCCTCAGAATTGTATTCATTTCTGGGATCCCACTACCAAGCTCATATTGCCACCTTTATACTAACAGTTATAATTTGGATAGGTTTGGGATAGAGTGACTGGGAAAATGCAAGTGGAAAAGGTGGATCACACCCACGAGACTCCATTTAACTTTGGCAAATGGCTTACCAAGGGATGTTTCAGGGACTGTCAGGTTTTCCAGAGAAGAATTTGTTTTTGTGGTGGATTTCCAGAAGTAGCTGTTATCATTTCACTTTAGTCAGTTTTGTGCCCCAAAGTGGGCAATACATCAGAAGGAAATACAGCCCCATGTGTCATTTTAATAATCCTCATCAGCTCTCAGTCGTAGAGCAATCTCCAGTTGTCAAATACAGCTGCTCAGTGACATTTTAGGCAGTATGACTTTAACTTCCCTAAATCAATACAGGTAGATTACACCTTGTTCAATTTAGAATGCAACATATTTAAAGTACTCATTTAAAATGTAGATATTTATTGTTGTAAATTGAAAATAAATTGACCAAAGGTTTAACATAAGACCCTTCATAACTCTCAACAACTGAGGAAATCTGGGTGTTGGCTTGGTAACAGATCAAAATTCAATTGAAGAAAATTTGTTTCTCAGATTATAAATGGAACAAGTAGAAATCATCTTTTCATCCACTTTTTAAGATTCAATCTCAGGTGCTACCATTTTTTTTTGCCATTATAAACTATAAACAGCTCCAGAATTAAATGAAATGGTTTAGCAAAGTTGCCACTGCACCACTAGCTTCTGCCTTCCCTCTTTTTGCACTGGTTCACCTGAAAATTTTCACCTGAGAACAGATTCTCTTTACGTGGTTACAAATTTTAAAATATAAGTTTTAAATTCCATTTTATTGGGCTGCCAACATATGCTGTTGCCGATTTTTGCCATCTGATTCATTCTGCAGCATAGAAAATGGGATAAATACCCCAAAGACCTGAATTCCACCAAAAAGATGGGAAAAGAATTCGGCTTCCCAAAGGTTTATATCCAAGAGAAATGGTTGGCCTGAAATTATACCTTGGATGAAAAGATAGACATACACAGTATAATGGCAGAGAAGTACTTCTGAGAATGCATTAAGTTTTTGTACAGTAGAGTACCACAGCATAATTTCTGAGCTTTTGTGCTTGTACCTATCAGCTGTGGCTCAGTAGGTAGCTCTCTTACCTCTGAGTCAGAAGACTGTTGGTTCAAGCCCCACTCCAGAGACTTAGGCCTGAATTTTTTGTTGGGTGGGAGGCCCCATCCACCAGCCAAAAAGTCAGCAGCGAGCCCACCTCTGCTGAGCCTGGGGAGCCAGACCTGGATTTTTTTGCTGCCTAGGCCTTTAATTGATCTTGGATGGGACTTCCACTTCCTTGAGGCAGGAATTCCCATCTAATGGAGATGCCAGCGAATCAGCAGGCTGGCAGCTCTTAGTCCCAGCAGTGCCACCCAGAGTGGTGGCCACTGCTGGGACTACACCCAGCCATGGAAAGCAACAGGAAGGACAACCTCGGAAAAAAGGTAAGTTTTCAGGGGCTCGCTGGGGACAATGTGTCAGGCCGTGGCAAGGCAGGGGTGTCGGTTGGGGGGGGGCGGTGCGAGGTTAGTGTTGTGCGTTAGGGGTGGTTGGGGCTTCAGGGGTTTCTCTGCATGGGGCACAGGGTGCCCGATCAGGAGGGTCCCCCACCAGGCTGCAAGAAGGCTGCCTGGTTTCACCAGGTAGGCTCTTTGAGGCCTCAGCCACCCAGCAGCCAAGGGTTAAATACCTGTGGCGGCTGGCAGAGGCCCTTAAGTGCCAGTTAATTGGCCACTTAAGGGCCTTGATTGGCCTGGGGCGGGCGGGCCATTTCTCGCAGTCACCACCCCGCATAAACTTGAAATTTTACGAATCCTGCACCAGCAGCCCGCTTGTTTGGGGGGGGGGGGGGTGTAAAATTCCAGCCTTAAACACACAATCTAGGCTGACACTCCAGTACAGTGCTGAGGGAGCGCTGCACTGATAGAAGTACCATTTGTCAAATGAGTTAGAGTCATAGAGTCATAGAGTTATACAGCATAGAAACAGGCCCTTTGGTCCATCGTGTCTGCGCCAGCCATCAAGCACCTGTCTATTCTAATCCCATTTTCCAGCACTTGGCCCATTGTCTTGCATGTTATGATGGTTCAAGTGCTCATCTAGATACTTCTAAATGTTGTGAGGGTTCCTGCTGCTACCACCCCTTCAGGCAGTGTGTTCCAGATTCCAATCACCCTCTGGGTGAAAAAATTTTTCCTCAAATCTTCTCTAAATCTCCTGCCCCTTACCTTAAATCTATGTCCCCTGGTTATTGTCACCTCTGCTAAGGGAAAAAAGTTTCTTCCTATCTACCCTATCTATGCCCCTCATAATTTAGTATATCTCAATCAGGTCCCCCCTCAGCCTTCTGTGCTCTAAGGGAAACAGCCCTAGCCTATCTAGTCTCTCTTCAGAGCTGAAATGCTCCAGCCCAAGCAACATCCTGGTGAATCTCCTCTGTCCAGTGCAATCACATCCTTCCTATAGTGTGGTGACCAGAACTGTACACAATACTCCAGCTGTGGCCTAACTAGTGTTTTATACAGCTCCAACATAATCTCCCTGCACTTATATTCTATGCCTCGGCTAATAAAGGCAAGTATCCCATATGCCTTCCTAACCACCTTATCTACCTGTGCCGCTGCCTTCAGTGATCTATGGACAAGTACACCAAGGTTCCTCCGACCCTCTGTACCTCCTAGGGTCCTACCATCCATTGCATATTCCTTTGCCTTGTTAGTCCTCCCAAAATGCATCACCTCACACTTCTCGGGATTAAATTCCATTTGCCACTGCTCTGCCCATCTTACCAGCCCATCTATATCGTCCTGTAGTCTAAGGCTTTCCTCCTCACTATTTACGACACCACCAATTGTCATCTACGAACTTACTGATCACACCTCCTATATTCATGTCTAAATCATTAACGTACACTACAACCAGCAAGGGTCCCAGCACCAATCCCTGTGGTACACCACTGGTCACAGGCTTCCAATCGCAAAAACAACCCTCAACCATCACGCTCTGCCTCCTGCCACTAAGCCAATTTTGGATCCAATTTGCCAAATTGCCCTGGATCCCATGGGCTCTTACCTTCTTAACCAATCTCCCATGCGGGACCTTATCAAAAGCCTTACTGAAGTCCATGTAGACTACATCAACTGCTTTACCCTCATCTACACATCCCCCTGCCAAATTAGTTTAAACACACCCCACACCACCCCCCCCCACCCCCCCCCCCACCCCGCAACAGCACTAGTAAACCTCCCAGTAAGGATGTTTTACCCTCATCTACACATCCAGTCACCACCTCGAAAAATTAAATCAAGTTAGTTAGACATGATCTCCCCCTGACAAAGCAATGTTGACTATCCCTGATTAATCCCTGCCTCTCCAAGTGGAGATTAATCCTGTCCCTCAGAATTTTTTCCAATAGTTATCCTACCACTGATGTAGGACTCACCGGCCTGTAATTACCTGGTTTATCCCTGCTACCCTTCTTGAATAATGGTACCACATTCGCTGTCCTCCAGTCCTCTGGCACCTCTCTCATGGCCAGAGAGGATTTGAAAATTTGTATCAGAGCCCCTGCTATCTCCTCCCTTGCCTCACATAACAGCCTGGGATACATCTCATATGGACCTGGGGATTTATCCACTTTTAAGCCCACTAAAACAGCTAATACTTCCTCCCTTTCAATACTAATTGTATACACAATCCCCCTCCCTGATCTCTACACCTACATCGTGCTTCTCCATGGTGAACACAGATGCAAAGTAATCATTTAAAACCTCACCTACGTCCTCTTGTTATAACAAGACTCCAATTGGTCTCTCAGGTGGTTGTAAAGGATCCCATGACACTGTTTCAAAAAGAATAGATGATTCTTCTAGTGGCCTGGCCAATACTTATCCCTTAACCTACATTACTAAAAAAGATCATCTGGATCAGGTCACATTTCTGTTTGTGGGACCTTGATGTGTGCAAATTGGCTGTTATGTTTCCTATAATGGAACAGTGATTCCGCTTCAACAACACATAATTGGCTGTAAAGGGCTTTGGGACATCCTAAGGTTGTGAAAGGTGCTATATAAATGCAATTCTTTCTATCTTTAAGTATTTGGTATATATTTACAAGTTTCATCAGTGATGTTCATGAAACTTATAGATTGTAATATTTCTGACTTAAAAATTCTTTATCAGCAAATGTTCTGTGAAAAGTTGTACAATTAAACAATAGTCTGAAGTCTGTCCTGTTGCCCACAGGAAGAAATAAGAACTGCCCAGTTACAGTTACAAACTGAAATGCCGCACAAACTGCCGCACATTATTGAGAACACTTGGCAGATGGTTCTGATGAAAGGTCAGAGACCTGAAACGTTAATTCTGTTTCTCTCTCCACAGATGCTGCCAGACCTGCTGAGTATTTCCAGCACTTTCTGTTTTTATTATGGCAGATGGTAGTGTTTGTAAGTAAACTACTCCAATTTACCATTTTAAAAAATAGTATTGAGCTGCCCTTTAAAAAAAAAAGACCCATATTTATCACCCTTTCTGTACAGAATTAAATCAGGCAATGTAATGTTTATAGGATAGCTACCATGTTGAGCTCTGTGCAGCCTATCATTATGATGAATGTGTCAATGCAAAAATGTCACAGACTCGGTGCATAAATGCAGCCGTGTATTAACAGCATGATGGCATTCCTCTGTGTATTTTGATGTATTGCTGAACATATTTAAACTTGTCTGAAAGATTAATGGTGGAAAAACATATTTTAATTACAATAACTTTCTGAGGAGCTCTCCATGCTGGTAAGATAACAGATTGAGACTCGGTAAATTTGGTACTCAGTTCAATGATGAAAAATTCTGTTCACTTACTGTGCATAATTTGTCATTTAGCATTACTTCAGAAGGAAACATTTCCATTTCATCTTTAGAAGAGGTTGTTTTCATACAAGGTGAACAGCAACATCAAAACCAGTTGCATAGAAAATGAATTCTCTGTTGCCTTTATAGTATGAATAACTTGGGTCAATATACACACAGAAGGTAAAAAAATGGTGCATTTGCATTGCAATGTGCACTTGTTTGATTTCAATAATTGCTTGCAAAACAAATAGCAGCTGGAAAAGAAAAGTTACCACCCCCACACACATAGCACAAATTATGGTGCTATGGTTTTATATCAGTGTGCTGATTACTTCAAAAATACACAACAAATTTGCCCAGCCCAAGTCAATTAAAATTGGAGAAACACTTTTTGTGTATATTGTTATCCTTGCTACAAAATTGCAACTTAGACCTCAATGATTGCTTTGAATTCTTTATCATAGTAAGTATTGTGAGTGCATTCCTGCTTTATTTATGCATTTTTATCTTAAAACACCAATTAATCTTCTTTGGCAATGGGACAATATGCTCTTTTATAGCACAAGGGCACTGCACGATGTATCACACAATGTATTAAACCAAACTTGAAGTCCCTGTGGTAGATATGCTATGCAAAGCCTTTCATAATAAAAAGGATCAATGGCTAATATCTAAAATGCTATGAGATTTATGGATGACTTTAAAAGTTAGTAGCAATTGCTATATGAGGAGGCTGAAACAATGGGCTGGACTTCATAGGGGCCTCAACATCAGGATCTGTGGCAGGTGGGGGATGGCATGAAGATTGCCCCGGATGAGGCCTGCTACAGACCTTGATGCCAGAAGGGCCCATCCTGATCTTGCCAGCGGTGACGAGGCCTTGTGCTGCACCCACCACTCCCCCGCCGCTCGGCGATTGGACCACAATTTAAATATTCAAATAAATTTACTTACCTGAGTTACTTTCCTGAAGTGCTGCCACAATCTTCATCCCGGCGGCCGGCACTGAGTTGTCTTCGGATCCCAGTCCGGGGAAACAAGGCGTAACATCTGTGGGGAGGGAGAGGAGGTAGGTTTCTCAGTGCAGGACGGGGGTGGGGGGAGTGGGGTCAAAAAATTCTGATTGGTGGAGGGGATGGTGGGAAGGGGTAAAGTTAAAAGTTTGTGAACTTTGGGGGGGAAAGATCAGGTACACAAGGTAAGTTTTTTTGGGGGGAGAGTGCAAGGAATAAATGTATTGTTAATGGGGAAGGGGCTTGAATCGTTTATTAAGATTTTACTTTAATTTTGTCGTGCATATAACTTTAAACATTTAAATTAAATGTAAGGGCTGGAAGCTCTTTAAAAATGGCGCGGCGCCTGCGCAGTGGCGTAGGATGCCATTGCTGGGGACAGCTTGCCCGCCCCCTCCATGTCATCTGGGAGGGGTGGGGGAGGTTCACCCGGCCATGTAAATGAGCCACCGTGTATAATGTTGCGGCGGCTCCGCGGAGTAAAACTCAAGCATGCGGGCCGCCATCTTTTACAACCACTGCCATACCCGGCAGCGGCAACATAAAATCCAGCCCCATATTTTTGCTAGTTTAAAGTACTTCAATCACCTTACGGACATAAGAACATATGAATTAGGAGCAGGAGTAGGCCACTCGGCCCTTTGGGCCTACTCCGCTATTCAATAAAATCATGGCTAATCTGGTAGTAACCTCAACTCCACAATCCTGCCTGCCCCCAATAACCTTTCACCCCCTTGCTTATCAAGAATCTGTCTACCTCTGCCTTGAAGAATATTATAACAACTAAAATCCTTGAATAGCTTTCAGAATATTAAAGGCATGGTATATTTTACAGTACTAACAGTGATGGCAACTTACAGTTCTATAGTTTTCATTTGCAGGAAGTTATCTCAAAGTGCTTTTTTTTAATTCATTCATGGGATGTGGGCATCGCTGGCTAGGCTAGCATTTATTGCCCATCCCTAATTGCCCTTGAGAAGGTGGTGGTGAGCTGCCTCTTGAACTGCTGCAGTCCTTGGGGTGTAGGTACACCGACAGTGCTGTTAGGAAGGGAGTTCCAGGATTTTGACCCAGTGACACTGAAGGAACGGCGATATAATTTCAAGTCAGGATGGTGTGTGGCTTGGGGGGATCTTGCAGGTGGTGGTGTTCCCATGCATTTGCTGCCCTTATCCTTCTAGTTGGTAGAGGTCATGGTGCTGTCGAAGAAGCCTTGGTGCATTGCTGCAGTGCATCTTGTAGATGGTACACACTGCTGCCACTGTGCATCGGTGGTGGAGGGAGTGAATGGCACCCTATCCACAAACAATCAAGCAGGCAGCTTTGTCCTGGATGGTGTCGAGCTTTTTGAGTGTTGTTGGAGCAGCACACATCCAGACAATTGGAGGGTATTCCATCACACACCTGACTTGTACCTTGTAGATGGTGGACAGGCTTTGGGGAGCCAGGGGGTGAGTTACTTGCCACAGGATTCCTAGCCTCTTCCTTGCTCTTGTAGCTATGGTATTTACATGGCTACTCCAGTTCAGTTTCTGGTCAATGGTAACCCCCAGAATTTTGACAGTGTTGATTTTTGGTTCAACGATTATAATGCCATTGAACGTCAAGGGGAGATGGTTAGATTCTCTCTTGTTGGAGATGGTCATTGCCTGGCACTAGTGTGGCACGACTGTTACTTGCCAAGCCTGTAAATTGTCCAGGTCTTGCTGCATTTCTATACGGACTGCTTCGGTATCTGAGGAGTCGTGAATGGTGCTGAACATTGTGCAATCATGAGCGAACATCCCCACTCTGACCTTATGATTGAAGAAAGGTCATTGATGAAGCAGCTGAAGATGGTTGGGCCTAAGACATTACCCTGAGGAACTCCTGCAGTGATGTCCAGGAGCTGAGATGATTGACCTCCAACAGCCACAACCATCTTCCTTTGCACTAGGTACGACTCCAACAAACGGAGAGTTTTCCCCCGATTCCCATTGACTCCAGTTTTGCTAGGACTCCTTGACGCCATACTCAGATAAAGTAGTGGAAGCAAAGCAGCAGAGCAATAAAGAGAAAAATAGAGAGAATTTATGTGAGAGGCAAAGCTGTGGTTGAATAGATTCATAGAATTTTACAGTACGAAAGAAGGCCTATTTGGCCCATTGTACTTGTGCTCGCCCTCTGAAAGTTATCTGCTTAGTCCCACTCCTCTTTCTCTATACACTTTTAATTTTTTTCTTTTTAAGAAGTGAATGTGAATTCTGTTTCCACCACTGTTTATATATTCTATGTCCTCACAATCCTCTGCATGAAAAATAAAATTTCCTTTGATTCTCCTGGTGATAATTTTACATTTATGAACTACAGTTAACAATTTGACAACCATTGGAAATAGGTTTTCCCAACTTCCCTTATCAAAACCCAATACAATTTTAAATTCCTCTATCAAGTGTCCTCCTTACTTTCTTTATTCCAATGAACGGAGCACCAGTTTCTCTAATTTATCCTCATAAATAAAACCTCTCATAAAATGTAACATTTTAGCAAATCTCTTCTGCACTCTCTTCATGGACATGGCATCTTTTCTAAAGTAAGGCATCCAAAACTGGACATAATATTCTATTTGCTGCTGAATCAATGATTTGTACAGCTTTGACATTGCATCTTTTGTACTTGGTACCCATATTTATAACAACAAGGATCCCATATGCTTATTTTGCAGCTTTATCAAAATGTCTTCCCACTTTTATTGTGTATCTGAACACCTAAGTGCCTCTGTGCCTTGATTCCTTTAAAATTTTACCATTTAGTGTAAATGTCCACTTCCTATTCATCCTCCTAAAATGTATCGCCTCATCCTTTACACATTAAAATTTCACCTGACATCTATCTGCCCAAATCTACTAACCTGCTTGTGTGCTCCAGAAAAAACTTACAGTCTACTTCACAATTAGTCATGTTCCCTATTGTCATGTCTTCTGTAAATTTTGATTTTGTACCTCCATATCCAAGTCCAGATCAATTATATGTATTGAGAAGAGCAGTGGGTGGAGTACTGATTCTTGGAGGATACCACAGTTCACTGTCTCAAAATTTTGGTGGTTTGCCATCCACTGTTGTGTGAGGGAGGTTACTAACTCTCTTTACGCAAGAAGATCTAAATGCATTTCATTTTCTCTTGCTAGAGGGAAGCAGGCAGAGTGAGCATGCAGCTTTGCCAGGATACCAGGCTTCCAAATGGTGCCAATGACTGCGTACATGTCACTTTGTGGATGCCGCATGTAAATTCAGAGATGTAGTGCAACCAAAAAGGGTTCCAGTCCGGCAATGTCCAGCTGATGTGTGACCATACTCAGCACATCATGCAGGTCAATGCTCGGTATCCTGGAAGCAATCATGATGCCTGCGTTCTGCAGCAGTCCGCTCTACTGTCTGCATATGAGCCACCATGAGAAACCAGAGGGTGACTATTGGGTGATGAGGGCTATCCACTGACCAACTGGTTCATGCCACTGGTGTGCAATTCACATACACATAGGTGGCATGTATATAATGAGAACCATACTGCCATATGGTATATGATCAAACAGACCATTGGGATCCGTGGTTCTTCGTTTTTTCTCACGCTCCCTTCTTAAATAGTGGGGTTACACTTGCTACTTTTCAGTCTGCAGGAATCCTTCCCGAATCTATAGAATTTTAAAAGATAAGCACCAATGCATCCACTATCTCTATAGCCACCTCCTTCAATATTCTGGGATGTAGTTCATCTGGTCCAGGGGATTTATCAACTTTCAATCCAGTTAATTTTTCGAGTTCTATCTTTTTATTGACACTAATTTCCCCCAGGTCCTCATTTTTATAAGTTCCTTGGTTCCCTAATATTTCTGGGACATTTTCTGTATCTTCCTCCGTGAAGACAGACACAAAGTAATTGTTTAGTATCTCCGCCAGTTCTCCATTCTCCACCACAACGTTTCCTGTCTGCGTATGTAATGGACCCACATTTGTCCTTGCTAACACATTCGCTGCCACACTTTCTTCTCTCTTGCCGGATGGCACAAGGTGACTCATAACAGGAGACAGCAGCAATGGACAGTGCATGTCTTCATCCCCTTGGAGGAGATGATGCTCAGCATTATTGGTGCAACCATCACTGAGGCCCTGGTAACCAGCATCGCTGAAGCCTTCCAGGAGAATGGCATGTTTCTGCCATTCTGCGCCTTCCCAAATCCACTTCACCCTCATCCTGAAGAAGCAGCAGATGGTGTAACCAAACACCTCTTGCTTTCTACCAATTTTTCTTTCCCTCACCCTAATTCTCCTCTTGTGCATTAATGCTTTCAAATCTCCAAGAACTGCTGCCTGGTCAGTTACTGGTACCTGAGGAGGAAGGCCCAGAGGAAAAGCAGATCTCCGAGGAAGAAGCACCATCACTTGATCTGACACTCACAGCCACCAGCTAAGGTACTGACACTATGCGTACCTTAGAGGGCAGTATGGAGATGGGATCGGCATGTGGTGAAACACAGGGCATGGGTCTGCTGTAGCCAGGCCGGTGGGAAAGGATAGCATGTGCCAGCTCCCCATAGGGCAAGATTGCATCCAAGGTCTGCTACAGAGGACTCAGATGAGGATGTAGATGGGACGGCATTCAGGAAAAGGCTGATGGTCTTGCACACTGAAATACTTGCTGCATTGGTAGTCCTGCCAGGGTTCCTGTTGTTAGTGTCAAGGAGCATAGAGGATTCCAGTGCCAAATTGGCACAGGGCTTTGCTCAGGACTTGGAGCCCATTCTTTCCAATGTGTAAGTCATGGCCAACATCATGAGAACACTTGCAGACCCAACCATCATGCAAAGTCTGATGGCTTCCATTGCAGCTTCCATTGCAGCTCAAGCAAAAGCCACCTAATGTCTGAAGGCTGCAGTGGAAGCTCAGATTGAGGTTGTGCGATCTGTGCAAGCCCAGCTTGGTGCCATTCTGGTTCAGACTGCTGCTGTCATTGCTTTCAGAATCTCACAGAAGTCCAGCAGATGACTAAGATTGCTTAGGCAGTGCCCCAAGGGAGTGGCAGTGGCTCTGTGGTGCACAAAGCTGCACTAGGGTAGCACTGTGTGGGAGCACTAGGCCAAACAGAAACCTACAATTCAGGCACAAAGGGAAAGCACAAAAGTGAATAGTTGAGTTTTGTGTGTATTATTGGAAGTGCTGTTGGATAAAGCTGTTATAGAGTAGTTATAGCACAAAGTATCTCTCAGGATGTCAGCATTTGTACGCCCATCACCGCCACTCTGCCAGTGCCCCGGATGTTGCCTGTCAACCAGCCAGCCCAGACTGCTGCTGCCCCTTCCGAGGTGGTGCAGTCTGAAGGCACGTCCTCAAGGCCCAAAACTGCTTCAGGACATCCTGCAAGGCTATCTGCAGTCTCCACAGTCAGCAGCCTTCCACCAGCTATGCTGCAGCCACTGTGTCGGAGCACTAGAACAGGCAAAAGCAAATAGAAGGCAGGCCATAACGCAGTGCACGAGGGTGAATAATTGAGTATTTGTATGGATTATTGGAAGTCTTGTTGGATAAAGTTGGCTTGGAATGGTTGCTTTGTGATATGTTTGATTTTAGGATTGTGGCCAAGAGGATGTTAAACTCCAGATGTTATGGAAGGATAATGCTGGAGCCTATCTTTACTCAGTTTCACATTTATTGTACAAAGTGAAAGGATTACAAACATGTAGCTCCTTACTCAAACCCCCCACCAGTCTCAGTAAGTGTCTGCTGATAAGCGCTCAAGTAAGACCCCAGTTAACATCCTCCATCTGCATACAATCAAACAATTGATATACAATTAACAGATGACACTGCAATAGAGTTGATGTCGAAGATCAGCCATGATCTTATTGAATGACGGAGCATGCTCAAAGGCCCAACTGGCCTACTCCAGCTCCAATTTCTTATGTTCTTGAGTTTTTATGATTTGTATCAGAGAGATGGTAAGGTGGGGAAATGTTGAGCAATGGGTATCTGGGAATTTATTCAGGGGAACCATAGTGTGATCAAACGCTCAAAACAGCATTTCTGGAGCAATCATATCCCAGATGCCTCCTCGTTCCCTCCCCCTCTTCTTCCACCTCTTGAGGTGGTCGCTGAATCCCTGCTGACAAAGGCTGCACTCTCATGATTGCCAGGTTGTGGAGGATGTACCAGATCACCAGGAATTAGGCGCCATGTTCTGATGAGATCTGGTGGATTCCCCCTGACTGGTCCAGGCAGTGGAACTGTTGTTTCATGACGTTGATGATCTGTTCCACGACGTTCCTAGTTACGGCATTGTAGGAGCACTGTCCATGTGTGGTTGGGTGACAGAGCAGAGTCACTGCCAGGTGTAGAGCAGGTAAGCCTTGTGGCCAAGCAGCCACCTTTTCTTTAGACTTGGTTGCTCGAAGATGGCTGGAACTGTGGACTGGTGCAGGATGAAAGCATCATGACTGTTGCCAGGATAGCGGGCATTCACCAGCATGGTGTTCTGGGCATGGTTGCACAACAGCTGCAGATTAAGTGAGTGGCACCCCTTGAGGTTTTGGTATATTGCCCTAATGAGATGCGGTACCTGCAAGGCCATGTGCATACAGTGGATGGCTCCCTGCACTATTGGGAAGCAGCTATCCTGGCAAAGCTACATTTCTGCTCCTCTCTGCTCAGAGAGAAGACTATGAAGTCCCATCTGCTGGCACACAAGGCTATGGACAGGGAACTATGATATGTTGGTAATGTTGCCTGCCACTCTAAAAGTGTCTGTTGACATAGAAATTGAGGGCCACAGGCACCTTGATGGCCATTGCCAGCACAGTTCTCACCTTCCTCTGAGATTGCACATCCGGTTGTTGGAAATGGCACAGTTCAGTTACCACTTCCTTGGTGAAATGTAGCTGCCTCAGACACTGCTCCTGGTTGAGGTAGAGGTAGGAGAAGTGCTCTCTGGAGAGCCTAAGTGGGTATGACCTTACAATGAGAGCCCTCCTCCTCCTTCTGCTGTGCATAGCTCCACAATTCCCCACCTTTCCATCCCTCTGCTATGAACCATCACAGTGCCCTCTTGTCAACATCCTGAAATAAGAGATACCACAAAATAACTACTCTATAACAGCTTTATCCAACAACACTTCCAATAATACACACAAACCTCAACTATTCACTTTTGTGCTTTCCCCTAGTGCCTGAATTGTAGGTGCCTGCATGGCCTAGTGCTCCTACACAGTGCTAACCTAGTGACTGCAGCATGGCTGGTGAATGGCTGCTGACTTTCATGGGGGGAAGTCTTTAAATAACCTTGCAGGACAACCTCAAGCAGCTCTGGGCCTTGAGGACTCACCATCAGACTGGACCACCTCATTATGGGCGGCAACAGTCTGAGCTGGCTGAAAGGCAACAGCAAGGGGACTGGCAGAGTGGCAGTAGTGGGAGCACAAATGCTATCATCCTGCGAAAGGATCGCAGATTCATGGTCCATGGAGCCACTGCCACTCCCCTGGGCAGCATCTCAGCAATTCTAGTAATCTACTGAAGAATAATTTGCTGAATTGCTGTGAGAGCCTGCAAGCATAGTTAAGCACTGATATCCACAGTACTGATGGTAACAGTCTTTGCTTGCATGGCAACAAGCTTAGATTTCGTGACCTCAGTTTGAGCTTCCACTGTAGCTCTCAGACTTTGGATGGCTTTTGCTTGTGCTGTAATGGAAGCTGAGACATCAGCCATCAGATGCTGCATCATGGCTGTGTTCACAAGTGCTGTCATGGAGTTGGTCACCATTTCCACATTGGAAAAGAGGGGCTCCCAGCTCTGCAGAAAGTCCTGTGACAAATTGGGGTCGGACTCTGTGCTCCTTGACAGTCACAGCAGACTGTGTGGCAGGTCTGCCAATACACCCAGTATTTTGGTGTGCATGCCCATTACCCTTTTCCTGAACTTAATTGAAGCCCTTTAGGATGTCCTGAGGTCATGAAAGGCACTACATAACCTGCAAGTCTTTTTGTACGCCACCACATTGAAGTCCTCATCAGAGTCCTCTGCAGCAGAACATGTCTGCGATCTCATCCTCTATCATTTACCCCTATTCTTCCCTGTACTCATGCCTAGTGTCCATGTTTTGATTGCACCTCTATACTACCCTCTACAGTACTTGCAGTGCCAATATCTGAGCTGGTGGCTGCAAGTGTCAGATCCAGTAACAGTGCTTCTTCATCAGACGTGTGCTCTTGCTCTTGCTGGCCTGGCAGCAGTTCTTGGGTATCTGATGCATAAATGCAGAAGGAGAGGATTGAGTGAGGGAAGAGGGATTGGGTGGATAACAAGAGGTACATGCCCACACTATCTGCAGCTTGCACTGCAGACCAAATTATGGGATGGGGGTGAAGTGGGATTTGAAAAGGTGCATAAGGCAGGAACTTACCATCATCCTGCATGGTTTCAGCAATGCTAGTTGTAAAGGCCTGAGTGATTGCTAAGCCAGTAATGTGGGGCACTTCCTTCTCCAAAGGGCTCAGGCGATGCAGCCGTGTCTGTCCCCCACTGGTTCTATTCTGCTCCCTCCTGTTATGTGCCACTTGTCCTGCAAGAGAGAGGGAAGAATGTCAATGAATATGCTGCTATATGTTTGGGGGATATAGTTCTCACAGCTGAATATCTGGAAATATGTAGAAGCTGTGAGATGTGAGTGTGAGGCTTGCAGCAATCTTAAGTGCATGAAGGTGAAGTGGAGCGTGTGAATGTTAGGCATGAGACTTGATTGCTAGAGATTGCTGATGGGTGAGTGTTCCGACCAGGTGGGAAAGGTGCCTAGTGGTCCCTCTCAGCCTTCACCTGGTCTTACTGTAACAGGGTTTTATTTTAAACACACCATGTTTTTAGCTCCCTCTTGGTGAATCCTTGTTCAGCAATTATAAGGCAAAGAAACCAGCACATACAGGCTTTCTTAGGTTTAAAGAAGAAAGGTTGAAATTTGTTAAACTTAAACTCTAATTTGGTTAACGTCTACGGATACACAACGTGCCACGCTAGCATGCATATGCGATACACACATGCAGATAGAGACAGAAAAGAGCAGAAGAAAATAAAGTGGGAAAGTTTGAGGCAATCACTGAAGAGGGTTTTTGTTACAGTTCTTTGAGCTCACTGTAGAGTCCTTGATTGTCGGTAGATCTTGCTCTTCGTTGGGGCCCAGTATTCTTCTTAAACCTTGTTCGCTGTAGGAGACCTTACTCTCTTGGGGTTCATGTGTCTTCAGTGGATTTGGAGTTCCATGAGAAAGAGAGGGAGAACCATACCCGAGAGGTCTTCTTCAGTCCAGGAGCATACTGCAGTCTCTCTGTTCAAAACTCTTTGTACCATTCAGAAAAACCAGGTTGCTAAGCAGGCTAGTCACGTGACCAGCTGATCTGACCATGTCTGTTTGTGGATTTGGTCATCCCAGCAGTCATCCTGAAATTTGAGCTCCCTCACCTTCAATGTCTGGTGCTCAAAGTCCATTGCAGGTTACATTGGATAAGGGAAGTAACTCCTTTGTCTCCACAAGCACTGTCTGTTAATATGCAAATGTCTTTGCAGCTGAGGGCCTGGTGATTTCTTTTTTAAACAAGTCCTTTCTTCACCAGCCACAGTTTTCAAATCAATGTTCATATGACAAAATTAATGTGCCTCATTCTTGGCAGGTGGGGGGTTGCATGACAGTGAGTGATGGGGGTTTGGTGCAGTGAGCAGTATGTGAGGTTGGTGGTTCAGTGGGTAAGAGATGACTTTTGAAGATGCATTCATTGACCTTGAGCATTTGCATTAGGTCATTGAATTTTTACTGGCACTGAAGCCAGGTCCTCAGGACCAGAAACCTTGCACTGACCTCCATGGCTATCTACTCCCATTTCCTTCAATGTGTATGCCTGGAGGGCTTCCTGCCCCCTGCAGAAATATGCCCTCTCTCCTCCTTTCCACCTCCATCACTAAGGCTTCCAGCACTGCATTGGAGAACGTGGCAATCCTCTCTCTGGCCTGCTGCTCCATGATTCCTCTTTGTTCTTTGTGAGAAACACTTTCAGAAAAAGTTCCAACACCTGCTGTGGCCAGAATGCATCTCTCCTAAAAGAGATGGAGGTTAGCTTGATGACGCCTTGGCTAGCTTTAACTTTTGCTAGCCTCACATGAAGATGGGCCCCCTGCTGAGTATGCATGCTCCTTTCAAAGAGATGAGCTGGCAGCATGAAGTTTGCATGTTGCCTGTATCAGCTTGATTGGATGCGGGGTAATCACGCACCATGATCTCTGTGCCTGAAAATGGGCCATATACAATTTTTAGCCCCAAGTGCCTTAATTTTATCAACAAATTTCCTGTGTAACATTTTATCTGACACCTTTTGAAAATTTATTTAGTTAACATCCATCACATTTCCTTTATTAATACACTAAATTATTTCATCAAAGAACTCTATTAAATGTTAGAAATGACTTGCTTTTTTTAACCAGTTTATCTCGGCTGTCCTTAATCAACCCATGCCTTTCTTGGTGGATGTTAGTACTATCGAGTATTACGTCCTTGAGATACGTATCTACTACCAATGTTAGGCTGACTGATCTATAGTTGCCTGGCATATTCCTTTCTTCCTTTTGAACAGAGGTAATCTTTAAATCTTCGGCTATAAGTTTCTTCTCCAAGGACGTTTCAAAGATTGTGATCAGAAGCTCTGTATTTCCTGCTTAACTTCTGTGAGCATCCCAGGACCCAGTGCTTTTCCACTTTGAATTTTTTCAGTATTATTTCCTTATCTAGTTATCACATCTAATTGGTCTGACACCTGCTGTTGTACCTTTTCATTGCCACTGTCACACTTTTCTTTGTAAACCAAGGCAAAGTACTTAATTAAGGTCTCAACCATTCCTTTATCCTCCATAAGTTTTAATTTTCATCTTCAACCACCTTGCTGTGTTTTTTAAAATCTATTTTACTTTTTGTATAATGTGAATAGAAAAGTTTTGAAGACATTTTGAAAGCAGGAAGGAAGGTGGTAAAGCTAGGAAACTGATGGGAAATTCGAGAGAAAAGGATCTCAATGGTTGAATGGACAGACAATAATAGTGAAGAGAAAGAAGGAACAGACAAGCAGAAGCCCAGAGCTAGAGGATGGGGGGTGCAGAAGAGGGCATAGCACTGAGGGAGTTGACTAAAATAATGTTGGGTGAAGACATTGAGGGGTTTTGAAAGTGGGGATGAGAATGTTAATGTTAATTCATGAGAGAAAAGAGCAAGTATAGCTTTGAGATTACAGGGCTATAAGAGTACAGTAATTACACTTCCAAAGTAATTAATTGGTTGTAAAGTGCTTTGTGACATTTTCAGGGTTTGATAAAGTGCTACTGTGATGAACATGATGTATTTTTGTTCATATTTCAATTTAAAGATTATCACTCTGTCAGCTGATAAGTGTTGCCAACTATCCTATACATCTGCAGAAACTTTACAACAACAAATACTTATATTTATATTGCACCTTTAATGTAATGGAATGTCCAAAGACACTTCACAAGAGGTTTTCTAAAACAATGTATGACACCAAGCCACAAAAGGAGATATTAGGTCAGATGATCAAAAGCTTGTTCAAACAGGTAGGTTTTAAGGAGTATCTTAAAGGAGGAAAGTGAGGTCGAGAGGCAGAGAGGTGTAGGGAAGGAATTCCAGAGCTTGGGGCCTAGGAAAATGAAGGCATGGCCACCAGTGGTGGAGCAATTAAAATCAGGGATACATATAAGGTCAGAATTAGAGGAGCACAGATATCTCGGAGGCTTCTGGGACTGGAGCAGGTGACAGAGATAGGGAGGGGCGAGGCCATGGAGAATTTTAAAATCAAGACGTTGCTTGACCGGGAGCCATTGTAGGTCAGCAGGCACATGGGTCATATGGGTACTTGATTTGGTGCAAGTTAAGACACCGCAGCAGAGTTTTGGATGATCACTGAAGGCAGCAGCGCAGGTAGATAAGGCGGTTAGGAAGGCATATGAGATACTTGCCTTCATTAGCCGAGGCATAGAATATAAGAACAGGGAGGTTATGGTGGAGTAGTACAAAACGCTAGTTAGGCCACAGCTGGAGTACTATGTACAGTTCTGGTCACCACACTATAGGAAGGATGTGATTGCACTGGAGAGGGATCAGAGGAGATTCACCAGAATGTTGCCTGGGCTGGAACATTTCAGCTATGAAGAGAGACTGGATAGGCTAGTGTTGTTTTCCTTAGAGCAGAGAAGGCTGAGGGGGGACCTGATTGAGATAGACAAAATTATGAGGGGCATCGATAGGGTAGATAGGTTGAAACTTTTTCCCTTCGCAGAGGGATCAATAACTAGGGGGCATAGATTTAAGGTAAGAGGCAAGAGATTTAGAGGGGGTTTGAGGAAGAATTTTTTCACCCAGAGGGTGGTTGGAATCTGGAACATACTGCCTGAAGGGATGGTAGAGGCAGGAACCCTCACAACATTTAAGAAGTATTTAGATGAGCACTTGAAATGCCATAGCATACAAGGCTACAGGCTAAGTGCTGGAAAATGGGATTAGAATAGATACGCTTGATGACCGGCACAGACACGGTGGGCTGAAGGGCCTGTTTCTGTGCTGTATAAGTCTATGACTCTATGACCTCAATTTACAGAGGCTAGGATGTGGAGACTTTTTCTTAGAAAAAGTTTTGCACATCAAAGCAAATTTTAGCTTACTGTTTTACATCAATGATTCCAGTTCAGAGGGAGAAAAATGGACTCATGCTTTTATTGTTTACATCTACAATTCCAAAAGAATTATTTGTTTACATAAATATTTAATTATGGAGTTGTGCTTGCAATTTCACAATCTCGAACTCCAATATCTTGCCACTGCCAACTGTTACCAAACCATTAATTACCCTGCATGGCTCCCAAACCCCAAGCTTTCCCTCCTCTTTAGTACTACCAAGTCTTATATTTTCCCCAACCTCAGCTTTGCCAGGTCCCCAACATCATCTCCCTCCTCACAGCTGCAAAACTCCATGACTTCTCCCCACACACCTGAATAGTGACCAAAATCCCAGGTCCTCCTCTACCTTTGTACTGTCAAAGCCCAAGATTTCCATCCAGTCCCTAGTCCTACTACATTCTCTACCTCATTGTTACCAACATTACAGGAGATGTTCTATATATATTATTGGATCCCCTAATGTAATGCACATAATAAACTGGTGAATGTACTCTCTCTCTCTCTTACTTGTCTGTTGTCTTCATGTTGCTTTCTCTGTTACTTTCTCTGCCTCTGCCCTTCTACATCTGTCCTTCTCTTCTGCTTCTTTAAAATGAATGCCTTTAGATCCAATCTGATGGGTGGCATATGCATGCTCATTCCACCTGCCAAATTGGTACAGGCTCTTCTCCAGGTGTCCACCCTTATTATCATATCTAAATAAGCATCTTACACTTGCTGTAGGACCTTTTGTGTGACATTGCAGCAGTGTGAGCTGCTGTAGAAGCTGTCAGGAGAGTCTCCATGACGCTAAGCATCACTGTTGTGCTCGTGGAGCTGACCACTTACTACATGTTGGATAGAAAGGTCTCCGTGCTCTGCACAAAGGCTCAACACAAGTTGGAGTTGGTCTTTCCATACTCTGAAGCACTTCACGTAAACTCACTGGCAGTCAGCCGAGTGCACCTAACATTTCCTGATAGATGCCCATCAGACTTCTTCAGTAGCCTGTGTTTTTGAAGTCCCAAACTGAGTCTTCTGCAGTATGTGACCTAACCTTCCAGTGAGCTGGCACCCGTGGCATTCTACTCACTAGGCCTTGCACCTGCATGCTCATAGCCAGTGATAGTACATGTGGTGTCAATCTCTAAGCTTATGCTTGTGAGGGTGAGATTGAAGGACGCTGATTCTTTAAGAAAGGCGGTCTTCTCTGCAATGGGGCTTCCACATTTTCAGCACCTCGAATGAAAGGGAGGGACAAGGGTGATCTTTTAATATGAATGAAGAGCAGATAGAGAAGAGGCTGGTGAAAAACAGCGAAAGTTTGTCATGCAGATTATGTTGGATGAGATAGAAGTAAAGAGGATAAGATGTGAAGAAAGTCTATGAAATAGCTCCTCCAACGTTACCCCTTGCTACAGCCCCTGATGGCTAGCATATTTTCATCCACTGGAGACAGAATGTTCAGGTGAACTTGACCTCCTGCAGTTGCGGCCTTTTGTCACAAGTTGTGACGGTCTACTTCAAGAAAAAAGGGAGTGTGCTCGTGACATCCTTGTCAGGTATTTATAGAATGTGCCTGTCATGGTTGAATAGTTTGTATCTAGTGTAATATGTTTTTGAGAAACAACTAACAGGAAACTGGGGTAATCTAAAGTAAAACATTCCAACACTTCACTTATTTAAATAGTACTGATACATCCGGGGAAATTGGGAACACTGCACAATGTACATCCACCTAACAGAGCTCTACTCTGGGTAATAATATTAATTCCAAGACCAAGGTTTTGGAGAGGCTCAAGAGCAAAATTTTAGTTAAGGCATTAAAAGACACAAAAGAGAAATCAATGGATAAATTGAACTATCTTATTATGAAAAATTATTTTTTACTCTTTTATTAACATTTATTTCAATTCTTATTTTAGATATTAGTAACTTAAGCCATTGGGGCAAACGGTGGACGATTTTTCCAGAATGTATTTGAGTGAACTGTGGGGTGAAGATTAGAAAACATTGTTCAGTGGCATGACAGGCAATCATGATTGGTTTGTTCCAAACTTCGCCGCTTACAGCTTCAAATACTGTAATCCCTTGATTATTTTGTTTTCATTTAACAATGACATTCACATTGAAACCTGGTGTTGCAACAAATAATAGTCATACGTGTAGGAAGTAAATTCGAATGTCCATGAGAAATGAGCATGCAACTCGCATAATAACTTTAATCTAAAAGCAAAATATTGTGGATGTTGGAAATCTGAAACAAAAACAGAAAATGCTGGAAATACTCAGCAGGTCAGGCAGCATCTGTGGACAGAAAAATAGTTAACGTTTCAGGTTGATGACCTTTCATCAGAACAGTTCTGATGAAAGGTCATTGACCCGAAACATTAGCTGGAATAATTTTAATTTGCTGCAGTTTGTGGCAATCCAGTCACTCCTGTGTGATACACCACAAGGGGTGAATTTACATATTCAAAAGTAATACCTACAATACGCATTTCCTCCATTTGTGGAGCTATTGCACTTGCTGAATTCATTGTCAGGACCTCTCTGAGGCTCTTTGACAAAAATAAATGGCTGCTTTCCTAGTTTGGTCCCCAGATCACCAAATCTACAAGTATTTCTTCTTAGCTTTTAACTGTACAAGAAATTTTTACAATTTATTTTGACCTTTTTGCCTCTGGCTGGAAAATCAATAATTAAATTGAGCTCCTGTCAGAAATAAATACATCACAGAATCCAAACTTTGCAGCTTACACCTCCAAGCCTACCCTTAGATATTTTACACTTAGATTGTCTATAATTGCCTGTTATTAACTTTGAAGCAAGTTTCTGACTTTTTTACTTCCCAGTAGTCTCTGCCTCTCTACATCCAAATTTAAATAAATAAAAGTGGAAAATAAATAATTGGCTGTTTTTATATGAAGATAGGAACAGCAGTAGACCAATCAGCTGCTTGAGCTTGTTCTTACAGTCATAAATTTGCACAAAACATTAGTTTGGGGAAGAGGAATGGAAAATTATGGTTACATGGGCAGACTTGAGATACTGGGGCTATTTCCTCTGGAACAAAGGCTAAGAGGAAATGCCATGGAAGATTTTAAAATTATGTAGGGTGGAGTCATAGAGTCATTAGCCGCATGGAAGGAGGCCATTTGGCCCATCGGGTCCATGCTGGCTCACCACAGAGCAAACCAGTCAGTCCCAATCCCCTGCTCAATCCCCATAGCCCTAAAAGTTTATTTCTCTCTGGTGGCCGTCCAACTTCCTCTTGAAGTCATTGATACTCTCTGCTTCTACCAGCCTTGCGGGCAGCGAGTTTCAAAACATTACCATCCACTGCATAGAAAACTTCTTCCTCACATTCCCCCCTGCATTTTTTTCCCAAACCCTTCAATCTGTGGTCTAGTCCTTGTACCATTAGTTAATGGGAACAGTTCTTCCTTGTCTAATTTATCTAAGTATAATCTTATACACCTCTATCAAATCTCCCCTCAATCAAATAAGAAGGCATATGGTGTGTTAGCTTTTATTAGTAGGGGGATCGAGTTTAGGAGCCACGAGGTCATGCTGCAGCTGTACAGAACTCTTGTGCGGCCGCACCTGGAGTATTGCGTGCAGTTCTGGTCACCGCATTACAGGAAGGATGTGGAAGCTTTGGAAAAGGTGCAGAGGAGATTTACTAGGATGTTGCCTGGTATGGAGGGAAGGTCTTACGAGGAAAGGCTGAGGGACTTGAGGTTGTTTTCGTTAGAGAGAAGGAGGAGAAGTGACTTAATAGAGACATATAAGATAATCAGAGGGTTGGACAGGGTGGATAGTGAGAGCCGTTTTCCTCGGATGGTGATGGCAAACACGAGGGGACATAGCTTTAAGTTGAGGGGTGATAGATATAGGACAGATGTCAGAGGTAGTTTCTTTACACAGAGAGTAGTAGGGGCGTGGAACGCCCTGCCTGCAACAGTAGTAGACTCGCCAACTTTAAGGGCATTTAAGTGGTCATTGGATAGACATATGGATGAAAATGGAATAGTGTAGGTCAGATGGTTTCACAGGTCGGCGCAACATTGAGGGCTGAAGGGCCTGTACTGCACTGTAATGTTCTATGTTCTAATCTCCTTTTCTCCAAGGAGAACAACCCCAGCTTTTCCAACCTAACCTTGTAACTAAAATCCCCAATCCCTGGTAAGGTGAGGTGAGAGTGACTGCCCTAGACATCAAGGCAGCATTTGACTGGGAATGCCATCAAGGAGCCCGAACAAAACTGGGGTCAATGGGAATCAGGGCGAAGATCTCCTCTGGTTGGAGTCATACCTAGCGCAAAGGTTGTGGTTGTTGGTGGTCAATCATCTCAGTACCAGGACAACACTGCAGGAGTTCCTCACGGTAGTGTCCTAGGCCCAACCATCTTCAGATGCTTCATCAATGACTTTCCTTCAATCATAAGGTCAGAAGTAGGGATGTTCGCTGATGACTGCACAATGTTCATCACCATTCGCGACTCCTCAGATACTGAAGCAGTCCGTGTCCATTTGCAGCAAGACCTGGACAGCATCCAGGCTTGGGCTGATAAGTGGCAAGCAACATTTGTGCCACACAAATTGTCATGCCAGGCAATGACAATTTCAAATAAAAACAAGAAATGCTGGAACCACTCAGCAGGTCTGGCAGCATCTGTGGAAAGAGAAGCAGAGTTAACGTTTCGGGTCACTGAGCTTTATAAATGTTCAGCATAACTTCCTTACTTTTGTATTCAATGCCTCTATTTATGAAACCCAAATTCCCATATACTTTATTAACCACTCTCTCAATATATCCTGCCACCTTCAAAGATCGATGCACATGCACTCCAAGGTCCCTCTGCTACTGCAGGCTCTTTAGAACTGTGCCATTAAGTATATATTGCCTCTCCCAAAATGCATCACCTCACACTTGTCAGTATTAAATTCCATCCGCCACTTGTCTTCCCATTCTGCTAGCCTATCTAAGTCCTGTTGCAGGTGGTTCCATTTATCCTCACTGCTTGCCACACCTCCAAGTTTGGCGTCATCTACAATTTATGAAATCCTACTCTGTATTCCAAGTGATGAGAGAATTAGCAAAGAGTGGACAATTTAATTCCTTCTCTTAACATGAAGCAGTTAATACCTGATAATGACAAAATTCATTCAACTCTCATCTGGGAGACATTTGTGAGACTTGATCTTCTAACCTTCCAGTCGGGTACCATTCTGTTTTAGGTTAGAAGTATTGTGTCTTTGTATATTTTCTGAAGTAGGATTTTGTAGCTTGGCTGTATGGCAACAGTTTTATGGTTGTCTTCTGTGAATGCTTCTGGGAAAGATATATGTATTTCAACGCCTGCAGCCTATGGCTTTTTTAAAACCTGTGCAAATTCACAATTGTTTTGAAGCAACTAAATCTTCTGTTTAATGCTATTTCTTAGTCCACTTGATTCCTAACTTCCAACCTGTGTCATATGGTTTGTAATGACAGTACTTGCCTTCAATCAGAAAGAACCAAACAGCATTCCATATGATTTCCAGTGCACACTTAAAGATTGGTTAATCACCCTGTTGCTTGCTATCCCATTTTCTCAAGCTTTGCCTATAGAAGTAGACCTTTGAATTTGGCAAGAATACAAAGTAATGGAAAGTAGTCTGAACCAAAAGACAAACCCTCAACCATTTGAACTCCTGGCTATTTGATTAGTATCTATAAACAAAATTACCCCCTGTCCCTGCTCCCATACATATCAGCAAACACACACAGGAGTGGGCACAAAAGCAGGACTCTCCTCAGGCATTGCAGCTACTGAAGTTGGGCTCCTTGGTTGGGGCAGGGGACTGCTGAGGAGCCATGTCCATACTCAGAGCATCCTGAGGGGAGCCCCAACTGTGGAAGTCATCCTCTCCTGCTCCCTTTCGAGGCTCACTTGAACCTCCCTACTGAGCAGAGAAGGACGAGGACCTGGAGAAGCCTTGTCTCTGCTGCATTGAGCTCATGGCCAAGGTGATGGTGTGCAGGACTGCTTGCATTTGTGGGATCTGGGTCTTCATGAGGGTCACAAACCTCTTGATGGAGGAAGCAATGCACTCACACATCTGAGACATGGCAGCACTCATGGAATGGATGGACTCCTCCTTCATCTGCTCATGCCTGTGCATGGCCTCTGGCATCTCCGCTAGATGTTGCCTTACCTCTCCCTGCAATTCCATCATACCCTATGCTGTCAATACCAGAAGCTCATCATCAGCATGGGGATCATCATGAGCCTGGCCACTCACAGTCCTCCGACTGTCAGTGACCGCGACTGTCTCAGCATCAGCCAGCTGCTTGGGCGAATGTACGATGCTTTCATCAGTTTGTGACTCTGATTACAAGACTGAGTGCAAACTCACTGAGGTGAAAGTGTCTGCGCTTGTGGAGGGTGCAGGAGGATCTTATGACAGTGCTTCCTCTGACTGTTGCTGCTCCTCAAAGGTTAACGCTGTCCCTCTTCAGCTGGAGCCTCCGGCGGGCAATGAAGTGCATGAGAAAACACAAACATCTGTGAGTTAGGCTGTTTAGATCTTGTCATCCCAACCATGCATGATGTGGATCTTCAGAAATGTGGTAGATGTCGAATGAAGACGCTCTTCTCTTTCTTGTGTGGAGACTCCAGTCTCACTATCTGCTATTGACTGGCCACCCTGGGTTCCCACTAGCTTCAGCACCACCTCCTCAGCTATGGAAGAGGCCAGGCTATTCCTCCGCCAGGCCGTGAGGTCTCCCTGGCGTTATGGGCCCGTTTCTCCTGCAAGTGGAAAGAGGTACATAGACTTTGTAGGAAGAGCAAGAGAACATTTCTGCTAGTGGCAGCCTCTGATGGGGTTTCCTACATCACTCCTCCCAACGTCCACTCTGAGGGAACGTCATTGGGCTGAGCTGTGAAAGAAGATGGGCTGTGGTGAGATGCATCCATGCATCTGCCAGGACGTGGTGGTGCCTAAACCACTTCCCATTGCCTTTGTGGTGACTCCCTTCCCATGTTACACTGTGTCCCGTGTAACCCTAATCAAGCCCCGAACAGGAGAGAGGTATGGAACACTCACCTTGGTGGAACCATTGTAGGTCATTGACTCTCGTCCTGCACTGGACCCAGTTGAGTTGGGTGACCCCATGGCTGCTGACCTCCTCTGTGATCTCCATCTAGGTTTGCTTGGTCAGGCAGGAGGACTTCTTCTTGCCATCCCTTGGAAAGAGGACCCCCCACCTTTCCTTTGCAGCCTGGAGGAGAATCTCCAGGGAGGCATTCCTGAACTGTGAAGCCACCTGACATGGTCCTTCTTGGCTTCTGGAAAGCTTCTGGCCTTTTGAGGCCTTGGTCA
The DNA here is from genome assembly GCF_036365525.1 of Heterodontus francisci. Classification (NCBI taxonomy): domain Eukaryota; kingdom Metazoa; phylum Chordata; class Chondrichthyes; order Heterodontiformes; family Heterodontidae; genus Heterodontus; species Heterodontus francisci. The sequence goes on from NC_090387.1 coordinate 44,387,188, forward strand.
GCAGCAGAGCAGCAGAGAGACTCCAGGCAGGGGGGGTTTAGCAGCACAGCAGCAGAGGGTCTCCAGGTAGGGGGGGGGGGGTCAGCAGCAGAGGGTCTCCAGGCAGAGGGGTTAGCAGTACAGCAACAGAGGGTCTCCAGGCAGAGGGGTTAGCAGTACAGCAACAGAGGGTCTCCAGGCAGAGGGGTTAGCAGTCCAGCAACAGAGGGCCTCCAGGCAGAGGGCTTAGCAGTACAGCAGCAGAGGGTCTCCAGGCAGGGGGGTTGCAGCACAGCAGCAGAGGGTCTCCAGGCAGAGGGGTTAGCAGTACAGCAACAGAGGGTCTCCGGGCAGAGGGGTTAGCAATACAGCAGCAGAGGGTCTCCGGGCAGAGGGGTTAGCAGTACAGCAACAGAGGGTCTCCAGGCAGGGGGGTTAGCAGCACAGCAGCAGAGGGTCTCCAGGCAGAGGGGTTAGCAGTACAGCAACAGAGGGTCTCCAGGCAGAGGGGTTAGCAATACAGCATCAGAGGGTCTCCAGGCAGAGGGGTTAGCAATACAGCAGCAGAGGGTCTCCGGGCAGAGGTGTTAGCAGCACAGCAGCAGAGGGTCTCCAGACAGAGGGGTTAGCAGTACAGCAACAGAGGGTCTCCAGGCAGAGGGGTTAGCAATACAGCATCAGAGGGTCTCCAGGCAGAGGGGTTAGCAATACAGCAGCAGAGGGTCTCCGGGCAGAGGTGTTAGCAGCACAGCAGCAGAGGGTCTCCAGGCAGAGGGGTTAGCAATACAGCAGCAGAGGGTTTCCAGGCAGAGGGGTTAGCAATACAGCAGCAGAGGGTCTCCGGGCAGAGGTGTTAGCAGCACAGCAGCAGAGGGTCTCCAGGCAGAGGGGTTAGCAGTACAGCAACAGAGGGTCTCCAGGCAGAGGGGTTAGCAGCACAGCAGCAGAGGGTCTCCAGGCAGAGGGGTTAGCAGTACACCAACAGAGGGTCTCCAGGCAGAGGGGTTAGCAGTACAGCAGCAGAGGGTCTCCGGGCAGAGGGGTTAGCAGTACAGCAGCAGAGGGTCTCCAGGCTGAGGGGTTAGCAGTACAGCAGCAGAGGGTCTCCAGGCAGAGGGTTTGCAGTACAGCAACAGAGGGTCTCCGGGCAGAGGGGTTAGCAGTACAGCAACAGAGGGTCTCCAGGCAGAGGGGTTAGCAGTACAGCAACAGAGGGTCTCCAGGCAGAGGGGTTAGCAGTACAGTAGTAGAGGGTCTCCGGGCAGAGGGGTTAGCAGTACAGCAGCAGAGGGTCTCCGGGCAGAGGTGTTAGCAGTACAGCAGCAGAGGGTCTCCAGGCAGGGAGGTTAGCAGCACAGCAACAGAGGGTCTCCAGGCAGGGGGGTTAGCAGCACAGCAGCAGAGGGTCTCCAGGCAGAGGGGTTAGCAGCACAGCAGCAGAGGGTCTCCAGGCAGAGGGGTTAGCAGTACAGCAGCAGAGGGTCTCCAGGCAGAGGGGTTAGCAGTCCAGCAACAGAGGGTCTCCAGGAAGAGGTGTTAGCAGTACAGCAGCAGAGGGTCTCCAGGCAGAGGGGTTAGCAGTACAGCAGCAGAGGGTCTCCAGGCAGAGGGGTTAGCAGTACAGCAACAGAGGGTCTCCAGGAAGAGGTGTTAGCAGTACAGCAGCAGAGGGTCTCCAGGCAGAGGTGTTAGCAGTACAGCAGCAGTGGGTCTCCAGGCAGAGGGCTAGCAGTCCAGCAACAGAGGGTCTCCAGGAAGAGGTGTTAGCATTACAGCAGCAGAGGGTCTCCAGACAGGGTTTTCAACAGCGGCAAAGTCAGTTAGTGAAGCAGCAGTTTAAGCAGGGCTGGCAGTGCTTTAAATATGACGCCGACACCTGTGTTCGTTTCTGCTGATGACTCCATCGGCATCTCACGGCCCGTCCTTATCCTTCAATGGGGTCAGGTCCTGTGCCGCATTTATTCAAATGGTCTGGCCACTACGTGATCATGGTCAGCTGTAAGCATACATGACTCGCGGCGATGGCACCCACTTCCGGGTTTGCTGCCGGGACCCGCGACAGGCTCACTAAATTCAGCCCCATGTCTGAGCAGGAGTGGGTGACAGAGACAGAGGCAGCTGTGGGCAGTGCCCTAGGAGAATGGAGGACAGCTCCAACCTTGGCCAGCTGGGTGGAGATGCAGAGCCTCTGGGTTCACATACAGGGCAGGTCTTTCTGGAGCAGCACCAGGAGATGTGTGCCCAAATATCAGTTCCTGAGGCAATGAGGAGTCTTGGGCAGAAAATGGAGGAGTCTATTTATGAGATGTGTTCTGTTATGTCTCAGGCATATGAGCTTCTCCATAGAGAGAGTGGCCAACCCCGTGGAGAACCAGACGTGGCATCATGAGGAATGGATGCAGGAACATCACACTGTCATGCACAGAGTGCATGCCCTATTCTGTAGCATTGATCCGTCAGTTGCACTGATGGCACAAAGATGTGTGGGTGGGCAGCCAGATGCCCCCAAGCTGCAGGTTCCCATGGACATGCATGTGTGTTGTGAAAGGGCTGGGGAGGCAGGGATGATTTCAAGGGGACCCACCCCTCACGGGGCATCTTTATCAACACCCATCCCCTTGGCCTCTCTGACGGAGGCACCATCTATCCAGAAAGCCCCAATGACCAAAGCTTCCCCTACATCAGTGCTGGTGGGGCAATCTGTGGCAGTGCCCCCACTGGCATCAGGATGCCGAGGACTGGTGCCATGGGCATCTCAGCCACATGCAGCCTTTTTTTATTCAAAAATATACTTTATTCATAAAATTCTGTAAAATATACCTAACAAAACAGTTCTAGACAGTTCCAAGTTGACATTCCAGAAAGTGCAAAAGAAATAATATTTTTTCAGTTCAGAACGTGAGTTGCCTCACAACCCTTCCATTCCATTTTACATGCAATGTACATTTGAATTAAACAGCAAAACCATATTTTTGTGCATACAGCCTGAGGGGTTTCCCATGGATCCAGCCCCTCAGTTCACCTTGGTGAGGGGACCTTACACGGTGGTCTTTCCCCATTGAGCCTTTGCGGCGGCTGCCCCAAGCTTTAGTGCATCCCTCAGCACATAGTCCTGGACCTTGGAATGTGCCAGTCTGCAACACTTGTTCATGGACAACACTTTGCACTGGAAGACCAGCAGGTTTCAGGCACCAAAGAGCATCGTTCACCGAATTGATGGTCCTCCAGCAGCAGTTGATGTTTATCTCGGTCTGCGTCCCTGGGAACAACCAATAGAGCACAGACTCCTGTGTTACAGAGCTGCTTGGGATGAACCTTGACAAAAACCACTGCATCTCTTTCCACACGTGCTTTGCAAAGGCACATTGCAGAAGGAGGTGGGCAACAGTCTGTTCCCCACCATAGCCACCTCGATGGCAGCGTGTGAAGGGGGTGCGACTCCGGGCATGCAGGAAGGATCTGACGGGCAGGGCCCTTCTCACCACCAGCCAAGCTACATCTTGGTGCTTGTTTGAAAGTTCTGGTGATGAGGCATTCTGCCAAATGACTTTAGCAGTCTGCTCGGGGAACCATCTGACAGGATCCACCATCTCTTTTTCACGTAGGGCCTTGAGGACATTCCGTGCAGAGCACTGCCTGCTGGATTGGTAGTCAAAGATGTTTTTCCGCAGAACCTTTTCCACGAAAGATAGGTGGTACGGCACGGTCAAACTGAATGGAGCATTCCATGGCAATGTGACCAGACCCATCCTTTGCAACACCGGGAACAGATAAAACCTTAGCATGTAGTGACACATGGTGTTTGTGAACTGGGGCTCTACACACAGCTTGATGCAGCCGCACACTTTTTTTTTATTATTTCCAAAATATACTTTATTCATAAAAATCTGGAAAAAATACATGACATAACAGTTCCAAACAGCACCAAATCAAAAAATGTACCAATCAAGTATCCTGGATGATGTTGAGCTTTTTGAGTGTCGGTGCAGCTGCACCCATTGAGGTAAGTGATGAATATTTCATCACGCTCCTGATAAGCCTTGTAGAGGTGAGGCACTTTAGTTGTCAGGAAAGGAAAGAGAAATTGACTCTTTTCACTGGGAAAGAGGTTAAAAGGTAATTTGATAAAGAGGTTCAAAGTTATGAGGGATTTTAATAAAATGAATAGGGATTAACTATTTTCACTGGTCAGTATATCAGTTACCAGAATTTAACATCATCTCCACAAGAATGGAGAGATCAGAAGTGTTTTTTTATGCAGAAGGTTGTAAGGAAATGGAATGTCCCACCAGAGACAGTGGTGGAAGCAGAACCTAGATTTGCTTTAAAAAGGGAAGTAGATAAACATTTGAAAAATAAATCAATACAAGGGGCCAGAGAATAGCGTCAGAGGCGTCTGCCTGAAAATCCACGCCGTCACATTGTTTCTGGATTTAGTCAGCCACGGGAAAGCACCAAGGCGGCATCGCTGCCTAAGGGATGGGAGTGCAATTTAAATTGTACAACAGTTGGTTTTAATACACAGCATGTAGTTGATCGCGATTCAATGAGGGGGGGCTTGAATTAAATGAACGATGGGAGGCCCTCACGTGCTTTTGGACCCCGGATGCTGAAAGCAGGTGGCAATGAGACGAGGCCTCAGTGTTACGATGGGTAGGCAACCATGACCAGACTGCATAGGGGAAAAGGGCCATTGTTGGACTGCAGTGCTGTGCACTCTGCAAGGGGGATGGTCTCAGCTGGCAGTATTGGGTGCCCATACTGCCAGATGAAAGGGTTGGGTAGCCACACTATTTGGTGAGAGGATTGGCTATCAGCAAGGGTGGGCACTGAGGGCTATTAGAGAATCTGCTGGAAGAAGTAGAAAGGCGGAAGCTGCCATAGCAGGATCGTCTCTGCAAGGACAGTGCTCTGGAGGCCTACTGATCACCTGGCATGGGTCTCAAACACCCTGTCTTTGTGGATCCCCATGGCGTGATGCAGTGCCTTCGATGGAGGGAGGGTCAGGAGGCAGCTGTGCCTGCCCGTGAAGATCCATGACAAGATCAGCACCAGCTGGCCATGCCAAGAAGGACTACCTGTGCCAGAGAGTGTACCGGACTCAAATCAGCTACCTCCAAATGTCTGAATGACATTGTCAGCGAAGACTATGCCTCTCCACGGAGGCCAACACTGACTTACATGCCGTGCTGCAGGACGAGTAGCGACCTGTGGGATTTGGTGTCACCCTATGCCAGTGACTTTGAAGATCATAGTGGCACCTAACTGTTACGCATCTGAATCATTCCACGGATCCACTAGAAACATGTGTGAGGTCTCACAAGCAGCAGCCCACCACTGCAGCAAGGAGGTGACCAACACCCTATTCAAGAGAGCCAGCCACTATATGCGCTACCAAACCGGCCCTGACAGTCAGGCCGAGAGGGCCACTGGATTCGCGGCCATCACTGCACTCCCCCAGGTGCGATGTGATAGATTGCATGCATGTGACCATTAAGGTTCCAACAGACCAGCCAGTCGCATTCATCAACAGAAAAGGCTTTCATTCCATAAATGTACAGTTGGTCTGCGACCACCAAAAGTGTTTCCTGCAGGTGTGTACCCACCTCCTGGGAAGCAGCCACAATGCCTACATACTTCGACAGTCCCAGGTAGCAGAGCTTTTCCAACCTCCCCTGTTGATCAGAAATAGATTCTCAGAAACAAGGGCTATGCACTGGAGACATGGCTACTGATGCCTGTGAGGAACCCTCACAATGCAGCAGAGGAGGTACAACACGGCTCCACCCAAGCAGGCAGACCTTTGGGCTGTTGAAGATGACATTCCAGTGCATGGATCAATCTGGTGGAACCCTGCAGTATGTCCCAGTGAGGGTCTCACGTATCGTGGTGGTCTTCTGTGCTCTGCATATTCTAGCACTGCAGAAAGCGAGGCTTTGCATGACGAGGACATGATTGAGAAACATTCCTCCACCGATGAAGAAGACACAGAGGAGGGAGATGAGCAAGCAACACTGGATGTTGAACCCCTTGCACCAGGCACATTGAACAACAGGCCAAAGAGGCAATAGACAGTCTCATACTTACCCACTTTCAGCCACCGTGATGGCCTCTTGGAGTAAAATCGATAAAGACTGACTGCAATGCATTCAGTCTGTCGCCTCCTTTCTATTTGTCTTCCGTGCCTAGCACCCAGCTAAACCACACGCTATGGCCCATGGGAGACACTAATTAATTGAAGCCTGTGCCTACATTGGCAGCCACTAAAGGTGAAGTCAGCAGGTCACAATTAAGGCATGTTAGAATAATCATTTTCCACAATGAAAGTTATTTTCAAAAACAGGAAAACTTTGTAAGATACAACAAATGGCAAATGTCAAATGCCCGTAAAAGCCCAAGTGTCTCGAGATGGTTTTCTTTACTTTGTATGTGTACTTTTACGAGGTGTAACCACTGCACCAGCAGCTGAGCTGGAGGCAGGCTGCTGATCAGGCCGCCCCTTGGGCTCTAATGATGTTGGTGGCCGTCCTCTGGCTGCCTGAGGCCTGGAGGGCCCTGACTGCCTGAGGGTTTCCTGGACAGGTGCAGGAGTGTCCTCAGGTGCCACGGCTGCTGGAGTTGGGCTCATTGGCGAAGGGACTGAGGAGCTGCTGTTCCCACCCAAAACACTCTGAGGGGAGCCCCCAGCTGTGGAGGTCAGCCTCTCCTCCTTTCTTTCAAGGCTCACTTGAACCTCCCTGCTGACCAGAGAAGGATGAGGAGCTGGAGAAGACTCCAAGCGCCTTGTCCTTCTCTTGCCTTGACACTGCTGTGTTGAGTTCATGGCCAAGGTGATTATGTGCAGGTTTTCGTGCATTTGTGCGATCTGGCTCTCCATAAGGGTCACCAACCTCTTGATGGAGGAAGCCATGTGCTCACAAGCCTGGACTCCTCCATCATCTGCTCATGGCTGCACATGGCTTCTGGCATCTCTGTAAGATGTTATCTTACCTCTCTCTACAACTCCAGCATGCCCTGTGCTGTTGACACCAGAAGTGCGTCATGGGCCTCGCCACCCCCAGTCGTCCGACTGTCAGAGGTCTCGGCCATGTCAGCCTCATGCAGCTTCTTGGGCTCATGTGCGGTGCTTTCACCAGCTTGTGACCCTGATTCTACAGCCGAGCAGAAACCCACCGAGATGAAAGTATCTGCGTTGGTGGAAGGTGCAGCAGAGTCATGTGACAGTGCTTCATCAGACTGCGGTTCCTCCTCAGAGGTTGATAGCTGTCCCCTTTCTGGTTGAGTCTCCTGCTGACGCTGACCTGCATGAGAGAACACAAACGTGTGGGTTAGGCTGTACAGGTCTTTTCATGTCAAACATACGTGATGTGGGTCTCCAGAAGTGAACTGTATGTTGATTGGAGACAATCCTCACTCTCTTGTATGGAGACTCCAGTCTCACGGTCTGCTATTGAGCCCTGGGTCACTGCCAATTCAAGTGCCTCCTCCTCAGCCGTGGAGAGAGGCCTGATGTCTGGGACGCCTCCACCAGACCGCGATGTCTCCATGCTGTTATGGGCACTCTTGTCCTGAAAAAGGAAAGAGGGAGCTAGTCATACTTTGCAGTGTGATGCCTCCCTCCTCATGTGCCGCTTCCTCCTGCATAGTCACTTGTAATCCCTACAAAAGAGAGAGGTATGGAGTACTGACCTTGGCAAAATCAAGGACATCATTGACTCTCTTGCAGCATTACACCCATGTTTAGGGGGTGACCCCACAGCTGCTGACCTCCTCTATGATCACCATCTAGGTTTGCTTGGTCAGATGGGAAGACCTTTTCTTGCCATCACTGGGGAAGATGAACTGCCTCCTTTCCCTTAAAGCCTGGAGGAGAATCTCCAGGGAGGCATTGCTAAACAGTGGGGCAACACGGTGTCTTCCTTCAGCCATGGTAGCTGCAGACTCACTTCCAGCTTCTTGCCTATCAGGCAGCAGAGGCAGCAGAAGGGATCCTGGAGCAGTAGAGGGCACTCAGAAAGGCACTCCTTTAAACCAGGCAGGAGTGAATGCAGGGCTGGTGGGGCTTTAAATGTGGTGCCAAACTGTGATTATTCATGGACAGACACAATTTCTGTTTGTTAATTGTTGCTGACAGTTTCCCTCTTCGATTATTTCTTCTCATTGCCAGGGTACTGAGACTAACCTGACCGAGATCTTCCCTCCTTCTCACTCCCATCTGTTACTGTCCTGCCCACAGTTTGAAGGAACTAAATCAGAAAAAGTTAAGAAAAGGCACAGCATTAGAAACAAGGAAATCTGTGCTGCAGTGTCTTTGCTGACTGATGAATACCATTGTTGCTGCAAAAGAAAATTTAACTATGTGAAATAGCTAACTAGCTTTGGCCTGCACTATACTTGGTTGCAGTCCAGTGGGTAAAAATTAACATTTAGATGGAAAGGATATTGATCATAAAATGTTTCTGACCAACCCTGCCCATCTGAACTAGCACATACAATGTCTGGTGCTTTCCAATCTTTTCAACAAGGCAGCACTTAACGAGGCAGATTTTTTTTAATGCTGAAAAAAAAGCAAAATATTGCAGATGCTGGAAATCCTGGAAATACCCAGCGGGTCTGACAGCATCTGTAGAGAGAGAAACAAAATTAACGGCAGAATTTCATGAGCCCCCCCTGAGATGGGGCCCATAGTATCGCGATGCGGAGGTTGGGGGGTGGGGGGTGGTGGGGGGGGGGGGGGGGCGGAGGGCCCATCGCCACCCAATTGTCAAGCGATTTTGCCAAGGGGCGGATAGCCCAACGACGGCCTTCCCACCCGGAGGCCAATTGAAGCCCTTAAGTGGCCTATTATCAGCCACTTAAAGGTCTCTTTCCCCCACCACTGGGATTTAACCAGTGTTGGGGGGTGGCACCATCATGCGGGGAGGGTGCATGTAATATGAGGTGCCCTCCCTGCAGGCCTGGAGGGATCCCTCCTCAATGGGAAATTTGTGGCCCACAGAGGACCCCCACCTGCAAAACCTCCACCTCCCTGGACCCACTCCACCTGCACCACGCCCACCCTCCCACCCCCCCTTCCAGACTTATCTGAGTTCCAGGGTTGCAGCACTGGGCCTGGGCCCAAAGCCTTTGCAGTACCGACTTTACTACCGGTCCCGGTGACGCTACTGGGATGCTCGCCCTGTGATTGGCCGACAGCTCTTGGAGGGGGGGGGATCCCCATCTTTAAAGGGACGGGGATCCTGGAGCCAGACACTTAGGTTCCATAACAACTGAGGATTGTGACGGTGGGGGTGGGGCTCGAAAAGGCGGAGATGGGGATTCCCCTCCCCCCACCCCTTTTTCAGTCTGGTGCTGGGAGTCCCACTGGTTCCACAAAATCCAGCCCAATATTTCAGGTCAATGACCTTTCATCAGAGAAAAGTAAGAAATGTAATAGATTTTTTGCAAGTGAAGGGGGAAAGGTGGGAAGAAGAACTAAGGGAAAGTCTGTGCAGGGCGGGGCAGGAGACAGCAGGAGAGATTAAATGACAAAAAGTTTCACCATGCTCATGATTTGGCGTCCTCTATATTGGAGAGACTAAACACAGACTGGATGACCACTTTGCAGGACACCTCCGCTCAGTTTGAAAGCCCGAGCTTCCAGTTACCTGCCATTTTAATTGTCCGCCTTGCACCATGAAACCTATTGTCATTTAATCTGTCCTGCCCGCCACCCTATCACAGACCTCCCCTCTTGTTGTTCTTCCCACCCTCCCCCCATTCACTTGCTTAAAACCTATTCCATTTGTAACTTTTCCCAGTTCTGATGAAAGATCACTGACCTGAAAGCTTAACTCTATTTCTCTCGCCACAGCTGCTGTCAGACTTGCTGAGTATTTCCAGCATTTTCTGTCTTTATGTTTTAAAAAGGTTTTCTTTAAAGAAAATAAACTTGGATAAATAACCTGCTTCAATACATCATTTTGGTTGTCAGTATTTTTTTAAATCCCATGTACTAAACCGGCATCTGTTCTACATGTCAATTGTCAGCTGGCTAATCAGGAAATATTGCCATCTGTGCTGTGACCTTGGTATAAAGGTGAGTATGCTTTTTTTATTCGTTTGGGAGATGTGGGCGTCACTGGCTAGACCAGCATTTATTGCCCATCCCTAATTGCCCTTGAGAAGGTGAGCTGCCTTCTTGAACCGCTGCAGTCCATATGGTGTAGATACAGCAACAGTGCTGTCAGGCAGGGAGTTTCAGGATTTTCACCCAGCGATAGTGAAGGAACGGCAATATAGTTCCAAGTCAGGATGGTGTGTGGTTTGGAGGGGAACTTGCAGGTGGTGGTGTTCCCATTCATCTGCCGCACTTGTCCTTCTAGGTGGTCGAGGTCGTGGGATTGGAAAGTGAATACGAGTCAATATTTCTTAGCTATTTTGGGGAAGAATTGTTCTACTTGTTAAATGTGGTGACATCATGAATTAATTCACAAAGAACATTTTATACTTTTGCTGTGCGTAGGCATGAGGAAAAAATACCCCTGTTGTCAGCAAGAGTGCGTGGTGATTTAGATAAGATCACCTTTTGGTTTAATGTATTTAGGGTGCGACATCGGCCTAGTGACTGTCAGATTCCTTTGTCTCAAAGCTGAAACCCGGAAAGAAGAAACTAAAGCTTGCCCAAGAAAAAAAAATGCATTTTTTGGCCTCTGGCAACCATCCCAATCATCATAAAAAGTTTGAACATTCATGCCAAGAAAAGTGTCAGTTCAGTAACAACAAGCCAATAATCTATACATATTTCATTAAACGTTTTACATACACTTCCATCTACAAAACCTTATATCCTATTGTTACACCTTTACCATTATAAATTCCTATGCCATAGTTAAAACAGAAATACCCTGCGTCAACTTTTGATGCAGCTAGTGCAGACTCCGGCCACTTGGTTATATCATCTGATGCTTTACCCAAAATTTGCTCAAAATGCTTTCTGAAATGTTTTCATCCACCATTTGTTCTCAGGAAATTCATTTTTTAATTATTAAGTAAGGGTTTTGACAAAATAAAAACATATATTTCATAATATTTGTTTATGTTTATCCATTGAATTTTGTTTAGTGTTATTTAATATCTTCATTTAAGGTTAAAGGCCTCACCCTCTCCCAAAAATCTGGACTTGGACTTAATATTTTTACCCAGGGCTATAATATTGTTAGCTAAATGCAGATCGTACCAATGTCAAGTCTTTATGAAGGAATAACTTATATTTAATATATTTCTTAAAAGAGAGTCTGAATGTAGGTGTTACTGATTGAAAATATACTGTACTGTTTACACATGCATTACAGCTTTCATTTTGTGTTCAATTTCCAAACACATATTAAACTGAGAGAAAGTCTTTCCTCATCCTAATTTAAGATTTTTTTCTCCAGATAAACACAAGTTGAATTTTGAAAACAATGGCAAACCTTTAATTATCTCTAATGTTTTTGTTGACAGTTACATAATCTAAACATTCTAATTGTTAGCACCTTCTTCTTCTTCTTTGGCCTCCTTATCTCGAGAGACAATGGGTAAGCGCCTGGAGGTGGTCAGTGGTGTGTGGAGCAGCGCCTGGAGTGGCTATAAAGGCCAATTCTAGAGTGACAGGCTCTTCCACAGGTGTTGCAGAAAAATTTGTTTGTCGGGGCTGTTACACAGTTGGCTCTCCCCTTGCGCTTTTGTCCTTTTTCCTGCCAACTGCTAAGTCTCTTCGACTCGCCACACTTTAGCCCCGCCTTTATGGCTGCCCGCCTCCTGTGACACAGATAGACAGAGATAGAGATGAGCAAATGCCCTGGGAATTGTGTCAGCCTGTGAGAGGATCATCATAATAAGAGTATAAACACCAGGAACCCAAGACCAGAGTTTCCCCACTCCTTCTTTACCAAAATATAATCCCTACTCTCCAGTGATTCCACCAGTCTCTACATCTCAGGAATGGGATCCTGGAGAGAAGTTCGGAGCAGAGGACTTGGAGAAACCACCTGAACCTCTTTTAGTTTCCTCATTATAATTTGATTTCTCTTTCAAAAATTCACAAGTAAGTTGAATTTTGAAAACAAACAAAATCTCTTTGATGGAAACAGCTTGGAGGAAAGGATAGGAGAGTGGTAATGGAGAGAAATGTGTAACACGTTCCATCGCTATAAGGATTGAGAACCAGAGGACACCGATTTAAGGTGATTAGCAAAGAAGCAACGGTGACATGAGGAATAACTTTTTTACACAGCAAGTGGTTAGGATCTGTAATGTGCAGCCTGAGAGTGTGATTGAGGCAAATTCAATTGTGGCTTTCAAAAGGGAATTGGATAATTATCTGAAGAGAAAAAAATTGCAGGCTTACAGGGAAAAGACAGGGGAGATGAGTTGCTCTTGCAGAGAACTGGCATGGACACGACAGGCTGAATAGCTTCCTTTTGTGCTGTAACCATTCTATAATTCTATTCTATAAAAGTTGAGTCGGGGTCTCTGGCTCTTACTCTTTGAAGGAGAAAGTGAGGGAGGAATGAATGGATGGTTGGCTAAGGGTGAGGAGAGTGTCAGTGAAGCAAGTGGGAAGGAAAGATACAGGGTTGAGAAGACAGTTCCAAAGGGAAGCGATAGATATGGGAGTGAAGGAGTGGTAGGAAGGGAATATGGAAAAAGCAAAGCAAACAGGTCGGGGACATAATGAGAGCAAGGGAGTGAAAGGCTGGAAAAGCATGAGCAATAGAGAGAAGATATGAAGAAAGTTGCTGAAGTCTACATTATCCTGGCAACCCTCATTGGAATAATTCAGGTCCTTTCTCCACCATCCACCATCCTTTCTATGGAAGGATAAAGAAAAGACAAAAATGAAAGGGAACAGCAGAAACAGCAATGCAAAGCCATAACAGAGACAAGTCAGAGAGAGAACCCATTTAAATTTGTTGGGTGGGAATACAACAGACATCAAGGATTGGCTACCTATTACACATTACCATTGAAATGAAAATCAAGTGGCTCCAAAAATGGGCAGCCAAGCTCCAATGTCAGTTTTCTGCCTGGGTGGCAAGTTGAAAATGTATCAACATATTCTTCATCTCACCATGTGCAATACTATGGCTGTTAAAGTAAGATGAATAATAATTTAGCTTCAAAATGTTTCCAAACACTTCAAGCATTTTTTTTTAATTGCAGTAATTATTATTATGTGATAATATAGTACCTGTGCAGGTTTTGTTGTTGCAATCAAATGGGCCTAGATAGTGTTTAAGTTCTCAGGTTGTGGTCTTGGTATTTGTCCATTATGCATCTTTTCTTGAACCAAAATGAGATACTTAGCAAATGATTTGTGATCTGCCAAACTGAGTAACTCAACCAGGTAAATTCAGGAGTGATAATAAAAACAAAATACTGCAGATGCTGGAAATCTGATAAAAACAGAAAGTGCTGGAAATACTCAGCAGGTCTGGCAGCATCTGTGGAGAGAGAAGCAGAGTTAACATTTCAGGTCTGTCACCTTTCATCAGAACCATTCTGATGAAAGGTCACTGTCCTGAAACGTTAACTCTGCTTCTTGCTCTACAGATGCTGCCAGACCTGCTGAGTATTTCCAGGACTTTATGTTTTTAAATTCAGGAGTGAAATTGTTTTTTGGCAGGAGACCAAGTCTGTTTTATACACTGCTTGATTTTCTTCTCCATTGCCTGTTTTGTGCTCCACTGAGCAGTCAGTTGACCCCCTCTGTTTTCACCCTGGCATGCTGTATTTTCAATGCTGAAGTCGACCATTGTACATAACGTATCATTATAAATACCCTTTGCAAGTTGCCTGTGATTGCTCAAGAGTTTCATGCATGTATGGAAACATTTCCAAAGAAAGTTGGAATTGGCAATTTGCACAGTCAAGTATACTTGCACAATGATTGGAATCTTGAAAGCCATATTATCCATTTCAAAATTAAAGTGAAATTGTCTGGTATTTGGGTATTTGGTAAATGACCCAATACCATTTTTGGGCCACTATCACCTCGTTTACACCAAGCGGAGTGAGGTAAAATTGACTCTTAATTTTCTGATGAATCTGCTCATCAGTAAGACATACCTGACAGAGGTATGGTATGTCTTCACACAGGGAGAACGACTACCCAAATATAAACCATTGTTGGTCTCCAGATGCCAAAGGACAACTGCTTGCCCACCCTTGGGTAAATGATGTGTGACACAGGACGATTTAAAAAATATCTATTTTTAAAAAATCTGACTTTTGCATTGGATTGTGACTGATATAGTATTATACACAAGATCGTAACTTTAGTGTATTTTTCAATTCATGGCAAACTTACTGCCACTGTTGCTTGTGCACCAATTATTTCTGGATAGGATTAACTGGCATAGTGTTTGGCAAATGACAGAATACCATTTTTATAAAGACTTATCAAAATAAGGCACTAACACAAAAGCTGATTGGACTTAAGCTGGCAAAAACACTAAACTTCTTATAAGGCATAAACTTTTCATTAATTGGGGAACTGCATCATTGATTAACCTGCATGGAAGGAAAGACAGATCTGTATCTGCCTAACATCTATCCAATAGTGTTCCACTTTGATAAGTTGTGTCTTTTCCAAACATTTGGCTTGCCAAACAGTTAACATTCTGTGATTTCCAGTTGTGCATAATTGCACTACTGTCCCTGCCTGGGCAATTAATGAGACTGGGACAAGATTAAGTCAAAATGCTTCATAGCTAATATACTTTAAGTTTTTGTTTATAAATTTTGTTAATGCACTACACCCCTGTTAAAGGCTTTCACAGCAGAACTGGGCTCTTAAATATTCCAATGCAGAAGAGCAGATATTTGACTTAGCTTCTTGAAATCCACCCAAAGTAACTGAAAATGTTTAATAGAACCTAGAGAGCCAACACATCTGAATTGTAAGTAGCTTTGGGAATGTACCATAATGGGAACTTATTCAACGTCTTCTCATGCTATTGATTACAGACTGTGAGGATTTTGGAATTAATGTTTTAGGAGGAATAACATAGTAACAGGAGGAAGTCATTCAGCCCTGGAGCCCTGTTCTGCTATTCAATTAGATCACGGCTGCTCTGTACCTTAACTCCATCTACCCGCCTTGGCTCTGTAATCCTTAATACCTTTGCTTAACAAAAATCTGTCACTCAATTTTGAAATTTTCAATTAATCTAATCTCAACAGTTTTTTGGCAGAGAGAGTTCCTGATTTCCACTACAACTTGTTTGAAGAAATTCTTCCTGACATCATCCCTGAACAGCCTAGTTCTAATTTTAAGGTTATGCCCCCACTGTTCTGGACTCTCCCACCAGAGGAAATAATCTCTTTACTTACTCTTACAAATCCTTTAATCATCTTAAACACCTCAATGAGGTTATCCCTTAATCTTCTATTTTCAAGGAAATACAAGCAACCTGTCGTCATAATTTAACCCTTGTAGCTCTGGTATCATTTTGGTGAATCTGCACGGCACCTCTTCCAAGGCTAATATATACTTCCTGGGTGCCCAGAATATATTGGAGTACTCCAGATGGGGTCTCATCGGAGCTCTGTACAGCTGTAATACAACTTCCATCCTTTTGTTTTCCAGTGCTCTTGAGATAAATGTCAGCTATGAATACTGTTATGGATAAGTGGTAAGGGGTGTGGGTGGTTCCCACTGTTCACTTCCCAACTGACTGTAATCATGTTTTGTTTTAAATGAGTTAGCCCTGACTATTTTTTGGGTCAAATAAACAGACAAATGACAGGTTTTCTTGTAGGTTTAAAACAGAATACTCGCTATTTATTGAGCAATGTTCATTCGCCGAAATGTTCGCAACACCCCTCATGCACGCATTCACTCTCACATGCACTCTCAAGGGAAGATAGCTAGAAGGTAAAGAATTGCAGTAGGTGTTCGTGGTTTACAGTAAACATGTTTAATCTTCTAACTAGGACAGCTTCTTTTAAAGGTGCAGGCCTGGGTGTTTGTATTCTTGAATTTGTTGAGGTGTTGTTGATTCCGGTGATTAAGATTTCAGACTGGAGGTGGTGGTCACTTTCAGCACTCTGCTGTGCCAAGTTGAAGTGTAGAATTAGCAGCAGGATTTCTTCTTCTTCTTTGTTCTTCTTGTCTTTCCACAGCCTCTGTCTGGACTGCTTTCTGTGATTTCGCTGTGATCGTCCCCCTCTGTCTCCAGAGGGTTACCTTTTAAGGTCAAAATCCATCAATTTAGAGTTTCTGTTATTTGACACATGGCCTTCTCTCCTGGTGTGACCACACAATGAAATAGGATGTGGAATCCATGGCTATCTATTAATATCTGGATGAGTTTCATTCTGTTATGATGTGTTTACTTCACACCTTCTTTGTCTCAGAAGGAATCCATTCAATTCAGGAATGTCTCTTGATGATTTCAGGTTGGTTGTAGTCGACATCTCTTAGTCTGGAATATATCCTTTTGTTCTTTCAAGACAGTGAGGCAGTTTTTGAGTACACAGGCCAGGTCGTCTGACTTTTGGTAGCCATCTTTGCAGAACAGTGTCCTTTTTTTTTAAAGGAAATGTTAATTTTAAAAATTCCACATTAAATAAAGATATGTCTTTACTGAGAATGACAGTACCTTTATGTTACCTACATTCATGCACTCAACAATTGCATTTATATAACCTCTTTAATGTCCCAAGACACTTCACCAGTATGTTATCAGATAGTATTTGACACCCGGCCGCTTAAGATATTAAGTTGGTGATCAAATGTTTGGTCAAAGAGGTAGGTAGGTAGAGAGAGTTGCAGAGATTCAGTGACGGAATTCCAGTGTGCAGGGCCTAGGCAAATTAATGCACAGTTGCCAAAGGGGTGAAAGAAATCAGGAATGCACAAAAGGCCAAAATTGGAGGAATGCAGAGTTCTCAGTTATAGGGCTGAAGTAGAAGGGGGCAAATCCATGGAAGAATTTAAACACAGGGATGAGTATTTAAAAAAATCGAGGGAATTTTCGAACCAGGAGCCAATGTAGATCAGCAAGCATAGGAGTGATTGGTGAACAGAACTTGATGTGAATCAGCGTATGAGCAGTGGAGCTATGAATGAGCTGTAGTTTACAGAGGGTGGAAGATGGGACATTGGCTAGGAAATCATTGGAGTAATGGAGTTTGGACGTAAAAAAGAAAGCATGGATAAGGGTTTAAGCAGTTGATGGTCTGAGTCAGGGACAGGAACGGGTGATGTTACAGGGAAGAAGTAGGCGGTTTTGGTGATGGAATGGATATAGGATTGGAAGTGCAGGGTAAAATGCGACGCCAAGGTTACAAACCATCTGGTTCAGCCTCAGACAATGGTCACTCAGCAACAGTAAATATGGATTACTCAGCTACATTGTCTTGTGATGGTTTTATTAGCAACCAAAAGAATCTCTAAAACTGGTAAAGCTTCATACACATATGTCTGAATAAAATGAACAATACATTGTTTATATAGTCTGGAATCAGAAGTAGAAAAATCTGTGGAACAAATTCAGATGTGAACTGGGTGGGTGAGGGGGGGGGGGGGTCCTCCAAAACCTAACACTAAAAATAAATCTTCACATAGCAGTCAAGAATATGAAGATTGCTGGACTTCAGATTTCTCTTGTTCCCTTGGGACTTCCTCTAAACTCTCCAAACTGAATGCTAGCACGTGGGGAGACACTTTATCCCAATTTGTCACAATTTCTGGTCTGCGATTTTAGCAAGCAACCTAAAACCAGCATTGCAGGAGAATAATGGTCAATGAAATTGGAACATGAACATTTTAAAGGCCCAGATTTTTGTGGAGCAGGATATCCAGCAGAACACTGCATTAGTTAGTTCCATCACAATTCAACATCAAAAATCTTTGCGCTGCAAGTTGCTGGAAATGCTAGCTCATAACTGTTGTGTTTTCTTCTCCTTGTGCTTACTAACAAATAAACATCAAGGCACCAACCACACATAAGGGATTAGTTAACACACAAATACGTAGGTTCATTTATTAAGGAGTTCAAGAGTTGGCAGCAGCATGACAAAGTAAAAGAACTTATATGCATGTCTGAACAGGTTGCTCCCTCACTGCAGACTGAGGCAGAGTCTGAATCACATGATACATTGTATCATTTCCCCTCTAGTAATATATACAGAAAACATAACCCCACCCACTTAAAGGTGTACCACAACACCCCGCTTTTTCGAATAAACAGCTCCCCTTTACAAATAACCATAACTATTTGCAATACATGGAAATGCTTATTTACACATTACAGAGTTATGAGTTGAGAAACTCAAACTTATAAGTCCCTCAAACACAGTGGCAGTCTACATATACGCCCTGACTTAGTGACTGTAATGTTAGCTTGAGGTTGTTAAATCTTCTCACAGTGGTCTGTGGGATTGTTACACTTGGATGTTGCTTTAGATTTTGCCTTGGATCTTGTCATAGAGTCATAGAGAGATACAGCACTAAAATAGGCCCTTCGGCCCACCAGGTCTGTGCCGACCATCAACCACCCATTTATACTAATCCTACATTAATCCCATTTCCCTCTCGCATCCCCAGCTTCCCTCAATTCTCCTGCCACCTGTCCTGGATTCAATGGAGTTACACGGTGGTTGAGGATTAGGTACTTCCCTGATATGTCCTCTGTTCCATCTCACCGTGGCAACATTGGGTGGGGTGACCTCCTACCACCTTAGCTCCAGACAGATCCTTGTCACTTCAGCTGTTTGCCACCTACCTTCAGTGGGATGCTGAATTCAAACCTGATGTTCTATCTTTAAACTTAGCAACTCTTTGCCTCCATTCCTGTCATGCACATCTTTCATCCTCCCCTGTTTTTTCAAATACTCTGCTCTGGCTTCTGAAAGAGTACATTGATGAAGACTAGGTAGATTCATTCGCACTGGTCTGCCAAACATGAGTTTCCGCCAGTAATGGGATAGTTGCACTTAGAGATGTTGCCTTAAAGTGTAGCATTGCAATGTATAGATCTTGTTTGTTCTGTCTGCATTTCAAAATTAAAGATTTCACCACACAAACCATTCTTTCGGCCATTAGATCTGGGGTAGTGCGGAGATGCAGTAATGTGATACATTCCCCACTTCTCACATGTGTCCCTGAATGACCTTCCAGTTAAATGAGGCCTGTTATCTGAGATTACCTCCCCCCTGGGTGCCCCAAGCAAACTGAAAATAGAACTTAGCATGTATGCTACAGCTGTGCTTGGCATTTCGTGCAATTAATGGATGATCGGATACTTGGAAAAGTAATCAGTGACAACTAAGAAATCATCGCCATGAACATGGAAGAGGTTGGAAGTGATCTTGGCCCAAGGATGGGTAGGAACTTCATGTGGTAAAAGTGGCTCCTTGTGCTGATTTGGCATATTTTTCTGACATGCCTCATACTTCTTAACTGTGACTTCAATGTCATCGTTCACACCTGGCCAATAGACTGTCTCTCTCGCTAGCCTCATTGTACAATCTATTCCCATGAGTGACTGATGAAGTTGCTGTAGTATGTCACGTTGTAAAGATTCCACTATGATGACCTGCTTTCCCTTGAGGATGACTCCCAGGACATACCGAGCTCGTCCCAAAAAGCCGAAAACTGTCTCACATGCTTGTGGACATCCTGAATGGAGTCTGGCCATCCTTTGATAATCATTTTCAGAGTTCCTGCAGTGTTGAATCTTTCACTGTCTCCACCTGTAGTTGCTGACACTTGTTTTGTGCGAAATTCATCAGGTCAGCATGTAGAACATCTTCAAGTTCAATGTCTAGCAGGTTGATCTGTAGAACTATGGTAACATTTATTTATTTTTTTTATTTAGAGATACAGCACTGAAACAGGTCCTTCGGCCCACCGAGTCTGTGCCGACCATCAACCACCCATTTATACTAATCCTACACTAATCCCATATTCCTACCACATCCCCACCTGTCCCTATATTCCCCTATCACCTACCTATACTAGGGGCAATTTATAATGGCCAATTTACCTACCAACCTGCAAGTCTTTGGCTGTGGAAGGAAACCGGAGCACCCGGCGAAAACCCACGCAGACCCAGGGAGAACTTGCAAACTCCACACAGGCAGTACCCAGAATTGAACCCGGGTCGCTGGAGCTGTGAGGCTGTGGTGCTAACCACTGCGCCACTGTGCCGTCCATCTGCAGTCTCTGCCGGATTGCATAGTCTGCTGAGCATATCAGATGTAACCATCAATTTACCAGATTAATACCGAACCTCGCAGTCATAACCCTGTATCTTTACTAGCAGACATTGCAGCTTGACGATGCTCTTGTCAATGGTTTCCTCCAGATCACCTGGAATGGTTTGTGGTTGGTCTCTACCACAGATCTCTTCCTGAATAGTTAAGTATGAAAACGCATATTTGAAACACCAAGGCTAATGTTTCCCTTCTGATGTTAGAGTAATCGGACTGCGCTGCAGATAGGGTTTTTGAAGTGAATGCAAAGGGTTTACCCATCCATAATATAAATGCTCCTAAGCTTTGTTGAGATGCGTCCAGTTCCAGAATGGTCACTTCTCTGGGATGCTTCTGACAATAACTTCTTTAGTGCCTCAAAGAGATGTTGGTTGTCTTCAAACCACAGAAAAGGCACCTCCTCCTTTTTCAACAATTTCCACAGAGATGAAGCTTTTTGCGCTAAATTGGGAATATAAGGAGATAAAAAAGCTGAAAAGACCTAAATATTGTCAAAGATCCTCCTTATCTTGGGCTGTTGACATTGCCTGGATATCCTCCAGTTTGCCTGGGTCAGTATGGATACCAGCACTCGAATAAATCAATCCAAATAAATTGATTTGCTGCATGTTAATGTCACATTTGTGTCTGTTGAACACCAGCCCTTCTTTACATGCTGCTTGCATTAGCAGATGTAAATTCTGATCATGATCATGTTTTGTCTTTCCCATGACAGCTATGTCATCTGCAATGCATATGCATCGTGGTACTGTACAGGTGATACGATCCATATGCGCTTGAAAAAGATCTTAGCTAATGGATAGCCCGAAAGGAAGCCATTGGAAGCAATAACAACCAAATGGGGTATGAAAAGTAGCTCCTGGGACTTCTCTGCCAGATGTACTGACCAATACCCATTTTTTGCATCAAGTTTTGAAAAGAAAATGTTTCCTGTGAATTTTAGATTGAACTCTTCTAAAGTAGGGATTCTATGTGGACAACGCTTTAGCGCTTTGTTCAACCATCTCAGATCCAGGCAGACTAGGAGCGACCTGTCCTTCTTGATGACACATGTGACTGAGCTGCACCAATCCATGTGCTCTTGTATCTTCAAAATGATCCTGTTTCCATTTTGCCCAACACGACCTTCAACTTGGCCTGCATGTGAGTGCTGCACTTGCTTGGTGGACCAATCAATGGTACAGCATCCTCTCTCAAGTGTAATATTGCATCTCTCTGAAAACTGTTGATCCTATCGAAACACTTGGGATGTTGTGATGTCAGATCACTACTTGAAGTGTTGAGTGTATCTACTGATGCTGATCTGCCTTCCGGTACCTGGCTGATCCCGTGTATGGTTACTAATGTGAGATGTCGACATGTTGTCAGACCTGCAATTGCTGTGCCTTTGGTTTCTACCATATGTAGAATGCCTGTGACATCCAGGATGACTGGTTGTATTTACACTCTAGCACGTTGGATCCTAAACTTGGAATTAACAACCCATTGTATGCTGATAGCTTCACAGTAGTGGGTGTCACCATGGCCTTCCACTTCTGTGGATACATTGCTTGCAGCACATTCAACGGCAGTATGATGGCACTTGCTCGTGTGTCTATTTTTGCCAATAGCGAATGTTTACTGATTTTCTCAGGATAGATGATCTGAATCCTGGCAAATACTTCTGATGGTGCAATGGCATGTATGTGTTCTGCGACATGGGAGATGTGGCATGTATGCTCACTGCACCTTGCAGCGTCTTGATCATAGTTCTTGTCTGTTTTCTCTTCCACCTTGTGTATACTTTGCCTATGGGATCTGGCACGGTCTTCGCTGCTGCATGAGGGTATTGCCTGTTTTCGGTCTGCTTGAACCTTTGCACAACTTCTCGTGGCTCCTTCGGCATTTGCTCTTCTGCACTGCCACTGCCAGTGACCCTTTGTGCCAAATGCCTTGCAGAAATCATGAAACACTGGGCTACTACATGGTGCGTGTAGAAGTCTGCACCTTCCACATGTCTTCCTGGGTTTGGCTAATCTGGTCAATGTATTGACAGCTGGGATAGCACACAAGACCTGTAAGCTTTTTAGGCCTGCAAAGATCGCCTCATACTTTCGTCTGTCTTTGAGTAGTTCACCAATGCCGCAGCCTTTGGGTTTGTCCAGAAGATCTTATCGAAATTGGAGTCGATGTAATCACTAATTTGGTCATTCTCTCTGCCAGCTCTGCTTCTGAAGAATTGCAATCGGCACCTTTTCTCTGCATCAACTGATAAAATGATCAATGGATTCCTTTGGCTGTTGATGGTATGACAAAAACTTCAGGCGATGGATAGGGAAATTCACTTTGATCGTTAACTGATCTTCCAAAGTTTTTCAAATCTTCTTTGGATCTTTTTGGTCTTCTGTGAGCCTGGATATTTTGAGCTTGTGTAAACCTTCATTTTCAATGGCTAAACAAATCTTTATGGTCTCCTTGTCTGATTTGGACATGCCCAAGTTGATGAACCATAGCTCTGCGTGTTGCTTAAATACATTGAACTCAAGAGAGTAGATAAACCGCCTTCCAATTTAAGCTTGGGAGTTTTGTGGACATTTTGCAATATTCCCTGGATCTTTCTTCTTCTCTGCCATTTAAATGAATATTCCTGCTGTTTTGCTAATCAGGATTTGAATACTATAAATGCTTTGTTTCAGTTACTTGTAGTTCCTCTATTCACCATAGCTCATTCCATTGCTGCTGCAGCACTTGGGATAAGTGGTGCAGTTGCCGCTTGCACGTGCCTTTCTGAGGCTCCGCCCGCAAAGCTGGGTCATGGTGGGAATGCACTAAGATGCTCCACAAAGTGAGTAATGGCACTGAAGACTTTTCCAACCTTCTTTAACTCTCGATTTTGCCCGTCCTTTTCTCAGTCTGATTTCTATGACAGTTCTCGGTTCTTGGTTTTCGGTTCTCCCTTGCCCCACAATCGATCCGACGGCCCGTGTCCCAGCTACTCGCCTTCCCCGACTGACTACTGCCTGGCGTTGTACCTCCTGATGCTCTCTTCCTGCTTGTTAAACTCACAGACTATCTGTGCGCTCCGATCTCTGGTTAGAGACCGCACATGTGTTAACTGAGTGGTTTAAAACTTCAGATCTTTTCCTGCTTACTAGCTTCTTCCTTCAGCACTGGCACCATGTTCTGTATGGTGTACTTGAAAAATAAAAATCCTTCATTGTTGGCACCATATTGCATTTTCTTCTCCTTGTGCTTACGAACAAATAAACATCAAGGCACCAACCATGCATAAGGGATTGGTTAACATACAAATATGTAGGTTCATTTATTGAGCGACGAGTTGGTAGCAGCATTACAAAGTAGGAGAACTTGTACATGTCTGATCGCGTTGCTCCCTCACAGCTGATTGTGGCAGAGTCTGAGTCACATGATACATTATATCATTTCCCCTCTAGTAATGTATACAGAAAATATAACCATAAAGGTGTACTACAACAATAATGACATGCTAAGGGCAATGGGGCATCTGGGACCTCAGTGATGGATGCGACCTTTATCTCCTTAACCAATGAAATCTAGGCATTGAGGAAGAAATGGAGGAATGACAGAGAAGGAAATAGGGTGAATTAGAGTCAAAGAGAAATAAAGTGTAAGGGAAGGAAAGAAAGAGAATGAGAGAGATAAAAAAAAGAGACAGAAAGGGAAAGTAAGTGAAAAATTAAAAAAATTGAGTTTAAATTTGTTACCTTTCTGGGCAGAGAGGTTGGGTGGCATTGCAGGAACATAAAATCTCCTCGTTAAAAGGTAGTTACACTGTTAAGTAGCAGCCCTAACTTTCTGTGGTGAGTTTAATTGGCAATTAATGCACAAAAGCAGCAATTTCAACAAACTCATGGGGAGCTGCTATTTTTCCAAGGCTCATGATGGAGCAAATCATGCAATAACTTCTGGCGATTTACAATATACAGGTATCTCTTCCTCGCTACAAGTTGCTGGATGAGTTGCATATTAATAGCGACAAGCGTTAAACTCGCTGTAATTTTGGCAGCAAAATTTGGACCATTATGCACAATAAAGTCATAGAGTCATAGAATTGTTCTGCACAGAAACAAACTCTTCAGTGCATCATATCTGTGCCAGCCATCAAGCATCTATCTATTCTAATTGCATTTTCCAGCACTTGGCACGTAGCCATCTATGCTATGGCGTTTCAAGTGCAGATCTAAATACTTCTAAAATGTTGTGAGGGTTCCTGCCTCTACCACCCCTTCTGGTAGTGTGTTCCAGATTCCAACCACCCTCTGGGTGAAATTTTTTCCTTAAATCCCTCTAAACTTCCTGTCCCTTACCTTAAATCTATGCCCCCTGGTTATTGATCCCTCCGCTAAGGGAAAAAGTTTCTTTCTATCGATCCTATCAATGCCCCTCATAATTTTGAATACCTCAATCAGGTCCCCCCTCAGCCTTCTCTGCTCTAAGGAAAACAACCCTAGCCTATCCAGTCTCTCTCCATAGCTGAAATGCTCCAGCCCAGCCAACATCCTGGTGAATCTCCTCTGCACCCTCTCCAGTGCAATCACATCCTTCCTATAGTGTGGTGCGTAGAATTGTACATAGTACTCCTGCTGTGGCCTAACTAACATTTTATGCAGCTCCATCAAAACCTCCCTGCTCTTATATTCCTCCTCACTATCGCTAAGCTTGGCAGTTAACTGTCAGTTACCATAAACAGGTGCCTTCTCCATGGCAACGTCTCTACCAATCCGAGTTCACTTGCCAACCAATCAGCATTCTCTTCTCAAACAGTATAAGTTCCTGTTTTCCCTTACATTAGTTATTCTTGCAGATCGTCCTGATGAGTGCAAGATGAAAAGCTTCGACAATGTCTTTATTTTCAGCAATACTCAAATTCTGTACTACCAAATGACTATCTGCTCATATTATTTTTCCAGCTTCTACTGTTCTGCAAATATCAACTGCTTTCTTATCTGCTGTAGATCTAAATATTTTGCGTTAGTAATCAGGCCCTGCTCTACTTTACCAACTACAATAAATACTCAGCAAGTCAGGCAGCATCTGCGGAGACAGTAACAGAGTTAATGTTTCAGATCAATGACCTTTCATCAGAACTGGGAAAAGTTAGAGATGTAACAAGTGTCAAGCAATTACAGAGGCAAGTAAAGGGAGGAGGGAGGAAAGAACAACAGGGAAAGTTTGTGATAAGGTGGAAGGCAGGAGAGATTAAATGACAAAAGGGATGATGGTGGAAGGGAAAGATGGATCTAACGTCTACTAGAATCATTATCATCAACTATTGTATGCCAAAATGGGAATGTGGTCATGAGCTGAAATTGTTGAACACAATGTTGAGTCTGGAAGGTTGTAAAGTGCCAAATTGAAAAATGAGGTGCTGTTCCTTGTGCTTCTGTTGAGTTTTGTTGGTACAGAATAGAAGGCCAATGTCGGAGTGAGGCAGAGAATTAAAATGACAAGTGATCAGAAGCTGAAAGTCACATGTGCAGTCAGAATAGAGGTGTACTACAAAGTGATTGTTGCGTGTTCCTTGAACCTCTGTTCATACTGTACATACAGACTGATCACTCAAGATGGGATCAGTACCACAATATTGTGGGTTCTTTATTGAATTCTGAGAGAACAGTAATTACACTGTGATGGTTACTTTACAGGTGTATCTTCAAGACTGACTAACACCCAGAATCACATGGTGTGTTACATCATAGCTCTTACATGACTAACATGATCTTGTAGCCATACTTCTTAAATGTATGCACTCACAACATCCCCCTTTCTCCAAAAGAAAAAGAAGAGGAGTGTATTTACAAATTTAAACATCTCCTTTAGGCAAGTAGAAGTTAACTATATTCATGTAAAGAAAAGAATTGAGAGACAATACAAAAACTACAATAAGAACTTGTAAAAACATCAATTGCGAAAACATAAAAGGTAGTTTAATAACTCTGCCAGATTTCAAAGTAGTGTAGCAGTTCTCAGATACAGGGACAGATGTTTGTGAATTGGATTTCATGGAAGAAGAATGTGTCAACACTGTCTGAGATCTGGTCTTCGATTTTGTATGAGTTGCAATGGAGTCTTCCTTGGACCCAGGATAATGAACAGCTTTAATTTAACCTTGGTAACAACACAGTGTAGCACCAATAGCTGTAGTTACTTCGTAATAACGTGGTTCTGGTCTGACTTTGGGTACTGTTGCAGAATTTCATGTACCAGTCATAGTATTTTGGATGGTAACTTGCTGACCAATGGCTAATTTGGGAATAAAAGCAAAATAATGCAGATTCTGGAAATCTAGAATAAAAACAGGAAGTGCTGGAAATACTCAGCAGGTCAGGCAGCATCTGTGGAGAGAGAAACAGAGTTCATGTTTCAGGTCTGTGACCTGTCATGAGAACTGGCAAAGGTTAGAAAATAATTAGATTTTAAGCAAGTGAAGGTGGGCGGGGGCTGGGGGGCGGGTGGGGGTGGGGGTGGGGGTGCGGTGGTTTGGTGGCAAAGAGAACAAAAGGGAAGGTGTGCGATAGGGCAGAGGGCAGGAGAGATTAAGTAACAAAGATGTCATGATACAAAGGCAAAGAGAGTGTTAGTGCTTGTGGTGAAAGACAAAGCATTAGTCCAGAGAGAGTGTCTATGGCAGAGTAATGAGCAGCTCTGTCCAAAAGCATATGTAAAACAGGCACATGGTTAAAAAATAAAATAAAATGATTAAAAAAATAGAAAATATATAAAAGGCCAGTCATGCTCTGAAATTGTTGAACTCAATGTTAAGTCCACAAGGCTGTAGAGTGCCTAATCGAAAGATGAGGTGCTGCTCCTCGAGCTTGCATTGATGTTCATTGGAACACTGCAGCAGGCCAAGGACAGAAATGTGGCATGATAGCAGGGGGGTGGGGGTGGGGGGGCGCTGAAATGGCAAAAAGTCCAAATCATTAATATATACCACAAACAGCAAGCGACCCGACACTGAGCCCTGTGGAACACCACTGGAAACTGCTTTCCATTCGCAAAAACATCCGTCAACTGCCACCCTTTGCTTCCTGTCACTGAGCCAATTTTGGATCCAACCTGCCACATTCCCCTGTATCCCATGGGCTTTCATTTTACTGACTAGTCTGCCATGCGGGACCTTGTCAAATGCCTTACTAAAATCCATGTAGACCACATCCACTGCACTACCCTCATCAATCCTCCTTGTAACTAACCTAATTGAGTTTTCTGAGGAAGTAAGACATGACCTTCCCTTAACAAATCCATGCTGACTATCCCTGATTAATCTGTGCCTTTCTAAGTGCCAGTTTATCCTGTCCCTCAGAATTGATTCTAACAATTTACCCACCACTGAGGTTAGACTGACTTGCCTCTAATTATTTGGCCTATCCCTCACACCTTTTTTAAACAATGGTACAACGTTCGCAAACCTTCAATCGTCTGGTACCTCACCTGTATCTAGTGAGGATTTGAAGATGATCCTCAGTGCATCCACTATTTCCTCCCTGGCTTCCTTTAACAACCTGGGATGCAATCCATCTGGCCCTGGCAATTTATCCACTTTCAAGGATGTCAGACCCTCTAGTACTTCCTCTCTCATTATGCTTATCGTAGCTCATATTTCACACTCCTCCTCTTTACCAACAATGTCTGCATCAACCATCTCCTTTGTGAAGACAGAGACAAAAAACTCATTAAGAACCCTGCCCACATCTTCTGCATCCACACATAAGTTCCCTTGTACATCTCTGATAGGCCCTACCCTTTCCTTAGTTATCCTCTTGCTCTTAATGTACTGATAAAACATCTTCGGGTTTCCCTTGACTTTACCTGCCAATAATTTTTCATGTCCTCTCTTTGCTTTTCTAATTTCCTTTTTTACTTCACCCCTGCACTTTCTACACTCCTCCAGGCTTTCTAAAGTATTAAGATATTTGTGATCGTCATAAGCTTTCTTTTTCTGCTTTAATGTACCCTGCAAGCATCGGGATAACCAGGGGGCTCTAGATTTTCCAGTACCACTCTTTATCTTTGTGGGGACATGCCTACATTGTGCCTGTATTATCTCGCTTTTGCATGCCTCCCACTGATTTGCCACTGATTTTCCTTCAAGTAGCTGTAAACAGTCTACTTTCGCCAGATCACCTCTCAGTTTCTTAATATTTGCCTTCCCCCAATTTAGAACTTTTGCTCCTGTTTTATCTTTGTTCTTTTCCATGATTATGCTGAAACTAACTGTATTATGGTCACTATCTGCAGAATGGTCACCCACTGTTACTTCCTCCACTTGCCCAGTTTCATTACCAAAGACTAAATCTAGAATAGGGCCCCCTCTTGTTGGGCTTGTTATGTGCTGGCTAAAAAAGTTCTCTTGAATGCAGTTCAAGAATTTTGTCTCCTCTGTGCCCTTCACACTTGTATCCCAGTTGATATTGGGGTAGTTGAAATCCCCAACTATTATTGCCCCATAGTTTTTGCACTCAGAAATTTGCCTACGTATTTGTTCTTCTAACTCCCTCTCACTATTTGGGGGTCTATAGTTCACTCCTAGTAGTGTGGCTGCTCCTTTTCTATTTCTGAGCTCCACCCATATGACCTCGTTTGATGATTCGTTTGGCATATCATTCCTCCTCACAGCTATTATTGATTCCTTAACCAATAATGCCACACCCCCTCGTTTTTTATCCCCCCCTCTCTATCCTGCCTGAAAGCTCTATCCAGGGATATTGAGCTGCCATTCCTGCCCCTCTTTAAGCCAAATTTCCATTATAGCAATGATATCGTGTTGCCATGTGTCTATCTGTGCCCTCAGCTCATCGGCTTTATTTACTATACTCCTCGCATTTCAATAAATACACTTTAACACTGCCAAATTTCTGTGCTGAACATTTCAGGACTCTTGCATGCAGTGTCTGTCTTGGCTTTGCAACATTGCCGCTTCTAGTGGCACCTGACACTGCGTGCTTTGCATATGGAGTTAAGTGATGGAAACGATTTAGGCAAATGTAAAAGCTTGTGCATGGTGACTTGGATTTGGAAATCCTATTCAGTACATTGACGGTCTTCATAACACATAAAGATTGAAGGCTTTGCTGACTTGCGATGATAGAGTCATAAAATCATACAGCGCAGAAACAGGCCCTTCGGCCCATCGTGTCTGTGCCGGCTGTCAAGCACCTATCTATTCTAATCCCATTTTCCATCACTTGTCCAGTAGCCTTGTATGCAATGGTGTTTCAAGTGCTCATCTAAATACTTCTTAAATGTTGTGATGGTTCCTGCCTCTACCACTTCTTCAGGCAGTGCGTTCCAGATTCCAACCACCCTCTGGGTGAAGATTTTTTCCCTCAAATCCCCTCTAAATCTCCTGCCCCTAACCTTAAATCTATGCCCCCTGGTTATTGACCCCTCTGCTAAGGGAAAAAGTTTCTTCCTATCTAATCTATCAATACCCCTCATAATTTTGTATACCTCAATTGTGTCCCCCCTCAGCATTCTCTGCTCTAAGGAAAACAACCCTAGCCTTTTCAGTCTCTCTTCATAGCTGAAATGCTCCAGCCCAGACAACGTCCTGGTGAATCTTCTCTGCATCCTCTCTAGGGCAATCACATCCTTCCTATAGTGTGGTGCCCTGAATTGTACACAGTACTCCAACTGTGGCTTAACTAG
This sequence comes from Heterodontus francisci, assembly GCF_036365525.1. NCBI lineage: Eukaryota > Metazoa > Chordata > Chondrichthyes > Heterodontiformes > Heterodontidae > Heterodontus > Heterodontus francisci. The sequence goes on from NC_090387.1 coordinate 44,417,086, forward strand.
CGTTTTATACAGCTCCATCATAACCTTCCTGCTCTTATATTCTATGCCTCGGATGATAAAGGCCAGTATCCCATATGCCTTCATAACCACCTTATCTACCTGTACTGCTGCCTTCAGTGATCTATGGACAAGTACACCAAGGTCCCTCTGACCTTCTGTACTGCCTAGGGTCCTACCATCCATTGTATATTCCCTTGCCTTGTTAGTCCTCCCAAAATGCATCACCTCACACTTCTCAGGATTAAATTCCATTTGCCACAGTTCCGCCCATTTTACCAGCCCATCTATATTGTCCTGTCATCTAAGGCTTTCCTCCTCACTATTTACGACACCACCAATTTTCGTGTTATCCGCGAACTTACTGATCATACCTCCTATAGTCAAATCTAAATCATTAATGTATACTACAAATAGCATGGGTCCCAGCACCGATCCCTGTGGTACACCACATTTCACACGCTTCCACTCGCAAAAACAACCCTCGACCATTACCCTCTGTTTCCTGCCACTAAGCCAATTTTGAATCCAATTTGTCAAATAGCCCTGGATCCCATGGGCTCTTACCTTCTTAACCAATCTCCCATGCGGGACCTTATCAAAAGCCTTACTGAAGTCCATGTCGACTACATCAACTGCTTTACCCTCATATACACATCTAGTCACCTCCTCGAAAAATTAAATCAAATTAGTTAGACACGATCTCCCCCTGACAAAGCCGTGCTGACTATCCCTGATTAATCCCTGCCTCTCCAAGTGGAGATAAATCCTGTCCCTCAGAAATGTTTCCAATAGTTTCCCAACCACTGATGTTAGAGTTACTGGCCTGTAATTACCTGGTTTATCCCTGCTACCCTTCTTGAATAATGATACCACATTCGCTGTCTTCCAGTCCTCTGGTACCTCTCCTGTGGCCAGAGAAGATTTGAAAATTTGTGTCAGAGCCCCTGCTATCTCCTCCCATGCCTCACATAACAGCCTGGGATACATCTCATCTGGGCCTGGGGATTTATCCACTTTTAAGTCCGCTAAAACAGCTAGTATTTCCTCCCAGGAAATCCACCCAGGATCACAGTTATCTCCGAGAAATACAACGTTCCTCGGACTGCTACTCTCGCCACATCCTGAGATCCACACTCAGTGCTATGCGCCGCCACATGCACACACTGGACCTCTCTCTCCAGCAGCACCGCCTCATCTTATCTCAAAGCTGTTCTACTCCGCAGTTTCATTTCATCTTTCATCCCATCCGACGCATTAACAAAAAACTTTTTTTCTTCCTTTCAGGTGTTAAGGAATGCAAGCTCCAGCAGCCGATGGGGACTAATGCCCCTCCAGATCCTCCCTCCGCTTCACTTCCCTCTGACCCCACCCCTTCTGATCTGACCCCTTGCCGTGTATTCACTATACCCTCTGACCTCCCCCTCTCTGATGCTGAACGTTCTCTACTCAGCAAAGGTCTCAGTTTTATCCCCTTACGCCCCCACCTCAATGAATTTCACGCTCGGCATGACGTTGAGCTCTTCTTCCGTTGCCTCCGCCTCCGGGCTCACTTCTTTGACCAGGAGTCCTCCCCCCGACCAGCAGACCCATTCACCCGCCTCCAGCATTCTCCCTCTACCTGGACCCCTCCCCCTGGCCTCTTACCCGCTCTTGATCTCTTCATTGAAAACTGTCAGCGAGACATTAGTCATCTCAATTTCTCTGCCCCCCTCACTCACTCTAACCTGTCCCCCTCTGAACTTGAGGCACTCCGTACTCTCAGGTCTAACCCCGACATGGTCATCAAACTTGCAGACAAGGGTGGTGCTGTTGTTGTGTGGCGTACCGACCTCTACCTTGCAGAAGTTCAACGCCAACTCACGGACACTTCTTCCTACCTCCCTCTGGACCATGATCCCACCACCGAACATCAAGCCACCGTCCAAAGGACTGTCACTGACCTCATCTCCTCTGGAAATCTTCCCTCTACAGCTTCCAACCTCATAGTCCCGCAACCCCGGACAGCCCACTTCTACCTCCTTCCCAAAATCCACAAACGGGACTGTCCCGGCAGACCCACTGTGTCAGCCTGCTCCTGCCCCACTGAACTTATTTCTTTCTATCTTGACTCTATCTTTTCTCCACTGGTCCAGTCTCTTCCCACCTACATCCGTGACTCTTCTGACGCCCTACGTCATTTTGACAATTTCCAGTTTCCTGGTCCCAACCGCCTCCTCTTCACTATGGACGTCCAATCGCTCTACACCTCCATCCCCCACCAGGATGGTTTGAAGGCTCTCTGCTTCTTCCTGGAACAGAGGCCCAACCAGTCCCCATCCACCACCACCCTCCTCCGCCTGGCTGAACTTGTTCTCACATTGAACAACTTCTCCTTCAACTCCACGCACTTCCTTCAAGTAAAAGGTGTCGCTATGGGTACCCGCATGGGTCCTAGTTATGCCTGTCTTTTTGTGGGATATGTCGAGCATTCTTTGTTCCAGTCCTACTCAGGCCCCCTCCCCCAACTCTTTTTCCGGTACATCGATGACTGTATTGGTGCCGTTTCCTGCTCCCGCCCCGAACTGGAAAACTTTATCAACTTTGCTTCCAATTTCCACCCTTCTCTCACCTTTACATGGTCCATCTCTGACACTTCCCTTCCCTTCCTCGACTTCTGTCTCCATCTCTGGGGATAGGTTGTCTACTGATATCCATGATAAGCTGACCGACTCCCACAGCTACCTCGACTACACTTCTTCACACCCTACCTCCTGTAAGTACTCCATTCCATTCTCCCAGTTACTCCATCTCCGACGCATCTGCTCTGATGATGCTACCTTCCATGACGGTGCTTCTGATATGACCTCCTTTTTCCTCAACCGAGGATTTCCCCCCACTGTTGTTGACAGGGCCCTCAACCGTGTCCGGCCCATTTCCCGCAACTCTACCCTCACCCCTTCCCCTCCCCCCCAGAACCGTGACAGGTTTCCCCTTGTCCTCACTTTCCACCCCTTCAGCCTCCATATCCAAAGGATCATCCGGCCCATTTCCGCCACCTCCAGCGTGATGCCACTACCAGTCGCATCTTCCCCTCCCTTCCCCTGTCAGCATTCCGAAGGGATCGTTCCCCCCGCGTCATCCTGGTCCACTCCTCCATTACCCCCACCACCTCGTCCCCGTCCCAGGGCACCTTCCCCTGCAATCGCAGGAGGTGTAATACCTCCTCTCTCCTCACTATCCCAGGCCCCAAACACTCCTTTCAGGTGAAGCAGCAATTTACTTGTACTTCTTTCAATGTAGTATACTGTATTCGCTGTTCACAGTGTGGTCTCCTCTACATTGGGGAGACCAAGCGCAGACTGGGTGACCGCTTTGCGGAACATCTCCGCTCAGTCCGCAAGCTGAACCCTGAGCTTCCGGTTGCTTGCCATTTCAACACTCCCCCCTGCTCTCATGCTCACATCTCTGTCCTGGGATTGCTGCAGTGTTCCAGTGAACATCAACGCAAGCTCGAGGAACAGCATCTCATCTACCGATTAGGCACACTACAGCCTGCCAGACTGAACATTGAGTTCAATAATTTCAGAGCTTAACAGCCCCCCATTTTACTTTCATTTTTAGTTATTTTTTCTTTTTTTCTTTTTTACATTTTTTACAATTTTTTTTTGCATTTGTTTCATTTCATCTCAGTTTGTTCAGTTTGCTTACCCACTGTTTTTTTTCAGGTTTGCACTTGCTGCTGTTCAATATTCAGTCCATTAACACCTATTCTGTGCTAATGCTTTGTCTTTCAACACACCATTTTTGCCTTTGCTCCATGACCTTTTGGTCAGCTACGTGGCCTTGTCCAATTCTCCTTTGTTATTTCTTGCCCCACCCCCACCTCACTTGCTTATAACCTGTGACTTTTCTAATATTTGTCAGTTCCGAAGAAGGGTCACTGACCCGAAACATTAACTCTGCTTCTCTTTTCACAGATGCTGCTAGACCTGCTGAGTGGTTCCAGCATTTCTTGTTTTTATTTCAGATTTCCAGCATCTGCAGTATTTTGCTTTTATAATATTTCCTCCCTTTCAATACTGATATGTTCAAGTATATCACAATTCCCCTCCCTGATCTCTACACCTACATTGTCCTTCTCCATAGTGAACACAGATGAAAAGTAATCATTTAAAACCTCACCTATATCCTCCGGCTCCACATTGATTGCCACTTTGGGCCCCACTCTTTCTCTGCTTATCCTCTTGCCCTTAATATACTTATAAAATGCCTTAGGATTTTCCTTTATCTTGCCCGCCGGTGTTTTTTCATGTCCCCTCTTCACTCTCCTAATTACTTTTTACGTACCCCCCCCTACACTTTCTATACTCCTCGCGGGTCTCTGCTGTTTTCAGCACACTGAATCTGCCATAAGCCTCCTTTTTTTCCTGATGTAATCCTCTATATCCCTTGACATCCAGGGTTCCCTGGACTTGTTTGTCCTACCCTTCACCTTAACGGTTACATGTTGGCTCTGAACTCTCACTATTTCCTCTTTGAATGACTCCCACTGGTCTGATATAGACTTTCCTACAAGTAGCTCCTCCCAGTCCACTTTGGCCAGATCCTGTTTTATCATACTGAAATCAGCCTTCCGCCAATTCAGTACCTTTATTTCCAGTCAGTCTTTGTCCTTTTCCATAACTACCTTAAATCTTACAGAGCTATGGTCACTATCCCTGAAATGCTCTCCCACTGACACTTCTATCACTTGTCCAGCTTCATTCCCTAGGATTAGGTCCAGTACTGCCCCTTCACTTGTCGGACTTTCTATGTACTCGCTCAAAACGCTCTCCTGTATGCATTTTTAGTATTCTGTCCCCTTTAAGCCTTTTGCACTAAGACTATCCCAGTTGATGATAGGGAAATTGAAATCCTCTACTATTATTACCTTATTATTTTTACACCTCTCTGAGATTTGCCTACATATCTGCTCCTCTATCTCTCCCTGACTGTTTGGAGGCCTGTAGTACACTCCCAGCCAAGTGATTTCCCCCTTTTTGTTTTTAAGTTCTACCCATATGGCTTCTTTTGAGGAACCTTCTAAGATATCATCCCTCCTTACTGCAGTAATTGACTCCTTGATCAACAGTGCAATGCCACCTCCTCTTTGATCCCCTGCCCTGTCATGCCTGAAGATTCTATACCCTGGAATATTGAGCTGCCAGTCCTGCCCCTCCCTCAACCATGTCTCTGTGATAGCAATAATATCATAATCCCATGTGCTAATCAATGCCCTCAATTCATCTGCCTTACTAGTAAGACTCCTTGCATTAAAATAGATGATGGACTGAAATATGTGGCCATCCTTCAATAAGGCATCAACTGTGTAATCTTTGGGTTTGTCCAAAAGATCCATTTGGTAGAGTTCCATCGGTGTGGATGCAATCGCAAGTTTGATGATCCCCCCTTCCAGTCCAGTGTCAGTAAAATCACACTGTCAGCCTTTGGCACGACAACAACTGACAAACTGGTCTATGGATTCACTAGGCTGCTGTCTGAAAGTCGGTGCACTCGAAATTGAGCTTGAGAAATAATTGGTCTTCTAGAGTGGACCAAATCTTTGCAACATCCTTATGTTGTTCAGCATTAAGACCAGATATGTTGAGACGATGTAGAACTTCATTGCCAATAGCTATACATATCTTTATTGATTGTTTCTGTGGATCAGTAATGGCTAAGTCGTCGAAACAAAGCTTGACTGTCTGCTTGAAAAGAAAAAACTCTGAAAGCTGGACAGTTGCTTTCAAATACATGGAAGGGAAAGGTGCTGCCATGATTACAATGACTCTGTGTCGTTGCACCTACAGAAGAAAATAACAGAAAGATTTGCAGTACTACTTCTGAACAGCCTTAGATGGTGTGGTACTTTCTTCTGCAATGGAGTAAAAAAGTAGTTGCAGTTCCACTTGTGAACTGATTTGGAGATTGTGGCACTGTCACTTGCTTGTGGTGACTTGTTGCAATTCCACAAATGGACAGACTTGGAGGTTGTGGCACTGTTACTTGCTGTGGAGAGATTTGTAGTACCACTAATGAACAGTCTGGAGGTTATGGCGCTGTTGCCGAATTTGCATGCTTTTGGTTTAGCCCTGTCCATGAAGGGTGACTTTAGCGTGAAGAAAAATTGAAGGCCCAAAACTGTAATAGCGAATTTCCCTTGAAAAATAGAAATATCAATCGTTCCTCCCGAAACAGCAACCAAGGAATTTCCTCCGTTCTGTGTCTTGACTATCGCCTGTTCCGCTGTTCACCGATAGATTGTGGTGCTACCTATACTGAAAATATGCTGATTTTGTGCTGGACCCAGTAGCCCACAGCTATGATAGCACTGAACCGTCTGATGCACCTACAAAAGTAAGGGGGTTTGTCACCTCTGTTGAGCATTCGCTCACCCAGACTTCATCAAGTTGCTCCCAATGTGAAAAACTGACCTGGGAATCCCTGTTTCCATTGAGTCAACTGAAGTCGGTAGCCACCTGACTTCACAGCCCGAAGTGAAAAGAAGCTTACCCAGTTACTGCTGACTGCACTGCTTCGAAGGCTGGATGGATTGGGGTGTTGGAGATACAGATAGCTACTGAACAAATTTGAGAAATAAAAAGCTTGCAATGTGGTCTGATCTTCCAAGAGTAAAAGAAGTGTGCTCTCTTCAGAATCTTAACACTGTTTTCTTCTTTGGGTCTTCAGAAATCTCACCACAGCCAACATACTGCATGTTCCTTGAACCTCTGTGTTTGTATAAACGGTACACAAAGGCTGATCACTAAAGATGGATCAGTAATGCAACATTGTGGGTTCTTTATTGATTACTGAGAGAGCAGCAATTACATTGAGATGGTAATTGTACAGGTGTATCTTCAAGACTGACTAACGCTCAGAATCACATGACTGACATGATCTTGTAGCCACACCTCATAAAGGTGTACGCTCACAACAGTGATCACCAAATCTGCATTTGGTCTTCTCAATGAAGAGGGGACATCATGAAGGGCGAATACGGTATACTCAATTGAAAGAAACACACATAAATCACTGTTTCATGTGGAAGGATTGTTTGGGGTCCTGAACAGTGGGAAAGGAGGAGTTAAAAGGGCAGGTGTTGCATCTCCTGCGCTTGCATGGGAAGGTGCCTTGAGGAAGGGAAGAGAGTGTTCAGGGTGATCGAAAATACCAATTACAATTCTGTCTTTAATGAGAGTATCTTTGTAGGACCTGTATTCACAAGGTGCAAGGCAGGGTGCCTTTGGGATTGGGGACGGAGGTGGAGGCAGCTAACAAAATGGCAAAGCGAATCATTCCCAACATTGCCCAGGCCCCCTGCCATTTTCTGTGGGGCAGTTATGGCTGAGGATGGCTTTCCTACCCCAGGCCAATTGAGGCCCTTTAGTGACCAATTAATGGTACAGCTGTGTGGTGATGCTGCCAGGTGAAACCTGGTGGCCTCCTAGCGGAGTCGGGGGGGGGCCCTCCTTTGGTAACAATCTAGGGCCCCCCCTCCCCGCCAGTGGCAATGGCTACCGCCCTGGAAAGACTCCCCTGCTATCTTCACTAATGAGCCCCCCACCCCAGCGCCAGGCCTGCCTGACTGGCCACGGCAACCCCAACCTCCATTACCTGTCCTGGGGTCTCTACATTCTGGGTAGTGCAGGGCCTCCTGTAGTACCAGCAGCTGCCACTGCTACTGCAGAACAGCCAGCCCTCCAATCAACCAACATGTCTGGAGGCAGCAGCTCATCCTTTAAAGGAATGGCGTTTCCAATGGCGGGTAGTTAATTGTCTGCCTGCCGTGAAATAACAATGGGGGTTCGATGGAGGGCCAAGGCAGAATAAAATCCGGCCTGTGATCTTTTTTGCAATTCTGTTATGTATTAAAAATTTCTTTCGCTTGAGCTTTAAACCTTGTATTCAAAATATCTTACATGTGTAATATTCTGATGAAGTGTGAAATGCTCCTCATGCTTTTCCACTAATACCATTAATTTCCTTTAATCCTCTTCTACACCATACATAAGTGTATTACAGACCTCAATTGCTTCCTCACCTATCGTATGCTGTAAATAAAAGGCCAATATTTGGTCTGTTTTATTTCCTAAACCTGTAGGTTTTACATATATTTCAAAGCATTTTTTCTACTTTCTATGCTTCCGCAACATTTCTGTCTAGTCTTAAATGATCTGTGAACTTTAAAGCTTCATTTTTATTCTAGTTCTGACATTGTGTAAGAATTGGCTGCCTATTTGAACAACTCCTCTCTTCCTAGTGCCTGTCTCAAACTTGTTTTACCTTGACAGTTAATCACAGGTATGGGACTGAAATCATATATAGGCAAGTTTCTTTCCCTAAAGAACATCAATGAACCAGTTAGGTTTTATCAACGGCTTCATGGTCACTTGTCCACATTTTTTTTTTTCAGTTTGCAACATGCTGTAACATAAGACCGAGGCACAAATGCAGCCCCACCAGCAGGTGCGATAGTGACTGGGCTACTGTTTTCTGCCATGGCTCCTCACTATCGGAGCCTTGTGCCTCTGCTGCTTCTCTTCATCTTCCATTATTATGCATAGCAGGTGCATAGCCTTTGGGAAGGCCATTCCTGCTGCTTAGTCCTCTGAACACTTGGGAGGGCGGAGGTCAGAAAAATTTCAGGTGCACGGAGACTTGGTTAAGTACTATCCCGTTCTCAGTCAGAAAAAATAATGGTAATTGATGAGAATAATCTCGATCAAACTTCAGAAATCTTGCTTATGCCAATATCATGTGACTTCAGCAATAAAAACAGAAAATGCTGGAAATGTTCAGCAGGTCAGACAGTATCGCTGGAGAGAAAAATAGAGTTAATGTTTCCAGACGGTGACCTTACATCAGCACTCGGCAGAAGTGAAGGGCATGATCCAGGATCCTGTCAACGACAATGGAATCAAATTCTCGGTTGAGGGAAGAGGCAAATATATCGGAAGCACTGGGGTTGAAGGTGGCATCGTCAGTCAGATGTGATAAAGACAGAGAAACTGGTTGAATCGAGTCCTCCAGGAAGCAGGTGGAAGGAAGCCTATTCAGGGAAGCTGTGGGAGTCAGTGGGCTTATAGTAGATATGGGTTGACAGCTTAGCCCCAGAAATAGAGATTGTGAAGGAATTCGTCCATAATAAGGGGTTATAAGTTTAAAAGAGTTATTTTCCTATGAATTAGGGGTTAAAAATTAAACTCAGGGTTGATCTGCCTGTAAGGTTTAAAAAAAAAGCTTTCATAGGCATGCCTGTAGTTAAGGACTCTTACACCCTGTGGTCAAGGATGTAGAACAACTGCCTCTTCTCAAAACACAATGGCTGGTTCTGGAAAACAGGTACTTGCTTCAAAAAGTCAAGAGCATCATCACCTCAGTAAAGCACTGATAATACAGGTTTCATAAATAATCATTGTAAGTAATAACAATTTAACAAAGGACAACATGATTTTCTACACATGGACTTAAATCACCTGTCAACTGAATCTGGGAAACTGAGTTATAATCTTAAAAAAAAATTGGATGACGATGACGTTTACCACCATTGGCAACTTCCAGCTTCCTGCTGGCTCTAAGGTTGTGTTGACCAGCATCTCTGATCACAGCTTCCTGCTGGCTCAGCCTTTTCTTAGAAATTAAACAATGTGGATTTTAACTAGAAATTAACAGTTATACAGCCTTATTTGGGAACTAGAAGGTGACGAACCTACTTGCAAAGAGGTAACAACCCCTTACGTAAAAAAACTAGCTATGCAGCTTAGAATCAGTATAAATATTGGAACCACACAGTGGCTCTTTAGATTCATTGGATTCACTCCAGCTTTTCTCATGGTAAATTTACGAGCTATTGGGGTGCAGTGAAGATAGTTCGCCTCTTAATTGGGATATAAGTATCTCGTTAAACTCTGTAGCTTTCTACTCAGGGATTTAAGCTAAATATTACTTTAAATGTTGATGGTGATCTTAAATATTTTACTGTGACAATATTTAGATGAAATAATTGGATTCTCTACTAGGAACAAGATTATACTTTCTTTCATTTCCTAGAACTATTAATGTTGCAATTGACTTTCCCACAAATGTGAATTGCATGTTTGCTTCTTTAATAAACTTTTATATAATTTAGAAATTATATTGTCTCATATAGTCTTCTGTATCCCAAACTCGAGAACCCATCTCCGTACACTCTTCAGTGGGGTGGTACATTATTGAGGAAAGAGGCCTGGACCCTTATAATATCCGGGTTGTTATAATCTGGCTAAAACTTGATAAAAAGGCTATCTGGAGGATGGTAATATTCTCAGCTGGTTTCTTTCCTTGGGGAGAGTTAGATCAGTTCTTCAGACCCGTTCATGCGTCTGTGAGATCTGTCTTTCTCAACTTTAAGTGAGAGTGACCATCTGCGGTGTAGACCTGATCCGGGATGGTCCTAAAAAGGGGCCAGGATTATAATCCACTTCAAGATGTTGAGGAAGAAAACAAATGTCTTGGAAATGGACCACATGAAGGCAGGGAGGGATGGCAGTTTGAAGTAAAGTTCAGTTTGAGGCAAGAGCAGGAAACAGCACCGATACAGTCACCAATGTACTGGAAAAAGAGGTGTGGAGGGGACCAGAGGTGGGCTGGAACAAAGAATATTCCACATATCTGATGAAAAGTCAAGCATAGCTAGGACCCATATGAGTTCTCATAGTGACACTTTTAATTTGGAAGAAGTTGAATGGACTCAAAAGAGATGTTCAATGTGAGAAGAGGTTCAACTAGGCAGAGGAGGGTAGTGATGGATGGGGACTTGTTGGGTCTTTTTTTAAGGAAGAAGCACAGGGCCTGCAGGTCATCCTGATGAGCAATGGAGATGTAGAGGGGCTGCATGTCTGTGGTGAAAAGCTGACAGTTAAGGTTAGGAAAATGGAAACTGTTAAAATGACAGAGGGTGTTGGAACAGTCACTGATGTGTGTCGGAAGAGACTGGGCAAGGGGAGAAAAAATTAAATCAACATAGGAAGAAATAAGTTCTGTGGGGCAAGAGCAGGCTGAAATTATGGATCTACCAAGGTAGTCCTGTTTGTGGATCTTGGAAAGGTGGGAGAAGTGGACTGTGTGTGGTTGGGGGATTATGAGTTTGGAGGCTGTGTTGAGGAAGATCAGGCTGTGCTACACATAGGTTTTTGGGTGTAAATCTTACATTTCTACTTCAAATGCAGGGAACTCGAGTGAGTTTGTATTCTACCTGGTGGACAGCCATTTAAATGAGGCAAAGGGTTTCGGGAAATATGTCTTGGAAATCACACCAATAATCGAGGAAATTCACATGTACAGATGCTTGGGTGTAAAAACAGGATAAATGAATGACACGCAAATTTCCTTGGAAGAAAACAGAGCAACACCATTCTCATGGTATGCTTTTAAAAGTACGAAGAAATTCTATTAGGAGTGCACAAAGAGATACTGGAATGTCCAAATATCTAACCTTCTTGTGACAATTATATTCACTCATTTTCCTCTAAACAGTTAACCTCAAGCAGCATTGTTGCAGCCAAAATTTAAAAAATATATATCTTCAAGAGCAACTGAGGTGACTTTCACTTTAAGAAAATTGGGTGGTAGCTGCAAGTCTGTTTGGATTGTAAATTGTATAGCTTCTATGTAACAACACCATTGACAATCCTGAGCCTCATATCCTCTTCGACTGATCAAAAGCCTCCACTCTTATCATGGAGTGCAGGGACTTAAATCACTGATCAGACATTTTGGCGCTGATGTTGATGATAGAATAGAAGAATCATAGAATCATGGACTACTACAGTACAGAAGGAGGCCATTTGGATGAAGTTAGTGCCAGCTTTTCGAAGAGCATTCCAGTTAATCCTATTCCCCTGTTCTTCCCCCATATTCCTGTAAGTTTTTTTCCTTCAAATATTTGTCTAATTCCCTTTTGAAGGCTACTACCAGCCTGCCAGGCAGTTCATTCCAAGGTCTAGATTTTACAATCCCTCTAGGGACGGGATGGGGGCCAGTGGGTGGGCCAATTAAGAGCCTCTTCCAGCTGCCACTGACATTTTATCAGCAGTGGGTGGCCCTCCGCTGCATGGGGAGACCATCCTGTGAACACAGGCAGCCTGCTTGAGGGCTTGTAGTGGGTTGGGGGGCGCCAACTAATCGGGCATTCTGTGGTCCACAGAGGGAATGTCCCACTCCCAGCAATGATGGCTGCCCCGGCGGCAACCCTAACCCACCTTCACCAGCACCCCCGCTTGCCAGGACCTTCCTGGCTGTCCCCAGCAACCTCAGACCCCACTTACCTGTTCGGAGAGCAGCCTGCTCCCATGGAATCCTCTCTGCTAGGTGCAGTCCCAGCAGTAGTCACTGCTGCTGGTGGTGCTGCTGAGCTGCTGACTCTCCAATTGGCCAGCAGCTCCTGGGGATGGTATCAGTCCTTTAAAGGGATTGGAGTCCTGATGGCAACTAATCAGTTGCAGGATGAAAAATGCAGCTGGGGGTCGCACAAATGGCCGTGGCAGGGTTGCCCCTGACTTTCGGGCCCGTTGTTGGGCCCCTGCCGCACCGACTAAATTGCAGCCCAAATTCTAACCACTCGTTGCATAAAAAAGCTTTTCCTCATGTTGCCTCTGGTCCTCTTGCCAATCACCTTAAATCTGTGCTCTCTGGTTATTGCTCTTCAGCCGTTGAATACAGTTTCTCTTTATTTACTCTATCTAAATCCTTCATAACTTTAAACACCTCTAGCAAATCTCCTCTTAGCCTTCTCTGCTCCAAGGAAAACAACTGCAGCTTCTCCATCCAGTCTATCTACATAACTGTGATCCCTCATCCCTGGAATCATTCTAGCAAGTCTCTTCTGTACCTTCTCCAAAAACCTTCATGTCCTTCCTAAAGTGTGGTGCCCAGAATTGGACAGAATATTCCATCTGGAGCCGAATAGTGTTTTGTGCTCATCCTTTACTTCAACCCAGTCTTTAAGGTTCTCACCTCTTTTCTGACTGATCTCTTACTATTGAATTGCTGAATGTACATTTTACTGTTATGTTTTGTGCTTGCAGGTACGTTTTTACCAAAATCTCTCTGCCCATCTGCTCACCCTTTGAACACATTTCTGAATGTTCTTCTCTTTATCCTGTGACTCCATCCAATTCCTCCTTACTAAATGTATACAGGTTATTTTTCCTCGATTTCACTTTTGACTTGTTTGCTAATTGATTTAGGGGTCAATCTGAATCTTCTTGCTAAGCTGCATGGGTGTGTGGCCATGGAGCAGCCTAAAAGATACCACGCAGGCCTTGTTCTGCGATCAATAACGCAAGTGAGCAACCAAGCAAAAAAATTTAAAAGGGCTGCCCACTGGAAAAAACAACAGAACAACCAAATTTTAAAGGGAACATTGGTTATGGGCAGCACAGTGGCGCAGTGGTTAGCACCGCAGCCTCACAGCTCTAGGGACCCGGGTTCAATTCTGGGTACTGCCTGTGCGGAGTTTGCAAGTTCTCCCTGTGTCTGTGTGGGTTTTCGCCAGGTGCTCCGGTTTCCTCCCACAAGCCAAAAGACTTGCAGGTGATAGGTAAATTGGCCGTTGTAAATTGCTCCTAGTGTAGGGAGGTGATAGGGAATATGGGATTACTGTAGTGTTAGTATAAATGGGTGGTTGTTGGTCGGCACAGACTCGAAGGGCCTGTTTCAGTGCTGTATCTCTAAATAAATAAAATAAATGCCTGTTTAATCTAAGGACATTGGTTTTAGATATTTCTAGTAATATAACATTTGCTGACAACTTCCAGGTGGCTAGTGTAAAGGAAATCAATACTATTCAGAGGGATGTGAACAAATAAAGGAGACGGGCTAAGGAAAGACAAACAGATTTTAATGCACATTAATAAAGCTAATGCATATTGGAACATGAAGCAAGATCACCCAACAGACAGATATTATTTTGGATTGTGGTGTGATCAGTGTTATTCAATGAATTGCGTCAATGTGAAACAAAGCTATTCATTTGGAGTGCATTTGAATCGAAGTTAAAGAGAGTTATTTTACCCCTGCATTGATAAGACCACATTGAGAATACCTTGTGCAATTTCGGATAATTCACATTCAAAAAGTACAGACAAAAGAGCAACAGGATTTTGTCACGTGACGATTCTGCTTTTGAATTGTTAACCTATCTTCTAGATTTGCAGGTACGAGCAGACCTGCCGGACTTTCCCAGCACTTCTTAGTTTTATTTTAAAATTTTGGCACACTTTGTTTGAAATTCTATTTGAGAAGATTAACTGCATTTTTTTAAGGTTTTCATAACCTACAGCAATATGACAAAGCGTTGATTTAAAATATTATTTTTTTTCACTACTTCCTCATACACCCCTCCCAATTCTGTACACAAATCTGAACAATTCTAGTTTTCACATGGAAAGCTTAAGCAATTGAACATAATTATTTAAAAACATATACCATTTGAGATTATCCACTGTTGTGATATTCTCATCAATTCCCACTTTGTCATCAAGGCTTGCTTTTAGTTGGTCATAATTTGAGCAAAGATTTTTCAGCTCTTGTTGAGTCTCATTTAATTCTTTTTGGTGGCTTTCTCTGCTTCCAACAGTGTAAATTGTTTATTCAATTTTGACACTACCATCAAAAGAAAAGTATAGATTGAGAGCATTTCTTTTAAAGGCTACCTGTGCTTGATGGGAAGGTATCAATTTGGTGACCAATAGCAGGAAAAGCTCTAGAATATAATGGACCAAACCTGAAGCTGAATCCAAATAAGAGTATGACATAATGGTGAAGTTACACTGCAGAATGGAGCATGTTTCTGAAATATTAACCCACTCGGATATGCGATGCAACGACATGTACCAAAGTCTGCTGTACAACTAAGTTGGAAACTGTCAGGCATTATAAACAAATAAAAGGCAGTCAAGGGAACAGTTAACAAAATATATAGGGAGCATCTTCATGATAAAGCAGCACTGGGAAAAAATTGGCAGAAATGTGGGGGGGTAATCAGGAGTCAGCTGATTGGCAATTATACTGCAGGGTGATGTCGTAGGCCAATGAAATGATGTGTTCTTCCATGGATAGATTGGTCAGTGCGAAGTAACATCAAATAGTTGAAGGAAATGAGTCCATTGCAGGCCTTGATCACTATGATGTACACTCTGGATACCAACATGTCTACCACCTTAAGTAGGTTGACAGATACCTGAGAGGTAATATACTGTGGAAGAGTCTGTCACTCTAGAATTGGCCTTTATAGCCACTCCAGGCACTGCTCCACAAATCACTGACCACCTCCAGGCGCTTACCCATTGTCTCTCAAGACAAGGAGGCCAAAGAAGAATATACTGCTATGGATTGAGAATTGGTTAACGGACAGAAAGCAGAGAGTATGAATAAATGGGTCATTCTCAGGATGGCAGGCTGTTATTAGTGGGGTACCGCAAGGAACAGTGCTTGGGCCACAACTGTTCACAATCTATATAAATGATTTGGATGTGGGGACCAAAAGTAATATTTCAAAATTTGCTGGCAGAAAACTAGGTGGAAATGTAAGTTTTGAGGAGGATGCAAGGAGGCTTCAAGTGAATTCGGAGAGACTAAGTGAATGGGCAAGAAGATGGCAATGGAATATAATGCAAATAAGTGTGAAGTGATTCACGTTGGTTGAAAAAAACAGAAAGGCAAAGTATTTCTTAAATGATGAGAGGTTGGGAAGTGTTGATGTCCAAAGGGACCTGGGTGTCCTTGTTCATGAACAACTAAAAGTTACTATGCAGGTGCAGCAAGCAATTAGGAAGGCAAATGGTATGTTGGCCTTCATTGCAAGAGGATTTGAATACAGGAGTAAAGATGTCTTGCTGCAATTGTATAGAGCCTTGGTGAGACTGCTCCTGGGATATTGTGTACAGTTCTGGCGGCAAATTTTACTGGACTCTCAACATCGGGGTTCGTGATGGGGGGGGGGCAGCCCAGAAAATACCTCCAGGAGAGGCCCGCCATGGGCCTTGAAGCCGGGAAGGTCCCGCCCCACATTACCGGTGATGGTGGGGCCTTGTGGCGGCCCCCTGCCGCTCGGCGTCATCACAACTTACATATGTTAATATATTATAATTAATTAATTAATCACTTATCTGCTGCCACCGGCTGTCCCGCTGTGATACTCCAGTCAGTTGCCGGAACTCCCGCGCTTTCGGATCTCTGTTTGGAGATCCGAGGCGGAACACTGGTTGGGAGGGAGGAGTAAGTAAGTTTTCAGGGCGAGGTGGGGAGCAGAGAAAACTATTGTGGTTGGTGGAGGGGATGGTGGGAAGAGGTTGAAGATAAAAGGTTATAAACTTTGGGTGGGGGGAAGGTCAGGATTGCAAGGTAAGTTTTTTGGGGGGAGAGGGCAATTAACAAATTGTTTAGTCATTGAGGGGGTGGGAGAGGTGATTGAAACTTTTATTAAATTTTTCACTTTGATTTTCTAGGTCCTGTAACTCAAAAAATTTAGATTAAACTGAAGAGCTGGAAGCCCTTTAAAACTGGGGTCGGGGCATGTGCAGTGCTGCCAGACACCACTGCTGGGGATGGAGCGCCTACCCCCTCCCACGTCATCAGGGTTTGTGGTCCACCCCGCCCGTGTAAACGAGCCGCTGCGCTAAATATCATGGCGGCTTCGCGGAGTAAATCACAGGCATGTGCTGTGCCATTTTTGAAGCTCACCAGCAAGCTGGAAAAATGCAGCCCTTGGTCTCCTTATCCAAGGAAGCATATACTTGCTAAAGAGGGAGTGCAATGGAGGTTCACCAGACCAATCCCTGGGATGTCAGGATTGTCTTATGAAGAGATATTGAGGAAACTGGGCTGTATTCTCTCGAGTTTTGAAGAATGAGAGGTGATCTCATTGAAACTTACAAAATTCTTACAGGGCGTAACAGATTGCATGTGGATAGAATGTTTGCTCTGGCTGGTGAGTCTAGAACCAGGCGACATAGTCTCAGGATAAGGGGAAGGCCATTTAAGGCTGAGATGAGGAGGAATTTCTTTACTCAGTGTGGCAAATCTTTGGAATTCTGGAACCCAGAGGGCTGTGGAAGTGCAATCATTGAGCATATTCAAGACAAAAATCGATAGATTTCTGGATACTAATGACATCCGGGGATATGGGGATAGTGGGGAAAAAATGGCACAGAGTTGATGTGCAGTCATGTTCTGTTTGACTGGCGGAGCAGGCTCGATGGGCCAAATTGTCTGCTCCTGCTCCTATTTCGTATGTTCCAATGTTTATTCTTGGCCTTATATAAGGGATGCACTGATCTGCACCAAAGTATTCTGCAGCACAATGGTAGCAGTGAAGTGTGTCTGGGTAACGAGAGGATGATGGTGAAAGGGGACATGAAGTGGAGATACCATTCAAAGAGCTTCCACTTCTCAGCCACTGCCCTCGTCCCAGTCAGTAGCTCCAATGCTGCCTCATGTGTTAATTGTATATTAATTGTGTTTAATTGTATGCAGGTGATTGGTATTAACTGGGGATTCACTTGAGCCCCTAAAAATAGCCACAGATTAAAACTATGGTTGTTGTGTTAGAAGATAGAGTCATAGAGTTATACAGCACAGAAACAGGCCCTTCGGCCCATCATGTCTGTGCCGGCCATCAAGCACCTAAATATTCCAGTCCCATTTTCCAGCACTTGGCCCGTAGCCTTGTATGCTACGGCGTTTCAAGTGCTCATCTAAATACTTCTTAAATGTTGTGAGGGTTCCTGCCTCTACCACCCCCTTCAGGCAGTGTGTTCCAGATTCCAACCACCCTCTGGGTGAAAAAATGTTTCCTCAAATCCCCTCTAAACCTCCTGTCCCTTACCTTAAATCTTTGCCCCCTGGTTATTGACCCCTCCGCTAAAGTAAGAAATCTCTTCCTATCTAACCTATCAATGCCCCTCATAATTTTGTATACCTCAATCATGTCCCCCCTCATCCTTCTCTGTTCTAAGGAAAACAGCCCTAGCCTTTTCAGTCTCTCTACATAGCTGAAATGCTGCAGCCCAGGTAACGTCCTGGTGAATATCCTCTGCACCCTCTACAGTGCAATCACATCCTTCCTATAGTGTGGTGACCAGAACTGTACATAGTACTCCAGCTGTGGCGTATCTAGCATTTTATAGAGCTCCATCATAACCTCCCTGCTCTTAAATTCTGTGCCTTGGCTAATAAAGGCAAGTATCCCATATGCCTTCCTAACCACCTTATCTACCTGTACTGCTGCCTTCAGTGATCTATGGACAAGTACACCAAGGTCCCTCTGACCTTCTGTACTTCCTAGGGTCCTACCATCCATTGTATATGCCCTTGCCTTGTTCGTCCTCCCAAAATGCATCACCTCACACTTCTCAGGATTAAATTCCATTTTCCACAGCTCCACCCATCTTACCAGCCCATCTATATCGTCCTGTAATCTAAGGCTTTCCTCCTCACTATTAAGAACACCACCAATTTTCATGTCATCTGTGAATTTACTTATCATACCTCCTATATTCACATCTAAACATTAATGTACACTACAAAGAGCAAGGGTCCCAGCACCAATCCTTGTGGGACACCACTGGTCACATGCTTCCACTCGCAAAAACAACCCTCAACCATTACCCTCTGTTTCCTGCCACTAAGCCAATTTTGGATCCAATTTGCCAAATAGCCCTGGATCCCATAGGCTCTTACCTTCTTAAACAATCTCCCATGCGGGACCTTATCAAAAGCCTTACTGAAATCTATGTATACTACATCTACAGCTTTACCCTCATCTACACATCTAGTCACCTCCTCGAAAAATTCAATCAAGTTAGTTAGGCACGATCTCCCCATGACAAAGCCATGCTGACTATCCCTGATTAATCCCTGCCTCTCCAAGTGGAGATTAATTCTGTCCCTCAGAATTTTTTCCAATGGTTTCCCAACCACTGATGATAGACTCACCGGCCTGTAATTACCTGGTTTATCCCTGCTAACCTTCTTGAATAATAGTGCCACATTCGCTGTCCTCCAGTCCTCCGGCACCTCTCCCGTGGCCAGGGAGGATCTGAAAATTTGTGTTAGAGCCTCTGCTATCACCTACCTTGCCTCACATAACAGCCTGGGATACATCTCATCTGGGCCTGTATGCTTGTAATGCATATCTCTGTAAATAAATATAAAAGTATGCAAAGATTAAGTCTGTTCTATGCTTCACCACTGGCTTTCTGGAATAGACATGGTAGCAGAGGGTGGATGCCTAAAGAGGAAGGTTAGAAGCTAAGAAGAAATTCAGACAGTAAACTACAATTCTAGTAGCCATTGTGAAAAATGGCAGCAAGCAAGTGTAAATTGCTGGGGCATGATTACCCTCTCATGTTCTCGGAGTCTGAATCATATGACCAGTAGAAGAATGAAGTGGATATGTGGACATGGGTTACGTCCCTAACAAAGAAGAAATAAGGTATGGCCTTGTCGTCGTCGTTTCCTACCAGAAGTAAAATCAGAAATAAAGTATTTTGTGAGCTGGATGCCCATCAGTTGGATAATGATAAAGGTTTGGATCTTCTATCAGAGTTCTTAGATGAAATTTCCAAGAAAGATGATCTGTTAAATGCCTATGAGGCATGGTCAGACTTTGATAGATTTTGAAAAAAAGATGGTCATTCCATGGAGAAATATATCATGGACTTTAACAGATTGTATAAAAGATTGACGAAATTCAATTTGGGGATCCCTGGATAACTACTAGCATTTAAATTGCTGGATTGTGCTGAGGTGTCTCATATGGACAGGCTTCTGGCTCTAACTTGTGTTTGGTTGTCAGAAAGGGAGACACTGCTGGATCAGATATCTGCTGCCTTGAAAACATTTTTGGGGAACAGTCATGTCCTTCAGCTTTCATGGAACAAATGGGGCATTCTGCAATGACACAAATAATAGAAGACTCAATGATTGCCAGATTTCAAAATGGTCCAGATACTGGATACAGGTGTCAGTACAATGGAAGGGTTAAAGATCGGCAGACTTACAATGAAAGCACATTTAGCAGATCTGCCTATTACAGCAGAAGACAGAATTCGAACAGCAATAATAGGCGAATGAATCCCATGACACACATGACAGAGCTTTCACATTCACAGGCCAATTTTCCAGAGTGGGTACTTCGGTGACATAAATTCCAGAGGGGTGCAACAATTGTGGGACATGCAGGAAAAGCTACCAGCAAGTTTAAATATTGGTTGAATTTTTAGGATGATGGCCAAGAAGCGAGGTCAATGGACTGGCAGAATGGGGTGGAAGTGTGGAGAGTAAAAAAGCACAATGCAAGTACTGATAGTGGTTCCAGAAGTGATGCTTGTGTCTGAAAACAACCATGCACTAGAGAAAGACTCTCAGATAATGCACAAGGGCAACTCACAGTAGCAGTCCTGATGACATAAAAATGCAAATAGAGACCGTAGCTTGAATAGATTACGCATTGAAATAAAGACCACAGAACACTCTCAGAATAGAATTAGAAGCGCCACTGGGAGCGGTGGCCACTGCTGGGACTGCAGCCGAGCCGACGCCATGGAGCCTGGAGACAAGGTAAGTTGGGCTTGGCTCACCAGGGGGATTGGTCCTTCCCTGGTGAGGCTGGAGTGGTCGTTTGGGGGGAAGGGGTGTCTTAGGTCCCAGGGGTGGGTTGGAAGGTGGGGGCGGCCCTCAATTGGGCACACTGTGCCCAGTTGCCATGCCCCCTCCCCAGGCCACGGAAAGGCTGGCAGCTATCCCAGCACGCCCGCTTGCCATGGGTAAAATACCTGTGGAGGGGGTGAGGGCCCTTAAGTGGCCATTAAGTGGCCACTAAGGGCCTTGATTGGCCTCAAGCGTGTGGGCCATTTCCCCCCCACCCACCCGACCACCGTAAATTTGACCGGAGGTGGGAGCGGGGTGGGTAGGCCTCCCGGAGCCTCCTGCTCAATTTTACACCGTGCCCATGCCACCATCCGACCCACTGGGGCAGCATAAAATTCAGCCCAATGTTTCAGGTCTGTGACCTTTCATCATAATTGGCAAAGGTTAGAAAAGAATTAGGTTATAAGCAAGTGAAGGGGGTGAGTATTTCCAGCACTTTCTGTTTTTATTTCAGATTTCCAGCATCTGAAGTATTTTGCTTAACTAAAAGTAGATCTTGCAGTGTTTCATTGGTATCATAAAGGAAAACTTTCAGGCATCTTCATGATACAGGTTGATGATTTCTTATGGGATGGTACTGCCGAATTTGAAAAATGTGTTATTAATAAGATTAGTGTAGAATTTAAAATTGGGGGTCAGACTTTCAGGCTTATCGTGCTTCTAAATATATTGGTTTAGACATTAAACAGAGTAGGTCTGAAATAACTTGAAATCAACAATCCTATTTCAAGAGTGTTACTCCCATTCTGGTTAGTTGTGCTGGGTCATCACAGAAGGATGATGTTATAACTAAAGAACAGACAAAGCAATTGTGAAGCTTGATTGATCAGTTGAACTAGTTGTGCAGTTAGACTAGACCAGATGCTAGTTTTGATGTGTTGGAGTTACATATTATGATGAAACACCCTCAAGAGAATGTTTTAAGGGCAAATAAAACATTTTAAAAATAAAATCTGGAGGAATGCATACTAAAGTTTCCATCCTTAAGTGACCCAAAGAACATGAAACTAATCATTTTTAGCGATGCTTCACATGCTGATCTTCCTGATGGGTATTCCAGTGCAGTTGATTTCATAATATTTCTTACGACTGATAATGTGAAATGTTGTCCCTTAACTTGGGAAGTGAAGAAAATAAAAAGGATTGCTGAAACATTGACATTTGTGCAGGCAATGTCAAATATTTTAAGTGAGATTCTGAACAAGGGGAAGACTGAAGACAGTATACTCATTGAATGCTATGTAACTAATCATTCATTGTGGGATAATGTACAGTCTGTGAAAAGTGTGAGGATAAAAGCTTATGGATTAACCTTGTTAACATGAAACAAATGCTGGAGAGAAAGGAAATTTCTAAAATTGAATGGATGGATGCAAGTCATTAGCTGTCTGTTTTACAAAATAAATGTGTAAAGTAATTGTTGGGGGTCCTAGAGGAGGAATGTATGGCAATGTAATGCTTTGTACAGAATGAGTAGGTTTTTGATTTAATTTGTTTGAACATTTTGGTTATGCGTATTAAATCTTTATTAAAAGAGAGAGAAAGGAATCTGTTAATTGTATATTTATTGTATACAGATGTGGGTATTAACTGGGGTTTCAACTGATCCCCTATTAAAACTGTGGTTGCTGGGTTAGGAGACGTATGCTTGTCATGTGTAATTCTGTAAATAAATATAAAGGTGTACAAAGATTGGCTCCAGATCTATCCTAAGAACATCATGTGCTGATGGACCAGTCTGCCCCTGCACAGGTGCAGGTGGACAGTCTTTGGTGGGGCCCTCATATCTCAGAGGATGTCAGTTAAGAGCATCTCTGCAGTCAGAGCAGGGATCTTAACAGCCTGCCTCTACCTCTGCCGAAGCCATCCAGGTTGCAGGAAAAGGAAGCATAAAATTTTGTAGTTGCTGAAGGATATGACCATGGGTATCTTTGAAAATACTGTGTTGATAAGTTTGTGGTATTTATTTCGATCACATAAATGTTATTCTATTTCACTATTTTCTCATCTTGTCCATTCTTGGGTGTAGAGTAATAAACAACCTTTTAACTTCCTTGATGTTGAATGGGATGATACGAATTGGTGGGGAATCAATGGGGGGGATGTTCAAGGAGTGATTCATTGCCTGCAGGACTGATTTGTGTCAATATACATTGGCAGGGGCAAGAAGAGTGGCTATTGCATTTCCTTGTGATGTCGGAGCACTGACACAACCTAAGTGAACCTTGCATTAATAAGGGCAACCCTGGCAGCAATGTGAGCACTGAGGGTACTTTTCCTTTACCATCACCCTCCTTCTTGTCTTCTTTCTCTCTCTCCGAATCATCCGAGGAGGATCTGAGCTGTTTGGGTTTTTCCTCCTTCAGATCCAAGCCTCATTGCTGAGCAATGTTGGGCACAGCACAGCAAATCATGACCATTCTAGAGACCCTGGCTGTTGAGTATTGAAGGGTACCTCCAGAAACTGATCTTCAGTATGACAATGCCCTGTTCAATCACACGTCTACTGGTGATGTTCCATTCATTGTAGTGCTGTTGAGCTTCAATGGTTGGGTTTCTGACAGCTGTCATGAACCAAGTTTGAAGTGGGTATCTCTTGTCTCCTAGCAGCCATCCTTTAAGTCTACTTGCAGGTTCAAAGACATCAGAGAGCTTGGACTGCTGTAGGATGAAAACCTCATGGCAGCTGCCTGGGAGTCTAGCCCATAACTGCATAAGGTTCTTTTTGTGGTTGCACATCAGTTACACATTGATGGAATGGAAACCCTTGTGGTAATGAATACTCCTGGTTGTCCTGGGGGATGCCTGGATTGCCACATGTATGCTGTTGATGATGCCCTGCACCTGTGCGAAGCAAGCCAGAGCTACCTGACCACCCGCTCATCCTGACTGGCATCATCACAGGAAAAGTTCACATAATTGCCTGCCCTGGCAAACAAGCCATTAGTCACCTGTTTTATGCATTTGTGAGTCACTGATTGGGAGATCCTGGATATGTCTTCAGCAGTCCCTGCAAGGATCTGGTGACAAACAAGTTCAGGGCAGTGCTGACTTTGATAGACACTGGTGATAAGTTCGTTAACACGTGGCAAGCAGGTCCTGTAGAGTAACTCTTCTTCAAGGAAGCTGCAGATGTCTGTCACCACCTGACACCACACCTGGCGCCTCCTGAGACACTCATGTTCAGACATGTTAAGGAATCTCAGCCTCAGCCTGTGCACCCTGTTTTGTGGGTAGTGCCTCCTATGAGCTGCACCTCTCTGCAACCTCCCCTCCTACCTTTCCCCTCTTTGCTGGTCCCCATCTTGTGCTGCCCTATGTGGGGTGCAGCTATAGATCTGATACCAGCAGGTTGCTGGTGCCGCTGCTGCTGTTCAAGTTGCTCCTCATCAGAGGGCCAATTTAAGGCAACATAAACTGCACCCATTTTGATGTGCTAGAACAAAACTCCAGAGTGTAGAAGCAAAAGTACTGTAACAAACCCTTTCCTGCAAGTCGGTAAGAAAGTGGCTGTGAGTACAAAGTATTTATTAGCATCATTGACTGAGATTGCTTTAGCCTCCTCAATTAGTAATGTGTTCTTGCCTTGTTTTCATTGGTGAATTTCGAGAAACCTGTGGACCCCACGTTAAAGTCAAAAGTCTGTGCAGGTATCACTCTAATTGAGTGATTAACATATGTTAATTGGTAAACCACTTCTCCTGAGAGAGTTTGCACGCACACAGCCTAACACGCCACAGTGAAACCTAGAAGTTGGTGGGTTGGAGCTGGCTTCCCTCTGCGCTGTCAATTTCCACAGTTTTGACCCCCATCCTCCAGCTGCACCCAAAACCACATGTTCCACCATGTTAAAATTCACTTCTTTGTTTCCATTTACTCTCCAGTATGCTGTATCTACTACCAACAGGAGATTCTATTGTACAGTTTTCACTTTAATGTTATTCTCATATTAATGTCTAAATGATAAACTAAAATACTTTCAGTGGCAGACATGATTTATGATGTAATGACTTAATCACAACACTATTCTCTCCTCTTACTCACCAGGCCCTTTCAAAAGAATTAGGCTGAGACAGGTATTGATGTGCAGCAAACTTTCACATATGCATCATATGCTGTGCATGACATCTCTTCAGATCTGTTGAACTGTTCTAGGCATATTTATAAATTGCATTTTAATTACAATATTGTAAAACTTTGGGGGCAGAGGGTAACATACAGAAATACAGAAAATTTGCTCTGTCTTAATTTGTTCCACTGCATGCATTCTAAAAGAAAACATTCTGAAGTCATATTCCTTTTGTGTATTTTCTGCAGCTCAATGAGTTGTATAGGGAAAAGCTTTTTCATGCAAGACTGCTCATAGTTATTTTCCTCGACTGCAGAAATGCTGATCATTGATTCTGATAGTGACAGTTTCCTATATGCCTTTTGGTCATAGCTTGAACGCAACTATATCCAAGTGTGGTTGGAAATCAATAACTCATTTTTATACTTCTGTGTCATTATAAGTCTTAAAACAAAATCTCAGTAATCCTAAACTCCATCATGCTGACATGCTTGGTTAATTTAGAAATTTGTGATAATTTACAACACTTCAGTCCACTGATGGCATTGATATAATACTTTGTGAAACTCCACAATTTATAGATATTTTTTCTATAATAGTACATTTATTAACGTTTTTAGGTGTAGAATAATGGGATAAATACAGCACACAAGGAGGACATTTGACTTTTGCCGGCTCTTTAAAAGAACTATAGAATTAATCCCACTCCCCTGCCCTTTCCTCATTGCATTGCAAATGTTCTACCTTCAAGTATTTATCTGATTCCCTTTTTGAAAGTTATTATTGAATCCACTTCCACCATCCTATCAGGATTGCATTTCAGATCACAGCAACTTGCTGTGTAAAAAAACATTTCCTCATGTCGCCCTTGGTTCTTTGGCCAAATCTGTTTCTTACAAAACAAAATAGGGGCATTATATGAGGATATGCTGAACTGCAGCAAACAGCTTAGGAAGGCAAGATGTTTTAAGTCAGCAAAATAAATCACATTGCATGACCAGAGTTATAGAATGTTTAAAATGGCCTCATATATTAAAATCTGCAGTGCTGAACATATATTTTTCTGGCATAAGCAATGTTATTATCTCCACCAAATACTTGTTAAATTTCATGAGGATGAAGTCACAATTGAGAATTGCTAGGGCTATAATACAGACTGATGTTACTGGAACCAATTGGCAATCCAGCATTAACATAATTCACACTTAAAATTAATATTGGCATCTACTCTTCATTTTAATTCTTTACTTGATATATGATGCAAACAGGATATATTGGGGACACTATGTAGCGAGCTTGTAGCATTAAACCATAATTGATTCAAAACTTCTTTATTTTTGATTTATTATGGTGCTCTTCATGTCAGTTACACCCACAAAATGTGCTAAATAATTAGTGCATAACTGATCAGAAGTATAGTGAGAGATCACATATGCTAAATTTCCACCTATAGTATAAATGATACATATTTCCAGGGGACATGCACACCTGGTGCAAGCACATACCTTCTGAAATAAGCAGTAACCTAATTTCAATATATTAATGTGGTGGAAGTAACATCATTCATACATTATTGCTATTGCTTAACCTTTATGATAGAGGTAGACTGATTCTTCATTTATCCATAGATGATATACTGGCAGTCTAGGATTGCTAGATAGTGTCTAGTCAGGTTGTGCTTTCGGCACAAGTTTGGGCTTACTGTTTTTTTGCTGCCAACTACTAAGTGGAATAAACATTTTTTAAAAATTGAATTCAAATTCCACCATCTGCGGTGGTGGGATTTAAACCAATGTCCCCAGAGCAATACCCTGGGTCTCTGGGTTACTAGTCCAGTGACAATACCACTACATCCCTAGCCAAGCTACCACACTGACATCTACCCAGCGATGTGGAAAATTGCCCAGGTATGTCCTGTACACAAAAATCAGGACAAATCCAACCTGGCCAATCACCACCCCATCAGTCTACTCTCGATCACCAGTAAAATGATGGAAGATGTCGTCGACAGTGCTGTCAAGTGGCACTTGCTTAGCAACAACCTGCTCAGTGACTTTCAGTATGGGTTCTGCCAGGGTCATTCAGCTCCTGACTTCATTAAAGCCTTGGTTCAAACATGGACAAAAGAGCTGAACTCCAGAGGTGAGGTAAGAGTGACTGCGCTTGACATCAAGGCAGCATTTGACCAAGTACGGCATCAAGGAGCCTAGAAAAACTGGAATCAGTGGGAATCAGGGTGAAAACTCTCCACTGTTTGGAGTCATACCTAGTGCAAAGGAAGATGATTGTGATTGTTGGAGGTCAATCATCTCAGTTCCAGGACATAACTGCAGGAGTTCCTCAGGGTAGTGTCCTAGGCCCAACCATCTTCCGGTGCTTCATCAATGACCTTCCTTCAATCATAAGGTCAGACGTAGGGATGTTCGCTGATGACTGCACAATGTTCAGCACCATTCGCGACTCCTCAGATACTGAAGCAGTCCGTGTCCATTTGCAACAAGACCTTGACAGCATCCAGGCTTGGGTTGATAAGTGGCAAGTAACATTTGTGCCACACAAATTGTCATGCCAGGCAATGACAATCTCAAACAAGGGAGAATCTAACCCCTTGACATTCAATGGCATTAGCATAGTTGAATCTCCCACTATCAACATCCTGGGGGTTACCATTGACCAGGAACCAACTGGAGTAGCCACATGACTTACCTGGTGACCGGAATGGTGGCAGGCGGACCTTGGATGAATCGTATGCTGAGCAGGAAGAGAGAGCAGGGCTCAAGACCCTTACTTACCTGGAGACTGGAGCGGCGGTAGGCTCTGTCCCTCGCTCTCTCTGTGTCGGCGCGTGCTGAGTCTCAAAAGAGGAAAAAAACTTAGTGACATCACAGAAAATCTGCAAGATGATTGATTGGGTAAGTAACAGCTATTAGCGCATTTAAATAGCTTAAAAAAAAGTAGGGGAGAGTTTTTTTTTGAAAAATAACCCTCAAGTGATAAGGTGAGTACTGCTAAAGTTTTTTTTTTAAATTAGTGTAATTTATGAAGGACTTTAGACAGTGGTGAGTAGTGTTTGGAGTAGAACAAGGCCCCTACTGTAATTAGTATCTTTAATTAAAGGACGTAACTAATTAATCTAAAGGTAAATCATGGCAGGAGAGTTCGCACCCGTGATATGCTCCTCCTGCGCGATGTGGGAAATCAGGGACGATTCCAGTGTCCCTGATGATCATGTGTGCAGGAAGTGTATCCATCTGCAGCTACTGGCTACCCGCATTATGGAGCTGGAGCTGCGGGTGGATTCACTGTGGAGCATCTGCGATGCTGAGGATGTTGTGGATAGCACATTTAGCGAGGTGGTCACACCGCAGGTAATGGCTGCACAATCAGAAAAGGGATGGATAACCACCAGGCGGAATAGTAGGCACAGGCAGGTAGTGCAGGAGTCCCCTGTGGCCATCCCCCTCTCGAACAGATATAATTGCTTTGGATACTGTTGCGGGAGATGGCCTCCCAGGGGAAAGCAACAACAGCCAAATTCGTGGCACCACGGATGGCTCTGCTGCACAGCAGGTGGGGGGGTGGGGGGGCGGGGGAGGACTGAGAGAGCCATAGTGATCTGAGATTCAATTGTAAGGGGAACAAACAG
Source organism: Heterodontus francisci (assembly GCF_036365525.1). Classification (NCBI taxonomy): domain Eukaryota; kingdom Metazoa; phylum Chordata; class Chondrichthyes; order Heterodontiformes; family Heterodontidae; genus Heterodontus; species Heterodontus francisci. The sequence continues at coordinate 44,445,513 of NC_090387.1, forward strand.
GCGTTTCTGTGGCCGCAAACAAGATGTTTCGGAGCGGCTGCAGGACATTCTGAAGCGGGAGGGTGAACAGCCAGTGGTTGTGGTACATGTTGGTACCAACGACATATGTAGATAGAGGGATGAGGTCCTGTAAGATGAATTTAAGGAGTTAGGAGATAAATTAAAAAGCAGGACCTCAAAGGTAGTAATCTCAGGATTACTTCTTGTGCCACATGTTAGTGGGTATAGGAACAGGAGAATAGACCAGATGAATGCGTGGCAGGAGAAATGGTGCAGGAGGGAGGGATTTAGATTCCTGGGACATCGGGATCGGTTCTGGGGAAGGTGGGACCTGTACAAGTGGGGCGGGTTACACCCAGGCAGGACCGGAACCGATCTCCTCACAGGGGCGTTTGCTAGTGCTGCTGGGGAGGATATAACTAGAATGGCAGGGGGATGGGAATCTGAGTGGGGAGACTGAGGAGGAGGAAACAAGGATAGAAACGAAAGACAGGAAACAAAAAGGCAAAAGTGGAAGGCATAGAAATCAAGGGCAAGAAACAAATATGGCCATAGTGAGAAAAAATGCGAAGATGACTAATAATGTTAAAAAGACAAGCCTAAAGGCATTGTGTCTCAATGCGCAGAGTATTCGCAATAATGTAGGTGAATAGATACAATATAGTTGCAATTACGGGGACATGGCTGCAAGGTAACCAAGGATGGGAACTGAACATCCAGGGGTATTCAATATTTCGGAAGGACAGGCAAAAAAGAATGGAGGTAGAGTAGCATTGTTAGTAAAAGAGGAAATCAATACAATAGTGAGGAAGGATATTAGCTCAGAGAATCCTGATGTGGAATCTGTATGGGTGGAGCTAAGAAACACCAAGGGGCAGAAAATGTTAGTGGGAGTTGTATATCGACCTCCAAACAGCAGTGAGGATGTAGAGGTTGGCATTAAACAGGAAATCAGAGATGCATGCAGTGAGGGTGCAACTGTAATTATGGGTGACCTTAATCTACATATAGATTGGGCAAACTAAATTAGCAATAATACTGTAGAGGAGGAATTCCTGGAGCGCGCACGTGATGGTTTTTTAGACCAATACATTGAGGAACCAACTAGAGAACAGGCCATCCTAGACTGGGTATTGTGTAATTCTATACTCCTCACAGAGAGATATAGCACTGAAACAGGCCCTTCAGCCCACTGAGTCTGTGCTGACCATCAACCATCCATTTATACTAATCCTACATTAATCCCATATTCCCTACCACATCCCCACCTTCCCTCAATTCTCCTACCACCTACCTACATTAGGGACAATTTACAATGGCCAATTTACCTATCAACCGCAAGTCTCTGACTGTGGGAGGGAACCAGAGCACCCGACGGAAGCCCACGCGGTCACAGAGAGAACTTGCAAACTCTGCACAGGCTGTACTCAGAACCAAACCTGGGACGCTGGAGCTGTGAGGCTGCGATGCTAACCACTGTGCCATTGTGCCACAATCTTGTTGTGCGGGGTCCCTTGGGGAAGAGCGACCATAACATGATAGAATTCTTCATTAAGATGGAGAGTGAGAGAGTTGATTCCGAGACTAGGGTCTAAATAAAGGAAACTATAAAGATATGAGGCGTGAGTTCGCTATGATAGATTGGGGAACATTACTTAAAGGGTTGGCAGTGGATAGGCAATGGCTAGCATTTAAAGAGCGCATAGATGAATTACAACAATTGTTCATTCCTGTCTGGTGCAAAAATAAAACAGGAAGGGTGACTCAAATGTGGCTTACAAAAGAAATTAGGGATAGTATTAGATCCAAGATGAGAAACATAAAATGGCCAGAACAAGCAGCAAACCTGAGGATTGGGAGCAGTTTAGGATTCAGCAAAGGAGGACAAAGGGATTGAATAAGAAGGGGAAGATAGAGTATGAGAGTATGCTTGCAGAGAACATAAAAACTGACAGTAAAAGCTTCTATAGATATTTGAAGAGAAAAAGATTAGTGAAGACAAATGTGGGTCCCCTACAGTCAGAAATGGGGGAATTTATAATGGGAAACAAAGAAATGGCGGACCAATTAAATACATACTTTGATTCTGTCTTCACAAAGGAGGACACAAATTACCCCCCAGAAACGTTGGGGAACATAGGCTCTAGTGAGAAGGAGGAACTGTATGAAATCAGTATTAGTAGGGAAATGGTGTCAGGGAAATTGATGGGATTGAAGGCCAATAAATCCCCAGGGCTTGATAATCAACATCCCAGAGTACTTAAGGAAGTTGCCCTTGAAATAGTAGATGCATTGCTGGTCATATTTCAAAATTCTATAGATTCTGGAACAGTTCCACTGGATTGGAGGGTAGCTAATGTAACCCCACTATTTAAAAAAGGAGGCAGAGAGAAAACAGGGAATTATAGATCGGTTAGCCTAACATCAGTAGTGGGGAAAATGCTAGAGTCCATTATAAAATATGTAATAGCAGAGCACTTGGAAAACAATGACATGATCGGACAAAGTCAACATGGATTTACGAAAGGGAAATCATGCTTGACAAATCTACTGGAATTTTTTGAGGATGTAACTAGTAGAATAGATAAGGGAGAACCAGTGGATGTGGTGTATTGGACTTTCAGAAGGCTTTCGATAAGGTTCCACATAAGAGATTAGCGTGAAAAATTAAAGCACATGGGGTTGGGGGTAAGGTACTGACATGGATAGAGAACTGTTTGGCAGACAGGAAACAAAGAGTAGGGATAAACGGGTCTTTTTCCGAGTGGCAGGCAGTGACTAGTGGGGTACCACAGGGCTCAGTGCTAGGACTCCAGCTATTCACAATATATATTAATGATATAGATGAGGGAATTAAATGTAATATATCCAAGTTTGCAGATGACACAAAGCTGGGTCGGAGAATGAGCTGTGAGGAGGATGCAGAGAAGCTCCAGTGTGATTTGGACAGGTTGAGTGCGTGGGCAAATACATGGCAGATGCAGTATAATGTGGATAAATATGAGGTTATCCACTTTGGTGGCAAATAACAGAAAGGCAGATTATTATCTGAACGGCGATAGATTGGGAAAGGAGGAGGTGCAGCGAGACCTGGGTGGCATGGTGCACCAGTTGCTGAAAGTAAGCATGCAGGTGCAGTAGGCAGTTAAGAAGGCAAATGGTATGTTGGCCTTCATAGCAAGAGGATTCGAGTACAGGAGCAAGGACATCTTGCTGCAATTATATAAGGCCTTGGTGAGACCACATCTGGAGTATTGTGTGCAGTTTGCTCTCCTTATCTGAGGAAGGATGTTCTTGCTATGGAGGCAGTGCAGTGAAGGTTCACCAGACTGATTCCTGGGATGGCAGATCTGATGTATGAAGAGAGATTTGGTTGCTTAGGCTTGTATTTGCTAGAGTTTAGAAGAATGGGAGGGGATCTCATAGAAACCTACAAAATTCTAACAGGAATGGACAGACTAGATGCAGGAAGGATGGGCCCGATGGCGGGGGAGTCCAGGATGAGGGGTCACAATCTAAGGATAAGGGGTAAGCCATTTAAGACTGAGATGAGGAGGGATTTCTTCACCCAGAGAGTGGTGAACCTGTGGAATTCTCTACCACAGAAAGCAGTTGAGCCAAATCATTAAATATATTCAAGAAAGAGTTAGATATAGTTCTTTGGGCTAAAGGAATCAAGGGATACGGGGAGAAAGCGGGAACAGGGTATTTGGATGATCAGCCATGATCGTATTGAATGGCGGTGCAGGCTCCAAGGGCTGAATGGCCTACTCCTGCTCCTATTTTCTATGTTTCTAATAATACTGTGGCTACAAGAGCAGGCCAGAGGCTAGGAATTCTGCGGCGAGTAAATCACTTCCTGGCTCCCTAATGCCTGTCCACCATCTACAAGGCACAAGTCAGGAGTGTGATGGAATACTCTCCACTTGCCCGCATGGCTGCAACTCCAACAACACTCAAAAAGCTCAACACCATCCAGGACAAAGCAGCCCGCTTGATTGTCACCCCATCTACAGACATTCACTCCTTTCACCACGGAAGCACAGTGGCAGCAGACTGTACTATCTACAGATGCACTGCAGCAACGCACCAAGGCTTCTTCAACAGCAACTTCCAAACCCCCAACCTCTACCACCTAGAAAGACAAAAGCAGCAACTGCATGGAAACACCACCACCTCCAAGCCAACTTGCCTTAGAACTATATCGCTGTTCCTTCACTGTTGCTGGGTCAAAATCCTGGAACTCCCTTCCTAACAGCACTGTGGGTGTACCTACTCCACATGGACTGCAGCGGTTGAAAAAGGTGGCTCACCACCACCACCTTCTCAAGGACAGTTAAGGATGAGGGGGTAGAGGCAGGAACCCTCACAACATTTAAGAAGTATTTAGATGAGCACTTGAAACGTCATAGCATACAAGGCTACAGACCAAGTGCTTGAAAATAGGTTTAGAATAAATCAACTTTGCTTCCAATTTCCACCCTGCTCTCACCTTTACATGGACCATTTTCGACACTTCCCTCCTTCGCTCAACCTCTGTCTCCATCTCTGGGGATAGGCTGTCTACTAATATTCATTATAAGCCCACCGCCTCCCACAGCTACCTCGACTACACTTCTTCACATCCTACCTCCTGTAAGGACTCCATTCCATTCTCCCTGTTTCTCCGTCTCTGACGCATCTGCTCTGATGATGCAACCTTCCACGACAGTGCTTCCGATATGTCTTCCTTTTTCCTCAACTGAGGATTGACCCCCTACTGTGGTTGACAGGGCCCTCAACCGTGTCCAGTCCATTTCCTGCACCTCTGTCCTCACTCCTTCCCCTCCCTCCCAAAACCGCGACAGGGTTCCCCTTGTCCTCACTTTTCACCCCACCAGCCTCCACATCCAAAGGATCATCCTCCGCCATTTCTGCCACCTCCAGCACAATGCCACTACCAAACGCATCTTCCCCTGTCAGTATTCCGAAGGGATCATTCCCTAGGTGACACCCTGGTCCACTCCTCCATTACCCCAACACCTCATCCCCTTCCCACAGCACCTTCCCCTGAAATCGCAGGAGGTGTAATACCTGCCCGTTTATCTCCTCTCTCCTCACTATCCAAGGCCCCAAACACTCCTTTCAGGTGAAGCAGCGATTTACTTGTACTTCTTTCCATGTAGTATACTGTACTCGCTGCTCACAATGTGGTCTCCTCTACACTGTGGAGACCAAACGCAGATTGCGTGACTGCTTTGCGGAACACCTTTGCTCAGTCTGAAAGCATGACCCCAAGCTTCCGGTTGCTTTCCATTTCAACTCCACCCCCCCTGCTCTCATGCCCACATATCTGTCCTGGGCTTGCTGCAATGTTCCAGTGAGCATCAACGCAAGCTCGAGGAACAGCATCTCATTTACTGATTAGGCACATTACAGCCTGCTGGAACTGAATATTGAGTTCAATTATTTCAGAGCATGACTGGCCCCCCCTTTTTATTTTCTGTTATTTTTTTGTCTTTTTTCTCTTTTTCTTCTTTCTTTCTTTTTATTTTATTTTATTTTGTTTCATCATTCATTTTTCTTACCATGTGCCTGCCCACTGTTTATTTCATGTTTGTTCTTTGGGTCAGGGCTGTTCATTTTTCTGTCCGTTAACACCCTCTCTGCACATACCTCTGCACTAACGCTTTGTCTTTCAACGGACCATTACCATACCATTTGCCTTTGCTCATGACCTTCTGGTCAGTTATTCTCTGTAACTCTGTCCTATCAACCCATTCCCTTTTGTTATCTCTTGCCCCACCCCTGCTTTATTTGCTTAAAAACTATTACATTTCTAAGCTTTGCCAGTTCGGATGAAGGATCACTGACCTGAAACATTAACTCTGCTTCACAGATGCTGCCAGACCTGCTGAGTATTTCCAGCAATTCTTGTTTTTATTTTAGATTTTCAGCATCTGCAGTATTTTGCTTAAATATTAGAAAAGATCCGTGCTTGATGGCCGGCACTGACACGATGGGTTGAAGGGCCTGTTTCTGTGCTGTATAACTCTATGACAATAAACGCTGGCCTAGCCAGCGGTGCCCACATCCCATGAATGAATTTAAAAAAAACAAATGCCAGATATATCAGAAGAATGTTGCATCATTTACCATCACTCTCCCTACTGCAAATATAGAAAAGGGGAGACTTACATGGAATTGTTTAAGGGTCATCTTCTCTTGCAGGTGCAGTGGTGACACATGTGTCAATGTACAGTTCATAGTAAGGAAATGATCATGTATCATGCAGGGGCAATAGATTTGGATAGAATAGAATTTAAGAATGGAAGGGAATGTGTACCTTAAACCGAAGTTTACCTTCTAACATAATGGGCATTGAAAGCAAGCTTCAAAATGCTGTAAACTTGTGTGAGTTGGAGGTAATTGTTTGTATCATACATGCTTAATACATAGGGGTTTTCAAGATGATGAGAGGTTTTGATCGAGTAGAAAGTAAAAAAAAAACTTCCTCTGATGAGTGAATCAATAACCAAAGGTTACAGATTTAATATCATTGGCAAAAGATCCAGAGGGGAGATGAGGATAAATTTTCTCACTCAGTGAGTTGTTGCGATCTGGAATGCTGCACCTGAAAAGGTGGTAGAAGCTGAATCCATAAATAATTTTTAAAAGAAATTGGATAGCTATTTAAGATTAAAAAAACCTACAGAATACTGAACAAATGCAGGGATGTGGGATGAAGCATGATTGCTCTTTCAAAGAGCCAGTACAGGGCAGTGGGCCAAATGGCCTCCTCCTGTGCTATAAGTTTCTATGAAACTCTAATTCTAAGATATTATTATAACACATTGGCAGAACTGATGTGATCATTAGACTTCTGTAGGTGCTACAGTCAGAGCAACAATGACATTGCCATTGATTATTTTGGCTATTTTTTGGCACGATCAGCCATGATATAACTGAACGTCAAAAACAGGTTCAAACAGATGATTGGGCTACTTCTGTCCTGTGTTCCTAATAGCTCGTGTTGCCATACAGCAACCAATGGTATGTTTATGCCAGGTTGCTGGATATCTTATATATCCAATGTTCAATGAAGAGTGCAGGAGCGCATGCCAGGAATAGCACCAGGCATACCTAAAAATGAGGTGTCAGCCTGGTGAAGTTTCAACACAGGACTACTCGCATGCCAAACAGTGGAAGCAGCATGTGATAGACAGGGCTAAGTGATCCCACAACCAATGGATCAAATCTAACCTCTGCAGTCCTGCCACATCCAGTCGTGAATGGTTGTTGGACAATTAAACAACTGACAGGAGGAGGAGGCTTCACAAATATCCCCATCCTCAATGACGGGGGAGCCAGAACAACAGTACAAAAGACAAGGCTGAACCATTTGCATCCATCTTCAGCCAGAAGGGGTGAGTGGATGATCCATCTCAGCCTCCTCCTGAGGTCTCCAGCATCACAGATACCAATCTTCAGCCTATTCGATTCACTCCATGTAATATCAAGAAATGGCTGAAGGCACTGGATACTCCAAAGGCTCTGGGCCCTGACAACATTCTGGCTATAGTACTGAAGACCTGTGCACCAGAACTAGTGGCACCCCTAGCCAAGCAGTTCCAGTTCGGCTACAACACTGGCATTTACCCGGCAATGTGGAAAATTGCCCAGCTATGTTCTGTACACAAAAATCAGGACAATTCCAACCTGGCCAATTACTGCCCTATCAGTCTATTCTCAATCATCAGCAAAATGATGGAAGGTGTCGTCAACGGTGCTATTAGGCGCCACTTGCTCAGCAATAACCTGCTCATTGATGCTCACTTTGGGTTCCGCCAGGGCCACTCAGCTCCTGACTTCATTACAGACTTGATTTAAACATAAACAAAAGAGCTGAACTCTAGAGGTGAAATGAGAGTGAGTGCCCTTGACATCTAGGCAACATTTGACCGAATATGGCATCAAGGAGTCCTAGCAAAACTGGGGTCAAGGCGAATCAGGGGGAAATCTCTCCGCTGGTTGGAGTCATACCTAATACAATGGAAGATGGTTGTGGTTGTTGGAGGTCAATCATCTCAGTCTCAGGACATCACTGCAGGAATTCGTCAGGATAGTGTCCTCGGCTCAACCATCTTCAGCTGCTTCATCAATGATCTTTGCTCCGTCATAAGGTCAGAAGTGGGGATGTTTGCTGATGATTGCACAATGCTCAGCACTTTTCACAATGCCTCAAATAATGAAACAGCCCATATTGAGATGCAGCAAGACCTGGACAACATCCAGGCTTGGACTGATTAGTGTTAGCGGGAATGAATCTAGAAGAATCACTCGACACTCAGGTCTGCTCCAATGTCAAACAGTTTATTACGCCAGCCAACGGGGAGCAGATCACTGGGCTGTCCAGATGCCTCTCCACCGAACAAAGGAAAATCCACAACAGATATACAGTTACTCAGCCCATCCCGGCTGGACATGGTCCAATTTGGGGGCGGCACAGTGGCGCAGTGGTTAGCACCGCAGCCTCACAGCTCCAGCGACCTGGGTTCAATTCTGGGTACTGCCTGTGTGGAGTTTGCAAGTTCTCCCTGTGTCTGCGTGGGTTTTCTCCGGGTGCTCCGGTTTCCTCCCACAGCCAAAAGACTTGCAGGTTGGTAGGTAAATTGGCCATTATAAATTGCCCCTAGTATAGGTAGCTGGTAGGGAAATATAGGGACAGGTGGGGATGTGGTAGGAATATGGGATTAGTGTAGGATTAGTATAAATGGGTGGTTGATGGTCGGCACAGAGTCGGTGGGCCGAAGGGCCTGTTTCAGTGCTGTATCTCTAAACTAAACTAATCATAACGGTTATTGATTACATACGTTACCCATATTACCAATTAGATTACTCATTAGGCATCATGTGGCTACGTGATCAGCTTGTGCAAGCCCCCTGATCACCATTGATGATCTGAGGCCCCATCAATTATCCTTGAGTCTTCCAACTATCACTTTAATTGGGCCTGCATTCCTGAGGGTGCCGTGCAGTCTGCAGTTACACTGATAAGAGGGGCCCTCTCGGTGTCTGTGCTATGCTGTACCAGGTTCAAACTGCAAGCTAAGTAACTTGTCCCACAATGCCTCGGGTCAATACTCCATTTTGTACCAATATGTAGCTATACTTTCAACTTATATATGAGAGTGTATATATATATATATATATATATATATTCACTAGGATTATATTAATCTACTTACTCAAATAACATTTAAACAGTATGATATTTACTGCGCTTGGGAATACCCTACAACAATCCTCCCTTTCGGTAGGAGACTAACCCTAGTCTCCTCAACCGACACCACTTAATGTTTGTTTTTACCCCTTTAAACTCGCTCGGTATTCCCTGCCTCGGACGCGCTGGCCAGTCACGTGATTTCAGAAATTCCGGTCGTACTATATCACATTAATGTGATCCAAATGACTTATTCCCCTAGATAGATGAATTGTCTCCCTTGCCTTTACTCTAGATGTTATTCTCCTTCGCTGCACATATCGCCTGCATGATCGGCAGGCCAGTATGCCCCACGTGATAGCCAGTATTAACTGTATTCCAACTAACACATGAGAAATTATCCTAATCCAAGGGTGGATATTCAAATTCATCCCCCAATCCCAAATTTTCTCCCACCAACTCTGTTCCTGCAATTCTGTGTCTGTATCTTCCTCTAACCTTTTGATTTTTGTCTGCAGTTGGTGGTAGATTTTTACGGATTGGCCCACCCTGAGCCTTAATTCCCTTAGAACCTCAGCTAGGTGTGGGATGGGGGCTGCCTCTGGTTCCTCGTAATCCTGCAGGTGGTCATGGAGATAATTGGTGACGTTAAGGGTCATGGTACCTCTGCGCCGCACCTGGGTAATTCGGGCTTGCCCTATAGTAACTGGTCGTAAGGGCGTAAAGCAAAAATTAGGAAATGGGATCGGGCATTGTAGATTATTGTAGCGGTAGGAACTTTCTGTGGTGGAAACGCAGTATTTCCCTTTACCTCCGTATCCTGTTCTTGCAAAATGCTTTGGGGCAGGCGTGACCTCTACGACACAACCATCTGTTCGATTAAACCCACATTCATCCAATTCTCCCTGTCCCACTGAGTGGGGACATACTGTAATATCTCCCCTCTGCTTACATTCCGTAAGTGAAATTCCATATAGCGTGTTATTTCGAAGTATGGCAGAGGCTTCAGTTAGATAGTATCGGAGGGAGGTGTTATCACGTATAACCCCAATATTTTCCACCTGGTAGTGGGGGAATGGCCCAGAGTCCTGTGTGACTATAGGGATCATCAGGACCATTCCCACTCTGGTGGATTTACCCAACTCTCAGTCTGGGATCACTGGGTATACTCTGGTGAGTCCTTTTAGTGTACAGTTGTCCAGTGTCTCTTTCCTCTCGGCCAGCTGAGGCAAATGTAGGCTGTCTATCCAGTCGGGCACCTCCCCACTTTGGATCTGATCGAGATTGTGTCGTATTTGTCCCACCATCCATAAGCCATAAGCGTGACAGAGTTGCCCCTGTCTCAATTTTCCGGCATCTTCCCGTTCTCTATCTATGAGGTGGTTGACGGTTCTGGCATGTGCCTCTAACATTGTGATTCCGTCTAATTGTATCTCCATGCCCTCTTCTCCCAGATTGGTCTGATCCTCCTGATTTTTCCCTGCTCTCTTTAAAAGTCCCTTCATTCTTTGGGCCTCCTTATCTCAAGAGACAATGGATACGCGCCTGGAGGTGGTCAGTGGTTTGTGAAGCAGCGCCTGGAGTGGCTATAAAGGCCAATTCTGGAGTGACAGGCTCTTCCACAGGTGCTGCAGAGAAATTTGTTTGTTGGGGCTGTTGCACAGTTGGCTCTCCCCTTGCGCCTCTGTCTTTTTTCCTGCCAACTACTAAGTCTCTTCGACTCGCCACAATTTAGCCCTGTCTTTATGGCTGCCCGCCAGCTCTGGCGAATGCTGGCAACTGACTCCCACGACTTGTGATCAATGTCACACGATTTCATGTCGCGTTTGCAGACGTCTTTATAACGGAGACATGGACGGCCGGTGGGTCTGATACCAGTGGCGAGCTCGCTGTACAATGTGTCTTTGGGGATCCTGCCATCTTCCATGCGGCTCACATGGCCAAGCCATCTCAAGCGCCGCTGACTCAGTAGTGTGTATAAGCTGGGGGTGTTGGCCGCTTCAAGGACTTCTGTGTTGGAGATATAGTCCTGCCACCTGATGCCAAGTATTCTCCGAAGGCAGCGAAGATGGAATGAATTGAGACGTCGCTCTTGGCTAGCATACGTTGTCCAGGCCTCGCTGCCGTAGAGCAAGGTACTGAGGACACAGGCCTGATACACTCGGACTTTTGTGTTCCGTGTCAGTGCGCCATTTTCCCACACTCTCTTGGCCGGTCTGGACATAGCAGTGGAAGCCTTACCCATGCGCTTGTTGATTTCTGCATCTAGAGACAGGTTACTGGTGATAGTTGAGCCTAGGTAGGTGAACTCTTGAACCACTTCCAGAGCGTGGTCGCCAATATTGATGGATGGAGCATTTCTGACATCCTGCCCCATGATGTTCGTTTTCTTGAGGCTGATGGTTAGGCCAAATTCATTGCAGGCAGACGCAAACCTGTCGATGAGACTCTGCAGGCATTCTTCAGTGTGAGATGTTAAAGCAGCATCGTCAGCAAAGAGGAGTTCTCTGATGAGGACTTTCCGTACTTTGGACTTCGCTCTTAGACGGGCAAGGTTGAACAACCTGCCCCCTGATCTTGTGTGGAGGAAAATTCCTTCTTCAGAGGATTTGAACGCATGTGAAAGCAGCAGGGAGAAGAAAATCCCAAAAAGTGTGGGTGCGAGAACACAGCCCTGTTTCACACCACTCAGGATAGGAAAGGGCTCTGATGAGGAGCCACCATGTTGAATTGTGCCTTTCATATTGTCATGGAATGAGGTGATGATACTTAGTAGCTTTGGTGGACATCCGATCTTTTCTAGTAGTCTGAAGAGACCACGTCTGCTGACGAGGTCAAAGGCTTTGGTGAGATCAATGAAAGCAATGTAGAGGGGCATCTGTTGTTCACGGCATTTCTCCTGTATCTGACGAAGGGAGAACAGCATGTCAATAGTCGATCTCTCTGCACGAAAGCCACACGGTGCCTCAGGGTAGACGCGCTCGGCCAGCTTCTGGAGCCTGTTCAGAGCGACTCGAGCAAAGACTTTCCCCACTATGCTGAGCAGGGTGCTCAGCACTGCTCAGCATAGTGGGGAAAGTCCCTTCATTACTCCTTTAAGATGTTCTATCTTTTCATTCAGACCTTGTATATCTAATGAGTTTACTATGGAGGCACCGGTATTGAATCCGGTGGCAACGTCATTAACTATCCCTCTCTTTGTCCTATAAAGTTGATTTTGATCTCGAAATCTGATGGCACCCATGGCATCGGCAGCCTGCTGCATTACAACCTTACTTAACACACTATACATATTTCTTGCCTGTTCCGTACAATATCCTGGCATTTGCATCCCTGAGATATTGACCAGGACAGGCACAGTCTCATGTTTAACATTATCATATAACATCTCTCCTTCATTAAAAAGCACAATTCCGTTTTTAGGCCCTTCGATAATTAGAGGGCAGGGTAATTCCTCGGGTTGTGTGGTGGTTATTACAGGGGGTGGCATTAAAGGGGGAGGAAGACACACGTATTTACCCGCCTAATGCAGCACCTCTCAGTTTTTCCCCGTCGGATGCAGCGGGCCCATGCTGATCTGATGGTTAACCCGGCCAAACACTGTACACATATCTCATCCCTTCCTGAGTGAGCACGTAGCCATGCAGCAAAAGAGTTCTCGTCACCCGGGTCCATTGTCGCTGGGATACACACACCATCAGCAAAATTGTACAAAGCCCCAAAGTTCATATAGTCCATATTAATACTCCTTTCATTAATCCGTTGTGCATCCATTACCGGGTCTTTGTTCTTCCTCTCTGGATATTAGCATCAGGCCCCAAAGCCACTGCAGTCCGGTTCTTTCCCATTCGCCACTAGTGGTTATATCTGTAATTTAAACACACTGCCCTGGTGGTCACCAGGTGTTAGTACTTGTCCATGTTGTGAGTATCCCCTGATGAGGGATACATGTCTACCTGTGGGGACCGAACATGTCCTGGGGAATCCAGGAGTTAATTTATATTCTTATCATCTCTACTCTTTCGAAATTATCTATATGGTCCCGTCACGCTCGGGCTTCGTTCCCCACAATCCTTGTCCAGTTAGTAACCCATCTGATAATAATCCAAATGCCTATCAATACTACCATTATTCCCTTGAATATATATATATTTTTTTCAGTTGGGACCATGTATTTCCACCGGCCCTTCCCTTTACCATTACTTTGTCTCCCACAACAGGCACCTTTGTCTGTTCCTCTTTCATGTCTGTGTCTATAGAATCTCCTGCCTCAGCTCATGCAGTTGTCTGCACAGCTCCTTCACAAATCTTTTAACCCTTTCTCTCGTGGGTCCTACTTCCTCACTACCTGCTACGACATACCTTGACATTCTCATCACCCTTCCTGTCATTAGTTTAGTTGCTCTCCAAATAACAAATCACATCTGCACACTTACACTGGTATTCCACTGTCATGCCACATATTCTGAACTCTCAGGTGATCTTATCAAAAGATCAAATATCAGCAGTGGGGAAAGGGGGGCGCTGGTGCTGTCTATCTGAGATCTTTGCTTACCTCCCCCTGCAGGGTCCTGATGTCTCAGGTTATGGCCTGACTTTCAAATGTAACTCTCTTAAAAACTCATATCTCCAAGAGAAAACTATCAATTGCTTGTCTTATCTACATTTTCCTGACTTTCACTGGAAAATTCACGACTTCTTGGAAATTTCACACAATATTATTTTAGCTGTTTGAATTCTAATTTCACCATTTGTTTATACCCAGAATTCCTTTACTAGCTCTTGCATCAGCCAGATCTAATTGCCAATTCCTATTAATTATAATTCTATTTCATTTTGAGCCCTGGAGAACCTTTACAATCAATATTCATAATTCCTTAAAACAGAAATCAAACATTTCCATTTGATTCCAGACATTAGTGTATATTTGTTTTTTTTTAACCTTCGATGACATTTTAATTCCTTAAATAACTTGTCAAATTAAACTGGATTTTCGACATCTCAGATTATTCCAAATTCAAATAACAGTAAATTTCCCTTTGAATACTTTAATTAACCACTCATATCAATTTAATTTTGTTTATCGATTCCAATTTCTTATGCCCAGGCTTGGTGATATTGCATTTTTTTTTTAGTAAAGACAGAAGTGCTTGCAACTATTTCTCCTTCTTAAGCACTTTGTCTCATTGATAAAGATAGTTGCAGCAAGGTTAATTTCTTGCTTGTCTCCAAGGGGGGCGGAGCAAAGCATTCTCCGCTGCGTCGCTTTACGTAACCCTTTTTTATTGAAAAGAACTAAACTCCATTTTAAATGGTTTTTGGTATCCTTAGGATTTTCAAACAACAAAATCTTTAGTAACATTATCAACTTCAAAGGAAACCATCTCCATCAGGAAAGACAGCATTTTAGATTAAACTCCAATTGTTTCCAAACTTTTAGCATCTTTTGTAAGAGGTTTCTAATCCAAGGATTTTTTTTATAAAACAAAGATGATTCCAAATTCCAATTTACTGCAATAAATAGTTAAAAATAAAAACTGCCGATGTTATATGAGTGAGTCCTATGTCCGGAACTTAAGACTCCCCCGAAACTCGACACGCTAAACTTGAAAGCTCATTGTGGTTGCAAATGACATTTCCAGTTTTTTTTTAATTTAACAGGTCAATTAACCTTAACAGTATTAATTTAATTCAGACTTATTAACTTATAATACTTATTAACTACACACAGAACAGAATAGCACGTGCTTTTTTTTAAAAAAAAAGATAGGTAAATTACGTCATTTTTCTTGTTCTTCAGGCGCCTTTTCAAATGACTGTAATAAAACCAAAAACTAAAGAAAAAGTTATTTAACATTCATACAACAAAAGATTTACCACCAGCTCCTTACACAAACTTTAATCTTTCCCATTATCTCCTTTGCTCCTCTCCCTTAAAACCAATATGCAATTCCTGACATTTGATACTTAAAACAGTCAGTAAAACATGTCTTTAATTTAAACTCCCAAAAAAACTAGAACAGATTTTAAACTGGAACTCCAATTAAAGCAGGAGTTGTAAACTTCAAATTAGATTTCTGCCAAACATCTTCAGACCTTCAAGGCTGAAGCTTATCTCTTAGAAAATTGTTCATTGCCTTTTCACAGTTGCAAAACCAACTTTTAAAATCAAAATAAAATTTTAACTTAAAATATAATTCAATTTTATATCCCATTTCTGGGTGCACAATCTTAAATCGAAATGAACACACTCAACAATCACTTTTCACACTCATTCAATTCCAAACAACTTAATAGACTCATGCTTTCAACATTAAAGCCAGACAACAAAGAGTTAACGACAGTCAGTTCTACAGAACACAATTCCTGACATTCAATTCATTCGTGGACGCTTCCAACAATCACACATTCGAATCAAAGACACAGTAACTTGTTTTTACTCTAAAACATAGTCCTTTGTGTCACTCTGCCATAAACTTAGTGAATGCTTTTTTCCTTTTTGTTTCTCTGCCAGCTGGCAGCTAATGGACCCCTCCGGTCCCCACTCGAGCTCTATTTTTCACTGGCCATACTTGTGTAGAATCTACTCTCAGAGGTCCACTTTTAACCTAGCGCAACTTGTAGTAGACCGTCTCCTGGCTATCTGTCGGGTCACAAGTCTGTCCGTATTTCATACAACAAGCTTATGATATATATACGCATACATATATTCCAAACCCTCCTTGACAGTGCCTACGTCTCTTAACGAACTACCTACCACCGTTTGACCATTGCTCAGATCCTGTTCACAAACTTGGCATTCGTTGGTCGCGAAACACCACCCGGCCCCGAGATAAGCTTCAGTTAGATACTCACCCGGTATTCCTGATGGCATCAAGCGACCGCCGAATCCTGTTCTCAAGTTCAGGATCAGGTTTCAGCCAACTCCCCCTTGGCCCCTTCGGGGTTACAGAAGAGCTGACTTTCACCTGATCCTGCCGACTACGCCAATTGTTAGCGGGAATGAATCTAGAAGAATCACTCGACACTCAGGTCTGCTCCAATGTCAAACAGTTTATTACGCCAGCCAGCGGGGAGCAGATCACTGGGCTGTCCAGATGCCTCTCCACCGAACAAAGGAAAATCCACAACAGATATACAGTTACTCAGCCCATCCCGGCTGGACATGGTCCAATCATAACGGTTATTGATTACATACGTTACACATATTACCAATTAGATTACTCATTAGGCATCATGTGGCTACGTGATCAGCTTGTGCAAGCCCCCTGATCACCATTGATGATCTGAGGCCCCATCAATTATCCTTGAGTCTTCCAACTATCACTTTAATTGGGCCTGCATTCCTGAGGGTGCCGTGCAGTCTGCAGTTACACTGATAAGAGGGGCCCTCTCGGTGTCTGTGCTATGCTGTACCAGGTTCAAACTGCAAGCTCAGTAACTTGTCCCACAATGCCTCGGGTCAATACTCCATTTTGTACCAATATGTAGCTATACTTTCAACTTATATATGAGAGTATATATATATATATATATATTCACTAGGATTATATTAATCTACTTACTCAAATAACATTTAAACAGTATGATATTTACTGCAGGTGCCTCTGCGCTTGGGAATACCTGACAACAATAGTGACAAGTAACATTCCTGCCACACAAGTGCCAGGCAATGACCATCTCAAACAAGAGTGGATCTAACCATCTCCCCTTGGCATTCAATGTTATTACGATCACTGATCCCCTACTATCAACATCCTGGAGATTACCATTGACCGGAAACAGAACTGGACCAGCCACATAAATACTATGACTACAAGAGCAGGTCATAGGCTAGGCATTCTGCAGCGAGTAACTCACCTCCTGACTCCCCAATGCCTGTCCACCATCTACAAGGCACAAGTCAGGAGAGTGATGGAATACTCTCCACTTGCCTGGATGGGTACAGCTCCAACAACACTCAAGAAACTCGACACCATTCAGGACAAAGTTGCTTGCTTGATTGGCACCGCCATCAACATTCACTCCCTTCACCACCGACGCTGTGGCAGTGGCATGTACTATCTACAAGGTGCACTGCAGCAACTCACCAAGGCTCCTTCGACAGCACCTTACAATCCTACGACCTCTACCACCTAGAAGGATAAGGGTGGTAGGTGCATGGGAACACCACCACCTGCAAGCTCCCCTACAAGCTGCACTCCAACCTGACTTGGAAATATATTGCCGTTCCTTCACTGTCACTGGGTCAAAATCCTGAAACTCCTTTCCCAACAGCACTGTGGGGTGTACCTACACCCCAAGAACTGCAGTGGTTCAAGAAGGCAGCTCACCACCACCACCTTCTCAAGGGTAATTAGGGATGGGAAATAAATGCTGGCCTGGCCAGTGACACCCACATCCCATGAATGAATAAAAAAATCAGATTTATCTCAGAGCAATGCAGATATCACACTTGTATTAAATCACCAACTGGTTTATTTACAGCACTATAAAATATCTAAGCCCTACAAGATCTCAGTGCAATGTTTTCTCAGAACAGCTGTGTTTACTCAAACATTCTAATCCTGTTCTTTTGGTTTCAGTTTCAAACTCATAAGCTCCATCCATGGGTTTAAGAAATCAAGCACAGTGAACACAGATAAGTAGGCAGACTAATACAATCAAACCCAGATTAATCAAACACTACATTTCTCCCCCTTTAACTAAAGATATTATTTTTGAGTTAAAGTATTCTAAACATCAAACATATATACATCAAATTTTTTCTTAGTGTTCAACTTGTCTGTTTTCTCTAAGTTCAGAAATAGTCTTTGAGATAGGAAGGTCTCTTTGGTCTGCAATTAGATTTACAAAATTAAAGTTGTGGGTCTGTTTGATCAGCTTGATGAGGCAGATGATCAATATCAGTCACAGGAAAAGGAAATGTATTCTCATAACTACTATCCTCAAAATATCCTGGTCTGCTCCCTATCAAACATCTCGCATTCCACTTGGTGTTGTCTTCCAACAGATAAGCAATAGTACCGAGCAAATGTTGAATCTGCTTTAGACCTGATACTCAACATTCGACAAGATTGAAGAAGGAATTTTCTGGAATGCGCTAGGTGCTGGACTTAGTCCATATGGCATTCTGCAGTACTGAAACATACCTTCATGGGTAACAAAAGCTGTAAGATATTGGCTTTGTTCTGCTAGAGGTATCTGAAGATAGCTCAATCGCATAGCAAGCTTTGTGAAGACTGTGGAATCATGAAAAAATGCTGACAGCTCTTGAATTGTAGGACGTGGATACTTGTCTCGTATGATATCTTTGTTGACTGCCTTTAGGTCAATGCATAATCTAAGTTCACAATTTTTTCGTCGTGCAATGACTAGATTTGACATCCACTGTAAAGAGTTGATTCACTCAATGATACCATCTGCTTCTAGTCATTTCAGCTCCTGTGGCACTTCAGCATGGATTGCAAACGGCAACCGTCTCACATTTTGTGAAATTGGTCGAATTGATGTGAAAACGCGAGGAGAATGACAGTACGCTTTGCTCTCCCCAAATCCAGTAAATAAGGAAGTATACTGGCATGTATAATCTGCATCGTCAGTCCCATTAATATGTGCTCCAGTGGCATCAGCAAGTTTGATCCAAGCCTATCGAAAAGGTTTACCCCCATAAGGCTTCGGCCTTTAGCTACATAGAAAGTGAACCTGTTTGGGTGACATTTTTGTACTGTACTGGAACTGTGATCATCCCCAAAACTGGAATGATAGTGTCATCATAAACTTGAAGAGTGTCTGTTGCAGGAGTGAGAAAGAATTGCGAAAAATATCAATGGTAGAGTTTGTCACTCAAAATAGATATTTTCACAGCAACATCGATAAGAAGTTACACTGAGATGCTGACTGAGCACTCCTTAAAGTGACCTGCTGCTTTACTTTCTGTGATGGTAAATACATGGTGTACCTCACTCTCAGGAAGAGACTCCCTTACATATCAATTGAGGAAGTCTTTTTCTTCGACGACCTGCGCATCTTTGCAAAATGGTTCCACTTTCAACATGAGTTACTTTTTCCCTCGAGCTGGACATGGCATTGTGACTTGATGAGCATTTCCACATATTGGCACAGTTTTGAAGGTAGCTGACCCTGATGGGGCACATTTTGATGAGGTTGCTGAGGTCTTCATGTACTTAACCCTTGCACTGAAGCTGGTTGAGCAAGCTGTATGGTTCTGATGTCTATTGTGTTCTCAAACTCATCCTTATCTTCCAGGGTAAGGATGTTTTGGTTTCTTTTTCTACTCATTCACCCTGTAGCTCTGTTTCTGGTGATTTGTCTACCATCTTCTTCTCTTGTTCTGCACATCTTTTCCCAGTGATTGGTCTTTCCACAAGCTCTGCAGATTGATCCATATGCGGGACATTTCCTTCTGTGCATGAATTCATGTGGTTGTTCATAGCTCCTGCATGTCTTTCTCTCCGTCTGGTGTGCATTCTTTTGTTGCTGTTTCAATGTATCAACCCTGCTGCCTCTCTATTGGTTTAACTGAAGGCTAGCCGTTTGGGTAGTCAGTGTCTTCATCTGTCTGCTCATGACTTCATGTGCTCTGGCAGTGCTTACAGCCTGCAATATTGTGAGCTTGTCCTGTGATCAAACATAGATATAATAGGCTTAATTAGTTAGATTCTAGATATAATTAATATATGAAACCTTTGAGAACTAAAAATTGAATAAATGATCAGTTTTCAAGACTCACTGAAATTCCCCTTTAAAGAAGGTAGAGTTAAAAATTCCAATGTCTTTCAAGGTTTCAATTACAATGGAATTAGAACATGATACACATTGTAACATCCTGTGTGACGTCAGTGAGAGGTAGCTATAAACTTAATTAGTTGATAGTGTTGGTGATGCAGACAGACTGACTCAAAAGAAGGGTTCAAGCTACCATAAAAAACTATTACAAAGAATAAAATAATAAAATGAAATGGTACTTACAGAAACAAATGCTAAGTAAACCCAATTATAAACATTTTGACCAGATAAATGCTCACAACTTCAAGAGCAGGCGATTTCGAGCAAGTAAGTTAAGTGGGGAATGGTAGCTAATGATATTACCATATATGGATCTCAAAAGCAGGAAAACACACATAGAAAGGTAACACCTATATGCTAAAAGGTCAGATGATAGCTTAGAAACAGTATAAACTGACAGTTTTGAAACAAGAAACCAGAAGTATTGAATTCCTTAGCAATGCTTCTCAACCTATGGCTTACTCGGGGAATTTAATATAAAAGTTTACTTTAAATTTTGATGGATATTCTAAGATATTTTGCTGTAACATTATCAAGGTTATACTTTTGGATTCTATTTTAGAAATAAGATTATGTGTTACATCTCTTAGTAATCTTTGATCTTGTAGTATACTTAGCCACTTAAAGTGTATTGCACATTCAATTCTTTAATAAATATATAAAAGTTAATAAATCATCTTATGTAGCATTCTACAAGAACCCCCTCCCTCCCTGTGTCTCTTTAAGTGGGGAGATCTATATTGAAGAGAGTTTTCCAGACCCTTATAATATCTGGGATAATTATGACTTTAGCCATAATTATTTTAAAATTAGGCTATCCGAAAGATGGTAATATTCTCTGTTAGTTTTCTTTATTTGAGGGAAGACTAGTTCAGTTCTTTAGACCAAAATAAATGTCTATAAGAATTTGTGTGGTTTGAACTTAATTAAAGGAGACTCATAGTGATGTACACTTGATTTGGTTTAGTCCCTATAAGGAGTTAAAGTCATAATTCACTTCAGTTGGTGCCCAAAAATGTGTATCGTTGTTTACAGAATCCTGTACTCATATATTGGTATTTAATGTTTATTTTAGATTTGCAAGTATTGGCAGTGGTACTAAAACCCAGATTTAAGTTTCTAGAGATGGTAAACTCTAGATCACGGTTTGTGGATCTTACATCAGAACTCCCTCACTCTACTTTTGAGGTTTGTAAATTTCCTTTAAATCTTACTTTAAATCCTAGTTGCAATTAGGTCCTGATGCATTGTAAATCCTAGTTCAGGTTAATTCTCAGCTGGGATGGGGATAGTAATAGGTACCTTTTGGAATTCTTATTCTTTCTATCCAGAAGAATTGCTGTCCATACCCCTTGGCCAACATACAGCACAGTATGCTGAAGCTGCAGCATTACAGTGTGCTTTAGAAAAGGCAGACCCTATTAAGCCCACATTAATTTGTACAGATAGTGACTATTGTAAACGGGCTTACAACCAAGACCTCCTGTTCTGGGAGCAAACAGGCTTTACCAATCATAAAGGTTCCAATTTGAGCTTTTTGTAGTTTAGGGTGTGCAAAACCCCAAATTAGTTGATCTATCAGCCTTTCACCTGTGTCTTTAAATTTACATTTTCTGGCTGTATTTTTCAATCTTGTTACAAAATTGTCAGTGGGCTCACCTAATTCCTGTCTGAAGCCTTGAAATTTATATCAGTAGATCTGATGATCTGGCGTGGCTAGAGATGGGTGCTAAATTTTTCAAAAATTTTTTTTGGGTTTCTGCAGTCCTCTTCACTCAGCTCCCAGCTATTAAATGGATGTAATTCTCTATCTCCTTCCCACAGAAGGATATAGCCGATGCTCTTCTCTTCACCAGTGTATTTTAGAAAACTACTGAATGTCAATCTGCACTTTTGTTTAAATTTCTCAAAAGCCTCTATGACATCATCCGTTTCCCAATTCATTATGTGCTGTCGCTGTGCATTCATTGCTGTGTCGTCAGCCATTTCATTTTCGCACGATTGACTCAGTTTCACCCCCTCTCTGGCACTAATTTGGGTTGGTTTTTCAATCTAGTTCAGCATTTCATTCATTTACAATATTTTAGGCTTACTCACAGACACCTACAGCCACCATATTTTGTCTTCTGGTTCCCACAAGTTAGAAATAATCACACTTGAAGGCTTAAACATGCTAGAGTTCTTTGTTTATTTCATACAGCTCGCCACGCTGCTTGGTAAGAATTGCCCCAGAGCAGTGAAGTGTTACATGTCACATGACTGCAGTGCAGCAGTGAATGTAATCCCCTGGAACACACTTATACAAAACAATTAGTTCCTAGCTAATTAGTTCCTAGCTCTTTACAAATAATATAACAAAATATAACAGTTTTCTTTGGAGTAAAGGAAGCTGTGGGGAGACCTAACTGAAGTGTATAAAATTATGAGGGGTCTAGACAGAGTTGGTAGGAAGGCCGTATTCCCCTTGGTTGAGCGGTCCAGAATAAGGAACATAGATTTAGGATAGGAGGTTTAGAAGGGATTCGAGGGGGCATTTTTTCCACTCAGGGGGTGGTGGGGATCTGGATCTCATTGCCTGAAAGGGAGGCAAAGCCCTGATCAACTGATCAGTAGAGGCTGATCAAATACCCTCTTAACATTTAAAATGTACCTGGATATACACTTGAAGTGCTATAACCTACAAGACTATGGACCAGCAGCTGAAAAGTGTGATTAGGCTATATGGCTACTTGTCGCCAGTGCAGTCACGATGGGCTGAATGGCCTCCTTCTGTGCTGTAATTTCTATGATTCTATGATAATTGGTGAAAATTACATTCATCAAGTTATATTGTGAGCCAGTGCAATAAACAGTGATGCGTGGCAAGGTCACAGCTGTTTTACAACATGGTTTCTAGAGATGCAAATTCAGATTTCTCCAAAACTTAGCAACTTGTATATTAAATGTAGGGCATTCGCAAAATCAACACTCCAATCCCATTTGTCATCTGCAAGAGAATTCCCTTCGACTTGCAGAAGATGGATACATCTCCCTACTATACCACAAAGGTAAACTGGATGATCTGTCTTATCTCTACATCACCAACAATTGGGTGTGAACATACACACAAATGCATGGATAATATCACCAGGAAAAATACCTACTCACAGTTAGGCCCACAATCCTCCTCATGAGACTACAAGGGAACTACAAATGGAAATTAAATTTACAGAGAAGAAGAAATACCTCTGTTGCTGGGTCTTTATTTGAGATGCCTGCTACTTGGCATGATGGGGAAAATTAATGGAATACATAATGGCATAATAATCACAATAAAATACTTTTTTTTAAAAAAAGGATAGTTGGAACCCAAAATTATGAAAATTTTGTAATCCATTTTTATAAAATGGAATCTGACATGAAAGACGTGAAAGGTGCCATTTCACAGCTTTCAGAAGTATTTCAAAGGGCTTCACAAACTATAAACTACTTTGCAGTGTAGTCACAGTTATATAAGCAAACATAGTAGCCATTTTGTACACCACAAGAGCACACTAACAGGAGTGAGTTAAATGACCATTTAATCTTTTTTTTAGTGTTGGTGGTAGAAGAGGAACATGGGAGGTGGCACTGAAAGCCATGTTTGCTTTTCTTCAAATAGTGGCATAGAATTTTTAACATTCACCTGAACAGTGTAATGTCTTACAATAGGTGCATCAGCATCAGCCTCATATCCTACTGACTTAGAGGGTGGCATTTTCAACTCTTATTCCCTGCCGAAATGGCAGGACCTGTAGCAGGCTGGGAATCCAAATACCACAGGAGCCGGCTTTGCCATGGATGTTTAACTCAGCCACGGCATTAGCATCCTACTTCTGGGTTTCCTGGCCAATCAGAGAGGGTGGGTGGCAATCAGGCACCGGATCTGTTAATGACAGCCTGATCAAGCATGCGTGACTGGAGATTGCAAAGGCAATGAGTCGCAGGAGTGTGACGTTGATGACCTGAATACAGTGCCATAAAAGATTTAGTGACCTCATTAGGACTGGCAAGGCGAGTGTCACACCACGTTCTGCTGGCAGCTATCACTCTATCACCTCCATAGCATTCTCCTGCACAGTACTCCTCTGATCAACACACCTTGCAGTTCCACACATTCCTTTCTCTCCAGCTTCCTCCTCAAATCTCCAACTCAACAGACGACACTCTCACTCACCCTCATCCTATTGCCCTCTTGCACTCCTCCCTCACAGTCACCCTCCTCAAATGTTTTCATTCATAACTCTCTTCCTTCTCTCATTTGAGGAGAAGAGAGCCCACAACTCTAGGGAAAGGCAGAGATCTGGGGGGTGGACCTGCAACCATTGCCACCCTGACTGCAATGGCAGAGGATGCCCTTGAAATTGGCAGGTTGGCACATGCACTGGGCATCAGCGATGGAGAGATGGGGGTAGCCCAGAGGCTGGTGACAGCATTAGATGATGCCAATTAACACTTAACGATCACTCATGTTGAATTAATGTCCACAATAACTGAACTGTCATGATCTGTGCTATGGTGAGTTAATACCCTTTTTGACTGTCAGCACCAACCCATGTCTTTCATTGCCCAGAAGTCCTTCACAGGTGATGATGGAGATGGCAAGGCACCAGTCCAAGGAGTCCTCAAAGGAGGGTGAGCACTCTGAATATGCTCCATCACTTGACTCCTGCACACCCTCAGCTAGCGCAAATACACAAACCTCGGTGGACCCAACATTTGAGATAGATAGGGCAGTATATGGTGAGGAACACCATCACATGTGAGCAGGAGTAGGTCCTGGAGACAGGGACATCAATGGAGAGTCCCTATTGGAGCACACAGGGAATTCCAAGCTCTCCTGAGCTGGATGTAGATGTTGAGTCTCGGGGGTCATCCACGAAAAGCAAACTTGTGAAGCAGCATTGGGAAATGCGTGTACTGCTGACAGCATTTGCAGAGGCAGTGCACACTCTTAGAGAGAGGTTGGTGGGGATTGTCTCAGGCACTTGCACTGATGTCCACATCCATGAATAGAGTGGCCAACCTCATGGGAATTTAAGGTAATTAATATCAGCAGAGAAAAAGTATTGGAGAAGCTTAAGGGTCTAAAAGCCAACAAATTCCCAGGTCTATATCCTCAGGTTCCAATAGAGGTAGCTGCAGAGAAAGTGAATTATGATTTTCCAAAACTTTCTAGATACTAGAAAAGTCCCAGCAGATTTGAAGGTAGAGAAAACAGGGAACTAGAGGCCAGTTAGCCTGACATCAGTCATCTGGAAAATGCTGGGATATATTATTATGGAAGTCTTATCAATGCACTTAGAAAATCATAGTATGATCAAACAAAGCCAATATGATTTTATGAAAGGGAAATCATGTTTGATAAACTTATTAGAGTTTTTTGAGGATGCAACTAGTAGATTAGATAAAGGGGAACCACTCGATGTAGCATACTTGGATTTCCAAAAGGCACTCAATAAGATGTCTGTGATGGAATCTGTGATTGCAAACAGCTTGTATTTTTTACACCTTAACTGAGAGGAAACTAGAATTGAAACAGAAATGGAACATAAAAACTGAAACAGAAACGGAAACCAAAACTGAAACAGAAGCTGGAGAAACAATTTCAGGTTTCCGGGGAAACTGACACTGGATAGAACCAGATAAAAGGAGACAGAGTCCTCTCCAGATCAGGCAGACAAGGCAGACAAAGTAGATCAAGCAGGAGTGGAGCACCGGCAAGCAGAAGAAAGTGTAGACTGAATAATGAAGTTGTTTCTGTCACACTTGGAATATTGTGTTCAGTTCTGGTCGCCTCATTATAGGAAGGATGTGGAAGCTTTAGAGAGGGTGCAGAGGAGATTTACCAGGATGCTGCCTGGACTGGAGGGCATATCCTACGAAGAAAAATTGAGGGAGCTAGGGCTTTTCTCATTGGAGCGAAGAAGGATGAGTGGTGACTTGATCGAGGTGTACAAGATGATGAGAGGTATAGATAGAGTGGATATTCAGAGACTTTTTCCCAGGGTGGAAAGGGCTATCACCAGGGGGCATAATTTTAAGGTGATTGGAGGAAGGTTTCGGGGAGATGTCAAAGGTAGGTTCTTTACACAGAGAGTGGTGGGTGCGTGCAATGCGCTGCCAGCGGTGGTAGTAGAAGCAGATATGTTAGGTGCATTTAAGCGACTCTTGGATAGGTACATGGATGATAGTAGAATGAAGGGTAGGTAGTTAGTTTGATCTTAGAGTAGGTTAAAGGTTCGGCACAACATCGTGGGCCGAAGGGCCTGTACTGTGCTGTACTGTTCTATGTTCTATGTTCTACTTAAAGTAGCTGACTAACCAGACTTGGCCACACAGGTTGTCACTGAAGGACTTGGATAAAGGGAAGATTGGTAAATCCATGGCATCAAGACAGTCGTGAGCAGAGCTGAGGAGGTTCTGGAGAAGTGCGCCTTGTAGAGTTGCATCTGTGGAGTTCGGATTGAGAGGAAAGTTCTGTCAGAGGAAGAACAGTGCCTAAATCCTTATAGAAAGAAGCTGAAAATCTATCAGCGGAACGTTAGAGTTGTGAAGAACTGTGTGACTGCAGTTTGGTGCCATATATGCTGGGTGGGCTGCCCAGTGAAACCGTGAGTCCCAACTCTGTTGTATTTGATATTTAAAGTGGAATTTGTGATATCGTAGGATCATAGGAAATAGGAGCAGGAGTAGGCCATTCGGTCCATCGAGCCTGCTCTGCCATTCAAACAGATCATAGCTGATCATCTACCTCTATGCCATTTTTCCTCACAATCCCCATAACCCTTGACATCATCAGTATTGATTTCTGTCTTTAACATGTTCAATGATTGAGCTTCCACATGCCTCTGGGGTAGAGAATTCCACAGATTCACCCTCTGAGTAAAGAAATTCCTCCTCATCTCAGCCTTAAATGGCCTGCCGTTATTCTGAAACTGTGGCCGGAATTTTAAGCCACCCCAAAGAGAGGGATGGTGGCAGGGGGATGGCGTAAAATGGAGTGGGAGGCTCTGGGGGCCCTTCCTGACCTGCTCCTGCCTCCACAGCCACTTTATGCAGGGTGGCCGCAGCGAAAAACGGCCCATCCGCCCCAGGTCAACCAAGGCCCTCAACTAGCCATTTAACGGCCACTTAAGGGCCTTTGCCCGCCTCCACGGGGATTTTACCCATGGATGGTTGGGCGGCTGAGGACCGAGAGAAGCCGCCTGACAATAGCAGGCAGCACTCGAATGTCTTGGGGGGGCCCTCATGACCAGGCAACCAGTGCCCGATGGAGAGCTGCCTCCACTACCCACGGCATCTTCCTATGCAATCGCAGGAAGTGTAATACCTGCCCTTTTACCTCCTCTCTCATCACTATCCAAGGCCCTAAACACTCCTTTCAGGTGAAGCAGCGATTTACTTGTACTTCTTTCAATTTAATATGCTGTATTCGCTGCTCACAATGTGGTCTCCTCTACATTGGGGAGACCAAACGCAGATTGGGTGAGTGCTTTGCGGAACACCTTTGCTAAGTCCGAAAACATGATCCCAAGCTTCCTGTTACCGGCCATTTCAGGACACCCCCCGCTCTCATGCCGACATCTCTGTCCTGGGCTTGCTGCAATATTCCAGTGAACATCAACGCAAGCTCGAGGAACAGCATCTCATTTACCGATTAAGCACACTACAGCCTATCGGACTGAACATTGAGTTCAATAGTTTCAGCGCATGACGGGCCTCCCTTTTTTTTTTTCTTTTTTGTTGTTATTTTTATTTTATTTTAGTTTGTTCCATCATTCATTTTTTAATCATGTGCCTGCCCACTGTTCTTTTCATGTTTGTGCTTTTGGCCAGGGTTGTTCATTATTCTGTCATTTAACATCCTCTCTACACTAACGCTTTGTCTTTCAGCACACCATTAACACACGCTTTGCTTTTGCTCCATGACCTTCTGGTCAGTTATTCTCTGTGACCCTCTGTCCGATCAACACCTTCCCTTTTGTTATCTTTTGCCCCAACCCCGTTTTATTTGCTTAAAACCTATTACATTTCTAATCTTTGCCAGGGTCACTGACCTGAAATGTTAACTCTGCTTCTCTTTGCACAGATGCTGCCAGACCTGCTGAGTATTTCCAGCAGTTTTTGTTTTTATTTCAGATTTCCAGCATCTGCAGTATTTTGCTTTTATTTTAATGTTTAATTCACTGCCACTTTTCTGCCAGGAATGCCTACCTTGAAGAAGTTCTGCTCTTCTCTCGAACAGGATTTTCGTTTGTCTCTTTTACCCTGTACACCTTCATCGCTTTTTATTTCCCTCCTGGTGTTTGACGAAGTGTCTGCCAAAACTCGTTTTCACAGCCACATCTCCTTCCTCAGCGACTATCTCTGGCTCCGACTTATTCCACCTGGATTCCAACTGAAATTTCATCCTTCATGTTTTGAATCCACCCAGGATTACAGGTATCTCCGAGAAATACAACGTTCCTTGGACTGCTGTTCTCGCAGAATCCTGAGATCCACACTCAGTGCCATGCACTGCCACATGTACCCACTGGACCTCTCTCTCCAGAAGCACCGCCTCACCTTATCTCAAAGCTGTTCTACTCCGCAGTTTCATTTCATCCTTCATCTTATCCGATGCATTGACAAAAAACTTCATTTCTTCCTTTCAGGTGTTAACGGATGCAAGGTCCAGCAGCTGATGGGGACTAATGCCCCTCCAGATCCTTCTTCCCCTTCACTTCCCTCTGACCCCATCCCTTCTGATCTGACCCCTTGCCATGTATTCACTATGCACTCTGACCTTTGCCTCTCTGACGCTGAACATTCTGTACTCAGCAAAGGACTCAGTTTTATCCCCTTATGCCCCCACCTCAATGAATTTCGTGCTCGTTATCATGTTAAGCTCTTCTTCCGTTGCCTTCGCCTCCAGGCTCACTCCTTTAACCAGAAGTCGTCCCCCCGACCAGCAGACCCGCCTCCAGCATTCTCCATCCACCTGGACCCCTCCCTCTGGCCGATTACACACTCTTGATCTTTTCATTGAAAACTGTCAGTGAGACATCGGCCATCTCAATTTCTCTGCTCCCTTCACTCACTCTAACCTGTCCCCCTCTGAACTTGCTGCACTCCGTTCTCTCAGGTCTAATCCCGACATTGTCATCAAACCTGCAGACAAGGGTGGTGCTGTTGTTGTCTGGCATATCAACCTCTACTTTGCAGAGACTGAGCACCAACCCTCAGCCACATCTTCCTACCTCCCCCTGGACCATGACTCCACCACTGAACATCCACAGGACTGTCACTGACCTCATCTCCTCTGGAGATCTTCGCTCTACAGCTTCCAACCTCATAGACCCGCAACCCCGGACAGCTCGCTTCTACCTCCTTCCCAAAATCCACAAACAGGACTGTCCTGGCAGACCTATCGTTTCAGCCTGTTCCTGCCCCACTGAACTTATTTCTCCCTATCTTGACTCTATCTTTTCTCCCCTGGGCCAGTCTCTTCCCAACTATATCTGTGACACTTCTGGCGACCTACGTCATTTTGACAATTTCCAGTTTCTTGGCCCCAGCCGCCTCCTCTTCACTATGGACATCCAAACTCTTTACACCTCTACCCTCCACCAGGATGGTTTGAAGCCTTTCCGCTTCTTCCTTGAACAGAGGCCCATCTAGTCCCCATACACCACTACCCTCCTCCGTCTGGCTGAACATGTTCGTGCATTGAACAACTTCTCCTTCAACTCCACTCACTTCCTTCAAGTAAAAGGTGTTGCTGTGGGTGCCCACCTGGGTTCGAGTTCTGACTGTCTTTTTGTGGGATATGTCGAACATGTTCCTTGTTCCAGTCCTACTCAGGCCCCTTCC
The DNA here is from genome assembly GCF_036365525.1 of Heterodontus francisci. NCBI lineage: Eukaryota > Metazoa > Chordata > Chondrichthyes > Heterodontiformes > Heterodontidae > Heterodontus > Heterodontus francisci. The sequence goes on from NC_090387.1 coordinate 44,475,397, forward strand.
CCCAACTCTTTTTCTGCTACATTGATGACTGTATCGGTGCCATTTCCTGCTCCCACCCCGAAATGGAAAACTTTATCAACTTTGTTTCCAATTTCCACCCTTCTCTCACCTTTACATGGCCCATCTCCGACACTTCCCTTCCCTTCCTCGACTTCTCTGTCCCCATCTCTGGGGATAGGCTGTCTACTAATATTCATTATAAGCCCACTGACTCCCACAGCTACCTCGATTACACTTCTTCATACCCTACCTCCTGTAAGAACTCCATTCCATTATCCCAGTTTCTCCGTCTCCGATGCATCTGCTCTGATGATGCAACCTTCCACAACAGTGCTTCTGATATGTCTTTCTTTTTCCTCCACCCAGGATTTCCCCCCTACTGTAGTTGACAGGGCCCTCAACCGTGTCTGGCCCATTTCCTGTACCTCTACCCTCACCCCTTCTCCTCCCTCCCAGGACCGCGACAGGGTTCCCCTTGTCCTCACTTTCCACCCTGCCAGCCTCCACATCCAAAGGATCATCCTCCACCATTTCCGCCATCTCCAGCATGATGCCACTACCATACGCATCTTCCCCTCCCCTCCCCTGTAAGCATTCCGAAGGGATCATTTCCTCTGTGACACCCTGGTCCACTCCTCCATTACCCCCAACACTTCGTCCCCTCCACCTGGCACCTTCCCATGCAATCGCATAAGGTGTAATAGCTGCCCTTTTACCTCCTCTCTCCTCACTATCCAAGGCCCCAAATACTCCTTTTAGGTGAAGCAACGATTTACTTGTACTTCTTTCAATTTAATATACTGTACTCACTGCTCACAATGTGGTCTCCTCTACACCATGGAGACCAAACGCAGATTGAGTGACTGCTTTGTGGAACACCTTTGCTCAGTCCGAAAACATGACCCCAAGCTCCCTGTTGCTTGCCATTTTAACAGCCCCCCCCTGCTCTCATGCCAACATCTCTGTCCTGGGCTTGCTGCGGTTTTCCAGTGAACATCAACGCAAGCTCGAAGAACAGCATCTCATTTACCGATTAGGCATGCTACAGCCTACCGGACTGAACATTGCGTTCAATAATTTCTGGTCCCCACTTTTAATTTTAGTTTTCTTTTTACTTTTTTGTTATTATTTTTATTTTATTTTAGTTTCTTCCATCATTCATTTTTTTACCATGTGCCTGTCCACTGTTTTTTTTCATGTTTGTGCTTTTGGCCAGGACTGTTCATTACTCTGTCTTTTAACACCCTCTCTGCACGAACACTTTGTCTTTCACCACACCATTAACACACCCTTTGCCTTTGCTCCATGACCTTCTGGTCAGTTATTCTCCGTGACCCTCTGTCCTATCAACACCTTCCCTTTCGTTATCTTTTGCCCCACCCCCACTTTATTTGCTTAAAGCCTATTACATTTCTAACCTTTGCCAGTTCTGATGAAAGGTCACTGACCTGAAACGTTAACTCTGCTTCTCTCTCCACAGATGTTGCCAGACCTGCTTTGTATTTCCAGCATTTTTTGTTTTTATTTCAATTTCCAGCATCTGCAGTATTTTGCTTTAATTCTACTTGAGAATACTGGCCCAGTTTCTGCAATCTCTCACCAGACAATCCTGCCATCCCAGGGATTAGTCTGGTGAACCTCTGTTGCACTCCCTCTATGGCAAGTATATCCTTCCTTAGATAAGGAGACCAAAACTGTGCACAATACTCCAGGTGCAGTCTCACCAAGGCTTTATACAACTGAAGCAATACATCATTACTCCTGTACTCAAATCCCCTTGCAATGAAGGCTGACATAGCATTTGCCTTCCTAATTGCTTGCTGCACCTGCGTACAACCTTTTAGTAACTCATGAACAAAGACACCCTGGTCTCTTTGGACATCAACACTTCCCAACCTCTCACCATTTAAGAAATACTCTGTATTTTCTACCAAAGTGGATCACTTCACACTTATTCGCATGGCAGTCCATCTGCCCTGTTCCTGCCCATTCACTTAGCCTGTCCAAATCCCCTTGAAGCCTCCTTGCATCCTCCTCACAACTTACATTTAGTGTCATCAGCAAATTTGGAAATATTACAATTAGTCCCCATATACAAATCATTTCTATAGATTGTGAAAAGCTGTGGCACAGGCACTGATCTTTGCACTACCCCACGAGTGGCAGCCTGCTATCCTGAGAATGACCCATTTATTCCTACTCTCTGCTTTCTGTGTTAACCAATTCTCAATCCATTGCAGTATGTTAACCCCAATCCCATGTGCTCTAATTTTGTTTACTAACCTATTGTGTGGGACCTTATCAAAAGCCTTCTGAAAATCTAAATACATCACATCCACTGGCTCTCCTTTTTCTATGCTACAAGTCACATCCTCAAAAAACATGAAATCCCTTTCACAAATCCATGTTGACTCTGCCCAATCATATCACTATTTTCCAAGTGTCCAGTTATCTCATCCTTTATAATAGATTCTAACTTTTTCCCTTCTCCTGATGCCAAACTATCAGGTCTGTAGTTCTTTGTTTTCCCTTTCATTCCTTTCTTAAATACTACTTTCCGGTCTGCAGGAACTCTTCCAGAATCTTTAGAATTTTGAAAGATAACCACCAATGCATCCAGTGTCTCTATAGCTACCCCTTTCAATGGATGTATTTCATCTGGTCCAGGGGATTTATCAACTTTCAAACCAGTTAATTTTTCGAGTACTACCTCTATATTGCTACTAATTTCTTTCAGTTCCTCATTTTTACAAGTCCCTTGGTTTCCTAGTATTTCTGGGAGATTTTCTGTGTCTTCCTCTGTGAAGACAGACACAAAGTAATTGTTTAGTCTCTCCGCCACTTCCTCATTCTCCACCACAAATTCTCCTGTCTCCACCTGCAATGGACCCACATTTGTCCTTGATAATTGTTTCCTTTTCATTTACCTAAAGAAGCTTTTATAGTCCGCCTTTATGTTTCTAGCTAGCTTGCATTTATAATCTCTTTTCCCTTTCTTTATCAGTTTCTTGGTCCTCCTTTGTTGGACTCTAAATTGCCCCAATCCTAGAGCTTACCACTTTTTCTGGTGACCTTATAAGCCACTTCATTTGACCTAATGCAATCTTCTTTTGTTAGCCATGGTTGATTCACCTTTCCTGCTGGGTTTTTGTGTCTTAGAGGAATGTATATTTGTTGTAAACCATGTAATATTTCTTTAAATACTAGCAATTGCATTTTAAATACTAGCCATTTCCTGTCTACCTACAAATCTTTTAATGTATTTTCCCAATCCACCAAAGCCAACTTGCCCCTCATACCTTCATAGTTTCCTTTGATCAGATTTAAGACTCTAGTTGCGGAATGAACTATATCCCTTTTTAAATTAATGTAAAATTCTATCGTACTGTGGTCACTATTTCCTTATGGCTCCTTTACAGCAAGATTATTAATTATCCCTTTCTCATTACTGTGACTTGTCTGTTTCTTCGTGTTTAATTTATGTTGGTTTTGGTTTGAGCATTAAAGCAAAATTTATAAAAGTAAAATCTTGTCCATTTGGTTTGAATAATACAGCGCAGAAGAGGCCCTTCAGCCCATCGAGGTTTCCTAAATTGGGGTCAGTCGGTGAATTTGATTCTTCTGGTTTGATGGTGGTCGCCACAAGGATCATAACATGTCACACAAAATGCTAACATGCAAGATAAGGGCGCATAGAATTGAGGGGTAATATATGAGCATAGATGATTGGTTAATGGACAGGAAGTGGAGGGCAAGGATCAACGGGCATTTTCAAATTGGCAGGCTGTAACTAGTGGCATGCCACAAGGATGAATGATGGGGTCTTAGATATTTACAATCTATATTAATAACTTAGATGAAGAGACTGAAAGTAATGCATTTAGGTTTGCTGATGATACAAAGCTAGGTGGGAATGTAAGCTGTGAGGAGGACACAAAGAGGCTGCAAAGAGATATAGACAGGTTAAGTAACTGGGCAACAAGGGGGCAGATGGAGTATAATGTGGGGAAGTGTGAGGTTATACACTTTGGTAGTAAGAATAGCAAAGACTAATATTTATTAAAAGGCATGAAACTTCTAAATTAGATATTTGAAGAGATTTGGGTGCACTCACAACCCCCACAGAAGGTGACTGAACACAATTAAAGCACATGAGATAGGTGGTAATATACTGGTATGGATTAAAGATTGGTTAACAGGAAGAAAGCAGAGAGTAGGAATAAACGGGTCATTCTCACATTGGCAGGCTGTGACTAGTGAGGTACTGCAGGGATCAGCGCTTGGGCCCCAGCTGTTCACAATATATATCAATGATTTGGATATGAGGAGCAAATGTAATATTTCCAAGTTTGCAGATGACACAAAACTAGGTGGGAATGTGTGTTGTGAGGAAGATGCAAAGCAGCTTCAAGGGGATTTGGACAGACTTAGTGAGTGGGCAAGAACATGGCAGCTGGAATATAATGTGGAAAAATTTGAAATTATCCACTTTGGTAGGAGGAATAGATGTGCAGAGTATTTCTTAAATGGCAAGAGATTAGAAAGTGCAGATGTACAAAGGAACCTGGGCATCCTTGTCAATAAGTCACTAAAAGCTAACATGCAGGTGCAACAAGCAATTAAGAAGGCGAATGGTATGTTAGCCATTATTGCAAGAGGATTTGGGTACAGGAGTAGTGTAGTCTTGCTTCAATTGTATAGAACCTTGGCTAGACCGCACCTGGAGTACTGTGTGCAGCTTTGGTCCCCTTACCTTAGGAAGGATATTATTGCCATAGAGGGAGCGCAACGAAGGTTCACCAGACTTGTTCCCGGGATGGCGAGACTGTCCTACAAAGAGAGTTTGGAGAAACTGGGCCTGTATTCTCTAGAGTTTCGAAGAATAAGTGGTGATCTAATTGAAATCTACAAAATACTTAAAGGGATAGACAGGATAGACACAGCTGAGATGTTTCCCTTAGTTGGGGAGTCTAGAACCAGGGGATGCAATTTCAAAATAAGAGGGAAGCCACTTAGGACAGAGATGAAGAGAAATTTCTTTACTCAGAGGGTTGTGAATCTTTGGAATTCTCTACCCCAGGGAGCTGTGGAAGCTCAGTCATTGAGTATGTTTAAAGCAGAGATTGACAGATTTCTAAATACTAATGACATATGGGATATGAGGATAGTGTGGGAAAAAGGCATTGAAGTGGATGATCAGCCATGATCGTACTGAATGGTGGGGCAGGCTCAATGGGCTGAATGGCCTACTCCTGCTCCTATGTTCTGATGTTCCTATGTTCCTACTCGTTCAAGAAACATAAAAAGTTCGCATGCAGGTACTGCAAGCAAATAGCTAGGCAAATGGCATGTTGGCCTTTATTGCAAGGGAATTGAACTACAAAAATAAGGAAGTCTTGCTACAATTGTACAGGGCTTTCATGAGACCACACTTGGAGTATTGTGTGCAATTTTGGTCTCCACATTTAAGGAAGAGTATTCTTGCAGTACAGCAAAGGTTCACTAGATTGGTTCCTCAGATGACAGTGTTGTCCTATGATGACAGGCTGAGTAAATTGGGCCTATAGTCTCTGGAATTTAGAAGAATGAGAGGTAATCTCATTGAAACATGCAAGACTCTGAAGGGGTTTGATAGGGTAGACAGAGAGGTTGTTTCCCCGGCTGGGGAATCTAGAACACAGGGGCACAGCCTCAGGATAAGGAGTTGATCATTCAGGGCTGAGATGTGGAGAAACGTCTTCACTCAAATGTCATGATTATATGTGTGGGCTTAAGTCGTAGAGACTATATGGTACTTGGAAGAGAAACAGACAATAACTATGTGTTTTGGGGAAAACACCTGACCTGGGAGTTGTTGTAAGGTGAGGTAGACACATGCAGCAGCAGTGAATAGAAGTCTTTATTAAAAACTTGTTAAATCTTTGTTAAAGTTAAATCTGTGACTTCAAGTATGATTCTTTGAGCCTGAGATGTAACGTTGGCAACTAGGATATAAAAAGAAACAGTACAGAGGTAAAGTCAGAGATATGTGTCATGGCATTTGCTGGAGCTGATATGTCTGCGGTCTGGGGAATTGAGCCATTTGATCCAATGGGTGATGCCAGTTCCGTCAGTGTGAAATGGAAAGCATGGCTGAGGAGTTTGAAGTGAATGCTGACAGTTATGGTTTGCTTTTGGACGGTGCGACGGAGGTGCAGAAAGCACAGTGATGGGCCTTATTGTTGTTCAATGTGGGTGCGTCGGTGAGGGAGACTTTCAAAACGTTGCTTGACATGGGAGAAAAGGAGGATATGAACGTGCAGTGAAAGCTTTGAACGACCATTGTGTGCTGAAGCCAAATACCACATTCCAAAGGCATGTTTTCTGTCAAATGAGACAGAAAGAGGGGGAAACAGTTGCCCAATTTGTGACTCATTTGAGGCAGGTGTCAGATGGATGCAATTATATTGTGATGGATTTGAATAACCAGACAACGGATCAGGTGGTCCAACATGTTGGATAAGTTGAGGCGTAGGCTGCTGTAAAGAGGAGATGACTTAACATTGGAGGTCCCTTTGAAAATAGCGGCTACATTGGAAGCAGTGGATGGACAAGTTCACAGTGTGAAACCTGGTCCCATTTCCGCCTTTGGCACAACAAAATCTGAGGTTAATTGAGTGACACAACTGAATCCAGGTACACGTAAATGTAAACAGCAAATGTCTGAGAGAAAGTCTTTCAGATGAAGCAACTTGGAGCACTATGGAGGAGATGATTGCTGCCAAGGGAAAGATATGCAAAAAATGTTGGGGGCAGAGACCATTTTGCCAAGAAGTTCAGAAGCAAAGCTAAACAGAGTAGGATGCCTGGCAAATCATATAAAGGAAAGAAAGATGGAAGTAGTACAACTGTGAGATGAGCTGCAGATGCAGTGAGGACACGAATAGCAATCATGGATACATGTTTTCTGTCAATGGAAGCAATCATGAGAAAGCTCCAATGGTTGTTGGGGGTGTTGAAGTGAACATTATTGTAGATTCAGGCAGTGACAGTAATGTCATCAGCAGAGCATTGTGGGAGGAACTGAAGACAAAGAGAATTAAGTGCACATCTTGAAAATGTGTCAAAAAGCTTTATTCTTACACATCTAAAACCCCACTTCAAACTGTTGGATGCGTCACTGCGAGTGAGAGCGCTGAAAATCGGAGTGCGGAGACAGAATTCATAGTGATTGAGGAGGATGGTGAGCCTCTTCTGATTAGAGAAACTGCCCCAGCCTTGGGGCTGCCACACATTGGATTGAAAGTGAATTCTGCGAAATCCTATGCAAAGCTTCGAGAGGAGTTTGGATCAGTGTTTCAAGGAGTGGGAAGTTGCACAACGAAGTGAGATTAATAATTGACAAGAATATGAAGCCTGTAGCTCAGCCTGTACACAGAACACCTTTTGTTCTGAGAAGGAAAGTTGAGGCAAAGATCAAAGAACTGGTTGATCAAGACATCGTGGAGCCAGTTGAAGGGCCAACACCGTGGGTCAGCCCTGGTGTGCTGATGCCTAAACCAAATGGTGACATCAGACACCGTGTTGATATGCGGCAGGTAACTTCACCCAATTCCCACCTGGATAAAATCTTTCAAGAGTTATGGAAAGGGAACCAACATTTCCAATCTGTTCAAGATTGTAGTATTAACTTGAGCTTTATAAGTATTCGGTTTATTCAATGTTTGAATGTTCTAGAATTTTTTTTTTACATGTTATGTCAACAAGCAAGGTATTCTCTAAATTAGAATTAAAATGGGGATACCACCTGCTGGAGCTTCATCCTGATTCAAGGAAGGTGACAACTCTTATCACTCATTGTGGACTTTACCGATACAAGAGATTGCTATTTGGCAACAATTCGGTACCAGAGATTTACTGTGACAAAATTCATAAGGGATTCCAGGAACAGCCACTATTTCAGATGACAACATTATTCATGGAGCAAATAGAGAGGAAAAATCGAGAGGCTGAGATTAATATTGGCTAGACTGCAGTCAGCAAACTTATGGTAAATACAGACATGTGCTTGCTGGGCGTGACAGAGCTAAAGTTATTGAGGCATCAACTCACAAGCAGTGGAATCAACCCTGCCAAAGACAAGATAGTAGCAATAGCAGAGGCACGTGAATCACAAAATATCAGTGAAGTGAGAAGTTTTCTGGGACTTGTGAACTATTGTGCGAAGTATATCCCAAACTTCGCTACCCTGGCTGACTCTTTGAGGACGTTAACCAGAAAGAATGAATGGTTCAGATTTGATGAAGAATAGAAAGCAGCATTCAAAACTTTGAAAGACGGTTTGACAAGTGCTCGAATGCTGGGGTACTATGATCCAAATGCACCAATGAAAGTCATTGCAGATGCTATTCCAATAGGATTAGGAGCAGTGCTGGCCTGCTGAGGGCCCGAGAATCATTGCTTATGCGAGCAGATCTCTGACAGATGTGGAGCGGAGATATTCTCAGATGGAGAAAGAGGCCCAGGGTTGGTGTAGGCATGTGAAAGATTCTGTGCATACTTCTTCAGCATCATGTTTGAAGTAATGACAGATCACAAGCCATTACAGATGATTTATTCTCCCAGATCCAAACCATGCGCCAGAATCAAAAGATGGGTTTTAAGACTCCAGCAACACAAGTACAAGGTGGTTCACATTGCTGGAAGGATGAACATTGCTGACTCACTGTCACAACTACTGAGGGAGTATCAGACACACAGATCTTCACTAGCGAATGAAGCTGAATCATTCATGTGGTTTGTGGCAGTTCATGCTACACCCAGACCAATCACAACTAGAGAGATTGAAAGAGAGTCAGACAAAGATCCAAAATTGAATGTCATCAGAATCCAAGCTGGAAATTGGGAGAATTGCCCATTCCAAACATACATTGTTAAACAAGATGAGCTATGCACAGTTGGGAAGTGTGTTTTCAGAGGTAGCAGACCTGTAGTGCCACAAAAGCTTAGGCCTAGACTAGTGATGCTAGCTCATGAGGGTCACTTGGGAATGGTTGGTATTAAGCAAAACTTGCAAACCAAAGTATGGTGGCCAGAGATGGAGAAGCATATGGAATAGTTTGTCAAAAGATGTCATGGATGTCAACTTGTCAGTAGACCCAATCTACCAGAACCAATACGTAGTACACTGTTACCGGCTGGACCATGGAGGATGTAGCAGTCGACTTCTTAGGCCCCCTTCCATCAGGAGAGTTCATACTAGTGGTGATTGACTATTACAGCTATTGTTTTGAGTACATGGTAATGAAGTTTACAACAGCAGAGAAAACAGCATTTGCATTGACTGAAACATTTGCAAGGCATGATCTACCAGTCACTCTGTATTCAGGCAATGGGCCACAATTCATTTCACAGACCTTTGCAGATTACATGCAAGTCACAGGTATTCACCATCATAGAGTAACACCTAATGGCTTCAGGCAAATGGAGAAGTGGAAAGACAAAACCAATCCTTAGAGAAACGGATGAGGATTGCACAGGCAGAGGGTAAATACTGGAAGGAGATGTTACTGTCATATGTGGCCATGAAAAGAGCAACTACACACATTATGATGGGAAAGAGCCCAACTGAGTTATTATTTGGATGCAAAATATGCACCAAGATACCAGAGCTTAAGACATTAGAGTTGACCAGGAGGATCGAGATCATGATGTTGAGAAAAAGGGTGCTGCAAAGTTTTATGCAGATCACAGAAGGAGAGCGAGACAGTCTGATGTGATGCCAGGTGATGAAGTATTGCTGAAACAGGGGAGTCAGAGTAAGATGGATATGCTATATTAACCAAAGCTGTACACGGTTATTGCCAAGATGGGAAACAGTGTGAATGTCTAGTTGTCAGACGGAGTACTGTGTGACAGAAATTCTTCATGCGTTAAAAAATATTATGGTGACAAAGTCACAGCAGCAGATGAACCAGATGTAGGAGCTGAGGTGAAGCTGACATCTGGCAATTCAGATGTCCAAGCCAGTGATCTTGTTGGCAGACAAACAGTTTGCTATCCTGAGGGGCCGATGACATTTCCTAATCCTGACATGGTGACCAGAGTTCCTGAGACAACAGGAAGAACTTGGCGCGAGAGGAGAACAAAATAATATGAAGATTTTTTGTTGTGATTATTTTCAAACCAAAAAGGGTGTACGCCAAATGCTGCCTTTGAAAACAAATGTAATTTAAGGAATTTATTTACTCAGTGCGTTAGGAAAATAATGATTTGTTAAGTTTGCTTACAAAATTTATTGCAGTAGGTTTGGTAGCTGATGGAATTTAAGCTACATATGCCAAGTAGGAAAATTATGGACATGTTTTAGTCTGTTAGGGAGGAATGTCATGATTGTATGTGTGGGTTTGAGTATTAGAGACTATACAGTACTTGGAAGAGAAACTGAAAGTAACTTTGTGTTCTGGAGAAAAAACTGACTTGGGGGTTGTTGTAAGTTGAGATAGTCATATGCAGCAGCAGTGAAGTCTTTATTAAACACTTGCTATATCTTTGTTAAAGTTAAATCTGTGACTTCAAGTATGATTCTTTGAGCCTGAGATTCACATCAAAGGGTTGTGAATGTTTGGAATTCTCTACCCTAGATGGTTGTGGATGCCCCATCGTTGAGCATATTTAAGACTGAGATAGACAGATTTTTGGTTTCTCTGGGAATGAAGGGATATGGAGAGCAGGTGCACAAGTGGAGTTGAGACAGATCAGCCATGATCGCATTGAATGGCAGAGCAGTCTCAAGGGGCCAAATGGTCTACTCCTACTCCTATTTCTTATGTTCTTATAAATCAGACATGGCAGATCATTGAGTGCATGCTGGCCCACACCAATAGCCTGCATATTCTGACTGCTGCGTTACAGACAATGGAGTAAAGCCTCACCTTGGTGGCTCAATGTCTCACTGACATGCCCCCAAGTGCTCTCCTCCTCTTGGCTGGCAGGGACGTGCAGGTGGGCCCTTAGGGGGACGGTAAAGAAAGATGCACATGCTGTCTTCTGCCCTGATAACCAAGTCTATCCTGCACTGGGTGTAGGCAGGGTAGTATTTGGCCCTGACCAGCTCCAAAACTCAGAGGACGTCTGCCACAGGCATCTCATATGTCAGAGCAGGGGATTGAACAACCTTCTTCTAGCTCAGCTGAAGCCACCGGGAAAGCACAATGTAGGAGTAAGAGGAAGCAGATGAAAGAAGACGTCTTAGTTGCACAAGGGGATACACTTGGATGAGTATACCAATGTTAATGGAGTTATAATGATCTTTATCTCAATGAATGAAAGACTTAATTTGAATTCTTCATTCCCATGGCCTCTACTTTGTTGAATCCCCCATTCACCCTGGACAGTAGTCTTCAGGTGAATGGAATTTATTCTTTTTATTGGGAGGAAAGTGTGTGAATGTGATGGATGGCTCGTTGACTGTTGGAATGTGGTGTACTGTCGGGGCAGGGGTGACTTAGAGTTTCTGAAGGAATGGTCAGATGGATGAACACATATTAAGTCAAGCATGCATTGGTGGGCTTCTCTGGCAGATGAGTGTGCAACTTTGCAACAATGGGGTCATCTGGGGTGTCCTTCTCCTCCTCTTCTTCCTTGGATGTTGGCTGCTCTCCACCTTCCTCATTCTGCAGCTCCACTCCTCTCTGCAACACCATGTTGCGATGGACACAGCAGACCGCAACAATCCTGGAGACCCTTAATGGGGTTTACTGAAGGGTACCTCCAGATCTGTCCAGGCAACTGAATCATATGGCCTATTATTGCCATGGCGATGCTATGGCTTCTGTTATAACTCTCCCCTAGCTCAGTGGTAGGGTTCCTCACAGGAGTTAGCAGCCAGATGCCTTCAATGGGTAGCACTGGTCACCCAGGAGCCAGCTGCTGAGGCTGTGGTGGAGAGAACACCAGTGGCAGATGTGATTGGTGAAGAATGATGGGGTCATGGAAGCTCCCTGGATATCTAGCACAGACATGCACTATCATATAGCTGTGATCAAAAATCAGCTGGACATTAAGGAAGTGGAAGGCCTCTTGGTTCATGAAGACTCCAGGCTCCTCTTAGCCTTCTCTGCTTCAAAGACAACAACACCAGTTTTCTCCAGCCTCTTCACATAACTGAAGTCACTCATCTCTGCTACCATTCTAGCAAGCTCCTTCTGGACCCTCCCTCAGGCCTTGACATCCTTCCTAAAGTGGGATGCCCACAATTGAGCACAATACTCCAGCTGAGGCCTAGTCAGTGTTTTATGAAGGTTTAGCATAACTTCCTTGCTTTTGTACTTTATTCCTCTTTTCATAAAGCCAAGGTATCTACATAGTTTTTCAAAGCCTTCTCAGAAAATTTGTGTATATGCACCCCAAGATTTCTCTGTTCATGCATCTCCTTTAAAATTGTACATTTTAGTCAATTAGCCTCTCTTCATTCTTCCTACCAAAATGTATCACTGCACACTTCTCTGTTAAATTTCATCGACCAAATGTCTGCCCATTTCACCAGTCTATTTTCTTCTGACATCTATTACTATCCTCATTGTTTCCTACATTTCCGAGTTTTGTGTCATCTGCAAATTTTGAAGTTATGCCCTGAATATCGAAGTCCAGATATTGATATATCAAAAAGAGCAGTGGCCTAACACCAACCCCTGGGGGACACCAGTGTAAACTCACCTCCAGTCTGAAAACAACTATTCACCACTACTGTCTGCTTTCTGTTACTTAGCCAATTTTGTATCCATGCTGCCACTGTTCCTCTAAACAATGGGCTTTAATTTTACTAACAAATCTATTATGTTGTACTTCGGCAAACACCATTTGGAAGTCCATATACACAACAGCAAACATACTATCTGACAGTTATAATATGGTCTCCAAATCATAAGTGGATTGTCCAGAGATCCCCCTTCTTTCCTTGACCTTCTTGTTTTTATATTTTTGTCAGGTTTAAGGCATTTATTGATGATTTTGTAGTTACTCATGTACAGTACAGATGTATATACATAATAAATAAAAGAATGCTGCCACTGATGACTAAAAGAATTGCTATGTTTGAAATATTTGAAGGGTAGTAAGTTATTTCATGCAATATTTAACCAAGTAAATAAGCAAGACATGGAAAAATAAATGCCCTGACCTCAGACAATGCTTGATGCCACACTCACACAAACACTCCTTTGCAGTGAAAAGTCTTTATTGCGACTAAACACAATCTTGAATTGTAGCTTTTTCAAACACACCACCACCTTTTTTCCAGAATAATGAATGAGAATTTAATTCAACACTTTAATTTACTTCATCAAAGAATTCAATCAAGTCAGTCAAACATGATTTGTTTTTAACATTTATTTGCCCTAACCTTTCCCAACAGTAATTAAACTTGTCCTGGATTATTGTCTCTAAAGGTTTCCCCATATTATGGTCAAGTGAGGAGGGGACGAAGGGCTTCCCTCTTTTCCCTCTCCCTGTTTGATCACAACAGGTTTAATTCTTTTTTTAAAGTGGATGTACTGGCCATGCAGTAGTTGTTTGATTACTTACTTGCTATGATCATAACAAGAACCAATCTGACAGGTTTTCTTGAGTTTAACAAAAAAATAGGTTAACTTTATTGTACCTAAACTGAACTAAGTAAAATAATAAACTACGCTTCAATTTTCACACACACACACATACACACACGGACACAGACACAGACACAAATACGTTAGGGTGGGGAAGGGTAGATTGATTGAGTTAGAGTCCATAGACTAAAAGGGTGTACAGTCTGTAGAGTTTGGAGATTTGGCTGGCTTCTAGCTGAATTCAGTGGTCCTGAGGCTTTTATCTTGAAGAGATAGATGACTGGTTCGGTGGGTCTCTTAGAGACAGCGATGCTGATGATTTCCTCCAAAGAGGTTTCTGATTGTAGCCAGAGTATGCAGAGGTGATCAGTCAACTGGCAGGATTTGTAATTTGCAAGCTGGAATGGAGAGAGAGAGGGGGAGGAGGGACCCCCACTTGGGTGTGCATGTGTCAGAGTCCAGATGCTTCTCCTTGCTGCTGCAGAGAAACACCAGCTTAAAACCACAGATGGGGTGGGCTTGTCACATGATAGATACCCAGTGATTCAAGCGTGGTAGTTAGCAGTGTATTTCTTCTTGCTAAAAAAGAACAGGCAGTTCCTTTAAACAGAGTCATGGAGAGATACAGCACTGAAACAGGCCCTTCAGCCCACCGAGTCTGTGCTGACCAACAACCACCCATTTATACTAATCCTACATTAATCCCATATTCCCTACCACATCTCAACCACCTATCTACACTCGGGGCAATTTATAATAGCCAATTTACCTATCAACCTGCAAGTCTTTGGCTGTGGGAGGAAACCAGAGCACCCGGTAGAAACTCACATGGTCACAGGGAGAACTTGCAAACTCCACACAGGCAGTACCCAGAACTGAACCCAGGTCACTGGAGCTGCGCCACTGTGCCTTCCTGGGTTTTGGGGCTTGCTGGGATGAGCAGGCATTTTGTCTCCACCTCACAGGCCTTGCAATGTAGGATACAGTGTTGCAAATTAGGTGGCCATCTTAAGCTGCCAGCATAGTCATCTTTTATCAGTTCCTTTTCAAATTTCTATAAAAAATATAAATTTTGGTCTCCAGTCAATGGATTAAAGAAAATTGTCATTCAGCAAAGCACATTCGCGTGACACTTACTTTGACTACCCTTTTACTATTTATGTGTTTATAAAAGTCTTTTAGGTTCCTTTTTATATTACCCACTAATCTATTCTCAATATTCTTTCCTTGCTCCTCTTATCCCTTTTTAGATTCCCTCTCTGCTGTCATATTTGGCTTTGTTCTCTATTGTATTATGAACCTTGAATTTTCATAAACCTCCTCCTTATGTCTCATTTTAACCTCCATAGCTTTAGTCATCTAGGAAGCTCTAGCTTTGGCTGCCCTTCCTTTCCCTCTCATGGGGAAGTGTCTATTCTGTACCTGAACCATCTCCTCATTGAAAGTGTCCCATTGTTCAATTACTGTTTTGCCAACCAATTTTTGATCCTACCTACCTGGGCTAGATCTCTTTTCAACTCACTGAAGTTAGCACTCCTCTAGTTAAGCAGTTTCATGCTTGATTGTACCTTGTCCTTTACATAATTGTTGTAAACCTAATGATATTATGATTACTGTTCCCCAAATGGTCTCCCATTGAAAGATACTCCACTTCATTCGCCAGAACTAGATCCAGCACTGCTTCCTCCTTCATTTGGCTGGAAACACGCTAATCAAGAAAGTTCTGTTGTATGTATTTCAGGAATTCATCCCCCTCTTTGTCCTTTACAATCCCAATCTATATTAGGATAATTAAAGTCCCTCATTATTGCTAATCTGTATTTCTTGCATCTTTCTGTAATTTACCTGCAAATTTGCATCTCTATCTCCTTCCCACTAGCGTATACAGACAGTAGTGTAATAACTCCTCTCTTAATTCATTAATTCTAAACAGATAGACTCTGTCTTTGGCCCCTCAACTACATCGTCCCTCTCCAGTGCTATAATATTCATTGATCAATACTGTTACCCCCTTCCTTTCTTTCTTTCCCGATGTTTCCTGGATACCCTGTAGCCAGGAATATTAAGCTCCCAATCCTCTCCTGCTCTGATGAAGGTCTCTGTTATTGCCACTATATCATAATCCTATGTGGCGACTTGTGCCTGCAGTTCACCAAGCTTATTTACCATGCTCTGTGCATTTACGTACATACACTCCAAACCTATCTTCACTGCACATCATTATTTTTCAAGGCAGCTTGTTATTTGCTTGCAGCCAATAGAAATCTAACATAAAAAATTGCTTTTTAGGTGCTCTCAATAATATTGATTTAATCATAGATTTGGCAGAAAGTCAAAGTTTCCTTTGGCAACTAGGAGATGATTTTTAAAGTTAATTTGCAATACATAAGCTTTGAGATTGTCATTAATGAGAAGGTACATATTGCATGCGTGAAAGAGAAACATTATAGAAATGTGTCTGTGAATATGTAATAGAATTATGACCATTTTGGTAAAACACACCTTTTATTTTTTTCAATTATGAACTTGAATCTAAAAATCAAAGAGTATGGGGGGGTGGGGTGGGGTGGGGGGAGATTTCTATTTTGAGGTTGAGAACCCCAACATTAGGCTCAGTTCTGGCTCCTGACCCTGCACCCTGCGCACACTTTGCACTTCTAAATTGCAAATGATTTAATTGGCCCAGAGTCACATTTGCCACTCAATTAGTGGCAGCAGACGTGGGAGGGAGGTGTGACTTGGGAGCAGTGGGCCCGAATTAAAGGGCAGGTGGCAGCTGTTGCTGAGGTTGCCGTTCCCCCAAAAAATGGGAAGACTTGAGCGGAGGGCAGTGGGTAGGGAGGGTCCCCTTGTGAGGGCAGGACCCCCCACCCCCCCAATTTTTCTGATGCTTCACTGGAGGTGCTTCTGGAGGCGGTGGCTGAGCGCAGAAACATCCCATTCCCTGCAAGTGGCAACAGAAAGCCTGCATAGCTCATCAAGAGGGCATGGCTGGAGGTGTCTCACGAGGCCAGCAGCAGAGGAGTGGTGAGGAGGAACTGGGCGTAGTGCTGGAAACGCTTCGATGACCTTCTCAAGTCTGGAAAAGTGAGTCCAAAGACAGCCCCAGATGGCATGCCTCCTGGTCAGCAGTCACCAGAATGCAAAAGAAAGGGGTATCATGGGGGTTCTTAGAGTTTTCCTGGCTGTGGGAGAGATGTGTGCCCAGAAACCTTGATGACCCATGAGCATAGGTCAGAACCGAGTGCTGTTGGACAGGAGGCTGGAGCGCAGACTGCACCAGCATATGCAAGTGAAAAGCTACGAATAGTGAGGGAGAGAGGCATTGTATTAACAGCTACTTTCTTCACCTTGCAGGCCAAATGGGAATTGAAAGCCAGCGAGAATGAGAGAGCATTCCTGGAAGGTGTTGTGCCCAAGTTCGCAGTGCTGATGCTCTTTGAGGAGCAGGCCCATGATGTGACCAGAGTGTCAAGCCACAGGGACACTGGGGATGGAGAAACGTGAATCCCCGTAGACAGGGTGAAAGCATCTCAACATCTGTAAGTTCAAGGGATGCATGGCAATACTCCCCGTGCAACGAGCTACTAATGCACAAGTGGTAAAAAAAAGACAGAATTAAAGGCTCTTTATCTGAATGCAAGCAGCATTCATAACAAGATGGTTGAACTGATAGCAGAAATAGAAATAAATGGGTTTGATATGATAGCCGTACTGAGACGTGTTTGCAAGATGACCAAGGCTGGGAACTAAATATTCAAGGGTATTTGACAGTTCAGAAGGATAGGAAGAAAGGAAAAGGAGGTTAGGTAGCTCTGTTAATAAAGGATGGGATCAGTACAGTAGTGAGAAATGATCTTGGCTCAGAAGATCAAGATGTAGAATCAGTTTGGGTGGAGATAAGAAATGGCAAAGGAAAGCAATCGCTGGTAAGAGATGGTGTTGTAGTGGTCATGTCACTAGATTAGTAATCCAGAGCTACAGGCCTTGTGGACATGGGTTCAATTCCCAACATGGCAGCTGGTGGAATTTAAATTTAATTAATAAAAAATATTCTGGAATTGAAAGCTAGTTTCATGGCACCATTACTGAGATGATCATCAATTGTTGTTAAAACCTATCTGGTTCATTAATACCCTTTAGGGAAGGAAATCTGCCATCCTCACCTGGTCTGGCCTACATGTGACTCCAGACCCAGAGCAATGTGATTGACTATTACCCTCTGAAATGGCCTAGCAAGCCATTCAGTTGTCCAAGGCAATTAGGGATGGGCAAGAAATGCTGGCCTTGCCAGTGTCGCCCACATCGCATGAAAGAATAAAAAAAAGAGTAGTTTATAAGCCTTTTATTCTGTACGACAGAATAGAAATCAAGAATATTGGGAGCTTGTAGGAAAGGTACTGCAATAATTGTGGGTGATTTTAATCTTAATATAGATTGGACTAATCAAATTGGCAAAGATAGCCTGGAGGATGAGTTCATAGAGTGTATTAGGGACAGTTTCTTAGAACAATACATTCTGGAACCAACCCAGGAACAGGCTCTTTTAGATCTAGCAATGTGTAAGAGGCAGGTTTAATAAATGACCTCACAATAAAGGATCCTCTAGGCAAGAGTGATCATATGATAGAATTTCACATTCAGTTTGAGGCAGAGAAGTTTGGGTCTCAAACTAATGTCTTAAACTTAAATAAAAGGCAATTACAAGGGTATGAAAACAGAGTTGGCTAAAGTGGACTGGAAAAATAGGTTAAAAACTAGTGAAGCAGTGGCAGACATTTAAGCAGATATTTCACAACTCTTAACAAAGATATCAGTCTCAGTCTTTGGCCTCCTTATCTCGAGAGACAATGGGTAAGCGCCTGGAGGTGGTCAGTGGTGTGTGGAGCAGTGCCTGGAGTGGCTATAAAGGCCAATTCTAGAGTGACAGGCTCTTCCACAGGTGCTGCAGAAAAATTTGTTTGTCGGGGCTGTTACACAGTTGGCTCTCCCCTTGCGCCTCTGTCTTTTTTCCTGCCAACTACTAAGTCTATTCAACTCGCCACACTTTAGCCCCGCCTTTATGGCTGTCCGCTAGACAAAGATATATTCCATTGCAAAAGAAAGATTCTATTGGAAGGATGCATCATCTGTGGGTAACCAAGGAAGTTAAGGATGATATCAAATTGAAAGAAAAGGCATATAATGCTGCAAAGAATAGTGGTAGGCCAGCAGATTGGGAAAATTTTAGAAACCAGAGGATGACTAAAAAATAATAAAGATGGAGAAAGTAGAGTATGAGAGTAAATGGACTTGATGGCCTGCAGCCTAGGGTCTGAAAAATGGCTGCAGAGATAGTGGATGCATTGGTTGCAATCTTCCAAACTTCCCTAGATTCTGGAAAGGTCCCAGTGGACTGGAAAACTGCAAATGTAACACTTCTATTCAAGAAAGGGGGCAACAGGAAGCAGGAAACTATAGGCCTGTTAGCCTAACATCTGTCATTGGGAAAATGCTAGAATTCATTATTAAGGAAGTAGTAGCAGGACATTTAGAAAATCATCACGCAATCAGGCAAAGTCAATTTTCTTTGAGGATGAAACAAGCAGGCTGGATAAAGGGGACCCAGCAGATGTAGTGTATTTGGATTTCCAAAAGGAATTCAATCATGTGTATAAAAGGTTGCTACACAAGATAAGAGCTCAGGGTTTGGGGGGGGATTATATACTAGCATGGAAAGAGGATTGGCTAAAAAACAGGAAACAGAGTGTCCGAATAAATAGGGCATTTTCAGTTTGGCAAACCGTAAATAGTGGAGTGTCACAGGAATCAGTTCTGGGGCCTCAACTATTTACGATCTATATTGGCTTGGATGAAGGGACCGAGTGTATTGTAGCCAAATTTGCAGATGATACAAAGATAGGTAGGAAAGCAAGTTGCGAGGAGGACACAAAGGGTGGAATTTTATGGATATGTGCAAGAGCAGATTTGGTGGCATGTGGGGTGATTTAATTAGGCAGAAGTTTCTTCAGATTCCCGACAGTGGGATATTTTAGAGAAATTAAGTTGGCAGCTTGTTTGCAGTGTTCTGGGGCTCCCCCTGCACGGTGGAGGATTGCAGCTTTGCACTCATTTACATGCCATGAATACTCATTACCCTATGCTTAGTTACAATTCAGTCCTACCTGCCAGATTAAGTCAACAGCAAGCACCATTCCCATGCCACCGAGTTCACAATTGTTTCACTGTGGTGTGCAACAGTTGTATTTGCACAGTTGAGTCTCTGGTCTGTGTTGTTCTCTGTTTAAGTCATCAGCAAAATGAACGCCAGCAATGGAATGGATGTTTGGCTCCAGACTTGGCACCAGCAAGGGTGATCATTCTCAGGGGATGGTGGCGAAGGTTTGGGGTTCTACGTGGAGGAGCAAGGGAGGGTACTCGGGCAGGACAGGTTGGGTTGATCGAGTGCATGGAGGAGCAGGGGTGGGTGGAACAAAGCGCCCAGGGTGTGTAATGGTTGCTATTGCTGCTGAAGCTGAATGTGGGCGGCTGCGGGCTGCTGGGTGGATTATAGCATTATAGTCAGAAGATAGTCGGCAATGGCCTCAAGGGAGGGATGAGTGCTGTCAACATCGGGGATCTGTGGGGCAAATTGAGGGCACTGGCTAGCAGAGAGAACGGCCTTAGTCAGGGGGGCAAATAGATTTTATAGAGGGGCAGGGGGTAAGGTCTAGACTTCTGGTTGGGTATTCTACAACATCATTGTGTTGTGTAAAGAATCTATCCATTCTCGAGTCCACTGGATTAGAGCAAATGACGACTTTATTTCAAACATATGCAAGGGAGAAGACTTGAGTAACCCCCCCGAGAGCCTTCTCAATGATACAACGTTTACAGCACATATTTATCGAGTACAATAGTCATTACTCATTGTTCAAACTACCCCCGACACATTCCAGGTTTATGACTTGATCAATAAACTGGATTGTATTTCCCCAACAGATGTTTTCCTGTTATCTCAGCTCCCAACCTTGAAGCTGCTCATTCCCATGGTTTATTGCAGCCTGTCGAATCTCCAGTCTTCCCCCGATCTATTTGATTAGTGAAGCAAGGACAGCTTGTTTACACAGGCTGTAGAGGCAATTAAGTACCGAGTTGTGCAATCCCAGCATAGCGGTCAAGTATCCCATCGTTCAAAGGATCCCTGTGACGGAAACCACACCTGCCAAATGGAAACATATTAATTTTGTCATATGGAACACTATTTGAATGCTTACTGGACATTGAAAATAACTTGTTTAAAAAGACCACAGAGTAGTGGCTGAAAACATGGCTACACATTTGCATTCTGAGAGACAGTTGCACAGTGAGACAATGTAAGTGCTCCCTGATCCAATTAGTCAGATGGGTTTTGTCAATAGTGATGATCAAAAGACATTGAGAGTCATTGTCTGTGTAAAGGCCAGCATTCCACCCTCCTCCCCCACCAACCCCCACACCCCCCAGAGTGTTTCTGGTAATCTTTGAAGAATCAACAAACCTTACATGCGATGCTGTCTCAAACAAAGAACTAGTCACATGACTAACCTGCTGGCCAACCTGGACTTAATTGATTTGTGCTTACAGTAAAGTTTTGGCAGACTGCATTTTGAAGACCAAAGAGAAGCAAGTCTCTCTCTCACGCAAAGTTTCAGGGACCCATGGAAGTAAATTTAGCCTCAAGACAGAAGATCCTGCAGTATTCTGGTACCAGTTTGAAAGTGTGCACTGGGTCCCAACGAGAACTGCAAGATTTAACTTCCATCCAAAGACTTTACATCCAACCCAAAACCAGTAACTGAATTCCATCTACTACTTCCAACTTCTCTCTTTAATTCTTTCTCCTCCTCTGTATCTATTTGTGTGTGTGTGTGTTTATCACATATGCATGCTAGTGTGGTTGCGTCGCATATTCCTAGTAGTTTTAACTGAGTTAGAGTTTTAAGGTTAATAAACATACACCTTTCTTTTTGAAACCTGAGAAAACCTGTCTAGTTGATTCCTTTACAATTACAATTACAGAGCAGTGAAAAAGGACTCACTGAGGGGAAGCTAAAAACACTGTGTTTTAAAAGTTAAACCCTGTTACGGCCAAACCAGGAAAAGGCTGAGAGGGGAACCCTAGAGCCCTTCTTCACCTGATCGCAACAGTCCCTCATAATTACAGTATTGCTTCTCAGATTACGAATGCATTCGAATGCTAAATCAACTGAAGTGGGACCAAAGGGGCAACAATAAGGAGGGGAATGGGACTCGGCAACAATGGTCAGCCTAAGGAAGTGTCTGGTTTCACCATCCCCCACATCTTAAATGGTGTCACGACTAATGATGTCCATAAAAGAATGAAATTGTTTGATCTCTGATCTCAATCATCAAATGCTATCTGGCCTACAATTTGAGGGATAGAACAAAAATGTATTGAAATGTTTATAGCTGTGACAACATTATACAGTTTCAGAAGCATACTGTATGGTATTAATGAAGGATGAAAATTATTTCTGTGAATTTAAGGATCATTGCTGTGAACACAGGCTATCATTGCACTTCCTATTTGTAACTATAGCTTGCTAAGTACCTCCATTGAAACAAAGCAAGCCTGCACTGACATGGTGCAACCAGAGCGCAGTGAGTTTAGCACATGGATGTTCCCCATGGTCAATCTCATGGCATTTCCCTAGGTCTCCTATTAATGCTTAAAGACAATATAAGTTTCTAGCCTACACTGGACACACTAAGTGGGGAGGGGAGGAAAGAAATTGTGCAGTCAGATTGTAAAGGGTGCAGTCACAATTTAAACGGGTGCAGCCACTTAAAGGTATGTGGCAGCCAATTGTTTCAGTCTTTCCAAAAGCTGCAAATACTTTAAATGTATTTATCAATTTTTCCAAAGGTTGTATGGAGCAAAAGAAATGGTAGGAAAAAACAAGAGACAAAAGGGTAAATTTAGAGGCAGAAATTGGAATCTGAGGCCAAGTGATAAAATATGAGCATTCAAATCTAGTGTTTGGTGGCTTCTTGTTTGAGCAATCAATTCAGTCAATAGCTATGGTTAGTACTAAATCTAGGTAAAATCAGAATCTTGTCCTAAGCTTAACTCAGTGCAAATATTGGGAGTCTTGTCAGTTGTCTGCAAAGCTTGAGGGAGCAGCTGTGTTCCTTTCAAATAAACACAGACTTTGTGACTTGTTCATTTAAGGGTATGACTGTCAATTTTTTTTTGAGTGTGGTTGACAGATATTCAAATCCAAGAATTCCTGGATATTTTCAGGGATATTTAAGGAGCTGTAGCTGCTTGAATCTAAAGGGTTGTTTTTAAACTTGGAGTGGGAATTTGATGGGAGGGGTGTGGGAATGACATCAAGGTCCCATGATGATGTTGGCGTGAGGCCTGGGTCATTTTAACTCCCGGGCCTCATTAATATTTGAAGTTGGAGCTGCTGTCTCAATAGTCTGCAAAATCAGGCAGCCCATCCACCCACTGCATGCAATTTCTACCACAATTCCCAAGGCTCACTTAAACGAGTGATGCACCTCCTAAAATAAGGTTGCATCTCCTGCTTGCGTTTCTTACTAAACAATTGTGGAAGTCTTTTTGGCTGCAGAGATGAGTACTCTGGCTGCCCTCTGCTTTTATGATGCCTATCTGTATGTCCTACTGGAAGAAGTGAGGTACACTTCTTCAGCCTCCACAGAAGATCTTCAAGCAATGCTGGACTGAGGTGGTTGAGAGAGCCAGTGTTAAGAGTGTGAACTCCAGGACCTGGGTTCAATGTAGCAAGAGGTTTAATTACCTCACAAGAGCAATATGGCTGAGTACACTTCTTCACCTTGCCACTTTTCTCACCAGCACCTCACAACCAATGTTCCTGTTAAACTGTGCACATGTGCAGCTACACAGCAACCTGGAAAGTACAATTTAAATATTGTACATTTGTGGCTGCACAGCACCCTGGAAGGCATCGCACAGGCCTTGTTCCAATTAAATACTGTATGTGCTTGCCCACTGTGCAGTCTTGTAAAAAAAACTAGAGGTACTGAATATTGACAAAACAGTCATGCAAAGCAATTACATTTTAAAGAGAACATTGCTCACAACAGTCCTCACATCCCTGCCATACCACTCTCAACTATTACCTCCCCTTCACCACATTTTTCAGATTATTTTTCACATTCCAAACACACTCACCTCTTCTTTGGCATCTTCCAACATGGAGTATGTCTGCAGCCCACTTTGATATGATGTAGTTTAAGCTTGACTGCATTAGATTTCATCTGTCATTGTTTGAACCATTGGCATGTTATGTTTAGCTCATTCTCTATTTTCTGAGCTGTTTCCATCAATTCCATTGATCTTCCTAGTTTGGTGCCACCTGAAAATGTAACTAATTTGTTTCTGAATTCAAGTTTTTGATTTAAATGAGGAATGGTCATGGTCCCAACACTTCCCTTGGGGCACCCCACTCAGTGGCGGCCCAGCCAACATTTATCTTCTAACTACTATTCATTCGGCTGAATTTTACAGACCTCCCCGACATCGGGGACGTGGTGGGAAGCAGGCCGGAAAATGCCTCCAGCAGAGGCCCGCCATGGGCCTCGATGCCGGGAAGGCCCGGCCTGATATTGTCGGCAGCGGTGAAGCCTTGTGGCGGCCTCCCTGCTGCTCGGCAATGGGAGCCAAATTTTAATATTTTTAAAAAGTAAATAAAGGAATACATTACCTTCTCCTCTCGCAGTCCATCAGCACAGAATTCCCAGCCTCTGACAAGCTCTTGTAGACACAGTGGGTTGGATTTTAAGAGCCCGCTGCCCGCACGCGCGCTTCTCACACAAAAAGGCCGCTGCAATCTCAAGTGTGGCAGCTCATTTCATAGCCAGGGCGGCCTGCAAACCACCCCCCCCCCGCCCATGGAGGGGGCCGGCTGTCTATCCCTGGCAATGGCGTCAGCTGCCTGTGTACAGGAGTGCCAGCCGCCGCGCCAAAGTTCACGGTGGGCTCTCAAGATTGCAGCTGAGTATATTTAAATTAATTAATTTTATTGACTTGAATATTTAAAGTGTGGTCCTATCACCACTGGGTCGGGCTGGGCCCAGCCAGCATCGAGGTCTGTGGTGGGCCTCATCCAGACTCATCTTCAGACACCCCCCTGC
The DNA here is from genome assembly GCF_036365525.1 of Heterodontus francisci. Classification (NCBI taxonomy): domain Eukaryota; kingdom Metazoa; phylum Chordata; class Chondrichthyes; order Heterodontiformes; family Heterodontidae; genus Heterodontus; species Heterodontus francisci. Next base: position 44,500,149 of record NC_090387.1, read on the forward strand.
CAAGGAACCCGATGCCCGGGAGACAAGATCCAGCCCAGTATGTGTGTGACTGGTCCAGTTAAGTTTCTGGCCAACGGTAACCCCCAGGATGTTCATGGTGGGGGATTTCAGTGATGGTAATGCTGTTGAATGTCATGGGAAGATGATCAGAATCTCTGCTGTTGGAGATGATCATTGCCTGGCACTTGTGTGCAGAAAATGTTACTTGCCACCTAGCAGCCCAAGCCTAAATGTAGTCCAGGTCTTGTTGCATGTGGACGCAGACTGCTTCATTATCTGAGGAGTTACAAATGGGACTGAGCAACATGCAATCAATATACCTCCCCACTTCTGACCTTATGATGGAGGAAGGTCATTGATGAAGCAGTTGAAGATTGTTGGGCCTTGAACACCACCCTGAGGAACTCGTGCAGCAATGTCCTGGGGCTGAAATGATTGGCCTGCAACAACCACAACCATCTTCTTTTGTACTAGATATGACTCAAACCAGTAGAGAGTTTTCCTCAATTTCCACTGGCTTCAATTTTATTCGGGCTCCTTTATACCACACTCGGTCAAATGCTTCCTTGATGTCAAGGGCAGTCACTCTCACCTCACCTCTGGAATTGAGAGAGTTCATACCTTGCAAAATATATATTTATCTTCCCCGTTGAAACTATTTGGGTTACAGTTTACCATTTACCCTCTTTTTAAATTTTAATTTAAGGAGCATATATGGTTTCTGTATCCATAAATATAGACCTGGATTTTAATTGCCCATGTGTTTCCATTGCAAAACTGCACTGGTGCATGAAAATTCTGTTTGCTTGCAGTTGAATGAAACCTGGCTGTTTTTAACTGGGAGGGAGGGAGTCCGTGGCAGGGGAAGCCCAAGTTTTCCTTGTTAGGTCCAGAGGAAACATATCTGTTTGGATCTTCTCTGGCCCCTATCCTCTTCCCCACTGTCTTCAATTAGTAGGAAAGGCACTGCAGCTTCATTCATGATAATGCCATTTGGACCCAACACACACATGTGAAAAAGGACCTCGCTGGTTTTGGGCATTGCTGCCAGCTCAATAGAGCATCTTAAAATTAGGAATAGTCAGCTTTTTCCAGCTCCCAGGCAAGTAAGTAACCTGTGTGCTTTTAAGTGCCCACCTGCCTGGTTCCTGCCAGGTGAGTAATGTTAAAATTGACTCCACAGATGTAAAAAACAGATGCATCTGTTTTACTGCTTTCCTTTTCCACACAGCAGCATTAATTTCCCCAAAGTTTTGCCTGATACTGTAAATCTGGAATCTGGTTTCTCACGTTAAATTATTCACAGCAGTATTTTACCTAACCAGCTGAAGTCGGAAGATAAAAGATCACTATTGTCCAGGTGATGGATTGTCCACATTGAGGTCAATTGTCATCCCTAGAGTCCCTGGGTGAAAGCAAAATCCAAGAGGACTGGAGGACAGCTAATATTGTACAATTGTTTTAAAAAAGGAGAATGGGATAGGCCAGTCAGCCTAACTTCAGTGGTGGGAAAATTATTGGAAAAATTCTGAGGGACAGGATAAATCTTCATTATGATCAGATTAATCAAAGACAGTCAGCACAGATTTGTTAAGAGAAGGTTGTGGCTGACTAACATGATTGAATTTTTTGAGGAGGTAAAAAGAGGGTCAATGAGGGTAATGATTTAATGTAGTTAATATGGATTTTAGCAAGGATTTTGATTAGGTCCCATGTGGCAGACTGGTCACAAAAATAAAAGCCCATGGGATCCATGGCAAAGTAGCAAGTTGGATTCAAAATTGGCTCAGCAGCAGGAAACAAAGGTTAATGGTCAATGGGTGTTTTTGTGACTGGAAGTCTGTTTCCAGTAGGGTTCCACAGGCCTCAGTTCCATGTCCCTTGCTTTTTGTGGTATATATCAATGATTTGGACTTGAATGTAGGGAGTATGATTAAGAAGTTTGCAAACGTTACAAAAATAGGGCATGTGGTTGATAATGAAGAATGCTGTAGACTGCAAGAAGATTTTAATGGACTAGATAGGCGGGCAGAACAGTGGCAAATGAAGTTGAATCTGGAGAAGCATGAGGTAATGCATTTGGGGAAGGCTAACAAGGCAAGGGAATACACAAAAAAGGGTAGGATACTGAGAAGTACAGAAGAACAGAGGGACCTTTGAGTGCGTGGTCATAGATCCCTGAAGGTGGTGGACAGTTAGAAAAGAAGACATACAGGTTACTTGCCTTTATTAGCCGAAGCATAAACTAGGAGATTATGCTGGAACTGTGTAAAACACTAGTTAGGCCACAGTTGGAGTGCTGTGTGCAGTCCTGGTCACCACACTACAGGAAAGATGTGATTGCAGTAGTGAAGGAACATAGGAGATTTATGATGATGTTGCCTGGACTGAAAAAAATTACTTATGAGGAATGATTTGATCATTTGGGGTTGTTTTCTTTGGAACAGGGAAGGCTGAGGGGAGATCTAATTGAAGTGAATAAAATTATGAGGGGTCTAGACAGAGTAGAGAGGAAGGCCTTATTCCCCTTGGTTGAGGATTCCATAACCAGGGGCCTTGGATTTAGGCCAAGAGATTGGAGGTTTAGAGGGGATTTGAGGGGAAGTTTTTTTCACTGAAAGGGTGGTGGAAATCTGGAACTCACTGCCTGAAAAGGTGGTAGAGGTAGACACCATCATAACATTTAAAAAGTACTTGGACATGCACCTGAAGTGCCATCACCTACAAGGCTATAGGCCAAGAGCTGGAAAGTGGGATTAGGCTCGATGGCTTCTCGTCGGCCATTATGGATATGATGGCCTAAATGGCCTCCTTCCGTGCTATAAATTTCTATTATTCTATTCATGATTCTTACATTTCCCCATCCCCAATATGCTGAATAACAACATATATTCTGTCTTTCTTCCCTAAGGGTCAGGGTCCTGGAGGCCTATGTTATCTACCAAGGGTCAACTTTGGACCATTATATCCTGACCAGTGCTACATCAGATATTTAATTGGCTCTTAATTTCAGTTCACAGCTGATTGTCTGGATTATTGCTTCACTGAATTTCTACTCTGTGAGTTTTCAAGCTCCTGTAATGAAAACTGTGGAAGCATCTGTCAAACAACTTTCTTAGAATTATGAAAAACCCAAAATACTACTTAGTTAACCTTGCCTCAGTGCAACAGCAGCAATTTCTACTACTTAAAGAAATTATCTTTCTTCACCCCAAAAAACTTAAAATTAATTGAGAATTAAGATAACAGAGAAAAGATTTGATGGTAATTTTAAGAGATATTTCTGCAAATTTAAGCCCAAGGGTCAAAACCACTTCAATAAACCTCGACATGAATGACTAAAATTTGTCAACTGTTTTAGATAACAACCATTGTTAGTACTGAAACTTATAATATTTTATGCATGATAGTTCCAAGCTTCTAACTTTCACAATCTATTTACTAAGTAATCAGTGTCTGTGCAACAAATCCATCTGCACTAGGTAAAGTCCACTTACTGTTAAGTCTCCCAATTCATTTCTTTCTTGGAAAATGTATTTGTCCATGAATAATTTTCATAACTGTTATGCTTTTAAGCAGCTACTGAAGAAGCAATGGTCTGGATTTGCCGGTAGCAATGACAGAGAAATTGTCAGCGTTCTTCATCCACAGTTAAACCTGGAAATCCAGAAATTGCTATCAGTCTATGTTTCTCCAGAGGGTGTGCTGTTGAAGTCCCAGCAGACTGCAATCAAGTTGAAATCATTGAACTGATTCCACTTTTACACTATTAGTCTAGCTGTAAAAGCCCTTGGAAAAGTTACACCTTGTTGAATGAGGAGTAATTGGGTTTTAAACAGTGCACTAAGTTCATAATTATTGTTAAACAGCCTCACTGTCCCTGAGACTAATTTTATATTTGTGAAATGACAAAATTTTCCATTATGATAAAAGATTCCACATAGTTTTAAAATGTTTTTAAAGTTTATGACATTTTAATCCCATCTGTATGTCCCAATCATTTATTTTGCTCTTTGTAAAATTTGAAAAAAACACTGAAGACATTCAGTGGTTTTTACTTCCTGGTTTGCTGTCTGTGAGAATACTTTAATGCTATTGGCTGGTTACCCTGCTTGATGACATCACTGTTGCTGAACACTTGGCCATCCCCTTATCTTGGTGCTAGATTCAAACTGACACGGGAAAAGGGAAATCCAAACCATAGAGATCACTAGAACTTTGTCAGCAGCTTTCTTTGACGTCAGTGCTGAATGCCATCGCTCTGCCACTGACCATGAAATCCAGGCCATTGAGGTGTGAATTAAATCAGTCAAGGGAATATCTAACTGACCCCAGTGGGAATAGAATCAATCATTTACAAATGAATCAATCAACAGAATTCAAATTCAGAACAAGTTCAGAATGAAGTGGTGCAATAATAAATGCAAGTGATGAATTAACATGCAGTGTGCCATATATCTTTCAATACATTTGATTAACTTTCGTGGCTTGAACGGAAAGATTACTTATTGACCAGATGCAAAGATAGTTTGCATTTGTAATCACAAACAACATTAAAAGCTAATGTAAATAAAAATTCAAAAGCAACAATAATCAGCTAAAGTCTTCAAATAATTAATTTCTTTAAAAGCCTTAATGCAATTTGTAAGATTTAATCACATGGATTATTATGGTTTCATGCCTTTCCCGAAGCATAAACTTGTTGAAAATAGAGCACAGTTGCTGGTGCTTTCTCTCATGTCTTCTTTCATCTCAACTAATCTCATTTTGTGTTAAAATAGTGAATTGAGCAATGAATCCATTTATGTTGTGAGTTGTGTAACGCGCAAAAGATTATCTCGCATCTAATATGATCTTATTTAATTAAGAACCACGTAAGGATAGGGAATCAATACATGACCAGAACCAATTAAAAACACAGCTAATTGCAGATGTAGTTTTAAATGGATTGACTAAGTAGCTGTCAATATTAACATCTTCTGCCAAGCAAATTATGCAGAATATCTGAAGAGAAATTCTTAAAGTGTCTTTTCCCAGTAGTTGCGTATTCTCTCCTTCAAAAGTACCTAATTCACCATCAGCAAACAATGGTGGCAATATGAGGATCATAAAAAAGAACTATATTAACATTCCCACTTAAAGACATACTACAACATCCCCCTTTTTACTAAAGCTGAGATTACACATTCTCAGCGGAACCTTCACTTTGCCGATGGAGACACATTGGGCCATTTGGCCTCTTTCTGTGCCTTAAACTTCCTATGATTCTATAACTAGACAACTGAAGAATATATACCTTCTGAATAAGAATGCAATTTTGTCCTACCAGGAGAGCAAGTCTTAATCAATCATTTCCTCTTTTCTCTATGAATGTGACCAAAATATATTTTTTCCCGTGTCCTCCTCGACCCCTCTGCAACAACACCATTTTCCTCCAATGCCTGTTCTTTGCTGTCCAGTCCTAAATTGAGCTTCCAATTCCATATGCTCTCATTATGGAGTCTGCCTATTTTCATATCAGTAGCATCACCCACCTTCACCCCTACCTCAGCCCACCTCCTGCTCAATTCCTCATTTGTGCCTTTTCCACCTCCAGACTCAGCTAATCTAATACTCTCCTGGCCAGTGTTCAATCCTCCATCCTTTAAATTCAAAACTTTGGTACCAGTACTCTATCTTCCAGCAAGTTCCATTCACCCACCACCCCTGTCCTCATTAACCTATGTAAGGTCCTGGACACCCATTGCCTCAAGTTTAAAATTCTGATCATTTTGATGAACTCTCTCTGTGGCCTCACCCACCCAAACATTGCATCGTCCTTCACCCCTAAAATTATCCCCCTCTTTATTCCTCTGCTCTAATCTTTAGCGTATTCCCCACTTCCTTCACATCTTTGGCAACCATGCCTTCAACTGTATCAGCTCCATGCATTAGAATAATGTTTACCTCTCCACATCCCCTGCTCTTCCTTTAAGATACTCCTTATAATCCACTTCTTTGACCAAGCTTTTGGTCATCCCTCCTAATCTCTCCTTCTTTGGCACAACTTCTATTTTTTTCCTTTAATATCAATATGAAGCACGAGAGAATTACCTATCTGCATTAAAAGATTCAAGTTGTTATTGTTGCCTCATAATGCCGTTGTGTTTTCTTCTCTATCTTTTAAATGCAATCTCACTGGTAAACGAAACTGTGAGCTCTTTATTCAAAGATAACATCAATATATACATACAGCTAGGGAGCTCTTATCAGAATGTCTTACTTGGTGGACTAACACATTTCAACAATGGGGGCACATGATATCAGATCCTGTCTGATGTATATAGGTTATTAACATTCCAACTTAAAGACATACGACAACATCCCCATTTTTTTATAAAGTTGAGATTACACATTTATACTTGTCATGCAGGCCCCCACTTGTCAAGCATGAGGTATATTAATTTTGCCACATCGACATTAAATGTCAAACTGTTGTTGAAGTGAGGAAAGGACTTGCTTTTAAAAATTGTCAGGTCTTGGCTGGAAAGACATTTGCATATTAACAGAAAATCATTGGAAGGACAAAGCAGCCATTCCCTGGCACATTCAACCCACAATGGACCCTTGGCTGGAAAGACATTTGCAAATTAACAGACAGTGCTTGGAAAGGGCAAAGGACTATTCCCTGACACATTCAACCCACAATGGACTTTTGATCACCAGACGTTGAAGGTGGGGGAGCTTGCATTCCAGGTTGACTGCTAAGATGGCCGAATACATGGTCAAACCAGCTAGTCACATGACTAATCTGCTGGCCAACCTGAGTTTTTTGGATTGTACAAACAGTTTGGGCAGAAAGCAGAATGCTCCTGGACTGAGAAGATCTCTCCTAGCTGGCTCGCCACAGCCTCTCCTGTCTGCCTGCTCCCATCTCTTTCTCACAAGCCTCTGAATCCACTGAAGACACATGAACCCCAAGAGAGAAAAGTCTCCTACAGCGAACAAGGTTTAAGAAGAATGCTGGGCCCCAACAAAAAGCAAGATCTACCTACAATCAAGGACTCTACAGTGAGCTCAAAGAACCACAAGAAAAACTCTTCAGATACTGCCTCAAACTTTTCCAATTTATATTCTCCTGCTCTTTTCTGTCTCTATTTGCATGTGTGTATCATGTATGCATACTAGCATGGGCATGTCGTGCATCTGTAGGTGTCATCCAAATTAGAGCTTAAATTCAAGTTTAATAAATTTCAACTTTTCTTCTTTAAACCTAAGAAAGTAATTTGTGCAGTGAACAAGGATTCATGAAGGGGGAACTGAAAACACAGTGTGTTAAAAGTAAAACCCTGTTATGGTAAGACCAGGTGAAGGCTAAGAGGGACCCCTAGACACCTTTCTCATCTGGCCGTAACATACTAAATAAACAGATAATAACAAGGATGGTCATAACACTATTTACATTGCAGTAAAACCTTTGAGCATTGTGAGTTCACAACTTTACTAGTTTACAAGTCTCTGGAGCATAAGAGTGGTTTGCTAATACAACCTGATCGAGTCATAGTAAAACTTCTTTAAGACCTTTGACTGTTGTCACAGTGGTCTTGATTTTAGGTGTGTTGCTTTCTTGCACAATGACATCACGTTGGTTGTCTTCATCATGATCTTCCACAGTGTTATTTTCAGGTCTCACCTTTGCATCTGTTGCAATAGTACTGCTGGGTGTTGCATAATTGGACATCTCCTTGAGCTGACATTGATTCCTGCATAATGTCACTCCATTTGATGTCACTACTTCATACGATCGCGGCTCTCGTTCAAAGCCCAACTTCAGTCACTGTCTTCATGTAGTTCAAAGCTGGTAATCGTAAGCAGGGTCCTGTCTCTTCAATGGCATAGATGGTTCTCCTTTATCCACCCAGAATGTATCTTTATTAAAGCTCCTTATCAGAAACCTAGTTTTTGTCATATGACCATAGTTTCTCTTCCCATTGTCCTCATAAATGATTTCCGATGGTGAGACAATGGGGTCCAGGTGTCATTCATCCTCACCTTGCTTTAATGAAGCATGGCTTTTCACACCCATTCTTTGGATTTTGAGTTTGGAATCAATAAGTGTGTAACAGTATTGTTAACCCAATCAGTTAGAAGCAGCCATTTCCACAGAAAAAGTCATTTGCATGTTAATGATTTTTCAGGGATGTGTCCAGAAAGGTCATTTGTATTTTAATGACTTCTCTAGACCTTGTCCAGACATGAAAACTAGCTCAGAGTTCTTGTACTTCTATGAGTATTGGCAGGAAAGGAAATGGTCACCTGACCTCATTCCATTTTGTTTTACAGGAAAAGTGCCCATTTCAGGTTTACTTCATAAGTTCATTTTATAGTTCATAAGTTTGGCTTGTGTGGGCATGACAATATCTTGACTGATGATATATACAGATTATAAACATACCCACTTAAACCCCTGAAGTGGTTCATCGTTGTTTTGTGAATCTTTTCCTGATTTAAAAATTCCTTCATAAGGTATTGTTTTCAAAACTGAAGACAACAAGTATGAGTTCTAATTGAAAAATGGGAGGGGGGGTGAAGTTTAACCCTGAAAAATGTGTGGGTTTGGGTCAAATGAGATGTGAAAATTTTTAAAAAAATCACAAACCCAACTCCAACCTGCCTCCAAAAATTCAGCTTCAGGTTTTAACAGATAGTTCAGGAGGTGGGCAATCAACCCACTTCCAGGAGGCAAGTTGGTGAGTTAAATAATATAATGAGACTGTGTGCCTCAGATTTTACTGGTCTTCCAGATTTAACCCAGTTGGCCTTGTTTCCCAGACCTCAGGAAACCTGACAGTTAAAGGGAGGCAAGGACTGCTTTCTGGAAAATCTAATTGTCTTTACAGCACTGCTTGTGGATCAGGAGGAGCTTCCTTTCAGCCTACCAAGATTACCTTCTTCCCTGCCTGCCGTTAGGCCCCTACCCCCAGGACTGGAGATTGGACCCGCCCGTTAGAGCTCAGATAGGCAGACAGTGAAGGATAGAACACTGGAGCCTATTCTTTATACTCATAAACTGTTATTTACACAGACACACATTACATGTTGTGCACCTCCAACCAACAACTCTTCATTCAGTCTTCTCCAATGCATATATGTAAGCATCGATGAGTCCTCAAGTAATATCCACCATCTGAATACAATTAACACCCAATTGATATACAACTAACTGATTCCCTTCTCTCTCTAAATTTATGTACAACCAAAATTTCAAAAGAAATTTGAAGACTTCCATACTCTGTACAAAGCATTACATTGTGAGATGACTCTGCTCCAGTACTCCTAACAATTTCTCAGTACATGCATTTCTCTTTGTAAAACAATCTGACAGTTAATGTATTTAATTTGCCCATTTAAGTTTAGAGATTTTCTTTTTCTCCAGCATTTGTTTCAAGCTGGCAAGGTCAAGCTTTTCTCACTCAGTTTTCGTAGTGGTTATTACCAATGAATGATTATAAACATGACATTCAATGGATATACTATCTTCAAACCCAATTTTACAGAATGCCACTTAAAACATTTGCCAAAAAGAATCCCATATCCACTAGAGCCAGTGTTTCAGCAGCCAGAGTACTTTTATTTTCTTAGCTTCCCAGGTTAAAGGGTACATCCCAGTCTCACCCATAAGAAGTTCTATGAAACCAGCTGCACCAAAATATCCATCAGGAAGATTATCATGTGAAGCATCACTAGAGAAAACTAGCTTCATGTTTTTGGGTCACTAACGATAGGAACTTAAGTACACATTTGCCCTTAAAATCTCCTTACTTTGGAATATTTAATTGAAATCCTTAACTCCAATACATCAAAACTAGCATCAGGCCCAGTTCGAGTGCACGATCTAATAATTTAAAGTCTAGTACTGAACTTGTGTGCAATTTGTTAAAATCCACAATATAATGAAACAGCTTTTGCCGTGATGCAGCAAGACCTGGGCAACATCCAGGCTTGGGCTGCTAAATGGCAAGTAGCATCCGTGCCACTCAAGTGCCAGGCACTGACCATCTCAAACAAGAGAGAATCGAATTATCTCCCTTTGATGTTCAAATGCCATTACCATCGCTGAATCCCCCACCATCAACATCCTGGGGGCTACCATTGGCCAAAAACTGAACTGGACCAGCCATTTAAATACCATGGCTAAAAGAGCAGGTCAGAGGCTAGGAATTTTACAGTGAGTAACTCACCTCCTGACTCCCCAATGCCTGTCCACAAGTCACAAGTCATGAGTGTGCTGGAATACTCTCCACTTGGCTGGATGGGTGCAGCTGCAGCAACACTCAAGAAGCTCGACATTCAGGACAAAGCAGGCCACTTGATTGGTGCCCTATCCACAACCTTCAATATTCATTCCCTTCACCACCGAAGCACAGTGGCAGCAGTGTGTACCAGGTACAAGATGCACTGCTGCAATTAACCAAGACTCCTTCAATAGCACCTTCCAAACGCATGACCTCTGTCACCCAGAAGGACACAATGGGAACACCACCACCTGCAAGTTCCCATCCAAGCCACACACCATCCTGACTTGGAACTATATCACTGTTCTTTCACTGTTGCTGGATCAAAATCCTGGAACTCTCTTCCTAACAGCACTGTGGGTATACCTGCACAACAAGGACTGTAGCTGTTCAAGAAGGCAGCTCACCATGACCTTCTCAAGTACAATTATGGATGGGCAATAAATGCTGGCCTGGTCAGCAATGCCCACATCCCATGAACAAATAAAAAAATCTTCCATGGAATGACTGTCCATTTGATGAAATTTATCAAAATCTGATCATGCGTCATACGCATTTAAATGCTCATCTTTCTTGTAGATTTCATTCAGCAATTTTATTAGCAAGTCCAAATCTTTTTCACTATCCAACTGAGTGGCATTTATCTCAGAAAATACCTTACATCTGATTTTACTTTGTGCAGGAAGTGAGAACACCAAGGCCGTGCCTTGTTTCTGTTTGGTGGAGTAGTAACCCTTGTCCTCATAGCAACCTCATTATTCCACTATTGTTATTCCATTATGATGGTTCAGACTACAAGAACAGCGGAGGGTAATTATACACTGTCAGTTTAAACTTGCTTTCTGCCACTTTCCACAAAGGCCACTAGGATTTTAGTATTATGTCCCAAACAAAAAATCATAGGGCTGAATTTTGCAGAAGCCCTAAGGTCCCGCGCTGGGTGCAAAAGTGGGAGCTGTTGCTGTACGGGTGGGGGGGGGGGGGGCATGCTGGAGAACATGATTCAGTGGCAACCAGCCAATTAACTGCTGGGAGGTGGAGGAGCCGTCCACTCAGGCAGCGCACGCGGGGTGAGGTCATGATGCTGGAATCCTGGTGCCATAGTTAAAGGACTCCCAGCACTCTGATAGTTCCATCCACTCTCAAAGGCAGCACAGTGATGAAGAAGGCAGCACAAGAAATGGCTGAGCGAAGATCCAGGATGGCCCCACGAATCAGTGATGTCTTCCTGCAGGTTCTCTTCCAGGCTGCTCGGGCAAGGAGTGAGGTCTTCTTCTACCATGATTGGACGAGGGGATCGGCCCGCAGACTGTAAGCCTGGATGGAGATCACAGAGGAGGTCAGTAGCCGTGAGGTCACCCCTCGAACCTGGCTGCAGTGCTGTGAGAGGGTTAATGATTCATGCGTTCCACCAAGATGTCAGCACACATTGCTTACCTTATATGTGACTAGGTGTGAATGTGAGATTGGTATAATGGGCATGCCCACCCAGTCACTGACAATGACCAGGCAGCAGCATTGTCTGTCAGTGGCATGTTAGCCTCTCTGTGAAGGGCTTCGGTCCGTCAGAGATGACTCCTACACTGCCACTACTGAGTGGCCACATGCAGGAAACATTCCTGTGGCACCATCATGGACAGTCAGACTGCCATCAGCATAGGCATTGTGCATGTTTTTGACAGGTGACTAACAATGGTCATTTCTGTGCTTTCAGGAGAAGACTACCCACAATACAAAAGAAAGGGCCAAGATGGGTGGTGGTGTCCCACACCTGGCCATCTTGATGCTTTGGAGGAGGAGGCTTTGGAGCTCGGAGACTAGCATGTGGGCTGATCCATTGCAGATGGTGAGACTGGAGTGGAGCCTCGAGAGAGTAAGTAGCCTAATGGATGGGCACAAAAGAGCCACTGGTTCACAGGAGACATAGTGCTCATGTGTCCACCACTGGTTACATAGAGCTGCACAGCAGGAGTAATCTGAAGGATGTGACGGAATGTGCATTACCCTTTAATTAATCTTGTCTCTCAAGGAGGTCAAGGATAAAAGCATGCAGCTGCCTTGACCGGGGGACACCCTTCCACCTCTGAGGATGAAGAGGGGTCCTCAGAGGGTGCACCGTCACATCATTCCCCCACACCCTCTACCAGTGGAGATATTCTCACATCAATGAGTATCTAGTTGCATGTAGATTTTGGGTCACAACCAGGTGAACACACCACATATGCGCCCGAGAAGCTGATGGAGTCTGTGACTGCCGAGCCACTGACACTCGGAAGACTGTGGGAGGCTAAGGTGATTCTGAGCCTCAGGCTGATGACCTTCCTCTGGAGTCACCAGTGAGGCAGTAGATACTGGAGCTGCAGGGTGAGGTGTGGGAACATCTGGCAGAGCTTTCAGAGACTGTGCGCACCCTGGCATGGATGATGGAGGAGTCCATCTAGGCCATGAGTGCCGCCAAGCCTCTGGTGTGTGCGTGTTTGGCTTCTTCCATCGAGAGATTGGTGGCTCTCATAGAGAGCCATATCCAGCAAACTCCCCAGTGGAATCTGGAAATGTGTGCAGACGTGCCTCTTCCATGAGCTCAGTGGAGCAATATTTGGGCGAGAAGGGGGAAAGGCGCCTGGACTCACTGCCAGGTTCTCATACACCTCAAGTGAGAAGGTGGTACAAGTGTGCCTTGAAAGGGTAGAGGTGCAGCAGCCTCATGCATCTAAGGGCTCCTCCCAGGGCTTTCCTGGCATGGACAGTGGCTCCTCAGCCCCTCTGTCAGTGACACTAGTGCCTCATGTTGCCATAATGACAGAGGTGTCTCTTGCATTTGTGCTGGAGCCCCTCAATATGCCAGGGCCTTCCAAGCTCATCGAAAGGCATGGGGCACTGAGGTCAACAGCCTGCTTCCACCTCAGCTGACAGCACAAGGGAGCACCATGTAGGAGCACAAGTAAGAGATTTAAGAAGAGCACCTAGCTGCACTTGGGTTTCACAAGTTTAGATGTTGTTAATGCATGCTGCTTTATAATCTTTTTGTTCTCCAATAAATGTGTAATATTGCAAGACAAGAGGAACTCTTTCATTTTTTGTGGCCCACTGGGCCTGTGACAGTACATTGGCTTCCTAAAAAGGGTGTGATGGGAAGGACCACACCATGTGAGATCAATGCATTCCCTATGCCACAGTCTTAGATCTTAATGGGGGCAGATAAATGGTAAGACCAATGAAGGAAACAGCAACAGGGCTGTAGAAGACTGTAGCTTTATTGAATTGCATGGATCTGTCAATAAGGATCATCTGAAACATGCCTAAAATAGCGCGTTCTGAATCTCCCTTGCAGATATCTCATTGCGTCTTGTCTGTGTGTTATAGTGTCTCTTTCTGGACTAATACAAATGAAGCTGAAGGGCAGGCATGAAGGTCTGAACACAGAGTTTTAATGAAGACTTCTTTCCTCAGCTTACACATGCTAACTGACTGTGCAAGAGAACTGAAACACGTGATATTACATCACTTCCAGTGATGATATCTATATATTTACATTTTATTTAAAATACTGACAAATATACTATCATAAAATGCCTCTTCCCTTAAATTGCAATCCCATGTAGTATAACATAAATATGTATATGAGCAAGTAACCCTTATGAGATATAGGAAATTTGATAACTATAACACTATTTACATGAAACATTCAACGGTAGCAAAAAACATTTGGAACACTCCTCTTCAAGGTGTTGTCTACGTTTGCAACCATACAGGTTGCTTTCTCCTCTTGAAGATTTGGGAGGATTGTCCTCAGTTGTCAGTGTGTTGCCTGCTGTCTCTTTGTCTGCAAAACCTACGTGGCTACGCATAGGTGATGCTGGTTGGTCGCCTTGTGAATGGCTAGCAGAGAGTCCCTGAGATGAAATCAGTTCCTTCGCAGTACCGCACCATTTAGGGTTGTCATCTCATATGAACATGGTTCTTTGCACGCCTTGGACCCCTTTGCTGGGATCCATATCTGTTCTTGTGGGTAAAGGACCCTCACCTTCTGGCCAATGTATAGTGACGGTAATTCTGCACCCGTCATATGCGTCCTTCATCTTGTCTTGTTTCTTTTGTAACCGGTCTGTGGTCAAGGATGACTTGGTGAGATGTTAACTTGGTAGTGTGGTTCTCACCGGTCGACCAAACGTAATCTCAGCAGGTGATTGCAATCCGGAGACTAATGGCGAACGCGAAGATGCAATTACGCAACTTGAATATCTTCCCAGTTTCCGAACACATTTTGATCAGTGATTTAACTGCCTTGACCACATGTTCAGCAATCCCATTCAAACAAAGATATTTTGGTGATGATGTGGTATGGGATGGACCATCATTCACATATATCCTGGGCCGGTTTTGCAGTGTATTGTGGGCCATTCTAGGGCACCACTTCTACCGGGGCACCACCAGATTGATCCAGGCAACTGAACCTCATCTTCTGAAGCCCTATGACCTGCGAGTTGTCCAGTGGCAGATGTTGTATCTCTCCTCTGCATCAGTGCTTGGGTTCCTCACAGGCATCAGTAGTCAAGTCTTCAGTGGGTAGCCCTTATCACTCAGCACCCATCCTTGAAGGTGCGCGGGGAGTCTGAAAAGGTGTGGTACCTGGGACTGCCTTTGTACGTAGGTTTTGTGGCTGCTTTATGGGAATCTTGCACAGATCTGAAGGAATCATTAGCAGTGGTCACAGACCAGTTGTACATTGAATGAGTGGAAGCCCTTCCTGTTGATGAAGGCTGAGCCTGGTCCATGGGAGCTTTGATGGCCACCTAGATGCAGTTGATGACACCTTGCACCTCAGGGAATCAAGTGATGGCCCTGAAACCTATGGCCCTCTCAGCTTGACTGTCTGGATCAGTACAAAAGCACACGTACTAGCAGGCCCTCTTGAAGATGGCATTGGTGACCATTTTGATGCAGAAATGAGCCACAGATTGGAAGGTCACACACATATCTCCAGAAGATCTCTGGAATGATCCTAAGTCATAGAAATTCAGCACCACGGTGACCTTCAGTGCCACAGGGATTGGGTGACCACCACTTCCCATCGGGCTCAGCTCATCCTCCGTCATGGCAAACAGCTGTGTGACCACCTCCCTGGAGAGGCTCAGTCTTCGGTGACACTGCTGTTCCGACATTTGCAGGAAGCTGAGCCTCTGACAGTAGACCCACTCTGATGGATAACTGCTTCTGCATACAAGAGGCTGGTTACATGCCCCTCTGCACCCTCCTCCTGTGTTCCCCCTCCAAGGCTGATGCTGCTGTTGGCCCTCAGGTTGCTGCTGGCTCGTAGCCTGTGGCTGCAGCTCTTTCCCTCTCTGATGCTCCTCCTCATTGGAGGTCTCGAAGTCTGAGTGAATGAGGCTCATGACAGATAGCTGCACTCAGTTTCCAGGGCCTCTCACCGCACCACACACCGCCCCCTTCCCCCACTATTCTATCCACACTACTGCTATTTTTGATATGGCAGTCAAGTGACGTGCCCCCACTGTGCTGGAAAGTATGTCTCTGCTCCCGACTGCCAATGCCCATGTTGTTCTGCCCTCCCTAACTAACCATGCTAGCATTCCCAATGGCTGCCACCTGTAGCTCAGTACTGACCTCCCTCTAATCCACAGCCTCTTTATGCCTGGCAAGGCTCTGAAGCTCCGTGGTTCTTGTGCACCCTTTGTAAAATTTGAAATCTCCAGTAAAATTGCAGCCTCTTAAACTGATTTAATTACCTTCCCACTGTGTTTGAGCACAAGGCTCTCCCACCATGCCAGCTGTCCTTCGAAATATCTGGTTGCGACAGAAAGACGTTGGGCTTCCCTCCTGATGCCTTTCATCGTTATATTCCAACTCCTCCCATATTCCAGACTGTCGACATAGAGCTGGTAAAATTCAGCCCATGGTTTCCAGCCTTCACCTTTAGGCAACCATTTTCTACTACCATGTCACGCCTCAGATAGCTAGGCATTGACGTTTAGAACACTTGACCCTACTCTTTGTAAATAAAAACTTATAAGAATATAGAGACACATTTTACAAACCATGCACCTCCAACCAACAACCCCCCTTTCAGTCTGCTCCTATATATATGAGCACAGGTGAGTTCTCAAGTAACACCCATCACCAAAATTAACATCTAGTTAATATACAACTAACATCTCCCCCCAGCCCTAGCAGGATTGGTGGCCAGCTCCCCACCAAGATCCAGATGCCCCCTCTTTACCACTAACCCAGCTGCAGGTTCCCACCTGCCTCTGGCCTGCAGCCTCCTCTGGAGTGTTCAGTCAGGTTGACTTCTATCCAGGGAACTTGATGGAAAAAAAAATCTCATGCTGTGATGTTAAAACTGCACAGCGTGCGGGGAAACCCAAACTTCCTGACCAAAACTCCGCCCCCACCCCCCACTCACAAGATCCACTCCAGTAAATATTGGTGCCATGCTGTGCACTCCAACAACGAAAGGAGTTTGCAACGAATTCTTGAGTGAGCAGAGCTACATCGTAATCTGACAAGATATTGGCAAGTCAAAAAGTGTGTGAGTTCTGGCTTAGTAGTTGTCCTCTCGACTCAGAGTTAGAAGGTTCAAAGTTCAGGTTCCACTCTAGAGAATTGAGCACATAATCTAGGCTGACACTTAAATGCAGCACTTGAGTGACTGTTGCAGGGATGGCATAATTCAGATGAGATATTAAACCAAGGCCTTGTCTGCCCTTTTAGGAGGATGTAAAATATCTCATGGAACTATTTGAAGGAAAGCAGGAGAGTTCTGCCCCGGTCACTATTTATTCCTTAACCAACATCATTAAAAAAACAGATTACCCAGTCATTATCACATTATTGTTTATGGAACTTTGATGTGTGCAAATTGGCTGCCACCTTGATGGTCACTGTCCTGCCACAGGCAAATAGCCTGTCAAAACACAACATCTAAACTCACACATGAAGAACAGTGAACTGGGTAATGCACTAGAAGCTGTTAGCGCTGGTGCTACTATGTCCCAGTATGAATCATCACCTTCAGGAGAATAGAGAAGAGGAGAAAAAATTATGAAAAAGCACATTCATTCTGCCAATATAATTCCAGAATGAAATTTTTGGAAAGCCAACTCTTACCAGATTCATATGCTTACACTTTCATGTGAGCTTTATATTGCTATGGTAGTGATATTAGCCAATTGTAAGTACAAGCCAGAAGGACACCAGATAACTTTTTAATGTACATAAGTTTCCTCCAGGCACTATGAGACTACAGCTTGGTGACATGATGCTACCAAATTTAATTCTGGATGCCTATGTAAACTCAAGTATGCAATCATACCAGGAGTGGGCAGATTTGAAGACACTTGTTAATTCTGCATTTTCTTTATTATAAAATTATAGAATATATTATATTAGTTTTATGAACATTTCATCAGGCAAAATTGCTTGTGTTTATAAATCACCTTTAATGTAAAAAAATATCCAAAGGCATTTTAAACAGGATAAAATTAAAAGTAATGGATAAAACAAAAGGAGAATTCTAACAAAATATATTTGAAGGATACATTAGCAGGATGATAACTTTCAAAGCCATATCTAACTTTCTTTATCCTTGGGCAAAGCCCAGCTAGTGACATCCCAAAGAGTCCATGATAGCCTAAATTTTTCTGGAGGCCACTCCAACTGGGGCTCCATGTGCTCCTAATATCAGAAAGGATAGGGAATATGCCTATTAGCTAGTTAGATCCAGTGAGAAACTTGCATGACTTTCCATGCATGAATGAGAGGAGAGGCTCCTTGCCTAACTAGGAATAGCAGGAGGGTGAATTTGCAGCTGTAGGAGGTGGGAAATCTCTGCTTCCATCAGGGGAAGGTTACCCAGATCCTCACTCTGGTTATTGGCTCCTAACTGATTATGCTAATATGCGCCAGAGCAACTGTCATGATATTGGGCTGAATTTTATTCGTGCCCTTTCAACTCAGCAAGGCACCCACATTTAGCGGCCATCGCAGAGCCCCTGCGATATTATGCGCGGGGGCTCATTAGCATCACTGCGCCGAGCATCCCCCCCAATAATACGTGGGGAGAGGTGGGACATTCAGCTCAGTGAAGGACACTTTGACAGCTGTGCAGCAGGTGCTGGGGCCATATTATAAGCACCCCAGCACCTGCTTCCTGACAGCTGTCAAAGAATACTTACCTGACTGCTGAAGAGTGGGGCTGCTGTCAATCTGGCAGCAAAGCAGAAAGTGCTGCAGAACTCCAGCAGGTCAGGCAGCATCTGTGGAGAGAGAAGCAGAGTTAACTTGTCTAAGTAGGGCAGCACAGTGGCGTAGTGGTTACCACTGCAGCCTCACAGCTCCAGCGACCCGGCTTCTGTTCTAGGTACTGCCTGTGTGGAGTTTGAAAGTTCTCCCTGTGACTGCGTGGGTTTCCTTCAGGTGCTCTGGTTTCCTCCCACATACCAAAGACTTGCAGGTTGATAGGTAAATTGGCCATTGTAAATTGCCCCTAGTGTAGGAAGGTGGGGATGTGAGAGAGAAATGGGATTAATGTAGGATTAGTATAAATGAGTGGTTGATGATCAGCGCAGACTCAGTGGGCCAAAGGGCCTGTTTCAGTGCTGTATCTCTCTATGACTAAGTTCACAGACCTGAAAGTTAATTCTGCTTCCCTCCCCACAGATGCCTGCTGAGTGACCCCAGCACTTTCTGCTTTGCTGCCACATACTTACCCTGATGTGACCCAGTGTCCTGTGAAGTTGCGATCCTCTTCTCCCACTCAAGTTCTTCCTCCTTGGAGGTGTGCTGCACCTGGGTGACTAATCTTAAATTTGCGCATTCCAGGACAGGAGACTTAAATAGACCATAAAAGGTATTACAGAGGTTTACAGAGAACACACTGAAACAAATGGGAATGCACAGGTGTCACAGCAATGCAAATACGTCTTCCACTAAATGTTCCTCACCAACATGTGTGTCCTTTTCTCTGTGCGTATGATGTGTGCCAGCATGTCGTGCCAATGTCTTATCCCTTTGCACCGTTAGCCCTTCAGGAGAGCCAATGTATGCAATAACATCATTGCCATGCCACCATTACTCATGAGTGTCTCCACGGATGCAATGCTCAGTCAACTGCTGCCTCTAATGGTGTACACAGGGATGCTGCAGATGTGGACTGGTGCACAGCAGGTGAGCGAGGGTGATGTGTGGTTTGCAGAGCTTATGCCAGTTCCTATGGAGCAGAGAGCCTTTGTCTGATAAGCCACTTCCGTACATCCCTACCTCACTGTTAGCCCTGCGTGCAGAACCTAGGTG
The DNA here is from genome assembly GCF_036365525.1 of Heterodontus francisci. NCBI lineage: Eukaryota > Metazoa > Chordata > Chondrichthyes > Heterodontiformes > Heterodontidae > Heterodontus > Heterodontus francisci. The sequence goes on from NC_090387.1 coordinate 44,519,735, forward strand.
CCATCTGTCCTCCCATGTGTCTTTCATGTTGTAGGTCCTCAGCGTCCTCATAGTCCGAGGAGGAATCCGGTTGATGTCTCTCCTCATCATGCCAGGCCTGGCGCCTATTTGGTGTGTAGTTGTGCAGAGCAGCAAAGAAAGGAAATGGCCTTTTTGGCCCAGAGTACATTGTATCACCCTATCCATACAGGCATTGGAGGCGCTTTTTCAGCATGCCAATCTCCTGCTCAATGGTGGTTCATGTAGCTTAGTGGCTGGTGTTGTATCTCTCATCTGCAGCAGTGGTGGAGTCTCTCACTGGTGTCGGGAGCCATATTTGCAAAATTTAGCCCTTTTCTCCAAGAAGCCACCCCTCCATCTGAGCCAGTTCAGCGAAAAAACAGTGGCAGCCGGGACTGACATAAGACCCAGGTGTCATGGCAGCTGCCTGAGAAGCGGTCACGCATTCACTGCAAGCATCTGCGGTGTTCACATACCAGCTTCACCTAGATTGATAGGGCTCCTTTAGTGGTGACGTCTGCAGGTGGTAGCCTGGCAGTAGGCCTGATGACCACATGAGTGCAGTCTATGAACATTAAAACCAATGGTTCTCCGGCAATGGTGCCAGAACCAATGGCCCTCTGGGCCTGGCTGTGAGAGTCTGTCCTGAAGCGGACATCCTCACTGGCCCTCCGGTGCAGGGCATTGGTGACCTCCCTGATGCAGCGGTGCACTGCTGACTGTGTGACCCCACAAAGGTCTCTGGTGGGGGCCTAAGAGGCTGCAGAGGCGTCAGGCTTGAGAATTGTTGCCACTATGTGGAACAAAGGCATGGGATGTACACCGGAGCCCTTGGGCTGCAGGGCATCCTTGAGCAGGGCTCAGAGATGTGTCACCATCCTCTCTATATGCGCAATCTCTTCTGACACTGGTGCTCTGGCATCCGATGGCATGTCATATGGGGCCTGTAGATGCACGGCAACCATAATGGCCAGCTCCCCTTGGGGGCTGCTGCTCATGATCGGGGGCCTCTACGTGGCTCACACCTGCCTGTTGATATTGCCTCCAGTGCGTACGGATCCTCACGTGCAGAGGATCACACAATGTAGGATGAGCCACACCTATTTCCATGTGATAAATAAAGTTGAACTCTGCATGTATTCGAAGGTTCCTAACAGGGCATGGATTGGTGTTGACGGGCACATCAGCTGTTTTCCTGGATCAACTACGTGGCGTGCCATGGCAGTGCCCATCTTGGCCAAAACTCAGAGTGGCACAACATGACCACATCAAGATGCTACCAGCTGAATCGATTGCCCCCACCATCCATAAAACCTTAATGCTCCTGTCCTTTCTGGCACCCTCCCCACACACAGGGTTCCTAGTGTGTCATTGCCCCCTCACAAACACAGTGCGTACACTGTTAACGGAGGGATAGTACACAGTACCTCACTTCATGCCAGCACAGCTTTCCCTCCAGTAATCCCAGACCCCCTCCCTTTCAGGATGCAGAGTGAGACCCCTGCATATCCCCCCTCCCTCCTCCCTTCCAGAATGCAGAGTTAGACCCCTGTGTATCCTCCCTCCCTTCCAGAATGCAGTGTTAGACCCTTGTCTATCTCCCCCTCCCTCCTCCCTTCCGTAATGCAGAGTGAGGACCCGCTGGCTTTTCAGATCGTGAACGGGACGGCACGTGATGGCCGCCCTTTCAACAAAAAATCCGGCAGTGTCAGTGGAGAGGCGACGGGCTGCATAATCAGCATAGGTAAGTAATTATTATCATATGTTGATTGTGGTGCCGCGTCGCAACCTGTGGCGTCGAGGGGCTGGTAAAATTCAGCCCATTATCTGCACTGTGTAATGCATAGTGATAGTTGCTGGTCTGACCACTGGATGTTGAGGTGCACAATGAGAAAGACTCTTCATCCAAAGCAACACTGGCATCACTTAGTCGAACCACTCAATTCCCATGCAATTGAGGATCACTTCATTCACGTTGTGTCGATTAGTAAGCTTCAGAAAGTTCTGATAATAAAAGAGTTATCATGTGACACATCTGAGCAACAAATGAGTCATGTTGAACACCTTGATGACAAACTTCAATCAAGTGTGTAGAACACCCACAGAGAAATACTTAACCTCGTTAAATGTAGAAACCAAGGTTATTTTGATTATGACATTGAGGAAATTAGACCACTTCTGGCCTCCATGCATACTGCTCATCCCACCTGAATTAATGATAAAAGTTAATACAAAAGCAAAATCCTGCGATGCTGAAGTCTGAAATTAAAACAGCGTTGAAAGATGAAAGGTCATCAACCTGAAATGTTGGTTGGAATTTTACATTCCACCCCTTATCACCCAGGAGTGGGCTGGCAGGCGGATGGGGCGTAAAATAGGGTTGGATGGCAGGGGGCGCCATACCCATCGCCAATCCACATCTGCTGGTATTTTGCCAGTGGTGGGGCAGGTGTCAGGCGCCTGCCCACCCCTAGACCAATTGAGGCCCTTAAGTGGCTAATTATTGGCCACTTATGGGTCTCTTCCCCCCGCCGCTGCAATTTTATCAGGGAAGGGGTTGGGGTGCCTACACCACGTGGCAAGGCCACCAAGTATACCCTGCTGACCTAACTGTGCTCTCGGTGGGGCAGGGGTCCTTCCTGTTCAGGCACCCTATGCCCCACAGAGGGCCCCCTTCCAGCAGAAATCGCCACACACACCCCCTCGTCGGCACCTGCCTGATTAGCCCCGGCGACCCTCCATTGCTGGCTGGGCCCTGGACAGGATGCTGTCCCAGCAGTGGCCACCACTCCCAGTGGAACTGCTGGGACTTAAGAGCTGCCTGTCCTCTGGCCTCAGGCAACTAAATGCCGGAGCCATGCAAAATTTCATCATGGCTTCCCAGACCGGCGGAGGCCGGCTTGCAGGGCCACTGCCTCCACATTAAATCCTGGCCGTTAACTCTGTTTCTCTCTTTACAGACGCTGCCTGACCTGTTGAGTATTTCCAGCATTTTCTGTTTTCATTAATGAAAAAGGCTATTTGGTGAAGAAGACTGCATATACAAGCAATTAAAGCAGAAAGCTCAAGCTTCGCTTTATGAAAGGAAATGGTGGAAGGTGACGTTTGAGTTACTGCAGTCAGCCGCTAACCAAGAGAACATGAAGTGCTTTCCAATGAGCTATTTATGGACAGAAAACAAATGGCACTGATGAATATGGCATAAAGTTGCTCTGTAGTGTCCTATGATGGGATATATACAACATACTGCAACTACCTACGCAAAACCAGCTCACCATCCCAACAGATATTCAATTTATAATCAAGTAAATGCCAGGTGGACAAACCAGTCAGTTTAGAAGATATTTCTACAGAGATCTACAAACATGGTGCTCGCAAGCTTAAGAAGAGACTCCTCACTCTCTACAAAAAAATCTGGGTGCATGAAACTTTGTTGCAAAATTTCAAAGCTGCCAACATTCTGCATCTCTACAAGCACAAAGCTCATAATCACTTTACAATTTTTCTTCTATCAGTAGCAGGGGAAGGCAGTGGCATACTGGTATTGTCACTAGACTAATAACCCAAAGACCCAGGTATTGCTCTGGGGACATGGGTTCAAATCCCACCACAGCAGAAAGTGGAATTTGAATTCAATTTATAAATCTGGAATTTAAAGCTAGACTAATGATGGACATGAAACCATTGTTATAAAAACCCATCTGGTTCACTATTGTACTATTGTCCTTGAGGGAAGGAAATCTGCTGTCCTTACCTGGAGATCCACAGCAATGTGGTTGACTCTTACATGCCCTTGAAATGGCCTAGCAAGCCACTCAGTTCAAGGGCAATTAGGGATCGGCAATAAATGCTGGCCTGGCCTGTGATGAAAGAATTAAAAAAAACATTTTTGATAATATTCCACCAACTGAGCAAACAGCTAGCAGAAAAAATTGTCCCAGGAAAGCAATGTTGCTTTTTGATTGGTTGGCTAATCTTCTCAGCCTGCCAAATCCAGGAAAAGTGGAGAGAAGAGCAGCTGAATCTCTACATGGTTTTGATTGATTTGATAATAGCAATTGATCCTGTGAATCTCCTTGCACTGTTGGAAATTTTTCTGAAGTTTGGATGCAATAACAGATTTGTGAGCATGGCCTGGCTTTTGCATGTTGGTTTGATGGCCCAAATAGTAGATCAAGGTCTTATGTCATCACCATTTGCAGTTATTGATAGGCTTCAAATATGGTTGTGTACTTTCCACAAACCTGTTTAGCATACTGTTTGCTGCGGTACTGCTCGAGGATTCCAGAACTGTAACAGGGAATCTATATTCAATGTTGCAGATAATGGCCTCTGTAACCTCTGTTAGCTAAATGCTAAAATGGAATCAATGCAGACAAACATTCGTGTCATGCTTTTTTTCAGCCTGTTTGTCCAACGTCCTGTCCTTGATGAGATGCAATGTCCACCTGTTAAATACTGGGAAAATTGAAGCCATCGTCTGACCCCACAACAAATGTGGTCCCTTTGCCGTCATTGTATCCCCCTCCCCATCTATTGTCTCACCCTGAACCAGACTGTTCATAACCTTGGTGTCTTATTCTACTCCAAGCTGAGCTTCTGACCTCATATTGTCTTCATCGCATGGGGCATTCCTACTTCATCCCCTGCCCCTGCCTCAGCATATCTTTTGTTGAAACTCTTATCCATGTGTTATGACCAAGGTGGGAGGAGTGCACTGTCTTTCTCTAGTTCCACTTCTCCACAGGTCACAACATATATTTAAATGTTTACCCAGTGACCAATACAGTCAATCATAGATTCTACTCTTTATCCCAGAATAAAACACACCAACCAGGTTTCTTTAGTAAGCAACAAAATTATCAGTTTATTATAAAACAAGACACAACCAGTAATGAAGCAAAGCATTAATACACAGAGTGAAATATGAAAGTTCCCTTTTACCTTAGCCCCTCACACATACAGAGGTTAATCTAAAAAATAGAGATTTTCTCTTCAGACTAAAAGGACAAAAAAAGAATACTTTGGCCAAATACTTGCTAATTATTGAAGAAAAAAGAGAAGATATGGAAAGATAACAGTCGTCCCTTTTTGGTTTGGCATCCCAATATGCATAGACAGCTGTCACTGGGACCTTTCTAGAACAGTTCTTTTCAGGCAACGTTGAGGATCAGTTTGGCAGGCTTTCCAGGAGAAATGCGGCATCAGTTTCTCTATTTCTCACACTTGATTCTCAGGAAGTTCTCTAACAGATGGAAGAGGGTGCTGATGGTGACTGCTCTCTTGGATGGTTTTCTCCAACTACCTGCAAAACAGTTCACACCCCAACACACTGTCCAAAGTGAAATCAAAAACAGTATCTCAAGAGTCAAGCCTCCTGACCCCTATAAATCTTGACCTGTCACTTCTCTGTAAACATCACCGCCAAGTCAAAAAAGCCCCTGCTAAATATTTATCTGAAGACAGGTGACTTCCAGTAAATGTTGTTTTCAAACAAGGCCTCTCATTTTCCTTTCAATGACCCCAGTGAAAAAAAAAATCCATGGAATCCTTTTCAGTTTTCCCAAATAAAACAATGTCCATAATTCTAAAATACATGAGTCCTCAAAGAAAATACTTAACAAAAATATTGAAGCACTGTCATAACACATGGCTTTGTTACCTCCAGACTAGACTATTTCAATGCTTCCTATGTTGGCCTTGCTCCTTCAACCATTCATAAACTTCAACTATTCCAAACTATCCTGCTCACCTATCACCATCTGTTATTGTTGACCTTCTTTAGCTCCAATTTAAAATTCTTATTTCTGCGCTTCAAATTCCTTCATTGGCCTTACCCCTCCCTATCTTTGTAACCTGTAATCTGTAACCTCTGTAACTCTAACCTCCTCCAGCCCCATTCAGAGCACTGCATTCCTTTGACTGGCTGCTTGTGCCCACTCCCTTCACTCCACCCTTAGTGGCAGTACCTTCAATCAACCATGTGCCATGCTCTAGAATTCCATCCCTAAATTTCTCTGCCTCTTCACAACACAATCTCCTTTAAGACCCTCCTTAAAACCCATCTCATTGACAAACTTTTAGTCACCTCTCCCAAAATCTCCTTTGGCTCAGCATCATTTGTCATATTTCTGAAGAGCTTTTGGATGTATTTCTACATTAATGGTGCAATATAAAAGCAACTTATTGTCTCTGAAACATCTGAATGATTTACGTCGTGGAACCATAATAAATAAATTGTTCTTTTAAGTATTTACATAACAACGTTTATATTATGTTTATAAATTTTTAAGCATCATTTTCCCTTTATTATGTGGCATAACCTAATCTTCTTTAAATTGTGCTTGCATAAAAGTCAATTATTTTAACAATACTTTAGCTGCAAAATAAATTGTTTTGTTAAATTCCAGCAGGGTTAATAAATTTTTTTAAAGGACAACTGAGAGATGTATTTTCAAATAGGCCTTTATTGTTTTCTTGAAGTAAACAGTTAGAATTGCAGAATGAATGATGAAGATAGTTGCCATGAAATTTGATAAGGCCCGAAAACAAGCACGGGGATTGTGATGCGTGATTAACTCGCGATATACTTTGTACTGCCTACTCATTGCCATGATAGTAGCATGCAGCCAGCGCTAAGCATGCTCCTGAGTGATTGCATGCCTGGACAAGGGATGAAAAATTGTGTGAGGTAGCACCACTTAAAGTTAGCCTGAACTGCTTAAAACTAACCTACAGTGCTTCAAGGCGAGGTGCAATTTGACTGCAGCAAGTGCTGAAAGTATGTGGAGAAGAGTGTTCAACCAGAAAGAAGACTGTAAAATGATGCAACAAGACAGAAAGTGTGCTCTAAGGTTCTGCAAAGCAGCACTGGAGACCTTGATGCAGGAGGTGAATAGGAGGAGAGAGGTCCTCTATTTACAGGGGACCAGGAGGTCCTTCTGCCAGGCACTGTGAAGGAGCTGATAACAATCACAGTCAATGCCAGCAGTGTAGCCCTGAAGATGTGGATGCAATGCTGCAAGAAGTTCCAAGACCTCACACGAGTGGTCAAGGTCAATGAATGCATCTTCAAATTCCACAGCCTTACAAATGAACTACTAGTTTCACACACTGCTCAATTCATCACTCCACTTCATTCATCTACCAACAAACTTTTTATCAAGTCTCATACCTCACATTATGGCTTTACCTCACACTCACACACTTAGCACTGCTGCAAACCTCACACCCACATCTCACTGCCAACCATTCAATCATGTCAGATGAGCCGAACACTGACAGCCCAGCCAAAAAAGGAATGTTTTGATTGCCACCTCCCTTCCTGCTCATCATATACCTGATGGGAAGGGTTGTGCCCTCACGATGGGAAGGGTGTACAGGATGCAGCAGACTATGATGAATCACATCACGTTCTCTGGAGACCAGGGTGGTTCAGGCAACGAAAGTGTTGCTTAACCACCCCAATAGTCTGCTTGATGACATTTCACGGCTCTCGATATATGCATGCTGTCCATGTGTGCATGGGTTGCACACTGAAGTCATGAGCCTGATATTCCTTGTTGCCCAGTAGCCATACTGTAGTTTCTTATGACTGCTGCCAGGATGGTGGGCACTGACCTGCATGATGCACTGAGCATGGTTTTACACCAGCTGGACCCTTTGCAGTTGTGTTACATCTCTAAGTTTATATGCTGCTCCCGCAAAATGACGGGGGTGCAGTCAATGGAAACCTGTACCATGCAAAAGCCTGCTAGCCTGGTGAAGCCAAGTGCTCACTCTGTCTGTTTCCCTCTGGAAAGCGAGAATGAAATGTATTCAGTTCTCTTTGCATCCAGCATGTCACTCACCTCCCTTATACAACAGTAGACAGCAAACTTTGAGATGTTGGAGATGTCGCCTTCTCCAGTCTGGAAGTAGGCTGATGTGAAGAAGTGACTGACCTTGGTCATCTTTACAGGAATTGGCAATGCCCTCCTCACCCTGCTTAAGGCTGTAGGTCTGCTTGCAATAGGCAGCAGATTTTAATGACCATCGCCTTCATGAAAGGGAAACATCACACACACTGTTCCTCACTGAAGTTGAGAAAAGCGAACGCCTTAAAGACACTGGATTGATATGGCCTGCTGCTGCAAGCCATTCTCCCCCTCCTCCTCTTCATTCCCCTTAGCAGTTTGTCATCCTCAATGTTGCCTCTGCTCATTCTCCCTATCATGTCAAGGGGGATAGAAACTACAGCACCCAAACCTGGTAGCAAGTGGTGTGAAGGGACCCTTGAAGTCAGAGCCAAATCCTTCAACCACAAGTCACTCCACTTCCTGTAGACTTCAGCAATTTTAAGTAGCAGTACAAACCTCCAAAATCTTCTACTAACTCAGCAACAGCCAGTAGAAATCAATTGGCAACTAACCAGAAATTGGTTGATGATCCCTTTAAATAGCATTGGTTGGTGGGAGGGGGAAGGGTCCTTCCTGCTGATGAATGCATGTTCAATTGTACAAGGTTAAAAGAAGGCATTAGCTGGAATGTTTAGGCCAAAAATGGCAGTGCTGGCATCAAATCAGTTTTACATGCTGACTGACATCAATATTGGCCTACTCTCCATACTTTTGATGCACTTTCCCAGCACCCAACCTAATGACCTACCCAAAATGGTATCTGGCATGGCCTGCACCAGAATTGTGGGTGCATACCATGGATGCCATTTTGGACCTCAGACAGCACCCATTGCTTTGAAAATATGGGCGTTAAGCAACCAAAGTTTGAGACCCTCATCTTCACTGCATGGACTGAGGAGGAGTGCAGAAAAGAAAACCTGAGCAGGGTTGGGTTAATATAAAAAGTTTAAAACTGAAATTAGCTGACATGGAGGTGTGGATGATACCAATCGACTGCAACAGGACATTGTTACAACCAGGTGAGAAAGGGGTCTAGGGCTCCCCTCTCAGCTTTTTCCTGGTTTGGCCGTAACAGGGTTTAATTTTTAAAACACTGTGTTTTTAGCTTCCCTTCAGTGCGTCCTTGCTCACTGCTCTCTAAGTGTTATTGCAAAAGAAATCAACCAGACAAGTTTTCTCAGATTTAAGCAAGAAAGGTGTAATTTTATTAACCTTAAAACTCTAACTCAGTTAAAACTACTAAAAATATGCAATGTGATCATGCTAGCAGCATTTGCGATAAACACAGACGCAAATAGAGACAGAGGAGGAGAAAGAATTAAAGGGGAAAGGTCCGAAGTAATAGATGGAAATCAGTTACTGGTTTTGGGTTGGATGTAAAGTCTTTGATTGAAGTCAAATCTGGCAGTTCTCACTGGGACTCGGTGCACATTTTCAAATTTGTTTTTGCTGGTCTTCTGTCTCGAGGCTTGAATTTCATCCGTGGGTCCCTGGAGCTTTGTGTGAAAGAGACAGACAAACAGAGAGAGAGGGAGACCTTCCTCCTTGAAGTTCAATTGCAGTCTCTTCCAAAAACTATTCTGTGAGCACAATTCAATTAACTCCAGGTTGTCCAGCAGGTTAGTCATGTGACTAGCTTTTTTTCTTGAGACAGCCTCACCTGCGAGGTTTGTGGATTCCTCACAGCTTACCAGACACTCTCAGTGGGATGGGGGGTGGTGGATGGTGGTGGAATGCTGGTTCTTGCACATTCAATGACTCTTAATGTGTCTTAATCATCACTATTGACAAAATCCATCTGGCTAATTGAATCCGGAGGTACTTCCATTGTCTCTCCATGCCACTGTCTTTTAGAATACAAATGTGCAGCCGTGTTCTGTGGTCTTTTTAAAACAAGTTATGTTCAATGTCCAGTAAGCATTCAAATAATGTTTCATATGATGAAATTAATATATTTCCATCTGGCAGATGTGGTTTCCATCACAACATAGATAGGCTAGCAGAATGGGTAGACAAGTGGTAGATGGAATTCAATACGGAGAAGTGTGAGGTGATGCATTTTGGGAGAAGAGATATGGCGAGGCAATGTTATCTAAATGGCACAGTTCTAAAGAGTATGCAGGGACAGAGGGGCATGGGGATTCATGTGCATAGATCTTTGAAGGTGGCAGGATATATTGAGAGAGTAATTAGCAAATCATATGTGATCTTGGGCTTCATAAATAGAGGTATTGAGTCCAAAAGCAGGGAAGTTATGCTGAATATTTATAAAGCTCTGATTAGGCCATAACTAGAGTATTGTGTCCAGTTCTGGTCACCACACTTTAGGAAGGATGTGAGGGTCCTTGAGAGGGTGTAGGGGAGATTTACCAGAATGGTTCCAGGGATGAGGGATTTTAGGTATGAGGTTAGGGTTGTTCTCCATGGAGCAGAGGAGATTGAGGAAAGATTTGATACTGTTGTACAAGATAATGACAAGTTTAGATAATGTAGACAAAGAAAAGCTGTTCCCATGAGCTGATGGTACAAGGACTAGGGGACACAGATTTAAGGTTTTAGGCAAGAGATGCAAGGGATGTGAAAAAGAACCTTTCTACACAGTGAGTGGTAATGACCAGGAGCTCATGCCTACAAGGGTGGTGGAAGTAGGAACAATCAATGATTTCAAAAGGAAATTGGATGGGCACTTGAGGGAAATAAACCTGCAGGTCTAGAGGGATACAGCGAGGGAATAAGACTAATTGCATTGCTCTACAGAGAGCCGGCATGGACTCGACAGACTGAATGGCCTTCTTGTGTGCTGTAATGTTTCTATGACTCTATGGCATTCCTTCAAATTAATGCAAGGGAAATTCAGTGGGTTCTATAAGAATAATTTTATACCACCATGCTTTGTAAGGCCAAGAGAGAATTTTCAAAGTAAAACGAAACCTGCTAAAAGCTGCAGGCTTGGAAAAACAAGAGTTACTGGATTGGGATGGGAATCTTACTTTCAAGACCATGAAATGTTTAGCCAAGAGGCCCATTGTCACAAAATAAACCAAAGTCTTCCAGCTAAACTGTGCCTAATTAAGAAATGCTTGCTGGAATGCATGTTAATTAGTGCATAGAACTATGGTTTCAATTATCTGATGAGGTCAGAGAAGATAAGGCCTGAAAGTTGGTTTACAAATTGGAGATGAGATGTTTCAAGAGAATTGTGGAAAACAGCTTAGGATGGGATAAGGGAAGATGATGTAAAAGCTTAGTTAATCAAAGACAGAAGGCATGTATGAAAGCTCTCGAAGCTCATGGAAAAGGGACAATATCAGGGTGGGTTTTCTTTCTGTGATTCAAACAACGAAATTGAAGCTCCATTGGATAATATATGGTTACAAAGGATTTTTATTGGATGGTGAGTCCTGTTAGTGTAACATCTTCTCTGCTATTGGAAAAAAGGTATAAAAAGTGGTTGTTAAATGAATCTCTTTGCCGCAGTCATAAGGTGGTGGCTTGGCCAATCGTCTTGCCAGGAAAACCTACAATCAACAAGGACTGATCACCCATTGGTGGTTGTATGAATGGTTATCTCTTGTAACATCATTGGTGTACTGCCTGCATTGTAGTGTTTTTATAACTAGTTTTAGATTGTGTGGTAGTGGTTGTTTTGAATCTGTCTTGAAGATACAATAAAATCTTATTGACAGAACTTGTGTGGCCTGTGTAATTTCTCATAAATCTCAAGTAAAAGAATCATAAACCTGCAGACTCCAGCAGTGAGGTCATACAGTTCTGTACAGTGTGTGCAATCCTCCCTGCCTGATTTCCCTTTCTGAACTTTGCCTGTGTGATGCTTCGGTAGTGAAAACGAAAATCTATCCAATGAATGTGACAATTCATAAATAAGTCTTAAGTGTTCTTGTCCAGATGTATCGAATTGTTGCTATCTCCCAGTGTGGTTAAAACTAGGAACAGCATTCATTAAATACTAACACACTGTACAGAATGTATGAGCAACTGAGAGGAAATGTTCCTGGATAGAACTGTTCCAAATCATTAAGGGGTTCCATAGATCATGAGATTGAATATCACAGATGTAATCATGGGCTTAAATCTGCTATGCTAGTACTGGCAAAACATTTGATCTGGTACAAAGCCTTTTGCAGGATATAACACAAATCTGTGTCAGCAGACTTTAGATTTTAATTGGATAGTCACTGGTAGCAAACTGCTTTGTTTAGAATTTTGCCAGATTAAAGTTACTAATGTTTCTGTTCTCAGCTTTCTCAAAGCCATTGGGTACTACCGAAAAAGATAGACTTCCATTTATACAGTGCTTTTCACGGCCACCGGAAGTCTCAAAGTGCTTTACAGCCAATGACGTTTTTTTAAAAAAATGTAGTCACTCTTGTAATGCAGGAAGAATAAAAGTCAATATATACTCTCCATGTGTGTTAATGTTTCAGATTGGAAGAGTACCAATATAATGTTGGACATTTAATTTGTATTTGTGATGAGTTTGGTTTCATTCCATGTCTTTATGATTATTGACTGTATTGAGGGTGGACAAAATTGTGCAGAAGGTTAGCAGCTATTCAAGCGATTAAGGATTCACAGAATTTTCACTAAGAGTCCTCTATTTATTATAAGAATAAGAATCTTTGAACTCTATCATTGAAGAGCTCAAGGTTGGTAAGGCCCCAAGCCTAGTGGTATGGGAAAAAAATGTGCCTGCATTATGATCTAATAAGAAACAGGAGTATGTTAGAAGCTACAGATAGAGCAGTCTCAAGGAGAATGTAAAGGGAGATTGTGAGAATAATCATTCAAGGTTGCAATGGTGTAGGGAATATTAGCTTCTAATTAGTAGGCAATAATTCTGGAAAGTAGAAGTTGATGGTGGCAGAGGTAAAAGAAGGCAACGAGAGAAAACTTGTCAGTGGTTGTGGTGACTCAGCAAAGCCCTGGAGGAGTTTTTAGTTTTTTTTTTTTTTTAGAGATACAGCACTGAAACAGGCCCTTCGGCCCACCGAGTCTCTGCCGACCATCAACCACCCATTTATACTAATCCTACACTAATCCCATATTCCTACCACATCCCCACCTGTCCCTATATTTCCCTACCACCTACCTATACTAGGGGCAATTTATAATGGCCAATTTACCTATCAACCTGCAAGTCTTTGGCATGTGGGAGGAAACCGGAGCACCCGGAGGAAACCCACGCAGACACAGGGAGAACTTGCAAACTCCACACAGGCAGTACCCAGTATTGAACCCGGGTCGCTGGAGCTGTGAGGCTGCAGTGCTAACCACTGCGCCACTGTGCCGCCCCTTTAGTATGAAGTAGTATTTTAGTATTAGTTAGTATGAAGTAGAGAATGTAAAGATCTCATAATGATATATAGGTGTTTGAGTTGAGCAACTCGTGTTCGAGCTAGGATCCACCTAGAATGTACTTACACCTGAGAACCTATCTGTGTGGATAAACTTAGATTGTGGTTTGTGTTTTTGAAGGGAAACAGTCAGATTTTGAGTGCTTTCTTAATGCCCCATAATGTTAACAGTAAACCTGGAAGTACAATCTGATCATAATTGACAGCCTCCAGGGTGCAGAGCATCCTTCAAAGAGAAATGTTAATTTTGTGTTTGCAAGAAAAAGAGGAAATGATCAGAAATGAAGCTTGTTGAGGTCAAATATGGTTATCGGATGTCCACAGATGACTCACACCAAAATTTTTAAATGCAAAGTAGAAAGAACTGGCATTTTTGCTTCGGTGTGAATCAGAATTTGGAACATAATGCTTATTGGAGAATGACTGTCCTGCAGGATGAGAAGCTAGAGGATGCCCATGAAAGGCAATTTACAAAGTATGCAGAACTAATGGGTGAAATTGAAAACTTGGGTTAGTATTCCAAATGATTCAGTTTGTAGGGAGCTTTGCTTTAAATTTGCCCACGTACTGAAGTTATTTATATGTGACAGAAGCAAAGCTGCTGACGTCTGATCTGCATGGAATTGGCATCAGCATAGGAGGGTCACAAACTCAATCTCCATAATAGGACAGTAATGTCTATATCCACCACTCAGAATAGTTCTGGATTTAATAGGTCAAAACCTCTCCCATCAGTGGCACCCAGCTAACAATCAGTGGAGATTGGAGAGTATTTGAATATTTCAGTTATTTCTTCTGGTAGCTCACCTGCAGGTTACTCACTTAACTTAGAATTCGTCAACCCCAAATTATATTTCTGCAGCCATTTTAGCAAAGAAATTTAGCAGCATCATCATAGTTAAGGTGCTGTTTTAAGATCTTCCACCAATCCTCATTAGTAGATTGTGATGTCCAGTGCCATCCAAAACAAAGCTTGACCAACCTCTACCTTGCAGAGGCTGAGGATCAACTCTCAGTCACTTCCTCCTACCTCCCCCTGGACCATGACCCCACCACCAAATATCAAGCCACTGTATCCAGGACTGTCACCGATCCCAGCTCCTCCAGAGATCTTCCCACTACAGCTTCCAACCTCATAGCCCCACAACCCTGGACAGCCCGCTTCTACCTCCTTCCCAAAATGCACAAACAGGACTGTCCTGAGAGACCCATTGTTTCAGCCTGTTCCTGCCCCACTGAACCTATTTCTTCCTTTCTTGATTCTATCTTTTCCCACCTACATCTGTGACTCTTCGGATGCCCAACATCATTTTGACAATTTCCAGCTTCCTGGCCCTAACCACCTCCTCTTTACTATGAACGTCCAATCTCTCTATACCTCCATCCCCCACCAGGATGGTCTGAGGGCTCTCCGCTTCTTCCTTGAACAGAGGCCCAACCAGACCTATCCACCACCACCTTCCTCCACCTGGCTGAACTTGTTCTCACATTGAACAACTTCTCTTTCAACTCCACTCACTTCCTTCAAATAAAAGGTATGGATATGGGTACCCGCACGGGTCCTAGTTATGCCTGTCTTTTTGTGGGATATGTCAAACATTTCTTGTTGCAGTCCTTCTCAGGTCCCCTCCTTCACCTCTTTTTCCAGTACATTGATGATTGTATCGGTGCCGCTTCCTGCTCTCGCCCCGAACTGGAAAATGTCATGAACTTTGCTTCCAATTTTCACCCTTATCTCATGGTCTATTTCCGACACTTCCCTTCCCTTCCTCCACTTCTTTATTTCCATCTCTGGGGATAGGCTGTCTACTAATATTCATTATAAGCCCATCGACTCCCGCGGCTACCTTGACTATACTTCCTCACACCCTGTTGCCTGTAAGGACTCCATTCCATTCTCCAAAATTCTCCATCTCCGACGCATCTGTTGTGATGATGCAACCTTTCACAACAGTGCTTCTGCCATGTTTTCCATTTTCCTCAACTGAGGATTCCCCCCTCACTGTGGTTGACAGAGCCCTCAACTGTATCCGACCCATTTCCTGCACTTCTGCCCTCACCCCTTTCTCTCCCTCCCAGAACTGTGACAGGGTTCCCCTTGTCCTCACTTTCCACCCTACCAGCTTCCATATCTAAAGGATCATTCTCTGCCATTTCCGCCACCTCCAGCATGATGCCACCACTAGTCACATCTTCCCTTCTCCTCCCCGGTCAGCAGTCCGAAGGGATCGTTCCCTCTGTGACACCCTGGTCCACTCTTCCATTACCCCTGACACCTCGTCCCCTCCCCACAGCACCTTCCCATGCAATCGCAGGAGGTGTAATACCTGCCCTTTTACTTCCTCTCTTCTCACCATCCAAGGCCCAGACACTCCTTCTAGGTGAAGCAGCAAATTACTTGTACTTCCTTCAAATTAGTATACTGTATTCATTGCTCACAATGCAGTTGCCTCTATTTTGGGGAGACAGAACGCAGTTTAGCTGATAGCTTTGTGGAACACCTTCACTCAGTCTGAAAGCATGACCCCGAGCTTCTGGTCACTTGCTGTTTCAACACCCACCCTCTGATCTCATGCCAACATTTCTGCGTTGGCCTGCTCCAGTGTTCCAGTGAACATCAACGCAAGCTCAAGGAGCAGCACCTGATCTTTTGATTAGGCACTCTACTGCCTTGCAGACTGAACATTGAGTTCAATAACTTCAGAGCATGACTGGTCTTTTTTAAAACTTTATTTTATTTTTGAACCGAGAACACAAGAAATAGGAGCAGAAGTAGACCATATGGCCCATCGAGCCTGCTCCGCCATTCAATACGATCATGGCTGATTTTGGGCTTCAATTCCACTTTCCTGCCTGCTACCCATATCCCTTGATTCCCTGCGAGACCAAAAATCTATCTATCCCAGCCTTAAAGATATTCAATGATGGAGCATCCACAACCCTCTAGGGTAGAGAATTCCAAAGATTCACAACCATGTGCCTGTTTTTCACATAGCCAGAGCTGTTCATTATTCTGTTATTAACACTCTCTCTGGACTAATGCTTTGTCTTTCAACACAAGCATTAACACACTGTTTGCCTTTGTCCCAGGACAGCTTTGTTATTTAATCTCTCCTGCCCTCTGCCCTATCACACACCTTCCCTTTTGTTCTCTTCCCCACCAACATCCCCCCCACCCCCTTCACTTGCTTAAAACCTAATTCTTTTCTAACCTTTGCCAGTTCTGATGAAAGGACATAGACCTGAAACGTTAACTCTGCTTCTCTCTCCACAGATGCTGCCTGATCTGCTGAGTACTTCCAACAGTTTCTGTTTTTATTTCAGGTTTCCAGCATCTGCAGTATTTTGCTTTTATATTAATCTTAAAGTGTTTGTTAGTGTAGTTCTTAACACACTCAGGATTGTTCAGCAAGTGCTGTCCAATCGTGGAATTATGTTCTGAGGTTTGCAAGCACAGGCTGGTTGAGTACGGTCAATACTCTGCCTATTGTGAACAGCTGAAGGGACGTGCTGACTGTACTCAATGATACATGCTACCAAGGAATTAAATGTGTTTTGAGATATGGTTGAATCATGTCAGTAAATATGAAACAATGATTTTGAATATATGACTCGAATGCTATATAGTAGTATGGTTTTTATATGATACAACTGAGCAGTGAACATAATGTACTTTTGGTATTCTAATGATATTAATCCATATTACATATGTTTGAAGTTTAATGTTATTAAAGAATCATTAACAAAAAAAACATGCTGAGTATAAGAACTCAATGCCTGGGAATTGAGATGTAAAAATGGTAATTTGTCCTTCTCACAGAGGTGGTTATTTTTATATGAAAGGTTATCCTTTCCTCTTGTTTTGTAAACCATAATTATGGAGAAAAAAGCTCCACCTTGCCCAATCTTTCCTGCTCGTTGCATTCTCTCAATTCCATCTTGAAGAATACACCTGCCAAATTAAGCCTGCATCAAGTGGTGAAGGAAACATGAGAGTAACCTAATTGCCATTAGTCTTAACAACATCTATACATAGCGGCATTAGTTGGACTGGTCATCAGAGTCCTTGGAAATTCTCATCTTTACACTGAGGACATCCTCCATTGTGTAGTATGGTACTACCATCATGCTAAATGGAACAGACTAAGGACAGATCCAGCAAGATTCCATGTAGCACTATGGCTCCATCAGCAGCAGCAGAATTGTATACCACCAAAATATGTAACCTGGCCTATTGCATCTGTTAGAACAAAGAACAAAGAACAGTACAGGACAGGAACAGGCCATTCGGCCCTCCAAGCCTGCGCCAATCTTGATGCCTGCCTAAACTAAAACCTTCTGCACTTCCGGGGACCGTATCCCTCTGTTCCCATCCTATTCATGTATTTGTCAAGATGCCTCTTAAACGTCATTATCGTACCTGCTTCCACCACCTCCCCCGGCAGCAAGTTCCAGGCACTCACCACCCTCTGTGTAAAAAAACTTGCCTCGCACATCCCCTCTAAACTTTGCCCCTCTCACCTTAAACCTATGTCCCCTAGTAACTGACTCTTCCACCCTGGGAAAAAGCTTCTGACTATCCACTCTGTCCATGCCGCTCATAACTTTGTAAACCTCTATCATGTCACCCCTCCACCTCCGTCGTTCCAATGAAAACAATCCGCGTTTATCCAACCTCTCCTCATAGCTAATGCCCTCCAGACCAGGCAACATCCTGGTAGTTTAGTTTAGTTTAGTTTAGAGATACAGCACTGAAACAGGCCCTTCGGCCCACCGAGTCTGTGCCGACCATCAACCACCCATTTATACTAATCCTACACTAATCTCATATTCCTACCACATCCCCACCTGTCCCTATATATTTCCCTACCACCTACCTATACTAGGGGCAATTTGTAATGGCCAATTAAGATAATCCTCACTTTCTTGCACAAAGACTCCAGTCTCACCATCCAGTCTTGAGCAGCTGCCCTGGGTCCCTGCTAGCTCCCAGTGCCTCATCTTCTCTGTCAACAGAGGCTGTATATCTGGAATTCCTCCACCAGTCCTTGAGGACTCCCTGTTGTTATGGGCCCACTTGTCCTGCAAGTGAAAAGAGGGAATAGTAAGAGCTCGCAGGAAGAGCAAAAGAACAGTTCTGCTAGTTGCAGCCCCTCGTCCCTTGCTGGGGTTTTCTATATGGCTTCTCCCCACATCTGTTCTCAGGAGAAGTAATGGGGGTGAGATGTAAACGAGGGTGCCTATGGCTGAGATGCAGCCATGCATATGGCAGGATGTGGTGATCCCTCACCCACTTCGCCAGCGACTTTGTGGTCACTCCCTCCCCATGTCCCACTGCCTCCTGAGTAGCCACATGCAAGCCCCAAAGAGGAGAGAGGTATGGAGTCGTCACCTTAGCAGAGAGAAGGAGTTTATTGACCACCTTTCTGCACTACACCCATGTTCAGGAGGTGACCCCATGGCTGCTGACCTCCTCTGCTATCTCCATCCAGGCTTGCTTTCTCAGGCAGGAGGAACTCTTCTTGCCATGCCTGAGGAAGAGGGCCTCCAGCCTTTCCCTTGCAGCCTGGAGGACCATGGGACCACCCGGTGTCTTGCCTCTGCCATAGCGTGCCGTTGTTCTCCGTGAGTGGGGGGGTAGGGCGGGTCCAGGAGTTACAACACCAAGTCCACAAGCCATCCAGAATCAGTAGATCTCTCAAAGGCAGAAATGCAAGCAGCGCTTTAAGGGAGTCTAGGGCTAGGGGTCTAAAAGTTAAAGCCAGACCTTTTAGGAGTGTAATTAGAAAACTCTTCTACAGGCAAAGGGTGGTAGATGTTAGGAATTCTCTTACGCAAACTGAACTGATGCTAGATCAATTATTAATTTTAAATCTGAGATAGATAGATCTTTGTTCACCAAAGGTATTAAAGGATATGGGGCAAAGGTTAGTATATGGAGCCAGGTCGCAGATCAGCCATGATGCCGCAATCAGCCCTCAGAGCACACTCCCATTGCGTAATTGGATGGGTCCGTGACGCCATTGTGGTAAGTGGCTGCCCATTGCATCATCGCAGTCAGCCAGCTGCACATCTCACAGACGGCGGCAGCACCCACTTCCTGGTCTGGCACCACAACACACAACGGGAACACTAAATTCAGCCCCTTGTATGCAGATGCATGAAGTACAATAAAACAGTTTCAATTCAACACTTCTTAAAAAAACTCTAAACATTTCAACAGTTAAGGACACTTAATTATGACAGAGAGAAAACAAATCAATAAATAGAAAGGCAAACTGTAGTTTTTCCAGACACTTTGCCTAGAACATCTTCCAAATCATTAGTTGTATAATTTATGTACCACAGAGGTGCTTGTTGTTCAGTGTCTTAATGCAATCACAAAGTCTTAAGGATTATACATTACAGGGATTTTTAATCTATTAATCCCTTTTACTTAGCAACAGTGCATGCACAACAATTTTCAATTTTTTAGGTCTTTTCTTGATACAGCAGTTGCCGAGAATGAGATGTGGATTATTTTGCTTTCATTGGTTATCCAAAACCACTGATTATGACAAGGGAATTCTACCTCTCTGCACCCTAGCTAAACAACTGAGATTCCTTATAGTGAACAAACAGAGTTAGTATTCAAAGCACAAGAGTCACGCTCCTTTACAAAAAATTCTTCCAGAAACACACAAGGGCGGGGCGGGGTGGGGAGGTGGAGGTGGGGGTGGGGGGGTGATCTCACATTTGCCTACATTGAAATCCACTAGTTATTTCCCTGTCCACTGCCTTCAACAAATTCAATCAGATTAATCAGGTATGAGATACCCTTTACAAATCTATTTCTGATGAAATGTCACAGACCTGAAACTCTGCTTCTCTCTCTACAGATGCTGCCTGACCTGCTGAGTATTTCCAGCACTTTCTGTATTTATTTCAGATTTCCAGCATCTGCAGTATTTTGTTTTTACTTTTACTTTACAAATCCATGCTGGCTCTTTCTGATCAGCTGAAAATTTTCAAGGTGTTCAGTCACTCTATCCTTATTATAGATTCCAGTATTTTCCTGACAACAGATCTTAGGCTTAACTGGTCTATAATTTCTTGGTTTCCCTCTATCACTTTTTTAAATTAAGAGTAACAATCTGAAGGAATGATTCCTGAACTGAGAGAACTTTGGAAGATTCTAGTTAGGACATCAGCAATGTTCTAACCTACTTCCTTAAAATCCAGAGATGGAAATTATTTGGTCCTGGGGATTTGTCACTCTTTAGTTCCATTATTTTGCTTAAGGTAATTTTGGTGAGTCACTAGCCCTGATTCAATATTAGTTTCTTTGGGATTTCCAGCATGTTACAGCCCTTCGACTCTAAATACTGATGCAAAGTAATTACTCAACACGTCCCCCTTCCACCCTTACTCACTCTGGTTATTCTAGCATCATACTTTGTGATTAACATTTAAAAGTTAGATACAGCAAGACCCAAAGACATTATTTCTGGTGTTAAAAGAATTTTAAAAAAATTCTCCTTCTTTAGACCTGCACTGCATTTCCTACAGCCTGGACTTTGTGCAAAAAATGCTATCAGCATTCTTCATTTTTATGGAGTAAATAGGACAACTGTTCCAGCATCCACACATGTGCGGGTAAACAAGCAAATCAGGAAGCTGTTGTCTGATTTCTCCATAAGCTCCTCCATAAGCTTTGCTCTAACAGTACCTCGCTGAGAGACTCGGAATTCAAGCACATGATACTGGGATGTTAGAGAAATTTCCAAGCCTGTTTGTGAAGAAGACACTGAGACTAGGATGCTTTGGTGGAGACTGTTTATTGCTTGCATCCGAGCTTACTTCTCCACTCCTAACAATGCCCAGCCAGCGCTGGCTGTCTCTTCTTTATATACACATCTAAGTACCATTAACTAATCAACACCCAACACTTTTTCACCCTATTACCTTCAACTACTAGATATTTAACATCCATTAACAGAATGTATTAGACACTAACATGGGACACTTACCCACTAGATACTTACTGAGCATGCATCTAAAATGTAGGGCTTATCCATTCAAGTGTAAGTAAATTTTAATGGTGTGTTAAGTCTTAATTACTGTAAAAAAAAACCTCCTTGGCACTGAAAATTAACCTTTCCAAAAATGGGGTCTCATTTCTTTCGATTTTAATTATTGATGAGACTGTGAAAAAAGTAAAAATTATCTTTTTTAACTTTTTCTTTCTGTCTCTTTATCTGTCATCCTTAATCCCATATTTCTTTCCCTCTCTTTATTTCACTTTCTGTACATGATTTTACAATGAATGAAATATTCTAACTTACACTTACTGGTTCAGACTGTGAGGGGAATTCTAATCCCCCAAAATGGATGGGTTTGGGTCGGGTCGGCTGTGAAACTTTTTCAAATATCAAATTGAACATAACCTACCGCGACCCTAATCACTTTCTGTTTTAATCGAGGTGAGAGTGGGCAACCAACCCACTCTCAGGAGGTGGATTGGTCGTTTAAATATTATAATGAGACTGTGTCCCCAGATTTTATCTGTTTTCCAGGTCTAACCCTGAACGACTGGGTTTCCCAGGCCTTGGGAAAGCCGGAAGCTGAAGGGAAGCGAGGATTGCGATGTGGAACAGCTAAGTGCTTTTGGAGTGCTGTTAATGGGTCAGGAAGAGGAGGAATACTTCCTTGTAGCCCATCAAACTTAACTGCTTCCTCCCTCTAGGATTGTTGACCCCCTTCATCTAAGATCAGACCCCCTCCACACAAGATTGGGCCCCCCAAGAGGATCAGAAAGCATCCCCCCACCCCCACAAGACCTGGAACACCCGCCCCTCACTACTCACTCTGTGTTAGCATGAATCCAGCTGCAAGCTTTCTATCTGCTCCTGGGCTGTGATTCCCACTGGAGTGTTCACTGTCTGACAGGGAGCCAAGCCTGTCAATCAACAAAAAAGCTTTATGTAAATTTGAATTTGTTACTCAGGCTGAGACAGATTTGCAAGGTCTTTATTTTAATTCAGTGTTTAGCCACGCCGCAACTAACAGAACATTTCAGGTTAATCAGACTTTAATTGTTATAGCGTGAGGGAACTTTGCAAATTGAAATGTGCTTGCAAGTATCAGCTGAGAAGTTTCTGACATTTTAGATTGTTTTGCACTTTTGAAACAGTGATGTCTAGAATGTGAAGTCTATGTTCAATGAGGTATTATTGTTAAATTTATTGCATATGGTGTTATGAATATGCCTCCACTTTTTAATGTTTTGTAAGGACTCGTTTTAAAATTGTGTAAATGGATTCCTTTGGAGGACTGGAGTGATTCCACAGATGTTGGACTTTGTTTTTTTTTAAAGGTGACAGGAAGGACTTTGGGACTTGAGCTTTCTGTTCAAAAACAACCCTTACTGCATGTCACATGTCTTCAGCTAAGTAAACAACCAGAGCCTTGGCGACTAGGGGAGTTGTTTACAGAGAAGTGACATGTCAAGATTTATAGTGGTCATGAGTTGGTTTAGTTTCGAATATTGTTTTGAGTCAGTTGGGTTTGCAGCCTGCTGAGAGAAGCACATAGCTCATCCTTTCTCCACCTCTCTGAGAAACCCTGAGAATCCAGTGTGTGCTAGCTGAAACCCCTGATGCCACATTTCTCCTGGAAAGCCTGCCAGACTAATCCTCGACATTGCCTGAAGAGAACTGCTCCAAAATGATTCCAGTAACAGCCATCTACACATATTTGGGATGCCAGAAAAGGGACAATTGATAGCATTCCATATCTTATCCTTTTCCTTCAAGAATTAACAAGTATTTGGCCAAAGTATTTTTTTGTCTTTTTGTAAAGCGATCTCTGCAGAGAAAACCTCTAATTTCTCTTTAACTGGTGTGTGTGTGTGTTTGTGTGTGCGCGTGTGTTGGGCTAAGTTAGAAGGGAACTTTTATATTTTAATCTGTGTGTTAATGTTTGCATCTTTACTGAATATGTCTTTTTTATAATAAATTGATAATTTTGTTGTTTATTAAAGAAACCTGGTTGGTAGATATTGTTCTGAAATTAAAATAGTGTATATAATTGGCCATATTAGTAACTGGGTAAACATTTAAATATATGTTGTGACCCATGGAGAAATGGAACTAGAGAAAGACAATGCTCTCCTCCTGCCTCGGTAATGACAATGGAAAGACAAATGAAATAAACATTGGCTGGGGCTTTCACTGTAATTTAGTTTGAATCTGAGCTCTTAAAATGTATTTTTAACCTAGTAACCATGGGTAAGGATTTAGAAGGATTTATATATTGGAAGAACTGCCACTTTGTCATTTTTGTTTTTTTTTGTGGACAATCTAATAGTTTAACACGCCAAATCTTTATTAGATTGTTGAAATGATTTTTACAGTGAAATTAGATCAATTATTATTACAATTTATTACATTGAAATTATTGCTTCTCACATTGTTATGGTATACTTTCAAAAATGGAGTCATCAAATTTTCATGCACAATATTTGAAGGAAAGGATATTCGGTAATAAATCCTAGTAATATTTTCTATGTTTTGACTGATTTCTATTGAGTGCATAGACACAAAGGAGCAATTATTACCTTTTTCTCCTCTCGGTGTGGGGACAGTTATAATAAAACATACAAACATAGTGATGCAGCATGTAGGGTCAAAATTTCTGACTGCAAACATTATGTACCAAATTTGCTGATTTTTTAAATAAAAGAACTATTACCATTTCAAACAAATCTAATCTAATAATGTGAGTCTGAACATGAGCTCTCCTTTTGTTTCATCAGGGTGCTACTACAATAGGGAGAATATAACATGATTACAAATGTATCATTTGCCCAGAAAATGCTTAAAACAACTAATCTCTGATGACATTCACTCCCAATATTAATAATAAGAATTATTGCTTAATGGAATTATAACACA
Source organism: Heterodontus francisci (assembly GCF_036365525.1). Lineage (NCBI taxonomy): Eukaryota > Metazoa > Chordata > Chondrichthyes > Heterodontiformes > Heterodontidae > Heterodontus > Heterodontus francisci. Next base: position 44,543,942 of record NC_090387.1, read on the forward strand.
AAGCTGATGGATGGAATGCTCCTGCACTGAAATAAAATCTGCTTTTCATTTCAAAGTATCAATAATAAGTTATTTTTAATTCAAGTCAACATTCACTGTAAAACAAAAGTCATAAAATCAAAATATTTGTCTGGGTTCATTTTTATGAACCCACATTTGCTAACGGTAAATAGGCCATATCACTATTAAACAACATATTATTCAAAGCATTTAAATTAACAATTGTCAACTAGTTCAATGCTATATTTGGTACATATTCTTCTTCATATCAGACAAGCTGCTCAGGTAATTGATCCAAATCTGCTAAAGTGTAGTGTCAGGCGCTCCAGTTAGTTTGTCTAACTCTGTTTCATATAAATTAATTAACGTGTTAAGGTTGTCTTCCTTGCATGTTGTTATATATTTACATACATAAATGCTATCTTCAGAGATCTTTCTATTTAATTATAGGTTTAAAGAAGCAGTTAAAGTATTCACTTTTAATTTAGAGTGCGAGTTGAAGTGTAGCAGAAATTACATATTTGATTATAGATATACAAAACCTGACATGACTCGTTAAAGAATGGCAATATTTAGTATCAATACTGTCACTACAAATACAGAGAAGATGTGCCTGACTTATTGCTTATCATATGAACATGCTATATTTATAGTGTACTAATGTCTTGGCACAAACTGATGGTAATGTGTGAAGTACTGGAGGAGCATTTGTCTTCAGTTGGAGAATATTGTACAGACATTCATTCTTAATAGTGAACTCATAGATATTTGTTTCTCACATATCTTGCATAACTCCAGCTCTAAATCTAGCAGTCAGCGTTCTTTGGTGTAATGAGAGAGACGTAGTTCCAGCTGTAGGAATGCTCCATGTATCATCTCCCTGGAACCAAAGACTGAAATGTGAATTACACTAAATTCTGTTTTTCAGTTTAAAGTAATTAACATAAGAAACTTGTTTCTCTTACACATGAAAATTTTATAAAAATAGAAATAAAATATTTATGAAATGAAGGTGACATTAAATTATCACCAGCTTTCAGTCACTTGAGAAAAAGAGTGAAGCATTCAGTGGCATGCAAAACCTTTGTGCCTCTGTGCAGATTCAGCAATTATATATATTTTCTCTGTATAGTTGAGTCCTTCTCCTCCCACAGCTGTCCTCATGTGATAGGTAAAACTAGATGTGCACAATTCATTAACTGTAAGATAGTTTAGCCGGTCACACCCACTCGCATTCATAGTTATCTGGTCTCAATACAGATAGATACCAGCTGTGGGGATTTTGTGTTGGCGCTGACTGAAACATTACAATTCTCAGCATTCTTTTGGAAATATCAGAATACATGCAAAATGTGAAACTTTATGAAATATTTGATCAATATTGTGCAAAGATAATGCTGATTTTATTTTCAACTCATATCGCTTGGGTAAATCAGATATAAGTTTAAAATTACAGCCACAGGGTGACCATCATGAGCCTTCCTGTTTAAGTTGAAAGCATGAAGAATCAGACTGGACAGTGAATTAGAATGGTACACTAAAACAAAATGCAAAGAGAATGAGGGGATAGGAACATAACCAAGAGGAAAGTCTGTGATAGGGTGGAAAGTAAGAATGATTAAATGACAAAAGAGATGATAGGACAAAGGAACAAAGGGATGATGACAAAGGGGACAATTAAAGAAACAAATGGTGGGTGCACAGGAGATGTTAATGATCACAGCAGAGCAGCAGTGGGGGAAGGAAGAATAGAAAATCTGGCAAAGAGGTGAAGGCTCCCGTGGCTCAGGAACATGGCATATAAAGGTGGGTAGACCAATTCCACCATCTGTGTACTGATAGGAAATTTCCACTTCAAGTACTATCCACTGGATTGGAACAGTATTGCTTCAACTGTGGGACACAAATAACTGGATGGGATGAGAGTTTCCACTCCCTAATATTCATATTGCCAATTGATGTAGCAGCCAATCAGGGACATAGCCCACAGAAATCCAGGAAGAATGACTAAAATGAAGGACAATAGCAAAATACTGTAGATGCTGGACACTGGAAATAAAAACAGAAAATTGCTGGAAATACTCAGCTGGTCAGGCAGCATCTGCGGAGAAAGGCCCTCCCCCTCAGATCCTTCCTGCATGCCCAGAGTCTCGCCCCCTCCACACACTGCCCTCGAGGTGGCTGCGGTGGGGAAGAGACAGTTGCCTTCCTCCTTCTGGAATGTGTCTTTGCAAAGCAGGTGTGGGAAGAGATGCAGTGGTTTTTGTTGAAGTTCATCCGAAGCAGTCAGTAACAAAGAACAAAGAACAGTACAGCACAGGAACAGGTCATTCGGCCCTACAAGCCTGCGCTGATCTTGATGCCTGTCTGAACTAAAACCTTCTGCACTTCTGGGGACCGTATCCCTCTATTCCAATCCTATTCATGTATTTGTCACGATGCCTCTTAAACGTCGCTATCGTACCTGCTTCCACCACTTCCGCCGGCAGCAAGTTCCAGGCACTCACCACCCTCTGTGTAAAGAACTTGCCTCGCACATCCGCTCTAAACTTTGCCCCTCGCACCTTAAATCTATCTCCCCTAGTAACAGACTCTTCCACCCTGGGAAAAAGCTTCTGACTATCCACTCTGTCCATGCTACTCATAACTTTGTAAACCTCTATCATGTCGCCCCTCCACCTCTGTCGTTCCAGTGAAAACAATCCGCGTTTATCCAACCACTCCTCATAGCTAATGCCCTCCAGACCAGGCAACATCCTGGTAAACCTCCTCTGTACCCTCTCCAAAGCCTCCATGTCCTTCTGGTAGTGTGGCAAACAGATTTGCACGCAATATTCTAAGTGTGGCCTAACTAAAGTTCTGTACAGCTGCAGCATGACTTGTCAATTTTTATACTCTATGCCCCGATCGATGAAGGCAAGCATGCCGTATGCCATCTTGACTACCTTATCCACCTGCATTACCACTTTCAGTGACCTGTGGACCTGTATGCCCAGATCTCTCTGCCTGTCAATACTCCTAAGGGTTCTGCCATTTACTGTATACTTCCCACCTGTATTAGATCTTCCAAAATGCATTACCTCACATTTGTTCAGAATTAACTCCATCTGCCATTTCTCCGCCCAAGTCTCCAACCGATCTATATCCTGCTGTATCCTCTGACAATCCTCATCACTATCCGCAACTCCACCAACCTTTGTGTTGTCCGCAAACTTACTAATCAGACCAGCTACATTTTCCTCCAAATCATTTATATATAATACAAACAGCAAATGTCCCAGCACTGATCCCTACGGAACACCACTAGTCACAGCCCTCCATTCAGAAAAGCACCCTTCCACTGCTACCCTCTGTCTTCTATGACCGAGCCAGTTTTGTATCCATCTTGCCAGCTCACCTCTGATCCCATGTGACTTCACCTTTTGTACCAGTCTGCCATGAGGGACCTTGTCAAAGGCTTTACTGAAGTCCATATAGACAAAATCCACTGCCCTTCCTTCATCAATCATCTTCGTCACTTCCTCAAAAAACGCAATCAAGTTAGTGAGACACGACCTCACCTTCACGAAACCTAGGGGCGGCACAGTGGCGCAGTGGTTAGCACTGCAGCCTCACAGCTCCAGGGACCCGGGTTCAATTCTGGGTACTGCCTGTGTGGAGTTTGCAAGTTCTCCCTGTTACCGCGTGGGTTTTCACTGGGTGCTCCGGTTTCCTCCCACCGCCAAAGACTTGCAGGTGATAGATAAATTAGCCATTGTAAATTGCCCCTAGTGTAGGTAGGTGGTAGGAAATATGGGATTACTGTAGTGTTAGTATAAATGGGTGGTTCTTGGTCGGCACAGACTCGGTGGGCCGAAGGGCCTGTTTCAGTGCTGTATCGCTAAATAAATTAAATAAATAAAACTATGCTGCCTCTCACTAATAAGTTCATTTGTTTCCAAATGGGAGTAAATCCTGTCCCGAAGAATCCTCTCTAATAATTTCCCTACCACCGGCCTATAATTTCCCGGAATATCCTTGCTACCCTTCTTAAACAAAGGAACAACATTGGCTATTCTCCAGTCCTCTGGGACCTCACCTGTCGCCAATGAGGATACAAAGATTTCTGTCAAGGCCCCAGCAATTTCTTCCCTTGCCTCCCTCAGTATTCTGGGGTAGATCCCATCAGGCCCTAGGGATTTATCTACCTTAATGCTTTGCAAGACCCCCAACACCTCCTCCTTTTTGATAACGACATGACCCAGATTATCTACACTTCCTTCCTTCGACTCATCATCCACCAAGTCCTTCTCTTTGGTGAATACTGATGCAAAGTACTCATTTAGTACTTAGCCCATTTCCTCTGGCTCCACACATAGATTGCCTCCTCTGTCCTTGAGTGGGCCAACCCTTTTCCTGGTTACCGTCTTGCTCTTTATATATGTATAAAAAGCCTTGGGATTCTCCTTAATCCTGTTTGCCAATGACTTTTCATGACCCCTTTTAGCCCTCCTGACTCTTTGCTTAAGTTCCTTCCAACTGTCTTTATATTCCTCAAGGGCTTCGTCTGTTCCCAGCCTTCTAGCCCTTACAAATGCTTCCTTTTTCTTTTTGACGAGGCTCACAATATCCCTCGTTATCCAAGGTTCCCAAAACTTGCCAAACTCATGCATCTTCCTCACAGGAACATGCCAGTCCTGGATTCTAATCAACTGACGTTTGAAAGAATCCCACATGTCAGATGTTGATTTACCCTCAAACTGCCGCCCCCAATCTAAATTCTTCAGTTCTTGCCTAATATTGTTATTATTAGCCTTCCCCCAATTTAGCACCTTCACCCGAGGACTACTCTTATCCTTATCCACAAGTACCTTAAAACTTACAGAATTATGGTCACTGTTCCCGAAATGCTCCCCTACTGAGACTTCGACCACTTGGCCGGGCTCATTCCCCAATATCAGGTCCAGTATGGCCCCATCCCTAGTTGGACTATCTACATATTGTTTCAAGTAGCCCTCCTGGATGCTCCTCACAAATTCTGCCCCATCCAAGCCCCTAGCACTAAGTGAGTCCCTGTCAATATAGGGGGTTAAAATCACCCACCACTACAACCCTGTTACCTTTACATCTTTCCAAAATCTGTCTACATATCTGCTCCTCTACCTCCCACTGGCTGTTGGGAGGCCTGTAGTAAACCCCCAACATCGTGATTGCACCCTTCCTATTTCTGAGCTCCACCCATATTGCCTCACTGCATGATCCCTCCGAGGTGTCCTCCCGCAGTACAGCTGTGATATTCTCCTTAACCAGTAATGTAACTCCCCCACCCCTTTTACATCCCCCTCTATCCCACCTGAAGCTTCTAAATCCCGGAACATTTAGCTGCCAATCCTGTCCTTCCCTCAACAAGTCTCTGTAACACACGAGTCTATGCTCTACGGGCTGTTTCCAGGGACGCACGCCGAGATAAACATCAACTGCTGCTGGAGCACCATCAATTCAGTGAAAGACACTCTTTGGTCCGCCTAAAACTGGCTGGTCTTCCAGCGAAAAGAGTTGTACACGACTGGGTGTTGCAGACTGGCACATTCCAAGGTCCAGGATTACGTGCTGAGGGATGCACTAAAGCTTGGGGTAGCCACTGCAAAGGCTCAATGGGGAAGACCACTGTATAAGTCCTCCCACCAAAGTGAACTGAGAGCTGGATCCATGGGAAACCGCTCGGACTGTACACACCAAATATGGGTTTGTTGTAAAATGTCCATGGCATGTAATATGGAATGGAAGTATTGTAAGGCAACTCACTCCTGTATTGAAGAAAACTGATTTCCTTTGCACTTTTTGTAATGTCAACTTGGTGCTGTTTTGAACTGTTTTTGTAATGCATTTTTTACAGATTTTTATGAATGAAGTATATTTTGGGAGAAAAAAAGCATCTGCGGAGAGAAACTGAGAGTTACTGCTTGAGCACTGGCAAAGGTTAAAGATGTAACAGGTTTTAAGCAAGTATAGGGAAAAGGTAGGGGAGAGGGGAGGAAACTTAAAGTCTGACTTAAGCCACAGTTTGTACATGTGTGCAGGACTGGCCCTGAGATTATCCTCCAGGGTAGTATAACATGAATGTTCAACACGCTTCTTAGAAACTGCTCTCTCTGCTATTTTACCGATTGGAGCTGGTTTCATAAAAATGACCCTTCATCAGAACCTATTCATCAGTTCCGATGAAAGGTCACTGACCTGAAACGTTAACTCTGCTTCTCTCTCCACAGATGTTTTTATTTCAGATTTCCAGCATCTGCAGTAGTTTGCTTTTGTTTTACTGATTTATCCTGGGTTAGGGGAAATATCAGCTAGTCTTTTCACAAACCACGTTGATATATTCTTTGTGGATAAAATTAAATTGTGACCCAAGTGTTAAACTGAGGTAAAAACAGAAAGTGCTGGAAATACACAGCAGTTTTGGCAGTATCTGTGGAGAGAGAAACAGAGTTTCAGGTCTGTGACCTTTCATCAGAACTAATCATCAGAACTGAAATAAGATGATTCAGATCACAAAGCAATATATATATAATAACAAACTCTTGACCAGCTACACAAAACTGGGCTGTGAGGCTCAGTGGGTTTCCAATACATTTTTCATGACTGGGATTTGAAGAAGTGCAAGTTTTCTGATTATACCAACTGCAGATCATAAATTAAATGATTTTGGATGGTCTCAGTCCAGTTCCTAATGGGCGCCAGCCAACACCATGAAACTGCCCACAATTTGGCACAACCTCAATAGAAAAAGCTACAAGTATGACTGATGTATGACATGGAAGTGCTTTACTGATACAGCAGTGGAGTGTATTCCTGGGCTAGTTACATGCTTACTATGTCAAGGGAGTACATGATAGAGACAATGGACCTGATATTTATGGGGAAGCAAGGAGGATGTGGGGAAGAGCGAAAATGGCTGGGAAATGCTGAATTTATTGGCTGGTCCTCAATCTTTTTCTTCTTTTTTCTGCCTGACAGTTGGCCAAATTGACAGACTGACCAGCTGCTGAGTGTAAAAACCATCTGCAGGAGGTTAGAGCGCCTTGGGAATGAACCCGAACAATTGAGAGGCGGTGACAGCTTGAGATTGGGGCTTTGGTCAGGCGGGGGGCAGAAGAAAGAGCCCATCATGGAGGGAGGGAAGGCCAGAGGTGTTTGTGGCATGAAGAGGTCATCAGTGCTTTGTCAGTGAAGCTGGGGGAGGAGGGTGTGGGTTCTCATATCCTAGCAGGGGGAAGAAAGAGACCATAATTGGCGAGGGGGTGGGGGGGGGGAAGAAGACTGAAGGCTATATTGAGAGACCAGGGGGAGCACTCCTGATCCTCCTGGCACATGAGGAGTGTGGTAAAAAGAACCTACCTTGATCTGGTAGCTCCCATCTCCTTTTTATTCTGGGTTTCCAGTGCACAGGGGAACCTGTGCGGCAAATATTGAATTTAAATCAGGTGCCCAGTTGCACTGTGGGATTCAATTTAAATATGTTAATGATGTGTCCCACCTCATCATGGCACTCACACGCCACAAAACCAACCACCGTAATAAAAATAGCAGCAAGTGCTTTTGCGGCATGATGGGGTTGCATTCCCTCTTTTTTCATTTTTAAAGCCCCCAACCCCTCCCGCCCTTCAAGAAGGGGGTTTAATCGGGGTGAAAAATAATTAGTAAACTGTTCCATCTTTTCATACCAACTTCCCTCACCTCAATGAGTATTACTTGTAAGTGCAAAAATAACATTTTTAAGTAGTATTATTGAGTAGAAAAATTAAAACAAAAGCAATTGTTGCCCACTGGATATTGTCAAAAATTACATTAATATTACCTTGTACAGATTGAGGTACCAGATCTAAAGAATTCTTACTTGTTTTTGAAAGGCCCACATGATTAGAGTAAAATATAAAACCCTTATTATAGTGCTGACAAGCAACAGATGTCTTATGAAAAAATAATACAAAACATAAAACAAAACACTCAGGCAGACTTGCCCTTTTCAATGAGACCTGGTATTATCTTTGGAAAAGCAAATTTATCCATGAAACCACAATGCTACCTAGAGAAATTAAATTTCAGTCTTGGGCTTTTTATAAAGAAATGCAACCTTTGCAGTAGATCCAATGTGATAATGAACTTATAATTTCAATTGCTTTACAATCATGATTTGTACCGTACTACTCCAATGATTTATGACATTAGTCACCTTACCTTTACATGTTAAGTATGTACTAGAGATAATGCAATTAATGCATATACCAACAGATTCCATATAAAAATTGATGACCTAGCTTTATTCTTTTCTGCCATCATGATGAAAAAGAATATTCACAAAATATGCGCAAATTATCTTAACAAGTCTGACTCTATTTTTACTTTTAAATTATGATAGTAAATTTAAGACACTTTTTTTGATTACCAGCCAGTGGAAAGAGAGATACCAAGGGGCTTTAAACATGAGATAAACAAGTCTACTCAACCAGAACAAATACTCCAGAGAACTGAGCTGTCAGCATTACCACTCCCAACCAACAGAAACCATTCTGCACAGAGACAGGATCTTGTCCCAGGAGCGCTTATCTACATAGCTCTGATCAATCACTGTTTTTATCTTATTACTGTGACTGAGTTCTTGTATTAGTGGATACATTCTACTGAAATATTCCTTCATATTTTGAAACCGCTGTGCGAAACGCAGGCTCCAAAATGAACTGTTAAATAACAATGTCACTGTGTTCACCGGGTCAGTGTTTGGGAAACCATATTAAATAAAAATTGACGCTGCCGTCACTCTTGGCTAAAGATTTTCCCTTTTTGTGCTTGGCAAATGCCTTTTAATAAGACAGTGCGTGCATCTAAAAGAAAATCAAAACATTTTGCGGCACATTCTCAAGGGGTTACCATCAAAGTTTACATTCACAGCATGCATAAACATTTTGGGCTGAATTTTGAGACACCGCTGGGGCTGGGAACGAAGGTGGGCAGAAGCTAAAAATAGCACCGCCATCCAGCGTACCGGTTCCCCGGCTCTATTCTGCCACCCCGACACATTTTTGCAGCTGTGGGATAGGGCTGGGTGGCAGGCAGCAGGGCCACCGGCCCGCAAGTGGCAGCCAGTTGTCATGGCTCATTAAGAGCCTATTGAGGACAATGAAAGGAGGCCAATGGGAATTTTCCAGTTGTCCTTCAGGTTCCCGCAGGCAGCGAGGGTCAGTTTAGATGCCTGGAGGTGGCTTAGAGGTCCTCCCTGCCTGCCTGGGTGCAGGGGCAGCCACAGGCTGCCTTATAGAAGGCTTCCCACCCACAGTGGTGGCCAGACTACAAAAGCCAATTTTTAAAATTAGATTTAAAAAAGTTGGAGAGTGGGCGCCTCCATTTTGAAGCACCCTCTCCCTTACTTACATTTCAGTGCAGCCTGTTGTTCCTTTCAAGATGGAAGGCCTATGATTGGCCCTCCGGCTTCGAAAGCCCGTCAGCTGTTTTTAATTGGATGGCAAGCCAGACTCCAGGTCAATTAATGGGTGCCCCCATGAAAATTACAATTGAGCGACTGTTTCCCTCGACGGGGATGGGTTTGGGACCCGGAAATAGTCCTGACCTCTGTTTCATGCTCCTGGAGGAAAATCGTACCCTTATTCTTGGTTTCATGCCAGTTTTGTAGCAACACCCTGGTTAAAATTAGCCTTATTTGTGTAAACATCTTGGGCCAAATAACACCTTATTGGACACACTTTGCTACCTTCTGAAACATAACAATGGCCCGGATTTTGGGGTCAGTAGCAAACAGCACTCAGCACTGACCTCAAGGGAAGCTGCCCACAAAACTCTGGCGATCTCTGTGTGATGAATTTCCCCTTTCCCAACATCAGATTGAATCTGGCGCCAAATCAGGGGTTTGCCAAGCGTCCAGTAACAGTGATGTCATCAAGCAGAGTAAGCAGCCAATCACATTGAAGCTTACTTCAGCCAACAAGGAAGTAAAATGCACTGAATTTTTCACTTTTAATTAAAACTTTACAGAGAGCGAAATAAATGATCGAAGCTTACAGATCAAATTAAGGTAGAAGCCGAAATATCATTAAATCGAATTTAATTTTTTTTTTATCATAATGGAGAAATTTGACATTCCACAAATATATAATTAACTTTTCATAGCCAATTATGCTATTCAGCAGTAATTATGAAATTAGTACGCCGTTAGAAACCCATTTGCACCTCTGTTTGTCAAGGGTTTTTACAGTGAGACTGATTGTGTAAAAGGGCAAGTTTTTGGCATTTCATTGATTTCTACTTGATTGCAGTCTGGGGGGATGATGGGGAAGCATAGAATCACTGATGGCAACTTCTGATTTCTGTGTTTAACTGGGCACCTGTGGACTCGAAACATTGCTGTCATTTTCAGGGGAGTATTGATGGCGAACACTGACAGTTTTGCCAATATTCCTTCCGAAAAGCCTGGGTCAATGTCTTTTGATGAATAATGTTTATTACAAGCTCAAAGGGAGAATCTTACACATATTGGGCTGGATTTTGTTGTCCCGCCGACATTCCTGGTGGTGGGTACAGTAAATGGCGGCCGCCTCGCACGGGAGCCATGCCACTGCGCCACCATGATTACGCAGCGGGCAGCCACCTAACATATTGGCGGCAGTCGCCCCCCCAAATCACGTGGCAGGGGCAACATTGGCGACACCATTCACGGCATCACCTGATGCTGGAGCCATTTTTAAAAGTCTGCCACCCCTGCAAACAGTTCAAAATAATGCAGAGTTGACCCCTTCCCCCATACACTAAATATTGCAGAGTTGCCCCTTTCTCCCTCATCCTTACACACAATGCAGAGTTGACTCCTTCCCCCACCATCCATACTCAGAATGCAGAGTTTACCCCTTCGACCACCATCCATACTCAGAATCAGAGTTTACCCCTTCCTCCCTTATCCTCACACATTGTCATGATCAGAAGAAAATCAACTGAAAATTGTCATGAACAGATGAGAATCCAACTGTAAATTGTGTTATGTGCATTTGTGTATTAATGTCAACCACCATTTTGTACAGCAAGTTTAAGTTTTACTTCTATGTTCCAATTGTTAAAATGGAGGAGAGAAATCATGAAACAACAATTTGAAAGTGTCTAATTTTAGGACCCAGGAAACCCCTATCTAACCTGGCTGGACTTGAAACTGTAACAGTAACAGTTTGAGGATACAACCTGTTTTCAAGCCATAGCTGCCTTTGTTCAGATTAGCACAGCTGCCTGAAGCTGCCTCTCTCTAAGACACAGTCTGCAAAAGCCAGTAAATTAAAGAAGACATAGACTGCAAACAGCAAAGAAAATTAAAGACACCATCTTCAAAAATAGCAAGAAACCTGCTTTCTGCTAGCTTCCTCTCCATCTAAGAAAAAGGTGACTTCAGCCAAATCATGCTACCTCCAGTTACCTTTGAAAGTGCAAAGAAGAAGAAATTTGGAAGAGAGGTTATATTTCCAACAGCTCCTCCTCCCAATTCGGCATTTCCAGCCGGTGACCTCCAATTGTTGGACTTTTTGATCATTTAAACGGACATCAGTTTTAACTGAAATTCATATTAGTTTATAGTTCTATTTCGTAAAGGTCCTTGCCTTTTTATGCCTTTTAACCTTTTCTTGTACATTTGTAAGTATGTGGCAAAGTTAAACCCCTTCCCAAGTTTAAGAGTGTATAAATAAAACCTAATTCTTTGAGTTAACTCGAACAACCATGTTGTTGTTGCGGCAATTTATTATCGGGGTTTAAGGAAGGGAAAAATTCAATCACAAATCTCTTTATGGACAGGTGGTTGAAGAAACAGAGAAATTTGTTCAGAGAAAATTTTTTTTAACCACCTGTTCATAACATACACAATGCAGAGTTGATTCCTCCCCCACCCCTCCCATCTATACTCAGAATGCAGCAGTGACCCCTTCCCCTCTTCGGTGGCGCCAGCTTCTCCTGGATGGGAAAGCGAAGTGCTGCACGTCGTGCTGATGATTGGGAACAGATGGGAAGTTCACAGTGGATGACATGGTAATGCACCCAGAGAGATATTTTAAATATTTAAACCAGGGTCCCATTGCAGAGTGGTGGAGAGGCCGGCACAGAGCTTCCCCGCTGCCGAGAAGATCGGGCCCGGCAATCCTGCCGTCGGTTTCGGTGGCGGCTGCTGCCACTCTGATTCTCCAACTGCACCCGCCACGGAACCTGATGTCAGGAGGACAGCAAGATCCGGCCGGTTGGTTGAGGTATGTATATTGCCCAGTGCACCATGGAGAATTTCGCTGCTCTTCTTTCAAATAATGGGCTGAATTCTAATTCAATTGAATTCCAAGCACAGAAGCTCATTTAAATAGCTGGGGCGAGCCGCCACCCTGATCATGTTTTGGGGGGGAGGTGCGGGCAGTCTGTCCCCTGCAATGGTGTCAGCTGCCTGTGCGCAGGCGCTGACGCAATTTTTACAGGGCTGTTAGCCCTACCAGCAGATTTAAATATTTAATGAAAGATTAAATGCAATTGAATAAATACATCTCTTTTGCCCCTCTCCCACCCCCCCATAGCAACTAAATTAATTATTTGCCCTTTACCCTCCAAAAACACAACTTTACCATCTGACTTCCTCCCCCCAACTGCACAAACTTTAAACTATAACCCTTCCTACCATCTCCTATACCCGTGACGCTAATTTGACCCCGTTACCCCACTCCCCGCCCTGAGAAACCTATCTCCTCTCCCCTCCCCACCAGTGTTGCACCTCATTTCCCCAGGCAGGGATCCGAAGGTGCAGCAGTGCCGGTTGCCGGGGTGAGGATCGCAGCAGAACATTAGGAGGTGACAGGAGAGTAATTAATTCAGGTATTTTAATTTATTTAAATATTTAAATTGCAGTCCCATTGCCCAGCAGTGGTGCGGGGGGGGAGGGGGGGTGGGAGAGCCACCATGAGGCCTTGCTGCTGCCAGCAATATCGGGCTGGGCCCTGCCGGCGTCAAGGTCTAGGTAGGCATCATCCGGGGCCATTTTCAGGCCCCCTAGCCACTCATCCCGACGTTGAGAGCTCTATAGAATCCAGCCCAATGTCTTGGTGGATCTTATGCATCTACCTGAGAGGGCAGACAAGGCTTTGGTTTAAAGTTTCATCTAAAAGATAGCACCTCCAACAGTGCAGCATCACCTCAGTACTGCACTGGATGGATTTCACCTGGGCAGCAAGTTGAAAATCTGCTCCTTTTACAGGAATATTTTTTATTCATTTTTAAAATAAAAGTTTGAATTTATAGAACAAAACCATGAAAAAAAAATCTCATTACAGTCTTAAAAGAGTATACTTGCTGCAGGCTTCAAAACTAATTTATGCATATTATGCTCTCTGGTATAATATACATGAATTATACATTTCATCACATTTATATTTCTTAAAACTGTGAATAAACATTCCAGTATAATTTACGATATGCTTAATATTTACATATTTCAATCAACTTTTCACTAAAATGCTTACCCCTATCAATTTCTTTCCTGTTACTATATATTATGCTTACAGCACAACATATTAAGCCTATTTAAAATTTTATATTCTAACTAGTCTTTACACCCATATGAAATTTTTCAGCTCTTGTGGAATGATTACACCTCATTCATTTTTTTAAATATAAGAGAACTGCTTAATATAAATCCATTTGACAATATTTTCTTTAAATTTCCATGTTTTTTTTCTTATAATATGTGCATGCTTTTTCACTTTAGGTCCCACAAGGTGACAGAACTGTGATTGAAAAGAAGAAATAATAAACCAGCGCATCACATTTTGACCTCTGCTACTCAACCACTGTGTTGGAATACAAGAGCTAAGATTAAAAAGAAAACCAGCACAGCATGGATGGAGCCTCTGTAAAGAAAATCTGCATCGCCAAGCCTATAATCTGTTTTGTTGGGAAAAGAGAACATCATGTGATATTATAGTCTGTCTTCTGTTTCACTTACAGGAGATAATAAAACATGTCAGTGGAAGATAGTTTTCAATACACAGGTACTGTGGAATTTCTGGGGGGCAGAATCTTCTTTTAACATAAAAGGTTATTATTACATTCAGTAAAGTTTCCATTCCATATTTTCTTGGGTTATGGCATGTTTACTTTTTATTTAAAATAAAAACACGAAATGCTGGAAATACTGAGCAGGTCTGGCAACATCTGTGGAGAGAGAAGCAGAGTTAACGTTTCAGGTCAGTGACCCTACATCAGAACTGACAAATATTAGAAATGTAAAAGGTTTTAAGCAAGTAAAACAGGAGTGGGGCAAGAGATAACAAAGGAAAAGGTGTTGATAGGACAGGGTCACAGAGAATAACTGACCAGAAGGTCATGTAACAAAGGCAAACGGTATGTTAATGGTGTGCTGAAAGACAAAGCGTTAGTACAGAAAGGGTGTGAATTGACTGTAAAGCACAAAGCACTCCAAGCACAAACATTAAAAAAGCCAAAACAGTGGGTAGGCACAGCTGGCACGGTCAGCATTTATTGCTGATCCCTAATTCTCTGTTTGAGAAGGTGGTAATGAGTGCCTCCTTGAACCCCTGCAGTCTGTGTGCTGTAGATACACTTACCGAGCTGTTAGGGAAGGGCCAGGCAATGATGAAGGAATGGCTATATATTTCCAAGTCAGGATGGTATGGTGACTTGAAGGGGAACTTGGAGGTGGTGGTGTTCCCATGCACCTACTGCCCATTTTCCTTCTAAGTGGTAGAGGTGGTGTCCAAGCAACCTTGGCGAATTGCTGCAGTGCATCTTGTAGATAGTACACACTGCAACTGTGTTGCACCGGTGGTGGAGGAAGTGAACGTTTAAAGTGATGGATGGGTTGCTGATCAATGGTGTTAGTTTCTTGCATGTTGTTGGAGCTGCACTCATCCAAGCAAGTGGAGAATATTCAATCGTACACCTTTTCAGGTGATGGAGAGGCTCTGGGAAATGAGGAGGCAAGTCACTCACTGCAGGATACCCAGCCTCTGACCTGCTCTTGTAGCCACAAGTTTGCATAGGTGGTCAAGTTAAGTTTCTTGTGACCCCAGACCATTGATGGTGGGAGATTCAAAAATGGTAATGCCGTTGAATATCAAGGTGATACTATCTCTTGTTGGACATGGTCATTGCCTAGCACTTGTGTGGTGCAAATGCCACTTATCAGCCGAAGCCTAAATGTTGTTCAAGTGTTGCTGCATATGGGCATGGACTGCTGAGCAATTGCGAATGGTACTGAACACTGTGCAATCATTAATGAACATCTCCACTTCTGATCTTCTGATGGAGGGGAGTTCATTGATGAAGCAACTGAAGGTGGTTGGGCCTAGGACACCTCCATAAGGAACTCCTGCAGCAGAGTCCTGGGGCTGAGATGACTGACCAACAACCATATTCCTTGGTGCTAGGTATGACCCAACCAGTGGAGAGTTTTCCCCCTGAATCCCATTGATTTAAATTTTGCTAGAACTTCTTGATGCCACAATTGCTCAAAGGCTGCCTTGATATCAAGGGCAGGCACTCACACTTCACCTTTGGAATTCAGCTCTTTTATGCATGTTTGGACCAAGGCAGTATTGAGCTCTGAAGCTAAGTGGTCCTGGCAGAACCCAAACTGAACATCAGTGAGCGAGTTGTGGTGAGTAAATGCCAGTTGATAGCATTGTCAACAAACCTTTTCATCAATTTGTTGACAATTGAGAGTAGGCTGTTGGGGCAGTAATTGTCCAGATTGGATCTGTCCTGCTTTTTGTGGACAGGACATACCTGGGCAAATTTCCACATTGTTGGTTAGATGCCAGTGTTGTAGCTGTACTGGAAAATCTTGCCTAGAGACACAGCTACTTCTGGAGCACTAGTCTTCAGCACTACAGCCAGATGTTGTTGGGGCCCACAGCCTTTGCTGTATCCTGTGCATTCAGACTTTTCTTGACATCATGTGGAGCAGTGTCCCCTCTAAATTTTTCATTGTGTATGACCTGTTCATTTTAATGTGCAGTATTTTTAAAATTTTTGTGTGCATGTGTTAAAGGGGGACAACTTGTGAATAGCCTGTGTGGTAAGTTCCAGGTTCAGACTAGAAGGAACATTGATGTGGAGTGATCCAAACTGGCTGAAGAGTGGCATCTGTGATTTTTGGAACCTCAGATGGAGGCCAAGATAGATCATCCATTTGCTGCTTCTGGCTGAAATCATTGTAAACACTTCAGCTTTGACTTTTGCATTCACTTGCTGGGTTCCGCCATCATTGAGGCTGGGAATGTTCATGGAGCTTCTTCCTCCCAGTAGTTGTTTAATTGTCCACCACCATTCACAACTGAATGTGGCAGGACTGCAGAGCTTTGATCTGATCAGTTGGTTGTGGATCGCTTAGCTCTATAGCACGCTGCTTCCACAGTTTAGCATGCATGTAGTGCCATGTTGTAGTTTCATCAGGCTGGCACCTGTAAGGGGAATGTATTTTTATGCAATGTTTTTATTCAGCTATTTGCTTGTAACAGTTTTGCTGTATTTCAGTTTGTGTTTCAACTGCTCTATCAAATTGCGAAATGTGCTTGTTACAGGTGTAAACTGGGGCTTGATGATTTTGTGTGCAGAGTTTGACAAAGGGTGGTAGGAACATGGAGTGCAGAGGACATTGGGATGAAGGGAGAAGAATTCTGACCAGACATTATTGCTGGGGCTCATATTGGACTTTTTAAAAATAAAGACAATTTTAACTGAACAGGGACACACACACACACACACATATGTCATTAAGGTGCTGGCACAAACTATTACATCACTCTGTCTACAACAACTCTCATAGACAATGGCCTCTCTGGATATGTGCAAATGGCTTTCTTCCTGCTTATCAAGATGCAGATATCACATACATTGCTGGTATGCACCTGAGACCCCACCTGCTGAGAGCAGGAAATGAACACATGCAGGTAGTAAGGTACTGATAAGGGACTGAAACCCAATCAGATGACCCGATTCGAGATATTACCTCATATGTCAAGAGACCAAGGTCAGAAAGGGGTATAAAGCTGCAGTCCACAAGGACAATGTTGCTGCAGCCAGAGGATAGTGACTTGGTTAGTCATTGAGGACGTGAAGAGAACCCGTTCTGCAGATCGACCACCCGGGGACAAACTCTTGCACGCAGGGTTATCAACTACCAGTATAGTGAGCATATCTGTAGTTTGGGTGTAAGGTAAATAAACTAGTCTGTGAGAACAAATACTTGTTATGTGCCCTTGATATCAAGAGTAAGGCAAGATTCCACAATATTTGGGGGAAAATACCTGGGGTAAAGGGGTGACCAGGCTACACACCTCATTTTTAGGTATGCCTGATGCTGCTTCTGGCATGCTCTTCTACACTCCTCACTGAACCAGGGTTGGTCCCCTGACTTGATGATAATGGAGAGTGAGGGATATGTTACAGAACTTGCAGTTTCATATAGTGAGGTTCTTATAGAATTAAGTCAATTTCTTTGGCAGAGCCAAGATCCTTTTCTTGATATAAGTGCACTTTGAAAAGTGAATAGGTGCATCAGGGACTAGCTGAGAACTGGATGAAAGCAAGCCATTATCTCAAAATGTTAGTCTTCCCAAAATACAACACAGACAGACCCCATAAGAACTATCATTATCGTGCAGTCCCGTCTATCCTCCATGACAACAAGTAATACAGAAATCCTCTGTAGTTCATGAGAAGGAAACACTAAACACTAACCAAGGAGAGGATTGTGGAGGGCATGAAAATTAACCAATGTGACTTCCATCTGCAGCAGAGCCTGCCACAGAATGTACTTCCCTCCAAATAGTCTCCTCTTGACTTGACAGATGAGTGAGGGTGGAATTGCAGCCTAGCCAACATCCTAATGTATATTCCGAAGAAGGGTCACTGACCCGGAACGTTAACTCTGCTTCTCTTTCCACAGATGCTGCCAGACCTGCTGAGTGATTCCAGCATTTCTTGTTTTTGTTTCAGATTTCCAGCATCTGCAGTATTTTGCTTTCATCCTAATGTATATGCTGTGATTATGTTCTTACCTCCAGCCCATTTGGATGAAGATCTGGAAAGGTATAAGGACTGTGACATTCCTTATCATCCACTTATATATATCTGTCCTGCTCCCAATAGCATAGCATCCCCTGAAGCCTGTAAACTTAAAATCTCATTTTATAGCTGTGAGAAGTTGCTTAATGTAGATGGTTGCCTGGAATTTGCAGTCAGCGGCACAGCAGCTGCTCTTACCGCTGACATTGAATAAATCTCTACGTGTATCTATTGAGTTCTCAGTGGCGAGAATATCAGCTGCCTTGAGGGACGATTCCCTCCCAGTGTGGGTTCCAGTGAAGCCTAGCAGCTCAGGCAAAGAGGCAGGCCATTGTGGCCATGGCTTGCAGTCATGGCACCACAAAAACTGAAAAAAAAAGGCTGCTATGGTAAAGAGGCGTTGGAGATAAAAAGGCTTTAGAAAATCACATTAAAAATGCCTTGGAAAATCACATCTTTAGCTGACATAATTAATCTTAGAAAATTAAAAATGTAAACATATTTTAAAAATACAATAATTTTGATCAGATAAATCATTTTATAAAGTAATAAATTAAAGTCTAGTAAATTATGCTAAAAAGTCATAGATTCAACTTTTTAACAACATTTATCAGATTTTTCAAAAGTTTCATGTCAAAATAATCAATCTATTTTAACTTTTCCTCTTCATTAAATACTCGTGAATTGAGAGGAGACCCCTTATATCTGAAAATATTGGGGCAAAATTTAAAAGTGTAATTATTTCATAATTAGTGGCATTTAGCCCAAATTCATGCTGGTTCCTTACTTGGCATCTCAAGCAGCACAACCTCACAAGTAGTGTTGGTTGGTCCACTGCAACCTTTGGGTTAGTGCACCTCAGTGATGTGTGCACTCTGGATGTTGTGGAGCCTGTCCAATGTTGCTGTCATTGACACCTTTATGTTCGACTGCACCACCCACAATAAAGGAAGCAAATGTTGAGCTTTTACTGCTCCATGTGAAACACAAGCTGTTCTTGGAAATGGAGAAAAACCTTTCACTCTTTCTGCGCAGCCACTTCCATCGTGCTCTACACCAACATTCCAGCCGCAATGGTAACCCAAAGAGACCCACAGCCTTCTACAGTCCACATCAACACCCTGAAAAGACAAAATAATTTCAAAATGAATTGAAGATGTAAGATTTTCTGTTAAGTCATGTTTCAAAGACTGTGGGGAGTATTTTATCCTGGCGGTGGGGGTCTCGACATCGAGAAAAAGTGACACCGAGAGATCCCGCGTTGCCCTTCTCTGGAAGGCCTGCCAAATCTATTGTCAATCAGGCATTTAAGTGGACAAGGGCAGGCCTTCCACAGGACCAAGGACCCCATCGCCGGGAGACCCGCTCTTGAAGAGGTGTCAGCCAATCAGAGGCCGGCAGCTGCATTGCCACCACAGAGGCGGTGGCTGCTGCTGGAGGCGCACCTATTGAAAGTTGAGGAGCGTCGGCTGGAAGTAGGCCTCAGGTAGGTCTGGGCGGGAGGTGATTCGCGGGGTAGGGGTTGAGGTGGTGGAGTGGGCTCTCAGTGGGCCCCCTCCTTCTCGATGCTGGGTCCCTCATTCAGGTACTAATTGCCTTTAAACAAGGGCCACCATCCCCAGAGCAGAAAGCAGCCCACATAGTTTTCCATGTCACGCTTCACATGTGTGGACAGGACCACCCGCCGCACAGCTAATTGCAGCTGTGGCAGGAAGGGGCCCTTAACTGAGGATTAAGTGCCCAGTTAAGGGCGTCAATTAGTGTGCTGGGGCAGGAAGGCCCACCACCGTTTACAGGCCTTCCTATCCCGGATTAAATTTTGGCAGGGGTGGGATGGTGGCGGGACCCCCTCCCCCACCACCATCCCACCCGATTTTATGCTCTCCCCACCTCCAAACTCACCATGGGCAAGAGCATAAAATTCCACCCATGATTTGTTTCTGCATTCTAATTCCTAGAGCTACATTTGTGGGCCTTGCCGACATAGGGACTGGAGGCAGTCAGGGCCCGAAAATTACGAGGCCAGTGATGTGTCATGTTCCCCAGCCCGTTCCAGGTTCCACAAGGTGGGCAGGCAATTAGGCTCATTAAGAGTCTTGTTAAAGGTAGGTAAATCCCAGTCAGCCTCCAGTTTCCTAGCGTGACATGAGGCAGGCACCCAGTGGCAGCCATGGGTACCAGTGCTCCTGGCAGGCCTATAGGTCCGCCCTGCCTGGGTGGTGGGAAAGTACAAATTTATAGAAAATGGCTGAGAGGACACATTCTTGTTGGGGCTCCCTTCCAGTTACTTACTTTGCAACGTAGACCTCTGATTGGCCCTCCAACATCGAGAATCCACTCGCCACCCTCAGTTGGACAGGAAACCCTCTCCATGCCAGTTAAGGGCTCAACCACATGAAAATCTTGGCTTTACTCTGTTTTCCAATGGAGGTGGGTTTGGGGCCTGAAAAAGTCCTGACTCCTGTTTCCTGCCTTCATGAGGAAAATTCAACCCCTAGTGTACAATGGCATTGCATTGGAATGATTAATGCTTTTAAATAAGTTTCTGATGTTCTTAAGGAGAAAAGTGAGAAATAATTTTAAGACACTATTGCAGATTTAACTTCAAATGGTTTCATGACAACATTGCAATGTTGATCCTTCTACTGTCAAGGTACAGTCGTGATGTTGTCAGGATCTTTAATAATGTCACATGGCATTTTTAGCAATAAATATCACATCATCAATAACACCTTAAAAATATATTATGAACAAATGGCTGTTTCGTCGATATTGATGTAATGCAACTACACAACTGCCAATATACATTTTGCCATAGGGCACAATGTGCATGATTACACTAGCAGGCTAACATAAAGTGTAATCACATTTGAAATATTTGTTTCATATTTACAGAGTCAAATCAAATATTTAAAAATAGAAGAGAATGTAATGAACAGTCCCTCCCAAAGGCTCTCATTGACATAAATATTTTTCATTAATATGTCTGAGCTTGTTAGAGAAGATCAATTGTAAATGTAGGCCAAGTTTCAAGCTTGCTTGTATGGATTAGAGGTATAGGCACCAAAGGTGCATCATTGGCAGGAAACTGACGTCCTGCATCATGACAAATGACAACAGTAAGTCGATAGCACATTTGATCAAAGTAAGCTTTCTTATTCTCATTGACATTGATTCCTGTAATCTCTCTTGAACTCATCACTATTATATTGGCAAAAACTTTAGCCAAATAGTAAGGGACGTATTTTCCACTGTGTGTTTGTTTTCCAAAATAATTAAGTGTGAGTTAACAAGGGAACAAGAGCAATAAGAATTATAAATGGATTTTTCGTCCTTTTTAGCTGCTACTGAGCCTTACTGCCATGCGACAATATGTGAGAATTTATTTGCAAAAATTGTGAAAATTCTTGCAGAGCAAACTTGCGAAATTCTAGCAGAATGGAGCACAGGGAGTTAGAAATAAAAATGGCTTATGAATTCACTTCAGCTCTGTGTTAGTTATATGAAGGAAGGGAAAGATGTCAGAAATGTCAAAGAACTAGCACTGGCTTAAAAATATCTAAATAGAGTTCTGTCGAACAGTGCCCAATTACGTGTGTTTCTGTGTGCTCATACACAGGAAATTCCATCCTTCAAGTTCATTTTAATTTTGTAGAGATAGGAATCGATTTGTATCAGTTTGGGCCAATGTTTAAATAAATGCAAATATATTAATAAATATGGAGAGATTTGTTTTGATGATTCAATTTGGTTTGTCAAACAGAATACAGTGCAACACCTTCATATGGTTATTGTCACAAAAGCGTGCTATGTCGAATGATGATTTTTTAATCCACCGGCTGGAAACCTGAATTAAATTTAAAAGAAAAAGAAACAGATAAAAGGTGCCTCCACTAGCAGCTGAGATGTCCACCGCAATATGCATCACTATACTCCCCATTCCAATGCATCGAGGTGGAGACAAATTGTCTGCTCAGTCCCCTCAAGAACAATGATCTGGGGAATCCGAGTGAAGTACCTATCCTGCTCCCATGAGTAAGATATTAAGGCCATCATTTGGACATTACACTGGTGGAGACAAGCCACTAAAACCGAACCACTTGACCAATGGGACCCTGAGAAGGGAATTCCTAAACATGGACTGATAAAGTTGTAAGAATGAAACCAGATGGACCACCTGGCATCGATCTAGGCACCGGAAACGACAACGGCAAACCCAGCCCTGTCGACCCTGCAAAGTCCTCCTTACTAACATATGGGGGCTTGTGCCAAAGTTGGGAGAGCTGTCCCACAGACTAGTCAAGAAACAGCCTGACATAGTCATACTCACAGAATCATACCTTGTAGACGATGTCCCAGACACTGCCATCACCATCCCTGGGTATGTCCTGTTCCATCGGCAGGATAGACCCAGCAGAGGTGGCCGCACAGTGGTATATAGTCGGGAGGGAGTTTCTCTGGGAGTCCTCAACATTGACTCCGGACCCCATGAAATCTCACGGTATCAGGGCAAACATGGACAAGGAAACCGCCTGCTGATTACCACCAACTGCCCCCTACCCTGCTGATGAATCAGTACTCCTCCATGTTGAACACCACTTGGAGGAAGCACTGAAGGTGGCAAAGGCGCAGAATGAACCCTGTGTGGGGGACTTCAATGTCCATCACCACGAGTGGCTCAGTAGCACCACTACTGACCGAGCTGGCTGAGTCCTGAAGGACAGGCTGCTAGGCTGGGTATGCGGCAGGTGGTGAGGGAACCAACGAGAGGGAAAAACATACTTGACCTCCTCCTCACCAATCTGCCTGTCGCAGATGCATCTGACAATGACAGTATTGGTAGGAGTGACCACCGCACAGTACTTGTGGAGATGAAGTCCCACCTTCACATTGAGGATACCGTCCACCAAGTTGTCTGGCACTACCACCGTGCTAAATGGGATAGATTTTGAACAGATCTAGCAATGCAAAACTGAGCGTAAATGAGGCGCTGTGGGCCATCAGCAGCAGCAGAATTGTACTCAACCACAAACTGTAATCTCATGGCCAGGCATATCCCCCACTCCACTATTACCATCAAGCCAGGAAACCAACCCTGGTTCAATGACGAGAGCATGAGGGCATGCCAGGAGCAGCACCAGGCAAACCTCAAAATGAGGTGTCAACCTGATAAAGCTAGAACACAGGACTATCTGCATGCCAAACTGCATAAGCAGCATGCAATAGACAGAGCTAAGCGATCCCATAACCAACGGATCAGATCTAAGCTCTGCAGTCCTGTCACATCCAGCTGTGAATGGTGGTGGATGATTAAATAACTAACTGGAGGAGGTGGCTCCACAAATATCCCCATTCTCAATGATGGGGGAGCCCAGCACATCAGTGTGAAAGATAAGGCTGAAGCATTTGCAACAATCTTCAGCCAGAAGTGCCGAGTTGATGATCCATCTCGGCCTCCTCCTAAAGTCCCCAGCATCACAGATGCCAGACTTCAGCCAATTCGATTCACTCCGTGTGATATCAAGAAATGACTGAAGGCACTGGATACTGCAAAGGCTATGTGCCCTGACAATATTCTGACAATGGTACTGAAGACCAATGCTCCAGAACTTGCTGTGCCTCTAGCCAAGCTCTTCCTGTTCGGCTACAACACTGGCATCTACCCTGCAATGTGGAAAATTGCCCAGGTATGTCCTGTACACAAAAAGCAGGACAAGTCCAACCCGGCCAATTACCGCCCCATTAGCCTACTCTCAATCATCAGTAAAGTGATGGAAGGTGTTATCAACAGTGCCATCAAGCGGCACTTGCTTAGCAAGAACCTGCTCAGTGATGTTCAGTTTGGGTTCCACCAGGGCCGCTCAGCTCCTGACCTCATTACAGCCTTGGTTCAAACATGGACAAAAGGGCAGAACTCAAGAGGTGAGGTGAGATTGACTGCCCTTGACATCAAGGCAGCATTTGACTGAGTATGGCATGAAGGAGATCTAGCAAAACTGAAGTCAATGCGAATCAGGGGGAAAACTCTCCGCTGGTTGGAGTCATACCTAGCGCAAAGGAAGATGGTTGTGATTGTTGGACGTCAAACATCTGTGCTCCTGGACATCACTGCAGGAGTTCCTCAGGATAGTGTCCTAGGCCCAACCATCTTCAGCTGCTTCATCAATGACCTTCCTTCAATCATAACGTCACAATGTTCAGCACCATTCGCAACTCCTCAGATACTGAAGCAGTCTGTGCAGAAATGCAGCAAGACCTGGACAATATCCAGGCGTGGGCTGATAAGTGTCAAGTAACATTCACACCACACAAGTGCCAGGCAATGACCATCTCCAACAAGAGAGAATCTAACCATCATCCCTTGACATTCCATGGCATTACCATCGCTGAATCCCCCACTATCAACATCTTAGGGGCTACCATTGACCAGAAACTGAACTGGAGTAGCCATATGGACACAGTTGCAACAAGAGCAGGTCAGAGGCTGGGAATCCTGTGGCGAGTAACTCACCTCCTGTCTCCCCAAAGCCTGTCCACCATCTACAAGGCACAAGTCAGGAGTGTGATGGAATACTCTCCACTTGCCTGCATGGCTGCAACTCCAACAACACTCAAGAAGCTCGACACAATTCAGGACAAAGCAGCCCGCTTGATTGGCACCCCATCCACAAACATTCACTCCCTCTGCCACCGATGCACAGTGACAGCAGTGTGTACCGTCTACAAGATGCACTGCAGCATGCACCAAGGCTCCTTCGACAGCACCTTCCAAACCCACGACCTCTACCAACTAGAAGGACAAGGGAAGCAAATACATGGGAACACCACCACCTGCAAGTTCCCTCCAAGTCACACACCATCCTGACTTGGAACTATATCATCGTTCCTTCACTGTTGCTGGGTCAAAATCCTGGAACCCCCTTCCTAACAGCACTATGGGTGTACCTACCTCCCAGGGACTGCAGCAGTTCAAGAAGGCAGCTCACCACCACCTTCTCAAGGGGCGGCACAGTGGCGCAGTGGTTAGCACTGCAGCCTCACAGCTCCAGTGACCCAGGTTCAATTCTGGGTACTGCCTGTGTGGAGTTTGCAAGTTCTCCCTGTGTCTGCGTGGGTTTTCTCCGGGTGCTCCGGTTTCCCCCCACAAGCCAAAAGACTTGCAGGTTGATAGGTAAATTGGCCATTATAAATTGCCCCTCGTATAGGTAGGTGGTTAGGAAATATAGGGACAGGTGGGGATGTGGTAGGGAACATGGGATTAGGGTAGGATTAGTATAAATGGGTGGTTGATGGTCGGCACAGACTCGGTGGGCCGAAGGGCCTGTTTCAGTGCTGTATCTCTAAACTAAACTAAAACTAAACTAATTAGGGATGGGCAATAAATGCTGGCCTGGCCAGGGATGCCCACATCCCATGAGTGAATAAAATAAAGAGGGAATACACATTGGTAACCACCATATTGAATCACTGGGTGACAGTCATGTGACAGGCCCACCATCTGTGTGCTTAAGCTGGTGTTTTCTCTGCAGCAACCAGACAAGAAGCGAGAGACTGACAAGAGAAGACCCAAGTGGGTCCCTCCTCCCTCTCTCTCTCTCTAATCCACCTTGCAAGCTTTGAACTCTGCCTGCGAGCTGTAGCTACCTAGGCATATCACTGCTGCAGACAGAGACCCCTTGAAGGAAATCATCCGCATCGCTGTCTCCTGGAGAACCACTGAATCAGCTGTACACATCTTTACCCTAGAAGCCTCAGGAATACAAATTTCAGGCTGAAGCCACCCAAGTCACCAAACTCCACAGACTGTATACCTGTCTACCCCTTTTTATTTCTTGGGTCTCAACCAATCTTTCCTTCCCCACTCTATAACGTGTGTGTGTGTGTTTGTGTGTGTGTGAACTTCAAGTGTAAGTGTGTATATCACAGAATCACAGAATAATACAGTGCAGAAGAGGCCCTTCAGCCCATCGAGTCTGCACCGATGCATTAAAAACATCTGACCTGTCTACCTAATGCCATTTGCCAGCACTTGGCCCATAGCCTTGAATGTGATGACGTGCCAAGTGCTCATCCAGGTACTTTTTAAAGGATGTGAGGAACCCGCCTCTACCACCCTCCCAGGCAGGGCATTCCAGACCGTCATCACCCTCTGGGTAAAAAAGTTCTTCCTCAAGTCCCCCTTAAACCTCCCGCCCCTCACCTTAAACTTGTGACCCCTCGTAACTGACCCTTCAACTAAGGGGAACAGCTGCTCCCTATCCACCCTGTCCATGTCCCTCATAATCTTGTACACCTCGATCAGGTCACCCCTCAGTCTTCTCTGCTCCAGTGAAAACAACCCAAGCCTATCCAACCTCGCTTCATAGCTTAAATGTTCCATCCTAGGCAACATCCTGGTGAATCGCCTCTGCACCCCCTCCAATGCAATCACATCCTTCCTATAATGTGGCGACCAGAATTTCATACAGTACTCCAGCTGTGGCCTTACCAAAGTTCTGTACAACTCCAACATGACCTCCCTGCTTTTGTAATCTATGCCTCGATTGATAAAGGCAAGTGTCCCATATGCCTTTTTCACCACCCTATTAACCTGCCCTTCTGCCTTCAGAGATCTATGGACAAACACGCCAAGGTCCCTTTGTTCCTCGGAACTTCCCAGTGTCAGGCCATTCATTGAATACTTCCGTGTCACATTACTCTTTCCAAAGTGTATCACTTCACACTTTTCAGGGTTAAATTCCATCTGCCACTTTTCTGCCCATTTGACCATCCCGTCTATATCTTTCTGTAACCTAAGACACTCCACCTCACTGTTAACCACTCGGCCAATCTTTGTGTCATCCGCGAACTTACTGGTCCTACCCCCCACATAGTCATCTATGTCGTTTATATAAATGACAAACAATAGGGGACCCAGCACAGATCCCTGTGGTACGCCACTGGACACTGGCTTCCAGTCACTAAAACAGCCGTCTGTCATCACTCTCTGTCTCCTACAGCTAAGCCAATTTTGAATCCACCTTATCAAGTTACCTTGTATCCCATGTGCATTTGCTTTCTTGATAGGTCTCCCATGTGGGACCTTGTCAAAGGCTTTGCTGAAATCCATGTAAACTACATCAACTGCACTCCCCTCATCTCCACACCTGGTCACATGCTCAAAAAATTCAATCAAATTTGTTAGGCGTGACCTCCCTCTGACAAAGCCATGCTGACTATTCCTAATCAAATTTTGCCTCCCCAAGTGGAGATAGATTCTTTCCTTCAGAATTTTCTCCAATATTTTCCCGACCACTGCCGTGAGACTCACTGGTCTGTAGTTCCCTGGCTTATCTCTGCAACCTTTCTTAAATAGTGGGACCACATTAGCTGCTCTCCAGTCCTCTGGCACCTCCCCCGTGGCCAGAGAGGAATTAAAAATTAGGGTCAGAGCCCCTGCAATCTCCACCCTCGCCTCCCACAGCATCCTGGGACACAAATCGTCCGGACCTGGAGATTTGTCCACTTTTAAGCCTTCCAAAAGCTCCAATACCTTGTCACTCGCTGTGACAATTTGCTCAAGAACCTCACAGTCTCTCTCTCTAAGTTCCATATCTACATCCTCATTCTCTTGGGTGAAGACAGATGTGAAGTATTCATTCAACACCCTGCCAATGTCCTCTGGCTCCACCTACAAATTTCCCCCTTGGTCCCTAATGGGTCCTACTCTTTCCCTGGTTATCCTCTTCCCATTGATATACTTATAGAATATCTTGGGATTTTCCCTACTTTTACCAGCCAGAGCTTTCTCATATCCCCTCTTTGCTCTCCTAATTGCTTTCTTAAGCTCCATCCTACACTTTCTGTATTCCACTAATGCTTCCATTGATTTGCTCTCCTTGTATTTTCTAAAAGTCTCTCTTTTCCTTCTCATCATACCCTGAATGTTTCTGGTCATCCATGGTTCTCTGGGCTTGTTGCTCCTACCTATTACCCTGGAGGGAACATGTTGGGCCTGTACCCTCCCCATTTCCTTTTTGAATGCCCCCCACTGCTCTTCCGTAGATTTCCCCACAAGTTACTCTTTCCAGTCTACCTTGGCCAGATCCTGCCTTATTTTACTAAAATTCGCTCTCCCCCAATCCAAAATCTTTTTTTGCAACTTGTCTATTTCTTTCTCCATAACAAGCTTAAATTGTACCATGTTATGGTCGCTATCACCAAAATGCACCCCCACCAACACATCAACCACCTGTCCGGCTTCATTCCCCAGAATTAGGTCCAGCACTGCACCCTCCCTTGTTGGATCCTCTACATATTGAGCTAAAAAGTTCTCCTGTATACATTTTAAGAACTCCACTCCATCTAAGCCCTTAACACGATGACTATCCCAATTAATGTTGGGAAAGTTGAAATCACCTAATATAATTACCCTATTATTTTTACACACCTCTGCAAATTGTGCATGTGAGTGAGAGAGTTGGAGCATAGTTTATTGTTTTACTTAGAACGGTTTAAGTACAATAACCTCTTTCTTTGTCACACTGAAGAAATTCTGTCCGATTGGTTCTTTTTATGATCATAGCATGTAAATACTTAAGCACTCATTGAATTGGCAAGCATATCCACTTTAAAAAAGAAATAAACCTGTCGTGGTCAAACAAAGAGAGGATCAAGAGGGGATCCCTTCGAATCCTCATCACCTGATCATTATATCAACAAGGAAGAATTTAGAAGGAATTGAGCCAACATTTTCTGATTTCCTTTCCTCCACCAAGTGGTTGAAAAAGGCTTGAATAGATAACAAGAATTTAACGAGCTCTGTAATAATATGCTATCAAAAGTATTAAATATGTGTTCGTATACTAAAATTATGTTTCAATGGAATTCTACTAGCTGTCGTTCAGAACTGGTAATGATCGACAAGCAAGCAATAAATATTATTCTGAAATACACTGTATATAGCAACTGCCTTTGAGATAAACTGGTTTCAGGTGTAATAATTTTTAGGGTGATTGAGGGGCAACATCCATCAGAGCAAGATGGAAAGATATAGTAAAAAAGATACCAGGTACTTTCAAAAAAGGAGTATCTTGTGTCATATGGTTGGTATTCATGCAAGATAAGGAGTGCTTCCTAGTCTATCTTCACAATGGAACCACTGCTCTGGAGGTTAGAGCGGCGGCAGATGCACAAAATGGTGGCAGTCCCGCCTGCGAAGTTAGCAGCTGCACTGTCATGATTGCGTGGTGGGTGGCCATTTAGCATAATAACAGCGACCGCCCCCCCACAATCACATGGCGGGGCAGCATTGGTGATACCGTTAATGGCGCCTCCTGCTGTTGGATTGCAGAGTTCCCTCCTTCCCCCAAAAGTATCCAGTTGCAGAGTTCCAATCTTCCCTCACATCTGCAGATTGAGCCCAGCAGCAATGTCCAATGTGACCAAAAAATTCCACCAGATAACTTACCTAACCTTTGCAGGCACCAATCACTCTCACCCTCGGTGGCATCAGCTTTTCAAAGACAGGAGAGTGAATGCACGTGCGTGCCACACATCATGCATAAGATTGCAAACACCTGATAGGTTCGTGGCAAATTAGATACAAATTCATGCAAAACCGAAAATAACAGATTTAAATTACGAACCTGTCACGTCGTGGCAGAGGTGCCGCAACGGAACTTCGCTACCTCCAAGAAAATCGGAAACCGGCATTTTGAGGTTTCATGACGGACAACTCCGCGCCGATTCTCTGGCACACCCCCCCCCGCCCGCCCGCCGAAAAACCCTCCTTCTAATGCAGCATAAAATACAGCCCGATATTTGCCTTATACAGTCTAATGTCCTTTGCATAATCATATTTTGCAAAAGTGAATTGTGATGTCATTCTAGCAGAATAGAAAAGTATTTATCAGAAGTGAAAGCATTATTGATTTTCTTTCTATAATAGCAAAAAAGATTAAATTAGTGAATATGTCCATTCTACATTTATTTCTCTATCATAATGGTTAAAAAATGTTGAATATTGTGTAAAATAGTTAATGTATGTAAATCTTGTTTCACTTTTTGATTATTGCACTTTATACCTAGGGCATTAAATAAACAAAACAACTAATTAACACAAATGGATGTTGCAACAAAATATTTTAAAAACCTGGGGTCAGTTTGAATCCCGGGAGGTTTTGGATGGGTAAGTGGATTGTCGAGAGCATTAGGGGTGCGTGCGAAATGCCTTTACTCCAGAAAATTTCCAGATTTGGTATGTTCACTCCTGGAAGTCATTTAAAGCTAACAGGCCAATTCCTGCTCAATTTGTAGCTGAATGGGAAATCTTTTGCTAGTGCAACTTCCATTGGGCCCTCCAGAGGCCTACTTACAGTGGGAATGCTCCTCATACAGGGAAGTTGCATTCTCTTTTGCCTGGTCCGTCAAGAAATTGCCCAGAAGGAGCAATGAGAAGGATGAGTCGCAAGTAAGCCCCCCCCCCCCCCCCCCACTTCTGAGATGCCTTCCTGGAGGAGCTGTGGAAGAGGTGAGGATGAGAAGGGAAGTCCTGGACCCCAGCTTTGGAAAAAGGCTTCCCAAACATGATGTGGACCAGTTGGCAGAGGTTCTAAACTCCAGGAGTATACCCTCACAACCTGGATCCAGTGCAGGAAGCTGATGTGTTTTGATCTCTTCCCTGCCTCCGGAAAAATGCTGAGAGTGACGCGAGTGTCAGGGATCAATTTAAAAACTTCAAAATATTATTCTTAACAATCTTCATGTCAACAGGTCTTGACCTTAGCATGCACCCTTATGTAGGCTTCATTTCTGCCTGTGTCAGCCAGCTCTGCTGGTTCCTGAGTAAGGCTCGAAGAACAGGAACACCTGACCCTGCCGCTCAGTCCTGTTCCCCTTTAGATGATGGCTATGCACAGGAAGGTGGAGACTTCACCCCACAGGTCTATCCTGGAAATTGTGGCTGATGTCTGGGTTCAGCTGGAGTCTGCCAGAACAACCACAGATTTTCAAGGGCTATTCAATTAACTGCCATAGGTTTAGAGTTATTACAGAACTGTATCATTTGTGCATCTCTGGACTGGTTGAGTTTATTTTGATTGAAGAATAGAGTGTACTCAATGGCCTGAGGGATAACATCTCTTAAACTGCTTTTCGTGATGACTGGATAAACTGGCATTTTCTATTTTATAACAGAACTTTTACATGAAATCTTTGCATAATCCACAGCTTGGATTACAGATATTTTCATCAGTTATACTTGTTAAATAGCAAGTTAGCTGCTTGAGAAATATGAAAGGACAAGTATTACAAGTGCATCATAATTGGCTTGCTCTCTTTCGTTCTTACTGTCTTGCTTGTACTGACAAAGACAGCAAACTGCATGTGCCTGCCATTTCGATTTGGGCCTGTTAGTACCAAGGCAACAGGGTAATTTAGTTTTGAAAAAAAATGACAATAACTGTAATCAATTTGAATAAAATATGTATGCACTGCTAACTCAAAAAGTAAGTGGAATATCAGCAAAGAGTAGATCTTGGATTTAACCATTTCATAACGATAATAAAAATGCAGAAATTATTCTTTCTCTACATCTTAACAAGGATATTTGACCACACTGAAAGCTGTGGGCATGCACAGTTTTGGATGAGCTGGAGTTTGTATATAGTGAAGCTTGGGAGCCAGGAAGGAGAACATCAGAGAAACAGAGGGCCAAATTTTCATTCCGGGGTCAGGAACCCGATGCCCGGAATATTTCCGAGTCCTGACCTCACACTGCATCAGTGTCAGTGATGCAGCGCAATTTTCAAAGTGTCAGACATTAATTGGCCTGGAGCCTTGTTCGGCGCCCAATTTAGGGCTTCGGGTGCGGGCAGGAGGTGGGAGCTAAGCATGGAGGGATAATTTAAAAGGCAAACAGCAGCCATGATTGGGCTTGCCATTGCCTTTGGAAATGGATGAGCAGGGAGTGGAGGGTCAGTGATGGTTTGGGCAGCCATCCCTGGGAGGCCCCACATTTTTCTGATGCCTCCCTTGAGGCCCTGATTGAGGCTGTGGTGGACAGAAGAACTATACTCTTCCCTCCATCTGGAGGAAGAGCACCAGCAAGCCAGACCAGCAGGCTAGAGGTGGCAACAGATGCCAGCAGCCTCACGTTCCTCAAGAGTCCAAACACTCTGTCCTCACAAAATCAAACCTCTCAGCTCTAGCGATGACAACTCTGTGCCACCGCATGACCAACTGAGTTTAAATATCTTTAGCAAACAGGGTTAAAGAAAATCCCAAAGCCTTTTATTCATATAAAAGGAGCAAGAGGGTAACTAGAGAAAGGATTGGCCCACTAAAGGACAAAGGAGGAATGTTATGCTTGGACTCAGAGAAAATGGGTGAGATTCTAAACGAGTACTTTGCATCGGTATTCACCGAGGAGAGGGACATGACGGATGTTGAGGTTAGGAACAGATGTTTGATTACTCTAGGTCAAGTCGGCATAAGGAGGGAGGAAGTGTTGGGTATTCTAAAAGGCATTAAGGTGGACAAGTCCCCAGGTCCGGATGGGATCTATCCCAGGTTACTGAGGGAAGCGAGAGAGGAAATAGCTGGGGCCTTAATAGATATCTTTGCAGCATCCTTAAACACGGGTGAGGTCCCGGAGGACTGGAGAATTGCTAATGTTGTCCCCTTGTTTAAGAAGGGTAGCAGGGATAATCCAGGTAATTATAGACCGGTGAGCCTGACGTCAGTGGTAGGGAAGCTGCTGGAGAAGATACTGAGGGATAGGATCTATTCCCATTTGGAAGAAAATGGGCTTATCAGTGATAGGCAACATGGTTTTGTGCAGGGAAGGTCATGTCTTACCAACTTAATAGAATTCTTTGAGGAAGTGACAAAGTTGATTGATGAGGGAAGGGCTGTCGATGTCATATACATGGACATCAGTAAGGCGTTTGATAAGGTTCCCCATGGCAGGCTGATGGAGAAAGTGAAGGCGCATGGGGTCCAAGGTGTACTAGCTAGATGGATAAAGAACTGGCTGGGCAACAGGAGACAGAGAGTCGCAGTAGAAGGGAGTTTCTCAAAATGGAGACGTGTGACCAGTGGTGTTCCACAGGGATCCGTGCTGGGACCACTGTTGTTTGTGATATACATTAATGATTTGGAGGAAAGTATAGGTGGACTGATTAGCAAGTTTGCAGACGACACTAAGATTGGTGGAGTAGCAGATAGTGAAGGGGACTGTCAGAGAATACAACAGAATATAGATAGATTGGAGAGTTGGGCAGAGAAATGGCAGATGGAGTTCAATCAGGGCAAATGCGAGGTGATGCATTTTGGAAGATCCAATTCAAGAGTGAACTATACAGTAAATGGAAAAGTCCTGGGGAAAATTGATGTCCAGAGAGATTTGGGTGTTCAGGTCCACTGTTCCCTGAAGGTGGCAACGCAGGTAAATAGAGTGGTCAAGAAGGCATACGGCATGCTTTCCTTCATCGGACGGGGTATTGAGTACAAGAGTTGGCAGGTCATGTTACAGTTGTATAGGACTTTGGTTCGGCCACATTTGGAATACTGCGTGCAGTTCTGGTCGCCACATTACCAAAAGGATGTGGATGCTTTGGAGAGGGTGCAGAGGACGTTCACCAGGATGTTGCCTGGTATGGAGGGCGCTAGCTATGAAGAGAGGTTGAGTAGGTTAGGATTATTTTCATTAGAAAGACGGAGGTTGAGGGGGGACCTGATTGAGGTGTACAAAATAATGAGAGGTATAGACAGGGTGGATAGCAAGAGGCTTTTTCCCAGAGTGGGGGATTCAATTACTAGAGGACACGAGTTCAAAGTGAAAGGGGAAAAGTTTAGGGGGGATATGCGTGGAAAGTTCTTTACGCAGAGGGTGGTGGGTGCCTGGAACGCGTTGCCAGCGGAGGTGGTAGATGCGGGCACGATGGCGTCTTTTAAGATGTATCTAGACAGATACATGAATGGGCAGGAAGAAAAGAGATACAGACCCTTAGAAAATAGGCGACATGTTTAGTTAGAGGATCTGGATCGGTGCAGGCTTGGAGGGCCGAAGGGCCTGTTCCTGTGCTGTAATTTTCTTTGTTCTTTGTTCTCTTTGTTCTTTGTATCTCCTTTTATATAACTTTTTCACACTGCAGTCATGAGCACTGATGGTCCCCCACTGTGGTCCCGACAGCTATGCTGAAACTTTCCCAGATCCTCCCGTGTTCCCGTGCTTGCATTTGAAAATTGCTAACTGTTGCTCCCCATACTCTGAACAAGCTCAAAAAGCAGTTATTTGGTGGCGTGCGGGTTGCCGGCTCACCCCTCCCACCCTCCCTTTGAACATCTAGTCATGTCACTGAAGCATTGTGAACCAGTGATGCCTTCCGAATGTGCGATTTTCTGGGGCTGCCGCGCATCAAGTCTCAACCCCGTGAACGATTGAAAATTTATCCCAGAGTCTCACATTAACAACAGTCTGGTGTTACAACCAGGTGCGAAATGTGTCTAGGGGTCTTTTGCGATCTTCACCTGGTCTTATTGTAACAGGGTTTTATTTTAATCACACTGTGTTTTGAGTTCCCTTTTTTGTGAGTCCTTGTTCACAGTTTTCCAATTATAAGACAAAGAAATCAATTCACACAGGCTTTCTCAGTTTTAAAGAAGAAAGATGAAATGTTATTAAAACTTAAAACTTAAACTCTAATATGGTTCACGCCTATAGAAATACGACGCGCCTACCCTAACATGCACACGCGATATCATAAGCCGATAGGGACAGAAAAGAGAAGAGGAAAATATAGTAGAGAGGTGTTTGAGGCAATATCTTGTTACGGTGCTTCGAACTCACTGTAGTCCTTTTGTAAGTAGTCTTGCTTTTCATTGGGGCGCTGTAGTCTTCTTAAAACCTTGTTCACGTAGGAAACCTTTCTCTCTTTAAGTTTCATGTGTTTTCATAAGATTCAGTTCTGTGGGACGGAGATGGAAGCAGACAGACAGGAGACGCTGTAATTCTTGCCTCAGTTCCAGGAGAGATCTTTACTCCATCATCACACAGCTTTGTCTCTTTTAAAATCTGCTTTTCTCGTTTAAAACTCCCCTAGTTGGCCAGAAGATGGTCACGTGACTGACTGGTTTGACCAGGTCTCTTTGGTGCATTGGGAGGCAGGGACTGGTTCCCTTTTGTTTCCAAATTGTCTGGTACTATGCAAATGTCTTTTTAGTCAAGGGTTTACAATTTTTAAGTTTTTAATGTTCATGTGGTGAAATAATGTATGCCTCAATCTTGGCACGTGGGAGTTTTCCTGACACTGGAAAAGGGCCTTTTTAAAGGGCCCTCCTGCACTCATGTTAGACCAGGACTCTTAAAGTTGTTTGACATAGTCAGAGCTTGCGATGGCATAAAAGGAACTAGGGCCATTCAAAAACAATCCAAAAACGTGATGTATTATTTTGTGACATTGGAAGAAGCAGGTGTGCTCTTCGTGGCTCCAGAAAACAACTGGAACTTTCTACCATAACAATAAAAGCAAAATACTGCAGAAGCTGGAAATCTGAAATAAAAACAAGAAATGCTGGAAATGCTCAGCAGGTCTGGCAGCAACTGTGGAGAGAGAGAAACAGAGTTAATATTTCAGGTCAGTGACCCTTCATCAGTTCTGATGAAAGGTCACTGACCTGAAACGTTAACTCTGCTTCTCTTTCCACAGATGCTGCCAGACCTGCTGAGTATTTCCAGCATTTCTTGTTTTTATTGCAGTTTGCTACCAGCTTGCCCTTATTCCCCTCCTGATCACCAACTCCACCCTTGCCCAATGGACTTATCTCTGGGCATTTGCCTGGACCTAAATTTGTACAGTCTGATAACAGTCAAGCTGCAATGGGATGCCCTCATCTAATTTGCTCTTTTGAGGACTGAGGATGAATTTACTTTTGTCCTTGAGCCTCTCTGTTCCAGAATACTATCACTGCATGCCACTGGAATCACACCCGGTTTGGGAGATGCTAAAATTTGTCACTGTTGAAGGGAAATGTCACAACGATATTGCGCAGAGTCCCACAAACAGCACTGAGACAATGATCACATATACTATTTTAATGATGTTATTAGAGGGATAAATATTGATCAGGCACTTAGTCTTCCTCAAATAGTGCAATGGGATCTTTTACATCCATCTCAGAGGGCAGAGAGGGCCTCGGTTTAACATTTCATCCAAATGATGGCACCTTCAAAAGTGCAGCATTGCCTCACTGGCCAGCCGTGATTTTTGCTTAGCCAAATGTAGAGTCAGAAGAAGCACGAGCGCTCCACATTGAAACTATGGGCTGCTGTCAACTACCACTCACCCCATCTCCTCCCAAGCTCCTGCTCCAGCCACCACCCGCACGTTGTAGGCCTGATGCTGGCTTCCCACTGACCTACCTGTCCTTTCGCTACTGCCGCACTGTGGGGAAAATTTATGATTTCCCCCGGGGTGGGTTTGTAGGTGGGGAGAGCATAAAACTGAGTGGGATGGTGGCAGGGGTTCCCGCCATCATCCCGCCTCCGCCAAAATTTTAGTCCGGGGTGGGAATGCCTGTGAACTGCCTCTCCATCCCATCACCAATTGTGACACTTAACTGCGCAATTAAGCGCCTCCTCCCGCCACAGCCGCAATTAGTTGTGTGGCGGGCAGCCGTGTCGCCGCATGTGAGGCACGGCATCGAAACGGTGCGGGCTGCATCCTGACTCTGGGGTGGGCAAGCCCACAATTAAAGTGCCTGAATAAGGGACCTGGCATCAGGAAAGGGGGAGGGGGCTGCTGAGAGGCATCCCCTGCCCATGCTGCTGACCCCCCACGACCCACACCCTGCGAAACCCCACCTGCCCTGACCTACCTGAGGCCTGGTTCCAGCAACGCTCCTCGGCCTCTAGTAGGTTCTCCTCCTGCCACTGCCACTGCCTCCACGGGGGTGCTGCAGCTGCCAGCCTCTGATTGGTCAAGGGCAGGCCCACTGCTGTCCACTTAAGTGCCTGATTGGCACTAGATTCGTGGGGCCTTCCAGAGAAGAGGTGATGCAGGGATCTCAGCGTCGTCTTTTCTGGATGTCAAGATCCCCGCTGCCAGGATAAAATTCCCCCGCTTCTCCGAATGCAACTAGCAGCCCCAGCACACCAGTCAAATCCTGATGATGCAAGAGGACCTATTTTGCAAGATCCTTTTACACATGTGTTTTGGCATGGACACCTTTACCTTTGCAGGTTTGTTCCCAAATTTGGGTGCTTACCAACTACCAGGCTCATATGTCTTGATATCCTCCAGGCTGATGATACTGTCTGGGCAAGATTTTAAATTGGAAGACCATCTGAGAGGATATGAAAGAAAATTTTGACTAACTGACTTACAGAGGAGGTTAGTAGCCACGGGGTCACCCGTTGTAGCTGAGTGCCGTGCAGGAAGAGGGTCAATGACTTCCTACGCTCAGCCAAAGTAAATTGCACTGTTTCACATAGCTTGCTGCGATCTACCTCCCCACAAACATAAAGACACACCGTTGACACAGCCATTCCAATAATAGGATGGTCATCGCGTAATGATAGCAGATGACTGACTGCATAAGTGAGACCAGTCTCCCTCGTTTCTATCTTAGCCCAGTTGAGACCCATGGCAGATATGAGAGCGACATTCCCCAGGTGCAAAAGAGGAGCCCATGTTGACATTGACATGATATAGAGATGTTTGGAACTTAATAATTGCATCCTTGATCTTTCAGGAGAAGAGGGCCCACAACAGCAGGGTATGCGGCCAGATGCAGTGGTGGGGTGCCTAACCGGCGGCCTCTGTCTCAGGCCAAAGAGGAGGCAGTCGAGTTAGCCGGGAGCCAAGGAGCACATGCCATATGCGACATTGAGCTCTGGGTCCCAACTGAAGAGATTGATTATTGACAAACAGAGAGTGAATCCAAATTACATTTTATAGAGAAATGCAATGTTGTCATCATTGCGACATGTGTACCATAACATCTAAATGTCTGTTCTTTACATTGTATCTTGCAGGGCAGTGCTTGCAAATGCTTAGAGACAATGAGGAAACAACAACAACCTCTGAGGACAAGAACCACTTAGAGGATGCACCATCCCATGACTCTCCTGCACCTCCCCCGGTGCAGGTACTCTCACTTCAGTGGGTATCCGATCGGCATTAGATTTCGGGTTCCAAGCTGGTGAGAGCACCGCACATATGCCCGAGCAGCTGGCTGAGGCCAAGACAGCCGAGGCTTCTGACAATCAGAGGACTGTGGGTGTCCAGGCCCATGCTGAGCCCCAGGATGATGATGAGCCTCTGGTGTCGACAGCACAGGGAATGCTGGAGTTGCAGGAAAAGGTAAGGCAACATCTGGCAGAGATGCCAGAGGCCATGTGCAGCCTTGAGCGGATGATGGAGGAGTCCATCCATGACATGACTGCTGCCATGTCCCAGGCATGTGAGTGCATGACTTCATCCATCGAGAGGTTGGTGACCCTCATGGAGTGCCACATTCCACAGATACGCCTTGACCTGCAAATCCTCGCCTTGGCAATGATTTCAAATCAGCAGTGGAAGGGTGAGAGAAGGACCAGGAGCATGGAGAGTGTTCCCGCTCCAAGTCCTTCTCCAGAAAGCAGTGAGGTTCTAACGAGCCTTGAGAGGGAGGAGGAGAGGCTGTGCTCCACATCTGTGTTCTCCCCTCAGGGTGATTTGAGTGTGGAGACAGGCTCCTCAGCCCCTCCGCCAGCGAGTCCAGCTCCAGCAGCTGCGACGTCTGAGAACAGTCTTGAACTAGTGCAGGAAGCCTTCAGGCAGCCAGGGCCCTCCAGGTTTCAGGGACCCAGAGAACAGTCGACAAAGTCTTCCTAGGCCAAGGGGCGTCATGAACAGCAGCCTGCCTCCAGTTCAGCTCCTAGTGCAGGGGTGAACTGCGAAGGAGCACCCGCAAATGTACTAAAAAGACACCTTGACACATATGGGTATTTACGGATGAGACAGATATGTCATGTTTACTTTAATTAAATGTGTTTTCGTGCCAGTCATCAGCCTTTATTGTCTGAAAACCACATTCCACCATGGAGTGATTATCATAAGCCTTACAGCATTGCCAATGTGACCACTGACCTCATTAGCATGCCAATATGCAAGATGTTTAATTGCACGAATGATGTCACATGGGCAATGGCTTAGTTTGTTGCTGCCATTCATGCTGGAGAGACAGATGTTACGGAGGCAGAGGAGTTGAGAGTACATGCATGATGGTGAGTTTTGTTAGCAAGCATATTTATTTAAATTCATAGATTGTGAAAACACGCAATTATTAGTCTCTGCCTTGCCTCCTTTGCGCACTTCTCACCATGTCTGGCCTTTATCACTGCTCTCTGATTTTCCGTGTGTGCGTGACCTTGAGTGCCCTTTGTGCCCTCTTCGTCCGAGGATGTCTCATGCTCCCGTATTTCTTCATCTTGCAAGGCCTCCCCTCACTCTAGTGCGATGTTGTGCAGAATGCAGCAGACTCCAAAGACGCGCCCAACCCTGTCTGGAATATACTTCAGGGGTCCACCAGATCTATCGAGGCAGGGGAATGGCCTGCTCGATGGTCACTCGGTTGGATGCGTGGCAGGCATTATAATACTCTTCAGCATCATTGCTGGGGTTCCTTACTGGTGCTAGGAGCCATTTCATCAAGCGGTAGCCCCTATCCCCAAAAGTTCACCCCTGAAGGTGAGCGGGGAAATGAAAAGCACGAGTTCCTGGAACTGGCAAAGTGTGGATTAGTCATGGCAGCCTCCCGGGAAGCGGGCACACACTTGTAGGAAGCAGTTCCTGTGGTCGCACACTAGTTGGACATTAATTAAATGAATCCCCTTTCTGTTTATGAAGGCGGCTAGTTGGTCCGTGGGAGCCTAGATGGCTACATGCGTGCAGTCCATCGCACCTTGGATCTGTGGGAATCCTGCAATGGCCCCAAATCCAATTGCCATCTTGGCCTGGCTCTCAGAGTCTGTCCAGTAGCATACATAGTAGCCAGCATTGCTCAATTGAGCATTGGTCACCTCCTTGATGCAGCGGTGCACTGAGGATTGAGAGACCCTACATATGTCGCCGATGGGTCACTGGAATGATCCAGAGGCATAAAAGTTTAGGGCCACGGGCATAGGGTGACCACCAAAACCTATTTGTTTGCAAATCATCATTTAGCAGTGTGCACAGGTCTGTGACAGCCTCTCTGGACAATTGTAGTTGTGCCCAGACATCTGCAGTTATGTCATCCGAGTCCTATAGACTCACTGGTGTATTTGGGCTCTTCTTCGCCTTGGTGGCTGCTGCTACTCATTTCCAGGAGCTTCCTCTTGAGCCACAGCTGTCTCTTGGGCCCATGACTGGTGGAGATGTCTCATCACAGCAAGGGGATCCAGGAAGACAGGATGAATCATACCCATCTCTATCCTCTGTGTAACTTCAGCTTCCTTCAAAAGGCCAAGTACACCTATCTGGGCAAAGGTTAGTGTTAATTTTGGTTCTACAGGATTCCAGCATGAGCTCTATGGTATGGCTTGATTCTGCTCTCACAACTTTTCAATTAGTGCAAGCCATCATGACCATACCAATACCACTTCAGTTGCCTGCACTGCCAAGTTCCCCCCTTCCCTCCCCACAACGCTACCCACTTGCAGGGTTCCCCACTTCTCGCCCCCAACAGTATACACTTGCAGAGTTCCACCATCCCCCTCACATCTGCAGATTAAGCTTAGTGGCAATGTCCAATGAAAAAAAAAGATAACAATGCATAACATATCTAACCTTTGCAGGCACCGAGGACTCTCGCCTTGGTCGCGCCATCTTTTCAAAGACGGGAAAGTGACGGCACGTGAGTGCCACATGTCATGCAGAAGATTGTGAACAGCTGGTAGGATCATGGTGAATTAGATACCAATACATACAAAGAAGTATTTAATATTTATAAAGTACGATCTCGTCGCATCGCAGCGGAATTGCCGCCATGGACCTTCGCCGCTTCCGAGAAAATTTGAAACGGGCATGGCGGCATTGGGTTCCATGGAGGACAAATGTATGCCGATTCTTTGGTTCGCAGTCCCCGCCCCGCCGAAAAACCCGCCTTCCAACGGAGCACAAAATCCAGCCCGGTATATGTAATTCCCCCAATGTTATTGTCACATTTATTTGCATTGGTAAGTGCCTTCTTCTGTTTGTCATTTGAATAACTAACATTAACTGAAATATGCAACACTAATGGGCCAGTAGAAAGTATGTGCAGTTAATGCAAGGGAAATGTCTAAAATGTCTTTAAACCTGACATGAAATTAAAGCCCCATAACTAATAAGATCTATTCACTCTATGGCCAAATGACCAAGCCATTTCATTTTTTCTCTTGGTATTGGTTAGAGGTTTATTTTTTACTTGCTTTCATCAATCGAAAACACAGTAATTAGCTTATTACAGTTAGATAAATAATATGCCCCTGGAATTCATGTGAATGGAGCTTTTACAGCGAATAGGTTAGAACTGGAAAGACTGCACAAAATTGTATTTGACGAAAGAAACTAATTTAGTAGAATTAAATTTCTTATTAGTTAGATTGCTGTTGTACTATAAGGTTAAATTGAAAAAAATCCAATGCAGTAAATTAACTAATGATGCAAACAACCACTAGGACAAGAGCAAATGAAATTTGAGATAGAAGCCAGCAGAAAATGTCTTATTTCACACAAAGGATACATGGTTCTTCATGCAAAACAGTGCATCAGAACAAAATCATTATAACTTGTTGGTGATATAAATCATGTTTTGCAATAGGAAATGAAACAGTTTCTTGAGTAGACCCATTGTTTTCTTTTAACTATGATAAAAAAAAATTAGGTGTTTAAATGGATAGTTAAATGAGCCCATGATAATAGCATTATTTTGAAAAACACCTTTTTCATTTGCCGACTAGATAGTGATATGTGAGAATAGATTTGGGCGTACACAGATAATACAATTTCTGTTGTCCATCGTTAATTATTTAACCTCAAATTAAATTGTGAGCTGCCTCTACACATTTTGAATTGTTGTTAGTGCCTTTTGTCTGCATATATTTAATTTTATTAATAGAACAAATGGGGATGGAAGATGCATGCTAAGCATTTCTTACTGTTCAATAGACATAAAATTGGGACAGATGTGAAATATGCTGCCAACTCTTTCATTTACACTATCACACAAAATCAAGGTCTATCACAATGTGTTAAAAAAAGGCAAGATATCACATTGATCTTTGCCTCCTTACCTTTTCAGCAATGGGACCACTTTATTGTTAAGAAATCACTTCTAAAATATTCATAATACCACCATTTCTTTATTTTTTATTCCAACTGGTAATTCATTTCTGTATATTTCTTGCTGACTCTGTTTAAAAGAGTTTAACAGAAGGTCTTTTTTGGAACAAACTGCCTGGAATGTATGATCTGGTACATTCTTATTGAATTATGTATTTTTAATGGTATTTTGCAGATATAAGTGCTTTAATAAGTAATGCATCACATTTTTGGAACTGAAGTTCAATAAGGACATGGAATTGTATTATATATATTATTCCATGGTTTTTCTTCATTTGTGATCATGTGCAGCAAGGAAACATGAGAGTTGTGACTTGCTTCAAAGATTTATATTATACCAGATAATGGGCTTGGATGAATCTATGTATGAAAAAAAAAAGATATGTGCACTTTTCACCAACACAGAATCATAGAATGTAACTGCACAATAACAGGCTAGTGTTACGACCAGGTGAGAAAGGGGTCTAGGGGTTCCCTCTCAGCCTTTGCCTGGTTTGACCGTAACAGGGTTTAATTTTTTAAAACACTGTGTTTTTATCTCCCCCTCAGTGAATTCTTGTTCACTGCTCTCCAATTGTAAAGCAAAGAAATCCACCTGGCAGGTCTTCTTAGATTTAAACAAGAAAGGTGTAAATTTATTAACCTTAAACTCTAATTCGGTTAATGACTACGAATACGCGACGCGAACACGCGAGCATGCATACACGATAAACACACACGCAGATAGAGACAGAAAAGTAGAAAGAATAAAGGGGAAAAGTTTGAGGCAATAGCTGGGATTTAATTACAGTCCTTTGAGCTTGATGTAGAGTCTTTGATTGCCGGTAAGTCTTGCCATTTTGTTGGGGCCCAGTGAATGCTTTAAAACTTGTTTTGATGTAGGCGTCATTTCTCTTTTGAGGTTTAAGTGATTTCAATTGGTCTGGAGATTGTGATAGAGAGTGAGAGCTAGCCAGGAGAGAGGCTGTCTTCTTCCAAGTTCAGTTGTAATCTGACCCAAAACTCTGCTGTGAGCTGTTCAAACAAAACCTGAGCCAGCAGGTTAGTCATGTAACTGGCTGTTTTATCAAACTCCTGCATTTGTGGATTCTCCATCTTAGCAGACATCCTGGAATGCTGGCTTTCTTACACATTCAATGTCTGGTGATCAAAATCTATTTGGCTTAATTGGATCAGGGAGCATTTCTAATCTCTCCAGACACTGTCTCTTAGTCTGCAAATGTTTTCCAGCCACTGCTGATATCTCTAAACAAGTCATTTCTTCATTCCAGCAACATTAAAATTAATGTTCATATGATGAAATTAATATGCTTCATTCATGGTAGGTGGGGTCTTCATGACACCTCGAAGCCAACAGATTTTGAGAAGAGCATTTCATTTAAAAGGGACTAGAGAGCAAAGTAGGTACAGGAAAACACACATGCATCTCTTTCATTCATTCAGAAATCCTAAAAATTGTTACAACCTGTCTTTTCTTGGTATCAGTGCTGCTTTAAACTGCCCTTTTTGGCATCCCAATGAACATGTGATTTTTGGGGAAGTTTTTCAGTTTGCACATTGCCATGACTGCCAAGGTTGACTTTGTTCCTGTTGAGGTCTGCAGGGGGAGGGTTAGATTTAACTAGCCCTAAGTTGGAGTTCTGCTCATGGTCATCAGCAGTGGGTGGTTCCACTCTTTAAGGGCTTTGATGAGTCATGCAAGGGCTTTTCACCTTAGTGACTGGTTAGTTCACTTTTCTCCTGATTGTGGTGGTGGATTCTTTGGTAATCGTCTCTTTGTCCTCTAGGACACTCCTGATTGGAGGTATTTGACCGGATTCTACTTCACTCCCCTGTGGCACTTTTGACTAGGTGATGCATCACCCTCATGGTTTTTCTGCCCTCTTGAGGACTTTCTGTCTCTGCAGGTTCCTGTAAATGCTGTTAGCAACTCT
Source organism: Heterodontus francisci (assembly GCF_036365525.1). Taxonomy (NCBI): domain Eukaryota; kingdom Metazoa; phylum Chordata; class Chondrichthyes; order Heterodontiformes; family Heterodontidae; genus Heterodontus; species Heterodontus francisci. The sequence goes on from NC_090387.1 coordinate 44,588,292, forward strand.
GATGGGGTGCTTCTGGAGTCTGCATTTACATAGGAGAATGTGGGGTCTAACTTTTCAAAGATTTCGGCAAGTTGGCTGACCAGACAGTAAGGGTTTCCATTTTGGAATTCTCCAGGAATTCCTTTAACCTACCCTCTTGGTCACTTTTTTTCCTTTTCTCTCTAACTTCTTGCCAGCCTTATACTTGTCTGTCCCCTTTTGTTCTCGGCAGGGGTCCCTTACATTCACCAGCCCTCTGCTGGAGGGTCCTCCAAACAGGAATTAGGGGTGCAGATTTCACTGTAAGTTGGGGTTTCCACTTAACCTGGCACATGTGGCATATCCTACAGTACTCCACCACATCTTTGTGGAGTTTTGGCCATAAATACTGCTGTCTTATACGGGCTTTGGTTTTTCGTATACCGACATGTACAGCGACTGTAATCTCATGGGCCACTCTTACATTTCTCTCTGGTATCTCTGCGGCACCACTATCTGGTGAACTATTGCCCACTCCTTGCTCTCAGGTCTGTGAGGAGAACTCCACTTCCTCATCAGTACCTCATTTTTTAAATGGTAACAATCAGGGACTCCGTCTGCTTCAATTTCAGACTGGGCGGCCTGTGCTAACTCTCTCAATACTGGGTCAGTTTGCTGAGCCTCAGCTGGGGAAGATTCATTTAATTCATTCCCTTGGTCTTCTAACTTTCCAAAGAAAGTCTCAGACAGACAGCCCTCATTGTCATCTGCCTGCAGTGCTAATTCAGTCCCCTCTGGGGGTGCTGGTTTGATCATGGCCTGATTCACACCTTCAAGGATACTACTGGGGACCATCTCCTGCCACTATCCTGTCTCTCTGACATTCTGTGGTCTCTCTTTCACTGGGGAAGTTACCACCTTCGTCCCTGCAAGGTCATTGCCTAGGAGCAGGTCAACCCCGTCCACAGGCAAACTAGGGACAATCCCTACGGTCACCTGTCCCGAAACCAGGTTGCACTCCAAGTGCACCCGGTGTAAAGGTACAGGCATACTCTGCCCTCCAATACCATTCGCCACCATTCTGGTGTTTAGTGCACTCTCTGGGGGAAAGGTCAGGCCTTTTCCCAGTAAAATAGATCTAGTGGCCCCTGTGTTTCTAAGGATCACTATGGGCTTGCTTGCCCCACTCGAGGGGTGTGGGGTTACTCTCCCTTTTTTTTATTCATTCATGGGATGTGGGTATCACTGGCTAGACCAGCATTTATTCCCCATCCCTAATTGCCCTTGATAAGGTGGTGGTGAGCTGCCTTCTTGAACTGCTGCAGTCCATGTGAGGTACGTACACCCACAGTGCTGTTAGGAAGGGAGTTCCAGGATTTTGACCCAGCAACAGTGAAGGAATGGCAATATAGTTCCAAATCAGGAGGGTGTGTGACTTGGACAGGAACTTGCAGGTGGTGATGTTCCCATGCATCTGCTGCTCTTGTCCTTCATGGTGGCAGAGGTCACAGGTTTGGAAGATACTGTCTGAGAAGCCTTGGTGCATTGCTGCAGCGCATCTTGTAGATGGTACACACTGCTGCCACTGTGCATCGATGGTGGAGGAAGTGAATGTTTGTGGATGGTGTGCCAATCAAGCGGGCTGCTTTGTTCTGGATGGTGTCGAGCTTCTTGAGTATTGTTGGAGCTGCACCCTTCCAGGCAAGTGGAGAGTATTCCATCACATTCCTGACTTGTGCCTTGTAGATGGTGGACAGGCTTTGGGGAGTCAGGAGGTGAGTTACTCACAGCAGGATTCCTAGCCTCTGACCTGCTCTTGTAGCCACGGTATTTATATGGCTACTCCAGTTCAGTTTCTGGTCAATGGTAGCCCCGAGGATGTTGATAGTGGGGGATTCAGCGATGGTAATGCCATTGAATGTCAAGGGGATATTGTTAGATTCTCTCTTGTTGGAGATGGTCATTGCCTGGCACTTGTGTGGCGTGAATGTTACATGCCACTTATCAGCCCAAGCCTGGATATTTTCCAGGTGTTGCTGCATTTCTACACGGACTGCTTCAGTATTTGAGGAGTCATGAATGGTGCTGAACATTGTGCAATCATCAGCGAACATCCCCACTTCTGACGTTATGATTGAAGGAAGGTCATTGATGAAGCAGCTGAAGATGGTTGGGCCTAGGACACTACCCTGAGGAACTCCTGCAGTGATATGCTGCAGCTCAGATGAGTGACCTCCAACAACCACAGCCATCTTCCTTTGCGCTAGGTATGACTCCAACCAGCGGAGAGTTTTCCCCCTGATTCCCATTGATTCCAGTTTTGCTACTGCTCCTTAATGCCATACTCGGTCAAACGCTGCCTTGAATTCAAGGGCAGTCAATCTCACATCACCTCTTGAGTTCAGCTCTTTTGTCCATATTTGAAGCAAGGCTGTATTGAGATCAGGAGCTGAGTGGCCCTGGCGGAACCCAAACTGAGCATCACTGAGTAGGTTATTGCTAAGCAAGTGCCACTTGATGGCATTGTTTATGACACCTTCCATCACTTTACTGATGATTGAGAGTAGACTGATGGGGCGATAATTGGCCGGGGTGGACTTGTCCGCTTTTTGTGTACAGGACATACCTGGGCAATTTTCCATATTGCCGGGTAGATGCCAATGTTGTAGCTATACTGGAACAGCTTGGCAAGGGGTGCAGAAAGTTCTGGAGCACAGGTCTTCAGTACTATTGCCGGAATATTGTCAGGACCCATAGCCTTTGCAGTATCCAGTGCCTTCAGTCGTTTCTTGATATCACGCGGAGTGAATCGAATTGGCTGAAGTCTGGCATCTGTAATGCTGGGGACTTCAGGCGGGGGCCGAGATAAATCATCAACTTGGCACTTCTGGCAGAAGATTGTTGCAAATGCTTCAGCCTTATCTTTCGCACTGATATGCTGGGCTTCCCCATCATTGAGGATGGGGATATTTGTGGAGCCACCTCCTCCAGTTAGTTGTTAAATTGCCCTCCTACACTCTTCGTTGAACCTGGATTGGTCTGCTGGCTTGATGGTAATGGTAGAGTGGTGGATATGCCGGGCCATGAGGTTGCAGTTTGTGGTTCAGTACAATTCTGCTGCTGCTGATGGCCCACAGCGCCTCATTGATGCCCAGTTTTGCATTGCTAGATCTGTTCGAAATCTAACCCATTTAGCACAGTGATAGTGCCACACAACACGATGGATGGTATCTTCAATGTGAAGGCGGGACTTCGTCTCCACAAGGTCTGTGCGGTGGTCACTCCTACCAATACAGTCATGGACAGAAGCACCTGTGGCAGGCAGATTGGTGAGGACAAGGTCAAGTATGTTTTTCCCTCGTGTTGGTTCCCCCACCACCTGCCGCAGACCCAGTCTAGCAGCTGTGTCCTTTCGTACTCGGCCAGCTTGGTCAGTAGTGGTGCTACCGAGCCGCTGTTGGTGATGGACATTGAAGTCCTCCACCCAGAGTACATTTTGTGCCCTTGCCACCCTCAGTGCTTCCTCCAAGTGCTGTTCAACATGGAGGAGTAGAGTCATCAGCTGAGGGAGGGCGGTAGGTGGTAATCAGTAGGAGGTTACCTTGCCCATATTAGACCTGATGCCATGAGTCGATGTTGAGAACTCCCAGGGCAACTCCCTCCCCACTGTAGACCACTGTCCCGCCGCCTCTGCTGGGTCTGTCCTGCTGGTGGGACAGGATATACCCAGGGATAGTGATTGCAGTGTCTGGGACATTGTCAGTAAAGTATGATTCCATGAGTACGACTATGTCAGGCTGTTGCTTGACTGACCTGTGGGACAGCTCTCCCAACTTTGGCACAAGCCCCCAGATGTTAGTAAGGAGGACTTTGCAGGGTCGACAGGGCTGGGTTTGCCGTTGTCGTTTCCGGTGCCTAGGTCGATGCCGGGTGGTCCATCCGGTTTCATTCCTTTTTATTGACTCCGTAGCAGTAAGGTACAACTGAGGGGCTTGCTGGGCCATTTCAGAGGGAATGTAAGAGTTAACCACATTGCTGTGGGTCTGGAGTCACATGTAGACCAGACCAGGTAAGGACAGCAGATTTCCTTCCCTAAAGGACATTAGTGAACCAGATGGGTTTTTACAACAATCGACAATGGTTTCATGGCCATCATTAGACTAGCTTTTAATTCCAGATTTATTAATTAATTTCAAATTCCACCTTCTTCTGTGGTGGGATTCGAACCCATGTCTCCAGATCAATACCCTGGGTCTCTGGGTTACTAGTCCAGTGATAATACCACTATGCCACCTTCAGAAACAAGATCCTGATAACCCTCAGGAATCCTTTTAACTTTTCCTGCACTTGCAGCAGTAGGCTTCCTAGGTCTTACTATTACTGCAGTTAAAGCCATTCTGCTGTGCTTTCTATCAGAGTCCCTTTCTCCTTCACAGCACGTGTGCCCTGATTAACCCTATAGGTTTTTCCCATAGTTTCCAGCAGTCAGCTCTTAGGTGACCTGCTTTATTACAATGGAAGCATACAGGTCTCTGGGTCTTACTCCTACTCACTGCACCATCCTTTTTGGCTGGAGGAGGGCCCCCTGTGTCTCCTGCCTTTCCTTCTCTCCCAGGACTGCGTGGGCTTCTATCACCTTCCCACCCTTTGTCCTTTTCGGATTTGTGGGGGTGACTAGGAAAGGTTTTCTCCTGGGGAACCGACTTATAAATGAGAGCAAACTCATTGGCCAGCACTGCGGCTTGCCAGGCTCAATGAACCTTCTGTTCCTCTACATGTGTCTTCACAGAGAATGGGAGAGAGTTTTTAAATTCCTCTTGCAAAATTGCCTCTCTGAGATTTTCATAGCTGAGCTGCAGTTTAAGAGCCCTCAGCCACTGCTCAAAAGCCAGCTGCTTATTTCTCTCAAACTCCAGCTAAGTTTGATCAACTTGCATCTTGAGGGTTCTAAACTTTTGGCGATAGGCTTCCGGTATTAACTCATATGTTCCGAGGATGACATTTTTTGTCAGTTCATAACTTGATGAACTCTCATCTGGCCACTTAGAATAAACCTCATGGGCTTTTCCTGTTAGCTTACTTTGTAACAGCAGAGTCCAAGTCTCAGCTGGCCACTTTAACTGCCTTGCCAGTTTTTCAAAAGATACAAAAAAATGCTTCCATGTCTCCCTCATTGAATTTTAGAATCAATTGGGAAAACTTTAACAATCTGTACCCAGCCCTGAATTATGATCTTCCATATTGGGCATGTTTTCACTGTGGTTACTCTGTCACCCCCTAGTTAACTCAAGCTGCCTCAGCTCTCTCTCTTCACCTTCCTTCTGGAAGGTTCTTTCTTTCTCTCTCTCTTGTCTCTCTTTCCCTTTCTTCTAATTCAAGTTTCCTCTGTTCCAATTGTATCTTTCCTAGCAATACCCTGTCGGAGTCTATTTCTAACCCTATTTCTGCTTCTTCAGATTCAGGGGAAAAATGGTTGGCCACTAGTCTTAGGAGTTCAGACTTTCTAGGCTTGGCACAGACAGTGATCCCACACTGCTCAGCCATATTCCTCAACTCTTCCACAAACAGTGCTTTTAACTTATCCCAAGTTACTTCACCTTGGCTTGGTGAGTTACTGACTTCAGTCGCATACATATTAGTATTGTAACCACAAGAAAACCTGTATTGAAATCTTTTCTCTTTTTGATTGGATCAATTTGACTTCCCACTTCCAATGTTCTCATTTGTCTCTGGGTCAAATCCGGATGCTAGCCCCCAAATTTCTGTTACAAGCAAATGAGAAAGGGGTTCCCTCTCAGCCTTTGCCTGGTTTGAACGTAACAGGAATTATTTTCTTAAAACATCGTGTGTTTAGCTCCCCTCAGTGAATTCTTGTTCACTGCTCTACAATTGTAGGGCAAAGAAATCAACCTGACAGGTCTTCTGAGAATTGAATAAGAAGGGTAGATGTTTATTAACCTTAAACTCTAATTCGGTTAACAACTACAAAAACACAACACGACCACATGAGCATGCACACGCGATAAACATACACGCAGATAGACAGAAAGGTAGAAAGAATAAACGGGAAAAGTTTGAGGCAATAGCTGGGATTTATTTACAGTCCTTTGAGCTCGATGTAGAGTCTTTGATTGCCCTTAAGTTTTGCTGTTTCATTGGGGCACAGTGCACACTTTAAAACTTGTTTCGATGTAGGACTCTTTTCTTTCTTGAGGTTTAAGTGACTTCAGTGGATCCGGAGATTCGTGAGAGAGAGAGAGAGAACTGGCCAGGAGAGAGGCTTTCTTCTTCCACGTTCAGTTGCAATCTGGCCCAAAACGCTGCTGTGAGCAGTTCAAACAAAACCTGGGCCAGCAGGTTAGTCATGTAACTAGCTGTTTTAACAAACTCCTGCATTTGTGGATTCTCCATCTTAGCAGGTACCTTGGAATGCTGGCTTTCTTATACATTCAATGCCTGGTGATCCAAATCTATTTGGTTTAATTAGATCAGGGAGCCATTCTATTGTCTCCAAACACTGTCTCTTAGTATGCATATGTTTTCCAGCCACTTATGATCTCTTTAAACAAGTCATTTCTTCATTCCAGCCACAGTTTAAAATTAATGTTCATTTGATGAAATTAATATGCCTCATTCTTGGCAGGTGGGTTCTTCATGACACTAGTCATCCCATAACATCTGTGCAAGTGTTTTTCTCTAAATGAGCTGTCTCGTCTACTTTTTTTTTGCTCCTTTTACTTCCCATTTAATATTCCTCTTTTCAAACAATTAATTATTTCCCTTTTAAAAGAATTTAGGTTCCTGAGCAGAGGCTTGGGAAAAGTCACCACCTGCATGTAATGCATGAAGGCAATGTTCTTGGAGACCAACCATTAAGAGAAGGTGCTAGCAGAGCATCACACACATCTAGATATTCTATCTCCTATCTCATATGATTGATGTATGCCAGATGGTTGGGAATATGGTGTATTCCAATACTATCCTCTAGGAACATAGGAACATCAATAGGCTATTCAGCCCCTTGAGCCTGTTCTGGCATTCAATAAGATAATGACTAATGTGTTGCTTAACTCCATCCACCTGCCTTGGCTCCATAGCCTTTTATACCTTTGTCGAGGTAGAAATTATCAATCTGCGATTTAATATTATTAATTGAGCTTGCATCTACTGCTTTTTAGGGCAAACAGTTCACACTTCCACCAACCTTTGCATGAAAAAATGTTTCCTAACTTCTCTTCTGAATAGTTTGGCTCTAATTTTTAGATTATGTCTCCTTGTCCTAGTGTCCCACACCAGTGGAAAATGTTTCTCAATTCCTTTTAAAATTCCAAAAATCTCAATGAAATCATTCCTTAACCTTCTATATTCTAGGAAATATAATCCTAGTTTATGTATCCCTCTTCATAATCTAACTCTTGGATGTTTGGCAACATTCTGGTGGATCTGTGCTGCACTCCTGTCAAGGCTAATACATCCTTTCTGAAGTACTTTGCCCTCGGAATGCACTCCAGTGTGTTCTGCAGCACAGGTCACAGTACTCCAGATGTGGTCTAAATCAGGGCTTGGTTAATTGCAGCGGCGGCAGGATGAAGCCCTAATTGGGCATTAATTGCCCAGTTAAGGGCCTCAATTGGTGGCAGGGCAGGAAGACCATTCTCAGGCCTTTATGTACCCGACCTAATTTCGGCGGAGGCGGGAAGGTAGTTGGGACCCCGCCCCCCCAACACCTCGCCACAATACCACCCGATTGTATGCTCTCCCTGCCTCCAAACCCACTGTCGGGGACAGCATAAAATTCAGGCGAGAGATGTAATAGATTTCAAGCAAGTGAAAGGGAGAAAGGTGAGAAACAGAACAAAGGGGAAGGTCTGTGATAGGGTGGATGGCAGGAGAGATTAAATGACAAAGCAGTTGATGGTTAAAAACCAAAGAAAGTGGTAATGGGACAAGTAAAGAAATAAAGAGACAAAAGATGTGACTAGAGGAGGTGTGAAAGGCGGATTCATAAATAACTGGCATCTGAAAGCAAAATAAAAGGAAAAGAAGAGAAACAAGAGAGAGAGAAAAAAAATAAACAAAATTAGCGGGAAAAAAAATAAAATGGTGGCAGATGTTGTGGTCTAAAACTGTTCAATGTTGGGTGCAAAATGCTGTAAGGTATCCAGTCAAAAGATGAGGTGCTGTACCTTGAGCTTGTGTTGAGCTTCATTGGAACACTGCAGGAGACCAAGAACAGAAAGGTCAGAGTGGGAGAAAGGTGGAAAATTAAAATGAGAGGTGACTAGAAGCTCAGGATCATGCTTGCAGACTCGGTGGAGGTATTCCACAAAGTGATCACCCAATCTGCATTTGTCTCCCAAATGTAGACCAGACCACATTGTGAGCAGCGAATGCAGTATACCAAAATTGAAAGAAGTAGAAGTAAATTGCTGTTTCACCTGGAAGGAGTATTGAGGGCCTTGGACAATGAGAAGGGAGGAGGTAAAAGGACAGGTGTTGCATCTGCTATGCTTGCATGGAAAGGTGCTGTGAGAAGGAAAGGGGGTGTTGGGGGTAACTGAGGAGTGGACCAAGGTGTTGCATAGGGACTGGTCCCTTTGGAATGCTAAAAGACCGAGGAGGGGAAGATGTGTTTGGTGGTGGCATCGTGCTAAAGGTAGCAGAAATGGCAGAGGACGATCTGTTGAATACGGAGGCTGATGGGGTGGAAGGTGAGGACAAGGGGAACCCTATCCTGTTCTGGGAGGGAGAGGAAGGGGTGAGAGCAGAAGACAGCACCTCTGACAATGTAGTGCTATCTCATTACTGCACTGAAAGAGAGCATGGACTTCCTCATAATACCTGGTATTAACATAAAGGAAGCTGTACCTATATCATACACCAGTTGCATGTTGGAAGGAATGGAAGATCCTACAATTAACAAAATGATGAGAGTTGACAGTCGGGATTTGTGTTGTCACATGCAGGCAGTCGATTGCTATGGGAAATTTTGGATATCATCCCATCTGAAAATTGTCATTTGAATGGCTGTCCAATTCAGAAGGCATGTGCTCCTTTAACCACTTCTAGTGGAATTTTTATTGTGGCACAAACTGGGCAGACTTTTGGCAGATTCAGAATCAGCCCCAAATCTGGGCACAAAGTGAATGATCTACTCTTGCCATCACACACATCTAAAAGTTTGGTGCCATGTTTTCTAGCCTGTCCTTTAATTCTTATTCATGTAGATCAAAAAAAATTAACTTTTTTCATGACTTATCATAAAGTGGCAACTTAACTTTTGAGAGTTATAAATACCCAGCTGGATTAGAGAAAAATATAACATGCTGCAGTCCTCTAGATAAAAGAATTTTTTTGCCAAAAAAGCAAAACCCATAATGCTAGTTCAGTTGGACTTGCCTTGCTCTACACTAATCCAGGGCCTGAAAAGCATAGCAATAGGTCAAAGAATATAATCAATTATTTGATCTTGATGGGAGCTTCATCCACATCGGCATGAATGAATTTCTGATTGAAGGGACAACTGTTATGTCAGCATCCATGAAGCAGGGCAAGGTAATGGATTAGTCACCACAGCTTCAATTAATGGTTTCATTTCCCAGCGGCATATTGATGTCCATCAACTAAGAGTTCCTGTCAAAAGCAACCAGACAGCGACAACGTTAGTTGCACTTAATTTACAGTGTGTAAAATCTTGAAGCCAAGAATTGACAGAGACATCCGATTTTACCTCAGGACAACATATAAGTTATTTTCTTCTTCCAGAACACTTTAATTCGAAAGACAAAATAATTCAGCAGTGATGAGTCGGGGATTAGTGCACAGTATTCATCTTTCAGGTTGATAAACATCATATAATGCTTTCCTGTAATGTTATGTGCTACAACAATGGAAAATGTGAGGATAATATCTTCTTTAGTTAATATTTTGCTTGTCTATATAAACATTTGAAAATGCAAACATCTCTAAGTGATAAAGTGATTATTAATGAAAAATGTAGAATGCTTTGCATCCTTTTGTTGACAACATTGAGTACCACTTGTGAGAAATGATATAGAACCATTCTACTTTGTTTTCATTTCCTATTTCACCAAGCTATTTACATTGCATACATATTGTGTATATATTGATGTATATAGATATAGGATTTGGGTGAGGAATTCCTGGCTGCCTCTATATACTGGTGGCTATGAATTAACCTCTAAGTTCTATTTAATTTCCAGGAGCTTTCAACTGCACGTCATTCAAACATAGCTTGTCACAATTAATACTTTCACTTCTATACCCTGATCAAATGTTAAGTGTGCTTAGAAGTTATGTAGCCTCACTTTGCAGACAGCTACTTTTAATATTGCAAAATATGCTGCCAATTGATTGGTGCAATTCATATGTTAAATGTAGCATGATTATCATTTATTGCCCAGAAAAAGCATATTTTGTAATCTTCTAGAAGTCAGTATTAAAGTATTAGTTCTGGCATTCGATCAAAAAATGAAATCAAAAGCCTTAAAAGAACTGGCAAAATGACTACACAGTTCTCAAAGATCCCATGTGCCCATTTTATGTGGCACACATCAGTACACTGAGGTTATTATTGTAAGCAGAACATTGAATAATGTAAATTAATATTCAGCAGAAATAACACAGATGATGTCTATCTCTGAAGGCAGCAGTTCTTTTTCATTGCATTGCTGGTTTCATGTTGCTCCAAAAGGCTCGTTTTAAGCCAGGCTCTTTTCTGTATGAATGTATCAATATCACACAACAGTGACCCTGAATGTTAAATCCATAACAAATATGTCCAGTCAATGTCAGCAACTGTCCATAAAACAGCCAAATAATTTGATATGAAATGTTCAAATATGGTAAAAGTCTGCCTGAACTTTTGGATGGATTCTTTTTAAAGAATTCATTCAGGCAATGAATCTCTTGGGAATTATGCTGTTATTCCTATCTGCTTCAATTGTTTACAAGAAGTAACAGACAGACCTTTGGGACTGTATACAGCATGATAATCTCAAACTATGCATGGGTAAACAATTCAGGATAAATAGTGTTCAGTTCCATTCAGATAACGAAGCAGTCTGTGCCCACCTGTGGCAAGACCTGGGCCGGTGTTACTTCCACTTCCACCAGGCTTCCCAATTCCCACGCGATTTCGTATGTAAATGAAGCATGCAGCAACAGGCACGTGGGATTCGGTGGCTGGGACAGCCTTTCATTGGTGGAACCCGCTATCACTGGGCCAAGCACCATGGTTGCCATGGCTATAAGAAGCCTTCCTGTCATGTAAATGTCTGAATGGGAGCCTGAAAGCAAGCTTGAAATCAATCCCAAATGTTTTTGCCTCGCTTAATTTTTGTAATCCAGCACCAATTTCAGATCATGTACTTTATCTCTGCTGCCCCACTGAAGAAAATGTCAGCAAGCAGGTAGCGTCCCGCCTCACAGTTCAGTGATGCCTCCCTGCAGTTTCTCCTCCAGGCCATCAGGGAAAGGCGGGTGGTCTTCTTCCCTGCAGATCGAGTGCGAAGAGTCTCTCACCTGACCAAGGCAGCCTGGATGGAGGTAGCAGAGGAGGTCTTGAACCGTGGAGTGATGTTCAGAAGCTGGGTTCAGTCTCGGAAGCGTATCAATATTTTGCTCAGATGGGCGAGGGTAAGTGGTCTTGGTGAGGCTGTTCCATTGTTTTTCTCCATTGCACCGTCTCTTTAAGACAGAGGACAGACAAGGCATGCAGTAGAATGCATGAGCAGCCTTAGTGCCAGACAGTAACTGTGTGCAAAGTTGACGATTGGCAATGTAGATGTGCTTGGATGTGTCATGCGAAAGCCAGTCCTGAATGATTAATGTCAATGCATGATTACAATGGTTGTGATTCTTAACAAAAGAATGGGGCGACACAGTGGCGCAGTGGTTAGCACCATAGCCTCACAGCTCCAGCGACCCGGGTTCAATTCTGGGTACTCCCTGTGTCTGCGTCGGTTTCCTCCGGGTGCTCCAGTTTCCTCCCACAAGCCAAAGACTTGCAGGTTGATAGGTAAATTGGCCATTAGCAATTTCCCCTAGTATAGGTAGGTGGTAGGGAGATATAGGGACAGGTGGGGATGTGGTAGGAATATGGAATTAGTGTAGGATTAGTATAAATGGGTGGTTGATGGTCAGCACAGACTCGGTGGGCCGAAGGGCCTGTATCAGTGCTGTATCTCTAAACTAAATTAAACTAAAAAGAACTCTCATCCCATCTGTACTGTCTCCTGCAGGAGAAACGCACACACAATAAGCCCAAGAATGTTGACACCGGCTGAAAAGGAGTTTTCCCAAATAGCAAGAGAGGAGGGAGGCAGGACCATATCAGATAGCGAGGCAGGATCCTCAAGGGTGTAAGGATGAATTGTCATCTTGAGTCTTGCAGACATGCGTGCATACCCGCTGAGTGTCTGAACTCATGTGAAGCTGATGCTTAAAGTGCCTCTGTTTGTGTCTCCACTGCAGGTGCCCGCACTCGAGTCCGAGAATGCTGTGAGACCCAAGAATCATCCTCTGGAGAGGGAGAGGAAGACAATGCCCCAGAGGGTGCACCGGCACCTGCAACTTCTTCCGCCTCTGCCAGCGCAGATACATCCACATGGCCCGGGGTGCGGTGTTGGGGGGTGGTTAAGCTTAGAATCTGGGGCACAAGCTGGTGTGCACAACACAGACACATCCCAGGAGCTGAGGGAGCATGTGCCAGCCGGGTCCTCTGACAAGCAGAGGACTGCTGGGGACCAGGCCCTTGCTCAGCCCCACGCTCAAGATGATCTGCTGTTGCTACAAGAAGTCTACTGGATGTGTAGCAAAGCCATGTGGAAAATACGTCAGAGATGCCTGAGGTCATGCGTGGCTTTGCGCGTGCCATGGAGCAGTCCATGCAAGCCATGACATCTGCCATGTCGCAGGCTTTTGAGCATATAGCTTCCTCAGTCGAAAGTTTGCCGAGCACCGTGTCGACTGGTTGAGCACTCGAGCCATAAGCAATCTGACCTGCACTCCATCACTGTTGCCGTGGGCTCTATGCAGCAGAGTCTAAGTGAGAGGGTGACAAGAAACCTGGACCTCCCTAAGGTGCTCCTTCCTCTCAGGGAGACAGGCAGGTACCACTGTGCAGCCTGATGGAGGATAAGCGCATGCCAGCTGCCCCAGGAAATTCCTCTCAGGACACCCACAGGGAAAGCGACATCTTGTCCTCCCCTGACATTGACCCCCTTACCTCCAGCAGGTGAGCACACGGGGGATACTCAAGCACTATTGATGCAGACCCCCAGTAGGATGGAAACATCAAGGCCCTGTTCCTCCAGAGGACGCCCGCCACGGTCATCCACAGCAACAAGGCAGTGCATTGAGCAGACTGCCTCGACCTCAGCTGCTAATGTCGGGGTAGCACCTAGACATAGTGGTAGAAAGAGAAAAATGAAACAGTTTTGAGCACGAAAGTGGCACGGGTGATGTGCATATTGCGCAACTGGTAAATAATTTTCAATACATCTTTAATTTAACATTTGATCCACTCTTGTAAATAATTTGCTTGGTTTCAGATGAAAACAAAGATGTTCATTGGAGGCCTATGGCAGGAACGCATTGATGCCTGCAGAGCATCTCAGAAAATGTCCAGTGTCCATTTCTCTTTGAAATTTGAGCCTTCAATCTTCAATGATGGGTGTTTTCCTATTGATGATTATTAATTTTTTACAATACTGTCAAGCCTTACTTTTTTTTCTATGATCATAACTTAGCGCTGCTTGCAGTGGTGTGTAGTTGCATCCATCAGAGCCCACGGATGATTTCAAATGTCAATCACATGAAAGCACAGCAATGCTTTGTTAAGATTGCAACGATGAATAAGACCTCAGGCAAAACTCAATTTCTGTGCGGAATTGTTTCTCCTCCCAATATTCCTTGATGTGGCTTATTGTTGGCTGAAATGTGCATAAATGAGGTTCTCCCTTACATGTCTCTCCATGGCCCTCATATCGATGATGACATCATTGCTATTGTTGTCCTCCTCCTCACCCTCTTCATAGTCACCCTCATCTGAGGAGGACTGGTGTTCCTCCTGTTCCACCGCCTGCAGAATGTTGCTGCGTCTAATTGCAAGGTTGTGCAAGGCACAACAGACAATGATAATTTGTGAGAACCTCTGTGGCGTGTACTGAAGAGCCGCTCAAGACTGGTCAAGGCAACAGAATTGCATTTTCAGCATGCCAATGGCATACTCAATTATGGCTCTGGTGGATACATGAGCAACATTGTACCTTTCTCCAGCAGCACTTTGGGGTGCTGGACTGGTGTGTGAGGAAAACCACACCCGCCAATAATGAGGCATATTAATTTTGTCATATGGAACATTAATTTTAAACTCTTAGCGGACTGAAAACATGGCGGCACCTGCATTCTAAAAGGACAGTGGCTGAAAACAGTTGCCTGGAGAAGATAATGGAACTGCTTCCTGATTCTATTAACCAAATGGACTTTGATCAATAGATATTGAGTTTGTGAAGGTCTGTAATCCAGCCCCCTACTGAGGATCTCTTCTAAGATTGAACGAATCCACAAAACTCACCAGGCAGGTTGTCCCAAGAAAAAAGAGCTAGTCACATGACTGGCCTGCTGGCCCAGGTTTGGTTTTGAATTGTGTTCACAGAACAGTTTTAGGTCAGACTGCAATTTGAAGACAAAAGAGACGGAAGGTCTCTCCGTGGCTCTTTCTCTGCGACGAAAACAAGAAATTGCTACTGGATTTCAAGAAGACAGAAAACCATCGAAACAAGTTTGAAAGAGTGTATTGGGCCCCAACGAGACTGCAAGATCGAACTGCAATCAAATACTTTACATCAAACTCAAAAGATAGTAAATAAACTCCAGCTATTGCTTCAAACCTTTCCCCTTGATTCCTTCTCCTTTTCTGTCTCTATCTGCATGCGTTTTTATTGCAATTGCATGCTAGCCTGGTTACGTTGTGTATTTTTAGTAGTTTTAACTATATTAGATTTTTAAGGTTAATAAATTTACACCTTTCTTGTTTAAATCTAAGAAACCCTGTCTGGTTGATTTCCTTGCCTTTACCATTGGAGAGCACAAACAAGGATTCACTGAGGGGGAGCTAAAAACACAGTGTTTTAAAAAAATATACCCTGTTACGGTCAAACCAGGAAAAGGCGGAGAGAGAGCCCCTAGACCCCTTTCTCACCTGGTCGTAACAGAAATTTGGGGGCTAGCTTCTAGATTCAACCACAGACAAACAAGAAATTGGAGATGGGAAGTCAAATTGATCCCAATCAAAAAGAGAAAAGATTTCAATATAGGTTTTCTTGTTGTTGTGTGTGCTAGAATACTAACATGTCTGTGACTGAAACCAATAACTCCCCAAGCCAGGGTGAAGTAACTTGGGATAAGTTAAAAGCACTGTCTATGGAAGAGTTGAGAAAAATGGCTGAGCAGTGTGGGATCACTGTCCGTACCAAGGCTAGAAAGTCTGAACTCCTAAGACTAGTGGCCAACCAATTTTCCCTCAAATCTGAAGAAGCAGAAACATGGTTAGAAATAAACTCCAACAGGATATTGTTAGCAAAGATACAATTGGAACAGAGGAAACTTGAATTAGAAGACAGGGAAAGAGAAAGACAGAGAAAGAGAGAGGAGAGAGAGAAAGAAAGACAGGAGAGAGAGAGAGAGAAAGAAACTTCCAGAAGGAATGTGAGGCAAGAGAGCTGAGGTGGCTTGCGTTAACTAGGGGGTGACAGAGTCACCCCAGTGAAAGCATGGCCAATATGGGGGATCGTAATTCAGGGCTGGGTACAGAATTGTTAAAATCTATTCAACTGATCCAAACATTCAATGAAGGAGATGTGGAAGATTTTTTGTATCTTTTGAAAAACTTGCAAGGCAGTTAAAGTGACCAGCTGAGACTTTGACTCTTCTGTTACAAAGCAAGCTAACAGGAAAAGCCCATGAGGTTTATTCCATGTTACCAGATGAGAGCTCATCAAATTATGAACTGACCAAAAATGCTATCCTCGGGGCGTATGAGCTCGTACCGGAAGCCTACCGCCAGAAATTTCGACCCCTCAAGAAGCAAGCTGACCAAATTTAGCTGGAGTTTGAGAGAAATAAGTAGTTGGTTTTTGACCAGTGGGTGAGGGTTCTTAAGGTGCAGCTCAGCTATGAAAATCTCAGAGAGGTAATTTTGCTAGAGGCATCTCTCCCACTCTCAATAAAGAGACATGTACAGAAAAAAAAAGTTCATAGAGCCACGTAAGCCTGTTCTGGCTGATGAGTTTGCTGTCATTTATAAGTTAGTTCCCCAGGGGTAAACCTTTCCTAGTCACTCCCACAAATCCGAAAAGGACAAAGGGTGGTGTTATATGTGTTATATATTGTTATACTATCTGTAAAGTGTTAGAAACTAATTTGCTAAGAACTAGTTGTTATGTGTAAGTGTTCCAGTGGGGGGCCTCATTCACAGCTGCACTGGGGAGTCATGTCATATATTACACAAGAACCAATGGATTCAGGTTCTACAGCACAAAGCATGGTGCTGAAATAAACAAGACTGACTCCAGCCTTTTCCAAGTTTAAAGTGTAATTCTTTCCAACATCTGGGAACCAGAAACAACATAAAGACAAAACATTGATAGCAGCAAGTGTCTGTGAGAAAACCTAGAACATTTTTAAAAGCATCAGATTGAGAAAAGTGACCCAAAGTAGTGCCAGAGAGAGACAGAAAAACTGAGTGACTCGTGCAAAAACACTTAAAAAAAAGGATCGAAATGTCAGTCGGGACAGGAATGATTGCACTGTTACAGCCCATAATGAATTGGGGAGCCGATGATGTCGTAGAGACATTTGGAAAGTTTAAACAAAGTGCAATTTGGCATTCAATTGTTTCCTAAAAAGCACTAGTGAAGAGGAGAGGGTCAGCTATATCCTTCGGTGGGCTGGAGATAAAGGACTAAATATATTTAACAGCTGGGACCTAAGCGAAAAGAACAGCAGAAACCCAGACAAAATTTTTGAAAGATTCAGCACCCATCTCCAGCCAAAATCAAATCATTGGACATACCGATATGAATTTCAAGGCCTCAAACAGGAACTAGGTGAGCCTATTGACAATTTTGTAGCAAGATTGAAAAATGCAGCCAGAAAATATAAATTTAAGGACGCAGATGAACAGCTGATAGTCAGCTCATTTGGGATTCTGCACATCCTGAAGTACAGAAAGCTCTAATCAGACAGGACAAGCTCACCATATCGCGGGCTATTGACACTGCCAGAGCACATGAAGCCACAAACAGACAGATGAAAGTTTTGAGAGCCACAACAATAATCTCAGCAATATGAATTCTGTTCGCTGAGCAAGGGATTCCTGAAAGGTTAATATGTGACACTGGCACCCAATTTACATCCAGAGAATTTACGGAATTCGCTGACCAGTATGGGTTCCACACCATCACCTCATCACCACATTACCCACGGGGACATGGATTTATAGAAAGACACGTCCAGACAGTCAAAAGAACACTTGTGAAATGCCAAGAGACAAAGGAAGACCCAAACCTGGCCTTACTGTCAGACTGATACACACCTCTCAAGGCTGACATGAGATCACCTGCAGAGCTGTTAAATGGAAGAAAATAAAAGATACTCTGCCAAGCAAAATACATCCTTCAAGTGACCAGGAGGAAGTGAGACAACAGCTCACTGAAACACAGGTAAGAGGAGAGCAACACTTCAACAAATATGCTAAATCCCTACCCGAGCTGTTGAAAAGGCAAAGTGTACATATACAGGATCCAATCATGAAAACCTGGACCAGCAAAAGTTGTCAGTGCAGCTGAGACTCCAAGGTCATATATCATTGAGACCAAAACCGGTAACCAAATGAGAGGGAATAGAATCCATATTCAACCTACACCTGAGCTGGAACAACAGAAAAGATCGTCAACCACACCGGAAACATCACTATCCAGCAAGACAGCATTAACAACATCACCAGCAAGTGACACAACATCGCCTGTGCAGCATGCCAACTCACCGCTAAGAGCAACAAATGCCAAATCTACAAGATGGAGGCACAACATCTTACCACCCAAACAATACCATGAATAATATTTTTTTAAAAAGAATACATGCTATAAAAGACTCTAAAAAGGGGTTCAGATTATTTCCACAAGCCGGATGATAATCTTCTTTATTTATATTGACAGTTATATTGATATAGGGGCATTATGTTTTAAAGAAAGAGGGATGGTATATAGGTATATATTGTTATACTATCTGTAAAGTGTTAGGAACTAATTAGCTAGGAACTAGTTGTTATGTGCAAGTGTTCCAGTGGAGGCCTCATTCACAGCTGCACTGGGGAGTCGTGTTATAAGTAACACAAGAATCAGTTGAACCAGGTTCCACGACACAGAGCATTGTGCTGAATTAAACAAGACTGACTCCAGCCTTTTCCAAGTTTAAAATGTGATTCTTCCCAACATCTGGGAACCAGAAACAACATAAAGACAAAACAGGTGGGAAGGTGATAGAAGCCCAACTGTCCTGGGAGAGAGAGAAAAGCAGGAGAAACAGGGGGCCCTCCACCAGCCAAAAAGGAACATGCTGTAAATAGGAGTGAGAGCTGGAGACTTTTGTGCTTCCAGTGTAATAAAGCAGGTCATCTAAGAGCTGACTGCTGGAAACTACAGGGAAAGCCTGTAGGGTTAATCAGGGCACACCCGCTGACTGAAGGAGAAGGGAACCGGATGGAAAGCACAGCTGAACAAGCTCTGGCTTTAACTGCAGTAATAGTAAGACCCGGGAAGCATACTGATCCGAGTGCAGGAAAATTTATAAGATTCCTGAAGGTTATCAGGATTTTGTGTCTAAAGGGAGAGTAATCCCATACCCCTCGAGTGGGCAAGAAAGCCCATAGTAATCCTCAGGGACACAGGGGCTACTAGATCCTGTTTACTGGGAAAAGGCCTGGCCTTTCCCCCAGCGAGTGCAGTAAACACCAGAATGGTGGTGAATGGTATTGGAGGGCAGAGTACTCCTGTACCATTACACCGGGTGCACTTGGAGTGCAAGCTAGTTTCAGGACCGGTGACCATAGGGATTGTCCCTAGTTTGCCTGTGGACGGGGTTGGCCTGCTCCTAGGTAATGATCTGGAGGGGGCGAAGGTGGTAGCTTCCCCAGTAGTGAAAGAGAGACCGCAGGAGGTCAGAGACAGGGCAGTGGCAGGAGACGGTCCCCTGCAGTTCCCCTGCTTGTGTAGTGAATCGGGCTATGATCAACAACAGCTCCCCCAGAGGAGACTGAATTGGCACTGCAGGCAGATGACCATGAGGTCTGTCTGTCTGAGACTTTATTTGGAAAGTTAGAAGTCCCAGGGAATGAATTAAATGAATCTTCCCTAGCCAAGGCTCAGCCAGCCAACCCAGTATTGAGAGAGTTAGCACAGGCTGCCCAGACTGAAATTTAAGCAAAGGGACTCCCTGATTGCTACCATTTAAAGTATGAGGTACTGATGAGGAAGTGGAGTTTTCCTTGCAGACCTGAGAGCAAGGAGTTGATAATGGTTCACCAGGTGGTAGTGCTGCAGAGGTACCGGAGAGAAATATTAAGAATGGCCCATGAGATTACAGTGGCTGTACATGTCGGTATACAAAAAAGCAAAACCCGCATCAGACAGCAGTTTGGCTGGCCAAAACTCCATAAAGATGTGGTGGAATACTGCAGGAGTTGCCACATGTGCCAGGTTGAGGGGAAGTCTCAACCTACAGTGAAATCTGCACCGCTATGTCCTGTATAGGCGTTTGGAGGACCCTCCAGCAGAGGGCTGGTGAACTGTAAGGGACCCCTGTCGGGAACAAGAGGGGAGAGACAGGCACAAGGCTCGCTAAAGGTTAGAGAGGAAGGGGGAAAAAGGGACAAAGAGGACAGGTTAAAGGAGATCCGAGAGGAATCCCAAATGGAACCCCCTACTGGCAAACCAGGAAAAGGCTGAGAGGGAGCCCCTAGACCCCTTTCTCACCTGGTCATAATAGTTGTGATCAACCATGTACAAAGGGGGTAACCCTTGTCACCCAGGATCCAGCCGTTCACTTCGGTTGGTTCCTCAAAAACTGCTGGCAGCTTGGAGTTCCTCAAAATGTATTAGTTATGACAGTTCCCTGGGAAACGTGCACAGACATGCATGATTCTTCTCCTGTGGTCGCAATCCAATTGAACCTTTTGTTACAATCTGTCAAGTTACCTAATTGTATTAAAATTGTAGGACCTACAGGAAATATAATTAAACAAACATGATGGAATAGAGTCAAGCTTGTGTATTCAAATTACTGTAATGATCAGGTGAGGAGGGGTCGAAGGGCTCCCCTCTTTTCCCTCTCCTTGTTTGATCACAACAGGTTTATTCCTTTTTGAAGTAAATATATTTGCCAATTCAGTGAGTGTTTAATTGTTTACGCGTCGTGATCATAACAAGAACCAATTGGATAGGTTTTCTCAAGATTAACAAAGAAAGAGGTTAACGTAAACCGATCTAAGTAAAAATAATAAAATACGCTCCAACTTTCACACACACACACACAAACACAAATGGGTTAAAGAGTGAGGAAGGATAGATTGGTTGAATTTGAGTCCAGAGAAATAAAAGGGGTAGCCAGTCTGTGGAGTTGGTGACTAGGCTGGCTTCAGGCAGAATTTGGTGGTCCTGCAACTTTTCTTTTGTGGTCCTGAGGCTTCCGGTTTGAAGGTGTGGACGCTGATTCAATGGTTCTCTGGGAGACAGCAATGCGGCTAAATTTGTTCGAGAGAGGAGTCTCTGATTGTCCTTTCTGGAAAGTTCTCTACTCCCCCGCCAGGTTTAAGTCATTAAGCACAATGAGCATTGATCGATGCACAGAATAGCACAAGTAAACACAGATCAATTAAACCACTGAACACTACGTTCTCAAGCAGGGAATATGCCTTAGTGCTCACAGGCAACAGACAGAGTTCAAAGCTTGCAAGGTTTGAGTGGTTTGTCTCCATCAGTTTAATATTCAGGTTTCCAGATGCTGAATTAAAAAATGATCATTTGACCTAGCATGTTTTCGTAACCCGGCCACATCACACAAAATGAAATGCAACGACAGAAGCATTTCATTCTAAGGTTGTAAACAAAAACAAGAAATGGTAAACACACATTCATTCTCAAACACTCACTTATCAATCCCACGCTGCCATAGCTGTGCTCTGGTCTAGTTTTCATCTGGGATAATTCTGTGCTGAGTTAAACTCTGGATAAAGCATCAGCTATCACATTGTTTTTCCCTGTAATCTTTAGTTGGTAAGGTTGCAAAAGCAGGCTCCATCGAAATAGCCTTGCATTCTGGGTTTTGAATTTCTCTACAAATGTCAAATGATTATGGTTGGTATAAGCTACGGTCTCTCGATATCCATTTCGAACATATACTTCAGAGTGCTTGAGGGCCAGTAACAAGCCCAGAGTTTCCTTCTCCACAGTAGAGTATCTCTTTTGATATCTGTTTAATTTCTCAGAAAAATACCCAACTGCACTCTCGATACCTGGCTCCTCACCTTGGAGCAGGATGGCACCTACCTCTCGGTCACTAGCATCAACTGCCAATTTAAATGGTTTGCTGAAGTTGGGAGCTGCCAGCACCGGTTCGTTGGTTAAGGTGGCTTTCAGCCTCTCAAAAGCTCTTTGGCACCTCTCTGACCACACTACCTTCACTCTTTTCTGTAACAGGTCTGTCAGTGGGGTGGCTATAGTGCTGAAGTTTGGGACAAACTTGAGGCAAAACCCACACATCCCCAAAAATCACATTATTTCCCATTTGGTCATGGGGATGGGAAAATCCATCAGCGCCTTTACCTTCGCTGCTCTGGGCAGCACCCACCCTTGACTCACAACATGCCCGAGGTAGGTTACCTGAGCTTTAGTGAACTTGCTTTTTGCAAGATTTACCATGAGGCCAGCCGACTGTAACCTTCGGAAGAGGGCTTCTAACTGGTCCAGGTAGTCCCCCAGGTGTCACTGTACATTAACAGATCATCCAGGTACTATACAGTTGGGTAGGCCAGCCCCGACCTAGTTCATTGGCCTTTGAAATGTGGCTGGGGCATTTCTTAATCCAAATGGCATCATCCAGCACTGGAATAGGTCATCTAAGATGACAAAAGCTGAGATCTCTTTAGCTTGGGTGCTTAAGGGAACCTGCCAGTAACATTTTAACAAGGCTATTTTTGTTATGTACGTGGCATTTCCAACTCTATCGATACAAACTTCCAGGTGGGGAATTGGGTAGGAATCAGCTCTGGTCACTGCATTAATCTTCCTGTAATGAATGCAGCGCCTTGTTGAGTCATTGGGCTTGGGCACCAGCACAACTGGAGAACTCCAACTGCTCTGACTGGGCTCAAACAGCTTATGCTCCAGCACATACTGAATTTTCTCCCGAACCTGAGTCAGTTTCCCGGGACCAAGGCAATAGGGATGCTTTATGGGAGGGGTCTCTCCTACATCCACATCATGTGCATCCTGGTTTGCCCCTGCAGATCCCTTTAAACGCTGTGAGCTGCCTTGTTAGATCTCCTCTCTAGTCTGCGTTTAAATAGGAAAGTATTGTAATGAGTTCTTTTATGTTGTCTGATGCAACATAAATGAGATGCATGGAGTCCAGTTGGCTGAAGATCTCTAACAGGTTTATTACAGCCAGCAAGTTTATACAGTACAGAGCTAACTATTTACAGAACCTTACTCTGGGTGTTACAGTTGCAGAGTGACTCTGGCTCCAAGTCACATGACTGCATCCTTGTACTTGGTTCATTAGAATACTAAGATCTTAAAGGGACATCACACTTAAAGACAATCATACAACATCCTTCTTCCCAAAGATAAGTTTTGTATGCTAAAAGTAAAATCAAATAAAATTAGATAACACCAACATTATTTACACAGGTATAGAGATTATGAACTTTACACGTGCAGAAGTTTAATAGTCCACATATCGTTTCAGTGGTTTGACAACTCTTCCAGATCTGGTTATGGTATAACATTCTGGAGATGTCATCCTTGGCTGTTTTGGGTTTGAAGGCATATTGTCAATGTGTTGGTTGTCCTGTTGTTCCACCACACCCTCATCGTCAGAGTGCATTCTTTTGAGTCAGCTGTGTGCAATTGGGGTACTGCACACTTCTCTGAGTTGGCTATGGTTCCTTCTCAACAACGCACCGCTTGGTGTTGTAATTTCATAGGACCTAGACTCACGGCAAATTTTGGAAACCTCTGCGAGTAGCCATGTTCCCATTGTCGGGTGTATGACTCTGACCTTTTGTCTTACATGTAGCTGAGGTAGTTCCACCCCTGCATGTCAGTCATGCACCATCTTCATTCTCCCCTATTTTTCAAGCAGTGTCTCCTGCATCTCAGAGAATTTGGACAGATAATGGCTTGGCAGAGTTGTCCGCACTTGTCTGTCAAACATGATCTCTGCTGGTGACAGTAAGACCATATCTGCAGGTGTAGCCCTGAGATGGGGCATGACAACACAGAAATCTTGTTTTGTGGTCCTACACTTCAGGATAAGTGACTTAGCTGTGTGAACCATTTGCTCAGCAAGACCATTAGATCTAGGGTAAATGTGGTGAGGATGTCACATGGTTTATGCTGCATTTGGTATTCATATCCCTGAAAGATTTGCTCGTATACTGTGATCCATTGTCAGAAATTATTTCTTCAGTTGCACCGAATAGACTGCATATAGCACTCAATGTGTCTGCGACAATCGCGCTTAAAGTGTCTTTTACCTGCCTGATAATTGGAAATTTGGGTAGATAATCAGTGACTAAGATAAAGTCGTCTCCATTAACGGAAAATAAGTCAGTGGCGATTTTGGACCAAGGGACTGACAGAATCTCGTGAGGGTGTAGAGGTTCTTTACGTTGTTGTGGCTGGTGGCTCTGGTATGCCTCTCACATCCTCACTAACCTTTCAATGTCACTGTTTATCCCTGGCCAATAAACAGAGTCTTGTGCCAGTTGCCTTGTTCGCTCTATGCCGATATGGCCTTGGTGAAGTAGTGACAAGATGTCCTGTCGGAGAGCTTTGGGCACAATTACTTGTTTTCCCTTGAAGGTGACGCCTCTCGAGATACTGAGTTCATCTCTTTAAGGCCAAAAGCATCTGAGGGTTCCTGGCACCTCTTTTACTGTATCAGTCCAACCTTCTGTGATGATTCTTCACAGTGTTTTCAGTAATGGGTCATTTGTTGTTTCTGATTGTAGTTGGTCACATTTGTGCTGACCAAAATACAATAAATCAATTTTGAGCACATCTTTCACCTCGATGTTCATGCTGTCTACTTGTCGATCCAGTGGAACTTCGTCAGTCTTGTTTGGGTTTGGCAATCTGCTCAGCGTATCTGAGGTGACCATTTTGGTACCTGATTTTTAGCAGACATTGACGTCGTACCCCTGCACTTTCACTAAGAGCCGCTGTAGTCGAGATGGTGCGCTTGTCAATAGTTTGCGCCAGACCATCTCCAGTGGTTTGTGGTCAGTTTCCACTATGAACTGCTTGCCGAACAGGTAGGTGTGCAACGTTATGATCTCAAACACCAGAGCAAGTGTTTCATGCTCTATGTTTAAGTAATTGGATTGTGCTGAGGATAAACATTAGAACCCAAGGGTAATTGGTTTACATCCTGCATGATGCATGCTCCTAGCCCTATCTGTGAGACGTCGAATTCTAGGATTGTCTTCTCCCCTGGGCCATAGTACTGCAGGGTACAGGTTTCTGCTGACAATGGTATGTCTTTCTTCAGGAACTCTCTCAGCGATGATGCTTTGTTTGTAAAATTTGGAATGTTTGGTGCCTCAAAGTTGAAAAATCCAAGACATCTCTGGAGGTCTTCCTTGTCTTGTGGGTTAGGCATATGCCTTACATCTTCAGCTTTGCCTGCGTCAGGACGGATTCCACTACCTGAATAGATGGATCCAAAGAAATTGATCTGACTCACATTCACCTGGCACTTCTTGCTGTTAAAAATGAGCCCTTAGCGATAAGCTACTGCCATCAGTGAATGGAGATTTTGATCATGTTCTTCTTTGGTTTTGCCCATTACCGCAATGTCATTGGCAATGCATATGCAGCCAGGCATGTTTTCTATAATTCAGTCCATATGTTGCTGAAACAGATCTTGACTGACAGATAAGCCAAAGGGTAGTCACTGGAGGCAATATCTTCCAAATGGTGTCCTGAAGGTGTTGACTTCGTGAGATTCCATAGCTAGGTGTATCGAACAATATCCATGTTTAACATCCAACTTGGAGAAGAATTTGGCTCCTGTGAACTTGGGATTCAATTCCTCTAATGTCAGAATCTTGTGGGGGCATCTCTTTAGGGAGAGGTTTAGATGCTTCGAATCTAGATGCACCCTGATTGCTCCATCCTTCTTCAGTATGCACATGATTGAGCTGCAGCAGTCTGTGTGATGATGCACACAATGGATGATGCCATTGCTTTCCATGTCATCTAACTCATGCTTAAGCTTTTCTTGTATGTCCACGCTGCACTTTCTGGAATGGTCGATTGACGGAATTGCATCCTCTCTGAGGCGCTTTTGAAATCTCCTATGCCATTGAACCTGTCTGGGTACATCTTTTGTAGGTCATGGACAGACTCAATGTGGGTACCCTTGGTCTCTTCTGCCGTAATGGGTAACTTGGTGACCTCACAGATGGTCACGATGTTGAGGTCCTTACACACTGGTAGTCCTGCCACTGCTGGTCCAGTTGTGTCTACAAGGTAGAATGTTTGTGGTTTCCATGCCTACTTGCCATAGCTGCATTGCATTGTTAGTGTGCCACTGCAAGGAATAGGTGACTCGTTGTGTGCAGATATCTTGATAGTTGACGGTTGTATCATTGATTTCCATAGACTCCGGTACATATTCTTTAGGATTCAGACTAGTAGGATATTTGCACTTGCACCAGTGTCAACCTTGACCCTGAGTATATATTTGCCCGCTTTCTTTGAGCACATGATGTTAATGGTGGCGAAAGCTTCCAGTTGTTTGACTTCATCAACACGATGTATCAGGTTCACAAAGTGGAACGCCTGCTCGTCTTCTGGCTGAGAATTACTCCTCGTTGAGCCTTGTTTCAGGCCTATTTCCCTGTGGACTTCATGTATCGGCTTGTGTTTACGCAGGTCTCTGGCGCTCTCCTTCCTGCTGTTGCCCTGTTGCTGTGCCTGTTGTCTGTTTGTCTGTGTCTTGTTGTGACTTCTGGCTGCATCTTTGCAGCCAGATTTCTTGCATAGGCAGGTCCAGTGTCCTTTTGCAGCACACGCCTCGCACAGGTCACAAAATGCAGGGCAATTTTGCCGCAGGTGGGACAGACTGCACGCACCACACAGCTTGCATGCTCTTTTCAACCTAGTTATGGTGCAGATACTGTTGGCTGCATCTAGTGCTTGCAGGTGCTGTTGTCCAGCTACAATGGCTTTGTATTTCCTTTCATCTTCTAGTAGTGCATCAATGCTGTGACCTTTCTTTTTACCACAAGGTCTTTCTAAAACACTTCATTGGGTGTTAATACAATCACTAGCTCCATTATTTCGTCCAGCAGCTCAGTTTCTGAGAAGTCACATTCGTTGCCCTTACTATAACATCTACTGATGAACTGGTCTATTGATTCCTGTGGCTGTTGCCTATAGGATATCAATTCCAGGTGGTGAATTCTAAAATTCACTCGTAATCAGAGCTGATCTTCTAGCATTTTCCATATCTTTGTGGGATCTTTCTGGTCCTCTTCAAATAATCCAGATGTGTTGATTCTGTGTAACCCCTCATTTCCAACTGCTATTAGTATTTTTACAGCCTGCTGTTCTGGTTCTACAATTATTTGGTCTGTGAAGAATAACTGCATTCTTTGTTTGAACAGTTGGAACACAGATAGGATATCCAAGGTCTTCCAGTTCATGCTGGGAAATTTGGCATCCATATTTTTGCTGTTCTTTTGCTTTAAAACTTGCTTTAAGACTTGAGCTATGACTCTGCAGTTTTCCTTTTAATAAACTCTCTTTCATTTATACAAGCTGTCTTGATTGACAGGAGCAGATCTTTGCTAGTGCTGTGTGTTTATCCTGCTTCCAGCACTTAAGCCTGTTTTATTCACACAGCTGCTCATTAGCTGCTAGAGTTTGTTTATGTTCTTCACGCTCGAGTGGTTGAATGATTTTTAAAAAAACTTTGGCTGTACGAATGGAGACTCTGCAGTGTTCGTAGGTGTCCCACAGTTTTTTCTATCAAACGCCTCCTGTATTGGCACCCACCTTGATCAGCCTGGGAGAGGAATCGGGTTTTCCCCTGTTTTTTATGGTGCCTTTGAAAAAAAAACTTTTTAAACACTTTAACACTTGTTTTTTTTTTAAACAGGGATTCCTCAACCATTGGCACAATGACTTACCTGATTGCAGGAATTTACTTGCAGCCTCTCGTTCTGAGCTCTGTCTTCTACAGCTAGAGGTAAGTTCTTTTTTCTTTTCACTGTTTGGGCCAGTATTTCTTTGGAACTTGCTGTCTTGCGGCTGCAGGAAGGTTGTTTTCACAACTGCTATACCTGATGTTACGAGAGTTTCCACTTCTGTGTTAAAACTTGGGAATCTATATTTTTAAAAACTAAAAAAGGATTTAATGGGCATTAAATCACCTGGAGATTGCAGAATTTTGTTTTTTTTTAAAGGAAGTTCAATAAAAGGCTGACCAGTGAACAAGTTTTTACTGGAAAGCTTATAATTTCAAGTAAACATAGCAGGGGGTTTGACTTAAGAGTTATTTTGTGTTGTGACAAGATAGAATTTATGATTAGCATGCGACTTCCCTGGAATGTTTTGGTTTCACTTTGAACTGTTAAAAGCCATCTTTTTTCTGGAGTAAAGGGAGTTGTTGGAGAAAACAAGAACATCCAGACCCCTGTTAACTCTCATTGACGAATCCCTGCTCTTGAAAAGCAAAAGCCTGTATAAAGTTGTACTCTTGCCTCCTGTATTTTGAAGACATCTGGACTGTTTGCAGAAACCTTGCATCTTGAAAAGGACTTGCATCAAATGTGTGAGAATTGACCCCTTTGTTGCTACACACCTGCTGTAAGACCTATGTGAAACCTTCTGCAGTTGAATTTCCTGGAACGCCTATCCCAAACAGACTGTTCATCAATCTTGCCTGGAAAGATTCCTAGTGGCAGCCAACTATTCAACTTTGAGACACCTTGCCAAAACAAAGGACCTCCTTCCATATCGTTGCAGACTAAGTTTTTTTATTCCTTTTATTCTTTTATAGCAGCTGGAAACAAAAATCCCTTTTTTCCTGGTGAACCAGTTTTTGAACTTATGTGCATGAGCGTGAGGGCTAGGATAAAAATGTGGGGCTTTAACATCTCAATTCACATATATATTTACTTCATTATTGGGTAAGACTTGGTTTATAATAAACAGATAATTTTGTTGTTTATTAAAGAAACCTGGTTGGTGTGCTTTATTCTGAGGACAAATAGACTATTTAATTGGCTGTTTCGGTAAGTGGGAAAATTTATTGATATGTTGTTACCTGTGGAGAAGTGGGACTGAATTAACCGTGCATTCCTCCTGCCTCAGCCTTAACACTGCAGTCTTCAAACTTAGACTTTGTCTTGTCACCATAGCTGCCACCATGTAATGAGTTCTTTAAGTTGTCTGATACAACATAAATGAGATGTGTGGAGTCCAGTTATGCTGAAGATTTCTAACAGGTTTATTAACAACTAAACTATTAGATATGGTACAGAGCAAACTATTTACAGAACCTTCATCTGGGTGTTACAGTTGCAGAGTGCCCCTGACTTCAACTAACATGACTATATCCTGGTACTTAACTCATTAGCATACAGAGATCTTGAAGGGACATCACTCTTAAGACGATCATACAACAACCACCAATGGAACATGGCTGCAGTGTGTACCAGCTACAAGATGCACTCACACGCTTGTCATGGCTTCTTCAGCAGCATCACCCAAACCAGTGAACTCTACCACTTAAAAGGACAAGAGCAGCAGATGCATGGGAACACCATCACCAGCATGCTCCCCTCCAAGTCACACACTATCTTGACTTGGAATTATATTGCTGTGACTTCATCATTGCTGGGTCAAATTCCCCAAACTTCCACCCCTAACAGCACTGTGGAAGTGCCTTCACCACATGGACTGCAGTGGTTCAAGAAGGCAGCTCACCACCACCTTCTCAAGGGCAATTATGGATTGGCAATAAATGCTGGCATTGCCAGCGACACCCACATCCCATGAATGAATTTTTAAAAACTTAATTAAAAAGGAATGATTTTACTGCTCAATGTTTTAATACCTTGCTTTATTCATATAAATTGCGCCAGAAGATTCCTGTATGGGCTATTGCCCTAAGTTCCATCTGATATGAAGTTATTTTTATTTAGAGATACAGCACTGAAACAGGCCCTTCGGCCCACCGAGTCTGTGCCAACCAAGAACCACCCATTTATACTAACCCGACACTAGGGGCAATTTATAACAGCCAATTTACCTATCACCTGCAAGTCTTTGGGTGTGGGTGGAAACCGGAGCACCCGACAAAAACCCACGCAGTCACAGGGAGAACTTGCAAACACCACACAGGCAGTACCCAGAATCGAACCCAGGTCCTTGAAGCTGTGAGGTGGCGGTGCTAACCACTACACCACTGTGCCATCCTTATGTTTAACTCCTTTATTTCAAGTATATATATTGCGTATGTGAACATTGAGTTGTAATGATTTAAGATAAATCAACACCTTATATTACTGAAGAAAGGCTCTCTTTCATGATAAGAAGTCAATTAATGGCGAGAAAATCCTCTGTGGCCTGCAAACCTCTAGAGGACTGAATTTTCAATCCTGGGTTGGGAACCTGACACCTGGAACATTTCCAGGTCCTGACCCCGCAAAGCTATTTTTATATGCAAAGCCCCTAACGGAGCTGAAGGCGAGCTCGGCTCCTAATTAGTGGCACCAGGTGCTGCCTGGACCCAAGAACTGGCTCTGGAGGATAAATCTCAAAGGCAGATAGCAGCCATGACTGGGCTTGCTGTTGCCCTGTGGAATGGAGCAGAGGGCTACCAACCTCATGGACCAAACAAATGTCCAAACAGTCAGTCATTTTATTGATCTGCTTTGCTCAAACCTTGTTCCACTGTTTCTCAGTTAGAATTTCACTTTCTTACCAAAATGTTAATAAATCAGCAGCAACAATACATACCATTGTGCTCCCGACAGCTGTGCACTAACGTGCCTCAGACCGTTTGCTCTTCCTGTTTACAGCATTGTCTCTCCCCAGCCCGTTAACTAGTTCTTCAAGGAGCTTAACAGGCAGTTGATTGGAGGTGTGCGGGTTGTTGGCTCTCCTGTCCTACTGCCCTCGCTTTGAAAATACGGCGTGTTCTGAAGGCATCAGATGACTGACACGCCATCCGGAGTGCTATTTTCAAAGTGTGCCTGCTCCCAATCTTGTCCCACGGGCGATTGAACCCCTGGTTAGCGATGCTCCATGCCATGTAACGTTTACCTGAACATGTTTACATTGAACACAATTGTTCCGATATACAGTTATGCACAAGATCCTTGTCTCTGGATGAAATTATACCAAATGAATATAGAAATTAGGGGTTTAATGAATAACGTTTCTCACCACATGCCATTTTTAATCCAATTTCATAAGTAAATGAAATCAGATTGAAATAGGGGGTAGAAATTCCTGATTGTGTTATTTATTCCCAAATTGTACTCAATGTTTCCTTCGCAATGCTGTTTTTTCCTGCTTATCAGGTTTAGAATAAATTAATATTTTATATGAGCTCCTGCCTCTCCAGCAGATGTTCTGAGGGAGCACTCATACATGTATCAGACATTTAAAGGGTTCCAATAACCATTTGAATGACAGTATTCTCAAATTGAAGATAAGGGGTTTAGAATTTCCAAATTCCTGGAACACAGAGGGTTCTCAGATGCTGCACTTTGAAGCCACCATGGATAAAGATATTTAGTGGTCTCTTTGGATCTGAAGGGAACCATCTCCCAAAAATTGAACAACAAACCTAATAGCAAAGAGCTGACAGAGTGAATGCTATTCCCAATATCTAGAGAACTTGGCAGTAAATGTAGAAGGTAGTAGACCTGAGGAAAGCTGCCAAGGCAAGCCTATGCAACAGTTTTCTATACCAAATAGTTGCTCCTAGTATGCATATTGCAAAGTGATTCCTCAGAAACTGTTATACTTTACTGCTGTCACATCCAAAGCATGCACACAATCTGACAGCCCTTTGAGTGTTCAATATGCATGGCTATACTGCAGCATGGCTCAAATAAAAGCTGCAAACTACATCTAAAACTTGTCAAAGCATATCCTTCGAATACAGCCTAGCTACATGCTGCATGTTGATTCACACACAAAGGGCTACATAATAGGCACTTGTGTCTCACTCAACATGGTCTTGAAACTTGCAACAAATTAATACAACTTCTCTATTTTCTGGAACAAGTGTCACATAATAAGTGTCACAGACTCAAATACCAAGATATTTCAAACCATTTCAAGCCAACAGGCTTACACCTTCTTCTGGGAATTCACCAACAAGTTATAGGTTAAGATTAAAACTTTCACACAATACGTTCATGCACATGGAAAAAAAGCCTACAAGAACAAATCTAGCACATGAAACAAAGTTGGATAATAAATTAATTGCTGTGTATGTCAACTTTATCCACAGTTTTTTTTTCTAACTGAAGAGGAGATAACAGCACAGCAAAACATGGGCAACGTTAGTTGAGGAAGTGGCAAAAACAGTTTTGCAAAAGGTCCTTGAACCAACGCAAATAAAGGGACATCTCAGATATTTAGCTGAATTTCTCTTGGTTGATAATCTGGTGCACCACTCTTCTTGACTGTAGTAGGTTTCTGTGGTGACATTCTTTGGTTGCTATTTGAGTTGGCTTTTTTTAACTGTACAACATTCATTTTGTGACAATCAATTCAGCCTTTGAGTTTTAGCATATGTTCATATTTGGAATATCTTACTCTCTTTAACCTTTCTAGATCCTGGTTTGACACCTTTGGTTGTTTTGGGTGTCTGTGTCACTGTGCTCAAGTCTCATTTCCATGGTCTGGTACTGTACTCCAATATTTCTCATTTATGAGACTTCTGATTTCTGATTCCTCCTACGTGTTTGAGGTTCATCTGTTGTTATCATGGGGATAATTCACAGAATCCTAGAATGGTTACAGTACAGAATGAGGCTATTCGACCCGTCGTGTCCATGTTGACTCTCTGCAAGAACAACTCACCTAGTCCCACTCTTCCACCTTTTCCCCATAGCCCTGCAATTTTTTTTGCTTCTGATAATTATCCAATTCTCTTTTGAAAGCCTTGATTGAGTCTGCCTCCACCACACTCTCAGGCAGTGCATTCAAGATCCGAACCGCTCGCTGAGTAAACCATTTTTCCTCATGTTGCTGTTGCTTTTTTTTCGAATTACTTTAAATCAGTGTCGTCTGGTTCTTGATCCTTGCACCACCGGAAACAGTTTCTCCCTATCTACTCTGTCCAGACCGCTTATGATTTTGAACACCTATATCAAATCTCTTAATCTTCTCTTCTCCCAGGAGAACAGCCCCAGCTTTTCCAATTTATACACGTAACTGAAGTTTCTCAACGCTGGAACTGTTCTTGTGAATCTTCTCTGCACCTTCTCTCTGGACCTCCACTATGCCTTCACATCTTTCCTGAAGTGTGGTGCCCAGAACTAGACACAATACTCCAATTGAGACCAAACCAATGTTTTATACAAGTTTACCATAACTTCTTTGCTTTTGTACTCTATTTATAAAGCCCAGGATCCCATATGCTTTATTAACAATGTTTTGGACCTGCCCTGCCACCTTCAATGATTTGTGCACATATTCCCCTGGGACCTTCTGCTCTTGCACCCCCTTTAGAATTGTACCCTTTATTTTGTATTGCATCTCTTCATTCTTCCTACTTCTCTGCATTAAATTTAATCTGCCACTTCACTGCCCATTCCACCAGCCTGCCTATGTCCTCTTGATGTTTATCACTATCCTCCTCACAGTTCACAGTACTTCCAAGTTTTGTATCATCTGCAAATTTTGAAATTCTGCCCTCTATACCCAAGTCTACATCATTATTATATATCAAGAAAAGAAGAGGTTCTAACATGGACCTCTGGGGACCTCCACTATATTCCTTCCTCCAGTCCGAAAAACAACTGTTCACAACTACTCTCTGTTTCCTGTCATTCAGCCAATTTTGTGTCTTTTTTTTTATTCTTTCATGGGATGTGAGAGTCGCTGGCAGGCCAACATTTGTTTCCCATCTCTAATTGCCCTTGATCGGAGTGGCTAGGTCATTTCAGAGGTCAGTTACGAGTCAACCACATTGCTGTGGGTCTGGAGTCACATAGAAACATAGAAAATAGGAGCAGGAGTTGGCCATTCGGCCCTTTGAGCCTGCTCCGCCATTCATTATGATCATGGCTGATCATCGAACTAAGTAACCAGTTCCCGCTTTCGCCCCTTTGATCCCTTTAGACCCAAGAGCTACATCTAACTCCTTCTCGAAAACATACAATGTTTTGGCCTCAATTGCTTTCTGTGATAACGAATTCCACAAGCTCACCACTCTCTTTGGGTGAAGAAATTTCTCCTCATCTCAGTCCTGAAAGGTTTACCCCATATCCTTAGACTATGACCCCTGGTTCTAGACTCCCCCGCCATCGGGAACATCCTTCCTGCATCTACGCTGTCATGTCCTGTTAGAATTTTATAGGTTTCTATGAGATCCCCCCTCACTCTTCTGAACTCCAGCGAATATAATCCTAACCGACTCAACCTCTCCTCATATGTCAGTCCCACCATCCCAGGAATCAGTCTGGTAAACCTTCGCTGCACGCCCTCTATAGCAAGAACATCCTTCCTCAGAAAAGGAGACAAAAACTGCACACAATATTCCAGGTGTGGCCTCACCAAGGCCCTGTATAATTGCAGCAAGACATCCCTGCTCCTGTATTCAAATCCTCTCGCTATGAAGGCCAACATACCATTTGCCTTTTTTACCGCCTGCTGGACCTGCATGCTTACCTTCAATGACTGGTGTACGAGAACACTCAGGTCTAGTTGCATATTCCCCTCTCTCAGTTTATAGCCGTTCAGATAATAATCTGTCTTCCTGTTTTTGCTACCAAAGTGGATAACCTCACATTTATCCACATTATACTGCATCTGCCATGCATTAGCCCACTCACTCAACTTGTCCAAATCACCCTGAAGCCTCTCTGCATCCTCCTCACAACTCACCCACCCACCCAGTTTTGTGTCATCTGCAAATTTGCAGATATTACATTTAGTTCCCTCACATGTCGGCCAGACCAGATAAGGACAGCGGATTTCCTTCCTTAAAGGGCATTAGTGAACCAGACGGGTTTTTACGACAATCAATGATAGGTTCATGCCACCATTACTGAGACCAGCTTTCAGTTCCAGATTTTATATTAATTTAATTTAAATTCCACCAGCTGCCTGAATGGAATTTGAACCCATGTTCCCAAGGCATTGGATTACTGGATCTCTGGATTACTAGTCCAGTGATATTACCACTACGCCACCATCTCCACTGTTGCTCCAGGGGGGCATTATCCCTTTTATTCCATGGACTCTAACTTTGCTGACAAGCCTATTATGTGGCACTTTATCAAATGCCTCTTGGAAGTCCATGTACATCGCATCAACCATTTTACACTCATCAACTCTCTCTGTTACCGCATCAAAAAACTCAAGCAGGTTAGTTGAACATCATTTTCCTGTAACAAATTGGTTTTGGCTTTCCTTAAAAGGTTTCTCACCACCGAGGTTAAACACCTGGCCTCTAATTGCTGGGCTTAACCTTGCACTTTTTTTTTGAATGAGGGTGTAACATATGCAATTCTCCAGTCTTCTGGCACTACCCCTGCATCTAAGGAGGATTGGAAGATTATGACCAGTGCCTCCGCAATTTCCACCCTACTTCCCTCAGTAGCCTCGGATGCATCACATCTGGTCCTTGTGCCTTATCAACTTTATGTACATGCAGCCTATCTAATACCTTCTCATTATCATTTTTTTTCCTTTTTCGCCCATCCAGTGTCTCAACTACCACCTCTTTCACTATGACTTGAACAGCATTTTCTTCCTTGGTAATGACAGATGAAAAGTACTCACTTAGTACCTCAGCCATGCCCTTTGCCTCCATATGTAAATCCCCTTTTAGTTCTCTGATCAGCCCCAGGCCTCCTTTTACTACCCTTTTACTATTTATATGCCTATAGAAGACCTTTGGATTCCCATTTATGTTAGCTGCCAGTCTCATCACAAACTCTCTCTTTGCTTCTCTTACTTACTTTTTCACTTCCCCTCTGAACCTTCTATATTCAGCCTGGTTCTCAACTGTATTATCCACCTGACATCTGTCATATGAAGACTTTTCTGCTTCATCTTACTCTCTGGCTTTTTTATAAATCCCGGGAGCTCTGGATTTGTTTGCCCTACCTTTTCCCCTCATGGGAATGTACAGTATCTTGACTGTATCTGAACCATTTCCTCTTCAAAGGCAGCCCATTGTTCTGTCACAGTTTTGCCTGCCAATCTTTGATTCCAATTTATCTGGGCTGGATCTGTTCTCACCCCATTGAAATTGGCCCTTCCCCAATGAATTACTTTTACATCTGGATTGTTCCTTGTCCTTTTCCATAGCCAACTTAAACCTAATGAAGTTATGATCACTGTCCCCTAAATGGTCCCCTACTGACACTTGGTTCACTTGATCCACCTCATACCCCAGAATAAGATCCAGCAATGCTTCCTTCCTCGTTTGAAACATACTGACGTAGAAAATTCTCCTGAGCACACTCATGCCCCTCTCTGCCCTTTACACTACTGATATCCCAGTCTTTATCAAGATAATTAAAGTCCACCATTATAGCTACTCTATAATTCTTACACCTCTCTGTAATTTCCTTGTAAATTTGTTCCTCTATAGCTTTCACATTAGTTGGTGGCCTATAGAATACATCCAGTAATGTAATGGTACCTCTATTGTTTCTTATTTCCAACCAAATAGATTCTTGACCCCTCTAGGACATCCTCTTTCTCTCTCTCTCTCTCTCCGGCATTATAGTGTTCTCCTTAATCAATACTGCTACCCCTCCTCCTTTCTTTCTTTCCCATCCTTACCTGAACACCTTGAATCCAGGAATATTTAATACTCAGTCCTACTAGTTTTTGAGCCAGATCTCCATTATCGCCACTGTATCATATTTTCACATGGCTATCTTAGCCTCCACCTCACCAACTGCATTTACCACACTCTGCACGTTCTCAATAAGTAGACTATGGTCCTGAATTTTCAAATTAGATTTGTGAATATATTTCTGTTTATGATGATATGATAGCCTCTCATCAGTTCTGATATAGTAAGATGTTTATATATCTGTTTTTCCAATAATAATTGCATATTTCCACAATCTATTTTTTCCAGACTATTATTGTATTACCTTCATTCAAGGATATTCCTGCTAAAGCACAATA
The DNA here is from genome assembly GCF_036365525.1 of Heterodontus francisci. Lineage (NCBI taxonomy): Eukaryota > Metazoa > Chordata > Chondrichthyes > Heterodontiformes > Heterodontidae > Heterodontus > Heterodontus francisci. The sequence continues at coordinate 44,624,963 of NC_090387.1, forward strand.
ATATTTTAAGCATGAGCTCTTGTGGAGACACTTGAGTGCAACTGGTGGATTGTTCACTGTCGGCTGGAATTTTTTGGAATGATCAAAATAACCGTTTTTATATGTTGGCCCATAAGTAGTGAGCAGGATAAATTACCAGTGATATCGATTGGTAAGTTAACAGACCTAAGTAGAAATCAATTTCATCCAGCTATGTTTTTTCTCATGTTCTTTTCAATCTACACGTGCTTCTTTGCAAGGCCACTCACCTGTAGATGAACTAGTGAAGATGTGCTTGAATTGCCACTGACTTTCAAAATCTTTAAATATGAGGGATGTATATTGTAATACATTGTTGGTGGCTACAGAATCACACGCAGTTTCACACTGATTCTGTTTTTAGGTCCACAAAAGGTGTCACTTCAAAGTAATAACTGTAGTAGTTTACAAGTAACAGAAAGATGTTATGCCATTGGAACATATCTGAAACAACATTTGCTGTAATCTGTTTGTTCTTTCCTGCAGCATCAGTGGGTTTTTTTGTGATTTCTGGTTTTCCTGACATATTTTGCATGACTGTCTCTGGTCATGTCTGGCCAGTAGTCAAGAATGCTAACTTTTCTCTTACATAATGCCACGCCAAGATACCCTGCAAGTATTGTTTGTAGGATTTCTGGTCGCATAGACTTTGATGTAACAAAGCCTATGTTTTTGCCATCATAATGATGGTGAAACTGTCAGTGCTTTCTGTCATTACTCCTCTGAAACTGACAGCAACTTCTGAAGCTTGCACATGTGCAGTTAAACACGGAAATCCAGAAGTTGCTGTCAGTGATGCTATGCTTCTCCATAGGGTGTGCTGTTGCAGTTCCCCCCAGAGTACAATTAATTAGAAGTCACTGAACCAATGAAAACTTGCCCTTATATACTATTAGTCTCACTGCAAAAACTCTTGAAAAAAATTACACTTTGTTGAATGAGGTGTAACTGGGTTTGTAATGGTGTACTAAGCTCATAATTACTGTTGAACAGCCTCAGTGGTCCTGAAAATATAATTTGATAATTATAGAGTGACGAATTTCTCCATTTTGATTTTTAAAAAGTTCAACATATTTTGAAAATAATTTTTAAAAATGTTCATGATATTTCAGTTCCTGCCTTAATCCCATACGTCCCAGTTGTTCATTTCAATCTCTATAAAATGTCATTAAAAGTGAAGGATAATCAGTGCATTTTACTTCCTGATTTTCTTTCTGTGAGAATACTTCAATGTGATTGGCTGCTTACTCTGTTTGATTACATCCTGTTGCTGTTTACCTGGTGATCCCCTTGACTTGGCGCCAGATTCAAATGGATGTCAGGAAAGGGGAAATCCATGCCACAGAGATGCTAGATCTTTGTGGGCAGCTTTCTTCGCGGTCAGCAGCAAATGTAATTGCTTTACCATTGACCACAAATTCCAGGCCAATATTTTTGACAACTGACAATATTTACAACCAGTGTTTCAAGATATTAACAGGTAAAGAAGAATGTGATGGAGAAGAACAAAAACACAACAACTTATATTTATATAGCACCTTTACCATAGAAAATGTCCTGAGATGCTTGACAGAGAAATAATAGGAATGGATGCTGAGCATGGGGGAGGTTAGTGGAAGTGACTGAAAGTTAGGTTCAAAAGGTGGGTTTTGAGAAGGTTTTAAAGGGTGATAATTAAATAGAAGATGGAGACAATTAGGGAGGGAGTTCCAGTAAATAGGATTAAAGTAATTGAAAGCTCTGCTCAGCAATAGTGGGGCAATAGTGGAGGAGGGGATTAACAGGAGGTCAGTATCAGATGACCAATGGTAGGAGAGGTGGAAAATAACGGCAGGTGGTTACAGAGGTAGGAGGTTTGTCAGTCTTGAAGGGATATGAAGAAGGCAAAAATGTTAAACTGGTTATGTTGGAGGAAAGAAAACCAATAAAGGTCAGTGAGAGAAGAGTGCTGGGTGATTGAGACTTAGTGTGGGATAGGATGTCGATAGTTTTGTTTTGGACAAATAGGAGTTTGTGAAGGGTGGACAGCGGGCAAGGAGAACATTGTAGAAATGGAATTTGGAGGGAATAGAAGCCTTGCTAAGGATTTCAGCAGTGGGGAGGATTGAGGTCAGAGTGAAGATGGGCAATGTTGCAGAGAAAGTAATGGACTTGATAATGGGAAAGAAGTGAGACATGAAGTCCAGTTTGGATTGAAAATGATGTCAAAGTTGCACATAGTCCAAATGGCCTGGGAGGAGAATGACAACAATGACAAGATAGCAGAGTTTGTGGTGGATAGCAATAAAGGTGGCTTTTGTGTTCCAGATGTTCAACTAATGTTGTGACTCATCCAAGATTTTATATCAGACAGGTAGTCTGACTGCAGAGACATTCATTCACTTAACCACAAAGTGATGGAAAGGACGAATTGATTATCATCAGCATGCATTTGAAAACTGATCCCATGCCTGTCAATGATGTCAATGAGGCATAGATCCTCGAGGAACTCCAAAAGTGACAGTGTGGAACAAGGAGGAGGAGGCATTGGTGAAGCTGTGCTGGCTTCATTTGGATAGGTAGGAATCAAACAGCACAAGGGCTCTCCTATGGATCTGGACAACAAAGGAGAGGCAGTGGAGGAGGATAGCATGGTCAATCGTGTGAAATGCTACATGGAAGACAATGATCATAATTACAATCAACGTGGATTTTTTGAGTGGGGTCGATGATGGTTTCGAAGATGAGAAAATGTTGTCACTGCAAAAGGAACAATTAACAGTCCCAGCTGCCGTTGGGGCTATGGAAATGACAGTTCACACTACCTCTCAATATGGTGGGTTATTTATGGCATCAGCACACAATGGGCTGGTTTTAGTTGTGCCGACGGGGCTCCCAGTGCAGGTCCAAAAAGATGTTAGGAACCCCGCCTCGGCCTTTTGGACTCCCCGCAGCATGATTCAACGGCGCTCAGAGACTTAAGTGGCTAATACTGGGATCCCTCTCCCTTTAAAGATGCGGATCCCACCTCCAAGAGCTGTTAGCCAATCAGAAGGCCAGCAGCTCGATAGTATCGGCAGTGCCACAAGGATCGGTGGGAACTGCTGGTACTTCAGGAGGCCTAGGACCTGGCCCAGCACTGGAGACCCAGAGAGAATGTAAAAGAAGGTAAGTGAGGCAGGGGAGGCAGGGTCACCGTGGCCTGTCCGGCAGGCTTCGTCAATGGGGGAGGGTGTGAGGAGTGGGCAATGAGTGCACAGTGCAGGGGGGTGGTAATGCTGTTACGGGAGATGGGTTGTTTGACACCAGAGACCCTCCATGGGCCACAGATTGCCCATGAAGGAGGCCCCCCCCAACCCAAGTCCGCAGGAAGGTTGCCTCATTTCACCGGATGACCTCCTCGCGTGGGGCTGGACCCTGTTCCCATCGCTGGCTTAATACCAGCGGCTGCGGGAAGAAGCCCTTAAGTGGCTACTAGTAGGCCACCTAAAAGCCTCGATAGACCTCTGGGCAGGGAAGCCGTCTTCGGCTTTTCCTTCCCCCAGCCTAATCACATTGCAATGGGAAGGCAACGGGCCCTTCGGCCAACCCCACCCACCCCCCTACCTCCCGTCGCAATTCTGTGGGTCGCCCCGCCTCCTAGCTCATCTCTGGGAGGCCCATTAAATACAGCCCAATCAGTTAAACAGCTTTCTGCTGAACATGTCATGTATTGTGTGAGTGGGCTTAAGACAAGGATTTCTTCTTATTATGAAGGAACTGATGGATTGTGCAAAAGTCACTCATCCATATATTTGGTCTGGGCGATGTTGGTCTGATGTTGGGCTGTAATAAAATGAAGTGGGCCGTATAACCAGGGTAACAGAAGGATTAGAAGAGATTGAGAGGACCTAAGTGCATCTTGTTGTCTCAATGTTGTTACTCTGATGTCACTTTTATCTTTGATATACCGTGAATTAGTGGTAGTATGCACAGAATGTATAGGTTAAAGGTAGAATTAGCATAAGAATTGTGAATAAACTACTGTATGTTGTATGCATGCGTCACAGATCCTTAGGAAACTCCAAAGGTGACAGTGTGGAAGAAGGAGGAGAAGGCATTGATGAAGCTATGCTGGCTTCATTTGGATAAGTAGGAATCAAACAGCACAAGGGCTCTCCCAGGGATCTGAACAACATAGGAGAGGTACTGGAGGAGGATAGCATGTGAAATGCTACATGGAAAGACAGTGCACCAGGGTTATAGTTATAATTATGGTGGACTTTTGAGTGGGGTTGATGGTGGTTTTGAAGAAGAGAGAATGTTTTCAGTGCAAAAGGAACAATTAACAGTCTCAGCTGCCATCAAGGCTATGGGAATGATGATTCATACTACTTGCGTATCTCAAATATCATGGGTTATTTGTGGGATCGGCACACAATGGGCTGGATTTAGTCACGCCAACGAGGCTCCTGGTGCGGGTCCAAAAAGACGGTGGGAACCCCGCCTCGGCCTTTCCTGAGTTCTCATATTGTATTGTGAGCTCAATAAAGACCCCTGTGCACACATTGGAATCATGTAGTGTGATGTCTTGTTAAAGCTCTGATGCTGCGGTGTTACAACTGATGCTTGTGTACTCTGGTCTTTAAAGCAATGAAACAAATTGGAAAAGAAAGTGGTCTCAGCAGGGTCCATGAAGATAGTGCAGTGGGGAAGGAATCATTAAAGCAGGTAGTTTGTCTCATGGAACAAATGAGTTTATAAAGAATAAACAGAAGATGGAAGAGAAACTGTAAACTGATGAGGGTGACATGCTCTGTCCTGGCACAGTCCCAATTTTGCTCATGTCACAATATTAGGGCTGTGAATCACTCATGGATACAGCTGGCTTTGAGGTAAGTTTTGACCCTTTTGTTTGATGCGGCATTGTTTGATGGCTGGCAATGGTGTGCAAGCTTAATCTGAACTCGTGACACAGGTATTTGTGAAATCTCTTATCTATAAAAGCTGGAAACCCAGACAGCTTCTGGATCATAGCCAGCAATGTTTGACAGGCCACAGATTTCTTAAACAATCTAAACTAGATGTCCAACAGCAGTCCGGATAAACGTATAAGATGTTATGAAAGCTGATCATATTTTTAAATACTCCTTGCTGTTTTGCAGTACTGGTCCAATTATTAAACATTTTGTCGATATGCTCAGATTTAAAAAGTCACTATCCACAATGAGAAACTGCTTCTTTGTAGATTTATAGAAATGTCAGGGTTTGGACTTACCTGGTCCTGCAGCCTCCACCAGAGCATTCCCCACCTGACTGGAAGCCAAGCCTGTCAATCAGACTGATTTCCTGTTAGGGAAGCTGTCAGTGACAGGGAAACCCTGACTTCCAGATTTCCTGCACAGTACCAGGCCCCCCTCCCCTGCCCCTGCCATACAAGTTAAATTTGAGCATTTTTAGAAGTTGACAAAGTCGTCTAACTTGCATTTGGCTTCTCAAACATCCAACAAAACACACGAAAAGTCAATAACCTGACACATTGGTTCGCAGAACTCAGCTCTGTTACACCTGTAATTTTGACTGTATGAGTGCCATTTTAGTGTGGCCTGCTCTGAACACAATCTTTTTTTTATTCATTCATGGGATGTGGGCGTCGCTGGCTTGGCCAGCAGTATTGCCCATCACTAATTGTCCTTGAACTGTGTGGCTTGCGAGGCCGTTTCAGAGGGCATTTAAGAGTCAACCACATTACTGTGGGTCTGGAGTCACATGTAGGCCAGACCAGGTAAGGACAGCAGACATTCGTGAACCAGATGGGTTTTTACAACAATCGACAATGGTTTCATGGTCACCATTGGACTAATTCCAGATTTATTAATTGAATTCAAATTTCACCATGGGTGGGATTCGAACTTATGTCCCCAGAGCATTAGCATGGGCCTCTGAATCACTAGTCCAGTGACCTTACCATTACACCACCACCTCCCCTAGATGAGGGCATTAGCGTAAGCGTTAGGAACCCCTGCTGGAAGTTTGCAGAGTCGGCAGATGGTGACGTCAGTCAGCATGTAATGCTGATTTGAAACCAGCACTGACATTTTCAACCTTATCATTCTAGTTAACAACTTCTCTTAAACATGCACAGCTGAACATATGTTCAGCAGCAGGAAGGACCCTCCACCAATGCTATTTAAAGGAATCATCAACAAATTGCAGATTTGTTGCTGATTATACTGGCTCTGTCTGAGATTGTGGAAATGCTTGGTGTTTTGAGGAATTACTTACAGTTGATGAAGTATACAGGGAATGATGCTGCACATGGGGAGAGCGTTGCTTGTCACTGCAAGGGCTCTGAGCACACTACTTGCTCCAGTTGTGGGGGCTATAGCAGTAATCCCCCTTGGGATGTAACATGACAGGGAGATGGTCCAGAGGCAGCAAGGAAGGGCACAAGCTGCTCACAGAGGGAGGAGGAGGAGAAGGGCACTCAGCAGGAGGGCATATCCACCGAGAGTCTTCTTGTAGCATTTCTCTTACCTCCACCTAAACCAAGAGTAGTGTGTGCATTGTCTACGATGCACAAAGGAAGTGCTCACAGAACTCTGCTACCTCTTGGAACCAGGCCTGCAGCCTCAGAGCAGGGCTAGGACGGCATTGCCAGTGATCCTGTAGGTGACCATGGCCCAAATCTCTTCACATTGGGATCCTTTCAGGCTGGAACAGATGACATATATAGCATCTCCCAGGTCACCATCCATTGCTGAATCAGAGAAGTAAAAAGGGGATATAAATGCCAGGAGGTGGGGTGGCTTCATTGTGTTCTCTCTGAATAGAGATGAGCAGGTAGAGTGCACGTGACTTCCCCATGGTACGGGGTACCACCAACTGCACACACATGGCTTTGTATCTCAATGCTGAAATGCATCACAACTTCAAAGTTTATCACGCATTGAATATGCAGTTGGTGCGTGTCCATACTCAGCACATCATACTGCTTTCAGAATGTGCCAGTCCCTCTTCCCTCAACCTTTCAACCACCACATCAAACTAGATGATGGCTGCTGGGCATCAGGAGCTATTCATTTTATACCTGGTTGATGACTCCCCTCCACAACACAACCATACATGGCTATCATGCATATAATCAGAGCCATGCTGTCTCGAGAAACCTCTTCGAGTAGCCGACTGACATGCTGAAGCAATGGTTTCACTGTCTTGACCACTCTGGAGGAGCATTCTAGTACTTGCCAGAGTGGGTGCCCTGATTCATGGTGGTGTGCTGTATCTTTCACACCCTGGCCATCATGAGGGCACAACCCTTGCTAACACGGATTCAGCAAGCACCGCAGAAGCTGGAGGAGGAAGAGGAGCAGGAGGAGTTTTAAGTGATGCTGGCCTCATACAAACCTGGGTCCCTGCTGAAGCAAATAGCCACTTAGCAGCACATTAAGCGCTGGACTGCACTCCACAATCATTATAATTAGTAGGCAGCACAAAGTCTGGTTGCTGCCTGCATTACTTCGAATGGTGTGAGTTAATTGCACATTGCAATCCTCGCATACCTTTTCGGATGCTATCCAATTTTGCCCCATTTACTCTATTTTTGTCTCTGCAGATGTGGCCTGACTTATTCAGTGCTTCCAGCATTTTCTATTTTTACAGCAAAACACATTTATTGCATCTTTGCCTAAACTATAACTCGCACATCAATTTATCATTGGCTCTATGGCAGTGTTTGGTTTAAGTTTAATAAATTGATTTGTGTCTAGATCAAAAAAATTGGATCACTCATGAACTGCAACTTACAGCTTATTTTTGTTTTCAAAAGACCACAGCCTGAAATTATTATTCGTGATATTACTGTGCAAAGATCTAATGCCCTCATGTTAGATTCCTCTTTTTTTTTAATGCAGGCATTGGTACTTTAAAAAAAAATAAAAACTTGCACTTCCTACAGTATTATGTCATTGCTTTTATGTACCAATAAGGAACCAAATAATCTAAAGTGAAGTGGTTATAAAACTATGGGTTCTTTATTTATAGAATAACACATTATGAAGAGAGCTTTGTCTTACATATGCAACTCGGTGTCTCGTTCATCTCCAACCAACTGATCACATGCTGAATGACATCACTTCCTGTGATGCTGTGTGGTGTACTTACATGGTTAAAGTGATATCACAACATCCCCCTTTCTTAAAATGGAAATACACAAAAGATAAACTATGTATATAATGGAATGAAACGACTTTGAAAACATTTTACATATGCTTCAGCTCTAATTTTCTTTGGTCAATTGTCTCTGAACCATACAAGCGTTCTACTGACTTGGTCTGATCTTGAAACAGTGCAGCGAGAGGGTGAAGTACACTTATCAGCTTTCCTTGCTTAACTTTCATGTGTATTCTGACAGTCATCCTGTGCTCAATTGTTAGGCTGGTCATTTTCTCTTGCTACGTTCTGCATAAATCTGAATGTGACCGTGTTCGCGATGCAATAGGATTGTCAGGTATAGTAAGGCGTTTGATAAGGTTCCCCACGGTAGGCTATTGCAGAAAATACGCAAGTATGGGGTTGAAGGTGATTTAGAGCTTTGGATCAGAAATTGGCTAGCTGAAAGAAGACAGAGGGTGGTGGTTGATGGCAAATGTTCATCCTGGAGTTTAGTTACTAGTGGTGTACCGCAAGGTTCTGTTTTGGGGCCACTGCTGTTTGTCATTTTTATAAACGACCTGGATGAGGGTGTAGAAGGGTGGGTTAGTAAATTTGCGGATGACACGAAGGTCGGTGGAGTTGTGGATAGTGTCGAAGGGTGTTGTAGGGTACAGAGGGACATAGATAGGCTGCAGAGCTGGGCTGAGAGATGGCAAATGGAGTTTAATGCGGAGAAGTGTGAGGTGATTCACTTTGGAAGGAGTAACAGCAATGCAGAGTACTGGGCTAATGGGAAGATTCTTGGTAGTGTAGATGAGCAGAGAGATCTTGGTATCCAGGTACATAAATCCCTGAAAGTTGCTACCCAGGTTAATAGGGCTGTTAAGAAGGCATATGGTGTGTTAGCCTTTATTAGTAGGGGGATCGAGTTTCAGAGCCACGGGGTCATGATGCAGCTGTACAAAACTCTGGTGAGGCCGCACCTGGAGTATTGCGTGCAGTTCTGGTCACCGCATTATAGGAAGGATGTCGAAGCTTTGGAAAGGGTGCAGAGGAGATTTACTAGGATGTTGCCTGGTATGGAAGGAAGGTCTTACGAGGAAAGGCTGAGGGACTTGGGGTTGTTTTCGTTAGAGAGAAGGAGGAGGAGAGGTGACTTAATAGAGACATACAAGATAATCAGAGGGTTAGATAGGGTGGATAGTGAGAGTCTTTTTCCTCGGATGAGGATGGCAAACACGAGGGGACATAGCTTTAAGTTGAGGGGTGAAAGATATAGGACAGATGTCAGAGGTAGTTTCTTTACGCAGAGAGTAGTAGGGGCGTGGAACGCCCTGCCTGCAACAGTAGTAGACTCGCCAACTTTAAGGGCATTTAAGTGGTCATTGGATAGACATATGGATGTAAATGGAATAGTGTAGGTCAGATGATCGGCGCAACATCGAGGGCCGAAGGGCCTGTACTGCGCTGTAATATTCTAATTCTAATTCTATAGTACTGTTAGCTAGTTCTCTGAGCTGACCGATTTCTTCTTAGCACTGCTCCATTGGGGGTCATAACTTAATAAGATCTTGGTTCGTTGCAGACTTTGGATACTTCTGCATAGAACCACATTTATTTTGTGGATGACTTTTTACCCTATCTGTAACGGTGGTAGTTCCACACCCACGTGGTTAACTCTTACATGCCCTCTGAAATGGCCTAGCAAGCCACTCAGTTGTACCTAACCGCTACGAAGTCTATAAAAAGGAATGAAACCGGACGGACCACCCGGCATCGACCTAGGCACTGGAAACAACAACGGCAAACCCAGCCCTGTCGACCCTGCAAAGTCCTCCTTACTAACATCTGGGGGCTTGTGACAAAGTTGGGAGAGCTGTCCCACAAACTAGTCAAGCAACAGCCTGACATAGCCATACTCACGGAATCATACCTAACAGACAATGTCCCAGACACTGCCATCACCATCCCCGGGTACGTCCTGTCCCACCGACAAGACAGACCCAGCAGAGGTGGTGGCACAGTGGTATACAGTAGGGAGGGAGTTGCCCTGGGAGTCCTCAACATCGACTCCGGACCTCATGAAGTCTCATGGCATCAGGTTAAATATGGGCAAGGTAACCTCCTACTGATTACCACCTACCGCCCTCCCTCAGCTGATGACTCATTACTCCTCCATGTTGAACACCACTTGGGGGAAGCACTGAGGGTGGCAAGGGCACAAAATGTACTCTGGGTGGGGGACTTCAATGTCCATCACCATGAGTGGCTCGGTAGCACCACTACTGACCGAGCCCTAAAGGACAGGGCTGCTAGACTGGGTCTGCGGCAGGTGGTGGGGGAACCAACACGAGGGAAGAACATACTCGACCTCGTCCTCACCAATCTGCCTGCCGCGGATGCATCTGTCCATGACAGTATTGGTAGGAGTGACTACCGCACAGTCCTTGTGGAGACGAAGTCCCGCCTTCACATTGAGGATACCGTCCATCGTGTTGTGTGGCATTATCACCGTGCTAAATGGGATAGATTTCGAACGGATCTAGCAATGCAAAACTGGGCATCCATGAGGCGCTGTGGGCCATCAGCAGCAGCAAAATTGTACTCAACCACAATCTGTAACCTCATGGCCCGGCAGATCCCCCACTCTACCATTACCATCAAGCCAGCAGACCAACCCTGGTTCAATGAAGAGTGCAGGAGGGCATGCCAGGAGCAGCACCAGGCATACCTCAAAATGAGGTGTCAACCTGGTGAAGCTACAACCCAGGACTACTAGCATGTCAAACTGCGTAAGCAGCATGCGATAGACAGAGCTAAGCGATCCCATAACCAACGGATCAGATCTAAGCTCTGCAGTCCTGCCACATCCAGCCGTGAATGGTGGTGGACAATTAAACAACTAACTGGAGGAGGTGGCTCCACAAATGTGCCCATCCTCAATGATGGGGGAGCCCAGCACATCACTGCGAAAGATAAGGCTGAAGCACTTGCAACAATCTTCAGCCAGAAGTGCCGAGTTGATGATCCATCTCAGCCTCCTCCTGAAGTCCCCAGCATCACAGATGCCAAACTTCAGCCAATTCGATTCACTCCACGTGATATCAAGAAACGACTGAAGGCACTGGATACTGCAAAAGCTATGGGCCCTGACAATATTCCGGCAATAGTACTGAAGACCTGTGCTCCAGAACTTGCCACGCCCCTAGCCAAGCTGTTCCAGTACAGCTACAACACTGGCATCTACCCTGCAATGTGGAAAATTGCCCAGGTATGTCCTGTACACAAAAAGCAGGACAAATCCAACCCAGTCAACTACCGCCCCATTAGCCTACTCTCAATCATCAGTAAAGTGATGGAAGGTGTCATCAACAGTGCCATCAAGCGGCACTTGCTTAGCAACAACCTGCTCAGTGATGCTCAGTTTGGGTTCCGCCAGGGCCACTCAGCTCCTGACCTCATTACAGCCTTGGTTCAAACATGGACAAAAGAGCTGAACTCAAGAGGTGAGGTGAGAGTGACTGCCCTTGACATCAAGGCAGCATTTGACCGAGTATGGCATCAAGGAGCCCTAGCAAAACTGAGGTCAATGGGAATCAGGGGGAAAACCCTCCGCTGGCTGGAGTCATACCTAGCGCAAAGGAAGATGGTTGTGGTTGTTGGAGGACAATCATTTGAGCTCCAGGACATCACTGCAGGAGTACCTCAGGGTAGTGTCCTAGGCCCAACCATCTTCAGCTGCTTCATCAATGACCTTCCTTCAATCATAAGGTCAGAAGTGGGGATGTTCGCTGATGATTGCACAATGTTCAGCACCATTCGCAACTCCTCAGATACTGAAGCAGTCCGTGTAGAAATGCAGCAAGACTTGGACAATATCCAGGCTTGGGCTGATAAGTGGCAAGTAACATTCGCGCCACACAAGTGCCAGGCAATGACCATCTCCAACAAAAGAGAATCTAACCATCTCCCCTTGACATTCAACAGCATTACCATCGCTAAATCCCCCACTATCAACATTGAGTTACTATTGACTGAAAACTGAACTGGAGTAGCCATATAAATACCGTGGCTACAAGAGCAGGTCAGAGGCTAGGAATCCTGAGGCAAGTAACTCACCTCCTGACTCCCCAAAGCCTGTCCACAATCTACAAGGCACAAGTCCGGAGTGTGATGGAATACTCTTCACTTGCCTGGATGGGTGCAGCTCCAACAACACTCAAGAAGCTCGACACCATCCAGGACAAAGCGGCCTGCTTGATTGGCACCCCTTCTACGAACATTCACTCCCTCCACCACCGACGCACTGTGGCAGCAGTGTGTACCATCTACAAGATGCACTGCAGCAATGCACCAAGGCTCCTTCGACAGCACCTTCCAAACCCGCGACCTCTACCAACTAGAAGGACAAGGGCAGCAAATACATGGGAACACCACCACCTGCAAGTTCCCCTCCAAGTCACACACCACCCTGACTTGGAACTATATCGCCGTTCCTTCACTGTCGCTGGGTCAAAATCCTGGAACTCCCTTCCTAACAGCACTGTGGGTGTACCTACCCCACATGGACTGCAGCGGTTCAAGAAGGCAGCTCACCACCACCTTCTCAAGGGCAATTAGGGATGGGCAATAAATGCTGGCCTGGCCAGCGACGCCCACATCCTGTGAATGAATTTTTAAAAACGTGCTTATCATGCACTTCAACTTCTCTTGTTTTGCTATTTTGTATTGAGGAGGATTTCATGAGATGGTGACTTGGAAGTTTTGTCTTAAACTGTCTTCCAAATCTGATTTCAGCAGGGGAGGGCAGTCCTGTGTCGATTGGTGTTGCCCTCAGGTGTAATATAGCTGCATGTGGATCTTGTTTCGTTTCATAACACTTTACAATCAATTATTTGACTGTATGTACCATTCTCTCTACTCGGCCATTTGACCTAGGACAATGTAGTGAAAAAATGATATGGTTTACACCCCATCTCCTGCACATGTCTTGAAATGGCTTGGCAACGTATTGTGGACCATTGTCTGATGCTATCTCTTCCAGAGGACCAAACAAACAGAAAATTGCACAAATGGTATTGGCAACTGATGAACCTCAAGTGTCCCTTACTTGATCTATTACGGGAAATTTAGAGTAGCAATCAGTTACCAACAAGTAATCGTCGCCTTTGACTGTGAATAGATTGGTTGCTATCCTTGGCCAAGGGTGCGACAGAATGTCGTGAGGAAGGAGTGGCTGTTCATGCTGGCATGGTTGGTGCTGTTGGCAAGCATTATATGACTTTACCACTCACTCAATGTCACTATTCATACCTGGCCAGTAGACGGTCTCGCATGCGAGTCATCTAGTCTCCTCAACAACCATATGGCTAACATGTAACTGGGAGAGGATGGCAGGGCGAAGCGTCCGTGGAATTATTACCTGTCTGCCTTTGAAGATAACACTGCTAGAAATGCCCCACTCAGCCGGGATGGCCAAAAGGTTCTGAGCTCCGCAGGAATGTCTTGTATGGTGTCAGATCATCCTTTAATAATGAATTGCCATAGACTTCAAGACTGGGTCTTTTGAGGTTTCTTCGTGTAATTCTTCATGCTTTTTCTGCCCAAAATGCATCAAATTGATCTAATATACATCCGCCAGCTTGATGTCAACCTCATCAACCTGGACATCTAGTGGAACATCTTTGCACTTTGTGGGGCGTGGGTAATCTGATTAAAACACCAGACGTTACGATGAGAGTCCCTGGTTTGTATTTGACATCGCAGCGATATCCTTGCACTTTTATCAACAGCCTTTGTGGCTGTGGTGGTGTACCAGTCAGCGATTTCTGCTAGATCATCGCTAATGGCTTATGATGTGTTTCGACTATAAAGTGTTTCCCAAAGAGAAAAGTGTGAAACCTTAGATTCCGAACACCAGTGCTAATGTTTCTCTTTCTATATTGGAATAGTTGGCCTCTGTGGGGGATAAGCTTTTTGAACTGAAAGCTATTGGACGACGATCCTGCAACAAGCATGCTCCCAGGCCTTTTTGCGAGGCATCTACTTTGAGAATGGTATCCTTGTTAGGGTCATTGTACTGACTGCAAACATGTATCTGTTGATAATGACTGCTTCAACAACTCGAGTGCATGCTGGTGGTTCTCATGCCACAGAAATTGTGTTTCCTTTCTGAGGAGTTCCCATAGAAGTGAAGATTTCTCATAGAAATTTGAAATGTAAGGAGCTAAGAAATTGAAGAGACCAAGACATCTTTGAAAGTCTTCTTTGTCTTGTGGACTTGGCATGGACTGGATACTCTCTATCTTGCTGGAATCCGGTCGATTGCCTGTGTCCGAATAAATGAAGCCAAAGAAGTTAATGAGTCTTGTGTTTATGGCACATTACTTACTGTGAAATACGAGGCCTTCTTTCCTGACTCTTTCCATCAGGATGTTTAAATTCCTATTGACACAAAAATGGGCTATGTCAAATGATTTTTTAATCCACCAGATGAAAAGTTGAATATTAAACTGGTGGAGATGAACCACTCACACCTTGCAAGCTATGAACTCTGCCTGCTGACTGTGACCACCGAGGTATATCCCCTGTTGCAGACTGTGTTTAGTGGTTTAATTGACCTTTGTTTAATTGTATGGGTCTGTTCACCGATTGATGTTCACTGTGCTTAATTTCTTAAACCTGAAGGTGGAGTTACAGAGTTTTGAGAAGGTTCCAGAAAGAACAGACAGAGACACCCCTTTGAAGGAATCAGCCACATTGCTGCCTCCCCGAGAACCACCGAATCAGCCGTCCACGTCTTCAAACCGGAAACCTCAGGACCACCAAAGGAAAGTTGCATGACCACCAAATTCAGCCTGACACCTGTCAAGTCACCAACAACACAGACTGTCTAACCCTTTTATTTCTCTGGATTCTAATTCGACCAAACTATCCTTCCCAAACAGTTAAATATTAAACACTCATTGAATTGGCAAGTACATCCACTTAAAAAAATAAATACACCTGTTCTGATCAAACAAGGAGAGGGAGAAACGGGAGAAACGACCCCTCCTCACCTAATCATCACAGAAATTTGGGGCCTCTATGTCCTAAATCAAACCCAAAGGTAAATGAGAAACTGGAAATGGGAAACCAGATTGATCCCTAGCAATAATTTTAAAACTTCAATACAGGTTTTCTTGTGGTTCAGTGCTAGACTACTAAAATGTCCACTTTTGAGGCCAGTACCATCCTAGAGCAGAGTGAAGTAACCTGGGACAGTTCAAAAGCCCTATCTGTTGAAGAGTTAAGGAGTGTAGCTGGCCATTTAGAGATAAGTATCTGTCCAAAAGCTAGGAAACCCAAAATCCTAAAATATTGTGGCCAACCATTTTGAAATTGAAACTGAAGAACTGGAGACAGGCGTAGAATCTGAAACAGACAGAACAGCATTAGCCAAGATACGGCTGGAACAGCAGAGATGAGAACTAGAATTCCTAGACAGAGAATTCCAGGAAAGGGAGAAAGAAAGAGTTTTCTGAAGGAGAGGTTGGAAAGACAGTTAAGGCAGCTCAAACTGAATAGGGAATGCGCCTCTAGTTAGGGAAGTACCCCTAGCTCAGGACTGAGTGCTGAGCTCTTAAAGTTCTCCCAATTGATACCACAGTTCGATGGGGGGGGGGGGGGGGGGGGGATGTGGAAACGTTTTTCTTCTCATTTGAAAAGCTTACAAAACAGTTGAAGTGGCCAGCGGAGGGTTGGATCCTACTACTGCAAAGCAAATTACCAGGAAAAGCCATGAGATTTATTCCCTATTGCCCGATAAGAGTTCATTAACCAATGAGATGATATAATATGCTATCCTGAGTGCATATGAGCTGGTACTGGAGGCATATTGCCAAAAATTCTGAACCCTCTGAAAATGGCCTTAACAAACTAACATTGAGTTTGAAAGGGTTAACCAACTCACTTTCGACCAATAGATACGGGCACTTAAGATACAGTCCACCTATGAGAACCTTAGAGAGGTGATCCTCCTCGAGGAGTTCAAAAACTCACTTCCCCTTTCTATACAAACCCACGTCGAGGAACAAAAGGTTCTAAGAGCCAGGCAGGCAGCAATTCTGGCTGATGATTGTAAGCTTGTCCACAAGCCCTTGTCCTAAGGGAAACCTGTTCCTAGTCACCTCCAAAAACCTGAAAGGTGGGAGGATGATAGGAGGATGAACAGCCATGGGTGAGAAGAGAAAGCTGGAAACATAGGAGGCCCTCTTCAGGCCAAAAGGAAAGCGCTGAGAATAGGAGTGCTGCCCACTTTCCATTGTAACAAGGCAGGTCATCTTTGAGCTGACTGCTGGAAGTTAGGGGAAAATCCAAAGGATTAGTTAGGGTACATCAGACCAGTACAGGAAAAGGTGCCGTGATGGAGCGCACAGCAGACCAGTCTGTGGCTCTAACTGCAACAGTGTGGGAGAACTTAACAAAATTCCTGAGAGTTACCAGGATTTTGTGTCCAAATGAAAAGTGATCTCATAACCCTGGAGTGAGGCAAGCAAGCCCATCGTCATACTTCGGGATACAGGGGCCACCAAATCACTTCTGCTGCGAAAAGGCATGAGCTTTCTCCCAGAGAATGCACTGAATGCCATAGTATTAGTCAACGGTATCGGAGGAAGGTATATGCCCATACCTTTATACCAGGTGCACCTGGAGTGCAACCTTATAGAGAGGCCGAATGAGGTCAGGGAGACAGAGCAGCTACAGGGGAAGGTCTCTGGCATTTTCCCTGACAGTGTGGTGACCCAGTCCATGGCCAAACAAGCTCTGTCAGAGGAGGCTGAACTGGCACTGCGGACAGATGACCCTGCTGCCTGGTTATCCAAAACCTTCTTTGGGAATTTGGAGGAACCAAAGGATGTGAAGCAGGTTTTTCTTGGTCAAGGCTCAGCAAGCTGACCCAGTGTTAAAAAAGTTAGCTCAGACTGCCCAAACTGAAGCTGAAGCAGAGGGACTCCCAGAATACTACTATTTAAGGGATGAGGTGCTGATGAGGAAGTGGAGACCTCCTCAAAGACCTGCAGATGAAGAGTGGACAGTGGTTCACCAGGTAATGGTGCTGCCGAGGTACCATCGGGAAATATTGAGAATAGCCCACAAAATTCCAATAGCTGGACTTGACAGTATCTGAAAAACCCAAGCCCGCATGAGACAGCATTTTCACTGGCCACAACTCCACAAGGATGTGGTGGAGTTCTGTAAAACTTGTCACACATGCCAGGTTGTGGGGAAGCCCCAGCCTGCAATAAAACCTGCACCCCTAATTCCCATATGGGCTTTTGGGGAACTATTCAGCAGAGTGCTGGTGGATTGTGTGGAGCACCTGCTGAAAACAAAAGGGGACTACCAGTATCTTCTCACCATTATGGATGTGGCTATCCGATTTCCAGAGGCCATCCCCCTAAGAACTATCTCTGCCAAGGTGGAGGGGCTAACCCAATTCTTCACCCGATATGAGCTGCCTGCTCAGATCCAGTCAGATCAGGGCACAAATTTTGTGTCCAGTATGTTTCAACATGTCATGGGTCATCTGGGCATAACTCAGCTAAAGTCCTCAGCCTACCACCCACAGTCACAAGGGGCTTTGGAACAGTACCACCAGACCCTAAAAACATACTTCTATGTGTACCCCCATGACCGGGACAAAGGGCTGGGATTTCTTCTGCTTGCCACCAGGGACTCACCCAAAGATTCCACTGGCTTTAGCCCCTTTGAATTAGTTAATAGACACGAAGTGAGAGGTCCTCTTAAACTAATCAAGGAGAAATTTTTGGGAGACAGGGACAAACCTTCCATGTTAGACTACATCTCCATCTTCCATGAGCAGCTCACGAGAGCCTGTGCGGTGGCTCAGGAACACCTAAAAACCTCTGAGAGAGCTAGAAAGGCAGGCAGATAAACAAGGCCAGAACATTTCAGCCCAGACACCATGTGTTAGTGCTATTACCAATACAGGGAGAAACGTTGAAAGCCCAGTTCAGTGGCTTGTACAGAGTAGTAAAGAGAATTAGCCAGGTGAATTATATAATTGACAACAGCTGGAAACAGCTGCTACCTTTGGAAAATGGTCCCTAAATGGGGTCTTAATTGGCTGCCTGCCTCTGGAGTAGGCTGTCAACTTTGTATCCCAGCCTGCACCTGGGAAATTCCCCCAAAGGCAGGAAGGTGTCAGGGAGCCATCCCCCTATTTTCCCAGCCCTCCCCCCACCCCTGCCTCCAAACCCATCTCCACTGGGCTGGGAGAATTCAGTGCAGTTTTTAGTCCTTGGTATTAAGACCACTGCATATATGATTTATTTATTTTAGGCTTTGCATAATTAACCCAGCAGCTTTCTCTTCGTACAGTTCCTTTATATTTACTGCAAACCTACTGCACAACTGATTTCCCAATCAGTCTAAATGCTGAAAGTGCAACTGATTTCTGCAATAACAATAACCCAATAACATTGAATTGAAGATCAGGCCAAAACAGTGAGCCAACCTCATGGTATATCCATCAGTATTCTTCAGGAAAGTTGAGGTTAAATTCATAAATTCTATAGGGTTCAAATGAAATCTCATTTTGGCTTTTAGCTCTGTTGTAGAGCTGATGAAAGTCCTTTCACTGTTTGGAGTCTTTTTGTGGTCAATTTAGCTCCAAATTGACATGTCTGATGATGAAAGATTGGAACCAAATTGCTCTTCTGCAGTAATGTTAGTAATCTGATGGCAGGATCAAGTACTTGAGGCTGCTGTTAATGAACAACCATCCTAGCTCATTGACTGTAACTGGGGGCCCTTCCCATTCAGCTCTAGTTAACCTCAAAGCCAATGACGAATGAATAGAGTGTTACCAACTGGACAAGCAACAGTAAAGCTTGTAACTGAATTGGTATTATTTGTGCTTGTATCAACTTACAATAACATACCACAGTAGCTGTTAGAAAGAAATGCAAGATTGTATCACATTTTTTATCTTTTGGGAGCTATTAAAGTTGTATTTTGAGAATTTTTTTAAAAGGTTGCTTCAAAGGATATTTCGACAAATACTTTTAAAAAAATGCAGCTTATCAATTTGTAATAGAATCCTAAACTGTTGAAAGAATTTAAACAGACCTTAGAGAAAAATAAGGACTAAAATGTGGAAGCAAAGGGAAATAAATCTTCAGATCTTGTTAAATTGTAGGTTTGAGTTAATAATGGCTCACATTGAGTTGTTATGAGGTGGTACACATCAAATTCTATCCACAGAAAAGTACAATCAATGCATCATTTATCTTACAGCATTGTTGATAATGGCAGTCCTCAGTTTGACACCAGTGCTGCCATATAGATGAGATGGCTTTACTGACATGAGAGTCACCAAGAACTACCTCAGGAGATGGTTTTCCATAGTTTCTCTGTAGGTAGCAATGCAGCTAGCAGAAAGCATAAATGGTTGGCACTGGTGGTAGTCCACATTATTTGCTGCCATTTCTAATCCCATGATTAAGACTTACAGGACTGCAATCATGGACATGCAGAGTTGTTCTCAGTTCCCAGAACTGTACCCCAAAAGGTAAATGGCATGAATTCAGAGCACTTTGTTTTAATAAGAAAGGAGTCCAAAGCATGTAGAAACCCATCACCATGCTTAAGTCTCAAATTGAAGCAGCTGAGAAGCTTAACTAACTACAGAGAATTGAGGTAGAGGTTGGCAGGTCACAACATTTAGGGACACTCAAGCATTCAACACAGATCATTCGGCAAGTTAACCAACCACGACTATGAAATATTCCAGCACTGGTACGGGTAAGCTTCTCATTGCTTGTCCAATCAGGACCGCTTTGCCTGTTAAGGTACAGACACAGTGTCATTTGGAGCCAAATGTGAAGCATTCCAGTGTCCAGGTTGTGTTAGTGGGTTCATTAACAGTACTTTGAAGTATCGCAGGCCTGTCAGGCTCTGGTATTGAATTATCCAATCAGCCACAGAGGCTTGATTTGGTCCAATCTTCTGTCATCAGGCTTGTAGCCACAGAGCCAGCCCACCCCCAGAGACACTCTTTATGAAAGTTCTTTGAAAAGGAATTATTGTAAAATATAAATGAGATGAAAAAAGACAGCACACACATGGCAAGAAACTAGGAATGTGCCTGAACTGAACTTCAGCCCTATTGTCTATACAAATGGAGGGCCTAATGCTTGTTTTACACCATTTTGATAATGGTCCCTTCACCTATTCAGGTAATTTGTGGGAAGCCATTGTGTTCATGTCCATTGATGATTGCTGGTTGAAATATAAATGGATGTAAAAAAAATTGGAAATCTCCTGATCAAATGACAAGTCTGGTATATGTCTGCAAAACCAGTGACAGGCTACATTATAAAGAATGGCAGGGTTGCCAATGGAGTGCCACTGGAGTAAATCATATTTGGTAAGGATAGATGATCACTGAAATGCATGCATCAAGTCTATAAGCAAGCATGTTAGCCAAAATCATATTACAATTTAAAAGGGAAATTTCTCCATGCAGCCAACACTAGAGGAAATAGTTGCACTTCTCCAGATGTTAAGGGAGCTTTTCTATGAAGGTTCAACAGAAGGCATAAAAACTCCAGAAAGAACACCTAACAAATGTTGATGGAGAAGTTGGCTGATTTGTCTTTAGTCTTAAGATAGCTTGCTTGTTGGTTTGGATGTAATTAACCATATCAGGCTTTTGTTTTCTTTATGTATGATCGACTGGGGACATGATTAGACAATGGTTTGCTTCTTTGTTGGTCACAGAGCTAACGATTTTTGCCGCCAATTGTCCACAATCAAAACACGCAGAGAGTGTATTGGTTGGTGTATTGACTAGGGCTCCCCCTAGTCATCCCACATGTCTACCTGAAATGAGCTTTACAAGTGAATCAGTCTTCAGTGGCAGAGACAATTTGACCTAGAAATTGGCTCACACCTCCAACTCCGTGCTGTCGTCCTCCTGGTTCCTCATCCAGTATAGTTACTTAATGTTTTACTAATATCCTCCAGTAGTCCATTTAAAGACTATTGCTTTGAGTTACTTTTTGCCTGAGAAAACTGACCACAGCATACACAGCTTTTGTTTCAGGTATTTGCAGGCAGATGCCCTTGGCGAATACAGGGCACCCGAGCCAAAATGGCATGCACAAGTAAGGTGAGCATGCGCACACTGCATTGAACCCTTCAGTGCCTATGGCTTGCCTGAAAAAAAGGTAATGCATGATCCAATTTCTGGGTCTTTGTATTTATCCATCAGCAGATGTTATATATATATAAAAAAAAACTTGCTCTTGACATGAAGCATGTTCACAGCTTCCTTATCTTATCCAGTTTCCAGACAAAGGATCACAGCCAAACACAGTCGGCTGGATTTTATCCTCTCCTTGGAGATGGGGTGGGAGGCAGCTGGGCACACAAAATGACATGGAGTGACGTTAGGTAGCATGCCCGACATTGTCCTGCCTCATGCCATTTTGTCTGTGACAGGCACCATGGCAGATGGGAAGTCCACTAGGAGGCCAATTAAGAGGTTGCCTTCTACCTCCGCTGGCGTATAGACAGCATCAGAGGGGCCTGCCGCTGTGTGGAGACACCTGGTGGCCTCCTACTCAGCTCAGTGGTGGGGGAGTTTCTCCTCTGGGGCAATCCATGGTTCATGGAGGGCCCCTACTCCCCCAGTGGTGGTGATGGTCACCCCACAGCAAGACATCCTTCCCACACTCACCAACCACCCCCCCTTCCCCTCTCCAGAGCCTGCCTGACTGGCCCCGGCGATCCTGACCCCACTTGCCTTGGTCCCCAGGGTCTTCTCCATCAGCGCTGCTCTGGGCCTCCTGCAGTATGGGCAGTGGCCATCGCTGCCAGTGGCACTGCTGGCACTACTGAGCTGGCAGCCCTCTGACATTGACCCAGACAGCGGGCAGTTAATTGCCTGCCTGCTGTTGAATTTGGTCGGGGGTCCAATAGAACACCAAGGAAGGGTCGCCCCCACCCCACCCTGCCGTCTTCTGGCCTGTCGCCGATATAAAATCCTGCCCTGGGAAACTTCTGCTTGCTGCTTTAATGCTGCCCCAACCCTAAAGCCTAGCATTTGAGATTTGCTCTTTTCCTGCGTTCACTTTTGTTCAACTTGAGACTTCCATCTCAACATTTTTCAGGCCTCCACATGACAAGTGAAATTATGCACTGGAAATGCTGGCATTTTTTAATGTGTATATATTTCATTATGTATCAGAAATGATTAAAGCAGCTGCAATTCTTTTAGATAGGTATGCATGAAAGGAAATTTAGCAGCTGAAAAAGGGTAGCTGGAAAATCTGTACCAATAATCAAGTTGTGGGTAGTGGGAGATTTCTGAATTGAACCTTTTGGAACTAATATTTCAGATGTGATGGAAAGGATCCCAAATTACTATGAAGAAGTACAGGGGAGTTATCACTCAACGTTACTAAAAAGAAATCATCTGACATTGTCTCATCTGTGCGCAAATTAGCTGCCGTGTTTCCTGCATTACAACAATGGCGGTTACTGCGAAGTGCTTTGCGACATCCTGAGATCATGAAAAGTGCTATATAACTACAAGGTTTTTATTTCTTTGAAATTAAATGCACCTATCTAACCAAAACAGTTGCAATAATATTCAGGAAAGAAAGATACAAATTAATTTAATCTCCTCTGAAGTTGTTTTGGCCTTCATATAAACTAAATTAATAGTTTTCTCATCTGAAATTCTCAGCAAGGAGTTTCTGTGATGAATCTCTCAGAAATATTTTGAAGAAATATAACTTGTGCATTTCTGCTCAAAACATTGCATTATATACATCCAAATGGGAAGGAAGCATAGAAGGACCTATATGGTAAAATACTAAAGTTAAAGTAAGTTTTAAAATTGTTCAGTAAAACAGGGACCTGTAACATAGTTCAAATGCTTTAGGAACTAAGGAATTGTTAGTTCATCCAGTTTGCCTTTTACCATCCAGGTGGTCACATGATACAATGACAATGGAGTGGTTGACTAATCATAGCAATAAATCTGTATCAATTAGTTTACAACAGACTGTGGGGAGAAATTGGATAAGGCATGAAAACAGGCACGGGGATCGCAATGCACGATTAACCCATGCCTGTTCGTTCAGATGCAGGCAGTGCACAATCTTTGTGCTGCTTGCTCATTTACATGATAGCCATGTGCAGCACAGCACTCAATGCAACATTGAGTGCAGAGGGTGCAAGTTTATGTGGGATTAGCACCACTTAAAGCTAGCCAGTATGTCTTAATGTTACATTGTACCTTTTAAAGGGGAGTTGAATTCTGACTGCAGAAGGTGCTGGAAGTGGCTGGGGGACAGAGTCTGACCTGCGAGAAGAGCCACTACTGGTGCAACAAGGGAGAGAGCATGCTCCAAGGTTCCCAGATGCAGCACTAGAGGCTTCGGTGGAGGAGATGTTCAGGAGGAGAGGTGTTTTCCATGCCTGGGGGGCCAGGAGGCCCTCCAGCCAAACTCTCAGAAGGCAATGTGAATGGATATCAGTTGCAGTCAATGTAAGCAGTGTAATTCTGAGGACCTAGATCCAGTGCCGCATGAAATTCAGTGATGTCATAGGAGTCGTCAATGTCAGTGAATTCATCTTCAAATATCATGGACCGAATTTTCCCCTGGGGGAAATCAGCCACTAACCTGGGATTTTGACTGGGGCACTCCCTTAATTGGCATGGAGACAGCTTCCCTGTCTAATTAAGGGCGGCAGGCAGGCTCTCGAAGCTGGAAGTCCAATCAGAGATCTTTAGCTTGAGAGGAGCAGCAGGCTGCAGTAAAGCTAAGTAATGGAGAGGGAGCTTCAAACATGAAGGTGCCCTCTGACCTTTTTTTTTCCAAATGCAAATAAAAATCAGAAAAAGCAGCCGGGCCACTACTGTGGGAGGAGTCCTCTACAGGGTGGCATTTGACCAGCAGCTGGATACATGCCTCTAAGAAGTTAAACTGCAACCACCACCCCACCCGCTGCACCCCTCTCCCTCCCCCCCCCGTCTCATCGGGAAACTGAAGGCTGACTGGAAAATCCCACCCTTTAACTGCCCTTAACAAGGTTCTTAATGAGCCTAATTGGCTGCCCACCTCGTGGGAGTGGGCAGCTCTGCCGGGCCCAGAACCCACCTTCTCCAAAATGGCCAGTATCGGGAACCGGTCGGGAAACCAGCCGTCAACTAGTGCAGGTATTTTCAGGCCCTGTCTACTTCCATTCCCAACTTCAGCGGGACCTGAAAATTTTGCCCCATATCGTTACACCTGAACCACTAGCCTCACACACTGCTCAATTCATGAATCTGCCCCATCACTCACCTATCAACAATCTCTATCAATCATGACTCGTGCCTCACATTCATAGTTTCACCTCACCCTCACACACTTAGCACTGCTGCAAGCCTCACACTCACATCTTGCATACACTGCCAGCTATTCAAACATGACAAGCACATCAGCCAAACACATTGCACCACACTTACTGATATACTTCCCTCTCTCTTGCAGGGCAAAGCAACACATAACTGGAGCAGCAACACCTAACTGGTGGGGAAAAACATGGATGCATGTCTTTACACCAATGGAGGAGATGATGCTCGCTAGCATTGAAGCGATCACAACTGAGGCCATGGCCAGGGGCAGGGCTGAAGTCTTTGAAGATGACGGTATGTTCACAGCTAACTCTCTTTCTCACATCCCACATTCCCCTCATCCCACAATCTCTTCTGATTTACAAGCTGCAGATGGTTTAAGGATGCACCTCTTGCTTTCTCCTGCTCCCCTCTCCACAACCTCATCCTTGTGCATTTCTCCTTTCAGACATCTCACCCAGTGCTCCTCACTGAGGGTCAGGTAGCTCCTGTTGACACCTCTTCACCCCCTCCTCCTTCTCCCTTTTTTAGCAACTTGTCCTGTTCTGCATGCCCAGCACCTGCATACAATTAAATACACTATTAATATACCATTAACAGGCAAGCTGGCTTCCATCTGTGCTGTACAATTCTATGACTAACCCTATGTTCTGTTTATTGCAGGCGACAACTGTAGTGCTTGTAAGTCTTTTGAATGAGAATAACAATCATATTTCGGCAACAGCAGCATGACATTGCCTTGAATGATGGGCCATCAACCTTGAATTCTTTCAACATAATAGTGAAAGCAACAGATCAAGGCTCCAGTGGGACCATTACATATGCCATTGTGGATGGGAATATTGATGTCTCATTCGTTGTCCTCAGTATCACAGTGAGTATTATAGGTTACAATTCGAATTCCCTCTGATATTTCTCCCAGTCATGCTATATTCCAAGGGAATACCTGCTAATACATCCATGTCCTGTAGCAACTGGTTTGTTCAGAAGCCTTGAAGTCAGCAAAAAGTCCTTCAACACCTGACACATCACTCCCTGTGGCTTTGACTACACGAAACACCTATGGAAAGCACCAAACACTTGTAGGATTGTAGCAACAGCCAGAGGAAATCAACCAGCAATAAACTTAAGTAGTTGATGATCTATTTAAATAGCGCTGATGGGGGTGGTGGGGGGTGGTGTCCTTTCTGCTTGCTGAATGCATGTTCAGTTGTGCAAGGTTAAGAGAAAACATTGGTTGGAGTTTTGAGCTCCAAAATAGCATCGCTGATGTCAAGTCAACGTTGAATGTTACTTGACGTCATGACCTGCCTGTTCTGTATACTTCTGCCGGCTATTCACTGTTCACTAATGCTCTCAGCAATCGTCCAATGAGGTCTGCCCCAAAAGTGTGTCCGTGTGCCGTGGATGCCATTTTGGAGCCCTACTGGCGCTCGTAGCACCCAAAAATTGGGTGCTAATAAACCCAGTTTCTCGTCCATTTTTTTCTATTTTAAATATTTTCCTGAAAATTGTTTATTTTCTGAATGTTACTATCTGCCAGCTGATATTTCTGCTGGCAGTGTTGACTTGCCCCAGATGAAATATTTGTGCGGCTGAATAAAATAGTGCTTAGAGAGACGGAGACAGAGGAAGAGACAGATATATGTGGGGGAGTAAGGCAGACATATGCATGGCAGTGGGGGTGATGGGGCAACTGGGGGCATGGTTTCACAATACAAAAGTATGTCTTCGCTCCCTGTGACAAATGCAAGATGTTTCCACTTTATGTGCTTAGGTAACCTGAATATGCACGCATTTAAAATATATTTATTATAGAATTATAGAATGGTTACAACACGGAAGGAAGCCATTTGGCCCATCATGTCTGTGCCAGCTCTCTGTAGGTGCAAATCAGCTAGTCCCATTCCCCATAGCCCTGTAAATATTTCCTCTTCAGGTGCTTATCAAATTCCCTTTTGAAAGCCACAATTGACTCTGTCTCCATCACACTTTCAGCACTCCAGATTCTAACCACTCACTGAGTACAAAAAACTTTTCTCATGTCACAGCTGGTTCTTTTACCAACATCGGTATCCTTTTGTCCTCGAACCCTCCGCCAATGGGAACAGTTTCTCCCTAACTACCCTGTCTACACCCCTCATGATTTTGAATACCTCTATCAAATCTCCATTCAGATGTGGTGCTGTAGTGTTTTGAAATTGCAATTGCATTATGCATTGTGTGCTCTAGAGGCTGCTGTAGAACACATATGCTAGCAAAGGGAATGTGAAAGTAAAACAGAATAAAGAAGAAGCCTTTATGTTCAACAGCTTGCAGTCTCTGCCTCACATATCCCATACCAAACCTGGTTAAACCTCACTTCAGTCCGAGGACTGCACAAGTGTAACAGGGTAAAAAAAGAAAATAATGGTGAAAAACTGGAAACATTGCTTTCAGGTTTGAAATTTTGGAAAGTTTTTGTCTACTTTTACAGACAGCATTTTAAATTGGAGACTGTGTTAGAATAAGACACAGGAAGCTTGTACAGTGTATACTCACACACTGATGTCTCCAAAATAACCATCCAATCAAAGAAATATACAATTCTGGTTCATTACAAAGAAGTTTCCTCTGAAAGGAGCGTGGTCCCAAACCCTTTATCACTGTGTTGCTGATCAATATGGTGTTGTCTATGCCCAACCTACCACCTTTTGATGTGCATTCAGAGCCAACATCTGTATCCCCACATTGGTAAAAATGACTGCAACATTTCGAAGGCAGATGGCAGGTTTCGCAATCACAGATGACACAAGGAAAGAGGCCTTACTTGTACACCATAGAGGTGAAGAATTAAAAGATAACTTTGAGACATTTACACCTGAGCAAAACTAGTCAAAGGCATGAGGTGATAGCCAAAGTTCTAATTTTTGCATTCCGTACACCATCAACATTCTATGTTAGCAATCTGCCGAGATTGTAATTATGCTGAAGTTTTTACTTTTCATTAATTACTTTTGCTACAAGTCAGCAAAATTGTACTGACAACCTACTTTGCACCCAAGAAAAACATCATATGAAACTATTGTCTTCTGATGCATTAAGCAAGAAGCAAGCAAGACAATTGACCAATATTGCACGTGATTGAGGCAACTAGAAAACAGAGACAACTTTGGTTATGTTGAACATGTCAAACGGGAAATTAAAATGCAAATAATCGAAGGCTGTCTCTCCAGCCTACTACACCAAAAAGCACTTGAGAAAGACAGAAAGTTGTCCGCGCTGTTGGAGTTAGCAAGATCACTATAATTCTCAGAGTCCAGAGCTACTGAAGTTGAGGCTTCTAACAGTAACTACCACACTCCAAGCTCAACTCCTGTGAACATTATTCATTGCTCACATGCCAGGAAACCACCTGCAAAGCCACAACAGCCATCTCACAAACAGAGTTGTGACTTGTCCAAAGATTGTTTCCACTGTGGTGGTGCTTACCCACACTGGTCAGAGTGTCCTAGTCCTGGTGTATAGTACAAAGCCTGTGGAAAACCCAACCACATTGCTCGTGTTTGTCGCCCATCAGGTAAAATCAACTACTAAGACCAATATCAACAAAAGGGTGCCACATATGCACACCACAGCAAAAAGGCAAGAGCATATAGCTAATGTAGAGGCGGATGACCCTGAATATACTTTTGAACTCTCTCTCAGACACAGCAAACAGCCATGTGTGACAGCGATCATTGGCTGCTCAGACATAGATGCTCTCATTGACATACAAGGTATACAAAGCGACGAAAACTAGTGGTAGGCCAGAGGATTGGGAATTTTTTTTTAGGAACCAGCAGCGGATGACTAAAAAGCTAATAAAAAGGGAGAAATTGATTATGAAAGTAAATTGGCAAGAAATATAAAAACAAACAGCAAGAGCTTCTACGGGTATATAAAAAGTGAGTAGCTAAAGTGAGCGTAGGACCCTTGGAGGATGCGACTGGAGAATTGATAATGGGGAACAGCAAAATGGCAGATAATTTAAACCAATATTTTGCATCGAGGTTCACGGTGGAGGACACTATAAACATCCCACAGATATTAGATAAGCAAGGAGCTAATGGGAGGAAAGATCTTGCAACGCTCTCTATCACGAGGGACAAAGTATTTGACAAACTAATGGGACTACAGGCAGACAAGTCGCCAGGACCTGATGGTCTACACCCAGGAGTTTTAAAGGAAGTGGCTGCAGAGAAAGTGGAGGCATTGGTTGAAATATTCCAGAACTCACTGGATTCCGGGAGGGTCCCAGCAGGTTGGAAAACCTGTAATGTGGCGCCTCTGTTCAAGAAGGGAGGGAGACAAAAAGCAGGAAACTATAGGCCAGTCAGCCTAACATCGGTAGTTGGGAAAAAGCTAGAGTCCATTATTAAGGAAGAAATAGCAGGACATTTAGAAAAACTTAACGCAATCAAACAGAGTCAACATGGTTCTGTGAAAGGGAAATCATGTTTGACAAATTTGCTAGAGTTCTTTGAGGATATAACAAGTAGAGTTGATAAAGTGGAACCGGTAGATGTAGTATATTTAGATTTCCAGAAGCATTCGATAAGGTGCCACATAAAAGATTATTGCACAAGATAGGAACTCACGGTATTGGGGGTAATGTATTAGCATGGATTGAAGATTGGTTAACTCATAGATGATAGAGAGTCGGGATTAATAGGTCTTTTTCAGGTTGGAAAGACATAACTAGTGGAGTGCCACAAGGATCAGTCCAAGGGCCTCAATTATTTACTATCTATATTAATGACTTGGAGGAAGGGGCAGAGTGTAATATATCCAAATTTGCTGACGATACAAAAATAGGTGGGAGGGCATGTTGTGATGAGGGCATAAGGAATCTGCAAGGGGATATAGATAGGTTGAGTGAGTGGGCAAGAACTTGACAGATGGACTATAATGTAGGAAAGTGTGAGGTCATGCACTTTGGTAGGAAGAATCAAAAGGCAGACTATTATTTAAATGGAGAGAGACTATAAAAAAGTGCAGCACCGAGGGATCTGGGTGTTCTTGTGCATGAAACACAAAAAGTTAGCATGCAGGTGCAGCAAGTAATTAAGAAGGCAAATGGAATTTTGGCCTTTATTGCTAGGGGGCTGGAGTTTAAAAACAGGGAAGTCTTGTTACAACTGTACAGGATGTTGGTGAGGCTGCACCTGGAGTACTGTGTACAGTTTTGGTCCCTGTATTTAAGAAAGGATATACTGGCATTGAAGGCAGTTCAAAAGAGATTCACTAGGCTGATTCCTGGGATGAAGGGGTTGACTTATCAAGAACGGCGAAACAAGTTAGGCCTTTATTCATTAGAGTTTAGAAGAATGAGGGGTGATCTTATTGAAACATACAAGATTCTGAGGGGGCTTGACAGGGTAGATGTTGAGAAGATGTTTCCACTAGTGGGGGAATCCCGAACTAGGGGACATAGTTACAAAATAAGGGGACACTCATTTAAAACTGAAACGTAAAGGAATTTCTTCTCTCAGAGGGTAGTGAATGTCTGGAATTCTCCACCCCAGAGAATTGTAGAGGCTCGATCACTGAAAGTATTTAAAGAGTAGGTAGATAGATTTTTGAAATATCGGGGAGTTGAGGGCTATGAGGAGTTGGCACGAAAGGGGAGTTGAGGTCTGGGGCAGATCAGCCATGATCTTATTAAATGGTGGGGCAGGCTTGAGGGGCCGAATGGCCTACTCCTGCTCCTATTTCTTAAGTTCTTATGACACAGGAGCATCGATCAATGTTATGGGAGAAAAAACATTCAACCAACTTAAGGATTGCCCCATTCTCTGCAAACCAGGGAATACGAAAAATTCACCTTACAACAGTGGTAAACCGCTGAAAGTCTATGCAACCTTGGAAATGCCAGTCTCATTCAAAGGCGCTAGAATGAAAACTCTATTCTATGTCATATTTGTAGAATTTGACATGCTTATCACTTTCAACACAGCAACGGGTCTGAGCGATTGCAATCACATATCCGATTCCTTCGCATAAGAAAAACATTCTCGAACTGTATGTTGATCGCTTCACTGGTATTAGCAAGCTAAAAGGCATTACATGCAAGTTGCTTGTAAACTCCAATGTACCCCCAGTTGCACATAAATGGCGATGAATACTATTTCATATCAGGAAACAGACAGAGAAGGACCTTCAACGCCTAATTGACCTTGACATTATTGAGAAAGTTGGAGATGAGCCTACCCCTTGGGTCTCACCTGTACAAGTTGTCAAGAAATGCAAGAGCGAGAACCAGATTAGAATCTGCATTGATGTACAATCACCAAACCAAGCCATACAACGAGAAAGACACTTGACACTGACAATCGATGATATCATAAAGTGAATGGTGCTAAACACTTCGCTAAACCTGACCTCAATGCAGGCTACCATCAAATGGAGCTTGCAGAAGAATTAAGATATTTTAGTGTAGTCTCTACTAACATTAGACTTTTCCCATACAAGAGGGTCACCTTTGGAGTCAATTCAGCAACTGAGGTATTTTAGCACTTGATTCGGTCAGCACTTCAAGGACTTGAAGGCAGCGTAATATCACTAATGACATTCTCATCCTGATTGCACTGAAAAGGAACTCGAGACACGTGGATGCAAGCACAGTTGGCTTAGGTGCAGTTCTTGTACAGCAAGACAAGACAGATTCACTGCGATGGCAAGCAGATCACGAATGCGTGTCGAGCAACGTTATTCGCAAACAGAAAGAGATGCACTCTCAATCACATGGGATATTTTACAGTTTCATTTTTTTTTACTCATTCATGGGATGTGGATGTCGCTGGCTATCCTGGAATTTATTGTCCATCCCTGATTGCCTTGTGAAGGTGGTGGTGAGCTGCCTTCTTGAACTGCTGCAGTCCATGTGGGGTATGTAGACCCACACTGTTGTTAGGAAGGGAGTTCCAGGATTTTGACCCAGCAACAGTGAAGAAACGGCGATATAGTTCCAACTCAGGATGGTGTGTGGCTTGGAGGGGAACTTGCATGTGGTGATGTTCCCATGTATCTGTTGCCTTGTCCTTCTAGGTGATAGAGATCATGGGTTTGGAAGGTGCTATCGAAGGAGCTTTTGTGCATTGCCGCAGTGCATCTTGTAGATGGTACATACTGCTGCCACTGTGCATCAGTGGTGGAAGGAGTGAATGTTTGTGGATGGGATACCAATCAAGTGGGCTGCTTTGTCCTGGATCATATCAAGTTTCTTGAGTGTTGTTGGAGCTCCATCTATCCAGGCAAGTGGAGAGTATTCCATCACACTTCTGACTTGTGCCTTGTAGATCATGGACAGGCATTGGAGAGACAGGAGGTGAGTTACTCGCCGCAGAATTCCCAGCCTCTGACCTGCTCTTGTAGACACTGTAGCAAGTTCCCCTCCAAGCCACACACCATCCTGACTTGGAACTATATTGCCATTCCTTCGTTGTTGCTGGGCCAAAATCCTGGAACTCCCTTCCTAACAGCACTGTGGGTGTACGTACACCCCAAGGACTGCAGCGGTTCAAGAAGGCAGCTCACCACCACCTTCTCAAGGACAATTAGGGATGTGCAATAAATGCTGGCCTAGCCAGTGATGCTCTCATCCCCTGAACAAAAAAAAAATGTTGTGACCACACAAAAGGATCAATGATCACTGCTAAATACATTTCACAAATCATCACAAGAAACACGTCATTCTTCAAAGCACTGGATATACCGATATACTGGATATACACTGGCATTGAATCCGAATCTGACATTGACATAGCAGATGAAGAACATGAGTCAAATGAGATTACATCTGATGTCAGACCATATCCTACATGTGAGAGAAAACACCTACCATACTTAAGTGATTATGTTATGAAGTGAATTATTTATGTTTAAGTTTATTGTTTACACTTTTGGAAACAAGCCATTGGAACATGCTATCTCTCTCATTTACTAATAAGGGGAGGTATATAGTTTTGTAGTGTTTTTAAATTGCAATTGCATTTGCATTGTACATTGTGTACGTTAGAGGCTGCTGTCGGGCACACATGCTAGCAAAGGGAAAGTGAAAGTAAAACAGAATAAGGAAGAAGGTATTATGTTCAACAGCCTGCAGTCTCTGTCTTACATATCTTACACCAAACCCAGCTAAAGCTCACTCCAGTCACGAGAACATCATATCAACCTTCTCCTCTCTAAAGAGAAGAGGCCCAGATTCTCCAATCTATTCATGTAACTAAAGTCTCTCATTCCTGGAACCATTGTCATAAATAAAGCCTTCACATTTTTCCTAAATTTTGGTGCCCAGTTATTGATTGGTAAATATATCCTAATTCCTAATAAGATCCCAACTTCCTAGAATGGTATCTGAATTTGAAAATGGCTACACAAGTTCTCCAATTCCAAGCAACGCACCAAGGCTCCTCAGACGGCACCTTCCAAACCCATGACCTCTACCACCTCGAAGGACAAGGGCAGCAGTTGCATGGGAACACCACCACCTGTGAGTTCCCCTCCAAGCCGCACAGCATCCTGACTTGGAACTATATCGCCGTTCCTTCACTGTCGCCGGGTCGAAATCCTGGAACTCCCTTCCTAACAGCACCATGGGTGTACCTACCTCACATGGACTGTTCAAGAAGTTTAAGAAGACGGCTCATCGCCACCTTCTCAAGGGCAGTTAGGGATGGGCAATAAATGCTGTCCTAACCAGCAATGCCTACATCCCATGAATGAATAAAAAAGGGCTGTAGCTATCTGAAATCAATTCTGATATAATCCTTCTACCAGTTGCACTGTAATCATTGAAATAACCAATGAAATTGACCAAGTATTAGTTTGTCTAATCAAATGATTAAAACTTTAGTGAAGGGCAGTATCTTTCGTTGAACTTATGGTTTTCACTTGAAATGTAATTGAAAATAAGCAAGAAACTACATTGCAAATTTCTCTAACAGTTAGTCCCAGTTTGTTACAATTTAAAAATGAGGACAGATTCATAAAAAATGGTAATGTTTACGAAAATCCTACTTTCATGAAAGACTTACAAAGTGCCACATCATTACTTTAATTTCTAGTCCACTGACATGTGTCGGGCAAGCCCCCCACCTGCAAAGAATGAGACACATATTGCGCCACATGAACACTCAAACTTAAAATTGGTGCTAGGCAGAAAAGAAGGTCTATCACAAGGAATTGCCAGGCCCATCGCCAGAAAGACCATTTTTGCATGCTAGCAGACAGTGTTGGAACAAGGGACCCAGTCCTTGCTTCCCCAATACACAGAAGAAGTGGTCAGACCAGTTTAGTCACATGACTAACTGGCTGTTTGTTTTTTTGAATTTGAACTTGCCACAGAGAATTTGAACTCGGAAAGCTGTTTGCTCCTTGATTGAGAACATCTCTCTCCTGTCTGCTTCCATCTCTTTCTCACGGAACTGAAGACCCATTGAATCCCAAGAGAGAAAAGTCTCCTACAGTGAACAAGGTTTAAGAAGAATACTGGGCCCCAACAAAAAGCAAGGCTACCTACAATCAAGGACTTGAGTGAGCTTGAAGCACAGTAAAAACCCCTCTTCAGAGATTGCCTCAAAAGTTTTCACTTTATTTTTCTTCTGTCCCTATTTGCATGTGCGTATCGCATATGCATGCTAGTGTGGGGTGCAGCATGTATCCGTAGGTGTTAACCAAATTAGAGTTTAAGTTTTAATAAAATCTCACCTTTCTTCTTTAAACCTCAGAAAGCCTGTTTGTGCTCATTTCTTTACCTTATAATTGGAAAGTGGTGAACAAGGATTCACCAAGGGGGAGCTCAAAACAGTGTGTTTAAAAATTAATTCCTGTTACAATAAGACCAGGTGAAGGCTGAAAGAGATCCCTAGACACCTTTCTCACCTGGTCGTAACACATGCATCGGCTTTCTTTGTTCTATAGATGCTGATGATGGATCTGTAGAATTTGCAAGAAGCAGAGGCCATTGATTGGGCATTGATCAATAGTGATTTATGAGACCTTGAGTTAAAAAAGCTTCATAACTGAGATAATGCAGTGGCTACAAAAGTGTCCAAGCATAACAAAATATAGGATTGCAATAATGAAATAATAGAACAAATAGATTTCTGTCTGTAATGGAAGATTTTCTATATTATTTTATTCACTGCTTGACAGCACTGTATCAACCAGTAGCTTCTGAATTCTAACCTGTTGGAATTCAAAACTAAACTTGCAGTGAGTCATTTCCATAGGCACTGGTAACGCTAATATCTGCTGTGGCATGTTGATGTCAGGACTGGAGTGAGGTTTAGCTGAGTTTGGTATAGGATATGAGGCAAAGACAAAGAGACAACGACTGCAGCAACTGAACATAAAGGCTTCTCTTTTATTCTGCCTGATTTAGTTTGACTTTGCAAGCATGTGTGTTCCATAGCAGCCTCTAGAGTACATCATGCACAATGCACAATGCAATTTCAAAACACTACAACATGTCTATTTTCACATAATTTTAATAGTTTTTTTATGGAAGTACTAGCCTTGCGTATACGAAAATGGCACTTCTTGCATAATACTTTTTTGATCTTCAGTCTTGAAGCATAATTGCTGAGAATGCTTCAGATTGTTATCATGGACTTTACTACAAGTCCAAATGCCAAATGTAGTGCTGATCTGATGGCCACTGCAGAATTATAGTTCTTCAGTGAGATCTGAAAAATTGCTTGATTGACAGGTAAAGATGTTAATCTGCAGATGGCTTGACTTTGTCACAGCACATTTGATTAATCTTCAACGCTGTAGTTGTAACCTTTTCACTGTGTTCGGTTTCTTCGTAGTTTATTTTGTTCCAGACACTAATGCCTACACAACAGCAGACATCTCACTCCAAAAATAAATTGTGGGAAATATTTTAATGTGAAATTGCATTAAATGCAAATATTGTTTGTTTTGATCAAATTTTTCTAGCTTTTAATTTGTTTTAGTTTTTCATTTACCAGTCTTTACATTGATATTATGGTGTGGCTATTGCTTTCTGTATCATGGGCACTCGTGTTAAGAAAATGTGGAGCAAGTAAATGTCATTCCCCCCACAAGCTCACTACTAGCACAGACCATATACAATCTATTCTACTCTCTGTGCTAATAATAAACACACTGATGGGACCCAATAGTAATCAAGCAAAAACACCACCTGCATGCTCGCTATTCACCCTGGTCAGCTGTCCTTCACATATCACAGAGGACATGGACAGCAAGTGCATGGGCACCACCACCTGCAAGTTCCCTCCATGTCACACACCATGCTGATTTGGAAACATGTCTCTGTTCCTTCATCATCACTAGCACAAAATCCTGAAACTCCTACCTAACAGCACTGTGGGAGTACTTTCTCCACATGGACTGCAGCAGTTCAAGAAGGCAGCTCATTAACACTTTCTCAAGGACAATTAGGGATGAGCAATAAATGCTGGCCTTGCCAGCAGTGCTTACATCCCATGAACAAATTTAAAAAAAAATTATGTTCCCTTGACACTCTTTCTGCATTGCATCTTGTGCATTATTTCATCCCAGACTATGTTTATCTCTATAACCTTCCATTCCATTCCATTGTGTTTTTGTTAAGCCTGTTGTACAGATTCTGGGCAAACATACCTCCAATTTCTTAAATATGTGGGAGGGAATTTTATGCTCTGGCCCACAGCAGGTTTGGAGGACCCCACCACCTTCCCGCCTCCAACGAAATTATGTCCTGGGGCAGGAAGGCCTGTAAACGGCCTTCCTGTCCCACCGCCAATTGAGGCCCTTAAGTGGGCAATACCCAATTAAGGGCCTCAGCCTGCTGCCGCCGCAATTAGCCAAGTGGTGGGCTGCATGGGAAACACAGCAGGAAAAACCTGCTTGCAGGCTCAGGGGGTGGGTGGGTGGGTGGCGGGGTGCTGCAGTGGTGCAGTGTGGGGTCCCTTGTTAAAAGGCACTTAGTGCCTGTATGAGGGACTAGCATTGGGAAAGGGGGGCCCACTGAAAGCCCCCACCCCGCACTTGCTGCCAACCCCGCTTACATCCTCCTCCTCCCCTGTGACCCCCGCCCTACCGGTGGAGGTTCAGCGCCACTCCTGGGTCTTGAGTAGGTGCTCCACCGGCAGCAGCAATCACCTCCCTGGTGGCACTGCTCAGTTAAAGAGCTGCCTGCCCCTGATTGGCCAGAAGCTCTCAGAGAGCAGGACATGTGTCACCGGGGTCTTTGATCCCGCGGGAGGCCCGCCAAGTCAAGTGTCAGTTGGGCACTTAACTGGACAGTGGCAGGCCTTCCATGGGATCAAAGACCCTGGTGACACAGGGTTTTGGCAGCACTTTTGTTGGATGTCGAGACCCCTGTCTCACAGATAAAATCCCGGCCATGATTTCAAATTCATAGTCCAAATTAAACAGCCTGATTACATTCACGTCTTGACCCTGAACAACCTCAGGGGTTCTGCAAAACTCCATTGTAACTCTGTTATGTGACCCAATTGTGCTGGGTCTATTGTTTCTAGGATTTTGTAGGAAACTCTGTATAGAGGGAAACTTCTGCCCATTCCATACAAGGCAAATGATGTTAGAAGGCTGTCCCAGGAGCAGAGCTGGGGTTGGGAGCTCCATGTCCAAAATTTCCTACTTCTCCAGCTGGACCTGACACTGAATTAGAGGCCAACAGCCCTAGAGAGATGAAGCATCCGAGTTTCCAAATGTGTAGAAATAGACTACACGTGGGGTTGGGGGAGAGGGGTCAGTGGTGGAGAAAGAATACCATCAGCCCAGAGAAGCAGCCAAAACTCCAAATATTAGTCAATTGTTTTTTTAAAAAAAATGGGATTGACCAGCTTATACAGAAAGCCAACAAAATCATTTATAAGAGGCTGGATTTTAAGAGCCCACTGCAGAGATTGGCGGCGAGTTCAGAAAATGGCAGCCCGCAAGCGCAGGCTGCACACCAAAGAGGCGCCATGGAGGCTCATTTAAATAGCCGTGGCGGCTCGCACCCCGAATCTCGTGGAGGGAGCGGGCTGTTTGTTGCCGACAATGGCGTCAGCTGCATGTGCGCAGGTGCCATTTTTAAAGGGCAGCCAGCCCTGTTGCATAATTTATATTTTTAAACACATGCCCCCCAAAATTAAATAAATAAATTTCTTACGCCACTTTCCCACCCCCCCAATAACGATTACATGAACTATTTGCCCTTTCTCCCAAAACACTTTACCTTTTACATCTGACCTTTCCTGCCAAACTGTACAAAGTTTGAAGTTCAACCCTTCCCATCGCCCACTACACCCAATATGTACATTTTACCCCCCCCCCACCCACACTGAAAATCTTACCTTCTCCCCCCTCCCCACCAGTGTCTCGTCGCCTTTCCCCGGAGGGGGAATTGAAGGTGCGGGAGTGCTAGCCGCCACGCTGACGATCGTGGCAAACCCTCAAGATTGGAGGTAAGTCTATGTAAATTTATTAATTTTATTCATTTGAATATTTTAGTTGAGGTCCCATCACCAGCGGTGGGAGGCGCACCAGGGAGCCTCACCACTGCCGGGAGGATTGGGCTGGGCCCTCCCGGCATTAAGTTCTGTGGCGGGCCTCATCCAGACCCATCTTCAGGTCCCCCCTCCTGCCACGGATCACGATGTCATGGGCTTGGTAAAATCCAGCCCAAGGTGTGGGCAAAGCCCTACCCCCACAAGGTGACCAACCGCCACATTTTTCAGCTGCATGCGGAAGGTGGGCACTAAAGTGAACCCTGTTGTTGAGTACTTGAGAGATACCTTGAATTGCTCAAAAAATCACATCTGCCATAAGTTTTGATCCAATATTCTTGCTTGACTTTAATCCATGTTTTTATTGTTTCTTTGATTCAAGTGAGTTGCGAGATGAAAATGCCAGGAAGTAGTATGTGTCCACAGTTTCCATCACAAAGAACTTTTGACATTGTTCATTCTATCAGCAGAAGTGATGATTAGAAGTTAAGTGTTTTCCCATGGGAAGAGAGAAAAACAAAACTGACGAGCAAGCGACTACTAGCAGCATTGTGGGAGGAGGACAAATGACCATCCTTAGTCTGGAGAATATGGCTAATACATTGGGCCCTAAAAGCAGAAAAATGCAGTGATTTTTAAAATACTAAGAAAGTAAAGACATTAAACAATCTTTATAATGTGTCAATGTTAGTCTACTTTATTTTTTATTTTATCTTAGCTAGATTTGAATTGACAAAAAATATCTTGCGATGTGAATAGTAAATAGCTTTTTGTTCTAATCAGATTAAGTAAAACAAAAGAAATGCACCCATAATAGATATATAATCAATCAACTTTTTCAATTAACATTTTTGAAGAACACTTAAAGTAATGTATGTTAGCTTGGATTATATGGCTAATAACACAATCCTGCGCTCCCAAATGGAAGCTATGGAGTGTGGGCCAGAGATAGGCTTTAAACACAGTTCCTATTTTCTGGAATCTAAGTTTAATAAAGCTACAAGTGTAGAAAAAGTAAAAGGCTGTTCTCTCTGATGGCTATTTAATGGCCTCAGTGAATGAGTATTGGTGGTTTCAACCAAACTGTTAGTGAGCAGACATCCACAGTGCAAAATGGATTGGGTGGGTGCTAATTGAGAAATCTCAGTTAGTGGCCAAAGAATAGATGTGTGTGCATGCTCTACACTGTAATATCATTCTTCAGATTGATGAATGTAAAATTCACAAGAAATGATTTTATAATCCTGGAGACCAGTGTGATTATTTACCAATATTCCACATAAAGTATACATAACATTGAAACTTAAATGAGAGCATGAACAGTCACAACCGTTCGTCAATGAGAAATCAATAAAATGTTCTGTTTCTTCAACAAAAAGTGATTGCTCCTTGAGCAAATTAAATGTCAGATGGTAAACTTAAAATAGACTCTAACCATGAGAGAACAAAAGAATAATGATTGCTTAAACAATGATTTATTTTGTCTTCCATTTTTTATAATTACATTGTCCTTTGCATGTTACATTATTACATTTAGGTCTATTATTGACAAGGTTAACAGTGAATAACCAGACAGGTAATAAGTTAAGCTGGGGCAACCTAGCTCCATATACATGGACTGTATGATTTCTCATGTGTTACATTTTCTGCAAACTAAGGATGCCCTAAATAAAAATATCATCATTGTGCTTTGCTTTAAAGAGGTATTTTGTTTGCTGAGGTTGCTTTTATTTCCTTCCAGCACGTTATATTATGAAATAAATTAGATTTATTTTCTATCTGTGATGTTTTCTTTTAAAAATGGCTTTATCATTTTTTTCCTCTATCAATACAGAAACATGCCCAGAAAGATATGCAGCATCCACTGGATATATTGCAGTAGAACATGCTAGCATCTGTAACCAATGACTGCAATAATAGAAGATTCCAATGTTCAGCCTGAAGGGTCTTTATATAAAAATAAATGACACGCTGCAGAAATAATGGAGATAATGGGCATCAAAGTTGTTGTTTGGCCTTTATACAAGGAATTTTCAGAATCTGAAATTGTCATCCATGAAAATCTTTGCACCAAGGACCAGTTTTCAGAGTTAATGATTCACAAAATGCTAATGGCTGTGTTAATGCAAACTGAAGTCGGTCGAGTGTATCCCATGGGATATTTGGCCAAATAGCAAAAAACAGTAAATAAATAAATTAAAATTAAAAGGTTTTCTCGAAGATGGTGTTGATCTTAAGTCAGATGTAACCAACTATAGTCTAAGGAAGGGATGTAAATCTCTTTTTTTAACTGAGCTTTTCATCTGGCTTGTGGAGAGTGCACATATTGGCCCAGATTTCATGTTGAAAATAATGATGAGTCTATCAGCACTCACTGTTATGATCGATTAAATTGGACAGCAACTTCCAAAGTATGCACATGGTCAGTTAAATGCAAAAATCCAGAAGTTGTGGTCCGAATTACCCTGCCTCACCACAGGCTGCACTATAATAATAACTCACTGATAGACTCAGCATTGAAATTAATGCAAGGGTGTGAAGTGGTTGTACTTACTTATTCTTTGGTCTCCTTGTCTCAAGAGACAATGGGTAACTTACTTATTAGTTACCCAATAAACATGCAGATATAGTTAGGGCTGCTGCATTCAGGTGTAAGTGAATTTTTAACAGTGTGATAAGTCTTAATTACTTCCAAACAACATGTTTGGCCCTGAAAATTAAACCTTACAAATCTGGCGTCTCATTCCTTTGAATTTAATTACTGTTGGAGATTTTAAAATAGAAACTAATTAATGTTTTTACTTTTTCTGTGTGTCTCTTTATATATTTATCTTAATCTCATCTTACTTTCCCAATCTTTACTTCACTTTCTGTACATGATTTAAATGTAATTTATACTTTTTGGCTTATACTTCCTGGTTTAGACTCTGTGTGTCTCAGTGAGGATTCCTCAATCTGATTGGTTGAAGAGCCATGTTGTTGCTGCGTTGCTCACAAACACCATAGATCCCTTGTAGAGGGTGCTGCACTGGATCAGACATCTGATAACAGCGAGTCTCTGTTCAAAAGCCTGCAATAGCTCTGTGGACACCTGTCAGGATAGTGAACAGTGAGTGCTGTTTCTTCATCACTGGCTGCAAAATCCAGGCCAATGCAAGAGAGAGCAACTAGAAGGAATGTAATACAAATAAGGGTATGGTAGACCAAGGGCAGAAATTAGCTTGAGCAAGTTTCTGGGCCCAGACTCGCTGTTGCTGAGGCAGCTCATGCCCAAAGCAAGAGATCCATGGATCGATAGAAATTAACCCCGAGGTCTCACATGCATACTCAGGGCAAGCTTTCATACTGGTTACGCCTCCACAGGCAGCATGTCCCAAAGGAGACACCAATTTGTGGCTGCATACTTTGGCAGCTGCAGCCTTGGATAGAACCTGGGAGAGGGGAATTGCAATTCCTGTAGAATTGGAAGAGCCCTCTGCTCTTTCTGGCTGTTCTTGTGGAAAAAAATTTAAAACTTACATTTGATTGGCAGCTGCAGGTGTAACTGAAGAATCAGAAGGTCCAACATCTGCCCTGCTCCTGAGGTGCCCAATTAACTGGTGTTAAGCCCCCAATTTACATGTTTAAGACAGGTCATATCTGTTTTAGACATTAATCCAGGATGCCTAGAAAATGAATCCCATGAACTTGGCAGTGAGATCAATGCCTGTGCAGATTGGGCACAGGCTGTCCCACTGCCAAATTGGTAGGCTTTGTGCCCAATTCCAAGCTGATAAACAGGTGCAACAAATACAGATTGCCATCCCCTAGTCTCCTTCCACCCAATGCTGCTATCTCAACTATTTTACTCTAATTTTACTCCTGTTTCACGATTTTTTATCTAAAGGAAAAAAACTGCCACATTGCAGTTGTTTTTTTATTTCTGGATTTGTCACCACACTGTTTAGTCCTCATCAGAGTGCGATCATGTAACTATTTGGAAAATTCATCTTTAACTAATATTTGAATCAGCCCACCAGAAAAAGGGTCGTAATTGCTGATTTAACAGCAGTCGTAATGGTGAAAAACTGAAGGCCAAAATTAGCTGTGTTGATAGCCAAGCCATTCCTAACAAATGTACATTGTGTGCTAAAATAACTGTGCAATATATCAGTGATTGATGTTATTATCGTGTCCTGATGGT
Organism: Heterodontus francisci; assembly: GCF_036365525.1. NCBI lineage: Eukaryota > Metazoa > Chordata > Chondrichthyes > Heterodontiformes > Heterodontidae > Heterodontus > Heterodontus francisci. The sequence continues at coordinate 44,667,201 of NC_090387.1, forward strand.
CCAATCAGACTTTTGTGGGAAGTATTGTCACAAAGACAAATACCTATCACAATTGCCCCTTAGGGAAATAGAATAGGTTCAATAAAAATGTGCATAATTATTTTTCAACAAAGCCTTAACTCATATGTTACGCCCAATAGGGACAGCAATTTATTTTGCCCCATCAGTTTGCATTATATTTAAACCCAGGACAGCAGTTTAAAACAGCAGAGGGAAAAATTAAGATGAGATGCATAATGTGTGGCTGATTTGTTGCCGCCCAATTTGCACCCCATCAATGTTGAATTTCACCTCCAAAATTCTAATCCACTAGATTAACTAATTACCTCTACTGACCCCAATGGTAGCTGACATTGATAAATGTTCCCTTTCCTCTGTCACCATCCTTCTCACCTGCAAAATTTTTATCGCTCTACTCTAAATTCCCATCCTCAATCGATCTATTCTCTCAATTACCTATCTCTAACCTCTCCTCTCTAAGGCCGCAGAGTGTGTGTTGTCACCTCTCAGCTCCATACTCATTTCTTCAATCACTTGCCTCATCACGCAGAATTGAAATGGCCATAGCCAAAGTCATGAGTGACATCATCTGTGACTGTAATCATGGAAAATTATATCCCCTTGTCTGCTTTGAGTCCTCCAACTGCTCCACATTATTTGGCATAGTAACTGTTATCCTCCTCCACAGCCTCTCCTCCATTGTCCAGTTCTGTAGGACTATACTTATATGGTCCAACACCTACCTACCCAAAGAAGCCAGCACATCTTCACTCTTGTGCATTGTCAGCACCAGAGTCCCCCAGAGATCTAACCTTTCCCCCTCTTCCTTATCTATAAGTTGCCCATCAAAAATATTGTCCACAGTATGGTTGCATACCACCAGTACAAGAAGGGAGCAGTAACTCTTTCTATTGATAAAAGGGAGGGTATCCACAAGAGCATGAATGATGACATTAGTACAGCAGGTATTTTACCCTCGGCGGTGGGAGGAAGCCCTTAAGTGGCAGTTAATTGGCCACTTAAGGGCATTGATTGTCCTGAGGCAGGCAGGCCATTTCCCGTGCCCCTCGTAAAATTGCAGCAGCGATGGGAGGCGGTTGGGAATGGCCCCCCTGGCCTCCCACTCAATTTTATGCCCATCCCCTGCCTCCAGGCCGCTCGCTGAGGGGATGTAAAATTCGGGCCATATTGTTGCTCCTTCACTGTCACTGGGTCAAAATTCTGGAACTCCCTCCCCAACAGCACTGTGGGTGGTACCTACACAACAAGGACTGTAGTGGTTCAAGAAGGCAGCTCAACACCACTTTCTCAAGGGCAATTAAGAATAGGCAATAAATATTGGCCTTACCAGCGATGCCCACATCACATGAATGAATAAAAAAAAAGTACAAATCAGTCGAATTTTATATTGAGGAATGCCATAAAATTAAAATAAATCTTGAATTCGTCCTTCTGCCTAATGCTGCATGCTCTTGTGAAACTTGACATGTGCACAAAGGGAATGTATTACTCCTCTGACACAATGGTGAACTGGATACTGGGTGATTTGCATTAATGCCTCTTTCTTGTTAATGGATGAATGCAATGACAGAAGATTTTTGTCACGGTCAGGTCTAACCCACCACAGAACAATGGTACTTCTTGGCAGCAGGTCTGATTGTAGGAGTGAATAAGTCATTTTATATGCCTACCAAAATGCAGCTGGGCTAGATTTTATGCAGCCGGCGGTTGTCCCAACTCCGGGCCTGATAGGTAAGGGGGCTCAGGCAATTAACTGACCGGCGCCAGAGTCCCCATCCCTTTAAGAAATGGGATCCCGCCTCTGAGAGCTGCCGGCCAATCAGAGGGCTGGTAACTCAGCAGTGTCAGCAGCGTCACCAGGAGCAGTGGTCACTGCTGGTACTACAGTAGGCCTGGGACCAGGAGCAGCCATGGAGACATCAGAGAGCAGGGATGTGGGATGGGTTCTCTGGGGCCAGTCAGGCAGGCCTGGCGAGGAGTGGAGGGGTGGGTTGTTGAGGACAGGGGGTATGTTGGCGCAGGATGGCTTTTGCTGCTGGGGTGCCATCCGTGGGCCACAGATTACCCAAGCAGGAGGTACCCCCTCCCCCCACCAACCCACAAGGAGGCCACCTGGTGTTACTGGGCAGGCTCCCCTTGTGACGGAGGTACCTCCTGATGCTGGCTAAATGTCAGCAGTGGTGGGATGAGGCCCGTGTGGCCATGAATTGGCCACTTAAGGGTCTCAATTGGCCTCTGGGCAGGAAGGCTATCTTTGGCCTTCCCTGCCTCTGACAAAATGGAATGGCGTCGGGAAAGCGACGGGCACTGAATTGCACCTCCCCTCCGCTCCCCGCTCCCCGCACCCCCACCATCACTACTTGATCGGTTCCCCAGGCCAGTCTGCCCATCCCTACAGGGCTAATAAAATTCAGCCCATTGTTTCTCACATAAGGTCCTGGCAGGTGGCGCATGTTGCATTGGATAGTAGGCTAGCCTACACCATTGAATTTCCCGAATAATTTTCTTCTGCTGTTCCTACTCCTCTAAAGTTTTTAACCAAAGGGAAGTAGAATGCTACACCCATACTGCCATGTTTGCCAAAAGACTTCTTTCTGACTCGTTCTATGAGAGACCTCATACGCTGCTCTTCCTTTAATGCTGGTAGCTCCCCTGGTGTTTTTACATCAAATTCAATTATGCACAATTAATGCTTACAACAATTAAGTAAACCCCAAGTAAATTTGCAGATTCCTTGTTAATTTGTATTTAACAAATAAAGAACAAATTCATGTTGGATCATTGAGTTAATGTATGCTAGAACTATCCCTAGGAAATAACATAGCAATATGGACAAAATTAGCACCTGCTGCTTAATTCTCAAAATGACAACTTTTACACACTATTAGCATATACACTAATTCTACATTTGTGGAGATGGAATTTACATTGCAATAGTACAGAGGATGGAGCAGGCTGAACAAATAGCACCAAGAGACCTGAAATTCCCAAATGCAGACATTGTTGAGCAGCAGGACAATAGACCAAAGTGCATAGATGTAGCAGTCCATGCCATTAGTAGGGTTCAAGTATGCCAGGTTCTGAAGATTCCCCTGACCTGCTAAGACTGGTCAATGCACCATAACATTCTTAAGTAAGACATTGTATTCTCAGGCCCCGAACACTGGCCATAATTTTCATGGGTCTTTTGAGACTGTTCGGAAGGCCCAGGAATTCGGCTAGGACCTGGATGCTCCAGCGCCTGGCCTTCATTCCAAGTTTCCACACGACTCATAGCACCTTATATCCACAGGGGCATTGCCAGGGAAAGGAATTGTCTTAGTTCTGGCCTGCGTTATGCCAAATGACCAGTCTCCTGTGCGGAATGAAGTGTACTAGCCTTATCAATAGCATATATGGGGACCACCTGGAGGTCCCCATCCAGATCCACGAAAACAAATTTCAGCTATCATGTAAAATCACCTCTCCTTTGCAAAAACGTTTGCTTGGGTTGAGGATGTGGCTGCCAGCATCGACACAAACTGTTGCTAGTGCCACCTTACTACCCCACCTCACCCTATGACACACACACACACAACACACACACAGACTGATTCATCTATAGTAACACAGTGATCCACATTAGTAATTCAATTCAGAATCTCCCTCTGATCCCAAACACTCGACAGGGTCAATGACAGAACATCCCAGCAGGCGCATCTTAGCACTTACACTGGATTTTTGGGCCCACTATCTTTCACTTGCATGAATGCTTACCATGCCAAATCATTTGACATCTTTAATAGCTATGCACAAAGTAATCTTCAATCACATAATTCTCAGGAAGCTGCACTCTACTTTCTATTTTTCCCAATGTAGCTTGATGATGCATGTCCATATAATCATGCCTACTGTTGCCTGTCTTACTGTTTTTATCACCCATTTCATTTTCCATCCCTTTCATTGACAAAGATTACATTATCTACATAGAACAGATTAACAATCTATTGTTGCAAAATTTACGAAGAATCATAATTTAAAATCAGAAGCAGTGTGTTTTGACGCAAAGGTCAATGGGGCTCATTTTAATGATTGATTGGGAAATTGTTGCAGGTCTATGGATCTTCACAAGTACAATGTTATTTCTCTGCTGATTGCATCACAGGAATCCTGTCATCGACCACACAATTACTGTGAAATTTCACTTGCACATTTCTATACTTATATTGTTAAACACAGCTTTTGTATTTCTTAATAGTAATAGTAAGCTTAGTTGATAGTCAATTGGAATGCAGTGCTGCAGTTGTTGTTTATTATGGTGAGAGATAAGCAAATCTTATAACATTTAGTTATCTGCTTAAGGAAGGCACTGTGCTGATATCAAAAATTGTGCAAAATGACTGGCAGTAACTCATCCTGCCAATAGTTGGAACTTTTATGGCAAAGTTTCCCACGCACTGTAATTAATCTATGGAGACTTTTCTTGTATTTGTATATTATGTTGCAGGATGGTTTGTGCTTTATATTTATATTTAAGTGTGAACAAAAGCATCAATGACTCATCTGTGAACACTCTCATCTATATCTAATATTCACCAATTTGAAATGAACATGATAGGCATTACATTTTATCTAGCAAACAGATTACTGCATGTAGCTCTTGTCATTAACTCTAAGAGGAAAACCATCAATAAAAATACGTGAACTGTTTACAGGAAGCACAGTGATACTTCTGAAAAAAAAATGTTTCTACCAAAACTCAGAATTTAACATTGCAAAAACTCTTTTCTGAAGTGGTGGAGTGAGTCCATTATTAGGGTCAGAGATTGAAATGGGCCAATTGCTCTCAAATCTGTCAAATGACTGATATGTAGAAGTAAGGTTCTAACATAGTAATTTGCTAAGATTCTCTTAAAATAAATCCACAACTGTTAGACAAACTTAAAAATTACAAATGAGAGAATGAAGATTATCAGCAGCCAACGAAGTGTGGCTGAAAATTGGTCAGTCACAATTCAATAAGTTTTTGAGAGAGTGAAATTCAGACATGGCAGGGGCAAAATTGGGCTCACTGGCAACCTTTTTGGAGCTCTACATGGGCCCTCAGTTGCACACGTGCACACTTCTGATGTGAAATGCGCAGACGCCATCTTGGTAAAGGGTTAGCACGCATGCAATGCTGGCAGATCATGATGCTAATTCATGCGCAACGCTGATTTCCTGCCAGCGCTGCCAGTTTGGAGCTCCATGCACCAGCCAATGCCCTCTCTTAACCTTGCACAGCTAAACATGCATTAAGCAGCATGAAGGACTTGCCCCCTCCACCCACCCAACGCAATTTAATGGGATAATCAACTACTTACAGGTTAGTTGCTGGTTTATTTCTGCTGGCTGTTGCTACAATTCTAGACGTGCTTTCCATAGTTATTTTGAGTTTCAAAAGTGTACAGGAAGTAGTGTGGTAGTTGCTGAAGTACTTTTTTCTTGAATTCAAGGCTTTTCAGCAAGCCAGTTGCTGTCAGACACTCTTGAAATCAAGCATGACTGGGAGAATAAGCAGAAGCCATGCCGAGCAGGACAAGCTTCTAGAAGACGGAGGAAAAGAAGAGCATTCAGCATGACACCATGTCCAGTCAGGGTGTTCAGGGATCATTTGTCCCACCGGAATCTCAGCAACGATCAATGTTTGAGACATCTGCGTTTCACTAAAGTGGCCATCACTGAAATCTATCAACTGATGCAGCCACAACTCCAAAGTCAGAGCAGGGGTAGGATCACATTGCTAATGACTGTGAAGGTGATGGTGATGGTGAACTTTTATGCGTCTGACTTCTTCCAGGCTGGTGCTGGAGATATTAGCAATATCTCACAGTTCATAGTGCACTGTTGCATTAAGGAGGTCACTGAGGCTCTCTATTCAATTTCCTCTTCCCAAAGAGAAGCAGGTGGAGCAAGTACAAGGGTTTGCAATGATTGTAGGTTTCCTCATGTTGCAGTGTGCAATTGCACATTGCGTTGTGGCATCGCATATCAACTCGGTCATGTACCAGAACCCAAACGGATTGTGAGTGTCAAAGGGATTCCACTCTCTCAAGGTGCAGCAGGTTTGTGACCATAGGCACTGCATCATGCAGGTCAATGCCTGATATCATTACATGCTATTCTGTGGCAGTCCATTGTGCCATTTGTATTTCAGCCACCATAGCTAACCAAAATGTGGCTATGGAGTTGCAGAGGCTATCCACTGACATCATGGCTCATGACTCTGGTTCGCAACCCATGCACATGTGCACATGCAATGAGAGTCATGCTGCCACAAGAAATGTGATAAAGCAGATCATTGGTGTACTGAAGCAACGATTTCACAGCCTAGACTGTTCTGGAGGAGCCCTGCAGCACTTGGCTGAATGGATTTTGATATTTGTGATAATATGCTGTGTGCTGCGCAACCTTTCCATTATGAACCAATAGCCCTTGCCACGATTATCAGGTAAAAAGCTGAGGAGCAGGAGCACAATGAGAAAGAGGAGGAGAAGACCATGGAGGATCAGGAGGAAGAAGAAGGGAGGCTGCAACCTAGGCAGCCCCTTTCTGCCTGTGCTGTACATGAAAAACTAATTCAAGTGTGATACCAGTAACCTCAATCCCAATTCCCCAATCACCAGCAGTCCTGAGCTCCTTGTCTTCCCTGTGCCACTGACAATCATGTCATGCTTTTGGCCACAATACAAAAATAAATCCAACAAAAAGAAAACATTCAAAAGCAACTTTATAAATGAATTTAAGCCATAATGCATACAAATGTCAACGAATCACTCTTGTGCATTCCCTTAATGCCTGTCTTTTGTATGTCTTTGCCTGTGCTAGCGATCGTATGCTGTGCTACTCCAGTGGCTGCAGCGTAGCTGGTGGAAGGCTGCTGACTTTCAGTGGAGGAGACTGCAGATGGCCTGTCAGGACAACTCTGAGTAGCTCTAGGCCTAGAAAGCCTGGCTTCAAGCTGCACCAGCTCAGCATGGCAGCAGCAGTCTGGGCTGGCTGATAGACAACAGCAAGGGCACTGACAAAGTGGCAAGGGTGGGAGCATGAATGCTGTCATCCTGAGAGAGGATGGAGCGCCATGGAACCACTGCCTTCTCCCAGGGTGGTGGCTCAGCAATGCCAGTAATCTGTTGCAGGAGAGATTGTTGGACTGCTGTGACACCAAGAAAGCCCCTTTAAATACTGGTAACCAAAGTCATGATGGCAGCAGGCTGAACTTCCATTGGGACAAGCTGACCTTGCATGGCATCAGTCTGAGTTTCCACTGTAGCACCCAGACTTTTGGTGGAAGCTGTTTGCACGCAATGGAAGCTGAGACATTGGTCATAAGAGGCTGCACTATGGTTGGGTCCACAGGTCTATTGCTAGAGTTGGCCACTAGTTCTATGTAGCTTCCTAATGCACCAAGAATTTTGTTGTGTAGAACCATCAGCCTTCTTCTGTAGCCTGGCCTATCAAGATCCTTATTGGAGTCCTCTGCAGCAGAACTCACATGTGTCCTCACCCTCCATTGAGTGGCACTTGTGCTATCCTTGTCTCCAGCTCTGGCTGCTATGAAATTGTCCTCGGTGTCTCACCACCATATGTTATCCTCTAAGATACGTACAGTGTTAGTATCTGAGTTAGCGACAGTGAGAATGAAATCAATTGACGGTGTGTCATCATCAGTCTTCTTGGTCTGCCTCCACTACCTGAGCAGGTTGCGGTTCTTGGGTGACTGAAAGGAAAAAGGAGCAAGGGTAAGGTTGTGGTGAGGGGAGATGGGAAAATAAGAGGTGCATGCTTATACCATTCGCAATTTGTAAATCAGAAGAGATTGTGGGATGATGGGGAAGTGGGACGGGAGAAGCAGGATTAAGGATGAGGATACTGTCTCTTCAATAGATTTAACAAGGCTGTTGGCCACAGCCTCCGTAATGGCCCTTCCCATAATAACCAGCACCATATCCTCCATGGGAGTTGGAACATGCAGGCACGACTCTCCCCGACCAGTTAGCTCCTGCTGTCTCCGGTTGTGCACCACCTTCTTCTGCAAGTGTGTCAGTGAGGGTGTTTCAACGTGTTTGGGTGATGAGGCTGGCATGGTTAATAGCTGCCAGCGTGTTCAAGCTGTGAGATACGGATGTGAGATTTGCAGCATTGTTAAGTGTGTGAGGATGACAGGAAGCTTATGATATAAGAGTCCTGATTAATAGAGATTGTTTGTTTGTAGGTTAGTGAAGAGGGTGTGGTGACTGAGCAATGGCTATGATGAATGCTGCAGTTGCTAGAATGTAGCATAAGAGCATAAGAAATAAGAGCTGTAGTAGGCCATTTGGCCCTTCAAGCCAGCTTCACCATTCAACAAGATCATGGTTGATCTTCTACTTGAACTCACCTTCCCGTACTATCCCCATATCCCTTAATTCCCTTCGTACGGAAAAATCTATTGACCTCTGCCTTGAATATACTCAACGACTGAGTATCCAAAGCTCTCTGGTGTAGAGAAATTGAAAGATTCACAACCCTTTGAATGAAGAAATTTCTTCTCATCTTAGTCCTAAATAGTCAACTCCTTATTCTAAGACTGTGACTCCATGTTTTAGATTTCCCAGCCAGGGGAAACAGCGTGTACCCTGTCAAACCCTTAAAGAATTTTATATAATTTATTTAGATCACCTTTCATTCTTCTAAACTCCAGGGAATATAGGCTTAGTCTACTCAATCTCTCCTCATAGGACAATCCCTTCATCCCAGGAACCAGTCTAGTGAATCTTTGTTGCACTCCCTTTAGACAAGTATATCCTTCCTTAGGTAAGGAGACCAAACTACATATGGCACTCTGTGTGTGGCCCCACCAATAATTTAGCCAAGACTTCTTTATTCTTATACTCCAATCCCTCTGTAACAAAAGCCAACATACCATTTGCCTTCCTAATTACTTGCTGTACCTACATGTTAACTTTCTCTGATCCATGTACAAGGGCACCCAGGTCCCTCTGAATGAAAGCATTTCCCAGTCTCTCACCATTCAGAAAATATTCTGCTTTTTTTATTTTTCCCAGCAAGGTGGATAACTTCACACTTTGCCACATTATATTCCATCTTCCATGTTCTTACCATTCACCAAACCTGTCTATATCCTTCTGCAGTTTCTTTGCGTCCTCCTCATAGCTTACTTTCCCATCTAGCTTTATATCCTCAGCAAACTTGGATATGTTACACTCATCCCCTCATCTAAGTCATTATTACACATTGTAAATAGCTGAGGCCCAATTACTGATCCTTGCAGTACCTCACTAATTACAGCCAGCCAACCTGAAAATGTCCCATTTCTTCTTATTCTCTGCTTTCTGTCCACTAACCAATTCTCAATCTATGCTAAGATATTACCCCCAATTCCGAGTCCTAACTTTGTGTAATAACCTCTTGTGTAGCATTTTATGGAATACTTTTTTAAAATACAAATACACTACATCTACTGGTTCCCCCTTATATATCCTACTAGTTACATCCTCAAAAACCCTAACAGATTTGTCAAACATGATTTCCCTTTCATAAATCCATGTTGACTCTGCTTAATCATATTCTGATTTCCTAAGTGCCCCGTTACCACATGCCTAACATTAGATTCTAGCATTTTGCCTACTACTGATTTTAGGCTCTTTGTTTCTCTCTTCCTCTTTTCTTAAATAATGGGGTTATGTTTACTTTCTTCCAATCCTTGGGAACTGTTCTAGAATCTAAAGAATTCTGGAAGATCAAAACCAATTCCTCCACTATCTTTGCAGCTACCTCTTTTACCTAGGTTGCAGGTTGCCAGATCGAGGGCACTTGTCACCGCCTAAGCCCATTAATTTCTCAGTACTATTTTTTAAACTGATTTCTTTAACTTCTTTACTCTTGCTAAACTCTTAATATAAATACGCTTGATGTGGTCAGGTGGGAGTTGAACAGTTGGAACCACCACAACAAATCACCAAAACAAACTTCTTGGCTTTCCTTTGCTGAATTCTAAAATCCTCACAATCTTCGGGCTAATAACTCTTTTTAGCAACATAATAAGCCCTTCCTTTGATCTAAAACTATCTTTAATACAGCTTGTTAGCCATGATACTACCATTTTTTTGTGTGGCTTTTTTGCCTTAAAAGGAATGTATATTTGTTGCAAATTATGCATTCATTCTTTAAATGCTAGCCATTGCTTGTCAACTATCAAATCTTAATTGGTCTTGGGTGGGACTTCCACCTCCATGAAGCAGGAAGTCCTGCCTAATGGAGCTGCTGGCCAATCAGCGGGCCGGCAGCTCTTAGTTCCAGCGACGCCACCGGGAGTGGTAGCCATTGCTGGGATTACACCCAGCTTCAGCAGGAAGAGGAAGGACGGCTCCCGAAAGATGATGGCCAGAATTTAACGTGAACCGACGGGCCAGGGTCCGGGAAGAGGAAGCGGGTGCCCAAAGCGCTCCTGCTCTGGGTTCAGTTGCTGCCGCGATCGAGCACTAGGTATCCAATTAGCAGCTCACTGGCAGAGATTTGAACAGAAAAGGTGCGCGCAGGCGGGAAGGTCTGCGTCAGTAGGGGCGGGGCAAGAGCCATGAGAAGGTGCTAACAGCCATTTAAAAGGGCTGTCAACACCTTTAGTGGCTCTGAGAACACTGCATGCTTCTCAGAGGACAGTAGGAGGCAAAGGACCTACAGCGAGGAGACGTATAGCAGGCTGAGGGCAACCAGGAACTGTCCTATGACCTTAAAGGGCGACCCACTGGACCTTCACAAATCCCAATGTGAGAACTTTGGAGAACCGGTACCCACTTGCGGCAATGGCAGAGAGAACAATCCGGGTGGCCCCATGGTTTACCGATGACTCCCTGCATGTCCTCCTCCAGGTGGTTGAGGCAAGGTGGGAGAGCCACTTCCCACCAGACAGAAGAAGGAGGCCTCCCCAGATCACCAGGAAGACTGGGATGGAGGTTTTGGAGGAGGCCAGCAGCCATGGGGCTGTGAGAAGGATGTGGATCCAGTGCCACAGTTCAACGACCTTCTCTGCTCTGCCAGGGTGAGCAGCAAACCTCAGTCCTCATTGTTTTGTACTCAGATGGGTGGATAGCCAGGTGTTGATGTTGCAAAGTAGAAGCCCTCCATCTGGAGTGAATGGATGCAGCCCTGTCATGGGGCATGTGCTGGACACATCTGACCCGCACAAGGGTCCAGAGGTATGCCAACCTTACACTTACATGGCAATGGTCTCAGAGGCAACATGCAGCAAGAGGGGTGAGTGGGTGGTCCTTCAAGTCAAGTAACTGACATGGGGGATGTAAAATGGCTGTCAATTGCCTTTTTAATCACTTCAATTTCCTTAAATCGGATGGTGAGCGGCGTCCCCATCTCGTCTGCTGCCCTAGCGTAAAATGGCGATCTGGCATCATGACGTCGGGGACCCGTTCCAACGATAAAATTCCAGGCAATAGGATTGTGAGGCCTCACCATGGACAGTTGACTGGGCCACAGCGAGGCAAGGGGAGTCAGTTGTAGGGGGTGGGGAGTGTTGTGCATTGGGGGCGGTTGGGGCTTCAGGGGCATCCCTCCATGGGTCACAGGGTGCCCGTTGAGTAGGGCCACCCCCTCCCAGCCCACGGCCTGGTAGTGTTTTTGGAGTCTTTGCCATCTGGTTGCTACCCACAGGTAAAATACCAGCAGTGGCACTCAAAGGCCTTGATTAGCCTGGGGCAGGTGGGCCATTTCTTGCCCCTGCTACCCCATGTAAAATTGCAGCAACCGCAGCTCCCAACTCACCGCCTCCCGCTCAATTTTCCAGCCCTCTCTGCCAGCTCCCCGCTTGTTCGGGGGCCGTAAAATTCCAGCTGTATTTTCCAAATTTACCTTTGCCAATTTGCCTTTCATACTTAAGTAGGTTGCTTTGTTTAGATTTAAGACATTTGAAGGTACACTCACTGAACTTGACTACTCACATGAGGTCATTTACTTTTTGCGGCATTGCATCAAGGCCCTTGAGGCTAAAGTACCGTCACTTACTTCCACAACTAGCTGCTTCTACTGCATGTGTATTGGGGGCAGCCTGCCCTGCTGTGGTTACAGGACACCTCTCCTCCTTTCCACCTCCTCCACCAAGACCCTCAATGCATCATCAGGAAACCTTGGTGCATACTCTCTCCCATACTCAGCTATTGTTCTTCATTGCACAGCACTAGTCTGAGTGACCTCAGCATCTCCAGCAGCCACAATGCACCTTTCATTTAAGAGGTGCAGGCAAGCTTTAAGTCGTGCCAGCAAGTAATGATATTGGCCCCCGACTGATGAATGCCACCAATGAACAGTGTGATTAGCATTGGCTGCTTGCAGCAATCTTTATCATGAGCAGGCAGCACAAAAGTGGTGTATTGTCTGCATTACATTGAATGGGAATGGGGTGATCGTGCATCGCAATCACCATACCCATTTTCGGAGACTGTCCAATTTAGCCCCCAGCAGTTCCAAAAGTTGATCTTGGTGCAATTTAAAGACTGTGCTATATAAGCTGCTTGTCAATGAATTTAGATTTTTTACTGTAAGTAAAAGCCATCAGACATGGGATTTATTGGGCTCAATTTTAACTCTGTGCAATTAGAAGAGTTTTGTGCAAGTTAAGATTTTGCTCATTATGTCAACTTATGACATTGCTTAGTGGATAATTCCTTCCAACACACCTCATAATAATCAAGATTTAAAACATAACTTACCCTATTGAGACAAACATTAGTCGAGAAAAATTAACAAATTTAAAATCGCACATTTTTCTTTTTTTTCTTTTTGGCCTCCTTATCTCGAGAGACAATGGGTAAGCGCCTGGAGGTGGTCAGTGGTGTGTGGAGCAGCACCTGGAGTGGCTATAAAGGCCAATTCTAGAGTGACAGGCTCTTCCACAGGTGCTGCAGAAAAATTTGTTTGTCAGGGCTGTTGCACAGTTGGCTCTCCCCTTGCGCTTTTGTCTTTTTTACTGCCAACTGCTAAGTCTCTTCGACTCGCCACACTTTAGCCCCACCTTTATGACTGCCAACCTGCTATGGCGCACACTGGCAACTGACTCGCACGACTTGTGATCAATGTCACAGGACTTCATGTCGCGTTTGCAGACGTCTTTGAAGCGGAGACATGGACAGCCGGTGGGTCTGATACCAGTGCCGAGCTCGCTGTACAATGTATCTTTGGGGATCCTGCCATCTTCCATGCGGCTCACATGGCCAAGCCATCTCAAGCGCCGCTGACTCAGTAGTGTGTATAAGCTGGGGATGTTGACCGCCTCGAGGACTTCTGTGTTGGAGATACGGTCCTGCCACCTGATGCCAAGTATTCTCCGGAGGCAGCGAAGATGGAGTGAATTGAGACGTCGCTCATGGCTGACATACGTTGCCCAGGCCTCGCTGCCATAGAGCAAGGTACTGAGGACACAGGCTTGATACACTCGGACTTTTGTGTTCCGTGTCAGTGCGCCATTTTCCCACACTCTCTTGGCCAGTCTGGACATAGCAGTGGAAGCCTTTCCCATGCGCTTGTTGATTTCTGCATCTAGAGACAAGTTACTGGTGATAGTTGAGCCTAGGTAGGTGAACTCTTGAACCACTTCCAGAGCGTGGTTGCCAATATTGATGGATGGAGCATTTCTGACGTCCTGCCCCATGATGATCGTTTTCTTGAGGCTGATGGTTAGGCCAAAATCATTGCAGGCAGCCGCAAACCTGTCGATGAGACTCTGCAGACACTCTTCAGTGTGAGATGTTAATGCAGCATCGTCAGCAAAGAGGAGTTCCCTGATGAGGACTTTCCGTACTTTGGACTTCGCTCTTAGACGGGCTAGGTTGAACAACCTGCCACCTGATCTTGTGTGGAGGAAAATTCCTTCTTCAGAAGATTTGAACGCATGTGAAAGCAGCAGGGAGAAGAAAATCCCAAAAAGTGTGGGTGCAAGAACACAGCCCTGTTTCACGCCACCCAGGATAGGAAAGGGAGGTGCCGCCATGTTGAATTGTGCCTTTCATATTGTCATGGAATGAGGTGATGATACTTAGTAGCTTTGGTGGACATCCAATCTTTTCTAGTAGTCTGAAGAGACCACGTCTGCTGATGAGGTCAAAGGCTTTGGTGAGATCAATGAAAGCAATGTAGAGGGGCATCTGTTGTTTGCGGCATTTTTCCTGTATCTGACGAAGGGAGAACAGCATGTCAACGGTCGATCTCTCTGCACGAAAGCCACAATGTGCCTCAGGTTAGACGCGCTCGGCCAGCTTCTGGAGCCTGTTTAAAGCGACTCGAGCAAAGACTTTCCCCACTATGCTGAGCAGGGAGATTCCACAGCAGTTGTTGCAGGAATAGAGGTAAGATGGCTCCTTGGCTGGAAGCTCCCTCGGAAGCTCCCTTGCTGTTCAACTCTATCCATGGCCATCTGCTCCCATTCTTAGAGTTTTCTCCCCCAAATCTACCCTCTTAAACTGTTTAAACTCCCCTGGCTCCTTAATCAGTTCATTTTAGCCCTAACTACAAGCTAACAGCTAGTTTATGCTACCTGGGCCCACTGCCCTCCCCCAGCCATACCTGCTCTTTGTTTTCTCAACGAAAATCGCACATATGGAATGTTTATTTCAACAAACATCGTAAATTCATTTTTCTGCAAGATGCTTCATTCTTGAATATCCCTTTAATATTTGTGGTGAAATTATTGGCTCGAAAATTGCTGTAGGAGGCGAACGAATGGCACCTGCCATTAGTTACACTTTCCCTTGCCTATTTAATCTCCATGATATTTTGCCCTGCAGGTTTCTGAAAGTGCGAGATGGAAATGGTGCAGCACCTGCTGCTACAAGGCATCTGGAATCTGAGTGACAAAGGCAAACATTGTGATTCTCCTTAACCAGATTGAATGATTGTGAAATGAATGGCGCAAGGTCTGAACAAAGAAAAGTAAATTAGAATGGTGAATTCAATGTCAGATCAGGTATAGAAAGAAAAATACAGATAAGGAAAGAAAGATTGGATTACAAAAAGGGTGTAAAGATAAGCCCAGCAATTACAGGCCAGTCAGTTTAACTTCACTGGTGGGATAACTACTAGAAAAAATAATTCAGGACAAAATCAATAGTCACATGGACAAATGCGAGTTAATTAAGGAAAGCCAGCATGGATTTCTTAAGGGAAAATCATGTTTAACTAACTTGCTGGACTTTTTTGAGGAGGTAACAGAGAGGATTGATGAGGGCAATGCTATTGATGTGGTGTACATGGACTTTCAAAAGGCATTTGATACAGTGCCAAACAACAGACTTGTCAGCAAACTTGTAGCTCATGGAATAAAAGGGATGGTAGCAACATGGATTCAAAATTGGCTGAGTGACAGTAAACAAAGAGTAGTGGTTAATGGATGTCTTTTGGGCTGGAGGAACGTTTGTAGTGGAGTTTCCCAGGGATTAGTGTTGGGAGCCTTGCTTTTCCTGATATATATATTAATGACCTAGACCTTGGTGTACAGGGCACAATTTCAAAGTTTGAAGAATATATGAAACTTGGAAGCATTGCGAAATGTGAGGAGGATAGTGTAGAACTTCAAAAGGACATAGACAGTTGATGGAATGGACAGACAGGTGGCAGATGAAGTTCAATGAAGAAAAATGTGAAGTGATTCATTTTGGTAGGAAGAACATGGAGAGACAATATAGAATAAAATGTACAATTCTAAAAGGGGTGCAGGAGCAGAGGGACTTGGGTGTATATGTGAATAAATCATTGAAGGTGGCAGGACAGGTTGAGAAAGCAGTCAATAAAGCATACTGTGTCCTGGGCTTTATTGATAGGGGCATAGAGTACAAGAGCAAGGAAGTTATGTTGAACTTGTATAAGACACTAGTTCGGCCTCAGCTGCAGTATTGCGTCCAGTTCTGGGCACTGCACTTTGGGAAAGACATGTGGGCATTGGAGAGAGTACAGAAAAGATTCACGAGATTGGTTCCAGGGATGAAGAATTTCAATTATGAAGATAGAATGGAGAAGTTAGGACTTTTTTCCTTGGAGTAGAGAAGGCTGAGAGGTGATTTGATAGAGTATTCAAAATCATGAGGGGTCTGGACAGAGTAGATAGAGAAAAACTGTTCCCACTCGTGAAAGGATCGAGAATGAGAGGGCACAGGTTTAAAGTATTTGGTAAGGGAAGCAAAAGTGACATGAGGAAAAACTTTTTCATGCAGCGAGTGGCTAAGGTTGGGAATGCGCTGCCTCAATGTGTGGTGGAGGCAGGTTCAATTGAAGCATTCAAAAGGGAATTAGACAGTTATATGAAAAAGAAGAATGTGCAGGGTTATGGGGAGAGGGCAGGGGAATGGAACTGAGGGAATTGCTCTTGCGGAGAGCCAGTACGGACACGATGGGCCAAATGGCCTCCTTCTGCGCTGTAACAATTCCGTGATTCTGAAAAAAAGACAATTTTTTTAACAAAGTGTTTTTAAATCTCAAAGAGCAATTAAAACCTGAAGGAATGAGATTTCACAATTGTAATAGTTAATTTTCAGTGCCAGAGATGCGAACTGACAGTGATCCGCACTTTTCATACCGTTAAAGACTAAATTGACAAGCCCTAACTTTCAGTGCCAAGTTTAGTCAATATCTACTGTGCAGGTACAGGAACTTAACATTGTTCAATGCATTTCAATGGTGAGTCTGACAGCGAGATGCCATTTTGGCAAAGCTAACAAAGGAGAAGTGGCAGAGATGGTGGATCACTAATAACAGACCAACAGGTGCTGGGGACAACTCTTTGAGGAGTTGCTCAACATTGAGTCATCTATTGCTGAGGAATTTTTGAAGCAAACTCTGAAAGAGGCCAACATTAAATGTTCCATCAACCATCAAGGCAATAGAGGCCTCCATAAGGACTATGAACAATGGCACAACACTGAAAAACTATTGTCATTCCTTGAGAAATTGACAAGATTGAATGTTGAGCTCTTACTTATTGCCTGCACAAGCTTCTCTGGCTAACCTGGAGAGAGAAGGGCCCACAGGACTCAAGGAATACAACCTTTAAGATATACAAGAACAAAAGAGAGAGGTCTGACTGTTGCAAATATTGAAGCATCTCACTTCTATCTATAGCTGGGAAGATTCTAAATCAGACTCTTTGCAATCGCCTGCTCCTTAATTGAGTGGACAGGAGGCATCTGGAATAGCAATGTGGTGCCAGGGCTAGATGAGGGAGCAGGCACATGATCTTCATTGCTCACTAAATTCAGGAGTGCAGGGAGAAAACTAATGACCTATAGGTTTGATCTATTCAATGTATCAATATTTGTTTTCAAATCCCTCCATGGTCTCACTCCTCCTTATCTCTGTAATCTCCTCCAACCCCACAACCCTCCAAGATATCTGCACTCCTCCAATTTTGGCCTCTTGAGCATTCCTAATTTGAATCATTCCATCATTTGTGGCCATACCTTCAGCTCTCAAGACCCTAAGCTCCGGAATTCCCTTCCTAAACCTCTCCACCTCTCTTTCCTCCTTTAGAGTCATAGAGTTTTGCAGCACAGAAACAGGCCCTTCAGTCCATCATGCCGGCCTTCAAGCACCTGTCTATTCTAATCCCATTTTCCAGCACTTGGCCTTTGGCTTGTATGCTACGGCATTTCAAGTGCTCATCTAAATACTTAAATGTTGTGAGGGTTCCTGCCTCTACCACCCCTTCAGGCAGTGTGTTCCAGATTCTAACCACCCCTCTAGGTGAAAACATTTTTCCTCAAATCCCCTCTCAACCTTCTGCCCCTTACCTTATATCTATGCCCCCTAATTATTGACCCCTCCGTAAGGGAAAAAGTTTCTTCCTATCTATCCTATCAATGCCCCTCATAATTTTGTATACCTCAATCAGGTTCCCCCCTCAGCCTTCCCTGCTCTAAGGAAAACAACCCTCGCCTATCCAGTCTCTCTTCATAGCTGAAATGCTCCAGCCCAGGCAACAACCTGGTGAATCTCCTCTGCACCCTCTCCAGTGCAATCACATCCTTCCTATAGTGTGGCAACCAGAACTGTACACAGTACTCCAGCTGTGGCCTAACTAGCGTTTTATACAGCTCCATCATAACCTCCCTGCTCTTATATTCTATGCCTTGGCTAATAAAGGCATGTATTCCATTTGCCTTCCTAACCACCTAATCTACCTGTGCTGCTGCCTTCAGTGATCTATGGCCAAATACACCAAGGTCCCTCTCACCCTCTGTACTTCCTAGGGTGCTACCATCCATTGTATATTCCCTTGCCTTGTTAGTCCTCCCAAAATGCATCACCTCACACTTCTCAGGATTAAATTCTATTTGCCACTGCTCCACCCATCTTTAAGATGCTCCTTAAAACCTACCTCTTTGACCAAGCTTTTGGTCATCTGCCCTATTATTGCTTTATGTGTCTCAGTGTCAAATTGAATTCTATAAACTCCTGAGAAGCACCTTGGGATGTCTTAATACTTTAAAGGAGCTATTTAAGTACAAGTTGTTGTTGTTACATAGCATTCACTGACTTGAACAAAGCTTTTGACTCAGCCTGGACTTTAGAGGACATTTGATTATCTGAAGAAGTTCTGGTTAGTTCTTAAATGGCTCCATTGTGGGATGGGTGGCTGTATGTATATTGATGATGCAGTGTCCAAATGGTTCCCAGATTTAAATGGTGTAAAGCAAGGATGTGTACTGGAGGCTGCTCTATTCACATTCTTTTTTGTGGCTATGCTGGATGATGCAACAAGGTAGGAGTTAGGATATGAGTCTGCACAATCGGGAAACAGTTTGATCTCTCAAGACTGCAAGTATTGGCTAAGGTCTTCAAACAAATTTATCAAGAACTTTTGTACACGGCTGTATATGCACCTGTGGCACATTCTGAAGAGGATCTCCAGCTGATGATGGACAGAATTGCAGCTTCTGCTACCAGCTACAAGCTTACTATTAGTCTGAAGAATACTGAAGTAATGTATCAACCAGCTTCTGAGAAGTTATAGGTTAGTCTATTGATCACTATTGGAAAGGGAGCTCACCTGTCTTGGAACTGTACTATATTTATTTATTTATTTAGAGAAACAGCACTGAAACAGGCCCACCGAGTCTGTGCCGACCAACAACCACCCATTTATACTAACCCTACAGTAATCCCATATTCCCTACCACCTACCTACACTAGGGGCAATTTACAATGGCCAATTTACCTATCACCTGCAAGTCTTTGGCTGTGGGAGGAAACTGGAGCACCCGGCGAAAACCCACGCAGTCACAGGGAGAACTTGCAATTTCCGCAAAGGCAGTACCCAGAATCAAACCCGGGTCCCTGGAGCTGTGATGCTAACCATTGCGCCACTGTGCCACCTGTGTACTGATGATACAGGATTGATAAGGAAGTGATGGCTCATATAAAGAGAGCAAGTATGGCTTTTGGTAGACTTCCCAAGCCTGTTTGGAATCAAGGCAGTATCAAGATTGACACTAGACTGAAGGTTAAGGTTGTAAGATTATCATGCTTGATTTACTTACAAATAATCCTTTTACTCAATTAACTAGTATTTGTCTTATTGTCTGCAATGATATGATGACCTACATTATTTTAGATGTTCAGCTGCATGAGGGACATTCTTAGAATATAAACGACATATCTGGACAAAAACTATTAAAAACCCATTGTGCAGGCACTTAAGTGATTTTTAGGGAAGGACTGGTGATCCATGATTGATTTAAACTTTTGAATTGTATAAACAGCTACTATTGCTTAAGATGAACAGATAAGTTGGGCTGATAAGCATTACTATGAGTGACTGACAGACTAGAACAAAGCAAAAGAGGCAGAAGAACAGGATGTCCATGCAAGATGTGCCCAGGAATTGGGGAAGTGTGAAAAGAGTATGTGCAGAGAGGCACAGCAGAGCAGGAGAAAACATGATTGGAATTATCAGGTCAGGTGGTAAAGAAACAGAGGTATAAGGGTGAATTTCTAATGAAAGGTGCGGAGATAGAAATTACAGATTGAGTTCCATAGCCTGAGCAAATGCTATCTGAAGCCTTACGCTTGCCTTGCTGTCGAAACAGGTCAGAGGGTAGAAGAGAAGTGAATGAGAAAGAACAATTCCATTACTCCATCCAGTGTCCTTACGGGTAATATATGAGCTGTTTGGTACTGTAGATCGCTGCCTCAACACTGTCACGTGTTGATCTCCGCTGCGTGGCAATAAAAAAGAATTGCCACAACTTTTGGTTGTCAGGTCCGAATTCCTTGCACGAAATTAATTTTACAGGCAGTTGTCCTTACCAATCTCCTGTAAGAATGTGAAACATGGGCACTCTACAGAAGGTACAGTCAACAGCTGGAAAGTTTTCTCCAAAGATACCTTTACGCCTTATTTTGCAATAGATAGCAAGAAAAGGTCATAAACAATGGAAGTAGTGGAATGCGTTCACAGCATCAGCATTGAGTCAATGACAATCAATTCTCAGCTTTGCTGGGCTGGCCATATTATTAGAATAGATGGCAAACAGTTATTAAAGTAGGTGCTTTATGGAGAACTGGTGCAAGGCACAAGAATTTATGGTGGATAACAAAGACAGTACAAGGACACAATAAAGATTCAATTGAGGCATTGCAACATGGTTATTGACACTGGGGAGACCCTCGCCACTGACAGACAACAATGGTGCACTGAAGTGAAAGGAGTGAAGAGCTTTGAACTGCACTGTCTCAGTATGGAGGCAAGATGTGAGAGATGGAAGGATCGTCAATGTCAGAAGTATCAACAGAAGAACCCACAGAAACACTGTTGTGTGAAACTTATGGTAGACAATGTTTGCCATGTAATGTCCTGTATCGTGACCAATGCAACTATCTACCATGAAATTATGCTGCCTTCAATGTTGGCACCATCATCCACGAGTACAAGGGACACGTGACTATAATATCAAAAGTTGCAAACAGTTTTGCAAGTTTCAGGATACAGAAATCATTAGCTGCAGATATCAAAGTACACCGTCATATTGGCAAGTTCTTTTCTACATGTATCTCCAATATTACTGATGTAGTCATAGGGACACAAAGGACAATATTTGCATTTCAAATTCTATCTTTATAATCCTTTAGTATTAAATAACTGAGAAAAGCATTCATTTTATGAGATCTAAGCAGTATTTATCATCATAAGAGTTAAAATTGTAAATCATTGAAACTGAATGGTCTATATTTTACAGTGGGAGTTAATGGCCAACTGTCAGTGTTCACCGTCAGTACCCCTCTGAAATTGACCACAACCTCAGGATGTCAGGCATGTGCAGATTAGTACAGAAATCCTGAAGGTCTGTGCTGCATGGGGTGCATCTCACTGAGAGATCCAGTATCCTCCCCGCAGAGACAGCAATCATTGAAATCAACGAGAACTTCAACTTTTCCAGTCTCACAGTGCTGTTAAAAACTCCATAAAAAGTTACACCTTTTTCAATCAGGTAACTGGGTTTTTAACAGCAATTAATAACATTTGATGAACAACAGAACTGGCCTGGAAAACGTAATTTTATATTCATGAAGTGCTCTTAACTGATTATTAGACTTGTTTAAGCTAAATATTTTAAGTTTGTTTTTAGAATATTTTAGCTTTAACCTTCACCCCATGCATATGTCCCAATCTAATTTGTTCCATGCAAAAAATTTTAAAAGTGTTTTTTTTACAGCTTTTTGTTTCCTGCTGGTGTGTCTGTGAAAATCCTTTAATATGATTGGCCGCTTGGACTGCTGGATGATATCGCTGCTGCTCCATGCTGTGAATGCCCAGTAAAGAACTTTGCAATCAGTTACAGTACCACCGCACAGTGATAGAGGTGAAATTCTCAGCAGAGAGGTCACTAGATCTCTTAGTGAGACTTTCATCGAGGTCAGCGGTGAGTGCCCTTGCTTCACCACTGACCGCAAACTCGGAGTGAATGAAATAAGTTGTATGCTATGCAAAACAGTTACCTTGATCAATACTGATCAGTGCACTAGTTTAATTTTTTTTTCATTCAGTTGTGGGTTGTGTGTGTCGTTGGCATGGCTGGCATTTATTGTCCATCCCTAGTTGCCCTGAGAATGTGGCAGTGGACCTTCGAATTGCCTTGGCTGGCCACTTTAGAAGGCAGTTAAGAATCAACCATGTTGGTGTGGAACTGGAGTCACAAATAGCCCCGACTGGCTAAGAGCAGCAGATTGCCTTACCTAAAGGTTATTAATGAAGCAGTTGGATTTTTACGATCATCCAAGAGCTTCATGGTAATTTTTACTGATGCCAGGTTTTTACCAGAGTTGCCACATGATGCAAGTGCAATGAAGCATAAAGAATGGCTAACATTTATCCAAACAACTTTTGTGTTGCGTTCTCGTTTGCATTACCTGTAAATATAAAGAAAAAAATCTTTGGTAATGGTCAAGACAAGTGCCATTCACCTCTGAAACCTTAGGATTGAGACTAGGGGTTGAATTTTCACCCCCATGTGGAGACGGATACATAGGTGGCCGGTACAAAAACGTGCACCTTTGGCCGGTGAGTCTGTTTGCCAGCAACTTCCCGCCCCCGGGCCATTTTTCCAGAGATGAGATGGGGATTGAAAAGGCTACCTATCGCAAGTGGCGGGTAACAAATTGAGGTAAGTTAACTGGCCTTAATTGGCCATTTTCAGAGGCCGGCTGGAATTTTCTAGTTGGCCTGTAGGCCCCCCTGAGGCATTGGGATCTAGGCCATCTGCACAGAGGCGGCCTCCTGGCAGCAGACTGGAGTGGGCCAGTGCTCCAGGCAGGCTTTGAGGTCCTCCCCAACTATCTGGCCTCAGCTGTGGTCACAGGCTGCCCTGTTTCCCCTCCACAATGGTGACCTGGCTGCTGAGGCCATTTTTTAATTTAAAAGTTTAAAAATGTGCAAAGAAGGCACCTCAAAATGGAGGCGCATTCTCTCTCTCTTTCTCTTATCTGAACTGCTGGCTTCATCTCCTTTTGAGCTGGAGAGCCTTCTATTGGCCCTCCAGCTTTGAGAGCTCACCCGCTGTCCTCAATTGGGATGGCGAGCCTGCCATGTGGCCACTAATTGGCCAATTTGGGGAAAATTATTGCTGGGTGACTGTTTCCCACACTGTGTGGGGTTGTGACCCTCATTTGACCCCCGACATTGGGGCCTCAACCCAAAAAGCAAAATCCTGCCCAAGGAGTTTGAGATGCCTTGCTACTTACTGTTAGGAGAGAACGGAAAATAAATTCTGGCAGTCACAAGGGATAGAAAATTTCACAAAACATTCTCAATTCAGACAGTGATGTATTCATCTTTGAGAAGCTCCAAGTTTTTCTTTAAAATAATGGAATATTTTTATATTGGTTCCTTCTCCATTAAAGTTTGCCAAAGACTGTCAGTAATGTCATTTATGCTACAAATTGACAGACCAGATTTTTATTTTTTGCCTAAAGAAACATTTTAATTTTACCAAAGATTTATAAATTTTTATAAATACTGATATTTGGCCATACAGATATTTCCTGCCCATTCACATAAAAGGAAGCTCCCATGATAAGATCCTAGGTTTGATCCCAAGTCTGGGCTGAGTTAGCTGATCTCATTTAGATGGCAGTGGAAATGCTTAGTGCTTCTGGATCAGGGTGAAGAAAAGTGGCTTGGGTTCACTGTTCCTAATTATTATCGAGTGACCATTGATGAAAGTGATCATGCATGAATGTCAGCCAAAGACAAGATCAAACTCAGTTTTGTTTACCTTCAACTGAAGAACTTACCAATATTCACCAGCAAGGTTCACACACAAATAGATCACTTGGGCGAAGTGACAGAGGGTGATGAACATTCATGAACTCATACCACAACAAGGATGCAACACTTTTCAGGAGTGGAGTGCAGATGCATCAAACATGTCTGTGGATATGAACTGCAATTCTATATAGCTAACTCTTAATTTTCTGAAGGTGAGTGACACATGAGTGATTGTAATCTGTGTTTGAAACCACAGTTAAAAATTAGTTTTTTTGTCAAAATTAAAACATCATACCTATTGGCTGGCAGTGATGGGGCTGGAGTGCAAATAATTCTTCATAAATATGCATCCAAATTACTGTTACTTTACTAACCTTGCAGTAATCACGCACCATTCAATCTCTAGAGAAAATAAGTGTCCTTAAAATTGTGCATTGCTCCTATAATCCATATACATCAATTTGAGAGGGGCATGTAGAAAGATTTATGGTAATAATGCACCCACTAATCAATTGACTCTATTCAAAATGATTTAAAATTAAGAATTACCAAACATTTGAAGCTGAATGTGAAATTTAGCCTAACCCCTATACAAATAAAAAAGACACAATACTCAAAGCCGTAATTTATTTTACTCTGCATTTCAGCATTGCTAAAGTGACAAACAAATCTGAATAGCCCAATTAAGATCAAACTTGACTATTAATGAATTAAATTGAAAGGATCTAATTCTGATCACTTCCAGTTCACATCACATCTCATCACTAATTAAAATATATTCTGTAAATTAAATGTGTTTTCCTATCACTCCAGACATAGGTGCAAGTTTGAGTTATGTAAAGGGTTTCTTTTTTAAGGAAATTTAGAAGCATATAGATTTAATAACTTGAAACATAGTAGATATAGTTGATCATTATTAAAAACCACTCCGCAAAACATGTCACGTTAATTTTGATGTTCCTAAAATAGCTTCCCAATGAATGACACCTTAATTGTTTAATAATGATTTCAACAAATAAGCATAGTTCTGTAGAATTAAATCCCTGGAGTTTATATTAGCAACGTGCATGCAAAGAATTGATTCTTTAATCAGATTTGGCTGCTTGAACGTTGAACAGAACATAATGATCAAATGTCATATGTTCTGCACACAATCATCTTCTATTACAATCTACTCCACTCAGTGCATATCTGTCAATGCATATCCTTAGTCTATTTCTTCAAGTGTATAGCTATTTTAAAAGCAAAATGGTACTCTGTTTCAATATTTAATTACTATATAGCATAAAAGATATATTTCATCAATACATCTGCAAGTATTATCTGCCAGCTCTGATTTTGTCACATACTGGCTGATAAGATTTTGCAACTGCAAATCTCAAGGGATTTGGGAATTTCATTGTGTTGGTGGGGGAGGAGTGTTAATGGCTGAGTCACAACAAGGAGGCCATTTAAACAGTTCAATTTCCTGCAAGTGACAGATTTGTAATACATGTCAACAATATTAACATAATATTTAATGCATGTATTGCTAAGGTTCAACCAGACTGAGAACAATATAAAAGGACTGCTGGGGATTTTTAATCATTTCTTCTTTTGGGCCTCCTTATCTCGAGAGACAATGGATACGCGCCTGGAGGTGGTCAGTGGTTTGTGAAGCAGCGCCTGGAGTGGCTATAAAGGCCAATTCTGGAGTGACAGGCTCTTCCACAGGTGCTGCAGAGAAATTTGTTTGTTGGGGCTGTTGCACAGTTGGCTCTCCCCTTGCGCCTCTGTCTTTTTTCCTGCCAACTACTAAGTCTCTTCGACTCGCCACAATTTAGCCCTGTCTTTATGGCTGCCCGCCAGCTCTGGCGAATGCTGGCAACTGACTCCCACGACTTGTGATCAATGTCACACGATTTCATGTCGCGTTTGCAGACGTCTTTATAACGGAGACATAGATCATTTAGACTCTATAGATATATGCATCCTGTATACTGAAATCACGTACTCTCTAGTAAAATCTCTATAGTACATCCTGAAACATGTGTACAGTCAAGATTCTGAAAGTGCAAAAATATGGAAGAAAACTCAAAGTTACCGAAAAGTTCTATAGGGAGCTCTGATATACAAAATATTTACATCTCAATAACCTAAATCACCGAATCTGTTATAAAGGTTTCTGTGAAATGTAAATCACATTTTTTGTCCAGGCACAAATAGCAATGAATGACCCGACTTCTACTCAAGCTGTGGCTAAACCTGAGCTGGCACTTGCAGGTGGTTAGGCTGATCAAGTGACTAAAAGGTTCAAAGCCTGTGTAACTTTCACAGCCACAGATTAAGTAGTTAGCAATATTTCAGTTCTCTGGAAAACTTTGGTCTCCTCTGTTACAGTTCCTCCAGCAAACCAGACTATGATATTTGAGTTGAGCGCATAGACCACAGACTGCTTAAGTGTACAGAAACCACAATGTGGCTTACTTTAGCAAGTGGCTTTTGGCTGTTGCTGCATCAGCAAGATTGCTGACACAAACTGAACTTCTCCCTACCTTACCCCTCAACTAAGAAATGCAACCCGAACCCCACTGCACCAGCATGAATGTGTCACTTCCCTCACCAACCATTCAGAGTGAGATAGTCAATTTTGTTTCAGTCTGTGCTAGATTCTAGCAGTTTTCTACAGTGCACCTGTGCCTACTGAAAATGGTCAAGCTCATTTCTCTAAAGGTCATAAAGCAGTGACATGGGAGCAGATTTTCAACCCATCTATCAATTCTAGATTTGAACACAAGGGATGTTAACATTCTGTAAAAAAATACAGAATGCAGGTTTTGGCTGCAATGCATATTGAAATCTTACTAAACATGATTTTTGCCCCTAACCATCAACATTATACCTGAATAAACTCCAGTTCAGCACTATCACCTGCACATTCAAACCATGAGAGTGTATGGGTTTTATGTACGCACACCAGTTAACTTCAAGTGCAACTAGTTATCTCCATTGTGTCAATTAATTCATTCATTCTTAAGCAACTAGCCCGACAAACATTTATAAAGGCAACCTTAGTGAGAAAACAGTTTCATCAGAGTCAAACATTCTGGCTGCCTGCCTTTCTTTGTGGCATTGAGCATGCCTGGGTTCTGGGTTCCATGGAAAGGGAGCTGAAGGCCTTCTGTGACCAGTTGGCACCACAGGGTATAGATTGCTCCCTGGATGCTCACAATAACGTTATAATTACATTATTGTTTGTTTGTTGTATTTGTGGTGCTAGAGGGCATCTGTTAATTTTTTTGTTTCTGTTCAGTGGCACTGGGGCAATTCAGTGTCACTGCCACAAATGCACTATTAAAAGGCTCATAACAGTCAAACTATTTTGGTTTCCAAGTCAGAAATTCATCTATAGAACAGCAGCTAGGCAGAAGAATTATAAGTAACAAATTAATGTAATGTATGTGTACACCAGGCACAGGGATAGGTGGGATCTATGTTTCAGGGATGGTGAATGCCTGTCTGTGATTGGTCACTGTCTGTGACTGACAGCAGACTGCCTGGGCAGACTAAGCACTGTTCATGTCACAGGCACGCTGGGATCGGCAGCCCCTGCTATTTTCGCACAGATCATGGAGTGGGCAGGAAAGGGAGAAAGGTGCAGCTAATCATAAGCTGGGAACGGGGAGCGGCGGAACCATGAGCAGGGAGTGGGCAGTGTTGAACCATGAGCAGGGAGTGGGCAGTGTTGAACCATGAGCAGGGAGTGAGGAGCGGCGAACCATGAGCAGGGAGTGAGGAGCAGCGAACCATGAGCGGGGAGCGGAGTGCGTTGAACCATGAGCAGGGAGCGGCGAACCATGAGCGGGGAGTGGCGAACCATAAGCAGGGAGCGGGGTGCGTTGAACCATGAGCAGGGGGCGGTGAACCATGAGCAGGGAGTGGGTGCGTTGAACCATGAGCAGGGGGCGGTGAACTGAACCATGAGCAGGGAGTGGGGTGCATTGAACCATGAGCAGGGAGTGGGGTGCATTCAACCATGAGCAGGGAGTGGGGAGCATTGAACCATGAGCAGGGAGCGGCGAACCATGAGCAGGGAGTGGGGTGCGTTGAACCATGGCAGGGAGCAGGGAGTGGTGAACCATGAGTCAGGAGCAGCGAACCATGAGTGGGGAGTGGGGAACCATGAGCAGGAAGCAGTGAACCATGAGCGGGGAGCGGTGAACCATGAGCGGGCAACGGTGAACCATGAGCGGGCAACGGTGAACCATGGACAGGAAGTGGGGAGTGGTGAACCATGAATCAGGAGAAGCGAACCATGAGCGGCGAATTAATGAGCAGCGAGTGGGGAGCGGGGAGCGAGAGAGAGACACACAGAGGACGGGGGGAGAGACACACAGAGATGGAGGCGGGAGGGTGAAACAGAGAGGGAATGGGGAGATGGAGAGACAGAGAGAGGGGAGAGACAGAGTGGGGTGGGGGGGGAGAAAGAGTGCTGGGAGAGACAGAGAGGGTGAGAGAGAGAGAAACACAGTGAGGTGGGAGAGAACAAGTGGGGGAGAGTGATAGAGAGGAAAGAGAGAGGGGAGAGAAAGCGATCAAGATCACTCCTGACAGATGGACATCTATCCAGAATACTTTGCATCATTACATCAAGTGTGCAGGTAGAGATTGACTACTAATGCAACCAAAAACAAAGCCAGGTATGTTAGTAAGTCGGTGTTCAACATAGTGAAGAGAAAGTAAGTTAATATATTAGTCTTATTTAAAGCTTCTTCACAAAAATGCACATTAATTGTTGTTTTGATTAATAGTAAGATCAATTTTTAATGCCTTTATCTTTCCAAAGTTTTCTCATCGGCCACCATATAGAACAAAAATAGTAATGTGCCCCCCCCCCCATGTAAAAAGGTTGGACACCCCTGGTCTAAACAGTGCCAATACTCTAGCAATCACTATATATCTGTATTCCTTGCATAATTCTCCAAAAGCAGTACTACTGCAAAAGGTATCTTTGGCTGACAAATCTGAAATTTATGATGTATTTTAATAATTTCAACAAATACCACTTCCAGATCATGATGTCGTAAATGCAGAAAACGTTGGAAATACACAGCATCTAACAAAGATGGAAAAATAGAACTGGTTCTGATTAAAGTATCTTACCCAAAGCATTAATCTATCTTTTTCAGATTTTGTGCCTTTCCCACATTTTTGATATTTCAAAGATCCAGCCTTAATAGCTTTTATTTTTACATTCAAATAGCTAATATAGTGATAGTATACAGTGTGAATAAATATGCATTATTAGCCTGTCTGTGCTTACTGTATAAACACAATATGAGGCATCCAATAGACTAAGGTCTTGGAATATTATCAGTTTGATTGCTCCTGATGATAATAACCCTTGCCAACGGGTCAGACAAGGAAATAAATAGTTATCAAGACCATTCTAGTCCAAACTAAATGTAAATTCAGCATATTGGCTTGTTTCTTCCTCATAACAAGAAGGAGTTTTTAATTTTGGACAGCTTAATATGAATAGCTAATTCTAGAATGAATCAGTAATACTGGGCACTGAGTAGAGTGAACAGAAACATTGATGCCTGCTTTCTCTGTGAGACATTGTATACCAATCAGTAGGGAAATAAATGATCTGAATCAAGCCGAAGACACTGATGAACCTGTGTTAATTAATGGCCTTGTCCACAAAACTTTGGTTTTGAACCATTCTGTTTCTTAAACTCACTTAGGCATATTGGGATGGCTGATAGTCTTATTGATAGCATCTTATCCCTATACTTAAAGTGCATAGTAAATCAATTAAATGTTTTTGCTAACAACTCTTGATTAATTTAATTGATTTTAGCAACAGTGATTTAAATAACTTGTCAATACAATGTAACAAATTGAAAACTTAAATATAAAGTAATATAAATATTGTGAACATTTTTAATTCACTCCCTGTACATCATAAACATCATAATCTACTTTTAGAATTTTTGCATTGGGCTACATATGGTCAAGGGGTCAAAAACCTGGAACTCCCTCCCTGATAGCACTGCAGATATATCTACACCACATGGACTGCACCGGCTCAATAAGGTGGCTCACCAACACCTTCTCAAGGGCAATTAGGGATGGGCAATAAGTACTGGCCTTGCCAGTGATGCTCACATCCCATGAATGAATGAAAAAAAAATTTGTTGAAGAAGAGATTTTAAAAACACAAAAAAACCTCAGCAAATAATAAACACTTTTGTTTTCCAAGGACAAGGAAAAGCGATCCAGGAATGATGAGCTAAAGGAGAAGAATAATTGGACTAGTAGTGCTATTGCATGTGAAAGCAAATGACTTTATGACCAGAGGTTTCAAGGAACAAAACAGGTAACATAAAGTTATAGGGGCCTAAAGCCCACAATCCTGTTCTGCAGGTGGAACAACGGCAGAATGAGATTTTCTCTGTTAGACATTAACATTCCTGGTGTCCATCAATTTAAGTGTATCCCAATATTGATGTGGTTAAGGTACTGTCAAGAAAACATGCTATACCAAATGAGAATTTTTAATTCATCGGTTGGAAACCTACATTAAACTTTTAGAAAGGAGCTGGGATCCTACTGTTAACTTTTAAAAAAGCTGACAGTCAAGATGGCCACCACAATTTGCATTGAAATACCTCACATTCCAGGACATCGAATCGGAGATGCATGTCTAACGAGGTTGCATCCAGGACAATGCCTCATGAATTTGGCAACAGCTAGCAGCTTTGCTTCTAATGGCAAATCATTCAAAGCCATCTTGGAATATTAACAGTGGAGAGATACCTCCAGGGAGTGAACATTGAAACAATGAGACTCAAGAGAGAGATTGAAAATACTTAGACTTGAATCTAATTGAAATGCAAACGAGGACACTGGAAAGTCATGTGACTGCCCACCCCCATCTGTGGAAAAACGAACAGTCTTTCGCAAAAGGACAATCAAAAATAGACTTAAGCTGCTGAAAAAAGATGAAAATAACTGGAAATCATTTAAACTAGATTTGGAAGGGCAAAGGGCAGTGACTAGTAGATTTCTGCACTGCAGGCATCCTGATTCCTCTATGGTTTACATTAGTTTTCTTAATCTTAGCAGATCTGATTTAGGTCAGTACAAATTAAGTAGATGAGCTTCGGAATAGCAGTTATGTTTTATTCTGGACAAATACAAGGTAAAGTGCTCTGATACATAAAATGCGAAGCATACATTCAGAATGGATATATCCTATTTTGAAATGGGCTGGTAAATTGCTGTGTTGGGGAAAATCCAATTCCACTGGAATACATCATTAGGTTCTTTTCACTGCTGTTCTTGCTTTCCTCAGGGAGAACAACATTAATAATTAAAGGAGGGATTGACACAGCATATTGATATTCTGAAAAACTATAATTAAATTAAAATAGTAATGTTGGGGCAAATCTTACAAAACATATTGTTGTGATGCCCATCAGCCATGGTTGGCATCACAATAGATGATTGTCAGTTTGCAATGGCAAAAGAGAAATTAAGTGTGATTATTGACAACTCATTGGCAGTATCCATTCCATATGATGCTTTTGCCAACAAATATTATCATTGCTGGGATATATTTGAAGGGTATTTGATCATAAATGAAAACATATTGGTTAGTCCAGTATACCACATCACTAAGAAAAGTTGGTTAGCCATGTGTCTGATAAGTATGGAAATCTATCACCATACTTTAAAGTCTCACCGCAGCTTCACAGCTCCAGCGACCCGGGTTCAGTTCTGGGTACTGCCTGTGCGGAGTTTGCAAGTTCTCCCTGTGACTATGTGGGTTTCTGCTGGGTGCTCCAGTTTCCTCCCACAGACAAAGACTTGCAGGTTGACAGGTAAATTGGCCATTGTAAATTGCTCCTAGTGTAGGTAGGTAGTAGGTGAATTGAGGGAAGGTGGGGATGTGGTAGGGAATATGGGATTAATGTAGGATTAGTGTAAATGGGTGGTTGATGGTCGGCACAGACTCGGTGGGCGGAAGAGCCTGTTTCAGTGCTGTATCTCTCTATGACTATGACTCTCCAAGCTAAACAAATGAGAAATACACATAAATAGAGTTTCTGTTTGCCTGATTTAGCATGCATACTCTGTTCCCATAGGGACATAAACCAGATGTAGATTGGCAAAAGCCATACTTAGGGGCCATCAAATGTATGCAGGAGTACAATGTTTTGAAGTACTGCAAGCCTGTATATTGTCATACCAACGTGCTTTGTTGAATGATAATTTTCTTTAATCCACGGACTAGAGACCTGAATTTATATTTTTTAAAGAAATGTAAAAATGAACAGATAAAAGATGCTTTGCTAGCAGTTTAAGATGGTCACCTAATTTGCAACACTGTATACTGCATTGCAAGGCCTGTGAGGTGGAGACAAAATGTCTGCTCATTTCAGCAAGAACCAAGACCCAGGAAGTGGGCGGCACAGTGGCGCAGTGGTTAGCACCGCAGCCTCACAGCTCCAGCAACCCGGGTTCAATTCTGGGTACTGCCTGTGTGGAGTTTGCAAGTTCTCCCTGTGTCTGCGTGGGTTTTCTCTGGGTGCTCCGGTTTCCTCCCACAAGCCAAAAGACTTGCAGGTTGGTAGGTAAATTGGCCATTATAAATTGCCCCTAGTCTAGGTAGGTGGTAGGGAAATATAGGGACAGGTGGGGATGTGGTAGGAATATGGGATTAGTATAAATGGGTGGTTGATGGTCGGTACAGTCTCGGTGGGCCGAAGGGCCTGTTTCAGTGCTGTATCTCTAAACTAAACTAAAGTGTAAGGGAACTGCCTGTTCTCTTTATCAAGAAGAAATACACTGCTAGCTTCCATGCTTGAATCACTGGGTGACTGTCATGTGACAAGCCCCCCCACCCCCCCGCCATCTGTGGCTTAAAGCTTAAAGCTGATGTTTCTCTGCAGCAGGTTGAGAAGCATCTGGACTCTGATATGTGCAGACCCAAGTGAGGATCCCTCTCTCTCTCTCCATTCAGCTTATGCCTCGTTTTCTATGGACTCTAACTCGACCAATCTACCCTTCTCCACTCCGTAACCTATTTGTGTGTGTGAGAACCTCTAGTGTGTGTGTGCTTGTGAAAGTTGGTGCACAGTTTATTATTTTACTTAGTTTTGGTTTAAGTACAATAATGTTAACCTCTTTCTTTGTTGAACTCAAGAAAACCTGTCTGATCGATCCTTGTTATGATCATAGCAAGTAAGTAATAAAACAGCTATTGAATTGGCCATTACTTTAAAATACAATTAAAACCTGTTGTGGTCAAACAAGGAGAGGGAAAACAGGGAAACCCTTCGAACCCTCCTCACCTGACTGCAAAAATAACCAGGTATGAGATTATCAGAGGATTGATTCAATATTTTATCTACAGTTGGGAGATTGACATCTGAGAATCGTAGAGATTTACAGCACAGAAGGAGGCCTTTCATGTTAATCTGTTAATTGTTCATCAATTTTTTGATTATATGCAGGTGGAGGGTGTTAATTGGGGTCTTACTTGAGCATTTATGAGTAGACACTTACTGAGACATATGAACATATGAATTAGGAGCAGAAGTAGGCCATTCAGCCCCTCTAGCCTGCTTCGCCATTCAATAAGATTATGGCTGATCTCTTGAATTCCACACTCCCATCTACCCCGATAATCTTTGATTCACTTGCCTAACAAGAATCTATCTACCCCTGCCTTGAAATTGTTTAATGACCCCGCCTCCACCACCTTCTGAGGCAGAGAGTTCCAAAGTCATACAACCCTCTGAGACAAACAAATTCTCCTCATCTCTGTTCTAAAAGGGTGACCCTTAATTTTAAAACAGTGCCCCCTAGTTCTGGACTCCCCCACAAGAGGAAATGTCCTTTCCACATCCACCTTGTCAAGACCATTCAGGGTCTTATATACTTCAATCAAGTCTCCCCTCACTCTTCTAAGCTCCAGTGCAAACAAGCCCAGTCTGTCCAACCTTTCCTCATAAGACAACCCAGTCATTCCAGGTATCAATCTAGTAAACCTCCTCTGAACGACCTCCAAAACATTCACATCCTTCCTTAAATAAGGAGACCAAAAGTGCACACAGTATTCAAGATGTGGTCCCACCAATGCCCTGTATAACTAAAGCATAGCATCCTTACTTTTATTTTCCATTCCTCTTGTAATAAAGGATAGCATTCCATTAGCCTTCTTTATTACTTGCTGTACCTGTATACTAACTTTCTGTGACTCATGCATGATAACACCTAGATCCCTCTGCACCTCAGAGTTCTGCTGTCGTTCTCCATATAAATAATACTCTGCTTTTTTATTCTTCCTGCCAAAGAGAACAACTTCACATCTTCTCACATGATACTCCATCTGCCAGATTTTTGCCCACTCACTCAACCTATCTATAATCAGTCTGCAAGCTCCTTATGTCCTCTTCACAACATATATTCCTACCTATCTTTGTGTCATCTGCAAATTTAGCTTTCATGCCATCGCTCCTTCATCTAAGTCATTGATATAAATTGTAAAAAATTGAGACCCCTGTGGAACTCCACTCATCACATCCTGCCAATCAGAAAAGGACCTATTTATGCATACTCTCTGTCTTCTGCCAGCCAGCCAATCTTCTATCCATGCTGATATGTTATCCAGTACACCATGAGCTCCTACTTTGCGCAATAACCTTTAAATGTGACACCTTGTCAAATGTCTTCTGGAAATCCAAGTACAGTACGTCAACGGGCTTCCCTTTATCCACAGCACATGTTACTCCTTCAAAGAACTCCAATAAATCGGTTAAACATGATCTCCCTTTCACAAAGCCATGATGACTATTTCCGATTACCTTGAGTTTTTCTAAGTGCCCAGCCAAAGCCTCCTTAATGATCGATTCGAACACCTTCTCCACGACAGACGTCAAGCTAACTGGCCTATAGTTACCCGTTTTCTGCCTCCCCCTTCTAGAATAGAGGGGTTACATTTGCCATTTTCAAGTCTGATGGAACCTCTCCAGAATCTAGCGAATTTTGAAAAATTAACACCTACGCATCTACTACTGCATTAACCACCTCTTTTAAAACCCTAGAATGACGCCCATCAGGACCCAGGGACTTGTCAGCCCACAGCTCCATCAATTTGGTCAGTACCACTTCCCTGATGATTGTAATTTCACCAAGTTCCTCTCTTCCTTCCACTTCCTGATTTACAGCTATCACTGGAATGTTTTTGTATCCTCTCTAGTGAAGACAGAAGCAAAATATTTGTTTATTTCATCCGCCATTTCCTTATTATCTACTATTAACTCCCCATTCTCACTCTCTGGAGGACCAACAATCAATTTACTTACTCTTTTCCTTTTTAAATACCTGTAGAAACTCTTGCCATCCATTTTTACATTTCTAGCTAGCTTCCTCTCATATAATTTCTTTCTCCTGATTAACCTTTTAGTCATTCTCTGCCATTCTTTATATTCTGACCAATCATCTGACCTGCCACTCATCTTTGCACAATTATATGCCTTTTCCTTAAGCTTGATGCTTTCTTTAACTTCTTTAGTTAACCACAGATGGCGGGTTCTCCCCTTAGAATTTGTATTTATAGTGGGAATATACTTATCCTGAGTATTCTGAAATATCCCTTCAATGTCTGCCACTGCTTCTCTATTGATCTAACTCCTAGTCTAGTAACCCAGTTCACTTCAGCTCGCTCAGCTTTCATGCCCACATAGTTGCACTTATTAAAGTTTAAAATATGGATTATGGATGAAAACTGGGACTAAGAATGACTGCTCTTTCTAAGAGCCAATACAGGCATGATGGGCTGAATTGTTAAACTCCAGAAAGTTTGTTATGGATAATGCTGGAGCCTATCTTTACTCAGTTTCACATTTATTGCACAGAGTAAAATGATTACAAACATGTAGCTCCTCACTCAAAACCCTCCACCAGGCCCTGAAGGGACTCAGTGAGAAGATACAGATGCCTGAGTGAGACATTGCCAGAGTGAAGCTGGAATTTGGTGCAAAGGGTCAAAGAGGTGCTCCTTTTCCTATCTTTTTTAGCCTCCAGCAGCTGGTGAATCTTCTTCCTTTGACTCCAAGGTAGGTGATTGGTTGGTGAGTGTTTTATCATTTATCTTTCAAAACTCAGGTAATTTTAGAAATTGTAAGGATTTATTTGATAATACTAGTTAAGCTTAGTAGATTGGGAAACAGTGAGAGAGTTAATTAAGAAAGTGATTAAGTAATTAAAGTGAATTAACTAATAGCATATAAACAATGGCAGGACAGGTGTTATGTTGCAGCTGTGGTATGTGGGAGCTTTTGGATGCTAGGGCAAACACGTCTGCAGAAAGTGTAAGCAGCTAGAGGAATTCTGAATCAGGATTATTGATCTGGAAGGCATACTGCAAACACGCGCAACATAAGGGAGGGGGAGAAATACCTGGACATTTTGTTCCGGAAGATGGTCACACCTTTTAGAACAGGGTCATCTGTTTTGGTCAGCAGTGAGGGAGAGGAGGATTTGACCATGACTGAGGCAGGTAAAGGAACCAAACAGACAATAGTGGAAGAGCCTCAGACTTTGCAATTGTCAAACAGGTTTGAGGTGCTCACAACCGGCGTGGATGAAAATGGATGAGAAGACTGGCTATGGCACTGTGGTACAGGAAGCCATTCAGGTGGGGGGAACAAAAAGGAACCTCTTTGCTAGTCCTACCTATGTCGTTGGTACCTATATGGACCACGACAACTGGATCCTCTGCCTCCCACTCCAAGTTCCTGTCCAGCCCTGAGCAGATGTCCCGAACCCTGGCACTGGCTAGGCAACACACCCTTCTGGACTCATGCTCTCGGCTGCAGAGAACAGAGTCAATCCTCCTCACTATGCTATCCCCTCCCACCTTTACATTCCTTTTTGCTCCTCCCAGTTTTCATCCATAACCCTATAGGTTCCTTATCCTCAAGTACCTGTCCAAATCCTTTTTATATTTATTTATGGAAGCAGTTTTTCAGGTAGAGCATTCCAGATCCCGACAACTGTGAGTGAAAAACTTCTCTTCATCTCCCCTCTAGATCTTTTGCTAATGATTTTGAATCTATGACCTCTGCTTGTTGACCCACTTGCTAGAGGGAATAGTTTTTCTCTATCCACCCTATCAAAACTTATCATTATTTTGAAAAACTATTGGGTCACCGCTTAACCTTTTCTGTTCCAAGGAGCAAAGTCCTAACTTTTCCAAACTCTCCTCATAACTGAAGTCTCTCATCCCAGGTAGTATCCTGGTAAACCTCCTCTGTACCCTTTCTAAGGCCTTTAAATCTTTTCTGAAGTGCAATGCCCAGAATTATCCACAATACACAATCTTTGAGCTAACTTAATTCTAAAGAGTTGTCCCTTCCCCAAGGGAGATAGTTATTGGACATTCAACAAATCCTTGCTGCATGAACAGCAGCTACTAAGAACTCTTCCAAAGTGGCATAGTGAGCAGCACTTCTCTTGCTCTCTCTTCTGTACCTAATGGCACATAAGATAAACCTATTTCCTTCAGTACTTTACATCCAGCAGATCATGCTTCAGATTTTTCCATGAAGAAACCCCTTTCTATGTGGATGTGCCATTATTCTGGCTCATAAGACCCTGCCAGGAGGACCAGGATGAACAGCACTATTCACCATAAAATAAGTAAGTGTTTTGCCATCACCTGCTTGGAATACAATATGGACAAATGCCTTACTCCATGCAATGGTGGAGATGTTGGAGATGTAAAGCTTCAGCAGTAACTGCTCGCCTGCCAACAACCAAGTAAAGTATGTGTTCATATAACCAACCCCAGGTAACTCCTTCCAACAGCCCTCAAAGTTTTTTTATCAGATACATAATGAGCATCTAAGGGTAGAGATTCCGCTCATTTGCGCAGCTTTTCTCAGCACACTTCACCTGAAATCAGCATAATCCATGGAAAAGACTGTGGAATTTTAAGTACAAATTACATTCAACACAAATTGAGTTTTTGCGATCTTTTGCCATCATTTAAAAAGCATCAAACCATAAGACGACCCCACCCACAAAACAGGCTATTCCCCAGGATGAATTGATCACCAGGGGGAATTTCCGCTAATTGTGCTTGTTTGCAGGCTTTCGAAGTGGCTATAAAAATTAAGCTGGAATCTTTGGGCACAAGGACACTAATGATCACATTTTAAAAGCTTTTTGAATGTAATTTTTTATTTATTAAGAAACTGATTACTGTACCTCAATATAATTAGCAAATGGTTCTGTATATTTTAGATTTTGTTTTTAGATTTTAGAGATACAGCACTAAAACAGGCTCTTCAGCCCACCGAATCTGTGCCGACCATTAACCACCGATTTATACTAATCCTACACTAATCCCATATTCCTACCACATCCTCACCTGTCCCTATATTCCCCTACCACCTACCTATACTAGGGGCAATTTATAATGGCCAATTTACCTATCAACCTGCAAATCTTTTGGCTGTGGGAGGAAACCGGAGCACCCGGAGGAAACCCACGCAGACTCAGGGAGAACTTGCAAACTCCATACAGGCAGTACCAAGAATTGAACCCGGGTCGCTGGAGCTGTGAGGCTGCGGTGCTAACCACTGCGCCACTGTGCCACCCATTTTCTAAAGTAATTTTCAGTAATTTAAAATTGGGTTGCTCACAGGTGCTTGATTGACACTGATTTAAAATGCTTATTTTTTGTGATAAACCCATTTTCAGTTGTATTAATCAAACTGCATCAAGTTGTTACACTTAAAAATATCAAGGAATATTTTTAAAGCAATTTTTTTTCTTAAATTATGGCAGATTTTGCATTTGGTGATATGCAAATAAGTTTGAGTAGAATTCAAGAGAAACAAATCACTTCCAGGAATAATAATTACCAATTGCTTAATTCAGACCTTTAGGGGCTTTGGCAAAGAGAATTCCTCACTATGAGGTTGATTTCCCTTCCAGGCTGCTGAGTAGCAGGTTACTGAGCTCAGAGCCCTCCCTCCCTGCAGCTCTGTCACAAATTTCCCTTACAGCTTGGCCATGGACCTGACACAGTGGCTCAAGGTCAGTGCATGCACAGTGATGCATTGGAAAGTGTCATGCAAAAGTGACAAATGTAACACAAGAATGTATTAGTAATTTATGAAGAGATTCTCCCACAATTGAACTTACTTCAATTGGAGAAAGCAAAATTGAAAAGGAATGTGATCCAGGCCTTCAAGTAATTTAAAAATAAGCAGTTCCTTTTTATTTGACCTCTGATTGAAGAGCTATAAGAGAACAGTAATAAGCTTTTAGTGAAACTGGAAGAGTACAGTACAGTGGACATGTGGAATAGACTTCCATTTAAAGCAGTTAATGCTGAATGAGTTAATTTCTTTGAAAAATAGATAAATAAATGGTTAAAATGGGAACGAAAGTTAAAAAGATAAATACAGACATCAATAATCAAATATTCTAAGGAACACAATACTTTATAGGCTATTGCAATAGAGAGTTACTACTAGTCATGGTTGAGTAATGTATTTTGTAGATGCCAGACTGACATTATATTGATGAGTTGCAGTAGATTACTTGTGGGTCAGGGAGAAAGATCACAGTTATTATATCTTGGAATAAATTGGATTAGGGTTTATAACAGTGCAAACTGTATAGAGTCTGTTGTAAAGAATATATGGGACAAATAGTTTTATGTCATTCTATACTTTCTCATCACAATTAAAAAATTTCTAAATGCATATTTCTTGAGAAGTTTTAAATGCTGTAATGTCTGCTTTTCAATGTATATTATCTCTACAGAAAATATTACACTGGGATATGCAAATGAGATTGGTGTTCAATAGAATTATAGTTTAATTAGATTTTCTCTGGCTTATGCTACCTTATTTATAACTATTATCTACCATATAAAGATGGCTTCATTAGAGATTATGCTCATTGAAACATCAAGCAGACACCTCTCGGGTACAGTCAAACACTTACAATAAACTCTAATTTTTTCTTGCAAGTGTAAAACTTCTTAAATGGAACAATTTAATATCAATGATTACTCAGATGGGATCTATAATAGGTTACAGAGACAGATAGTAGAAATTAATTATTATGCTTTATTGCTTTTTAAGACCATGACTGCCAAACAACAGAAACATCTAAGGTTGAAATTTCTCTTCCAATGAAATGGCTGTTTTCCTCTAATTCACGGCTTGCTAAGCATATCACATTTGTAGATATTGCACATTTCAAAAGCTGTTTTTTTCATACAATCATGTCAGGGACTTGTTAATTACATGGAAAAACAAACATTAGAGTCAAAGAGTGATACAGCACAGAAACAGACCCTTCGGCCCATCGTGTCTATACCGGCCATCAAGCACCTACCTATTCTAATCCCATTTTCCAGCACTTGACCCGAAGCCTTGTATGCTATGTTATTCTTCCATTCTTTCTTGGAAGTGGAATTTTGAGCCAAGGGGCTGAACTTTACCCTCAGCAAACAGGAGCCGTCCACTGACGAAAAGTCAGTGATTAACCCGCATCCGTCTGGCCTGGGGATCCGGCCTGCATTTTAAGGCCTTTAACTGGCCTGAGGTGGGACTTCCTCCTCATTGAGGCAGGAAGTCCCGCCTGATGGAGCTTCCGGCCAATCAGCAGGCCAGCAGCTCTTAGTTCCAGAAGTGCCTCCTGGAGCGGTGGCCACTGCTGGGACTTCGGATGGGAGATGAAGGATGGCCCAGGAATGAAGGTAAGGTTTTGCGGCCTCGCCGGGTGTGATCAGTTGGGCCCTGGCAAAGCAAGGGTGGTTGACTGGGGGGAACGGAGGCATGCTGGGTGTTAGGGGTGGTTGGGGCATCAGGGGTGGCCCTCCATCGGGCACAGGGTGCCTGACTAGGAGGGCCCCCTATCCCCCAGGCCATCAGAAAGCTGCCTGCTTTCGTCAGGTGGCTTTTCTCAGGCTTGGGCCACTCGACCGGCTGAGGGTAAAATCCCCATGGCAGCAGGTGGGCCGTTTTCCACCACCGCCGCTCTGCATAAAGTGGCAGTGGAGGCGGGAGCGGGCCAGGAAGGGCCCCCCAAACCTCCCACTCTATTTTACTCCCGCTATCCCTGCCCCCGTGCCCCGCCACCTTCCCGCACTTTGGGGGGGGGGAGGGGTGTAAAGTTCAGCCCATGGTGTCCAAATCAAATCTGGATCATATCACAGCTCTGCAGTCTTGCCACAGCTAGTCATGAATGGTGGTGGACAATTAAATAACTAATGGGAGGAGGGGACCCCATGAACATTTCCATCCTCAACCATGGCAGAATGCTGCATGTGAGTGCGAAAGAAAAGACTGAAGCTTTGATAATCATCTTTAGCCAGAAGTGTTGAGTGTATGATCCACCTCAGCCCCCTTCTGAGATTCCTAGCATCATAGATACCAATCTTCAGCCAATTCAATTCACTCCACATGATATCAAGAAATGGGTGAGTGCACTGGATATAGCAAAAATTTAAATCC
This sequence comes from Heterodontus francisci, assembly GCF_036365525.1. Taxonomy (NCBI): domain Eukaryota; kingdom Metazoa; phylum Chordata; class Chondrichthyes; order Heterodontiformes; family Heterodontidae; genus Heterodontus; species Heterodontus francisci. Next base: position 44,708,538 of record NC_090387.1, read on the forward strand.
CAACAACATCCCAGCTATAGTGCTGATGACTTGTGCTCCAGAGCCAGCCATGCCGCTGGCCAAGCAGTTCCAGTACAACACTGGAATTTACCCGACAAAATGGAAAAGTGCTCAAGTTTGGCCTGCCCACAAAAAAGGAGCATAAATCCAATCTAGCCAATTACCGCAACCCGCCGCCCCCCCCTTCAGCCTACTTTCAATCATCAGCAAAAGTGATGACGGGTGTCGCCGACAGTGTTATCAACCAGCATTTATTCATTAAGATTAGCATGGCTCTCATGCCCAAGCTTTGCCAGGTTCGTTACCTGCTAACTTGCTCCCTCACACCCTTCCTGCACCTCTGCATCTGTAAGCTGTTCCACTTTGCTAAAAACATTTAGATTATCATCTGTCCATAATACCTGTTTTTAATGGGTCAAAATTGACAATGCCCTTTTTAGTGAATACAAGCCCATTTTTTTTCTCTTCTCATAAGAGACAATTTTTCCCTTATAGCTTTGCTATGTGATCTATTCCCATTACATCTTTGTATAAGTCTCCAGTCATACTTTGATAACATTTAAGCAAATTTAGTGCTATTTACTCAGTCATCTTTCTTTGATTTCTTTTCATTTCGTAAATAATTCTGTTACTTTAAGGGCTGATAGGTCTTGGAGACTTATTTGTGAATAGATCATTGTTTCCTTTCTTCCTTTTATTTATTCAATGGCTTAAAGTCAGCTTCTAGCTGGGTAAATTTGCCAAAGGAAAAAAATCGATCTTAGCCGCAAACTAAAATGAATTCTTACAATTAATCTTTGTGGCACTTCTGCCCCTTTATAGTCTCTCGTCGTCTCTCATGGTGCACCTTTCATCCTGATGCCCTTTCTTTAAAGTTGCATTAAAACACAACTATTATACGCAATTCATTTTTTTCAAATCCTTTGTGTGGAAAAATGCTTTAAAAATCCTGAAACGTATCAGTACTCATTTTGCAAACAAAAGAAACATTCCTTCATTCTGCAATGAATGTTAGTAAAGGCCAGAAAATAGATAAGCAAGGAAATAAATGGGGAAGAATTGGAAAACACTTCTACTTGACTTTGACAAATCTTAAATTACCACATCTTATAAATAGGGAAGGGTGAGCACTTGATAGATCTCTGTGCCCTATATAAAAATAGATCTGTTGGCAGAGGTTACTGTTTTATGCTGTAATGGCAGCCTATTATTCTCGTGAAACTGATAATCTAGAGGAACAAAGACGATTTGCATTACCATTTCTTTACATAGGGACGTGATCGAGTTGTTAAGGAACAGTCCTTGTCTCCACGCAGGGAGGGTGCACCAAAAGATGTCAACCGATGTTCACTGTCTAATGCTGGTTGAACTATTGATAGGCACATATGGAATATTATTCCAAGACATGGCAATTCTATTACTATCACATCAATATGAATAAGTAAATGAAAATAGGATCGAAAGCTGATGTGTAGTCATGATACATCACCAGCTTAGCGAAGAAGGGTTACCAGCTGATCCAGGGAATATTTTAGTGTATTGTAAAAATGAGTTTTTAATTTGTATGCAAGAATACCAGCTATGATCTGCAACTGTCAGCTGACTGTATGTTCTTTTGGAAAATAAATTCTCATGGTGAATAAAGTACCTCATTGATAAAACTGACTAATCATATATTGTCAATAATTTTTCTACATTTTTAAAAAAGTGCCTTCACTCATCATTGGGGGGAGATTTAACATACAAATACGGGTGGATTGGTGTCAGGTCAGAAGTTAACATTTTAAAAATCTGAACCAGTATCCAACCTGCCCATTCTGGGTTTTTACGGAGGGGGACAAAAGGCAGGCAGCCAACCCACTCTCAGGAAGCTGATTGGCAATTTAAATATTTTAATGAGGCTAGTGGCCTCTTATTTAACCTGCTTTGAAATGACATTGAAATGACATGTGCAGTTTTTTGAGTTCTCCCTCATCTTTTTGAGTATTTTGTCATAGAGTCATGGAGTTTTACAGCACAGAAACAGACCCTTCGGTCCATTCTGTCTGTGCCCGCCATCAAGCACCTATCTATTCTAATCCCATTTTCCAGCACTTGGCCCGTAGCTTTGTATGCTATGGCGTTTCAAGTGCTCATCTAAATACTTCTTAAATGTTGTGAGGGTTCCTGCTTCTACCACCCCTTCAGGCAGTCTATTCCAGATTCCAACCACCCTCTGGGTGAAAAATGTTTCCTCAAATCCCCTCTAAACCTCCTGCCCCTTACCTTAAGTCTATGCCCCCTGGTTATTGACCCCTCCACTAAGGGAAAAGTTTCTTCCTGTCTATCCTATCAGTGCCCCTCATAATTTCGTATACCTCAATCAGGGCCCCCCTCAGCCTTCTCTGCTCTAAGGAAAACAATCCTAGCCTATCCAGTCTCTCTTCATAGCTGAAATTCTCCAGCCCAGGCAACATCCTGGTGAATTTCCTCTGCATCCTCTCCAGTGCAATCACATCCTTCCTATAGTGTGGTGACCAGAACTATACACAATACTCCAGCTGTGGCCTAACTAGTGTTTTATATAGCTCCATCATAACCTCCCTGCTCTTATATTCTATGCCTCAGCTAATAAAGGCAAGAATCCCCTATGCCTTCCTAACCATCTTATCTACCTGTCCTGCTGCCTTCAGTGATCTATGGACAAGTACACCAAGGTCCTTTTGACCCTCTGTACTTCCTAGGTCCTACCATTCATTGTATATTCCCTTGCCTTGTTAGTCCCCCCAAAATGATTCACCTCACACTTCTCAGGATTAAATTCCATTTGCCACTGCTCCGCCCATCTTACTAGCCCATCTATATCGTCCTGTAATCAAAGGCATTGCTCCTCTATTTCTGACATCACCAATTTTCATGTCATCTGCGAACTTACTGATCATACCTCCTATATTCACGTCTAAATCATTAATGTACACTACAAACAGCAAGGGTCCCAGCACCGATCCCTGCAGTGCACCACTGTTCACAGGCTTCCACTTGCAAATTCTAAAGCCTTTGGCCACAAATTTGCTCAATTTTTTCAGCAATTCTTTGATGCTGGAATTGTGTATGTTCTCACTATGGCTTGCAAGCTGGGAAAGACCCTGTCTGAGCCAAGCATTCGCATAGGAGTTTATAATAGGCTTGGATTTTGTGGTAGTAATGACAGTGAAACTGTCAACGTTCGCTGTCAGTATGCCACTAATTGACAGCAGCTTCTAGAGTCCACACATAAGCAGTTAAACATGGAAATCTAGAAGTTGCTGTCAGTGCTTCTACACTTCTCCATAGGACGCGCTGTCGAAGTCCTTGCAGATTGTAGTCAAATAGAAATCGCTAAACTCACTAGAACTTGTAATTTTTTGCTTTTCACTTCAATGTTAAATGCTTTGACAAAGTCACACCTTGTTGAGTTAGGTGTAACTGGGTTTTTTATGTCATACTAACTTCTAATCACTATTGAAAAACCTCTCTGACCCTGAAAGATTAATTTTGTATTTGTGGAATCTCAAATTTCTCCACTATGATAAAAAAAATCAATTTATTTTTAAAATAATTTTTTGAAGTTTGTTTCTGATATTTTAGCTTCTACCTTAACTCCATGTGTATGTCTAAATCATTTATTTTGCTGTCTGTAAAATTCAATTAAAAGCAAAGGATAATCTGTACATTTTACTTCCTGGCAACTTAACTTCATGACAACATGTACAACTCTTACCTAAAGACAGGAGCGGCTGCGGCTGGCGGACCTGGGCAGAAGCTGATCCGGAGCGGGAGCTGTAAAAGAGAGCGCGGGGCTCGAGGCCCTCACTTACCTGAAGACAGGAAAGATGGCCTCTGGCAGACCTGTTCTCTCTCTCGGTGCCCGCTGAGACTCGAAAAAAAATTTACAGTGACATCACGGGAAATCTGCAAGGTGATTGGTTGGGTGAGTAGCAGCTGTTAGTACATTTAAATAGCTTAAAAAAATAAGGGGAAAGTTATTTTTTGTTGAAAAAAAAACCTCTAATGATAAGGTGAGTACTACTAAAGTGTTTTTTTAAATTCAGTGTAACTTATGAAGGACTTTAGATTGTAGTGCGTAGAACAAGGCCCCTAGTGTAATTAGTATTTTTTAATTAAGGGAGTAACTAATTAATCTAAAGGTAAGTCATGGCAGGAGAGCTCAGCCCCGTGATATGCTCCTCCTGCGCTATGTGGGAAATCAGGGACGCTTCCAGTGTCCCTGATGACCATGTGTGCAGGAAGTGTATCCATCTGCAGCTACTGACTACCCGCATTACGGAGCTGGAGCTGCGGTTGAATTCACTATGGAGCATCCGCGATGCTGAGAACATCGTGGATAGCACGTTTCACGAGGTGGTCACACAGCAGGTAATGGCTGCACAGGCAGAAAAGGGATGGGTGACCACCAGGCAGAGTAGTACAGGCAGGTAGTGCAGGAGTCCCCTGTGGCCATCCCCCTCTCAAACAGATATACTGCTTTGGATACTGTTGGGGGTGATGACCTCCTAGGCGAAAGCAGCAATAGCCAAGGACGGCTCTGCTGCACAGCAGGGGTGGAAAAGGGGTGGAAGAGCGATAATGATAGGGGATTCTATCATAAGGGGTACAGATAGGTGTTTCTGTGACCGCAAACGAGACTCCAAGATGGTATGTTGCCTCCCTGGTGCTAGGGTCAAGGACGTCACGGAGCGGCTGCAGGACATTCCGAAGGGGGAGGGTGAGCAGTCAGAGGTTGTGATACACATTGGTACCAACAAAATAGGTAGAAAGAGGGATGAAGTCCTGCAACAAGAATTTAGGGAGCTAGGTAGCAGATTAAAAAGCAGGACCTCAAAGGTTGTAATCTCTGGATTACTCCCTGTGCCACGTGCTAGCGAGTATAGGAATAGGAGGATAGAGGCAGGTGAATGTGTGGCTAAGGAGATGGTGCAGGAGGGAGGGCTTTAGGTTCCCTTTAGGTTCTGGCAAAGGTGGGACCTGTACAAGTTGGACGGGTTGCACCTGAACCAGAACGGGACCAACATCCTTCATGGGAGGTTTGCTAGTGCTGTTGGTGGGTGGGGTGGGGGGGGGGGGGGGTTTAAACTAATTTGGCAGGGGGATGGGATACAGAGTGGAGGTACAGTAGGGGGTGAGGCACAGCCAAATATAGAAGAGAAACTGAGTCAGTCTGGAAGGCAGAGCAAGTGAAAAATGCAATGCTAGATTGCATTTACTTTAATGCAAGGAGTTTTACTAATAAGGCAGATGAATTGAGGGCATTGATTAGCACATGGGATTATGATATTATTGCTATCACAGAGACATGGCTGAGGGAGGGACAGGACGGGAACTCAATATTCCAGGGTATAGAATCTTCAGCCGTGATAGGGGAGGGGATAAAAGAGGTGGCAGCATTGCACTTATGATCAAGGAGTCAAAGTGGACTGGGAACAGCTACTTGTAGGAAAGTCTACATCAGGCCAATGGGTATCATTCAAAGAGGAAATAGTGAGCGTTCAGAGCCAACATGTTCCCATTAAGGTGAAGGGTAGGACCATCAAATCCAGGGAACCCTGGATGTCAACAGATATAGAATATGGATCAGGAAAAAAAAGGAGGCTTATGGAAGATTCGGAGCACTGAAAACAGCGGAGACATTCGAGGAATATAGAAAGTGTAGGGGGGTACTTAAAAAAGTAATTAGGAGAGCGAAGTGGGGACATGAAAAAACACTGGTGGGCAAGATAAAGGAAAATCCGAAGGCGTTTTATAAGTATATTAAGGGCAAGAGGATAACCAGGGAAAGAGTAGGGCCCATTAGGGTCCAAAGTGGCAATCTGTGTCTGGAGCCGGAGGATATAGCTGAGGTTTTAAATTATTACTTTTCAGCTGTTTTCACTGTGCAGAATGACAATGTAGGTGTAGAGATCAGGGAGGGGGATTGCGATATACTTGAACATATTAACATTGAAAGGGAGGAAGTATTAGATGTTTTAGCGGACTTAAAAGTGGATAAATCCCCAGGCCCAGATGAGATGTATCCCAGGCTGTTATGTGAGTCAAGGAAGGTGAAAGCAGGGGTTCTAACACACATTTTCAGATCCTCTCTGGCCACTGGAGAGGTGCCAGAGGACTGGTGGACAGCGAATGTGGTACCATTATTCAAGAAGGGTAGCAGGGATAGACTAGGTAATTACAGGCCAGTGAGTCTAACATCAGTGGTTGGGAAACTATTGGAAATATTCTGAGGGACAGGATTAATCTCCACTTGGAGTGGCAGGGAATAATCAGGGATAGTCAACACGGCTTTGTCAGGGGGAGATTGTGTCTAACTATCTTGACTAAATTTTTTGAGGAGGTGACTAGATGTGTAGATGAGGGTAAAGCGGTTGATGTAGTCTACATGGACTTCAGTAAGGCTTTTCATAAGGTCCTGCATGGGAGATTGGTGAAAAAGGTAAGAGCCCATGGGATCCAGGGCAATTTGGCAAATTGGATGCAAAATTGGCTTATCTTTGGCCTCCTTGTCTTGAGAGACAATGGGTAAGCGCCTGGAGGTGGTCAGTGGTTCATGAAGCATTGCCTGGAGTGGCTATAAAGGCCAATTCTAGAGTGGCAGACTCTTCCACAGGTGCTGCAGATAAAATTGGTTGTCGGGGCTGTTACTCAGTTGGCTCTCCCCTTGCGCTTCTGTCTTGTTTCCTGCCAACTGCTAAGTCTCTTCGACTCGCCACGCTTTAGCCCCGCCTTTATGGTTGCCCGCCTGCTCTGGCGATTGCTGGTAACTGACTCCCACAACTTGTGATCAATGTCACAGGACTTCATGTCACGTTTGCAGACGTCTTTAAAGCGGAGACAAGGACGGCCAGTGGGTCTGATACTGGTGGCGAGCTCGCTGTACAATGTGTCCTTGGGGATCCTGCCATCTTCCAAGCGGCTCACATGGCCAAGCCATCTCAGGCGCCGCTGGCTTAGCAGGGTGTATATGCTGGGGATGTTGGCCGCCTCAAGGACTTCTGTGTTGGAGATATGGTCCTGCCTCCTGATGCCAAGGATTCTCCGGAGGCAGCGAAGATGGAATGAATTGAGACGTCGCTCTTGGCTGACGTACGCTGTCCAGGCCTCGCTGCCGTAGAGCAAGGTACTGAGGACACAGGCTTGATACACTCGGTCTTTTGTGTTCCGTGTCAGTGCGCCATTTTCCCACACTCTCTTGGCCAGTCTGGACATAGCAGAGGAAGCCTTTCCCATGCGCTTGTTGAATTCTGCATCGAGAGACAGGTTACTGGTGATAGTTGAGCCTAGGTAGGTGAACTCTTGAACCACTTCCAGAGTGTGGTCGCCGATATTTATGGATGGGGCATTTCTGACGTCCTGTCCCATGATGTTCGTTTTCTTGAGGCTGATGGTTAGGCCAAATTCGATGCAGGCAGCCGCAATCCTGTCGATGAGTCTCTGCAGACACTCTTCAGTGTGAGATGTTAATGCAGCATCGTCAGCAAAGAGGAGTTCCCTGATGAGGACTTTCCGTACTTTGGTCTTCGCTCTTAGACAGGCAAGGTTGAACAACCTTGGCAGGAAACAGAGGGTAATGGTCGAGGGTTGTTTTGCAAGTGGAAGCCTGTGACCAGTGGTGTACCACAGGGATCGGTGCTGGGACCCTTGCTGTTTATAGTGTACATTAATGATTTAGACGTGAATTTAGGAGGTATGATAAGTAAGTTCGCAGATGACACGAAAATTGATGGTGTCGTAAATAATGAGGAGGAAAGCTTTAGATTACAGGACGATATAGATGGGCTGGTAAGATGGGCGGAGCTGTGGCAAATGGAATTTAATTCTGAGAAGTGTGAGGTGATGCATTTTGGGAGGACTAACGAGGCAAGGGAATATACAATGGATGGTAGGACCCTAGGAAGTACAGAAGGTCAGAGGGACCTTGGTGTACTTTTCCATAGATCACTGAAGGCAGCAGCACAGGTAGATAAGGTGGTTAGGAAGGCATATGGGATACTTGCCTTTATTAGCCAAGGCACAGAATATCAGAGCAGAGAGGTTATGATGGAGCTGTTTAAAACACTGGTTAGGCCACAGCTGGAGTACTGTGTACAGTTCTGGCCACACACTATAGGAAGAATGTGATTACATTGGGAGGGTGCAGAGGAGATTCACCAGGATGTTGCCTGGGCTGGAGCATTTCCAACTATGAAGAGAGACTGAAAAGGCTAGGGTTGTTTTCCTTAGAACAGAGAAGGATGAGGGGGGACATGATTGAGGTATACAAAATTATGAGGGGAATTGATAGGTTAGATAGGAAGAGACTTTTTCCTTTAGCAGAGGGGTCAATAACCAGGGGGCATTGATTTAAGGTAAGGGGTAGGAGGTTTAGAGGGGATTTGAGGAAACATTTTTCACCCAGAGGGTGGTTGGAATCTGGAATACACTGCCTGAAGGGTAGTAGAGGCAGGTACCCTCACAACATTTAAGAAGTATTTAGATGAGCACTTGAAATGCTATAGCATACAAAGCTATGGGCCAAGTGCTGGAAAATGGGTCTCGAATAGTTAGGTGCTTGATGGCCGGCACAGACATGATGGGCCGAAGGGCCTATTTCTATGCTGTATAACTCTATGACTCTATGCACTGCACTGTACAGTTTGATGGCTCCACTTCCAACAGTTTCAGAGTGAAGAATGGAGTGAAACAGTGTTGTGTCCTAGCCCCACTCTGTTTGGCATATTCTTCTCCATGTTCTTGACCTTCGCCTTCCCTGCAGATATGAATGTAATCTAATTGCACACTCGGTCAGACGGCAAGCTCTACAATCTATCAAGGCTGAAAGCGAAGACAAAAACACATCACATCCTGATCAGAGAACTCCTCTACACTGATGATGCTGCACTAGTCGCTCACACAGAAACTCAGCTACAAAGGCTCAAGGATGGTCTCTCCTCTGCCTGTAACTTGTTCTCTTTGACTAGAGCGTCAAGAAAACCGTGGTCATGGGACAAGGTGGTGCATCTCCTCGCCTGATCACACTAAATAACACCCCACTGGAAGTGATTAGAAAATTCTGCTACCTTGGGGCCATGGTGACAGACAATGTCCCAGAGCTGCATACACGCATAGGGAAAGAAGCTACTACCTTTGGCTGACTCACGAAACGCGCATGGGAAAACACCAAGCTGATCCTTAAGGACCAAGCTGATGGATTATCAGGCCTTGCTGCATGGCTGTGAAACATGGGTGACTTACAGCTACCAGGAAAAGAAGCTCAATAATTTCCATCTTTGCTATCTGCAGTGCATTATAGGCATATCCTGGCAGGACAAAATCACAAATGTGGCAGTCCACTCAAAGGCAGAGCTCCCAGGTGTGTTGGCACGAATCAAACAGAGGTGGCTTTGGTGGATTGGACACTTCTGCAGGATGGAAGACGGTCGCATACCCAAAGACCTTCTGTACGGTGAGGTAGCCAGGGCCAGACGACCAATGGGGCGACCAAAGCTCTGCTTCAAGGATGCTTTCAAGCGTGACATGAAGACCCTACCCAACAGCTCCATGAGGGGAGAAGGGTGGTCAGCTCTCTGTCAGATATTCGCCATGATGTAAGAGATCGGCTAGTAGTGCCTGTTAACTTATAACTGGGGTTTTCAAGTCTCTGCTTTGCAATTCATTCTAGTAATTGTAATTGCCAACACATATTGCAAGATAGAGTTAGTGACTGCACAATGTAGTGTGGACAGGTTGTGTAGGAAGTCATATTAGAAGGATAGCATTGTGTTGATGGCCATGTGACCAAGAAAGTCAAGGGTCAGCGGCCTGCCTCTAATCTTACCTGCCCTTAATATGTCAGTAAACTTTTCTTAGCAGTAATCTGTAGTTTTGAAAGTGAGATTGATGGTGCTCAGTGCTATTGCCACCTCTCTCCACACCGTTCTGCATACATTTTTGTGATGTTTCCTCCCAACTGTCCTTCTTTCGTCTGCTGCAATTCATCCAAGAACGTCTGAAGATCAGATTCATTGAAATTTTGGGCTATTTTCTGTCTCATTCAAATTGCCAGCTTTCTTCTTAGCGTTACTGTTCCTGGACCTTCAGTCAAAGATATTCTTCAGAAGTATCATAAAATCTCAGATGCGACAACCACTAACTAACTTTAATTTCTGTCTTGCATAAGGTTCAATAATTTCCTGCTGCTTCCTCAGCCTGCAGCTGAATGTTTACAGCCACTGATGATCTAGGCTGTACCTAAAATTATCTTCCTTTCAGTTGAATAGACAGGAGTTGCATCACATCAGTAGCAGTAGTCGTGCAAATGAGCTGAGTCCCAAATTAAGGCATGGCCAGCCTTGAAAGTCCCAGCTGACTGACATGTCTTCAGGGCAACTGGTTGGGGTCATTGTAAATAATGCCATTGCATCTGGACACCCAGAGTTGTCAGATAATGGGCATTGCGGAGAAGTAAATTTAAAGGGCTACAAAGCCAAACGTTTTTTTCCTTTGCTTTGAGGCAATTTCTGTCCATTGTTCCTCATGTTATGTAGGTTTTTGTGAGTCTTTGTACAAATTTTATATTGCTTTTGTCGACAGCACCATTATAATTATCGATACGTTTCCTAATTGGATTCTCCTGATGTGAAGTAGCATGAAGAAGTGGAAAACCTTGAAGGGATGGCAGGCAAGTCGTAATATCTGAGAGGTGCTCTGTGCCCATTTCATGGTACAGCATATCCACAACACCAGACAGTGGCAACCATGTTTTATTTTGGCAGTGAAGGCTCCATCCTTCATGGAATCATAGAACCGTAGAATGGTTACAGCACAGAAGGAGACCATTTGGCCCATTCTGTCTGTGCCGGCTCTCTGCAAGAGCAACTCACCTGGTCCTACTCTCCCTGCCTTTTCCCTATAGCCCTGCAATTTTTTCCCATCGGATAGTAATCCAATTCTCTTTTGAACACCTCAATTGAATCTGCCTCCACCACACTTTCAGGCAGAAAATTTAGGATTCTAACCATTTGCTGTGTAAAATAGTTTTTCCTCATGTTGCTGTTGCTTCAATCACAGCATGTTATACATTACATGGTATTGCATGAAGGAAGACATGCCAGGGTGATCATCATCACAAACTTTGAAGGAACAGGAAATGGATTTTATCTATTTTAATTCAAAACTAGCCTATACCCTTAAAACACAAAGTCCTCACTTGTGTGGTTAAGCAACCATAGTCAACAAATGAGCTAAGAGACAGTATCAAGCTAAAAGAAAAGGCCTACACAAATACAAAAGTGGAAATCCAGCAGATTGGGAGAGCTATAAAAAGCAACAAATGGATACAAAGAAAACAATAAAAGCTGCAACAAGCGAAAATGAAAAAAAAAAGGGTTTTGAAGCTAATAGATGAAGCTTTCATAAATAAAATAAGAGAAATTGAATGGTAAATGGTAATCCAGGCCCATTAAAGACATATGTAGGTGAGATTAAAATAGATAATAAACAATAGACAATAAAGGAAAATTGCAAATGTCATTTAAAAAGCAAGGCATAGAGGGAAAAACCAGGTAACTTTTGACTCATCTGTTTAGCATCAATTGTGGGGAGGTTACTGGAATCTATCACGAGGAGTAGAGTGATTGACCTCTTCAACAAGTATCGGTTGATCAAAAAGCGTCAGCATGAATTCCGAAATGGTAGGTTTTCTAATAAATCAGACTAATCTATCTAGTTGAATTTTTTGAGGAGCTTACTAGCATAGTGGATAGGCAAGATTCGATGAATAGTTTCTATATGAACTTCCAGAAGGCATTTGATTAGGTTCCACAGAAGAGATTATCAGCAAAAATGAAAGCTCACGGAATTTCAGGTAACCTTGTAGAATAGGTTGGTAATTGTAGGATACAGAGAGTAAAGATAATGGGAATGTTCTCTTATTGGTGAGGTGTGATAATTTCCCCAGTTATCTGGGCCCTCAGCTTTTCTCCATATATGGATGAAGGAATTCAGAGCTGTGTATCCAAGTTAACAGATGAGACTAACTTAGGAGGACAATAAGTTGTGTACATGGGAACAGAAAGTCACAAAGAGACATGGGCAGACTGTGCTAAGTCAGTGCAGAGCAGAGATGAAACCTAGGACCTTCCTTGTCTATGTAACACACTGGCCAGGATTTACCACTCCTGTTGTTGTCAGTCCCTCAAAATGAGGATAACATCTGCCAGGCTTCATGTGTCCTCAGGTGACTCAGCAAGCCAATACTGGGCAGAGAGGACCAACAGTTGCCCTGAGGAAAGTGGGGGGGAGAACCTCAAGCCAGGGTTCTTTCTGCTTCTTCCACATTTGTCGCTTCTCCGAAGCAGAGTTTATGTGGTCAGTTTCAGACTGTATTGTGGCTTGTTGGATGAGGCACTGCTACATGGTACAGTTTGTGGCAAGTTCCTCCCATGCACTGATGTCAATGTGTCCCTTTTACAATGAGGCCTTCAGAGTGTCCTTAAAATAGTTTCGCTAGCCTCCTTGAGATTAGGTGCCATTCTTAAGTTGTGAGAAGAGGATCTTTTTCAGAAGCCAACTATTTGGCATGTGGATGCAGTGTCCAGACCAACGGAGCTGATTTCACAAATTATCATTGCGGTGTGGGAGGAATTGGCTTTAGTGAGGATGCTGGAGTTTGTCTGCCTTTCTTCCCACGTGACTTCAAATATCCTGCAGAGACACCGCTGGTGGAAATTCTCCAATGTCCAGAGGTGCCTTTGATAGGTGACCCAAGTCTCACTGCCATATAGAAGGATGGTGACAACAACAGCACTGTAGTCTGAAGCCTTTGTCCTCTTTTGGAGATCTCTGTTGTCTAAGACTTTGTTGCACAATTTTTTCAAGACTATACTAGCACAGCTGATTCTGTGCTGGATCTCCACTGCGTTGGTGACCTTTTAAGAAATGTAGCTGCCGAGATATGAGAACTGTTCAACAACTTCGATGGTCTCCCCATCAATATGAGTATCTGAAGGATGCTTGTCCGGGGGAGGGCTAGTGGAGGAGTTTGGTCTTGCTAATGTTGAGTTGAGAGACCAACGCTTTTGTATGCGGAGTTGAAGAGTTTAAGAGTGGTCTGAATGTGACTTGCAGTGTGAGCCACAGCTGCACAGTCATTGGCATATTGTAGGTCGTGCATATGCTGGAGGGTCAGCTTATTCTTGCCTCTCAGTCCACTGAAGTTGAGAAACTTCCCGTCGAGTCGAAACTCAATCATAACTTCTTGTGGAAGTTGGTCACCAGTGAGTTCCATAACCAGGCTGGGGTAGATAGTGAAGAGAGTAGGTACAATCACACAGAACTTGCCTGATGCCCATCCAGAAACGAAAGGGCTCAGTCTCCAGTTGGTTGCTGTCATACTACCATGCAGTAGTCACAGAATAGGAACACCTTTTGCTGGACATCCAAGTCTCTGGAGAATTTTCCAAAAGGTTTTGCGATTGATGGAGTCAAATGCCTTTGACAGATCAATAAAGGCCATGTCGAGCTCTTTGCACTGTTCCAGAAATTTTTCTTGAATTTATTGAGCAATAAAGATCATGCCTGTTGTTCCTCTGGATGACCGTAAACCACACTGGTTCTCTGGAATGATATCTTTGTTGATGGATAGGAGGCGGTTCAGGAGGATTCCCGACAGTGGACAAAAGGGATATGCCTCAATAGTTCCCACAAATAGATTTATCACCCCTTTTGAAGAGTGAGAAAATAATGGCTTTGCAGAAGTCGGGAAGTAATATCTCTTCTGAGATTTTTGTAAAAGATCTGAGAGTTTGAGTGAGATCATGATGCCAGCTCTATAATGGGAATGTTGCAGGAATGTTGTCCAGACTGCACACCTTGTTGTTCTTCACTGTTGAATAGCCTTTAATATCTCAACAAGTGTTGGCAGCATACCCAAATTTGACCTCTCAAGTTGTTGAGGGATTATTTTAATGGTTTTGTCCGATACTGTAAACTCCAAATTGAGAAGGTTTCCGTAGTGCTCCTTCCAATATTCTCAGATGGCTGCATTTTCTTTGACAAGAGTATTGCAATCTTCAGCTTAGAGGGGGGATGAACCATTTGGTTTTGGACTGTAGCTGGTCTTGGTGGCCTGGAAGAAGCTGCACATGTCATGCCGGTTTACGCAACGTTGAATTTTATTGGCCTTCTCTACCCACCACTTATTTTTGATGACACATATCATTCTCTGAGCTTCGGATTTGAATAGTAAATATTCTTTTTATTTCTGCTTTTGACATATGAAGAAGGCTTGATGTTTCCAATTGAGAAGTTTGCTTATTTCTTTATCATTCTCATTGAACCAGTCTTGGTGCCTGTGAGATTAAAACCGGATACTTTGGATATATGTCTCTTGGATCACAGATTTGATCTTGTCCCAAAGCCCTTCTGCACTGGCATCACTGGAGCCGGTGAGAGCAAGATGAGAAGTAAGTTGCACCAGGAATTGTTCTCTGGTTTTTATATCCTGGAGAGTATGGATGTTGAATCTTCTCCTGGATTTCTTTGAGGATCTTTGGCATCTGGGTGCCAGCTGCATGCTCATGAGTGTACAAATCTGTGGACTGTCCAGCAGTTGTTTGCACCCCACATGGCTAGGGTGATGTGCACATACTTCCTATCCCAGGCTTGGTCAATGACGTAGTCCAGGAGGTGCCAATGCTTGGATCGGGAATGTTTTCACATTGTCTTGAAGTTATATTTCTGATGAAAGAGTGTGTTTGTGATTGTGAGCCTATGTTCAGTGCACTTGGTGAGGAGGAGGAGACCATTGGCATTTGAATTCCCCACTCCTTTTCCAATGGTTCCCTTCCAGACGGTGTAGTTGCATCTGACTCTGGCAATAAAATCTCCCAGTAGAATCAATTTGTCTTGTTTTGGGACAGCTAAAAATACAGAATCCAGATCTGTGTAAAAGTGCTCTTTGGTTTTGCTGCTCCTGTATTTGCCAGCCTGCCATTTCCCACCGTTAAAATGAGCGGTCAGTATAATCATAGGCTTAGGAGCAGTAAACTCCAGCCTGTACCATTAAAAATGAAATGCTGTCAGCTTTTGGCAACTTGCAGTTGCAAAGAACAAAAAAAAGCAAAGCGACAGCTTATATTAATAATCATTAAATAAATGCGCATTTCCCATCCCATCTATATATTAGTGACAAATGTCCTTCAAAATCCCCCCAAAATGTCACATGTAAATAATGCTGAGTTATTTTGTCCAATTACCTTTCAAATGAAAATTTCCAACCCATGTCTTGAGTTGTTTGAGGCTCTGAAATAAGAGATTTGCCTGAAATAGAAATAAGTGTCTCATGTAAATCCTTTACTGACTTCTGATAGAAATCAACATACAAAACATACATCAAGCCTGTAATGTAAAGTTCAAGCACAGAACCTGACTTTGAGTGACCCTCAGTCTAAATCCTGAGGCAGTACATACACTTTTGCAGTGAAGGACTGGAAGTATAACTGAGCAGTAGATAAACCTGAAATTCTAAGGCTTTTTTTATTGGAATAAACAATTGAAAGAAGTAGTATTATTAAACTGGCAGAACATCCTTAATCTTATCAACACTCCAATAAGTGGATAAATGCCTTTAATCCTTGCCAGTGGTTTTGTGAAAAAGCTGACTCCTGGATTGATTGAAGCTACAGTCTTGTTCATTGAGTTTTAATTCCTCGGACTATCCTTAATCAAACTGAAATACCATCATATTTTAATACCTGAATATTGTCTTAGATTCAGAGTTACTTTAAATACAACATCGTTCAGTATTCATTAATTGTGCTAGAAATTATCATCTTTGTTGAAGGATCTTTTCCAATTGTTTACTTTTAAGCATTTGAACATGATTTTTAATTAAATTAAGCAGAATTTTATAAGTTTGCAAGTGAATAAGCTGCATTGTGGTAATTTCAATTTTTGAACTTTTTCAATTACTTTGCAGGTATTGATAAGCCAAAAAATCAATGATCTTATTGTGTTGGGAATGTCATCTATGTGAGAATTCAGTCTACCATCTGCTTTCTATAACTTCATAATTATCCAATTTATATCCATACAATGAATTGTTACAGATAAATACAACAGAAAGCAAAAATGGTGTTACGACAGACATCATTGTTAATCAAATGAGGATATACACAATTTCAAAGATTGGAACTGATGCATTATTTGAAAGAGTATCAGATTACATAAAGATGCCAATGGACTTAGAACCACTGGAACCCACTTTGCTGTCCTTCCTTCTCTGCTTCTTTGGGCAGAATTTTAGTGGTCCTGTGGTGGCAGGAATGGAGGTGGGGACCAGGCTAGCTCCTCGACCTCGTCCTGCTGATGACCAATTTTACGAGATGCAGACAGCAGGACGGATCAGGGACAGACACATCGGTGGCAGGTAGGTAATTACCAATGTTAAGCAGCCAATCGTCAGGTATTTTTCTACCTTTTACTGATTTTACGAATGGTCTACCAGATGCACAAAGGCTCAGAGTCTCCCTCCTCAAAGGAGGCCAGATCTGAGCAGCAGTTGAGTTGTGAAGGGAACTGGCAGCCATACTGTGAAGCTGTCTGCAGACTCTATCGCGTTTGGAAGCACTGCAGAAGGTGAGGACAAAGTGAAGTGCTGCTAGTGGAAAGGTGTCTTCCAGGTCCACAGCAGCCACTGGAGGCAGGACCAGGTTCTTGAGAGGCTCATCACAGTGGAGGCTCCAAATGGCTTTGGTCAATGCTTTAAACTTTGACTCCTCCAGTGAGGAGGAAAGCGGCACAGAGATGGGAATCCAACCACATGCAGCATCTGTGCAGCAGCCAGGGGAGCGCCACGGGTTGAAGAAGCCATTGGATGTGGATAAGGAGGGCGCATGGGGGCAAGATGGCAGTCTCATGGTTGCAGAAGACGCTACCCAGCACAAAGTATATACCATCAAAGGTTCAGCTTCATGTAGATGTCTGAGCACCAATGTCTACAAAGATTGTGTCTCTCCAGGCAGGTGGTGGCAGAGCTGTGTGGCATGCTGGAGCAGGTGTTGATGCCAATATGAAGTGGCAGACACCCAATTCCTGTAGCGTTAAAGATGACGTTGGCATTCAACTTTTTCACTTGTGGTTCATTCCACGGATTGCCTGGAAATCTATGTGGTATTTCTCAGTCAGTGGCCCTTCACAGCATAAAGTCAGTTATGGGAGCCATACACTGTCAGGCTGGCCAATATATCCAGTTCACAACCAATCAGGCCAGTCAGGCCAAGATGGCAGTTGGATTCAGGGAAATGGCTGGATTCTGCAGGTGCAGGGGACATTGACTGTATTCATCTGGCCATCAAGGCATCCTCAGATCAGTCAGGCACATTTATGAACAGGAAGTTGTCTGCAACCACCATAAGTAGATCATCCAGCTATTCGTGAGTTTCAGGAAAGCTGTCATGACTCCTACATCCTTAGAGAGTCTCAATTGCCTCAGCTCTTCAGGCCACCTGAATGCCTTTATGGCTGGATACTAGGGAACAGGGGTATCCACTGAAGTCATGGCTTTTGACCTCTGTACACAACCCCAACACACAGGCAGAGGACACATACAACCTCTGCTATATGATTACAAGGGCCGCCATAGAGCAGGCCTTTGGCCTTTTGAAGATGAAGTTAGAATCCTCGATAGATCTGGGGGAGCCCTGCAATATGCACTCTCAAGGTAATCCTGCTTATTGTCATCTGCGGTGCATTGCACAACCTGGCACTCTAGAGGGAAGTAACTGTGGAGCCAGAGGAAGGCACTAAGTGAGCAGCATCATCAGGAGGATGAGCATGATGTGCTTCAACAGGTGCCAGCCGATGAAGATGGTGCCATGAGGCCCAACTTACCAGACAGTAACATGCATGGCCAGAGGGAGATTCACAACTGAAGGAGACGCTTCACATGAGGACAAGTGCAAGGGACACTGAACGAAGAAGTTCTCTCCCACAGCCAGACTTGCTGACCTTTCATAAAAGGCCCTTATCATCTCTCTGTATCAATTAGCACTATATGCCAAGGCCTCCTGTCAACACATGCATTCATGAGGTGCTTACCTTTACAGACCGTCCATATATTTGATTCCATATCTGGTCACTGTCAACTGTTGCACAAAAATAAATATACGAGTCATTATATATTGCATGTCAAAACCTTTAACTCTTATAAAAAATTAAAGGTTAAAAATTAAATTCTGCATTTAACAAATAATTATCACCCAATGAAAACCCAAGTGCTAGTTCATACATTTCGTGCTCGCTTAGGGTAACTTCCAGAGGGTGCTCTCCCTGTGCCTGGAGTTGATGTGGGGGCAGGCTGCTGCTTTTCTTGCTCCAATGCATTAGATGGCCTTGGCTTGTGTCCTCTGGGTGCCTGAGCCATACTGTGGGATGGTACCTTCAGGGACACCTGTAGATGTACAGGGACCACTCTAGTCATCAAACCAGCATGCAGCATTGGTGACACTATCAAAGGGGCCAAGCATCTGCCTTCAACAATTGATGCACCTTGAGAGGAACCCCAATGACATCACCCTGCCCCTCCTCAGCCCTTTCAGGCCCCATATGCACTCCAGTGGTTGCCTAGAGTGGTTCAACTCCTGGCAACAAGGAGATGGGTGGCTTGCCCATCTCACCCACCCATCACTCCATATGTCTCATGGATGAGCCATGCTATGGATGTCTGTGCACAACCCTCCATTCACTCAGTGCAATGCTCCATGTGTTTCTTCTGAAGGGCGCCACTCTGTCACTGGAGGACACCATGTGCTCACATGCCAGAGAAACAGAACCACTTAGGGAATGTATGGATTCCTCCATTGTTTGTGCATGGGACTTCACTGCCTCTGGAAACTACGCCAGTAGTTCACACATTTCACGCTGCTCCTGAAGCATCTGCTGCTTTGCTGATGACACCCGAGGTTTGCCAACTGCATGAGGCTGAGCATCACTGGGCTTCTCCTCACTTCTCCGAGGGAAAGTGGCCGCAGCTGTCACTGCTTCTGTTACCTCCTCCTGCGTGTCTGTGCAGTGCTCACCAGATTGCACCACCAGTTCGACGTGGAACAAAGTCCACCAACGTAAGAGGCGGCACAGTAGTGCAGTGGTTAGCACCGCAGCCTCACTTAAAGTTTCAACCCAGCTCCTTGGAGAGGGTTGGTCACCCACCCATTGGCCCTGCCTCTATTTAAACCCTAAGCGGGCGGATTGCTGCTTAAATTCTGATTTTTAAGATTTTAACACCCTCCCCCTCCCCACCTAACCCAAACCTATCTGTTTTTTGTGGTTAAAATCCCCCCTATATTTCTCATCTACATTGAAATATTATATCAAATCTTTTATCCTAAAGAATTAGCTGTGAGGAACTCAGTTAGCTCAATAAAAAGGAATTCATACCAAAGAATTCTCTGGCATCGAAATTTTATTCAAACAGTAATTCTTAGAATACTGCTGTTTACAATTTTTTTTTTATTCATTCACGGGATGTGGGCGTCGATGCAAAGATGATTTTCACAATATATCCTGTCATACCTGAGACAGAATAATTATACCTATAATATATATGCAGACAAACATACTTTCATTTATATGTACATATCAAAATACTTCAAAAACAATAAGCAGGAAATGCATTTCATAAGTCTTGAAATTGTTTAGAAAAAATATAACTAAAGACATTCCAATAGTCAAACATAATGGTAAATAATTTTGAAGTCATTTAACAACCCTGAAAATAATTGGAGGCCTGCTGATGTGTGGGTTGTGCCTACATGTTACATTCTGCTGCCCCCAAAAGTGTAAATATTTTTATATCTTTAATAATTAAAGTGATGGCTGATTAACTATGAGTGCCATTACTGAAGGATGTTACCAATTTACAACTAAAGATACTACATTTTACTATGGGTTATTAATTATAAATATCAATCAATTAGACTTAGCAATGATTAAAACCTTTTCAGTCAATTATTAATTGGATGTAATATTGAGTAAAAATGATTACTTATCTGCTTCACACTTTCTCTCCTTTGACTCACATCACATCACAAATATGGAAATAAGCTGTCTGTACTACTAAAAATAACATGGAAAAACAGAAGTAATTTGATCCAATGTTTGCGAATTTCAGAATTTGCAATTCTTCTATCCCATCAATATATGCAAAGAAAACCCATTAATTGTGATCAAAGTTCCTGAATACAATAATAATATTGTTACGACCCAGTGAGAAAGGTGTCTAGGGTTCCCTCTCAGCCTTCACCTGGTCTTACCACAACAGGGTTTTATTTTAAACACACCCTGTTTTTAGCTCACCCTTGGTGAATCCTTGTTCACTGCTTTCCAATTGTAAGGCAAAAAACCAGCACAAACAGGTTTCTTAGGTTTAAAGAAGAAAGTTTGAAATTTATTAAACTTAAGCTGTAATTCAGTTAACGCCTACGGATACACGACGCGCCCACGCGAGCATGCATACGCGGTACAGACAGGCCGATAGAGACAGAATGGAGCAGAAGAAAATAAAGTGGAAAAGTTTGAGGCAATCTCTGAAGAGGGTTTTTGTTATGGTTCTTCGGGCTCACTGAAGAGTCCTTGATTGTAGGTAGATCTTTCTCTTCGTTGGGGCCCAGTATTCTTCTTAAACCTTGCTCGCTGTAGGAGACTTTTCTCTGTTGGGGGTTCATGTGTCTTCAGTGGCTTTGGAGTTCCATGAGAAAGAGTGAGAGAGTCAGACAGAAGAGGTCTTCTTCAGTCCAGGAGCATACTGCAATCTCTCTGTTCAAACTGTTTGTACAATTCAGAAAAACCAGGTTGCCAAGCAGGCTAGTCACATGACCAGCTGGTCTGATCACGTCTGTTTGTGGATTCGGCCAGCCCAGCAGTCATCCTGAAATTTGAGCTCCCTCACCTTCAATGTCTGGTGCTCAAATTCCATTGTGAGTTAAATTGGATAAGGGAAGTAACTCTTTCTGTTAATATGCAAATGTCTTTCCAGCCAAGGGTCTGGTGATTTATTTTTAAACAAGTCCTTTCTGCACTTCAGCAACACTTTTCAAATCAATGTTCATATGACAAAATTACAATGTACCTCATTCTTGGCAGGTAGGGGGTCTGCATGACAAATATATTTGAAATTCTAAGCTTCACATTTAAGCTCCTTCTAGGTGTATTGTCTCTTTCAAGATGTTGTGGGACTTCATCTATTGCAACCGGATAAGACAGAACAGATGATGGCTAGCTATCACTTGTGCAGATGCATACTTTTTCATTTCTGTGGTACTTCACTTGTGATTAAGGTATTTTATTTTCAGAACCTTTCACAAATATTAGTATTAGAAATGTCAAATTCTTCTCCTTGCCATGCTTTGGGCCCACAGAAAAATGCTATTATGGCAATACTGACAAAAAGCAATTCTTTTCCTAAGATCATTCCAAGAATTTTCGGGATTATTTTTAACTTCTGAAAGTGCTTGCTCTTCCAATCCTTTGTTTAAATTATTCTGTGATGGAACCATCTGCTAATATTAACCTCTCTGGCTTCAGGAGATGCCCATTAGTGAGTTGTCTAACGAGATCAAACTTCATTTGTTTTTGTCTTAGATTTGGGTCTTAATTATTCTGCTTACATTACAGTTTTAATTTTATTTGCATGTTTTTCCCATTTAATAGCATAACAAACTTTCTGATAAGCAGGGTGTATCACTTCCAATTTCGAATCTTCACCTTTCACTCTCTGCCCTTCCAGATTATGTGGACTGAGGGATTAACCATGAGTACAACTATTGTACTGCTACGTGATTAAGTATAGTCTTGTACTATGCCCAGTCTACCTCCACAGTCAATTCAGACAGCTTGATAGAAAATATTTCACAGGGGCGAGATTTGACAAATAAAATCTAATGAAATAGAATTTAATGGTCTCGGCGGTGGCCCATCCACTGGCCGGAAAGCTGGGGCAATCCCCCACCACAGACATTTTTGGAATCCCTGACATGATTGATGGCTATCAGGCAGCTAACTGCTTGGGGTTGGCCCTTTGGTCCCTTTAACGGTGGAGGTCCCGCATCCAAGAGACAATCAGAGGGCTGGCAGCTTTTCAGTCCCAGCAGCATCACCAGGAGCGGTGGCCACTGCTTTGATTGCAGCCAGCCAGGACCAGCACATGGGCAAGGCCCCAGAATGAAGGTAAGTTTGTTGTGCTCACCAACAAGGGGGGAGTGAGGCTCACCATAAGCCTGCAGGGAGGCCGCCAACTTTTACTAGGCGGTCTACCCATGTGGTGTAAGGCCCCCATGCTGCTGTTATTCTACAGCAGCAGTGGGATGAGGCCCTTAAGTGGCCACTAACTGGCCATGAAAAAGCCTCAATGGTTTCCGGGTGGGAAGGCCACCCTTCCCTGCCCCGATTGAATCGGAGGGAGTCAGGAAAGCGAAGACCACTTCACTCCTGGCCCTCCCTCCCAATTCAATGGCCCCCACCCACTGCTTCCCAGCCTGCACCCAAGGGCAGAAATAAATTCAGCTCACTGAGTCATTACAGCATAGAAGGAGGCCATTTGGTTGATCGAGTCTATGCCAGATCTCTGTAGAGCAATCCAGTCAGTCCCATTCCCTCACTCTATCTCCGTAGCCCTGCAGGTTTATTTCCCTCGAGTGCCCATCCAATTTCCTTTTGAAATCATTGATCATCTCCTCATCCACCACCCTGGTGAGCAGTGAGTTCCAGGTCATTACCATTCACTGCGTAAAAAAGCTCTTCCTCACCCCCCTGTATCTCTTGACCAAAACCTTAAATCTGTATCCTCTAGTCCTTGTACCATCAACTAATGGGAACAGCTTTTCTTTGTCTACTTGTCACCAATCTTGTACACCTCTATCAAATCTCCCCTCAGCCTCCTTTGCTCCAAGGAGAACAACCCCAGCTTCTCCAACCTAACCTTGTAGCTAAAATCCTTCATCCCTGGAACCATTCTGGTAAATGTCCTCAAAACCCTCTCAAGACCTTCACATCCTGCCTAAAGTGTGGTGACAGAACTGGATGCAATGCTCGAGTTGTGGCCTAACCAAAGCTTTCTAAAAGTTCAACATAACTTTTGTACTCAATACTTCTACTGATGAAGCCCAAGATCCCATATCCTTTGCTGACTACTCTCTCAATATGTCCTGCCACCTTCAAAGATCTATGCACATGAACCCCCAGGTCCCCCTGTTCCTCTTCAGAACTATGCCATTAAGTCCATATTGCCTCTCCTTATCACTCAAGCCAAAATGTATCACCTCACAATTCTCTGTATTAAATTCCATCTGCCACTTATCTGCCCATTCTGCTAGCCTATCCATTTCCTATTGCAATAGATTGGTATCATCCTCACTATTTGCCACACTTACAGGTATGATATCATCAGAAAATTTTTAAATTTTACTCTGCATTCCAATATCCAAGTTATTTACATATCTCAAAAAAGCAGTGGTCTTAGTACTGACCCTTAGGGAACACCAGTGTATGCCATCCTCCAGTCTGAAAAAAAAATTTACCATGACATTGATGTTTTCTGTCTTCAAGCCAATTTTTTTTATCCAAGCTGACACTGACTCACCTATTTGATGAACCTCAATTTTGTCAACAAACCTTTTATGTGGTACTTGTCAAATGCTTTCTTAAAATCCAAGTAAACAACATCCACTGCATTCCCTTCATCAACCTTCTTTGTTACTTCATCAAAAAATTCACAGAATCACAGAATTGTTACAGCGCAGAAGAAGGCCATTCAGCCCATCGTGCCCACACCGGCTCTCCGAAAGAGCAATTCACTTAGTGCCATTCCCACGCCTTCTCCCCATAACCCTGCACATTCTTCCTTTTCATATAACTGTTTAATTCCCTTTTGAGGCAGGTTTGGGAGCAATAAGGTATATGTGGAGGATGTCAGCCCTTGCAATTCTCCAACAGGCTCGAGAGTGGGGGCTGCAGGCTGGATGAGCAAACTGACAATGGCACCGTGTTGCAGAGAGCGATTCAAATGGGGGGAAGTAAATAGAAATGCCAGTGTAATCCACGACAACCACATTTGCAGTGGTAGGAGACAGTATAGTCAGGGGGATAGACACAGTTCTTTGCAGTCGAGACTGTGAGTCCAAAGACTGTGTTGCCTTCCCGGTGCCATGGTTCAGGACACTTGCTTGGGTCTGGAGAGGAACTTGGAGTGAGAGGGGGAGGATCCAGTTGTCATGGTCCATGTGAGTACCAACAACATTGATAGGACTAGGAAAGAGGTTCTGCTTAGGGATTATGAGCAGCTAGGGGCTAAATTAAACAGCAGAACCACAAAAGGTAATAATCTCTGGATTACTACCTGAGCCACAAGTGAATTGGTGTAGGCTAAATAAGATTAGAGAGTTGAATGCGTGGCTCAAAGATTGGTGTGGGGGAAATTGGTTTTGATTCATGGGACACTGGCACCAGTACTGGGGAAAGAGGGAGTTGTACCATTGGGTTGGTCTTCACTTGAACAATCCTGGGACCAGTGTTATGGTGAGTCGTTTACCTCGGGTGGTAGAGAGGGCTTTAAACTATACAATGGTGGGGGGGAGGGATCGTATGAGGGAGATGTGGTAAGTTAAAGCGAAAGGACAAGGCAATAGAGCAGGGTTATGATTTGCAAATTGATAACAAGAGTGTGGCAGGAAGGGACAGGCATAATGATAACTAGAGGTGGCAGGGAGGGACAGAGCAGATAAGCAGAAGTGTACACCAGCAGATAAGGCCAGAATTTGCAAGAGATGGTAAAAAGACAAAATTAAAGACTCTGTATCTGAAAGAGTGCAGCATTCATAACAAAATGGATGAATTGATAGTACAAATAGAAATAAATATGCATGACCTGATAGCCATTTCAGAGACGTAGTTAGAAGGTGACCAAGGTTGGACCTAAATATTCAAGGGTATTTGACATTTTGGAAGGACAAGCAACTAGGAAAAGGTAGTGCGGTAGCTCTGTTAATTAAGAATGATATTAATACAGTAGTAAGAGATGACCTTAGTTCAGAAGATCAAGATGTGGCATCAGTTTGGGTAGAGATAAAAAAAAAGCAAAGGTAAGAAGTCACATGTGGGAATTGTTTATAGGCCCCCTAACAGTAGCTACACTGTAGGACAGAGTATACAGGAAGAAATAAAGGGGACGTATGAAAGGTACAGCAATAATCATGGGTATTTCTAATCTTCATATAGATTGGACAAATCAGATTGGCAAAGGCAGCCTGGAAGATGATTGTATTTGGGACAATTTCTTAGAGCAATACCTTATAGTGCCAAATAGGGAGCAGGCTATTTTAGACCTGGAAATGTGCAATGAGAATCATTCATTAATGATCTCACAGTAAAGGAGCCTCTAGGCAACAGTGATCATAACATGCTAGAATTTCACATTCAGTTTGAGGGTGAGAAGTGCAAATCTAAAAATAGTGTCTTAAAGTTAAATGAATTACAAGTCTATGATGACAGAGCTGGCTAAAGTGAACTGGAAAATAGGTTAAAAGGTAGGGCAGTAGAGAAACAGTGGCAGATATTTAAGGAGACATTTCATAACTCTCAGCAAAGATATGTTCCTTTGAGAAAGAAAGACTCTATTGGAAGGATGCATCATCTGTGGCTAACTAAGAAAGTTAAGGATAGTATCAAATTGAAAGAAAACGTGTACAATACTGCAAAGATTAGTGGTAGGTCAGAAGATTGGACAGATTTTAGAAACCAGCAAAGAATGACTAAAAAAAAGAGGGAGAAATTAACGTGTGAGAGAAATCTAGCTAGAAATACAAAAACAGATAGTAAGAGCTTCTACAAATATTTAAAAAGGAAAAGAGTAACTAAAGTGAGCGTTGGTCCCTTAGAGGGTGAGACTGGGGAATTAATAATGGGAACAAGGATTTGCGGAAGCATTGAACAGATATTTTATGACTGTCTTCACTGTAGAAGACACAAATACATCCAAGGAATGCTTTGGAAATTAAGAGGTAAAAGGGAAGGAGGAACTTAAAACTATCACTAGGGAAAAGGTACTGGCAAAACTATTAGAACTAAAGTCTGACAAGTCCCCTGGACCTGATGGCTTGCATCCTAGGGTCTTAAAAGAAGTGGCTGCAGAGAGAGTATATGCATTGGTTGTGATCTTCCAAAATTCCCTCAATTCTGGAAAGGTCCCAACAGATTGGAAAATTGCAAATATAATACCTCTATTCAAGAAAGGAGGGAGACAGAAAGCAGGAAACTATAGGCTAGTTAGCCTAAAATCTGCCATAGGGAAAATGCTCAAATCCATTATTGAGGAGATAATAGCAGAACATTTAGAAAATCATAATGCAATCAGGCAGAGCCAATATGATTTTGTGAAAGGGAAATCATGTTTGACTGATTTATTAGAGTTCTTTGAGGAAGTAACAAGCAAGGTGGATAAAGGGGAACCTGTAGATATGGTGTACTTGGATTCCAAAAAGCATTCGATAAGCTGCCATATCAAAGGTTACTACACGAAATAAGAGCTTATGGTGTAGGGGTTAATATATTAGCATGAATAGAGAATTGGTTAGCTAACAGGAATCAGAGAGTAGGGATAAATGGGTCATTTTTGGGTTGGCAAGCCATTACTAGTGGAGTGCCATAGGGATTAGGGCTGAGGCCTCAACTATTTACAATCAATATCAATGACTTGGATGACTGAATATACGGCAGCTAAATTTTCTGATGACACAAAGATAGGTAGGAAAGTAAGCTGTCAATAGACATAAAGAGTTTACAAAGGGATATAGGTAGTGTAAGCGAGTGGACAAAAATTTGGCAGATGGAGTATAATGTGGGAAAATGTGAACTTGTTCACTTTGGCAGGAAGAATAGAAAAGCTGCAATTGTATAGAGCCTTTGTGAGGCCGCACCTGGAGTATTGTGTGCAGTTTGGTCTCTTTATCTAAGGAAGGATATACTTGCCATAGAGGGAGTGCAACAGAGGTTCACCAGACTGATCCCTGGGATGGTGGGATTGTCTTATGAGGAGAGATTCCAGAAACTGGGCCTGTATTCTCTAGAGTTTCAAAGAATGAGAGGTAATCTCATTGAAACTTACAAAATTCTTAAAGGGTAGACGTGGACAGGATGTTTCCTCTGGCTGGTGAGTCGAGAAACAAGGGACACCGTTTCAGAATAAGGGGAAGGCCATTTAAGACTGAGATGAGGAGGAATTTCTTTACTCAGAGGGTGGTGAATCTTTGGAATTCTCTAACCCAGAGGGCTGTGGAAGCTCAATCATTGAGCATGCTCAAGACAGAAATTGATAGATTTCTGAATACTAATGACATCAAGGGATATGGGGATCATGGGGGAAAATGGTGTAGAGGTAAATTATCAGCCATGATCTGTTTGAATGGCAGAGCAGGCTCGATGAGCCGAATGGCCTATTCCTGCTCCTATTTCCTATGATCCTGTGACCCTGTGATCCTATGATCCTCAAATACTGAAGCTGTCTGTGCCCGCATGTAGCAAGACCAGGATAACATCTAGGCTTGGGCTGATAAGTGGCAAGTAACATTCACACCACACAAATGCCAAGCAATGACCATCTCCAACAAGAGAGTATCTAACCATCTCCCTTAACATTCAATGGCATTACCATCGCTGAATCCCCCACCATCAACATCTTGGGGGTTACCATTGACTAGAAACTTAACTGGACCAGCCACATAAATACTATGGTTACAACGGCAGGCCAGAGGCTTGGAATTCTCCAGTGAATAACTCACCACCTGACTCCTTAAAGCCTGTCCACCATCTACAAGGCACAATTCAGGAGTGTGATGGAATACTCTCCACTTCTTGATTGAGTGCACCTCCAACAAACTCAAGTTCAATGCCATCCACCACCTTAAACTTTCAGTCCCTACACCACTGATGCACAGTGTGGCAGCAGTGTGCACCATCTACATGACGCATTGCAGCAACTCACCAAGGCTCCTTCAACAGCACCTTCCAAACCTGTTACCTCTTCCACCTAGAAGAACAAGGGCAGTAGACACATGGAAACACTATCACCAGGAGACCTAATCAATTTCCGAGGTTGGGGCTAATTTGCCTTGACCAGCAGAGCTGCTAGCTCTAACTGACCTGTTTATTGGTAGCTCATTATTTGAGAAAGCGGGAACTGCAGCGGGACAGCCCGTTGTCATTGGTTTCCAGTGGTAACTTAAAAGGAGGTGGAAGTGTTGGAAGTGAAATGGTGCAGCGGTTTTCAGCAGCAGGAACATATTTATAACAGCAACAGCCACAAGGTACTGCAATAATGGAATCCCTTAGGGCTCAAAGCACAGAAGAGACTGCAAGAGGTCTGCCTGAAAATTGGAACAAACAGACCTCCAGCAATAAGTTGACAGCACCTTTGTATTTCAATTTTTATCCACTTACAATTTTCATCCACTTACAGGTAGAAATGAGCAGTAATGGGACAAAAGTTGGCACCTAGGACTCAATAAAATTAAAAGATTTGCCTCCAATATCAAAGCAAATTAATTACAACTATTGGAAGTGCCTATGTTTTTGCCGTAGGTGATCAATGTGACCTATCTGCTCAATCCCACCCCATAAAGATCTCTCAGACATTTGTTCATTGGCCTTTATGCTACCTTGTCGGTACATTAGAAAAGATAATATCAGCAAAATGTCATGGACTTTAAAAGTGCTCATGTAAGACTGTATTCATGCAGCTATTTCAATTATGTTTTGGTGCTATAGAAAATGCTCCACAATTTAAATATGGCAGATAATACAGCACTTGGAACTGGATTCAGATTCATGTAATACAAATGCACAATATATTGCATTTTCCAATTTCTGTACTGCAAAAATACCAGCACTGGTAAACTAAGCCACCCAATCAAATATAAGCAGAGTACAGAAATTAAGCAGGATATTGGTTTGGAATTGAGAGCCTTCAACTTTCTCAATATGTTTGTGACTAATTTTTAATGGATGCATTGACTGGAAAATAGCAAAGAAGAAACTCATTGGAAAAATGTAGGGATAAAATGGAACTTTCGCTCAGAAATAAAACGGGCAGTTTAATGGTTGCCCATTATTCAAGCAGTTAATGGAAAGGAATATTACACGGGGTGTATAACAGATTGCAGATCCACGACTTTCTGTTTTGTGCCCTGCCGCAGTTGAATTTCTTCTCCCATGTTTCAGAGAAAGAGGACAACAATATATCAAGCGGGAATTATAAGCATTTAATGCTGAGAGTGTTGGATTGGATGTGAGCCCACTGCCTGCCCAATAAAAGTACCCAGAGGCCTAAGCTATTTTTCAAAAATCAGTTAGATGATATTATGAGAGGAAGCATGAGCTAAAATTATCCTCTCTCTTTTAGACTTTTCTTGTAAAGACAGTAGGCTGAATTTAATGCCAGTGGCGGTGGCCCGGAAAGCTGGGGGCAACCCTGCCATGGTCGTTTCCGAGAGCCGCAATGCTATTCTATGTCGATCAGGCAATTAACTGCCTGGCATCGGGGCTCCCGTCCCCTTAAGGGCAGAGACCCTGCCTCCAAGAGCTGCTGGCCAATCAGAGGGCCGGCAACTCTTCAGGCCCAGCCGCACCACTGGAGTGGCCACTGCTGGGTCTGCACCCAGCCAGGACCAGCAGATGGAGTAGGCCCCTGAACCCAAGTAAGTGAAGTTGGGCTCACCAGGATCAGGGGTGGCCGGGTTGTTGGGGAAGAACGGGGTTGTCGTTGGTGAGGGCTGTGAGGGGTGGGGGGGGGGGGGGAGAGTCATTGGTGTGGGCAGTTGGGGGTGGGGGTGTTTCAGTGGGGCAGCCCTTACCACTGGAGGGGCCCTCCTTGGGCGACAGGGTGTCCAATCAGGAGAACCCCTCCTCCCCAAGCCTACAGGAAAGCTGACAGCGTTTCCTGGGTGGATTTCCCACATGGCAGAGGGAAGAGGCCCTTAAGTAGCCCTTAACTGGGCACTTAAGGGCCTCAGGGCGGGAAGGCTGTCCTTGACCTTTTCCGTCCCTGACTGAATGGACGGAGTCGGAAAGGTGACAGGAACTGCACCCACCGCCTTCCCTCTCACTTCTATGGCCCCCTGACATCCCTCCCCCCACTCCAGCCGCCCCTCTTCCCCTCCCCCACCTCACTACCCACTTCTGTGGACCGGATTAAATTCCGCCCAGCATTGCAGCCTTGTTACAATGATTTTGCGTGAATTTGCTGCTATAGTCTGCAAACAGTTAAGAATTTATTATGCAAGCAATATTTCAACGCTTGTATTGTTCCTGGTTTTATTGCTGTAGAAGATTTACAATATCTATAATCTGAGAGAATTAGAACAGATTAGACTGCAAACTGGAGTAACCTTACTTAAGCTTTTAATAATTAAGGATCAACAGCATTAGAAATGCAGCTATAATATTTAAATAGATCTTAGTTGCAGGAAGATCAGTTGTTTTTAACCCCTTTATGTTGGATTATTACTATAATATGGAAGACTCGAATTCAGTCCTATAAATGTACCTGACCTAAATACGGAGCCAATGCAAATAACTTCAAAGCATGATGATAACTGCAAGTTGAAAGTATTTGTACACAATAGAATGGACTGGACAGGAATCAAAAGTATATAGTAGATAAAGTTATTTTTGTACCATTAACAATGGTGCAACAATGGTACAGAGCGTATATATGAATGCTTATAATTTTACCTTTGACAATCAAAAGAAAATATTGTGCCAGAATTTACTGTGAAAAAACAATGAGGCTAATAACATTCACCATTATTCATGCACATATTGGACAGCATCTTCAGATGAGTGCCATGCCCAGTTAAACACAAAAATCTGGGAATTGCCATCCGAGATACACCTTGCCTTCACAAGCTGTGTGAAAATGGCAACTTGCTGTCTGCCATCCCAGTTAAAAGGATTGAATGGCATAAAGTTCCCGTATTTGCAAGGTAGAAATTAAATTCACCACAGAAAGTTAGTGCTTGTTCATTTGAATCGAAATACCCTTTTGAACAATGTGATAAATCTCAATTACTACCAGATAACATGTCTGGCATTGAAAATTAACTTTAACAAGCGTGCAGTCTCATTCTTTCAGATTTTAATTGTTTTTTTTTTACTTTTTTTTTTACTTTGTCTTTCGGTTTCTATTTTCCTTTCTTTCGAATCTTTATTTCACCATTTTTATTTCACTTTCTGTATTTGACTCGACATGGAATTTGCCATTCTAATTTACACTTCCTGGTTCAGACTACGCTGTTCATGAACAATATTTCGGTCTGCTTGGTTAAGGAGGCACACAGGTCCCAAATCTCCTGTAGACAGTATTTGAATCTCTAACTTCCAGCAATTTCCAAAGCAAAAGGTCATTGCATTTAAATGTAAAAGGTCAAGACTAATGAGCAGCTTGGGCTGTTCATCCGCTGGCTACAGTCGCTTCTGGCCAATGGTCATTTGAAAATACCCGAGAAAATTAATTTGTTTTCAGGTTCTGTAATGTACAAAAAGCAAAGAAATAAGAAAAGAGAATGTACAAGGAACTTAGACTTATATTTGCAGGCATAAGAATTCAAATTCAGTCTTTGTTTAGGAATAAATGTGTACACAAAAAGCAGGACAAGTCCAACCCAACCAATTACCGCCTCATCAGTCTACTCTCAATCATCAGTAAAGTGATGGACAGTGTCGTTAACAGTGCTATCAAGCAGCACTTGCTGAGCAATAACCTGCTCAGTGATGCTCAGTTTGGATTCTGCCAGGGCCACTCAGCTCCTGACCTCATTACAGCCTTAGTTCAAACGTGGACGAAAAAGCTGAACTCAAGAGGTGAGATGAGGGGAGTGACTGCCCTTGACATCAAGGCAGCATTTGACTGAGTATGGCATCAAGGAGCCCTAGCAAAACTGGAATCAACGGGAATCGGGGGAAAACTCTTTGTTGGTTGGAGTCATGCCTAGCACAAAGGAAGATGGTTGTGGGTGTTGGAGGTCAATCATCTCAGATCCACGACATCACTGCAGGAGTTCCTCAGGATAATGACCATCTTCAGCTGCTTCATCAATGAGCTTCCTTCAATTATAAGGTCAGAAGTGGGGATGTTCACTAATGATTGCACAATGTTCAACACCATTCACAACTCCTCAGATACTGAAGCAGTCCGTGTAGGAATGCAGCAAGACCTGGACAATATCCAGGCTTGGGCTGATAAGTGGCAAGTAACAGTGGTGCCACACAAGTGCCAGGCAATGACCATCTCCAACAAGAGAGAATCTAACCATCTCCTCTTGACATTCAATGGCATTACGATCACTGAATCCCCCACTATCAACATCCTGGGGGTTACCATTGACCAGAAACTGAACTGGAGTAGCCATATAAATACCATGACTACAAGAGCAGGTCAGAGGCTAGGAATCCTGTGGCGAGTAACTCACCTCCTGACTCCCCAAAGCCTGTCCACCATCTACAAGGCACAAGTCAGGAGTGTAATGGAATACTCTTCACTTGCCTGGATGGGTGCAGCTCCAACAACACTCAAGAAGCTCGACACCATCCAGGAAAAAGCAGCCCGCTTGATTGGCACCCCATCTACAAACATCCACTCCCTCTAACACCGACGCACAGGGGCAGCAGTGTGTACCATCCACACGATGCACTGCAGAAACGCACCAAGGCTCCTTAGAAAGCACCTTCCAAACCCACAAACTCTACCACCTAGAAGGACAAGAGGAGCCGATGCATGGGAACACTGCAAGTTCCCCTCTAAGCCACACACCATCCTGACTTGGAACTATATCGCCATTCCTTCACTGTCGCTGGGTCAAAATCCTGGAACTCCCTCCCTAACAGCACTGTTGGTGTGCCTACCCCACATGGACTGCAGCGGTTCAAGAAGGCAGCTCACCTTCTCAAGGGCAATTAGGGATGGGCAATAAATGCTGTCCAAGCTACCGATACCACATCCCATGAATGAATAGAAAAAAAACAACAAATGCTATACAGTTTTGTTACAGTGCCTGTGCAACCCCAATTGTGGTCCCTGTTATAGTCTTATCATGGTATTGACCGTGAGGGTTAAGGATGTGACAAAGTATGGAAAATTTGGTAGGCATTTAGTATAGAACGTCACCAAGGATTTATAAGCCTGAATTTGAATTTATATTGACTCTCCAGCATCAAAAATGAAGGTTGCCATGCATGCATACTCATTTATCTGAAGTAAACAAGGCACAAAACATTTTCAGTATTCTAATTCCACCAGATAATCTGCACCAACATAGGAACAGCAGTACCCTTCACCATTCTATTCATAAAATTGGAACAGAAAAGATACGTGATTTCTGAAAGACAAAGTAAAAGAATGTTAAAGATGCCTTAAATGCAAGCTAGGCAATTCTCTCTACATATTGTTACTAAAATCTACTTTGCTAGGTAATATTAAAACTATAGCCTAGAAATTGCTGCTGATGCATTACTCAGTAGCTAACATTGGGTTAATTAAAGTTTCCTGGAAAAATCAAAGCCTGCTGATTTACAATGATTTGTTGTTTCCAGTCTGTGAATTAAAAGATGTGCTAAAAAGCAGGACATCCAATAAAAGAGTAAAGTAGTAATCATCATAATCAGCTGTGAACTAGTAGATACTACTATTGCTGAATACACCATCATCATCCTGAGGGTTACCATTGACTAAAAACTTAACTGCACCAGCCACATAAATACTATAGTTACAGGAGCAGGGCAGAGGCTGGGAATTCTGTGGTGAGTAACTCACCTCCTGACTACCCAAAGCCTCTCTACCATTTACAAGGTGCATTTCAGGAGTGTGATGGAATACTCCCCACTTACCTGGATGAGTGCAGCTCCAACAACACTCAAGAAGCTCAACACCAACCAGGACAAAGCAGTACACATTGTCATGCAGGCCCCCACCTGCCAAGAATGATGCATATTAATTTTGCCACATGGACATTAAATTTCAAATTGTTGCTGGGAAGAAGAGAAGACCTATTACAAGGGCTACCAGACTGGCTGGAAAGACATTTTTGCATATTGACAGACAGTACTTGAAATGACAAAAGGGCTATTCCCTGCTCCAATTTAACCCACAATGGACCTTTGATCACCAGGTATTGTGTGTAGAGGAGACATTCCAAGGTCTGCTAGGACAAGACAATCCACAATGGCCAGGACTGATTAGGCCAGCTGGTCACATGACTAATTGGCTGTTGCAGGTTTTTTTTGAACTCACCACAGAGAATTTGAACTCAGATTGCTGTTTGCTCCTGGGCTGAGAAGACCTCTCTTCTGCTTGCTCCCATCTCTTTCTCACCAGCTTTGGAATCCATTGATGACACATGAACCCCAAGAGAGAAAAGTCTCCTACATTGAACAAAATTTAAGAAGAATACTGGGCCCCAATGAAAAGCAAGACTACCTACAAGCAAGGACTCTACAGTGAGCTCGGAGCACAGTAATAAACCCCCTTCAGAGATTGCCTCAAACTTTTTCACTTTATTTTTCTTCTGCTCTTTTCTGTCCCTATTGGCATATGTGTATCGCATGTGCATGCTAACTTGGGCACGTCGTGTATCCTTAGGCGCTAACCGAATCAAAGCTTAATAAAATTCCACTTTTCTTCTTTAAACCTAAGAAACCCTAGTGTGCTGGTTTCTTTGCTTTATAATTGGAAAGCGATGAACAAGGATTCACCAAAGGAGGAGCTCAAAACATGGTGTATTTAAAATTAAACCCTGTTACAGTAAGACCAGGTGAAGGCTGAGAGGGACCCCAAGACACCTTTCTCACCTGGTCGTAATAACATGATTGGCACCCATCTACCACCTTAACCATTCACTCTTTCCATCATTGGCACACAGTGGTAGCAGTGTGTACCATCTACAAGATGTACTGCAGAAATTCTCCATGTCTCGTTCAACAGCACCTTCCAAACCCACAATCTCTATCACCTAGAAGGACAAGGGCAGCAGATGTATGGGAATACCACCACTTGCAAAATTCCCTCCAAGTCACACATGATCCTGACTTGGAAATATATCGCCATTCCTGAGGCTGGGTCAAAATCCTGGGCCTCCCTTCCCAATAGCACTGTGGGTGTACCTACACCACATGGACTGCAGCGGTTCAAGAAGGCGTCTCACCACTACCTTCTCAAGGGCAATTAAGGATGGGCAATAAATGCTAGCCTTGACAGCAGTGCCCACATCCCAGGAACTAATTTTTAAAAAGACTCGCTTGATGCCCCTACCAGTAAATTCAATATCCAACCCTCACTGGTGCATTATTGCTGCAGTATGTACCATCTACATGATGCATTGCAGCAACTCAGCAAGGTTATTTGAACAGCACATTGCAGCCCTGGACCTCTACCACCAAGAAGGGCAAAAGCAGTAATACCATTGGAACACAATCCCCTCAATTTGCCCTCCAAGTCATACAACCTCGAGACTCACTTCATAGTTATTGGGTCAAAATCTTAGAATTCCCTACCTACCAACATTGTGTGTGCACCATCATCACAAGGACTGCAGTAATTTGAGGGTTGGTAATAAAAATGCGACCTTGCAGCATCGTCCACAAGCTCGGGATAATTTTTTAGAAAGTTGAAAAACCACTGTGCTACCCAGCTCTGAGCTTTTTCTCTTTTTATCCATTTTATTAATGTTGGCCCAAACAGTGCTCTTTAATCTAATGAATGTTCACTATGGGATTTATCCTATTCAGTATTATCTTTTCTGCTGCTGACCATATTAAATATGAAAGTGAATAAATCTCATCCAATTAGTCACTCAATGATAACCCAAAGAACCTGGAAGCTAAATTGTTATGGTTTATATAGTTGGCAGGCACTGCTTGTCTATTCCAGTACTAATTTACATTTTATATGCTCCAGCTGGTTTTCAACAAACTGTAAAATACTATAAAGAATGTAGAATAAAATTTGTATTAGCCCTTTTCCAGTTAGATTGGCCCAGCAGTTTTCTCTCAGTCAGGCAAGCTCATTCACTCTGTCAATGAGCAGATTTATAAATAAACTGTAAACTGAATATTATAAAAGACAAATAACAAGCAGTGACTTTAAAGCTTATATTTTTCACAAGCACAAATTTCTGACATCTATATCTGTCAAGCCAGGCTGAAATAATACATCTTGGAAACTGCTTCAGCTATCCCTATGTACGAAGACAGAACAATAATTGGAAAAGACCATCTGCTTCCATAATGCCACCCCATCCAGGCACAATACTGCCACATGCACCATTGACCCACTTCCCTAACTGTGCAAACTGATGGGACAGGCAAACAAACTGTGGCCAATTAGGAGAAATTTGGAAAAATTCCTTTTCGGCTTGCTAAAGCAATCATGCAAAGCTCCAGAAGATCACAGTGTTACATTAATCCTTCTAATCCCAGTGTTACAAACTTGCATCTGCCATAGATACCTTCTCGAGTTTAGTGGCATCTGTCATTTCCCTAAGTGGATTCTACATCCTTAGCATTTTGGAGTCAACTCACACTGTTCAAAATCTACTTATATGCTAGTGAAACGCATGGCATGTAATAATGTGTTCCCTTATATATGCAAATTGGATATTGTGCATTTCACATGTACTTCTCCAACTTTTCAGTCAATGCACTGTTTATATTTCAGTGAGATGTGGCCATAATGAATCATTAAGCTGTTTATTTCTTCGACAGCAAGTGAACATACAGAGGATCAGTTATGTTTGGACTAATTGGGGTAGACCTTGACTTGTGCAATAGTGTAAAATGGGTGGTAGCAAGTCAGCTGCCCCTTTTGGATTTCTTCTGATTTATATTCCCATTGACGTCAGAGGTAAAATGGATTGTAGACTTGCATCAGGAGAGATGTAAAATGGGATGCCAACTTGCTATCACCTGCCTTACATGAAAACACAAAGTCAAGATCTGTCCCACTTAGCTCAATTAGTTCAACTTGTCCATTGAATAATACAAAATAATGACTGTACAATGCATAGTCACATCAGGAGATCATCTTGCCTGACAATCAAAATAAATTGCTTCCAATCCAAGCAACAGCAAATTACCCTAAATCTGCCTGACAACCAATTTTCTATCCATGCTGTTACATTTCCATTTATGTCACATGCTTGTGTTTTGGTCAGGTGAGGAGAGGTCGAAGGGCTTTCCCCTTTTCCCTCTCCTTGTATGACCACAACAGGTTTAGCGCTTTCTTAAAGTGGATGGACTGGCCAATTCAGTAGGTGTTTGATTACTTAGTTTCTATGATCATAACAAGAACCAATCAGACATGTTTTCTTGAGTTTAACAAAGAAAGAGGTTAACTTTATTGTACTTAATCGAACTAAGTAAAATAATAAACTACGCACCAACTTTCACAAGCACGCACACACACCAGAGGTTCATACACACACACACAAATAGGTTACAGAGGGGGGAAGGGGAGATTGGTTGAGTTAGAGTCCATAGAAAAAAGGGGTATCCAGTCTATGGAGTTTGGTGATTCGGCTGGCTTCTAGATGAATTTGGTGGTCCCGATGCTTTTAGTTTGAAGAGATAGGTGATTGATTCAGTGGGTCTCTTGGAGACAGCAATGTGGATGATTTCCTCCGAAGGGGTTTCTTATTGTAGCTGGAGTATGCAGAGGTGGTCAGTCAGCAGGCAGGGTTCGAAGCTTGCAAGCTAGAACAGAGAGAGAGAAAGAAAGGCCCCCCCCCCCCCGCCACATGGGTCTGCGCATGTCAGAGTCCAGATGCTTCTCAACCTGCTGCAGAGAAACACCAGCTTAAAGCCACAGATGGGGTGGGGGGGGGGGGGCGCTTGTCACATGGCATGCACTCAGTGATTCAAGTATGGTCATTAGCAGTGTATTTCCTCTTGCTAAAAAGAACAGGCGGTTTCCTTAAACTTCCTGGGTCTTGTTCCTGGCTGCGATGAGCAGACATTTCGTCTCCACCTCATAGGCCTTGCAATGTAGGATACAGAGTTACATGTTAGGTGGCCATCTTAAGCTGCTAGCAAAGTCATCTTTTATCTGTTCCTTTTATAAATTTCTTTAAAAATATATAAATTCAGATCTCCAGTCAGTGGATTAAAGAAAATTATCCTTCAACAAAGCACATTGGCGTGACATCTCCCCACCATGCGAAATGAAATGTGATGACAGGAAAAAAAAAGAAACTGTTAACACACACTGATCCTTAAACACTCACTCATCAGTCTCACACTGTCATAGCCATACTCTGATTTATTTTTATTTTATTTTTTACTTAGAGATACAACCCTTCGGCCCACCGAGTCTGTGCTGACCAAGAACCACCCTACAGTAATCCCATATTCCCTACCACCTACCTACACTAGGGGCAATTTATAATGGCCAATTTACCTATCACCTGCAAGTCTTTGGCGGTGGGAGGAAACTGGAGCACCCGGCGAAAACCCACATGGTCACAGGGAGAACTTGCAAACTCTGCACAGGCAGTACCCAGAATTGAACCCGGGTCCCTGGAGCTGTGAGGCTGCGGTGCTAACCACTGCACCACTGTGCCGTCCATCCAGGCTTGGGCACGAGCACAACTGGGGAACTCCAACTGCTCTGACTGAGCTCAAACAGCTTGTGCTCCAGCATATGCTGAATTTCCTTCTGAACCCGGGTCAGTTTCCTGGGACCGAGGCAATAGGGATTTTGTTTTATGGGAGGGGTCGCTCATACATCCACATTGTGTAGGGTTAGGGTTGTGCACCCTGGTTTGTCCCTGTGTCCAAAAAATCTCTCCTTCATTAGTTTTAGAAGACCACATACCTCATGCCCATAAACTAATTCAAAAGGACTAAAGCCAGTGGACACTTTGGATGAGTCCCTGGTAGCAAACAGAAGAAATCCCAGCCCTTTGTCCCAGTCATGGAGGTACTTATAGCTGTATGCCCTGATCGTTGTCTTTAGGGTCTGGTAGTACTGCTCCAAAGCCCCTTGTGACTGTGGGTGGTACGCTGAGGACTTTAACCTGGATTATGCCCAGACTACCCATGACTTTTTGAAAAATAGTTGACATAAAATTTGTGCCCTGATCCAACTCAGCAGGCAGCCCATATCAGGTGAAGAATTGGGTTAGCCTCTTCACCGCTACCTTGGCAGAGACAGTTCTTAGAGGGATAGCCTTGGGAAATCGAGTAGCCACATCCATAATGGTGAGAAGATACTGGTACCCTCTTTTTGTTTTCAGCAGGGGCTCCACACAATCCACCAGCACTCTGCTGAACCATTCCCCAAAAGCCGGTATGGGAATTAGGGGTGCAGGTTTAATTGCAGGTTGAGGCTTCCCCACAAGCTGGCACATGTGACAAGTCTTACAGAACTCCACCACATCCTTGTGGAATTGTGGCCAGTGAAATTCCTGTCTTAAGCGGGCTTGGGTTTTTCTGATACCAACATGTCCAGCCATTGGAATCTCATGGGCTACTCACAATATTCCCCTATGGTACCTCGGCGGCACCACTACCTGGTGAACCACTGTCCACTCGTTGTTTTCAGGTCTGTGCGGAGGTCTCCAGTTCCTCATCAGCACCTCATTCTTTTAAATAGCAGCACTCTGAAACTCCCTCTGCTTTAGCTTCAGTTTGGGCAATCTTTCCAAAATTTTTAATCCTGGGTCAGCATGCTGAGCTTCGACCAAGGAAGATCTGCTGAACACGTCCTTTGGTTCCTCTAAATTCCAAAAGAAGATTTCAGATAACCAGACAGCAGGGTCATCTGTCTGCAATGCTAGTTCAGCCTTCTCTGACAGGGCTTGTTTGGCCATGGACTGGCCCACCACGCAGTCAGGGAAAATACCAGGGAACTTTTCCTGTAACTGCTCTGTCTCC
Organism: Heterodontus francisci; assembly: GCF_036365525.1. Lineage (NCBI taxonomy): Eukaryota > Metazoa > Chordata > Chondrichthyes > Heterodontiformes > Heterodontidae > Heterodontus > Heterodontus francisci. The sequence goes on from NC_090387.1 coordinate 44,748,513, forward strand.
CTGACCTTGTTTAGTCTAAGATGATTGGGGAAGCTACCACATTCACCCCTGCCAGGTCATTACCAAGAAGCAGGTCGACCCTGTCCATAGGTAAACTGGTGGCAATCCCCATGGCTACCAGTCCTGAAATAAGGTCGCACTCCAGGTGTACTTGATAGTGAAGTATGGGCATATACCTGCCCCTGATACTGTTTACTAATACTTTAGCATCCAATGCACTCTCTGGGGGAAAGATCATGCCTTTTCCCACCAGAAGGGATCAGGTGGGCCCTGTATCCCTAAGTATGGCTGGTAACTCTCAGGGATTTTGTGACGTTCTCCCACACTCACTGAGGTATGTTTACTGAGTTTTACTGCCACGGTTAAAGCCACAGTCTGGCCCCATCAAGGGCCCTTCTCCTGCACTGGTCTGGTATACCCTGACTATTCCTATGGGTTTTCTCCGTAACTTCCAGCAGTCAGCTCAAAGGTAACCTGCCTTGTTACAATGGAAACATACAGCCTTCCGGGCGTCACTCCTGTTCTCAGCACCGTCCTTTTTGGCCTGAGGAGGGCCCCATGTGTTTCCAGCTCTCCATTTTCAATCATGGCTGTTCATCCTCCTATTACCCTCCCACCTTCTATCCTTTTGCGGTTTTTGCAGGTGACTGGGGGATGGTTTCCCTTGGGGAAAGGGCTTATGAACAAGTGTATAATCAACAAACAAGATTTCTACCTGCCTGGCTCTTGGAAACCGTTGTTCCTCCAAGTGTTTTTTTATGGAAAGGGGAAGGGAGTTTTTGAATTCCTCAAGGAGGATCACCTCGCTGAGATTTTCATAGCTGGACGCTATCTTAAGTGCCCATATCCATTGTCGAAAGTGAGTTGCTTAACCCTTTCGAACTCAATGTAAGTTTGTTCCGGCTGCTTTCAGAGAGTTCGGAATTTTTGGCAGTATGCCTCCGGTACTAGCTCATATGCACCCAGGATAGCATTTTCGGTCATCTCATAGTCTGAACTCTTGTCAGACAATAGGGAATAAAAGGCTTTTACTGCTAATTTGCTTTGCAGTAGGATCCAGCGCTCCATTGGCAACTTCAACTGTTCTGCAAGCTTTTCAAATGAGATGAAAAATGCTTTCACATCCCCCTCATTGAACTTTAAGAGCTCAGAACTTGGTCTTGAGCTAGGGCCAATTCCCTCACTAGTGGTTCTTTCACTGGTTGCATTGGGTCTTCTCCTAATTAGTTCAAGCCGCCTTAACTTCCTTTCCTCCTTCTCCATCTGGAAAGGTCGTTCTTTGTCCCTTTCCTGATACTCTCTCTCCTCTTTCTCTCTCTGGAATTCGAATTCTAGTCTCCTCTGTTTTAACTGTATCTGAACTAATGTTACTCTGTCTGTTTCTGACTCTAAACCTGTCTCTGAGTCTTCAGTTTCAAGTGAAAAATGGTTGGCCATATGTTTTAGTATTTCAGGCTTCCTAGCTTCTGGACAGATAGTAATCTCCAATTGCCCAGCTACACTCCTCAACTCTTCAACAGATAGGCTTTTAACCTTACCAAGTTACTTCATTCTGGTCTAGGAAGGTACTAACCTTGAAAGTGGACATTTTAGCAGTCTAGCACAGAACACCACAAGAAAATCTGTATTGAAGTTTTAAAATTATTGTTAAGGATCAAGTTGGCTTCTCGCTTCCAATTTCTCTTTTGTCTTTCAGTTTGATCCCAGACAGGAGCCCTCAAATTTCTGTTACAGTCAAGCGAGGAGGGGTTGAAGGGCTTCCCTCTTTTCCTTCTACTTGTTTGACCAGAATATTCTTTCTCTCCCTCTATCCTCTCTCTCTCATTCCTTCTCCTGTCTTTGTTTTTCTTCACATTCCATCTGGAAGGCTCTCTCTTTCTCCCTTTCCCTTTCCTCAAATTCAAGTTTCCTCTGTTCCAATTGTATCTTTGCTAACAATACCCTGTCAGAGTCTGCTTCTAACCCTGTTTCTGCTTCTTCAGATTCAAGGGAAAAATGTTTGGCCACTAGCCTTAGGAGTTCAGACTTCCTAGCCTTGCCACGTACAGTGATCCCACACTGCTCAGCCATTTTCCTCAACTCATCCATAGACAGTGCTTTTAATTTATCCCAAGTTACTTCACCCTGGCTTGGAGAGCTGCTCGCTTCAGTTGCAGACATGTTAGTATTCAAGCACACACAACCACAAGAAAACCTGTACTGAAAACTTGTTCTTTTTTGCTTGGGAACAAGTTGGCTTCCCACTTCCAAATTCTCTTGTTTGTCTGTGGGTCAATTCCGGACGCTAGTCCCCAGATTTCTGTTATGACCAGGTAAGAAAGGGGTTCCGAAGAAGGGTCACTGACCTGAAACGTTAACTCTGCTTCTCTTTTCACAGATGCTGCCAGACCTGTTGAGTGGTTCCAGCATTTCTTGTTTTTATTTTAGGTAAGAAAGGGGACTTATCTTCCAGGCAATGTGGGAACCAGTGCAGCCCCTATGATTCATTTAGATTCACACCACCACCTTCCCCCCTCCCCCATTGAATGGTGAGGTCATGAGCTGCTTGTCTTCCAGGATGAAGGGCCCTCAGGAGAAAAGTGCCAAAATCAGAGCGGCCCGAGTAGGCCTTCCATCCTTGAAGTTTCAACGGACCTCTGCAGGTTCTTGCGAGGTCGGGTCACCCTCCTCCTCCTCCGAGGAAATGTGCTACTCCTCTGCTTCTGCTTCCTTGAGGCCGACATCCCTCTGGAGGGCTATATTGTGAAGAAAGCAGCAGACTACTACAACCTGAGACTTCAATGAGGTAGCATACTAGAGGGAACCCCCCTCCACTGCTGACTGATCAAGGCACTGGAACTGTATCTTCAGCAATCCAGCAGCCTGCTCAATGGTGGCCCTTGTGCTGAGATGACAGTGGTTGTAACACCACTGTGCCTCCAGTGATGGGTTGCATATAGGTGTCAGCACCATCTCTTAAATGGATAACCCTGGTCCCCTAGCAGCCATCCACATAGTCTCCCCAGTGGCATGAACAGCTGCAGCACCTGCAATTGCCTAAGGATGGAGTCATGGCAGCTGTCAGAATACCGTGCACAGACCTGGAGGAAATGCTTTTGGTGGTCACACACTAGTTGATGGTTGAGAGAGTGGAATCCCTTTCTGTTCATGAATGCCTGTGGCTTCTCTGCCAGTGCCTTGATAGCTACATGGGTGCAGTCGACAACTCCCTGCACCTGAGGGAGTCCAGCAGTGGAGGCAAATCTCACTGCCCTCTGTGCCTTTGTGGTGACATCGGTGATGAACTCAATGTAATCCAATGCCACTCAATCTGGGCATCCGTCACCTCCCATATGCTGTGATGGGCAGCTGACTGCGAGATGCCAGTGAGATCAGCTGCTGCCCCCTTGGAAGGACCCAGAGGCAAAGAAATTCAGCGACATGGTCAGTTTGAGAGCTAGTGGCAGGACATGCTGATTCAACTGATGACAATGGAGGTAACTCTCCATCAGGGCACACAGCTCAGCTAACATCTGCCTTGATAGGTGCATCCTTCCATGACACTGATACTTCTTAGATTCAGGAAGTTAATTCATTGTATACCCTCTATGGAGGGTATCGCCTTTGTTCTCTCCCAGCCCCTTGTCAACACCTCTGCATGCCTCAGCAGCACTGACCTGGACTTGCTGTGTGAATGGCTGCTCATCGCTGCTCATTCTCAAATCTGAGTAACTCAGTCCCAGCCCCACATTCTGCCTCCCTTGCCTCCAGATGTGTGGTGAAGGCTACCTGAACTCCCGTTATGCCCCTGTAGGGTATCTCCCCCAAGTTGTCCACTACCTACAGAGCTACCTCTATGTGACCTTTGCACACATACTGGCCTCTGTATGTCACTGCCTGAGCAGCTCTCTGAGCCATTCCCCTTTAATTCACTGATGTTAAATGGACCTGCCTCCATGATTGGCTCTGCGCTGGGCAACCGCCTCTTAGTCAGGTACGTGCTCACGGCCCTTCATGGTCCCCAAGCCTGCAAAATAAAATCACTTTTAGCCCTCTTTTATGGCTGTTAATTTCCTTATTTCTGTACTCAAGTGCTGGCCTGTGCGGGTGGCTTGCCAGCATCCAGCTCTGACACCTGTTCAAAAATCAGAGGGAGGTGGCATGCTGCACCTTTCTCTAATTTTGTGCCCTCGTTTGCCTCTGGTCTGGCCTCTCTGGGAATTAAAAACATCTGCCTCTAACTGCTTAGAGTACAAGCCATTTATGCCTGTTGACTTATCTGCCTTAAATTTTGCTATTTCTTAATCACTTATTCCATATACTTCTGTAGTACAGCTACATCTTTCCAAGATTATTTGAAAAAAAATACAAAATGTTTATTAATTATATTCACCATACCTTCATATCATTTGCTCGTCTTTTATTTCATACTCCATTTTAGATTCTCTTCACTGGCTTGCTACACTTTTTGATATTGTTACGACCAGGTGAGAAATGTGTCTAGGGGTCTTTTGCGGTCTTTAACTGGTCTTATTGTAACAGGGTTCAATTTTAAACACAAACTGTGTTTTGAGCTTCCCCTTTGTGTGCTAGCATGCACACGTGATAGACACATGCAGATAGGGCCAGAAAAAGAGAGGAAAATATAGTAGAGAGGGGTTTGAGGCAATATCAGAAGAGTTTCTTATTTACTGTGCTTTGAGCTCGCTTGGTTGTAGATAGTCTTGCTGTTCGCCGGGGCCCAGTGTTCTTTTTAAACCTGATTCACGTAGGAGATTTTTCTCTCTCTGAAGTTCACATGTTTTCACAAGATTCAGTTCCGTGGGAAAGAGATGGACAGGCAGATAGGAGAGGGTTCTGCTTCAGTTCTAGGAGCACACGGCTTTCTGAGTTCAAGTTCTGTTTTTCCAATTTAAAACTCCCCTAGTTGGCCAGCAGGTGGTCACGTGATCGACTGGTTTGACCAGGTCTCTTCTGTGTATTGGGGTGGGGACTGGTTCCTTTGTTTCAACACTGTCTGGTACTATGCAAATGTCCTTCTAGTCAGGGGCTTGCAATTTTAAGTTTTAATGTTCATGTGGTGAAATAATGTGCCTCAGTCTTGGTAGGTGGGGGGTTTGCCTGACAATATTCATGACATTCTTCAGAATTTGTTAGCACTAATTTTTATTTTATGGCTCTGCTTTACGTTTGAGTTTAGTTTTAATCTCTATTTATCTACGGAACCCTATTTTTCATATTTTATAAATATATTTATTTTGTACTCAATCTAGCTCGTATTTGAAGGTTTGATCGGTCAGTTGATTTGGTGCCAGATCCCTTTTACAGCTGAACTTTGCATTGTTCTTTCAATCCAACACACTTATCTTTGACTCTTCATTATCCTTTTCTATTGTTACATTGAATCTATGTTGTGGTTATCATTTTTTGACTGTTCTCGTAATCCCATATCAGTTATTCACCCCATTTCATTTCTCAGAACTAAATCAGGCAATGTTTCATTCCTTGTTGGACTAGAAACTTACTGATCTAGGGAGCAGACCCATTCTAAAATTCATTCCCCACTTTGACACCATGCATTACCTTTATTACAGTCTAATTTGATAGTTAAACCTCCCAATATTATTGCCCAGCTGTTAACATATTTCTCTGAACTGTCTGCAGGTTTCCTCCTGTATATAATTTCCATTGTTTGATCTGCACACTAGAAATTGTACCATTTCCTTTCCTATTTCTTAATTATAGCCACATGAATAATTTTTTTTTACTATCTTAGCTATTTGTATGTATTTTCATTGTCTTACGGATTTCAGTTTCTAGAATCTCTCAGGTCTCTGCTTTTCTATTTGGCAGTTTGCAAATCATTCCACTCATTAAATTCCTCTCTATGACTATGGTACCTGTTGGCTTCTTTTCTCCTTCATTTTTTAAAGTCTCTTCTACTGTACAATGGACCTTGATTATCTTTCACTTCACAGTTCTGATGAACCTTACACCTGAAACGCTAATCTGTCTTTTCTCTGTATAGATGCTGATTGAGCTATTATATATTTCAAGCACTTTCTGCTTTTACTTCAAACTTCTAACATCTGAAGTTTTTTTTTCCATTTATTCCTGCAAATTGGGAGTCCGTTCACGCCTGAGACCTGAGATTGGAGATGTTCAATGTCAGAAAGCATACACATAAGACAAATAGGCAAACTATCAGTGCAGGACATTTTAAGGGCTTTACTTTGCAAATAGACAGTTTATTTTACTGCTTCAGAAGTTACTGAAATGTGTAAGTAACCTCTGATGGGCATTACTCATTATGTCTATGTTTGATTATTGTATTGTTTTAGTATTTAATTTTTTTTTGTTGTAGCTTTAATTCTCTATTTTAACTGTACTTCTATGCACTAGCTATTTCACCCTGTAAATCTGGCCTGTTAAACACTCTGACAAGGTACGATGATAATGGCAGAGAAATGCAAATGGATCATTTGGGTTTCCCCACACCTGTCCCCCTTATTTTCCTTATCAATTCTTTTCCCCTTGCTAACATCATAGGCATGCATGTTTAAATTCCTCGATGGCCTTGCCTTTCCCTATCTCTGTAACCTTCTTCAGCACTACAACCCTTGAAGATCTACGTATTCCTCCAATTCTGGCCTCTTATACAACGCCTGGTCTCTTCACCCCAGAATTGGCAGCCATGCCTTCAGTCACCTTTGTCCCAATTTCTGGAATTCCTTCCCTAAAGCTCTGCTTCTCCAATTTGCTGTCCTCCTTTGAGACCCTCCTTCAAACCTATCTCTGACCAAGCGTTTAGCCACCCCCTCCTAATATCTCTTTCTTTGACTTTGTGTCAATTTGTGCCTGATTACAATCTTTTGAAGTGCCTTGGGACATTTTCCTACATTAAACGAGCAATATAAATGCAAGTTGTTGTTGTTTAGCTAGAATAAAACCCTGTATGTGTAACAAATTGGTTCAACTAAACATTGGCAAGGCCCCATTCCATCCGTCTAACTATCTCCTCGGATTGAGCCTTAAAATGCCTAATCTTGGTATCATGGCAAGCTTCAAAACCCTACAATAACCACTATTAAGACTACATTTTTCCACCTCTACAACATTGACCAACTCCATTCTTCTTGCAATCCTACTCCGTGAAATCCTTATCTACACCTTTGCCACTTTGCTCAGATTTGTTTCTTCCAATGCTCTGCTCGTTGTTCTCCTTCACAAATTGCAACTCATCATGAACTCCACCTTTCCCACTAAATCCTATGCAAATTATGCCATACTATATCCAGCCCCATCACTTCTGCCCTAGCCTACCTTCATTGTCTCTTCAACCCTCACTGCATCAATTTCTAAATCCTTGTCCTAACTACAAGTCCTCACTATCTTTGCAATCTCCTTCCGTGCTGTTTGAGCACTTGACTTTCACTCTCCCAACTCTGGCCTTCATTCTACCTCTTCGCTTGGGTCTACATCACCAGTCCCACGTTCTGGAATGTTTTCCTTAAACTTTTCTGCCTTGGCTTAAAAGTTTCCTTAAAAGCTACCTATTTAATCTTGTCTTTGGCCAGTACTACAACTGATTCCCACCACTTTTGGTGTGTCCAGTTTTATTTGCCTCTCTGAAGTGCTCTGGGATATTTTGTTATGCTCAGGTTCAAGTTGCTGTTAGCCCTCTGGCCATTCAATTCTGCAATAAATATATACCGCTTCTGGAAGAGACAAGGTTCATTAAAGGACATGCTGTGAACCCATACACAATAAAGCTGTTTATTAAATCTTAAATTGTATCAAATATATTTTCCTCAATATTTTTAAGAAACTTCTTATTTCACTGAATTTCTATGTATAGTGATTTTTCAGGACTAGAGATTATGGAAATGCTTATTTTTCTTGTAATTTCCATGTTATGAACCTCTCTTTGTGAATGCCATCATTCGATTTTTTTTTTGTTAAAGTGGTGCCATTTTCAGTATATTTTCTACTATAATTTGCCCTGTGAATGATATATGATTCCAGTGCTGACTTCAACTGAGATTTATGGATCATTCAAAATTGTTATTTGATTTATGTTATATTTTATTTCCTGAGTGTTAGAAATCCTGATAAAGGAAGCCATATTTGGTTTCTACATACAGTGCTTTGTTCCTACTCAATTAATTTGGTTTTCTTTTTCTCTTCAAACTATTTTCATGATACACAAGCACAATGCTGAAGAAACAATACTTCCTCCAGGGAAAGGTGCAACAAAATCGAGAATCAAACAAAAGAAACACATTGAGCAACACTTCCTTCCCTATGACCTCCACCACTGAAGAGGACAAGAGCAGCAATGTCAAAGGCACATCACTACTTTCAGGTTCCCCTCCAAGTCATGCATCATTCGGACTTTCATGTATATTGCCATTACTTCATCATCATTAGATCAATACCCTGGATTTCCCTCCTTACCAACATCACTGCACCACTGTTACAAAGACTGAAGCAACTAAAGGAGAAGGCCCACTGCCAGCTTTTTATGACTCTGTTCACATTTTATAGTGTGATGAACTCAATGAAACAAATTTAGTGGCAAATAAAAGGTGATTTTAAATTTATAAACAGAAATCTATTAGACTGTAGAACAAGAAAAGTACCAAATGCTCCAACAGAATATCCATTACAACTGGCCAGATTCATGCTGGAAAATTGAAGAGTCTAATTCCCTTTGTGACTGCCATATGGTCCACTGATGCTGGCACCTCTTTACAGAGCTCTCTTCCAAGTGTCCATTTTACATGCGTGATCGGAGACAGTAATATAAAGGACTTTTCACCGCAGAGAAAATCAACGATATGAGATAAAATATGGCAATGTAAAATGTATTTTCCCTCGCATATACTTTGCATTTTCCCATATCTTGGTGATTTTCCACATATCCACACTTCTTGCACTATAATACTAACAAAGCTTAATCGTTTGCACACTTTTCACTTTAAAAGTTATTTCTTAAATTTGTGACAAGATTACAATTTATTCATAAAAAGGAACTTAGAGTCATAGAGTTATACAGCACAGAAACAGGCCGTTTGGCCCATCGTGTCTGTGCCGATAATCAAGCACCTAACTATTCTAATCCCATTTTCCAGCATTTGGTCCATAGCCTTGCATGCTATGGCATTTCAAATGCTCATCTAAATACTTCTTAAATGTTGTGATGGTTCCTGCCTCTACCATCTCTTCAGGCAGTGCGTTCCAGATTCCAACCACCCTCTGAGTGAAAAACTTTTTCCTCAAATCCCCTCTAAACCTCCTGCCTCTTACCTTAAATCTATGCCCTCTAGTTATTGATCCCTCCGCTAAGGGAAAACGTTTCTTCCTATCTACCCTAGCTATGCCCCTCATAATTTTGTATACCTCAATCAGGTCTCCCCTCAGCCTTCTCTGCTCTAAGGAAAACAACCCTAGCCTATCCAGTCTCTCTGCATAGCTGAAATGCTCCAGCCCAGGTAACATCCTGGTGAATCTCCTCTGCACCCTCTCCAGTGCAATCACAACCTTCCTATAGTGTGATGGCCAGAACTGTACACAGTACTCCAGCTGTATAAACACTAGTTAGGCCACAAATCCATCATAACCTCCCTGCTCTTATATTCTATGCTGCGGCTAATAAAGGCAAGAATCCTATATGCTTTCCTAACCACCTTATCTACCTGTGCTGCTGCCTTCGGTGATCTATGGACAAGTACACCAAGGTCCCTCTGACCCTCCGTACTTCCTCGGGTCCTACCATCCATTATCTATTCCCTTGCCTTGTTAATCCTCCCAAAATACATCACCTCACACTTTTCAGGATTAAATTCCATTTGCCACTGCTCCGCCCATCTTACCAGCCCATCTATATCGTCCTGTAATCTAAGGCTTTCCTCTTCACAATTTACAACACCACCAATGTTCGTGTCATCTGCGAACGTACTGATCATACCTCCTATATTCACATCTAAATTATTAATGTACACTACAACAGCAAGGGTCCCAGCACCGATCCTTGTGGTACACCACTGGTCACAGGCTTCCACTCGCAAAAACAACCCTCAACCATCACCCTCTGCCTCCTGTCACTAAGCCAATGTTGGATCCAATTTGCCAAATTGCCCTGCATCCCATGGGCTCTTACCTTCTTAACCAATCTCCCATGCAGGACCTTATCAAAAGCCTTACTGAAGTCCATGTAGACTACATCAACTGCTCTACCCTCACCTACACATCTAGTCATCACCTTGAAAAATTCAATTAAGTTAGTTCGACACGATCTCCCCCTGACAAAGCCATGCTGACTATCCCTGATTAATCCCTACCTCTCCAAGTGGAGATTAATTCTGTCCCTCAGAATTTTTTCCAATAGTTTCCCTACCACTGATGTTAGACTCACTGGCCTGTAATTACCCGGTTCATCCCTTCTACCCTTCTTGAATAATGGTACCACATTTGCTGTCTTTCAATCCTCTGGTACCTCGCCTTTGGTCAGAGAGGATTTGCAAATCTGTGTCAGAGCCCCTGCTATCTCCTTCCTTGCCTCACATAACAGTCTGGGATACATCTCATCTGGACCTGGGGATTTATCCACATTTCAGCCCGCTAAAACAGCTAATACTTTCTCCCTTTCAATACTAATATGTTCAAGTATATCACAATTCCCCTCCCTGATCTCTACACCTACATCGTCCATCTCCATAGTGAACACAGATGAAAAGTAATCATTTCAAACCTCACCTATGTCCTCCGGCTCCACACAAAGATTGCCACTTTGGTCCCTAATGGGCCCTACTCTTTCCCTGGTTATCCTCTTGTCCTTAACATACTTATAAAATGTCTTAGGATTTTTCTTTATCTTGCCCACCAGTGTTTTTCATGTCTCCTCTTTGCTTTCCTTATTACTATTTTAAGTACCCCCCCTGCACTTTCTATACTCTTCTAGTGCCTCCGCTGTTTTCAGCGCTCTGAATCTGCCTAAGCCTCCTTTTTTTTCCTGATGCAATCCTCTATATCCCTTGACATCCAGGGTTCCCTGGACTTGTTGGTCCTACCCTTCACCTTGGTGAGTACACGTTGGCTCTGAACTCTCACTATTTCCTCTTTGAATGACTCCCACTGGTCTGATGTCGACTTTCCTACAAGTAACTGTTCCCAGTCCACTTTGGCCAGATCCTTTTTTATCATATTGAAATCGGCCTTCCCCAATTCAGTACCTTTATTTCTGGCCCCCATCTTTGTCCTTTTCCATAACAACCTTAAATCTTACAGAGTTATGGTCACTATCCCCGAAATGCTCCCCCACTGACACTTCTACCACTTGTCCGGCTTCATTTCCTAGGACTAGGTCCAGTACTGCCCCTTCTCTTGTAGGACTTTCTATATACTGGCTCAAAAAGCTCTCCTGTATGCATTTTAAGAATTCCGCCCCCTTTAAACCTTTTGCACTAAGACTATTCCAGTTGATATTGGAAAGTTGAAATCCCCTATTATTACCCTATTATTTTTACACCACTCTGAGATTTGCCTACATATCTGCTCCTCTATCTCTCCCTGACTGTTTGGAGGCCTGTAGTACACTCCCAGCCAAGTGATTGCCCCCTTTTTGTTTTTAAGTTCTACTCATATGGCCTCATTTGAGGAACCTTCTAAGATATCACCCCTCCTTCCTGCAGTAATTGACTCCTTGATCAACAGAACTTGGAGAGGTTTCTGCAAGAAACCAAATGAGAAGAATGCCACAATTAAAGTTATTTATTAAAACTGGGTTTCACATCATCTCCTCAAACACACACCTTTTCTGTATTCTGGATGAGCCTGTGTTTTGCAATAATATCAAGTGTAAGACGTTGCACCTCATCTTCTGACTCCCTTTCTGTCCCACATTCCTGCTCTTTGGAGAGAATGGGAAGGGGCGGGGGAGACAAGTTGGAGCACCTTCACGTGGGTCTTCTCTTGGGCCTGGACAAAGTGGTCATCCGTATGTCCAGGCTGATGGGGCCCATGGGTGATGGCGTGGGCTGCCTAGCCTACGACCTTATTTGCACCTGGGTAGTCCCAGAGAAGGAGCATGCAGTGTCTGCAGGTATGCTTGAGGCCTTCTGCGACCGATTGGCACTGCAGGGAATGCAGATTGCAGTGGATAGTGCAAACATTATTCAAGTTGTAAGTTTCATTTGTTTTTGTTTAAGCCTTCTATTGGCTGCACCCCTCTATGAGAGGAGGCACTTTTGTGAGATATTTTTTCTTACATACCATAATTTTAATTTAAAAACAGCAAAAACAAGCACCTACAATAAAAAATGCACCTTTTCAGTACTTTCTATTATTTCAAATTTCCAGCATCCCCAGTATTTCCCTTTTGTGGCTCAGTTGGTCACACTTTTGCCTGTGAGTCACAAGGTTCCGGGTTCAAGTCCCACTCCAGGGCTTCAGCACAAAAATCAAAACTGACACTCGAGTGCAGGACTAAAGGAGGGCTGCACTATTGGAGGTGCCGTCTTTCAGATGAGACATTAAACCGAAGCCCCAACTGCCAGCTCGAGTAGACGTATAAGATTCCATGGTACTATTCTGAAGAGCAGGGGGAGTTATCTCCAGTGTCCTGGCCAACATTTATCCCTCAACCACCATCACAAAAACCACATTGCTGTTCGTTAGAGTTTGCTGTGCGCAAATTGGCTGCTGTATTTGCTACATTACAATACTTCAAAAGTACTTAATTGGTTGTAAAGTTCTTTGAGACGTCCGGTGGTCGTGAAAAGCATGATATAATTGCAAGCCTCTTCTTTTACAAGTACTTGAGACCTGACAATATTCTGTGTACAACAAGCTTGCAAATACACCTTCTCCTTGTGCGCCTCCGTGGTATACGCCGACTCGGCGCCTGCGCGGTGCCCTCTGACTCGGCGCCTGCGCAGAGCTTGCTCTTACGCTGTCCTCTGGATTAAGGTCGCCGTGCGGCGGTTCCCGAGTCCCGACTCCTAATGTTGTCGTTGATCGCTCGCTCCGGGCCTTTTGCCCCCTACTTGTCCGCTACCACATACACGGTGGCGTCGCAGCTGAAGCCGCTGGTGCCCGGCGTGGTTTCCACGGTCGATGCGGTGATCGTGGACCTCAAGAGGCCGTTCCTGTGCAGGGAATCAATGCAGGGCCAAGCGGCCCGGAGCGGCGCCGCCGTCACCGCCGGCCTCAACGGTAAGTGGAGCGAGGAAAGAGCGCGGTTTGAGGAGTAACACCGGGGGCGGCTCGAGCAGAGAGGCTGGGCGCTGCTGAAAGGTGAAGCGGCTTTTCACCGCGGCGTTTCCTGTTATTCACAGTTTATGGAGAAGTTACAGCGCTCATCTCAGGCTGTGGTTTCAAGTGACCTTGTGGTGATATTTAAATCCGTGAATTGGGTAGTTGGTATAAGAAATAGGCCAATGAGTCAAAAAATGCACGGTCAGTTTTAAACATGGGGTTACAGGGAGATTAGTTTATAAAACTGATACAGTGGTGCCCAGTATAGTTTTAAGTCACTTCACTGATGCCCGGTCTACTTGCAACTTCTATAGTCTGAATGAAAAAGTTTCATATCTATAAGGAATGGGAGAGGTTGCAGCACCTATTCCATTGTTCCTCAATTTCTGGCTACACTTCTGAACTTTACCGCCTGGCACTGAGGGTTGGATGTCAAGCCTGCAGACTTTTCTGGGGTTGGCGAAGACCACATTCACAGATTCAGGATGGGGGAGACCCTCGGAGCTGGTTATTCCAGATACCTGTCTGTCTCATGTAATCTAGTCTGTGCTTGAAGGACCTTGAGTAGAGTTCTAGAGTACGGTGTTTATGTAGCTGAAAGAATAACTGACAATGGTGGGGCTGATGTATAGTTTTTTTTCCCCAATGGTGGATCCAAAAGTTATTTTGTTAGGAGGGGATCTGATCAGGTGTACAGGAAGTGGTTTGAGATGGCTTTGTTGGTTATCAGGACTACAGCATTTAAAGAGCTGTTGGAGATATAGGTTGGGGGGTGGGGGGTGGTGGTGCTGGTGGCGGTGACCGTGACTAGGAGTCGTTTATAGGCCCTGAGTTTGCAGTAACACTAACAATGAGGTTATCGGCGCTTGCCTTTAAGATGTAAATCAGACAGCAGCTTCCTGATCTACACATTTATCTGGGCATGCATGGTCACTGGAGGTTGTTTGAGTTGTCCTACTCCTCCAGAAGCTTTAATGTAACTGTATCTCACTGAGAGATTCGGTATTGAAAGCTGTGACATTGCAATATTTTCATGTTAAGATTCCCACTAAACACACTATAAGAAGTTAGAGCTGGTCGATTCCAGTACATGTAAATTTTTAATGTCGTGATGAGCCTTAATTACTGCCAAATAACCTCTTTGACACTGAAAGTTCACTTTTAAAAGTGTGGAATCTCATTCTTTCAGATTTTAAGTTAATCCCACCTTTCTTTCTCCCTCTCTTTTGTTTTCTATGCCTGATTTGATATTGAATTAACTATTCTAACTTATACTTCCTGATTCAGACTTTGTGCCTCAGTAAGAATTCTTCAATCTGATTGCTTAAACAGATACACAGTTGCTTGAGTTCTGATGAAGGGTCACTGACCTGAAATGCTAACACTGCTTCTCTCTCCACAGATGCTGCCAGACCTGCTGAGTATTTCCAGCATTTCTTGTTTTTATTTCAGATTTCCAGCATCTGCAGTATTTTGTTTTATGGCAGGGCTAAAGTGTGGCGAGTCGAAGAGACTTAGCAGTTGGCAGGAAAAAAGACAAGAGCGCAAGGGGCGAGCCAACTATGTAACAGCCCCGACAAACAAATTTTTCTGCAGCACCTGTGGAAGAGCCTGTCACTTTAGAATTGGCCTTTATAGCTTCTCCAGGCGCTGCTCCACACACCACTGACCACCTCCAAGCGCTTACCCATTGCCTTTCGAGATAAGGAGGCCAAAGAAGTATTATGCTTGTCCTGTTCACACAGGTTCCAGTTCCCCTGTAGAGGACTCCACGCTGTTTTGGTTTTCTAATCACAGGAAGTTCCAGTGCACGAGTTTACTGAAAGTCTGTGCGCAAATTTAAATATACTGAAAGGCTGTTCAATCGTTGCTGATTGCAAAAACTGGGCCTATTTGGAAGGAGAAGTTTAGAGAGGCATTACAAAATCAAACTACTGTAAATACCTATGCAATTCAGTGATGTTGTCACCCCCTTAAGTCGTTTGCTACATTTCAGCTTGTGTGTTAGTGGGACCCAGGATGTAACAATGCAACTCATGTAACTGAAATAAACACTGATCCTTTGCTGTTTGGCATTGTATGGTTGAATATTAAGGTACAATAGAAGTAAGTCTCCCCTCAAAATTGCATACTGTAAGTTCTCCAAACCCCAAGTACCTTGTTGAGTTTTCATTAACTTCTATCATCCTTTCTTGGCTAACAATCTGGAGGAAATTGTTCTATTCAATTACTAGTTCATGCTGTTATGGCCAGGTGACGAGGGGGGGGACTTGGGCTCCCCTCTCCTCGTCCCTTCTCTTGTTTGATCGCCAATTGTTATGCTTACCACCTCAGTGAGTGTTGTACCTTTCCTTTAATGTGATTGCAAAGAACCAATCAGACAGGTTTTCTTGAGCTTCAACAAGAAAGAGATAAGTTTATTACACTTAACACTCCAACCCGATTTAAAATACTAAAAATACACTACACATTCACGCACACATTTACACGAGAGTCTCACACACACAAATAGATTACAGAGGGAAACAGATTTGGTGATTGGATTAAAACCCAGAATAAGTGGAACTTAAATACAGTCTGTAAGTCCAGTAGTTTTCGGTTGAAGCTATAGTCTTGAAGTCCTCGCTGGTCCAAGTGCATTGTGGTTGGATTGCTTTGCTCAGGGCTCCTGAAGGCAGAATTGGTTGTTGCTTCTCTTCCCCTGGTTGCTGGCTGTAGCGGTTTGTAGGCTTGGAAGGGTTTCCCCAGTCGCAGCCAGTTCTTTATTTGATATTTTCTGGGGGGAGAGAGACACGGGGCGGACGGCAGCTGCCATCTTCACTGCCGTACCCTTAATTACTGCCTGTCTGCTGACTTTATCACAAAATCTTAGTTTCCTCAGAGATGAACCGGCAGTAACATGATTCTATCAATCCCCTTTGTTTCCAATTAGGTTTTTCCTGGAATTTTCTAATGAAATTCAAGGTGCTACATGCCCCAGGATGTCCATCCATTTAAATTCTAAACTTGAGTCACTGAAATCTGCTACAGCTTGAAGTCTAAATAGTAAATGTTCAAAGTTCAATCAGTTTGAAGTCAACTTTTCAATTCCAACTAGAATATTTCAAATATCTAAAAAAAAAGCTTAATTTGGATTTGAATTAAGAATGCACTCCTGGTCTTGGAATTGCCATCTATATTCACAGCTTTATTATATTTTGAAATGCAATTAAGTCCATCTCTATTACTGTCTTGCAAAATATGTAGTTAAGTCCAAATTAATTTGATATGCTGAATACTCGCACTGTAGAGTTATCCTCCACATTGTCAAATTTGAATATTAAAGCATACATTATAAACTTTCACTTCTGGTAATGTTTTTTCATAACTGGAACATTGTAACAAGAACATGTATTGATCAATAAGTTGGTAGAAGCTCTTATTTAATAAACTAGAAATTCTGAAGGAAGATTAAGGCCCATCATTCATAATGCCACCAAGGCTGAAAAAGCCAAACTTCTTCAAGGCAGCCTTAGCAATAGAGGATAGATGGGAATTTAATTTCAAATCATGAGATAACAAGGCCAAAAATGTTATCAGTTGATAAAATGCAGTGAACAGCATCCACTAAGTTGTACCGGCTATGGTCAAATTGCCTGCCAACACAACTTCACTTAACTGGTGATTTTAATGTAATGAAATGTACCAAAGCTTTCCCACAGATCTGATGCTGGATTTTGGAGAAGCAATAGATGAGATGATTGAAGAGGTGGATTCAGTGTTAATTTTCAAAATCAAACACTGTCTTGCTCAGCTCAAATGGCATAGCCATTTGGATGTGGTACTGGAGAACAGGGAGCACCCATGGAATTCTCCCCCAGAGCATGCAATTAAATGTATTTAAATTACAGCAGAGTAGGAGAGAGCTGGCAAGTCAGACTGCATAGGCAGAAGTATCCAAGTTTTTTGACTGTGGGCTGCGTATATATGATCCTCAAGAGCCACGTGTAAAGTTTGGTCAATATTCCCATCAATTTGCATTTATCTCAAACTGCAGATACAAACAAATCTGAGGCAACCGTACTAAACAGCCCTTTACAAGCCTCCAGACTCAGTTCAAAGAAGGCAAACCAGTAAGAAATATAAGCCAAATAGCAGAGTTACCTGGGCTTTGTGGGTTGGATTGCTAAGAGTTGAGGACCAGGACAGCCGCGATATGGAGACCTTAAGTTATAAACTGGCCTTGCGCGCAAGCAGAAAATGAATGTAGCAATTCAGCAGCTCATTTGGCAGTCACTTCAATTGAAAAGAATATTGTACAATGGGAAGGAAGAACAAGCTGCCAATTCGCTACTGCCTTTTGAATTTATACCCCTTAATGCCAGTGGGTGTGCTTAATGCATAACCCACAGTATTCATGCAATTCATGTAAAGTCAATCAAGTGTTAAAATTCCCAATAAAATTAATGTTTTTCAAAAGTTGGAAAAATTATACGAATGCTTGCTTTTAGTTGGGAATGTTTAGTGCTACATTTTATACCTGTTTTAAAGGCAGTGAGAGAAAAGGTATTGTCCGAATCAAAACTTCCTTGTTGAGCAGGGGATGCCAGTAGTGATACAAGATTAGATTTATTAGATATGAGAAAGCTATACAAAAAATTTGAGAGATTTTATATTGGCTACTAAATGCTTACAGGAGAATGAAACTCCTAAATGGTATTCAAAAGATTTAAGCTGTGGCAAATTCAGATCATTTTTTAAAGGTACAACTTTGAGAGTGTGTTGGAAGAAAAATTTATGTCTTGCCTTTGTGTTTTTTGCACAGTTGCATCTAGTGTTCGATATGCACACAGCGATATTAAAGTTCCGGATTTCTCTGACTATAGACGAGAAGAAGTTCAAGACCCCAGGAAATCCTCACAAGACAGCAGTGATATCAGGAAGGGGTTCTCCTATTTACTAACTGGAACCACAGCTGTTATGGGAGCCTATGCTGCAAAGAATCTTGTCACCCAGTTTGTCACAAGCATGAGTGCCTCTGCTGATGTGCTGGCATTGTCTAAAATTGAAGTCAAGCTGAACGAAATCCCAGAAGGCAAGAACATGACCTTCAAATGGAGAGGCAAGCCACTTTTCATTCGCCACCGTCCATCCAAGGAAATTGAGAGCGAACAGGCAGTGAGCTTAGCTGAGTTGCGTGACCCACAATTAGATTCTGACAGAGTAAAAGATCCAAAGTGGATGATTCTCATTGGTGTCTGCACTCACCTGGGCTGTGTGCCAATAGCCAATGCTGGTGATTATGGTGGTTACTACTGTCCATGCCACGGATCTCACTATGATGCATCAGGGAGAATCAGGAAAGGCCCAGCTCCACTTAATCTGGAAGTTCCACCATATGAGTTTATTAATGAGGATCTTGTAGTTGTAGGTTAACGTTATGAACTTTGAACCAAGTACCTTCCAGTTTTACTGGTGTGTTGTTTGTACTATGTTGAACTGAACAGTTTTAGCACCATTTTGTTAAGGTAATTCCTGCTATTTTGGTGCTTGGAGGAAATGGTGTAAATCAGGATTGTCATCAATAAATATCATTTTGCCTCATCCAGCAATTGTGGTCCAATTTTTGAGGAATATATCATATGAATTCAGCTTACAATGGTAATTGTATTGATCAGGATCAGAAATGAATAAACTTGTAGGTGTACCAGTCACTTAACTGGGATTCATAAAATCATTCTTGTACACATGTACCCTTTCAAATTTGTTATCGATACAAATTATAGCCATGTTGAAGAATAAATGAAATTGTCTTCCTGTAAGCAGTGTTTAAGAGCTTCTTGCTGCCAAATTTGTGTGTTGTATTATTCATGGTATGCTTACAGAAATAGTTGATTTTTTTTTAAAAACCAAGTTGTTTCATAGGAACGTAGGAAATAGGAGCAGGAGTAGGCCATTCGGCCCCTCAAGCCTGCTGCGCTTTTCAACTAGATCATGGCTGATCATCTACCTCAATGCCATTTTCCTGCACTATCCCCATATCCCTCAATGCCTTTAATATCTAGAAATCTATTTATCTCTGTCTTGAACATATTCAATGACTGAGCTGCCACCGTCCTCTGGGGTAGAGAATTCTGCAGAAAAATGATAAATCTGCAGTTTGTTTCTAGATTAGGACCACACTGATTCTGCTCAGTCCTCTGTGCATTATGCCAACAATTCATGCAGTCTGCTTTCAAAGTGAAGCAAATTATGGAGCTTAACTTAGTTTTTATAAGAAACTTGCTAGTCCCTGATTGTCAACAAAACTATGCGCATCAACTCGTAAGCGAGCTAGAGTTCGTGGTAACTTAATTGCTGAACTTATCATAGAAAAATTACTTGTGTGTTCAAAAAAGTCAGATTTTATTTTAAATAAAGGTGGCAGTAAAAAATCACTCCAGTGTGCAAGCCATACCCTGCCTCTGCCCACCAACCCCCAGACCTGTAGATTGTAAAATCCTGCAACTAATTTGCAGTTTGTTTGTATAGTCTACCACCAGGAAGTAACTAATCGTGTGTGTAGTTTTCATACAAGCATTTTCCTAGGAAAAATACAAGTATATAAAATGCCTGAATTTATAAGTTGGTTCTGTTTTGAAAATTTGACCAATTCCCAGAAAATTTTACTTTTACTCACTTTGTAACATTGAATGACCCTCCACTTTGTGGATTTCATTCATGATCGTTTTCTAATTTAATCTGCACCAGTATATATTCATTCTTAGCATGGTGTATTCCATAGCTGAAATATGGCTTGTACGGTAACAATCTAACCTGAATTGAATTTTTTCAAACACTTATGTTTGTCATTTAGAATGATTTTAAATTGGCCTTTAACTCTAGGATGGGAAGGGGAAAATCATCCATTGCTTCTGTTTATGATTTAATGTTTTCCAGGAAGCTTTTTGCTAGACCTAATTGTCAATAAACTTAGCAGAAGCACACATGTTGATATGCAAGAAAGCAGTTAGTTTTGGCACAATTAATTAGCTGTCTTCAGACTTGCATGCAGAATGTGAATGTACCAGGCCCCTGGTACATTTGGAACTATATTTCAGCTAGCATCTTCAGGGCGTGTGGACCAGAGCGAAAAAGTTATTGGAAGATTATCACTATGTAGCACACAGCTCAATTCCTAAGAAGTATGACTATTTTACATATACAACTGACATGCTCAAACAATGAGACATTCTGATTCATGTACTAGTCCATGGCGATGATTAAAGTATTTACATAAGCAGCATGGAGGCAGTGTTTGCTGTGCAGCAGAGTCGTTGTTGAGTTTCCTCTTAACTGTAAAAGCTCCATCTAGTGGTTGAGCTAGTGATTGTAAAACCTGTCTGCAGTACAGATTAGTTTAAATGTCAGTTTAAAAAATAAAATTCAAACTAATCTGTTTGGGGTTTCTCAATACCTTTGAAGATGGCAGCTCCCTTTTGTTTCCTCATGATTTCTGTCTTCCCTGCTGCACTGTGTTTTGTTTCATTAATATCTTTAAACATTCAATTTTTGATTTTTCATGGCCCTGAGGATTTTCAGCTCAACACTGATCTTGGGAACTGGAGCCCTGCGGATAGCAAGAATTGAGAGGAACACAGGGTTCCTGTTCAGCCTTCTGGCTCCCCATTCATTCAGGAGTCTGGGTTGTTGAAGCTTTCAAACATGATGGAGCTTAGAAGAGGGCATTTCCTCAGTCCTGGTCTTCTCGTCAACAAGCCAGCTAGACACTGTTGAACCTGGAATACAGCAGTGGAAGTGCAATGTGTGTCCTGGGCTGAATCCCTCAATCATGGGAGCTTCATATCATAAAAGTTCCCTTTATAAGGGAGTGAGCGGGGTTGGGGGATGTACAGTTTGAGCAGGTGCTGCTGTCTTTCCAAAGCTGCACTTCCTGCCCTCCTCTAGCAGATGCTGCTGACATGTAAATGAAGTGACTCTCCCTATCCCTTTGTACTTAGGGGTCTGGCATGGAATCATTTGCTCCAACTCTGCAGTGCTAAATGTTCTAAATTCTTAGGTCTTCGCTACAGTAAGTGTGCCGGAGAACATTGAATTTCCATTTTAGATGAACAACCTTAGCATTGTATCCCCAAATTAGAAGAGGAGGAAAACTCCTTTGCTCTACCTAATAGTGTACCTAATTTCCAACTTAATATCTTCAATACACTAATCAGCTTTTATTTTTCAAACCATGGGCTCTGGATAAATTTGCTAATCTATGTGAATCATTGCTGGTTTTGAACTGTGGACCCAGAGTCATTAAGAACAACGTTAAGACTGGTTAGTTGATTGTGTGAAGGCACAATGCCTACATATCTGCTCTTCTATCTCCCTCTGTCATGGAATGAGGTGATGATACTTAGTAGCTTTTGGTGGGCATCCGATCTTTCTAGTGATACAGGAGAAATGCTGTGAACAACAGATGCCCCTCTACATTGCTTTCATTGATCTCACCAAAGCCTTTGACCTCGTCAGCAGACGTGGTCTCTTCAGACTACTAGAAAAGATCGGATGCCCACCAAAGCTACTAAGTATCATCACCTCATTCCATGACAATATGAAAGGCACAATTCAACATGGTGGCTCCTCATCAGAGCCCTTTCCTATCCTGAGTGGCGTGAAACAGGGCTGTGTTCTCGCACCCACACTTTTTGAGATTTTCTTCTCCCTGCTGCTTTCATGTGCGTTCAAGTCCTCTGAAGGAGGAATTTTCCTCCACACAAGATCAGGGGACAGGTTGTTCAACCTTGCCCGTCTAAGAGCGAAGTCCAAAGTACGGAAAGTCCTCATCAGGGAACTCCTCTTTGCTGACGATGCTGCTTTAACATCTCACACTGAAGAGTGCCTGCAGAGTCTCATCGACAGGTTTGCGGCTGCCTGCAATGAATTTGGCCTAACCATCAGCCTCAAGAAAACGAACATCATGGGGCAGGACTTCAGTAATGCTTTATCCATCAATATTGGTGACCACGCTCTGGAAGTGGTTCAAGAGTTCACCTACCTAGGCTCAACTATCACCAATAACCTGTCTCTAGATGCAGAAATCAACAAGCGCATGGGTAAGGCTTCCACTGCTATGTCCAGACTGGCCAAGAGAGTGTGGGAAAATGGCGCACTGACACGGAACACAAAAGTCCGAGTGTATCAGGCCTGTGTCCTCAGTACCTTGCTCTATGGCAGCGAGGCCTGGACAACGTATGCCAGCCAAGAGCGACGTCTCAATTCATTCCATCTTCGCTGCCTCCGGAGAATACTTGGCATCAGGTGGCAGGACCGCATCTCCAACACAGAAGTCCTCGAGGCGGCCAACATCCCCAGCTTATCCACACTACTGAGTCAGCGGCATTTGAGATGGCTTGGCCATGTGAGCCGCATGGAAGATGGCAGGATCCCCAAAGACATATTGTACAGCGAGCTCACCACTGGTATCAGACCCACCGGCCGTCCACGTCTCCGCTTTAAAGACGTCTGCAAACGCGACATGAAATCCTGTGACATTGATCACAAGTCGTGGGAGTCAGTTGCCAGCGTTCGCCAGAGCTGGCGGGCAGCCATAAAGACAGGGCTAAAATGTGGCGAGTCGAAGAGACTTAGTAGTTGGCAGGAAAAAAGACAGAGGCGCAAGGGGAGAGCCAACTGTGCAACAGCCCCGACAAACAAATTTCTCTGCAGCACCTGTGGAAGAGCCTGTCACTCTAGAATAGGCCTTTATAGCCACTCCAGGCGCTGCTTCACAAACCACTGACCACCTCCAGGCGCGTATCCATTGTCTCTCGAGATAAGGAGGCCCAAAAGTAAAGAAGATCTCCCTCTGACTGGGCGTCTATAGTACACTCCCAGCAGTGTGATTGCCCCTTTGTTGTTCCTTAGCTCAATCTATATGGCCTCATTTGATGAACCTTCCAACATATCATCCCTCCTCACAGCTGTAATTGTTCCCTTGATCAAAATTGCCACTCCCCCTCCTTTTTTATCCCTCTCCCTATCGTGTCTGAAAACCCTGTAATCAGGAACGTTGAGCTGCCATTCCTGTCCCTCCTTAAGCCATGTTTCCATAATAGCTATAATATCATACTGCCACATGTCTATCTGTGCCCTCAGCTCATCTGCTTTATTTGCTATACTCCTTGCATTGAAATAGATACTCTTGAGCACTGCCAAACTTTTTAAAAATTTTCTAAGCCTCGTTTCCTCTGTCTCCCAGACTCATCCATTAATTTTCCACCTTCCATTTTAATTTTAGATGAGTCTACCCTCAGGTCCCCATCCACCTGCCAAACCAGTTTAAACCCTCCCCAACAGCACTAACAAAATGTCCCGCAAGGAACTCAGTCCCGGCTCTGTTCAGGTGCAACCTGCACAGGTCCCAACCCCCTGCAGAGCTGTTCCCAATGGCCCTGGAATCTGAAGCCCTCCCTCCTGCACCATCTTTCCAGACACGCATTCATCTGTCTTATCCTTCTATTTCTATACTCACTTGCACGTGGCACTGGGAGTAATCTGGGGTTTACTAATTTTGAGGTCCTGCTTGCTAATTTCTTACCTAGCTCCCTAAATTCTGACTGCAAGATCACATCCCTCTTTCTACCCATGTCATTAGTTCCACTGTGGAACACGACTGCTATCTATTCACCCCTCCCCCTTCAGGATTGTAGAGTAATGAGGAATAGTTTGGTTTGGATTAGAGTCCAAAACAAATAAAAATATATAGTCTGTGGGATCTGGTAAATCTGTTGTCCTGTGGATGAATTTGTGATTTTGAAGTCTGGTTGGCAGAAGTACACTTTGTGGCTGGCTCACCTGGTTAATATTTTTTTTTGGAACAGATTTGTAGGTGGCTTTCTTCCCTGGGGTCTCTATCTGTAGTAATAGTAGACTTGGATGTTCCACAGTAGCAGACAGGTTTCTAAACTTGCGTATATCTGGAGAAAAAGAGGGAAACACACAGCCCCAATGGGGTCTTGTCTGGTTAGCATTCTAAGCTTGTCTGCTTCAAAGTCTCAGGAACTTGCCCTTGTAGCAGAAGCCCACTAGTTCTTCACAGATGAGGAAGTGGTCACATGATTGTCCAGTGTCCTCATTTGCAATTTAATTAGATTCAAGTCAAGGAATTCTATATCTCTCTTGGGTCTCATTGTTTCAATGTTCACCCCCTGGGGCTACAACTCGACTGTTAATGTTCCAAGATGGTTTTGAATGTTTTGCAATTAGAAGCTGATTCCAAATTCATGAAGCATTTGTGAGGTATGTCAATGCAAATTGTGGTGGCTATCTTGGTTGCCAGCTTTTTAAACGATAAATGTACGATGCCAGCTTTCCTTTTTAAAAGTTTAATGTAGGTTTCCAACCGATGAATTAAAAATCCTCTTCAAGTAAAAGGTGTTGCTATGGGTACCTGCATGGGTCCTAGTTATGCCTGTCTTTTTGTGGGATATGTCTAGCATTCTTTGTTCCAGTCCTACTCAGGCCCCCTCCCCCAACTCTTTTTCCGGTACATCGATGACTGTATCGGTGCCGTTTCCTGCTCCCGCCCTGAACTGGAAAACTTTATCAACTTTGCTTCCAATTTCCACCCTTCTCTCACCTTTACATGGTCCATCTCTGACACTTCCCTTCCCTTCCTCGACTTCTCTGTCTTCATCTCTGGGGATAGGTTGTCTACTAATATCCATTATAAGCCCACCGACTCCCACAGCTACCTCGACTACACTTCTTCACACCCTACCTCCTGTAAGTACTCCATTCCATTCTCCCAGTTTCTCCGTCTCCGACGCATCTGCTCTGATGATGCTACCTTCCATGACGGTGCTTCTGATATGACCTCCTTTTTCCTCAACCGAGGATTTCCCCCCACTGTGGTCGACAGAGCCCTCAACCATGTCCGGCCCATTCCCCGCACCTCTACCCTCACCCCTTCCCCTCCCTCTCAGAACCGTGACAGGGTTCCCCTTGTCCTCACTTTTCACCCCACCAGCCTCCATATCCAAAGGATCATCCTCCGCCATTTCCGCCACCTCCAGCGTGATGCCACTACCAGTCGCTTCTTCCCCTCCCTTCCCCTGTCAGCATTCCGAAGGGATTGTTCCCTCTGCGACACCCTGGTCCACTCCTCCATTACCCCCACCACCTCGTCCCCGTCCCATGTCACCTTCCCCTACAATCGCAGGAGGTGTAATACCTGCCCATTTTCCTCCTCTCTCCTCACTATCCCAGGCCCCAAACACTCCTTTCAGGTGAAGCAGCGATTTACTTGTACTTCTTTCAATGTAGTATACTGTATTCGCTGCTCACAGTGTGGTCTCCTCTACATTGGGGAGACCAAGCACAGACTGGGTGACCGCTTTGCGGAACATCTCCGCTCAGTCCGCAAGCAGGACCCTGAGCTTCCGGTTGCTTGCCATTTCAACACTCCCCCCTGCTCTCATGCTCACATCTCTGTCCTGGGATTGCTGCAGTGTTCCAGTGAACATCAATGCAAGCTCGAGGAACAGCATCTCATCTACCGATTAGGCACACTACAGCCTGCCGGACTGAACATTGAGTTCAATAATTTCAGAGCATGACAGCCCCCCATTTTACTTTCATTTTTAGTTATCTTTTTCTTCCTTTTTTTTTACATTCTTTTTTACATTTTTTACAATCCTTTTTTTTTGCATTTTTTTCATTTCATCTTAGTTTGTTCAGTTTGCTTACCCACTGTTTTTTTCAGGTTTGCACTTGCTACTGTTCAATATTCAGTGTATTAACAGCTAATCTGTGCTAATTCTTTGTCTTTCAACACACCATTAACATATTGTTTGCCTTTGCTCCATGACCTTTTGGTCAGCTATGTGGTCTGGTCCAATCTAGACCTCCTTTGTTATCTCTTGCCCCACCCCCACCTCACTTGCTTATAACCTGTGACTTTTCTAATATTTGTCAGTTCCGATGAAGGGTCACTGACCCGAAACGTTAACTCTGCTTCTCTTTCCACAGATGCTGCCAGACCTGCTGAGTGGTTCCAGCATTTCTTGTTTTTATTTATTATTAATTAAAAATCGTCATTTGGCAGAGCGTGTTTTCTTGATACTAAGTCACAAATTGTTAAGATAGATTTTTGGAGTAAGGGAAATAAGACAGTATTTCTTACCATACGCCTGCCCACTGTTTGTTTCCTGTTTGTTCTTTGGGCCAGGGCTGTTCATTTTTCTGCCCACTACCAGCCTCTCCACTAATGCTTTGTCTTTTAATATACCATTAACATACCAGTTGCTTTTGTTTCATGACCTTCTGGTCAGTTATTCTCTGTGACCTGTCCTATCAACACTTTCACTTTTGTTATCTCTTGCCTCACCCCCACTTTATTTGCTTAAAACCTATTACATTTCTAATATTTGCCAGTTCTGATGAAAGGTCACTGACCTGAAACATCAACTCTGCTTCTCTCTCCACAAATGCTGCCAGACCTGCTGAGTATTTCCAGCATTTCTTGTTTTTGTTACAAGAGATATGGGGATTGTGTGGAAAAGTAAAGTTGAGGTTGATGCTTAGCCATAATCTTATTGAATGGCACAGCAGACTTGAGGGGCAATATGACCTACTCCTACTCCCATTCCTTATGTTCTAAGATATGGAAGGCAGGCTTTCCTCTGCCAGCACCAAGGGAATTGTCTAGGAAATCAATATAGGAAAAGAAGGTGGGTGGGGTATGCATGTCTCCATGGGAACCTGCCTGACTTTATCAATTTAAGTTAATTGACAAAGATTTGGATAATCACAATTAAGCCCACAAGCTCTTCTCCATATGATTTTCCAATAGGTGAGAACAGGCAATGGTGCTTCCGATTCTTTTCCCTGCTTTTGACATTTGGCCGGACCTTTAGTGTAGTTGTGTGGCTGGCTTAACAATACAAAATTAGAAGTCAAAACATCCATCAGTTCAGTCGAAATCTGGGAATTATTTGTCTCACAACCATTGACCAGCAGACAGGTTAAGAGTCATTAGCAGAAAATAAAACTATTTAAAAATGAAGAAAAAAATTAACACAACTGCAGATGTTTCTGTTGCGATTGCAACATAAAAGCAATTTTCCATTTCCCTTGGATAAAGATTGCTTAGTTGAATATAATTCTCCAGCCCATAACATTATATAATTAAACTAAAGTACAATGCTGTACTGCACCAGAGGCGCTTATTAATTTTTTTTCTGTGCTAAAGGTATGAATTATTCAGGCACAGTGATCCAAGATTGTGCTAAATATGCTCCGAATATGGATTAGCAAATCAACAACGTAGGAAATGAAACCTGGGCATTCTCAGCCATTATATCTATAAAGGCATAGAAACATAGAAACAAATATTTCAATTAAGTTTTATTTTGCAATGATATTCCCGCACCACCAAACTAAAACCTAACACCTGTAATAACAATGGTAATGAGACAGCTTGTGAACTAAAGTAAACAAAAAAAAGTTACGTGTAATGAGCACAGAAAGGATCAGATCAAAGCAGGATTTATATACGCATGCAGCCAGGATTCCTTTTGTGCAATCAAAGGGGCAAGGAACAGTATAGCTACAAGAGCCGAATGTCCCCTCAATTCCATCAAGAATAGCGTCTTGTGGAGTTGAAACCCAAGCTTTGTGGCATTTGCACTTGAAGATGTAAAATAAAATGCATTGAAAATTTTTATTTGATTACATGTAAATTATATTTGCTGTTAATACAGATACGAGTCCTTTACCTGTCAGCAGACTCTCAATTCCATCTTTTAATAGCATTAATGAATGCAACTGCAAGAAACAGTCAGTCCTAGGATTGCAATTGTTTTTTTTTACAAGGCCAGTTTCAGAATCTGAGGAAGGAGAGATAACAATTGTTCTATCTATGCATCTATCTAATATTGGGCTGGATTTTCCATCCTATCGAGTGGGAGATGGGCTGGGAAGTTATTCCACCAGCTTGGCAGAGTACACTGTCAATTTCTGGCTTTTATTGCTGGAAAGGATCACAGCAACTTGCAGTTACATAGCAGCTTTAATGCAGAAAAATGTCCCAAGACACTACATAAGACAAAAACTGTCACCAAGCCAAAGAAGCAGATATTAAGAGGGATGTCAAAAAACTTAGTCAAAGTCATCGATTTTAAAAGGAGTGTTTTAAAGAAGAAAGAGGCGGAAAGGTTTAAGGACATCATTCCAGAGCTGAGGGCTTATGCAGCTGAAGGCACAGCCACCAACCAGTCATGAGAGAAAGTAGTTAGGTCATAACTGGAGGAACATATACTTTGTGGAGGGTTTTAGGGCTGGAAAAGGTTATCCTGATAGGGAGGGGTAATACCATTAGTGTTTGAACTTGAAGATGAGTATTTTAAATTGAAGGAGTTGGGGGAACAGGAGCCAATGTAGGCCAACAAGCATACGGCCGATGGGTGAGAGGACATGGTGTGGATTACAAAGAACAAAGAACAGTACAGCACAGGAACAGGCCATTCGGCCCTCCAAGCCTGCGCCGATCTTGATGCCTGCCTAAACTAACACCTTCTGCACTTCCGGGGCCCATATCCCTCTATTCCCTTCCTATTCATGTATTTGTCAAGATGTCTCTTAAACGTCGCTATCGTATCAGCTTCCACCACCTCCCCTGGCAGCAAGTTCCAGGCACTCACCACCCTCTATAAAAAACTTGCCTCGCACATCCCCTCTAAACTTTGCCCCTCTCACCTTAAACCTATGTCCCCTAGTAACTGACACTTCCACCCTAGGAAAAAGCTTCTGACTATCCACTCTGTCCATGCTGCTCATAACTTTGTAAACGTCTATCATGTCGTCCCTCCACCTCTGTCGTTCCAGTGAAAACAATCCGAGTTTTTCCAACCACTCCTCATAGCTAATGCCCTCCAGACCAGGCAACATCCTGGTAAACCTCCTTTGTACCCTCTCCAAAGCCTCCACGTCCTTCTGGCAGTGTGGCGACCAGAATTGCACGCAATATTCTCAGTGTGGCCTAACTAAGGTTCTGTACAGCTGCAACATGACTTGCCAATTTTTATACTCTATGCCCCGACCGATGAAGGCAAGCATGCCGTATACCTTCTTGACTACCTTATCCACCTGCGTTGCCACTTTCAGTGACCTGTGGACCTGTACACCCAGATCTCTCTGCCTGTCAATACTCCTAAGGGTTCTGCCATTTACTGTATACCTCCCACCTGCATTAGACCTTCCAAAATGCATTACCTCACATTTGTCCGGATTAAACTTCATCTGCCATTTCTCCGCCCAAGTCTCCAACCGATCTATATCCTGCTGTATCCTCTGACAATCCTCATCATTATCCGCAACTCCACCAACCTTTGTGTCGTCTGCAAACTTACTAATCAGACCAGCTACATTTTCCTCCAAATCATTTATATATACTACAAACAGCAAAGGTCCCAGCACTGATCCCTGCGGAACACCACTAGTCACATTCCTCCATTCAGAAAAACACCCATCCACTGATACCCTCTGTCTTCTATGACCAAGCCAGTTCTGTATCCATCTTGCTAGCTCACCTCTGATCCCATGTGACTTCACCTTTTACACCAGTCTGCCATGCGGGACCTTGTCAAAGGCTTTACTAAAGTCCATATAGATAACATCCACTGCCCTTCCTTCATCAATCATCTTCATCACTTCCTCAAAAAACTCACTCAAATTAGTAAGACATGACCTCCCCTTCACAAAACCATGCAATTAGGTTATGGGCTGCAGAATGTTGAATGAGCTGAAGATAATGGAGGGTGGAAGATGGAAGGCCATCCAAGACAGCATTTGAATATTTGAGTCTGGAGGATTTCGTCAGCAGGAAGGTTGAAGCAGGGGCAGAGATGGGGTAAGTTATTGAGGTAGAGGTAGGCACTCTTTATGGTAGAGAGCATATGGTGTTGTTAACTGAGCCCAGTGTCAGAAAGGGTGCTGAGGTTATGAACAGTCAGCAGCTGCGACCTGAGACAGTAGCCAGGGAGAGGAATGGAACTGGTGGCTACAATGCAAAGTTTGTTATCTATAAAACCTCAGACAGGAAGTAATTTGTTACCTTATTTCAGGCCTCCAGTAAACCACTCTCATGAGATGATGCTAATCTTGCATGCACGACATGAACTGTCTGGTAATGAAGCCACTCTTGGGAGGACATGACAGGTTTAATTGACAGCCCTGCTGACCACCCTCTAGCCAAGGGAGGGGGCTTATACATACATATAAATACAATTCATTTATTGTTTTCCTAAAGACAAAGGTTGTGGAATTCAATCCACACTAAAGCACCAGTAAAGTTCCCAGAATACCAATTAAAATATAATTTGACTTAGTCCCTATAAAATCAGTAAACCAATATAGTTGCCTACTTTCTATGAAACCAATTGTTATCTTCTGACTCATCATTTGCAATGATCTGCTAAAACATATTAAATAATTGAAACCGGTCACAGGTACACATACAAAATTCAATGTCACACTGAAGTATGTTTTTAAAAAGAGAAATAAATAGTCTGAGCTCTAATTGTCTTGTGGGTCTAAGATCCATTAACATTTAATTGGACTGAGGAATGCACAGCAATTAAACCTTTGCACCTTAAAGGAAAACACCAACTTGCCTATAGCTGCATTTTAGCAACAGAACAATACATTGTACATTGTGTGTATAATGCTTCTTTCCTTGCCTAGCAGAACATCTTCTTCTGTATCATGAGCAGTAGTAACTGGCATCCACTACTGTTCCATGAATTTAGGATTTTTTATTATTGAGGGAATTTTTTTGCCTGTTAAAATGTAGGCCCTGATCAGAACTCCTTTTGGGTTTTATCTGGGTGGGTATCGAGGCCCATTGAATGTGCACTATTTGCTTTTGAAATGAGGCCTGGGCCATTTTAACTCACGAGGCTCATTCAAATCCCACTGGCTGTCTCCCACCCAGAACAGGGTCTTGCATTTGGGAAGGAGGCAAATCCATGGCGAGTAGACAGGGGCTTTCTTTGAGGGGCCGGTAGGAGTACTTTTGCTCCATGGGCCTCACAAACAAAAGAAAATGACTTGTTTCCTCTTCATAGCTCCTGACTGGCAGGTAAACTGCAGCACCTTCCCCACTCACATCAGATTTAAAATTGCAATCATGAGTCAAAGACATCAGGACCTGACAGGAATATGTAAAGAAGGACCCCAACAGCTTTGGGTGGTTGCCTTTGCCACCTGCTGAGTAGAGCAGGTTAAAATCCTGAATGACATGATCCTGATTTCAGGTAGATAAGTAATCGAGTGATTTTCACTGCCCATCTGCCCAGTTTTCAGTGAGTGGGTGGGTGGGGTTAAAAAGTGGTCATATCTAAACTTCACCATAAGTTGTAGAATTTTGAAGAATTGGACAGGCAATTCTATACCATATTAAAATGCTGAGAACACTATGAAACACCAAAAATCTTGCACAATAATTTTTAAAGTTTTGAGTAATTGTTGCAGTGATTTGTATTCTATTTCTATCTTGCATATTAATTTCAAAATAAATTATGGTTATCTGCCTGGTTAAAATGATAACACACACACACACAATTAAAAATCCATACAGGTTTAGGCTCGGGATTTCTAAGAACTTGGAGCCAATAACACTAGTGTTGATATTGAAGCTATGTTTCCTTTGAGATTCAGATACTGGTGATCTGACACCCAAGTCTTACAAATTTTGGTTTATTATTTTTTATATTATTTTATATCTATTTTTGAACCACCAAGAATCAATGTAACAAACACAACTAAAAATATTGCAATTTTGAGTTGGCCGAGTATAGGTTTACTGAAGTTGCAGCTTTCTCCATTTAATCAAACTGTTAGTCACTAACACTCAGTGAAATAGTGAAGCTCCTTTATCCTGGGACATTATGTGGGAGTAAGTATGGGTCTTTATTTACTTATTCATCCTTTGCATTCATCAAGTTAAGCATGGGGGAACCAACACGAGGGAAAAACATACTTGACCTTGTTATCACCAATCTGCCTGCCGCAGATGCTTCTGTCCATGACTGTA
Organism: Heterodontus francisci; assembly: GCF_036365525.1. Lineage (NCBI taxonomy): Eukaryota > Metazoa > Chordata > Chondrichthyes > Heterodontiformes > Heterodontidae > Heterodontus > Heterodontus francisci. The sequence goes on from NC_090387.1 coordinate 44,780,809, forward strand.
TTGGTAGGAGTGACCACCGCACAATCCTTGTGGAGACGAAGTCCCGCCTTCACATTGAGGATACCGTCCATTGTGTTGTGTGGCACTATCACCGTGCTAAATGGGATAGATTTCGAACAGATCTAGCAATGCAAAACTGGGCATCCATGAAGTGCTGTGGGCCATCAGCAGCAGCAGAATTGTACTCAACCACAATCTGGAACCTCATGGTCCGGCATATCCCCCACTCTACCATTACCATCAAGCCAGGAGACCAACCCTGGTTCAATGAAGAATGCAGGAGGGCATGCCAGGAGAAGCACCAGGCATACCTCAAAATGAGGTGTCAATCTGGTGAAGCTAGAACACAGGACTATCTGCATGCCAAACTGCATAAGCAGCATGTGATAGACGGAGCTAAGCGATCCCATAACCAACAGATCAGATCTAAGCTATGCAGTCCTGCCACATCCGGCCGTGAATGGTGGTGGACAATTAAACAACTAACTGGAGGAGGTGGCTCCACAAATATCCCCAACCTCAATGATGGGGGAGACCAGCACATCACTGCGAAAAAGAAGGCTGAAGCATTTGCAACAATCTTTAGCCAGAAGTGCCAAGTTGATGATCCATCTCGGCCTCCTCCTGAAGTTCCCAGCATCACAGATGCCAGACTTTAGCCAATTCGATTCACTCCGTGTGATGTCAAGAAACGACTGAAGGCACTGGATACTGCAAAAGCTATGGCCCTGACAATATTCCGGCAATAGTACTGAAGACCTGTGCTCCAGAACTTGCCACGCCCCTAGCCAAGCTGTTCCAGTACAGCTACAACACTGGCATCTACCCTGCAATGTGGAAAATTGCCCAGGTATGTCCTGTACACGAAAAGCAGGACAAGTCCAACCCGGCCAATTACCGCCCCATCAGCCTACTCTCAATCATCAGTAAAGTGAAGGAAGGCGTCATCAACAGTGCCATCAAGCGGCACTTGCTTAGCAATAACCTGCTCAGTGACGCTCAGTTTGGGTTCCATCAGGGCCACGCTTTTCCTGACCTCATTACAGCCTTGGTTCAAACATGCACAAAAGAGCTGAACTCAAGAGGTGAGGTGAGAGTGACTGCCCTTGACATCAAGGCAGCATTTGACCAAGTATGGCATCAAGGAGCCCTAGCAAAACTGAGGTCAATGGGAATCAGGGGAAAGCCCTCTGCTGGCTAGAGTCATACCGAGCACAAAGGAAGATGGTTGTGGTTGTTGGAGGTCAATCATCTGAGCTCCAGGACATCACTGCAGGAGTTCCTCAGGGTAGTGTCCTGGGCCAAACCATCTTCAGCTGCTTCATCAATGACCTTCCTTCAATCATAAGGTCAGAAGTGGGGATGTTCGCTGATGATTGCACAATGTTCAGCACCATTCGTGACTCCTCAGATACTGAAGCAGTCTGTGTAGAAATCAGGAAGACCTGGATAATATCCAGGCTTGGGCTGATAAATGGAAAGTAACATTCGCGCCACACAAGTGCCAGGCAATGACCATCTCCAACAAGAGAGAATCTAACAATCTCCCCTTGACATTCAATGGCATTACCATCGCTAAATCCCCCACTATCAACATCCTAGGGGCTACCATTGACCAGAAACTGAACTGAAGTAGCCATATAAATACCGTGGCTACAAGAGCAGGTCAGAGGCTAGGAATCCTGAGGCGGGTAACTCACCTCCTGACTCCCCAAAGCCTGTCCACCATCTACAAGGCACAAGTCAGGAGTGTGATGGAATACTCTCCACTTGCTTGGATGGGTGCAGCTCCAACAACACTCAAGAAGCTCGACACCGTCCAGGACAAAGCAGCCCGCTCGATTGGCACCCCATCCACAAACGTTCATTCCCTCCACCACAGACGCACAGTGGCAGCAGTGTGTACCATCTACAAGATGCACTGCAGCAATGCACCAAGCCTCCTTAGACAGCACCTTCCAAACCCGTGACCTCTACCACCTCGAAGGACAAGGGCAGCAAATACATGGGAACACCACCACCTGCAAATTCCCCTCCAAGTCACACACCACCCTGACTTGGAACTATATAGCCGTTCCTTCACTGTCGCTGGGTCAAAATCCTGGAAACTCCCTTCCTAACAGCACTGTGGGTATACCTACCTCAAATGGACTGCAGCAGTTCAAGAAGGCAGCTCACCACCACCTTCTCAAGGCAATTAGGGATGGGCAATAAATGCTGGCCTAGCCAGTGACGCCCACATCCCATGAATGAATAAAAAAAAATTATCTTCTGGGGAAAGAAAGTTTTTACACATGATATCTCATGAGAGCAAAATGTATTTTTCTGAATCCTTCAGGCTGCAATGCACACTATTTTTTTTATCCCATCTCTGATGAGTGATTCACTCTAAGTATTACCTTTCCTTCAGTATTGGTTATTGATTACACTTCTAGCCTCAATTTGTGCTGAACCTGCAGTGATGTCTCTCCCCAAGTTACTTGAGCAAGTTTTATGCTGATTTTTTTTTTCCCACATTGGCACGCTTGTTTGTGAGAAAAGTTTTTTGTTTGATTATCAGCTTACTTTTGTTCCTGGTCCTATTCTATTATGTAACACTTTTAGCAAGAGATGGGAACTTTAATTCTTTATTAATTTCTATTGAAGTAGAAGTTTGAAGAACCTATCACCTGTCTAGGAATCAGGATTGCCAATCCAAACCTCCAGATAGTTTCTTGTTCCCTTTGAAGGCAATGGTTCATTCTTTAATTTCCATTCATCCTGAGGGTCTGAAGATCTGGTATGTGAAACTAAAGTAATCTGGCAGTCTATTTCTCAGATCTGTTACAGCCAGCAGATAATGACCTCTGTCACTTCCTCACAACCTGGATCTACTATCATAAATGGAAGAGTAGGGTGGACATATCTCCACCTCGTGAACACGGACACTGATACAACCCCCTATTCGAATATTGAAATAACACTTTTGTTGCACCTTTTCCAAGACTGTTAAGGATGTCTGTTTGTGCTGGCTAAAAAAGCAGCAAAGCAAAAACTAAAACAATAGAGATGGCAGGGCAGGTATTGTGTTGCATCTGTAGCAACCACATCTACAGTCAGTTCTGCAGCTTGAGTTGATGAGCTGGAGTCTGAGCTTTGGACACTGATGCATCAAGGAGGATGAAAGTTACCAGGAGGCAGTCACATGCCTTAGGTTAAGTACTTCAGATTTGATCCATGGTCAGGGACAGGCCGACGTGACTATGAGTGTGGCAGGTATGAGGATCCATAAGGTAGCATTGGAGGAGCCTCAGCCCTTGCACTTGTCCAACAGATATGGAGGTTCTTGCACCCTGTGTGGACAAGAGCAGGGACTGCAGGGAGGATAAGCAAACTGACCACAGCACCATGGTACAGGTGGCCATTTAAGTGTGGGGGTGGGGGGGTAGTAAAAAGGAATGCAGCAGTAGAAGGGCACTGTATAGTGAGGGGGATAAACACTGTTCTCTACTGCCAAGAGTTCGAGTCCCCAAGGCTGTGTTGCCTGCCCAGTGCCAGGGATACAAACATCTCTTTGGGGCTGGAGAAACTTGGAGCAGGAGGGGAAAGATTCAGTTGTCATGGTCCATGTAGGTTCCATGCAAATGCCAAAGAGATAGGTAGCACTAAGAAAGCTATTCAGCTGAGACAGTATGAGCAGCTAGGGGCTAACTTAAAAAGCAGAACCACAAAGGTAATAATCTCTGGATTACGACCTGAGCCACTAGAAAATTGATATAGGGCCAAAATTTATGGTGCCGCCACTGGCAGCCAAAAACAATAGCAGCCCGCTTGTGTGGGCTGCACGTCGCAGGGCCGCCGTGATGTTGAACCCGGTGGTTCATTTAAATAGCCGGAGCGGACCACCCACCCCAATAATGTGGAGGGGGCGGGCTGTCCGTCCCCAGCAATGGCGCCAGCTGCCTTTGCGCAGGCGCTGACAGCATTTTTAAAGGGCTTTGAGCCCTATATTTCAATTTAAATATTTAAAGATATTGATTTTTATTAAATAAATTGATCCTGACCTTCTCCCACACCCCAATAACCATAGAATTAATTACCTGCCCACTCCCACCAAAATACTTATCTTGTGCACCTGACCTTCCCCCCATGCAAAGTTTATAAACTTAACCCCTTCCCACCATCCTTTCCACCAATAAAATGACTGACGATGCTCTTGCATTGAAAAAAATTTACCTGCTCCCCTCCCCACCAGTGTCCCACCTCGGATCCCTGAATGGGGATTCGAAGGCATGGGAGTGCCGGCCACTGGCAAAATATTGCGCCAGGACAGAGGGTGGGAACAAGAAGGTAATTTATTTATTTAAACTAATTTACATATGTAAATTTGGCTCCCGTCGCCAAGCGGCGGGTGGGCCGCCACGAGGCCTCATTGCTGCTGGCAATATCGGGCTGGGCCTTCCCAGTGTTGAGGCCCATGGTAGGTTTCTGCAGGAGACATTTTCCACAGCCCCACCATGTCCCCCAACATCAGGAGATCTGTAAATTTCGCCCGATAGAATTGATAAGACCAGAGAGTTGAATGTGTGGCACAAAGATTGGTGTGGGAGAAATGGGTTTCAATTCATGGGGCACTGGCATGAGTAGTGGGCAAAGAGGGGGGTGTTCCATTGGGATGGGTTTCATGTGACTAATTGAATAGGGCTGTAGATATCGCTTTAAACTAAAAATAGTGGCGGGGGGTGGTGAGGGAGGGGGTCAGGTGAGGGGAAATTTAGGAAGTTAGAGAAAGGACAATGCAATAGTGCAGTGAAGTGATATAGGTAATGATAACCAGAATGGGACAAGAGGAGACAGAGCATACAAACGTAAGAGTGCACTAACAAATGGGGTCAGAGTAGGGAAAAATGGTGAAAAGACAAAATTAAAGGCTCTTTATCTGACTGTATGCAGCATTTGTAACAAGATAGATTAATTGATAGCACAAATAGAAATAAATAGGTATATGATATGATAACCATTACAGATTTGGAGTTCAAGACTTAAGGTACTTGACATTTCAGAAGGATAGGAAGAAAGGAAAAGGAGGTAGGGTTGCTCTGTTCATGAAGGATGCGATCAGTACACTAGTGAGAAATGATCTTGAGTTGGAAGATCAAGATTTAGAGTCAGTTTGAGAGGAGATAAGAAATAGCAATCATTGATGGGAGTAGTCTATAGTCTACAATAGCTGCACTGTAGGAGAGAATATTAATCAACTAATAATGGGGGCTTGTAAGAAAGGTACTGCAATAATCGTAGGTAACTTTAATCTTCATATAGATAGCACAAATCAAATGGGCAAAGGTAGCCTTGAGGATAAGTTCATAGTGTATTTGGGACAGTTTCTTTGAACAATATGTTGAACAAACCAGGGAACAGGCTATTTTAGACCTGGTAATATATGATGAAACAGGATTAATAAATGATCTCAGAGTAAAGGATCCTCCAGGGAAGAATGATCATAACATGATGAATTTCACACACAGTTTGAGGGTGAGAAACTTGGGTCTGAAACTAGTGTCTTTATGTAAAGGCAATTATAAAGGTATAAAGTCAGAGTTGGTTAAAATAGATTAAAAGCCAAGATGGTAGATAAGCAGTAGCAAACATTTAAGGAGATATTTCATATTTCTCAAAATATATTCCATTGAGAAAGAAAGCCTCATTAGAAGGATGGATCATCCATGGTTAATTAAGGAAGTTAAGGATTATATCAAAATTGAAAGAAAACACTTACAATGTTGCAAAGATTAGTGATAGGCCAGAAGATTGGGAACATTTTAGAAACCAGTAAATAATTACTAAAATAGAGAAAATAGATCAGAGTAAATGAGCGAGAAATATAAAAACAGCATGTAGAAGCTTCTACATTAGATTAGATTAGATTAGAAATACAGCACTGAAACAGGCCCTTCGGCCCACCGAGTCTGTGCCGAACATCAACCACCCATTTATACTAATCCTACACTAATCCCATATTCCTACCAAACATCCCCACCTGTCCCTATATTTCCCTACCACCTACCTATGCTAGTGACAATTTATAATGGCCAATTTACCTATCAACCTGCAAGTCTTTTGGCTTGTGGGAGGAAACCGGAGCACCCGGAGAAAACCCACGCAGACACAGGGAGAACTTGCAAACTCCACACAGGCAGTACCCAGAATCGAACCCGGGTCACTGGAGCTGTGAGGCTGCGGTGCTAACCACTGCGCCACTGTGCCGCCCTACATGTGCCGCCTTACATGTACATAAAAAGGAAAAGAGTAGCTAAAGTAAATGTTGGTCCCTTAGTGGATGAGACTGGGAAATTAATAATGGGAAACAAAGATATGGCTGAGACTTTGAACAAATATTTTGTATCTGTCTTCACAGCAGAAGACACTAAAAGCATCCCAATAATAGAAAATTAGGGAGAAAAAAAGGGAGGGAGGAACTTAAAACAATTACTATAGAAAAAGTACTAGGCAAACTGGGACTAAAGGCTGACAAGTCCTCTGGACCTGATGGCTTGCAGCCTTTGGTCTTAAAAGAAGTGGCTGCAGAGATAGTGGATGCATTGGTTGTAATCTTCCAAAATTCTCTAGGTTCTGCAAAAGTCTCAACGAATTGGAAAACTGCAAACGTATTGCTCTATTCAAGAAAGTGGGGAGGCAGAAAGCAAGAAACTGTAGGTCAGTAAGCCTAAAATCTCTGTCATTGGGAAAATGCTGGAATCCATTATTAAGGAAGTAGTGGCTGGACATTTAGAAAATCATAATACAATCAAACGGAGTCGACATGGTTTTATGAAAGGGAAATTTTGTTTGACAGATTTATTAGAGTTTTTTGAGGATGTAACAAGCAAGGTGGATAAAGGGAAACTATTTGGATTTCCAAAAGGCATTTGATAGGGTGCCACATAAAAGATTAACGCACAAGGTTCATGGTGTTCGGGGTATTAGCATGGATAGAGGATTAGCTAACTAACAGAAAGCAGAGAGTTGGGATAAATGGATCATTTTCAGGTTGGCAAACTGTAACTAATGGAGTGCCACAGGGATCAGTGCTAGGGCCTCAATTATTTACAATCGTTGACTTGGATGAAGGGACAGAGTATGCCGTAGCCAAATTTGCTGACAATACAAAGATAGGTGGGAAAAGAAGTTGTAAGGAGAACATAAAGGCTCTGCAGAGGGATGTGGATAGGTTAAATGAATGGGAAGAAATTTGGCAGATGGAGTATAATGTGGGAAAATATGAGGTTATCCACTTTGGTAGGAAGAATAGAAAAGCAAAATATTTAAATGGAGAGAGATTACAGAATTCTGCAGTAGAGGGGGATCTGGCTAGCATGCAGGTGCAGCAAATAATTAGGAAGGCAAATGGAATGTTGGCCTTCATCGCAAGGGAAATGGGTGTAAATGTAGGGAAGTCTTGCTACAACATGCCTAGTTAGAAAAGTAAGCATCTTGATAAAAAGGGTGACTGTATAAAAATAATTAAAAATCTGAGATGTATAAATCAGCCTCCACTTGCTATACATAAAGAAACCTCCCAGTCGAATGCCCAATTCAGAAAAGATGCTTTAATGATGAAGATTAGCTATAAAAGGGACAGAATATAATACTATGCATCGGTTTAAGTAATATTCCATTTTGGAAGGCAATGCTTTGGAGAAGCTATAGTAGATTGATAGCACAATGGAACACTTGCAATAAAATTCTAAATTCCAGGAGTCATTCAGGATGAGCAGCTCAATGCTCTATTCAAGATCTTGGTCACTGGTAAATTCTGACTCCTGGATCCAGATTCCAAAAACTGGGAGCAAACCATTTTTCGACAAAGCTATTCCATTGTCACAGCTCTTTGGTGTTCATTTTGAATGACTTCATTAAGTATTTCATCAATGCATTTAACTCCAAAAAAGGTGACTCTTGCACATTGAGAAATTAAAATATAAAATATTTCCTACTCATTACTTTATACATGTTCATATTTTCCTTGACTGTCAGACCTATATAGTTCCTTTCAAATTTGAAAGGTTGGGCAGGATTTTCATCACATTGGTGGGCTTTTCACATGAAACTGCCACTAACCTGTTGAAGTTTCTTAATGTAACCTCATTACCTATTTTGGTTTTCTAATTGATTTGTGGGATGTGGGTGGCACTGGCAAGGCCAGCATTTATTACCCATCCCTAATTGCACTTGAGAAAGTGGTGGTGAGCTGCCTTCTTGAACTATTGCAGTCTGTATGGTGAAGGTACTTCCACAGTGCTGATAGGGAGAATGTTCCAGGATTTTGACCCTACGGCAATGAAGGAAGAGCAATACATTTCTAAGCCCAGATGGTGTGACTTGGAGGGGAAATTTGAGATGGTGGTGTTTTCATGTGCCTATGCTCTTGTTCTTCTAGGTGGTAGAGGCTGCAGGTTTGGGGAGGTGTTGAAGGCATACCAAGCTGTTGCTGTACATCTTGTAAATGCACATACTGCAGCCATTGTGTAGAGGTGGTGGTGAAGGGAGTGAATGTTTGGTGGTGGATGGATAAGTGACTGACATCGCTGAGGAGTCTAGAGACGGTCACGGTCCTGTGTTTTTTTTTCTCTCCTCAGAAGTTGTGGTATGTCTTTAAGGCCGTAAAAGGATCAGTGCATCTTTAAGACAGAACGTTCTGGAGGCTCAGTGAGCCAGAGTGCATTCTGGTTGCCAAGCAACAACCACAGAGAGAGAGGACACGAGATTCATTGTTGTAGTTTTGACTTTTAAAATTAGCTGAGCAGCAGTCAGTTGAGAGCTCAGACAATTTAAACTGAAGGGAGAAGAGCTGTGTTATTCCTCTCAAAATTCTACAAAATTTCAAGCCAAATTAATTCCTTAAAAAAGAAAAGGCTTTTCCTTTTACAACAAATTGAAATTTGCTGTGTTCATCGCTGAAAAAAGTTTCATACCACAACACTAAAACTGCTGAACCCCTATCATTGGGAGGACCTTTTGTTTTCATCGGACCTTGGAAGACTGCAAGTGAACTTTGACTATGTTGTATTGGAAGACCATTCATCAGGAATGTAATTTGCAAAAACTATTTTTTTCTATTTCTTCAGTCAGCTAATTAAAACAGTATAAGTATGCGAAAGCAGGAGATAGATTTTTAAATAAGTTATAAGGTCTTTAGATATTGGTTTTTCTTAGTAGTGTTTAAAATTTTAGTTTTTTTAAATAAATAGTTTATTTGTTGATATCTAAAGATACCCTGGTTTGGTTTGCTTCATTCGGGGGTTACTAGATTGTTCAATTTGGCTGTTTTTTTTGATTTGGAAAGCTTAAAGAAATATTCTGTGACCTGTGGAATGACGGGACTGAATTAACAGTGCATTGCTTCCACCATGATCAGAATCTTACATTTTGATTGCTCAGGCCAAAGCCTCCAGTCATAACATATTTTAATTGGGTGGTTCGAATCAGGCTAATTTGGAGGGCTCGCATTTGGAATCATTAATTGCTCATCTCTGGAATAACATACAAATTGGAGTCTTGTGTCTGGCATTATATGAATTGCTCTCACGTCTAGGATCATATCAACTGGAAACTTGCTTGTTGGGATCTAAAACTAACACCAATTATGAAGAAATAAAAGGAACCAGGTCTTTTGTATAATAAGGCACAGTCTATACCACAGTAATAGCATTAGTAGTGGCAGCAGCATTTTTGGGAAAGCAGAATGTTTCCCTCAGTGACTTGATAACTTTAAGAATAATTTAAAAGAATTGGCAGCAAAATTGGGGTTAGAATTGAAATCAGTTGCCAAAAAAGCAGAGATAATTGACATAATAGCCCAACATCTGGAATTAGAAGAAGGAGATGATGGGAGATAAGAAGGTAATGAGTCAGTCATGCAGTGAAATTGGCTAGGATTCAGTAAGAAATGAAAAAAAACTTGAACTGGTAAAAGAGGAAAGGGAAAAGAAAAAGAAAAAGCAATAGCAATAGCAATAAGAAAACTTGAACTTGAAAAACAGAAAGTGAAAGAGAAGAAAGGGAATTTAGGTTAAAAGAGATGGAACTAAAACAAAGGGGTAGTCTTGAATCCAGGGAAAATTTGGGTCAGGAAGAATCTGAACTTAGTTCAGGACCCAGCAAAAAGCTGTTTAAATTTATTCAAGCTCGTCCCAAGTTCGAGGAAAGGAACGTAGAGGTATTTTTCATATCTTTTGAAAGAAAAACAGCCAAACAGATGAAATGGCCAAAGGAAAGCCGGTCCCTGCTTATGCAAAGCAGGTTGGTAGGCAGAACTCAAAGTTTATGCCATGCTTCCTGAAGAGGCTTCTGCAGATTAGGAGATGGCAAAAAAAAAGGCTATTCTCACTGCGTATGAATTAGTCCCTGAAGCTTACCGTCAGAAGTTTCGGAGCTTATGGAGATTGGCTGGGCCAATATGTGGAATTTGATGGGGCGAAGCAAATTAATTTTGACTGTTGGATATGGGCATTAAAGATAGAAACCAATATGAGAATCTACAGGGAGTTGATTCTCTTAGAAGAGTTTATAAACTCCGTTCCTTCAGTAGTGAGAACTCAGATAACCTGAAAGTTTTGAAAGCTAGGCAAGCATCAGAAATTGCTGATGATTTTGAGCTTGTGAATAAGCCAAAACCTTTTGTCCGTTATCCCCATAAATCAGAGAAGGATACAAAGTGGGAGAGTGAAAGGGAGGCAAGTAGCTGGAGACAAGGAACAGATGGGAATGCCCCAGGATCACCTCATGTCAGAAAGGAATGTGCTGAGAGTAGAATTGAGGTTCGCAAGCTAAAGTGTTAGAATTGCCACAAAACAGGTCATCTTCATTCAAAAGGCTGGAAATTGTGAGGTAAACCCATAAGACTTGTTGGGGTATGCAAAGTTAGTACAGAGGAAAAGGCTGAGAGTATAGAAGACCAGACTATAGCTTTAACAATAGCTGTGAATGTGAAACAAAAACTGAAGTGTTAAGAATAAAATACCCAAAAGTTATAATGAATTTTTGTCAAAGGAGAGAGTAGCTCCATATCCTATAAGTGAGACAAGAAACTTATTATACTTAGGGAAACAGGAGCCACCCAAACCTTCTTGCTGGGGGAAGATATAACATTTCCACCAGAAAGCACCTTGAACACTAAAGTTTTAGTTAATGGAATTGGCAGGGAGTGTATACCCGTAGCTTTATATAAAGTACACCTAGAGAGTGACTTAATATCTGGAAAGGTAACTGTAGGAATTGTCCACAGTTTGCCAGTAAAAGGAATTGATCTACTCCTAGGAAATGATTTGGCGGGATCAAAAGTATCAGTTTCTCCTATAATTACAGAGGAGTCAAGTGAAATTAAGGAAACGAAGCAATTACATGACAAGTTCCGGGAATATTTCCAACGCGTGTAGTCACCCAAGCAATGGCTAAACAGGATCCATTGTCAGAGGTAAATGTGGCACCACAGATAGCCAAGTATCTGAAACTTTATTTGGGGATATAGATAATCCAAATGAGATGTTTAACAGATCTTCCATCATTGCAGCACAACAAACTGATCCAGAGATATACCAAATGGCACAGACAACTGACAGAAGCTGAGGCAAAAGGAGTTCCAGAAGACTATTATATGGCAAACAGGGTTTTGAGGAAGAAATGGAGACCACCTCATTGACCTGCAGATGAAGACTGGACAGTTGTTTGTACAGATAGTGGTACCACCTAAATATCACCAGGGATTATTAAGGTTAGCACATGACATTCCTTTTGCAGGACATGTGTGATGTGGTTTGATTCTGAGACAAGGGTCCTGAATCTTAGTAAAGGAAACTACGAAGGTATGAGGTGCGAGTTGGCCATGATGAATTGGGAAACGTTACTTAAAGGGTTGACGGTGGATAGGCAATGGCAAACATTTAAAGAGCACATGGATGAACTGTAACAATTGTTTATCCCTGTCTGGCACAAAAGTAAAACAGGAAAGGTAGCCAAACCATGGCTTACAAGGGAAATTAGAGATAGCATTAGATCCAAGGAAGAGGCATATAAATTTGCCAGGAAAAACAGACCTGAGGATTGGGAGCAATTTAGAATTCAGCAAAGGAAGACCAAGGGATTGATTAAGAAGGGGAAAATAGAGTACGAGAGCAAACTTGCAGGGAACATAAAAACTGACTGTAAAAGTTTCTATCGGTATGTGAAGAGAAAAAGATTGTGAAGACAAATGTAGGTCCCTTATAGTCAGGAACAGGGGAATTTATTATAGGGAATAAAGAAATGGCTGACCGACTAAATGCATACTTTGGTTCTGTCTTCACAAAGGAGGACACAAATATCATACCAGAAATGTTGGGGAACACAGGGCTTAGTGAGAGATAGGAACTGAAAGAAATCAGTATTAGTAGAGAAATGGTGTTGGGGAAATTGATGGGATTGAAGGCCGATAAATCCCCAGGGCCTGATGGTATGCATCCCAGAGTACTTAAGGAAGTAGCCCCAGAAGTAGTGGATGCATTGATGGTCATCTTCCAAGATTCTATAGACTCTGGAACAGTTCCTACAGATTGGAGGGTAGCTAATGTAACCCCACTATTTAAAAAGGGAGGTCGAGAGAAAGCAGGAAATTACAGACTGATCAGCCTGACGTCGGTAGTGCGGAAAATTCTAGAGTCCATTATCAAAGATTTTATAGCAGAGCACTTAGAGAACAGTGGTAGAATCGGGCAGAGTCAGCATGGATTTACGAAAGGAAAATCATGCTTGGCAAATCTACTAGAATTCTTCGAGGATGTAACCAGTGGAGTTGATGAGGGGGAGCCATTGGATGTGGTTTATTTGGACTTTCAGAAGGCTTTCGACAAAATCCCACATAAGAGATTAGCATGTAAAATTAAAGTGCATGGGATTGGGGGTAGTGTATTGCGATGGATAGAAAATTGGTTGGCGGATAGAAAACAAACAGTAGGGATAAATGGGTCTTTTTCCGAATGGCAGGCAGTGACTAGTGGGGTACCACAGGGATTGGTGTTAGGACCCCAGCTATTCACAATATACATTAATGATTTAGATGAGGGAACTAAATGTAATATG